>NC_080582.1:19106992-21606992 GCF_029962835.1 Magnolia sinica | reverse complement strand
TTTATCATTTTTTTTCAAAATTATCAATTTTTTTTTTTAAATTCTTGATAGCTGTAAAAATTCTTATTTTATTTTATTTTTTCAAAATTTCCAATTTTTTGAAATATCTAAAAATTTTAAAATTTCCCAAAATTTTCAAGATTCTCCAATTTAAAATTCTCAATTTTTTTTTTTTGAAATTATCAATTTTTTTTTTCAAAATTCTTATTTTTTTAATTATAGAAATTCTCAATTTATAAAAAAAAAAAAATCTTAAATTTTCAGAATTATCATTTTTTTTATTCTTAATTTTTTTAAAAAAAATTAAATCTTACTTTTAAAAAAAATTCTTAATTCTTTGAAAATTTAAAATTCAATTAAAAAAAAAAAAAAAAAAAACTCGCTATTTTTTTTTTTTTCAAAATTCTTAAATTTTCTTTTAAAATTCTCATTTTTTTCAAAAATTTAAAAATTATCAATTCTTTCAATATACTCAATTTCTTTTAAAATGCTTTAAAAATTCCAAGATTCTTAATTTTTCGAAATTCATCAATTTTTGTTTTTGAAATTCTCAACTTTTAGCCTCGGTTTCTTATCAATTGAGGCAAAATTATGAACTTTTAGCTTCAATTCTTCTAACAACTGAGTCTAAAAAGTAGACTTTTAGCCTCGGTTGCTTAGCAACTGTGGCGAAATAGTAAACTTTTAGCCTCAGTTTCTTACCAACTGAGGCGAAATAGTAGACTTTTAGTCACAGTTTTTCACTTATCGAGGCAAAATAATGAACTTTTAGCCTTAGTTCCTTTACAACCGAGGCGAAAAGCAGACTTTTAGCTTCGATTTCCTAACAACTGAGGCTAAAAGGTGAACTTTTAACCTCAGTTTCTTATTAAGTAAGGATAAATAGTGGACTGTTAGCTTCGGTTTCTCACCAACTAAGGCACAATGGTAGACTTTTAACCTCGGTTTCTCACCAACTGAGGTAAAATAACGGACTTTTATCCTCTCTTCCATAGCAACCGAGGTGAAATAATTGACTTTTGGCCTCAGTTTCTCACCAATCGAGGCGAAATGGTAGACTTTTAGCTTCGGTTTCTCACTAGCCGAGGTGAAAAAAATTGAACTTTTAGCCTCGATTCCTTAGCAATCGAGGCAAAAAAATAGGCTTTTAGCCTCAATTCCTTTACAACTGAGGTGAAAAAGCAAACTATTAGCCTCGGTTTTCTAATAACTAAGGCTAAAAAGTGGATTTTTAACCTCGGTTTCTTACTAAATGAGGCAAAATAACAGATTTTTAACCTCAGTTTCTTACTAAACAAGGCAAATGGTAGACTTTTAGCATCGGTTTTTCATAAATTGAGGTGAAATATTAGAATTTTGGACTCTTTTCTTTAGCAACCGAGGCGAAATAGTAAACTTTTGACCTCAGTTTCTTACCAACTGAGGTAAAATGGTAGACTTTTAGCCTCAGTTTCTCACCAATTGATGCTAAATAGTATACTTTTAGCCTCCATTTCTCATCAACCGAAGTAAAATAATGGTGAAATGATAGACTTTTAGCCACACTTTCTCACCAACCGAGGCAAAAAAAAAAAAGAACTTTTAGCCTCAGTTTTTCATCAATTGAGGTGAAATAGCAAACTTTTAGCTTCAGTTCCTTTACAACCAAGGCAAAAAAGGAACTTTTAGCCTCAGTTCTTTTATAATTAAGGCAAAAAAGAAACTTTTAGCCTCGGTTCCTTTACAACTGAGGCTAAAAAGCACATTTAACCTCTATTTTTTGAACTGAGGCTAAAGGCCTATTTTCTTGTAGTGGCCTGTTGATCATCCATTGGCCATAGAAGTGTAATTGGAATATGTTAAGTAAGGCTAGAAGAGGTGCGGAGTTGCTATGTAAACATATGCCAAAACAACATCTTTTAGGTAAGGTTCAATCTCATTAAGCGATCCTTAATCCCATCGAGCGATCTTTGATTGGCTTGATCAATCGAAGGTTTCCAGAAATGTCCATAAAAAAATCATAATTTTCTAGAATTTCTCGATGTCATCAAACTAGTCTTTAATCCCATTAAGCGATCTTTAATTTCTCTCGATCGATCTCGATTGATCGAATGTGTCCAAAAATGTCCAGCAATAAAATTATGATTTTCTAAAATTTCTCAATGCCATCAAACCGACCTTTGATCCCATCGAAGGTGAGTTCAATCGATCGAAAGCATCACTCGATCGATCGAAAGAGTTGTTATCTGTTCCTTTTTTTTACCATTGGAGCTTGAACTCCTCATACAAGGTATTCGATTCTTGGGCATTTTAATAAATTTTTGGTGCAATAAAAGCTTAAGTGATTCATTAATCATATCCTTTATCCCAAGCCTCTAAACTAATGAGTTCTAAGTATATTTTCTCTGATATTAACACTCTAATGAGGATTCTAACCTCCACCTTAAAGATGGTCTTGAATTCTATCATTTTTTAGAGATTAGACTCAACTTCTATAGGTATACCATTTTCTAAATCGTCTAAAAGACATATCTAGGTGAATCCCCTAGGAATTACAACTTCATATGAGTTGTAAGAGATTCTACCATCCTCCCATCATGTTGGTCACTTTAACGGAACATAACATGTAAGGTAGTTGATCTTGTATCTAAAGCATTGGCAACATGATCGAAGGGGCAAAGGAAAGTTAATTGAAGCACAGGAGAGCATTGATCAAGCAAGCCAAGAAGGCGCTACAAAAGTAGCTTAATTCAATCAATTGTTAATTATAAGATTGAGTGTAGAGTTTGAATTTCTAAACTCAATTAAGTCATAGGGTAAGCCACTAGATACAGGTGTTTATGTGTTAGCCTCTGAGGGAGCCTCCAGTGGGAGTAAATGTCGGTCCTTGGATTAGAATCGAGGTTCTTAGCCGATAGAAAATCAACTCAAGTCTCTTGCGGGAGCTTTTGGCAGGAGTGTATGTCATGAGATTCTTATGTAGGACCGAGGTTCATAGTGAGCCTATTAAAAATCACATAATATTATCTGACTTTCAGCGCTAACTATTCCCCACTACCTCGTGAAAAATCAACAATACCGCTAATTACCATTTCCTCCGATTAATCCTCAAATGCTTGTAGTGATCATGGAAATTTTTTCATCAAGAAACTTAAACTTTCTATATTAGTAGTGAACGTAGCAAAGGCATTAATATCTCCAGATAGGCCTCTATTGACTCCACGCAGTGTGGAGGTTGATTAGGACATGACCGGCCTTCTTACGACTACTAAGGTAGGCAGAACTGATGTGGAACATATTTTTACAAATGATGCCACGATCGCATCTTCCAACATCCCATATACAAATGTCCATCCAACTATCCTCACGTCAAAACCCAAAGTTGCGAAAACTCGGATGACTTTGGATTCAAGTACTATGGGTAGAAAGCTAACTTTCAATATTTCTCCTACAACAATCATTCCTGAATCATTGAATACTCACATTGTCGTTAGACCTTCAACTTTATTTGCTTCTTCATTCGCAACTGCATCAAAAGGTATGATTTTGAATTTTCCATATTTCTTTTTTCAATAGGATTATTTTATCTTATCTTATTTCATTACAATGTATTTTATGCCCCCTCCCCCTTTTATAGTCGATATTCACGAACCTCAAGTGTAGGGTTTCGAAGTAGTAATAACTCAGTGAGACCGAGATCGAATCCACAGGGAATGGGGAACACAGCCTAGAACTAATCTAAGTCTAACTTGGTTCATTGAATTTTAATCCAATGGATGAGTTTAATAGTAAAGACAATAATGATAAGGCACTAAGGATCCAGGAATCCACTTGTAGCAATCTCACCATCAATTTGTTAATTCAATCTAAGATAACTCTGCTGGAATTGAAGTCTTAATCTATATAGTCGGATTGTAGAGTAGTTAAACCATTCACAAATACTAAGATGAATATGATTTCAATTGATAAATTCTTCCATTAAGCACTCGGACATCAATCGCAAGAAATCAAAAGAATGCAATGCACCCCTAGGCGTCATTAGATCAATCGATTATACAGATTGATTCCTTCTCTAGATAAAGGCTAAACAATTGTTAAATCGAGGCATTCATTGTACCCGAAGTGCACAACAAATCTGGAAATAAACAACTCAAAGACTTTTAAAGTAAATTCAAACCAAATCAATCTATTATTATTATTTAAAGTAATATCATTAAATTCAACATACTAAATATTGAAATCAACTACAAGCTTCATCCCTTAGCCTTCGCTAAGAGATTATCCTAATAAGATAACATCCTAGAAGAAAAAGAAAAACTAGAGCCAGAGAATTGAATAGAAGGAAGGACTCCTTGAAGCTCTCCAACACCTTGTTCTACTCATTCTACCATAATTTGTGCTTAGAAACTCTTAAAAGACCCCTATTTATAAGCTTTGATCGGACCATCTTTGAAACTTCCTCAAATTTACACACTCGAGTTACGCTTTGGCTGCAGCTGACGACTTCGGTCGCAACGAACCTGACCTTTGATCGCACCAAACTAACTATCAGTCACACCGAACTTGACCTTCAATTACACCGAACTAACTATCGATCATAGCCAAATTAACTCAATTCATGTATGAACTCTCAGTCCACCTTCGGTCGCACCTAAGATGTCTTCTATCGCACTGAACCTAGCTTTATTCGCATCAAAGTGGCCTTTGGTTTTATCCGAATTAACTCTGAAATTCATCATTCGTTACTGGACTGTTTTGAGCACTTTCAGTCAGACCAAAGGTCAGCTGACGTGAAATTCATTGTTCGTTGTTAGACTATTTTGTGCACTTTTAATCGGACCAAAGGTCAAGCTGACGTGAAATTCATTGTTCATTGTTAGACTGTTTTGTACACTTTCAGTCGGACCAAAGGTCGAGCTGAACATTCTGTTTCCTGTTGTTGGACTTGTGATTTTTTCAGTCTTTTCTTCATCCTTTGCACTTGGTTTTCTTGGATCTTTGACATGTAATTTCTACATTCTTGACCTCTAAATCCTCAATTCTTCATTATTTTCTTTTGAGCTCTAAATCCATCATTTTAAGCCCATATTCATCTTTATATCAGATTAGCACTTAAACGCCAAGTATGCTAATGTAATTGAAAGCATAAATATACAATATTTAGGTCTCAACAAACCCCACAACTAGCATTTTGCTATTCTTGTACAAAACATGCAAAAGATATTTCGAAACTAAATAAACAAATTTCTATAAACTCAAGCAATTCTCAAAGTAGTCCATATTTTAGAAATCCAAGGTACATCAATGTAAAGCATAATTTATACCTAAACTTTAGCACTTGGTAAATATCATAATCAAATTTAAAGCATTAATCTACAATTACACAATTTCTAAACATTGAATTTCATATGCATAGTGAAAACTAAACTTAACAAGATCAAAGGTTTTAACTTTCTACTTTCATGATAACGTTAAAATCTAAAGATATTCAAGATAACCAAAGCCTATACCAAAACTTGCCTTATAGTTCAATACTTCATTCTTCCATCTTTTAATTTTTTCCATTGACGGCTTTCACACTATTTTCACCTTCTTTTTCTTCTTCTTTATAGTCATTTCTAGGAAATTCGACAGGTAACCCTTTTCGATGACAACTGTTGTTTAGTTGGGTATTACCTTCTTTTTCACTCTCTTTTTTCAATTCTTTTCATTGAACATGATGGACAAATTCTCCAAATTTGGTTCCTATCATTCTTAATAATTATCAAGTTTACAATTCAGTATTAACTATAACTTTTATGTGTAAGATAAATGTGACATGTGAAATCATGACTCAATCAATCTTTAAAAACTTCAAACTTAATTTTAAAATCTATCAAATTACTAGAATCTAAGAGTAAAAAATCCTCAATATTTGCATCTTATCATTCTAATTTCTGGAGTATTTCAAAATACTTTACTTTATTGAAAATTTTAAGTTCAAAAACACAATTTCAACACAAATTTAAAGAATTTTCCAAAGAAAACCTTACCGCCCCTCCCCCCCCCCCGGTAACAAAAATAAAAAGGAGTAGATGAGAAGTACGTGAAAGGTAGTAAAGAGATAAGCTAATGCGAACTTCCTATCAAAAGATGCATCAACAACTAAACCAAACTAATATAAATCAAACTAATCCTAAGAAAGCAATATATTCCTAATTGTAAGAAGGTAAGGGAAAACTACTCAATCTTGATAAATAGGTTCCTCCTCCAGCTAGTTTCTCGATAAATTTTTCAATAGGTTTCTCAACAAGATCATCCAAAAGCCCTTTTTGTACTAGGTTTGGATGCCCTAGAGCATGAATGTCCAGAGAAATTTACGAACCTCAGTAAAAAAAAAAAAATTGTTTAATCCCTTAAGATATCCAAAGTGGATAATATTCACTTCTAACAGAAAAATTTTCAATGTTACTACACCATAGTGAATCAGAGACTACAAGTAAATGAAATTTAGAAAAATTCTTAATAGGCAATGTAGTTTCTACAAATTCTGAAGTTTTAGACTTCGGTTCAAATTTAAGCTCATCCACCTTTAATGGTAAACATTCTAAATCTGTGGAAAGAGGTGTTTCAGAACAATAATTCCTTCAGTCAATATCAACTACCGAGGATTGTCTTGCAAGGCGTCCACTATTTCTTTAATCGTAATATCATTAGAATCCTCAAAATGTGCCAAGCAAAATTTTAAAGATTCGAGACATTTATTTAAAAGGGACTTATTCTCCACATAGAGGTCAAGCATGTCATGTGGGTGGAGTAGAGCATCATCACTATGTTTAAAAAGTAACCGTGCTTCTTGACCATTAACCTGGACTGTAATTGAGATCGACTATTCAAAAAACTGAACCGTATACTCATGATTATAATCCAACTCCTTATTAAATTCAGTATACTCAACAAATGAGTTGGGATTACGCTCCTCACATTATGCTTTTAAATTGGGTTGAGGCTAAGCTAAACTAACCTTTTCCTCATCAATGAGACATGACTAAATTCTTTGAATGGAGGATTCAAGCAACTCTAATGATGTTCTGATGTCTTTGAATGTTTGCATAGTATTTTGGTTGAATTCATCATGATCATCCATGAATTTCTGAACTATATCCTCTTGGATTGTTTCTGGTTCAATCTCATAAGTAGTGGATCCAAGGAAATAGTCATTAGAATCCATAGTTAGTTCACCTCTCCAATTTAAGTTTTGATGTTTCCACCAATTGAAGTTATATGGATCATATGTGGGAGTATTTGATGGTTATTGGTAAGCATTATCACCCATAATATAATTGTGCATTTTCTTCTTAACTGGTGGATGATAATTATTCTCTCTCATTTAATTGCGTATGAACTTCTTAACCGGCGGAATATCATATCGTGGTCGATTCTCGATCATGGTTTTAGTAAATTTTCAAGACAAGTTGTTTCCTAACATAACATCTGATAGCCCTTTAATGTATCTCTCGTCTCTTAGAAGTTGATTAGAGCATTTACATGTCCATTCTTACATGAACATGATGAAACCCTTAAAAAATTCTACGAAAAAATCCTACAACAATAAGGAAAGTAAGTAGATGGAGTAAGGAAGGATGTTACCAGAATAGAGGAACTAGAATAATGATACTAAAAGAACATAAACAATAAACAATGTTAGTAATGTTATAAAAGAAAATAAGATAAACCCTTAAAAAAAATCTGAAAATTAAAAAAATTCCAAAAAACCTAGGTTAGAAAATTTTAAAAAACTAGAAAAACCTTACCTGAAATAAAAATCAAAAATAAAAAAACTTATACCTAATTCTGTTCAATGCCACTCCCCGGCAACGACGCCAAAAACTTGTTCACGAATCCCAAGTGCAGGGTTACAAAGTAGTAATAACTCAGTGAGATCGAGATCAAACCCATAGGGACTGTATATGGATGTGATTTTCTGAAATATTTAGAATTAGAACTAGTGGTTTAACTAAAATTTGGAAATTGCACTAATGTGTTTATGAAGTGAGATATCGATTTAAGTGGTACAGCACCAAGGGTCCGCTTGCAGTCAATCTTAATATAATTTAAGTTGATTCAATGGAATTTAATATAGTTGGAATTAAAGTCTTAATCTATCCAGCCGGATAATGGAGCGAGTAAAGTGTAATTATCATTTTAAAAAAATCTGAACATCCATAAATTTAGTTTCCACAAATCCGTCTTATTGCAATGATTTGTAAGGGATTCAAAGCATCCACTGTGCCCTTATTAATGGAAAATCAAAGAATCTTACAAATATTACAATAACATAAAAGAGAAGAGAGCATTAAGAGAATTCTTAAGCATCCACCGCGCCCGGAGTTGATGATTGATCAAAATAAAATTGAAAATATTTCTTCATTCAACCCAGAATTCATGAATTGTTCAACATACAAATCTCAAATCTTGAATTCAAGTGAAATAAATATTAAAACAACTACAAGCTTCACCTCTTAGCTCTAACTAAGAGATTCAGCCAACCAAATACATGATTGAACTCAAACTATCAAATGAAAACATGAAATTACTCAAACTGACAGATTGAAGAGGAGGAAAAGCTCCTTGTAGCTCCACACCTTTCTGCCACCTCTCCTCAAAAACGTACCCAAAAACTCTAAAAACATCCCTATATATAAGTTTGGAATGGACCAACTTTGAAATCGCCTCAAATTTACACACTTTAGTTATGCTTTGGTCATAGCCGACCGACTTCAGTCCCACCAAACATACCTTCGGTCGCACCGAACCTAGTTTCGGTCACAGCCGAATTAACTCGATTTGTATCTGGACTCTTTGTCTACCTTTAGTCGCACCAAACGTCTCTTCAATCGCACTAAACCTAGCTTTAGTGGCACTAAAAGTCTCTTTGGTTGTGGCTAAATTAATTCCCAAAAATTAAAATTCTTTTGGACGGTTTTGTGCACTTTCGATTGAACTGAAGGTCGAGCCGAAGGTTTTATTTTCTGCTATTGGACTTACGATTTTTCTAGTCTTTTTTTCCTCCTTTGAGCTTGGTTTTCTTAGATCTTTGGCATGTGAATTCATCATTAATCACCTCCAAATCTCTCAATCTTCCTTTGGTAATCTTTTGAGCATTAAACTCCTTGCTTTAAGTGTTCGCTTATCCATAGCTCTTGAATTTACCTTATAAGAGAAAACAAGTGTAAGGAGATCATTTAAGCGGAGTAAAATTCATAAAACCAAGTTATAACAAGGGAGAAATATGCAATATTTTCACACTCAACAACCACTTCAGTTCCAAGTTTCTCCGCGAGTTCAAATTCGATGGCAACCGCATCGGATATCCTATCTTTAGAGAAGGTTCCCCCTTACAAGCTCATTCTTGTCAAAAATGCGCTCTTGATGATTGCTTACATGTTCTAAGATCCACAGCAATGTCCCCTCCGTGGTGACGCCTTGACAAATTTAGAAAATACTGCGAAGCTTGCTAAGATTACAATTTCAAGTCTCCATGATTCCTTGTCTCAGTTTTTTGATTTTCTTCAGCGATTAGAATTAGTTCAAAATATAGAAATTGGACTAGTGACATTACATCACCAAGAAGAATTGTTACGTCTCAATGATGAGATCTCTAGGTGATCTTCACTTATCTCTAGATACCAAAAGGAGCGTGATTCTCTTCAAGAAGAAACGAAATTTTCCGAGTAAATATTGACTTCAATCAATGAAAAGATTATTATTCTTAAAATGCAAAGGCAAGAAGAAGAATTGAGATTGAGCAAGATCCAGGAAAATATTGCTGAGAATATGAGTATCGTGGAGCTCGAAGAATCTATACTTTCAAAGAAGAGGATTGATTCTCTTTCCTTAGAACAAGAGCTCGTGGGCATTTTCAATCAAGTCTAACTTATCATCAAAGTCAAACTCAATGTTGTTGCAACTCAAATCTAATTTGATCAAGATTTGCAAAAACATATGTCAGCTCTTGGTGTCACTGAATGATCATGTACAAAGAAATTTTTGTAATATGTAATTCACAACAATTTTAATACAATTTTAAAACAATTTTAAAATTCTCAAGGTTAAACTTGTCACTCTATCTCCAAACATTTGATCATGTATGATTTTTAATTACACAAATCATGTTGCAATTATATACACACTTTTTATAGACAGAACTATATAGTATTTTGATAATTTAGTCGATCAGTTTGACTTTTTCTTATCACCATATTTTGTGTTGCGTTCTTTTTAATGGGAGGAACTACCCTAGAGTTCTGTTAGTAAAACTAAGGCACTGGCTAGAGTTTAGACTCTTGTGTATTTGGAGCATCCACAGTTTAGACTCTTGAGTATTTAAAGCGTCCACAGTTTAGGCTCTTGAGTAATAGGAGCATTTGGGACTTATGTTAGCTGATCTTAGTAACTTTCTTGAGTTCATGGGACTTCTATTACTGCTGAGGAGTTCACACACTACAGTCTATTAGAGGGGCCCATTAAAGCTATCAGAGTGGTAAAATCGATAGGAATTACGTGCACGGTTGGCCTTAGTAACTCTTTTGAGTTCATGGAGCCCGCAAGGCTACATGTAAGGGTACTAAGTCCAAAGCCTCCAATCCATTGATGGGAGGGAGCTCTTATGAAGGTCACCCTTCCCCATGAGTTAATATTGGAAACAAGCCAAAAAACTTGGAGGGTCTTATGCATGGTTGGCTGATATATGGATAAACCACAAAGCTCACATTGAAGCCCTCTTTTTCTTCATCTCTATGACCCGAGTCAATTCATAAAGGGGCATTTTATTTCCCCCTTCCCCATGACGCTAGCAAGAGTGATACAAACAACATAGATCTTATGCGTGGTTGACCTTCGTGGGCTTTTGCCGCTGGCTCTCATAGTTGCCCGTGTAATATTTAGATAATTGACAATATTTTTTGTTGTTCATAGGGGACATTTCTTCTTTTACTAATCCCATGATATTATGTAGGTCTTACGTGTTGTTGGCTTATAGCAAACACAGTAGCCTTGTTGTGAAAAATTTGCATGATCGAAGATTATCAACAATAATCTTAGATAATTGATGATAACCTTAGAGTCATCCAAACCTTATATGTAGGTCATTGCTTTAAGAGTGATGATTGACGATGATCTTTGAGGAACTGACTAGTCATCATCCTAGAAGATTGTTAATAATTATCATCTTAGAAGATTGGTAATTATCATCCTTTAAATTGAAAAATTGAAGATCATATGTTTCTTTGACTTTTCTTTTAGTAATCCTTCTTCTTTCTTTCTTGGGTGGATTTTTTATGAATAATCTTCGCAATCAAAATTCCATCCTTTCATGGATAATATCTTTTGATGAAACAACCGTTAATGGGTATCTTGATTCCTTATCAGTTCTTATTCACCACTTGGTTGACCCCATTGAAGTAAACTTCTTATATAATATATGGGTCATCCCATTTGGGATTAAACTTACCCCCAGTCCAGTGTGTCACTACAATGGGTCTTTTAAGTATTGGCATTGTCTCCTTTCTTGAAGGATCGGTGCCTGACCTTCTTATCAAAGGTTGCCGCTATTTTTGCTTGATATAAGGCTAAGCGTTATTATGTTACTAGTCATCTATCATCTAGAGTATCCAACTCCATCAGCCTTATCTTAACATTTTTTTTTGTAATTAACTTATGTATTTCCACACTTAGTGATTCTACATGTAATTCTATCAGAAAAATAGCTTCAACTCCACAAACTAATGAGTAAGGAGTGTCTTTTATTGTCGTTCGATGAGTCATTCAATAAGTCCACAAAGAAATCACAATCACATAAAGTTGTGGAACCCACTGACCTCTCCTAACGTCTAAAACTGGTCAAAATACCAAGACATATAGTGTGCTTCATGCCGGATTCTTCGAAACTAAGTGGCGGAAGCCAAATCTTTTAAACCTAAACCATTGATCGAACATCCCTAAACCTTTGATTTCATGATATAAGAAGGTTCCTCGAGTCCATCTGGACCATCTAGAAGAAAGAGAACAAAGCAATACCCCTCGAATGAGATTCCGCCATTAACAGGCGATCTTCTTCCCTACTAAGATCCACAACCACATAGATCCATTTTAGCATTAAATGGGCCACAGAAATAGTATTCAATCCTTGAAATCCTTTGAACACACGTCAAAATCCTTCACCAAACTAAGAATTAAGAATGGGTGCGTATTTACTTCAAAAGATGTTAATACATGGTATAGAGACTCTAGACACACTCGAACCCCATATCGACACACACCGATGCATATCAAACCCCTCAAACAATATCGATTGACTCCAACTTGCCACTGCAGTCCCTTAGAACACACATCAAACTCCTTCACTGAATTAGGAATTAGTGCATATCTACTTGAGAAGATATTATCCCATGGTAAGGAGACATCATATATACTCGAATCACACACCGACATAGACCGACCGATAATAATCCACACTGACAATACTGATCGACTCCAAGTTGCACAAAAGCCCCTTCGAAGGCATGTCGAACTCCTTCACCAAACTAGGAATCAGTATGTATCCATTTGAGAAGATGTTATCTTAGGGTAAGGAGACTCCAGACACGCTTGACCCCCACACCCACACGAACCGACTGACACTAATCCACACCTACAACACTGATCAACTCCGACTTCCACTGCAGCCCCTTCGAATGTATGTTGAACTCATTCACCGAACTATGAATCAGTGTGTATCCTCTTGTGAAGACATTGTCTCAGGGTAAGGAGACTTTGAATACACTCGAAGCATACACTGACATGGACTAACTGACACCTATCCATACCAACAACACTTATCGACTTAGAGTTGCACTACGACCACTTTGAACGCATGTCTAACTCCTTCATTGAACTAAGAATCAGTGCATATCCACTTGAGAAGATATTATCTCAGGGTAAGGAGACTATGAATACACTTGAACTCCACATCGACATAGATCGATCGACACTAATCCACACTGATAACACTAATTGACTTCAAGTTACATTATAGCCCTTTTGAACGCATGTCGAGATCCTTCACCAAATTAGGAATCGATGCGTATTCTTTTGAGAAGAAGTTGTCTTAGGGTAAGGAGACTACAAACGCACTCGAACCCGACACCGAATAGACTAACTGACACCGATTAACATTGACAACACTGATTGACCTTGAGTTACACTATAGCCCCTTTGAATGCACGTTGAACTCCTTCACTAAACTAGGAATTGGTAGGTATCCACTTGAGAAGATGTTATCTCAAGGCAAGCAGACTCCAAACACATTCAAATCTCACACCAACACACACTGACCGACGCCGACCCAAACCGACGACACCCATCAACTTTGAATTACATTGTAGCCACTTTGAACGCACGTCAAACTACTTCACGGAACTAGGAATTGAGCATATTTACTTAAGAATATGTTATCTCAATATATGGAGACTCCAGGCACACTTTAACTCGACGTTAACATTAACAGACTGACATCGATCTACATGAACAATACCAATCGACTCTGAGTTGCACTGTAGCCCCTTCGAACACACGTCAAACTCCTTCACCGAACTAGGAATTGGTGAGTATTTAATTGAGAAGACATTATCTCAAGGAACGGAGACTCCATACACATTTGAAT
The DNA here is from genome assembly GCF_029962835.1 of Magnolia sinica. Classification (NCBI taxonomy): domain Eukaryota; kingdom Viridiplantae; phylum Streptophyta; class Magnoliopsida; order Magnoliales; family Magnoliaceae; genus Magnolia; species Magnolia sinica. The sequence continues at coordinate 21,593,332 of NC_080582.1, read as the reverse complement.
CCTACACCGACATAGACCGGCTGAAACCGATACACATTGACAACACCGATCGAATAAAAGTTGCAGTGTTGCCCCTTTGAACGCACGTCAAACTCTTTCATTGAACTATAAATTAATACATATCCACTTGAAAAGACGTTATCTCAATGTAAGGAGACTCCAGACACATATGAATCTCACATTGACACACACTAACCGACACCAATCCTCACCGATAACACTGATTGACTTCGAGTTGCACTGCAGTTCCTTTAAGCGCACATCAAACTCCTTCACTGAATTAGGAATTGATGCATATTCACTTTAGAAGATATTATCTAAAGGTATGAAGACTCCAAACACACTCAAACTCAACATCGACACAAACCAACCGATACTGATCCACATCGACAAAATCGATTGACTCTGAGTTGCAATGCAACCCCTTTGAATGCACGTTGGACTTCACCAAACTAGGAATGGGTGCATATCCAATTGATATTTCATTAACTTGGGGTGTAGAGACTCCGGACACACTCAAACCCCACATCGACTTACACCGACCGACATCAATACACATTGACCACACCGATCGACTTCGAGTTGCACTGCAACCCCTTCAAATGCTCGTCGAATTCCTTCATTGAACTAGGAATTGGTACCATGCATTTAAGAAGATGTTATCTCAGGGTAAGGAGACTCCAGAAACACTCAAACCCCACACCAACACAGACTAACCGACACGGAACCCCTCCACCAACACTGATCGACTCTAAGTTGCATTGCAGCCCATTTGAACACACGTCAAACTCCTTCGCTGAACTAAGAATCAGTGCGTACCCACTTAAAAAGAAGTTAAATTAGATATATATTTAAGACTCCAAACTTACTCAAACCCCACATCAACCCGAACCAAACCACACACCTCGATTGACTCTAACTTGCACTGCAACCCCTTTGAAGACACATCAAACTCCTTAACCAAACTAAGAATTGGTGCATATCCACTTGAGAAGACATTATATTAGAATATGGAGCCTTCATACACACTTGAAACCCACACCAACACAAACTAACATACATAGAATCCCTCTAACAACACTGATAGACTCTAAGTCACACTGTAGCTCCTTCGAATGTACGTCGAATTCATTTACTGAACTAGGAATTAGTAAGTACCCACTTGAGAAGACATTATCCCAGGTTACTGAGACTCCAGACAAACTCAAATCCCACACTGACACAACCTAATGACACCAAACCCCTCCGACAACACCATTCAACTTCGAGTTACACTACAGCCCCTTCGGATGCACATTAAACTCCTTCATCGAAGTAGGAATTGGTATCCACTTGAAAAGACATTATCTTAGGGTAGTGTAACATCTCGAAAAAAATTCGTACAAAGACCCGAGAACCACCTCAGGCAGAAATCACTCAGGACCAAATCCTTTAGAAAATAGACGAAGATTAATTAAGTGCTAAACTAAATCACTTGTCGAATTAGCTTGGACAGCTTTTAATACAAACTAAAAAATCCAAAACTAGTAGAACCATTAATGTTACATTACCTAAAAACCTAGGATCCATCTCAAAACCCAGTTGCACACGGGAGCATATTGAAACTCCGTATCGGACCTGGATCGCGCGTCGAAAGTCCGATTACAGTAAAACTTTACGGTTATGACCGCCTAGTGGGCTTAACTACCATATCAGAAATCAAGTCCAGATAGTATCCCGAAATGCATAACTTGAGCTTGGAGCGAAGTGTGTGAGAAGCGCGAATACCTTTAGAAAGAAAACTGAAACTTAAGTGAATTGAGTCGTTCACTTGCAGGCCAAATCTGAGGTTTTAAACCGTCAGATTCTGACCCAACCACACCCTCGGATCAGGAAAAATTTCCAATACAGGTTAGTGTACTTGTGGCCCTTATCAAGTGTCAATGACCATTGAATTAAAACTAATCCTCCGCGGTCGATCTATAAATCCAATCGGACTGAAAACTTAACTTGACCTAGATCCAATGTCAGGGGACTTACCCAGACCATATGCAGGAAAGGGGCCTCCAGATGTGCTCCATTGGACCGAAACGGCCACTCCTTAGCTATAACCTAAGTATACCATGGCCATGGGGCCATTGAAGTCAGTTCTGTGCCTATATAAGGTCCTTTACCCACCCCTCTCTCATTCCATACGAATTTTTAAACCCTAAGAGAGAGAAGAGAGCAAAGAGAGAAGGAGAGAGAGAGAGAGAGAAAGTGAGAGAGAGAGAGAGTTAGATTTTGTTCCTAGGATTCGATCCCACCACTCCACGTGCTTAACCACCATTTCTGTGTCGCTATACCGACGATTCTAATTCTGTTTTTGGATAAGAAATCCTAACCCTAATCTGTTTTAGGGATTTAAATAGAGTAAATGGTGAAATAGCTAACCTATTTCATGTTATAGGTTGCCGTTGTGTCGTAGGCGAGGACTTAGTGTTTAAACTGAATTCGTTACGAGTTTATCGGCGAAAGGTTCGGACTATAAATGTTTAGGTTATGGTTTTCAAGGCCTTCAATGTCATTAATGATTTATGACTGGCTTGATTGCTATCACATGTGCTTAGATACGAGGTTTTCCGTATATTATGCCTATATATAAACTATGTTGATTTATAATGCATTTCATGTGTTTATTGAAACGTTTAAATGAATATGGAATTTGGATTTGTGCTTGCCATAATTATTGATTGTAATTATAGGATTGTTGTATGTGTGGCAACTCCTTTGTGAAAGGATTTTCTATACCATATGTTATAACTAATTTATTACATGTATGTGACGCGTGTAGTCTAAGTGCTTGATAATATGATTGAATGGGAAAATGCTTACTGAAATGTATTTAATGAGGCTGTTGAGATAGGATTCTCAACTACCTTGCCTATAGTACAGTTTCCTTCATGTAATCAATCCTACTACTATGTGACTTATGGATGAAATGCCTATGTATGGTAACATGTGTATTACGTGTTTATCAAAATGCTTGAATGAGTTCGACACTGAAATTGGTTGTCATATGCTGTCCATGACTATCGCATGTGAATGTTATTATTTGGAATGTGATTTGGGCTACGATGTAGTCCAGGCAATCGGTAATGGTTCACTATCGGTGGCCGAGTTGTTTTAGCCACGACGGATAAGTTTGAGGAATCCGAGTCATGCGGTGATTATCGACAATGGTTATGCCACGAGGAGTGCGTATGCACTCCATGTCAATTAATTCAACATACGCTCATACTAGTCGAGCTTGTCAAGCAACCCGATTGGCCTAATGTATGTTCACCATGAATGGACACTACTGCTTGAATCTAAGGTACCAACTTACCAGTGGAAATTCCATTTAACCTTGGTACCTCGATCTGCTAAGACTCATGAGCCGGACATGGTTGTGTATGGGACACCGTGGTCGAGCTGTCAGCCTACGCTAGGGCGACGAGCCTCCCCGTAGTGACCAGTGAGCAATCCAAACTCATGAGCCAAATATGGTGGTGTATGGGACTCCGTATTCGAGCTGTCAGCCTACGCTAAGGCGACGAGCCTTTCCCATAGTGACCTCGAGCATAAACTAAGACCTATGCTATGATGACGAGCCCTGCATAGTGACCTGAACCTGCCTGTCCACTGTTTTCTAAATCAAGGGTGACGTTGCCCTATAACTTGCCTATCGCATGTGATTAACTAGGATTGACGACCCTAGATGGATCATCATTTGGGTCAATGATATAAAGAGAGGTACCTTAGCTTTCCAAACCTGCTGTATGAATAAGTCTAATTAAGAATTTGGCTAATCACGTACATGCACCACATTTGCATGTGCCTTTAGTGTTGGAGTTAAGCACAGAGGAAGGGGTGCATGCCGCGATCGTGAGATGATGTCGTAGAGGGAGTGCAGGTAAGGGCATGTATCATTTTAACATATCATCCTTGCGTTAACCAGAGTACCTAGGAATGCTTGTTGTATTACTTTATCATTACTGCTTGACTGAATTGATAATATGTTAACATTTGCCTTATAGTTTCATTGAGTTGATCACTCACTCCCACTCTGTGACGGTGTTTTAAAACACCAACTAGACTCTGCAATAGTTTCAGGTAATGCCGAGAGATACGAGGCGGAGCCTGACTTCTACGATGACGAGGAGTTCTCTTACATGCAACTCTCGGGCAAGTCTATGTAGACCTGGAGTTGAGCATCGGGGTTACAGGGTCATGGTTAGTTGAATGTTACACTTTATCTCCTTGTACATTTTGGAACCAAACGTGTAATCATTTAACTCGGTATTCATATTCATATTCATACTCTGAGGACTTACAACCACTTATATGTTTTATATACTTGTCACAGTCTTCCGCTTGCATAATTTAACTGCTTCTGGAGTATGATATGCTATTTTGGTATAATATCACTCATGTTTAATGCACTAACATGGACAACATTTAATCATCATTATCTATATTGCATAAGTAATGTGTTGGAACTCGGGAGTTGGGCTCCGGTTCGACCCCTGATTTTCAGGGCGTTACAAGTTGGTATCAGAGCATGATTTGGATAAACTGGACCTGGGTTATGGTAAAACGACACACGCTGACGTATTTAGATATAAGAGGGAGCGATGAAACATAGACACAGTCGTAGGATTCCCAGTTTCGTAATGGGTGAAACTGACCATTGAAATCGGACCTGTTGGCACCTGTGATCATATGAGATGAACCCAATCCTTCCCCAGTCAGTCTATTGATGGGGTTGGACCATGATTCAGCCCATTCTACACTTAAACAAAATTGAAAAGCCCGAATATACGTGTAAGGGGACCTGAAATGACTCCAACGGACTCGGGGACTCAAACGGTGCAAAACGGGGGGATCCAAAGTGGACCCCGCACACATACAGCACCCCGAGAGGGGGGTGGCCACCACCTAACTGCGGCAGCACCGCGCGGGGTCCAGCGGACCGTGGCGGTGCCCCGCTCACCGCTGTGGCACAGCGCCCGGGCTCGTCTAGACTTGTCTGGCCAGCACGGGCCGGCATCAGGCCGACCTCCCAACATGTGTTGGACCCACGAAATTGTGTGGGGCTCTCCTATTAGGTCCTATTTACTCCATTCCACCCCCCCACCTAACTCTGAGCTCTCCAAACCTCAAGAAATCTCATTTTTCTTTCTCAAATCTCACATCTTCTTCATCTTCTTCACCACCTACCCATCCTTCATCATATCCTTCAAACCCATCTCTTACATCTCCTCATTTTCCTTGTTTCCTACTCTTTTGAGCATAGGGTCTATACCCTTGTGCCTCATAGCTCACAAACTTTCAAATCCACCCCATTCATTTTGAGGGTCAAATATTACATATTAGACCCTAGTTATTACATGGATTTACAAACATGACACTGCTTAACGGTTTATTTTAATCGTGTTTGTGATGCAAGGTGAATCTAGGAGCGTGGACTGGAAAGGATGCTAAAAGCATGGAATTAACACTCAGAATTCACCAAGGCAAGGGATGGACTCCATGGGACCAAAATCAACAGATTTACACGCTAGGGATCTGAGAAGATCAAGTCGTTCATGTTAAAGAGGCCTGAAATTGGTCCAGAATGCAAGATCACAGGGTTCCTGCCATCAGATTGACACGAAACTTCATACATGGCCTGGAGACCATAAATTAACCGTACATGTAAAATTTTAACAATGGGATATCTCTGGAAGTGGACCAACGGATGGATCAGCCCTGCAATTCATTGAGTGGGACCCACATGCTATATGGATATGCCTCAACTTCGGATTCAACGCATTATATGAGGAGACAAGACGGATGGATGGAGCTGATTTCCCTGAACCATCATAGTAGAACCCACCTGAGTTGGGTGTGCATAGTGCATAAGTGCACTAGCCGTGTACGGCAACGAGCCTCCTTCCTAAAAACGAAAACTCTGTTTTCGTTCTAGCGTGCGTAACAAGGACTTACGCTGTGATCTTTATGAGCCAACACTGTGCATCAAAGGTTCGATCTGGACCGTCTATGAGACTGACAAGGTCCCTCTCAGCCACGCCTAGGTGACAGAATTGAATAAGACAATGAAGATTGATTTTTCAACCGTTCAAAAGCGAAATGGACGGTAGAGCAGAAAATCAGGTGGAACGCATCAAAAGCAATCCAAAAGCAGTCACTTCCTACTGAAATTTCGAGTATATTCTAATGGACGGCATGGATTTCCCATTAAAATTCGATCATGGGGCCCTCTGGCACCACCGACTTAAAATAGAAATTTCCGTTTCTTCTGGCGTGAAACAGAGCACCGTTTGATCTGTAGTGGGCCTCCATTATGGTCCAAATGCTCAATCTGAGCCATCCATCATGTAGAGTGGCTCGATTTAATCAAACCCATGTTACCTTGTGCACTCATGAATGCACACGTGCTGGTTTCAACAATTATAAACGGACAACCCTGCACAGATTGCAGCTTGATTACTACCTTCGACCACGTCAATAACATTCCAAAACCACCCATATCTTACTGAAATTTTGTGTACAATCTAATGAATGGATTGGATCTTATGAGCAATTCCAAGAAATGGGTCCCCCCAACGTCCAGTGTCAATCAGCAGGCCCTGTTATGCACGTTGTTGCGTAAGCTTACGCACGTCACCGACTGACCTCCACCGACACAGCCTTGGCTATAAAAGGAGAAGAAAGGGAGAGAGACGGGGAACCGATTGTGGACGTGAATGCAAGAGAGAGTTTTTTTAGTTTTTTTGTTTTTCTTTTCTTTTCTTTTTAGAATTAGTTGATCATATCTGTGGTTAACTAACCTCTTAGCTAGGGCTAAGAGGTGAAGCTTGTGGTGTGATGGGTAGTGTTCTACTGGTTTGATTCATGTTATGAACTGATTTAATTCTAGTTTGATTATTAAGGAATGCCTTTAGTTGTTAATGGTTTGTTGTGACTGAAATTACAATAGATATATGATGGCTTGAGTATTTCCTTTTCCTCTTGTGATTATGAAGTCAGGAAGCTCTATTGTTTACTATCGTCTCCTGGGCATGGTTAGATGACGGCAACCTTCCTACCGTTCATACATCTCTCAGATTGAAGTAGATTGGTTTAAGTCTGTTGTTTGCTTTGTCTCATGGGCATGGTTTTGTGATGGAATCCATTCTAATTTACTTTAATCTTATCTCTCTAAAACTAGATCAAAAGATGTTCAGATTTGATTTGCAGGTTATATCTTCCAACTAGATGAAGATGGGACTCGAAATCCAGTTGAGTTCATGAATCGACCGTAAATCTCCCTGATCTCTACAAGTGGATCTTCTGAATCCCTAGTTTCCTTCATCTGAATTCTTTAGGTTTTAAATTAGTAATTCATCATTATTCCTCAAATTACAATCGATTTAGATTTCATCTTAGTCTAGTTCTACTTCTATTTAGTTTCAGATTACGTACAGGTTTCAGTCCCTTGGGATTCGACCTCGGTCTCACCGAGTTTATTACTACATCACAACCCTATACTTGAGGAGTGAACAAGTTTTTGACACCATTGTCAGGGATTGACGGTTACGTTTTCTGAAATTAACTAGTTTTAGGATTAGTTTAAGATTAGGATTTTTCTAATTTTAGGTTTAGGTTTTTCTGATTTATAGAAACTAACCTGTTTTCCTATTTTGTAGGATCTTAACATAAACTTCTAAATTGGTAATCCCTTTCTAATTCCTCTACTTTTTCTATTTTTAGAATTAGGGTTTGAGTTTTAGAAATTTTCTAATTCTAGGTTTTTTTTTTAAATTTTAAAAATTTTCTATTTTCTAATTTTAGAAAATAAAATTTTCCCTTTTAGAAACTAACATTACTTTCTATTTTAGGATTACGTTTTTTTTTTTTTTTTTTTTTATAGAATTTTCTAACTTTAGGTTTAGAACTTTTCTACTTATTTTTAGAAACTCTCTAATTTTAGGTTTTATTTTCTCCTTTTAGAAATTTTCTAATTCTAGTATTTTTTCTATTTTTAAGAACTAGTTTATTTTTAGAAACTTTCCTCTTTTGTTTTTAGAAACTAGGTTAGTTATTTCCCTTTTTAGAAATTCTTTCTAATTTTAGAAACTAACTCATCTTTCCTTTATTTTATTTTTAGAAACTTTCCTTTTTAAGAATTAGTTTATTTTTAGAAACTTCTTAATTTTAGGTTTAGATTTTCTATTTTAGTAACTTTCTAATTCTAAGTCTTCTTTTTAGAAACTAACTTAGCTTCTAGGTTTAGGAAGCTTTCCTTTTTAGAAACTAACTTTCTATTTCAATTGTAGGAACTTTCTAACTTTAGACTTTCTATTTTAGAAACTAATCTCTTTTGTTTTCTTTTGCAGGATCTTAACATAGGAACTTCTCATTTGGTACCTTCTTTCTAACTTCTCCTCCTCTTAATTTTCATATTGTTGTAGGATTTTTTCTTTTATTTTGTTAGGATTAGATTCAGAGTTCGGGTTTCACCATGTATATGCATGAGTGGGAACGTCAGTATGCTGAGAAGAATAACATATATTGGGATGATGATTACGGTAGAAAACAACCTATGTCTCAAAACTTTTCTGAAATTATCATCGAGAACCGATCGGAATATAAAGATCCACCGGTTAAGAAGTCCTTACGTGATCATATGTAAGAGAACAATTACACCCCACAGATTAACAAAACAGTACGTGAGTGTTGGGGTTATCATAACTATGGGAGTGAGAATTATTATCACCCATCCAATAAAAAGCAAACAATGCATGATTATATTATGAGTGATAATATGTATTACCAACCATCAGATTCTTCCACCTATGATCCGTATGACTATAATCAGTGGAAACATCAAAATTGAAAAAATGAACCAACAACATGTTATAATGATTATTCTCTTGGATCCCCTACCTTTAAGATCTAACTAGAAACGATCCAAGAGAATTCATTTCAGCATAACATGGCCTGTCTTGTGGAAATTAAAAAAGCAATGAAAGTACTCAATTCGCGCCTCGATAGGATAGAGGAAACTCACTCATCCTAACCACAACCCAATCCAGAAATACAATGCGAGGAAAGTGATCCTCACTCGATTTTAAAGAAATCTGAAATTTGGAATGAGGAGTTGAATTTCATTAATGAGCATGCGGTTCAATTTCTCGATGAGTCGATCTCGATGACTGTTCAAAAGAATGGTGAAGATACATGGGTGTCTTTCAAATATAATGATGATGACACACCTCCCTCACATGACACATGATTTAAATGATGAGGTAAAGGTTAGTTTATTCGAACCTCAACCCAATTCAGGAATGGAATGTGAGGAAAGCTATCCCACCCCAAGTCTGCACTACTGGACAGAATTAGACAATGATGCGTATTGGGATGACTATTGTGAATGTGCAACCGAAATTTCCCTAGAATCAATCTCAAGTTTGGTACAAGTCAATGATCAAGACGTATACGAAGTGGTCAGTCATAATGAGCCACTCCCCTCACCTGACATGTCTTATTTCAAAGTGGAGGATGAGCCCTTTACAACCAACCCTTCTAACTCTTGCGAAACATGTTTGGACCACTCCTCTGAATCGAATGATGATGTGATTCGGGAGAAGGACGAGTTGCTTGCTACGACCCTAGAATTTGAAACCACTCAGTTGAGGCCACCATCTGAGCTGTACACGTTTGACAATTCAATGCCTCGATTAAGTAGTTTCAATGAACAGAGTGATCACATCGATGCTTCCCCTATTGATTTTCAATCTGTCTGTGCAAGACAAGAGCAAGCAAGCATGTTTCCATCCACTTCAAAAGACGGTGGAATCCTTGGACAAATCATCACAGACTTCGATACAAGAGATGAGTCACTCTCAGCTGATTGTCCCAATCCTTTGAATACATGCGTGGCACACTTTGTGGATTCTGACTACCCCATGATACATAAAATAGTGGATGCCTAATAAGACAGTACCTCGGTAGTTTTTACTAACCAAGAGAACCCTTACTCTGAAGTCCCTTATTCCCTAGATCCTAACTGTTTACCATTAAGGGAGGAGAAGCTGAAAATTGAATTGAAGTCTGAAACTTCGGAATGTGTCACAAATACATCACTTTCTGAAAAGTTTTCTAAGTTTTATTTACCTGTAGTCTCTGATTCACCATGTGATACTAACATTAAAACTTTTTTTGCCACAGGTGAATCATATATACTTTGGATACCTTAGCCGAATCAATGACAAATTTTTGCTGAGGTACATAAGTTTTCCTAGACATTCATGCTCCAAGGCATCCAAGCCTATTGCAAAAAGGGCTTTTGGATGATCTTGTTGAGAAACTTATTGAGAAATTTATCCAGATATTGGCCGAAAAAGGAACCTTGTGGCATGCTCGATTAGTTTTTCCTTGCGTTCATAGGACTAGGGTAGTTTGCTTTATGTTGTTCTAGGATAGATGGTTTTATGCCATTAGGTTAGTTTGCTTCCTACATTATTTTAGGATAGTTTGCTTTCATGTCTTTACTCTTGTGCTTAGCCGCTCTCATGCTGCGTTCTCTTTGGAAAAAAGCTTCTTGATTCATTCGTCCAGGTACTCTCTTTCCATCACTTCTCCCTTAATTTCGTTGTCTCATATGCATTGCATGCTCATCTATCTTTTACATTGAGGACAATGTAGATTTTAGATTGGGGGTGGGAGATTAGGTTACCTAATCAGTGTTTTCTTGGTCTTGAGTAAAAATTGTGAAAATTTTTAAATTTTTCTAGAATTTCTTGTAAACTCGATGCGATTTTGACGGCCATCTTTGATTTAGAATTACAAGACACGTGATGTTGGTAATTTATGACTCTTGGATTTAGTTATCTATTAGATTTCATAGTTAAGTTTGAATTGTTAATCCAAAATTAGAAGTTATAAACATTGATTGAGTTATGATTCCACATATCACATCTCGCTTACACATTAAGGTTTCAGTTTGATATTGAAGGGTTAACTTGGTAATTACTGAGCATGTAAGGAACCAGCTTGAAAAAATTTTCGGTCATGATCAATTGAAGAAAAAGAAAATACCCAGCTAAAAAAAATAAAAAATAGATACCTTTGGAAAGGGTTAGGTGAATAGTCTTCACCATAAGTTTGCTCCCTATAGGTGTAGATTTAATTCTCCATGGGCGATATGTGAAATGGGTTGGGTGTACGATCTTCACCATAGGTTTGCTCCTTACAGGTACGGATTTGATTCCCCTCCCCCTTGATGGAAAAATCAAAAGCTGGAAGAATGAAAGAATGATCTATGAGGCACGTTTAGTTTTTGGGTGTCTTGAATGCTCTTGTTACTTACCAATGGTATCATGAAATAGCGAAATGAATTTTAATGATGATAAGCCGAGATTACACTATACACCCATGGAACTCAATGTTTAGAATCTTTTCTAATTGATAGATTAATACTTTGAGCCTGACTATGGAATCAGCCATGTGCTTAAGTCTAGGAGAAGGTAAGGCCCAACATCCACGAATCTTAGAACTCTAGGATTTGGATTGTTTTTTAAAAATCACTCGAGTTTATAGAAACTGTCCTGTAATTCTCAACTTACTTTTCCCATAATTTGCTCGGGACTAGCAAAATGCTGAATATTGCATATTAGACCCCAACTACTACATAGATTTACGAACATGACACTGCTTAACGGTTTATTTTAATCATGTTTGTGATGCAAGGTGAATCTAGGAGCGTGGACTGGAAAGGATGCTAAAAACATGGAATTAATGCTCAAAATTCACCAAGGCAAGGGACGGACTCCATGGGACCAAAATCAATGGATTTACACGCCAGGGATCCGAGAAGATCAAGCCGTTCATGTTAAAGAGGCCTGAAATTGGTCCAGAATGCAAGATCACAGGGTTCCTGCCATCAGATTGACACAAAACTCCATAAATGGCCTAGAGACCATAAATTAACCATACAAGTAAAATTTCAGCCATGGGATATCTCTGAAAGTGGGCCAACGGATGGATCAGCCCCACAACTCATTGAGTGGGGCCCACGTGCTATCTGGATATGCCTCAACTTCGGATTCAATGCATTATATGAGTAGACAAGACGGATGGATGGAGCTGATTTCTCAGAACCATCATAGTGGAACCCACCCGAGTTGGGTGTGCATAGTGCACAAGTGCACTAGCCGTGTACGGCAACGAGCCTCCTTCCTAAAAACGGAAACTCCGTTTTCGTTCCAGCATGCGTAACAGGGACTTACGCTGTGATCTTTATGGGCCAACACCGTGCATCAAAGGTCCAATCTGGACCGTCCATGAGACTGACAAGGTCCCTCTCAACCATGCCTAGGTGACAGAATTGAATAAGACAATGAAAATTGGTTTTTCAACCATTCAAAAGCAGAATGGACGGTAGAGCAGAAAATCAGGTGGAACGCATCAAAAGCAATCCAAAAGCAGTCACTTCCTACTGAAATTTCGAGTATATTCTATGGACGGCATGGATTTCCCATTAGAATTCGATCATGGGGCCCTCTGACACCACCGACTCAAAACAGAAATTTTCGTTTCTTCTGGCGTGAAACAGAGCACCGTTTGATCTGTAGTGGGCCTCCATTATGGTCCAAATGCTCAATCCTAGCCGTTCATCATGTAGAGTGGCTCGATTTAATCAAACCCATATTACCTTGTGCACTCATGAACGCACACGTGCTGGTTTCAACAGTTACAAACGGACAGCCCTGCACAGATTGCAGCTTGATTACTACCTTCGGTGGCGTCAATAACATTCCAAAACCACCCATATCTTGCTAAAATTTCATGTACAATCCAATGAGTGGATTGGATCTTGTGAGCAATTCCAAGAAATTGGTCCCACCAACGTCCAGCGTCAGTCAGCAGGCCCTGCTGCGCACGTTGCTGCGTAAGCTTACGCACGTCACCGACTGACCTCCACCGACACAACCTTGGCTATAAAAGGAGAAGAAAGAGAGAAAGAAGGGGATCCGATTTTGGACATGAATGCAAGAGAGAGTTTTTTTTAGTTTTTCTATTTTTCTTTTCTTTTTTTTTTAGAATTAGTTGATCATGTCTATGGTTAGCTAACCTCTTAGCTAGGGCTAAGAGGTGAAGCTTGTGGTGTGATGGGTAGTGTTCTACTGGTTTGATTCATGTTATGAACTGATTTGATTCTAGTTTGATTATTAAGGAATGCCTTTAGTTGTTAATGGTTTGTTGTGACTGAAATTACAATAGATCTACGATAGCTTGAGTATTTCTTTTTCCTCTTGTGATTATGAAGTCAGGAAGCTCTGTTGTTTACTATCGTCACTTGGGCATGGTTAAATGACAGCACCCTTCCTACCGTTCATACATCTCTCAGATTGAAGTAAATTGGTTTAATTCTGTTGTTTGCTTTGTCTCATGGGCATGGTTTTGTGATGGAATCCATTCTAATTTACTTCAATCTTATCTCTCTAAAACTAGATCAAAAGACATTTAGATTTGATTTGCAGGTTATATCTTCCAACTGGATGTAGATGGGACTCGAAGTCTAGTTGAGTTCATGAATCGACTGTAGATCTCCCTGATCTCTACAAGTGGATCCTCTGAATTCCTAGTTTCCTTCCTCTGAATTCTTTAGGTTTTAAATTAGTAACTCACCATTATTCCTCAAATTACAATCGATTTAGATTTCATCTTAGGCTAGTTCTACTTCTATTTAGTTTCAGATTACGTATAAGTTTCAGTCCCTTGGGATTTGACCTCGGTCTCACCGAGTTTATTACTACATCACAACCCTATACTTGGGGAGTGAACAATTTTCAAGTTTTTCTTCTTTTTCTTCTCCTCTCTATGGCTCTCCTCGAGCTTGTAGCTACCATTTTCTCCCTCTCCTTGATCCTTTCCCTCATGGGAAAGCGACGAGTGTCCACCGATGAAGCTAGGCCTAGCCGCCTGACCCGTCCGAGGAAGAAGGCAAGCGCCGAAGCTAGCACAAGCGCCGCCCAAGAACGAAGGTCGAAACGAGATCTTGATCCCCAAATTCTGGTTAAGGGAATTTTACTGGCGGGCTTCGAACACGGTTGGTTTGGTGGCCGTAGGGTTGTGTTTGAAGCTCATGCAGATGAAAAGCTGTTTGGGCTTTATCTGATGATGGACCACCTGGCGGACAACGGGTGGGGTCCCGTATTCGAGGGCAAGTCTCACTCATGTGAGAACACTATTCGAGTCTTCTATGCCCATGTACGAGACCCATCACTGGAGCCTTTGCAATTCAAGATTCCCGTTGGGAGGCGGGAAGCAACAGTTGATGTAAAATTGGTAGCTCGGGTCATGAGAATCTCACGTGGAGAGGTGCACGCTAGCGATAAGGACCTCAAGAACATGCGAGAAAGAGATCACCGCACGTGTTACTTTTGCAGCCGATTAACCCATCTGGAAGGAAGGCAGAAGCCTCCCATCGATGGAATTGACAGACAATTTCCACCTACTTCACCACATATTCACATATAATGTGTATCCTAGGTGGGGCAATCGTACCGAATGCACTCGCTTAATAGTGGATTTCCTGTATAGAGCTGGGCAGGAAGATAAGCTGTGTCTACCAACGTTCGCCCTACTTCAGATAGTCCAGACTATGCGTTCTGTTAGGAATGATGTCTCACTTCCATTTGGCCGACTCGTATGCAAGATTGCTCGAGAGTTCACCTACAGACTTAACATGGACGACCTTGGGCTAATCCACTTCATTAATGAGACTACGCTTAACAACATGGGGATTGGCCCTCGTCAATGCCAAGCCCGGCTTGACCTGTATGGGGATGAGACAGAAAGTGAAGAAGAAGAAAGCAATGAGATAGAAGAAGAAGATGAGTCAGAGGAAGGAGGTGAAGAAGGAGAGAGTGAGGAAGAAGAAGAGGAGGCCCAAGGCACTGATGAGGGCTCTCATCCTGCTATACAGGAGCGTGACAGTGATCAGGTTGCTGTAGAAGCCCGCTTGGCTCAAATCGAGGAGGGCCAGGTTGCCCTGAGACAGGAGATCACAGAGACCCGATCTAAGGTTGAAGAGAATTAAGCCTTCATGAAGCGAAAGTTTAACAAGGTGTCTCGCACCTTAAGGATTATCCTGTGTCATATGCAGGACAAGGGTGCACCACCACCATTGCCAGATTCGGACGACTAGTCACATGTGTAGTCATCTTTTAGTTTACTTTACTGTTAATCCCCCTTTGTACTAGCCTTAGTAGACTAGTTTGGTTGTTAGTATGTTAGTGTTTAAAGCTTTGGTAGATTAGCTCACATGCATCTTCTACCATAATTCATGTAAGACTATATTGCATGTATTGTGATAAATTTTGGGTAAATGAAATGCATGAAGCTTCTTTGGATTTGAAATGCGAATGATGTATATATGAGTGTATGGTATTATACTAAATCTGAAACGGGTTGCACCCTATGTTGTATATATGGGATGCCACCTAAGGCGACACGGAGTACGACACGTCTCACACTTGGCGACTCCATTGACAGGGCTCCTCCCCTAAGCGATAGCCACATGGACCCTAGTTTAGGCCCGACTCACGAGACTATGCCGGATTCTCAGCCGGCCACTGGCCCCACTAATGGGCCGACACCTATTGCACCACTGGTTCCTGAGCAGAACCGTGCGTCTACTTCGACGCCACACATGCCTCAGTCGGTTCCTCCTACTGATAGGTTGGAATAGATGATGCTCTTGATGCAGTAACAACAACAGCAGCAGTAGTTTTTGGCCACCATTGCTGGGGTCTTTGCCCAGAGTATGGGTGTGGTTCCACCTGCACCACTTGTGCAGCCTGCTGAGAATATAAGTGTCAGTGGCTTATATGAGCGATTCCAGTACTTTCGACCTCCTACTTTTATGGGTACTCACAGACCTGAGGAGGCCGAGTATTGGCTAGACCGCATATCTAAAATGTCGAAGCCGCTGCACTGCACTAAGGCATAGTAGGTGGAGCTGGTCACGTATATGTTCGAGAAAGAGGTCAATCTCTTGTGGGACAATGTCCTTCAGACTACTATTGTGGGATACGTATGGACGTGGGCGGCTTTTGAGACCCGCTTCCATGAGAAATATTTTTTCCTCCCGTATCATCATGAGAAGGAGAGTGAATTTTTTCACCTCCTTCAGGGGGAATGACTGTGGCAGAGTATGAAAACAGGTTTATGGAGCTAGCCAGATATGCTCCCCTGATATTAGCAGACCAGCCGATGCGCATGCGGCAGTTTTCTGAGGGTCTGCGACCTGAGATACGCTCGAAGATGTGTTGCGCTAGCATATCCAACTATGCTAAGCTAGTAGGCATGTCATTGCGGGCGGAGCAAGATAGGGACAAATTATCCTGTACACGGGTGCCTATGGTTCCTAGGCCATGACCAGATTTGCCGAGTAGGCCGTTCCTCGGAAGAGGCCCCGTGCAGACTCGCCTCCTAGACTTGCGGCTCCACCAGCCCCGATGAGGTGATCGGACTTGTGGTGCATATACTGCAAGAGGTTGGGCCATTCAGATACTTATTGCTTTACCAAGATGAGGGACATCGGCTTCTCGCCGCCTCAGAAGATCAACTGCCAGCTTCTCAGGCTATTATAGCCCCACCTCTACAGTCAGCACCAGCACACCCATCTTTTCGGCTGCCTGCACCTCGATTTAGGTCGCCTCAGCGACCTGTGGCACAACGGCCGAACTGTTCGTAACAGGCTCATGTGCACTCACTTGCAGATGAGGCATCCGAGACAACAGTTACAGCACCGATGGCTTTTGAAGTCACCGCGCATGTTCAAAGTACACCAGTGTTCTTATTGGTGGACACTGGGTCCACAGTCTCTATAGTATCATGCGTAGCAGTCAAGCAATTAGGGTTGGAAACTAGTCCTATGGTTGGTTTGAGACTCCTTACTGCCGCAAGGACTTTCTCAGACTCCACCAAGATGTGTAAGGGTTGTTCAATAGACCTAGGGAGCAGGACAATGCTTGTTGACCTGATGGTGGCTCCATTATGTCACTATGATGTCATTCTCGGTATGGATTGGCTCACGAAGATGAGGGCATAGATCGATTGTGATGCTAGGGTGGTGACAGCCTATGGTCCAGAAGGCACAACCTTTACATTCCCAGTGTATGTCAGTTGGTACTACCGCATCAGTTGCTATGCTACCTTGTTAGAGCATGTTGATGGTCCGACGTTGGGAAACATGCCAGTAGTTCGAGATTTCGCGAACGTGTTCGGGACGATTCCTGGTTTGCCTCCTCAGTGCGAGATCAATTTTACCATTGATCTAGTGCCTGGTGCGACACTTATATCTCTACAGACTTATCGCATGCCTCCGTGTGAGATGGAGGAATTGAGGAGACAGATCGATGATCTGCTGGATGCAGGTTTCATACGACCAAGTGTATACCCTTGGGGAGCGCTTGTGTTATTTGTGAAGAAGGATAGATCACTGCGATTGTGTATTGATTATCGCAGATTGAAGCAAGCGACGGTGAAGAACAAGTATCATTTGCCCAAGATTGATGACTTGTTTGATCAGTTGAAAGGGGCACAACATTTTACTAAGATCGACTTACAGTCAAGATATCACTAGTTGCACGTCAGGGATGTGAACGTGCAGAAGACAGCTTTTGGGACTAGTTTTGGGCACTACGAGTTCCTTGTGATGTCGTTTGGACTCACAAACGCACCGGCCGTGTTCATGGATCTGATGAACAGGGTGTTTCAGCCGTATATATTCCAACTCGTCATCGTGTTTATAGATGACATTCTGATATACTCCAAGAGTCAAGAAGTGCATGAGGAACACCTACGAGCAGTCTTTGATACTCTTAGGAAGAACTAGTTATTTGCACAATACAAGAAGTGCAACTTCTAGAAAGAAGAAGTCAAGTTCCTGGGACATGTGGTGTCTGAGGAAGGGATAGCTGTGAACCTTGCTAAGGTAGTCGCAGTTTAGGACTAGGAGCAGCCCAGTTCGGTTACCGAAGTGAGGAGTTTTCTTGGCCTGGCAGGCTACTAATGTCGATTCATTAAGGATTTCTCCACGATAGTTAGACCGTTGTCTCGGCTGACTCGGAAAGACCTCAAGTTTGCCTGGAATGAGAAGGTCGAAGCAGCTTTGCAAGAACTGAATGACAAGTTGACGTCTGCCCTTGTGCTAGTATTGCCAGAGCAAGAGGTCAAGTATACCATATACACCAAGAACTAAAGCGTTCGTACTGGTGGGACAACATGAAGGCCCACATAGCAGAGCATGTATCACGTTGTCTCACATGCCAGCAGGTCAAGGCCGAACATCGCCAACCTCCTGGGCTGCTTCAGCCCATGCCTATAGCTGAATGGAAATGAGATTTCATCGGTATGGATTTCATTTTAGGGCTGTCGAAGACGAGGAAGGGACATGACTCCATATGGGTGATTGTGGACCGGTTAACGAAATTGGCTCACTTTCTCCCTATTAAAGTTTTAAACTCAGTAGACGATTTGGCTAGGCTATACATCAAGGAGATAGTACGTCTGCATGGAGTTCCTATGGAGATCGTGTCGGACCGAGATACGCAATTTACATCTATTTTTTAGACTTGTATCCAAGAAGCAATGGGTGTGAAACTGAAGTTCAGTACCGTGTTCTACCCACAGACTGACGGGTAGATGGAACGGGTAAATCAAGTGTTAAAAGATATGCTGCGAGCTTGTGTGCTGGATTTCAAGGACAGTTGGGATGACTGTCTTCCTTATGCAGAATTCGCTTATAACAATAGCTTTCAGGTGAGTATTGGCATGGCTCCCTATGAGGCCTTGTATGGGCGTCCCTGTCGAGCACCGCATTGCTGGGCAGAGGTTGGCGAGAATAGCCTGATTGGCCTAGAGTTAGTTCAAGCGACCTCAGAGAAAATTGACATTATCAGGCGTCGACTTCTGGTAGCACAGAGCAGACAGAAGAGCTACGCCGATATGAGGCGGCAGCAGCTAAAGTTTGAAGTTGGGGACCATGTGTTCCTAAAAGTTTCCCCAATGAAAGGAGTCCTTCGGTTTAACAAGAAAGGGAAGCTCACGCTAAGATTCATTAGTCCATTCTAGATACTAGATCGAGTGGGTTTAATTGCGTACCGCCTTGCTTTGCCCACACCACTCGTCGGCGTGCACAACGTATTTCATGTATCGATGCTGAAGAAATACGTTCCTGATTATTCCCACATTATCAAGTGGGAGCAGGTGCAGTTAAGTGAAGATGCTACTTATGTACTGCGACCGACGTGTATCCTAGACAGGAAGGAGCAAGTATTGCGTAGTAAAGTGATTCCACTTGTGAAGGTTCTGTGGACACACCACATAGAGGAAGAGGTTACTTGGGAAACAGAAGCCGAGGTTCGTACAAAATTTTTTGAGGAGTACGAAAAGGTACTAATTTCGAGAACAAAATTTTTCTTTAAGGGGAGTGGATTGTAACGTCTAGAAAAAAATTCGTACAAAGACCCGAGTACCACCTCAGGCAGAAATCACTCAGGACCAAATCCTTTAAAAATTAGATGAAGATTAATTAAGTGGTAAACTAAATCACCTGTCAAATTAGCTTAGACAGCTTTTAATATGAACTGCAAGATCTGAAACTAGTAGAACCGTTAACGCTACATTACCTAAAAACCTAGGATCCATCTCAAAATCCAGTTGCACAGGGGAGCACATTGAAACTCCGTATCAAACCTGGATCGCGCGTTAAAAGTCCAATTACTGCAAAACTTTACAGTTATGACCGCCTTAGTGGGCTTGACTACCATCTCGAAAAGCAAGTCCAGATAGTATCCTGAAACACACAACTTGAGCCCGGAGCGAAGTGTGTAAGAAACGCGAATACCTTTAAAAAGCAAACTGAAACTTAAGTGAATTGAATCATTCGCTTGCAAGTCAAATCTAAGGTTTCAGACCGTCAGATTCTGACCCAACTACACCCTCGGATTAGGAAAAATTTTCAATACAGGTCAGTGTACTTATGACCCTAATCGAGTGTCGATGACTGTTGAATTGAAACTGATCCTCCACGGTCGATCTATAAATCCGATCGGACCGAAAACTTTACTTGACCTAGATCCAAGGCAGGGAACTGACCCCAAACTGTATGCAGGAAAGGGGCCTCCAGATGTGCTCCGTTGGACCGAAACAGCCATTCCTTGGCTATAACCTAAGTATACCATGGCCCTAGGACCATTGAGGTCAGTTCTAGGCCTATATAAGGTCCTTTACCCACCCCTCTCTCATTCCATACGAATTTGTAAACCCTAGGAGAGAGAAGAGAGTAAAGAGAGAAGGAGAGAGAGAGAGAAAGAGTTGGAGTTTGTTCCTAGGATTCGATCCCACCACTCCACGTGCTTAACCACCGTTTCGGTGTTACTATACCAGCAATTCTGATTCCATTTTCGAGTAAGAAATCCTAATCCTAATCTATTTTAGGGATTCAAATAGAGTAAATGGTGAAATAGCTAACCTATTTCATGCTATAGGTTGTCGTTTTGTCGTAGGCGAGGACTTAGTGTTTAAACTGAATTCGTTACGAGTTTATCAGCGAAAGGTGTGGACTATAAACATTTAGGTTATGGTTTTCAAGGCCTTCAATGTCATTAATGAATTATGACTGCCTTGATTGCTATCACATGTACTTGGATACGAGGTTTTCCGTATACTATGCCTATATATAAAATATGTTGATTTATAATGCATTTCATGTGTTTGTTGAAACGTTTGAATGAATATGGAATTTGGATTTGTACTTGCCATGATTATTGATTAAAATTATAGGATTTTTGTATGTGTGGCAACTCCTTTGTGAAAGGATTTTCTATACCATATGTTATAACTAATTTATTACCTGTATGTGACGTGTGTAGTCTAAGTGCTTGATAATATGCCTGATTAGGAAAATGCTTGTTGAAATGTATTTAATGAGGCCGTTGAGATAGGATTCTCAACTACCTTGCCTATAGTACAGTTTCCTTCATGTAATCTATCCTACTACTATGTGACTTATGGATGAAATGCCTATGTATGGTAACATGTGTATTATGTATTTGTTGAAATGCTTGAATGAGCTCGACATTGAAATTGGTTGTCATATGCTGTCCTTGACTATCACATGTGAATGCTATTGTTTGGAATGTGATTTGGGCTACGATGTAGTCCAAGTAATCGGTTATAGTTCACTATCGGTGGCCGAGCTGTTTTAGCCATGACGGATAAGTTCGAGGAATCCGAGTCGTACGGTGATTATCGATAGTGGTTAGGCCACGAGGAGTGCATATGCGCTCCATGTCGATTAATTCAACATACGCTCGTACTAGTCGAGCTTGTCAAGTAACCCGATTGGCCAAATGTATGTTCACCATGAATGGATGCTATTGCTTAAATCTAAGGTACCAACTTACCAGTGAAAATCCTGTTTAACCTTGGTACCTCGATCCGCTAAGACTCATGAGCCGGACATGGTGGTGAATGGGACACCGTGGTCGAGCTGTCGACCTACGCTGGGGCGACGAGCCTCCCCATAGTGACCAGTGAGCAACCCAAACTCATAAGCCGAATATGGTGGTTTATGGGACACTGTATTCGAGCTGTCGACCTATACTAAGGCGACAAGCCTTTCCCATAGTGACCTCGAGTATAAACTAAGGCCTACGCTGTGGTGACGAGCCCTGCGTAGTGACCTGAACTTGCCTGTCCACTGTTTTCTAAATTAGGGGTGATGTTGCCCTATAACTTGCCTATCATATGTGATTAACTAAGATTGACGATCCTAAATGGATCATCGTTTGGGTCAATGATATAAAAGGAGGTACCTTAGCTTCCCAAACCTACTGTATGAATAAGTCTAATTAAGAACTTGGCTAATCACGTACATGCACCACATTTACATGTGCCTTTAGCGTTGGAGTTGAGCATAAAGGAAGGGGTGCATTCCACGATCGTGAAATGATGTCGCAGAGGGAGTGCAGGCGAGGGCATGCATTATTTTAACATATCATCCTTGCATTAACCAGAGTACCTAGGAATGCTTGTTGTATTGCTTTATCATTATTACTTGACTGAATTGATAATATGTTAACCTTTGCCTTATAGTTCCACTGAGTTGATCACTCACTCCCACTCTAGGACGGTGTTTTAAAACACCAACCAGGTTCTGCTATAGTTTTAGGTGATGCCGAGAGATACGAGGCGGAGCCTGACTTATATGTTGATGACGAGGAGTTCTCCTATATTCAACTCTCAGGCAGGTCTATATAGACCTGGAGTTGCGCATTGGGGCTACAGGGTCATGGATAGTTGAACGTTACACTTTATCTTTTTGTACATTTTGAAACCAAACGTGTAATTATTTAACTCAGTATTCATATTCATATCCATACTCTGAGGACTTACAACCACTTATATGTTTTATATACTTGTCACAGTCTTCCGCTTGCGTAATTTAACTGCCTCTGGAGTATGATATGTAATTTTGGTATAATCTCACTCATGTTTAATGCACTAATATAGATAACATTTAATCATCATTATCTATGTTGCATAAGCGACGTGTTGGAACTCGGGAGTTGGGCTCCGGCTCGACCCCCAATTTTCAGGGCTTTACAGGTAGAAAGACTCCAAATAAACTCGAACCCCACACCAACATAGACAGATCGACACTGAACCCATCCAACAACATTAATTGACTCTGAGTTGCACTGCGACCTCTTCGAATGGACGTTGAACTACTTCAGTGAACTAGGAATCAATGCATATTTACTTGAGAAGACGTTATCTCAAGGTATTTAGACTCCAGACACACTCTAACCCCACACTGATACAGATCAAGCGACACCAATCCACACCGACAACACCGATCGAGTTTGAGTTGCACTGCAGCTCCTTCGAACATACATCGAACTCCTACACCAAACTAGGAATTGGTGTGTATCATCTTGAGAAGATATTATCTTAGGTTATGAAGACTCTGGACACACTTGAACCCTACATCGACACACACTGACCGACACTAATTCACATCGACAACACTAATTGACTTCGAATTGCACTGCACCCCCTTTGAACACATGTCAAACTCCTTCACAAAACTAGGAATCGGTGCATATCCACTTGAGAAAATGTTATTGTAACGCCCTGAAAATCGGGGGTCAAGCAGGAGCCTAACTCCCGAGTTCCAACACATCACTTATGCAACATAGATAATGATGATTAAATGTTGTCCGTGTTAATGCATTAAACATGAGTAGGATTATACTAAATCCACATATCATACCCCAGAGACAGCTAAATTATACAAGCAGAAGACTATGATAGGTATGTATAAAACATATAAGTGGTGGTGCATCTCCAGAGTATAATCATGTTCCAGGTTAAACAATTATATGTATCATTTCAAAATACAAAACATCAAAATGTGTAGGTCCGTCTACATCATGAAATCCCTATAGCCCCGACGATCAGAATGTGGCTTACATGAACCCGCCAGAATACTGCATATACGAGAACTCCTCATCGTCATAAAAATCAGGCTCTGCTTCATAAGCTGCGCCATCGTCTGCAACTAAGACACAGTCTGGTTGGTGTTTTAAAACACCATCCCAGAGTGGGAGTGAGTGATCAACTCAGTGGAACTATAAGGCAAAGGTTAATATGTTATCAATTCAGTTAAGCAGTAATGATAAAGCAGTACAACAATCATGTCCTAGATTACTCTTGTTAATGCAAGAATAGTATGCGATAATGATGCATGTCCTCGCTTACACTCCCTCAGTGACTTTATCTCACGTTCGCGCATGGCATCCTCTCGAAACGTGCGCTTCCTCGCCAAAGCACATGCAGTGCGGTGCATGATCGTGATTGGTCAAGTTCTTAATTAAGCATATTCATATAGTGGGATTGGGAAGCTAAGATACCTTCCTTCATATCATTTACTCAAACATTGATCTATCTAGGGTCGTCAATCTTAGTTAATCACATACGAAGAATAGTTCCAGGTAGCTACGGAGTGGCTCATCACCTTAGTGCGGGCCTGCTTTATACTCGAGGTCACTACGGAAAATTTCGTCACCTTAACGTAGTCTTAGAGTATACTCGAGGTCACTACGGGCTCGTCACCTGATCGTAGGTCGACAGCTCGAATATAATATCTCATATCACCGTATTCGGCTCACGAGTCTGAGTTACTCATTGGACATTACGGGGAGGCTCGTCGCCCCAGCGTAGGTCGATAGCTCGACCACAGTATCCCATACCACCATGCCCGGCTCATGAGTCTTAGTGGATCAAGGTACCAAGGTTAAACGGGCCTTTCACTGGTAAGTTTGGTACCTTAGATTCAAGCAGTAGCGTCCATACATGGTGAACATACATTGGGCCAATTGAGTTACTTGACAAGCTTGACTGGTACGAGCGTACTTTGACTTGATTGACATGGAGTGCGTAAGCATTACGTGTGGCCTAACCACTGTCGACAAACAACGTACAACTCGGATTCATCAGGCATATCCGTTGTGGCTAAGCGGTACGGCCACCAATCGTAAACCATTACCGATTGCCTGGACTACATCGTAGCCCCAATCACACTCCAACCAATAGCATCCACATGTAATATTCCAAGACTGTATGTCACAACCATCTAAACATAAATTCCATTTGAGCATTTCAACAAACACATACCACACATGTTATCATACATCGGCATTCATCTGTAAATCACATAGTAGTAAGATAGGTTGCATAAAGGAAACTGTAACTATATATAAGGGAATTGAGAATCTTATCTTAACACCCTCAGTGAGTACATTACACCAAGCATTTTCTCATTCAGACATTTTTTTCAAACACTTAGACCACACATATTGCATACAGGTAATAAATTAGTTAAAAACACATACTATAGCTAGTCCTTTTACAAGGAGTAGCCACGTATACAACGATCATGCATTAGCAATCAATAATCATAGTAAGCACAAATCATAATTCCATACTCATTCAAACATTTTTACAAACACTTAGACTACACACTTCAACATACATGGCGTATGTTGGTCATAACATGTATTAGGGTAAATCCTTTCACTAAGGAGTTGTCATATATACAACAATTATATATCCACAACGGATAATCATGGCAAGCACGAATCCAAATTCCATACCCATTCAAACATTTTTACAAACACTTAGACTACACACTTCAACATACATGACGTATGTTAGTCATAACATGTATTAGAGTAAATCCTTTCACCAAGGAGTTGTCACATATACAACAATCATATATCCATGACGGATAATCATGGCAAGCATGAATCCAAATTCCATACCCATTCAAACATTTTTACAAACACATGAATTACACTATATTCAATATAATTCATATGTATCTGTAAAGCGAGGGAAACATCGTATCTAGCATGAGAAATGGCAACCAAGTCAGTTATAAATCATTAACTGACATTGAGAGCCTTGAAAACCATAACATAAACGTTTATAGTCTGCACCTTTCGCCGGTAAACTCGTAACAGATTCAGTTTGAACACTCTCTCCTTGTAAACAAGACTTTGAATACCTAATCAATAAAATGGGTTA
The DNA here is from genome assembly GCF_029962835.1 of Magnolia sinica. Taxonomy (NCBI): domain Eukaryota; kingdom Viridiplantae; phylum Streptophyta; class Magnoliopsida; order Magnoliales; family Magnoliaceae; genus Magnolia; species Magnolia sinica. The sequence continues at coordinate 21,567,679 of NC_080582.1, read as the reverse complement.
GCTATTTCACTGATCTACGTATTTGGATTCCCAAAACAGGTTAAGGTTAGGGTTTCTTACCTAAGAACATAATCAGAATCTCCGGTATAGCGACACGAAAGCAGTAATTACGTATGGGAGTAGTGGGATCGAATCCCAGAAACTATCTCACACTCGCTCGCTCACTTCTCCACTTTCTCCTTCACTTTCTCTCTTTTCTCTCTTAGGGTTTAGAATTCGTATGGAATGAGAGAGGGGTGGATAAAGGCCCTTATATAGGCCCAGAACTAAAGGGAATGGCCCCATGGCCATGGTATTCTTAGGTTATAGCCAAAGAGTGGCTGTTTCGGTCCAATAGAGCACATCTGGAGGCCCCTTTTCTGCATACGATCTGGAAAAAGTTTCCTGACATTGGATCTAGGTCAGGTTAAGTTTTCAATCCGATCAAATTTACGGAACGACCGCAGAGTACCAGTTTCAGTTCAACGGTCATCGCCACTCGATCAAGGCCACAAGTACACTGACCTGCGTATAAATTTTTTCCTGATCTGAGGGTGTATTTGGGTCAGATTATGATGGTCTGAAACCTTAAAATTGACCCGCAAGCGAACAACCCAGTTTACTTAAATCTGAGTACATTTTCTAAAGATATTCGCGTTTCTCACACACTTCGCTCTGGGTAAAAGTTATACATTTCTGGATACTATCTGGACTTGATTTCCGAGATGGTCGTCAAGCCCAGTAAGGTAGTCATATTTGTATACTCTCACGATAATCGGACTTTCAACATACAGTACAGGTCTAATACGGAGTTTCGGTGTGCTCCCGAGAGCAACCGAATTTTGAGATTAATTCTAAGTTTCAAAGTAATGTAGCGTCAACGATTCTACACGTTTTTGGTCTTATAGTTCGTACTTAAAGTGGTTCAAGCTAATTTCACAGATAATTTAGTTTAACACTTGATTAATTTTCATCTAATTTCTAAAGGATTTGGTCCTAAGCGATTTCTGCCTGAGGTGGAACTCGGGTCCTTCTATGGATTTTTTCGAGACGTTACAATCTACCCCCTTAAAGAAAAATTTTATCATCAAAATTAGTACCTTTTCATACTCCTCGAGAATCTAAGGGTAGTTATTACGGACCTCGGCTTTTGTCTCCCAAGTAGCCTCTTCCACAGTGTGATGCGTCCATAACACCTTCACCAATGGGATAACCTTACTACACAACACCCGCTCCTTCCTTTCCAGGATACTCGTCGGCCGCAGTACATAAGTAGCATCCTCACACAACTATACCTGCTCCCATTTGATGATGTGGGAAAGATCAAGAACATATTTCTTCAGCATAGATACATGAAATACGTTATGCACGCGCGCGAGTAGTGTGGGCAAAGCAAGGCAGTACGCGACCACACCCACTCGGTCTAGTATCTAGAATGGACCAATAAATCTCGGCGTGAACTTCTCCTTCTTGCCACACTGAAGGACTCCCTTCATGGGGGAGACCCTAAGAAATACATGGTCCCCAACCTCGAACTCTAGCAGTCGCCGTCTCGTATTGGAGTAACTCTTCTGTCTGCTCTGTGCTGCAAGAAGTCGACGCCTGATAATGTTGATCTTCTCTGAGGTCGCCAGTACTTACTTGGGTCCAATCAAACTTCTCTCGCCAACTTTCGCCCAGTAATGTGGTGCTTTACATGGGCGCCCATACAGTGCTTCGTAGGGAGCCATGCCAATACTCGCTTGAAAGCTGTTGTTGTAGGCAAACTCAGCATAAGGAAGATAGTCATCCCAACTGTCCTTGAAATCAAGCACGCAAGCTCGCAATATATCCTCTAATACCTGGTTTACCCATTCTGTTTGCCCATCCATCTATAGGTGGAACGCGGTACTAAACTTTAACTTCACACCCATTGCTTCCTAGATACGAGTCCAGAAGATAGATGTGAATTGCGTGTCTTGATCCGACACAATCTCCATAGGCACTCCATGCAGACATACTATCTCCTTGATGTATAGCCTGGCCAAATTGTCTGCAGAGTTTGTAACTCTAATCGGGAGGAAACTAGCCGATTTCGTCAATCGGTCCACAATCACCCAAATGGAGTCATGCCCCTTCCTCGTCTTCGGTAACCCTGAAATGAAATCCATAGAGATGAAGTCCTACTTCCATTCAGCTATAGGCATAGGCTGAAGTAGACCAGGAGGTCGGCGATGCTCGGCTTTGACCTGCTGGCACGTGAGACAACGGGATACGAAGTCAGCTATGTGGGCCTTCATGTTGTCCCACGAGTACGAACGCTTCATGTCTTGATACATTTTCGTACTACCTGGATGCATCACCATCTTCGAATTGTGAGCGGTTGCCAGAACTTCTCTCCTTAAGTTATGGAGATTTGGGACGCACAGGCGGCCACGATATCGCAAACCTCCATCTAAACCAACCCTCCATTCGAAGTCATCACTGTCCCTCACCAACTCTCTCATCTCGGTCAATCGCTCATCCTCTTTCTGAGCCGCAATGATCTTATCATCTACAAGTGGCCTCACACGAATGTGTGCGATGCTTATAAACGGTTCCTCTACCGTGAGCTTCTGCTCAAAATCTCGCATGAACTCCACCATATTCCACTCCTCAACCATTAGCGGAGCCGCAAATGCTATCACTTTCTTGCGGCTCAACGCATCTACCACAAGGTTGGCCTTACCAGGATGGTAGGAGACCTCGAACTTGAAGTCCTTCAAGGTTTCCATCCATCGGCGCTACCTCATATTCAAGTCTCTCTGGGTGAATATATAGCGAACTCTCTTGGGGTCGCAAAAGAGCTCGAACTCTTCTCCATAAAGGTAATGTCTCCAGAGCTTCAATGGAAAGATGACGACTGCTAACTCCAGGTCGCGCGTAGGGTAATTCTCCTCGTGTTTCCTCAACTGTCGCGATGCATAGGCAATCACCATATCCTTCTGCATAAGGACGCAACCCAAACCAAGACGAGACGCATCGGTATATATAGTATATCTGACCCCTTACTCTGGCAATACTAGTACAGGGGCGGATGTCAGCTTGTCCTTCAACTCCTGAAAAGCTGCTTCTGTCTTCTCATTCTAAGCAAACTTAAGATCCTTCCGAGTCAATTGTGATAACGGCCTGGCAATCTCGGAAAATTTCCTAATGAATCGACGGTAGTAACCTGCCAGACCAAGAAATCTCCTCACTTCAGTAACCGAACCGGGCTGCTCCCAGTCCTGAACTGCGGCTACCTTAGCAAGGTCCACAGCTATCCCTTCCTTAGATACAACATGTCCTAGGAACTTAACTTCCTCCTTCCAGAAGTCGCACTTCTTGTACTGAGTGAACAACTGGTTCTTTCTTAGTGTATACAAGACTACTCGCAGATGCTCCTCGTGATCTTTCCAACTCTTGGAGTATATTAGGATGTCATCTATAAACACGATGACGAATCGGAATAGATACGGCTGAAACACTCGGTTCATCAAGTCCATGAACACGGCCGGGGCGTTTGTGAGTCTAAACGACATCACAAGAAACTCGTAGTGCCCGAAGGTGGTTCTGAACGCTGTCTTCTGCACATCTTCATCCCTGACGTGCAACTGGTGATACCTCGACTGTAAGTCGATCTTCGAGAAATATTATGCCCCCTTCAACTGATCAAACAGATCATCTATCCTAGGCAAGGGATACTTATTCTTCACCATCACTTGGTTCAGCCTACGATAATTGATACACAGTCGAAGATATCCATCTTTCTTCTTCACAAACAATACAGGTGCTCTCCAAGGAGATACACTTGGTCGTATGAAACTTGAATCTAACAGGTCATCAATCTGTCTCCTCAATTCCTCCATCTCACATGGAGGCATGTGATATGTAGGTAATGAAATGGGTGTCACACCAGGCACAAGGTCGATAGTAAAATCAATCTCGCACCGAGGAGGTAATCCCGGTATCGTCCTGAACACGTCCTCAAAATTCTGGACTACTAGCATGTTTCCCAACATCGGCCCATCAACATGCTTTAGTAAGGTAGCATAGCAACTGATGTGGTAGTACCAACTGACCTACACTGGAAATGTAAAGGTCATGCCCTCCAGTCTATGGGCAGTCACAAGTCAGGTATCACAATCGATCCCTGCCCTTATCTCAGTGAGCCAATCCATGCAGAGGATCACATCATAATGACATAACGGGGCAACCATCAGGCCGAGGAGTACTGTTCTGCTCCTTAGGTCTATCAAGAAACCCTTACACATCTTCGTGAAGTCTAAGAAGGTCCCCGTGGCGGTAAGGAGTCTCATCCCAATCATAGGGCTAGCTTCCAACCCTAGTCGCTTAACTCTTACGCATGATACTATAGAGATGGTGCACCCGGTATCCACCAATAAGGAAATTGGAGTACCTTGAACATATGTCGTGACTTCGAAAGCCATCGGTGCTGTAACTGCTGTCTCGGATGCCTCAGCTGCAAGTGAGTGCACATGAGCCTGTTGCAGATGGTTCGGCTGCGGTACCATAGGTGGTTGAGGTGACCTAAATCGAGGTGCAGGTGGCCGAAAATATGAAGGCGCAGGTGCTGACCGTAGGGTGGAGCTGCAATAGTCTGAGGAAGCTGGCAATTGATTCTCTGAGGCGGCGAGAAGCCGCTGTCCCTCATCCTACTGAAACAATATCTATCCATGTGGCCCGTCCTCCCACAGAAGTAGCACCACAAGTCAGCTCGCCCCAGCTGAGTCGGTAATGCCGTAAGCCTAGGTGGCAAATCCACACGTGGCCTCTTACCTAGGAATGGCCTGGTTGAAAAATCAGGGTGGGGCCGAGGACCCACGGGTGCACGAGTATGGGATAGACTATCCTCGTCCCACTCAATTCGCAGAGACATGCTCACCAGCTCAGCATAATTGAGTATGCTAGCACAACATATCTTCAAGCGTAACTCGGGTCGTAGACCCTCAAAAAATCGTCACATACCCATCGGCTCATCAGCTAATATCAGCGGAGCATACCTAGCCAACTCCGTGAACTTATTCTCATACTCAACCACGGTCATCCCTCCCTGTCGGAGGTGAAGAAACTCTTCCTCTTCATTACGGTAGGTGAGAGAGAAATCTTCTCATTGAAATGCATCTTAAATATGTCCCATGTCCACACGTAACCAGCAGCCACAGTCCTAAGGACGCTGTCCCACCAGAGACTGGCCTCCTTCTCAAACATAAAAGTGACTAACTCCACCTGCTCCGCCTCAATACAGTGCAGCAGCTTTAACATCTTTGAGATGCGGTCAAGCCAATACTTGGCCTCCTTGGGTCGGTGAGTACCCACAAAGGTAGGAGGTCACAAGCATTAGAATTGCTCGAATGCGCCACTGGCACTCGTGTTCCCAACAGGGTGCACAGGTGGTGCAGGAGGGGTCGCGTGCATATTTTGGGCAAAAGCCCCTGCTATGGTGGTCAAAAACTGCTGTTGCTATTGCTGCATCAGTAGCATCACTTGCTCCAACCTATTAGGAGGAGGAGGCGACTGTGGTATGTGAGGCGTCGAGGTAGACGCACGGTTCTGCTTGCGAACCGGGGGTGTATAAGGTGGCAGCCCAATAGTGGGGCCAGTGGCCGGCAGTGAGTCCGGCATCGTATCCGTGTCGGGGCCCAAGCCGGGGTCCGTGCGGCTATCGTTCAGGGGAGGTACCCCTTCAAGCAATCCATAGAGTGCTAGACGGGTAGTGTTCCGAGTAGTCCTCAGAGGCATGCCCTATACGCAATACAGGATGCAACATGTGTTAGATTTAGCATAACAACACCTAATTACTTAAGTGGTTTACACATCCCATAACAAAAGAACTTCATGCATTTCATTTAACCAAAATTGTAACAATACATGAGATGCCTTACATGAATTATGACAGAAGATGCATGTGAACTAATCTAAACAACTTTAAATACTAGAGCACACAACCTACTCTACCATACAACCAAACCTAGTAAGACCATACATAGAAACAAAAGAAACCAGCAACAAGGCATACTAAAAGACAACTACATATATGACTAGTCGTCAGAACCCGGTGATGGTGGGGGTGCACCCTTATCCTGCACACAGCACAGGATAGTCTCCGGGGTGCCGTAGGGGTGCGAGGTCCACTTTGGTTCCCCCTAATTTACATCGTTTGGGCACCTGACTCCATTTGATTTGTTTCGGGTCCCATTTCACATATTTTTACGCTTTTCGAGTTGTTTAGATGTGGAATGGGTAGAATTTTGGTCTATACCCATCGATTGACGGTCTAGAAAAGATCAGGGGTCCTTACGCATGATCACAGATGTGTACGGGTACCGATTTCGACGGTCAGTTTCACCTGGTGGCGAAACTGGGAATCATATGATCATTTCTATGTTTTCTCGCCCCCCTCCTAAGTCAAAGTACGTCAGTGTGTGTCGTGTGACCATAACTCAGGTCCAGTTTAATCCAAATCATGCTCTGATACCAACTTGTAATGCCCTGAAAATCGGGGTTCGAGCAGGAGCCCAACTCCCGAGTTCCAACACATCACTTATGTACATAGATAATGATGATTAAATGTTGTCTGTGTTAGTGCACTAAACATGAGTGAGATTATACCAAATCAGCATATCATACCCTAGAGACAGTTAAATTACGCAAGCGGAAGACCATGATAGGTATGTATAAAACATATAAGTGGTGGTGCGTCTCCAGAGTATGATCATGTTCCAAGTTAAACAATTACATATATCATTTCAAAATACAAAATATCAAAATGTGTAGGTCCGTCTACATCATGAAATTCCTATAGCCCCGACGATCAGAATGCGGCCTACATGAACCCGCCAGAATACTGCATATACGAGAATAACTCGTCGTTAAAAAAATCAAGCTCCGCTTCATAAGCTGCGCCATCATCTGCAACTAAGACAGAGTCTAGTTGGTATTTTAAAACAGTCCTAGAGTGAGAGTGAGTGATCAACTCAATGAAACTATAAGGCAAAGGTTAACATGTTATCAATTCAGTCAAGCAGTAAGGATAAAATAGTATAGCAATCATGTCCTAGATTACTCTTGTTAATGCAAGAATGGTATGCGATAATGATGCATGCCCTTGCCTACACTCCCTCAGCGACTTCATCTCACATTCGCGCATGGCATCCTTCCGAAACGTGCCCTTTCTCGCCAAAGCACATGCAATGCGGTGCATGACCGTGATTAGTCAAGTTCTTAATTAAGCATATTCATACAGCAGGATTGGGAAGCTAAGGTACCTCCCTTCATATCCTTTACCCAAACATGGATCCATCTAGGGTCATCAATTCTAGTTAATCACATACGAAGAACAGTTCCAGGTAGCTACAGAGCTGCTTATCACCTCAACGCAGGCCTGGTTTATACTCGAGGTCACTACGGAAAAGCTCGTCGCCTTAACGTAGTCTTAGAGTATACTCGAGGTCACTACAGGCTCATCACCTGATCGTAGGTCAACAACTCGAATACAGTATCTCATACCACTGTATTCGGCTCACGAGTCTGGGTTGTTCATTGGACACTACAGGGAGGCTCGTCGCCCCAACGTAGGCCGACAGCTCGACCACGGTGTCCCATACCACCATGCCCGGCTCATGAGTCTTAGTAGATCGAGGTATCAAGGTTAAACGGGCCTTTCGCTGGTAAGTTTGATACCTTAGATTCAAGCAGTAGCGTCCATACATGGTGAACATATATTGGGCTAATCAGGTTACTTGACAAGCTCGACTGGTATGAGCGTACGTTGACTTGATCAACATGGAGTGCGTAAGCATTCCGCGTGGCCTAACCACTGTCGACAAACAGCGTACAACTCGGATTCATCAGGCGTATCTGTTGTGGCTAAGCAGTACGGTCACCAATCATAAACTATTATCGATTGCCTGGACTACATCGTAGCCCCAATCACACTCCAACCAATAGCATCCACATGTGATATTCCAAGACAGCATGTGACAACTAAATCTAAACATAAATCTCATTCGAGCATTTCAACAAACACATACCACACATGTCATCATATATAAGCATTCATCTGTAAATCACATAGTAGTAAGATATGTTGCATAAAGGAAACTGTAACTATATATAAGGGAATTGAGAATCCTATCTCAACACCCTCGGTAAGTACATTACATCAAGCATTTTCTCATTCAGGCATTTTTTCAAACACTTAACCACACATATTGCATACAAGTAATAAATTCGTTAAAAACACATACTATAGCTAGTCCTTTCATAAGGAGTAGCCACGTATACAACGATCATGTATTAGCAATCAATAATCATAGCAAGCACAAATCATAATTCCATACTCATTCAAACATTTTTACAAACACTTAGACTACAGACTTCAACATACATGGCGTATGTTGGTCATAACATGTATTAGGGCAAATCCTTTCACCAAGGAGTTGTCACATATACAATAATTATATATCCACGACGGATAATCATGGTAAGCACGAATCCAAATTCCATACCCATTCAAACATTTTTACAAACACTTAGACTACACACTTCAATATACATGACGTATGTTGGTCATAACATGTATTAGAGCAAATCCTTTCACCAAGGAGTTGTCACATATACAACAATCATATATCCATGACAAATAATCATGGCAAGCACGAATCCAAATTCTATACCCATTCAAACATTTTAACAAACACATGAATTACACTATATTCAACATAATTCACATATATATATATATATATCTGTAAAGCAAGGAAAACATCGTATCTAGCATGAGAAATGGCAACCAAGTCAGTTATAAATCATTAACCAACACTGAGAGCCTTGAAAACCATAACCTAAATATTTATAGTCCATACCTTTCACCAGTTAACTCGTAATGGATTCAATTTGAACACTCACGCCTTGTAAAGTAGACTTTGAATACCTAATCAATAAAATGGGTTAACTATTTCATCGATCTACGTATTTGGATTCCTAAAATAGGTTAGGGTTAGTGTTTCTTACCCAAGAATGAAATTAGAATCTCCGGTATAGCGACACGAAAGCGGTAGTTACATACGTAGAGTAGTGGGATCGAATTCCAGGAACTATCTCACACTCGTTCTCTCACTTCTCCACTTTCTCCTTCACTTTCTCTCTCTTTTCTCTCTTAGGGTTTAGAATTCGTATGGAATGAGAGAGGGGTGGGTAAAGGCCCTTATATAGGCGCAAAACTGAAGGGAATGGCCCCAGGGCCATGGTATACTTAAGTTATAGCCAAAGAGTGACTGTTTCAGTCCAATAAAGCACATCTGGAGGCTCCTTTTTTGCATATGATGTAAAAAAAATTTCTTGACATTGGATCTAGGTTAGGTTAAGTTTTCAGTCCGATCGGATACGGAACGACCGCAGAGGACCAGTTTCAGTTTAACGGTCATCGCCACTTGATTATGGCCACAAGTACACTGACTTGTGTATGATATTTTTTCTAATATGAGGGTGTATTTGGGTCAGATTCTGACGGTCTGAAATCTTAGAATTGGTCCGCAAGTGAACGGCCCAGTTTACTTAAATTTGAGTTCATTTTCTAAAGATATTCGCGTTTCTCACACACTTCATTCCGGGCTAAAATTGTATGTTTCTCAATACTATCTGGCCTTGATTTTCAAGATGATCATCAAGCCTAGTAAGGCGGTCATATTCGTATAGTCTCGCAGTAATCAGACTTTCAACGTGCGGTACAGGTCCGATACGGAGTTTTGGTGTGCTCCCAAGAGCAACCAAGTTTTGAGATTGATTCTAAATTTCAGGGTAATTTAGCGTCAACGATTCTACACATTTTGGGTCTTACAGTTCGTATTTAAAGTGGTTCAAGCTAATTTCACAGATAATTTAGTTTAGCACTTGATTAATTTTCGTCTATTTTCTAAAGGATTTGGTCCTGAGTAATTTCTGCCTGAGGTGGAACTCGGGTCTTTGTACGGATTTTTCCGAGACGTTAAAGTTATTTTAGGGTACAAAGATTTTGGACACACTTAACCCCACATCGATATAGACCGACCTACACCGATCCATTTTGACTAGCACTATAGTTCCTTCAAACGCACATTGAACTCCATCGGTTTCGGTGAGTGCATGTAGTTTATCCATGCCATTCATCTAGTTTTTCATATTGTTCCAGGGGTGTAGATCAAAATTGAAATATATCCAAAGCTCAAGTGTAACACACTTAAGCAAGCAGTTGTATTAATGATTTCAATAGTATAAATTTAATAACACTTTCTGCAGCCCACCTACCATTTATCTGCCTCATTTTTGGTCCAATGGTGAAAAAGGAGATGGAAATTTTGATATATGGTGTTGATTAGTGAAATTTCAAAGATAAAGTTGTAATAAATGAAGAGGGTAGGGACATATATTCATCCCTTACTAATTGACGTAGACTCCAAACAAACGATTGCTGCAGGTAGGGAGTTTCTTTTTTTCTTTTTTTCTTTTTTAATCTTTTTAATCTCTCCTTCTGACTCCTCCGTGAAAAAGACCAACTATTCCCTATGTAGGTTTATCTTAACCTACACGATCTATATTGGATCCGGCCTAAAAATCTATTATGCAATGTTGAGAACCAAATTATTTTATCTTTTGGTTGAAAAGTATGATGTTACCAAACATGCATATCCATTAGATAAGTAAAACTCGAATAAGTTACTTAAAGCCAAAGTAGTGACAAAATAACTTACAATCCAAGGGGCCCTTACAATATGCCCAGGTATCAATCTTCCACTTACCATCGCATGACGTGCGAGACTTCTGCTTTGTACGGTTGGAGGCAGCATGTGAAATGCTGTGGCTACTCTGATGTGCAGAGTAGCATATGTGCAAAATGATTTTTGGCCATTCATCAGGTGGACCCTACCGCGAAGGCGTGAACATGCCCTCGTCCAGTCATCATCTGAGCCACACGTGTCATCACTAACCACCCATTTTATTCTTACACTCGTAGTCCACCTTATCAGTGGGAACACCCAGGTCTTCTAGTCGGACGCCGTTTAGCTACTGACAGGTTGAGTAGCGTGAGTCGCTACTTAAGTGAGGTCACCAATTTCTATGAGCCCTACCATGAGATATGTGTTATATCCACACTGTCCATTCATTTAAAGAGATCATTTTAGGACACTAGACAATGAATTAGTCGACCCCACCACAGAAAACAGCCGGGAGAGTAACGTCCACCGTTGAAACCTTCTTAATGTCCACCATGATGTTTATTCGAGATCCAGTCTGTTCATAAGTTAACACGGACATGAAAGTACAGAAAACACAAATATCAGCTTGATCGAAAACTTTTGTGGCCCTTAGAAGTTTTTAACGGTGTGCGTCACTCTCTCCACTGTTTTCGGTGGTGGGGTCCACTGGAGATTTGGATCTGAATCATTATTTGGAATCTCTCCAAATGAAAGGACGGTGTGGATACAAAACATACATCATGGTAGGGCCCACATAACTTGGTGACGTCACTTCAGTAGCGAGTCTCGCTACTCAACCTGTTAGTAGCTAATCCGCGTCCCTTCTAGTCGTTGAATTTTCACAGCGGACCCATACAATCAATGGCCAGGATGTTGTACGGCACTGACAGATTGGCACGTGCATGAGAAACGGAATCTGATGCCTTCATTTGCGAGTAGCAATAACACGACTATGACGCCTAAACCCGGAAGAGGTTAACTAGAGTACATTCCCACATAATGTCAAAGGATACGCCACTACTACAGATCATAGATCTGGCGTCATATTTCAGTGATCCAAACCGTTCATATGATAGGAATCATCCTGGATGGTGTGTATAAAATTTTAAAATCTTAATTACAAAATTTCAAACTTTTTATCATTTGACTTTCTTCTTTGAACATGGACAGAGTCTTCTTAACGTTTGAATAATCAAAACGATGAGATCTTTCTATTGAATATTTTCAGACTTATCCACAATAGTCTATCATATGAACGATTTGGTTCACTGAAAAGGGTCACCTTTCAACGGCTAAAGTCCCGACGCATCATAGTGCGGTACGTGGGGATGTAGTCTAGCAAACCTCTTTGCTGGAAACCTGTGACAGCCGGTCACTCTCACTCCTAATCCATTTTTAGTTATCTCATTTAAAGCTGGGGTTTCTGTTTCAGAAAATAATAAATACGACAGCGGAAAGGGCAGCTAATTGTAGTGGAATCTGTAAATACAGAAAACCTGCAGAATAGTGACAAATATAGCATCAGTTATGAGGACCACTTAACTGGCAGTAGCCGGTTTCATGGCTTTAGCCGGTATTCAAGCCTATATAAGTAGGGGTCTTCTGTGCCATTCGGTGGTGTAGAATTGTAGGTTACAAGATTATCATTATTATTTTTTTCATTTTTTCTATTTTCGTAGTTTTATATTCATTCTTAATTTTTTTTGTAGCTCTGTTGATTTAAATTCATTCTCTCTCTCTCTCTCTCTCTCTCTCTCTCTCTCACACACACACACAAAATGTTGTTTTTTCTAATAAAAAATAACTTCTTTTTATTTTATTTTATTTTACTTTTTTATCTATTTCTATATAAAAATAATGTAGCCTGATAAAATTGGTTTTTTTTTATAATTAGTAAACATTCAGCTTCTAAAATAGTTTACCACCACCTAAAAAATGATGGTGAGTCATGCTCTTCACATCTGGCCCTCTTGCATGCAATCCAGACCATTCAAGTTGTGGGGAATTTTTGTGTATATCTCTATGATCGCATTGATCAAGAAATCTTAACAATCTACTCCAAGTCTATTGATTTGAGATATCTCTAACACGGTGTTGATCAGTTAAACAGTGCGTGGAACAGCAAAATCGGATGGTTACTATCATATTCTCATTTTAAGTTCATGATTAGGCTAGATCCAAAATTGGTTCGGCAATTTCGATGGTCTGGAGTGCCTCAGAGCCATTAATATGTATGCTGTAGAGTCACCACCATTGTTGAAGTGGTGGTCAACCATCATAGAAATCTAGACTGTATTTTTCTCATTGTCTGTATGTTTATCTTTTTACACTAATTTTCATCTCTCTCTCTCTCTCTCTCTCTCTCTCTCTCTCTCCGTTGATCATATCCTTCGAGATTTATCACCTCGCGGTGGACTTTGGTTGCAGTATGAAATTCCAGGCAAGCTATTATACTTCCCTTATGCATACATACATGCATGTATGTGTTGTACGTTCGTGCATACTTTCTTCTTTCTCAATTTGTAAGTACGTGCATGCTCAAAATACTTGCCTCCATGCGTATGTTATACGTTACGTTCGTGCTTTTGAAAGAAGCTACGTGGGTGGAAATTTCAAGAGGTCCACCCTGTCCATCAGGCCCACTACCTCATGTTCACTTTGGAATCCTAAAATCGTGGCTGCACTGAACTCAGGTCGGCCATACGCTAGGAAAAAGGTTGGGATGGGTGTTTGTATGCCATCGAATATGTTAAATCTGATTTGCCTCATCAGTAAGAAAGAAATACCCAAAAATCACAGTATTAAATGTTTTATATGCCATCCAATTCATTCATCTGCGTCATCGGAATGATCAAAGAAATTTTGAAAATATCAAGGTATTAAAATGTCATGTAAGCAATTACATAGGGTGGCCAACTTGTGTAATGAATCTACTTGAGTTTTGGGATCAAGACTAAACAAGTGGTGATCGACTAGATAAACGGGGTGGATTTCGTTTTCCCCACGTGGGAGTAAGTGGCCCTGGTAAGTACTGATGTAGGTGGGTATGCAAGAGTACATAATTAGTACATTGATGTACATACAGAAAATAGACATGCACGAGTTCATGCATGGACATGATCTTACGAAATATCATTTATACATACATGCTTACATACATGCAAGGCCATGCATGCCTGTACATCATGCTAATGTTGGTACGCTGGTCATTGTTGCAGGTGTTTGAAGGTTGCATGCAATACAAATGGGGTGGGGTAAAATATGTTGACAGAAGAGAAAGAGCACAACCCAACATTAGCTAAAGAGAGGCTTTGCTTTTGCTGGGAGTGTGCTCTTTCTTCTTCTGTCATCATCTTCTCTCTCTCTCTCTCTCTCTCTCTCTCTCTCTCTCTCTCTCTCTCTCTCTCTCTCTCTCTCTCATGATCATCTGTGATCCAAAGCACTGGATCATTGATAGTTGTGTCATCTCCTACATTTGAACATTTAATCCATACAGTCACCAAAATGGACAGCAATACTGACCGTCCATTTTGGTTTGTGGGAAGGATATAACTTTTCTGAAGCAAGTGGCAAAAGAAGGCGTGACAGTAGATCCTGACCGTTGATACAAACGCAGACTGCACATGGGTGCTCCCTAAGATATCTTACAGATCAGACAATAATAGCCAATCTCTAAAACGGTATGTGTTATACAAGGGAAACTTTGATACTCTGGTAGGGTGTGATGGATGATACGCGGGCACTTATTATTTTGATACGCCAAATGATTCAATTTAAATCTTATTATTGATATCGATTTAGATGCATCATGAACAAAAAAAATCATGCTTGTTCGATATCTGCCAATCAGAATCGCGGGCATTTATTAGACGGTTGAAAATAGAAGAAGATAAAAAATCCAATGGTCTTATTTCATGGAACTAGTGTCTCTGAATCGGAGGTTACGATTGTTTAACCAATCTGATGTTTTAACGTAACTCAGCGACAATGAGCTCAACAATTTCGTTGGTTTAATTTGAGTTAATATATGCCTCTTTGCCACGTCTACCATTTTTAAGTAGCTGTGTATCAAGCTTTATTGGCAACCAGAGTATTAAATAATTCCCCATTATTGAAACATGGCTACAATCTTAGAAAGAAGAGGCACTGTTCCTTTCTCACGCATACCATGTTCTTAGACACATGTCACTCGCGTCATACAATTCTTCCTCCTTACGCGTAACAGACATGCGCGCCTCATCTCGACTGTTCAAACCGTGGGTCCTACCTGATGTAGCATACCCTGAATTCGGGAGCGAATTAGGTGTTAGCCGGGTAACACATTAGTAGGTGTTTTCCTGACCATAGGACCCACCTTTATTTATATGTTATATATCCATGCCATCCATCTATTTTTCCAGCTCATTTTAGGGCATGGTCCCAAAAATGAAGTAGATCCAAATCTTAAGTAGACCACACAATAGGGATTAAATGCCTACTATTAAAAACTCCTTAGGGGCCACAAAAGTTTTGAATCAAGCTAATATTGGTGGTTTCGCATCCAGGTCTTTGTGACCTTATCAACAGGATGGATGGAAAATAAATATTACGGTGGGCCCTGGAAGATTTTAACGTGGGCATTTAATCACCACTGCTTGTTTCCTGTGGCGTGGCCCAACTGACATTTGAATCTGCTTTCATTTTCAGGAACATAAACTGATGTATTGAATGTATATACAACACATACATCAAGGTGGGCCCCACGGTCAGGGAAACACACACTAATAAGTTACTTGGGTAACACCTACTCCGCTATCCCTAAATTTATCCTAACTAGATGATCTAAACCATTTATTGGAGATAGGTTGGATTCAGAAGTAATTTGTTTCGACTTTCAATTTGAATGCCACCTTTGAATGGTCAGGATAATCCATTTCAATCATCATCTAGCCGGCTTTGAATGTGGGCCCTATCAAGCGAAGTTCGTCAAAAGAGATTCTTTCTACCGAATTATCACAATGATCCTTTTATGTGTTGTTTTTGGGCAGTGGGATTAAAAGGGATTGGGTGGGATGGGATCCTATGCCAATTCCACTTCATGTTTGGGAAGAATGGAAAAGCTTGGAATTTGATTAGATAGAATTGCATTGGGTTCTCTGCCAATTTCACTCAATGTTAGCAAGTTGTGTAGGTCCCACCATAATGTGTTAACTATATCCACACGTCCACTCATTTTTGGAGATTATTTTAGAGCATGGGCCAAAAAATCAGGTAAATCTAAAGCTCAAGTGGACCCCACCATAGAAAGCAATAGGAATTGAATACTTACCATTGAAAACTTCTTTAGCGCCACATAAGTTTTGGATTTACCTCACTTTTAGGCCCATGCCATAAAATGAGGTTACAAAACAAATGAACGGTTTAGATATAATGCATGTGTGTTATTCTCAATAATTTCAAATGATAGTGGTATATCCATTCAATGTACTCCTGTATTACCAACAAAGCATGTAATTAATCTTATCCCATGGCAACAGGGACAATCCCTGCCATGGGTAATAATTATATTTTTTGAATCCCATCCCACCTAATCCCTTCTAATCCCACCGCCCAAACAGGCCCTTAGTATGTTGTATGTAGTTAACAAGAATGCTCCAGTGCTCATACAACCTATAAAAGGTAGCACCTACTTCGCTTCACTTGGACAGTCTAATCAATCGATCTGAACTGTCTATTTAAGTCAAGATCACATTTCTTTGGCTAAGATGAAAAAATACCCATGCATTGATCTTATGATCAAATATTCAATCCTTGATTTGGCCTTATTTTCTACAGCCACCTTTTTTTCTCTGCGGATGTAGGATGGTTACAACTGGCTAACAAAAGTGATTATTTAGAATCTTAACTAATCCATGATGGGCCCAAGTCAATAGATGGATCAAATTATCGATTGTTCCTATTTTCGTGCAAATGATCTTGTCCATTCATATTAGAGGCAATTGATCAAATGGTTAATATTTATTTGATTGCCATGATGTTTTCATGGTAGCCTAATGAAATGATCATTGGATTGGACTGTCTAAGTGTCCCAATGAAGTTAGTAGCGCTGTAACTTTTACTGCTCTTAAGAGCCTTTCTCTTTAAACAAATTTTCCCTTCACATTGGCAGATGCGAATCAAGTTCTGGACCTTTCATTTGCAACGGATGGCCAACAAGTTAAACATGTGCAAGATCTAGACCATATATTTATCAGGTTGAGCACCTCCAACCAGCACTGGTCTGATGCTTTTATAAATCATCAGGTAGATCACACGCGCAAGAGATTTATGGTGGTGCTATGCAGTGGAAGAACGATAGCTAGGCATACTTTTGAGAACTGAAATGAGGATGGTTATGTTAGACAAGCCTCATATTTCGTATACTCTATGGTTCGCATTATAGATTTTAAACAGAGTCATTGGATCTTTGGAAATCAGATTTGCTCATCTTTTTATTTTATTTTATTTTATTTTGTAATAAATAAAAGGTGGGATCCACCTGCTATATATTGAAGAGAGGAAAATGTACAATTGGTAATTCAGGTAGGCCCCAGAGGTTGGGGGCCATACCTATCATATGGAAAGAGGAATGAAAGCAAAAAAAAAAAAAAAAATCTACAAGGGAAGCATAAAATGGAACCGACTGCTAGAAATGGCACTAGCTAACCAGATCATGGGCCCGAAATTGGCAGAATCCGCCCCCAACGCGACTGGAAGGCAGACCAGATCTATCCAGAAGCATCGAGCCTCTAATGGGCCTCGGAAGGTCAGACGGCTCAAGGAAGGAGTTCGATGCACCCATGCTGGCCAGTTTTGTGAACCCGTCGGCCACCGAGTTTCCTTCTCTGAACGTGTGGGCGAAGATGTTAAGGGCCTGGCATAGCTACTTGATTGATCCCAAAAAATACCAAATGTCCAAGAAGTGGCATTGTTAGGATTGCTCATGGCATCGAAAGTCACTCGGGAGTCTGTCTCAACCACGATTGATTCAGGCCTGTCTTTGCAAAGATTCAACCCGTCAACCATCGCATGGGCCTCAGCAACTGTATTGGAAACAGAACCATATCTGTTATGGAAGGAAAATCTGCCAGGGAGATTTGCTCATCCTTGCTGATACTGTCTTTCAGTACAATGTTTGTGTATCTCATTTCCTGCTGTGATCCTGATGCATGGTTATTCTTATTTTGGATTAGAAGGTTTATTAAGAACTTCAAGGTTGATAATTGTTTAATGTATAACCCTTTTCTGACAACAGCGGCGATTGCATTAAGTCCGTTAAACATGTTAGGACATTTCGTGTGGACAGCCTTTATCATCATAGATAATTTAGCAGATTTACATTGGAGAGGATTTTTTATGTTCTGGCTTTATCTTTTTGATCCATTGTTTTCGTATAGTTGTAGGATGGAGTTTGGATTGGACATTAATTTGCTTGAATATTTGACTTGATTATTTTTTGTTGCAAGGCAAGTGGGAAATTATTGATACCGTGTGCCTGAAAAGCCAAAGATAATTGATATGATCATATTAACGTATGACCACATGAGCATTATTTTTCCATGGATGCCATAATTGAATATGTGAAAACATCAACTATCTGTAAGAATGTGGGGGTTATAAAGGTGGGTTTCTTTTGGTTTTTAGTAGAAGATGAGTTTGGATATAATAACCCCTTACCAAAGGGCAATTGTGTCAATGTGGAAATAAATCCAGATGTTAAATAGTCATTTTTATAAGCAATGTTGTAATTGTCAATTGTCATTTTTACATTTGATCAATTGTCATTTTTATAATTTTACCTTTATAAAACATACAATATAAGCAATGTTGTAATTGTAGTCAAATATAATTAATGTTACTAGACAATAAAGTAATTTATAATCCCCACCCATTCCTTTAGTGATGTAATTGGTAAAATAAGCTGTCTTAAAATATCATATTAAGTCTCTGATGAGAGAGGCCCATCATATCCAAATCCAATTGATTTAATCATTTTGTAGCTTTCATTAATCCCAGAGCTTCTTGTCATTTTGGGACTTCATGGTACTAGGGTTTTGTGCTTTGGCTTATCTTGTAAGGTTTATTAATGCTTGAAATAAAAGTGCTTTTGGGTGCATGCATTAAGATATGGCATATATATGAAGCCCGCTTGTTTTAATTTGGGATCAACTTTGATCTTAATGATCAAACCATTTTTTAATGTTTAATAAAAGGTTTTTAATTGTTGATCTTTTATTTTAACTATTAAAATTATTTTATCATGTATTATAGATATATAGTGTAGATATCTTGTGGTCCATCTCTTAAGCTTAGGCTGACATTTCATTTTAGTCTCAAGTACGTGTCACTCAATATTAAAGGGATTTTGTTAACATGCATCATAAGATCATATAATCAACTGACCATACCACATCACAAATTCACATTAGTGGCCATACAATTCTTGTAAGTTCACTTGGATAAATATATATAGCCACACAAGGACTATTGGTTCACATGATTAAATGCCTAATATATATATTTCACATACTCTTGCTCATGTGGTAGTCCCTCAGGAGTTTCAACACCCGGTCCAGGGTTCGAGTATCCATAGGCGGTGAAATTCTACTAGTGTGAGTGTGTGGGGTGTGTACGCGTGTGTGTTAAAAAAAAAAAAAAGTCATGTGGCCACACATACATTATAATTTTACATGATTAAGTGGCCATATACACATCACATGATCACATGGTTGAATGGTCATACATAACTCAATTTTATTTGGTTTAGTTAACCCTAAAAATATCATATGATTATGGGACTTAAGTGTCACACATTATCACTATTTCATATGGTTTAGTGGCCCAATATACTTCACATGATCATAAGTTAAGTGGCCACATATACATTATAATTTTACATGATCAAATATCCAGACACACATCACATGATCATATGATTAGTAGCCACACTTACATCGTGTGATCAAATAGTTAGCGGCCACATATACATCACATGATTACATGTTTGAGGGGCCACAAAGTCACAAATCCACAAATAAATAGTCACACAAAAATCACAAATTTACATAGTTAAGTAACTCTATAAATATCACATTTTTACACAAATAAGTGAGCTACACAATATCATAGTCTAGCACAATTAAATTATCGGCCATAGAATATCACATTTTCACGCAATCACATGGTAGACACGTCATCACAAAATCACATAGTTTGATGGGTCACACGATCTCTTATCATGAAGCCCTCCTATAAATATTGAAAATGAGAAATGCTGAAGTGCTTTTAGTTGTAGTGGTTAACTTGGATGGTCCAGTTGATCATTTTGAACGGTCCATTAAGCTCGGAACACATTTCATGGGCAACCATGCAAAAGTCACACCGATCCCATGATTCAATCCATCTTTGGTTTGACCTTATTTTCTATAGCCATCCTTTTCCCAAACCATGGATGGGATGGTTAGCCTCAAGAAGGTGGATCTTTAGAATCATAGGCAACACTGGACGGTTACTAGAAAATAGATGGATCAGTTTCCTTCTTATACCTATTTTAAGTAAATGATCTTGACCGTCCATATTTAGGGCCATTAATGGTTAATATTAGTTAGATTAGTGTGATATTTTCATGGTGGTCCAGGAAATGTCTGTCTGAGCTAATGAACAGTCATGATCAATGGATGGGACTGTCCAAGTATCCAATGCAACTTGTAGCACTGTAACTTATACTGTACGTCCTGAGAGGAAAGGAGCATATCTCATTGTAAATAACCTTGCTTTAGACACGTGCTTGTGTTTTTTATTATTATTATTTAAATAAGTAGATTCAACGTTCAAAAGTCCGGCTGAGGCTCCCGTGATAGTTTACCATCATCTTTGAAACGATGGTGACTCTTCAAATGTGTTCGTGGCATAGTTGTAATGCAGTTGAGACCGTCCAAATTGCTGATCCAATTATAGACCCTTTTGTAACTTTTAATGACCCACTTAGTAAGTATCAATTGGACGTTTAGGATTGCTTGACTGATCTCATTTTTTCATATATGATCCATCCACAATGGTCCCAATAATTTGAAATGTGCGTATGAGCTAACATCGGTGCCAGTGGTTAGAAGGATGAGTCACTGCCAATGGTGGTGAATTCTCACGGTACCTACAAGCAAGAGATGCACCCCCTTCTATTATGTGGAAGCCGATTAGGTGTACCCTTGCCGTGGGGGCCACCTTAATAATGTGTTGTATATCCATGCCATTCATGAAACGCCCATATATTTATTTTTATTTTTAAAAAAAAAAAAAACAATTTGAATTTGTTTTGAGATAGAGATCCGTCAATCCCTCTCATCTCTCCTCATCTTCTTTTACCTCCCTTCTCTTATCCATCATTCATTGTTCATCTCCCTCAAATAGCTCTTTTGTCTAACCACTTCTCCTTCTTAAAGGAGAAGACGTGAGTGGTAAAGAATCATATAGTAACTAAAAATTACAAAAACAACATTCTACGGATTAAAAATGCGAGAGAGAAATGAGAGCAGAAGAAAAGAAATGCTTCGAGGAATCTAAGATCAATCTCATTGTTTAATGGTAGATGGCTTGGATTAGCTACTGGTCCATTGGGTGCCCAAAATAATCTACCTATTGAGATTTCAATCTCTACACAACAGCTTTGGGCATTCTGTTCAGGGAATCATCTCTCCTGATATGAACATGGATAAATCAATCTATGCAGTTCATCTGTTTTCTGAGATCGGGTGTGGTAGGATCTCAAGGATCAAGACCATCTGATCTTCTGATGGACTGCATTGATCAATGGTAGACCAAGAGTTTATCCCTTATTTTTATAACGTAAGTTAATTACTACAAGGTTGGTACGATGAATGGTTCAAATAAGCCGTCGGTCCATTGTATTGAAGTAATTGGAATTTACAATATGAAGGTACAATCCGCCGTGCAAGTATTTTGGTAACTTGGCGCAGAGAAACTTATCGGATGAATTTGAGATGTCTCATTAGATCCGGATGAATTTGAGATGTCTCATTAGATCCACACCGATTAGTATATTCTTAAGATCTGAATCTATTATCACCCCAAATTCTAAGTTGATCGAGCCATTCGATGGGCCGCATTGATCTAGTTACATGAGAGATGTTAATTCATACATTACATTCTATGATGGATCGTTGAACATATCAAAACCAATCTAAACCATCCATATTAATTCTGGAATCGAATTACTGTGGTATCCAGAAGATTAGGAGAATCCGATCGTCTAGTGGGCCACGCTGATCATAGGAAAGGTTATTGTTCAAATATGTTATAAGAAGCATATGGATCATAGATGGTACAGATATGAACGATTTATTAGCTATTTCCTAAATCAATTTTATGGAATCCAATGGACGGTTTGGATTTGATCCATGGGGGTGATCAAATCCTAAATTCAAAGAACAAATGAAATACAAAATTTGGAGTACGATCGTCAAGAACAAATTGAAATCAGTGTCCTTTGATCGATCGATGGGTAGTGTTGACTCGATGGAAAGAGACAAAAAGTGTCCAAAGACTAATGGTCACAATTTGAAACTTTCTTGATTCGATTGACAGGTCATGGATCGGAGTTGATCAATCGAAAGCCCAATCAATTCGATTGATAGTGTTGTCGATCTAATCGGCAAACACTTGAACAGATTTGTTTCATTCGTAAATTTATAATACATATGATCAATGGCAGACCAAGAGTTTATTTTTTATGGGTCGTTGAAAAGTAGTCAGCCACTTTGATGTGATCAAGTGGGACACATATTAACTCATGATGATTGAAAATTCTATGTTAAGGTTTAGGTCCAAAGAGTTTAAATTAACAGCGTGTGAAATCTTTTTTTTTTCTTTTTTGTAGACTCCATTTTGAAAACCTGGGTCAATCAAAGGTGAGCCCCACCATTTGAATTAAAAGGATCAATCGGTAATTATATTTATATGATTTTTAGAAAAATCTAATTCAAACCAATCTAATTACTATACGAAATCATCTCTACCAGATACAAGTGAGTGATCCCAATATATTTTTCCTCCATTAAAGTTAAAGTAGTTTATTTGTTTGATATGTTTGTATGTTTATTACGATGTCGTTGTCATATTTTCTACTTGATTTGATTGGATTCATAATTTGATTGTTGTATTAATATATATGCTATGATGCTTGGATTCATGATCTTATTATTGTGTTGATGCAACTCATAATTGATTTGTTATATTGATGTAAATCATGAATTGGTTTGCAGTAATGATGTTATTAGGTCATGTGAAATTGTATTTATTATAATCTAAGAATTAGAAAGATTTATACAATCCATGTTTTACCATTATATTGTTATAATTGTGCATTCATCTCTTGCATGCACAATATATGCCTAAATTCTTAAGAGATCTTTCTGGATGGTATACCTACTAGAATCGTTATCGACTGCCCATTATACTAGTGGAAGCGTAGTCAATGGATTGAGGCAATCATTGCCCATACCTACCAAGTAGTAGAAGCATGCCAATAGGCAGATGCAGATTAATAGGTTTCCAACTTAAATAAGTGGACGGTTTCCCACTTAATGCATTAACGCATTTATGTATTTACACAACCTTCGCATTCAGCATTTATCTTATTATATGATTACTTGGTACTCAATTTTAATTTGATGTAAAGAACATCTTAAAAATTCTCATTAGGTCTGCCCAACTTACTGTTGGGGGCCTTGCACAAAACCTTAGGATCTAGCCTCCCAAAACAAACCAGAATTATGGATAATAAAGCAATGAAATAAATCAAAGCATAAATCACACACCACACAAGAGATTTTTACGTGGAAAACTCTCAAAGAGGTAAAAACCACGGGACTTCATCCAGATCAACAATCCACTATGAAGTAGAATGTTACAATCATCTTCACTCACTCAGGAGTGGATAAACAATGAGCGAATAAAAGAAAAACGGAGAGATCTAACCGATTACGAGGACGTATGAGCGCTGAGATATAAATTGCACAGTAGATAACCTCCACGAGCATAACCTCCCTTCTACAAGCTTCCTCTCTCTCTCTCTCTCTCTCACACCTTTGATAACCCTCTTGTGTCTTTTCTCTATATAGAAAAACCCTAGGAACCCCTATTTATAGTTTTAGGAAACTCCTTTCTGCATCCCAGTTGCGGAATGACTCAAAATCCGCAATCCGCACAAAATCGCGAAACGAATCTTCGTAACCACAACTGATTGTGATAAGGCCACGACTGGTAGAGTGTCACCCACGATCGGTCGAGCACCACCCTCGACCGGTTGAGCACCCTAGAGAAAAATAGCCCAAAGTCGCTGGACTTCGAGTCGAGTCAGGGCTCGACTCCACGACTGGTCGTACACTAGCCCTCGATCGGTCGTACAAGGCTCACGATCGGTCGAGCACAGAGAAAAAAATCCATCAAATCTCTCCCTTTTTGACCCAGGAAGGATTTACCTTCTTCAAGCCAGTCTGGTTTCTACAAACCTCAAATTTGCCCTTGAGCAAAGCCTTGGTCATCATGTCTGACCCATTATCGTTTGTGTGGACTTTCTGAAGCTGTAACACCTTCTGTTCTAAAGTATCTCTAATCCAGTGATACCGAATCTCTATGTGCTTTGACTTAAAATGCTGACTTGGATTCTTGCTCAAGTGAATAGCACTTTGACTATCGCAATAGACCACGTGCTCCTCTTGCTTCAGGCTAAGTTCCTGTAAGAACCTCATCATCCAAAACATCTCTTTACATGCCTCTGTGACTGTAATGTACTCAGCCTCTGTCGTCGACAATGCTACGACTTTCTGTAGCTTGCTCTACCAAGAAACCGCTCTCCCTATAAACGTGAACATGAACCCCGAGGTAGAATTCTTGAAGTCTATGTCGCCTGCCATATTTGCATCTATGTAGCCTTCTAACACAGGTTTTCTATCACTATAGCATAGGCTCAACCTGGATGAGTCTCTTAGATACCGCAGTATCCACTTAACTGCTGCCCAATATTCTTTGCTAGGATTGGTAAGATACCGGCTGACAACACCAACCGCATATGCTATGTAAGGGCATGTATACACCATAGCATACATCAAACTTTCTACAGCTGACGCGTAGGGTATCTTCTACATCTGCCTTCGTCTTAGGACACTGCCTGTCACTCAATCTGAAGTCACCATTCAGTGGAGTACTGACCGGCTTTACTGCATTCATATTGAACCGCTCTAGAATTTTCTCAATATACCGCTCTTGTGACAGCGAAAGCTTCCTGCTGCGTTTGTCACGGGTTATCTCCATTCCTAGGATCTCTCTAACCGGGCCCAAGTCTTTCATCGCAAAAGACTTACCCAATTCCTGTTTCAGCCCGTCGATCTTCTTGATGTCTTTTTCCATGATGAGCATGTCATCAACGTATAACAACAGAACTAAGAAATCACCATCTGAGAACTTGCGCGTAAACACATAGTGGTCTGACTCCGTTCTGTCATACCCATGCTGTAACATAAACGAGTCGAGCTTCTTGTACCATTGCCGTGGAGCTTGTTTCAGCCCATACAAGCTCTTCCTCAGCCTACACACCATATGCTCTTTGCCCTTGACTTCGAACCCCTCTGGTTGGTGCATGTAGATCTCTTCTTCCAAGTCACCATGGAGGAAGACAGTTTTAACATCTAACTGTTTTATCTCCAGATCCATGCTAGCCGCCAACCCAAGCAACACCCATATGGATGTCATCTTCACCACTGGTGAGAATATCTCCTCGAAGTCTATACCTTTCCTCTGACCAAACCCTTTCATTACAAGTCTGGCCTTAAACCTCGTCTGTGAATTCTTCTGCTCAACCTTCTTTCTGAACACCCACTTGTTGCTCAAAGCTTTCTTGCCCTTAGGCAATTTCACTATATCATAGGTGTGGTTCTTATGCAAGGATTCCATGTCCTCTTACATAGCTTTCAACCACTCTCCCTTGTGCTCGTCGACTAGGGCCTCAAAATAATCTTCTGGCTCTCCCCCATCAGTCAGCATAATGTACTCATGCGGCGAGTACCTCTTAGACGGCTGTCTGTCCTTAGATGATCTCCTCACCCGTGGCTCAACAAGTTGATCAGGTGGGGGCTGCTCCCCTAGTCTATCTTTTGAAGGAACTCCCTCATCCTCTGCACCTTACTGTACTGCCCCGTCATCAGGCACCACGGGAGGAATAATCGGATCCATGTCTTCTAGCTCACCAGAACTAGGCTGGTTCTTCTCTGGCTTACCAATGTCTTCTATACACTGATATTTAAAAAAAAACACATCTCTGCTCCTGACGAGCTTCTTTTCGGTCGGATCCCACAATCTGTAACCGAACTTTTTATCACCGTACCCCAAGAACACACACTGCCTGATCTTCATATCGAGCTTGGACCTCTCGTCTTTTGGTACGTAAACGGATGCCCTGCATCCAAACACCCTGAGATGACTGTACGCTGGATCCTGTCCAGTCCATACCATGCAAACGTCACACCGATCCCATGATTCAATCCATCTTTGGTTTGACCTTATTTTCTATAGCCATCCTGTTCCCAAAGAGTCCAGATCCTCTGTTATCAGGTCAACAGAGTATTCCTGATACCCTAATTCTCATTGGTCCACGTCACTACTCACTAAAAAATAAAAATAATAAAAAACGGCTTCGGACGCCAAACCATTAGGGTAATAGGAATTCTCTATTGACCTGATAAAAGAGGATCCCGACTCTTTCCCAAACCATGGATGGGATGGCTAGCCTCAAGAAGGTGGTTCTTTAGAATCATAGGCAACACTGGACGGTTGCTAGAAAATAGATGGATCAGTTTCGTTCTTAGACTAAGACCTATTTTAAGTAAATGATCTTGATCGTCCATATATAAGGCCGTTAATGGTTAATATTAGTTAGATTAGTGTGATATTTTCATGGTGGTCCAGGAAATGTCTGTCTGAGCTAATGAACAGTCATGATCAATGGATGGGACTGTCCAAGTATCCAATGCAACTTGTAGCACTGTAACTTATACTGTACGTCCTGAGAGGAAAGGAGCATATCTCATTGTAAATAACCTTGCTTTAGACACGTGCTTGTGTTTTTTATTATTATTATTTAAATAAGTAGATTCAACGTTCAAAAGTCCGGCTGAGGCTCCCGTGATAGTTTACCATCATCTTTGAAACGATGGTGACTCTTCAAATGTGTTCGTGGCATAGTTGTAATGCAGTTGAGACCGTCCAAATTGCTGATCCAATTATAGACCCTTTTGTAACTTTTAATGACCCACTTAGTAAGTATCAATTGGACGTTTAGGATTGCTTGACTGATCTCATTTTTTCATATATGATCCATCCACAATGGTCCCAATAATTTGAAATGTGCGTATGAGCTAACATCGGTGCCAGTGGTTAGAAGGATGAGTCACTGCCAATGGTGGTGAATTCTCACAGTACCTACAAGCAAGAGATGCACCCCTTCTATTATGTGGAAGCCGATTAGGTGTACCCTTGCCGTGGGGGCCACCTTAATAATGTGTTGTATATCCATGCCATTCATGAAACGCCCATATATTTATTTTTATTTAAAAAAAAAAAAAAACAATTTGAATTTGTTTTGAGATAGAGATCCGTCAATCCCTCTCATCTCTCCTCATCTTCTTTTCCCTCCCTTCTCTTATCCATCATTCATTGTTCATCTCCCTCAAATAGCTCTTTTGTCTAACCACTTCTCCTTCTTAAAGGAGAAGACGTGAGTGGTAAAGAATCATATAGTAACTAAAAATTACAAAAACAACATTCTACGGATTAAAAATGCGAGAGAGAAATGAGAGCAGAAGAAAAGAAATGCTTCGAGGAATCTAAGATCAATCTCATTGTTTAATGGTAGATGGCTTGGATTAGCTACTGGTCCATTGGGTGCCCAAAATAATCTACCTATTGAGATTTCAATCTCTACACAACAGCTTTGGGCATTCTGTTCAGGGAATCATCTCTCCTGATATGAACATGGATAAATCAATCTATGCAGTTCATCTGTTTTCTGAGATCGGGTGTGGTAGGATCTCAAGGATCAAGACCATCTGATCTTCTGATGGACTGCATTGATCAATGGTAGACCAAGAGTTTATCCCTTATTTTTATAATGTAAGTTAATTACTACAAGGTCGGTACGATGAATGGTTCGGATAAGCCGTCCGTCCATTGTATTGAAGTAATTGGAATTTACAATATGAAGGTACAATCCCCTGTACTAGTATTTTGGTAACTTGGCGCAGAGAAACTTATCGGATGAATTTGAGATGCATGTCTGATTAGATCCACACCGAATAGTATATTCTTAAGATCTGAATCTATTATCACCCCAAATTCTAAGTTGATCGAGCCATTCGATGGGCCGCATCGATCTAGTTACATGAGAGATGTTAATTCATACATTACATTCTATGGTGGATCATCGAACATATCAAAACCAATCTAAACCATCCATATTAATTCTGGAATCGAATTACTGTGGTATCCAGAAGATTAGAAGGATCCGATCATCTAGTGGGCCACGCTGATCATAGGAAAGGTTATTGTTCAAATATGTTATAAGAAGGATATGGATCATAGATGGTACAGATATGAACGATGTATTAGCTATTTCCTAAATCAATTTTATGGAATCCAATGGATGGTTTGGATCTGATCCATAGGGGTGATCAAATCCTAAATTCAAAGAACAAATGAAATACAAAATTTAGAGTTGGATCGTCAAGAACAAATTGAAATCATTGTCCTTTGATCGATCGATGGGTAGTGTTGACTGGATGGAAAGAGACAAAAAGTGTCCAAAGACTAATGGTCACAATTTGAAACTTTCTTGATTCCATCGACAGGTCATGGATCGGAGTTGATCAATCGAAAGTCCAATCGATTCGATTGATAGTGTTGTCGATCCAATCGGCAAACACTTGAACAGATTTGTTTCATTCTTAACTTTAATATTCGGGTTAGTAAATTTATAATACATATAATCAATGGTAGACCAAGAGTTTATTCCTTATGGGTCATTGAAAAGTAGTCAGCCACTTTGATGTGATCAAGTGGGACCCATATTATTGAAAATTCTATGTTAAGGTTTAGGTCCAAAGAGTTTAAATTAACAGCGTGTGAAATCTTTTTTTTTTTTTTTTTTTTTGTAGACTCCATTTTGAAAACCTGGTCAATCAAAGGTGAACCCCACCATTTGAATTAAAAGGATCAGTTGGTAATTATATTTATATGATTTTTAGAAAAATCTAATTCAAACCAATCTAATTACTATACGAAATTATCTCTACCAGATACAAGTGAGTGATCCCAATATATTTTTCCTCCATTAAAGTTAAAGTAGTTTATTTGTTTGATATGTTTGTATGTTTATTATGATGATGATGTTGTTGTCATATTTTCTACTTGATTTGATTGGATTCATAATTTGATTGTTGTATTAATATATATGCTATGATGCTTGGATTCATGATCTTATTATTGTGTTGATGCAACTTATAATTGATTTGTTATATTGATGTAAATCATGAATTGGTTTGCGGTAATGATGTTATTAGGTCATGCAAAATTGTATTTATTATAATCTAAGAATTAGAATGATTTATACAATCCATGTTTTACCATTATATTGTTATAATTGTACATTCATCTCTTGCATGCACAATATATGCCTAAATTCTTAAGAGATCTTCCTAGATGGTATACCTATTAGAATCGTTATCGAATGCCCATTATACTAGTGGAAGCCTAGTCAACGGATTGAGACAATCATTGCCCATACCTACCAAGTAGTAAAAGCATGCCAATAGGCAGATGCAGATTAATGGGTTTCCAACTTAAATAAGTAGACGATTTCCCACTTAATGCATTCACACATTTATGTATTTACACAACAT
Source organism: Magnolia sinica (assembly GCF_029962835.1). Classification (NCBI taxonomy): domain Eukaryota; kingdom Viridiplantae; phylum Streptophyta; class Magnoliopsida; order Magnoliales; family Magnoliaceae; genus Magnolia; species Magnolia sinica. Next base: position 21,537,963 of record NC_080582.1, on the reverse strand, counting down.
TCGCATTCAGTATTTATCTTATTATGTGATTATTTGGTACTCAATTTTAATTTCATGTAATGAAAATGATAAAAATTCTCATTAGGTTTGTCCAACTTACTGTCGGGGGCCTTGCACAAAACCTTAGGATCTAGCCTCCCAGAACAAACTAGAATTGTGGATAATAAAGCAATGAAATAAATCAAAGCATAAGTCACACACCACACAAGAGATTTTTATGTGGAAAACCCTCAAAGAGGTAAAAACCACCGGACCTCGTCCAGATCAACAATCCACTATGAAGTAGAACGTTACAACCGTCTTCACTCACTCAGGAGTAGATAAACAATGAGAGAATAAAAGAAAAACGGAGAGATCTAACCGATTACGAGGACATAGGAGCGCTGAGATATAAATTGCACAGTAGATAACTTACACGGGCATAACCTCCCTTCTACAAGCTTCCTCTCTCTCTTTCTCTCACACCTTTGATAATTCTCTTGTGTCTTTTCTCTATATAGAAAAACCCTAGGAACCCCTATTTATAGTTTTAGGAAACTCCTTTCCGCATCCCAATTGCGGAAGGACTCAAAATTCGCAATCCACACAAAATCGCGAAACGAATCTGTATAACCACAACTGGTCGAGACTAGGCCACGACCGGTAGAGTGCCACCCACGACGGGTTGAGCACCACCCTCGACCGGTCGAGCACCTCGGAGAAAAATAGCCCAAAGTCGCTGGACTTTGAGTCGAGTCAGGGCTCGACTCCACGACTAGTCGTACACCAGCCCTAAACCGGTCGTGTAAGGCTCACGACCAGTCGAGCACGAAGAAAAAATCCCATCAAATCTCTCCCTTTTTGACCCAGGAGGGATTTACCTTCTTCAAGCCAGCCTGGTTTCTACAAACCTCAAACTTGCTCTTGAGCAAAGCCTTGGTCATCATGTTTGACCTATTATCGTCCGTGTGAACTTTCTCAAGCTGTAACACATTCTGTTCCAAAGTATCCCTGATCCAGTAATACCGAATCTCTATGTGCTTTGACTTAGAATGCTGACTTGGATTCTTGCTCAAGTGAATAGCACTCTGACTATCGCAATAGACCACGTGCTCCTCTTACCTCAGGCTAAGTTCCTGTAAGAACCTTTTCATCCAAAGTATCTCTTTACATGCTTTTATGACCGCAATATACTCGGCCTCTGTCGTCGACAATGTTACGACCTTCTGTAGCTTGCTCTGCCAAGAAACTGCTACCCCTGTAAACGTGAACATTAACCCCGAGGTAGACTTCCTGGAGTCTATGTCGCCTGTCATGTCTGCATCTGTGTAGCCCTCTAACACAGGTTTTCCATCACCATAGCATAGGCTCAACCTGGATGAGCCTCTTAGATACCACAATATCCACTTAACCGTTGTCCAATGTTCTTTACCAGGATTGGCAAGATACTGGTTGACAACACCAACCACATATGCTATGTCTCGGCATGTACACACCAGAGCATACATCAAACTTCCTACAGCTGACGCGTAAGGTATCTTCTGCATCTCTTCCACCTCTGCCTTCGTCTTGGGACACTGCCTATCGCTCAATCTGAAGTGACCATCCAGTGAAGTACTGACCGGCTTCACTGCATTCATATTAAACTGTTCTAGGATTTTCTCAATATACCGCTCTTGTGATAGCCAAAGCTTCCTTCTGCATCTGTCACGGGTTATCTCCATTCCTAGGATCTGTCTAGCTGGGCCCAAGTCTTTTATCACAAAAGACTTGCTCAACTCTTGTTTCAGCCTATCGATCTTCTTGATGTCTTTTCCCATGATGAGCATGTCATCAACGTATAACAACAGAACTACGAAATCACCATCTGAGAACTTGCCCGTGAACACACAGTGGTCTGACTCCATTTTGTCATACCCATGCTGTAATATAAATGAGTCGAACTTCTCATACCATTGTCGTGGAGCTTGTTTCAGCCCATACAAGCTCTTCCTCAGCCTACACATCATATGTTCTTTGCCCTTGACTTCGAACCCCTCTGGTTGGTGCATGTAGATCTCTTCTTCCAAGTCACCATGGAGGAAGACAGTTTTAACATCTAACTGCTCTATCTCCAAATCCATGCTAGCCGCCAACCCAAGCAACACCCGTATGGATGTCATCTTCACCACTGGTGAGAATATCTCCTCGAAGTCTATACCTTTCCTCTGACCAAACCCTTTCACCACAAGTCTGGCCTTGAACCTCATCTGTAAATTCTTCTGCTCAACCTTCTTTTTGAACACCCACTTGTTGCTCAAAGTTTTCTTGCCCTTAGGCAATTTCACTATATCATAGGTGTGGTTCTTATGCAAGGATTCCATCTCCTCTTGCATAACTTTCAACCACTTCCCCTTGTGCTCGTCGGTTATTGCCTCAGAATAATCTTCTGGCTCTCTCCCATCAGTCAGCATAATGTACTCATGCGGCGAGTACCTCTTGGACGGTTATCTGTCCCTAGATGACCTCCTCACTCATGGCTCAACAGGTGGATCAAGTGGGGGCTGCTCCTATGGTCCATCTTCTGAAGGAACTCCCTCGTCCTCTGCACCTTACTGTACTCCCCCATCATTAGGCACCACGAGAGGAATAATCAGATTCATGTCTTCTAGCTCACCTGAACTAAGCTGGTTCTTCTCTGGCTTACCAATGTCTTCTATACAATAATCTTCAAAGAAAATCACATCTCTACTCCTGACGAGCTTCTTTTCGGTTGGATCTCAGAATCTATAACCGAACTTTTTATCACCGTACCCCAAGAACACACACTACCTGATCTTTATATCGATCTTGGACCTTTCGTCTTTTGGTATGTGAACGAATGTCCTGCATCCAAACACCCTAAGATGACTGTACGATGGATCATGTCTAGTCCATACCTTCTCGGGTACTTCTCCATTCAACGGGGCTGATGGAGACCTATTTATCAAATACACTACTGTGTGCATTGTTTCTCCCCAGAACGTCTTGGGCAACTTCACATGAGATAACATGGATTTGATTCTTTTAACAATGGTGCGATTCATTCGCTCAGCTACACCATTATACTGGGGGGTCTTGGGAACTGTCTGTTCATGCTGTGTACCCAAGGACTTGCAGTACTCATGAAAGTCGACAATGTATTCACCACCATTGTCAGTGTGAATGCACTTCAATGATCTACTTGTCTCTCTCAACCATAGCATGAAATAATTTAAACACACCAAAGACCTCGTCCTCTGATTTCAAAGCATAAACCCAAACCCTTCTAGATGCATCATTTATAAAAGTAACAAAATACAATGTCCCACCCAAGGTTTTCGTCCTCATATGACCACAAACATCAAAATAAACCAAATCTAATGCATGCACTTTATTAATATAATAAACAGATATAATAAATGAAACTCTATGTTGTTTCCTTGATAAACAATCAAAACAGTTTTTGAGAGGGGTACATGTCATGTCTGGAAGGAGCCGCTTCCTCGCTAGTAACTGAAGCCCTTTTTCACTCATGTGGCCTAGACGCCTGTACCATATGTTAATAGTTGAATCTTCTGCTGCGTTCAACCAACCCTTGCACATACTAACACTTGCCTTGTAAAGGGTGCAATACTTCTTTCCTCTGGCCACGATCAATGAACCCTTAATGAGATTCCATCGCCCACCGGCAAACCGACTTTCATAGCCATCATCATCTAACCTTCCCGTCGACATCAAGTTGAGGCGAAGGTCTGGGATATGCCTCACATAAGTAAGAACCAATGTGCAACCCACATCGGTTTTCACACAAATATCACCGACTCCCACGATTTTCGATACGCCAGAATTTTTCATCTTCACGGTCCCATTATCACCTGACTTGTAGCTTGTGAAGAAGTCCCTGGGTGGAGTCGCATGAAAAGAGGCTCTCAGTCTATCACTCAGTCGGTATCTGACTCGTAGCCGTGAGACAAACATCATGATCTACTGAAAGAATAACTACAACGTCGCCATCTGAAGCGACCGCAGTGGAATCTGATTCATCTTCCTTTTCATTTCATTTTTCCTTTCTTGTCGTTCTTAGCCTTACGACATTCATGCTTATAGTAGCCCTTCTTGCCACAATTCCAGCATTCAACATCTTCCCTGGTACTTGACTTGCCTCTTGATTTATCTCGGGCTTTCCCGCCCTTTTTGTTCTTTCCTCTCCCTCGTTCCTGTGTCACAAGGGCCTCTTGCTGAGTAGACCCCTGAGACTTCCTCCTTGTCTCCTTATTGAAGAGACAACTGGTTACCTATTTTATGGATATCTTTCCGTCTGGCGCAGAGTTACTTAGAGACACCACCAATGTCTCCCAACTGTTAGGCAACGAACTAAGCAATAGCAAAGCCTACAATTCATCATCCAGGACCATCTTCATAAAGGAGAGTTGGTTCACTATATTGCTGACCTCATTCATGTGCTCAGCCACAGAACCACCATCCGTGAATTTGAGATTCACAAGTCGCCTTATCAGAAAAATTTTAATACTGGCTGTCTTCCTCTCATACAGCCCTTCCAATTTGAGCCATAGGCTAGCGGTTGAGATCTTCGTAGACACATGGTAGAATACGAAATCGTCCAACTATTGTCTAATAAACCCCATCGCCTTCCGGTCCATCTTCTTCCAATCATCATTAGACATATCCTTGGATTTTGCTGATATGCCTAAAATTAGAGAATGTAGGTCATTGCAATAAAGCAAGTCCTCCATCTTAGCCTTCCATATGGTCCAATTAGAACCATTGAGGCTTATCATCCTTGATGAGCCACCTTCTATAATTCAAAATCGATCTTACCCGTTCAATGAACTTATCTCTGATATCACTTTGTTGGGGGCCTTGCACAAAACCTTAGGATCTAGCCTCCCATAACAAACCAGAATTATGGATAATAAAGCAATGAAATAAATCAAAGCATAAATCACACACCACACGAGATTTTTACGTGGAAAACCCTCAAAGAAGTAAAAATCATGGGACCTCGTCCAGATCAACAATCCACTATGAAGTAGAACGTTACAATCGTCTTCACTCACTCAGGAGTGGATAATTAATGAGAGAATAAAAGAAAAACGGAGAAATCTAACCGATTACGAGGACGTAGGAGCGTTGAGATATAAATTGCATAGTAGATAATCTCCACGAGCATAACCTCCCTTCTATAAGCTTCATCTCTCTCTTTTTCTCTTTCTCTCACACCTTTGATAACCCCGTGTCTTTTTTCTATATAGAAAAATCCTAGGAACTCCTATTTATAGTTTTAGAAAAATTCTTTCTGCATCCCAGTTGCGAAAGGACTCAAAATCCGCAATCCGTACAAAATCGCGAAACAAATCTGCGTAACCACGACCGATCGAGACGAGACCATGACCGGTCAAGTGCCACCCACGACCGGTCGAACACCACCCTTGACCGGTCAAGCACCCCGGAGAAAAATAGCCTAAAGTCGCTGGACTTTGAGTTGAGTCAGGGCTTGACTCCACAACTGGTTGTACACTAGCCCTCGATCAGTCATGTAAGGCTCACAACCGGTCGAACACGGGAAAAAAACCCCATCAGTTACCATGTATTGATAATATTAAAAAATAAAATAAAATAAAATAAAATAAAAATCATACAAATGTGACCGAGGTTAAACCCTTGGCTCAAGAATAGAATGATGTGGTCAAGTTAGAGGACTTGCGAGACACATAGCCTTATCTGTTCGAGGGAGAATCAGCTGCTTTAAACAAACCATAATCATTGTTTTCAGTTTTCAATTTGATATTTTTAGCATTTTATTTGATTAATTAAAATGCATTGGACATGATTTTATTAATTGTTATATTAATTACTTGTTATTTATTTGAATAATACCATGAATGGGTAAATCCTTAGTTGAATTATTAATAAATGACTGAAATAAATGTTAGTTTTGAATGCATGGATAATAAGCATGATTGAATGTAATTTAGACTTCATGACAGGAAAATCATAATTACGCTTCTATGTAAATGTATTAAATAAATTTTATACACTTAAGTGTACAAGTCGTCTCAGGTCCATAATGTACGTCCAGTACCCAAAATTCAAGATGTGACAATTCATCTGTTTTTCCATCCCATTTTAGGATTTGGTCCCCAAAATTAAGCAGATCCAAATCCCAAGTGGACTACACCACCGGAAAAAAGTGGTTTATTGAAGGCCCACCATTAAAAACTTCTTTGGACCACATTAATGCCCACCATAACGTTTCTTTTCCATCCAACCAGTTGATAAGGTCAACCAGACCTCGATGAAGGGAAATTATAAAGATCAGCTTGATCCAAAACTTTTGTGGCACGCAAACAAGAAAAAAAAAAAAAAAAAAAAAACTTTTAATGATCATTTACGTGGTGTGGTCCACCCGAGATTTGGATATGCTTGAGTTTTGGAATCACATTCTAAAATAAGATGAAAATAGATGGACGGCGTGGATATTTAATTTTAAAAAATAATAATAATAAAATAAAAATAAAAAATCATCAAGGTAAGCTCCACATGGCAAGGGTATTTCCATGGTAACACCTAATCCACTCGCCTATTCTTATACCTTCATGGGCCACCTCCCCGGACCTTTCAAGTGGCACAAGGGGTGAACCATTGTCTATCTGACCCATTCATTCATTCATACACTAGAAGCAAGCTATGTTGCAAGAATCACGCCCATGCGAAGATCTTTCCCCTTTCAATGGGCCAATTTGTTACAACCGTCCATTGTTCACAAGCCGTATATGGAATGGTTAGAAGCATCAAATCAAGGTGTTACTTCAGAATCATAAGAAACTATCCATTAGATGCTTCAAGATGATGATTGGACCTATTTATTTTCTCCAATCAAAATCTAGACCACCCATTTTCATGCTATTGATCTGAAGCTTAGGATCACCCAATTGGCATGATTTTTGCACCATCTCTTGTTCTTAGCTGTATGAATGAATGAACGATTTGGATCAACAACAGGTTAGCCAGTGTCATTTAAAAAGTGACGTTAGCAAAACCCATAAAAATAACTACATTTTTTTCTTTCTAAAAAGTGTTTAGTTCAAAAAAGAACATTGCTAGCTACGAGTGGGACGCATCTTCAAGAATCTGAATCGTTAATCTGGTAAGCCCTACTTTTGGCTAAGATCCCCTGTTGGACAGTCCCAGCCATCCTATTGTTGGCTAGCAAATGGATGGTTCACAATTCACACAAATATGGGTTGGCCCATATACAATGCAGAATCTTCCGATTAAATGTGGGCCGCCAGATGAACGATCTGGATCGCTGAAAAGTGGGCCACTCTACAGAATGCTGAGCTAAGCAAGACGATCAAGGGCCATGGATTAAACATCTACGATGAGAAGATGACCTCAGGATAATCAAACAGCTTCTCTTTTTACATACCAAAAGCCCATGGAAGCCCATGGATGGCCCAACATTCATTTTACAAGGCAGCAGCAAGAGGACGGTCACCGGCTAATTTTCAACTCCAGCTGGCCAGACGTGATGCTGGGGAAACACAAACTTCGGTGAGGCTGTGAATTGGGGCCCACCTTGATGTATGTGTTGTATATCCATGCCATTCATCTGTTTCGCAACATCATTTTGGGGCATGGGCCCAAAAATGAAGCAGTGGTGATTGAATGCCTGCCATTAAAAACTTCTTAGGGCCCACCGTAATGTTTATTTGCCATACAACCTGTTGATAAGGTCACAAAGACCCGGATGAAGGGAAAACATAAATATCAGCTTGATCCAAAACTTTTTTAGTGGTGGGCATTCAGTCACCACTGTTTCCTGTGGTGTGGTCCACCTGTGATTTGGATCTGCTTCATTTTTGGGCCCATGCCCTAAAATGAGCTGGAAAAACAGGTGGACGGTGTGCATATACAACACATACATCAAGGTGGGCACCACAGTCACGGCCTCACTGAATCCGCATTCAACTCAAACCAGCCCGAGGATGACCCACCCACCTAATCTTCAACTCCAGCTCGCCAGACTCGACGCCACAAAGCTTCAACCAGACATCCTGCACAATCTCACCATTAACACAACTCACAAAGCTTTCCCCCACCAGGCAATTGTCGTCAGAAGGGACCATCTTCCTTAATTGCGTCTCCCCTGCCGAAACCTGTAGGACCCGCCTCAGCCTGGCTGCTGTCTCAATTGCTTGAAGGTTGAGATGTGCATGGCCCATCTTGTCATCTGACTTGAACCGGTCCTTGTCAAACACCTCCTGTGTAAACCAACCATTTCAATTAGTTTGTTTTTAGGCCACCAGCAGCTTGAAAATGAGGCACTGACTACGAACGCTGTAAATCTTCGACAGTTATTTCCTGACAGTGAATTCTACAAAACATTTGATGCTGCTGCAAAGCAGTAGTCTCGCAAAATCATCTACCATTTACATGGTACGCATGGATGCCAATCTGGAATATATGATTCATAGGCTCTGTTGTGGAGTACAGCCTAAAATTCAACTAATCCAATGATCCTAACCGTTACAATCAGAGTATATTGATGGTTCACGTAAAAATGACCAACAGTCCAAATCAATGGCAGATATCAGACCAAGTATGTCTGTGTGGTTTGATTTTTGGGTATGGCCCCATGATTTGGATCATGTAAGCTACATACAAGGGATGAGTTCCACCAGATAGCACCACAGTCCAGCCGTTTAACCTTGATTGTTGGAAGTGGCAGGAATTATGAAACTACAAAATTCAGCGGATTTTTTATTATTATTATTGTTTTTGAAACTAAGAATTCAGTGGATTTTGAAATTTCAATTTGCTATTCTAAAACCATGTTTAGGAATATTGATTGTGTGTAGTTGGGAAGATGATTTTGTGTGCGCGCACGTCTAGAAGCATGTTTGTGAATGATGATTGTTGTGTGTGTGTGTGTGTTTCTTTCTTTCCTAAGAAGTTCTTGTATTTTCTGTTTTATTTTTAAGTGATCTTCATAAGTTTCTCTTCCAAGAAATAGAAAGAAAGGTTAACAGGTCTTGAGGTTCCCTTACAGGATTTTGACTGAACTACCATTGTAAACAATCAAGCTGATACAACAGTACTACCCAAAGAAAAAATAAGGAACAAAAATTTCCCCCAACCTAGTAACATACACTGTATGACTAATAAGCTCTTGCGGTATTAGTCACACAATGCTGAGGACGATGCTTGGTATAGTGCCATCTGGGTTTTCATTTTGTACAAGTGGGACCCATTGTTTATATATCCAAACAGATGGAACCCACTGTGGATGCCAAAAATCTCCAAGATGGAAAAATCCTAACCATTCCAAAGGGGCCGGCAAAAAGATGGTCAGGGAAGAATATACAACATCTGTTCATATTCAACCCAAAAGATAGAGCGAGTACTCCATGCAATGATATCCCAATCTGGGGAATCTTTAGTGCATTGGCCATCCATGGTGAGGCCCATCAATAAACGGTCTGGATCACTGTCTCACTCGTAGAAACTGAAAACCAAATGCAAAGTTCAAAACTCCACCCCAGAATTCATATAATATTCGCTGAGCTTTACTAATGGTACATGGATGATCACTGAGATGGAGACCAAAGTGCCAGTAAAACTTGAATTTTTTGTATGCCCATTACAACACTGATATGGGCCTTGTTTCAACTAAAAATGAACGTAAATGACCTTTTATGAAGTTATCACATCCAGTGAATGTGAGAATTAATGGCATAGGAAGTCATCCTAAGATGATGGATTTTTCTGTGGGGGAAATGTATGATGCTTGAGTCAAGGATAACCATAGTTTATTTGGAATTTCATTTTAAACAAGTGGGGCCATGGTTCGGCACCCCAAATGATTGACCTGTTGGGCACCATCATGGAGTGACCATCAAAATACCCTTGACCTGGTACTTGTATATGCTGAACAAACCAAGCCAGACGCAACATGATGCATACTAGTAAGTCTAGTATACCTGTAGTTGTACGATATGGTTCATCGAATCGCTGTTGTATTAGGTTTCAATGTTTTTGAAATCTGAACAATCTTCTTACATTCTTGTCATACTGTTTGTTTACTGTCAAAACTATAAACAATAAGTTCCGCTAAACCTAGCATGTTAGAAATATATATATATATATATATATATATATAACGATAACTTGTTTTAGTAAAACTACAAGCTTATAGAACAGGCAATAAATTTCAAATAAAAAAGCATAAAACTAAATACCAATATCATCTTACAAACGGGAAACTATATCCATGTCCTAAACTTTGAGAGAAGACAATTGTATCTCTGTTCTCATCTGTGTCGGTCAGTATGATAGTTACAAATCTCGTTCTCAGCAATTTCTTGTCTCAGGAATTTCTTGGGAGCTTTTCAGATTTTGATAATTTTCTCATGATATTATGGGGAAATCTAGACAAATATAAAATGCTTAAAAAAATTTATTATAAATAACGAAAATTTTTAAAGAATTTGGCTTTCAAAAAAAAAATCAAACAATTGAATATAAAAGTATAATTTGAATTAGTTTAACTTCTAAATAAAATTCCCATTAAAATTGCGGTAATAACTTGGCAATAAAACTGAGAACAAGTAAAAACTTTTGAGATTTTGAAAACCTCTCGATATCATCGTGATGATATTGTTTGATCATAGTTCTGCAATAGTATCATGAGATTTTCAAATTTACTGCAATATTTGTCACAATGATCATTACTTGTATCCATTGTTCGAAGTATTCCTGATATTATCGAAATATCCCCGATATTATCCATATCTCCAGATCGGCGATACCGATGACATTAGTAGTATAAAAAATTCCAGGTATTGGTGATGTATCGCTGAGTATTGCCAATGTATTGCCAATATCTTCAACCGTTTAAATTCCTGATGTTGCTTGTATTGCCAATGTATTGATATCACCAATGCATCGCCAATATTTTCAACTGTGTAAATTTCATGTGTCGCTTGTATCGCAAGCATATCAACAATATTTCGATGACATTGCCAAAATTTATTTATTAAAAAAAATTCTATTTCAAAATTTTGTATGGGCGCATGGTTATATGCAACGTTCAATTTGTTAACGACAATATTGATAACAATATATCATCGTTATCACAACATACGCGATATTGAGACCACAAATCTTTTGTTTCCTTTTTAGTTGTTGATAATTTCTTGGCGAAATATCGTGTTGTCAATATTTTGAAATATCAATGGATGTTTGGATGGAAGATTGGATGGATAGATGGGATGGTTAGACTGATTTCTTACAAATAACACATGCTTTTTGGCCCTCATTAAATGGAAACTTATTATGTATGCATTCTTTTTGCAATTTTTTAATTTCTAAATATGCAAATATGTGTATTTTAGCATCTCTTGAAGTTTCACTAAAATATTCCACCCTTTTCCCCATGCATCCTTACATTTCCGGTTATCGGCGATATTATCGACAATATCGATATTGTTTCCGTATCCCTGGCCAGCGACACTTGTAACGATACCAATACTATGAACACTGCTTGTATTTGGGTAACAAGAGACTAATTATTTGGACCTCTGAACCATGGCCCAACTTATACAAACTAAAAACATACACTTGGCTACTTTATCATATAAATCTTGTCATGTGGCTCCCTTGCCTGCCTCTAATTTTTATTTTTATTTTTGTTCATCAAGTGCAACACATTGCAAAAAGGAAAGAAAAACAAGCCAATCCTTGATCCATGACACTCACATCCTCCAAGAAACAAGAGTATCAGCTTGTATTCTCAGGTGAGGATAATAATCTACAACAATTCCAGAAAATATTTAACATAATTATCGATGAGGACATCAAACCCTTCGAAGTTTATCAAAGATGAAGGCGGCCGACGGATACATCTTTATGGCTCAATGATGGTTCGTGGCACAACCAAGGAGGATTTTGAAGACCTTAAACATGTCCCTGGATTAATTGAGGACCCCACATTAGGAGAACACACGTGTAGGATGAGCTTTGTTTTGTTATAGGGGTAGTTTAGTTATTTTTTTATCCAAAATTTATAAATAGGGTGTTTTCTACCCTAAACCGGGTGTTGTTTTTTTTAATGAAAGCTTGGTGACTCCTCCTTTCTCTCTGTGGTAATTTCTTCTCTTCCCCTAATCTCCTCTTCTTCTAAATTCTATTTCTAACCCTCCAACCTTCTTCTTCTCTTTCTAAGCCTACTATTCTTTGATTGCTACTGTTTACAATTAGATTCTTTGAAGTCCCCTTACCCTAAAAATCTGAGAATTGATCCCAACCCTCTCTCAAATTTTCCAGCAGTCCCTATTCCAGAAATCCTTTAATTTCCTGGACTAGAGAAGCCACATTGATTGTTGGATTGAAACCAAGCAAGATCGGGAGGTCCCATCCCTTGTCGGATCCAATCCATGCATGATTTAAATACGGTACTGCAGGATTGTGATGATAGACTTCGACCGTTGCATGTTTGCTTTGCTATTATCTTTACTATGATGCGGAATGTTAAATATTTCAATTGATTTGCTTAATTTATTTTGCTGGATAATTTTTGTGCTCACACATGCATTCTAGTTTAGACCGTCCTGCATCAATTATACTTGCAAGTGAATCGATCATTGTTGAACCTATATCTCAAGAAGTAAATTCGGAAGATTACTTTGTAGCTAACCGATGTACATATCCTTATATGATGAAATAATCCTATCTAGAATGCAAGCAAAAGGACAAATTACAAGAGCCAGATCCTAGAACTAATGTACAGCGGGAAAGAAAACCCTAAATGGCCTATGAAGTATTCAATTGATTCCACAATACCCAAAAACAATTCCATAAAGCAACAGGAGAAGGAAAGGCATATGAAGTCTGAAATTTCGTCAATAAGCATAAAGCTACAGAAAAAGACAAAAATCCAACAGTAACTTATAGTTGCATGAAGTGTGAAGCAAAGCAGCAACAGATTCGGGTGTGGGAGAGGGGAAGAGTCTATTTCAAAATGTTTTCAACAATCAATAGGTAGGAAGCAGCAGTGGGAACACAAGTTCGAAGCACGATTCGAGGTGAGAGTGGCACCTAATTGGAAGGATTTTGCAACTAAGCAATAACTTCATAAAACTCACAATGCAAGTTTTGGGTTTTCATTTCTTATTCAAACTTCTTGACTCGTTTCTTTCTTCCCTTTTTATTTTGACTTCTTAAGTAATGCCCATCTCAACTTTCACAAAGCAACTAATAAACTTATCAAGGGAACTTTTGGTTGCACCAAATATCATGAAATTTCACTATATTTTGCACCATGAAATTTCATCATGAAATTAGACTGATTAATCATAAAATTGCATGAAATGGCAACCAAATGCACCCTGAAGCTAAATCTCTAGATTTTTCATAAATAACCTAACTTGACTTGGATATAAAGCACTTGAAAGAGTCCAACTTTAGAACAATCTAGAAGCTAGCTTAACAAAAGTTTCCTAACCCAATTCAACTAACATAACAAAGTTCTAAGCAGAACGAAAACAAACTTGAATTTCTCCAACCAACCAAACCAATCAGTTTCCAATCTCAAGGGCTCAACTAGGACAGAAGAAACCTGACTGACCAGTGGTATCAGAGCCATAGGTTTAGCATAGGTTATTTGTGTCACACCTAGGTTAGAGTCGCATCTAGGTTAGAACTTAACATCTAGGGTTGTTAGCCCATCCATTGCATATAGAGTTCGGGATCATATTGCTGAATTTTCAGTTAGTGTTTTAGATTATACTATTGCTGAATTTTCAGTTAGTGTTTTCAGATTGGTAATCTCCAATTGTCCTATTGCTGAAATTTCATAGTAGCATTTTCAGATTGATAGCTTGGTAATTTTTCAGAATGGTGTCTTCATTGTGTCCAATTTGATGTCTAGGTTAGTCATTGTCTTTGTCATAACATCACCCTAGGATCTAGGTTTCCCCTTGAGAGTTTACCTTGTGCATGCCCACTTGTTTTGGACGTGGTTTTGGCCTACGTCACACCTTGAATCTAGAGCAGATTGTCGAGGCCCTCAGTACCATCAACAATCGTCTAACGGCCATTGAGGCTCACAATAGGACCATCGCTACTCAACTGACCGCAACCAACGCGCGTGCCAACCAATTTGAAGCCTCCCTCTTCAAGCGAACCCCAACACTGGGGAAGATGTCCAATCACAAGTCGGGGATCAAGTTGAAGGACGAGGACGCAGTCGTGGCCAAGGGGTTGGCCGTAGTAGAGAGCATGTGCAACCACTTTTTGAGGGGCTCCATGACCCGGATGCACATGTCATGAAGAGCATGAAAGTGGATGCCCCTAGTTTTAATGGTCTCCTGGATCCCAAGGAATTCCTAAACTGGATGGCGGACATGAACCACTATTTTTAGTATGATATGTCCAATGCCCGTCGTGTAAGTTTTGCCAAGATGAAGTTGGTAGGACAGGCCCAACTTTTTTGGACCAACACAGAGTATAAGATTGAGAGGTCTGGGCTACTTTTTGGGACCAACACAGAGCATAAGATTGAGAGGTCTGGAGATGCCCCAGTTGCTTACTGGATATAGACAAAAATTTTGAAAGAAAAATATCTTCATCTCTCTTACTGTCATAAGCTCTTGGAACAGTGGCAGTCCATTCGCCAGGATAATATGCCCACGTCTGATTACATCGCTAAATTCGAGAAACAATGATGCGATGTGATATTGAGGACCCAATTATTACCCTCTCCCATTTTAAATTGGGCCTCCGAATTGACATTCAGCAAGAACTCTCACCCTGGAACAAATGTACCAAGTGGCACAAGACCTCGAGCATTACCTCAAGCCACAATTTGGGAGACAATTTGACTCTCAGGATTCAAATGTTAAGATTTCTCCCCAAGGAGCTAAATTTAACTTTGAGAGTCAATCCAAGCCCCTTATTGGTTCTCAATCCAACCCTAGGGATGTTAAGGGTAAAGGGTTGGCTAGTACTACTGAGCGGCCCGAGAAGTCTACACAATGCTACAGGTGCCACGGGTATGGCCACTTCGCTCAACAATGCCCCGGCAAAGAGTGAGGGAAGGTACTTGTAATTGGCGAGATGGATGACAATGAGTGGGTTGAATTTGAAGAAGAAGAGGTCTACGAACCTAAGGCGAGCCCTAGCGATGAGGAAGTTGAAGAGCCTAAGACCATGCCACTTTTAGTTGTTAGACACGCCTTGGTCCAGATTGTAAAAAGTGATGATTGGCGCAGGAATTCAATTTTTCACACCTATGTCAAGTGTGGTTACAAAAACTACAAGGTGATCATTAATAGTAGCACTGTGGCAATTGCACCAATGTGGTCTCTACTAACACCAAGGATCGCTTAGGTTTACTAGTCGTTCCTCACCCTCAGCCATATCCAGTCTCATAGGTTGATGCATCTTTAATTCCGGTTTCTCAGCATTGTTCCATTCCCATCCATTTTGGTTCCTATTCAGACACGTTGTGGTGTAATGTTTTGCCTATGGATATAGGCCACATCATCTTAGATAGACTTTGGTTGTATGACAAGGACGCAATGCTATTCGGCTGCTCGAATATGTGTTCATTTATGTATGAAGGAAAAATGATTATCTTGAAGCCTCTACCGCCCAAAAGCACCCCGAAAAAGAAGGACAAAATCAAGAAACGTGATCTTGAGGATGTGGGAAAATTCCAGTTTGAGTCTCTCCCTATATAAAAAAAAAATGCTAAAGAGTCTGATAGGGAGAATAAAGTTGATTTGACGGTGTGTACCCACGTGGCAATTGAGGTCATACCTAAGGTTAGTATGGAGATGTCACTTGATGTTACACCTAAGGGTAGTGTATAGTTACCACCTAAGGTGAGTCCAGTATTGGGGGAGTCTAGTGATGTTGTCCCAGAGAATATACCAGATGAGCTCACACCTGTGTGAGACATTCACGCGTTGACTTTACTAAACCTTCCTCACGATCAAATGAGTCATGGGGAGGAAATGGATATGGAAAGACAAGTAGATGAGCTTAGGAACCCAATAGATGTGATACCCATGTCAATGTCCCATAGATCCTCAGAGTTGGCATATGAGTTTGCACATCACATACATGATTTGCATAGTAGGATTAGGAAGCAAATTAATTCGAGTAATGAAAAGTACAAAGCACTTGCTGATGCTCATCGCAGATTTCAGGAATTCCAAGTAGGAGACTGTTATGGTTCTTATGGGGCCCAAATAGTTTCCACAAGGAGCCGTTAAGAAATTGCAAGCACATAGTGCAGGACCATACAAAATACTGAAGAAATTTGGTCCTAATGTGTATCTAGTAGACGGTGTTCAAATTATCTCCGATATTATCTTTATCTCCAGCTCCGCGATACCGATAACACTGGTAGCGATACCAATAATGCCGGTAGTACTAGAAATTATAGGTATTAGCAATGTATTGCTAAGTATCGCCAACGTATCAATATTGCTAATATGATCACCAACATTTTTAACTATGTAAATTCTAAGTGTCACTTGTATTGCCAATGCATCAATATTGCTAATGTATCGCCAATATTTTCGACTATATAAATTCTAGGTAATGCTTGTATCATAAGTGTATCGACAATATTTCAGTAGTAAATTTTATTTCAATTTTTTTCCATGGGCACATGGTTGTATGTAGTGCTCGATTTTTCATTGATAATATTGATAATATCTCGATATTATCGATATCGCAACATGCACGATATTGAGACCACAATCTTTCCTTTCCTTTCCAATTTGTTGATGATTTCTTGGAGAAATATCATGTGTTGTTGCTATTTTGCAATATCAATGGATGTTTGGATGTAAGGTTGGATAGTTAAATAGGCTAGATGGGATGGTTAGACTGATTTCTTACAGCAGCATATGCTTTTAAGGCCCCATTAAATGGAAACTTGTTATGTATGTATTCTTTTTACAACTTTTTTATTATTTCTGAATATGTAAATATATACATTTTAACATCTCCTAAAGTTTCGCTGAGAATTCCACTGTTTTTCCCATGTTTTCCCACATTTCCAATTATCAGCGATATCAATATAGTCTCTATATCCTCTGCCAACGAAACTTGTAGCGATACCAATACTTCGAACACTAAGTAGACCTTCCAACTACCATGGAAATCAATTCTACCTTCACTATGGAAGATCTAGTACAATATAAGGGTTTTGTTACTTCACCATCTGGTCCATTTTCAGACCCTCGCATAAACCATGACCTAGTCTCTAACCCATGGCCATTACTTGAACTCTCTTCTCAACCTTTACCACCCGTACTGTCCATACCTACGAGAAAAGAGAAAATAGAGGATATTTTATATGAAGAAGCAGTTTCCACTAGACATGGCGAATATCAGAAGTACTTGGTCAAGTGGAAGGACAAGCTGGTGTCAGACTGCACGTGGATCACAAAGACAGAGCTCCTACGACTTGACATCCCAAAACGTTATCAGAGTTTTATTTCGCCAGAAGCGAATCTTTCTCTATCAGGGAGAGTTGACGAAGACATCAGAGCACCATTTAGGGTCTACCAAAGGAGGAGATCATCATCAGTTTCCCTCTGGATGGATAACCACTATGTGAGCCCGAGTGGACCGTTCTGAAGACCCCACATGCATTTGATGTATCTTCGAAGACCCTACACTAGGAAGATGCACGTGGGTAGCATTCTTGAGGAATTTGGACCGTTGGAATGAGTACATGCATCGATCGAACCATTGGATCATGCACGACAGGCATTTGGACCACTCTTGATCGTGGACCACCCCATTGGCCACGAATAGTTTAGGATATTTCGATTTATTTATTTTGAGTATTTTTTGTCATTTATTTTATTATTTTTGGACTATTTTATGTTTTACTTGAGATAAGTTTTTTTATGAGCCCTAATGCCTTTTATTTTGAAAAAAAACAGAACTTTGTATTTTCTCTTCTTCATGTGATTTGAAGCTTGGGTGTGGTGTGATTCCTTTCCCCATTCAATGGAAGTGCTAGGCTTCCTATCTATCATCTTCCTTCTCTTCTTTTCTATCCACAAAAAGGTATTTTCTCAAAAACTTCTTCTTTTTTCTTCCATTCCCATCCAAAACCATCTCAATCATCTTTTTCTTTAACTTTTCATCATCCAACTTCAACCTCAGTTTTGTTTAAGATTTGAGCTTTTACTCTTTGTTTTGTGAAAAAGCTTATTTCTCCTATGAAGGGAAGTGGTACAAAACCATAGTGGGAGCGATTCATACATCTTTTGAGAGAGATCTTCTTTCAAGCTAAGTTATCTTCTCAAATCTTCATCTTCTCTTCTCCATCACCCATCTTTCCTTTTGCTTCTATTTAAACCTCCCGAAACCCAAACCTTCTTAAAATCCACTCATCGAACCCAACACCGATGACTCTTTAACTGTATGGCGTTGTTCATACGGCCATCCGTACTATCCTATAGGAACCCATTCACACATTTTTTCCTCTTCCCTCTTAATTTCTCAATTTCCCTTTTCCTTTAACATATACCCTAAATCAAAACCCCCACTTTCCTAACCCTAGTTCCCAAATCCTTGACTTCCTAAACCATAAGTCCCAAATTATCCTATCCCATACAAACCTAGTTGATTATTGCCTAGAAACCCTAACCCTAAAATTCAAGAATCTTCCTAATTGAAATAGAATCAAACCTATGCTAATTGGAGGGCTTCCATGACCCTTGGATCCTAGTTTTCTTCATAAATTGTGGTTGTTATTAATGCGGGGCTGTGATTATTTGAATTTACATGCTTTATGTCCCTATTGAATGCCATCAAATTGTGGTAGATTAGTTATATCATGCTTCTACTAATTTACGATTCATTTCTAGATTCCTTCATCTTATTTTAAAGTTAATTTGCATGGTCTTGCGCAGTGTTCGAAATATTAGTATCGCGCAATGTATCGCACCCTCGGGATATAGATATGTATCGGTTATCGTATGGGATATATCGTTTGTATCGCATAATTTATCGCACTTTTTGGGAAACATGGGGAAACATTGGGAAAATGGTTGAATTTTTCAATGAAACTTCAGGGATTATTAAAAAAGATCTTAATACACACTTTCAAATCATAAAATCTCAAAAAAGAAGTGCACATAATAGGTTTCTTTTGTACAGGGTCTAAGCTATGCATTGTCCTATTGAACTAAGACAACTATATTTAGTATCCACCCCATCCATCTGTTTTTCCATATCATTTTAGGACAAATATTGAAGCAAATCCAATAATTAGGTAGACCATACCAAAGGTAACAATGGTGATTGACCATTAGTGGGCCACAAAAATTTTGGATCAAGCTGATAATTGTTTTTTCTCTTCATTCAAACTTATGTGAAGTTATCGGCAGATTGGATGCCTAATAAAATATAGGAAAAATTAAGGTGCAACCTAAGAAGTTTTTAATGGTACCATGTTCAACTAACAATGTTTCCATGAGAATAGTCCACCTGATAATTGGATCTTCTTAATTATTGGGATCATGTTGTAAAATGATCTGAAAAAATGGATGGACGGAGTGGACACAGAATACACACGTCAAGTTGGGCCCCATGGTACGGTTGTATGGTCTTGGGTGAGGCGGGTCTCACCTAATCCGCTCCCTGCACCTCTTATAGTACCAAGTAAACTCTATTGGGCCCACCGTGAATGTACATGGTTTATCCATGTTTATCCATCCGTTTTTCCGGCTCATTTTAGGGGTTGAGCACAAATTTGAAACATATCCAAAGCTCAAGTGGACCATATCGCAGGAAACAATGGGAATAATGATTTCCATTGTTGAAACCTCCCTAGGGCCTACAGTGATGTTTATTTTTCATCTAACCTGTTCATAAGATCACAAAGATATGGATGAAGGAACAGAACAAATATCGGCTTGATCCAAAACTTTTTTGGCCCCCAAGGATTTTTTAACGGTAGATGTTCAATTCACACTATTTTCTGTGGTGTGGTCCACTTCAGCTTTGGATATGCTTCATTTTTTGGGCTAAAAACATAAAATTATATGGTAAAATGGACGGACAAAGTGGATAAAATACATGAATTACAGTGGGCCCACAGAGTTTATGTATTACAATATTCACTACGTTATCGCTTCCCACACACTGCGAAGACGGGCAATGACGCTCCTGCAACTTGAGTTGTACAAACGGCTCAAAGCTACATGGCCCCACAATAATGTATTTATTTTATCTACACCATTTATACATTTGGAGAGATCATTTTAGATCATGAGCCCAAAAATGAGCCATATTCAAAGCTCAAGTGGACCATACCACAAATTGCAGTGGGGCTGATTCTCACCGTTAAAACATTCGTAGGGCCCACCATAATTTTTATTTTCCATCCAATCTGTTCATTAGGTCACATAGACCTGGATGAAGAGGAAAAACAAATATCATATTGATCCAAAACTCCTATGACCCCGAAAGGGTTTCAATGGAAAACGTTCAATCTCCCACTGATGTTTGCAGTGTGGTCCACTTATTCTTCTTTGGATCTATCTTATTTTTCGGCTCAAGCCTTACAACGAGCTCGCCAAATGGACAAACGATTTGGATATAACACATACCTCATGATGGGACCCATGGAACTTCGCAACATCAACACACCAGTCAACTCGCGGTGGTGTGCAGTACACCAACCAACTAGATTTCCATAAAAAGGGCTTGGACACCCTTTTTTTGGAAGCAGAGAGGGTTCCGGAAGGCTGGAACCCTCAAATCTCTCCCAAATCTCACATATCTTTGGATTTCGGCGAAGATTTCTGCAAATTTCAGCAAGGATTTCTCCGGATTTCGCCCAAATACTCAGATTTCGACGGATTTCTCTCCCAAATCAGAGATTTTGTTTGTAGTAGCCTACGAACGACGCTTTAATTCGAATGGCCCACCAAAGGGAAGCTTCCGATCATGGCGATCTCTTGTACAGGTATCGAAATCCACCTGTTGAAAGTTTCTCTATATATTTTTTTAATTTTTCTGATTGTTTTTTAGATAATGACGCTGTCCTGAACGATATTTGGTCTCTTTTTTTTTTTTTACTTAGTATCTTTCGAAGGTTTCGTGTCGCCGGACCCAGGGTGTCCTGTATCGGTTACGATACGAGCGTATCGGCTGTTACGTATCGGTAACGGCCATGTCCGTTACACGATACGGGGCCGTAACGGGTACTCCACCGATTTTGTAGCCGTAACGGCCCCGTAATGGCCGTTACAAAGCGTAACGGCCGTTACTGCCCAGTAACGGTTAGGGCATAACGGTCACTTTTTTTCTGGCTTTTTAAGGTCCGTTTTTTCACTTTTTTTGAAACTTCTTTCTTCCAAACCTTTCCTAAATCATTCTATAGCTATTTTCGACCAATCTTAGCTTGATATTTCAGATAAAAACAACTTATATTAAGGATTTTCTTGATTCGAAACTCCATGGGCCATTTTCCAGAAATTCCTCAAAAATAGGTATTTATATTTTTTATTGAATGTTTTACTGTTTTAATGGTAGAATATGATGTATTAATCATAATAAAAGATATTAATGTCCATTTTACAGATTCTTGATGTCATTTTATATTTTTTTATAATTTTTTTCTATTTACATACTATTTTTGGGCACTTTTTTAAAAATTCGAAAAATCAATTTTTATTGAATGTTTTGCAGTTTTAATGGTAGAATATGATGTGTTAATCATAGTAGAACATGTGAATGTGCATTTTATAGATTGTTGATGTCATTTTATATTTTTTTATAATTTTTTCTATTTACGCACTATTTTCGGCCCTTTTTTTTTAATTCAAAAAATCAATTTTTATAAAATGTTTTGTTATTTTAATTATAGAATATGATGTGTTAATCATAGTAGAACATGTTAATGTGCATTTTACAGATTGTCGATGTCATTTTATATTTTTTTATAATTTTTTCTATTTACGCACTATTTTTGGCCCTTTTAAAAAAAAAAATTGAAAAATCAATTTTTATTGAATGTTTTGTTGTTTTCATGGTAGAATATGATGTGTTAATCATAGTAGAACATGTTAATGTGCATTGTGCAGATTTTTGTTTTCATTTTATATTTTTTTATAATTTTTTTCTATTTATGCGCTATTTTCGGCCCTTTTTAAAAAAAATTTGAAAAATCATTTTTTATTGAATATTTTGTTGTTTTAATGGTAGAATATGATGTGTTAATCATAGTAAAGTGACAGGTCACAAACAGGAATCACAATCACAACTACAGGTATGTTCTAGAAATTCCTCAAAAATAATTGCAAATACCTACACATGTATCATTGATAGTAGATGGTTAGAAAATTAAATATATGAATTTTGTAGTCAAATTCAGGTTATCTGGTTCATAAATTCATCAGGCGGTCCGATACAACTTCTCACCAAAGAGTAGACCGTTACACCACCATAAACATGTTCCAATTTATAAATAAATGCATATTTGGAATGCTTAGAATATTCTGGATTTAATGCATATTTTTTTGGCCAAAAAAAAAAAAATTTACACCGTTACGGGTCGTTCCGCCCTCGTATCACCGTTATGCCCCCGTATCCGTATCGGTATCGGAGGGCACCGTTACGCCAACCGATACCGATATGGGATACCTTGGCCGGACCGCGATACCGATAATATCGGCCAATAGTATCGATATTGCGAACATTGATCCTGCGTCAACCAATTCTTGGACCCAAGGTGTAATTGACCATGCAACCCCCATTCTAGCTTTCTCTTTGGGTCGTGAATGGGAAACTACAGGGCACTACCAGTCACAAGATTATGGGATGGTTTTGGGCCTGGAACAGTATTTGGTAATGCACTCATGTAAATCTAGATCACCCTTGTAAATCAAATCTCACGAGAATGTCCACAAGTATGAGAAAATTTCTCTGATTGGATCTCAAAAAATGAGCTAGTGAACCTCCCGATGGGAGGAGTCAGATTTACATGGTCGAATGGGCAGGCCATGCCAACCAAGTCTAGGCTAGATAGATTCCTTATCTCGATGGAATGGGCAGAGAAGTTTCCTTTGATTGATCAGAGTGGCATGCCTAGACCGTTTTTCAATCACTGCCATGTAATGCTTGAAGTTGATGAAGAGAACTAGGGCCCGCGTCCTTTTAGGTTTGAGCTAGCTTGGTTAGAGGTGGAAGGCTTTGTAGATAAGATGGTGGAGTGGTGGACATCTTTTACGGTTTATGGGGGTGCTAGCTTATCTCTTTTTCAAAAACTAAAAATGTTGAAGAAAAAGATTTGTGGAAAAAAGAGGTTTTGCAAGGTCGGGAGGAAACGTCCATTTTGCTTCAGGAAATGCAAAAGATTGGATATCAAAGAAGAGGCGGATCAATTGTTAGAGGAGAGAGCACGACAAGAATTCTATTGCACAAAATATAATGCTAGGCTGCGGCATGAAGAGATTAAATGGAGACAAAGATTGAGGGCTTTGTGGCTTAAAGAGGGAGACAAACACTAAGTTTTTTTCATACTATTGCTAGCGCTAGAGCGCACACAAACAAGATCAAATTCCTAATGGAAGAGGGTGTAAGGATAGTGGGGGAGGCCAAAATCAGTGGGGTTATAGTCGAGTTCTACAAAAAACCGTTATCAAAAGATGCTTGGCATCGTCCTCCTCTTGACGACTTACATTTTGATTGTACGTCGCTTGAAGTGGCGGTTTCTTTGGAGCATCCTTTCTTGGAGGAAAAAGTGGAGAAAGCAATGGCAAAGTTGGGTGGCAATAGAGCTCCAGGGCCAGATGGTTTTTCGTTAGCATTCTTTTAGAAATTTTGGGAGATGATGAGGGGTGATGTGCTTCGGTTTATGAATGAATTTTTCGAGAAAGGTTTTATAGCGGCGGAATTAGGGGTTACATTTATAGTCTTGATTCCCAAAAAGGAAGGTGTTGAAAGCCTAAATGACTTTCGTCCTATTAGCTTGTTAGGAGGCCCATATAAGATATTCATGAAGGTTTTGGTTCGGATGGTTTTGGGGGATATAATCTCGGTTGCTCAAGGGGTATTTGTGGATGGGAGACAGATAAGATAGTTGACGGGTCCCTGTTAGCTAATAAATGGATTGATTCTTACAAGAGAAGAGGGGATCAAGGTGTGGTTGGCAAACTTGATATTGAAAAGGCATATGATCATGTGGATTGGACTTTCCTTGATTACGTGTTGGGAAGGTTGGGTTGTGGGGTCAAATGGCAAGGGTGGATCCAAGCATGTAAGGTCGGCTAAATTTTCAATTCTAGTAAATGGCTCGCCAAATGGTTTCTTCTCACCTTCTGGAGGTATGCGCCAAAGTGACCCATTATCTCCTTATCTGTTTGTATCAATGGAGGCCCTTAGCAAAATGTTAGAGAAAGGCGAAGAGATAGGTTCGGTGGAAAGGATCTGGGGTGGAAAAATCAGATTTTCAGATTTTGCATCTCCAATATCCAGACGATACGCTTTTGTTTTGTAAGGCAGATGCATTCAAAGTGCAAAACATTTAGTCGATTATTATGTCTTTCGAGGCAGTATCCAATTTGAAGGTGAACATGCCCAAAAGTGGAATTCTTAGAGTTGGTCTCTCTAAAGAAGAAAATTTCCAGTTTGCATTTATATTTGGCTGTAGGGAGGGGGCATTTCCAACCACTTATCTTGGGCTCCCGTTATGTTTTGGCAAACCGATAAGACACATGGGACTTTATCACCGAGCGATGCGATAGGAAGTTATCAAAATGGAAATTGACATACCTATCTATGGGCAGGCGAATGATTTTCATTCAAGCATCAATGTCGAATCTCTTAGTTTATTTTATGTCTTTATTCAAGTGTCCAAAGTTTGTTTTAAAAGTTTTGGAAAAGCAGAGGAAGTTTTTGTAGAAAGGATTGGAAGAGAAACACAAGTTTCCTCTAATGAAGTGGGAAGAGGTGTGTTAACCACGTGTCCAAGGAGCAGGCTTGAGAAAATTAGACATGAGCTTAGCATTGCTAAGGAAATGGTTGTGGAGGTTTGGGGTAGGAGGGAGAGCTAGATGGTGGGTGGCGTTAGGGAGGAAATATGGGATAGATGATAGTGGATAGTGGACCAAATCTTCTTCTTTATATCGAGCTTCTTATCTATGGAAGTCGGTGACGTCCTTAAAACAAAGGGTTTGGGAAGGGATAGGCTTTGAGTTAGGGAACGGAAAAAACATTCGTTGTTTAGAGGACAGATGGCTAGGTGAAAGTAATTTGAGGGCTAGCTTTCCAAGGCTAGCAAGGTTAGCAACGGAAGCAAATTTGAAGGTTAGTAGCTGTTTCTCTTGGAGGGCCGATGAAATTATCTGGACTCCTCCATGTAGTAGGAACCTCAATGAAGAAGATTTTCTATAATTCTCAACTCTTCTTCAACTGTTGGATAAGGTCTCTCCAGTTGCTTCAAGTACGGATTCCTTGAGATGGTTAAAAGATAAATCAGGAAAATTTTCAGTTAAATCATTATATGGGGTCCTAAGCGAAGATGGGGAAAATGAGGAGATTGCTCCGACGTCGTATGTATGGAAATATGGTGCTCTGTTGAAGGTAGCGGCTTTCAGGTGGCTTTTTGTAAGGATTAAGGTGCTAACTACTAACAATCTTTACAAGAGGAATATGATTCTCCTGAATGTATGCCTTCTCTATTTCCAGGATGCGGAATCAGTGAATCACTCGTTTCTTCGCTATCCTTTCACTTGGGAGGTGTGGGATCATCTTTTTCCAACTATTTGGGGTGCTCCCAGGCTCAATAAATATATTTCTTCTATCATGGCAAGTGAGGGTAATGGGAAATCAGAGAAGGGATTATGGCGGATGAGTGGTCTAGCGGGGCTATGGGTTTTATGGCTAGAAAGATATGACCGATGTTTCATGAACAAGAAGGGGAAAGCTTTGAATGTGTTTAGGAGGGGTAAATCTTTTGTTAAAGAATGGGTTTTGGGCTCGGATAGGTGTTTCCAATTTCCGATGGGTTGTTAGCAGTGTTGTTGCCTCTTTTTTTCTTTATATTCTTTTGTAAATTTTGGTTGCGGCCTTTTAACGAAACTATCACCTTTCAAAACAAAATCTAGATCACATAGAGAATACCCTGAGGATTGGGCCCTCAATGTCCAACTTATGCTCCTTCTAGGAGAGATACTGTCCAACATAGCTAATCAATGAAGATAGATCTACAAGCTCTCTTGAGCTCTTAGATCTTAGATCCACCCCTACCTCACCACAGCTATTTGGCCCATTTGGAAAATTACCTGACATTAGAAATGTGATGCAGGACATGAAAATTAAATATGATATGCAAGATTTCAGGCTTAAGATCACGTTACTTCAAAAACAATTACACAAATTCCATATCCCACATGAAAGTCCAAACATTCAATTAAGGGGAATCTATGCGGGTCCAGGCCTACACATGATAGGGCTGGATCAATAAAAATTATGAACCAAACGATACTCAAAAGATAAGAAATAATCATCCACACATGCATAGTAATCAGTCCCTAATCCAAAGGATTCAGAAATTCCAATTCGGGGAACCATAGGGTAAAAAAGGGGGCATAAAATTGGAGATTTGAGTAATTTAAGGTTAGGTTTAGGGATTTTGGGTGAAAGCGGAGTGAAAGAGAGGAGAGAGATGAACCAGAGAAGTACCACACGCGTGGACAACAACAATGGCCCAGACGCACGTGCGTGCGATCCCGGCCGCATGTGTGTGAGGCTCACTATTCAAAAAAGGCCACCTTGGCCCTGGTCAGCCAGGGATGGACTCCAAAATCCCCAAATCTCAGCTCGATCCGATGTACGGTTTGTTCGTGGTACTCCGCCGAAGTTTCAGCCCTCTTGTAGGGCCAAATTCTGAAATTCTGTTGTGGGGAGGAGAATTGCTGCAATAGATGATTGAAGTGTAGATGATGGGGTGAGATGAGAAGGGATAGTAGAAGATGGGTAATAGAGATGGCGATGGATGGGGGCGAATCGGGATAAATGTGGCTTCACACCACGGTAGTTAACCCTTCGATGATGGGAGGGCTTCGCACCCAATTAGGCTTCACAACTCAGAGAGTAGGAAAACGCAGAATTTTTATTAATCTTCAATTAATCAAAAGAACTACAAGGGGTGCCTATTTATAAGGAAAACCCTATACCCCAAAACTCGCGCCGTGTGCGCAACCTATTACTTGGCGATAAAGTAAACTAAAATAAAAACCAATCAAAGAAATTTAAAGCGTTCACGATGCTCTAAATAACATAAATAAGCAAAACCTAAAATATGAAATCAATCTGACTAGTAGGCCATGATCATGAGATCCCATGATGGGCTTTTCTTGGCTATCAGGCCCACTCTCTTGAACCAAAACTCCGTCTTCTAACTAGGAGGCCCTCCCTGGACGTCGTTATCGATCCAAATCGATGGTGGGGCCCTCCTTCTGGCGTACGTGCATAGGGGGGCAGCGTGAATGCGCGTGTGCGCATGATATCCCCATCAAAATGGTTGACAAAAGTCAAGAACCCAAATTACTGGGATGAGCCAATGATCATTATGATGGTTTACAGTATCTGATCTTGCTTAGAAGAAGCACTTTTCATCATTTGTAAGAATGATTTTATAACCTTGTCCGCAATTTAAAGCCTCAGATGTGGGGCTGTCAATAGGCCCAGCCTAGGCTCGTTTGGACCTAGATTTCAACTGATCAGGCTGGGGTGCGTTCAACTTGGCCCATTCAAAATTTGAATTTTGCTTGGCCCTGGCCCAGCCATTCACAGGTCTCCTTGGATGCACTGCTTCAAGTATTGCTGATTATTTCTTGATGAAACTTGCAACCTTTTGAACTACCAATCTCCTCCTGGACTTCGAATTCCATCAGGCGGCAAATCTGAAGGATGACAAAATGGCAACTTTCTTCATTTGATCTGTGCATGGGGAGTGTATTCTCCAAGCTCATACCATTGTGAGGCAGACTACCAGTTGCACTTCTCTTTCTTTTACTTTAACATTTTTTCAGCCAGTCAGATGGGAAGAAGTCCAAATGACCAAAGAGATTGGTGGTCTTGGCATAGGTAAAATCAGAGAGGAAGAATACATCCCTCCTCAGTAAGTGGGGTTGGTGTATTGGCAAAGAGAAGCTTTTTGGTGTAAAGCGATTGTAAAACAAATACAGCTCAACTAACAAAGTATGTGATCCTGGCAACCGTGGCAGAACCTCAGCGTCCAAAATGTGGAAAGAAATTGTTGGTATGGGAGATTGCACATACTAATGGCGCAAACCCCTTTCGGAAGTCTTCAGATTCTTGGTTAAGAACGAAGAATCTACGTACTTTTGGGAAGACAAATGGATTGGCAATGGACCACTGTCCTCTAAATTCCCAAGCCTTTACAGATTGGTCAGCGATAGACATCTCAATCAAAGATTGTGGAAATTTCAGAAAGATGTCATGGACCATTAGGCTTAGAAGGAATTTGAAGAACAATGAGCCGGAAGATTTCGAATCACTGCTTGTCATGCTTAATGAAGTTCGCCTCTCTCCCCTAGTATGGAATGAGAGAACCTGGAAGAGGATCCTTCTGGGAAGTACACAACTAAATCCTTCAACATCTCGATGTCCCATGATGCCAAGAACCACTTCGCCACCCGCTTTGGAAATCTCTCGCCCCTCCTCAGGTTTCAACCTTCCTGTAGCTTGTGGTAGAAAAGAGAATCCTAACGATGAATAAACTACAACGTCATCGAATGATGATCCCAAATTATGCATGATGTGCGAATCTAATGAAGAAAGCAACACCCACCTTCTCCAATGCCCAGTGGCCTCTTTCATTTGGAGCTTTTTCCTCTCCGAATATCATACCTCCAGGGTTAAATCTCCCACGCAGATGAAGAATTCATTCATTGGAACAGTTGCCATCTCAAGGGACAGGAATACTGTGGAGATTAGTGCCATTCGCAACTTGTTGGGGGTATCTGGAAAGAGAGAAACTCTAGAATCTTCAAGGGAGTGAAGTCGTCAACAAATATGCTGGTTGAGAAGATCAAAGAATTTATAATCGAAAGGGTGTCACTCTCGTGCAAATTTTGTGGAAAATCAGTAGTGGATATAGGTCTTGAGTGGTCCTCTATTGTGATGAGTACACCATTGCATACCTCTCCATGTTAAACACTTCATTTAACACTTTGTCTTGCATCACTTTGATTCTTTGCTGCACATTTTGTCTCTTGCGGGCTTTCTTGTCCTCTCTTGTATCCCTGAACTATGGTTCTTTTTATAAAATTTATTGTTGTTTGCTCCAAAAAATAAAAATGAAATTGCAGATATATCACCTACATTGAAGCCTCAGGTTATTGATGTAGACACCAGACCATTCAAAGTATATTAACGCAGGAGGCGTGCATTATCCGTGTCAATGTGCTTAGATGAAGGGTGAGGGTCGGGTCTCTAAAGGTTGAAGACCTTACACATGTGTTCGTGACATGTGTAAGTTGCTTGAAGGAGATATTTGGACCGTTGGATTGCGACGATGGTGTGATCAGACCGTTGGATCGTCGCGGCCCACTTTCATTGCACTATCATTGGGGCCCATTAGACATCTTGAATTTGAGTTTATCCTATGAATATTTTATTTATTTGAGTTTTGAGATAGTGTGCGAACAATTTTTTGTACAAATTTCTTTTTTTGAAACTTTTTTTAGTAGGGGTATTTTGGTCATTTAATGCAATTATGAATTTATAAGGGTGTTTTGCCCTAAACCTAAGAATGTCATGTTATGTTTATGAAAAGAAAGAAAGTTTTTGCTTCTTCAAGACCAGACAATCACGTCTTCGACTTCCAATGATTGGAAGAGGGCGTGAGGCCCAGGAAAGTGATTTCTCATTTTCTTCTTCTCTCATTGTTTCTCTTTTCAAGATACTCTCTTCTTTAAACCTATTTTCTTCCTTTTCTTCTAAATTCTATGGATTTAGAAGTCGATCCCTCTTCTTTTCAACCCAAATATTTGGATATTGGAAGATTTTCATCTCCACATTTACATATTTTGACCTTCTTCAAATCCCATCACCCAAGGCCTTAGATTTAAAGAACCATCATTTTTTATTTTATTTTTTTTGCGTTTTCCAAATTTCCCAATCTAGAAAATTCTTATTTCCTGGATTAGAAAATTCACTTGGATCTTTAGACGGAACTATTGCAAGACGAAAGTCCTATCTTTCGCCAGATCCGACTAAATTCAAATTTTAAGGTTCAATACAACGTGTTTGTGATGGATGGCCATAATCATTGCTGCATTCTCCTTATTTCCTTCTTGTGTTTATGATGCATAAAGCTGATTTTATTTTTATTTTTTGTTGTTAAAGATTAAATCTGCCCCTTTCAAATACTGCATTCATTTAGGGTTGAATAGGTTGTCCTACATCAATTTTTGGTATCATAGACTAGGATCTTGCATTGGGTCGTCTTATATCAAGATACCTAAGGTCTATATTTTTATTTTTCTAGGATTTCATGCATAGCATATAGATCTAGATATAAAAAATTTCATATTTGCATCATATTTAGAGTCCAGATCTGAAACTTTCCACATTTGCATCATTCTAAAGGTTAGGATCATTGGTGTCAATAATCTTGTGTCAAAACAGTCTCCTAGAGTCGTGTTTTAGGAAACCTAAGTTGAGTCTTATAGTGTATGCCCACTCGGACTAGTAGAGAGTTTGGTCTACACCCAATCTTGAACATGAAGTAGTTGACTGAGATGATAAACACGATCAACCAATGTTTGGCTGTCATTGAGGCGTAATCTAGGAACACGAATACCCTTATGGATCAAATGGAAGCATCCCTAAGAGAAATCTCCGACATTGAAGGGGATGAACAGTCTCAAGTAGGGGGAGTAGTCGATGAATGGGTAGGAAATCGTGGTAGAGGTTGTGGAGAACGTGGCCGAGGGGTAAGCCGTGTAGGGACGCAAAATTCGCAGCCCGCAATCGAGTATCAAGACCGTTATAATGCTGATAAAAGAATCATAAAGAGTGTTAAAGTAGATGCTCCTAGTTTTGATGGGCACCTTGACCCAAAGGCATTCCTCGATTGGTTAACAGACATTAACCATTATTTCGAATGGTATGAGATACCTGAGAATCGACAAGTGCGATTTGCAAAGATGAAGCTTATGGGTCAAGCAAAATTATTTTAGACAAATACAGAGCGTAAGATCAAGAGATCAGGAGGTGCCCCAGTCACGCATTGGGTAGAGATGGAGCTATTAAAGGAAAAATATATTCCTCTCTTACTGTCAAAAGCTCCTAAATCAATGGCAAGCATTACGCCAAGGATCTATGTTGGTTGCAGATTACATCACAAAATTTGAGTACATGATGCGGTGTGATATTCAGGAGGATCCCTTAATGACGCTGGCACGTTTCAAGGTGAGTCTTCGCATGTATTTGCAGCGTGAACTTATGACCCATACAGTGGGTGACTTGGATCAGGCATACTAAGTTGTAAAGGAGTTAGGGCATTACTTAAAGTCTCCTGTCACAAGATGCTTCGAGTCCCGAGACTCTAATGTTAGGTCTGGTTTTCAAGGAACTAAGCCTAATGTTGTAAGTCAGCCTAGGGCGCAAGCTAGTGCATCGCCTAAGCCTAAGGATGATAAGGGCAAAGGTGTCCTTGGTGCCAATCCTGGTAGTGGTAGTCACTTGAGATGTTATGAGTGCTGAAGTATAGGTCATTTCGCATACCAATGCACGGCAAAGACTCGCCGGAAAGCATTAGTCATAGACGAGTCAAATGAAAATGCGGATGACATGAGTAATTATGAAGTTGAAGAATATCACCCAGAGATGGGTGCTAGTGATTATGAAGAAGAACTAGAGGCTGCACCACTATCCATGGTTAGATGTGCTTTAGCGCAGGCCAAGGAGAGTGATGATTGGCGTAGAAACACAATTTTCTACACGTTTATCAAGAACGGTGACAAAATTTGCATAGTCATCGTGGATAGTGGTAGTTGCACCAAGGTGGTCTCAGCTAGCACAGTCACTCGTTTGGGTTTGAAGCCCATCCCACACCCTCAACCCTACAAGGTTTCTTGGGTTGACAGATCTTCTATGCCCATGTACCAACAGTGCTTAGTACCCATCCAGATCGGTTCATATAAAGACATGTTGTGGTGTGATGATAGAGATGTGCCTATGGATGTAGGACACATCATTATCGGGAGGCCGTGGTTATATGATAGAGATGTCACGATTTTTGGTCGTTCGAATGTGTACATTCACACATTAGGACAAGAAAATTAAGATTAATCCGTTGCCACCCAAGAGCCCCACGGACAAGGCTAGGGATGTGAAAACGAGTGAGTCAAGGAAAGAATAGAGGAAATCCAATCCGAAGTCTCTACATACCATAAATGCAAAAGAGTTTAAGAAAGAGACTGAGGATAATTCGACAGTGTACGCCTTAATTGCTAGAGAAGTTACACCCGAGGTTCATGTAGAATTACCCCCTAAGGTGACTCTAGTTCTAGAGTACAGTGATGTATTCCCTGAGGATTTATCGGATGAGCTTCCACCTATGCGGGACATCCAGCATGCCATTGATCTCATCCCGGGGTCTACTTTACCGAACCTTCCTCATTACAGGATGAACCCTGTAGAGCATGCAGAGTTGAAAAGGCGGGTAGATGAGCTCCTGCAAAAGGGTTTCATCCGGGAAAGCATGAGTCCTTATGTTGTACCAGCGCTATTAACGCCTAAGAAAGATGGTACGTGGTGGATGTGTGTGCACAATAGGGCCATTAATAAAATCACGATCAAGTATCGGTTTCCAATACTGAGGCTTGATGATATGTTAGACATGATGGCCAAGTCCACTATTTTTTCTAAGATATACCTCAAGAGCAGGTATCACCAAATACGCATACGCCCAGGAGATGAGTAAAAGACAGCCTTCAAGATGAAAGATGGGTTGTATGAGTGGTTGGTCATGCCCTTTGGCTTGACTAATGCACCCAGTACTTTTATGTGTGATGACCCAGGTTTTGAGACCCTTCATGGGAAAGTTCTTAGTGGTTTATTTTGATAACATACTCATATATAGTACCACTAAAGAGTTGCATCTCGACCACCTGAGGCAAGTCTGTAGTGTCCTTAGGGCGGAGAGATTATATGCGAACCTTAAGAAATGTTCGTTCATGTCTAATAGAGTTGTCTTCTTAGGGTTCATAGTGTCATCTGTAGGGATGCGAGCGGATCCAGAAAAAAGTCAATGCAATAGTTGACTAGCTTGAACCGTGGAACATACATGATGTGAGAAGTTTTTATGGCTCAGCCACATTTTATTATCGGTTCATTCGAGGATTTAGCACTATTATGGCTCCCATTACTGATTGCATTAAAAAGGCAGAATTCATATATTCTAAAGCCATAGCTAAGGCGTTCAAAGATATTAAGGGCAAGATGATAGAGGCTCTCGTCATGCATCTTTCAGATTTTTCTGAAGTCTTTGAAGTAGCGTGTGATGCTTCAGGCGTAGGTATAGGAGTACTAAGCCAAAAGGATCATCCAATTGCCTATTTCAGCGAGAAACTGAATGAGGTAAAACAAAGGTATTCCACCTATGACAAAGAATTTTATGCGGTAGTACAGTCGCTACGCCATTGGAGTTATTATCTTCTGCCGCAAGAATTTGTCTTGTTTTCTGATCACGAGGCTTTGAGGTATTTAAATTCTCAAAAGAAGCTCAACCCAAGGCATGGCAAGTGGGTAGTGTTTCTTCATGAATATTCATTTGTCCTGAAACATAAAGCCAGGATCAAGAACAAACCAACCGATGCCCTTAATAGGAGAGTGACATTGATCAACTCCTTGAGCATAGAAGTTGTCGGGTTTGAACAATTGAAAGATGAGTATCCCATGTGTCCAGATTTTAGGGGAACATACGCATTACTCTTAGGTGACCAGCATAGTTTGGGTGAATTCGTGCTCAAAGATGACTTCCTTTTTAAAGGAGACCGACTTTGTATTCCCCGCACTTCCCTCCGGGATTTCCTTGTTTGGGAGCTTCATGCTGGAGTTATAGCTGACCATTTTAGTCGAGATAAGACCATCACCCTAGTAGCGATTTTATTGGCCAAGTCTCAAGCGACACATAGCCAAAATTTTAGTGCAATGTCGAACATGTCAACGAGCAAAACAAAAAAAGCAGAATATTGGATTGTATACGCCATTGCCAGTGCCACATGCACCGTGGCAAGACATCAGTATGGATTTCGTGCTTGGGCTTCCCAAGACAATTAAAAAGCACGATTCCATTTTTATGGTCGTGAACCAATTCTCAAAAATGGCCCACTTTCTCCCGTGTTCAAAAACCTCAGACGCGTTCAACATATCCAAGATTTTCTTTAAGGGGGTGGTTCGATTACATGGTTTTCCTAAGACCATAGTGTCTGACAAGGATAACTGGTTTACTAGTTATTTTTGAAAGACATTATAGCACATGATAGGCACGAGACTCTGGTTCTCGTTTGCCTACTATCCTCAAACTAATGGCCAAACTGAGGTTGTGAATTGAATTCTCGGAAATCTACTACGATGTTTAGTAGGTGAACACATTAAAACTTGGGACTTAGTCCTGTCAGTCGCCGAGTTTGCATATAACAGTTCAATTAATAGGGCTACGGGTATGAGTCCATTCGAGATTGTTAGTGGTTACAAACCTAGATTGCCCATAGATTTATTACCTATGTCAGTCACCTAGAGGCCCTCAGAGTCAGTCAATGCATTCTCCCATCACATTCATGAGTTGCATGCAGAAATTAGGAGGCAGATAAATGCTAGTAATAAACAATACAAAATTTCAGCTGACTTATATCATAGAATTCAAGAGTTTAATGAGGGTGATTATGTAATGATTAAGATGACGCTAGAACGGTTCCCTCAAGGTACCGTTAAGAAGTTATAAGCACGTAGTGCTGGACCATTTAAGATTTTAAAAAAGATTGGGTCCAATGCATATGTAATAGATCTTCCACATCGCATGGGGATTAGTTCAACATTCAATGTGGAGGATCTAATGCCTTATTCAAGCCATCCCATAGACTCTAATTTTGTTCCAAACTATTTGCCAATTTCTGAAATTTCTTCCCAACCTACACCACCTATGCCTATTATACCTGAGAAAAGAGAAGAAATTAAAGGAATTGTTGATGAGCAAATTATTTCCACTCAAGACGGTGGATTTCAGAGGTACTTGGTGAAGTGAAAGAACAGACCATCATCCGACTGTACATGGTTGACGAAAGCAAAGTTGCAGAAGCTAGATCCAAATTTCTTAGAATTTCTTAGAAAGGCACAAGAGTTCTATCTCGCTGGAGTCGAGCTCCTCAGTTGAGGGGAGTTGATGCGAACACCAGACCATTCACACAGGAGGCGTGCATTACCCGTGTCAATGTGGTTAGATGAGGGGTATGGGTCGGGTCTCTAGAGGTTGAAGACCTTACACGTGTTCATGACATATGTAAGTTGCTTGAAGGAGATTTTTGGACCGTTGGATTGGGACGATGGTGTGATCGGACCGTTGGATTGTCGCGGCCCACTTTCATTGCGCTATCACTAGGGCCTATTGGACATCTTGGATTTGAGTTTATGTTATGAATATTTTATTTATTTGAGTTTTGAGATAGTGTGCGCACAATTTTTTGTGCAAATTTCTTTTCTTGAAACTTTTTTTAATAGGGGTCTGTTGATCATTTAGTGTAATTACGAATATATTAAGGTGTTTTGCCCTAAACCTAAGAATGTCATGTTATGTTTATGAAAAGAAAGGGAGCTTTTGCTTCTTCAAGACCAGACGATCCCGTCTTCGACTTCCAATGATTGGAAGAGGGCGTGAGGCCCAGGAAAGTGATTTCTCATTTTCTTCTTCTCATTCTCTCTTTTCAAGATCCCGTCTTCGACTTCCAATGATTAGAAAATCCACTTGGATCGTTAAACAGACCTACTGCAAGACAAAAGTCCTATCTTTCACCCGATCCGAGTAAATTCAAATTTTAATGTTCAATACAACGTGTTTGTGATGGATGGCCATGATCATTGCTACATTCTCCTTATTTCCTTCTTGTGTTTATGATATATAAAGCTGATGTTTTTTATTTGTTGTTAAAGATTAAATCTGCCCCTTTCAAATACCACATTCATTTAGGGTTGGATTAGGCCATCCTACATCAGTTATCATAGGTAGTAACTGACATAAAAGTCAGACCGAAGGGCAATTTTGGATGCATCCCCCCAAGAGGGGCTTCCACAAATCCCTTTTTTTCTCACTTAACATTTTTGTCAACTCACAAAAAACTAATTTCAGATTAGTTGGTTTCCAGCAAGCGGGTTTTTAGTGCCTAGATGGGGGGCTTGTGAAAGTGCATTCAAACACATAAGGCAAGGAGGTTAGGCTCAAAATGGCATTTTGCTGTTAAAAGGCCCTTTTGAAGGCGCATCCAAACGAACCTGAAAATGTATTATATGTAATCAATGAAAGCAATGCGTGCATGTGTGCGTGTGAAAGATATTGCCTGGAAATGTATGTGTGCGTGCATGCGTGTGTGAAAGATATTGCATAGAAATGTATGCCTGCATGCAGCATGTGTGCGTGCATGTGAAATATATTGCATGGAAAAGGTATGAACTTGTATCGCTTCTGAAGGTAGCATATAATGGATGTTCCCTATCATGTTTAGACTATAAAGAAATCCACAATCCATTAAGCAAAAAGATATTGGTCTTCAAAGAAAGACATCAGCTTCAAACTGCTCTAGATACATGCTAATTGGCATAGATATATGATGAAGACAACAGTAGTCTCCAACAACACCTGAAGCAGCACCCCACCCTCATCTCCAACAGAAACATGGTCATATACATTGATGGGAACTGGTCATTGCATGGGCTGGGCTTCGATGGACCATGGCCCAAAAGAAAAACTCTTGCTGATTGGTCCTAACCATCCGTTCAATGTATACATTCACCATTGAAGATGACTGGTTTGCTATTCTGTTAACACTCTGTTTGCAAGTAACCAACTGGACAGTTAGGCTTCCACCAGGTTCGATGTTTGGGCCACGACGATTCAACGACTGGCTTATGACCAGTTGCGGTTACCATGCATGAACCACATGTACAAGTTTTGGGATGGGGTCATTGATTCAGGTGGAATTGGAGCTTACAAAATTGGCCCTCTAGCATTCCAACCTAGCTTTAAAATAAATGCATAAACAAATATATAATAGCTTGTGAAATAAGTATGGTAGGCAGTTTAGACTAGCATGAAAATTGAAATAGTCAAAGGGCTTACCAACTTTAAAACTCCTAGAGGTTCCTTAACGGTGAAAGTGAATTCCTCATTCCAAACAGGATTAAGGCAACTATTAATAACCTTGGTCTTCACAGTCTGAAGCAGAAGATAAATAATAATTCAGGGCTCAAAAGAGATAAATAACACAATGACATATGATTTGGAAAATAGAAGAATGTTACCATACTTTTTGACAATGGAAAAGGAAAAGAAAACAACTCAAATATTCAGCATAAAGGCATTAAATCATTTTTTTTTGACTCGGATTGTCTTGTTCCATCTCAAGTTACAACTTGCCCAAGTCGGGAGATTTTATCGGCCCAACTCAGTCAAGTCAAGGGTGACCCGTCATTAAATTGAAGTTTAGAAAAAAGACGATGGTTTTCAATCAAATATTCTATCAAATTCCAAACTAACTTCACTTCCATTGGAAAGGTCAAAAAAAATTTTCTTTTTTATAAGATATCTCTTAGGAAA
This sequence comes from Magnolia sinica, assembly GCF_029962835.1. Taxonomy (NCBI): domain Eukaryota; kingdom Viridiplantae; phylum Streptophyta; class Magnoliopsida; order Magnoliales; family Magnoliaceae; genus Magnolia; species Magnolia sinica. Next base: position 21,500,075 of record NC_080582.1, on the reverse strand, counting down.
GAAAAAAAATGAATCATTTGTTATCATGTTGCTGAACAGAGGGCCATCCAAAATTTGCATGGACAGGATGGATGACCCTGACGTTTTGAATGGTGGTCTGCAAATAGACAACCATAGTGAAAACAAAAGGCTTCTTTAACTGTCCACTTTCATGCTCCCAATGTCACGGTTAGGATGATCTCATCAGAGTGATTTCTTAGCCACAAGAATCAAAATTAGGATAGGATAAAAACAGTGGTGAACCACAAAGCAACAATCCACATGAATGAGTGAAAGAAGTTAGAGAAAGCAACAATGGTGCAAAAGCTAGTTTATTCACACAAGTAGAAGAAAATTTTACACTAAATAAAATTAATAAATCTATTTACTGAATAGAAAATCATCCCGTACATTCAAAGCAATCATATTTATATACAAGACTCTATATTCTTGCTCAAGCCAACAACTTAGACTTTCCTGATCTTCAATATCTTTGATGTAAAAGTGACCAACTTGTTTTTTGAATGATGATGACAGTTTCATTACAAACCAAACAAAGGTAGCGAGCAGCTCAAAGAAAAACAAGGATGATGAGAGAGTTAAGTAGATTTGGAGAGAGAGAAAGAGAGAGAGAGTTTGGAAGAGAATGCTCGTGTATTAAGGCACACATGACCTAACACACCATTTATTCTACTGTGAATAAAAAACAGATACATACACCTCAGGATTAAACAAAACTATGCATATGGACACACCCAAAATACATAAATATAGCACTTTTCACTTCCTATACTCCCCCTCAAGTTGGAGCATAGATGTTGATCATGCCCAACTTGCCAGTAATACAATGAAGAGCATCCCATTCCCAATTGAGACATTTGGTGAGAACATATGCCAATTGCGCTCCAAAGCGAACAAAGGGGGTCTCAATCTCCTTGTTAGCAACTTTTTTCCCAAATAAAATGACAATCAATCTCAATGTGCTAGTACGCTCATGAAACACCAGATTGCTGATAATGTGAATCGCAACCAGATTATCACAATGCAAGGGAATGGGACTCAAAAGGACTATAGCCAAGCTCCTACAAGAGTCTGAAGCCAAATAAGCTCACATGTCGCATGGGCCATTGCCTTATATTCAACTTTGGCAGATGATCATGCAACAACAAGCTACTTCTTACTCTTCTAGGTGACAAGATTTCCACCCACAAATACCCTGATGTAGATAGCTTATCATGCAAATGCCTCCACAAAGAGCTGAAGAATATACCAGATATACACTGAGACTTCCGTTGTATGGCCAGGGTCCCAAGGACCCAAAAACGATGAAGCCAATCCACTACCCCCTCCCCCCAAAACAACTCTATGGATACCAAAATACAGCAAATCAGATCCACCCAATGAAGAAATGCTTAAGAAACATCTACCGATTTCAAAGAAATCTCAAAGAAAAGGGGGGGGGGGAAGAGTGAACTTGGGTTTCTGCCAGATGTGAAAAACAAAACATACCTCAAACCAGCCCCAAAAATTTCCACAAAAATCACTACATATCTTTTAAATCAAGCTTCATCAAACTATACTTTTCCCAATTAAAAACGGTTCGTACAGAGTGTACAGATGTTGACGTCAGCTGTACAGTTGCTGACGTCAACAAGTTCCTGTAGCAACGATCAACATGAATTGCTTAGCTCTAATACAAGTTGAGTAGAGCAGATTTTGAGAAGAAAATAAAAGAAAAGGGAAAAGAGATGAGAGAGAGAGGAGAAAAAGGAGAGAGAAAGCAGTTTGGAAGAGAATGCTTTTGTGTTAGAGCACACACCCCCTAACACATCTTTTATTCTATTGTGAAATAAATAAATAAATAAATAAAACAAATACATACTCAAGAGTACATAAAACTATGCACATGCACACACCCAAAATACATAAATACAATGCTTTTCACTTCCCTATAGAGAGACCACCCAAACCCAAAAAGCCTAGATTCCATGTCATTGACAACCAAAATCTTCTTTGCAACACCCCTCAAAAACCTTATGGCCCCCAAGTCCCAATCAATCATCCTTCCTTTTGCCCCAGTAAAGACCTTGTTTAGCTTTTCCAACTTGTTAATGAGGTCCTATTATTTCATTCCCTCCAAAGTCCAAATAAATGAAAGACCTGCCAGCAATGACAATCTCCACAATGCTTGCCCCCTTCTACAATGTCTACTATGGGATTAAAAAATAGTTATGTTATGTCCATAAAGGCTGAAATGTAAGGAAATGGTCACCCCCTCTACATGATCAAGGGTGAATCAGTCCATTATGAAAAAGGGGCTGTATAGGCCCATATCGGCATAGTTACAGGGCTGATATGCCGTTAGAAGCCAATACGAACATAAAGAGCCCATTTTGAAATTTTTTATTTTCAACTCCTCTTCTTTTCCACTTCTTTTTATTTATGTCAAGAAGAAAGGATTCCACTTCTTTATTCATGTCAAACATAAAGGAAGCTTCGAAACTAAGTTTAAACTAGATGTAAGATTATTTTGAGGATCAAAACACAAAATTGAGTAAGATTCGATGAATTGAAATTGAGTGGACCATGTTGGGAATATCTAAAGCAATAACTATCACTTTTTTTCCCATTTTGCCACCTTTTTGTTATGATTATATGTAACACACCCTAATCCACCAAATCATGCTCAACGTGTGTTCGGAGCATGAAAAGTGATTACATAACAACCTATAATTGCATCATCAACTCATCATCACTCATATGTCGACTTATAATGACTTATAATCATAATTATATATTGATATTAGATTTTAGAAGCCTAAATATGGGAGTTTTACTGTTTTAGAGTCAGTCTCAAGTTAACCGAGACAACATTCTTACTAAAGAACGGCCCATTACACCATCAAAAACATGTTCAAAATTACGCAAAAAAAGAAACATATATTTCAGATCTTCATATTTTTATAATGTTTTTCCAATATCCAGTAATTTGGAGATGGCTTTTAAAAATTAGAGTGGAGAAAGTTTTACGATCAGCTACCCACCAGACATCAATCTCCCTCTGTTACCCACCCACTTGCATCATTCCCCTAATAATTACATAATTTGGATGCCGTAGCTGCAGACTTTTGATCAATAGAAAGAAGTTTTGTTTTTGTAAGCAGAGTGACAATATGCAGAGATCAAAAGGTCTAAGAAAGCGATAAAGGATACATGAGCGAGACCTGATTTCCAAGCTTGATAATGACATAAGGATCGCTGCTTGTGAAATCTCGGACTACGAGTTTTTTTCCTTGCACTACAGTCACTTTCAGCACACCATCTGCAACTGCCTCATCAGCCATCTCCCTCTGCACTTTACACCTAACAGAATACTCTTACACCTGCCAAAAAAGGAGCTTCTTAAACCCATGAAACTTTATCAATCCCTCATGAAACTACTGACATGATTCATGCACGGATGTACTGAAAAGGCAATTCACAGAAATGCACCAGCATGTGACATGCATGTGAGAGCCTGACAAGGTCCAGGCCACACATGCTCTAGGCCCAACCATGAACATGCCCTTGTTGGCTGTGAGGTGGAAGCATACACATAAACCCTCATGCAATGCCCAACATGAACATGCCCCTGGTTGGCCTCAACACTTAAGTGTACACATTGTGATTCAAATATCAGTAAATAATTATCACAATTTCAAAAGAAAAAAGAAAAAGAGGAAGAAGAAGAAGATATTGGTATGTTTTGTATGTACTAGTATAGTTATCACAATTTCAAAAGAAAAAAGAAAAAGAAGAAGAAGAAGATACTGGTATGTTTTGTATGTACCAGTATATGGCAATAAATCAGTCAAAAATCATACTACTGTAATGCAGGACAACTAACCACTTGCTCTAAAAGCTCGAACTAATATAGTGTGGCAAATTAATCCCTTTATCCCATTGCCCAAGGTTAGGCCATCGGCCGAACCCCCCGTGGGCCCCACTTCACATGGGTCCCGCTTCACACAAACCACCCGCCTCACACAAGCCGCCCACCTCAAGTGTGTCACACAGGCCATCCCACTCGAGTCCGGTGTGTAAATGCCCCTGCATCAATCACTCCCGACGAGAAGTCTCGATCACGAGACCTCCCGCTCTAATACCACTTTTGACGTAGGACAACTAACCACTTGCTCTAAAAGCTCGAACTGATAGAGCATGGCGAATCAATCTCTTTATCTTATAGCCCGGGTCAGGCCATCGGCCGAACCCCCCTCGTGGGCCCCACTTCACATGGGTCCCACCTCACACAAGCTGCCCACCCCGAGTGTGCCCCTGCTTCACACAAGCCACCCCACTCGAGCACAGTGTGAAAATGCCCATGCATTATACTGCCTATATACAGTGCATATCAATTGATACAATACTGATACATGTCAGTTTTTGGTACGTGAAGTGAAGCAGCAATGGCTTTGGGTGCAAGAGCAAGGGAGTGCCTGTTTCAAAATGCTAGCAAGTATTAAAAAGCTAGGAAATGGGATTGCAATTACAAAGCGCGATCCAAAGTAGGAGCAGCAACTTGATAGAATGATCATGCAACTAAGGTTTTGGGGGCACTGATAGGTGCTCTGGTACTGATATTTGAAAACACATTCACCCTCATGCACAGAATGTGCCTGAAAGGCCGCACAAACTGTAATAGCATGGCCCAGAAAATAGGACAGTTCACTAGACAAGGGAGGCACAACTATAGAGAAAAATGCATGGTCTGAAATAGCATGACTAGTGGTCCATATCCAACATGAATGGGTTACAGCCCAACTGATGAGTGGAGCAGACTGCACTTTGGGGCACAACATGTTTCCCTGATCTCATGTGTGCTAGGTCAGCACATTTGTCAAGAATCTGCTTCTTCCATCAATCCCAACAGGAATCGCCTTGGCATTTTCCACCTCTCATAATGTTCTCATCTTCATAATTAAACGGAACTCGGTCCCTTCTGAACTCACAAAAAATTGTACTTCATGATAAAACTGGAAAAGTCAAACAATAAAGAGCTGTTGAACATGAGAGACCTTGAACGAATTCTTTGACCAAGTTTTTGAATCAACTCTGGCTCAGGCCATCATAGAGAAGGAATCTTAAGATTCTGACCTTCCTCATAGCCGACAGAGAAAGGATCGAACACTGCCAGCAGTACCATTTGCTTACCATCCTGCATCTTTTTCTGCCAACATGTTATATTTGTTCAGGACATTAGAACCGTGCAAAAGCTGGGATCCATCATGAAGATCACTTGGGCTGAAAGTCAGGACAATCCGTTGACTATGCGGTCCACACATATGTGTTCTGTCAAATTGTAAAACCATCCATGGATCTTGAGGGTATGATCCACTTGATCAATAGATGAGATTGATTTTTGCTCAAAGCGATCTTCATGGAAGGTCGACCTTTGCAAGGCTAAGACGTCCTACCCATGTGCCATGGAACATGTTGACAACAAAGGATCCAGTACAGTTAGCTTATGGTACTGCCAGCAGTACTTGAACTCAGAGACGATAAATCTAGATTATTAGAAGAAACCTTCAATTTTCCATTTTTTAGGAAAAAAAGAAAGCTTTCAAAAGGGATCTTAGTCACACCACACATGCACATGTGGCAAACATGTATGAGTTTTTCTGTCCCAAAATAAGGGAGGTCCAAACCTATAGTTCAAGACCAAAAAAAAAAAAAACATGTCACTTTGGTGACAACCAAGGCGTGCTATATCGGTTATGGTATTGGTATTGGCCAACTCCGTACACGATTTGGAGCTGAATCAGTCAAGGTTAAAAAAATGAGGCTGCAATGGCCATTACAGGGCATAATTTCGGGGTTTTAAGGTGGGATCAGAGGACTTCGTGTCTCATATCCAATTTGTGGACGAAATAATTTTATTTTGCAAACCGGATGCGATCTAGCTTAGGAATCTTCGTATGGCTTTATTCAGGTTTGAAATGGCTGTAGGTCTTGCTGTTAATTTGCAAAAATCTTCATTATAGAGCATTCGTTTGCAAGGTGAGGAGGTGAATGATCTTGCTCAGATGTTTGGTTGTAATGTGGAATCCTTCCCCATGATCTATTTGGGCCTTCCCTTGTGTATTGGAAAAGTGAAGAAAGGTTTGTGGGATCCCATTATTGAAATATTCGATAGGAAATTGTCTAGGTGGAAAAGCAAGACATTACCTTTGGGGGGTCATATTGTGCTTATTGTAGCGGTACTCTCTAATCTCCCCCTATATTTCATATCTATTTCAAATGTCCCAAAGGGGCGCTCAACAAGCTCGAAAACCTTAGAAGGGATTTCTTATGGCAAGGTGGGGAAGTTAATAAGAAGTTTCACTTTATGAAGTGGCCGGATGTGTGTAGGCCGAAATAGGCGGAGGGGTTGGTATCTGTCATTTGGAATCTATGAATGAACTGTTATTGGGGAAATGGATTTGGAAGTTTGGGACTAAGGAGAGGATGTTATGGAGGGAGGTCATCATAAGAAAGTATGGGGTGGATAGAGCTGGTCGGTGGCCCAATAGTGTGGGCTTGTACAAGGCATCCACGATTTGGAAGCAAATCATGAAGCTCAAAGAAGTCGTCCTTCAAGGAGTGGTTTATGTAGTGGAGGATGGGGTCAAGGTCAGATTTTGGAAGGATATCTGGCTTGGTGATAAAGTCCTGCAAGACATCTTTCCGAATCTTGCCCTCGGTGCATTGGATCCGAAGATCTCTGTTAGTCGTTGCTTCTCACTCATGGGTAACCATGGGGTTTGGAATCCTTCGTGCAGAAGAGCTCTTCGAGAGGTGGAGCTTCAAGAGCTTATGGTGCTTCTTAGCTAGTTAGAAGGGGTCCCGGTCCCAATCTCGGAAGGGATCGATTCAATGCGTTGGCTCAAGGATAAGTCTGGGAAGTTTTCAGTGAGGTCTTTCTACTCCTTCCTCACTAGTGGCCAAAGCGGAGTGGTTGCTAAGGCGCACACTTTCTAACTTTGGTCCTATGGCTTGTCGTATAAAGTGGCAGCTTTTGCATGGTTAGTAGGGTGGAATAAGGTGTTGACTATTGATAACCATCGTAAGAGGAGCCTCTTCCTTACCAATGCTTTTTCCACTTGGGTCTTTTAAGATAGCAGATAGCATTGACAACTTTTTTTAGCACTGGCATTGGGGGGGGGAAGGTTCTAAGGAATGGGGATTGTTTTTCTTAGCTGGGTCATAGGCCATTTAAAAGGAAAGAAATTGCAGGTGCTTTAGGGACATCCTATGCAACCTCGTGGGGATTTTTTGTTATGCTCGATCTCTTGTGGTTGAGTGGAGGTCGTGTCTTTCTTAGCATGTGGCTCGCGGGGCTTTTTGTGCTTGTTGGGGTGGCTTTTCTTGTTTTATGATTTTATTTTTTTTCGTATTCTTTCGGCTTTGTCGTCTTTTCAATAAATTGTCATCTTTCAAAAAAAAAAAAAAGGTCATGTGACAGTCAAAAAACGGCTATCCTTCTCTTTTTTAATAAAAATGTCCCAAATCCTTTTTTTCCCAATCTTTTGCAATTGTTCTTCGCTTCTCATCTTTCCTATAGTATTTATCAGTGTTTCAAATAGCGCCCGTAGCGTAGCGGTAGCATACGCTACGTAGCTTAGAATGGCTATAGCACTACGTAGCTCCCCAAATAACATAAATCCTACGTATCACGTAGCGTAAGCTACAATGTATTTTTTTACTACTTTATTTTTTTTACATTTTCTTTGTTTCTAATGTTGAGGAATGTGACACTTGTATTATACTTGATACTTTTAACCTGTGTTTTTTATTTCTTTTCATAATTGTGACTTGTTGTTTCAATTAGACATTATTAATTAAAGTAGTTTGCTTAGAAAGTTGTTGATGTGATAATTAGTTGATTTGGCTTATATATGTGGATGGGCTTTTGATAAATGATAACTAATAACTTTTTGAACATGCTTATAATTGATAAAATGAATCATCTTTTAGGCATTTTTATATTATTTTCCTTTTTTTATTATTTATTACATTTGTCCTACGTGTAGCTTACGCTATATGCTACGTATTTACGCTTCACACTATAAAGGGCATCGCGCTACGCATCACGCTACCGCTATTTAAAACACTGGTATTTATGACTAACATTGTGCTCACATCAAGGACTAAAACTCTATATTAGAGAGAATTGTGCGGATCGAGCATCTAATGCGGGGGCATTTTCACACCGGACTCGAGTGGGGTGGCCTATGGGATGCAGGGGTACACTTAGGGTGGGTGGCTGACATAACCCATGGATTTGAGGCCCGTGTAAGGCGGGTAACTCGTGTGAGGTGGAGCCCATGGATTTGGGGCCCACGAGGAGGGTTCGGCCAAGGACCTAACCTATGGATTTGGTGCCTAGGCTATGAGATAAAGGGATTAATTCACCATGCTCTGTCAGTTCGAGCTTTTAGAGCAAGTGGTTAATTGTCCTACATCAGCTTCGTAGGTTATTTTGGGAAAGTTTCGAAAAAGATGCAAGTGCTCATTTGTTTTTCAAATTTCTTGCTAAAAATAGTTTTTATGAAGATTACAACACCGATTCGACCACATCTTGCTAGATTCATAGTCAATGTGCAAGATTTTTTATAATTTTCTATTTTTTTAAATGTTGTTGTTTTTTACATAGAAACTGGCAAAAATAAGTTTATTTATTATATATTTAAGTGTGGATGATTCCAACTGATGTAGAATAGTTACATGTACAAAAGCATGCCATAAATTAGGGATTTTAACCACACTTTTTTTTTTTAAACTTCAACTGATTTTCGAATGAACATCAACTGTGAGGTTTTTAAAAAAAAAAACCCCAGATATTTTTTTGGGTTTAATATTGACAATGGATGCTTTAAACATATTACATACGTACGATGCTTACAGGGTAGATTCTCATACCGTAGATTAAGGATTTTAACCCCATTTTATATTTTTTGTAATCTTTTTATTTCAATTGGTTTTCCCATGAACAATTACTACATGAAAAAAATCCAAAAAAAAAATTTGTTAATTATTAAATGTAAATGCTTCAACCAGATGTAGAATGCTTACATGTATAACACCATCACCATGCCATATTTAGGGACTTTAACCTCTCTTTTTTGTCATTTTTATTTTTATTGTTTATTTATTTATTTTTAGATAACTGAATTTTATTAGAACGCACGCCAAGAACAAGAAAAGAATACGACGTAACACATCACTCCCAAAGGGAAGAAAGAGAAGCAACTTTAGTTGCATTTACATGATAAGCCCACCCCCTTACAAGACCTTAATTATACATATGATGTCACCAACCAAGGACCTCTCATTTCTAAAACATCACTCATTCTGCTCCTTCAAAATGGCCCAAAAAAATAGCCAAAATGAGAAGTCTCAAAATAGCTTTATCAGCTTTCCCAACCCCTCACGCCACACTCAAAGGAGATCCGACACTAACTCTAGCATAACCCAAGCCATATGGAATGTTCCAGGGAAGAAATCACACATAGTCCACACATAAGGGCAATGGACAAATAAATGATCAATAGACTCCACATCCCCAAACACATTAGACAAATTTTGGAGAGAATAGGGGGATCTTCGTTGAAGATTATCAATAGTCAACACTCGCTTTTCCCACCTACCTGACAAAAACCGCCACCCGAGGAGGGGTCCATAAAACCAATGACAAAACAGATGAGAAAGACCGGGATTGATGAATTAAAGAGATAGCAACCTAAAAAGAGACCGAACTGAGAATTTCTCGAAAGGATGACCTTTCCAAATCATTAAGTCCTTTTCCTGTAGTGAAGGCATAACATACTTAACATAATCTAGCAGCCCGATAAACTCTAAGACCTTGCCATTTCAACAAGTTCCTACGGCAAGGGGGAATCCAAATGAATACCCAATATGACGCTTTTCGTGATATAGATCTTCAACCTCAAAACAAGTTAAAATCAACTAATGATTGTTCTTAAATTTTTTACCTTCTCGGAAAAGCCATAGCGTATCAATGGGGACCATTATGCCCACCGATACCATTACGGCACACCTTGGTCACAACTTGTTCAGGATTCAAAACACTCGACTCGACAAAACTCAGGAAATAAAAAAGCTCAATGAACTCGAAGAAATTCAATTGGACTCCCAAGACTCTAGAATATTTATATACTATTATTTTAAATATTAAATACTATGAACAAAGTTTAAATAAAAAAATTTAAAAAAAAAAAAAAAAAAAAAAACCAAACCAAATTACTTGACTCCGAACTTTGAGTCGATCATGATTTATCGAGATTTTAAACCTTGGCCTAACCCATTAAGAGCACCACACATGCAAAATGAAAGTAGATGGTATTCATTATACACATATGGTCCACTTGATCCATGGAAAAGCCTAATTTTTTAGGCCAAAACATGCACGGCTGGGCCAACCCAATGAGTGGCACTTAACAAGCACATGTGGGCACATTGCTGCAAATGACCTTAGCACCTCCTCGGGGAAAAAATTGAAAAGCCACTATTATAGAAAAGCAAGACAACTATTTTCCATTTATGCTTAAACCATGGTCCAATGCATCAAGAGCACCACACATGCATAATGAAAGTGGATGGTATTCATTATAAACATATGATCCAGTTGATCCATGGAAGGGCCTAATTTTTTAGGCTAGGATGTGCACAGTTGGGCCAATGAGTGGCACTTAACAAGCACATGTGCGCACATTGCTGCAAATGGCCTAAGCACCTCATTGGGGAAAAAACTGAAAAGCCACTATTATAGAAAAACAAGACATCTTTTTTCCATTTACGCCTGTTTGGATTCATGGAAGCGCATGGAAACCTCATTTCCCTTGGTTTGCTTCCTGGAAAATCTATTTTCATTATGAGAGTCTTCATGAAAATTGCCCTTCCTCATTCCTAGGACCTAAGAAATAGCATTGCCTTGGTTGATAGGAAAATCAATTTTCATTATCTATGAACCCGAACCACTCGGATTTCCATGAGGAGGCCATCAGTAGATGATCTTAATCATTTGTTCCCCATGGTTGGTCAATCCTAGCCAATTATATTTCCATGTTGGGCCCATCCATATATGATCTTAACCATTCGATGTTGGGCCCATCCATATATGATCTTAACCATTCGGGGCCCATATTGATCCTAAGCATGAGGCATGTGTATTTCCACAAGAACACCCCCACAAATGTGGGAGCCGGCTTCAAAATGCTAATGCTCCTATTAGCAACAGGTGCTTCAAAATCCATATGATGTAAATCATTAGTCAATCCTAACCAGTGTCCGAAATATCGGTATCGCGCTACGTATCGCACACTTGGGATACGAATATGTATCAGTTATCACCTGGGATATATCGGTTGTATTGCGTAATGTATAGCTGCTGTTGGAAACATGGGGAAACGTTGGGAAATTGGTCGAACTTTTCAATGAAACGTCAGTGATTGTTAAAAAAGACATCAATACACTTATAAATCAAAACATTACAAAAAACAAGTGCACATAATAGGTTTTCTATGTATGGGGTCCTAATCTATGCTTTGTCTAACTAAATTTATGCAAGTATATTCATATAATTGATAAATGTAACAAGATGTGTGGAAACACAAACAATACATTCAAAAGCAAAAGAAGAATCACTAGATCAGGTTACATACAAGTCTGATTTTATGATTGGACACAAAGATTGCTACCGATTTGCGAGAAATTGCGAATTTTTTATTTTTTTTCAATTTTCTGCAACTCAGCCCATTTCCTCCAAATCTCGAAATCAAAGCTCCCAATCCATCATTTTTCATGTAAAACATGAAAAATCATGGATTTGTAACAATTTGACATTGATTTAACATGATTTATAGGGGGGAAAAAAGATCGAAAATCGAAAATGCTCACTTGATCGAACATATGGGATATATTCCACTACTTGTGTGTTTCGTAGAGCACAGGTGGGATACAAGATATATTGTAAGATATAACGGTTGAAAACGTCAATACTTAAAACACTGATCCTAACAATGTTTATCTCCACGTGGGGCACATCATTAGATGAAATCAACCATGTGGGGAGCATTGGTAGTTAATTCTAACCATGCGTATTCTATGCAAGGCGACCTTAATCATGTGGGGCCAATTGTTAGTCAATTGTAACCATGTCTATCCCCATGTGGAGCTGACCAACAGATGATCTTAACCAAATGGAGCCCAATATAGTCAATCCTACATTTGGCAATTACTACCAATTTTTATGGAAAGTTTGTGCTAGTTCCTATATAAGTCTGTAAGGGTTTTGGGGCCCACAGTGGTTAGTATATGGCATCCAACCTGTCTAGCAACACCGCCTTGCCATGAAATTCGAACGCCCCAAAAATCAGGCCGATAAACCATCATGTGGGCTGCCACGTGAATTTGGAGACTTTGGGTTACTTGTTGTCTATGATGCTGCCCACCTAATTATTAAATAGTCCTAACTTTTTGGGGCATCCCATCATTGCAATGGGGCCCACTTAATGTGCAGGCTGGATGCCATACACACAATATGGTGGGCCCCCATATAGGCAAGTGAATAGATTTTTACACATCGCTGAATTACACATAGAATAAGATTATTCTACAATGGACTTGTAGAGGAAGTAGCCTCTGGAAACTTTTTGTTGAAAGACAAACAATATTTTCTCATTTCCAAGAATTCCTGGCGTTAAAGTAGATTAGAGAAATCTTCTATATTAATATATTTTCTTGTTTGTTAAAGATGTGTATCTACTAAGATCTCTCCAAATCTCTCCAGATCTCATCTCTGATATATTCTTCTAATTGTCAGTAGAATAAATAAGTTGCAGTTTCCACAATGTAGTCTCATGTACTTTAACATGATATCAGAGCCTTGATTCGGGCCTTCCATCCTCGCCACCGTTTCTGGTATCTCCACCACAACGCTGCCTGCATCTGTCTTCCCCATTGTATCTAGCAAATTTGGCAATCCACCACTATCACCATCCTGAAGTCCACCAGATCTATCAGATCTACCTGTAACCTCTGCTCCAACAATAGTTGGGTCTCCTCACTAGCAACAACACTTTATTAGAAAAACCAGCTATTGATTGCTAATGTAAACGAACCATCACTAACACAGAAAACATCTGCAACATCTCACACTCCATCATCTCTGGCCTTTATCAAACCAAGCCCACGGGCCCTACCATTATGCCTCTCTTGCCTGCCAACTCCACCTTTCATCTCCCATTGCTATCACTAGCTCTGTCTCTCTCTTCCGGTGAGAGCAAAGACTTGTCCACCACTAGCCACTACCGAGTCCCCCACACCCAGATCTTGCATCTTCGAAATCCTTAATCTCCACAACCCTCAATCTTATTGGTTCACTGGTGAGTCTCTCTCTTCTGAAGGCTAGATTTGATGATATGGGAATCTACAATTGAGATTTGCCATCCAGTGATGGAGTTGATGAGGTTGTTAGAAGGGGATTTTGGATCTGGTTTTAAGAGGAAGGAGATGGGGTCAAGATTGAGAATAATGGGGTTTTAAGGGTTTGAGATTCAGATTTTGCACTGCAGTCATGATGGTACCAAGCAACATGAGTAGTCTGCTTCTACTATGAAAAGTAATGTTTATTTTTTATTGAGGAATAAAGAAAATAGTGCATGATGGTTTGTTTTTCGCTTCTTTTGCTGCAATGGAGGTATATTGAGAAAATGGATGGGGGCATTTCTTTTTTAGATTGTAGTTTTCTTTCTTAGATTTTTAGTTTCTGAGGCAATTGTAGTTCATGTTTTGGTGCTTTGGACTGCATTGATCCATGTACACCTACTGCCACTGCTATAGACATCTTCTTTTGGTGTTCTAAGAGTTCATCGATTTTTGTACACCTTCACTCTGTGCACATCTGACATCTTCTGCCCCCCGTTCAGCACCATCTCTACTGTCATCTCCTCCACACACCTTCAACGATGTATTTTTCCTAAACTAGGCCTTTTGACAAGATGTATTTTTCATTCGTGCTAGCCATTTGGAACAAACTTGTTTTTGTGCCTGGCTTCTAGACCGTACCTGTTTTTTCTTCACTATCAGAATATCTAGAGCCACCAGAAGAGCAACAGTTAAATTCCCAACCACCATAAATGTGCATCCATCAAAAGAGCAATGGTTAAAATCCCTGCCACCGGAAGAGCCACTAGATCATTCACTAGTCATTGTAAGTGCTAATGGTTCATGTCACATAATTCATCGAACGCCTTGTTTCATCACCACATTATTGTTGAATTTTTATTTTGCTTTTGAAGAAATGCTCACCATACCTTTACAACTCAAGTTACTCCTTTCGTACCACCTTGAGTTTGACCGAAGATGTTTCCTTTCATAGCACCTTTAGAGAATATTAAGGTAATCTTCTAAATTAGGATATTTCCCTACTTGTTAAAGATGTGCATCTGTTAAGATCTCAACAGATCTCCCATCTCTCCTATATTTTCTCATGACAATCAATGTAATAAACTAAAGTTACAGTTTCCACAGTGTAGCCTCTTGTGATTTGATATCTTGGAAATGACACTTCCATGGAAACAAATTTCCTCACTTTTCATACCCAAATCCAAACAGACCCTTTTGCAAAAGATGAAGAAAACGGAAACTACTTTGAAAGAAAAAAAAAAAAAAAAAAGGCTACGAGAAACAACGTACCGGAAAAATATCGGCTACTACGGATCGCTTCCGATCTCTGTCCTGGCTTTCTCCTCTGTCGTCGAATTAGAGAGAGAGAGAGAGAGAGAGAGAGAGAGAGAGAGAGCAGTGGCGCTGATATTTACAGGCGGAAGTCCATTCACAGCCGATTCCCGGTCGTCGTTAGTAGAATCCGAGTGGGTGGGATTGGTTCCGATCCATGACCTGTCGGTCGCCGCTGCCAAAGAAGACACGACGGAGTCTTTCTTCCTTCCTTCCGTCTTCCTGGCGATGAATTAGATGATATACGAGATGCAGTTTTACACGGTATACGCGTATTTTAAATTCGTGGCCATTTCTATAATCCAGACCGTTGATCTCTTGAATAGTACCGTCTATAGAATGTTTATTTAAATTTGCTGATTGAAGAATCTTAACCGTTTGATTTGTGGGGTATGTGTTTCTGGCTTAGATGAGAATTACAGCAACGGTCCAGATTTTAAGTGAAAATCTCCAAGTGTAAGAATCTCTCATGTTAGAATCTACATCAACATTCATAATCAACAGATGAAGGGTCTGGATCATTTATATTTTGGGCCCACTTGTAAAAATAAAAAAAGCGTATATACTTTGAAAGATGCTTGGAATGTATCATGCTCATAATGGTAGTTGTTTGATACTCTGACAGAGTATGGCGGTTGTTACGCAGGCACTCGAGTGGCGCCGCTTCGGTGGATCCCCCGGACTGTAAGGCCCACTTTAATGTAGTAACATTACATCCACGCCGTCCATCCGTTTTGAAAGTTCATTTTAAGCCATGATCCCAAAAATAAGCAGAACTAAATCTCAGGTGGACCATAATATAGGAAAAAGTAGTAATCAACCATTAAAAACTTCTCATGGACCATAAAAGTTTTGGATCAAGCTGATACTTGTGTGGTCTCTTCATCCAGGCACTTTTGACCTTATAAATGTGTCGAATGGAAAATAAATAATCAGGTGGTCTCCATGAAGTTTTTAACGGTGGAGATTCAATCAAGACGGCTTCCTATGATATAGTCCGCGTAAGATTTGAATCTACTTCGTTTTTTTTTATCATGCCCTAAAATGAGCTTTCAAAACGGGTGGACCGTGTGGATGCAAGGTTCCAACATCACAGTGGGCCCCACGGTCAGGATCCCACCCACCTTTTAGTGGATGGGGGATCCACCGAAGCCGCGTACGGCGTACCTCAGAAATTGTAGACGTGGCATATTCAAATTAAAATTTAAAATTTATTGGAATCACCATTAATATTTTTTGGTTCCAAAATCCTAGTGTTTGAACAATCCTAGCCGTTAATTTTGAATGCCTGTTTGTTGAATTAGAACAAATGTCTAATTTCCATTTCAACCGTTGATTTTATATCTACTAATCGGCCATTTAGTTTAGTAAGTCATCGTAATCTTGCGTTGTAATCCATCTAAGTTATGTATCCCAATTTTGACGGTTTATTTGAAATTAATTGCTTGCACGTATATAATTCATTTGTGCCAGAGTATCAACCATCACACTCCGGCAGAGTATCAAAGTTTTATTCATCAGATATCTGCCGTTCGTGGAAGTCAGAGTCAAGTCAAGTTTGGTATGATGAAATGTGGAATTGTTGGATGCGCGACTCGAGCTTTGGACTGTATACGGGAGTTTTTACTTCTGAGATGGGAAATGATACAGCACGTGATGAACCACCGTAATAGAATAGATATCTAATTCTAAGACTACCGGGTCGACTTTTAGCTCATCTAGAAAACTGGTATGTTGAGTCCCAACCGTTGAACAACCATTCCTCAAAATGATTCCGCATTTAAAAATCCTACTCTTTAACCATTGGAGATTTTCAAAGTTGAATCCACAAATAGAATCAACAAATCAATGTGTTTTCGGCAGTGCGGTGTGTGTACGCGGGTGTGTCGATCGTAATTGAAATTGTGGCTTAAATTACAATCGTACAACAATTAACCCAAGCACAAAGCTGCAAACATGTAGTATATGGTTGGGAGATGAGAAGATCAGTCACCTATTCAAACACTTGTTAGCCTGTAAAATAAGATTAAGCAATTTTTAGAGGATGGAGTTTGTCCTCTGATGATGTATTGCACATCGATCTTTCATGTGAAAAGATTTTTTAATATAAACAAATGAAAATGAGAAAAGAAATCATTATAATTAATTGTACAGAACAACTGCATGACATCTTTTCGAAAGAATAATTGAATAGCATGTCAGCATAGACTCAAATTATAGCCACAGTTATCAACTAATGCTACAATTATATTATGGAATGTAAACAATGAGCTAAAAGTACAAAATTATACTAAAAAATGTAATTTATTGAATTCGAAAAGTAAAATATTACACTATGGAATATAAATTAATTGAGATTTGAAAAATTAATTGGAAAGATAGATTTAATTTGTTTGGATTGGTATAAGATGAGATTTTTCTTTCTATAATCATCTTCTATTTATAACTTTAAGCTGATCATATAAATTCTTTCCACGTTCCGATGGTTATCATAACCAGTCACGGTTAGAACTCATCTGTTTCTCCTCTTGCCACATATCCTATAAGCATGTCACATGATTGCTTCTTCATGATCCGTAATTCCTACGGATTGACTCTCGCAGGGAATGGCGATAATGTGGATGAACGCAATGGCCTAGATTAAGAATAAATGGGCCCCACTTGTCAATATTAAAACAGGCTTATATTAGGGAAAAGGCACCCGCCGAGTATCCTATAATTTCTAGAGAGGAGACAAATGGGTGATGATTCAGCATTGGTGGCACCGGTATACGGTAAATCACACCATAATACATGGTACACGTGGTAAGTTGATGAATCAATCGCAACCGTCCATCTAGTTCCTAATACCGTGGATGGATTTTTTTTTAAATAAAAAAATTAATATATATTTTATGATCTTAGACATACAATTGGTTGCCTTCAAAATGACGGTAGAAAAGGGTAAATCTTAGGTGTTAGAAATAAATGCAAGAAGGTGAAGAAAACTGATGTTTAATAAGGTCCGATAGATGTCATTTTCGAACCATGTACAATCCATGACAGGTCACACTACATTGACGGTCCTGGTGAATACATCGCCCTGCCACGTGGACGAGTGGGGCCAATGGTTACGTGTCCATTGTAGACAATACCAAAATGTCGTTTACAAAACAATCTTAACCTTTGAATTTCTAGCTTACAAATGGACGGTTAAGAAGAGAGGTACAGCAACATTCCACGTCCAAATAAAAAAAGCCCTAGATTATTTGTCAGGATGTTCCTGTTCACACCCGGCCTGACAGTTCCAATGTAAGATTATTTGGGGCATGGTCCATCCACATTGGATCCCAACAATCGATGGTCTGGATCATTTAACCAAAGTTAAAATCCAGGTGGAGAGTTGATCACCTACATACTGTTGTATAATAACTTCGCATGCAACCAGATCTTCTTCAAAAAACATGTCAGTTTTGTAGGAAATCCGGACCATGAAAATGGTGGGCCATACCAAGAAGATCATCTAATTCCAAAATCAGGTCGGTATGCTTAACAAGCGGGCCAAAATGTTGATTGAATGTCTGACAACTTACAGTTGTGCAAACCTAATGTGTGGATCAACCTGATTTTAAAGAGAGGTGATCTTCTTGTTGGGGCCCACTTGTTGGACGGGCAGGATGTTCTACACATGTAATATATTGGTGGGAAAGATAACCCTGCTGGCCTGCTGTGGGTGGTTAGTTCTACAAAAGTGAAATGGCCTCAAGATGGAAACAAGATACGTGTGATAACATAGCTACAAATGAAGCAATTCCCACCGTGCAGATTACTGTGATCAAAATCAGGCCGTGTGATCATTAGGTTATTTGGATCCAACTTGAGAGATGATTTCAGTGAGTGGACCACATAAAGGAGCATTGAAAAGCCAGCATGAGAGTACAAGCCCAAGGGCATGTTTGGAGGACGTTGAAAATGCATTTAAAGCGTTTTCTCTCCCACAACGGTTGTCAGGGTACATTAAAAGCATAGCTATGGTTGGGAGGAACCTAAGATTGCGGCCCACCTAAGTTTCCGACAGTCCAGTCGTTGGGTTGATTTTTTCTTTTCTTTTCTCGTTTGCTTCTTTTATTGTGATGGCAGTTTGATGGATAGCTTAAGGGTAATTTGGATGCCTGTGAAGTCATTAAGTTGTAATCCGGTTATAAGTAATCTGATTATGGGGGTAAAGTATTTACATAAAGTTCTGTTTAACTTTTAAGTTGTAATGTGATTACATGAAAACAGTTATCTGTGTTTAAATAACTTGAAATCTATTTAGGGTCTGTATTTGGTTGTTCACTCATACTAAAGCTTAGAATGGTGAATTCTTTAAAAATAATTAAAAGATATAAAAATTTTATGCAAGATATATCATTGGTATAAGCCCGACTTAATAAAGCCTGTGGCTGATTTTTACGGTAAATAAATCATTTGGTGGGCCACAGAAATAGACTCACTAATTCAAATTGAGCACTAATGCTTGACAACATTTCAATGTATGAAAAGTTTTAACCCTATCAACAGTAACGTAAAGTGGGAGAGGTTTGTCTTCTTTTTCTTCTTCTTTATTTTCTTCTTTCGTTTTGGATCCTTGTAATCATTGGAAGATGATCGGTAACTACTTCTAGTTTGAAATTTTTCAAAAATTATAACTATTACCTGAAATTCCTTTACTTGTAATTTGAAACATGATTTTTTTTTTTTTTTCCTTATGTTTCATATTACAGTTAGAAGTTGTAATCGGATTATAGCCTACATTCTGATTATAGGCAAATATATCCATCCAAATAGCCCATGTAATTTGATTACATGTAAACGACCCCTTAGATCTTCAAATCCTTGGCAAATTTGAGCCTCACTTGCACACCTTTGCACATGTGTCGTGGGCCTCTAATCCAAACGGTCTATGTGATGCCACATCCCATGAAACCCCTAGGGATCAAATTTAACCCTAACCTAAAACTCGAGTAGGCCATAGCAAAGAGAGATGAAAATCAATGGAGGAAACTATTTTCTTTTTCCATGGCCCACCAAAATTTTGGATCAAAGTAAAAGTTAGGCCCTGGGACCTTGAGCAAGTCGGCATTGCAAACCATAACTAATCCTGACTTGGCTCAGGGTGGCAATTGCTATCTAAATTGGTATTTTTTATTTTTATTTTTTAAACCGACACTCTTAGATGGCTCACTGGCTGACTCAATGGTTAGGGAAGTAGTTATCCAGTTGAGACCCCATGTTCCCTCCCTGAAGAGGTGGGGATCAGTACTTTGAATGGAGAACCATGGTATGGCCCAATGACCCTAATTTCCCCTTGATCGGGTTCATGATCTGAGTTGTACTCAATCCCTCCCGAGTCACTTATTGTATATTGGAGCTCTTCTTGCTACGTTGTCTAGTACTATTTTGGAATTTGCACATCGGACCAATCTAGGACTGGCCACTTTCCCTTCTTCGTCCAATGGATTGAACCGTTGTGGCCGTGACTGGATGGCAGTGTAAGCGGTGTGGGCATTGATGAGGATTTTCTCCTCAGGCTTGACCGGTTGAGTGCCTCACTCGACCGGTCGAGGGTGGTACTTGACCGATCGAGGGTGGTGCTCGACCAGTCGAGGCCTGGCTCGACTCAAAGTCCAGCGACCAATTGTGTTAATTCTTCCGCGCTGCTCGACGAGTCGAGGAATTCGCTCAACCGGTCGAGGACCCTGCTTGACTAGTCGAGGTTACGCAGATTCAGTCTGAATTTGGTGCGGACTACGTAAATTTGAGGCGGTTTCGCAAGATGTGCGAAAGGAAGTTGCCTAAACTATAAATAGGGATCCATAGGGCTTTTTTAGGGAATGCAAAAGAGTTTCCTAAAGTTTCGTAAGAGTTTGCTAAAGGGTTTAGGGCTATCAAAGGGTGAGAGAAAGAGAAAAAAGAGAGAGAGGAAGCTTATGGAAGGGAGATTCTGCTCGTAGAGGTGATCTACTTTGCAATCAACGTCTCATCTCTTTTACGTCCTCGTAATCGGTGAGATCTCTCCGTTTTTCATTATTTTCTTATTGTTCATCCACTCTTGCGTGAGTGAAGGAGGTTTGATCCAAGCAGTGTGTGCTTGTGATCAGTTGTAATATTCTACTTCATAGTGAATTATTACTTTGGACCTGGTCCCGTAGTTTTTACCTCTTTGAAGGTTTTCCATGTAAAAATATCTTGTGTTGTATGGTTTGTGCTTTGATTTATTTCACTGCTTTATTATCCCATAATTCTGGTGTTTTTAGGAAGCTAGATCTAAGGTTTTGTGCAACGGCTCCCAACAAAGTGTTATCAAAGTGTTCAGGTTGGTTGAACGGAGTGGGATCAATTCTGAATTATGGAAGGTGGTTCATCAAGGATGATCAGTCTCAATGGTTCTAATTGGACCATATGGAAGGCTAAGATGAAAGACTTGCTTTATTGTAAGGACTTGTATTCTCCAATTCAAGGCATATCAGCAAAGTCAAAGGATATGTCAGATGATGATTGAAAGAAGTTGGACCGGAAGGAGGTGGGGTTTATTAGACAATGGCTGGACGATTCCGTATTCCACCATATGTCTACAGAGACCTCAACCACTAGCCTATGGATGAAATTGCAAGGGTTGTATGAGAGGAAGACAACTGGTAATAAAAATTTTCTGATAAGACGACTTGTGAATCTCAAGTTCAAAGATGATGGTTCTGTGGTTGAGCACATGAATGAAGTCAGCAATATATTGAACCAACTCTTCGCTATGAATATGGTCCGAGACGATGAATTACAGGCTTTATTATTGCTTAGTTCATTGTTTGATAGTTGGGAGACATTAGTGGTGTCTCTGAGTAACTTCGCGCCAGACAAAAAGGTGTCCATGGAACAGGTAACTAGTTGTCTCTTCAATGAGGAGATAAGGAGGAAGTCCCGGGGGTCTACTTAGCAAAAGGCCCTTATAACACAAGATCAAGGGAGAGGAAAGAACAGAAAGGGCGGAAAGGCCTGAGATAAATCAAGAGGCAAGTCGAGTGCCAGGAAAGATGTTGAATGCTGAAATTGTGGCAAGAAGGGCCACTACAAGCATGAATGTCATAAGAAGAAGAATGACAAAAAAGGAAAAGGAAATGAGAAGGAAGATGAATCAGATTCCACTGCGGTCGCTTCGAATGGCGATGTAGTAGTTATTCTTTTAGCATATCACGATATTTGTCATACAGTTACGAGGCAAGACACCAACTGGGTGATAGACTCGATAGCCTCATTTCATGCAACTTTACGTAGGAATTTCTTCACAAGCTACAAGTTAGGTGACTTTGGGACCGTGAAGATGAAAAATTCTGGCATATCGAAGATCGTAGGGGTCAGTGATATTTGTGTGAAGACTGATGTAGGCTGCACATTGGTTCTCAGGGATGTGAGGCACATTCCAGACCTTCGCCTCAACTTGATGTCGACGGGAAGGTTGGATGATGATGGTTATGAAAGCCGTTTTGCTGGTGGGTGCTGGAAGCTCATCAAGGGTTCGTTGATCGTAATTAGAGGAAAGAAGTGTTGCACCATTTATAAGGCAAATGTTAATGGTGCAAGGGTGGGTTGAACGCAGCGGAAGATTCAGCTATTGACATGTGGCACAGGCGTCTAGGCCACATGAGTGAAAAAGGGCTTCAGCTACTAGCAAAGAAGCGACTCCTTCCAGACATGACAAGTATACCTCTCAAAACCTGCATTGATTGTTTATCAGGGAAATAATATAGAGTTTCATTTGTTAAACCTACTTCTCATGTTAATAAAGTACATGCATTAGATTTGGTTTATTCTGAAGTTTATGGTCCTATGAGGACAAAAACCTTGGATAAGGCATTGTATTTTGTCACTTTTATAGATGATGCATCTAGGAGCGTGTTGGTTTATACTTTAAAATCCAAGGACGAGGTCTTTGGTGTGTTTAAATTTTTTCATGCTATGGTCGAGAGAGAGACAGGTAGATCATTGAAGTGCAGTGTGTTTAAATTTTTTCATGCTATGGCCGAGAGAGAGACAGATGGATCATTGAAGTGCATCTGCATTGACAATGGTGGTGAATACGTCGGTGACTTTCATGAGTATTGTAAGTCCCTGAGTATACGGCATGAACAGATGGTTCTCAAGACCCCGCAGCATAATAGTGTGACTGAGCGAATGAATCACACCATTGTAGAGAGAATCAGATGCATGTTATCCCATGGGAAGTTGTCCAAGACATTCTGGGAAGAAGCAATGCACACGACAGTGTATTTAATAAATAGGTCTCCATCAGCCCCGTTGAATGGAGAAGTACCCGAGAAGGTGTGGACTGGACAAGATCCATCGTACAGTCATCTCAGGGTGTTTGGATGCAAGGCATCTATTCATGTACTAAAGGACGAGAGGTCCAAGCTCAATATGAAGATCAGACAATGCATGTTCTTGAGTATGATGATGAAAAGTTCGGCTACAGATTGTGGGATCAGGTAATGTATTGAAGACATTTGTAACAAGAAAAGACGCAGCATATTTCAAGAGAGCTAGAGGATATGGAACCGGTTATTCATTCCGTGGTGCTTGATGACGAGGGAGTACAGCAAGGTGTAGAGGACGAGGGAGTTCCTACAGAAGATGGACCGAGGGAGCAGCCCCCACCTGATCCGCCTATTAAGTCATAGGTGAGGAGTTCATCTAGGGACCGACCGCCGTCTAAGAGGTACTCGCCGCATGAGTACATTATGCTCACTGATGGGGGAGAGCTAGAAGATTATTCCGAGACCCTAGCCGATGAGCATAAGGGGGAGTGGTTGAAAGTTATGCAAGAAGAGAGGAATCCTTGCATAAGAACCATACCTATGATATGGTGAAATTGCCTAAGGGCAAAAAAGCTCTAAGCGACAAATGATTGTTCAAAAAGAAGGTTCAACAAAAGAATTCACAAACGAGGTTCAAGGCCAGACTGATTGTTGAAGTTGAGACAGGCAGGGTGTGTCCCTAATTGATTAAAGTTGGGACATGTAGGGTGTGCCCCTGGTTGGTTGAAGCTAAGATAGGTAGGGTGTGTCCCTGGTTAATTGAAGCTGAGACATGCATGGTGTGCCCCTGGTTGATTGAAGCTGAGACTGGCAGGGTATGCCCCTAGTTGATTTAAACTAAGACAAGCAAGGTGTGCCCCTGATTGGTTAAAGCCGAGACAGGTAGGGTATGCCCCTGGTTGGTTGAAACTGCGACTGGCAAGGTGTGCACTTGGTTGGTTGAAGCTGAGACGGGCAGGGTGTGCCCCTGGTTGGTTGAGGTTGCGGCTGTGATGATGGGTGTCAAGGCATCTTGGCATCATTTGGAGTGATGCACTTGATCCTGCTCATGGTCTGAGGTTTCTTCTTCCTCTTCTTTGGGTGCAGACGGTTCCTTCCCTAATGGCCCCGAGATTGTTTTCCACCAGTTAGGGGGCCATAAGGCCTCATTATGGCATAAAGAGGTGCCTTTGTGTGGTATGGTTGATATCTCCTCCTTACAGGGAGTCTCGGGTCTGACGAAAGTAATAGGCATGCATCGGAACTCCTTTTTTCTCCATTTTTCATTGGAATTAGGCTTATACCCCGATCCCCATTTCCTCTTGTTATAGGTTGTCTATATTGCCTTTGCTCTGGAGTAATTCTTTGTACGGTACCTAAGCTTTGTCGTTCGGTCAGGGAGAAGACATATTCTGCACTCATCGGCGTTAGATTGATCATTATAGTCGCAGTTTCAATTTTGAAACTGTTGTAAGGGATGTCTTTCTCCGAACGTTGGATGTCGATGACTGGAACGTCTGACTCTTGTGCACTGTAATCATTTGGAATGAAAAGTTCTGGTTCAGCTAGGATGGATATTACTTTGTTGTTGAGGATGTATTTCACCCGTTGATGGAGAGTGGAAGGGACAGTGAAGCCATGACCTTCCCAGCAGCATGTTGAAAGATGCAGGTATATCTAGGACTTAGAAAGTGATGACCGAGATATCTGGACTGATCTACACTTCCATGTCCACTTCTCCTTTTATAGTGTGATGAGAGTTGTCAAAGGCTTTGACGCTTATGTCACTTGGGTAGAAGGATGATGGCTCGATCCTGAGGTGGATTGTCGTCTTGAGTGGGCACATGTTTATGCTTGAACCGTTCTCGATAAGGACTAGCGGAACTCGCAGGTTCTTATACCAAAGAGTGATATTGAGAGACCTTATGTAATCTTGTCCGTTGGGAGGAAGCTCATTGTCCATGAAGGTGATAGCTCTGGGAGCGAGAAATTACCTGATCATTCGTGCGATCATCTCTGGCGGAGTATCTGAGGTGACATGAGTATTGTTCAAGGTCTTGGCGAATAGTTCCCGATGTGTCCGTGATGTGCATTGTAGTTTCCATACAAATACTTGTGATGGGATCGTCTAGAGTTGTGTTGTTGTACTCGGAGTTGTTTCCTGTCTTGTTTTGACGAAATGTCTTTGGAGTCCTCATTGTCACCACATCCGTCAAGGCTCAGGCTCTTTACTTTGTCGCACTCTTTATAGTGCCAAGGGACTGCCTTATAGCATGGAGGCTCCTTTTCTTCAAACATTACTAATTGAGTTGGGAGTTGTGTCGGTGCTATGGGAATGACCACTGTTTCTTCCTCGTATGGAACCCTTGCTTGCATGACCACTTTGTTACCCATGTTGGATGGGATACAATGAGATTCGTCCTCATAGATGAAACGAGGGTTAGGTTGTGGCCTGATTGCAGTTGTGGTTGGAGGCTACCATGGGATAAAGAAAGGACTTCTCTCCATTATCAGTGCTTATCGGGGGATCCTCCTATCATGTGCTAGCTGATGTGGCATGCAGAAAGGTGCCCTTAGTGGACAGTCAATGGTTGCTCTTGTTGCTCCTTATACGACGACTGACTCATATGTCGAGGGTGCCCCTTCCAAGATGACTACCTCGAAGTTGGAGGGTGCAACTTCCAATACCACCGGCTCGTACGGTTGATGAGAAGTGTTCCTTCTTTGAAGGATTACTGGCTCGGTTGCTGGGAGGAAGGTCTAGAGTGCCCCTTGCCAAATCAATGATGCATTTAAACGGTCTTCTGATATGGCATGGATAGATCGCAGAGGAGCGAAGAAGCAATCAATGCTTTCCTTTTCGAGGATTTGACAATTGGTCATCATGATGAGTTGCGGTCTGATGGATGCTATAGCAAAGGATTCTAAAGGGTATTTGTGGGAGCCACTGGTGCAGTCCTAGGGGTTTGAGATTGAGATGTTTCGGCTATCGATGAGATCCTAGATCGCATGCCTAGGGAGAAGCATCTTTCCGTTATATGATCTCGGCCTTGATGGAACTCACACTACTCGTTCTCATTGTAGTTCATCAACAGAGAATTTGGTGGTCTCCTAAACTTCATGTTCACCTGTCGATTTTGATGGGGGTATTGGACATTTCACTTGAATTATTGATGTTGTTGTTGTTGTTGCTGTTGCTGAGGTTGTGGTTGTGGATTTTGTCGAGGTGGAGGTGGTTGTTGATACCTCTGTTGTTGATGCTGAGGACGGTACTGCTGATGTTGTTGGCGCCCTTATTGAGGTGCACGCTGGGTACCTTGAGTTGTAGCAATGATGTCGTTGCCTTAGGCAGCACCTTTGCCATTTCTATTTCCCTTTCATATGCGTCTTCCTTCGACCTTGTTCCGCTTGAACGGAGCAGCCCGATGAGGCCATAAGGAGATTGTTCCTACACATATTCCCGCTTCCACTTGCTCTCCAACATGGATAAGTTGAGTGAAGTTCATGTAGGTATGCGAGATCAGATATCCAGAGATGCCCGGATTCATGGAATGGACGATCATGGAAATTTGCTCCTCATCGTCGATTGGAGTGCACATCCTAGTGGTCATTGCTCGTCATCGCCCTACATATGCTGATAGCGTTTCGTTGCCCTTTTGTCTTAAGGCTGTCAAATCTGCTCTTCTGGGAGCCATGTTGAGGTTGTAGGTAAACCTATCGACAAATGCTTATGATAGCTGTTCCTAGGTATTGATTGGTGGCAATCCAAGGAAGTATACTAGTCCAAGGCATTGCCCTTCAGATATATTTGAAATAGGCGGATAAGCGCTCCTTCATTTCCTACCACTACATTTAGTTCCCCACAAAATGCTTTGAGATGTGTCGTAAGACATCTGCTGCCATCGTATCTTTTGACTTTTGGTACTTCGAATTTTTGAGGCACAAGCGCATTTGAAAATGGACACAAGTCCCTAAATTTTGTTAAGGGGAGATCGACCCCTTGCTCTCTCTGAAGCTAATTTTGCATAGTTTGGAGCTACTCCTGTAACTCTTCTATTTCTGCGTAGCTCGTTTGAGGGATCGGCGTCTCTTGCGGCAAGGCCCATTCCGCTTCTTCGGCATAGTGATCGATTTCTTCGATCTTATGGCTCCCGTTAGGGGGAGCTTGTTGGAATGTAACCGTATTCCCGTGTGTGGGGAATTGAAATTAAAAAGAACTCCTGGTCGGGGGAGGTTGAGATACTAGGAAGTGACCCCCTTGTTGGGTATTCGCCACGTTCCGCTGATCAAATTGGGCTTGACATTGACCCCCATTATGGGCATTCGCCAGTGATACTCCAGGGCTTTCGGTTGAGGGAAGCTGCTCCTTGAAATTGATTTGAAATCCTTATTGCGGGATGTGCTGGAATTTGATTAGGGACCATGTTTGTTGGATCAGTTTGAAATTGAACTAGAAATTAACTAGAAGTCTCGGTTGTGGGATTTATTTGAAACAGTGTTGGAAATTGACTGAAAGCCTGGTTGTAGGATTGGTTTGGAATTTGACTAGAGACCTTGTTTATAGGATCGGTTTGAAACAAAACTAGAAATTGATGGGATGCCTCGGCTGCGAAGCTGCCCTGAAATTGACCGGAGATCTTCTTTGTAGGATCGGTTTGAAACTGAGCTGTAAATTGATGGGAAGCCTCTGTTGTGAAACTATCCTGAAATTGACTGGAGATCCTGTTTATAACATCAATTTGAAACTAATTCGAAATCCCAGTTGCGGGATTGTTCTGGGATTGACTCTCGGCTGCGGGAGGGTACTGAAGAAAGTGCCTTATGGTCGAGGGTTACGCTAGCTGGTGTCGGTGGTCCCGTGCAGAGTCCGACGGTTGTGGTTGAATTGACCTGGAGGTTGGAAAGAGCCTATGAGTTTATTGTTGTTGTTGTTGAAACTCGACCAACTTAATTGTTGGCTACAAAAACTTGCGCTTGCATGAATTGTCGGAACATGTCTTGTATCGCTTTCATGCCTATATCAATTCTTGGATGTAGGCAATTGACGCGGCTTCTGCTTGTTGTCGTTGTGCAGGCTGAGCTTCTACGAGATCGAGAGAGTGGAAGGGTTGAACATCTTGCTGATGGTGATCCATTGTTGCTTGGGATCTAGTGCAGATTATGTTGCGATAAGGGAGAATTTTTCGAGGATGCCTAACTCGTAGAGGCGTAAATTTTTTATTCCTTTTAGTATGAATGATGATGTAGATGTAGATACAAATGCAAATGCAGATGTACGAGAACTTATATTCTTCAGGAATCTATTAGATTTTGTTTTTCAAATCGGATCGCGACTAGTGTGGCTAGTTACTTCCCAGTGGAGTCTTCATTCCGTGGACGCTGGAGAGCGGACTTCCTGAGGATACAAAAGATCTACTCTATTCTTTCTACTGATTACCTCGCTCAAGAGCTTTTTTATTGGGGTAAAAGGGTGTAATATTTGACTAGAGTCGCCACTAACTAATTATTACGATTCTAAAGTCGATTAGAGCTCGTAGAAATACTTAATATTAAGAATCTAAATATCCTTAAGCCCAAGATGACTCGTGAGTTTACATTCCAGAGATTCCAAGCAAGGGACCGTAGTTACGGAGAATGAGTATGTTGGGCACCCACTTTGCCTATATGGATGGTCTTTACTTCACAAGATTTAACTAATTTATGAGGAATCAGGGTAGTTATCGCGTGCAGAAAATGTAATGCGACGCAATAGTAGTAAGGATTGACTGATCCAAATTTTTAATCGACAAGATCTAACTATATTGGCACGCCACAGAGTATACGCTCAAAACGATCAAGTGCAGAGTGCAAAGTATGAGATGCTTGATATTGTATTAATGCTTATGATAAAATGATGGCCAACCGGCTAAGGTTTCTGGTGAACCTGCTGTGATTATATCGGTAGGTTTCAGAGCATATGCTCGTCTATTAGATACGATGAAAAACGATGGAATACAATGTATATGTTAAAATAACAGCTAACTAGTTAAGGTTTATAATGGGTAAGATCCGATTAGATCGGCAAGCCACAGAGCATACACTTGCCAGTCAGATGCGTGAAAACGATGAAAATGCACCATGATATTGATGTATATTTAGGAGCAGTGGGGTTGAGAAGAGAATGAATGTTGCATGATGCTAATGCGCTGATTTGTTAAAACTGATAGAGGCTTGAATGGTAGGATGAACGGTAATGTCGCAAGGTTAGATTGAATGGCTCAGATTTGAACTTAGGTGGCTCAAGAGGCTTGAACTTTGGCTAAGCTAGGCTAGACCAAGGTTGAGCTCTCTCTCACTCTCACTCTCCTTTGTGAAGGGATGCTTCTACTTTCCTTGGATGCTTTTAAGTGCTCTGAGATGCGTAGGTGTGTTGAAATGAGAAGGAGAAGGGACTATTTATAGTCTCCCAACTCAGTTTGCTGGTAATTCCCAGTGATCCTAGGGCCAAAAGGTGGTTGAATGGATGGGAACAAAGATTGTCACATGACATCATCTCATGGGTTGGGTGAGCTTTGGCAGGCAGCATCCTACAAGCGTATAAAGGCTCTGATGTGATGGTTGTTTCTTTGAGGTTTCGGTAATTTCTACGATTGGGTTTGGGTTCAGGCTTGGTTATGGGCTAAACTATGTAGTTGACTGGGTTATTGGATTAGGTAGGCTGACTAGTTGAGTTGACCGGGTGAGTTGACTTGCCAAGTTGACTCAAGCTTCTAGGGTTTTGGGTTCATATGGTTTAGGGTTAGGTTGTATGAGTTGACTAGGTTGAATGGGTTGAGTTTAGGGTTTAGCACCGGGGTTCCTAGGGTTTAGGCTTCTAGGGTTAGGGTTTAAGATTGGAGTTCGGTTGTTCATCCATCCGTTCAAACTCAATCAACTTATCAACCTAGGGTGAAGTGCCTGTGGATAGTCACCGGTAACAATAGCAAGGACATTTCTCTTTTTTATGAAGGATCTTAACTGAGTTTTTGCTATAAAAGATCTTTTGATTTGCCTCGTCGAGCCAAGATGGAGGGCTAGAAACCTCTTCATTCTCCAACAGTTGTGTGCAATAAGTTATCTCGACACACTCGGGTGAACCCTTCTCTAATGTTACCACTTATCGAAGTGTGGCAGGAGCTCTTCAATATTTAACGTTGACTATACCCGACATCTCCTTCACTGTGAATGAGCTCTGCCAATTCATGTATGCTCCCACCTTCGATCATTGGCTTACTGTTAAGCGGATCCGACGTTACCTTAGGACCTCCCGATCATGGCCAACATCTTCGATCTAACTCATTTCAGTTATCAGCATTTTCTGACACGGATTGGAGATAATATTATTTCTTGGAGCGCCAAGAAAAAACCCACCATGGCTCGCTCATCCACAAAAAGTGCAGAGCTTTCATGGATTCAAGGTCTTCTCAAAGATCTTACCATTTTCTTTGGAATTCTCCTATGATTTGGTGCGATAATATCAGATTATCAGTGCTCTTCATGTTGCAGCCAATCCCCTTTTTCATGCCTGCACCAAGCATGTTGAAGTCGATTATCTTTTTATTAACTAAAAAGCCAATTTACGATATCTACTGGTTAAATATGTTGCTTTTAAGGACAAAATTACTGACATCTTCACTAAAGGAATGTGCAGTGCTAGATTCATGAAACTGAAGTCCAAGCTCAACGTCGTGCCACCACCGTTGATCTTGCGGAGGCATGTCAACCAAGATAACAATCACACGTGTGTTGAAAGATAAAGCCAGCCATGCATGCTTATCTCGACATCAGCCCATTCCTAAAATAGTGATTGCTTCCATCATGTCAAGAGATTTTCTCTCCTCCAGCCATGTAATTAGTTTTACATCAAGATTGTAATTGTATATTCATGTGTAACACTTATCTATAAAAAGACAACTTTTCCTTCTCCTTTCTATAAGAATTCTATAAGGTGGGCCTTACTAATCAACAGTCTAGATTATCCCAAGGGTTGAATAATGTGATCGGCTATACCAGTAGGCCCCACTAAGTTGTGAGACATTAAGAAATTCATGTAAAGGGTGGAGTGCTACAACTGTGATACACAGTAGTCAAGATGAATTAGGATTGTCAAGTTCATGAGGGAGAGGAGTTTTGATGGATTTCAAACTCCTCTGCCCTCTCCTACAACTGTGATACACACACAATCTCTTTCATCTCTAATATTCTTTAGAAACCTCCTTTGGGAACCCCTTTCGGAGGTGCATCCAAAGGGCCCGTTAGTGTTTACCAACTTTGTTGGTTGGAGAGGGGGATTTTTATTGCCTATTCTTACAAGTGGAGGATCAAATGGGGTTTGGCTTAAAATGACCCTTTGAGGGTGCGTCCAAACGGGGCCTAATCTTACCAGCAGAGAAAACCTTCCAATTCGTGTGTTAAATGAGAGCAGAGATGTTTATAATTTGTATTTATTTCATTCCAAAAAAAAACAATTACAGTGAGGCCAAGGGTCCATCCAAAGGCTGTTCCATTACAAACAGCCATTGATAAGTGTTAGTTTTGGACACTTGAATGCCTCTGCCTATGAGCCTCCAAATGCAATTAGTTCGAAGTACCTATCATGGACTCAATTTCACCATAAAGACTGGTTATATGGGATGATCCCAAAAAAAGATACATTGATACTCTAGCAACATGTGAAGGATGATATGCAGATACTTAGAAATAACTAAGCAATTCATATCATGGGCCCACTTTAGACGTATCATGAACTGAGAATTAAGCTTTTTTGTTTTGACCATCAGATTGGTGGACATTTCTTGAACGCTTAGTAAGGAAAAAAAATATGGGATGGTCCTATTTCAACAACAAAATGTATATTAGTTGGTTTTAATTTATGCCACATGCACAATTCCTGTGTGCCTGCTTATCAAGTGTCATACTCTGCCAGAGTGTAAAATAACTAGTAGGTAGGTCTGGGGCTGATATTGTGGATCCTTTTGACACCTCAGTGGAAGTTGAAAGGCATATATATTTTTATTTTGCCGAACCCAAGGAACAAACCAAGGTCCAGTCCAAGAACAAGATAGATTTTATAACGTCTAGGCACCCTGCATGTGAAGGGAGTGTAGTCATCTAGCCGCTAAGCTCGTTCGCAGATTGAGTCTGCCGCTGATGGCTACTCTTTGAGGAAGATCGCTATATAACGTGAGAAAACGAGAGACACGAGGTATAGTTTCATTCATGTTCAACAAGCAGATTTACACACAATAAAGAAGGCTCTTCATGTTGGAGGAGAAATATCAACGGTGCCCAACTTGCATGATAGCCCATGGAATCTATGCTTCTTTGTAAAAGAACCTGACAATCGATCGTCCCTTCTCACAAATGGAAAAGTAATCCGTTTTGCCTGAAATTTCTCTTTGACAAAATGACAATCTAATTCCATGTGATTTGTTTTATAATGGAACTCGAGGCTAAACACAACAGAGATGGCTCATTGATTGCCAAATAACTCCTCAATTAATTCGTGAATTGTAAACTTCATGTCTTTTAAGTATCTACCAACTAATGTCTTTAATAGGCTCCCAGAGTCAAGCTTAACTCAGAATGGGTGTTAACATCAAGTAACATAACTCATTGCCCATTGGTGCTACTCCCAAGTTCCCTTACTTGCATTCACTTCTAATTCTATCCATCATTGTATTTCCACTCATCCACCTCAATATCATTTCAGCTATGCCCATCTTATGAACATTTTTTTTAACACATGCACTCACACCACAGTGGGATTTCACCACAAGGGGTACACAAACCCATGAACATGTTGTTCCCCAACCGCCCAAAATCCTTTCCCCATAAAGCATGGCTGGTCTTATAACAAATACTATTAAATATCCCCTTTAGTTTCATTGGTACACGGCGCATCTCCAAAGGCACATCCCCATTTCATTCTAAATTATCAACGCATGTATTGAAATGCCAAACAATTGAACTTGGTTTCTCCGATAAGGCTCTCCGGGTGATTGTTTAAAACCATACATTGTCTTCCTCAGCTTACAAACCACATATGCTCCCCCTTTCAAGGATGTCTTGATGAAAGCCTCGTATTGGCTCATCATTTAGATCCCCTCGTAAAAAAGTTATTTAAAAGAAAAATAAATAAATAAATCTAACTGATTAAAAGGCCATCAATGATTAGCAATGACTAGGGTTGTACATCGAGCCGAGTCGAGTCTAGGTGGGCCGAGCTTGGCTTGATTCATCCGTGCTCTCCCCGAGCTCAAGCTTACCATTGGAACTTGGCTTGTTTGCCAAACCTTTCGAATCGAGGCGAGCTTACGTCAAGTCAAGTGGAGCCTGCTCCCAACCCGCACCCAACTCAACCCAGCCACCCGACTCAACTAACCCAACCCGCACCCAACCCAACTTCCAAATCAAATATTCAATTAATAATATGTATAATATTAGATAAAGCCATAGAGGTACCTTGTTGTTGGTGCTGAGAGAGAGCTCAAGCGAGTGCAGGTCATACAACTGAGACGAGCTAGGCAAACACTAAGTCGAGCTCGGGCGAGTGGCGGAGAGAGAGAGAGAGAGAGAGAGAGAGGAACTCGGGTGCGGTGGGTTGGGTAAGGAAGGAAAAGAGTAAGAGAGGTAGGGTAGGTTTTAAGTTAACTTTTAAAACCTTTTCCTATATATATATATATATATATGGGAAAAGGTACTATGTGCTCTGTGGGCCCCACCGTGATGCGTGTCGACCATCAACACTGCATTTGATGGGTCCCCTCTAAATTATGGGATATCCCAAAAATCAGCCGTATACGGAACTCAAGTGGGCCATACCATCTAAAATCATGTGAAGACATCGTTAAAACATATAAAAGCACTTGGTGGGGCCCACCTGAGTTTTGAATGCTGCTGAAACTTGGTCTGAACCCTCATCCAAGTGGGAAACACATAATGGATGGGCTGGATTTGCAAACCGCATCTCAGTGGGCCCAAAAAATGATTATGAATGTTTTAATGGTGCACGGCCCCTCCCCACTTTTATATGTTGTGTGGCCCACACAAGTCACGGATTGAGTTGATTTTTGAGACCTAGGCCCACGATGGAATGGTGCATCTAACTGATGGGGTAGATGTTCGAAACGCATCACAATGGGGCCTACACAGCTCGACTTCATGGGACGGACTCGTGAGGTCGAGCGCATAGTACCTTTTCCCTATATATATATATATATATATATATATATATATATATATATATATATATATATATATATATATATATATATATGAGCGAGAGGGGCATGATGGAACTCCATAAACGGAAACTGTTGAAGGAAGATAAGGTGTGTAATGTGGATTTCTGTTGACCTCGAGTCATCGTTCAAGCCGAGTTAGATCAAGCCAAGCTGAGCAAGCTTTTTGAGCTAGCTTGGCTCGTGTACAGCCCTAGCGACAACTAAAAGTTGTAGATGTACAAAGCTCAGCTTGGTAGTTGAAGAGAGTTTCCGAGTAGTCAATACCATAAGTCTAACTAAAAATTCTTTTTACAGCCAATGTAGTCCCATAACTTTTGAATAGCAGCATCACTTCTATATTCGGTCTTGTAAATTCATTTACACCAACACCATCATCTAAGCCTTATCCTAATTAATCGGGGTTGGCTACACTAATCATGTTCTATCATTCCACTCTATCACAAACCATATTCTCGGTTAAATCATTCGAAATGTAGTGGCTAAATCATTACACTGGTTGCCAACATGACATGATCACCCTCCTTTATCCAGGCTTGGGACCGGCAATGAGAGTGCAAAACTACCAAAAACCAAAAATGGCAATTTCCTTCACCCAAGCACACCATCTCCAGGTGTTATTCTTGTCCAGGGCAACTAATCCCCCATATATAGCGTCTTCACATAGTTTTGAGATTTTGCATCAATAGAACTTAATGGTTCAAAAAGATGCAACAACAGCAGCAAGAAACATAATGTGTTCATTTTCTATTTCAAGGAGACAGATGATTGAATTGGATCAATAACATAACATGAAGGAAAAAAGAAAAGTAAAGAAAGGATAATACAAGTGGGAAAAAAAAAAAAAAGAGGAGGATCCGTTGTACTAATTATAATGCATAAACTACACATCTGAAGTCAAGTATATAAACTATTTCTACAATACAACCACATACACATTGATATGGACCATCAATAAATCTACTGACTGTTCCATGGCATGCAGCCCAAAAATCAAACCATTGAAAAGACCTCAACACTTAGGTCCAAGGCCTTTTCTAAAGACCAACTGCTGTAAGGGTAAGATGTCAATCTGACAGCAACTTTACATCATACAACCCATCGATCAATGGCATGTGCACCAACTGGAGGGATGGGATAGGTCATGCACCAGAGTTTGTATGGTTCATAAATGGAATCATCTACCTTCTCTACTAGCTCCTTTCCTCTCAAATCTCATTGTATTTTCTGAAGCAACATGTCAGTGGGCGCCTTTGAACTCTCGCAAAAGGCGCAAGAGGGAGAAAAGCACTCTGAACTTTTTATTTCTACTGGAGATATGGCAACATGCAGATGGTTTGTTAAACAACTATGTTACATGGTACACAATGACCCGCTTCCCTATCCTGGCAATTGTGGCACTATCATTTACTACCATCTGTGTGAGCATCAACATTCATCACTTACCATCAGCAATCATATTGAAAAGCCCAACTAGACCGTACCACATGGCTGAAATCCATCCATGGGTCCTCAAAGAGAAGGCCAACCTCAGGCTTTAGGCTACTTTTACTGCCCGTAGCTTCCACATGCTCTGCATTAAAAGAAACAAAATGGAATTTAGAGTGGAACTATATCATGTTTGGAGATTCTGTTCATGAAAATAAGGCAAGAGGGATTACAAGGGGCTCGTCCTCGGAATCCCCACCGGGCCCTGCATTGGGAGAATCTGATTTCTCTTCTTCATCTGATTCTTTTAGGTCTTTTGGGTCTTCTGACTTCTCTGTGCCTTCCGAGTGGGATGCTTGTTTCTGTTCAGAATTCTCTGGAAATGAAAGAGCAAAACTTGAGAACTGATGGAAAAATAAGATCTCCTTCCCTACAAAGGTTTTCATAGATAAGTTTCGATCTCTTATATAAAGAGAATCGTAGGATTCAGTATGTTCATGAGCTCATTTTGGATGCCCCTTGCAAAGGAGGGGCAAGCAGGATATCTTCCATCCAGAAGTAATATTCTGTCGTTTTTCAGGTTCCTGACCTGAAATGCAACTAATGTTGATTTGTGTTGGAAAATGGTGGAAAAGAAGAAATCCACAAATGGGGGAAAGAAAGAGGAAAACTGAACCTATTTGATTGGACATATACCAAATTGAGCTTGCAATGTTCATCTTTATATGCCACAAGGTCCGAGAAACTCCCCAATACTGGACAGTGGAATATAATTACCAGCAGTATTCTAGTTTTGAGAAATTAGAAATGGTGAGCAGACCTGAAATTAGGGACAGATGGGACTGTGGAAGACTACACCCTCCTAGTAGAAAATCCACTAGAACAAGAACAAGAAGAATGCACCCTTCCCAATGAAAACAAATAATATAAATTAAATATCAACATATCATGACTCTTTAGATCCATATTTATGGCTATATGTAACCCTTTTGTATACAAAAGAAGAAACTTATAAACCCTATTAGTTCATAGTAAATTGCTTTATTTAATTCAAACTAGCCTAAACTACTTGTAATAAAAGCAACAAAAGAACTTGACCTAAATATTTCAGAAGTCCACCTCAAATTATAAAAAATTCTTGTGCATACACAACCAGACAGTACAAAACCTTGTTTTATTGCACACAATGCTGTACAATTTTACAGAACCTTGTTTTACGGTATACAGTTTGTGTAGAAACCCTAGAGAAGTAACTGATTGGACTTGTGGATCCCACATCTAAGAGGTCCATTCTCTTGGCCGTTCAGTTGGATCATGGGCCCCACAGTCAAAATGGGACCCTTAATCTGGTCGAGGTCTTCAACAGCCTGCAGCAGGGTCCACTTTTGGACCTTTTTATGATATGAGAATCCTGCATGATCTGCCCAATGTGACTACAGTCTTTTGTGCTGTCCAAAAGAAGATCAGATAACCACTTGTTCTACCAATAGAAACAGAATGTTAAGACAAATGCTAAGAGCCCATTTGTTTCACCAATTACCCAATAATGTAAAGGAAGTGTGTCATCATTATGATTTTACCATTGCCAAACGAAAAATCAGAATCACTGGTCAAATGCATATGCATTTACGAGCCATGTAAATGAATTTGTAACCACTTCAATTTTTCATGGCATTACCATGAAAATCTCCTATCCAAACAACAACAACAGTATATTTTCATGATGATTTGACATTAAAGTAATGCAAATGCCATAATCGCGATTTTACTGCCAATAATCCAAACATGGGAATCGGCGCTAAAATGCAGTTATTGTCAGGAGACGGGTGAAGCAATTTGTAATAATTGCCCATTTCCTTGGCCATGTAAAGGAAACTGATGACTGGCGCCAGACTATGATTTTCTACACCTATGCTAAATGTGGAGAAAAGAATTGCAAGGTGATCATCAATAGTGGCGACTGTACAAATGTGGTCTCCATTAACACATTATCCTGTTTGGGTTTAAAACCCAAACCTCACTCTCAGCCTTTTAGAGTTTCTTGGGTTGACGCATCTTTCATCCCCGTCACCTAGTGATGTCTTGTGACTGTTCATTTTCAGTCCTATATAGACTTGTTGTGGTGTGACGTCCTGCCCATGGATGTTGTATACATCATTTTGGATAGGCGTTGGTTATTTGACCGCGATGTGACGATATATAGCCATTTGAATGTGTGTTCATTCATGCATCAGGGCAAGAAGATCACTTTAGTTCCTCTCCCCACCAAAAAAGCAATGCAGAGAAGAAGTCGAATAATCTAAGGGATACGAGGAAGTTCCAACCTAAATCTCTCCATGTCATAAACGCCAAGGAGTTTAAGTGAGAGACTGAGGTGGATTTGATGGTTTACGCCCTTGCGGCTAGGGAAGTTACACCCGAGGTCAGTGTAGGGGGACCCCTGAGGTGAATCCGATTCTGGACGAGTTTCACAATGCATTCCCAAAGGACTTACCGGATGAGCTTCCACCCATGAGGAACATTCAACATGCCATTGATCTTGTCCCCGGGGTGACCCTACCAAACCTTCATCATTATTAAATAAACCCTACAAAGCATGTGGAGTTGAAGAAGCGAGTAGATGAGCTCCTTAGGAAGGGTTTCATTCAAGAGAGTTTGAGTTTGTGTCGTTCCAGCGCTTCTTACGCCTAAGAAAGATGGCACGTGGCACGTGTGTGTGGATAGTAGAGCCATCAATAAGATCACAGTCAAGTACCGATTTCCCATACAACGTCTTGATGATATGCTAGACATGATGGCAGGTGCCACCATCTTTTCAAAGATTGACCTCAAGAGCGGGTATCACCAAATACGTAGACGCCCAGGAGATGAATGGAAGACAACCTTCAAGATAAAAGATGGGTTGTACGAGTAATTACTCATGCCCTTTGGCTTGATTAATGCCCAGAGCACATCTATGAGAGTGATGATCCAGGTGTTGAGACCCTATATGGGTAAGTTCCTTGTTGTGTACTTCGATGGCATTCTTATCTATAGCACATTAAAGGAACAACATCTCCACCATCCGAGACAAGTTTGCTGGGTCCTCGGAACTAAAAAGCTTTATGCTAACCTTAAGAAGTGCACATTTATGTCAGAAAACGTTATTTTCTTAGGGTTCACAGTATCATCTAAGGGCATAGGAGCGGACCCTGAGAAGGTCAGGGTCATAGTAGAGTGGCCTGAATCGCGCAATATTCATGAGGTGCGGAGCTTTTACAGCTTAGCAACTTTCTATAGGCAATTCATTAGAAAGTTTAGTTCCATCATGGCTCTCATTACCGATTGCATAAAAAAGTAGAGTTCGCATGAACTAAAGCAGCCTCAAGAGCATTCAAGGAGATAAAGGGCAAGATGAGCAAAGCTCCTGTCATGGGCCTTCCAAACTTTTCTAAAGTCTTTGAAGTTGCGTGTGATGCAGCTGATATAGGTATAGGTGGAGTGCTTAGTCAAGAAGGGCACCACATTGCTTACTTTAGTGAGAAGTTGAATGAGGCAAAGCAACGGTACTCTACCTATGACAAGGAATTCTATGCGGTAGTCCAGTCCTTGAGACATTGACGACATTATCTGCTGCCACAAGAATATCTTGTTTTCTTATCACGAGGCCTTGTGTTATCTTAGCCCCTAAAAGAAGCTGAACCCAAGGCATGCTAAGTGGGTTGAATTTCTTTAGGAATACTCATTCGTTTTGAAACACAAGGCCAGGGTCAAAAACAAACCTGTGGATACCCTTACTCGTAGAGTGACGCTTCTACAGTCCATGAGCATAGAGGTTATTGGGTTTGAGCAACTTAGAGATGAATACCTTACTTGCCCAGATTTTGAGAAAGTACATGCATCGCTCTTGGTTGACCCGTCGAGGAATGACAAAGGATTTGTCCTGAATGATAAATTGTTATTTAAAGATGACAAACTCTGCATTCCCTGCACCTATCTTCGGGATTGTCTTGTTTGGGAGCTTCATGCTGGAGGAGTAGCAGGTCACTTTGGTTGTGACAAGACCATTGCCCTTGTGGAAGATCGATTGTATTGGCCAAGTCTCAAGTGAGACGTAGCTAAAATTATTGGGCAATGTAGTACTTGTCATTTGGCAAAGCAGAAGAAGCAGAACACAAGGTTATATACACCTTTGCCGGTGCCACACACGCTTTGGCAAGACATTAGCATGGACTTTGTACTTGGACTTCCCAAGACTACCAAGAAGCATGATTCCATCTTTGGCGTAGTGAACTGTTTCTCTAAAATGGCCTACTTTCTTCCATGTTTCAAGACATCGGATGCCTCTGACATTGCGAAGTTATTCTTTGGGGAGGTAGTCCATTTGCATGGTTTGCCCAAAACCATTGTGTCTAACAAGGATGTTAGGTTCATGAATTATTTTTTGAAGACACTTTGGCACATAATAGGCGCGAGACTCCAGTTCTCATTGGCATACCATGCTTAGACCGACGGTCAAACTGAGGTGGTCAATAGGAGTCTAGGGAATCGATTGAGCTGCCTCATGGGTGACCACATCAGGACTTAGGATGTTGTCCTTCCTATTGCCAAGTTCGCTTACAACTCATCAGTTAATAGGTCCATAGGCATGAGTCCTTTCGAAGTTGATCAAGGTTACAAACCGAGGAAGCCTATCGATCTCACACCCATGTCCTTGTCCCATAGGCCTTCGAAGTCTGTAGATACATTTGCATGTCGCATTCATGACTTACATGCTGAGATTAGAAAACGGATAAACATAAGTAATGAAAAATACAAAGGATCTGCTGACTCACATTGCAGATTTAGGGAGTTCCAAGTAGGTGATTATGTAATGACTCGCATGAGGCCAGAGTGGAACCGTTAAAAAGTTATAAGCCCATAGTATGGGACCCTATAAAATTGTCAAACGATTAGATCCTAATGCGTATATAGTGGAACTTCATGGACAAGGGTTGTTAGAATGAACACACACTTATGACGGGATCACATGTGTGGTCATCTTGATTGGGTTCAGTCTTTATGTATTGGAGGCATGTGTACATGAGCCTTTGGCTCTTTGGTAGTGCTTTTTAACTATTGAGGGTATTCTTGATATTTCACATTTTAAGTGAAAGCCCTAATATAATAAAACAAGTGGTGGGACATGTGGGGCTCTAGAGCATCCCATTCTCTCTCTCATGTTTTTCTCCTTTTTTGCCCTTTTTTTCTCTCTTTGCTTTTCTCCAAAATCAACAAGGGTTGAAGGCATAAAGTAAGGACTAAGGAGCGCATGTGGGCAATTCAACTCAGACTATAGATAATGGTAAAACAGCTCACAAGCAGATATGATCAAAGGCTTGAACATTATTGGTTTTTTTGCCCCATCCAACATGAATAAGACATGGTTGTTGATATTAACATGGCAATGGCCAAGTCAGAGAGGAAGGCTCACCTAAGTTATCATCATCAACTTTGGGAACAGTTTGAGTGTGGAAATTTGATGAGTGAGAGGCATCTCTGCTCTCAGTGTCACTGGAATCAGCATCAATGTTGCTTTCTGATATTCCAACATGGATGTGCTCTTTACTTTTCTTTGGAGTTTTCCTTCTGAATCTAGAAATGAAAAAAAAATAAAAATCACGCATTCCAAAAATCACTAGGCAAAATATATGCAAGATACAAAGAAACCAACAATGAAAGATTTTGCTTACTTCTTAATGGAATTCTTATTTTGTCTTGAGCTGCCTTGTGGCCTTTTACCCTTTTTCTGTTCTGGTGATCTGCAGAATAAAAATATAGATGAGATGTGTGTTGGAAATGGCACTGCCAAAACCATTCAGTTTAGGTAGGTCATCTATGGTTAGACGAGAAATGATCTGATCTTTATGCCATGGATCAAGAACAAGTAAGACTGCAGAACTACGGCTGCATCTGGAATTTCCAGTTGGCCAGTTCCCAAATCTGATATATAGGCTGACGCCAAAATCCAACTGAGAAATGTTTGGCTGTTTGTAATATTCCAAAACATATATCACCTGTGATTTGGAGCGGACATAGAAGCATTCTGGATGTGTTTAACATTTCCCATTGGCACCTCAGGTGCTACACTCAGAAAATCCATCCAACAGCAATTTCCATTTACTTTAAAAAATAAAAAAAATAAAAAATAAAATAAAATAAAAAAAATCCTGTAAATCAGTCTGTTCACTATCAAAACGAGGGCATCAACAGAACATCCCACATGTTTGTCAAGTTAAAGCAGACATATTCAAGATTCTTGTGCTATCCATTGTGTTATCTGTGATTCAGGTCATCCGACCCACCATAATACAGATCCTAGTCTCTCCAAAGTGACTTCCCACTGACAAAATCAAGAAAATAAAATCCACACCCAAAGAAGGTTCTGGGAATGCTACTTACGTCACTTGAGATGGAGAAATGCTTGGTGATTTTTGTTGCTGTAAACAGGTTGAACACATTATACACTGTATTAAAACCTCATACATGTTTTCATAGCTTCAACTTGTTGTAAAATGAAAATTACAAAAGAATTATAAAATTATAAAATACAATCCATACCTTCCTAGGCGTATAACCATTACTGACAACCTCCCACCGCTCCTTAGCTAACTGGAGAACTTCCACATCTCCGTCATCGTACAATATCTTCAATAAAATATCAATAATCAGAAATGAGTCTTAGATGCAGAAGACACCATAGATATATAAGACTTCTAGAGAAGTTTTGCATCTTACCACATGTTTATTCTTTGTCGGGTCATAAGATTGAACCATGCCTTCATAAAACCTGTCAATAATGGCATTATTTACTATGTATACAGCAGCAAACAAGCCCACTTCTAAATGTCTGATTAGCATCCAGAAATCCGAACTTTGTTGCCACCATGATGTCAGAAAGTCCTAAATCATGTGGCAATACAGACTCACGGAAATGGATTATAATTTTGTTGGGAAGCTTTTACATCTTTGATTGTGTAAGGAAATTCATAGAACATAATCAGTGGA
This sequence comes from Magnolia sinica, assembly GCF_029962835.1. Classification (NCBI taxonomy): domain Eukaryota; kingdom Viridiplantae; phylum Streptophyta; class Magnoliopsida; order Magnoliales; family Magnoliaceae; genus Magnolia; species Magnolia sinica. Next base: position 21,457,297 of record NC_080582.1, on the reverse strand, counting down.
CTAAATCACTATAGTTCAAGTCAAGGTAACAATTGTTTACAGTGAAAGAGTTTATGAAATGTTTTCGCGAAGAATGCATATCTTTGCCTTATGTTGAGAAAGAACAAGGACATTGCTCACACAGTCACACCTTGCTAAGGTGTCCAGAGAGGTTGCCTTGTGTTGCAGCTTTGTTTCCTCTACCCTAATGTATCTTTTGTACACTAGTATGTATATATTTTTTTTTCAGTTAATGATCACAAAAAGAAGAAGAAAACAACCAAGCATGAAAGAAAGAACCATGAACATCAGGCAGCTCAACTTAAACAACCTGGAATTTTATGACCACAGTGAACTATAATTTATGACAAGACCAAGGTATTCAATAACGGTAATGGCAGTCCAAAAGTTTTTTTAAAGGAAGAAATTGTATTAGCCCTGTATCCTTGAGGTCCATATTGACCCATTATGCTCCCATATTGGCCCAAAAAAGTACTGACCTTTTTTTCAGAATGGGCGTTACAGCCCCGTATTGTGTAACAGGCTCCACCATTACCATTACATAACAATGTTACATGATCATTTTTTAATGCCATGAACAAAACATGGACAGTCAAATTTTCTATCTACAATTAATCTGTATTATAATCTTCTATGGCTCATCAAACTCCAAGGCCATCTTGGAACCTAAATGAAAGATTCAGGGACAAGGTTAATGATCCATCGCCTTTGTGAAACTATACTATGTCATTTGACTCCCAGTAGTATTATTCATGAAATGGAGGGCAGACCAGGAAGAGAAGTTTTCTAGAGGCCAACAAAGGTCTGTGGCTATAGTGACTGATGCATATGTAATATATTAATTCTTACAAAGTTCTACTCCTACAAGACATTTAACACATCGTTTGATAGAGATAAAATCCTATGGGTCTCTTTTGTCTATATATCACATACCACATTTGTGCCTAACCCTGAACTTGAAGAGCTGGTTTCCACTTTTTAGTTTTCTATTTGCATTTCCACAGTCGCATCCTTTATTATATACTACAAGCTCATCCAGAAACACTAAACACAAAACAAGAACTTACTTCTTATCCAATGGCCACCAAATTTTTACTCTGCACCCAATCAATTCCTTGTGTTTTTCAGCACTCTCAGATGAACACTGCAAAGACAGTAAAGAACCCATTGATGGGATGGCATATTATTCACAAAGGTGAAGCTTTGGAAATTGTCAGTACTTAAAATTTGACCAGAGAGAAGCAACCAAACATAACAAATGCATCATGTAGTTGAATATTTGCTACTCCATGAATAATCAATGCATGCAGCAAAATGCCATGACGAATATTTATTTTCAGCTGTATGCCTGCAGTATGCATCTCCATTCATCCTAAGGTATTAAAAACTTCAATTTGGCGCAAGCATGGTCATTGTTTAGATAAAAAACTCTAGTACACCTGGCAATAGGACAGGTCAGCCTGTGGCCTAGTAGGCCTGGCCAGCTTCTTAGCCAGGTGCGGGCCACGCTTAATGGGTGGTGCCGTGGTGGATGAAGTTCGAGCCAGAAAATGAGACCCATTAAGTAAACATGTAACGTTTGGTCTGCCCCACCAGATATGACTCAATCCTCTCATAGGAAGTTCAAAAACTGTAAATGTAATTGTAATAGACAGCTTTAGGGTACCATTTGGTAACATTTCGGGTGAGAAAATATTCTTGAAAGAAAGACTATCAAAAGAAAATAACCCGGAAGAATACTGTTTTAATGTAAATACTGTGGAAAAATAGATTCTAGGCTTGCTTTCATATTGATTATGATAGAAGGTCCAAATATCAGTCTGGATGATGCATTTCGCTAAGCACTTCATTGGTTGCACAAGACCTTCCACAACTATTTTGATCAAATTGTCTAAACATTGATCATTGGTCAATAAAATGTACTGCCAAATTCATTTTTTGACAAAAAAAAGGGGGTCTGACCATGGAACTAGATCATCCATCATGTGGATCCCACCTTTAATTCCTCCTACCTCTCAAGAATCCCTCTGATTTGACAATCGTATCCATCTGATCCATGGCCAACAAAATGGATGGTCAAGACCATTAAAATATATAGTAATGGATTTGGACTGTCCACCATGTGGGCACCTCTGATTCCTTCCTCTTCGGAATCACTTTGATATGACAATCCAACCATGATCAACAAGTTGTATGGTCCAAATCACAATGACAGAAGTTCTATTCATGGGTCTAGACCATCCATCTTGTGGGCCTACATATCGTTGTGGATTAGAGGTGTGGCCCACATGGGCATGGATTATCCACCATGTGGGTTCAGAATCCACAATCATTTTACTAACAAAAGGAAGGGGAGAGAGTTATGTCACCTGGATTGCTTACTTGGGCAGGTTCCGTGGGACCTCGCTTTGTAATTTGAAAAGGAAGAAGGGAAGATTAGGGGATTTGGCATCCAAACACTCAAACACACAAAGGCATCCCTCTACTCAATTCTCTCAATTCTATTACAAAGGCCGAAAAATCCCTCACAATGCTTATTGCAAGTTACACATAGATCTCCTACAACCACCCCTTGCTAACTTCCAACAAATCCTACTGAACTCCTAATTAATCATGATTAACACTACCTAATTATCGTGATTAGTTGCTAATCACAACTACCCAACAACCAAAAACTAACTTAACAAACTTTGTAACTCCCTAACAAGCAACTAACAACTAACTAATGTAAGGAAATTACAAAGATACTGTCCGAACTCCAAAATTAACAAAAATGCCCCACTTGACCTCATTTGTCTCATGTGTCTGACAGTGCAGGCCCCAATCTTGGGTAGTGTGATCCAAGCCGTCTGAGTAGGGCATGGCCACATTCCTATATCAGAGAGTGAGAGAGTCAATTCTCAAGAAACATAAGTCCCTACTATTTCTCAAGAGAATTCTGGCCTTCTTTTGGAGCCCAAAAGAAAAAAATAATAATAATAAATAAAATAAAAAACTTCTTTGAAAAATTGCTTACTAAACAGTTATTAAATGGGTAATAATTTCTTCTGATGAAAAGATGTGACAAGAATTGCATCTCGGGTGTTACCAAATGCATCCTCAATCCCAATTTCTTAAATAGTACTAATAGCCTAGAAAATATGCCCGCTCAGTAAACAACTCTAGTTGAGTGGGGCTTGGTACTAAGAAATTGTTTTGATTTGGGCCACGAGCTCAAATTCTAGACCCTTACAGTAAGGCTGTGATACATGGGTAATGGAATGGAATTCGATTTGACTTCTTGACCATTTATTGAATAGGTCGGACCAAGCTGACCCTGACCCAACCCACTGCCACCCCTAAATCGTAGGCCTCCAAAAGGATCAATGCTAAACAAGCTAACTTCATGATAAGGGCATGCCATGATGTTTTAATTAAAAAGAATAGGCATGAAAACCAGAAAAAAAAAAAAAAAAAAAAAAAAAAAAAAAAAGGAGGAGAAAATATAAGAGAGCAATTCTTCGAGACCGTGGCAATTACAAACCCGAAAATTTGACTAAGACGGGTTGGCCAGGTGACTTAGGCAACTTTAATAAACTTTGACAAGGTTAGTCAAACCAAAAACAGAACATAGAAAGGAAGATAAAATAGGAAATGTTGAAATATAGTTTGAAAAAGAAAAGAATTAGAATGTTATTTTGGGATTTAAAAAAATCATATTTTAAGAACATATACAATGATCAACAGCAGTAAAAGAAAAGAAAAAAAAGGTCTTAATAAATAGAAATGAGAAAAGATATCTTCTTGATCATATGTAGTGTTCATAGTATCAATATCACTAATACCCAGAAATGTAGCGCTGACTAAGGGAAACATTGGAGAAACATGGGGAAAACGGTGGAATTTTTCAGTGAAATACAAGGAAATGCTAAAATACACATTTACATATTTAGGAATAAAAAAATTGCAAAAAGAAACATATATAATAAGTTTCCATTTCATTGGGAGCTTAAAGCACGTGCTATCGTAGCAAATCAGTGCAATAGTAACCAAAATAAGTTCATAGAATACAAATGCAGTAACCAAAAAATAACTTAGACACATACACACATGCATAATCCATCCATCCATGCATACATACATCCGTCCATGATCCCATCATCCATGCATGCATACACACACGTACATACATAGACACATCCATAATCCATCCATCCATCCCCCCGACTAACCAACCATCCATCCATGCATGCATGCATACACACACGCATGATCCATCCATCCATCCACGCATGCATACATTCACGCACACACACGCAAATAGATATATTTCATCATACAACCATGCATCCATACAAAATAAAAAATAAATCAAATGGAATCTTTTAAATAAGTAGATTTTTATTTTTTATTTTTAAAAAAATGATTTTCCACCAACATATACAACCCATTGATCATAAACATGGACCAAATAAGAAAACATAAAACAAAACAAAAATCTGAAAAAAAAAAAATGTTAAATTTATTTTTTCAAATTAAATAGATAATTTCAAACAAAAGAGGAATGACGTTATGAATGGTATGGATGGCATGTAAACATCACTATCGATGCCAGGGAGGTTTCAACGGTAGGAATTTCCCTACCCACCTTTCCTTTAGTGCGGCCCACTTGAGTATTGTATCCCCGTTACTTTTGGTCTCAAGTCCTAAAATGAGCTCAAAAAATGGATGAACGGGGTAGATTTTTCACAAACATCATGGTGGGCCCCACTTAGGTTTCCAGCACGGTAACTTCCTATGAAAGCTGGGAGCGGATTGCGTCCAAAGAATCCAGGAGCGGATTGTGTACTGACAACAGGTTTCCAGCAAAAGCCTGCAGCAGAAAGTAGGCGTGCTGGGATGCTATCTGGAGCCCACTGTGATGTTTGTGAGAAATCCACCCCGTTCATCTGTTTTGTGAATCATCTTAGGACATACGACCAAAAATGGGATAGATTCAAAACTCAAGTGGGTCATACAAGATGGAAAATTGGGAAAAGACTTTCCTACCATTGAAACCTTCATGGACTCCACCTTGATGTTTATATGCCATCCAAACCGTTTATAATGTTATTCCTAATGGGATGAAGTAAATCACAAAAAACTTGGCCCGATAAGTAGCTTTTGTGACCGAATGAATGTTTCAACGGTAGTCATTGAATCCCCATTGTTTCATCTCGTGCAACACAATAGATTTTGGATCCACTCCAGTTTTGGCCTAATGTACTAAAATGATCTCGCAAAACGGATGGACGAGGTGGATTTCTCACAAACTTCATGGTGGGCCCCACCTAGCATCCCAGCGCAATAACTTCCTGCGAAAGGCTTCCATAAGAAACCTGCGCCAGGAGGCGTGAATGTGGGAGAGCATCTCTCTCTAGGAGGTGCGAGTGACCGAAACTCACTCTCGAACTCGCACGTCATCTACTCATACATTAGATCATACGGCTAACATCAAGGTTTGCACATAATGACATGCGAACCGGTGCGTGCGTGTGTGTGTGAGTAATGCTCACACACAACTAGTTGGACCATTCAAATTGGTCCAACTAGCTGTGTATTAAATAGCACAAATTCCTCTTTCAATTCAATGTAATGCACCACGTGAAGATGTGTGAGATCAAGTCTCCCCTAAGTGTCTTGGAAATAATTTGTCAAAGATACAGTCTGTTTGTCAAATAGGGTCTATTAATTAAAATTTATATACTAAAAATTAGTAAATAGTTCTCATCATTGCAGCCACACATGTAAATTGAATATGAACCATTGGAATGGATTTTTAATAGCCTATTTTATTTTATTTTTTACAGAAAAATAATATATTATTGATCACAAAAAATAAAATAAAATAATGTCTTCACCTGCTTATAGGGGACCTTACCTAATCAATATATTGGATTTCTTACATATATGTGGCACTTCATCCAAATACATAACGTGTGTACAATTGTTTTAGTCATCCTATTTTCTTTAGAAAGAATCATCTTCCTCTTTTTTTCTCTCTTCATTGAATGCATCTATCTCGTTTAATGTAATCTCTCCCGTTACAAAAATGAAAGCGAACCTAATTCTCTTCAACCTAGAGAGGGCTCTTGGAGGGCCACCATGATCTATGGCTTTTATCCGCGCTGACCATCCATTTTGTTGGATCATTTTAGACTATGAAACCTAAAAATGAGGCAGATCCAAGGCTTAAGTGGATCACACAGTGGGGATTGAACGCCCGCCATTAAAAACTTCTCAAAAGTTAGAAGTTTTGGATCAAGCTGATATTCATGTTTTCCCTTCAGCCAGGTCTGTGTGACCTTGTGAACAGGTAAGATGGCAAATAAACATCATGGTCAGCCCCAAGAAGATTTCAACGGTGGGATTATTGTCGCAACTGTTTTTGGTGGTGTGGTCCAATTGAATTTTGGATTTGACTGGTTTTTGGGCTCATGCACTAAAATAATTTGAGAAAATTAATGAACGGTGGATATAACACATGCATCATGGCTGGCCCACAGAAATTTCCATGTCAACACAGCACTGAGAACTGTCAAATGTATAATTAGGAAACAAATATGAGCAAAATAAGGAAACAAACAAATACAATCAATTACACGTTTGTAGGAGAAAGTTACGCCAATAGCTGGATTATTTTGAATTAGTAACAGAATGGATGGAGTGAAGAATTGGTGCAGATGCTCCTGGATTTTCTGCTGAAGATTCTGATAGTCTAACAGCTGTGTCGCTGCCCAATCTGAGTCAGTTTGTAACTCGGGTGTTGGTTTGTAACCCTGGGTCACACGTTAGTGGGTGTTTTACTGACCGTGGGGCCATGTTCATGTATGTGTTGTATATCAATGACGTACATTAGTTTTTCTAGATCCATTTAGGGCATGATCCCAAAAATGAAGTAGATCCAAATCTCAAGTGGACCACACCACAGGAAACAGTGGTAATTAACCATTAAAAACTTTGTGGGGGCTACAAAAGTTTTGGATCAAGATGATATTTGTGTTTTCCCTTTATCTAGGTCTCTCTTACCTTATCAACAAGTTGGATGGCAAAAAATCATTACCATGGGCCTTGGGAAGTTTTTAATGGCAGGCGCTCAATGTCTATTGTTTCTTGTCATGTTGTTCACTTGAGATTTATATCCACTTTTTTTAGACCATACACTAGGATGATGTGTAAAAACTTATGAATGGCGTGGATATACAACTCATACATGAAGGTGGGCCCCATAGTCTGGGAAACACCCCACTACTTGTCATTTGGGTAACACGTATCCAGTCCCACCTTCTCAGTAGCATCGCACATTTTCAAGAACTAACAGTCGAGAGGAATGCCCGCCCTATATTTTGTACGGGGCCCACTGTAATGTGTATCGTGAGATCCACTCCGATCATTGAATGTGTAATTCCATGCAGGGCTCAGACAAAAAAATCAAGCTGATATATGATCCAAGTGGGCCATACCAAGAGAAACAGTTTTAAGGGTTAGTTTTCCCTGCATACTATTTTCAATCGTGTGGTCTACTTGAACCACGGATAGGGCTGATTTTCAGGCTCTTGGTGTAACGTGGGGTGACTTATCTAATGGCTGGGATGGATTTTACATAAACACCATGGTGGGGCCATCCCAAGCCAGCAACTCCTCTCATTCTTTAATTAACTTTCCATAGGCATCATTTGTTAATGTTAATTAGCATTTAATTCAGACAGCTAGTTGGACTGTCCAACTAGTTGTGTGTGAGCATTTCTCTCTCTCTCTCTCTCTCTCTCTCTCTCTCTCTCTCTCTCTCTCTCTCTCTCTCTCTCTCTCTACACACACACACACACACACATATGCTTAGCTGCGCACCAGTTTGCACAGAACTCGTGCGAACTTTTTCGAGAACTCATCATACATGATGTGACTCCAAAATTTGAACGGTCCACGTGAAGCAGCACCTCATGAAACCCCCTGGGCCCAAATTTTACTTTGATCCAAAACTTTGGTGGGCCATGAAAATTGAAAACAGTTTCGTCCCTTGATTTGTATTTCTCTTTTCTATGACCCACCTGAATTTTAGATCAGGGTGAAAATTTTCCCCTTAGGGTTTCATGGGATTCTGCATCACATGGACCGTTTGGATTAGACACCTATGACACGTGTGCAAAGGTGCGCATGTGCGTAGGTGAGCATGACTATATATATATATATATATATATATACATACATTGAAATGTGCAATGGCAATATATTGACGAGATATCATCGAAACTTGGAAAAATCTCAATTTACAGTGTTCTTTGTATTGCTAAGGTCGGTGGCTGTTACTATTATGATACAGGCCATAATGGCCGTGACGGTTCTCATATAGGCCATTACGATTCTTTTTTTAAAACTATTTTTGGACCGTTACAAGACCATTACAACTCTTCTTCTTCTTCTAATTCTTCTTCTTCTTTTCTTTTGGAAAAAACAAAACTGTTTTTGGACCATTATGGGTTCTTAATAGCTTATTTTTTAAGTTACAGCCGTTTCAACCTCATGATCAAAGGTTGGAGGTTCAGTTCATATCATGGTGTGCCAACCATTATGGGTTCTTAACAGCTTATTTTTTAAGTTACAGCCGTCTCAACCTCATACGTTACGAGATCATAACGGCTGTAATAGCCGTTATGGAAAAAATGACCTGTAATTGCCATTAACGGCATGCTACATCCCCTATAATTATAAAGTCCATAATAACCCCATAATGGTCTATTATGGGATAGATACAGGTTTTTCATATTTTTTAATCAACATTACGAGGCAAATACAGACTTTTCGGGGTTTTTTTCAATAAATAAATAAATAAATAAGAGAGACCGTAATGGCCGTTATGCCCCGTAACGTAAAGGTAACAGTGGTGGCCGTTACGGCCACCGTTACCGTTACGGAACATCTTGGTTCATATGCTCCTCCTTAGGTCAAGGTTTTCTATTGGGTGGCCATGGCCAACAAGATTAGGGCATTCCGTAACATTAACTGTGGCTGTAACGGCCACCACCATTACCTTTACGATACGGGTTTTAACGGGCCTTTACGACTATTACGACCTTGTAACGTGTAACGGTTGCCACCGTTACCTTTACATAACAGCCTTTACAACCCCATAACGGCTGTTACTGCACACCATGAACAAGATACTAAGGCTTAATAACTTCGATAAAAGAAATTGGTTGCTTCTTAAATCCCTAATTGCGCTTCATGTCTTGGAACCTAGTAGGACGTGAAATCGATGAATCACTTGTTTCACTAGCGTGAGGCGGCTTCCTATACTTAGTGCTCCCAGTGTTTTGAGTATCGACGATATCAACCGATATATCCCACGATATATCTTGTATCCCACATGTGTGATACGAAACGCACTAGTGGGATTTATCCTGTGTGTTCGATCTGGTGAGCATTTTCGATTTCAATCCTTTTTTTAATGTAAATCATGTTAAATCAATGTCAAATTGTTACAAATTCATAATTTTTCATGTTTTGCATGAAAAATCATGGATTGGGAGCTTCGATTTCGAGATTTGGAGATGGGTCGAGTTGCGGAAATTTGAAAAAAAAATCAAAATTTCCCAATTTCTCACAAATTGGTTGCAATGTTTGTGTCCAAACATAAAATCAAACGTGTATGTAACCTAATCTAGTGATTCTTCTTTTGTTTTTGAATATATTGTTTGTCTTTCCACACGTCTTCTTACATTTATAAATTATATTAATAGACTTTGAATACACTTGCATCAATTCAGTTAGACAGCGCATAGATTAGGACCCTATACAAAGAAAACCTATTATACGTTTTTTTTTTTTTTTTTTTTACTGCTTTGATTTATAAGTGTGTATTGATGTCTTTTTTAACAATCACTGAAGTTTCATTGAAAAAATCGACCAATTTCTCAATGTTTCCCCATGTTTCCAACAACAACGATACATTACGCGATACAACCGATATATCTAATGCGATAACCGATACGTATCCATATCCTAAGGGTGCGATATGTAACGCGATACGATATTTTGAACATTGGGTGCTCCTTTTAACTCCTCGTGATTGAGTGTTTTTTTCGGGGCTTAATTGGTAATAAGCCTAATGTTATGGATGTCTGTGAAACAAGCTTCTCAAGAAGATGTAAAATCATGTGGAAGATGTTCCCTCTTAGTATCATGGGCATATAAAAAGAAAGTATTGGAGGCATCTTATAGAACTAGATGTATAATTTTCTGGCTTGCAATACAACTATTTTCTTAGGTCAATGGGGACTATCCACAACATTGATCTAAATTGTTCATTCACGTTTATCCATATTGGCAAGTGAAAGATGCAATCATGTTACTTTTGTCCTTTAGCAATCAAACTCTATTATTAAAAATTAACAATTTAAGGAATTTTATTCTCGTGGACATCTTGATCAGTAAATGACAAATTAAGTGAAGGGAAAATGTCGACACAAAGTTGCAACCATTGTTCCTACCACAATATATGTTGTCACACTTAGTGTTCCAAATATTGGAGATATCAACGATAATATCATCAATATTATATTTATCAGTATAGCTGGGTCAATGATATCGAAACCCCAAGTAATATAGGAACTTCCAAATATCGCCGATAATTTCGTGATACCAATGGTTATTCTCTTAACAATATAAAAGTTCACTGGTGGTATCAACGAAACCAGCAATTATTGCTGGTATCATGATACTTCCGTAAAACCCCGGAAATTAATGAGAAAATCTAGAAAAAAAAAAAAAAAACTCCAAAATTGAAAAAGTCATCTTTTTCATATGATTTTTTTAAAGGGGGATTCCCAAAATTGAATCAAAGCTTGGATTTGGGGGAGAAATCTTGACTCAAAGCAGAGACAGGCTCGAACTCAAATGTACCAAAAAATTCCATAGAAACTTCACTTTTTTTCTTTAAATGTGAGCATGGATTGCAATGTCTATGCATGATTCTCATGCACTAGCATGAGTTTGTGGCAAATAAATCAACATTCGAGTGGGTGAATGGGGAAATTTCAGGAAAATACTAATTTCCTCCATTTTTACCTTTAAATTGAGAATTGATATTTTATTACTTGCTTAAATTGAGAATTGATGTTTTATTACTTGTACTGTATGATATTTAAATGATGTGAACTCATTTTGGACATAATTGCGCTGCTTTCTCCGAAAACACGTGATTTAGGCCCCTATAAAATGGAAACTTAACGTGTATAGTTTTTAATTTTGCAATATGTTCATTTATAAATGTGTAAACTATCTTTCTAAATGTGCAAACACGTGTCTTTTAATATCTCCCGAAGTTTCATTGAAAAAATCCACATTTTTCTTAATATTTCCCTCGGCCAGCAATATTTTCCCTAGTATCGGTGATAATATCAGTGATATTGATACATGTTCCATATTTCTAATCATTGACAAATATAACAGTACCGATACCCTGAACATTGGTCACAGTACCAAATAAACTCTAAATCCATTATTTTTCAAAGGAAACATTTACTTTTGGAATGTGGCATAAGCATCTTTTTGTTTTTGTTTGGGTTAGCTGGTTAGTACACACCCTGCTGTTAGTAAACCCTCCACTGTTAGCCACCCCCACTGGGGAATCGATATCATGACCTCAGTGTTGAAACGAGGTATCTTCTGTCAGTCTACCACTTGAGATACAGATCAGGGTGTTTATAAATATATATATATATATAGAAAACTGTCCAAGTTTGCAGCATTTTTCTTAATGTATGAGACAATTTTCGCTGATTTTTTATATTTTTTTAGTTAATTTTTCAAGTTTTATGATTTCTTTCTTTAATAGTTTCAAGTGCGTCATTCAGTGACATCAGATTGATTAGCCAAGCTACAATTAAAACATCCCATTCTTTTACCCTTGAGCTTCATAATTTGTCATCATAAACCTATCCTAGCAAATTGTGGTCGGCTTTACGAATCCTGTTTTCCAATCATATCTTAAACGCGCGCGCGCGTGTGTGTGTGTGAGAGAGAGAGAGAGAGAAGAAAAAAGAGGCAACCCATAGCAACACAGTGACAACTGACAATGAAGCTCCTTGTATTGGAGTTACTCAGTAACAGGTTCTACTTCCCCATAAGTCTTATTCAAAATAAAAACTTAAAGTGAGGAAGAATAAGTAGAACAGAGAAGCCACAGCAATGCAGATTAAAATAAATAAAGGGATGAAAGAATCACCTTTTCCAGTCCAATACTTCTTTTACGCTTTTTGCCAGACACCAGGGATATTTTGGGATTATCGATTGAATTCTTCTCATCAAGCTCTACTAGTGGAGAGGACTTCTGCAAACATGCGTCCAAAAGTAATGTGCATTCTTACATCCAAAACCAGATATGGGAAAATTTGCATGATTCCTATAAACTTGAACAGTGATCTATGGCAAAGTTACCTTTGGCTCATGGTTGAGAGCTGCAACAGAAGGATTTGCCAAGTCATTAGACTCCGCGTGTTTCTTTTTATGTCCTGAAGAGTTTTTAATCATTGGGGAGCATGATAACATCAAGTCTGGTTTGGTGAGTTCTGCCATTTCTTTGGCCTTAGAAGGTTTTTCAATGGATTGCAAGGTGGAAATTTCAGCTCTATGCAAACTTTCCACAGCATCTTTTCTCAGGCCCTCTGCTGACTTCTTTGAGAAAGACCATGCATGAATGTCCTGACCAAAAGGTGGTCTCTTGCTCTTTGGAACTGGTATAGATTTTTCCCTGCTGCTTCTCTTTTTCCTTTTGACAAATACAGGAACTTTCGTACTAATTTTTTGATAAGCGGTTTCTTCTCTTACAAAATGTTCATTATCATTGGCTAACCTGCCAAATTCCATATCATTGGCCCTTTCCAGATTATCCAGATTTATTTCTCTCACCATTCCCAAAATATCGACATCATTTTCAGGGTTATTTCTTTCATCCAATGGAGGGTTTTTCGCTGGTTTCTTTTTCTTGGTACCCCGAGATTTCAGATGTTTCATCACCTTCCGCAAAGGCACTTGGGTCTCAACTTCATCACCATCTTCTACAGCCTCTTCAATGTTCTTATCATCGGGATTGTCTGAATGAATCTGAAAATAAGTCATGGAAAAGAGACCTCATGAAGTTAGAACAATGGATACAAAATCAGAGAATCAGATAATTTAGCATGGTTCCCTGAAGATTTAAAGAGAAAATCACACACGGAGTAGAACACACCGGTTGCTCATTCTCACAGTAAAGTGATTCAAAATGAGCCAAGACGCTGTAACCAGCCAACCACGACTGCTCTCTGTTGGCCTAGAGAAACAATTAGCAAATAAGGTATTATACAGCAGGGAATAATACACTGATTGCATTAGCAGAAGAAACAGCTCAAATGTGCTTTCAACACTTTTTTTTTTTGGGTGAAAGATAAAAGCTACAAAAGACAGCCCAGAAACCAATAAAAGGAGGTGAGGCCTCATAGATGCAAATAATGCAAGGCATAAAAAAATAATAAATAATAAAATAATGAAAGACGAGTGACCCCCTTGTTACTCCACAACCTGCCCCACAAAACCACTCTGATCATAGAAATACAAGAAAAGACACAGAGAAACACAAGGTCCCTAAAGTACTGATTTAAATGCCTCAGGACCTGTTTGGTTTGATTTAATTATGAGTAATTTCTCTCAAATCAGCATTAAATGCATACATCAAACAACACGACATGCGTTTGAAAGCGAAGAGGAGTTGCCCCCCATAAGATTTCATGATAATTCAAAGCCAAAGCTTGGTGGCCCTCACCATGATATATTCCATCCATTCATTAGTGCCACACTACATAATATACTGGAGATTGAACACTAACCATTTACACACTCTACCTGTATCTGACGGGTTTTGTATTGCTGGATTGCGATACCAATAATATCGGCCGATAGTATCAATATTGCGAACACTGGCCAGAGGTATAAATACAACTCCAAGCTTCAATGGAGCTAATATTATGAAGATATCTTTAATTATTTCTACTTGCGAACAAGGCCTTGATCTGCGTTGTATATTGGGCAAAATTCTCTTGATGACATTACTACAACCATTTCAACACCATCTCTATGACATGTTTATGCAGTCAGCAGTATCGACATTGGTGTTTAGAAAGCATGCTGCATTTACTAAAAATTCAATTAAGGTTATTAAATGATTATCACATATAAAAGAATTCTTGCATACAAAATTAAAAATTAAATACATAACAACCTGGGTAATGATGGGAGTTTTCCTTCCACCTTGCGTCAATTATCTTGATTTGTACACTTTGTAATCCATGGTTCACAACTTTAGCACTTGCTTCACCCTCGCAATCTCATTATATATATGATAAAGTCGCCTTCATTTCACCATCCACCATCTTCAAAACTAGGATCATTAGATTGTAATTGGGACAATCTCTTCCTTATTGAAAAAGGAATTAGATTTCACAATATTTAGGATCTGTTTAGTTGCACCTCTCCACTTGGCCTACTTTGAACCCACCAACTCATGAAACACAAACAATTGCATAAGTACACTCTTATATTGCATGAGTTCTCCAATAATATATGATATAACAAATCATGTGATGTTCGGTTGTAACTAGTTGTTGTTGCCTATGAATTTCTTCATCAAAGCTACCAACCATATGTGGTTATAAATGAAGCTGGTGATCCGCTCCTTAAACTGACAAAGCACTCAATATTCAGTAACTTAATAATATGCTCCAATATGAGGTCTACATAATGTGTTGCATGTTGGGTCCTGAAAATTGTTGGCCTTTTCTTCATCAACTCATTCCTCTCTTTCTCATAGGACAATTTGATTATCTGTGATTATTTTCATAATGTCCGACTCACCAATCTCACCCACCATAGCAACGATCAAGCCAAGCACATGTATTTTGTTCATAATCTCATCGGATGCATCAAATGATTTATAAAACATTGTACATGTTGTGATCTGATCATGAAGTAGATAATGAACTCCTTCATTGGACATGTCAATTCACCGCACATGATTGTGCAACGATAGTTGCTCCAACTCCTCTGGAAGGTCTTTATGCAAACCCTCAACTCATCGACATCAGCAAAATCTTTCCAATATTTCATACGAGGTAAGGCACAAAATATGTGAACCTGCCTTTTAAAGCTCATGGATTACCAAGTGATGGTATGGAATATTGGCCACATTCGTCCGAATGTGATTGTAGTGGAAGAATTTAGAAATCACCCAACTATCTGTTTCAATGTCTTGTGCCATATTCCTTCTAGTGTTTTCTTCTTACTACTAGAATTTCTCATCCATATGAGGTATATGGGGCCTATAGTACTGTCACCTGCCCCCTATCTTAATGCCCTTCATCATGAACAACAACTGTCTACTAGTGCGCCAAGCATAACAACTCATGAACTCCCATCCTCACCGCCGTACTCCTTTCCCTACCTGATGCATTGGAAAGGATTGTTAAAATCGTCCAGAGCTGCAAAGCTACTCTTGCTCATACTACTAATGACTAGCACTAAGGCCCCTATACAGCTCTTTAAGATCATCACCCCATCTTCATCTTCAACACCAATGCTAATGCTAACTCATCTCCCTGTGTTGCTTACCAATCTTTTTTTTCTCCTTTTGAGGACCAAAGACTTCTATCTCACTACGTACTTGTACCAGCACATTTTCCCATCTCATAGGGTCAAAGGATTATCTTGGTTTATAATAGGATTGAAAAGAGAATGCAAGATCTCTCATTCAACTAAACCTGATTAATGTACCCTTATGTCTAATTGTTTGGGACCAACAGCCAGCTTGGACGAGAATTTCATGGTCAAAGAAATCAATTCTGCAATGATTACAAAATCCCTTTCCACCATGTTGGAAATGTCTTGATCAGGATTCCCTTGATAAGACAACAGTGGATGTTTGGATTAATGGATTCCACAACGTAATCATTAGAGGCTTATGCATTGTCAGGATTATCTCGGGCAAGAAACAAGGTGAGCATTTTCTAATGAATCTACAATTTCTACTTGCTATCCGAACAAGACCCCTTAATTTGGAATCCTATGTTTTGCAGTAAAAAAGGAAAGAATCACACATAATCATTACACTTTACATATCCACGACATGGATTTTTGCAATCCAAACATAGCGGAATTGTAATAATTTCAGTTGTGATTTCTTTCTCCAAGGAGTTCTCCAATCCAAACTTGCCCTAAGTTATTATCTAAATCACAGTTGCATGAAGCATGAATGAAAGTGACAATGATTCGGGTGTGGAAGCATGAAGCATTTGTTTCAACACATTAGCAATTATAAATAGCTAGGAAGGGGAAGCTGGAGCACGAGACCAAAGCGTGATTTGAAGCAAGAGCGACAACTTGGTAGAAGGTTCATTCAACTAAGGTCCTAAAGTAGAAAAAACTAATATTAATCCGTAGTGCACCTTTTCCTCCATTTCTGTGTTTCTTCATGTTTAATTGGCATTGATTTATACAAATTTGCCGTGAACCATGTACAGTAGTTCACAGCTACTAATTTATAGATGTCTTGGGGGACGCATGATATTTTACACATTTTTTAATCACGTCTTTTGTTAAAGATACACCTTGGCATAGTCCTCTCCACTGGTTCTT
Source organism: Magnolia sinica (assembly GCF_029962835.1). Lineage (NCBI taxonomy): Eukaryota > Viridiplantae > Streptophyta > Magnoliopsida > Magnoliales > Magnoliaceae > Magnolia > Magnolia sinica. The sequence continues at coordinate 21,440,617 of NC_080582.1, read as the reverse complement.
CCACCTGCCATCAATAGATGGGATGGGGAAATTAAGTGGCTGAACTATATTATTTTTCTTGAGTGTCTGTTTCAACAGATAATTAAGAGAGAGGAAAGGAAGGAGGGTCATCAGAAACTGATACTAAAAGTTGCAAAGCACCCAGATACTGTTGAACCATTTTCATTACCCAAGCAACAGTAAAGGATAAAGGAACCATTTTTTTCTTTGTTATCCTTTCGCTCTTTCACTTTTTTTTTACCAAATTAAGAATACAATAACCTCACTCACGACGACAGAATAATAAAAGTCAAGAACTTGTATCAGCAGAGCAGTCTGGTCCATAGGACAATGTGGATTAGCATTTAGCATGCCCAACCAAATCTACCGCACCAATCAGCACCTTTACCTTTTGCAGGGTGGTCAGCCCATTCGAAATAGACCATAGAAAAGCTAAATCAATTTAAAGGTGAAAGGTATTCACCTCAGGGTTGTCACTTTCATTCTTCTTAAGTGATCTGTACAGTGATGGAGGTAGCGGAGCTGATGTAGTTGACTCAGAAAAGTCTGCCTGGTTACGAACTAAACGCTTGACGATTGACATCCCAAGGTCGCATATTGCATGTGAGTTCTGCAAATTTCAGAATAACCAGATCATGTAACTATTTATAAGCAGTCACGAACAACAAATAAAAACATTTGACAAGCAAAAGAAGATATTTTATTTCAACTTCAGGTGCATCGCAAACCAAAGAAACATCATAATACTTGTGAACTAAGAAAAGCAACCCATACCTTCAACTTCATTACATCAACGATATCTTCAGAATACTTGATACTCTGGAAGATGGACATTATTACAAAAACACTCTCTTTGTTGAAATTAGCCCCCGATTGCCCATCTTTGTGTCCAGGCATCAGCACAGAAAGAAACATATGTAATTGCCTGATAATACCAAAAAATAATAAGAAGAAGAAGAATACTTTGGTTGACCAAAAAAGAAGAAGACGCGTGAATTCTCCCATGTAGTTTATTACCCTTCTTCTATAACAACGGGCATACATAACATCTTTTACAGAACACATAGGTGGCTAGAGACAGTTCAAGAAAGCTTCTACTATTATGTAATTGCCTGATAATACCAAAAAATAATAAGAAGAAGAAGAATACTTTAGTTGACCAAAAAAGAAGAAGACGCGTGAATTCTCCCTTGTAGTTTATTACCCATCTTCTATAACAACGGGCATACATAACATCTTTTACAGAACACATAGGTGGCTAGAGACAGTTCAAGAAAGCTTCTACTATAAGATAAGCTGGCAAAAGCGATTGGTTCCATCGGTTTTGTAGAACACATAATGGCTAATATGGGGGCATAACCAACCTCCCCCCCCCCCCCCTGCCGGGTCGATTTTTAATTTTTGTCCAAAAATATCCAAAAAATCTAAATATTTCAAATATGTATTCATTTTTTGTTTTGAACATATTTATGGTGGTGTAAGTGTTGTATCGGCCTATCTGATGAATTTATGAACCTGACAAGCATAGATTGTTCTCCAATTAGCCCACAATTCGTGCAAATTATAACACTCATCACACTAATGCACATTCCTAAGCATTTGACATCATTCCCCCAAAGAAATTTTAAGAAAAAACTGAAATTAAATTCGAATGAATAAGTCAATGATTTAGGGGGCCATCCAAATGTCCCCAAATAGTCGCTAAATTCATGTAATGTATGGCATTCATTCCAATGATATATATCCCTAAGCAGTTGACATCACTCCTCTCAAGTAATTATAAGAAAAAACAAATTAATTAAATTTGGATGAATAATGTCGTCGATTTAGGGGGCACTCAAATGCCCCCAAATTGGCCCCAAATTCAATGAAGTTATGACACTCATTCCACTAATGCATATCCCACATCATTTCCCCCAATAAATTTTAAGGAAAAATTGAAATAAAATTTGGATGAATAAAGTTGCAGATTTGGGGGACCACCTGATGCCCAAAATCAACTTCAAATTCATGCAATTTATTGGCACTCGTCCCACTAATGTAATTTGCCCCAAATCGGTGGACATTCATTAGATCGTGAAGAATAAAAAATATCCAATCATCAGTCCTATTTCAGAAAACAAGTGTGCAGGACATGGAAAATTAAATATGATATGCAAGATTGCAGGCTTAGATCACACCAATTCAAAAACAATCACACAAATTCCACATCCCACATGAAAATCCAAACATTCAATTAAAGGGGAATCTATGCGGGTCCAAGCCGACACAGGCTAGGACTGGACCGATAAAATTATAAACCAAACAATGTCAAAGGGAAGTAAAATCAACTACTCATGCCTAAAAATCAGTCCCTAATCCAAGGGATTCCCTAATTTCAATTCAAGGAACCCTAAGGTGATAAAAAGGGGCAAATCAATTAGGGATCATGTAATATAGGGTTAAGATTCATGAAAAAATGGCTATGAGAGGATAAAAGAGGATAAAAACCTGAGCCAAAAGAAAATCCCGCGTGTGGACAGCAACAATGGCCCAGACGGACGTGCGTGTGATCCCGGCCGCACGCGTGTGGGGCCCACTATTCAGAAAAAGGCCACCTTGGCCCTGGTCAGCCAGGGATGGACTCCAAAACCTCCAAATTTCAGCTCGATCCGATGTACGGTTTGTGTGTGGTGCTCCGCCGAAGTTTTAGCTCGCCTGCGGGCCGAAATCTGGAAACCTGCTTCAATGAAGAAATCTGATGCAACAAAAGGACAAATTCAAAGTACGGATGGTGGGGGAAGATGGAAAAAAAAATGATGGAAGATGGGGGTGAATTGGGATCGATGTGGCTTCGCACCACGGTAGTTAGCCCTTCGAAAAGGGAGGGCTTCGCACCCACTTTTGAATTCTTCCACAACTCACGAAGAGAGCAGAAAAATAAAGCAGGAATTTTTTTATTAACTTCAATGAATGAAAAGAACTACAAGGGGTGCCTATTTATAGGGAGAACCCTATACCCAAAAACTCGCACCATGTGCGACACCTATTACTTGGCGATTAAGTAAACTAAAATAAAAATCAAACGAGGAAATCTAAAGCGTTCACGATGTTCTAAATAATAACAATAAGCAAAACCTAAAATATAAAACCAATCCGATGAGTGGGCCACGATCATGAGATCCCATGGTGGGCTTTTCTTGACTATCGGGCCACTTTTCTCGAACCAAAACTTGTCTTCTAGCTAGGAGGCCCTCTCTGACGTCGTCATCGAGCCAAATCGGTGGACATTCATTAGATCGTGAAGAATAAAAAATATCCAATCATCAGTCCTATTTCAGAAAACAAGTGTCCGCAAATCAACGGTTAAAATCACTCAAACAAATTGATTTTTGGTATTGTGCGCTAGCAACAACGAGTCCCATAATTTAATTGGTTAATTTTGAGTAAATATATGCCACGTGTATAATTTCTTTTAGGGTGAAGATTAGATGAGGCAAGGATAGCAACTTAGTGGCAAGGCCCTGACTGTGGGACCCACCTCGATATATGTGTTGTGTATCCATACCATCCATCCGTTTTGGTAGCTCATTTTAGGGCGCGGTCCCAAAAATGAAGCGAGTGAACCACACCACGAGAAAATGTGGTCATTGAACGCCCAACACAAAAAAACTTCCTAGGGTCCAACGTAATGTTTATTTGTCATCCAACCAGTTGATAAGGTCACACAGACCCGGATAAAAGGGAAAACTAATGCGGGACAACTAACCATTTGCTCTAAAAGCTCGAACTGATAGAGTGTGGCAAATCAATCTCTTTATCTCATAGCCCAGGCCCCACATCCCATGGGTTAGATCCTCAGCTGAACACCCCTCATGGGCCCCACATCACATGAGTTCTACATCACATGAGCCACCAGCCTCACACAAGCCGCGCACCCCGAGTGTGTCCCCACATACCACAGGCCACCCCGCTCAAGCCAAGTGTGAAAATGCCCCTGCATTAATAACACAAATGGCAACTTGATCTAAAACTTTCTAGCCCCCAAGAAGTTCTTAATGGTGGAAATTCAATCCCACCTAAGATTTTTATTTGCTTCATTTTTGGGACCATGCCCTAAATGAGCTGGCAAAACTAATGGACGGCGTGGATCAAGGGTCACACCTAATTGGCGTCCATTTTTCGAGCACAAGTGCACCTAACATCATACACCACCAGAGTATTTTTTATTTTATTTTAAAAAAAAAAAAAATTGTCTTTTAAAACTTGGCTCACAAAGGGCCACGTAGTCATAATTGCTTAAAAAGGGGCCGGGGGGTCACAGAAGAAGCATAAGAAGAAGAAGGTGAGTATTTTTCCAATTTTTTAGCAATTTTTTCCCCTTTAAAATCGTCGTTACGAGGGTAGCAACCATTATGTCCTGTAACGGCCACTGCGCTTCAAAAATTCAAACCCGCCCCATTTCACCCCTTATCGCATATGGTCAAGGCATAACGGTTGTTTCGCCTGTATCATAACAGTTTTGATATACCTTGCCTTAAACCAAAGATAATCCGAAAAGTGAACTTTTTAACCAATGCCCTTTGAGGACAACTACCCCACCCATTTGAAGAATCTCCAAATATAGAGATGGCTTTCCAAATTAAAGAACTGAAATCGTTGTTGGAGAGCAACTTCTCTCCATCTCTACGTATTTGGAAGTAATGAAATGCAAACAAAGAAAGAGCCACTTGCCAAAACGCTACCACTGTTTCACCAAAAGGGACTTTTTTTCCGATTTATTTTACCAAAACTAAGGCTTCCTTGTTCCTTTTATTTTTTGGACTTCTACCATACCAACAAGATGATATCTATGACTGCCTACACAACCCTCCCACAAGAAATTCCTTTGAATTTTTCACAAGCTTCTTCACCACTTTACTAGGGATCTTGAAAGAGAGAGAATACAATCGGAGATTAGATAGAGCAAACTTGATGAGCAAAATACAACCTCCATGTGCCATGTAAGATCTCTTCCGTGGTGCCGACTTCTTTTCAAACATCTCAACTATCAGGTCATAAGTGACTATCGATTTTGAGGGTCGCCCCAAGGGGTCGACCTAGATAGTTCATTAAGAAAGAAGCTTCCTTGCATCCCAAAGTAGAAGCAAAATCTTTCACCTCCTCATCACTAGTGCAAGGCATGTTGCAAAATTCACATCAATTGGATGACTCTAACCATGCAACCAAAAGAATGAAATACAAACACTCAACATCTAGTAGAGAAAAGAAAAGGTTGAATCATCATATTGTGATGTCTATTCAATAGGCCCCAACATATGGGTTCTTATGACTTTAAATGAGCACTTACGTTAGATTATGCTAACCATCCGATCCATGGCTCCTAAATATGTATGGTAATAATAAAAATGACCAACATACAAAAGATTAGTATCATTTAGCTGATATCATAGATATACATATAAGTATCATATCGTCCGATGCAGCTGTATCATATCCGTATCAGCACAAGACAGTATGTGATACAGGTCCATATTGGCCCGATACCCAAACTGACCCACATCGGCTTGTATCAACCCATATCGGCCGATATGAGGCGTATCGACATCGATATGGGCCAATACATGCCAATACGCCCATAAAAGCTCAATTTTGAAGAAAAAAAAAAAATCAAAATTTCACTCATTTCCCCTATTCTTTTTGTTATTTAAACCATAGGGGAAGCTTAAAAACTAATTTTAGGCTAGATCTAGACCTATTTTGAGATCAAAATAAATGATTTGAATGGGATTCAACAAATCAAAATGAAGTGGACCATTATGTGAAAAATCGGAAAGAAGAGTAAACCTACACTTTCTTTTTTATATTTTTTTCTTCTTTTTGTTGTATTTCAATGTAACAAACCCTAATTCACCAAATCATGCTTGATTTGAGTTCAATTAGGGCCCATTTAGTTTACCTTCAACAAGTCAAACCGACAACCCGCATTCTTATCAAAGAATGGTCTGATGCAACACCATTGCACTAAAAAAAAAAAAGGTATATTCTTGAATATCTTATTATTCTCTTTTTTTTTTCTTTAATTCTTTGGCTTAAATTATTTTTAACACCCCCCCGAATTGAATGGGATTCAACAAATCAAAACGAAGTGGACCATTATGTGAAAAATCGAGTAAACCTGCACTTTCTTTTTTATATATTTTTCTTCTTTTTGTTGTATTTCAATGTAACGAACCCTAATTCACCAAATCATGCTTGGTTTGAGTTCAATTAGGGCATATTTAGTTGACCTTCAACAAGTCAAACCGACAACCCACATTCTCATCAAAGAATTAAGGAAAAAAAGAGAACCGCAATACTAATATTCAGAACCATGGCCGATATGATCTTTGCACCATGGCCTGTCAATGGTTGTGTGGAAAACAAGTAGTCAGTTCAAAACAATGATTAGGTGACCCAAACGTCATTTAAAAGTTTAGGGGCACTACTAACATCCCCATGGAGGTGGGGAATGTTAGCATTTCCCTCTAAAATATCATATAAAGAAAATGCATTTGTTCTTACACTAAATGTCAACTATGCAATGAGGTATTGTTACTACATTAAATTCATTTCTTGCTTTCAAAACTCAGCCCTCTGAAAATTTGAAAATCAACAAATGGACCTTCCATGGCATATAGTGGTCAAATGCCTCCTATTAAATTATTATAATATCTGATGTTAATACTATATGTGTGCAACAGTCCCAAGTTCCATATACGGTTAATGGAACAGCGAGATGAACATAAGATCTAAAACATGACGGGATCAAGCACATATTCGATCAGGAAACCACCTTTAACAGGAACCTCTATAGAAGCACTTTTAAGAGAGGTAAATTATACATGTCAAAATTGACAAAGGAAGAGAACAAGGCTTACTGGTAGACTGGTTCAAATGCTTGAACATCCTTGCAGTCGTCAATATTAGGAAATGAAGAATGATGTGCTAGAGCATGGACCAGATATGCAAGAATATATTCTGGATACGCCACAGGTGAGTTTGCATCATGTGGCCCAGATAGCTGACATGCCTTTTCTTGGTTACACATTTGAACAACTTCAATTAGGTAGTCTCTGCCCTATTAAATAAAATGCAAACAAAAGAACAATACAAGACATTGGCTGGTATAAGAAATTTCATGCTCATTAAAATAAACCAGAAAAGATAATGCAAAGAAAAATGCAGCAAAGAGATAATTTTATGAACCAATTGGCACTATCAGAACACTGACCTCTTTAAGCTCAGCTGGACAAGATCCTGTTATGTTGAATAAGAAAGCACAAGCATACTTTGCATCCAGCCGCTGCTCCTTTATATATTGGTGTACTTTCCTGAGGAATATTTTCCTAGCTTCAGGATGGATCTCCTGCTAGACAAGATAAAGGTCGTAATATTTACTGGAGAAGCTATTAAAATCTTTGCCTGAACATGTGCTAACTTATATCGAATGACATACCAGCAATAAACCAATCAGCACATCTTTGAACTCTATGGTGAATAAGAATAAAATGCTAAGTAAAGAAACTGTTCCGAGGAGAACTTTTGAAGGAAAGAAAAGGCTCTACCTGTGATGTTCTTAAGGTCAAATGAAAGATATCAACAGGAATTTTATGATCCCAGTACTTCGACAAGCGTAGGATTGCTTTTGCTGAAGCAAGCCTCAGATGGGCCCTATCTGCAGTACTACAAAAATGGAGAAAAGAAAATTCCTTTGATGTAGTTTTGCAATCAACTTTTGGAGGGATAACTAATATGTAACATTTATGTAAAATGAGCAATGATACCTGTCCTAGGAGAAAAAGGGGCCTACTGGCTGAAGTAGAGTTTCAATACCTTGATTTTATATCCTTCGAAATCTCCCCAAAAGAAGATAAATTCTTTAGGATTCCAAACAGCTTTTCTATTCCCAGACGCAGATGAGCGTCTTTTGCAGGTAAGTAGCTCTTCACCAAAGCTTTAATGCCAAATATCTGCATTGCAACAACCAGAGCTAAAATCCGCATGAAGGGTGCACCAGGGTCACATGGAGCTAAAGGCAAATAAAACAATAGACAAACTTCAGGAAATCAATGTGTTCCAAAACGGTAATGGTGGCCGTTATGATACAGACCGGCCGTTACGGCCCTTTTTTATTTTTTGAAAAACTGTTACAGGACAATTAGGGGGCCGTTACGGGCCTTACGGTCCGTTACAAGACCATTACAGGGTCTTTACGGCCTGTTTTTTCTGTTACGGCCGTTACAGCCATTTCGACCCTGTAACGTGTAACGGTTATGACCGTTACCATTACGTAATGGCTGTTATGTAACCAATTTTGAATACCGTGCAGGAAATAGATAGTTGTAAACATTGAAATTTAATAAGTAGAATAACTAGAGGAAAATAACCTCATTCTCCTGGCTCACCTTCAAGAAACATAGTTCACTTTGTTCTTCCCAATAGGCTTTAGTGTTATCTTCCTCCTGAAGTGGTGACAAACATAGAGAAGTGCGTATGAAATGGACGAAATGGATGATAGCAGCATAAGATTAATCAATTTTGTAGAGAAATCATACATTACTGCACTGAAGAATGTTTCCCATTATAAAATCCACAATTTCATCCTCTCTGGTTTCAAAAACTGGCAATGCAGCTTGCGCTATGCATCCCAGAGATTGTAGTACAGCAGGCATATGTGTTTTTTTCTCCAGCATGTCCACAAGCTTCTGTAATTCCATAACAAATCCCATTGTAATAGGTATATTGTCATGAGTAGTTGCAAAATGGCAGATTTGACTGAAAAGAATGGCAAAGGATGGTAACTTTTGGGGAAGATAAACCTTGTATAGAACTGAAAGAGACTTGAGCCCATCATCTTTCATTATCGCTGCTAAAGCCTGTACAGAATACTTGGCTTGCTTCCGGCTACCTTCTAAACATAGCCTCTCTAATAGAAGTTCTACTGAACTGCAATGAAACAATTAACATACATAAAAAGCATGTTAAACCAAGATGCTTTGACATGACCAAGTTTAAGATTTCTTTTGCTTTCACCTAGAGGTCATTGAAAGTTGTTCTCGAATGTTTCCACCAGCCCTTGCCAGAACATGCACAATACCCTCTTTAATTATCTCATTGTCCTCTTTAAGTAGAAGATTAAGGAGGTTCTCCTCAGACCCAGCCAGAAACAATGGACAGAATGATGCAAGAACCTGAAAAAGGTAACTAACCATGGTTCATAAACATAGTTTCAATTATGCTGCAGAAAATTAAGCAATGCCATGACTGACAGGAAAAAAGGGGCCAGCCCCATTTTTATTTTTATTTTATTTTTTTAAAGGAAAAACTTAAAAGTATTTCTCAACAGGAACCATAAAATAGAATAAATGTAATCTAAGGATTTTGCACATCATCATTATCATGTTAGCCTTTCTACTAGAAATTTGGGGTTGGCTTTCAAATGGTACACCCGCAAAAGTTTTACAATCGCTGCCAACTAATCATCGACCTTCCTCTTTTACTATGGCTCTTGGGACCATGGCAGAAGCTCAGATTGACACCATTCACATACCACCAGTCCCACTCAACAATGACCCCCAGCAGTACCAAGCAAAATAGGATCATGAAGGGGCAGGCAAACCGCAAAGCACGAAGCACCCGCGCGCATGAAAGGACATCATCCAATGGCAGGCATCATAGCCACTCTCACAAAATCTTAACCATTTATTATAATGGCCGACATAATACTCGTGATAAAACTAGTTCATATTTTCAATATTAACTATCTGATGGGCCACAGCCTACAAGTGTGTTAAAGTGTCAACTCCATAAAACTTAAAATCCCATTTTCTACAATGCAGTCTGTGTGGTTTAACAATTTTAAATAGCGAACAATGTGCAGCATAGCATTCACCCCTCTTAAGTGTGAGGCTTAAGCTACATGCTACTTCTAAATTTTTAATTAGGGTTGTGCTTAGTTGCGCTAAATATTGTAAAATGTTATAATATTTTGCACCAAATTAGTGTTGGTGCAACCAAACACAGCCTAAAATAACAGGAAAAATAGACAGATTAAATATAAAGCTAAAGAAAAAACAACCTAACTAATTTAATTCTATTACTTATATTATTTTACTAAAATCATTGAAAATATTAACTTTTTTTAAAAGAAAAATGTAACAAATTATTGAAAACATTAATTAATTCTAATGTTTTAGTGAAAAATAACTTGTAGTGTAACTGCGTAAGCTACGTAACATGTACCCAAAGTTCAAGTATCGGTATCACTACAAGTTTCGCTGGCTGGAGGTATGGAAACAATATCGATATCGGTAATAATATTGCCAATAACTGGAAATGTGGAGAAACACTGAGGAAACATGGGGAAAACAGTGGAATTTTTTAATGAAACTTTAGGAGATGCTAAAATGCACATATTTGGATATTTAGGAAACAAAAAATAAATAATAATAATAATAATAAAAACAAAAGAATGCATACATAATAAGTTTTCATTTAATGGGGGCCTAAAAGCATGTGCTATCGTAAGAAACCAGTCCAACCATCCCATCCATCCCATATATCCATCCAACCATCCATTAATATTTCAGAATATCAACAACACACGCTATTTCACTAAGAAATTGTCGACAACTGGAAGGGAAACGAAAGACTATGGCCTCGTTATCACCCGTGTTGCAATAACGATAATATCGCGATATAACCGATGTTATCATCGACAATTTGACACTGCATACAACCATGTGCCAATTAAATTTTGAGATGGAAATTTTCTTAATAAACAAATCTTTGGCAATATCTATACATTAGCGATATTATTAATATCTCGCTGATACACCGACGATACACGCGACACTTAGAATTTACACATTTGAAAATATCGGCGATATCAATACATTAGTGATACCCGCGAACACCTGGAATTTACATGGTCGAAAATATTGGCAATATATTGGTGATACTTAATGATGCATCGCCAATAACTAGAATTTCTTAGACTACCAGTGTTAGCGGTATCGTGAAGCTAGGGATACTGATAATATCGAGGATATTTCGATAATATCGGGAATACTGCAAACAATGTGTGTGCTATAGGCTACGTAGCATGTAGCACATGCAAAATTAGCATGTAGCGTAGGCTACAAGTGACTTAAGCTATTTTCATGAGCTACGTGGCATTAAGGCAAAGCTACGCCACGTAGCGTAAGCTACACGCTATATAGAGAAGCTATTTGCAACATTGGTTATGATATTCAGACCCTTCAAAAACCTCAAGTAGTAGACCCAAATGCTAGGATAATAGGATAGGGATAAGAGATCTGCCTCCTCTAAGATTGAACCCTAGATATGTTGGTGTTGTATGCCCTGAAAAGCCAATGTGACGATCTTATCCATTGAATTAATAATCTTAATCGTAGATCATGATGACCATGGATCCTTTGTGGACATGTTATTCATGCCATAACTAATATGCGGCTGTATCTTGATCATACACGTATATAGGTTAAAGTAGAGGGTTTCCTCTAATGTCCTTGAAAACTTGCTTTGGGCACAACTGTCACTAACCATGGAAGAGTTGTCTTCCATAAATCTTAGTGCCTTGTTACATGACCACCTAGCAGCTTTTAGGACGAACCTATGGTAATTATTATGTGGTCATCCTGTGTCAAGAAACCAATGACAAACCGGAAGGGAAGGTCTCCACCATCAGGTTCGATTATGAGTCGGTGCCTTTCCCTAGCACACATAAGAGTGTCACTGTTTATGGATGTGGGATCCCCACATAAGAGTGTAAGTGTTCATAGATATGGGTTGTTGTTATTAGACCCTTTGGATACTTGTATTGGAGGATCACTTCAAGTCTCTAGATCTAGAGACCTATCATGCATGAAAGCTAAGTTCAATTAGGGCTGGATTTGTGTAGCCATGGGAGGGGTTTTAGGGCTTGGTTTTACTAAGTATGTTGTGTGCCAAGCACTATACTTTCTAAATGACAAAAATACCCTCAAAATAAATTTTAACCCCTTCTCAATGTCCTCTTAAAAATCCAATGTCCATCACTATCAGAAGGCTATTGCAGGGATGAAATTGGCTAAATGTTGTCCGAGTTATATAAAGTAAACATTGCCAGACCGATCCCGTGGGATTTGGAGGGATGGAATGGAATTTAAGGTAATGATGGTGGTGTCAGTGGATGTCGTCTAAACCTATGGGATGGAACGAATTCCAGGATGACGGAGTGCGTGTTTGGGATGGCGGTTGGATTCGGTGTAGACCGTGGATTTACAGCCAGGCGTGTTTGGAGTAGACCTCTGCCATATCCAATGCCCGCGCATTTCATCGGCTATGTGGGCCCCACCATGATGTTTGTGTCTCATCCATGCCGTCCATCTACTTGCTGGATGAGCCGCTGTGATCTTCCTTTATTTTTAGGGTGTCTGGTCGTTGTAGATTTTTACCATCTTTGAATCTGGTTAGACTCCCATGATAGTTTATCACCGTCTAAGAGCGACACTGACTCGTCCAAGTTAATTCTTGTATGGACATCCAGACCGTCAAAGTTGTGGGGTACATTGTTGATGGAGTGTACAACTATCATAGTGTACAGTGGAAGAGGCATTGCCATTTTTTTAATGGTGGTGAACGGTCACAGGAACTCAGATGAGGTGTGGGGTATAGCAGTATATATCTTTTCTTTTTTTTTCCCCTATTTATTTCTTAAACCGATGGAGGGAATGGAGAAAACGGTGGGACGGATTCACTGAATCCGATCAAAATCCCACGCAGCGTTTACGAGGGCGGCGCCATCGCCCGTACATATACTGGCCAAACAGCTAGTGGGATGGACGAGTCTGGATAACCGCAGAAAATTGACGGATATCCCATATCCAGCGCCCGACTATATAAAGTAAACATTGCACCTCCACCTCATGGTTCTAAATGATGGTATTGGTCGTCATATCGGCCCCATGGAAAAATGATATGATACGGCGTCGTGTATTGAAATCGAGGTCGCATTGGCTCGTATGGGTTAGAATTTTTTTTTAAGCAAAAAAATGTGAAAATATCAGAAAAAATGAAAAAACAAAATGAGATATTCACGAATCTATCTTCTTCTTCTTCTACTTCTTCTTCTTTTTGTATTTTGACCATGTATTCAATGGTATATCGGACCGTTCTTTGGTAAGAATGTTGTCCTAGCGGGTTGACCTACTGTAAGTTTGGGTCCCCAACTTCAATTTCCCCAATAATAACTAAATCACCAATAAGCTTTGATGTAAATCTGATGCAAAATACTCCCCCTAGACATGCATTACATTTCAAGTTTCAAAATATTTATAAAAAAAAAAAAAAACAATTAACAAAAGAAAATGAATTTGAAGAAAACTAGACATAATATTTGCAAAAATAATAAAAATAAAAAAAAATTCAAGATCTTAATAAAATTACCGTGTAATTGAAAAAAAAAAAAAATTCTGAAATTTCTGTAGAAATTACCCAAAAAAAAAAAAAAAAAACTTTATTTCTGATCATATTTGATCGAAAATGCCTCCTTAGATTTGTGATCAGATTAAAAAGAAAAAAAGAAAAAAAATTGGAAATTCCAGAATTTTCGACGGAATAAATAAATAGAAAAACTTTTTTTCCGATCGAATCTACTATAGATCTGATCAGAAATGGTTCCCCACTCCAAGTCAAAGATCAAATTCAAAAAACATAAAATGTCTATGGAATTTTCAGAATTTTCGACAAATTTAATTAAAATAAAACTTTTTTTCCTCTGAGCAGATTTGTTGTAGATCTGATCGGAAATGGTTCGGTGATTCCCCTCTCTAGATCTAAGATCATATTGAAAAAAACAATTTTCAAAAATTTCGAATAAATTTGGGCGCAAATGGCATAAATTTTAAAAAAAAAAAAAAAAAAAACCCAAAAATGATCAAAACGATCTTCAAATTTGGTAGTTTTTAGTAGATCTAGGCATATAATTAAAAAAATTAATATGGATTTCAACAAGGATCAATAGAAAAAAATGGATTTTTTTAACTTATTTTCTGATTTTTTTCAAAACCAGCCCAAAATGTTTCGATCCTTCAAATCGACCGAAATCCGATGTTTTGATCCTCCAATTAGTTGTTAATGGCGCTAAAAATCCCTATAGGTTGATATATTTGAGGGGTTTGAAAGCTTGGATGAGGGGGAGGGACATCAAAAGGGGGGGGGGGCTGCTTTTTGCTGTTTTTATGCCAAACCGATACGGGTACAGCATATCGGCACCGGTACAGGCTGTATCAGCAGCCAACCGATACCGATACAAGCCTATATTATGTATCGCATCGAGCCAATACAGACACGATACATCCGTATCGGCCGATATAATACTCATTTTATGGATCTATGCTCAATTTCTTTTATACATAGATGGTCTGATGTAAGACATGAAATTAAATATGATATGCAAGAGTTCAAGCTTTAGATTATACCAATTTTAAACAATCACAAAATTCCACATCCTACATACGATCAAATATTCAAAAAGGGGAATCTATGGGGGTCCAAGCCTACCCAAGTTTAGAGCTGGATCAAATAAATTTATAAACCAAACAAGCCCAAAGGAGAGTAAGATTCAACCATTCTTGCAAAGGATTATTACCCAATTCAAGAGATTCACCATGTTTCAATTCGGGAGAAAATCTAGGGCTCAAATTTGGGAATAATTGGGATTTGGGATTCTTTGTGATTAAGGATCTGGATTTGGGTTTCAAGAGGAGGTAAAATAGAACCTGCGATGAGCCACATGCGTTAATGCAGGGGCATTTTCGCACCGGGCTCGAGTGGGGTAGCCCGTGGGATGCGGGGACACACTCGGGGTGGGTGACCCATGTGATTTGGGGCCCAAGGGGGAGGTCTCGTGTTCGAGACTCCTCACCGAGGGTGATTGATGCGCATTTCACACCAGGCTCGAGTAGGGTAGCCCGTGGGATGTGGGGACACACTAGGGTGGGTGACCCATGTGATTTGGAGCCCACGAGGGGGGTTCGGCCGAGGTCCCAACCCATGAGATGTGGGGCCTAGGCTATGAGATAAAGGGATTAATTCGCCATACTCAAACAGTTCGAGCCTTTAGAGCAATTGGTTAATTGTCCTGCTACTCCTGCATCAAATTGGTATCAGAGCGGGAGGTCTCGTGTTCAAGACTCCTCACCGTGGATGATTAATGTAGGGGTATTTTCACACCGGGCTCGAGTGGGGTAGCCCCTGGGATGCGAGGACACACTCGAGGTGGGTGACCCATGTGATTTGGGGCCCACGGGGGAGGTCTCGTGTTCGAGACTCCACACCGGGGGTGATTAATGCACATTTCACACCGGGCTCGAGTGAGGTAGCCCGTGGGATGCGGGGACACACTCAGGGTGGGTGGCCCATGTGATTTGGGGCCCATGAGGGGGGTTCGGCCAAAGTCCTAACCCATGAGATGTGGGGCCTGAGTTATGAGATAAAGGGATTAATTCGCCACACTCTAACAGTTCGAGCTTTTAGTGCAAGTGGTTAATTGTCATGCATCATGTGTGGACAACGGCTGGCCCTGGACGCACTTGCGTGACCACTCGTCCTCACGTGTGCAGGGCCCACAAAGTCGAAAAGCAAAGGTAGGATTGCCTCCATGCCAAATTTGGTGTCGATCCGATGCATGGTTTGTGCGTGGTGCTCTACTGAAGTTTCAGCCCCTCTGATGGGACCCGCCATCTGAAAATCTGTTGTTGAAGAAAACTTGGGTACAAGAAAGGGTGAATCTGAATAAAGAAGGGATGTAGAAGAGGATGGTTGTGGGGTGTAAAGAAGTGGGGATGATTTGGGATGATTGTGGCTTCGAACCACGGTAGTTAGCCCTTCAAGGAAGGGAGGATTTCGCACCCAATTCGATTCTTCAACCCAAAGAGATAGAGAAGAAGAAGAACGCAGAATTTTTATTCATAAACTTCATTGAAAATACCTACATGCGGTTGCTTATTTATAAGAAAACCCTAAACCCCAAAAAACAACTTTACCCTTGCGCCATGTGCACACACTAATACTTAAAACTAAAGTAAATAAAATAATAACTACTCTACACAATCAAAATCGTTCATGATGTTTCTAATAACAAGAATAATCAAAACTCAAAATCCTAGATAATCTAAGGTAGTGGGCCACGATCATGAGATCCGATGGTAGAATCTATATGATGATCGGGTCCACTCCAATGCTCCATAACACAGCCCCTAATTGTGAGGCCCTCCAAAGATGTCGTAATCAATCCAGATCGAAAGTGGGGCCCTCCTCCTCGAATATGTGCGTAGGGTGGGGGGCGTGCGCATGATGTCTCCATCATGGTCCCTCCTTTCTACTTCTTCGTCGTCTTCTTCTTCTTCTTTTGGAGGGTTTTGTGTGTAAAAACCTTGAGGTTGCAGGTTCAATCCAAGCTTACCTCGGGGGGTGGGGGGAGGAAATCTTCCATCACTCCTCAAAATTCGGCTGGTGGAACTAGTTGCAGGAAAGGCAAAAGATTCCAACATGAGTAATATTAGCAAAGTGTTTAATTTGCTCATGTTTATGAATGATTCTTTTTTCTTCTTTTTGAAAGTCAACAATATATTATTGCTAGGTTGACACCAAAAGAATACAATAAATAAATAAATAAGAAGGAAAAAAGCCAAAACATAGTAAAGCTACCCTACCGCTTCAAGGCAAACAGACTCCCAATCCTTTACATTCGCTATCGCCTTTTTGAAAACATCGCTTGCCCAACTAATTCTATTCCGAAAACATCTATCATTCCTTTCCTCCCATACTACCCAAATTCCAACCAACAACAACATCTTTCATTGTGCTTTCGCTTCCTTACCAATTCCTCCCCCATCCCATACCCAAAAAAAATCCAAATTCTTTAAATTAAAAATAAATAAATAAAATATCCCATACTTCTCTAGCGGAAGGGCAATAAAGAAAAAGATGGTCCACCATCTCTTCATCATCAAACATATATTCATTATCCCCATCCCTCTCCTTTGATGATTATCAATTGTTAGCACCTTCTTTCTTCCCACGAGCCAAGCCAAAGCCGTCACTTTATGAGGAGCCCTATAAAACCACACCGGGGATGTGTGGCCATATATTCCTTTTCTGACAAAGACCCAACCATGAAGTAATAGAATGATTTGATCCAGAATTTACCCGATTCTCTTTTATCCATACCATAGAGTTCTGCTCTCCCACTGATGGCGTTACTTTTTGAAGCATTCCCACCAATTTAATCATCGCTTCTTCTTCCTCTTCCAATAGATTTCTTCTACATAACAGGGCCCAAATCACCTCATTCCCTTGCATAAAAAAACAACTAGCGACCAAAATATTCTGATCCACCGAAATTCTAGCCAAACTAGGAAATTCTTCTTGAATAAGCTTGTCTCACATCCAAAAATCAACCCAAAAACAGGTACTCCGTTACTCCTTCCATCCCCCAATGAGAAACCTACCCCTTAAATTTCCCTCTCAATCTTGCTATTGCTTTCCAAACCCGATGCTTTATATAAGAAGACCCTCTTATCTGCCTTCTTGCTTCCTTTAATCTGTATTTCTTTGATATAGCCAGTTTCCACAGACAAAAAAAAAAAAAAAAAAAAAAATCCTCCTTGCCAAGACGCCAAAGGCATTTCCCTAGAAGCACATTATTCATCACTTCCAAACTTCTCATGCCAGCCCCACCTTCTTGAAAAGGCTTGCATACCTCCTCCCATTTCATTAAATGCAATTTTTGTCTGTCTTATGCTCCTTGCCAAAGAAAATCTCACCTAGGTTTCTCCAATCAATTTATGCCCCATTTCAAACATCTGAATAGAGACATGTAGTAAACCGGGAGATTTGACATAGTCAACTTTATCAACGTTAAACTTCCCCCTAAGGAAAAATGTCTTCTTTTCCAAACTGATAGCTTCCTTTAAAATCTTTTTATCACCTTGTCCCACAAATGCTTAGTTAGTTTTCATATACATAGTAGTAAGCCTAATTACGCCGAAGGAAAAGACCCTATCCGACATCCAAAAATACAAGAAAATTCCCCCACCTCTTCCTTGGATAAATGTATCCCCAACAATTCATATTTACTTATACTTACCTTTAATCCTGAGACAACCTGAAAACAAGAAACTATCTTCCTTGAGTTATCAACCATTTCTACCCTTGCATCACAAAATAGAATCATATCATCAACATATTGCAAGTGTGACACTTGAAATTCTGACTTGCCCACCTTGAAGCCTTCTATCAGTTTTATAGCAACTCCTCTTTGAATCATATGACTTAAGGTCTCCATCGCTACTACGAATAAGTACTGAGATAGCAGGTCCCGGAGATAGCGGGTCCCCTTGCCTCATCAGCAAATGGAAAAAAAAAAAAAAGTAAAAGCAATACAAAATTGGTTTGGATTAAAGGCAGTCTTGGCGATTTAGTGAGTGGTGGGTAAATTGTGAGTTTGTTGGAGATAGGTTAAAGAGAAGCTATGGAAACATATGATTTGAAGAGATTTCGGAATCAAATTAGTGGCTTGGGTAGAAGATGCCCACTACCAATGTTTTAAATGTCGACGATATCGGTCGATACATCCCATGATATATCTTGTATCCCACCTGTGAGATACAAAACGCATAGATAGTGCCGATATATCCCACATGTTCGATCCGATGAGCATTTTCAATTTTTTGTTAAAATTATGTTAAATCAGTGTCAAATGATTACAAATCTATTGGTTCTTCATGTTTTGCATGAAAAATCATGAAGATTGAGCTTTGATTTCGATATCCATTGGTTCTTCGTGTTCTCCAAAAAAAAAGTAAAAACAATACAAAATTGGTTTGGATTAAAGGCAGTCTTGGCGACTTAGTGAGTGGTGGGTAAATTGTGAGTTTGTTGGCGATGGGTTAAAGAGAAGTTATGGAAACATATGATTCGGAGAGATTTCGGAATCAAATTAGTGGTTTGGGTAGAAGATGCCTGCTACCGATGTTTTAAATGTCGACGATATCGGCCAATACATCCCATGATATATCTTGTACGCACAGGTAGTGCCGATATATCCCACATGTTCGATCCGATGAGCATTTTCAATTTTTTCTTAAAATTATGTTAAATTAGTGTCAAATGGTTACAAATCTATTGGTTCTTCATGTTTTGCTTGAAAAATCATGAAGATTGAGCTTTGATTTCGATATCCATTGGTTCTTCATGTTCTCCATGTTTTTTTTCGAAATCTTCATTCAACTAGCTATCAATTGAGACTAATTTCGAAACTTGCGTGTAGGTGGTCCAATTTGGGAAATTTTGGGGAAAAATTTCCCCAATTTCTCTCAAATTGCTTGCAATGTTGCACTCCAAACATGAAATCAAGCATGTATGAGAGCTGATCTACTGATTTGTTAAGTACTCATCAATTTTCAGAAAATAAAATCATTTTTAATTAAAATTAATAAAAAAAATAGTAAAATATTAATTCTTTTTCGAAATTTCCCTTCAACCAGCTGTCAATTGAGACTAATTTCGAAGTATCTAGGAGGTGTTTGATGAAATAATCATCACATATACTTTAAATGTTATACATTCAATTTGAATATAGTTGCATTAGTTCAATCAGATAGCACATAGCTTAGGACCCTACACAAAGGAAACCTATTATGTGCACTTCTTTTTTGAGATGTTATTATTTAAAAGTGTATATTAAGGTCTTTTTTAACAATCCTTGAAGTTTCATTGAAAATTTCAACCATTTTCCCAATGTTTCCCAATAAGTGAGATAACTTACCCGATACAAACGATATATCCCGCATGATAACCAATACGTATCTGTATCCCAAGGATGCGATACGTAACGCGATACCGATATTTTGAACACTGCCTGCTACTAAGCAGAAGACTAAAGGCAACTGTCACATTATCCAAGTGACTTTGGAGAATCCTATCAGCAGTGACCCAGTTTGTGGAGCAGATTCTAAAGACATTTACACCAAAGATGTGATTTATGCAGATTCTAAAGACATTTACACCTTAGCTGTGATTTGTTACAAGAAGGCTTTTGAAAAATCATTACAAACAACTTAAGAATATCACGGAAGGAGCAAACATTTTTCCCTTGGGATCTATTTTCTTGTTTGATCTCACTGTTTTATGACCAAAGGAAGCACTATCCATGGGCCTATTAAGAATATGCCACTGGATATTCTCAAGAGTCTTTTAACTTTCATTGTGCTTCTTCTACTTGATTGTTTTTCATAAGATTTGACAGAATCCTCAAGTACAATAAAGTAAAATGCTAATCAAGAAAAAGAAAAACCCAGAGTATATTGAACCATTAAGTGGTGCACCACTATGACCATGTGTATATAGCATTACAAAGAGAATAATTTTGTAGATTGGACACATTTCTCAGGCTAATAAAACTGCCGCCTCGCTCTCTCCTTCGAGATGGTGGAAGCTCAATGGAACTCTTGGTAATCCAGGGTGTTCTGGAGTTGGGATATTGTTAGACATCACAGGGGTTGTACTAGGCTTGTCTTTGCTGGCCCTTCTCGATGGATTGACTCTAACCAAGCCACTAGCTGGGTTGCAGCTTTCTCTCACTTCCATTCAATCCTTGGAAAGGGTAATCATTGGATGAGACTTGAAAAGTGCACCATCATGGGTCTCTGAATTTTTGCCTTGCACTTGAAAGCATTTCTTTAATGTTAATAAGATCAAAGGGTTGTTAGCATGTACATCTTTTAGCTAAGTTCCTAGAGAGGAAAATTCTACACCCCATGTTTTGGATAAATAAGGGAGTATCAATGCAATCTTTGTATGTGGTGACGCCTAGCCAATACCTTAATGGATAGGACCCCTGCTTTTCTCTTAATTAATAAATATTTGTTACTTATAAACAAAAAGATTAGACACATTACCACCAGTAGATTCATGCATGATTGAACGAGTTCTGTATTTCCTGCAGATTTGTATGCATCAACCTCCAAAAGAATTTCCCTCACATACGCCTTGTTGAAGAGTAAGTAAGAGCACTTGATTGACAGTGTTCCCAGAAAATCATGAAGTGGGTGTTTCTCAACCAGGATCTTAAGCAACTCATCCTGCAATGAAAAGGGAAACTTTATCCTCTGAAAAACATTCGGCGGAGATGATATTTCCATCTCCAGCTTTCAAAGATTTGCATGTCACGTCATCATTTGTGATTTCCTCAACAATAGAGATTTAAAAAGAAAATACCCTAGCAGTATAAGCTTGCTGGAAACTAGTGTCAGGATCAAGTAGCTTTGTTAAAATCTTCCAAATATTTGCATCTTTCAATTGATGAAGAATCCGAAAACTCTCCTCAGCCTTCCCAGGATCGCCAAACAACTGAGACATGGTCCGGAAGCAGAGCACAATTCTCTTTTGCAGCTCAGGAGCATCACTGTCCTGCATTACAACAAGATTGAATTGCTATGACATTTCCAACATCAGTGTTAAGATTAGCAATTCAACTGTAGAGAATGATGAACCTGATTTGTCTGTCTAATAGACAGATACTTCTGCATTTCTTGCTGTAACCTGCAATCCAAGAGGAAATGCCCTGAAAATCCGTGAAAAATCTATCAAATACTAGAAAATGAAGAGGAAGAGAATTCTGTAAAACATGACAAAAATGCATGATGTCAAAATCACACATTTTGATTCATAACGAACCTTTGCTTCTGCGCAAGAAGCTTCTCAAGAGCTTTCATGTCAACTTTTTCGAACCCTGAGAAAATTGTTATCCAATATTTTACTTTATCTTTGATATAGAACTCGGCAACGGGTAGAGAACCACATAGAATAACTTCAATTGCCTCGGATCTGTAGGAAGCAGTTCAAGGCATTTTAGGACATCTTTCTTATCAGAAAATGAGAAGACTAGACTGAATATAAAATAATTGCTGTTGTAGAATTGAAAGATGCATCAATAAGTTTGAAAAATCGAGAGTACAATTCAATACAAGACACACTTTCAAGGAGAAAATATGACAAGGTATGAATGGAGGACCCCACCATCGATCTGGCTCGATGACGACGTCCAGGGAGGGCCTCCTAGCTAGAAGTCAAGTTTTGGTTCAAAAAAGTGGCCTGATAGTCAAGAAAAGCCCACCATGGGATCTCATGATCGTGGCCCACTCGTCGAATTAGTTTTATATTTTAGGTTTTGCTTATTGTTATTATTTAGAACATCGTGAACGCTTTAGATTTCCTTGTTTGGTTTTTATTTTAGTTTACTTTATCATCAAGTAATAGGTGTCGCACATGGTGCGAGTTTTTGGGTATAGGGTTCTCCCTATAAATAGGCACCCCTTGTAGTTCTTTTCATTCATTGAAGTTAATAAAAAATTTCTGCTTTATTTTTCTGCTCTCTTCGTGAGTTGTGGAAGAATTCAAAAGTGGGTGTGAAGCCCTCCCTTTTCGAAGGGCTAACTACCGTGGTGCGAAGCCACATCGATCCCAATTCACCCCATCTTCCATCATCTTTTTTTCCATCTTCCCCCACCATCCGTACTTCGAATTTGTCCTTTTGTTGCATCGAATTTCTTCGTTACAGCATGTTTCCAGATTTCGGCCCGGAGCTGAAACTTCGGCGAGCACCACGCACAAACCGTAAATCGGATCGAGCTGATTGGGGGTTTTGGAATCCATCCCTAGCCAACCAGGCCAAGGTGGCCTTTTTCTGAATAGTGGGGCCCACACACGTGCGGTCGGGATCACATGCATGTCCGTCTGGGCCATTGTTGTTGTCCACACGCGGGATCATTTTTTAGCTCAGGTTTTTATCCTCTTTTATCCTCTCATAGCTGTTTTTTCATGAATCTTAACCCTAGATTACATGATCCCTAATTGATTTGCCCCTTTTTTCACCTTAGGGTTCCTTGAATTGAAATTAGGGAATCCCTTGAATTAGGGACTGATTTTTATGCATGAGTAGTTGATTTTATTTCCCTTTGACATCGTTTGGTTTATAATTTTTATTGGTCCAGTCCTAGCCTGTGTTGGCTTGGACCCGCATAGATTCCCCTTTTTAATTGAATGTTTGGATTTTCATGTGGGACGTGGAATTTGTGTGATTGTTTCTGAATTGGTAGGATCTAAGCCTGAAATCTTGCATCAATAAGTTTGAAAAATCGAGAGTACAATTCAATACAAGACACACTTTCAAGGAGAAAATATGACAAGGTATGAATGTCAGGGAAAAGCCCAATGAGGTATGTCTAGGCACGTATCTTGCCTCGATAGTAGAGGCATGTGCTCCTGAAACCGTTTGAAAGCTTCTGCATCTAGGCACCATCTTTTCTTTCTTTTCTTTTCTTTTCTCCCTCCACTTTGGGTGCAATATTTTTTCTTCTACCAAGCTCCTCATATGGGATGAGACATGTCGCATGGACTCTTCTAAAGAGACAAGGTACCTTTGGAGATTCACCACATTCCAAACTCCAAAACAATACTTCCGACGCAATACTTACCTACTTTTCTCTTCAATTTTGATCTTAATATGACATAATACAAAGTTGCATATACCTTTAATTCTTTTCCACCCTTTCCAATTGAAACGTTCTATAAAGACAAGATCGCATAATACCTTGACTTTCATTAACCATGCATACTAATCACCATGGCTTCTTATCCCCTCTACAAGCGGTAGAGAGGCCATTTTGGATACCAATTCAACTGTGAAGTGGATCCTAGATGACATGGATACTTCCCATTTCATAACCAACCAAAATAGTCACCGTCAGAAACTTCCATACACTGAAGTGAGCCACTTCTGCCTCCAGACAGATGTCTAAAAATGCAGAGGGTGATTTCACATGATGCAATTACGTCCCACCTAAAGTGAGGCAGCTATCTCCTTTTATATGCAAGGACCACAGCTATACTGTACAACTGATGTATGGAGTAGGGCTAATTTATGAGACCAAGTGTATTTTGTAGTCTGATGTGGAATAAAGGGTAAGTGTTAGGTAGCCTGCAAAGTTTGTGATGGTTGGCTTTTTGTTCTGTCATGTAATAAACAGAGAATTTCAAACCTGTATATACACTTTATAAGCTGAACATATGGCTTGTTTAAATTATTTCCAATTATAATTATTCGAAACCGTGAGGTTATGCCTCAAAGCCCTTGGCAAATGCCTGCCTTACCCTTCATCTTTAGAATCAACAGTAGCTTGCAGGGCTCTAGAACTTTGAACAAAACTTTTTTTAGTGATTCAACTGTAATAACTATTAACAATGCATTAAACTGGAGTAGATGATGGAGTCCATGTAACCAAAACATCAGAAGGTAGGGAATGTCCATTTAGGTTTTCCCAAAGTTTGTGTCAAAGAATGAGGCAGCAAGTCTGCAACAGCCAAACACACACCTTCCCAGAAAAATTGCAGAAATCAACATCCCACCTGAAATCTCTGTCGTAGATACATCTTAATATCCTCCCAGGCATCCACTTGAATTCATCAGCACTAACTGAACCCCCAGAATACTTTGAGCAATAATGCCTGTATAGCTCTGCTAGCCTCTCCATAGTATATTTTTTAACACTAATCTGAAAGATTTTCAAAAGAAAATACCCAATAACAAAGTTGACCAACCTTTATAAATAGAATAACCAAACAAGTGAAAAGATGAGATGTGAAAGTACAGATTTGTCTCGAAGGCACTCAGCAACAAGTTGAATAGTCTCAGCTGGAATTGATTTCAACTCGAGACATGCTACATCAAAAACTGCAGAGACAACTAGTTTCCGAACATTTTCATCACAGTCATGAAGCTGCTTGCAGAGGGCAGCTGTAAATGTTCATCCAGGTAAAAGTCAATCTATGCACCTAACATGATTTATCCTTTCCCAAACAAAATAAGGCAGACAACAATTCAGAAACTTCTTACTTATGATCTCTGGAGCTTCGGTTCTGGAAGGATTCAACAGCAGACAATTTTTTACATTCTCAGCAGCAGCAACACGAACTTCCACTTCTCTATCAGATAGCTGGTTCAGAAACTCAGAGAAGAGTGGCTGAAATGTTTCAGAGATGGCATGGCCAGGTAAAGCAAATAGGTCTCCAAGGAACTTCACCGCTTTCAGCCGCATATCTAATTGATCTGTCTGCATAACTTGAACCATGAGCAGTGATGTTGATAACCAGTTTGCTAAACTTATTACACAAGGAAAATAGCAGGAGAAAGGTATAAGACTATCAAAGCTGTCTGGCATCAAAAAAGATATACATCTCCAAAATTCATGTCATACACAATAACAAGCTACAAATGGGATTATATCCAGAATCGCCTCCAAGTTCCAATAAATGAAAGAGGCAACTCCTTTACTTTTCATATGTTGGATGATTCATTTAGTTTATTTGTCACTAGCCACTGTACAAAAAACGATTTACTTCTTAGAACTACATGGTAGAAAAGGAAGACATGCTGAAAACAAAGGAATGATTACCAATAGTTCTCCTCTAAGGTATGGAACAATTTTGCCAAGGATCTGAGGAGCACATTGATATATATCACGAATGACTTTATGATAGTTCAGTTGGCTCTTCAAAGAGCTGTTATCCCCTGACATTGATGATACAATAAGCTGCTTGATGCAAGGTTCAAGCTTTCCTGTACAGTGTTGTATAACATGCATAGCAAGCCTCCGTGCAGCCATAGAAGAACCCTAACATCACAAACCCCAAAAAATAATAATAATAATAAAATCAACTGTAGAAAGAAAAGGTCGCAGAAGTATCTTAAACATGAGGGGCCATAGATATCTGTTTAAGGAAATGAGATTCCAATTGACCAGTAAGCAAAGAAAACTATATTGATGGGAAATATCAACGAGAGACGGAGCATATATCTATATATATATATATATCAACGAGAGATGGAGCAACTCACATTTTTTTCCCAGTCTAAAGCAGACAACAAAATTAGTAACAGCTGCTCCTGGATATCCTCACTCTCATCTAAAAGAAAGACCATGATTGTCTGCATTGATGTGAGAACACTCTCTGGATGATCATCACTGCACACATAAAAAATCAATAAGAATAGCGAACATGCATGTCAATCTCTTGAATCAATT
Organism: Magnolia sinica; assembly: GCF_029962835.1. Lineage (NCBI taxonomy): Eukaryota > Viridiplantae > Streptophyta > Magnoliopsida > Magnoliales > Magnoliaceae > Magnolia > Magnolia sinica. Next base: position 21,414,446 of record NC_080582.1, on the reverse strand, counting down.
GAAAAAATAAACAAAGACAATTTAACAGGAATATTGGAAAATCTGTTAGATACCATCATTCCCATACATATAAGATTATAACAATATTTAAATGCAGAGGCATCGTGAGTTTCCTACAAATTAGTGCAGAATAGACCACTGTTTGGTTTTAAATGGCAATGTTTTATGTAATGGTATTGCACAATGTATCGCACCCTTGGGATACAGAAATATTGTGGGAATATTGGGAAATATTGCATTTATTGCATAATGCATCACAATCTGGAAGAAAAATAATTGGTGAAACATTAGAAAAATGGTGAAAGCTTCAGGAGATGTTACAAGACACATGATTACACACTTGCAACACAAACCATTAAAAAAATTTGTTATAGTTTTCAATTGTTCAGGGGACCAAACTCTCCGCTGTCAATCATAAGTGATGCAATTATATCCAAAGTGAGTTCATATCATCCAAATGTCATATAGTACAAGCAATAAAACACAAACAATGTCCCCAAAAACTAAAAGAACCAAAAGCATAACTTGGTCCCAGACCCACATGGAGTTATGCTGGCATGGACGAAATATGGGAGTTGGCGTGAAGGACAAACATTTTAATTTGCCCATGTTAAGAGGAGAGTGGGTGTAACCGCAACATCCTTCTTAATCAATCGCGGATTATCGCCCTTGTGATGTAGCAAAGAAAGGGATCAAACTTCTTTTTTATGGGTGAGAGATTGAAATGTATTGAGAGGTAAATGTATATATACCAATGACCTTAAATTTGGAGAAAAAAGTATGCATGCCAATTGTAGATTCATCATTCCCGCTTGATTGCCATAAATAAGATAAGAAAATATCCACTAATAAACTCTGGGTCTTGGGTGGCATGGTCACAGGAAATATCACAGTTGTAGCGGGAAATATTGCGGAAATCACAGAAACATTGCAGATATCGCAGGAAATATCACAGACATCACGATACATCTTTTTTATTCTTCTTCAAAGGATAACTAAAATTCATTAAATTAAAGAAAGGGAAAGCAATTCCCGAAACAAAGATAAGGGCAGTGATGGAGACATCAGAGGACCTACTCAGATGTACCAGAGACGGAGACGACCACCCACATCAACGCAACTTTCTTTGCAGATGGGTGACGAGTTCCAGATGGGGCCCGCCGGGCCATTTTGAAGATTCCGCATGCATTAAACGTGCATCAGGAAGACCCCGCCTTGGGATGAAGCATGTAGGCTGCTTAGGAGATCATTTAGTCATATGATTTCTATTTCGTGTCAATCCGACCGTTGGATCTTGTCGATCAAGCCATCAAGCCACCGAATCTTTTAGATTTGAGTCCCTTGGACTCTGATCTTACTTTCATTATGTTTTTTGTTATTTTTAGAAGTTATTTGATGGTTGAGATTGATAATAAATGTTTTAGTTTTCTTATTTTGGATGATGGGTCACTTCACTTACGTGAGTGGCATAGTTGTAATTATGCTGGATTTTTAATTCCGAATTTTTTAATTATAAAAGCACGGGGTGGGTGGAGTTCCAACCCTAGTAGAGATTTGAGAAGGAAAAAAAAAAAACTCTCTCATGTGGAGGAATTTTCCTCCTTCCAATTAAATTGTAAAATGATAGAAGCTTGTTTGGTGGTGGATTCATCACGGTATATCCTTATTCTTTCTCTTCATCGAAAGGTATTATTCTTCTTCTTCTCTTATCTTCTGCTTTTCTCTTCTACTATAACCTTCTAAATCATAGATCTTCAATTTCCTATTTTCCCCAATTTCTAAAAACCCTAATTCCAAAATCTTCAATTCACATGAACCCTAATTTTCCAAATTTCAGATTTTTCTCTTCCTAACCCTAATCATAAAATCTACAAATCTGTCCCTTGAGTGTGGAACGTGCCTTTGCTATATTGGAAGTTTTATCCTTCCATCGGGCTTAGTTTTAATTGATTTATGTGATTTCTTAGCATGCGGGCTTGTGATTTAGGTTAAATCAGATTTTATTTCCTATTGTTTACTCTTAATTACTTGGTGGATTAACATCTTTTGTTAATTAAATTACTTATATAGACTCTTTCATAATTTTCACGTCGCATGCTAGCATTAAATCATGTGTCCTGCATCAGGTAGCTTGCCCCAGAACAAGCGAGCTCTACCAGAAGAGGATGGGGTGGATCCTTTTGAGGGGGTAAACGATACTTTAACCCCCCAGCAAGGAACCTAGTCTCTTTGAAAATACAATCAGAACCCCCATGATGATTTCTGCACCCTAAAACCCAAGAGCTGACTTCTTTGTGAGGGACCTATATCACTTTGGGTAGCTGACAGAAATGCTTGTGAATGGCCGCACTGCCTCACTGATAGCTAGGGAGATGGCTTTGGTGCTGGAGTCAGCTTGATGGGACCAAAGAAAGCTGTCAATATTGATACACTCATCCAGAGGCAAACCAACCATCTTGCAGGACCCAAAAACCCCCCTAGAAATCTGGTGCCTTTGCCGATGGTGAGCCTCTCGTAGCTAGAATCGTTGCAATCACAACCCACGGTGTTTAGCCATTTCTTCCAATCTTTCTAAATCTCAGAGGGATTCATTATCACAAAATGAATATGGCCTGCCCACGAGATCACATTACAACTGAGTTTCTGGGAAAGCTTTTCTGCTGTGCATTCTGTCTCCTCGAAGATACGAATGTTTCTCCAGCATATAGAGAATGGAGTTATGGACCAGATAAGTTTACCTATCTTTAAATTCCCATCTTTCTCAGCTGATCATCTCTCGATATATCATCATACATGGAATTTGTTGTAATACCCCATGTTTTGTATTGGTTCCAAGCGATCTATAATAGTGGCTGATGTATCAGCCAACATGGTTGATACATTGAAAGGTGGTAATACATATGGATTTTAGCCACTCAAGGAGTCACATTGCACATTCAAATCACTATTTAGGCATAGCTACATGCACATCAGGTGGGCATAAAGTAACTTATCGGCGACTTAGTGATGATTGATGAATCACTAAAGTAGTATTTGAAGAAACAAAAGAGAAAGGAAAAGGTTGAAAATGTTCATTTGGTCATTCTCCATCAGAGAGAAATCATGTGAGCATTGTGTACAGATATCCCAAAATATTCTTAAAATGCCAAAGGACTTAGACAGGATCAGATGTGCATAATCAATGCAGCTCTAGTAAACAGATGATTTAGTGCATTACATAAAGAGATAAGCATTCCAAAGCCAACAATTATGATGTTTTTTTTTTTTCTAAAAAGAAGTGGCAGCCCCTGCAGTACTGAGGATTCTCAATGCATTCAATTCAAAGAGGAAGAAAAATCAATTGTAGAAAACAAATCATATGGTTACTCTTGCATAAGGTAAGTAAAAAATGCTAAAATCTATAAGGAACTGACCATACCTTGCAACAGAAAAGAATGTACTGAACATTTCATTCACTAGATCATCACATTCAAGGTCCAACATGACAACACATGACCTATATTTTGCAAGTGTTTCCAAGATAACGACCATCCTACCAAATGACGGATCATTGACATCGCCCAACCTACTAAATGTACCCACAATCAACTGAAAAATGTCCTGCAACAATGAAACGCTTTAATCAGGATGTAAATCTGCAAAGTGAAGATATGGGTTAGAGTATAGATTACAAAATGGACCTATTTAATTTGAAGATGAAAATAGAGTTAGATGCCTGTTAAGGAAGAAACATACCTTTAAAACATCATCACTGTAAGGAGCTTCCGGAGCTGTGATACGGGTAATCTCACAAATGCAATTTGCAACCAGGACATTCACATCTCTATCTTGGTGTTTCAGAAGCTCTGCTTTGGCAATTGAGTTAAGACATGGCTGCATTGACTCCATCATTAATAGTGATGGCGATTGGTCCAGCTCAGAAAGACAAGTTGCAGCTTGCTACATAGTGAAATGGCACCACAAGTGTTAATCAGAAGTACAATGTGACAAGAAAATGATTATTGTAAATGGAAAGTGTGGTGTGACCGTGTGATTGATAAAAGAGAGAGAGAGGAAGAAAAGAGGAGAAAGATTGAAAGGTGGAAGAGAAGGAGAAATTGGGGTTCACATCCATCCAATTTTCTAGGGGTTCAAATAACCTTTATAAAACCAAATGGAGCAATTTATCTGTAGTGGCTAAATCGATCCAAGCATTTTTTACAACCAAAGGAAAATTAAAATATCAGACCACGAAAAAAAAAACAGATGAAAGTTATAGCATGTACAATCGGTATGGAAACATCCACTAGTGGGAATATGATATTTGTAGATACTGCAAATGAGGTGTGGGATGCATTACAAGTGATGTATTCATCCAATAAAACATCTTCCATCCATATCAGTTGTTTGAAGAGATTTTTTTCATTCTAACAAGGAAACAAGTCCCTTAGTGAATATTATTCGAAACTCAAAAGGAATGCAGGAGGAGTTGAATACTATAATGTTTTAAGTTCTAAGTGTGTGTTCATGTGTCCTTTAATATTTCTTAAAGATTCGTTGAAATCTTTCATCATTTTCCCAATAGTTCCCTTGAACTGCAATACATTCACCGATATGTGCCATATTTCCAATGCAATACCGATATGTTCTTGTCTCCCAAGGTTGCGATACAGGCAATGACCTTAAAACACTGATCTTTTGCACACTTGCTTAGATCATGTGTCTTTTAAGTCACTTGTTTATGCATTGCCCTTTTGTGATTGAAGTGTGATCTGCAATTCTGGCCAAATTTCTCTCCCTAGGTGATGCCCGAGGAGATCCTTGACCTGTTGTATGCCTGGCATGGAGGAGGCATTGGTAAAGATTTTAAAGCAATCTGGCATCTAGTGCTAATGGCCACCCTCTGGGCAATCTGGAAGGAAAGAAATCTTTGCTGCTTCAGAAACATCTCTTCTTCTTCAAAGGTTGTGGCTCAAATCTTCAGGGACATGAAGGACTGGTCTTCAATCCTCAATCTGAGTGATATATCATTTATCTTACCCCTTCAGAATTAGCGTACCTGCCTCAGTTAGGGTCTGCCGGTGGGGTTTTTGTGGGTTCAGCCTTGTTAGCCTGTTTGTACAATTGGTTGTAGTCTCTTTAGGGCCTCTTCGTCTTTAGGCCCCTTGGGTTGTATAGTTGCTTAATAGCTTTGTTTAGTTTTCTTTTGTTTTGGCTTGTGTCGGTTTTGTTTTTTTGGGTTGCCTTGGCTCCCTCTTCTATAATATATATTCATTCTTCAAAAAAAAAAAAAAAAAAGGTGTCTTTCAAGTTTCTTTAGTTTTTATTCCCGAATAACTTGTAAAGGAGTATGATTTTCAATGCGAAGTCTGTCAAGTGGCTAAACACTGTAGAACTTCTTTACCTTCACATACCCAAGAAAAGTTCCAATCCCTTTATCTTATTCATTTTGGTCATTGGGGACCAGCCTTGGTGGTTTTTATTTTTGGATTCAAGTATTTCATTTCATTTATTGATGATTATTCGAATTTACATGGAAATATCTCATAAAAAGCAGGGATGAAGTGGTACCCATTGTCAAAATGTTTCATAAAATCATTCAAAATCAAGTTGATACTAATATGTAAATCAAGTTTATTACTCAGACAATGCTAGGGAATACCAACATCACGAGCTTCATAGTTATTTTCTTGAAGAAGGAATGGATCCCAAACCTCTAGTTTGTATACCCCCAACAAAATAGGGTAGAGCAGTAAAATCATCATCTGATGGAGGTTAATAGATCCATTCTGATGGGGACGCTGGTCGCTAACATCTATCAGGACAAAGCAGTTTTTTGCTGCAGCCTATATGATCAATAGGATGCCAACTCCAATTTTGGATGGTAGTTGCCCTCTAAAGCTTTGAGACCTATTTTTCCTTTATTTTTTATTCGCCAAAAGTTTTTGGATGTGTATTTTTGGTTCGTGTCCTTGGACCTACAAAGAACAAGTTGGGACAACAAGTTCCAAAGTTTATTTTCTTAGGACACTCTAATTCTCAAAAGGGATATAAGTGTTATTGTCCAGTTATGAGAAAAAGGTATAATCGTAAAGCTGTTACCCTCTTTAAGAATGTACCTTATTTTTTTTCACAAGGCAAAACTATTACCATAGGTGATGAGTCCTTTTTTCTCCTTGTCATTGTTGATAGTTCTTATAGTTTGAGTCGGGAACAGTCCAAGACAATTGAAAATTAGTTGAAGGTGTACACTCGAACAAGGACAGGGAATAAGGATATGCTCACTGTGTCAATCATCAACCATCATCAATCCTCGGACTCAATCTCTTCTACTGCATTGCCCACCTCGTCTAGGCTACCAATTGCACTTTGAAAAGCAAAATCGTGTACATTTCATCCCATCAGTAATTTTGTATTGTATAAATCTATTTCTCCTTCCTACTATGCATATCTCCCATCCATTTCCTTTGCTTCTATTCCTTCGAAAGTTGCAGATGCCCTAGCTAATCATAACTGCAGAGCTTCCATGGTGAAAGAGATGACATCCTTAGAAAAACAAAACACTTGGGATTTTCTCCCAAAGGAAGCTCTATTATAAAGTACTTCCTAGAGATTGAGGTGTCAGGTCCACGCAAGGGATTTTCTCCCGAAGGAGCATCTCTTAGATCTTTTGATTGATGCCGAAATGTTGGTATGTTAGATCATCCAATAGTCCTATTGAAGTGAATCTTCATCTCATGACAAGTAGTCTGTACCTCTTGGTGATTCTGTAGATATCTTCATCTAGTGGGCAAGTGTCTCTATTGGACAATAACTTGACATTGCGTATGCTCAGTATGACCAATCAGTTTTTGCATGCTTCATGTACATATCAACTCAGGGCAATTTATTTGATTCTTTGATACCTAAAATCCTCTCTAGGGAAAAGCTTATCGTATTCCAATCATGGTAATTTGATCCTAAATGAATATTGTGAAGTAGATTGGGGAGGATTTTCAAATGATAGGTCCAGAAGTGGCTATTTCACCTTTATCAGTGAAAACCTAGTTACTTGGAAAAGCAAGAAAAAAATATGTAGTTGCTTGCTGATATGCTGAAGTGTAGAACGGTGCGATGGCTCATACTACATGTGAAGTTATATGGCTTTGGACTCTTCTTCCGGAAATGAGATTGGTGGTTCTATACCTATTCCATTACACTGAGATAATCAAGCTATTATCCACGTTGCCAAGTCTTTCAGACATGTGTAATACACCCCCCCTCAAGCATAAACATATGTGTCAATATACGTCTGATGGGCAGCACAGGCTCCAACAATTAGATTGAGCAATTGCTCCAAATTGGTCTTAGATGAATTACAATGATGAATTCAACGTGATCAGTTGGAGTTGAGGGAGAAATCATACGAAGAACAACACGGCCTTGCCATTTAGATTGAGCAAGCAGAAATAGCAACTTCAATAGAAATGAAGCGGTCATACAATATATAAGGGTGGGAAATAAATCAATAATGCATGCAAAATACATAAAAACCATGCAGTATGAACGTGGCAAGATTTTTAATCCTGCTACTTATAAATAGCTAAACCTGAAATTCTTAATCCATAACTAAGCATTAAATTTTACATTGACTTCTTTAAAATGGCTCCTTAAATATTCAAGGTTGCAAATCACAAGCGTGAGAATGTGCCCATGCTAGTCTGGCACATGTATGTGAGATGGAGGTTGTCCTTCAGGTGGATTTGATTGTGTAGGTCACCTAGAAAACATCAGGGATTCATGCTGGTCTACTCATTCATTAGCTAGGGTGTACAAAACAAATGGACGGCTATACCATGTTTTTTAGCTATCAATTTGTTTCATCCACTATTGGCCCACCTAATAACTGCACCATTCTAATTTTTAAGTCGTGGCATCCACAGGGTGGGGGCTACGTGGTGAACCTTTTGACATGTGCCAAAATGAAACATATTCGAGCATGGAGATGGCATAGGCTATAGCGAATGGGAACCCATGTTGGACTAGCAAAGCCCTAAATTCTCAATCGAAGGTACGATAGATTTGAACATTGACTTGCTAAAAATGGCTGGAATATCTATGTTTATAAAGGATGATATTGGAATAGTGGAAGGATTTTGAAGTTGAAGGTCGAGGAAGATTTAAGCTTTTTTAAGAAACTTCGATTTCTAAAGCACAAAATAAAGAGTTGGAACAAGGAATCATACAGTGCAATGAAGGAAAGTGGTGATTCTTCAACAAATTTCTTGATTTTGATAATAAAAAAGGGCATTGTTAAAGAAAAAGCAAAATGAAAGAATGAGAATCATGATATCATAGAAGTGGAGATATATTGGACGCAAAAATTATAGGGTAGATGGTTGAAGGGAGGCAAAAACACACCTTTTTTCCCACACAAGATTACCAATGCTGGGAGAATAAATTTGATATAAAAGATGGGAGGGAGATGCTTTGACAGAGGACACAAAATTTTCAATGACTTCCACAAACAGGAGAAGCTTACGTGACTAGTTTTTAACAGATTATTGTTTGATGTGCTTTCTTCCAAATGAGCTTCTTGGATGAAATGATGTTTTAAGAAGTGGACATTGGAAAAGTAGAAAGAATCAGAAGAGAATGATGGAAAGACAAACAAAACATAGCTTTAAAATTTATTTCTATGAATTAGAATGGACACAATGTGTAGTTTCCAGAATAACAAAAACCAAAATGAATGGTTTAGAATTTAGATTTTAATACTTTAGATCAATGTACCGAAGGAAGAGATTATCGATTCCGTTCTTATTCAAAACGAATAAGCCTCTCTACGATATATCCTCAATGAAGAAGAGATGCCTAAGCAAGTTTAGGTCTCACTATAGGGTTGAGATCTAGAACCAACAGTAGAGATTAACCCAAGAGATGGACCACATATTACGGAGGAAGGACAAGATCTCCTTCACTTTCTCTCTCATTTTTCCTTTCGTTTTACCTCTCCACTTGTTCTCTTCTTGGAAAGCATTTGGAAGGAGAATAGGCTTCGATGTCCACTCTCTCTATATGCTAGAGCACCCATTCTCTTCATAATACAACATATACATAGAGGGATTAAGGTTATAGTGCTCCACCATAAATATAGTAATCCACCACCCCATGCACTTCAATATGCCCTGAATCATCAAAAGTGCACACACAACATCTAACCATGTACCCCAATGGACCATATCCCTCCACAATTGTGGTCACCCACTCATGTCCTAATCTTGCTGGACGAAGTGCAGGTCACTAATAAATCATGAACATTGGTTATCCCTCAAGCATAATAAAATAAAATCAATGGTTAAAACAATTGTTCCACTATATCTCTTTTTTGCATGAGATGGAAAATTGTTTTGTTTCGTAATCCACTCTAAATCACCACCTTTTAATATGCTTCCTTGACACTTTTATATTGGAGCACAGGACAAGCTCTTAGGTTCAAACCTTGATCCGTCTTTATATTGTTTCCATGCTTTTGATTCTAAATCTACTTCAGAGAGGTCAACGCAAAATTAACTTTGTGGAGATAACCCATCACTCCCCACATCAATTTCTCTTTGGATTAGCCCATTGTTGGGCAGATACAAGGTACATCCACACATGCGTGGCATAAATGCACACAGGCAGTCCGAATCGCATGCCTCATTGTGGAAGGATTTATGGAGCACAACCCAATAATGAACGCTCAATGGACAATCCTAACCATCCAGATCCACCCACTGGATGGTGGACCATTTTCTTTTCAACCTTCCATTCGTTAGCCACAATCTGATTAGTCTGGTTCTTGGGCTATGCTCCATCCACAATATGGCCGACTACTTGGATGACCCAGATTGGCACAAATGTATGTCACATGTAACTTGGATGTGTTGCTAATGCTCTTTACAGTGGAGCAAGCACACACCATAGTCTAGTTTAGGGCATCAAAATTGCATCTTTCTCCACAACTACACATCTATTTGCCAACCATACCCTAAAAGAAGCTAATTTTTTCTAAAACGCCCTTCAAACAATGAATTTTCACCCCAAAAAAACCCCAAGTTCACTTCCAAAACCCTCATTTCTAAGCAAAAATCCGCATGACCCTGAATAAGAACTCAAAGAACTTGAAAAAGAGAACAAAAAAAAACATATATTTTCCCGAAATTTGCAAGGAGTTCAAAGATTCCAATGGGAGAAATACCTTCAAGAGCTTGATTAGAGCGTCTTTGGAAGTCGGAGGGTTTTCGAGCTTCGATCCGAGCTCTCTCAGCTGCTTTTGCAGCTGCTTCTGCAGCTGCTTCTGCGCCATTTCTGCTACAGAGACGGAAATCTCTCTCTCTCTCCCTCTCTCTCTCAAGAAAGCATCTGATCGATCGGAAAGAGAGAGCAGAGGGTTTTTTTCAGTTTTTCTTTCAGGTGAGCGAAATTAGAATCAAAATGAAACGTAAATGAAGCGAAATGAGAGTGAAATGAAATGAAATGGCGTTTTTCAACCGTAACCGAAACGAGAAAGAGTAAGCCCGCTTCTAGGCACGTGTGTTTGCAGTGCTGTATGCGCTCGTGGATTGTCCGAACTAAGCAGTTTGAGGGAGCTGATACACTACCTCCGGAGGCACTGCATTTTCGTGCCTCAATGTCAGGTCCCATACACGTGTAAAAGTTTGAACATGATCCAATCCATCCATTATGTGGGACCCACTCCTTTTAGATAATTTTGGAAAAATATATACTATTATAGCCTCTTAGTCATCTATTAAATGGATCTTTCATCATTGAATCTGACCATTGCTGAATTTTTCTTTCGGTGCTCTTTTTTCTACCACAGTTTGAAGAGTATGATTGTACAAAAGGTGTGGTTTGACCTACCAGACATCTGACATATAAAATGAACGGTTCGATATTTTCCACGTTCCCCATGTGTGTAGAAATGACGTGGAGGCACGGTACTCCCATGCATCTGACTGCGCTTTATCTGGCACCTTAGTTTGATGTCTTAAGCCCGTAAACGCCCCCTGAGTGAGGAATAATCATAATAAAAGTTTTCAAATCCAGCCGGTTGCACTATGAATTATGGTCCACCGATGAGATAAATTCCAATCGTTCATATTATAAAAAATCTAACCCGTCTAATATCTTTTTACCTATCATATAGAACTTTTTCCTGAAAAAAATAAGCCATTTTATTACTACGGACTACATTTATATTTTTCTTATTTCCAATGGCTATAAATTGTTTTCTACAGTAAGGACCACCTGACGAGTATACAGGGATGAAATTTCCAAAGGATTATTTTCATAGTGGGCCAACATATTTTAAGGGTTGGATATCACACATGCTTAATAGATTGGAATTTACCCCTGGTTGGACTTTAACTTGTGCTCCAACTAGTTGGACTTGATACCTTCTTGTTATAATATGATCCTCGACCTAGGATCAGATCTTCGTTGAAAGTTTGTACAGATGGGACCCATGAACCATCGATCCAGGCCGTTCATCATATCCGTCCTTCTAATGGTGAATGGATGCATACGCATAATATCATGGGTAGGAAGATCCTACCCACAAATCATGGACCATTTTCAGTTGAACATGAACCTTTGTTTTATGTGTCTTCTTATCCATTCATTTTTTTTGTCCATAAATTGAAAGGTTAGATTACCTAATCGAGGATATGTTCGGTTGGGCCTAACAAGGTTAACTCCAATAGACCAACGGCGTAGATATCTGATTCAGAAGCCTCAACTGTCCAAACTGAAACCCGTGTATGCTGTGCAATCCTCGGGTCGAGTTTTTAGGGACTATGATTCCGATTCCTCGAGGGAAAAGGATTGCGTACTGAGTAACTCAGTACGCTTAGCGTACTGAGTAAACTCAGTGGAATACACCATGATCCATGTATTTTATCCACTCCGTCCATCTATTTTATTAGATAATTTTATAACATGGATCTAAAATTGGAGGATATCCAAATCTCAAATGCACCACACCACATGAAACAGTGTGAATTGAACTTATACCGTTGCATAATTCTTGAGTGTCACATAATCTTTGTATTAATCTTATATTTGTTTTTTTCCCTTCATCCATGTCTTTGTGATATTATTAACGGCTTGGATGACAAATAGACATCACTGTAGGGCCTAGGAAGGTTTCAATGGTGGAAATCGCTTGGATGACAAATAGACATCACTGTAGGACCTAGGAAGGTTTCAATGGTGGAAATCATTATTCTCACTGCTTCCTGTGATATGATCCACTTGAGAGTTGGATATGCTTCAACTTTGGGCTCAACGCCTTACATGAGCTGAAAAAACGTATGGACGGTGTGGATAAACCACTAATTTTCACGATGGGCCCAACATAGTTTACTTAGTACGGTAAGAGCGTACTACGTAACTCAGCACGCAATCCGATTCCTTCTCCGAGGCCCCTCACGAAGAGATTGGATTGCCTACTGAGTTATTCAGTACGCTCTTATTGTACTCAGTAAACTCAGTTGGGCCATCTTGAATGTATGTAGTCTATCCACACCGTCCATCCGTTTTTCTATCTAATTTAAGGAGTTTAGCCCAACATTGAAGCATATCCAAAGATCAAGTGGATCATATCATGGGAAACAGTGGAGATAATGATTTTCACCATTGAAACCTTTATAGGCCCTACAGTGATGTTTATTTGTTATCCAACCTGATCATAAGATCATACAGACATGGATGAAGGGAAACACAAAGATAAGCTTGATCCAAAACTTCCGTGGCCCCCAAGAATTTTTCAATGGTAGAAGTTGAATTCAAATATTTCCTATAGTGCCGTCCATTTGAACATTGTATATGCTTAATTTTTGGGATCAAGCCTTAAATTTGTCAGGTAAAATGGATGAACAGAGAAGATAAAATAAAAAAAACATGATGAACCCTACGGAGTTTACTCTGTACGCAGAGTGCAGTGACTTACTGCTCAATCCGCTTCCCAAGTGGATTAGCTGGTGCATTAACGTCAGCAAATTCTGTGGATCCCATTATGAGGTATGTTTTATATCTACACCGATGAGATCGTCTTACGGCTTGATAAGAAAAATAAAATAGATCTAAAGATCAATTGGACCACACTGCAAAAAACAATGGGGGATTGAACGTCTACGATTGAAACCCTTTTAGAGGTCATGGAAATTTTGGATCAATATGATATTTGTTTTTCCTCTTCATGTATGACCCTATGAACAAATTTGATGGAAAATAAACGTTATGGTGGGCCCTATGAATGTTTTAACAGTGAAAATCATTATCTTTGCTGTTATTTGTGGTGTGGTCCAGTTAACCTTTGGATATGATAATTTTTTGAATCACGAACTAAAATAATTTCGAAAATTTGGGTGAACAGTGTAGATAGAATGAGTACATAATTTCTGGGCCCACGCAACTTTGATCTCCTTTGAACCATTTGAGGCGTGAGCCCCACAATGATGCATTTATTGTATCAACACTCTTCATCCATTTTTCGAAATCATTTTAGAATACCATCCAGATAATGAATCACATACAGAGATCAACTGGACCACACCACAAATAGCAGCCACAATAATGATTTTCACCATTAAAAATTTTGTAGGGCCCACCATAACGTTTATTTTCCATCCAATTTGTTCATAACATCACAGAGACCTGGACGAAGAGGAAAAAAAATCATATTGATCCAAAACTTTTGTTGAACCCCAAAAGGGTTTCAGTGGCAGACGTTCAATCCCCCACTATTTTTTTCAGTGTGCTCCACTTGTTCATTAGATCTATTTTATTTGTTGTCTCGGGCTTTACAACGAGCTCACAAAATGGATGGATAGTTTGGATGTAACACATACCTCATGATGGGACCCATAGAACTTGTCGACGTTGATACACCGGCCATGTAGCTAGTGAGTGGTACACCAGCCAATCCGCTCGTGCTGATTAGCTACTAACAGGTTGAGTAGCTCAGGAGTGAAATGAAGTCACTAACTTATGTGGCCCCACCATGATGTATGTGTTGTATCCACATCATACATCCATTTAGAGAGGTCATTTTAGGGCATGAGAAAAAAAATTGAGGAAAATCCAAAGCTTGAGTGGACCCTACCATAGAAAACAGCAGAAAGAGTGACGCCGTTGAAACCTTCCTAAGTCCATTATAATGTTTATTTGAGATCCAACCTGTTCATAAGTTAACAAAGACATGAAAGGGGGGAAATATCAGCTTGATTGAAAACTTATGTGACCCCTAGAAGTTTTTAAGGATAGGCGTTTAATCTTTGCTGCTTTCTATGGTGGGTCCACTCGACCTTTGATCTAACTCATTCTGTCTCATGCCATGAAATGATCTTTGTAAATGGATGGACAGTGTAGAAAAACCACATATATCATGGTAGGGCCACAAAATTTGGTTACGTTACTTAGTCTAACTGCTCAACCTGCTAGTAACTAGGGGTGTACATCGAGTCGAACAGAGTCGAGTTGGCTTCAGCTCAACTCAGCTCGGCCACTAGCTGACCTCAACTCGAACTCGGCTCGTCTCGATCCTCGAGCTTGACTGGTCAGCTCAACTCAGTTTGGTCAACAGCTCGAACTAGTTCGAGCCGAGTTCGAGCCAAGATTGAGCTAAGTTTGCTTGTGCGGCATTTTCACAAACACCTGGACTGCACCTTCAAAATCTCACTATATGGGAAATAGTAGCAGTGGTTTTCAAGGTATTTTATCAAACACATTCTAAGCAACATAAAAACCAAGAAAAGAGGGTATTTATTTCATGTATATACATTCCTTGCCACCACCCACACTTCGTTGAGTCATGTAATTAACACTTAGTGAGCAACATCAATATCAAAGTAACCGAGTCGCCGAACTGGTTCGATCTGAGTTAAGTTGAGCTGGGGCCAGCTCAAACTCAGCTCGAACTCATTTTCGAGCTAAAAAAATCAGCTCAACTTGCCTCGAACTCAGCTTCGAACCGAGTCGAATCAAGCTTTTTCGAGTCGAGTCGAGCGAGCTAACCGAGCTAGCTCAATTCACGTACACCAGTACTAGTAACTAATCCCCTTCTGCCTTCATGAGGGGCCTCATGGAATCGGACGCAAATTACCTACTGACAACGCCAATAAAAAGGTGGCTACTGACAATACTCTAGGGCCCAGCATAATATATATGTATTTTATCTATTTTTTCAAATCATTATAGAGCATGAGACAAAAAATGAGAGAGATCTAAATCTCGAGTGGAACGTACCACAGGAAAAACAGTGTCAATTGAATGCTCACCATTAAAAAAATCCTAGGGTCAATGTAATGTTTATTTGTTATCTAACCTATTGATTAGGTCATGCACACCTGAATGAAGACAAAATATAAATAACAACTTAATCCAAAGCTTTTGTGGCCATTAAAAGAAGTTTTTAACTGTAAGTGTTCGATCTCCACTTTTTTACTGTGATCTGATCCACGTGAGATTTGAATTTGCCTCAATTTTGATCTCATGCGTTGCAAAATAGTCTGGAAAAATAGATGGAAGCCATGGATAAGATACACACATAGAGCCAGGCATCGTTCGGGTCGAACTGGATTGGGCCTCACTCGGTCAGATCCGAAAATCTAATAGGCTGACCCGAAATCGATTTGATCCAAGACCGAGTCCAGGTCACCTGATTCGGACAGATCCGATGCTTGATTTATTTGACCCGATCCGAGTCTGACTCGGTCAGGGAAACCGAGTCGGATTAGGTTGGGCACTATTCGGATCATTTGATATGGTGTGGTCCACTTCAGTCTTCAATATATCATAATTTTTTGTTCAACGCCAAAAATGATATGTCAAAATGGATGATCGACTTAAATAACATATATACATCAAGGTAGGCCCCACATTACTATAAAAAATTTGTATCAATGTCTGCTGTATGTGTTATATCCATACCGTCCATCAATTTTGAGATATCATTTTAGGGCATGATCCAAATAATGATGTAGATAAAATTCTGCAGTGGACCACATCACAGAAAAAAGTGGGGAGAATGATTCCCACCGTTGAAACTATCCTAAGGCCCACTGTAATGTTTATTTGAAATCCAACCTGTTCAAAAGTTGAAAGATAAAGAAATAAGGGAAAACACAAATACCAGGTTGATCTAAAACTTTTGTAGCCTTTAAAAGTTTTTAATGGTGGGCGTCACTGTCCATAGAGCTTTCTATGTTGGGGTCCATTGGAGCTTTGGATTTCATTCATTCTTTGGATATTGCCCTAAAATGATCTCTCCAAATGTATGGAAGGTTGGATACAAAACATAAATCATGGTGGGGCCCAAGGAACTTGGTTAAGTCACTTTAATACATATTCTCCCAGCCTACCGTGTTGACGTGCAAAGCAACTAATACATAATACAACTGTTGCCCGCCTGTTGACATGCCGTGCAAGTAACTCATACTCACAGGTGAGTGAATTCTGTTGGGGCCCACCATGAATGTACGTGGTGTATCCACGCCATCCATTCATTTTTTCAGATTATTTTAGCTGTTGAACCCGAAATTGATGAATATCCAAAGCTCAGGTGGACCACACCATAGGAAAAAGTAAAAATATTAATTTTCACTCCGGATCTAGCCGGATCGAAACGGTCCAAATCTATTCAGATCGGAACGGTCCGGATTAACCACTATCCGATCTTGATCTGAAAACTAATCAGATCTAAATGATCTTACCCGATCCTACCCGATCCAGGCCGTCGGTTCAGTTCGGAACGGGTCGGATCGAGTCGGATCCACTAGATTGGGTCAAAATTGCCCACCTATATACACACATCATGGCAGAGCCCACGGCGCACTCTCAAGTCTTAGTAGCCACCCGCTGTTGACACTGTCATACAACCCGCGTTCGTCCTCATGAAGGGGGTAAAAAGTTGGTCAGATATCAGGGAACTGGCACACATACCAGAGATCTGGGCCATTCATAAGGTGGTGCGCATTATGAAAATACCATAGACCAAAAAATAGCATCATATGCTGACCAAGTCGGCCACACGTACTTTCAATCTGGACAGTTGGACATTTTTTTAATCGCCCGTTTTTATCAAACTAGTTTGAACGTCTGATAAGCAGACTAGCGTCATTTTTTTACTATAATATTTTGAAGTGTGTGCTACCTGATGAACGGCACGGATCTCGAACACGTATGCCATCTTCTTGGATCTCTAACACATGTTCCGTGTCCTCACTAGTTCATTGGGAAGCGGATTGCGCACCCAGTAGCGTAGCGTACTTTGTAAACTCTGTGGGGCCACTATGATTTATATATTTCATCCACTCCATCCATCCATTTTATCCGATATTTTTATAGCTTTAGACAAAAAATAAAGCATATTCAAAGCTAAGTGGAATAAGGGCCACGGAAGTTTTGGATAATATAAACATAGTTATACAGGACCTAAGTTAGCTCTAGCTCGCTCAACTCGACTTGAAAAAGCTTGATCCGACTTGATTCAATGCTGAGTTTAAGTTGAGCTGATTTTTTTAACGCTAAAAAAATTTCGAGCCGAGTTTGAGCTTGCCAAGCTCGACTCAACTCGGATCGAACCCCAACTTGAATCGAACTCGGATCAAACTAGTTTAGTGACTCAATTATTTTGATATTGATGTTGCTCCACAAGTGTTTGATGAAATGACTCAACAAAGTGTTGCGGGTGACGAGAAAGGTATGGATATGAAACAAATACCTTGCATTTTAGTTTTTATGTTACCTACTAAGCGTTTGATGAAATATTAGGTAACCGATACTCCCATTTTACATTTCATGAGAAATTGACGGTGCACCCCCATATGTTTGAGAAAATGTCAAGGAGGCTTGATCTTGGCTCAAACTTGGCTCGAATTGGCCCGAGCTACTTATTGAACTGAGTTAAGTTAGCTAATCAGGCTTGAGGACTAAGCCGAGCCGAGTTCAAGCTGAGGTCAGCTAGTGGCCGAGCCGAGTCGAGTTATGCCAAGCTAGACTTCGTTCAACTCATGTACACCTCGCGTACACCTCTAAATGTAGACCCTAAGAAGGTTTCAATGGTGGAAATCATTATCCTCACTGGTTCCGTGGTATGGTCCACTTGAGCTTTGGATATGCTTAAATTTTTAGTTCAACACTTGAAATGAGCCGGAAAATTTGGACTGCGTGGTTAAACCACGTACATTCATGGTGTGCCCGATAGAGTTTACTCAGTACGATGACAGCTTGCTGAGTTACTCAATACGCAGTCCGATTAGGCTTCATTGAATCGATTCACGACCCAGTCAAATGGTTTTGAAAAACTGGTTCGAGGAGGAGAAAACATAGCTACTCTAGCAGAGCAAAACCATTTATGTACATGCACACGCCTACTATACATGTAGAGTACAATTATTTCAATCCAAACCGTTCAAATTGTATCCCTCTATAGATGAGACATTTCCTTGACATCATTTTGGAAGATCTCAGCCTCTGATTAATGGATACCAGTCTGTAGAATTTGGGCCTAGAAACATTACTTGATGCCACAGATCATACAACTAGAATGATTCTCACAGTCTGATTTTTAAATTATGGGCCATAAAAAACATCTGCTGCTATTCGACGTGTTAGGATTGAGCTACGTTTAGGCCACTCGTACAGTTTCCGAGTGCATGTGTATTAACCATCACGCTCTACTGAAGTATTAAATAACTCCACCTTTAGACACAGCTCTCAAAGTAAGATTCCAGTGACCCATATGCATGCATTCATTGTAGTCTGCATACTTTTATCCAGACCGTACAAGTCAAGGGATGATCTGTAACTCTATAAGTGGTCAATACCTAAAAATCTTATAACAAGGTTTTAATAAAACTTGAGAACCTAGTCCATACTAAAAATAATGTAGCTTTTAGACATCTTTGCTGTTGTGATTATTTTAGAGAAAACTTTAAATATTTAAACAATAAAAAATAAATTTAAATGAAGTTAAATGATATTTTAGAAACCAAAAAACGTAATTTTTTAATTTCGGTATGTCTGTGGGCATTTGGACAAATTTACTTTAAACTTTTTTTTATTGATTTGAATTAATAAAATTTTTGTAACCGCATGGTTATGAACCGAGTGAATTAAAACAAGAAAAAAAAAGTATAATAATTATCCAATAATAAATTTTTAAAGATTTTATAATAACATTAAATCCTAGATTCTATTCATGCATAGAAAGCGAAAATCTTATTTCGTGAGAAAATGTTCACCTTATATCTTATGATGAAATTTTTTTATTATGAAAAGGTATAACAATGGCTGCCGGAGAATCCACTACTATTTTTACTATTTAAGCATAGAGAAATGTCCTATTTATATGATATGTGTTTCCTCTTCTTTTATTATGCTTTCCCTCGATCTAAACATGCCATAAGATACCTCTTTTGTGTGAAATTTAATGGGGTGATTGACATCGTGTTTAATAATAGGTCCTAAAGTGTTTTGATCAATCAAATATTATATTCTATTTGAATGCTTGCTTTCAAATGGCGTCCACATTGTTTACAAATATTTCATTAATGTAAAAATCGTGATCGTATTGAATCTTTCATTAATTTAAAAATATATCCATGTACGCGTGGGAGAATGATTACATACACCTAACAAACGGACAGTCATTACCATGCGTTTGAGCAGTGTAGGTCCATGATGTGTAAAGTGTCATCCAACTCTCAACAATACTATAAGAACAACTAATTTACCCGTGATGCTGTCAAAGTGTTTGATGTAGATATCCATAAGCAATAAAAAGACTATTATGGGAAAATATAGTTCAACCACTTTTGGGGTCAACTCGGGCCAACAAGTGTACTTATTAAGGTCTCCATCAACAAAGAGATCAGTCCGACCCTCAGTCCACAAAATTGGCGACTCAAATGACCAGAGTAGGACTCTCGAGCCCTCTCACAGCTCGGGAGGGATAGCTCAGCTTGGATTAGTTCAGCTCGAACCGCCTCCGGTTGACCAATAGAGCTCAGCTCGGATCAACTCAGATCAGATCGTCACCGGTCAACTGATTGAGCTCGGCCTATATAGCTTAGCTCGGATTATCTTTGGTTGGCCGAACAAGAACCCATACTACCTCAACCTGTGACGTCCCAGCTAGAACTACCTTGACCTATCTCATCGGCTAAGCGAATGACCTTCCTCAGAAATACATGATTCAAAAAGTAATCGTTAATCCCCACCGCTTGCCCTTAACCGTCCAGTGCGTGATTCTAGAGTAACTGCCGACATGCACCACTCGCACACATCTCGCCTAACGGCTGAGATCGTACCTAAGATTATGAGCCATCCTGTCCTGTGAACGCTATAAATAAGGGACCCACCTGCATGAACATGTACGCAGAATCTCACCCCCTAAACCCCTCAACACAACCAGACCCAGATTTATAGCCTAAGTTTGGCATCGGAGGGTCCCCTGCTCTAGCTAGGGTCTCCTTTATCTTCTTCCCGTGCAGGTGCTCGGAGGTCGGAAGAGGGCAGTCCAGATTCATGCATCAACATTTTGACATCGAGGAGGCAGTTATATTTCTTTGTAGAACCAGGTAGAAACATTGGTTGATGAGCTTGGCCAGATGAGACAACTGTTAGAAAAACAACTTCCCCTCCCTAATCAAGAAACAGTCGCCCCAATAGCTGTCGAAAATTCTACGCCAGTCGGTTCTCAGAGGGAAGCATCCCAGGGCGTATCTACCCGAGCAGCGTCCCACGTTTCAAGGACCTCAGTCCTAGCGCCTTCTGATCTACGTCACGAACTGGAAAAGAAGAGGTGCAAAAAAGCACCCCAGGAAGATTTGGCCCCCGAAACTATCACCGAAAACAAGGACCTTTGGGATGCCCAGCTTGACTAGCTATGGGGCCAGATCGGTGTCATGCGCCGAGCTTACCATGCGCAAGCTTCAACTACGATAGATGCGATGATGGAGGAAACAGAACCGCCATTCACCAGCGAGATCACAAGCTCAGCTTTACCCTCGAGGTTCCAGATGCCACCCATCACCCCGTATTCGGGTTCCGAGGATCCTACTGAGCACCTGGAATCCTACAAAGCTTGGATGGAACTCTAGTCGGCATCCTGGTCAATTATGTACCACGCCTTCTCCTTGATCTTAACAGGAGCCGCGCGGAGCTGGTATAGACACCTGAAGCCGAGGTCAATCAGTTCCTTTGCCGACCTCAACAAAGCATTTCTTACATAGTTCATTGTCGGGAAAGAATGACGGAAGCCGTTTACTCACCTACTCATCATCAAGCAAAAAGAATGTGAAACTTTGAAAGATTACATCATACGATTCAACAGTGAAGCAGTGCAAGTCGATGACTATTTGGATAAATAGTTATGACCACAATGATAGCAAGTCTCAGAGTAGGAAGGTTTCTCTTCTCGATAGGGAAAAACCCTCTGACGACCTTGGGAGAGCTCATGAATCGAGCACAAAAGTATTCCAATGCCGAGGACCTCTTCAGCTCTTGAAAAATTACTCAAAACAATGAGAGCTCGGCAAAGGATAAGAAATGTCGAGAAGAGGTCTCATCTCAAGCGCCCTCATGTAAAAAGAGGGTCGGACGAGAATACGACTAAAGGACAATGGTCAAGCAGATGTCCTGAGAGCCGGTTTAGCTCATACACCTCTCTTAACGTCTCACTGGAACAAGTCCTTTTAGAAGTATGGGATCAATGACCATTGAAATGGACGAGCTACATGAAAACCAGCATGGATCAGTGAGACAAGCAGAAATACTGTCGCTTCAATCGCGACCACGACCACAACACCAGTGACTACTTCGACCTTAAAGAAGAGATCGAGACCCTCATCCATAGCGGACACCTGAGGGATATATGTCAAAGAGGGATGATTAGGTCGGAAGGATGAACAGTCGAGCAAAGCCACCGATAGTAGCCTCGAAATCCTTACCATCTATGGTGGGCCTGCGGGGGGTGGTGATTCAAATTGAGCTTAGAAGGCTCATGCTTAGAGCACCGACCTAGGCCATTATATCCATCTTGCCAGCAGGCCACCCAAAGAGCAACGAATGCACCCATGCAGTTTAATGTTCTTTGAGGAGGACGCCCGCGGCATCCAGCATCCACATGACGATGTTTTGGTCGTAGCCATGACCATAGCTAACTGGAAAGTGTACCCCATTCTCGTGGACATGGGAAGCTTAGCTGACATACTCTTCTTTGGAGTGTTCGATAAGATGGAGGTTGAAAGATCGTGCCTTCGACCTGTCAAAACCCTGCTGCATGACTTTACAGGGGATAAGGTTATATCTGAAGTCACTATTCTACTCCCTGTCATTGCCGGGGAAGGACATAATCAGATTACAATAATGATCGACTTCTTGGTGGTGAACTGCCCCTTGACCTACAACGTCATCCTCGGATGACATCTCTCAACTCCATGAGAGCCGTGGTATCCACGTACCACCTCACCATGAAGTTTCCTACTGAGAAGTAGGTTATCTCCGAGAATATCAACATGAGGCTCAACAATGTTACTTGACTGCATTGAGGAGAAAGACCCCTAAGCAGACTCTAGTGGTCAACTTGGTTGACCCTAGGGAAGACTCGTCGGAAAGAGGTTCTTTAATAAAAGACCTCCTAATCGTTCCCCTTAATGAAGCCGATCTCACCAGAACAGTCCGGATTGGATCATTGCTGACCTCCAACCACCACGAACAAATAATGAGCCTCATCCGAAGGAATGATGATGTGTTCGCCTAGTCCCATTAAGACATGCCGAGTATCAGCCCCGAGGTGATGGTTCACAAATTAAATGTGGACCTAAACTGTAAACCGGTCAAGCATAAGAGGAGAGTGTTCGAGCTAGAGCGGTATGCTGCGATTGTAGAAAGAGGTCAGCAAACTCTTGGATGCAGGGTTCATTAAAGAAATCTATTACCCCGAATGGATAGCCAACATCGTCTAGGTGAGAAAGTCTAACAGGAAGTGGCGAGTTTGCATCGATTATACTGACCTAAACAAAGCGCCTACCCCAATGACAACTTTCCTCTTATTAGAATTGATCAACTGGTCGATAGCAGGGTCGGGCACGGACTCTTAAGCTTCATGGATGCATACTTGGGCTACAATCAAATAGCGATGCACAAATTTGACAAATAGAAAATTACCTTCGTCATGGACAAAGGCCTCTACAGTTATATAGTCATGCCTTTCGGACTGAAGAATGCTCGGGCCACATACTAGCGGTTGGTAAACAAAATGTTCACTCAGCAGATCGGGCGGTCTATGGAGGTCTACATTGACGATATGTTGGTAAAGAGCGTTAAGGCTGCCAACCACATGGCCAACCTCGACGAGACTTTCTCAATCCTGAGGTAATATAAAATGAAGTTGAACCTGACCAAGTGTGTGTTCAGAGTCAGCTCCTGCAAATTCCTAGACTTTCAGGTTAGTCAGAGGGGAATCGAAGCAAATCCCGGTAAAATCAAAACCTTGTTAGATATGGAATCCCCTCGGATAGTGAAAGAGATCTAATGGCTCACTGAGAGAGTTGCTGCCCTCAATCGCTTTGTCTCCAGGGCAATCAACAAGTGCCTCCCCTTCTTTTAGCAACTGAAGGGCAATAAGAAGGCAGAATGCACTCCAGAGTGTGAGCAAGCATTCCAGTAGTTAAAATAGTACTTGGAATCACCCCCGCTACTGTTAAAACCAGAATTGGGAGAACCTTAGTTGCTATACTTGGCGGCCTCTACAACGGCAGTCAGCTCGGCCCTCGTCCGAGAATCTAAAGGGAGGCAGCACCCGGTGTATTACGTCAGCAAGGCCTTGGTTCCATCCGAGACGCGATATCCGGACCTAGAGAAACTAGTCATAGCCCTGATAATCTCTTTTCGATGACTTTGCCCTTACTTCCAGGCTCACATGATAGTGGTCCTCACCAACTAACCTCTCCACCAGGTGCTTTAAAGGCCCAAGGTATTGGGAAGGCTCACTAAATGGACGATCGAGCTCTGCGAATTCGATATTAAGTACCAGCCCAAGAGCGCTATCAAGGGCCAAGCAGTGGCTGACTTCATCGTTGAACTCGCTAGTCAAGAGAACGAAGTTGCCTCGGATAGCTCGGAAGAATCTCTCGATCCAACCAGAAGATCTGACCTAAACAGCGAGGCTTACGAAGCTGGCCGATCGATTATTATGGTGAATAATATGGGGCTTGGTCAGCTAATCGAGAATGCCCAAATGACAGAAGCTGACCCAAGCACCTGGGCACTATACGTGGATGGGTCGTCTAACTCCAAGCGTGGCGGGGCCAGAATCATCCTCCTAGCCCTCGACCTGACGATTGAGTACGAAGTGCTACTGGCAGGGCTCAGATTAGCGCTAACCATGGGGGTTCAACTCCTTGAGGTCCGTTGTGACTCTCAAATTGTCGTCAACCAGATCTCCGCAGAATATCAGGCGAAAGAGGCACGGATGATCGTGTACCTAAATGAGGCTCGGGAATTGATGGGCAAATTCTAGAAATGTAGTGTCAACTTAATCCCAATGGCAAAAAACTCATAGGCAAATGCCCTAGCGAAACTGGCATCCGCAACTGAAGGAGTCATCTCGAAGAATGTCTCGATAGAATTCCTCATCGAGCTGAGCATTCATCGAGCCGACCATGAAACCGTCCAGCCCATACATACCGCCCCAAGCTGGATAGACCCGATCGTAAAATACCTTGAGGAAGGAAAGCTCCCCGAAGACAAATTGAAAGCACGACAGCTCAAGCTCAGATCGGCAAGGTATGTGATGATCGAAGACATCATGTATAAAAAAGGGTTCTCCCTGCCCTATCTCAGGTACCTCCGACCAGAAGAGTCCAACTACTTTTTGAAAGAGATCCATGAAGGGATATCTGGTAATCACTCTGGTGGCCGGGTTTTAGCCCACAAGGTCATCCGGCAGGGCTACTTCTGGCCAACACTCCAAGAAGATGCCAAGCGCTTTGCTCAGAAGTGCAACAAGTGCTAGTGATTTACAGCTGTTCCCAGACAGCTCGCGGAAGAACTGATCCCAATGAATTGAACCTAGCCATTCGCTCAGTGGGGCATCAACATCATAGGGTCATTGCCCCCGGGCAAACGACAAACTCAATACGCTATTGTAGTGGTTGATTATTTTACAAAGTAGGCGGAAGCTGAGCCCGTAGCTAAAATCACCAAGCAGAAAGTTACCGACTTCGTGTGGAAGAACATCATCTGTTGATTCGGCATCTCGCACACTATTGTCTTAGACAATGGGAGGTAGCTCGACAACAACAAGTTTCGCGGCATGTTTCAAAGGCTTGGCATTCAAAATGTCTATTCGTCACCTTGACACCCCCAATCGAATGGACAAGTTGAAGCAATCAATAAGATAATAAAGAATCATTTCAAGATCAAGCTCGAAAATGTCAAAGTTGCCTGGGCCGGAGAGCTTTGGGCTTACAAGACTACGACTCGGTCCTCGATTGGAGAAACTCTGTTCTCTCTCTCTCTCTCTCTCTCTCTCTCTCTCTCTTTCGGATCCAAGGGAGTTGTCCTAGTTGAAATGGGACTCCTTACAATGCGCGTACGGTCTTACGCCGAGGACCAGAATATTGAGCAAATGACTAAGTGCCTCGATCTCCTTGAAGAAACAAGGGAATTGGCTAAGCTCAGAATCGCAGCTCGACAACAATAGGTCGCTCGATTTTACAATTCCAGAGTCAAGATCCGATGATTCCGACCAGGGGACCTTGTCCTATACAATACGTTCCAGAACACCGCAGAACCCGGGACAGGCACCCTAGGACCAACTTGGGAAGGACCTTATCGGATAATCAGCGCAGCTCAGTCCAGTTCCTATCGACTGGAAGATTTGGATAATTGACCTGTGCCTCATCCATGAAATGCCGAGCATCTGAAAATCTACTGTTCGTAAGGTAGATTGTGAGGAAAATCGACTGAGGTTAGGAACTGCTTGTGCTTCATGTAAACCTTTTTCTAGTTTTCATAATAAAAACTCTTGCAGAGCAAATAGTCGAGCTGATGCGGGGATTGTCCACTTTTATAGGCTTGCTCAGTTGAGAGCAATCATAACTGACATTAAACGCTGAAGGCGAAGAGCCGTCTGCTCGAGCATCGCCTTATACGTGGCAACACTCCATTAGTCCAACTGATACAAATCCTCGAGCCACGCTAAACTGTTAATGAGCGGCATTAAATGCCGCAAGTGAAGAGCCACTCCCTTGTTCACCACTTTACATGTGACAACTCCTCATTCACCATGCCGATTTGCTTTCTCGGCCTGTGCCACGCATCTGCTCCCCACAGGCTTGTAGTCGAAAAGCTATCATAACAGAATATGGCGCCTTGACTACAACAAATCATCATTGCATATTTTCTTCGATATTACTGCCCCCGCCAGTTGGCATCCAACACCCAATAGCTCGTCAACCTGACCTCTCTCCACCGACTTACTTCCTGAGCTCGTGCTGTAAAGCTCAAGAAGTAGGGAGCTTTTGTTATGGGAAAATATGGTTCGACGACCTTTGAGGTAAGATTAGGCTGACAAGTGTACTTATTAAGGTCTCTATCAACAAGGAGATCGGTTTGACCCTCAGTCCATGAAACTAGTGACTCAAATGACTAGGGCAAGACTCCCGAGCCCTCTCACAGCTCAGGAGGGATAGCTCAGCTCGGATTAGCTCGACTCGGACAGCCTCCGGTCGACCGACAAAGCTCGGCTCGGATCAACTCAGATTGGATCGTCACCGGTCAACCGATGAGCTCGGCTCGGGTTAACTCAGCTCAGATTATCTTCAGTTGGCCGAACAAGGACCCTTACTACCTTAACCTATGACGTCCCAGTTAGAACTATCTTGACCCATCTCCTCGGCTAAGCGTCAGAAATGCACGATTCAAAAAGTAACCGCTAATCCCCACCACTTGTGCGTAACCATCCACTGCGTGATTCCAGGGTAACTGCTGACATTCACCACTCACACACATCTCGCCCAACGGGTGAGATCGTGCCTGAGATTAGGGGCCATCTTGCCCTGTGAACACTATAAATAAGGGACCCACCTGCATGAACAGGTACACAGATTCTCACCGCCTAAGCCCCTTAACACGACTAGACCCAGATTCCTAGCCTAAGTTTGGTATGGGAGGGTCCCCCGCTCTAGATAGGGTCTCCTTTGTCTTTTTCTTGTGCGGGTGCTTAGAGGTCAGAAGAGGGCAGTCTAGATTTGTGCATAACAAAGACCACTCACTTTCTTAGATTGCATCCGATTCTTACCATGAACCAGGTGGTTGAGACTACTCAAATTCTTCCAAAACAAGAGACTGAGTGACTGAATGAGTTAATTCCTTCCGACGACTTCCCCAAAAGAGAAGACGATAATCTAAAGAAGCTACCCTAGATTTCGGGAACTTGCTTTGCTTGAAAGAAAGGTCGAAACTGTAACTGGTAAATGGGTCATCCAAGTGGGCCCCACCCATTGAAAGATAGAGAGATAGTTTCTTGCAATTTCGAAACTATTTTTCTTCCTAAGGGACGCCGATTGTGTCCCACCCCGCCCCTCTCTAGCCACGAACAGGTAATTCTGTGGGCGGGCCCACTGTGATTTATCGGTTTATCCATGCCGTCCATCCCTCCTCTTGGATCATTTTATGATACATGCACAAAAATGAGGTAGATCCAACGCTAAAGTGAACCACACCAAATAGTAAGCTTGGTTGCATTAAATGCCCAGAGCATTAAATGCCAGTTGCTTTAAATACAAGAGTCATCTGTGGTGTGGTCCACTTGAGCGTTCGATCTGCCTCATTTTTGTGCTTGTATGTTAAAATGATGTGATAGGAGAGATGGATGGTGTGGATAAACCGATACATCACAGTGGGCCCTCCAACAGAATTGTCCGTTCGTGGCTACAAATCGGCGGGCCATGCCCTTCCCAAGCAACCTTTGATCTTCCCAAGCAGCCTTTAGTCCGACAATTTTGGAACTGTTCATCTTTTGCTATAGAAGACATTTATGGCGGTATCCCTATATAATGGGCAGGAACTCAGGATCCGAAAACACGAAATCAGCGCAAACCTATAAAGTGCAGAGAAGTACTACGAGAGGGAAGTCAGGTGCCATCACTACCACGCGACTTATGGTGTGGATGTCATTTTGAAAAAGAGTGTTCCTATAGACATCTTCTTACGCCAGTGAAAGTGGCATAACTCTCTTCCGACAACGTGAGATGCATCTAGCAAGATCTAACAACTGAGCCTCCATCTTCTGTTGTTGTTGGTTCAAGGGAGTTACTTTGAGAAGCCATTTCCTAACGGAAACTAATGAAAATGCCTTTGTTTGATAAATGCCAAAAAATGAGTCCATCTTATTTTAGTTAATAGCAATTATGTATAAGACATCTTGATTTTCTAATACATAATCATTATTAACATTAACTCATTATGTACTAGAGATCAAAATCTCTAATACATAATTGCCATTGACTAAAATAAGATTAACTTGTTTTTAGTTCTTACTCTTCTCAGATAGTTTATCAGTAAAACGTATCTGCATTGAGATGCTATGTCCATGGTGCATGCTACAGTTCCAAGTTGCACGATGTAATACAAGCGATGCATGCGACAGAAACCAGTGAAAAGATAACAGTAAAGATTCTATTTATCCATCAAAACATTAAGATAATATATAAAGGATAACATCAGGTTTAAGAGAACATTTTTATATAGCGATGATGGAAATTGTCATAAAAGACCAGCTCCTTGGTCCTGGTGGAGAGGTGATGGAGCAGAAAACCGCATGATGATTGGAGTGGCCTGATTTTCATGTTACGGTGTACACATGATGCAGCCACAAGATCAACGGCCTAGATTTAAAAAACGTGACACACTAGCATGCAGTGGAAAGAGTATTCATCCCATATCTGATCCTCAATTTACAATAACATTTAAAAAAAAAAAAAGGAGTGGAAGCTCTATTGTAGCGATGCTGCCTTCGCTGGGTCCTATGACTATTTCGTGGTGTCAGCTTTGCTTGCGGCATGCAACTGTATGAGGTACCCGTACCACTTATAGGGTATAGCCGTTGCAGGTTTGATGCATGTCAGGTTTTCTCAAAAAATACAATCAGGAGCAGGATAGAAGTGCCTCATCCAGCAATAAGAAATCTCGACTTGGCGTCTCTTTAAAACAAGCTGATGAGCCTGACTTGGTTATTTCTTGATGAGACTCATCGAATCAGCTCAAAAACTCGGTTGATTCGATACAACTTCGCTTGACTCGACCGAGTCACTCACCCAGTCTACCGTTTTTTGTTTAAAAAGACGATGAAAATGACACGAATCAAACAAGCAACCTCCTCAGCAAGAGGGACCTGCTACCGGTGCACCACACAAAGTAGTTATGGTTTATTTTTTGTTTGTTTGTTTGTTTGTTTGTTTGTTTTTTTTTTTTTGAGCATATCATTGTAAGTTCTTTTTCACCATGGTGAATACTTTATAAATCATTAAAACATTGAGTCGAGTCAAAAGTACAGACTTGGTCGAGTCTTCGAGTTGACCCAATACAACTCTCTCTCTCTCTCTCTCTCTCTCTCTCTCTCTCTCTAAGTTTCATCCAAGGTGGGGGCCATGAGACCAACGACCTCGATCAGACAACACTTCGTTCCACTAGTACAAACTGAAAAGTGTAATGCTACCATGCATATTGTTGGGAATTTATGTTTGGATACACTGAAAATATCAAAAATAAATTGAAAATAAAATATTTCACTAGGCTGAATCACGTATAAAATACGCTGTCCTTAAAGCGTAATTTGCCCCTTATCAACTACTGATGGGTTACAGGCGAATTGCTTCCAGGATAAGACAAGCTTTATCTGGATCTAGCGTGCAGCAATCACGATAGGTCCACTATGGAATAATTTTAACGCAACAGATTTCTTCTGGCAGACTCAAATGGTAGAGGTTTTTCCAAAGTATTCTATAAGAGATATTTGGATTGTATCTGATTTGATGGGAGGGATGGTGTGTTGAGATGATGAAATCGGATTGGAATGGTCCAGTTTATATAGGCATCAGGTATAGCACCGTTGCTGTGTGGTATTCAATCGTCCAGAATGTTTGAAAATATTTCTGGCCGTTGTCAATTAATCTCAGACGTTTCTGGTCGTCAGATCAGAAGATCTGACCGTTGGATCATCCTGGCCCGTCCGTTTTCGGACCGTTGTGGCTTTTAAGGTGACTATCTGTTTTTAAAAACGGCTGAACGTTTTGGATTTAAGATCAAACCGTTCTCAGTCACCTATAAAACCCAGGCTTATTTCGGATTTTCAGATCCACCGCCCTAAGGCTTTAACCAGACTTATCGTGCCTTCTCGCATCGGTTTGTGTAAGGTCGCGAGGGAGCAACCACTCTGCGACACAATGCGCACGTGTGAAGTGCGCTACTACTGCCACACTGCCACACTGCCTCACTGCCCACGCCCGTGCCCTTGCCCCAGCGCGAGCGCGCACATGCGTGTGTGCGTGTGTTCTAGTGCTATGCACTGGAACACGCAACCCGAGTATCATCTCCTCTAAAAACTCCAAGTAAGAATACTCTTCATAACATCTCATATAAACCACAAAATCATTCTTTGCATTTTCGATGTGGGATAAAGCACACATACTGCACTTTTTAATTCAAAAAATTCAGAAAACGTTTTGGCGAGAAATTCCCGAAAATTTAAAAAATTTGAATTTTCATTTTATTATTTTAAAAAACCATTGATTTTCAACAATTTCTTCTTGTAGTCTTTCCATCTAGTGAAAAAAGCCTAAGAAAAGATTGTTGAAAATCAGTGGTTTTTCAAAATAAAAAGAAAATTTTAAAATTTTCAAAATTTTGAGAATTTCCCGCCAAAACGTATTTTGAAAATTTTGAATTAAAAAGTGCGGTGTGTGTGCTTTGTCCCACATCGGAAATGCAAAGAATGATTGTGTGGTTTATATGAGATGTTGTGAAGAGTATTCTTACTTGGAGTTTTTGGAGGAGGTGATATTTGGGTTGCCTGTTCTAGTGCGTAGCATTGGAACGCACGCATGCACTCGTGCGCTGGCGCTCGGGCACAGGCGTGGGCAGCGAGGCAGTGTGGCTGTAGATGATGCACTTTGCACTTCGCACAGTTTCTAAAAACGGCTCTCTGCCTTGAAAGCCAAACGGTCCGAAAATGGACGGACCATGATGATCGAACGGTCAGATCTTTTGATCCGACAACCAGAAACGTCTAGGATTAATTGACAACGGCCAGAAACGTTTTCAAACGTTCTGGACCATTGAATACCACACATCGACGATGTTATATCTGATGCCTATATAAACTGGACCATTCCAGTCCGATTTCATCATCTCAACACACCATCCCTCCCATCAAATCAGATACAATCCAAATATCTCTTATAGAATACTCTGAAAAAATCTCTACCATTTGAGTCTGCCAGAAGAAATCTGCTGCGTTAAAATTGTTCCATAGTGGACCTATCGTGATTGCTGCACGCTGGATCCAGATAAGGCTTGTCTTATCCTGGAAGCAATTCGCCTGTAACCCATCGGCAGTTGATAAGGGGGCGAATCACGCTTTAAGGACAGCGTATTTTATACATGATTCAGCCTGAAATATTTTTTTGATTTATTTTTTATATTTTCGGTGTATCCAAATGTAAATTCATCTGTTTGAGCATATAATTCATCTGTATAAATAGTGCCAAACATGAACTGACAGGAAGAATACAATTCAATCTGATATACAACTACAATGAATCCAATAACAAAACGATTAAAAACAAAACACGACGTATGCCATTATCAGAGCTTATTCCCATTACAACTGCTAAACACATAGACACTCATATACGATAAATGTCATCCAAAATCCTCACAGTATGAATTCAGAAATGAGCATAGATAAAGTAGATATACAGTCTAGAGCTGAGATGATGAATTCTTCACACGGGTGCATATACATGGGAATTCAATATGAGGGGTGCAACGGCTGTCTTTTCACTCCCGATGACAGCATTCGGCTGGATCTCTTTGATATGCTGGACGTCACAAACGATGAACAAGCTTCTGCTGTAGCATCTGCAATGGAAATAAACACGAAGATTTAATTACTTGAGTTCTCTTTGGAATAGAGTAACAGTGAATGACCAAAGAGTTCGATGAGTAAAACATACAGGACTGCACTCTGAATCATAGTTCAAAAACTCGACTAGACGTGCAGCCAGGTTGGGTTGACTCAAAGACAACTTGAATCAACTCGGTATTTAAAAATGAATTTGAGAAAAGATTAAAGCAATAATAGAGATTTTAAATAATATTAGTTGAAAATAATGATCAGATTGCTAAAAAGAACAAGCCATGTTGGGATAGTATTCATTTTTTTCACTAAAAAAGAAGTCCAATAACCGAGTGACTGGGTTTGAGTCTTGCTGAGTCGGGTCAAGTCGACCAAGTTGGTGAATCGATTTGACAAGTTTCGACGAATCAGTATCAAGTCGGGCTTGCCAACGAGTTTGAAAGTGACTTGGCTCAATATCTCGTCGAGTCAAGTTGACCAGACCGTTCAAGTTGAATTACTGCCCAAAATGAAGGTTTGCTAATCCAAGGGTATCTTGATGATGGTTGAAAATGGAGATCCGCTAACCTCCAAACATATGACAAAGTGTGTAACATGTATGACATCCAAACTACTCATAAGATGGGCTCACCATGTTGATGACCTGGCCCACGAACCAGGCCAGTCCACTCACATGGTATGGTGGATTTGGACCTGTTCGAACTGTGTCTGTTTCCCTGCATGTGGACCCATCTGATGACTTTTAGATGAGCCTGGTTTTTGAGAAAATTAATCTACACAGTATGGACCACCCGTCGAGTGACTGGATTCGATGTTATGCATGCAGGCTCAGGTTGGC
This sequence comes from Magnolia sinica, assembly GCF_029962835.1. Lineage (NCBI taxonomy): Eukaryota > Viridiplantae > Streptophyta > Magnoliopsida > Magnoliales > Magnoliaceae > Magnolia > Magnolia sinica. Next base: position 21,381,456 of record NC_080582.1, on the reverse strand, counting down.
ATGTGCACCTGTGCGTGGTATAGAGGATTTCAATTCAAGTACTTTTGAACTGCCATGGTCAAACAGAGTGGGTTGATGGAATATGGCATAATTGAGCTACAAAAAATGCAGTGAAAAGCATGGAAGGAGAGAATCAAGGAATCGATATGCTGTCAACCTTTAGAATACAAGAGCTCACAAATACAGTAGGTGATGACCACATCTCATTTCAGAAGTTTAAGAAAATCAAGCATCAACTTGCTTTACATAGGTCGCGGTTATTAGTTGGCATTTCCATATGCTGATAGCTACACGCAACCAGTTCGGTCTCAGTTCCGAAAACCCAGACTCAGCTCAAAACTCAGTTGGGTTTGACTCATGATCAGTCATGGCTCATCTCAGCCTTATGATAGACAAACTACATATTATGATACATTTTTTTTTCCTGGTAATTTACCATAAGTACCAAATTATCATTTGCAGTAAGATTGGAAGCATAGTATTCCCATAATACTATCATTTGGTGTGCTAGAAATGTCGAAGATATGGACTGTTCATTTGCTGTCATTCTAGTTCAAAAACCTGAAATCTCGACTTGACTCAATCACCAAACAGGTCGGGTCGAATCGAAGACTGGATCAAGTCTTTACTTGACTTGACCCTTTATTTAATAATAAATTTAAATTTAAATAGTTACAAATGTTAATGAATATAAAATACCCAAAACAAAGTAAATACAAGGTCACTAGTACATGCTTAGAGGTGTTTTCTTCATAAGTGGAGGTTGAGAGTTTGAAATTCACTACTCATTTTAAATTTTTACAGATGTATTAACCAAGTGACTCAGTCGAGTTGACAAGTCTTGCCTATTCGAGACTGAATCACACTTACGAGTGAGTTTCGTAGTAAGTCGGCTCAATTCATCAAGCAGAGTTGACTGGGCAGAGTTTGGAGTTGAGTCACTGAGTTTTACTACCATTAGTTTGGATGGGTGTGTGCCACAAAAATCAACACCAGTTGGATAATCCTAGCCACCGATTGGACAACCTTTGAAGATTTGCAATTGGGTAGTTATAAAATAGTTAACCATCTTTTGGCATTCAAGGATTGGAAGTCCTCCCAGTTCCCATTAGTGGGTAGGATCATCCAAGGGTGTGTTTGATTTTTCAGGGTAAGTGTAAATACCCTTGAAATGGGTAATTATTACCATTTCACCCGTTTGAAAATCGTTTGAAAATCCACCGTACTTGCTACATTGGAAACCGGTTCAAAAGAGCTCTTTTATATTTGTGGACCCCAAGGTGATGTATATAATATATCCACTCCGTCCAGCTGTTTTAACACTATTTTAAGGCATGAGTCGAAAAATGAGGCACATAGAACACTCAAATGGCCCACACCACAAGAAACAGTGGCCCTAAGAGGTTTTTAATGGTGAGTATTCGATTCCCTTTTTCCTGTGGCGTGGTCCACTTGAGCTTTGGATATGCCTCATTTTCTGGCTCATGCCATAAATGCATTAGGCATGATAGATGAACGGTGTGGATAGCAATATACATCACGGTGGGACCCACAATTATGTTGTGGTGTTCTCGATTTTTGAATAAAAAAAGCATGTGGTCAAATCAAACGTTGGAAAGAGTGAGGTAAATACAGGGGAAATAATCATTAGATATTTACACGGTATTTTCCGGTGAATTGAAAAAACAAACAGGCCCCAACTGATGTGATTTTCGGTGTATCAACCCTCCATGGAAGGGCCTAACCGCCTAAGACATGGATGGTCTGGATCTCATACATGTATGCATTTGGACCGAGATCAAGTGCTTGATGACTGACTTTGATATTGGCATTTAGTATCAGATCCTTTCCCTAATATTTAATTATCATTGGTAAGATGCCTTTACATTAATTGAATTAAGTAATTGATAGGGAGGATTATTCCATTCTATAGTTCATACACTAGCAACTGGCATCCGTGAAGAGCGGAACGACTGTAAAAAGCTCAGGATTTAGTAGTGATCTGGGGTCCACCACTATTTGAGTTACAGATTTGCTTAGTGGGCCCAAGACCTCCTTAGCACGGTGAGGCTTGTTGTTGTAGAATCACGATCTGAGGTTCATCGTTCCTCTAAAGACAAGATCGAGTAACTAGCACAGGCAATGGAGCATTTGTCATAAATAAATCATCATTATCATGGCCTTGTCCCAGCTATTTGAGGTCAGTTTTATGAATCCTGTTTTTCCAACCATATTCAAAACATGGATTCTCATGATAGCTTGACAAAATTTCTATCATCAGCTGACAACCTGACATCAGCCCTTCTCCGTTGACCAGGCTCTGGACTGGCTGGCACACATCACTTACAAGAAGAGTTTCCAAACTCATTTTCTCCATGTTTCCCCAAAAAACTAGTAGATGGTGAGAGAAGCAAGAAACCAAAGATAATGGGTTCCTCTCGTAGGAGTGACAAAACCAAGAGGAGAATATTAAGAAACAAACCAAGAGGAGAATATTAAGAAACAAATTGACCATTTACACTTTGATGCAGGGTAACAAACATCAGGTGTTGGTCCGAAGCACTCTAGATGAGTCTGCATCAACAGAGATCTGGATTTGGTAGCACGCACACACACACACACACACACACACACACACAAAAAGGAAAAACAAAAAAGAAAGAAAAAACTAGAATGTACTATTGGATCGACATAATGACTGGTATCGATCTGCTAGTAGCTGGATTGCCAAAAAAATTCATGGGAGGAAAGGGACTGATAACCATATGGATATCCTCCACAAGAAATATACCCTTAGATCTTTGTAGGAATGAAAAAGGAATAGGAAAGGAAGTATATGGCATGAGTAGTGGTATACATAGAGATAACTATGGATTTGCAAAGCAACATGAAGAAAACACTAGTCAGGAGTTATGGAGGAAGAATTTTAATCAGTTAGGTTCTTCAAATCAAACGCTGCCCAAGCATCATGTTGAAATAACCAATACAAATTGAAATCATCGATAGTAAGCTTAATATCGATTAGTGAATTGACTAAGGCAAAATTTCCCCTCACATCAGGTTATAATAAAATTTATTTCATATGAACCAGATTATTTTAGGTTAGATTTACTACTTAAGGGTGGACTTTTCCTGGCTCCGAAAGTTTGAAGAATCATTTCATCTTTAGTGTTTTTTTTTTTTTTAAAAAATAAAATAAAATATCGAAAGGTGAAATTTTTTATTAAAATAAAAAAAGTAGTAAAGAATTAAGAAATATGTGAAGAAGAATTGATTGCAAATTACCCTCTTGTCACTCCAGCTCCAGCAAGCCTGCAGACCACCTCATTGGCCATTCTAGGGGCTAAAGGATAAACATGTTTCCAAGGAGGATGCAATTGATTTTGTCTCCTTAATCCAATACATGGATTGCCTCCAGAGACCTAATGAATGCCTGATATGAGTCTCCCTAGACAATTAGCTTCCCAGAAAAGAAGAAGAGAAAATGCGAAGCCCCGTGCTAAGTGTGATATGAGAAGCTTTGTCTCCCTCTTTCATCTCTCAACACACCTTCAGTCTTAGAAGGGCCCAAGTTTCCGAGAGAGCACCAGCCCAAATCAAGGTTAAGGAAACCTACCCCCGAAGCAGACCCCAATATTCTTCCTTCATGCCTTTTCTCTCATTGGGCCCTTTACTGGGAAATCTTCCTTCCAATCCTGTGAGAATTGAGAAGTAGAAACTCGAAATTCATGAGTAACAAGGGCCTACTCAGTAATCAAGAAACATACTCTTCTTTTGATCCCATCCATTGAAGCAACTTTGATATCGAAGATCCAACTATTCCTCTCCTTCTAGAGCCCCTAAAGGTTGAATAAGGAACCATCTTCCAAACCAACCCCACAATGCTGCTAGCCCTCAACCTGCCTCCATTCTCTTGTTATTGAAAACCACCCATAAGGAGTTCCTCTCAATCCCTCAAATTTTTTTCTTTTTCTTTAGAAACACCATGGCCCATATAACAAAAAAACAAAAGCCTTTTTGTTAATTTTTCCCCTTTTGTTCTTTTGTTGGTGTTCTCTAATAATTTAACAGAGAAAATAATGTTCATAGAAACTACTATTTCTTGAGATGATTATATGCGATCTTTATGTTTTTTTATCAATCATCTATTAGTTTAGATTACCAATAATTGGACTTTATTGAAACTGTGCAATTCTAATTCTTAAATCCTTTCTTTTTAATGTTTCCTTATTTTATTTTGCATTTTATTTATTTGCTGACCAAATTAATTGGGATGAGGCTTAGATGACGATGATGAGTTAAATCTTATTTATTTGTGTGCGGAACTGTTCTCATGCCTAGATTTTTGGAGTTTGCCTTGCCGGGCACTTCAGGACACTTTGACAGTTGGCACTTGTCCACGTGTCTAGGTAACACTGTTGATGACAATGGAGAACGAAGCTGCAGAACACATTAAAGAATCCATCTCATTTATTTCTAACTGACGTGACCATGAACTTTTTTCTTGCCGATCTTAAACAACATAGCCATCTCATGTGACTTCTCCTCAAAGGAATGCATTCATTTGCAACTATGATGCCGTTGAGAATCTGCTTTAACAAACGCTCCTTGGATGGAGAGATGATAAAACTCATAGCCTACCTGAGTCTAGACGAGAGTGTTCTCACCAAATTTTTGTACACCCCCTGCACCAGACTAATGGGCTAAAAATCATGATATCGGCTACCTCTTTACTTTGGAATTAAGGTAATGAAAGCTGTAGTAATGCCTTTTAGTCAATCTAGATCTATCATGAAATTCATTCATAAATTCCATCAAATCACACTAAATCACTTCCCAACAAAATTGGAAGAATACAATGGTAAAACCTTCAGCCTCTGGTGCGTTTTCCTTGTTCATATCATCTATTGGCCTTTTAATCTCTTCCTCCCGAAACTCCTCGGGCTACTCAGCCATCTTCCTCGCCACTTAGCATTGGGCGTTGTAGATCTTCTTTGGCACACAACATGGTAAAGATTAAAAAATTCAATGATGGCATTTGTTACCTTGACCAGAACATCCAAAATGAGCAATTTATGGATGAGATTCAACCTAAACTGGTTTACTTTATTGAGTAGAAGTATAATTGATTTAGATATTTGCTATTTTGTGCACTTCAGTTTCATTTAATCCTTGAACCATTCCATGGAATTTAGTATCGGTTAGGTGTAAGACGGATAAGTTTTTTGAAGTACTACTTTTTACTTGAGTCCATTGTAACTTTTACTAGAAGAATTTCACAAACATTAGCAAGGTGAAGATCTTGTTAGATAGGAAACATGCCTTGTATAGCTAATTTCCATGTATAGATAGATGATTTTGTTTTTATCATTTACCTTGTATAGATGATTGTAGATCTCTATATATTCAACCCTTTAGGGTTGTCTCAAATACAAGAAAACCAAAAGAGGATTCTCTTCTCTTTGTTTTCATGGTATCAGAGCCATACCGATCTCCAGCAATCCAACTCTGCTCCACCATCTTCAGCTGCACATCCTTATCCGGTACCTCCTTCATCACCGGCACCACCTCCTGACAGATCCGGCCCCTCCTGCGTCAGCAAACCCTGTTCCGGCCCCTTGCGCCCCTGTTGCGTCATCGGCACCACCCCCTGCGTCCCTGCTGCATCACCCAGCCCTTGTCCAACCACCCTCTACGCCCCTGCTGCGTCACTGGCACCACCCCTTGCGCCCTTGCCGCGTCAACCACCCTTGCTGCGTCATCCATCCCCCTCCGACCACCCCGGCTGCGTCAACCACCCCCGTCCGACCAACCCTAACCCCTTTCCTATTGCTGTTGCTGCGTCCAGATCTTCTGCTATTGCTGCAACCAGATCTTCTGCTGTTGCTGTTGCTGCGACCTGCTCTACTCTTCTGCTGCAAGGTATATCCTTCCTTGGCATAGTTTACATCATTTTAGATCTATGGACAAAGACTCCTCCCGTACAGAGGGCCCACATTGTGGTTTTGATGGTACCAACTACAATCTATGGGCCATCCACTTTCAGAGTTTCCTCAAGGATCGTGGTTTGTGGGGACTAATTGATGGATCTGTTACTGTCCCCACTTCCACAGATGCCGACAAAATAGCTGAGTGGGAAATAAAAAATGGACGGATTATTACCTGGATTCTCGATTCAGTCGATCGGTCAATTGCTGTTGGCCTCACACCACACTGCATTGCTAAGGCAATGTGGGAGCATCTCCAGACAATTTATCAATAGAGTAATGCGGCTCGGTTATACCGCCTGGAACAAGATCTGGTTCACCGTATTCAGGGTGACAAAAGTATTCAAACATTCTACTCTACAATTGTTGCAATTTGGATAGAGATGGCTATGACGGATCCGGAATTTCCTCATGACTTTCAGATATTCCAATCAATGCGCGATAGTGCGCAAGTTCGACAGTTTCTTATGAAGTTGCGTCCGGAATTTGAGTATTGTAGGGCTGCTCTCCTGAACCGTAGCTCAACTCCTTCATTGAATTCGGTTATTAATGATTTATTAGCTGAGGAACAACGACTAAAAGTTCTCTCTCCCACTTTCCCACCTCCGAGACCATTTGATCTGGTACTCGCTGTATCCACCTCTGCACCAAACAGTGGTTCAACTCCTTTAACTTGTCGCGGCTACAACAAAGTAGGATATGTCGTCGCTCAGTGCAAAGATTGGTGCGCTTATTGTCGACGGACTAGTCATGGTATTCAAGACTGCCGTTCACGTGTCTATGCATCCTCTTTTAGCTGTGGACGTGGTGGTCGAGGTCATGGCCGTGGTCGTGCTCTTTCTGCTACTTCTGCCACTATTTCTTCCGAGCCTTCTGTTAGTGATACTGCATCTACTGTTTCTACTGAAGGACTTTCCTCACCTTTTGACTCCTGCGATGCTCCAGCAGATCGTGCAGGCCCTTTCTCCTGCCGGTACGTCAGGTATATCCTCATCTTCTACATGGTTCTTCGATTCTAGTGCTTCCAATCATATGACTGGTGACATATCACATCTTTGCGATATTCGTCCCTACACTGACAATCAGGCTATTTCTACTGCGGATGACACTAGACCACCTATTCAGTCCATTGGTTCATTGACTTTCTCTCCTTCTGCCCATTGCCAGTTCACCCTTTGTGATGTGTTTCATGTCCCTAAACTCTCCTCAAATTTAATTTCTGTTGGTCAACTTACATCTAATAACTGCTTAGTCATATTTCTTCCAACCTATTGTTTTGTGCAGGATCTGGCAACGGGGAAGGTACTTGGGAGGGGTAGGCGGCATGGTCGTCCGTACGTGCTGGACTTTGACTCATCTGTCACTCCGGCTCGTTGTTTCTTTTCTTCATCGTCCTTAGATATTTGTTTGGCAAATAAAATGTGGAAACTCTGGCACTATCGCCTGGGTCATCCACATTCAGATCGGTTGATTCAGTTATTTTCTTCTGGCATGTTAGGGAATATTTCTCTTAATAAAAGTAATTTGGATTATTCTTGTTCTTCCTGTTGTCTTTCAAAAAGTAAGTGTATTCCCTTTCCTCTAAGCACTACAAAATCATCATCTATGTTTGAGCTAGCGCATACGGATGTCTGGGGTCCTTCACCAATTATGTCACTCTCCGGACTACGATACCATGTTATATTCATTGATGATTTCACACGTTACACCTTAATTTATTTCTGCACTCTAAGTCACAGGTTTTTGAAAAATTCAAGATATTTCACTCTATGGTGGATACTCAATTTCGGGTAAAAATTCAAACTCTTCGCTCTAACTCTGGGGGAGAGTATCTCTCCACAAATTTTCATACATATCTTCAGGGTCATGGGATTATTCATTAGACCACTTGTTCTGATACTCCACAACAGAACGGGGTGGCTGAACGAAAAAATCGCCATATTGTTGAAACTACCAACACCCTGCTGACAGCTATGAGTGTTCCTCGTTCTTTCTGGGCGGAAGCTATGATGCATTCAATCTACTTGATTAACCGGATACCAACCAAAGTTCTGAACAGTAAATCTCCTTACTTTGTTTTCACCAGTTTACTCCATACATATTCCACTTTTCGTGTTTTTGGTTGTGTATGTTATGTTCACTTGGCTTCACGAGAACGTAACAAACTCTCCCCAAAATCAGTCAAATGTATGTACTTGGGATTTGGAGAAACTCAGAAGGGTTTTCGATGCTATGATCTGGTCTCTCGTTGTGTTCGGGTGTCACGACATGTTGTTTTTCTTGAGCATATTGCCTTTCATTCATCTGTTCCTCCTCCGCACGCACCAAAATCTCCTGGTCTTACCGCTTTTCTTGACATTCCTTTTGCCTCTAGTACACTCTCTCGTCCGTTGCAGGTTTACTCATGACGACTACGTACAGATCCACCACATATTCCTCTCCCTACTATACCTGTTGCCGATCTAGAACCCACCTTGATACGTCGTTCCGCTCGTGTACATCGACAACTTGATCGCTCGATATACTATATGTCTACCATGAATGCTACTCTTGATACTGTATCTATTCTTACTTCATACCCTCAGGCAACCACTCATGATTGTTGGAAGAAGGCTATGGTAGAAGAACTTGAAGCATTGGATGATAACCATACGTGGGACATTGTCAATTGACCCACTAACCAACAATTAATTGGTTAGTAAATGGATTTATTCTGTAAAGCTCAAGTCTGACGGATCATTGGATCGATACAAGGTTCGGCTTGTCGCTCAGGGATACAAACAGGAACACAATTGATTATGATGACACATTCGCTCCTGTGGCCAAGATGAAAACTGTTCGCACTCTTCTGGCAATATCATTCGTTCGTTCTTGGCCACTCACTCAGATGGATGTGAAAAATGCTTTTCTTCACGGAGACCTCCAAGAAACAGTATATTTGAAACCTCCTCCTGGCTCTTTAATCCCTGCCAATAAGGTATGTTGCCTAAAGAAAGCTATGTACGGCCTCAAACAGGCACCTCGGGCATGGTTCCAATGCTTTCACGATGTTTTTATGGGTGCTGGCTTTACTCAAAGTGGTCATGACCCATCCTTATTTTTGCGCACCACTGATCACGGAATTGTCATTGTTCTCGTATATGTTGACGACCTACTCCTGACTGGTAGTGATGCTACTGACATCTAGAAATTAAAGGAGGTTCTGCAATCATCCTTCAAGGTGAAGGACCTCGGCCATTTGACATACTTTCTTGGGCTTGAATTTTCACATTCTAAATGTGGGATCCTGGTCAGCCAGCGTAAATATACCAAGGGTCTTCTCGCCTTAGCCTCATTGATGGATTAGAAGACAGTTCAGACTCCCTTAGAACTTAGCATTCAATATGGCCGTGACGATGGTGATCTCCTTGCGCAACCCACATTGTACCGCTGTTTGGTTGAGAGTTTGGTTTACTTAACAATGACTTGCCCTGATATTGCCTACGCTGTCTAAGTAATTAGCTAGTTTGTATTTGCTCCTCGGACTCTTCATATGACTGCGGTGTTGCGCATCCTATGGTACCTACGTGGAACTCTGAATCAATCACTATTCTTCTCCTCCACGACAACTCTGGATCTTCGTGCTTATTCGGATGCTGACTGGGCCGGTTGCACTCTCACACGAAGACCTACCACTGGCTACTGTGTTTTTCTCGGCTCTTTTCTCATCTCTTGGAAGTGTAAGAAGCCGACCACTGTTTCCAAATCAAGCACGGAAGCAGAGTATCGAGCGATGTCAGCTGCTTGTAGTGAGCTTGTCTGGTTACATGGACTTCTTTCCGACTTGGGCGTTCATCTACAGAATCCTACTCCACTCCATGTAGATAATCTCAGTGCCATTCAGATTGCCTCTAAACATGTTTTTCATGAACGGACAAAGCATATTGAGGTTGACTGTTACTTCATCCGAGAGAAGTTTCAGTCTGGGCTCATTTCTCTTCCACATGTCACATCCCATGATCAGATTGCAGACATTCTCACGAAGTCCCTCACTTCTGTACGTCACTCATTTCTAGTTGGCAAACTATTACTTGTCGATGACCAGCATCAGTTTGAGGGGGGATGTTAGACAGGAGACATGCCTTGTATAGCTAATTTCCATGTATAGATAGATGATTCTATGTTTTATCATTTACCTTGTATAGATGATTGTAGATCTCTATATATTCAACCCTTTAGGGTTGTCTCAAATACAAGAAAACCAAAGGAGGATTGTCTTCTCTTTGTTTTCAGATCTAACAAATTTGATGAAGAGCATAACTGGAGGAAGATCACAGTATGGAAACAATCAATCTATATAGACATAAATAGGGGGCCAGTATATATATATGTGTGTGTGTGTGTGTGTGTGTACACACACACACACACACACACACACACACACACACACACACACACACACAGAGGTATGTATGTAGAGGAATGCTCACCTGCGCACCAGTTCTCATGAGAACTTTTTGACAACTCATCTCCTGTGATATGAGTGTAAGATCTGAACTGTCCACGTGATGCAACTCTCCATGTCCCACCAAAGTTTTGAATCAGGGTAAAAAGTTGGGCCTTGGGGCTTTTATGGGGTGCTGCATCACATGGACAGTTCAGATCTTACACTCATATCACGGGAGATGAGTTGTCTAAAAGTTCTCACGAGTTCTCGTGAGAACTGGTGTGCAGGTGAGCATTCCTCTATGTATATACATATATATACATATGTATATATATGTATATTTATATATATGCCTTCTCAAAAAAAAATAAAAAAAATCGGAGTTTTGCATTGTATGTTTGTTCCTCGACAATTAATAGACGAGCAGTTGGCAACTATTCTTCCTCCCAGCTGGACCACCGCCTACAAGTAGCATCAGGTTGCCACTCGGGTGCTTCAAAACACAGAGCCCTCTTATATCCGCCAATAGGATGGCAATGTTGAAACAAAGTTTCCAGTCTCCTCTCAACAAGAGCAAGTATTTTCCACTCCCCTTCCTGAGATCAATTTTCTCACCCATGCAAAATATGACCTTAACCTTGGTGGTATCCTTTATACCACTCGTTGTCGACAACAAAGGAAAACACATCTTGTGGGATGTATGCAATTGCGACCAGTGTTATTTCGATAATTTTGAAGATAACCCCAGGACCAGTCTCCTCTCAACAAGAGCAAGTATTTTCCACTCCTCTTCCTAAGATCAATTTTCTCACCCATGCAAAATATGACCCTGACCTTGGTGGTGTCCTTTATACCACTCGGCGTTGACAGCAGGGAAACACATCTGGTGGGATGTATGCAACTGTGACCAATGTTATTTCAATAACTTTGAAGCTAACCCTAGGAGAAGAAGATCCTCCTTCTAAAAGGAGCTTGCCAAGTGCTATGCAAACGATGATCTAGAAGTTGGACTTCTCGAAGAAACCTCTGGAAAGTTCGACTATTATGTGCTCTATCCAAGGAACCTGTCCTCAAAACCTTCTCCACCATCACTGATCAAAACCTTGAATCCTTATTCTCCTCCACCTAAACCAACTTTAGCACCATACTGCCAAAAAGCCATCTCTCTAGTTTCTTCAAAACCTTTCTGTGCATCACTACCAGACACGACTTTCCTCACTCCCAGCATTCCTGAAGTCTTGTCTTATGGACTCTCATCCTTCTCCAACCTCTTACCCTTCAAACCCACCCTCATTTCCCCTTGTTGAGGATTTTGAGTACCCTTAAAAACGAGAAAAGCACATCTGGAAGATCAAAACTCTAGCGGGCGTCAACACGGATGGCACCCCAAGAAAGATTTCTGCAACCGAAGTTACCCTCAATTGGCAAGCAGAAAATGCGATTCACTAGAACCAAGCCCTGTAACAAATCCTGGCTTCTCAACAACAACTCCTAACCTAGACAGGCACCAATTACTCAAATATGGTTGTCATGGTCCAGTAAAAATTTGTTGCCCTTGAGCAAGAATTACATCAAATTGCTACAATTGTTTCCGACTGGCAAACCGCTAACGCGCTCATTGTACCTAAGGAAAAGGAGAAGTCTCTGGAATCTCAACTTGCATTGATCATGGTTGCACCTGCACCCCAACCCACTTTCCTTCAAGCTTACCCACCTACTCTACACCCTCCACCATCTTTGCCTTAAATTCCAAACTTGCAACCTCAACCCTTACCTGCTATATCCCCTGGGGCCATCCCATTCAAGGATTCATTTCCCCCCATCCTTACAAGCCTACCTTAACTCCTAAACACATGTTCCCCAAAAGGCCAAAAATTCCAAAACCATACACCAAAATTCCTCTAAAGCCTCTACCTGTCACTCATATACCCCTCCTCCGGCTTATCTAGCAGAAGATATTTAGGCTTTCTCCATTCCCATTGTAAATCTCCCTACTAGCTCTATGGATCTCAATCCCATTACCTCATTCCTTAGAGCCACAACCCTTAATATGGCTTCGCCATCTTCGGTCATGCAAGTGCAAGCAGAAGATCTCTCAACTTCAGCTTCGTTCTTTTCGGTCGATAATGATTCAAAATCCCTGCATAAACCCTTCAAGCAACATGGAGATGTCCATGATCCTACTGATTATGAGTCTGATAATGAGTAAACACAACAACCACCACCTATTACCATTCCAATAGGTGTTCGTTATACCGAGACAATTGATAAAAAAACATCTATTCACTCTTGATGACATACCACCATCTTAGTGGCAAAGTAGAGTATTTGGGATTGAAAACAGTGAAAATAGAGAGAAGCTAAAAGGTTTTCTATATTTGAGACAAGCCTAAGAGGTTGAATATGTAGAAATTACAGTCATCTATACAAGAAGAATAATAAAATCAGAATCTTCTACCCATGGAAATGAACAATACAAGGTATACTAGCTATACAAGGTATACAAGGCATGTGGCCTGTCTAACATCCCCCCTCAAACTAATGCTGGTTATTGACAAGTAATAGTTTGCCAACTAGAAATGAGTGACGTGCAGAAGTGAGGGACTTGGTGAGAATGTTTGCAATCTGATCATGAGATGCGACATGTGGAAGAGAAATGAGCCCAGACTGAAACTTCTCGTGGATGAAGTGACAGTCAACTTCAATATGTTTCGTACGTTCATGAAAAACCGGGTTAGAGGCAATCTAAATGGCACTTAGATTATCTACATGGAGTGGAGTAGGATTTTGTAGAGGAATGCTCAAGTCGGAAAGAAATCCACGTAACCAGACAAGCTCACTACAAGTAGTGGACATCGCCTGATACTCGGCTTCCGTGCTCGATTTGGAAACAGTGGCCTGCTTCTTACACTTCCAAGAGATGAGAGAAGTGCCGAGAAAAACACAGTAGTCAGTGGTAGATCTTCGTGTGAGAGCGCAACCGGCCCAATCAGCATCCGAATAAGCACGAAGGTTCAGAGTCACCATGGAGGAGAAGAACAGTGATCGATCTAGAGTTCAACGTAGGTACCGTAGGATGTGCAACACCGCAGTCATATGAAGAAGAGCAGAAACAAACTGACTGACGACTTGAACAACGTAGGCAATATCAGGGCGAGTCATTGTTAAGTAAACCAGACTCCCAACCAAACGGCGGTATAAGGCGGGCTGCGCAAGGAGATCACCATCGTCATGGCCATATTGAACGTTAAGTTCTAAGGGAGTCTGAATTGTCTTCTGATCCGTTAATGATGCCAAGGCAAGAAGATCCTTGGTATATTTACGCTGGCTGACCAGGATCCCACGTTGAGAATGTGAAAATTCAAGCCCAAGAAAGTATGTTAGATGGTCGGGGTCTTTCATCTTGAAGGATGATTGCAGAACTTCCTTTATAGCCGAGATGCCAGTAACATCGCTACCAGTTAGGAGTAGGTCGTCAACATATATGAGAACAATGACAATTCCGCGAGCAGTGGTGCGCAAAAATAAGGATGGGTCATGACCACTTTGAGTAAAGCCAGCACCCATAATAACATCGTGAAAGTGTTGGAACCATGACCGAGGTGCCTGTTTGAGGCCGTACAGGGCTTTCTTTAGGCAACATAACTTATTGTCAGGGATTAAAGAGTCAGGAGGTTTCAAATATACTATTTCTTGGAGGTCTCCATGAAGAAAAGTATTTTTCACATCCATCTGAGCGAGTGGCCACGAGCGAACGAATGATATTGCCAGAAGAGTACGAACAATTTTCATCTTGGCCATGGCAGCGAATGTCTCATCATAATCAATTCCGTATTCCTATTTGTATCCCTGAGACAAGCAGAGCCTTGTATCGATCCAATGATCCATCAGACTTGAGCTTGATAGAATAAATCCATTTGCTACCAATTATTTGTTGGTCAGTGGGTCGAGTGACAATGTCCCACGTATGATTATCATCCAATGCTGCAAGTTCTTCTGCCATTGCCTTCTTCCAACAATCATGAGTGGCTGCCTGAGGGTATGAAGTAGGAATAGAGACGGTATCCAGAGTAGCATTCATGGCAAACATAGAACATATTAAGCGATCAGGTTGTTGAGGAACACGAGCGGAACGCCGTATCAAGGGAGATTCTGGATTGACAACAGGCACAGTAAGGGGAGTAATAGGAGGTGGATCTGTACGTGTTCATTGTGAGTAAACCTGCAACGGACGAGGGAGTGTACTCGAGGCAAAAGGAATGTCAGGAAAAGTGGTAAGACTAGGAGAGTTAGGTGCGGGCTAAGGAGGAACAAATGATGAAAGGCAATATGCTCAAGAAAAACCACATGTCGTGATACCCGAAGACTACGAGAAATCGAATCATAACATCGAAAACCTTTCTGAGTTTCGCCAAATCCCAAGTACATACATTTGACTGATTTTGGGGAGAGTTTGTTACGTTCACGTGATGCCAGGTGAACATAACAGACACAACCAAAAACACGAAATGTGGAATATGTAGGAAGGAAGTCGTTGAGAACAAAGAAGGGGGATTTATTTTTCAGAACTTTAGTTGGCATCCGGTTAATCAAGTAGATGGAATGATACTTGAAGACGACGAGAAATCGGATCATAACATCGAAAACCCTTTCGAGTTTTGCCAAATCCCAAGTACATACATTTGACTGATTTTGGGGAGAGTTTGTTACGTTCACATGATGCCAGGTGAACATAACAGACACAACCAAAAACACGAAATGTGGAATATGTAGGAAGGAAGCCGTTGAGAACAAAGAAGGGAGATTTATTTTTCAGAACTTTAGTTGGCATCCGGTTAATCAAGTAGATGGAATGCAACATAGCTTCCGCTCAGAAAGAATGAGGAGCACTCATAGCCGTCATCAGGGTGTTGGCAGTTTCAACAATATGACGATTTTTTCGTTCAGCCACCTCATTCTGTTGTGGAGTATCAGAACAGGTGTTCTGATGAATAATCCCATGATCCTGAAGATATGTACGAAACGATGTTAAGAGATATTCCACCCCTGAGTCAGAACGGAGAGTTTGAATTTTTACTCGAAATTGAGTGTCCACCATAGAATGAAATATCTTGAAATCCAGGTGTAACATGTGAAATCATCAATGAATATAACATAATATCTTAATCCAGAGAGAGACAGAATTGGTGATGGACCCCAGACATCCGTATGCACTAGTTCAAACATAGACGATGAATTTGTAGTACTTAGAGGAAAGGGAATACACTTACTTTTTGAAAGACAACAGGAAGAACAAGAATAATCTAAACTACTTTTATTAAGAGAAATATTCCCTAACATGCCAGAAGAAAATAACTGAATCAACCGATCTGAATGTGGATGACCCACGCGACAGTGCCAGAGTTTCCACATTTTATTTGCCGAACAAATATCTGAAGAAGATGGAGAAAAGAAACAACGAGCTGGAGTCACAGATGGGTTAAAGTCCAGCACTTACAGACGACCATGCCGCCTACCCCTCCCAAGTACCTTCCCCGTTGCCAGATCCTGCACAAAACAACAGTTTGGAAGAAATATGAACAAACGATTATTGGATGTAAGTTGACCAATAGAAATTAAATTCGAGGAGAGTTTAGGGACATGAAACACATCATGAAGGGTGAACTGGCGATGGGCTGAGGGAAAGAAAATTAATGAACCAATGGACTGAATAGGTAGTCTAGTGCCATCCGCAGTAGAAATAGCCTGAGTTCCAGTGTAGGGATGAACGTCGCGAAGATGTGATACGTCACCAGTCATATGATTGGAAGCACCTGAATTGAAGAACCATATAGAAGATGATGATATACCTGACATACCGGCAGCAGAAAGGGCCTCCACGATTTGCTGAAGCATCACGGGAGTCAAAGGGGAGGAAGGTCCTTCAGCAGAAGTGGGAGATGCAGTATCACTAACAGAAGGCTCGGAAGAAGTAGTGGTAGAAGTAACAGAAAGAGCATGACCACAGCCACGACCTCGACCACCACGTCCACGGCCGAAAGAGGAAGCATAGGCACGTGAACGACGGTCCTGAATACCATGACCAGTCCATCAACAATAAGCGCACCAATCTTTGCACTGAGCGACTACATGTCCCACTTTGTTGTAGATGCGACAAGTTAAAGGAGTCGAACCACGATGTGGTGCAGATGTGGATACAGCGAGTACCAGATCAGATGGTCCTTGAGTTGGGGACGTGGGAGAGAGAACTTGCAGTCGTTGTTCCTCAGCTAATAAATCATTAATAACTGAATTCAAGGAAGGAGTTGGGCTACGGTTTAGGAGAGCAGCCCTACAATGCTCAAATTCTGGACGCAGCTTCATAAGAAACTGTCGAACTTGTGTATTATCGCACATTGTTTGGAATATCTTAAAATCATGAGAAAATTCCGGATCCATCATAGTCATTTCCGTCCAGATTGCAACAATTGTAGAGTAGAAAGATTGAATACTTTTGTCACCCTGAGTAAGGTGAACCAGATCTTGTTCCAGGCGGTATAAACGAGCCGCATTACACTGTTGATAAATTGTCTGAAGATGCTCCCACATTGCCTTAGCAGTGCGATGGGGCGTGAGGCTAACCGCTATTGACCGATTGATCGAATCGAGAATCCAGGTAATAATCCGTCCATTTTTAATTTCCCACTCAGCCATTTTTTCGAAATCTGTGGAAGGGGGGATAGTAACAGATCGATCAATGAGTCCCCACAAACCACGTCCCTGGAGGAAACTCCAAAAGTGTATGGCCCATAAATTGTAGTTGGTACCATCAAAACTACATCGTGGGGCGTCTTTGTCCATAGATCTGAATTGATGGAAACCAAACCAAGGAAGGAGATACCTTGTAATAGAAGGGCTGGTCGCAGCTATGACAATAGAGCAGTAACAGCAGGGACGGCCAGACGCAACAACAGGTGGTCGGAGTAGCAACAGGGGCGACCGGACGCAACAACAGGGGTAGCCGGACGCAACAGGGATGGCCGGACGTAGCAGCAGGGTCAATCGTAGTAGCAGAGGTGGCCGGACATAGCAGTAGGGGTGGTTGAAGGCAGCAGAGGTGGCTGGGCGCAGCAGCAGGATGGTCGGACGGGCTGTGTGACGCTGCAGGGGCGGTTGGACGGGGTTGTGCGAAGCGGCAGGGGCCGGATCTGTCAGGAGGTGGTGCCGGTGACGAAGGGGGTGTCGGATTTGGATCAGTATGTCTCTGATACCATGAAAACAGTGAAAACAGAGAGAAGCCAAAAAGTTTTCTGTATTTGAGACAACCTTAAGGGGTTGAATATACAGAGATTACAGTCATCTATACAAGGAAAATAATAAAATTAGAATCCTCTACCTATGGAAATGAACTATACAAGGTATACAAGGCATGTGGCCTGTCTAACAGAGATGTACTCATGGTGTGTAGCTAAGATGCATACCTCAAATGCCATATAGTTCCTTGCACTATCCAAAAGTTTGTTGATCGTCTAGCAGGGCGATTGCGAGAATGGTGGAATAGTCTTGGCGAGTATCGGCAACTACAAGCTCTCTAATCCTAGACTTTTAAAGCATTTATGGGACTCATTTATAGTGAATTCATTAGCTCCATTGAAGCATATCAAGATTCAGCTCAAGAAGAGTTTCTCAAAGTTGAGCTTTGTTCCTATAAGAAGCAAGACATTGAGTCACACTACTGTCAGATTTGCTCAATGACCCTCAATCGAGTGGTCCTTTACTTATATAGAAATCATTTTCCCTAACCTTAATTACAGTATCCCCAAATTACAGCACAACAACATCTATATCCCCTAATTACAACATAATATCTCCTAATTACAGTAGCATCTATATCCCCTAATTACAGCACAACAACATCTATATCCCCTAATTACAGCATAAAGCTCCTAATTATAGCAACATCTATATCCCCTAATTACAACATAATATCTCCTAATTACAGCAGCATCTATATCCCCGAATTACAGCATAATATTTATAGATCTGTTTCCTAAATAAATATACAACAATATATGGTAGGTTTGACAGATTTGTTTCCTAATTGTAGAACAATTTATTTATGGCAAGTTTGTTGTCTATCCTACTAACATCCCCCCTCAAATTGATGCTGGTCGATCAAGAAGCATCAATTTGCCAACAAGAAACTGATGACGTAGTCGTGTCATAGCTTTAGTGAAGACGTCCGCTATCTGAAGGTCGCTTGAGACATGTGGAAGAGAGATAACCCGAATATCAACAGCTTCCTGAATAGAACGGAGCTACATAATCTCCGAGCAGGCTGCCGACATGGCACGGTACTCGGACTCAGTCGAAGATTTGGAAACACGATCCTGTTTCTTACTCTTCCAAGAGATAAGTGAATCACCAAGAAACATACACCACCCGGTGACAGACCGGCGAGTATTAGGACATCCTGCCCAGTCAGCATCACTAAAAGCTACAAGGCGAAGAGGAGTACTAGTAGAGAAGAACAAGCCACGGTGAGAGGAACTCTGGAGATATCGAATAATTCGGCGGACCGCGGCAAGATGAAGGTGATAAGGAGACTGCATAAATTGACTGACTTACTGGACAGCAAAGGAGATGTCAGGCCGTGTAATAGTGAGATAATTGAGACTACCAACTGTCGAAACACCATGGGATCAGGAAGGAGATCCCCCTCCTCACGTCGATACTTGACATTCACTTCCAAAGGTGTATCCACTGAAGAGGAGTCCTGCAAACCAGACAAGGAAATCAAGTCCTCCGTGTATTTATGCTGATGCAGGAAGACCCCAGAGGAATCGGATTGAACTTCCAAACGGAGGAAATACCAGAGAGGACCAAGATCCTTCATATGGAATGAATCATGAAGATGCTGCTTGAGTTGATCAATGAGGGCAGAATCAGTCCCAGTGATGACAATGTTGTCGACATAAACTGGAAGAAGAATGATACCAACAGAAGTCGTACGAAAAAAAACGAAAAATCATACTGGCTTTGGATGAAAGAAAATCGAAGTAAGGTAGTCCGGAACTTATCAAACCAAGCCTGGGGAGCCAGTTTCAAACCATACAGAGAGCGCTTCAGCTTACACACATTCGACGTCGACGACGAGCAGAGGCCAGGAGGAGGTGTCATGTAAACATCTTCCTGTAAATCACTGTGAAGAAATGTGTTCTTTACATCCATCTGGCAAAGGGACCATCCCTGAGAGGCTGCAATGGCAATAATAGTACGCACAGTGGTCATTTTAGCGACAGGAGCAAAGGTCTCCTCATAGTCAACCCCATACTCCTGGCGGTTACCAAGGGTAACCAAACGAGCCTTATAACAGTTCATAGACCCATCAGGCCGAAGTTTCACAGAAAAAACCCACTAGCACCCACTTAGCCTGACATGAGAAGGACAAGGGACCATGTCCCAAGTATGATTTTCTTGAAGAGCTTGAAGTTCTTCCTGCATAGCCTTTCTCCAACACTCATGTTTATCAGCTTGTGAGTAGGAATTAGGAATCGACACAGTTGATAAGGTAGCCGTGAAGGAGGTATGAGGGAAACCATACCTATCCGGTTGATGAGAAGTACGGCTAGATCGTCGAGGAGGATGCAATACGAGATCAGGTGGCAGATCAGACGCAAGAAGGGGTAGAGTTGGTCGCCGGCGTTCATACACAAAACCAGGTTTGAAGTGTTCAGGAGGGCACATCAAATCATCAAAGTGAGGAAGAACAGAATCTGCAGAAGATGATGTAATAGAACTACGAAAGAAATATTTATGCTCAAAGAAAACGACATTACGAGATATATGAAATTTATTGGAAGAAGCATCATAGCACACAAATCCTTTTTAAGATAAATTATATCCCATAAAGACACATTTCACAGATTGCGCAAAGAGTTTGTGACGTTGATGCGGGGTAGATGCACAAAACAGACACAACCAAAAGTGTGTAAGTCAAGAAAGCTAGGGTGTTGTTTATGTAGACGATAGTATGGGGAGTTGAAATTTAGCACTTTAGAAAGCAACCTGTTAATCAAATATACTGTTGTAACTAAAGCTTCAACCCAAAATTTAGGAGGAACAGAAGATGCAAGTAACAAGGTCCTAGCAACATCTAACAAATGTCGATTTTTGTGCTCAGCCACGCCATTCTGTTGAGGCGTATAAGGACACGAGCGGTGAGAAACAATTCCTTTGTGACGAAGAAACTCAAGAAATTCATGAGACATATTCTCCACCAGAATCAGATCGTAAAGTCTTAATACTAGTGGTAAATTGATTCTTAATTTATGCTAGAAACGATTTGAAAACAGTAAAGACTTCAGACTTATAGTGCAGAAAATATACCCAAGTATGCTGACTATGGTCATCTATGAATGTCACAAAATATTTATAATGAGCATGAGAAATGATAGGAGTAATGCCCCATACATCACTATGAACAAGGTCAAAGCAATTCTTTGCCCTACTCCCAGAAGAAGGGAAGCGAAGAATCTTACTTTTTCTGATTTTATATGTAGAACAATCAAAAGACAAAGCATGAGGCCAAGAAGAATCTTTTTTCCCCAACGAACCGGAATTCAACAAATGAGATAAAACAACATTGTTTTGATGGCCTAAACGTTTGTGCCATACTTCACAATTATTGGAGACAGTAGTACAAGCCTAAGAAATGATACTAGGAATGGAAAAGTATAACGGAAACAATTTCTGAACTTTAGGCCCCTTCGCTATTGTCTTCCATGACACCGGATCCTGCACATGACAACCATCATGAGAAAACTGAACATTATAATTATCATCCACTAATTGTCCAACCGAGATAAGACTCGTAGAAAGCCCAGGTGATACAAAAATATTAGTAAGTGATGGTGCAATATCATCAACCCCAGTAATCGGTAAACGACAACCATTAGCAACTTGAATATTAGAAGAACCAGTGTACTTACGAACCTTGCTAAGCATATCATGAGAACTGGTCATGTGATTGGATGCAGCGGAGTCAACAAGCCAAGATTGAGAGGGTATAGTAGTATAGTACCCTTACCTTGGAGCCCTAAAGCAGAAAAATGCCGATACAATCATTTGCTGCACCATTTCTGGTGTAAGGGCAGGTGTTGCAGCAGTGGAAGATGACACTAGAGCGAGATTTTGAGTGCTGGTTACCCCATCCAAAGTGTGGCCAGTAGCAGTAGCATGATAAGCATTCACGGGTCAGTTTTGAGGACGTGTTGGGCATTCTTTGATGATGTGTTCCTTTTGTTTATAGTAGCTGCAGAACTTTTTAGCACAATGGGCAGCAATATGCCCATAATCTTTGCAACTGTAGCACTGAACTGTACACATGTCTCGAACCCTTCCTTTGCCTTGAGCAGCGTATGCGACAACATTCTCTTGCATAAGCGTAGATTGAGTAAGAAGAAGTTGTTCCTCTCGAAGAAGTGCTCCAAAACACACGTCAAGAGATGGTGAAGGATCCCTGTGCATCAGGTTAGAGCGAATAGACTCAAATTCTGGCCTTAGTTTCATTTAAAACCGGTCTCTTTTGCTAACTCCATGGACTGCTTGAACAATAGAGAGGGACTCGGTCGACACGTCGGCATACACAATTTCGGAAAACTCGGCCCAAAGATTCTGAAAACCACATAAATATTCCTAAACAGAGAGTGTACCTTGGGAATAGGCAGCAAGATCAGTTTCCAACTGAAATCGCCGGGCGGAATGATCGTGACCTTTTTCAAGTACTCTCACATCGATTTAGCCGTCTTATGCGGCCTTAAATTGAGTATAAGCAGTGGATCAATAGACCCAAGGATGTAAGTCATCACACGAGCATCTTTCACCTTCCATTGAACCAACGTCGTAGGATCGGTAGGTGCTGGATCACTCCCATCAACATGACCCCACAACTTCTTTCCTATGACAAAAAGTTGAAACTGAAACTCCCAGGCAGCATAATTCTTCCCTGTAAACCGAGTTTGAAAGACTTCTGAGTTGGAGTTGTTAGCCATAACTAGAATCTCTCGAAATGCACCAAAAAAACTGCAAACCAGAACCTGCACCCAAGAAACCAGAAAACCAGAGCCTAGAACCACAAATATTGGACCAAAGACAAGGTTGTAGAGAGTGGCTCTGATACCATTTCAGATTTGCTCAATGACCCTCAATCGAGTGGTCCTTTACTCATATAGAAATCATTTTCCCTAACCTTAATTACAGTATCGCCTAATTACAGCACAACAACATCTATATCCCCTAATTACAACATAATATCTCCTAATTACAGCAACATCTATATCCCCTAATTACAGCACAACATCATCTATATCCCCTAATTACAACATAATATCTCCTAATTACAGCAGCATCTTTATCCCCTAATTACAGCATAATATTTACAGATCTGTTTCCTAAATAACTATACAACAATATATGGTAGGTTTGACAGATTTGTTTCCTAAATTTAGAACAATTGATTTATGGTAAGTTTGTTGTCTATCCTACTAACAACTACAACAGCATTTCTCGCTGGTTCTACATCCTCAGCGATGTAAATGATGTGAATCTCAAACAAACTTCTCTTAACTCTCTCCCAGAGCCATTAGTCGATGAAACATAGAAGCTACTCACCCTCAAAGGCCTCAACCTCCAGCAAACCTCATTAGGGTTCATCCATCAATTCAGCTTACAAGCAATAGAAAAGCTATGTAACCAACACAAAATCATGCGTCGAATTAAGCAAATTGGAAAACGTTTGGGACATGCATGTGATTATCCAAACCTCTATTAAGTGCAATGATCCTACAAATTGCACCTACCCCACCAAAAAGAAGTTTCATCCCAAGAAAATCAAACACTTCATCCAAGAAAGGCGCTCATCATCTCCTCTAAGGAAAACTTCATCTCGCAAATGGAAGTTTCTTTGTCCAAAGAAGTTTCAACATCGTACTGATGATCAGTGTTATCTTTGTGGCAAAAAAAGCCACTTCTCCAAACAATGTTCGTAACACCACACGAAGAAGAATATTGCTCCTTTTCAAAAGGGCCAAGGCATTACTCAAGAGGATTTTTTAGATCTTGAATTGGTTTTCTCTCTTGATGATGAATATGATCCCTAGTCAGTTTTAACCCTCCAGTAAGAAGTCATCCTACAAGAAGGAACCTACTCGGCCTCTGACTCTGATCCTGACTTGCTTCCTATTCAGCCAAAGGGCCAAGGCATTGCTTAAGAGGATTTTTCAGATCTTGAATCGGTTTTCTCTCTTAATGATGAATATGATCCCTAGTCAGTTTTAACCCTTCAGTAAGAAGTCATCCTGCAAGAAGGAACCTGCTCGGCCTCTGACTTTGATCCTGACTTGCTTCCTATTCAGCCAATTCCTCTTGTTCAAGTCCACCTTCTCTTTGACACATATGCTCTCCCCATTCCCATCATAGCCTTTCTAGATACTAGTGCTTCCTCCTCTATTCTCAACTCCTCCATCCTTCCAAACTCGTTCTGGCAACCTCATACCTAGGCTTTCCAAGAAGCAGATGGAAACGTATTTCATACCAAGTTACATAGTAAAAAGGTCATCCTCAAGTTGTTCCCTCACCTGCAAATCCGTCGCAAATTAAAGATTTGATTCTCGGCTTTGATATTCTTCATACTATCAGCCAATTGCAATGGACTTGCTCCGGCCTCTCTTACAAGAATCACTTTTTGCCATGGACGAACAAGTCCCATTTGTACAGCTTGGTTCTAGTCCCCATTCAAGGATGATTTAAGCAAGATTGTTGCGCAGAAACTAATGATGAGTTTGCACTAAAACATCCAAGGCCTCAATGGACAAATGATGATTTCTTTGTCCATCTCTCCTTCAAGAAAAATGAAGATATCAATCCAACAAAAGCATCACACCAGGGAATGTCTCTAGAACATCTCCGCCTAGCCCAGAAAGAACTTTCAAATCTCTTAGCACAAAAGCTTATCAAGCAAACCACTTCACAATAGGCTTGCAAAGCTTTTTATGTCAACAAGAGAGTCGAACAACCTTGAGGAAAACCCCGTCTAGTGATAAATTACCAGCCATTGAATTCCTTCCTTAGGGATGAAAAGTTTCCTCTTCCTCATAGGATTTCCCAGTTTCAACAAATTTCTAATGCTCACATATTTTTAAAATTTGACTTGAAAGCAGGTTTCTAGCAACTTGGAATCCATCCCGATGATCGGCATAAAACAACATTCGCAATCCCAAATGCTCACCACCAATGGACAGTTCTCTCCTTCGGGTTAAAAATGGGTCCCTCACTCTTCCAGCAAGCAATGGCCTGCATTTTCCAGCCTATTCTACCAAATGCTCCTTTCTACATTGACGACATTCTACTCTTTTCAGCTACAAAGGAAGATCATCTCAAGCTTCTTGAGTAGTTGTACCAGTTGCTTCAACAACATCACATCATACTCTCAGCTCGTAAAATGATTTTATGTTCCTAGAACATTGAGTTTCTTGGCATGAACATTAAAGATGGAGCTTACTGTCCTCAGCCGCATATTGCCTCTCAACTTTCCACATTTCTTGACAAACTCTTGAATTGGAAACAAATTGAGCAGTACCTTGGATTAGTAAACTATGTGGCTGATTTCATCCCTCATATTTCCCAGAAGACCCATCTTCTTTCCCAATAGCTTTCAAAAAAGCCACCACCCTAGTCTTCACAACATACAACTGCAGTCCAAGCCCTTAGCGAGACCTCTCCCACTTGCCACCATTGGATATCCCTGGCTCAACTAGAAAACGAATTCTCCAGACAGATGCTGCTGATAAATTTTGGGGAGCTGTCCTCTTTATTGATGATGGACAAGCTCGACGAATATATGGGGGGATATAAAAGTTGTACGTTTAAACTAAGTGGACAGCATTACCACTCCACTTTCTAGGAAATTTTTGCAGTAAAGAAGGCAATTCAAAAATTCCAGTTTTACCTTCTTGGACACGATTTCCATATCGAAATGGGTGTCTTCCTTCCTGTGTATGCTGTAATTCAGGAAAAAACAACTACCTCATCCCTAGTTGCTCAAATGGGCTGAATGGCTTTCCTAATGGCAAGTCACTATCGCTCACATCAAAGAAAAATCAAACACCTTGGCTGATTTCATCTCCCCTATCCACGTTCATCAGCCTCTCTGTGTTTTTCTTATTGACAGAATCCCACATTTGCCCCCACAAATTGAAGAAACCATTGCCACACACTTCTTTGGCCATCGAAGTACTTACCGGCTTTATCACCACCTTGAAATCTATCTTAGACAAAATATCCCTCTAATGGATCAAATTCCTCAACTAGAATACCCATTTCTTACTCCGTTGTCCTTCAAAAATCTATATGGAACCACAAAAGAATTGATCTATAAGGAGACCTGCTGAATCCAATTAGAGAAGATACCGTGGAGTCAGAAATTCAGGTGGTATAGATGGCCATTACTGGCCAAGACGGAAGACAAGTTTTCTCTTGTGAGAGATCCGACTAAGCGGCAGTCACAGAGGATATTAATCATGTCATAAGTCTGATAATAATAAGTTAAACCTCAATTCCACATGTTTGCTAATAAATAAAAAATATCAAATGCAACAATGAGGTCTTTGTTTGTGAGGGTTGAGCCAAGAAACTTATGTTAGATGTTTAGCTTGGGGAAGAACTTAAGGGTCACCGTCTTGCTAATTAGATGGGTCTGAAAAATGCTTCCATTAGTGGCTTGAAAGGACTAGGTATGCGGTTGCCAGAAAGATGGAAGGAAGGAGAGTAAGGTTCAGGATAGAAGAGGCTGCTCCAGTATCAAGGAGAGCTTGAAGTTGGATAGGCTTGGCATATTGTTATGGGAGAAGCTGGATTTTGACCATGGGTATGCGCTGAATGGCAAAAGAGGTTTCTTCTAAGCAGAAGATGGCACTGATTTCTTCTAGGTCATCTTCTGAGGAGGAGGAGATTTGGATTGCAAGGAGGGATTGAGGGTGAAAATCTTCATCGGCAGAGAAAGTGGACTCAATGTCTTAGTAAGCAAAAGTGGTTACTTCCTTTGCTCTTTGTAACATAGCAACATTATTTTTCTTGTGATGTTAGGGGAAATCTCTGGAAAAATGCCCACGTTATCCATAGAGATAGCATCGATTGGTGGTTTCATGGAGAAACTTCTTAGGATGAAGAAACTTCAATTTACGACGTCGGAGGTGAGGAGTTTTCTTTCGATGTGGAGGGAAAGAACTCTGTTCACTTTTTGGGAGATTGAGTTTGTGAAAACTCACCAGGACCGGTCCATCTGACACTGATCAAGCTCCCGGACCTAATCTGCCATAGATTCTGGCCCGACTCAACTTTGTAAAAACCATTGATAAGAAACATCTATTTACCTTCGATGACATAAAACCATCCAAATGGGAAGATCGAATCTTTGAAATGTATTCATGGCGTGATGACCTAATCCTAGATGCATGTATAATCAGGTTAAAGAATGTTCACGTAAATACAAGAATCAACTAACCGTTTCCAATCAAAGGGATTAGGTAAATTTCAACACAAAGATGAGGTCATTCCGTCAGGATCATGCCTCTTAGCATAAAATCGCGTAAACAGTAAAAATGAAGGATATAGGGATATGAGGATGTCCCAGATCTAGCATAAGTCAATCCACGGTCAAGTTTGGATCTGATTATACTGACTAACCATCCTTTTTTTCCGTTCAAACTAGAAATGGGGTATCCAGAGAGGAACAAAAGGGGTGAAGAACGAAGGGTTTGAGATGAAGAAAGTACGGGGCCTTTTGTCGTCAAAAGAAAAGGAGGATGATTCTTACCTTTTCCTGCACCTCGAAGATCTAGAAAGAAGGAAAATTGAAATCAGAGTGGAATCCTCAACACCCAAGGGCCAATCTTGAAACCCCAATCTCTTGAATAAAGAGAAAGAAATAATACAAATTTCTATTCATTTAATAATAATGAAAATAGGGTTTCTCATAACGTATATATAAGCTATGGAAAAAGTAAAAGTGCACTAAAGCCCCTGAAAACAAGAAAAATAACAAAAAGACGAGAAAACTAAAGAAAGTGCAATAAAGCCCTTGAAATAAGAAAAAAGAACAAAAACACCTAAAACTAAAACACTCGTGTGGCAGGGTGTGAAATCCGATCCATGGATCTATGGTCAGGGTGCGGTCATGCCGCTCCTGCACTCATAGCGTGTCAGAAAATAGGTCCGATGGACCCAACGTCCATCCACATCAACTCCTCCGCTCCGGTACTTTGTCGGCGACGCCTCCTCCTCTGGTACACTCTAAAGGGTCCACCACTGATGTCCGCATCATGGTGCGCTGTTGAACTCCACCAACCTAATGCCATCATTGCCCGCACAATCAGAAAATCCGTAGATCGCCTCTTTGGATGACTAAGAGAATAGTGGACCAATCTCGGTGAATATCGTCATTTACAAGCCTTGCAGTCCCCGACATTTGAAGCCTTCCTAGGAATTTTGTACAATGAATTTATTAGCACCATCGATACATACCAGAATACAACTTGAGAAGAATTCCTTAAAGCAAAGTTGTGCTCCTTCAACAAAAAGGATTTGGAAGCCCATTCGCGCGCGCGCGCGCACACACACACACATATATAAGAATGGTGTGAGTGACATTCCTATGTAGAAATGAACTCTATGTCTATAGAAGAACATAAGGTAGGCACCTCTGAAGGTGCATGATTGCCCTTATCATTATTTTCCCTCTTTTCCTCTAAATAGACTATGTATAGACCATTTTATACACACATTTTCCTTGCTAGGCCATGATAAATGTGCACTGACAGCACTCATGTGGGCAGATTTATTATAGATGGAAATAGAAACATATAAATATAGTACAATAAGTTTAAAGCTGGGATTGCAATGTTAATATTTTCTAAAGAGGCTCAGTTTGGGCCATGTCATTGCCAATTCAAAGTTAGTGACTCAGTCTAACTCGATGGAAGTTCATTCAAATGATATAGAGCCTTAATGTAGTAGCTCCAATGAATAAAAAGAAGACATCAAATCACTTAATCGAATAACCTATAGCTAATGGAAGTTGCATAGTGAAGCCAAGGTTGCCTGGATTGCAGGTCGCTCAGGTTCATGGTATGGGAACAGCCACATGGTATGCCACTCCCTCCAATATCCAGTTTGGTAGGGGTAGGATCATGTGGATTGCTCCAGTTCATACACTATATATATCCAATATAGTTATATATTGAAATTTATATTGTCACACACACACACACACACACACACACACACACACACACTCAAGTCCGACCGGTTGGACCACAAGTTATAGTCCACCTAGCTGATAACTCCCAACTAGTTAAGAGTATGTGAAATCCAATCCCTTGAATAGGTAAGCCCAACCATGAGGATCGCCAAGTACAAAACCAGTCCCGTCTGCTCATTGGGCGGACCGCAACATAGGAAACAATTTCTAGCCATTGATAAATAGAAAATTACAAGTGTGGTCCACTTGAAAAGTGGTTGTGGTTGATTTTTGCTGAAGGCGATTCTGATGATACGGCCAACCTATTAGATGGATTGCATCACGGGTTGGAAGTTATTTTCTGGGTGGTCTGTAATTTCTAGTCCAACCAGATGGTCTTGAGTACTACTCTCTCTCTCTCTCTCTCTCTCTCTACACACACACACAGATATATATATATATATATATATATATATATATATAACGAATGTTTTTATTATAGATCCGGCATGCACTAGACTATAAGCATGCTATTGCACAAATCAAAGTATAAATATCTACTTCTAAATATAAATTGACATTTTTAACTTAATTGACACTTCGTGTATAGAACAATAATTTCGGGTCGGTAAAAATAATGATCTGGGTCGCAAATGACCCATAATCCAGACCGCATGACTTTGAATGGGAAATGTAGGGGGTTTGGAGGTTTAGTTAACATTAGTTGAACCCATCAAGGCAGCTTGTAGCATAATCCAATAAGAGAAGCTTTGCAAGTCGCATATTTCAACATGAAACAACTTAGATATCTAATAGTAGCTGATTTGCTACAATATAACAGGGTATATTAGTGAAAAGTAGGTTGAGAATTTTCATGCAACAGAATTTACATAAAGCCTTCTAAGAACAAAAAAAATGAATTACCTCAGTAGAATAGCAAAGAAGTTATTTTCTGGGTGGTCTGTAATTTCTAGTCCAACCAGATGGTCTTGAGTGCTACTCTCTCTCTCTCTCTCTCTCTCTCTCTCTCTCTCTCTCTCTCTCTCCACACACACACACACACACACACACACACACACACACACAACGAATGTTTTTATTATAGATCCGGCATGCACTAGACTATAAGCATGCTATTGCACAAATCAAAGTATAAATATCTACTTCTAAATATAAATTGACATTTTTAACTTAATCGAAACTTTGTGTATAGAACAATAATTTCGGGTCGGTAAGAATAATGATCTGGGTCGCAAATGACCCATAATCCAGACCGCATGACTTTGAATGGGAAATGTAGCGGGTTTGGAGGTTTAGTTAACATTAGTTGAACCCATCAAGGTAGCTTGTAGCATAATCCAATAAGAGAAGCTTTGCAAGTCGCATATTTCAACATAAACAACTTAGATATCTAATAGTAGCTGATTTGCTACAATATAACAGGGTATATTAGTGAAAAGTAGGTTGAGAATTTTCATGCAACAGAATTTACACAAAGCCTTCTAAGAACAAAAACAATGAATTACCTCAGTTGAATAGCAAAGAAGTTTTAGTACTTGACCATCAATGGCTAATGGATTTTCATCATTTTGAGGGAAAAGAACATCCATATCAGCATACTGATAAGAGGCTAGCTAATCACACATACACGCCCACAAGTGGGTGAACTGCGAATGTGTGTATTTGTGTGACATACGAGCTATTCATTAGGTGAGCCAACCATGTCAATGCCCTTGCCCAACAATCAGGCCAGTCCACTTCTTCAGGCGGTCTGCGCATGCACCTTGAATATGGGTGCCAGTCGCCCCTTTAGTCCACATGATGATGAGTGGACCGGCCTGATTAGACGGAGAGAACTATGTGATGGGCCCCATGGCACACCAGATGAGCTGTTCAATTGTCAAACCTGTCCATATGCATGTGAAATTAGCAAACCTCTACAGATGAATATTATCAGAATCCAAGCATTCTGCAACAAAACCTTACTCAAATCAAACAATTCATTCTACTAAAAGGAATAAAAAAAGGAGATTGGGTTACCTCAAAGGACTTTCAGCTCATACAGGGGGCTGGCTTTCATGCTTTCTTCACAATCCGAAACAATATCCTCTATGCTCAAAGGCAAGCTGCAAGAAAATGTCAGGCTTGGCTTCCTCTTCGGCACAACCTGAAGCTCCGCCTCTTTATTAAGGATCTGTAAGACTCTTCTCATGGTGGGTCGCTTTGTGCAATCCGGATTCACACAGCTCAGACCCACGAGCAACAACCGCCTCATCTCTTCATTTTCAAACTCGCCTTTCAATCTCGAGTCCGCAGCTTCGATGATCCTGTCTTCCGCATACAAACCCCACACCCAATCAACCAAATTGATCTTCTGACTGCGGGCATCTTTCTCAATGGGCCGCCTTCCACAAGCAACTTCAAGCATGACGACCCCAAAGCTAAAAACATCTGTCTTTTCAGTTGCTTTCCCATACTGGAGATACTCAGGTGCGAGGTAGCCCATTGTCCCAGCGGTAAGAGTTGAGACAGGGCTCTTGTTGTGGTCTGTCAGCCGGGCCAGCCCAAAATCGCCCAACCTTGCATTCAAATTTGCATCGAGCATTATATTGCTGGTCTTTATGTCTCTGTGAATGACTTGCTGCTCGCATTCTTCATGTAGATACATTAGAACAGAGGCGATCCCAACCACGATCTTGTACCTGTGGGCCCATTTCAGCGTGGTCCCCGCCTCGGATTCTTCATATAGGACCTTGTCAAGGCTCCCATTCGGCATGTATTCATAGACAAGCAACAATTCGCCCTTCTCAGAGCACCAGCCTTCGAGCTGAACTAGATTCTTGTGTCTCAAACAAGCTATTGTTGACAGTTCAGCGAGGAATTCGGTTTTACTGTTGTGGGTATGTTTCGATCTCTTCACAGCAAAAGTGAGGCCAGATTCCAGAAGCACGGCCTTGTAAACAGTCCCAAATGCGCCATGGCCCAAGATCCGGCTCGAATGGAATCCTTTTGTGGAGTCTCTCAATATTCTATAGGTGAACGGTCGTGGGCCCTTCATGATCTCCGACCTGAAGCTCTTGCCCGTCCTGATTGGCTTCCATTTCTTAGCTGAAACCCAGCCGAAGACGATCAAGATTGCGCAGAATACAATCAACCCGCCTGTGATTCCGAGGCCTAACGCGAGCGTCCTGTGGAACTTGTGGGTAGAATTTGAAGCAGGGACTACGGGGGTTACCGGGATTATCCTCCCTGAGCTGTCTGATACATTGCGAGGCTGAGACTGAGAGTTTGAGGGCCTGAATCCGAATGTCCTAAAGCTCCACTCCTCGATCAGGTGGAGCTCAGTGCTCCCTTCTGTGGACCCTGAAAAACCAGCATACATGATATCGTTGAAATCCTTCGAGAGGTTGAATTTCACAGACAGGAGTGGCTTCTCAGGCTTGAAGCTCGAGTAGCTCAACCAGACCATCAGCCTCTTCTGATCATTCTTGTAATCAATCCATGCTGTGATCAGATTCCCACTCTTGAGGTCAATCCCTGACAAGTTAGCATCGGCAGTCTTGATAGATATGAGGCCCTGGCTGCCAACATCCAACCCAATGTGGTTCGAATTCGGATCATTGAATTGGCTGTCCAAACGGGTGTCAAATTCAATGGCGATGATCTTGTTCTTGGTTGGGTTCGAGGAGTTGAAGAGACCCAAATAGCTGCCGGGGCTTCCGAGGGTGACATTGTCGGTCGAGAGGAAGAACGTGAGCCCATCGCCGTAGGATTCAGGGTTGACATTTGAGATTGTGAAGGAGAACTTCGTCGAGAAGGAGGCGGAGATATTGGTTTCAGGATCGAAGAAGGTGATGGGGGTGTTGTAGATGATGGTGCCAGCGCTAGAGGTGGGGACACTGAGTTCCCGAGTGAGGCCGACGGCGCCATTCCGGAGATAGGAGTCGCCGAGGAGAGTGAAGTTCCGGAGGTTGAAAAGCGGGAAATCGAAGCTTTGGTTTTTGGCAGATGCAGGCAGAGGGAAGGAGAGATTAAACACAGTGAAGAGAGAGAAGAGGAGGAGGATTCTTAGAGGAAGAGGCACCATCATGGTGGGGATGATGAAGTTAGCAAGGATTTTCAAGAGAATGAAAGTCAGGAGGCGAATTCATGAAGAGAATAGGTTTATGTCGGATTTAAATTAACAAAAACAAAAATGGGGGTTGAAATTAACAAGATTTTTCAAGAAATTGGATTGAAATCAGACAGAATTTTCAAGAAAATGGGTTGAAATTGGCAAGATTCGAAGACGGAAGTAGAGAGAGAGATTGTCCTCTTTCCTCTTCCAAGAAATGGGGTGGAAGTTAGCAAGAATCTTCAATAGATGAGGTTAAGATTAGCAAGATGTGAATTCACGAGGAGAAAGAAGGTTGAAGTTAGCAGAGGTTTTACAAGAAGCTGGGTTGAAGTTGGCAAGATCGAAGAGAAAAGAGAAAAGAAAAGGTGGAAATGGGAAAGATGATAGGGTTTGGGTTAGAAATATGGGGTTTTAACGGTACGAAGTCGGCGCGTGGCGTTTGAAAATTAGGATTTTGCAACGGTTGTGAAGGTTTTGGCGAGTTCTTCCCAGGCGATAAAATGGATACGGTAAATGACGCAATATATCGTGAGCTGTCGTCATTGCTCGATCATGTGTTTTACTTTCAGCCCCATTTTGAAAATGGTGGTGACTCGTCGTCCTCACATGTGGCCCTGATGTACCGCTATCCAGACCATGAAAATTGTGAGGGTTTTTCGATTGTGCATGGTGCATGGAATACAGTCTAAAATCACAATGATAAATTATTCCTAACCGTTCAATTATTGAATTATCAAACGGACGGTTAAAAAGTGCTGTAGCGAGTTGTTGAAAATTGAATGTAAAAAAAATTAGATGTTTAACGTCATCTTACCAGTGATTTTTAAGTTTTTGAAACTTCCACTGTTTTTTCTTAAGTTTGAACGGTATGGATTGCAATATAACTATGCCATGTCGTGGCTGAGTAGTCACCACCATTTTACAAAACTGGTGATCAAACTAACAGCCTAGTCAAACTCTCGTTATCATATTAGGCGTAACGTAGGCCTTCCTGGGGCATTCGCGCGAGTTTACTTATTTTGGTTGGGTCAGCCGCTTGCACGTGCAAAATTGGCATGCGTGTAAAATATCCAGGGCTTTCATCAGGAAAGAAGGGGTATTAGATAAAAATCCATCTGATCCGTTCATCAGATAGGCCACGTGGATGCCGAAGAAACGGATGGTTGGATGAAATTGACCTTACATGGTGGTCTGGAAAATGAGTGGACCACCTTGTTTTCTTATGAAGTGAAGCTAGATTATGGTAATTATTTGATGTGTGGTTTGAAATCTACAGACTTTAGATATTTTGACACGTGTAAAAGTAGTACCATGAAAGTACAATCGCGGGAGTGAACTTAGAATTTCTCTTTGTGCTAACCTGATATCCGGTAGAGAATGATTATCCATACACGTTCACATGGCCAATAGAGAAATTTACCACCGTACGACCCATTTACGCGTTGAAGCCCACCGCTTTTTACCTCACCAGAATAAGTCCCAGCTGTACGGACGACCAGTCAAAGGTCGAAAATGCCCCTAACTTTTCAGCCTAACGAAAAAGCGGGGCGGGGGGGCTGCCTATAGCTACAGATTATAACCGTAGCTATAACCGTAGCATTAATCTGCTAAATGCAAGAGGGGGACAGCGAGTATGGGTAGACGGGTTAGAGCTGGGGCCTATAGCTACGGGTTATAACCGAAGCTATAACCGTAGTGCTATACACATTCTTTTCTCTTGTTTTTAATTTTTATTTTTTACATGGAGAACTTTATTTTACCTAAATTTTTCTCTAATACATATTTATATAAATATATATATATATAAGCATATAAATTTCTCTCTCTCTCTCTCTCTCTCTCTCTCTCTCTCTCTTTTCATTTCTTTCTCTATTCATTTAATATGAATGTCTTCTAACCCAAAATTAGTTACTTGATGTACCACATGATTTTGGAGTAGGAGAAGCAACTTTAGCCAACGAAACTGGCTATTTTTCAAGATTCCATCAGGTTGATGGTCGAAAATCCATTTCATTCACTTCACGGTTAATTTCAATCAGTTCACGGTCAATTTCATTCACTTCGTGGTCAACTCAATTCATTTCATGGTCAATTCCCTTCACTTCACGATGAATTCCATGCATTTCACGATCAATTCCCTTCACTTCATGGTCAATTTCATGCATTTCACAATCAATTCCATTCACTTCACGGTCAATTTCATGCATTTCATGGTCAATTCCAGCGATTCCCTTCACTTCATGGTCAATTCCCTTCACTTTACGGTCAATTCCATGCATTTCACGGCCAATTACGGCGATTCCCCTTCACTTCATAGTCATTTTCATGCATTTCACGGTCAATTCCCTTCACTTCACAGTTAATTCGCTTTACTTCACGGTCATTACCATGCATTTCATGGTCAATTCCGGCGATTTCGTTTCATTTCACGATCATTTCCATGCATTTCATGGTCAATTTTCTTCACTTCATGGTCATTTCCAAGCATTTCACTGTCAATTCCCTTCACTTCAAGGTCATTTCCATGCATTTCATGGTCAATTTCGGCGATTCCGTTTCATTACACGGTCATTTCCATGCATTTCACGGTCAATTCCCTTCACTTCCTGATCATTTCCATGCATTTTACGGTCAATTCCCTTCACTTCACGGTCATTACCATGCATTTCACCGTCAATTCCGGAGATTTCAGTTCAATTCACGGTCATTTCCATGCATTTCACTGTCAATTCGCTTCACTTCACAGTCATTTTCATGCATTTCATGGTCAATTCCGGCGATTCCGTTTCATTTCACTGTCATTTCCATGCATTTCACGGTCAATTCCCTTCACTTCATGGTCATTTTCCTTCACTTCACGGTCAATTCCCTTCACTTCACGGTCATTTCCATGCATTTCACGGTCAATTCCAGCGATTCCGTTTCATTTCACGATGATTTCCATGCATTTTACGGTCAAATCCCTTCACTTCACGGTCATTTCCATGCATTTCACGGTCAATTCGCTTCACTTCACTGTCATTACCATGCATTTCACATTCAATTCCGGCGATTTTATTTCAATTCATGGTCATTTCCATGTAATTCACGGTCAATTCCCTTCACTTCACGGTCATTTCCATGCATTTTACGGTCATTGTCGGTGATTCTGTTTCATTTCACGGTCATTTCCATGCATTTCACGGTCAATTCCCTTCACTTCACAGTTATTTCCATGCATTTCACGGTCAATTCCCTTCACTTCACGGTCATTTCCATGCATTACATGGTCAATTCCAGCGATTCCGTTTCAATTCATGGTCATTTCCATGTAATTCACGGTCAATTCCCTTCACTTCATGGTCATTTCCATGCATTTCACGGTCATTTCTGGTGATTCTGTTTCATTTCACGGTCATTTTCATGCATTTCATGGTTAATTCCCTTCACTTCACAGTTATTTCCATGCATTTCACGGTCAATTCCCTTCACTTCATTTCCATGCATTTCACGGTCAATTCCAGCGATTCCGTTTCATTTCACGGTCATTTCCATGCATTTCACGGTCAATTCCCTTCACTTCACGTTCATTTCCATGCATTTCACGGTCAATTCCCTTCACTTCATGTTCATTTCCATGCATTTCATGGTCAATTCTGGCGATTTTACTTCACTTCATGGTCATTTCCATGCATTTCACGGTCAATTACCATCACTTCATGATCATTTCCATGCATTTCATGGTCAATTCCGGCAATTCCATTTCATTTCACAGTCATTTTCATGCATTTCACGGTCAATTCCCTTCACTTCACGGTCATTTTCATACATTTCATGGTCAGTTCGCTTCACTTCACGGTCATTACCATGCATTTCACGGTCAATTCCAGCGATTCCGTTTCATTTTACTGTCATTTCCATGCATTTCACGGTCAACTCCCTTCACTTCATGGTCATTTCCATGCATTTCACGGTTAATTCCGGCGATTCCGTTTCATTTCACAGTCAATTCCCTTCACTTCATGGTCATTTCCATGCATTTCACGGTCAATTCCGGCAATTCTGCTTCACTTCACTGTCAATTTGCTTCACTTCACGGTCAATTCGGTTCACTTCACAGTCATTTCCATGCACTTCACGATCAATTTGCTTCACTTCACGGTCAATTCCCTTCACTTCACGGTCATTTCCATGCATTTCACGGTCAATTCCGGCGATTCCGTTTCATTTCACGGTCATTTCCATGCATTTCACGGTCAATTCCGGTGATTCCGTTTCATTTCACGGTCATTTCCATGTATTTCATGGTCAATTCCCTTCACTTTACTGTCATTTCCATGCACTGTCACGCTCCAAACTCGGAAACCGGGCTCACAAAATTCCCGATCGCTGAATCCGGTACTGACAGCCTCCGTAGTACCCCATTCTCAGCTCCCAGCGTATATACGCCAGATTCTGATCCTGGGATCCTATAAGGAGGATTTTTTTTAGCGTACATTTGTCTCGTAATGAGCAAAACCACAAGATTACCCAAATCACAAAGGCAACATCATCATCACATATCCACTAATAATCGTTTGAGTACAATACTGAAAGGGAAATACATATATAAAATAAATTAAAGCTCCAAACGACCGCTGCAAGCTCCAGGCTCAACCTAACATCACCTGCACGCATCTATCGTGCATAAGCTTATAGAAAGCTTAGTGGGTGGTGAAAGTGTGTGCATAAGGTAAGTGTCAAGTAAGCAATATCAGAGTAATCAGAGTAGGCGGAAATACTGATAAACCCATAATCATACAATATCAGAAACACTAGCAAGATCATAAATCATACGAAATCAGAGTAATACGAAAACATATTGATAGGCCCATAAATACCATCGGTTTTATCCAGGCTATGCGACGCAGAAATATAATAAAAACAATATCATATACTGATGAAGCAATGTAAATCAACTATGCAATGCGGAGACAACAAACCAAATATCAGATGTCGCTGATGCAATACAATATACAAATCCTGATGAGTAAAATAAACAGCGTCAGTCATATCATATGCCGCGGATGTAATGCAACATGTAGTGCAAATGGAATGACTATGCTGGAGTGTGAAGTCGGGATGGTAGTACGTAGTATCACAGGCTATGGGGTCCATCACAATGGACTTCTATCCAAACTAGTCCCATACCTAATTTGGATAGTCAGACCCAATATGGTAAACTCTTGATCTCAGGTTAGTCATGCGCCCCAACCGAAATCCTGGCCATTGCGAAGGTACACGTAACAAATAGTTGCGCACCACCAGCCCGAGTGGATAGTGAATGATGAATGAATGAATGAGTATGCAACTCACACTCACTAAGTCCACATATCAGTACGGTTACTCTCTGGAAAATCACCGGGGTCTATTACACTCCAAACCGGATTGCCGCCCCATCGCGCGCAACAAGGTGAGTGGAAGAGACCTCACTATCCGCCTGCCAATATCGGGTCCGGCTCGTCGATAGCGGACCCATTTCTCGAGCTGGTCAGACTCAGCCTAGCATTACCCCCTCCTCTCGGGCAGGTAAGGTCATACCCCCTTCCAACCGACCACGACACAGTGGGAGATGCGACCTAACGGTATACGGCCCTCATGCGCTCATGAATCCACTCTGTCTAGACGTTGAGCAACCTCCGGAACCAAGAGGGTTTAGGGACTTTCACCCGGATATCTATAGCACCCCATGTAGACATTTCCGGTGTCCCATCGGCCATCCACGAAATACCTGTAGGCCACGACCCGATGTCGCTAGGGTGTACGTGATCACAATGCAAGATGCATGAGTCATACAATCCAAACATGCACCACTCCTACGCATACCATGCACTCAGGTGAGACAATCTCTGCCTATCAAGGAGTCTCATAACAACCTACACAATGACATATGCAATGGTCAACCACATCTCATAACAAACATACAGATGATGCGTATGGGCATGTATCATGATGCTATGCTGTCACATACTCCTAATCAGTATCAATAACCGGCATCGACAATCGACCTCTTCAATGTGGACATTTAACCGACATTGCCCCCAAGGAATGGCCCACATAGAGCCTAAGATATAGTGGACCCATGGCCTCTCACAAGGGTTAAATATACAACACCATGGGCCTCACTCAAGAGCCACATATACACAACAAGTAGGCCCTGCTCATGGGCTTCAAATACATGACATGTGAGCCCTACACATAGGTCACGAATACATCAAATGCGTCATACATCCTGGGCCTAATACATATCACAATGGCCTTGCCCATAGGCCACGAATACACCACAATGGGCCTTGCCTATGGCCATGAATACATCACATTAGGCCTCAACTACGGTTCGCATATACATCATAAAGGTCTCGACAATCGGAATCGACACTCAGAATCGGCCTCAACAATCGGGGTCGGCCTATACAATCGACCTCGACAATCGGAATCGGCTTTGATACTCGGCCTCAACAATCGGGATCGATCGAAAATCAGAATCGGTAAATCGGTCACGATAATTAGCCTCGATCGCTACTCAGAATCGGCAAATCGGTCACAACAATCGGATAGATCGATAATCAGAATCTGTAAATCGGTCACGATAACCGGGATCGATCGATAATTAGAGTGGGCAAATCGGTCACGACAATCGGAATCGGCAATCGGTCATGACAATCGAAATCGATCGAAAATCAGAATCGGCAAATCGGTCACGTCAATCGAAATTAGTGATCGGTCATGACAATCGAAATCGATCGATAATCAGAATAGGCAAATCGGTCAAGTCAATCGGAATCGGCAATCGATCATGACAATTGGAATCGATCGATAATCAGAATCGGTAAATCGGTCAAGTCAATCGGAATCGGCAATCGATCATGACAATTGGAATCGATCGATAATCAAAATCGGTAAATCGGTCAAGTCAATCGGAATCGGCAATCGGTCATAACAATCGGAATCGATCGATAATCAGAATTGACAAATTGGTCAAGTCAATCGGAATCGGTAATCAGTCATGACAATTGGAATCGACAATCGGTAATCAGAATCGGCAAATCAGTCAAGTCAATCAGAATCGGCAATCGGTCATGACAATCGGAACCAATCAATAATCAGAATCGGCAAATCGGTCACGTCAATCGAAATCGGCAAATCGGTCACGTCAATCGGAATCGGCAATCGGTCATGACAATCGGAATCGATCGATAATCAGAATCGGCAAATCGGTCACGTCAATCGGAATCGGCAATCGGTCATGACAATCGGAATCGATCGATAATCAGAATCGGCAAATCGGTCATGTCAATCGGAATCGGCAATTGGTCATGACAATCAGAATCGGCAATCGGTCATGACAATCGGCCTCGATCGATAATCAGAATCGGTAAGAATGAGCTTAACAAGGCCTAAGAGAAGGTCACAATGAGGACGTCTAACCATCATTGCCTATCAATGTGGACATCTAACCAACATTGCTCGCAAGGAGTGGCCCACATAAGGGATTCATACATGACGTAACGGCCACACATACATCATATTGGGCCTCGCCCATGGGCCTTAAATACATCACAATGGGCCACAAACCATGGGCCTCGAATACACAATAGGTGGGCCCTACACATGGGTCTCATACGCATCAAATGGGTCATGTATCTGGGTCTCGAATACATCAAATGGGCCACGTGTCATGGGCCTAATACACGTCACAATGGGCTGCACGATAAGGGCCTAATACACATCATAATCAGTCTCGTGTACATCAAGTCGGGCCTCATCATATAGACCTCATATACGCCAAGTGGGCCACAATAATGGGCCTCAAACACATCAAGTGGGCTGCACTAATGGGCCTCAAGTGAGCTTGGACCATACTAAAAATCATTTCAATAGTTGTAGGTGTAACATGTGTATCACTGTACACTATCATTCCATGGGGCACATGACCCACTAACAATGATCAGTACCGTCCAAACATTAGATAGCACCATCCACCCTGGTCCAGCCCGGTCCAGCACTATCTGGACGGTGTGGATGAGACAAATACATCACGGTGTAGCTACAACGCCACCCAAACATTGCCCAGCACCGTCCAACCCTTTCTGGACAGTATGGATGAAACAAATACATCATGGAGGGTATCCACGTCCCTCAC
Organism: Magnolia sinica; assembly: GCF_029962835.1. NCBI lineage: Eukaryota > Viridiplantae > Streptophyta > Magnoliopsida > Magnoliales > Magnoliaceae > Magnolia > Magnolia sinica. The sequence continues at coordinate 21,340,491 of NC_080582.1, read as the reverse complement.
CTGGGACGGTGTGGATACAAATAGCTATATCATGGTGGGTTCCCACCATCCAGATGGAGGGTGAGGATAGAACACATCACCAAGGTGGTCCGTACGTGAGAGATTTCCGTTGTCCAGAACGTTACGGTGTGGATGTACAAATATACATCATGCTGGGGTCCACGTGTACGTGGACTAGATGGTATGGATATAATAAATACATCAGGGTGGTGCCACGTGGTGGGCCACCCTTCCAAAACACAGGGCCCCACCGTACCATGCTGCTGGTTGGTGAGGGTATACAACTCATTCATCAATGGGTGGGGTCCACGTCAGCGTGGCCCACCGTTTTGGATCAAAGTGATATTTGTACTTTCCTTTATCCAGGCCTGTACTCAACGACAGCCAGGTGGACCCTGTCCACCGAAAGACCAGGTGGGCCCTGCCTTGAAATGATCTGAACTGCATGGAGACCACATGCAACGAGGTGGCCGTACATAGCACCGTCCCAACGGACGCCGCAGTTGAAACACGCAGATCAAGGTGGGGTCCACGAGCGTGGCCCACCTAAAATGAGCACACCAATGGATGAGCGGTTTAGATGTATAGGGAGGTGGATCCCACATATCCTGGTGACGTCAATACCCCAGCAGTGGAACTCACGGGGCTTACGGATTCGCTGCAACAGCAGCTGCAGCTGCTGGTCCCAGTAGATGAATGGCTTGGATTCAAGGGACCCACAGCATGCTGACATTGTAGCAGCTAAGTTGGCCCACGTGCAGATGCTACACAAACCTGCGGGTCCCACCAGCAAAATATATGAACGGTGTGGTGCACAAACACACGCATCATGGTAGCCTGACACCACCCAGCTAATCCAGCACCGTCCAGAGGCCTGGACGGTGTGGATGAAACAAAAACATCACAGTGGGTCCCACATACATCAGGGCCCACCTCATATATTAATATATGTATATATATATATATTATTATATTATTATATGATTTATTTCATAAATCTTAAAATCGTCCAGACTCTGGACGTCTTTTGAGGACGTGGGTATGAAATGCATCACCAGGTGGGTCCCACCTGCCACGTCTGGACGGTGGAGACCCTACACATGGGCCTGGGTCCCACCGTCCAACAATGGATGGACGGTGCGGTTTACATTACAAAATGAGGTGGGCTCCACCATGCATAGTTGGATTGAATGCATACATCTGGTGGGTCCACACGTGCAGCCCACCAGCTTGTATCATGCAAATATTTATTTTTCCACTTCACATGGTCCGGCAGCTGCTGCTGCTGCTAGACGTCCTGAGGCTGGACTGTTGGACGACCATCCTCGAAGTGGGCCCAAGAGTCTGGCCAAAATGGATGGATGGTTAGGATATAACGCCCACCTCGTGATCAGCCCACCGTCCAAAAATCTGGACGGTGCGGATCTGAAGCATACATCACGGTGGTTCTCACAGCAGGACAGCATGGATTAATACCTCAAGGTGGGCCATGCAATCAAGGAAAGAGAGAGAGAGAGAGAGAGAGAGAGAGAGAGAGAGAGAGAGAGAGAGAGCACCCACCGTTAGATCTCTTCTTCATTCTTCCGCCAATGCAGGTTAGAGCTCAAATGGGTGGACTTCAACGGTTAAGATCGGACTTGGATGGTGGAGATGGAAGGTAGGAAGATGGGCCACACTAGTTTCTCTCCCATGGAAGCCATGGACGGTTGCTTGGAGAGAATGAGGGAGAGAGAGAGAGGTTGGAAGAGAGAGATGGGTGAGTGATGTGGTGGGTGTACTTTGTGTAAGAGAGAGTTTGACTTTGGGGGTTGCTTGGGGATGGGGTTGTACTTTGACATGTGAGGTGATGTGTGATTGATTGATGAGATTGATGGGATTTGATGAGATGTTCTCTTGGGTTTTGCAACAACGCGATGTTTTCTTCGAACTGAACGCGGGCCCACATCTTCTGACCTGGGTATCACCTCAGTGTGCGAGACGCGACATCGGAACCGCGACGACGGCGCGGTCGCTAGGGTACAAGTCTCGAGTCGAACCGACTCTAAAATACAGGGTACAACTCAGGATCGCACTCCACTACTATTTATGCGTCGTGGGTCGTCGAAATTCGACCGAGAGGACCGCGAAAGCCTATAGAACAGTACGAGCTAGGACACGGGTCTTACATTTCATGGTCAATTCCGGTGATTCCGTTTCATTTCACGGTCATTTCCATGCACTTCACAGTCATTTCTATGCATTTCACGGTCAATTAGCTTCACTTCACTGTCATTACCATGCATTTCACAGTCAATTCCAGCGATTCCGTTTCATTTCACAGTCATTTCCATGCATTTCACAGTTCATTTTTTTCTAAACAAACAAGCTAAAATATAAGACAACTACTCCATTACAGGTCATATTTTGTATTTAACAATTTATTTGGGAGAGGGAAATCCGACATATCTTGTTAGCTTGAGGGGAGGCATTGGAATTTCCTTTGCCTTCAACACAAATAATTTGAACTCAATTATAATTAATTTATAAGGAACTTATATGTTAATCGGGTTCGTGTTAGGTCAGGCAACCTGAGACCTCAACCCGAGGCGAACCTAAGTTTTATCGGGTTGGTGTTTGTATAGCCCAACCCCAAGACCAAACCCGATATATCCTGCCCAAGCCCAACCCAATGTCAGGTCGGTCACAGGTTGGTCGGGTTGAGCCCACCCAACTTTCAGCCCTAAAATCATATATGGTATGTCAAGTAACTAATTTTGGTTTAGAAGATATTCTTGTTATATGAATAAGGAAAGAAGTGAAAAAAAGAGATAATTTTTTTTATATGCTTATATATACATATTTATATAAATATGAGTAAGAGAAAAATGTAGGTAGAATAAAATTCTCCATGTTAAAATAAAAAATAAAAAATAAAAATAGAAGTGCATAGGAATATGGTTATAGCTACGGTTATAATTCGTAGCCATAGATCGCCGATCGAGACAGCGAGTTGGGGTGGAAATGCGGAATCCGCGATTGATCGCCGATCGGGATAGCGACTTGCGGTGGAATCACGGGATCCGCGATTGATCGCCCATCAGGACAGAGACCTGCGGTAGAATCGCGGGATCCGCGATTAATCGCCGAGCTACGGTTATCTAAGGCTACGAATTATAACCGTAGCTATAGCCGTATCCCTGTGCAGTTTTTTTTTTACATGGAGAATTTTATTCTACTTTTATTTTTCTCTAACACATTTATATAAATATGTATTTATAAGCATATAATTTTTTTTTTAATCTTTTTTTTTTCTTTTTCATTTCTTTCTTTATTCATATAACAAGAATATCTTCTAAACCAAAATTAATTACTTGACGTATCATATATGATTTTAGGGTTGAAAGTTGGGTGGGTTCAACCCGACCAACCTGTGATCGACTCAACATTGGGTTGGGCTTGGGCAGGATGTATCGGGTTTGATCTTGGGGTTGGGCATACAAACACCAACCCGATAAAACTTGGGTTGGGCTCGGGTTGAGGTCTCGAGAATTGCCAGGAAATGCATGGAAATGACCGTGAAATGCATGAAAATGATCGTGAAATGAAACGAAATCGTCGGGATTGACCGTGAAATGCATAGAACTGACCATGAAGTGAAGGGAAATGACCATGAAATTCATGGAAATGACCGTGAAATGAAACGGAATCGTCGGGATTGACCGTGAAATGCATGGAAATGACCATGAAGTGAAGGGAAATGACCGTGAAATGCATGAAAATGACCGTGAAATGAAACGGAATCGCCGGGATTGACCGTGAAATGCATGGAAATGACCGTGAAGTGAAGTGAATTGACTGTGAAATGCATGAAAATGACCGTGAAGTGAAGAGAAATGACCGTGAAATGCATGGAAATGACCGTGAAGTGAAGGGAAATGACCGTTAAATGCATAGAAATTACCATGAAATGAAACGGAATCACCGGGATTGACCGTGAAATGCATGGAAATGACCGTGAAGTAAAGGGAATTGACCGTGAAATGCATGGAAATGACCGTGAATCAAAATGGAATCGCTGGGATTGACTGTGAAATGCATGGAAATGACCGTGAAGTGAAGCGAATTGACTATGAAATGCATGGAAATGACCGTGAAGTGAAGGGAATTGATCGTGAAATGCATGGAAATGACCGTGAATCAAAACGGAATCGCCGGGATTGACCGTGAAATGCATGGAAATGACCGTGACGTGAAGCGAATTGACCGTGAAATGCATGGAAATGACCGTGAAGTGAAGGGAATTGACCATGAAATGCATGGAAATGGCGTGAAGTGAAGCGAATTGACCGTGAAATGCATGGAAACGACCGTGAAGTGAAGGGAATTGACCGTGAAATGCATGGAAATGACCATGAATCAAAATGGAATCGCCGGGATTGACCGTAAAATGCATAGAAATGACCGTGAAGTGAAGCGAATTGACCGTGAAATGTGTGAAGTGAAGGGAATTGACCGTGAAATGCATGGAAATGACTGTGAATCAAAACGAAATCTCCGGGATTGACCGTGAAATGCATGAAAATGACCGTGAAGTGAAGTGAATTGACCGTGAAATGCATGGAAATGACCATGAAGTGAAGGGAATTGACCGTGACATGCATGGAAATGACCGTGAATCAAAATAAAATCGTCGGGATTGACTGTGAAATGCATAGAAATGACTATGAAGTGAAGCGAATTGATCGTGAAATGCATAGAAATGACCGTGAAGTGAAGGGAATTGACCGTGAAATGCATGAAAATGACTGTGAATCAATAAAAATCGCTAGGATTGACCGTGAAATGCATGAAAATGATTGTGAAATACATGGAAATGACCGTGAAGTGAAGGGAATTGACCGTGAAATTCATGGGAATGACCGTGAATCTAAACAGAATTGCCTAGATTGACCGTGAAATGCATGAAAATGACCGTGAAGTGAAGGGGATTGACTGTGAATTGATCGTGAAGTGAATGGAAATGACCATGAAGCATGGAATTGACCGTGAAGTGATGGCATCATTTACTGCAAAATGATGTCTTCACCATTCATAATGAAATCACTAAGATGAATATATCATTTGTTACAAAATTTTGGCAAAATATACAATACATCGATTACATCATTTTATCATGAATGTTTTACAGGACATCATTTACAACAATTTACAATATTTCACAATTTTTTTTGATTCCTCTCATGCCTAATACAAATATATTATATTTTGAGATCACTTAGGCAATCATAGGCTATTGACTCCCTAAAGTTGGAAGTGAATTGCTGCAAGTCTCTCCCTGACAAAATTTGATCGCTGCACAAAATGTCGATATATTTCATGACAAAAATGCCAGTCATATTCATTCGTCTGCTTCGGTATATAGGTATCTTCTCTGACCATCCATGCATTTCCTTCCAACACAGACATATCTCCTATGGCATAAAATAATATAGGCAAGGCTTCCTTCATCAACTCGATATGTTCCCTGTATCGACTGAGTGCCCTCGAGTATAAACTGTCAAGTATAACGATTTCTCGGTCTCAAGGGTGGATGATCATCAGGTACCAATGACTGTTGGCGTGATTGACTGGTACGTATGCTTGTCCATGTTTGGCAAGATAATATATTAATATCTAGAAATTATAGAAATCGGTATACCTAACGTTGATAACTTGTATCGACACCATTACCTCTTCATGCTGCCACATGGCCTTCTGCCCGTCACGAGGCTTGACAATGCTGATCGCAGCGAGTTTTTCTAGCCCTTCGAATAATAAACGCGATTTGTCACTGCCAGCATCCCGATACATTCTCAATGTTGACATTTGCATGCCGATACAGGGCTATTACAAACAACATACCAAATTAGAACATATATCATATAATGAAATAACATAATAACCATGATCAAATTCATACAGTTATCAGAAAAAATGTGGGACAGAACTTGCAGGCCTTTGTATATAATGGAGGAAATAATTGGTGTCTTCTCTCCAAGAAATCAATGTACTTGTTGATAGCCTAATCAATAAAGATGAAAAATTAAGCTCTACTTTAATATAAGTGTTCTGAATAAAACTATGCATGTATGTGTGTGATTTACTTACCACGCTATCAACCCATGCATTTTTCTCCCAAATGGTCTTGAACCAAAGAAATTCTGGTGATTCTTTGTTTGTGTTGGCCCAACTTTCCAATTCATGGAGTTCGTCCTCCGATATTAGCCTAAATGGATCGATCTTGGCCTCAAAGGGTATCGGAGAGTAGGAAATTCTTTCTGTTTCTCATTATCAGCGGCGTTGCTTGGAGTGGTTTGCACGGCAGAGATGGAAGTGAATGGAGAACGCTTGTAGACAGACTACTTCAGCATCCTCTTAGGTCTCCTCTTATATACTAGAATGGAATGTAGTGATTTTTTGCATATATCAATGCCTAACGCATCCTCATCCTCTTTCTCAAACTCTTCCTTCTGATTCTCTAACTCCTTCTCCTTCCTAAACCGAATCTTCTCTATACGAAATGCCTCCATCTGCTTCTTCAACTCTGCTTTACCCTCCTCCAACTCTTCCCTCTCCTTCTTCAGTTCTTCCTTCTCCCTCAGTAGCATTTTCCTCTCCTTTTTCAAAACCTCCCTCTCTCTTTCAACTCCTCTTTCTCTAACCTCAAGGCTTCTTTCAGTTTTAGCATTAGTTCAACCTCCTTGAGTACTACTTCTCTCTCCCTCTTAATCGATTCTTCTCTCTCTTTTAGTGTGCGTTCGAGAAGCTTTAACTCTTCCCTGTCTCTCTCCAACTGAAGCCTTTGCGCCTCCAACTCCTCCCTATCCTCCCTCGACTCCCCAGTCAATTGTGATCCCGCTCCCTCTCTCTCTCCCTCTCCCTCGTCAGTACTCTCTTCCTCTCCCCCCTTTTCTTCCTCTCCCTGTCCCGATGTCTCTTCCATATCTTCATCATCTTCATCTTTAATGCCCTAAAAAATGAAGCAATGTATGTATCAGTTATATAACATGTCAAATTAAATATAAAATATCAACATAAAAGCAAGGCGTTTCTGACATCTTACGTCAAATCTATCATGGGCCAAACAAACGGCCTCCGTCTCCAGCTCCTCGGTGGTAGGCTCTAACATAAGAACGATCTCAGTTTGTAAGAGAACATCTTTGTTTTCATGCTAGAGAAACACACACACATATCTATATATAGTTGAATGAGTGACCACTTAGCTTCATAGAAATTGACTTACATCTTTACTCTCTATAATTTCATGAATCTTCTTATACCTCCAACCCTTCCATCCCCGATATTGTATGAATCGTGGAATTTGGAAGGGAATGTATGAAATTATACATTGTTGGAGAGCCGTTACTCTCTCAAGGGCTCATATCTGTTACAATGAAATGACAAGATGATGTTAAATAAATATAGTTTGCTATAAACTATGAATTAAAATAGACAAGGAAAGAATCCTTACCTGCAGGGGAAATATACAACTGGTGACATTGTAATGAGGCCCCTGGGATGCCATGAAGGCACTCTCGATCCCTTCCGTCATCATCTGGAAGGCCAAACTACCTTAAGGGTAGATATTAAAGTCTTCCAACGAGTTGACAAGGTCGATAAAGTCTATACAACATATAATATTCGTGTTGGTACCCTTAACAAACTACTCTACACATAATATTAGGGCTACCTTCACGACATCTTCGTACTTATTGCTATCAAGTATCTCGTTGAACACCTCCTGTACATGTTGCTTTATGATAAGATATTCATTGAAGTATTTTTCTCTTAATGACTTCTTCGAACGATGGATATTGGGTATAGAGAGGTCACCAGCCTTCAGCTTGGTTATTAGGGTGAAGTCTATCTCGGTAAATTTTACATGGTTCCCCTGTATCTTGAATACAAGATTGCCTATATATCTGTTAATAAGTGAGTGAAAAATGGCTCCTATAAACCTAAATGATGGAATGTGTAATAAAAATGAGAATGGGGTCTGCCTAAATATATTTAATTTAGTGTTATTCTTCTCCAACCTACTCTTCACACTATCAAACCACCATGTCAAAGAACATCTGCATGAGATGGTGGGGGCCGACTCGCCAAATCCCTTATGCAAGGGTTTGTCATCTGCAAGGATGAATTGAAAATTAAATCTACAATAACATTCAGTATTTAACAAGACAATGTGAAAGTTGACTTGTTGTGGTGAAAATTCATAAAGTATGGTGTCAGTCTGCCGAGTCGGCGATCAGTTTTTGGCGAATTCCAAATGAAAGTATAACACTTATTAGTGAATTTTCACAAGTTTTGGGCCGCTTTCACTCATTTATCAGTCAATTTCATGTAGTTGTTAGTAAATTTATGCCAAGGTTCTCAGTAAAAAAAATGTCAATATCAAGCAGTCATCGGCCATTTTGAAGAATTTCATATCAAATGGTCGACTCATAGGTCACATTCAACAAGTTCATGGCCAATTTCATTAAGTTATGGGTCAATTTTTAGAGTTATATGTTGCATTTTGGCCAAAAACGTCATGAAATTGACCATGAATGGATTTGTCTAAGGACTGTAATTGACCGTTAAGTGAAGGGGATTGATCGTGAAATGCATGGAATTATCTGGGAAATGAGTGGAATTGAACGTGATGTGAAGGGTATTGTCCATGAAATGCATGGAATTGACCTTGAAGTGCATGGAATTGACCGTGAAGTGAGGGGAATGACCAGTAATGACTGTGAAATGCATGGAAATGACCGTGAAATGAAACGGGATCACTGGGATTGACCGTGAAATGCAGGGAAATGACCGTGAAGTGAAGGGGATTGACCGTGAAATGCATGGAAATGACCGTGAAATGAAACAGAATCACCGGGATTGACCGTGAAATGCATGGAAATGACCGTGAAGTGAAGGGGATTGACCGTGAAATGCATGGAAATGACCGTGAAGTGAAGGGGATTGACTGTGAAATGCATGGAAATGACCGTGAAATGAAGGGAATTGACCATGAAATGCATGGAAATGACCGTGAAGTGAAGGGAATTGACCATGAAGTGAAGTGAATTGACCGTGAAATGCATGGAAATGACCGTGAAGTGAAGGGAATTGACCGTGAAATGCATGGAAATGACCGTGAATCAAAACGGAATCGCTGGGATTGACCATGAAATGCATGGAAATGACCGTGAAGTGAAGGGGATTGACCATGAAATGCATGGAAATGACCGTGAAGTGAAGGGAATTGATTGTGAAATGCATGGAAATGACCATGAAATGAAACAGAATTACCGGAATTGACCATGAAATGCATGGAATGACCATGAAGTGAAGCGAATTGACTGTGAATTGCATAGAAATGACCGTGAAGTGAAGGGGATTGACCGTGAAATGCATGAAAATGACTGTGAAATGAAACGGAATCGTCGGGATTGATCGTGAAATGCATGGAAATGACCGTGAAGTGAAGCGAATTGATTGTAAAAAGCATGAAAATGACCGTGAGGTGAAGTGAATTGATCGTGAAATGCATGGAAATGACCGTAAAGTGAAGCGAATTGACTGTGAAGTGAAGGGGAATGACCGAAAATGAACATGAAATGATTGGAAACGACCGTGAGGTGAAGGGAATTAACCGTGAAATGACGGGGAATAGCTGGAATTAAGTCAGTTCACGGTCAATTTAACTCAATTCACGGTGATTTTAGCTCAGTTCACGGTCATTTTAACTCAGTTCAATCATTTTAGCTCAGTTTACGATCATTTTAGCTCAGTTCACGATCATTTTACCTCCGTTCACAGTCATTTTAGCTCATGAATCAATAACTCAGTGGGTCATTTGTCTGTTAACTCAGTCGGTGCGCAGTCTCTTTCATGGTCTTCGTTTAGTTGCACATCTCATTTAATTCTTTGTTTAAAAACCCTTAATGTTGGCCATTTGAGTCCTGATTTTGCTCATTTATCAGGACATGCCATACCATTCACTATTTTTAAAAAATGAAAATGGATTTGGTACCATGCGCATATATAGTATAATATATAGTGGGGTCCACACAAAGAAAGTTTAATATTTTTTAAAAATGAAAATGGATTGTGGACCATGCGCATACATAGTATAATATACAGTGGGGTCGACAAAACGAAAGTAGGGATTTCAATATACCTGCCATTCAAAGCTTCTTAGCTGGGGGGACCATTTTTCATCCTATCTTGGACTAAAAAAAGTTGAAAAGGACGTGTGTGGGGTGTGTATTCTCGACCGGATAAAGGGAAAAGAAGAAAGTGGTAAAAATGAGAGTTTCACTGCTAGGGTGGATAGTCACAGAGGGTGAGAAGTAATCAGAAAATGATAATCTACAGGTAGGATGAAGGATTAGAGAGAGAAAAGAAGAAAAAAACCAGGTTTTTTACTGGAGACGCAGCTGGCAGCGTGAGTAGGGTGCGTCGGCTATACCAGGGGCATTTTCGACCTTTGGGAAGGCATCCGTACAGCTGGGGCTTATTCTGGTAAGGTAAAATGAGGTGGGCTTCGTCGGGTAAATGGGCCATAAATGGGTCGTACAATGGCAAATTTCTCTAGCCAATATCCACGTGTCATAATTAGAACTCAATACAAACCGTCCAAACAGTGGGCCTCGACTGAAAATCACGATGAATGGATGAACCAAAATATCCTATCAGTGGCAATCAAATAAACAGATGGCCCACTAATCAGAATTTAGGATTATCCAAGGTAGTGATTTAACTTTGAATCGGGTTCACACGGACCATCGAATTCATTATGAGATCTTGTGGGTGGGCCTAATGTAGTTGTGATGGATGGAGGGCCACCAGTTCAGGGGTTAGAAAGGTCGAATCGGCCAACTACCGTCCGATCCTTTTGTACGGCCCGGATCATCTTGGGGACGATATTCATGTCTAACCTGATGGCCCACTTGGCATGTGGGACCATTGATCAGATAGGTCCCACATGGAGATGTAATTGAATATAACACATGAATCAGACGATCTGAGCCATCCAATCTCGTTCCCATGAGTCTACAATTAAAAATAAATAATAAGCCATTGCATCTGACGATTAGAATTGTCGGGTCAATGCGATGTCGTGGTCCACCGCCAGGCCTGCAAGATCGACCGTTAGGAGTTCAAACTAGAAGGATTTTCTTGTTCGTCAAGGACATGTATGCCTACACAATGGAAGAATAGGAATATGGTAGAGCCCTATCTCCACAATACAAGTGGCAGTGTCATTTATCAATCGGGACTGTCCATCTACTATCCCCTACAGTGGATGGAAGGTGGTCAGAAAAGAAAATTGGCTGCATGATCCAAGATATCTGATCGGTGACTTTAAAAGTACGCAGAAAAAAAAATGCTTAATAGTCGACATTTGGTGTGGAGAAGTTCCTAAAAAGGAATGGCGAGGATCGATACGGGATTTTATTTTTACCATTTTCCATGTACGGGATGGCCAAGTAAATATGCGGTCTTGATTGGCGTGTAACCTTGTGTGGACATGTCTTCTTAGCAAATCGTGTACTTACTTTTAATGGGATGGATGACTTAAGAACTTGGATCACTGAGTTCAATAAAAAAGAAAATCCACAAGGATCTCTAAATATGTAATTTATGAAAATTTGAAATTAAAATTAATTGTAAAAAAAATGAAAATTTGAATAAGGAAGAATTTAGAAAAATTATTTAATTTGATATAAGATGAAAGTCACTTAACTTGAAATTGATTTGTCATCTTTTGAATGATGTCCATAGTGCAATAAGAATATTGGACAATTAATCTTCAGGATACCCTTGAATATTGTTTCGTCACACCAGCGCACTTGATGTACGGATACCTGAACTGTCATTGTATGTCTAACCCGAATACTGAAACAGATGAACAAAAAAGAAATCGTTGTAGAAATAAAAGATTGAATTGATTATAATTTCGGAATCAGAGAAGTTCCTTATATAGACTTTAAAGGTTGACTCGAATGGGTGTGTACTCACTCCTGCCAAGAGTCATAGCTGTTGGGATTTTTTAAGAAGAAAAATTTTCGTAGTATACTCGCGGCGCACGCACCGCATCCACAGTTGGCATGCGCGCAGGGGTTCATGGCATAGCCCCCCAAACAACCAAATTCACACGCCCCCTCAGAAAAGGGGCCTAAGCCCTATGCAAAATATTCTTTTTATAAACGTAAGTTTTTCTCCTTACTTATCCGATGTAGGATTAAACCCACACCACTGCAAGACAAGATGCCTTTGTTGCTTTTTGAAAATTTGAAAGAAAAATTTCAAAACATTTAAAAATTATTTTTATTTATTTTGAAACACTAAAAAAAATAATAATCCCCCACATATTTCAAAATAACGACTTTCGGGTTAGACATAAATAATTGTGCATTATATCGATATCTAGTATACTTGAATCAATACTTATATGAGACAAAGTAGGTTCACAGGAGTCAAGTGACAAATAGTCTTGAACTAGATTCCTATTAATATAAAATGACTACACATGTCACTCAAGCAATTGTTCCGATATAGATGGTTCTGTGATTTGAACCTTTTTAGCTATGAACCTTTACCTGAATTTCAATAGTGTTTTAGATAATTCGTCTAAGTTCTCATATGAAGTAATTTCACCTCCACACTAGTATATGTGAATTTCATCAAGTGTACGTAGCAACCGAACACACCATCAATAAGTATATAGCATATGGATTCATTAAGAGTTTGATACTCAATGTTATTAATTGTTGCTTGCACTGCTTACATTATAGAATGTGTTTTCTTATTATAGTTCTATACATTTCCTAGTGTTTTTTTGTTTACTCATTTGAAACCTATTGCATGGGATCTCCATTTACATAGATTGGGTTACCAATGCCGGTAGCTCATAATATTGGACTCAGCCCCATTCTCCTCGATGAACCTTGGACCAATTGTTTACTAAGTCTTTTACTTGGAGGATCTACCAAGCTTTTCTCTAATATCATAAAATTAATGGCTATTACTCCATCATGCAGTAAATGTCTTATTATATTATGCCGGAGTCGAATATGCCCACTTTTGTCATTATAAATCGTATTATTTACCCTTTCTATAGTAGCTTGACAGTCATAATTCAAAGATATAGTTGAAACAAGTTTTGACCACAAAGGTAGATTTTTAATTCATTCTACTTCTGTTTCAGCCTTTTCCAAAACAATGAACTTGGATTTCATAGTAGACCGAGCAATACAAGTATGTTTGGTGGATTTCCAAGAGATAACTCTTCCATCCAAAATGAAAACATATCTACTTGTGGGTTTTGTTTAATCTGAATCTTTAAACCAATTAGCATTGCTATATCCTTCCAATATAGTAGGAAAGCAAATGTAATGTATACCATATGTGACTGTAGCTTTTAGATACTTTTGTATTATAGATAAACCATTCTAATGATTATGATTAGGGTTATGAGTATATCTGCTCAATATATTTACTGTATAAGCTATATCAAGCCTTGTACACTCATTAGGTATATTAGGCTACCAAATTCAAGTTGTGATATACTTTCACTTGTATTTTTTTTAGATGTATGTAATAATTATAAGGAGTGCTAACGGTATGCTATCAAAGTAATTAAAACTTTTTGACACTTTTTCTATGTAATGAAATTGAGATAGAATAAAACCATTATCTTTTCTAATTACTTTTATTTCAAGAATCATACTAACCTCACCTATATCTTTTATAACTCATTCATTACCTATAAATTTACTATTTATGCATTTGTCTGCTTCATTTATTCTATAGCTATTGAATTTTAAAGTATTGTCAAATTTCTCATGCTACTGTTTAAGACTTTATTTTAAACCATATAGGGATTTAATTAATTTACATACTTTGCTTTTTGATATTCAATTTTATAACTCTCAGGTTGATCCGTGTATATTTTTTCTTCTAAATCCTCATTCAAAAAAGCCATCTTGACATCTATTTGATGTACTTACTCATTAGCGCATTGTTTTTTTCATTTTTCTTCTTTGCAACTACAATCTCTTTGGGTCCAACTCAAATGAGACACCACGATCTATTTAGTTTTAGTTCAGGCTTAGTTGTGGTTTATTAGTTAGTTTATGACGTTGTCTGCAACCAGTAAGTCTTAAATATCTCTAAAAATCATAAAATCTCATAAAGTAAAGGCTATGTGTAAATGCATGCAGAGAAGGGTGTCTAACTATTTTTTTTTTCCATTATCGAAGTCCTTACCTAGAATCTTTTATCACAACCCAATGCGATCTTAGGAGTTTAGTTGATCGTAGATTATAGGCTTGTATTGGCTAGTGCCAACTCCAAGTCTTGCAAGCACATCCAGACAATTCATACGCCACACAACTCACACAAGCACACACCCTTAGAGAGCGTAAACACACTACCATGTGTATCATGGAGAAAAAACTATATTATATTCTAGTTCCTACGCTCAAACGTGTCCGCTTAAGATTTGGATTTCCTTTTTTTTTTTTTTGGACCGTGCTCTGAAATGAGTTGGAAAAACTTATATAGATGGAGCAGATATTTAACATATACATTAAGGTGGAGTCTAGCTTCATGGCTCGGTGGTAGGCGGACTTCATTTGAACACTGAGATGATGGGGAGAGTGCACATGTTGTGTGGGTATGTGTATTAAAAAAAACAAATACATCAAGCTGGTGGTGTGGCTTCGTGGATCCCTAAATGTGAGGCCCATCGTGATGTATGTGCCTTACATCCAAGCCATCCATTCGTTTTGAAAGCTCATCTTAGGACATGATCCAAATAATGAAGCAATTTTAGTTCTCATGTGGACCACACCATTGGAAATAGTAGTAATTGACCATTAAAAACTTCTTGTGGTCTATAAAAGTTTTGGATCAAGTTGATATTTGTGTGGCCCTACAAAGTGGGCCGTCCATTATGCAGGGCCCGTCTTGGATGTGGGCCATTCATCATTAAGGGCTGACATTTCATGTGAAATATCCACATGTGGGGCCCACCTTGATATGGGTGGGGTTGCTATCCATGTTATTGTCCATCATGCGGGACCCACCTTCAACATACACTACCAATCATGTGGGGCTCACCTTTGATGTGGACCGTCTATTGTGTGGGTCCCACCTTGGATGTGGGTTGTCCATCATGCGGAACCTGCCTTAAATGTTGGTCATTTATCATTAGGGGCTGACATTCGATGTGGGCTGTCCATTATGTGGGGCTCACCTTCATATGGGTTATCCATTATGTGGGCCCACATTCAATATCTAAGGCCCATCACATGGAGCCCATCTTTGGTGTGGACTTGCCATCATGTGGGCCCTACCTTGAATTGTGACTATCCATCATGTAGGGCCTACCTTGGATGTGGGCCCACCAACAATGTTAAGTGTCCATCATGTGGATCTCATCTTTGATATACCCACCTTTGATGTGGCCAGTCCATCCTATGGGGCCACCTTTGACATGGAGTGTCTAGCATAGAGAGATAAGAAAGATAGCCAAGGAAAGTAGAAAAGTCTGAAAGTAAAAAATCAAAAGAAAAAGAAAAGATTATAAGCAATTTTAAGTTGTTAACTTACTTTTCAAGAGGTACTTTTCAGACTAACTAAATGAAATAAATTTTTTATTTAATAAGCAAGCAAAGGTATTAATGAGAGTGTTCCCTAAGAGACAAAAAGACCCAAGCAGTTCCACATTCTTAGATGAAGCACTATATTAACAATCATCGATTGAAACTATGAAAGAGATCAAGTATAGGTGTCCGGGGGAAGAAATGATTGGTACAGCCAAAGGGACAGTAACATGGTGTTCAATCATGATGTAGAGTGGGCCGCGGACAGTTTCATGGCCAAGATGGATCAGAAAAGGCCCACTCGACGACAAAAGTGATCCGGGCCGTCGGACCTTAAATCGGGCGTATATTGCAATCCGGAATGAGTTATCTGACGTAAAATATATGATTTTGGGGTAGAACGAGCTACTTTAGCCAACCAACCTGCTACGCCGGGTTATGTAGTCCGGAATTGCAGAAAACCCCTGGATCGACGGTCGTTTCCCTGTTTTAATTTCATTTTTATTATAAATAGTAAGTTTTAGTTTGATTATAACTCTTCATCCGTCGGACTTTAGGAGTTGCGCCCAATGTGAAAAGAGCTTAGAATAATTAGGAGAACGGTTTGGTGAAGCCAAATAGGACACTTACTATTTTTGGCCGAAAACCTTGCGCACTAGTAGACATTACGACCGTCTATAAATAGTAAGTTTACTATTTATAGTTAGTCGCGAATTCTACGAGATTTAGTTGTAGTTTGATTCTGATTTCTTTCCCATTGCTTGGTACCCCTATTTAGAGGGTTGTGAACTCGTTTTTATTCATTCATTAATCAAATTCGAATTTATTAGAATTTATTTCTATTTCCTGCTTTCTTTCCTCGTGGATCTGAGAAGTCTTTGTGAGGAGTCCAGAGAAGTTCCGTGGATTCGGGATAGTTATCCTCCTGAGGAAGATGGTGCTCGACCTCACGTCCTCCCCTGCCTCAAATCGAAACAAAAAATTCCAGCTTTGCAGGACATCTTGTACCATGCAATGGGCAGGCCCACCATGTAGATCGCCTGGCAAATAATAAAAATAATAATAAAAAAAGGCCGGCTGCTCACTGGGTGGATCTTGCTTAAATGTTGATTCAGACCATCGGTTGTCTACTGATTCAAACGGTGTAGCTCACCTCATGAAAGGACGAGCCTGATTCTCCTTTTGATCTTGATGGTGAGGCCTACTGTTTCCATGGTGCGGATGACCTGCATAGCTGGCATGTTCTTGGGAAAGGCCTGGTTGGTGGACAATTTAGCATTCTGCTGGCTATACCTGATCAGTGGCTCACTTTTTCAGCAGCCAATAGGTTAGTTGCCGTACAATGTGAGGACTATCGTCTTGGCAGACTACTAAATGCTATGAAATTTGTTTCCTGGTTAAGATTGAGCTGAAAATTTGTAATTTGATTCATTTGTAAATCCAAACACAACCTTATAAGAATGGTCGTTATGTTTGTTGACATCCTTGAAACTGGCAATGTGTCACTGTGTCCCACGTGATCTCGGGAATGGATCTTTACCGTCCATATCGTGCCTCCCGTGGTCAGATGGTTGAACCAAGTTAGAAGATATATAAGAGATCTAATCTGAAGCCAGATGGTTGGATTGAGGTAATAAGATCATACATTGCAATGTAATTACATATTAGAGAAGTCTGAACATTTTCTAGCTAGAGAACATCGCATGATAGAACAGAGCATTTATAAGCTGAAAGGTTGTAATCGTCAAGGATGATGGATTATCTCCTATGCTGTTGGGTAAGAAGCCTCCATGGCAATGCAGGCCTTTTCTAGCATCAGTATCTCATTCCATCCATATGTATCCTTCTTCAACCCATCGACTGCCCCATGAATTCGGTCCCATCGTGACGTAGAGCGGGTCGGGGATAATTTCATGGCCAAGGTGGACCAGAAAAGGCCTGATGGGAGACGGAGGTGATCCGGACCGTCATAACCTAAAACGGATGTATCTCGCAAACCAGAATGAGTTATCCGACGTGCCATATATGATTTTGTAAGTTCTTTTCTTTTCTTTCAAACTTGGAAATTTTTACTCTTTCAAAAATGCCTAAAATGAAAAATATTTGTGGAAATTTAATTCCAATAGATGTTAAAGGTAGATGATTGGTTCACCTTCTTATCTAAGTGCTCTCTTTGACAAGGTTGCCTGGAACAAGTGGGCCATGTGAGACTTCTGGGAACTTGTACTTGGCTCATAATCCAGAGTTCGAGTTGAAGAATGTTAAGGTAACGCTAGGTTAATTACTTATTATTCAATCATCTTTCAGGTCTTCTGATTCTTTAATGAAGTTTTTGCTTGTTTAATTTTCAACAAGAGTTCCATTTCGTCTTCTTTTGTTGTTTCTTTTAGAAATATTGTGTTTCTCAAGGAAGTTTATAATGTAGGGAATTAGTAACTTAAAATATTTTGTCTCTAGCTGAAAATGGATCCACCTCAATAGGGTGATCCTTGCCATCATTTCCCTATGGTTTTTTTTTTTTTTTTCACTGTTTGCTAATCATTTATGTTATCTATCATTGGTTTGTTGTATTTAAAATGCATCCAAACTGTCCAAAGTTTATTTCTTCATCAAACTTTGGTTTATACGATAGTTTAGATGTAATCGTTAACTTCACTAAGAAAGGAAAGTGAGAATTAGCTTATAGTTTGAAAGATACCTCATATGATTTGTAAGATTTGGGATGTATATTTTTTGTTAGCATAGATTTAATTGTTGTATCAACATTCTTTCGAAGATTGCTTTTAGATGGAGTTGTCATGATCCATCATGTCCTGGGATTGGGTATAATATATACAATCAACTTTTTTTTTTAAATTTATGGAAATACAGATTTTATATGCTAGGGATTTGGATGGTATAGATCTGATTTCTTTATTTTCTTTTGTTTTGACTAACCTTTTCTACTAGGTTAGTTGGTTTGGGGCTTTGGAAAACATGTTTATGAAATGGGTGTTAAGCTAATTTTGGATGTATGCACTGATTAGGCAATTCATATGCATTTAAAAAAAAAAAAAAAAAAAAAAAATACTAAATGAGAAACGCCGACAGCTAAAACTCGTCGGCGAATGGGTTGTGTTAGCTGTGGAAACGCCGACGGCTTTAAACCGTTGGCGAGCAACGCATGCCCTTTTCCGACGGCTAAAAGCCGTCGGGGAAGGTCAAGACCGACGGTTTTTAGCCGTCGGTGTTTCCTTTTTTTACGAGCTACTTTATCCAGGCACACGCCGAATTTGCAAAATACCCTCAGATAGACGGTTGAATTCCTATTTTAATTTCAATTTTACTATTTATAGTAAGTTCTAGTTTGAGTATAACTCTTCTTCCGTTGGGCTTTAGGAGTCCTGCTCAACATCAAAAGTACCTAGAATAGTTAGGGGAACACCATGGTTCGGCTAAATAAGACACTAGTTTTGGCCGAAAACCATGTGCACTAGTAGGAATCACGACCGTCTATAAATAGTAAGTTTAATATTTATAGTAAGTCACGATTTCTAGGAGTTTTAGTTATAGTATGATTTTGAAACTTCTCCCTAGGGTTCGTAACCATATTTAAAGAGTTGTAAACTTGTTTTTCATCATCAATAAAGGTATTTTGAATTTTTTTAGAATTAATTTTTATTTTTCCTCGTGTATTCGAGGCATCTCTGTGGGGAGTCGAAAGAAACTCCATAAATTCGGAGTAGTTATCCTTAAGGAAGAGGATGCTCAACCTCTACACGTCCTTCCCTGCGTCAAAAATCAACTTATCCATTTTAAGTTGTGTAATTCCTTATGTGGCTGCAACGGCTCAGAATGCCCAACAACAACCTATTTTGGAACATTTGAGCCACAATTACTATAAACACTAAATAACAATCTCATCTTCCCTTTTTCTTATTTGATGAGGGTGTGTATTAAGAATGTTACAGATATTTGTTTGGGTTTTCTTATTCTTCACCAGTTCGAGAAGAGGTCATCATGGAAGCCATTGTACAAAGATAGAGAGAGAGAGAGAGAGAGAGAGAGAGAGAGAGAGAGAGAGAGAGAGAGCCTACGTGCCGGGGCAAATGTAATGGTGTGGATGGCTACAGGGACAGGCTTCCTTTTGTTATAGCAATCTTTTCGTATACGTTCTCCTTTGTTTACATATACTATCAATGGCGCTATCAAGGGCATGGATTGGGTAAGACCTCCACTAGGGCATAGCTAGAGATGGAGAGGGTCATGTCAAGACGTCTGTGGGACCCACTGATATATATATTGACCCACTCTGATATATATATTTTATCTGCACTGTCCATCTATTTGGACATATCATTTTATGGCATGAGCCCAAAAAGGAGGCAGATGGAAGGCTTAAGTGAGAACCACAAGAATCAGTGGGAATTTTAAGTTTACTGTTGAAAATTTCCTGGGGGCACAGAAGTTTTAGATTAAGATGATACTTATGTTTTCTCTTCTTAAACAATCTGGATGGCAAATAAATATCATGATGGATCCCATAAAGTTTTCAACCATAAGATTTCAATTGCCACTATCGCAGGACTGTGAGCATTATGGGTGTAGTATTTGCTTGTTTCCAAATTTCAAACAATTATTTTATACTCTGATACCATATAAATTATTAATATTTAATATAAAAGGTGGATGTATTAGGAAAAGTGATGTCAAAATCACTAATTTCTCTAGAAGCTTGAGGATGGCATACAAATGTATGTCAAACGACCTTACCACTCAAGTATAGATCACCAGGAGCCAAAAAAACAGGATGGTCTACTCATCAGGCAGGTTACACCACCAAATTAATTGGTAGTTGATGGTGTGACCCTGCATCAATGTAGGCTGTGGGTCACCAAAAGCATTGTACGTGAAAGCTCGCGCACCAAGTTGCATGTGAACATTTCTCTTAAACCACTTGTAATATTAATAAAAAAATACCGCTGTCAGAGTATGCTAGAAACATAGAATGTTAGTACAGAGAAGCGCAACGTGCATGAAATTCAAGTATAAGATGGGTTAGCTAGGTTAAAAAATGTCCTTTTAACCGTCTGAATCAATGCATTTGATCGGGCACGTACATCAAGTCTCCATCTTCACCACAGTAACAATAAAGCAATGCAGATTAGTGAATCATGTGGGGCCCAATATCCCGTATATAAACTGAACTTAGAGCAAGTGTATGCACCACATCATCATATCATCCACACACTCCTCAGCTAACACCATGGCTTCCTCAACCAAATCTTTCTTCATGGCCTTGTTCATCTTGGGAGTGTGGGCTTCTCAAGCCATGGGCCGCACTCTACAGGAAGTGTCCATGTCAGACAGGCACGAGCAATGGATGTCTCGATATGGTCGCACATACAAGGATGCATCTGAGAAAGAGCTACGTTTCAAGATATTCAAGGACAATGTGGAATTCATAGAATCCTTCAACAATGCTGGGGACCGATCTTACAAGCTAAGTGTAAATGAATTTGCAGACCAAACCAACGTGGAGTTCAAGGCCAGACGTAACAGATTTATGCCCACTCAAACAACAGAATTGAGAGACACGTCGTTCATGTATGAGAACGTGACTGTTCCATCTAGTATGGATTGGAGAAAGAAAGGAATTTAGCTGATTTTCTTGGATTATTACTGCAACTTTGTTCTAAAAAGGAATATGACATTGTTAACTAGTGTCAGCTAACTTGCTATCTGGTGTTACCAAATAGGATGTTGTTGGGCATTCTCAGCAGTAGCAGCCATGGAAGGGATTACCCAACTCGAGACAGGGAAGTTGGTGTTAAGATGTGGAGCCACATCTGGGACCGTCCTCAACCGGTCGAGAGCCATGCTCGACCGGTTGTAGGGTCCGGCTCGACTCAAAGTCCAGTGAGCACTGTTTTTGATCCCGAGGTGTTCGACCGGTCGTGGCCCATTCACGACCGGTTGTGGGGTCATCTCGACCGGTCATGCAGGCTGCATGACCAGTCGAGGTTATGCAGATTCGTTCCGTGATTTTGCGCAGATTTCATGTCGCAAGTCCTTTCACAACTGAGATGCGGAAAGGGGAGTTTCCAAAACTATAAACAAGGGTTCCTAGGGTTTTTTATAGAGAAAAAGTAAGGAAAAATTATTCTAAGGTGTGGGCAAAGAGTTTTCTATGTGCTTCCAAGGGAGAGGTTAGTACATTGCTTTGTAATCTTCGTTCCTCATAGTGGAAGTTTGCATCCGTGGTTTTTTACCCTAGTTTGGGATTTTTCCACGTATATCTTGTCTTGTGGTTTGTTTTGAATGCTTTGATCTATTTCTAGTTTGTATTTCTTCTTGTTTATCATTTGTGGGTGAGGCCTGAGATTGGATCTAGGCTCACTACGTTGTTGGCGTGCTGCCCAACAACTGGTATCAGAGCTATTGGTTTAGTTCTATTGGGAGCGATGACGAAAGAAGGAAAAACTAGAATTGAGAAGTTTGATGGTTCAAACTTTGCCTTCTGGAAGATGCAGATGGAAGATTATCTGTATCAGAAGGACCTCTATATTCCTCTAGGAGGAAAAGAGAAGAAACCAGAAAAGATGACAGATGATGAATGATTTTTACTGGATAGGAAGGCTTTAGGAACGATCCGACTCTCTTTGTCTAAGAGCGTCGCCTTCAACATATCCAAGGTGAAAACTACAAAAGAATTAATGGAAGCCCTAGCCACCATGTATGAAAAGTCCTTAGCATCCAACAAGGTTCATCGTATGAAACAACTATTCAACATGAAGATGTCAGATGGTGGGAGCGTGGCTGAACATCTAAACGAGTTCAATATAGTCACGAGTCAGTTGGAATCCATTGGCATTGTTTTTGAGGATGAGGTTAGAACATTATTGATCTTATCCAGTTTGCCAGACAGAAGGGATGGTTTGGTGATTGCTGTGAGCAATTCTTCAGGGTCGACAAAGCTGAAATTTGATGATGTGGCTGGTCTAATTCTCAGCGAAGAATTTAGAAGAAAGGCATTAGGAGTTTCAGGGGATTCAGGGAATGCTCTAAATGTTGAAGGAAGAAGAAGATCGCTGAACAAAGGAGGCAATAAACATGTGCATTCTAAGTCAAGGAAGAAGTCCAAGGGACCGAAAGGTGTTGGCATTGCGGCAAGAAGGGGTACATGAAACATGATTGTAGGGCGCTCAAGAAGCAAGAAGGAAACTCTCAAGGCGGGAAGGATTCAGTGAATCTATCTGAGGAGAGTGACACAGAGGCGTTAATCTTGTCTCTTGATGCGAGGAATGAGTCTTGAGTTATAGACTCGGGTGCTTCATTTCATGCCACTTCATGTAAGGAAGTTCTATGTGATTATGTGTCAGGTGACTTTGGGAGAGTCTACCTGGGTGATGATGAGCCGTGCAGTATTGTTGGAAAGGGAGACGTTCATGTCAATCAGAAAGACGGAATGGTTTTGAAATTAAAGGATGTCAGACATGTACCGAGTTTGAAACGTAACTTGATCTCAGTGGGGTAATTAGCCGATACCGGTTATGTGACGACATTCACTAGTGATTCCTGGAAGATCACAAAAGGTGCCTTGGTGATATCTCGAGGCAAAAAGGAAGGTACTTTATATGTGACTTCAGGATCGTATTGTTCACTCTCAGTCGCATCAGCTAGAGTGAATGGGCAGTTATGACATCAGAGGTTGGGACATATGAGTGAGAAAAGGATGAAAGTGCTATTGTCAAAAGGGAAGCTACCAAGGCTAAAGTCTATTGACTTGAAATTCTGCGAGGACTGCGTATATGGCAAGCAGAAGAGGGTAAGTTTCAAGAAGACAGGACGCACTCCAAAGACGCATCTGTTGGAGCTTGTACACACTGATGTGTGGGGACCAACATAGGTATCATTTTTTGGTGGCTCACGTTATTTTATTTTCTTTATTGATGATGCTAGTAGAAAACTATGGGTCTATTTCTTAAAGCAAAAATCTGATGTATTTGACGTATTTAAGAAGTGGAAAGTTATGGTAGAAAATGAGACAGGTAGAACAGTAAAATGTCTCAGATCTGATAATGGGGGAGAGTACTGTGATAAGAGATTTGAGGAGTATTGTGCAGCAAATGGAATCAAACATCAAAAAAAGATTTCAAGGACACTACAACAGAATGGTGTGGCTGAGAGCATTAACAGGACCATCCTTGAGCGCGCCAGGAGCATGAGGCTACATGCAGGGTTGCCCAAGACCTTTCGAGCAGATACTGTGAATACTGCCGCATATCTTATCAATAGAAGTTCCTCAGCACCTTGGATGGTGGGCTACCAGAAGAAACGTGGACTGGAAAAGAAGTGAACCTTGCACATCTTAAAGTGTTCGGTTGCACTTCATATGTTCACATTGATGCAGAGCACAGAAACAAGCTGGATGTGAAGTCCAGGAGGTGCACGTTTATAGGCTACGGGCAACATGATTTTGGCTACAGGTTTTGGGATGCAGAAAATAAGAAAAAGTGATGCATAAGGACAGTGTGTAGGAAAATAAGGCCGAGGAGAAAGAATTCGTAGAGATGAAAGAGTTACAGGACACGGGTGTTACAGTGCCACAGGATGATCATGCACAAGAACATTATGAGGCAGCCGCATACACCGGTTGTGAGGAGGTCTACTTGGGAGAGGAGACCCACGGTCCGATACTCACCCTCCTTACATTATCTGCTGCTGATAGATAATGGTGAACCAGAATGTTTTGAAGAGGTATTAAAGACAGACACACGGGTTAAATAGGAGCAGGCCATGGATGAGGAGATGGACTCTCTTGAGTCCAATCGTACACGGGAGTTAGTCACCCTACCTATGGGTAAGAAAACTCTTCATAATAAGTGAGTTTACAGATTGAAGGAGGAGCATGATGGTTCGAAACGGTACAAGGCTAGACTGGCTGTGAAAAAGTTTCAACAAAAGGTAGGTATCGATTTCACTGAAATATTTTCACCTGTGGTGAAAATGTCTACGATTCGTATGGTCTTGAGTATAGTGGCTACAGAGGACTTACATCTAGAGTAGCTAGATGTTAAGACAATCTTTCTTTATGGGGACCTTGAAGAAGAGATATATATGCATCAGCCGATAGGATACGTGGCACCAGGAAAGGAGAACAAAGTGTGCAGACTGAAGAAGAGTCTATATGGCCTGAAGCAGGCTCCGAGGCAGTGGTACAAGAAATTCGATAGTTTCATGTTGGGAAACGGTTATAGGAGATGTCATGCTGACCATTGTTGATATTTGAAGAAGTTTGATACGTCATACATCATCCTTCTTCTGTACGTTGATGATATGCTTGTGGCCGGTTCAAGCATAAAGGACATCTCAGATTTCAAAAGACAACTGTCTAGAGAATTTGCCATGAAGGATTTAGGAGCTACAAAACAAATCCTAGGCATGAGAATAAAGCGTGACAGGGAAAACATGAAACTATTTTTGTTACAGGCAGAGTACATAGCCAAGGTACTTGATCGCTTCAATATGGGAGGTGCTAAGCCGGTTAGCACTCCATTATCCAACCACTTCAAGCTATCTAAGGAGCAAGGTGCAAAGATGCAAGAGGAATGAGACTACATGGCTAAAGTCCCATACGCGTTATAGTGTCCCATACCACCATCCCCGACTCATGATACTTCAACAACTAGGATGTTTAATAGTAATCTCTTCAACTACTGACCAATCATAGTTCAACAAGTGGAACTTACTATCGCAAGGTTATACAAAAATGGTCCATCAAAGCCACATATGACAACTAGTCCATCAAAGCCACATAAGGCAAATAGTCTATCCAAGGATGTGACAAAAATGGATTATCCTAAAAGCCAAATAGGCATAAATAATCCATAAGATGGTAGGTTCACCACATAATTTTATTTAATCCATCACATAAATGGCCACTAGTTCGAGGACCTCAAAAAATTCCATCAAGGGATTACAAGCAGCAAAACAAGCCACGTACAATATCGATAGTACTTACACATATAAATGGTTCATTTTAAACTAGAATAAAGATATTTGAGATCCATAACATGTTCAACTACGTGAATTTAAATCCAATCATCAGTCATTTATTAAGAATTAATCAAATAGAAATTAACATTTATCATCATTTCCACTGAATACTATATTAAGTAATTAATAAAATAAATGAATGAAGCTAACTATCATAGTGTAGAAAAGCTTGAAGGGTAATCTTCACCTCTCAAGCCTTTTCAATGTTTGTTGGAATACGCGCCTACACTTTAGGATTGAATCCTAACATGAATTGCAAAATTGTACGGTTAGATCCAAGTTTACACATTATCTATGGTTAATATCATAACCTAGGTTTTGGATTACTTAGATTTAGGGTTTCATCCTAGAGTTTTGGTCTAGGCCTAGATTTTTAGGAATTGAACTATAATTGATGTATAATTACTCACAATGTTAATAACATGGGTCATTACAAAATAATTATTGACATTAACGATATAAGTAATATTAGCTAACATGGTAATAATAATCATTAAGATGGTAATAAATAGTATAATCTATTATTAATAATAATCTTTTCAAATGATAAATAAAATACTAATATCTAATCATTGTAATTTTATTTATAATAACTAATATTAACATAAATAGTCTACCAATAGCTAATTATGTTTTAATAATCATAATAATTATAGTAATAACAATTAATGGTAAATCAAAACAATCTAATTTGGGAAAGAAAAAGTTAATTCACATTGGTCGACTTGGTAGTTCGACTCGATGACTCAACTCAGACCCGAACTCAGTAGAACTTGGTTTGCCTCAATTGATCTCGGTGTAAACTCCATTCGAACAAGTCAGATAGCTTTTCTAACTAGTTACAGCTATCACCAGTGGTTCCAAATTGACTCGAACTCAAGCCTAGCTAGGTTCAGGACTCAGTGGGTCGACTTGGTTAGAGTCGACTGACTCGATTCTCCTCCTTCCTCATCTTTTCTTCTCCTTCTTTCCATTTCTTCTTCTCTCCCTTAAGATTCACTTCGAACAGGCCAGCCATGGCTGAAGCCAACTAGGCTTGACTCAAAATAACAAGTCAACGAGTTAGCGACCCAGAGACTCAAATGACAACTCTCTCTCTCTCTCTCTCTCTCTCTCTCTCTCTCTCACTCTGATTTCTCCTCTTCCTTCTCCCTATATATATATATGGAAAAGGTTCTATGCGGTCCAGCTCATGGGAACTTCCCATGAGGTCGAGTTGTGTGGGCCCTAGGCTCACCATGGAATGGTGCATCTCACTGATGGGTTAGATGTTCGACACACATCATGGTGGGGCCCACATAGCTCGACCTCATGGGAAGTTCCCATGAGCTCGACCGCATAGAACCTTTTCCACACACACACACATATATATATTACACTTATTTTATTTTATTTTAAATTAACAGTTGGATTTGAAAATTTGATGTTCCGATTATTGAAATTAAGTGGTGGGTTGCCCTGGGGAAGTTGAGAACTAATTGGACGGTTATCAAAGTGGTTGAAACCTTAAAAATAGATTTTTCCAATGACATAATGGTCTATTTTGAAAATCAACGAATGGATGGTCTTATCGATGGATGAAAAGTATTCTTGTTAGTTAGATTAATGCATGATTTGTTGGGGATTTGTGTTGTGGAATCACATAGATCTAGATCCGATTCGAACAGCCTCGAATCTCACCCTTGCTACACCCTTTGATAACCCTAAAACCCTTTAAGGAACCCTTAAAAAACTTTTAGAAAGCTTTATAATACCTTAAAATAGCCTTAGGGACCCCTATTTATAGTTTAGGAAACTCCACTTACACACCTAGTCCGTAAACCGCCTCAAATTTACGCAGTCTGCACAGGATTTGTGTAACCTCGACTAGTTGAAGGAGGGCCTCGACTGGTCAAGCAGCCCGCTCGACCGGTTGAGCCTGACCCTCGACTGGTCGAGCATCATGGACACCAAAAAAATCGAGCTCACTAGACTTTGAGTCGAGCAGGCCTCGACCGGTCGAGTGGACCCTCGACTGGTCCAGTAGTCCACTCGACTGGTCGAGCAGCGAACTGAAGACTTCTGACAACAATCTCCACAAATTATTCAATCTTCAACCGTGTAGCTTATAGACATCTTCTTTTATCTCTGCATCAAATCATAGCTTCAATCAACACTTCTCGTGCACACTCCGTCCTTCTTTTACGTCATCGCCATGCACAGAGAAGTTGTACAAAACTTGAACTTCTTTGTAGGAATGACTTTGGTGAGCATGTCTATTGGATTTATGCTAGTGTGAATCTTCTCCAGTATTATGCCTCCTTCCTCAAGCACTTGTCAGATAAAGTGGTGACGAACATCAATATGTTTAGTACGTGAGTGATAAACAGAATTTTTAGCCAAATTGATAGCGCTCTCACTATCACAGTTAATCGGCATGACCTCCTACTGAAGTCCCAACTGATTTATCATGCCCTTGAGCCAAACACCTTCTTTAAACGCTTCTGTCACTGCTATATATTCTGCTTCGGTCGTGGAAAGAGCCACCATGGACTGAAGCTTTAACATCCAACTGATTGCTCCACCCACTAGTACAAACGAGTATCCTGAAGTAAACTTTCTAGAATCCACACTACCTGCGTAATTGGAATCCACATACCCTACTAACTTTGTCCTTATTTTCTCAAAAGTTAAGACGTAGTCTTTCGTACCTCGAATGTATCGAAGTAGCCATTTCACCGCTTCTCAATGTTGCTTGCGAGGATTTGACATGTATCTGCTCACAACACCTACTGCCTATGAAATATCTGGTCTTATATAGAGCATGACATATATTAAACTGCCAATAACATTCGAATAAGGCACATGAGACATAACTTGCTTTTCCTCATTTGATTTAGGACATTGTTCCAAGGAAAGCTTGAAGTGAGCCGCATGGGGAACACTCACCAACTTTGCTTGGTCCATCCCATACTTGATCAACACCTTTTCAAGGTATTGTCTGTGATAACTAAAGCTTGCTCTTCTTTCTATCTCTATGAATATCTATGCCGAGAACCCTCTTTGTAACCCACAGATCTTTCATCTCGAATGTCTCTGATAACTGACTCTTCAGTACATTAATTTCAGACATATCATGACAGGCGATCAATATATCATCAACATATAGTACGAGGATGATGAATTTTCCATCACTCAGTGTCTTGTAATAGACACAGTGATTGTATTCACTCCGAGTAAATTTCTGACTCACCATGAAAGAATCAAATTTTTTATACCACTGCTTAGGCGACTGTTTCAGGCCGTACAACGACCTCATTAACATATAAACCTTTTTCTCTACCCCTTTAACTTCGTAGCCCTTTAGTTACTTCATGTAGATCTACTCTTCTAATTCCCCGTGCAGGAATGCAGTCTTCACATCCATCTGTTCCAACTCCAGATCGTGTTGAGCAACAAATGCCAACACAAATCTGATAGACACCTGCTTAACTACTGACGCGAATATCTCTGTGAAGTCAATTCCTTCTCTCTGAGCATAACCCTTCGCTATCAACCTTACTTTGTATCTATCCTGCTTTCTTTTGAGTAACCACTTGCATCCGATCGCTTTTCGGCCCATTGGAAGCTCTACCAGCTCCCATGTGTGATTTTTGTGCAACGAGTTCATCTCATCGTCTATAGCCGCCTTCCACTTTTCTGCATCAGGCTCATCAAGAGTCTCCTGAATAGTAGACGGGCCCCCCTCATCTGTAATGAGGGCATATGCAATATTAGAGTCGTCCCTGTATCTTGTTGGTAACCTGCGATTATGCAGTGGATTCCTTCTCACAGGTGGTTGCTCTACCTGATCTTGTACCTTTGTCTTCGCATTTGTCTCTGCCTGAGTATCATCTTTATCAATCTAGACGTCTATGATTACCCTTTCTGGTTCCTCTTGCTCCTCTTGATCATTCTTGTGAAATAGGGAGCTTTCATCGAATCTGACGTCACGGCTAGTGATGACCCTGCGTATGACCTTGTCAAATATCCTGTAACCTTTTACACTAATACAATAGCTAACAAAGATGTACTTTTTAGATCTATGGTCTAGCTTATCTCTCTCAACTAATGGTACATGAGAGTAAGCTTCGCAACCAAATATGCGTAGATCTGAGTAGTCGATTTTCTAACCACTCCATACTTCCTCTGGGATTTTACATTCAATTTCCATTGAAGGAGATCGGTTCACCAAACAACAAGTCGTGTTAACGGCCTCTGTCCATAGGTCCTTGCCCAATGCAGTATTACTTAACATGCATTTGGCCCTCTCCAGGAGAGTCCAATTCATTCACTCAGCCACACCGTTTTACTCGGCGTGTGGTGCACTGTGTTGTGCCTGATGATCCCTTCAGCCTTTCAATACTCATTAAACTCAGTGGAAGTAAATTCTCCACCATTGTTAGTCCTTAAAACCTTTATTTTCCATCCTGACTATTTTTTCACCATTGCCTTCAATTGTTTGAATATGGTAAAAACTTCAAATTTACGTTTCATGAAGTAAACCCAAACTTTTCCGGAGTAGTTGTTAATAAATGAAACAAACCATAACGACCCCCAAATGGAAACTTTTAGCGATGGCCCCCATACGTCTGAGTGCACATAATCAAGCACTCCCTTACAAATAGGTTTTTCAGATTTAAAAGACAATCTAGATTGTTTACCATATATATAATGCTCGCATAAATCTAAATCAAAATTTTTAAAAGCTGGAATCAAACATCGATCAGAAAGTACCTTCATGCGCCGCTCGCTCATGTGGCCTAGACGAGCATGCCACATATGTAGAGATGTGAAGTCTACAATAGTTGCTGCCGCTCCACCTGCTGAAGTGCTCCCAATCAACCTATAAAGGTTTCCATGCTTCTGAGCTCTCATAACCACGAGTGCCCCTTTAGAAACTTTAAGGACACCATCAATATCGGTGAACTTGCACCCTATAACCTCGAGTGCACCGAGAGAAATCAGACTTTTCTTCATATCAGGAATGTGCCTGATGTTAGTCAAGGTACGCTCCATCCCATCAAATATCTTGATGCTCACCGTACCAATAGCCACAACATTACAGGCATTGTCATTGCCCATAAAAACTTGTCCATCATCGCATTCCTTATAACTGGTAAACCAACTCCAATGAGGAGTCGTGTGATAAGATGCTCCTGTGTCAAGTATCCACTCGTCTTTATGATTGTCGTGTAAGTGACTAATCATGGAAATAGACAAAACTTCACCACCACTTGATTTTTCATTAGATGTGACCACATTAACCTCCTTGAAAAATGCCGCTGAATTTTCTTTCTTCGTTTTAGGATTTCTACAATCATTCTTCATGTGTCCAGATAACCCACAATTCCAATACTTTAATTTTCCTTTGCCCTTGCCCTTGGATTTGGATCTAGGTCTTGAAGACCCTGTACCTCGCTTAGAATCTGCTCCTCGTAATCAGTGCATCAAAAGATGCCCTCATGTCGCCATTTAGCTTTCTCATAACCTTCCCTTGAAGGGCTGAGATAACGGTGTCAACACTTAGGGTTTTATTTGCGGTGCATATCGTGTCCCTGAAAGACTCATAGATGCAGGAAGAGAATTCAATAATATACATGCCTGTTCCTCATCTTTGACCATTTCCTCCATATCCAACAATTTGCATATCAGATTATTAAAGTTGCTGATATGAGCTTCTAGATCTCTACTCTCTGCCATCTTGAAGGTATAACACTATAGCTTCAAGTGTAGGCGATTTTCAGAGGACTTCTTTGTATAGATGTTCTCTAACTTCACCCACAAACTAGCCGTAGTTTTCTCCCTCAAAATATTATAGAGAACCTCATCTGTGAGACATAAACGGATAGAAGCTAAAGCATTACTATCAAGGTTTTCCCATTCATCATCTTTCATGGTAGATTTTCGCTCCTCAAGAGCCTTAATCTCACCTTGCTTGGTTAACAGGCTAATCATCTTAACCTTTCATAACTCAAAATTATTTTTGCCTGAGTACTTCTCAATATCAAACTTGTCATTTTCCATTATTACTAATCCTGCAGATTTAGATCTATGCCCCAATGATTGCTCTGATACCACTTCTTAGGGATTTGTGCTGCGGAATCACATAAATCTGGATCCGATTCGAACAACCTCGAATCTCACCCTTGCTACACCCTTTGATAACCCTAAAACCCTTTTAAGAACTCTTAGAAAACTTTTAGAAAGCTTTAGAATACCTTAGAATAGCCCTAGGGATCCTTATTTATAGTTTAGGAAACTTCACTTACGCATCTAGTTTGGAAAAGTCCGGAAATCGCCTCGAATTTACGCAGTCCGCGTAGGATCTATGTAACCTCGACTAGTCGAAGGAGGGCCTCGACTGGTCGAGCAACCCGCTCGACCGGTCGAGCTTGACCCTCGACTGGTTGAGCATCACGGACACCAAAAAAATCGAGCTCGCTCGACTTTGAGTCGAGCAGGCCTCGACCGGTCGAGTGGACCCTCGACTGGTCGAGCGGTCCACTCGACCGATCAAGCAGTGGACTGAAGACTTTTAACAACATGATTGAATTTATAGGCTGATCTCAAGGTGCTTAGGTGCGATATTACATGCCTCAACGACTAGATTTATACCATGGGTTGAATAATCGTTGACGATGTAATCCTATGTTGGGAAGTCAAGGGTTAATCAAGGGCAAATTGATCTCAAATTAGAAGGTTAAGATGGATAATTTGTATGCAATCAAGCGATGCGTTAGTTACAGATTATATGTTTTCTCACATGTGCCTGTGCTAAATTTGATGTAAATGATAACACCTGAGTACTGAAAAGTATGGGGTGTTACATACATACACATGTGGAATGTGGTCTCAAACTGACAAAGTATGATGAAGAAGAAATGTGGATTCTGCACTCGTCAAGAGCCTAATTGAAAGTCTTCGATACTTGACGTGTACAAGACTGAACATTTTATATGGAGTTGGGCTAGTGAGCCGGTACATGAAAGAACTAAAATCCTCTCACTTTAAAGCGGTTAAGAGGATTTTTCGATACGTAAAAGGTATGATGAGTTATAGTTTACTTTATTCATCATCTTAAGACTTTCGACTTGAAGGTTATTCAGACAGTGATTGTGGATGAGACGTGGATGATAGAAAAAGCACATCAAGTTTTGTATTTTATATGGGAGATATTGTTTTTATATGGCAATCAAAGAAGCAATCGATTGTCACTCTTTCGACACATGAAGCCGAATATGTAGTTCCATCATCATGAATATGCCATGCAATCCAAGGAATCTACTTAAAGATATTCAAATGCATCAAAAGGAGCCTACGAAGATCTTCGTCGATAATAAGTCATCCATTGCTTTATCAAAGAATCCCGTATACTATGAGAGTAGTACGCATATCAACAATCGCTTCCACCTCATGCAAGAGCATGTGAAGAACAAGGAGATTGTGCTTCTATTTGTCAAGTCACAATATCAAGTTGTTGACATTTTCATGAAATCCCTCAAAGACAACATCTTTAACAAGTTAATAATTATGCATGAAATGGTTGATGGAAGAAAATGATATATGTTTAAGGGGGGTATTGAGAAATAAACATATAATTTTTATAAAATTATTATAGTGTGGTAAACTAATAGTATAAGAATAGAAGTTTCAAGAGAGCCATCTAGAAACTTCATGGTTTAAATTCGTATAGAAAATGACATAGGTAGTTGGGGCAGGTGGAATCTCATTAAATGTAAAGAAATGTGCAGAAAGGACCCTAAGGGCCTATATATACATGTAAGGGGTCTTCATTATAACACGACAAGTGAAGAATATCCAATAAAAGAGAGGTTTTTCTCATCTCTAGTGCTTCTTCCTCTTGTCCCACTTCTAGCTTGTGTAGAAATCTAAGAGTGTCAAAGGCCTCTTGTAGACACCCCACCTCGAGCCTATAAGGTTGATTGAACATAAACCCCAATTCATACCCTTAACCCAAATCCAAACCTTGATACATACGTCCCTAATCTATATTCTTAACCCCAAGCCAAACCTCAATCCATACCTCGAATCCTAAGCTAAACCCGAATCCAAACCCTAAACCCTGATCTGAACCCTAATTCAAACCCTAGAACCCAAGAAACTAACCCTAAAACTAAATCCCAAACCCAAACTTTAGGAAAAACCTAACCCATATAGTAAACCCTCGAGTCGACCTGCTGAGTCAACTTACTTAGTCAACCTACATAGCATATCCAGTCAACTCACCTCGTCAAACCAAGTCTATAAACCCATTTTGGCACAAGTCCATTCCAAAGCCCAATTCGAAGGAAATGGGAGACAACAAGGTGGCTTCGGAGGACCAAATATGTCCACATGTACAGGAGGAACCTCCCTTCAAAGCTAAATAATAAAGGAAGGACGACTGGCACATAGGGTCCCGCTCGCCACGGGGCACTGGTCGTACTTTGGCCAGCTACCCACTCATGTGTTGTTGTCCTCCCTGCCTATTTCAAGCATGTGCAAATCATGGCAATTACTTTGATGCCCCTCCCTTAAGCCAAGATTATACCTTATTCTATCCAAACCGACACATGAGATCTTGCCACATGGTAATCTCAAATCTCAACCATCCAAACCCTTTTTAACCTCAAGCCTTACAAGAATTACTAGAAAACTAGGCTAGAGAGCTATAATACCTCATTCCCTTCACATTTCAATCATTCGGGAAGCATTCAGGAAGCATCCCACATCATCCCTTACCAATCCATAACAATCCTTACCCATCCACAATCAAGCATCCATCCCACCAAGGGGGGGGGGGGGGGAGAGAGAGAGAGAGAGAGAGAGAGAGAGAGTCTAGCCTAGGTTTAGCCCTAACACTAGCCTCTTGAGTCGGCCTAAGTTCAATCCAAGCCACTCAATACGATCCTTTTGACACTATCATCGACCCAACCGTTTTTAATCAAGCTGCATCTAGCCATAACATTTTCATAGTGCAATATTCATCTCATCACTCAACATACTTTGCACCAAACTGGCTCAAAAATATGCTCTGAGGCTTACTGATTTAATCAGATCCTGCCCAACAGAAAACTCGTCAATTACTTCACATTTTGTCACGAGCATTGCACATTCATATACAAGAACTGAATCTTAATCCTCAAGAACAGACAGATCTTGTGAAGTATAGAGATTGTACATCTGTATGGGCAGAGTGGGTGCCTAACACCTTCCCTCTATATAACTGCAGTCCCTTACTCAGAATCTCTGATTGCAGAACCAAAGAGTCATCTTAGGGTAGGAAATCTTTGAATCTCTATCCTACTGTTTTTATAGGGTCTAGCTGACTATAAAGATGAAGACATTGTCTAGTGGCGATTCTAGTCAAACATAATCAACCAATCACAGTGCAAAGCCCTCGAAAGAGATAACCCGTGGAGAAAGTGGCCTCGAGTCGATTTCGGCCGAGGATCCCAGCATCCACAAAATGATGACTCCAAGATGGATGTGTTAGCCACACCAGTTGAGACTCGACTATAAAAACATGATCTTTTCAGTCCTTGAGGGTCAGTAGTTCTTAAGCATTTGTATCAGCATTAATCTAAAAAAACCTCAAAAAATTTAAAAAACTCAAAAACATTATGCCTTTGTGAGCCAGGTGCTCTCGAAAAAACTCTCCTTTCGCAATATCATTCGAACCAGATCGTAAACAACCATGGCCAACCATGAGGAAGAAATCCAACCCTTCCACACACTCGATCTCACAAAAGCTCAACCTGCATAACTGTAGCAGGTAGAAGTCATGCCAATCATCCAAGAATTGGCGCAAGTAGTCAAAGTAATGTAGGAGATGTTCCTATAATTCATGCATGCTAAAGCCACCATAGTCAGCAACCAAGCTGGCCCATCTCAACAACCACAACAACCAGCTTCAAGGTTCCTTCTAACCTTCAGTTCAAACTAGGCACAATCGTCGAAATTTGCACAGGATTACCGACACCAATCAACACAACCCTCGACCATAGGGCACTTTTTTCGATAACCTCCTGCAATCGGGAGTCAAAACAATCCCGCAACCGGGATTCTCAATCAATTTCCAGCTAACCTCGCAGCCAGGGTTTCAAGTCAATTTCTAAAAGATCATGCAACCAAGATCTCCAGTCAATTTTCAGTACATCCTGTAGCCGTGATTCAATTTCAAGCAGCAACAACTTTCCCAACCGAAAGCCTAGGACCAGCATTGGCAAATGCCTACAACGGAGGTCATTGTCAAGTCATCTACAACCACCAGGCAGTGGAAATACCTAACAAGGGGGTCACTTTCCAGCTTTTCAGCCTCCTTCGACTGGGAGTCCTTTCAATTCCAATAATTTCCCACAGTTGGGAACACATTCAAGTTGCGACAAGCTCCCCTAATGGGAGCCATAGGGTCGAAGAAATTGACCACTATGCCGAATAAGCAAAACGAGCTTAGCCGCAAGAGACGTCGATCTCTTAAACAAGCCGAACAAAAATGGAGGACTTGCGGGAGCATCTCCCGATCAACCTGTAAAGGTTATGATTCCTCTGTGTTTTCATGACCATGAGTGCTCCCTTTGAAACTTTAAGGATACGATCGAACCTGGTGAATTTGCACCCAAGTGTCTCAAGTGCACCTAGAGATATTATACTCTTCCTTAAATTAGGAGCGTGTCTCACATCAGTCAAGATACACTCTATGCCATCAAACATCTTGATGTACACCGATCCAACACCAACCACGTTACAGGCATTGTCATTTCTCATAAACACTTGGCCACCATTGTACTCATTGTAACTGGTGAACTAACTCCTATGAGGGGTCATATGATATGAACCCCTCATATCCAAAATCAATTCATCGCTAAAATACCCAGATTTTGATGCGGTTAACATGTCACTACTACTCGCCTTCTCACTAGATTTTACAATCTTAGCCTATCCGGAAGAACTATCTGATTTCTCCTTTCTTGACTTAGGATTCTGACAATCCTTCTTCGTATGCGTTGTCATGCCACAATTCCAACACTTCAGCTTGCCTTTACCCTTGCCATTGGATTTGTATCTTGATCGTGAAGATTCATTATCCCACTCAGAATTTCTCTCCCTCGTAACTAGTGCACCTACAGAAGCACCCATATCATCACTTTTCTTTCTCATCGCCTTCGATTAAAGGGCTGAGATAACGGTCTCAACGTTAATGGTGGTCCTATTGATGCACAAAGAGTCTTTAAATGACTCATACAATTCTGTAAGAGAATTCAATAAAATACATACTTGATCTTCATCCTTCGTTGCATCATCCACATCCAACAACTTGTAAATAAGCCAATTGAAGTTACTGATATGGGTCTCAACGTCAGCCCCCTCAGTCATCTTCAGATGGAACAACTGTAGCTTTATATACAAACGATTCTCAAGAGACTACTTTGCATATATGTTTTCTAACTTCTCTCATGTATCTGCCATAGTCTTCTCTCTTATAACATTGTAAACGACTTCATATGTTAAACACAATTAGATTGAGATATTGGCCTTTTGATCTAACTTGTTTCACTCTTCTTTTCTCATAGTTTCCAGTCATCGCTTTCCAACGAGTGCATCTTCCAATCCTTGTTGAACTAGAATGCCTTTATCTTCACCCTTCGATAGTTCTCTAGATTGAACTTTATGTTAGCTATCGTAGATACCTTGTCTTCAGATTCAATATGCTTTCAAGGTCTTATCTAATACCACGTGTTGAGACTTGTGGAAGTACATAGAGACATGCATGGTGACATAATGGCCGGACTTGATGAGGCTAGCATGCTAGGCGCTCACCAACCTTTACAACCTTGTGGTGCGTGCCTACTGTGATGTATGTGCTTTATCCATGTGGTCCATCCATTTTTTAGGGCTTATTTTAAGACATGAGATCGAAATTGAAGCATATCCAAAGTTTAAGTGGACCCATCATAAGAACACAGGAATTGAACACCTATTGCTCAAAGCTTCTCATGGGCCATTAATTTTTTGGATGAAACTAGTATTTGAAAGAAAACTTCTTGTAAGCCACAGTAGTTTCGGATCAAACTGATCTTAATACTTTCCCTTCCTCCAGGTCGATGTGACCTTATAAACAATTTGAATGATAAATAAACATCACAGTGGCCCTTAGAAAAGTTTAGATGATGAACGTCATTATCTCAGCTCACCGTGATGCGTTTGAACATGCTTCAATATTTGGCTGATCTCAAAAGAGAGGAAAAACCAACAAACAACATTGATAAAATGCATACATCACAATGAGCTCACACGACATGGTGAATTGGTGGTGAATGCCCCACCATACAATCTTTGAAACCAAGTAACCTGACAGCGGCATATGGACCAATATTCTAGATGTGATTCCACATGTTGTGAGTGTGATTGCTTATGACCCAATTACCAAGGATATCCTTGGTGACCGACTTTATAATGATCACTATGGTGTTTGTTTTTTTATTTACACCGTTAGCAGTGTAAAATGCATCTCTATAGTCACGTTGCCTTACATGCTCATGCCTCGTAGCTATATTGCCTCACATGACCATGCCCTATAACCATGCGTATATGTTCTGGTGTGAGACTTCGTGTTCCACGGATTCACCGATCAAATAGTAAGAGACTAATCACCACCCTAGTTATAGACTCAAGATTTTCTTCCGTCGTTTTTAATGCAGGACTATTCCCGGAACATAAAAAAAATCTAAGTTATTACCAAACCTTTTATATATACTTAATTTTTACATAAAATATTTTTTAATCAAACATTTTCTACAACAGCTGGCACGTATAATTCGGTCGTTCGATCCAACACTTCTCCTACCTGGGTACACGGAGTTTCTCTGTAGAGACACGTGAACTCCTGGTATTCGCGTGCAACAGATAAAGTTTTGATGCATGCACTATGCCTTAGCATGATACGCATACACATCCATATATGTTCGTGGCAAACATACAGTCGATCTGAACTGTCCAAATTGTGGTCCCAGCCGTGTTCTGGGTTTAGTCCAGAAACCACAGTGATGGGATAATCCCATGGGCCGAAACTTCGAAATAACTCAATGAGAATTCTGCAGGAGATATTTTCTTTCTAACCGTCGTCCATTTGAATGGTTTTTCGATCCAGGCCCCAAAATCAGTGGGCCTACACTTTACACTGTTTGGATTGAATTATTCGTTCTACCTGTACATAATGGGTCCATGAATGCGACTAGTTGTCTGTAGTCCGTCAGAGTATGGTATAATTCCTGAGGTTTGAACTTCCAACGTATGTGTGAAAAATCGGTGCGTGGTTTGGCTAGTGACCCCAACATCAGCCAGCTAGCTGATGTAAAAGCTCCAGGGGCTCCACAATGATGTATGTATTCTATCTAATCCGTCCAACCATTTCTCATATCATTTTATGTAATTAGCCCAAAAATAATGTAGATATAAATCTTAGGTGGATGACACCACAGGAAAAAAGTAAGCGTTGAACAGTCACCGTTGAAAACATTTCCGGGGCAACAGAAGCTTTAGATTAAGCTAATATTTATGTTTTCCCTTCATCCAGGTTTTCTTGACCTTATCATTGGATGGAAAACAAAAATTACAGGGAGTTTTTAATGGTGGGCGTTCAATCAACACTATTTTACTGTGGTGTGGTCCACCTGATATTTGGATTTGCCTCATTTTTGGGCTCATGCCTTCGGATGATCTTGAAAAATGGATGGATTGTGTAGATAAAACAGACACATCACGGTGGGGTACACAGAGCTTAGCTGACTGGTGTCGGGGTCACCAGCCAAACCGCGTCCTAAAAATTGAGGATCGTGGCATGCGAATGCAGCCAACGAGGAATGCTAGTTGCACGCTCTTGAGTTCAATCACCTGCATGTGATTATGAGGCACACATGTGTGAGATCAGATCTTCCCCTCAGGCTAACCCAACATTGTCAATAACACATGAGAAAAAACCACATTTCTATATGACCATCAGATGTACCCGACCTGTGAAATATGGTATGGTAACAGAAGGTTACCAACGGTTCAAATTCTGGGTAAAAATATGGCCCATCTGATCATCCTATGATCCTGATTTTTGGATGAACAGAATCCAGATACTGAATACCGGTGAAAAGCTGGTCGGAACATCTACACGTGTGACTAATTTCCAGTCGTGAGGTCAGATGTACACAAGCGAGTGCAATCAGCATTTTCTCCCATGCAAGGAAGCATGGGCACATACGTTGTCAGATCTCAACGGTTGCGAATCTCTTGGGACTTGAAACGGCTACGGAGAGTGGGCCATATGGTGCGTGCGAAGAGGGGAAAAATGAACCGTTAGAGCCAGCAGAACCAATCCAGTCCGTCCAATTAATAAATGTCACAACGGTAAAAAAAAAAAAAAAGACCATTATCGGACAATCCTGCCGGGAGTGGATTAGGTGCGGCCCTTACTGTGGGGTCACCTCCATGTATATATTTTCTATCCATGCCGTCTATCTATTTTTTTCGGATCATTTTAGGACAAGAGCCTAAAAATGAAGCAGATCAAATCTCACGTGGACCATCTTAAGTAAACAATGGAGATTGAACGCTACACCATTAAAACTTTCTAAGTTCCACCTTCATGTTTTCATAATGTTTATTTGTCATACAACCTGTTGAGAAGGTTATAAAAACAAGAAAAGAAAAAAAAAAAAAAAAAAACAAATATTAACTTGATCCAAAACTTTTGAAGCTCATGGGATGTTTAAAATGGTCAATCATCACTGTTTCCTATCATATGGTCCACCTAAGAATTTGATACGCTTTATTTTTAGGGTCTTGCTCTAAAATTATCTGAAAAATTAGATGGATGGTATGGATAAAATACTTATATCAATGTGAGTCCCATGGTAAGGGCTACACCTAATCTACTCTCATCTGGCATATGGTTTTTTAGCAAAACGGCTCCAAAATTGAATGATGCCAGTATTTAACCTCACATGACCTTTCCTTGTCCTCTTTGACAACTTTTGAAAAATTTTAGCCTCTTCATGGAGGCTGTAACCTGTGAGATGGTTGAGTGCCTTGAAAGCTAAGATGACTGAAAAACGTCTGGACCATGTCTCATTAAAGTAGTGGCAAGTGCAGGGTTAAGTGATTTATATATAGTCTGATACAAAGGAACCTTAGTACATGCAATTTAATATCAAGGGCTCCATCCTTACCTTCATAGTGATAGACTTTCCTTTGATTATGGGCCTCAAGTGTGCACCCTATATAAGCCAATAACTATTGTGAAGTAGGATTTGTTAGACATTTTTCGGTCACCTGGGGGGACATGAAAACATATGGACACAATGAAGCTAGCACTCACCATGTGTGTAGAAACGCTGCTAGTAGGACTCCCGAAAAGAACGGCTTTGTCGATGAATGTATAGAATTAGTAAATAATTTAGAAGATTTTAATAGGTACCCTTGGAGCTGGAATACAAATATTTGAAAGAAGCTATTAATACAATAATAAAGAAGCACCATCCTAAATCGGACAACATTTGTGGATGCTCACTTAGCCTTGCAAGTATTTCTTTTATAGCTTTTGTTTATTTTATATTATTATTTATTTTTTTATTTAATATGCAATAACACTTTGTCTCATTTTAAAAATATGGGCATATGAGCATTTCATGCGTTATCCAGGGAAAGTGGTTGGGTGCCATGCCACAAAATTCGAGTAAAGAGTGCACCCTTAGACCCGAGTTTTGAGTTGTAAGTCATATATTGTATACTTAACTCATTCCACTATACGATTATTCAGAGGTAAAAGTAATATTTATTTTTTTATATTCCAACTAGATCCATTCACAATCATTCACACAAAATAATTTAAGCACCAACATCTGTTCTTTCTCAACATCCATAAACATTCAACACCCTAGTTATACACTCAAGATCTTCTTCTGCCGTTTTTAACACGGGACTTTTCCCGAACATAAAAAATCTAAATTTTTAACAAACCTTTTATGTATACTTTTTAAGTAAAATATTTTTTAATCAAACATTTTCTACAACAGCTGGCACGTGTAATTCGGTCGTTCGATCCAACACTTCTCCTAACTGGATACACGGAGTTTCTCTGTAGAGACACGTGAACTCCTGGTATTCACGTGCAACGGATAAAGTTTTGATACATGCACTGTACCTTAGCATGATATGCATACACATCTATATATGTACGTGGCAAACATACAGTCGATCTGAACTGTCCAAATTATGGTCCCAGCCGTGTTCTGGGTTTAATCCAGAAACCACAGAACGACAGTGATGGGATAATCCCATGGGCCAAAACTTGGAAATAACTCAATGAAAAATCTGCAGGAGATATTTTCTTTCCAACCGTCGTACATTTGAATGGTTTTTCGATCCAGGCCCCAAAATCAGTGGGCCTACACTTTAGACTATTTGGATTAAATTATTCATTCTACCTGTACATATGGGTTGATGAATGTGAGTAGTGGCCTGTACTTCATCAGAGTATGGTATAATTCCTGAGGTTTGAACTTCCGACGGATGTGTGAAAAATCGGTGCGTGGTTTGGCCAGTGACACCAGCACTGCCAGCTAGCTGATGTAAATGCTCCGTGGGCTCCACAATGATGTATGTATACTATCCGTCCGTCCATTTTCTAATATCATTTTATGTAATTAGCCCAAAAATAATATAGATATAAATCTTAGGTGGATCACACCACAGGAAAAAAGTAAGGGTTAAACAGTCACCGTTGAAAACATTTTCGGGACAACAGAAGCTTTAGATCAAGCTAATATTTATATTTTCCCTTCATCCAGGTTTTCTTGACCTTATCAACATGTTGGATGGAAAACAAAAATTACAGTGGGCCCTAGGGAGTTTTTAATGGTGGGTGTTCAATCAACACTGTTTTACTGTGGTGTGGTCCACCTGATATTTGGATTTGCCTCATTTTTGGGCTCATGCCCTCAGATGATCTTGAAAAATGGATGGATTGCGTGGATAAAACAGATACATCACGGTGGGGTACACAGAGTTTAGCTGACTGGTGTCGGGGTCACCAGCCAAACCGCGTCCTAAAAATCGTGGATCGTAGCATGCGAATGCAGCCAACGAGGAATGCTAGTTGCACGCTCTCGAGTGCAATCGCCTACACGTGATTACGAGGCACACGTGTGTGAGATCAGATCTTCTCCTCAGGCGAACCCAACATTGTCAATAACACATATGAAAAAACCACATTTCTATATGCACATCAGGTGGACCCGACCTGTGAAATATGGTTTGGTAACAGAAGGTAACCAACGGTTCAAATTCTGAGTAAAAATATGGCCCATCTGATCATCCTATGATCCTGATTTTTGGATGAACAGAATCCAGATACTGAATACCGGTGAAAAGCTGGTCGGAACATCTACACGTGTGACTAATTTCCAGTCGTGAGGTCAGATGTACACGAGCGAGTGCAATCAGCATTTTCTCGCATGCAAGGAAGCATGGGCACACACGTTCTCAGATTTCAACGGTTGCGAATCTCTTGGGACTTGAAACGGCTATGGAGAGTGGGCCATATGGTGCGTGCCCGAGGGGGAAAATGAACCGTTAGAGCCAGCAGAACCAATCCAGTCCGTCCAATTAATAGATGTCACAACGGTAAAAAACGACGTTTATCCGACAATCCTGCCGGGACAGGATTAGGTGCGGCCCTTACTGTGGGGCCACCTCCATGTATATATTTTCTATCCATGCCGTCTATCTATTTTTTTCGGATCATTTTAGGACAAGAGCCTAAAAATGAAGCAGATCAAATCTCACGTGGACCATGCTACGGTAAACAATGGAGATTGAACGCTACACCATTAAAACTTTCTAAGTTCCACCTTCATGTTCATAATGTTTATTTGTCATACAACCTGTTGACAAAGTTATAAAAACAAGAAAAGAAATTTTTTTTTTTTTTAAAAAAAACAAATATTAGCTTGATCCAAAACTTTTGAAGCTCACGGCATGTTTTAAATGGTCAATCATCACTGTTTCCTATCATATGGTCCACCTAAGAATTTGATATGCTTAATTTTTAGAGTCTTGCTCTAAAATTATCTGAAAAATTAGATGGATGGTGTGGATAAAATACATATGAGTCCCATGGTAAGGGCTGCACCTAATCTGCTTGCATCTGGCATATGGTTTATTAGCAAAACGGCTCTAAAATTGAATGATGCTAGTATTTAACCTCACATTACCTTTCCTTGTCCTCTTTGACAACTTTTGAAAAATTTTAGCCTCTTCACAGAGGCTGTAACCTGTGTGATGGTTGAGTGCCTTGAAA
The DNA here is from genome assembly GCF_029962835.1 of Magnolia sinica. Lineage (NCBI taxonomy): Eukaryota > Viridiplantae > Streptophyta > Magnoliopsida > Magnoliales > Magnoliaceae > Magnolia > Magnolia sinica. The sequence goes on along the minus strand of NC_080582.1, from coordinate 21,296,469 downwards.
GTTAAGAGGATTGAAAGACGCGTGGACCATGTCTCATTAAAGTAGTGGCAAGTGCAGGGTTAAGTGATTAATAGTCTGATGCAGAGGCACCTTAGTACATGCAATTTAATATCAAGGGCTCCATCCTTACCTTCATAGGGATAGACTTCCCTCTGATTATGGGCAAAAAGTGTGGACCCTATATAAGCCAATAACTATTGTGAAGTAGGATTTGTTAGTCATTTTTCGATCACTTGGGGGGACATGAAAACATACGGACACAATGAAGCTAGCACTCACCATGTGTGTAGAAACGTTGCTAGGACTCCCGAAAAGAATGGCTTTGTCGATGAATGTATAGAATTAGTAAATAATTTAGAAGAGGTTAATAGGTACCCTTGGAGCTGGAGTACAAATATTTGAAAGAAGCTATTAATACAACCATAAAGAAGCACTATCCTAAATCGGACAACATTTGTGGATGCTCACTTAGCCTTGCAAGTATTTCTTTTATAGCTTTTGTTTATTTTATATTATTATTTATTTCTTTTATTTAATATGTAATAACACTTTGTCTCATTTTACAAATATGGGCATATGAGCATTTCATGCGTTATCTAGGGAAAGTGGTTAGGTGCCACGCCATAAAATTCAAGTAAAGAGTGCACCCTTAGACCCGAGTTTCGAGTTGTAACTCATACATTGTGTACTTAACTCATTCCACTATACGATTATTCAGAGGCAAAAGTAATATTCATGTTTTTATATTCTAACTAGGTCCATTCACAATTATTCACACAAAATAATTTAAGCACCAACATCTGTCCTTTCTCAACATCCATAAATATTCAATTAACATAAATTAGACATCATTCATCAGTAAATATAACTTACCAATGAGTACTTGCTACAGACCTAAAACAATTCAATTAAATAAAACCAATAAAATATTTAAAATCCTACAACTAATACCATCATTCATTATATATAAATCAGATCATCCTAATAAATAAAATTCTAATTAAATAATTAGGAATGGTACAAATGCGGTCAGTTCCTCTTTTGATAGGTACGGCCACGTCTCACGTATGTCTTGCACCAGTTCAGTCACATTTCCTGTTCCTGCACTAACTCATCAGCTAATTGCTCATCTATATGGATTTTTCATCAATAAAAATATAAGTTAGTTAGACTTAGTGAGAAAACCCTTCATGGTTCATGCTAGTCGAGCTCGGCCCTGCTTCGATATCATATTGTCGAGGAGTACATTGTTGACATTTAGATACCTTTGTCTATTCCTTACTTAACTTCAATGATATTTTTAATTGCTCTTCTTCCAAAGTTCTCAATCTAGCTTACTTCTCTTCCTCTTCCCTACTAATTCTCTTCACTATCTCTATTTCAGATTCTTCACTAATTAAAATAGGTATGTTATGGTATATCTTGTGGCTAGTTGTATTCAATGTGGGGGAGGGGGTGGAAGGCTTCTTGTTGGAGTTTACAAGAGCCTAAAATAAAACTCGTATCTCTCCTGATGTTCTGGAACACGATTTTGCATCTCCCCTCGACTTGATAATTGTAATATAATCTAATTTATTTTGTTTACAAATCTAACCCCACGCAAATTGCATTGAATTTTTATTTTTCTAGAATCTGGAGAGTAGACTTGGGAACAATAATCTCAAATGTCGGTGGATGGATCATTTAAAGATATTGTTGTACACCATTTTGTTGTAAGAGAAATATTATTATAAGAAAAATAAAAAATAAAAATCATGAAAATCTAATTTATAATATCCATTCACATATTCACAATTACAAATTTACAATTCATCAGTTTCAACTTTCAACTCTAGAAAATGTAAATTTAATTCGATCTACTCCACCTGACCCAACCCAGTGGCCACTCGACTCAACACTTAACATCTCGAACCCGACTACCCAACACCCAACCTGACCCAACCCAGTGGCCACTCGACTCAACACTCAACATCCCGAACCTAAGTACCTAACACCCAACCCGACCCAACCAGCATCCAACACCCAACCCAACGCACACCTGACTCAACCTAGCACCCAACCCCGCCTGACTCAGCACTCAACCCGCACCCAACCTAGCCCGACCCAACCAACACCCAACCGAACCCAGCCTGACTCAGCGCCCAACCTAGCACCCAACTCACACCCGACCCAACACCCAACCAACACTCGACACAATCCAACCACCTGAGCCACCCTCAAATTAAACAAATGTTCAATTACATATAAAAAATATTACATATAGATGATAGAGGTACCTTTGTGGGTGTAGAGAGAGAGAGGGGGGGGGGGGGGGGGGGGGGTTCTCGGGCGCGGGTTGCGGTGGGTTTAGTAAAGGAAAGGGACGGGCAACAGGTGGGATTTTTTAGGTTTTAGTTTTAACTTTAAAATTTTTAACTTTATATATATATATATATATATATATATATATATATAGAGAGAGAGAGAGAGAGAGAGAGAGAGAGAGAGAGAGTCAGGCCCAGTTTGAGTCGAGTTGAGCTGCACTATGCTCGACCTCGGCTCGAGTTGGGCCGAGTCTGAGTCGAGTTGAGCTGCACTATGCTCGACCTTGACTCATTTTCAAAACGACTTGGGTCATATGAAGCTTGGCTCGCATAAGTTGTCCTTCAAGTCGAGTTGAGTACATGCGAGTGGATACAACACCCAAGTGGGTTAGAAGGGAAAATTAGGGAAATAAATTTCTACCGTTGAAACCTTTCTAGGCTCCACCTCGATGTTTATATGCTATCCAAACCGTTTACAAGGTCATTCCCAATGGGAAGAAGTGAAAACACCAAAATTATAGCCCGACACAAAACTTTTATAGCCATAAGAATGCTTCAACGGTGCTCACTGAATTCTCACTGTTTCCTCTTGTATGGCCCACGTGAGTGTTGAATACACCTCATTTTTGGTCGCACGTCCAAAAATGTTCTCGCAGAAAGGATGGACGGCATGGATTTCTAAAAAACAATGCGGTGGGCCCCAGCCAGCATCCTTGCGCAGGAACTTCCTGCGGAAGCCTTCCCCAGGAAATCGGCGTCCTGATATTCATGCCTCTATTTTGATCGGATCAAGTGGGGCCACTTTCGGCATCGAGCACCAACAGCTGGTCGCATGGTTCAATTCTCTTATGAACTTTTGTTTCCACTTACTTTTCAAGGGAAAAGTGTCTGTACCATGAACATCCGTACCATGAAGACCCCTCTTCTAAAAATTCAGGCCAATCCACTCACTAGGTGGGCCACACCTTTATGTTGAGCCTGATCACGTGTTTTCGACTGATTCCAATAGTATGGCGCATCTGATTAGTGGAACAACCTGATTTTTGTGCCTGGTGAGCTTCATAACGGGGCCTACTGTTTTAATGGCACGAATGTGCTATAAAAGGAGGATGTTGGCAGGAAAGATGATACAGCAAGTGGTGATGTCATTACCTGTAGGTGAGATCTCTACGGTTGGATGTTATTCCCCTTCAAAGCAAGCGCAAAATGATCTTTCAGTTCTACAGGGTTACCTTGCGTATCACTTAAAATGCAATCTTGATGTATTTGGCCGAAGAGATTAGAACGTGGACATAGAAAACTAACATGAAATTTTCATGAAATGAAAATCCCAGGAATCCAAAAGTTACTCTATCATCAAGCTTGGAGTACTCTTTCTTAGAGTTTAAACTTGCTTTCGTAATTAAGCAGGACTAGATTAGTTGATGTATTTGTTTCTTTAAGAAAGTTGCATTGTGTGTTTTATTTTCCTAATTGGATTAGGAATGATGTTAGAATAGTTTCATATTTTTGAGTTAAAGTTGGGTATCCTTTTTGTGAATTGAGTTGAGGTGCTAAAGAAATACTTCTATACATAGATGCTTGTATGTGGAAGGAGAGTTGAGAAGCAATAAAGTAATTTTAATTTAATTTCTTTTAATGTTCTTTTTATGGCGTGAAGGCTAGTTCTTTTAGAATTAGATACATGACTCATTGATTCAAGATGTCCTAGCAACTGTAGTTGTGGAGTTTTTAAGTTCTCTAAAACCTACATGAAGATTCTTCATGAAATGAAGATGACGTGGGTGCAAAAGAACCACTAGATAAAGGTTCAACATCAATACTGATTTCCAACTGTTTCTTCATTTTAATGATCCATGTGAACCATGTCCAAGTTTCCTCTACAAAAATAATGTTTGTGTTTATCTTTATCTCATCTGTCTTTGGATACAACTTATATCCCTTAGTTACACCATTGTAGCCAACCGAGATACACTTTTCACTATTATCAAGTTTCTTTCTTTGCTTAATTAACTACAAAGGGATATGTAAGACAACCAATCCCTCAATTGATGATTGATCTCATACACTTTCCAATACTCATGAAACCACTTAAAGGTCTATTCACCTATATCAAATCTCAACACTAACCACTTTGCTTTTTAGAATGGGGCTTTAAGCTGGTTGAAAACAGCAAAAGCTTATGGTTGTTGCTTTAGAAAACGCACCGGGTCTTTTTTTTATTATTACTAAAATTGCTAATAAAAGTGATTAAGTACCTACTACCTTGACAAAACCTTAATCAGCCCACAAAAACTTGCATGCACTAATTCTAATGGCTTCTCAGCTCCCCATAATTTTCCAACTAGAAAAGAGTCCCTGTGATGCTTTCCGATTACACGACCTTCACATGGATGACTTGGAGATTCAATCACCTGCATACTCGTAACCATCTTCCTAAATAACAACTTGATGCCTTTTAAATTCATATGGCTGAACTGAAGATGACATTCAATTTTCAATTTTCAACATTGACTATAGTGTTGAATTTTGGTAACATTGCTGTCTTGATTATTGAAAAAAACATGTGATTTTTAGTCATTTTTACCTTTGCGATAAGCCCTTCTCACATACTACATTTTGAATGTTAATTTCAGGCCTCCTTTCTAAACGCCATCCGTGCTTAACAGATTCCAATAAAAGATTTGAAATGCAAAATTCATCAGAAGTATTGAAGTGATCCATCCTTCAAGCAAATATGAAATTTACCTTTTTTCATAATGGAAATTTTGAATTTGTTTAAAGATTCATTTCTTCACACAATTTCATCTAACTAAGAAAATAATTCTCTTCCCATACGTGTTGCCACACCCAATGTCTAAGTACCACTAGTCTAAACAATCATCCTCTTCAACAAACTACATGCTAATAGTAAGGCCTGCTTTTCTACACCATCTTGTGCATAGTTTAAATGTTCGTTATTATCATTGGGCAAATTTACTCTGCACTGAGATTTGTAATGCTCATATTTCTTACAATGTAACACCAGATGTGAGATTTATCATCTCTTTTGTTTTTGAATGATCATGTGTTGGAGTTATTTCCTTTTCCTTTTGCAGGGAGGTTTCCACCTTTAATACAGGTAGAATTTGATCTACTTCTTTCTTGGCTCAGCCTTTACCACCTTCAGAATTGCTTATATTGATAGAAGCTTTGCTTTGTAATGCTTATTATGTGTTGTTTTAAGCCAATCTTCATCCTATGCTCATGACATAGTCAAATCACTCTATCAACGATCTCATAATCTTTTCCATGATTTGTAGATCATCAAGGGTTGCACTATTCACCCTTAATTGATTAGCTACAAACAAAACATGAGAAAGATGATTTGACATAGACTCATAAGAATTCATGTGAATGGATTCAAAAGTACTGGGTTTTGCAACCTTATACTCTTGACTTTTGTGTTACCTATATCCCACACTTCTTTTGTTGTATTTGTTTGTGGTATACAATTGAAAATAGATTCGTCTACTGAATGATAGATTAAATAAAAGGCCCATTGATCTTTCTGTGGTTGTGGTAGTGTAGCAAGCTTTGTTGGATCAGTCACTTCAGTATAACTAAGGTATTAAAAAATGGTTATGCAACAACTGTTGTGGGTGTTACATTGGTAAATGGTGAGAACATTATAGAGCCATAAAGGCCATTATGGAAAGAATGCTTGCAACGGCCGTTGCAGGGTTGATACATTAAAAAAGATGGTTGTAACAGCTTTACCACCTGTATCATAATGGTAATTATAGTGGCCATATTGAATACCTTGGGTATAAAAGTCTTCCAACAAACCCCATAGATCTTAGCAGTGAAAAGGCACATTCATCTGATGCTCCAGTAATCATAATTCTACTCACTAAACTGTGAGAGTTGAGTTTGGGGTATATTATTCGAGGTCATATCTCAACGCGAATAAACGCTTTCAAAAACATAACTAGCACTTGCATGGAAAAAAAAAAAACGTATACGAAACAAAATCCCCACATGCACTTGTCCAATCGTTGCTGTCATATGCAATCGCATAATCAATTATGCGATACATGCGTTTTGGACCATGTGTATCACATATGCTATGATGGCATATGCAATCTGGGGAGTCTGAGTCTGCGATGGCTTACTTTTGTATGCCATAAGTATGCAATGGCTTATGCGATTATGACATCACATACTGAGTATGCGATGGCATACTCTCTCTCTCTCTCTCTCTCTCTCTCTCTCTCTCAGAGTGTAACTTGTTAATTGTTTAGATTTGTTTCATTACATGTAATATAACTTAACTTTAGATAGTATAATAGTCAAACTACAATGAGATAGGTAAAAAAAATCCAATCCAATCACTTCGAGCAATTAGACAGTTTTTCTTAATTTTTAAGAATTTTTACCATTTTGTTATTTTTTAAAATTTGTCATTAACTTTAGATGGTCTAGTTGTCAAACAACAAACAAGAAGAAGAAGAAGAAGCTAGCAGCCTGAGTAATTGCTAATGCGATTACACAATCGCATAAGCGATCAACCCAGGCTGATGGCTTATGCGATTCTATGCGATTTGACAACATTGCGTCCAATTAACAAAGAACACTTTCTTGTGGCTGGCTCTAATACCACAAGTATAAAAGAACCCAAAACTCCACAATTATAGTTAAGACAACTTGAATCAATAAGCCATGTCTCCAGTTCTAAGAGAACTAGCCTTCACACTATACGCACAAGAGTGGAGAGTGATGCAGGACATGAAATTAAATATGACATGCAAGATTTCAAGCTTTAAATCATACCAATTTTAAACAATCACAAAATTCCACGTCCCACATATGATCAAACATTCAACAAGGGGAATCTATGAGGGTCCAAGCCTACACACGTTTAGGACTAGATCAAGTAAAATTATAAACTAAACAATACCCAATGGAGTGTAGATTCATCCAATCCTGCAAAGGACTGTTCCCCAATTTAAGAGATTCACTATGTTTCAAATAGGGGAAACTTAAGGTTTGCAAAAAGTTAGAAATACTTAGAATCTGAGATTTTTTAGGGTTAGAGTTTGAGATTTTAGGTAAGAGAGGAGAGAAATAGAGGAGAGAAAAGAACCTGAGAAGGATTTTACGTGTGGACAGCAGGCCTACCTGGGCGCACGTGCGTGGTTGTCTGGCCACACGTGTGTGGGGCCCACGAAACTGAAAAAGGGCAGCTAGGGCTTCATCGGCCAGGGAGGCCCACTCTCACACCAAGTTTCGTGACGATCCGCCTTCCTTTATGTGTGTGGTGCTCTACCGAAATTTCAACCCCTTTGATGGGTCGGAATCTAGAAATCTGTCGTAGTAGAGAACTTGGCCACAAAAAGAAAAAAAGAAAAAAAGAAGAAGATAAATATGAAGATGGGAGGGCTATGGAAGATGGTGGATGTGAGGTGGAGGAGATGATGACGATTTAGAATAGTTGTGGCTTCGCACCATGGTAGTTAGCCCTTCGAGGAAGGGAGGGTTTCGCACTCAATTAGCTTCTTCAAATCAGAGGGATAGAGAAGAAAAAACACATAAATTTATTCATAAACTTCAATAAAAAAAAAAAAAAAAACCTACATGAGGTTGCCTATTTATAGGAAAACCCTAAACCCCAAAAGCCGCGCTATGTGCGCACACTAAGACTTAGAGACGAAATAACAAAAAATAACAACTAATCAACGCAATTAAAACTGTTCATGATGTTTCTAATAGCAATAGTAACCAAAACTCAAAATCCTAGACCATATAGGGTAATAGGCCCCGATCATGAGATCCAATGGTGGAATTCACGTGATGATCGGTTCCACTCCAATGATCCATAACACAGCCTCCTAGCTAAGAGGTCTTTCGTAGATGTCGTCGTCAATCCAGATCAATAGTGGGGATTTCCTCCTCCTTGAGTACGTGCGTGTACGCATGATGTCCCCATCAACTCTCCCCGGCTGCGAAAGTTTTGCCACTGGCAAAACAAAATTACTGAACAGCTCTAAAATGTCAGGATCAAGTCTTTGAAGCTCCTCCTAAGTGAGCCATGTACTGTCTGAAGCTGGGCGTGACTTCCACTTGACCAGGAACTTTTGAAATCCGCCATCCAATGTCAATACTATCTGATAATCCAGAATATCTTCTATCTACTCTCTGGGTATAGGAAAGGTAGGCCTGGGTGGGAGGTAGAGGCTGGGAAGATGGGTCGAGAAGAGGCCATGGATCAAAGGAAAGGTCTAGGGAATCAAGTTGGTTCAGTGAAAGACTGGACAATGTATCAGTGGTCCCTGAAATGTAACTAGATCCTCTAGATTTAATGTGGAACTAATTCCCATAGAAGGTGAAAGATCTACCACATACACGTTGAGACCGTTTCGTTTTATAATTTTAAATGGTCCAGCGCTACACGCATGTAATTTACAAACGGCTCCTTGAGGGTACCGCTCTGGCCTAATGCGGACCATCACAGAGTCTCTTACATTGAATTCCTTGAATCGTTTACGTTGGTTTGTGGAAATTTTGTAATGTTCATTACTGTATTGATCTTTTACCTGATTTCTTGATACAATGAATGAATGTGATATGCTAAGGACTTTACAGACTCTGATGGCCTATGGGACAGGGACATAGGGACAAGATCAATAGACTTCCTAAGTTTATATGTCCCAAACTGAATAGAAATAACATCACACCAAATTGTGTCTTTATATGATCCAAACTAAATAGGAACAAGACAATGGTGTGAGACTGGAATATAAGTTTCGTCAACCCAAGACACTCTATAGGGTTGAAGGATGGACTTCAAGCTTCAAGCCCAGACGGCTCACAGTGCCAGTTGATGCCATGTTGGCACAACTATCGCTATCCACGATCATCTTGCAACTCTTATCATTACATTGTGTAAGTATTGAAGATCATGTTGCGCGCCAATCGTCGGTATTCTTTGACTACCCTCATTCCTTTGTTGATCCTCCTGACCCCTGCCTAAGATCGAGCATCTTCCCCCATGGCGGGGTTTGCCCGGGTGGAGGTTTCTAGTTGGGTAACACACACATTAATCTGATCCAAGCGTTGTTAATATGTTGTTCCAAGCGCTTACCGAAAGACTCAAACTACCGGGTTATGTTGTACATTGACTCTTGTAATTGTTTCATGTTTAGCGTGGGGTGCAAACCAAAACCACGACCAGTACATGTGGACATACAACCACTCACTTAACTCAAAGACCCTTTAATGCAACTATATGCGTCTAAATGGGACTAAATGATCCTATAGGACTCTATATGAGGAAAACTACACAACGCTACTAAAATTCCAGCAACATAACTGCCCAAATAGTTTGTTAGCAGAAAATTCAGTTATGAAAATTGGAAAATTTCTGACAACAGAAAATTTAGCAGTCCATGTTGTGAATGATGGGTCCTAAACAGCTCTATATGATGAGACTTGATGCAAAATAGACGTGAACAGACTAAACCTTAAACATGCAATGCATTCCCTTATGAAAAACCTAGGCTCTGATATCAAATTTGATGCAGGACATAAAAATTAAATATGATATGCAAGATCTCAAGCTTTAGATCATACCAATTTTAAACAATCACAATATTCCATGTCTCACATATGTTCAAACATTCAACAAAGGGAATCTATGGGGGTCCAAGCCTACACGCGTTTAGGGCTGGGTCAAGTAAAATTATAAACCAAACAATGCCCAAATGAGTGTAAGATTCATCCATCATTACAAAGGATTGTTCCCCAATTCAAGAGATTCACCATGTTTCAATTTGGGGAAAATCTAGGGTTTGAGAAAGTTGAAAAAACTTGGAATTGAGATTACCTAGGGTTAGGGTTATGAATTTAAGGCGGGAGAGGAGAGGAAATAGAAGAAAACCTAAACCCGAGACATTCCACGCGTACGACAGCAGCCCTGGCCCAGACACACCTGTTTGGCTATCTGGCCGAACGTGTGTGGGGCCCACGAAACTGAAAAAGGCCAGCTGGGGCTTGGTTGGCAAGGAGAGGCCCACTCTCACACCAAGTTTCGCGACGATCCGTCTTCCGGTATATGTGTGGTGCTCCGCCAAAGTTTCAGCCTCTCTGGTGAGCCAGAATCTAAAAATTTGTTGTAGTTGAGAACTTGGGCACAAAAAAAAAAAAAAAAAAGAAAAAAAAGAAAAGAAAAAAAGAGAGGATAAATCTGAAGATGGGAGGGCTGTGGAAGATGGCGAATGTGTCGATGATTTAGGATAGTTGTGGCTTCGCACCATGGTAGTTAACCCTTCAAGGAAGGGAGAGTTTTGCACTCAATTAGCTTCTTCAACTCAAAGAAATAGAGAAGAAAAAATGCAAAATTTTATTTATAAACTTCAATGGAAAAAACCTACATGGGGTTGCCTATTTATAAGAAAACCCTAGGCCCTAAAAGCCGCGCCATATGCGCACACTAAGACTTAGAGACGAAGTAACAAAAATAACAACTAATCAACGCAATCAAAATCGTTTATGATGTTTCTAATAGCAATAATAACCAAAACTCAAAATCCTAGACCATCTAGGGTAGTGGGCCCCGATCATGAGATCCAATGGTGGGATCCACATGATGATCGGGTCTACTCCAATGATCCATAGCACAGCCTCCTAGCTAAGAGGTCCTCCATAGATGTCGTCATCGATTCAGATTGATAGTGGAGCCTTCCTCCACCTTGAGTACGTACGTAGGGTGGGGGGCGTGCGTGTGTGCATGATGTCCCAATCATGGAGGGAATTAAAAATAAAATAAAAATAAAGAAAGGAATGAAACTTTCTCAAAAAAACAAAAATTAGTAATTAATCGAGTTGTACTTGTTAAAGGGTCAATGGTTAAATGGCAAGAGTTGTCTCTTATAACCTTAAAAATCTAAAACATTTTTTAAAAGACATCAACATTTTTTATGAAAACATCGAGAAATGAAAAACTATTTCCACATCTACCTTTTTTCCCTTGAAGAAAAAAGAAGAAGAAGGTTTCCACGAAAAATGTCTTCATTTCCAAAGTTTCAATGTTCCCAAAACACCTATTGGTGAATATAGAGAAAAGCAGGCCAGGGGACAAACAAAATGGAAATGAGTAAAAAGGATCAACAATGGATGCAAACTGTTATATACAAAGAAGGAGAACATACAAATGGATAGGTAATTGCAGAAAAAGACTTTAAGGATGAAAAAATGGAGGTGTATGAGAGGGGAAAAAATGTGGCAGTTAAACTGGTTTCGAATGCAAAGTAATTAACATAGCTAGGAAGTGCACCTTGGGTCTGACATGATAGAAGTATTCAAAGAGCTTCAAGGGGCATTGGATAAGCTAATGTGACTGCCAAACAAGGAAAGGGTATTTGTACGTGAATATTTGAACCGACATGAGGGAAGAATAACGGTGCATGCAAGAAGTTACATCAGGCGCATGGTTTAACAGAATAGAATGATCTGGGGGAGATGATCCTCGAGTTGGCTATAGCATTTAACTTAGCAAAAGCAAATACTTTAACAGCATTAGGTGTCTCTTTTAGTGTAGTCTTTCATGCTTAAAAGATTGGAGTGAGCAACATGCGAGGACTGTAAAGTAATGATGAGTAAACCTCTGACCGTGCAACATAGGTTACCAGTCCTATATTTGTGCATTAAAAGCTGAAAAATGAGAGCCAGGCATAACAGCTATCCAAGGATAAGATAGTAGAATTGAAAAGGGGAAATGTCGGTGTTATTAAGACAAAATGACAGAAATAGGAAAGTGGAATCTTAAAATAAAGGACCTGGAGGTTTTGACAGAATTAGCATTAAAAAAAAAGAGACAAAAGAAGATCTTGGGAATGCAAGGCAAGAAGGGATGTGTAAAAAATGTGGTTGTAGGAGACCATGCGGAAGGCAGTTAGGTGAAAAAAAACAGGTCCTGTTATGAATAGTAGAGAATAGAGATAGAGAGGAAAAAAAAAAAGTCGGTTTATAAATAGTAGATATGTACAAATATGAAGATCCTTAAAAATATTTTTTTAAAAATAAAATTAGAAAGGAAAATAAAATAAAACGAAGCAATAAGGTCAACCACAAAGCACATGATGAATTGTATGATAGATTAAGCACTAGAGATAAAAGGAGAATTTCACAAACTAATGACAACTGAAGGAGATGATAAGAAGAGGTAAACCACATTTGATGCATCAAGGATACAGATTAGAGGGCTTTGGTGAAAGATTGGTTGGGAAGAGATGATGGGACTACTTCTAGATGTTGATGAATGAAGATGCAGGAATGAGAATAAAAATAGGAGGGGTTTCACATCTCAGTGGGGTAGGAGCGAATAGGTATTATTGTAGAATTCTGTTAAGTAATGTAGCCTTAGCAAAGTCCATGAAAGGAAACATTGTAAATACTGAGTGAAATTGGATTAGTTTGGTTAACTAATCTTTTCAACAAAATTTGAGTGGAGGGGAAGCATCATGATACCTATTCATAAGAATAAAGGAGATGCACAAAGTAGCACCAACTATCGAGAAATCAAGCTTACAAGTCAAACTATGAAACTCTTAGAGAGGGTGATGAAACAAAGAAAAAGACAGGAAGCATGGATATTAGAAAATCAATTTCACTTCACAACAGGGAGATTAACAATCGAAGTTATATTTATACTTAGACAAATTATGGAGAAGTATAAAGAGGAGGCAAAATATATCATGTTTTTTGTAAAAACGAAGAAAGCATAAAATATAATTCCTGGGAAAGTCAAGTTCTGGGTGATGAGAAGGGGTCGGAGGGTACATAAACATCATTAAGTGGATAAGGATACCATTACAACAGTGAGAACAACTTCTAAGGAGTACATGAAGTGTATGTTGTTTGCAGAGCACATGATATTGGACAATAAGGCTAGAAAGCATCTTAAAAATTAGCATTACCATAAAGGAGTACATGCAACTTTAATAAAAATCACTATATGGACAAGGCTTTAATTAAATTGATGGTTAATAAACTCCTATAAGTGATTTGTTTTGTTGCCTTAGCTCTACCATTCAAAAGGATGATAAATTGATGGGGATGTTTCAAACAGAATTAGCGGATAGTGGATATATGACTCTAAAGTAAGTGCGATTGCCGCATGTCTATGGAACTCGAGGAAATTAGAAGCCATCCAACCAGTTATGCTATATGGGTATACCGTTAGGAATTAGAAAGTGGCATGAACACTGATAGTGTTTCAGATATGAGGATGTCGAGATAAATTTGTAAGACCAAGAAAGTTACAATTAAGAATGAGATCAATGGAAGCTTCTTAGGAATAGTCCCAATATGAGATAAAATGTGGAGCTAACCCCACCAATGAGAGTTGTGCACTCTTGTTGCCTGTCCCCATTCCAGATAAAGGAGGGTTGCATAAGGTTAGCAACCAGCTTTTCTCATGAATCCTGACAATGCGACATTTCATGCTAATGCTAGTGTATTCCTTGTAAGCAATGCATTGGACTGGCACCCGGGTGTAGTGAGAAATGGGCAAGGGTTGGCCAGGGCACCCCCTAAAAGCAACATGCTGTTATGGCGCCCAGCTGTAGTGAGAAGTAGGCGAGTGTTGCCACACCATTTTGGGCAAGTGCAGGTGAAGAAGCTAGTCCGGGAGAATATGATTCTTATTGCAATGTGATTAAATAAAATTGTTAGCAGTCCAAATTTAGAGCGCAAACTGAGATGGCTTAGATTGTGCTCTCTTTGGGATTTTAACTATGTTCCATTGCAATGGGGCCATTGATTTGGCCAGTTGGGATTATCATACATGTATATACATTATTACAAGTGTCATATTGAGTACAGAGAGTAGTAGAGGGCAGCATGGCAAAGAAAATCACCTTGATCCATCAGTTTTCATCAAGCCAATATACTTCTACCCAATAGCTAATTTGCAGGGTGCCCCTACAAAGATATAGAAAACACATAAACCTTACAGAATTTGTACATATAACAACAACAGAATGGCTGTTACATAGATGTAAGGTTGTAGCCCTTATGCGTTACAGGGCCAAAACGGCCGTAACAGGACAGAAAGAAAGAAAGAAGACCCATAACAGTACCAAAACAGAAATTTTTTTATTTTTTATTTTATTTTTTAAAGGATGTTACAGCCCATAATGTAACGGTAATGGTGGTAGCCATTACGACCACCATTACTGTTATTGAACACCTTGGGCTTGCCCAATTTCCGACACATAAAGGCCTTCAAGAGTTTGGGGGTGTTTGGAAGTTACTGTATTTTCACCAAGTGCAACGGCCATCAGCGCTAAACGCCATTTAGTGAAATTCATGCCAGGAGCTGCATTTGGATCACTGACGATTTCGAGCTAGTTTGACAGGAATATGTGAACATGCTTCTTATGCCGAATGACCCTTTCTGAAAACACTGTAATTTTCGACATTGGCTGACGTTCATAATAGTCTAAAATGTTGTTTGAGTGCATCCCCAGACTGGCCTTGCACCAGAACAGTCCTTCCCATTCTTATCATACTTGTGATTTCGAGCAGGAAAAGTAGCAAAACAGAAGCAGCTTAATGCAGGTTCCATTTTTTCTCCACCCCAAACACTAGCACACCGTCCAAATGCACCCTATGTGAACAACAGGATTGGGAGCAAAGCAATGAATTAAAATCAAATATAGAACAAGGGCATTACCCTTCTATACAAAAAAGTATCCTCCACAGTGGTTTTACATTGTTCTTCTCTCCAAGAGAAGAAATCATGGAGGCATTATACAACTGCTACAACCATCAACATGCCTTCCTATAATGGCTTTCGCTTCCGAGGCAAAAGAACTACAAAGAGAGGAGATTAAGTTTTTTGTTAGTCCCATAGTCACCAGAATGCGGCATGCATTTGTGATTAAATTAAAGGGTTTTTGACTGAAGTTGAGAGAATCACCTTCACTTAAACTGAAACATCTTTCATGAAGAAAAATTGCAGTAGGGTCTATATGTTGAAGAGCAGATAAATTTTGAGCCAAACATTTACCCCTGCAGGAAGTCAATGCTACAACTTCATTAACTGTTAATTCCTATAGTAAAATGAGCACTGTGCTGGTTGCTAGTGGAGTAGGATCTTGAAACCTACCATCCCCAATGTGGCTCTCTGTATGAGACATTCGAAGCCTTTCATCAGGTGGGCCCCTCAGCCATGGCAAAAATAGACCGTGCTCATCAGTTGGCCAACATATGTATGTCAAATTTGGACTATTAGTAGATTGTCCATTTTCTCATACGCATGTTGGCCACTGGATGAGTTCCTGTTTCTTGCAAATGAGCCATGTTGGAACCGGTCAGGACTTAGGAAAGCAGGACTCAAAATCTCAATCTATAGCACAATTATTTGACAATTCTTGCTTTCCTATTCTCTTCTTTTCTTTTTTCTGGAGAACAGGATACTTCGACATTTTGATGATAGTATCTATTATAAATGATGTAGTGTCTACAACTAAAAACACTTCCAGGATTCCAACATGGCATGCTTCTTCTTTTCTTTTTTTTTTCTCTGGGGGGGGGTTCTCATTTACCTGGCCCATGATGGGATAAATTTCCTTTCAGTTATTTCATCCTCTTCTTCCTCTTCATCATCAGAGCTTTGATATGGAGAAATTTCATATGCCTGTAATTCTTTGCTTCCTTCAATAACTGAGCCACCATCTTCATTTGCTTTACATAAATTGTCCGAGCCGTTGAACACCTACATATATGAGCACCAAGAATAACACCAAGATGCACTTTTAACAGGTGACCATATATGCACACCATGGAAAAGGGGAGTTTCAAGGATATTTGGAAAAAAGTTTACAAATGTACAGATCAATCTTGACAACTCAATATAAAAGATCATCTAATTTGCAGCCTAACGACCACTCAAAACCCTGAGAAAACTTCTGCATCAGCCACTACTTTTTTCATGTTAACCTATCACCCAAAATTTAAGGCCTGTTTGGTGCGTGGTATTAGGTGGGAATGAGATTAAGTGGTATGGAATTGCATTTGGTCCCATGCAAATTACATCCAACTTTTGGAAACAACTAGAAGGATTGGGTTAATCCCGGTATCATCTCATTGAGAGCCAATAATAGTTACTGCAGGATTTCTAGTGGATTTCGAAATCCACTACATCTGTGGGCCCCACATTGATGCATGTATTTTATCCATGCCATCCATCCATATGTGCCCTTACACACGCCATTCAAGTTGCATGTGTAAAGGTGACTGCATAGTTGTGAAATGCGGTCCATTGATTACAATTCCATAGTCCACCAGACATAGGCTTCACTTAATACAGTGTATTTCCCAAGCGAAGAATTTGATCTCAAATGTGGGATTGGACGGTCATAATACCATGGTATTTCTAGACATGTAATCATTGTGCAATAATAGTCCATCTAATGCAATTCCATACCATTTAATCCTGCAGTCTAAACAGGCCCCAAGTACAATCTATTTCCTAAAAAGAGATCAACGATTTCAAAGCTTTGTATAATTTACAACAATGCATGATAAAAACAACAAGATAATAATGATGATGATCATCATCATCTAAGCCTTATCCCCAATTAATTGGGGCCAGCTACATGAATCATGTTCCATCATTCCACTCTATCAAGGGCCATAACTCAGCTAGACCACACGATAATAATGACAAGGAAAAAACAAAATTATCCCAAAAGAAGCTTTACATTCAATGAAGAAATTTTCCAATTTATATCTCGAAATGATTAATATGGACGTTATAAATCATCAATGCCTTGTAGCTCTATAACTAATTCATATGGTGAAGAGTGCGGCAAAGAAATATTCGGCATTGCCTCATTAGTGACTGATCTTTGTGGCATATTTAACAGCGCAATGCCCAAAGCTGGTCCTACACCTGACTCCAAAAATTTTGCAGGGAATAAATAACAAAGAGAAATGCAACCATGAAGCAAAGTTCATAGGCTCCATGAAGTGTGCTCCCTACCATACATGGGAAATTTAAATGGGGACCAGAACCAACGTTGTCTAAATTGTTAACATATTGCAAAACATCATAAGAGTTGAATCGTATGCACCATTATATTTCCATATCATGACAGTGTTACAGATTCTTGTCCTTCCTTTATTTTTTGTCATTCAAGAAATTTACCTTAAAAAACGTACAAGAATCCACTAATAATGTATGTTTTTTTAAACCTTTCTTGAGCATATAATCAAATGGGAAAAGCAGCATTCGATTATGTAGACCGACAAAAAAAAAAGATATTTTGATTTTTAACTATCATTACCACAATATATAGCTCAATATTCACAACCATCAATAAAAACATCTAGATAAGTCATACGCCAATTTGGTGATTCAACCAATTAAGAAGTAAGAAATCATAAGAAAGTGCAAAACAATTTATCGTTGAAGAGAATATCCATCACGTAATCTCTCATAAAGAACAAAATAAAAGAATTGACCTCTTCTAAACAATTTTTAAAGCCCCTACCAATTTAAAAACATAAAATGAAAACCAAGTAAAACTTATAACAGAAGAGAACAAGTACAATTTGAATCGTAAATCATAGGATTCAAAACATAGAACCTAAGATTCATCTGAAAAGGGATTTAGGGTGGGATTCAGATCATTTTGCTTAAGGTTTGACTTAAATCGTAAATCATAAATTGTAGGATTTTGACAACATTTACCAGGACCATTGATATGGCAGGCCACCACAATGATGCACTAGAGCAGGCCACCACAATGATGCACTAGAGCCCAAATATGCATGGCAAAACATAGAACCTAAGATTCATCTGAAAAGGGATTTAGGGTGGGATTCAGATCATTTTGCTTAAGATTTGACTTAAATTGTAAATCATAAATTGTAGGATTTTGACAACATTTACCAGAACCACTGATATGGCAGGCCACCACAATGATGCACTAGAGCCCAAATATGCATGGCTTTGACAATCCTAACGTACAAGATCATCAAATCACAGCGAGTTTTGAGTGCTGAATGTGGACAAGCTCTCATTTTTTGCTTAACTTTGTGTTACCATAAATTTAAAATCACTAATTGGATGGCTACCATAGTCCAGATGTGCATCCACATGTTAGTCCAGCAAATCCATGGTCCTGATCACTGTGCAAAAGTCTACAATATGATGATTTTTGGTGCCCACTTTATGGAACCCCTGCGAAGCACACATTATAGTAGCATTTCTCGCTAACTAGGGCTAACAAGATGCAAGTTTAAGTCATCAGTGATCTCTGACCTTTCCAATGTGGTCAGCCTCCTTACAAGATTCACGATCTTCTCGGTTGTTACTTGCATGTCTGGCATCTCCAGCCACAACCTTATTTGGTCTTTGTTCCATTTCTGTCCTTTTTTGTTCCCTCACCTTTTCAGTTTTCTGCTGCTTTTTTGCCTCTTGATTCCTTTTGCGCTCCTCATCCTATTGCAGATAAAGCCACATCCAATGTTACACTACAAAAGAAAGAAAAGATCCTCAAAGTTTTATTTTTGATGGAAGAAAGAATAGTACTGCAGTTTTGCGACGCAGCTCTTTCTCCTCTCTCTCTGCTCGTAATTTCTCCTCATGTTCTCTCAGCTGCTTTCGTGTTTCTTCAATACACTTTCGCTTTCTTTCCTTTTCCTTCCTTTCTTCTTCTTCCCTCTGCCTCTTCCTTGCTGCCATATCAGCTTCCTTTTTCTTCCTTTCCTCCTCTTTCTTTTTTTGCATCAATTCCATTTGTTTAATATTGTCATGCCTCTTTTGCTCAATATTTGCTGCCTCTTTCCTCATTTTACGCTCGTTCGCTCTTTTTTCTGCAAGATTTTTTGCAGCCTCAGCAGCCTCCAAAGCTTTCACTCTAATGTCTCTCTTCCCTGCCAGATAACATGTAACATGAAGGAAGTAACTCAAGCAGGTGAATAAGAAATACGATAGAAATTCCATATCTTTCACTATGGAAACAAATGTTTGCATTATTGTGTTGAAACTGAGCTGAGTACACATGTTGATGTATGTGCATCTGTTTAAATTAACAAGATTGTTTCATGACAAAAAAAAATAAATTTGGATGCCATACATAGTAACTTAAAACTTAGTTCTACATAGAACACTGGCTTCTAAATACTTCAAGTCTGCCCCTCTGAGACACATAAAATGGGCTGGTTCAGGGAATATGAGGTCAGTTAATTATATATCACAATTCTATAATGCCTACATATATGCATGCAATTTCCAATAAAAATAAAATTGTGATGTTTGTGTGCAATTAGATCATATTCAGTTACAAACTGAAATAAGTATCACACTTCAGATTTTATGCACACTTTATTTTACAGTTGGATTTCATATAAAAATGTAAATTGGCCTTAGAGATAGGATTGACTAGCAAAATATGATTCAGTGTTGACCCCAAATAGCTGGGATGAAACTACTGCTGCCACCGTTGATGACAACAACAACGACGACATTAACAATGATGATGACAATGATGATGTTGAATCTCATGCAACATATCCATATTATATAATATCAAGATGATGATTAATCACATACAAACTCAGTGGTAGACAGACTCTGTCTCAACACTGAGACCAGGGATTGAGTGCCCATGTGGTGTGGGTGGGTGTGTGAGTGTGTGTGGGTGTGGATGTGGGTGTTAAAAATAAATAAATAAAAGATAAATAATAAAAAATTCATACAACATATATCAGTATTATGTAAAATCAGAGTGAAAAAAAATATTATGGTTATGATTTATGTTTCAATAAAAGAATGCCCATACTGTGTGGAGGAATTATAAGATTCTCTACCTAGGACCTGTAATGTATCATCGGGTTTTTCAGCTTTCCAAGGCGAGGACCAAAATTGAGTACTAGATCCAATAGTAGATAGGTTTTCAGTAGAATGAGGACCATTACTGTATTAGTGTATTTCTATCCTTAACAGTCTTTTTTCAGGCCATCGATTGAAGGGTTAAAATATCTCATTGAGGAGGAGATTTTTTGGGCAACGGTCCATTCACGGTGGGGGCCATCGAGTCGATGATCAGGAGACTGAACCATGGTCCCACTTGTACAAACATAGGACCTGAGGGTACCATACACAGCCTCAGATTGAGGATCATATACTTCCTTCTTAATGTAATAGCACTGCTACTATGCATATCCATATGTGGTCCTTGGGGACAAAAAAAAAACAGAAAGGAGTGTACTTCACTTCTTTTTTTTTTGTGACACACGCACACAACCCCCACACACTCACGCTGTAGTGGAATTTCACCACCTATGGGTACTCAAACCCTTGACCAGGTGTTGAAACTCCTAAGAGTCTACCACCGGAGCAAGAGTAAGGACCCATGACACTTTCTAAGATTTTGGAATTTAACATAACAGCAAATAATGGGGCTAATTCTGACCACACAATGACACTTTCTAAGATTTTGAATCCAAGTAAATGCTTTCCAAAAGCTTCTAAAGGCAGGACAAAAAAAAAAAAAAAAAAAGAAGAAAGAGAGAGAGAGAGAGAGAGAGAGAGAGAGAGAGGGAAAACAATGAATCTGTGCAGTGTCAATACAGGACAACAAAGACCTTATGGATTTGTGGAAACTAAGATTCATAGATGCACCTGCTTGAAAAGGTAACCCATTCCAGATATCATAGAATCAAACCGGACCATCAGCCTCCATTAAAGATGGAATTTGATGACTGTCTTTGCAAAATTTGTATTTGTCAAATACTTCACAGTTACACTACTAAAGATTAGATCTACCATATATGCACCTGCTTGAAAAGGTTACCCATTCCAGATATCATAGAATCAAACCGGACCATCAGCCCCCATTAAAGATGGAAGTTGATGACAGTATTTGCAAAATTTGTACTTGTCAAATACTTCACAGTTACACTACAAAAGATTAGATCTACCATATATGGTACACAGCACAGTAATTAATCAAGCTGATTAAAGTAATCGTGAAGGCAGACTTTAAATGAAAGGATGTGATAGTCAAGGTGGCTGCCGACACGAAGTTTTTATTATCAACTCTAAGCTCCTAAAATAGATATCGGAAAGATTATGAGATTTATCGTCCTGAAATTCATTTCCCAAGGATTGTAACTTGTAAGTTTCTCATCCTTCCCAAGCCAAATATCAAGCATGAAAAAAATGCTTTTAATTCATTTGATGATGATTAAAGGATTAGTTTCACTGAGCTGAGAAGGCTCCATCTGAAATTTTCACCTCATTAAGACTGATGCCATCTCAGTAGTATGTATAGTTGCTTTCACTTTTGTGCATATAATAAATCATTTCAAGCAGGCCCATTATAGTATAATTTGCTAATGATATATTGTATCCTCATCATGAAGGAAAAGGTAATTTCTCAAATTGGAAAACAAAAAGCATTACCTGTCAAAACCGCAGCTGCTTGTTTTTGTTGAACAAGTGGAATAAATGATGAAACGTTAGAAACGATATTATTAGGTTTACAGCTCTTCTCTGAGAAAGTTTGGCTTTCTTTTTTCTCAGCAGCTTTCCCAGATAATTTTGGCCTACTGTTCCTGTTATACTGAAATTTAGAGGCCTTTCGCGCTCCATTTCCAACTATTGAAGGATCTCGGTTCTCCTTATCCTCATTCTTACTTTTTCTATCCTTTCCATAACCATTTTCAAGCTTCTTCTTGACTGCCATTTGGGTCCCAAGTGAGTTGAATTCTGTGTTCACAGAATCTAAACTACATCTGTCTGGAAATTTCTCTGCAGAAGCCAAACTGGGTGAGTTGCAACCTTCTGAAGTTAAATCAGCAATCACTTCTCTTCTGTTTGAGGTTTTTCCTTCTTTTAAGTCAATTCCTTCCTGGAACAGGCTGATTCCCTCACCTAGATACCCATTTTCTTCATTAATGCAGGTATCTTCATCAATCCGGAAACAAGTGAGCTCTGGATTTATGCTGAGTTTTTCCTCTGAACTGCCACCTATAGATTTTGAAATGATTCTTTGACTAAGTTTTCCAGCTGGGGGGGTAAAAGGAGGTCTAGCATCCCATCCAAATCGAACACTAGAAGAAGGCATGCAATTGGAATAGGAGCTTCCGAGAAAAGCACCATCTACTTCTGCATCAATGTTACAGCAAACATCATTAAGCCCACCATCTTCATGGCCTTTATGTTCCTTGCTGTCAATACCACAAAAGGGAAGAGCTTGCCCCAAATCCATGTGCTCCAGAAGTCCTTTAGGTAAAGACCGGCAAACATCTGGTGTTGTATGTATTTTGTATCTTGTCGAAGGATGTAGTGGAGTAAGCATCCCAGTAGATCTGCAGAGCTGCTCAAGAACACCAACCTGCTCTTTTGTAATGCTTGAAATATTCTGGTCATGAGAGCAAATTCCATCCCCTGCAACTAATGACAGCTTATTCTCTTGAAGCACACCAACACTGAACCCCTCAAACTCTGGCATGCTTTCTTCAGCAACAACTGAATGTGGATCCTCATGACAGGGGGATCTAGCTGAATAAGATGAGACCTGGCCATGTTCTCCAAGGTAAGATTTCAGCTCTTCTATAGCAGCTTGAGTATAAGCTGACAATCTTGGGTCTCCATGTCTTAGTTTACTCCCAAAATATAGAAAATCTAGGTCATCACCTGCTGTATGTGGTTGCTCATCAAGAACGCTAGTGTGCCCTGGTGTTTCCCTTATATCCTTTAAGCAACCATCAGTATCTCCATCTGTCTGCCTTCTCTGGCCCAAATCAAGAGAAGCCTCTACAATTGCATGTTTAAATGCCATGGAAGACACCGCACTTTGATCTTTCCATTTCAAGTCGAAATTATCCTGCAAATCATGATTATAAGCACAAACCTGCATCTTAGTTGCTTTAATAGAATCAAAACAATTACTTGTCCAAATCAGAAGACATTTCAACTCATAGACATTTTTCCTCATACAGATGTTTACCAACATTAAACCCAGAAAATGTGCTTCACTAAAATTTTCTATGAGCAAATTAGCTGAGAAAATAACTGTTAGACAATGTTGTCAAAACCGTTATCATATTGCAAATCGTAATAGGAGTTGAATCGCATCAAATCACAAATCATATAGTACATTGCTAAGATTTTTTTCTGATTTATTAAAATTATCAAAACATCTGAAAAATATATATAATTAAATCAGAAAAGAATAAAAACTCATCAATCGTCCATTTCCCAACAACATGCACCAAAAAAGTAACACATCATGATATTATCAATTGATTGAGAAAATGTATATGGACACATCATGATAGTAAAGGATTCTTGTCTTTTTTCCTTTGTTTTCTTTTGTTGCCTTTCAAAAAATTTACCTTAAAATACATACAAGAGTTCCTTTAGTAATTTTGTTCTTTTGTACCTTTCTTGAGTGTAGAATCATGTTAGAAAAAATGGCAGTCAATTCAATTGAGTGAATAAAAACATATCTTAATTTCTTTGTTTTGGATTTTTGAATATCAAAATCCCTGCTCTCCTATTTCCTCTCTCTCTCTCTCTCTCTCTCTCTCTCTCTCTCTCTCTCTCTCTCTCAAGAAAAAATAAGGATATTTTTAATACAAGAGTGCCTTTTTCATGTTTAATACGCAAAAAGGTACAAAGAAAGAAGAAAAAATTGAATTCATATCGTGAATCGTACGATTCTGATAACATTGTTGTTAGATATGCCTGGAAGGAAGAAATTTATGTCGAAATTTATCAGTGCAATGTTTTCTTATTCTTCTTATTTTATCATTAGGTGATGCTCCCTGACTAAAGGACTGGATGGTTCTTTCAATTGTACATTGCTATTTCAGGAATTACTGGGTCCTACAGGTCAGGAAATGTACAGTTTGCTGATGAGCCCAATTCTATAAGGTGGGCCAAAGGTTCAGCTATCCAGCCTGTTGATTTAATAAGTGATACCAAAAAGTCCCCCAAACTGGAAGATCCGAACCCATCAATCCGTGGCACACAGATAGACATCCAGATAGTTAAGAAGTAAAATACAGAAACAGTTTGCATTCACAAGACAAAGGCCAAAGCTCAAAATGTTTGGATCTTCCAGTAACTTTGCCAATAGGATCTTCCACTAGCGAAAGAACAGGTGTCCAGGTTAAGCCTTGCTGTAAGGTCTGCTTATACACTAGCTTCATGGGCATTGTACTCTTTTCTTCCACAAAAAATTATTGTTGCTTGGTCTCAAGTCTGGAGGATTTTCATTTTCCCTGGCATCCCCCATCCACAGTTTGGCCCATCAGATCAACAGCATGAATCAATGAACCACGGGCTCCAAATTTATGGAACTAGGTTAGGGACGTCAGAAAACTGCACATTTGCTAACAAGTATGATGATGACCATATAATTTGTAACATTTTCTGGTTACCTTACCTCACAAAATTAAAAATAAATAAATAATAAAAATACCTCATGCAGAATTGGGCATGATACTTGCAGCTTTTGTGATGGTTCGGTTACTTCTTCAATAAGGTGTTGCTTTCTCTGATGCATCTCTGCCCCAGAGCTGTGAATGGCTGCATTTGTCCAAGCAGCTTCCACTTCATGCAATATGGAGAAATTCTGAACCTCTGCCATTCTCTCTGAAGTAACTTCCAAGCTCTTTGAGTGTCTTTTGATGCTGTCCTCATGAATTTGCCCAGGTTGATTAACTTCCCTAACCCTTGGGGATGTATTGAAGAAATTATTTGATTGACCATCAGTTTTCCTCCTCTTAAACATGGGCCATGAAATCACACATGCATTATTGACATTTTTTACTGATTGTCTTGGCTTTGCACTATGAGATCCATCTGATTTAGACGAACAAAAAGTAGAGCTCCTTAAGAAGTACGGAGCATCTCTCTTGGAGCTTTGAGCAGGTTTTGGTGTTACCTTCTGCCTTAAAACACTTCCATTTTCGGCATCCACTGCAACAGCATATAATTGAGGTTCTAGGGCTTCCAACATGTCAGGTCCTCCATTTGATTTAGAAGAACGAAGATTCTTATCACAGCTAGTAGAGCTCCTTAAGAAGTATGGAGCTTCTCGCCTGGGGCTTTGAGCAGGTTTTGGAGTTACTTTCTTCCTTAAAACACTTCCATTTTCAGCATCCACCGCAACAGCATATAATTGAGGTTCTTGGCCTTCCAACATGTCATGTCCTCCATTTGATTTAGAAGAGTGAAGATTCTTATCACAGCTAGTAGAGCTCCTTAAGAAGTACGGAACTTCTCTCCTGGGGCTTTGAGCAGGTTCTGGAGTTATTTTCTGCCTAACAACATTTTCAGCATCCGCTGCTACAGCATATAATTGAGGTTCTTGGGCGTCCAACATGTCAGGTCCCCCAGACCAAAGCAAAGCACTAGCGCTATTGAGACAAGCTCTTGTGAATTTTCCAGGGAAATCATTTGCCGCTGCTGCAAGTTCACAATCATCTAGCAGTGACTTGTGAGGTCTGGCATCAAACTCCCCAATGCATTTCTCACCAGCAGAATTTCCTATATGTGAAGCAATAACTACTTTAGGGAAATCGAAATTCTCTGCTCGAAGCTCACTTTCCAGTGAACCTTTTCCAACTATTTGTGAGGGAGATGAATTGGATTGAGCGACTTTGGACCAGGACCGGTTTGACATCCCACTGCCAGCTGCGGATGAATCAGTTAATGCATCTCCACAAAACGCTTTATTAGAGATGGATGTTCTGTTCGTCGATGATGGAGCGGATAGATTTGAAGGTATATAAGTAAATGAGACATCACAAAACTCATGCTCTGATTCCTGTTTCTGAAGCATATCACATCTCTCTGCTTGGCATTCAATGGAAGTCTTCAAAGCTTCCTTCATGCAGTCCACGGTTTTGTTCTGTAATACAGCCTTTTCTGACGGCAGCTCGGCAGCAGAGGAACCATCTGTATCCTGGAAATCTTTGGAAATTGGTTCTTTCTTTGATAATTGAGTAGGCACCGACTCCACGACATCTCTCATCTCCAATGAGCTCTCCTGCTTAGCTTCTTCCAATGCACTGCATTCTTCTATGTCATCAAAGACAAGCTGCCTCGGCTCCACAATGGTGTTTGTGTCAATAGGAGATCTTGAGATGGAAGATTCCAATCTCCCTCTGTTGTTATGGGCTGCATCTGGCGTATCAAGAACAATCTCCATTTCTATACTCCCAGCAGCGCAAGAATGTGGATCATCAATATCATCAACGTCATTAGATGAGAGGTTTAATTTATTTACAGCGTGTTCCGACGGGACAGTTACATCAGCATCTACTGCCTTTTGGAGGCCATCTCCTCCAAGACAGTTTAAGCATCCTCCTGGTTTAATTGATGCATCATCAACACAATTTAACTGCTTAGTGGATCTAGATCGGGTAACTCTTCCACCACACCCGTTGGTGATACCTGAGGAGTCTTTCGATGATTCCATTACACCAGTAGGCTGTTGGTGAGTACCTGTTGACCTTGTAACTCTGCCAGTATGTGCATAGGTAATATTTTCCTTGGACAAACACTTTTCTGAACTTTCTTTCACACTATTCCGAAGCTCTAGAGCCTTTTGCCTTGACTTGGACCGCTGGATCCTTGCTAGCGATTGATTGAGATCAAAATAGGTCTCATCAATTTTCGCATCTGTCTGAACATGGGGAGAAGCAGAAATGGTGTCCAGCTCAGGAACCTCACTGACATTACATTTCTGGCCAAGCTTGCTGCCATTGAGAGATATCTTAGCTACTGCTGTTGACCTGTCCTCTGCCTCAAAGCATCTATTTGAAGCACAAGTTTCTGTGATCAAGCTGTCAGAAAGCTGCCTATTATCTTCCTTAGCAGCTTGCTTATTGTAAATAGTGCAGTGACCAGTGGATGGAGGAATGGGGGGTCGTGGAGGTGGAAATAAGAGACCTGAAATCAGCTCCTCTCTCTTCAAATCTGCAATGAGATAACTGATCTTTTTATTACAATTGAAGTCAAGAATAACAAGAAAAGACAACAAAAAAGTATATCCTCACTTCAAAGTTAAAAACTTAGCAACATGTAGGTCAAAGAGTACAGGACCCAGTCATGGAATATGTAACACAGGAACATATTAATGACGAAAATCAATGTGCACGACATGTACCACTTATACCGTCACATATAGGAAGGACAATCATGGAAAAAACTAAGGGTGTCTTTTGACGTATGTCAAATCATGGAAAGAATGGCTATTTCAGTGGAATGGATAAACAATCCGTTCTGCCAAGCATTAGGGCTGTTCAGAAAATGAAATGTGCATGATGTATGGTTTGGTTTTGTTAACATTTCCACCCCAAATGAATGTATGATGCATTCAGGTCTGACCTGCAGTGCTGGGCGAGGGCATCCAAACATGCATTTAGTTTTCCTTACAACCTTATTTTATATCACGACCTATTTAGTATCTATGAATTTTTATGATCTATTTTTTATTTATCAGGACAATGCCTTTTATAATGTTCCACCCTGTGTTAAAAAACTCACCAGTCCAGTTCGAACTTGGCCAAGTCAACTGGTTTGGTTGTCCCAGTCACCAAGTCCAAACTTTCACTTTGCAAAAGATGGCAAACTGATGATTTGTATGACCTGTTTTATAAAATAGGAAAGATTCTTGTTGACTCAGATAAGTCAAAAATGGAAACCCAAAGGCAGAATTCTGTAACTGAGATGAGTCTGAAATGTTAACATTAATAATATTTACAACAAAATTCTGGTTGTATACTAATATTTTTATTTTTTTTTAAATACCATAATTGCTGGGAGAAGGCTATGATGATGATAACGCCGATGATGATAATGATATTGGATGTAATAAAATATGCAAGGACATATTGACATTAGGACCTGTTTTATATGTAAGGATTTCTATTTTGACGATAAAGAACCCAGGAGGCAGGGACAAGGATGGAGCATGGAAAAGGAAAAAAGAAAAGGCATTCACCAATAGGGAGCTGGGGAAATCCAAAACAATTTATTCTAAACGAATTATGGATGAAAAGGACAGAAAATGTTTGCCTGGCCATATGTAGATTTCTCCTTGCAAATGCCCTTGCGGTTAATCTGGTTACAAGTCCTCTTTTATTCAATGGAAGTAGTGGCACCCATTGGAGCAGGATTAAAACTTCCGAGTTATAATGAAGTACAAAATACATTTCCTAAAATAGAAGTTGATATTATAGACAAACCAATGGACGAATGCCCCAAAAAGAAAGAAAGAAAGAAAGAATGAAAAACTGAATGCACAATTACCTTGAATGAGTGGACCTAGGTCACCTAGATTGTGGGTTGCTCTTGTATGTGGTATAGGAATGGGCATGTGGTTCATTACTCTCTCCAATACGAGTTATGCTAGGGTAGGACCATGTGGGTCACTCCATTGCATAAACTATAGAAAGAGACTCATATACTTTAAAAGTGATTTATATTCTTTAGAAAGTGACTTATATACTTAAGAAGTAATTTGTATACTTTAAAAATGACTTGTATAATTTAGAAAGTGACTTTAGAAGTTACTTAGGGATCATTTGGCAACATGGATTACATGTGAATTGGAATCCAAATTACAATTACCATGGAATCCATATGAATTGGAATCATCAATTGTGTTTGGCAATATGCACATGGATTCCATGTGAATCCAAAATTTGTGTTTGACACCTTCCTGGATACATGACATGCATTTTACCAATTCTCACACGTGATCCACTATAATGTTTATGTGAAATCCACCCTGAGTACTAGGTGCGTCATTCCCTTTTAGTTGTAGGGCCCAAAAACATCCCAGACTGTGATTCAAGGGGACCATACAATTGGAAACAGTATATGGGGTGTCCCTCTCCCAATTGTTTCCCTTCGTATGGCCCGCCTAAATCACGGACCAGGCTAATTTTTGGGCCCTACGGCTAAAATGGGGTGACATACTTGGTGATCAAGGTGGATTTCATGTAAACATTACGATGGGGTCCACCAATTCTTGAAGTCAACTTTAGTGATTTTCATGCAAAAGTCGTGACGTGAACCCATATACGCTTTAAAAATTTGTCAGAGATGGCTCACCATGATATTTTATGTAAAATCCACCCTGATCACTAGATGTGACACTTAATTTTAGTCATAGTGCCCAAATATCAGCCTAGTTCATGATTCAGATGGACCATACTATTGGAAATGGTATATAGGGCATCCCTCTTCCAACTGTTTCCCTTCGTATGGCCTCACCTGAATCATGGACCGGGCTGATTTTTGGGCCCTAAAGCTAAAATGGGGCTACACGCCTGGTGATCAAGGTGGATTTCATATAAACATTAAGGTGGGACACACCAATTCTTGAAGTCAACTACTACCCATTTTCATGTAGAAGTCGTGAAGTGAACCCATCTAGGCCTTAAAATTTTTTATCAGACATCGCTGACCATGATGTTTATGTAAAATCCACCCCGATCACTCGATGCATCACTTAATTTTAGTCTCAAGGCCCAAATATCAGCCTGATTGGTGATTCAGGTGGGGCCATACAAAGGGAAATAGTAATGCTCACCCTCCAAACAATTTCTATTCGTGTGGCCCATCTGGATCACAGATGGGCTTGATTTTTTGTCCTGAGACCCAGTGTTTGAAATATCATTATTGTGTTACGTATTGCATCATTGGGATATAGATACGTACTGGTTATCGCATGGGATATATCATTTGTATCGGATAATTTATCGCACTTTTTGGGAAACATGGGGAAGCATTGGGAAAATGATTGATTTTTTCAATGAAACTTTAGGGATTGTTAAAAAAGACCTTAATACGCATTTTTAAATCATAACATCTGAAAAAAGAAGTGAACATCATAGGTTTCCTTTGTATAGGGTCCTAAGCTATGCGTTGTTTGACTGAACTAATGCAACTATATTCAAATTGAATGCATAGCATTTAGAGTGTATGTGATGATCATTTCATCAAACACTCCTACATATTTTAAAATTGGTTTCAATTGACAGTTGGTTGAAGCGAATTTTTGAAGAAAAAAATTAGTAATTTTTTATTAAAAATAATTTTTATTTTCCGAAAATTGACACAGACTTAACTAATCAGTAAATCAACCCTCATACATGCTTGATTTCATGTTTGGAATGCAACATTGCAAGCAATTTGGGAGATCAGGAAATTTTCAAAATTTCCCTAAATAGGACCACCTACACTCAAATTTCAAAATTAGAGTGTATGTGATGATCATTTCATCAAAAACTCCTAAATACTTTGAAATTAGTCCCCATTGATAGGTGGTTGAAGGAAAATTTAGAGAAAAAAAAAATGGAGAACATGAAGAACCAATGGATATTGAAATTAAAGTTCCAACTCCATGATTTTTCATACAAAACATGAAGAACCAATGGATTTATAACCATTTGACACTGATTTAACATAATTTCAACAACAAAAAAAAGGATCAGAAATTGAAAATTCTCATTGGATCAAACATGTGGGATATATCGACACTACCTGTGCATTTCGTATCGCATGGGTGGGATACAAGATATATCTTGGCATATATCGGCCGATATCGTCAATATTTAAAACATTGCCGACACCTACATTTTAGCTTTGTATCTAATGGTTATAGTGGATTTCATATAATCATCATGGTGAGCCCTGAAAAAAATCAAGGGCGGGTGTCTCTCTCCCAACTTTTCCCTTCATATGGACCATCTGAATCACGAACCGGATTGGGTTTTTGGGTTCTGTGGTTAAATTGAGGTGACACACTTAGTGATCAAAGTGGGTTTCATGTAAACTTCATGGTGGGGCCCACCAATTCTTGAAGTCAAGGGACACACTTAGTGATCCAGGTAGATTTCATATAAACTTCATGGTGGGGCCTATCAATTCTTGAAGCCAAGGCCACTGTCATTTTGGCTCTTACATGATCCATGGTAATGGGTGGTAATGCGGCGTAAAAACATGCCTCTAGCCAAGGAATTTAAAATGGGTGAAACGGTGGTAAATGGACCACCGCCAGATGACTCTCCAAACACACTTACCTTTTGCCTTTACCACCATTTCCATGGTGTCAAACGGCCCCTTATATATACTTTAGAAGTGACTAACATACTATACAAAGCGACACATATACTTCAGAAACCTTTAAAAGTGATTTCTATACCTTAGAAGTAATTATATACTTTAGAAGTTAGCTATATATTTTTTGGAAGGATCAATGTTGTCCAATGGCATAAGCGATCCCGTGCAACCCAATGGGGTTGTGCGCTTATGCAATGGCACAGCCCCCCAAACAATTTTTTTAAAATAAAAAAATCACAGAAAATGAAAAAATTATATAAAAATACCACACGTCTAGGGAATTATTTTTTATAATTTAATTAGAGTATTAGACTATAATAAGTAAATTAACAACTACTTAAATGAATGCACATACTAAAAAGTGTGGGGAAAAAAGCAACATATAAATTTTAATGATGTCATTTTCAGAGAGAATGAGAGTAATAAAGTGTGCGTGTGTGTGTGTGTATGTGGAGAGAGAGAGTTTAAAGATTGGAGACCTGACCCAACCGAATAGGGTATTTTGAGTATTTTTATGTATAGGGTATAAATACTCTATGGGATTCAAATTAGGGTTAAGCAAGAGAAACTTTAATGGGTTCTTTGTGTGCTATAAAATTTTAGGGCCATAATCCTTTTTTTTAGAAAGTTTTAATTTCAAACATTTATAGGCAAAAAGTGAGAGAAATGAAGTTTAAAAAAAAAAACCCACGGTAAAAAATCTAACCGTTGGGAGGTTATGCCATCACATATTGTGTACATAATGACATAATCACATAACTATGGCTTATGCGGTCGCATACTTTTGTGTGCAATAGCATAAGCCCAATGGCACAATAATCGTATATGCCACCATGGCATATGCGGTCCACTCATTCAAAATGGCATACGTGATGGCATAATCGCTTATACGATCACATATTTTGACAGCACTAGAAATGATATACAAGTGTGAAGCGAAACGGCTAGAGATTTTAGTGTGGGAGAGGAGAACTGCTTGTTTCAAACTATTAGAAAGTGGCTTATGCAGTCTCATACTTCTCTATGCGACAGCATAAGCCCAATGGCACAATAACCGTATATGCCACCATGGCATTTGTGGTCCACTCATTCAAAATGGCATATGCGATGGCATAATCGCTTATACAATCACATATTTTGACAACACTAGGAATGATATACAAGTGTGAAGTGAATGGCTAGAGATTTGAGTGTGGGAGAGAACCACTTGTTTCAAATTGTTAGAAAGTATAAATAGGTACAAATATAAAGCGAAAGCATAAGTCTCATTCATTATTTGAAGCGACATCTAGTTAAAAGGATCGTGCAACTAAGAACTTCATATATGAATTGATGTTGTAATTTATATATGAGCCATGAAGTTTATTGATATGGATCAACATGCATACTATTGTATCATATGCATGCTATTGTATAAATCAACGTATAAGTATTTACATTCTGAATATAAATATACATTACAACTTAATATACACCAAGAGTATAGCATTGCAATTTTAGGTCAGGAACAATAGCAATCTAGATTGCAAATAACCCATAATCCGCAATGTGCTATTCAGAACAGAAAACAAAGGCAGCTTGGCGATTCCAGGTTCCACTCAAGTGGACAGATGGGGAAAACCAATCTATAACCAATTCTTGGTTAATATCTCACATGGCTCCCTTAACCACCTCATAATAGAAAGGGATCCAAAAAGTCCCTATCTTGGGTGACAGATCCAATAGGCTACACTAGAAGTGGCTGTTATTTTTGTTTTTTTATTTTTCTGTTAATGAAATTAAAGGCTTGTTTGCTAATTGTCCTATTTCATTTAATTTAGGCCCTCATGTGGGTAATTTTAAAGAAGATGACTAGCGAAGTTTGGTGTGACTGCTTTTATTGTATGTTGGAGACTCTTATCCATTTGCCTTAAAATGGATAAACCTCCCCTCTCCTTCTCCAATAAATTGTTGTTAATTATAAAAAATGAAGAAGAAGTCCTAGCAAAACAATCTTTCTAAAGCCTATTGATTTTTTTGAGAGGAAACAAAATTATTTATTAAGAAACCTATCACAAGGAAGGGAAAGAATACACCTAGCACAATCATAACAACCCAAAAAGGAAGAGATAGATGCACCTTTGGCTGCATTAACATAGAGAGCCCAACTCTTGACAAGACCTTTAATTATGCATATCACTCTATCCATGGAGGTCCCGCCATTCCTAAAACAATGATCATTCCTCTCCTTCCAGATTGCCATGATGAGGAGCCTCCAAGCTATTTTCCTGTCTTTCCTGC
Source organism: Magnolia sinica (assembly GCF_029962835.1). NCBI lineage: Eukaryota > Viridiplantae > Streptophyta > Magnoliopsida > Magnoliales > Magnoliaceae > Magnolia > Magnolia sinica. Next base: position 21,262,740 of record NC_080582.1, on the reverse strand, counting down.
CACATCCTCCATGCCATGCCCATAGGAGGACATCAACAAACCGAGGCATGACCCAAGATATCTGAGCCGCAGTAAGGACCAACCCATATCGTGCAAGTAAAAGGACAATGAATGAACAAGTGATCAATTGACTTCGTGTCCGCCATGCATGGCAAACATATATTGCGGAGAACAAGTGATCTTAGCTGGAGGTTATCAATAGTCAATGCTCTTTTGTGACCAGCCAACTAAACAAACACTACCAGGGTGAGCACTGTAAAACCAATGTTGAAATGGATGCGCAGGACCAGGGCCTCTGTCTAACTCTGCTAAAAGGCTGAAGAAGGAACAAACATAGAAGTTCCCAAATCAATGACCTTTCCATAACAGGGAGTCCTTGTCTTGAGTTCAAGGAACAACAAGCTTGAGATGATCCAGCAAACCGATGAACTACAAAGCCTCCATGTCAAAAAGATTCCTACGACATGGAGGACAACACACAATCTAACCACCGCAAAGGGAGAAGCATTGAAAAACAGTAATGTCATGATTCGGAGCAAGAGTGAGAATTCTTAGAAGTCCCTCCTGCATATCTCAAAGAATGAGGATAACTTGTTTGAACTACTCATGGTTTGCCGTAAAGGCCGTTACATGTTGCAAGGTCGTAACGGCCATTATGAAAAAAAAAAAATGACCCATAACGGCCCATTATGCCCCCCCTGTAAAAGCTGTAATGGCCCCATAACAGTCCATTAGGGGGCCGATAAAGGTTTTTCGGGTTTTCTTTCAATGAGAGAGAGAGAGAGAGAGAGCATGACGGTCATTACATCCTGTATCATAAACGTAACAATGGTGGCCGTTATGGCCACCTTTATTGTTACAAAATATCTTAGAACTACTTATTCAATTGTAGATGAAATTGATGAAGAGAATATGGTTGAAATGCTTACTGACAAAAGTTGTGGCATATGTTCAAAGCAAGTATTATGTTGATGGAGAAAAGGAAGCAATTGTTTAGCTACCACATGCAACCTACTACTTAGATTTGATGTTGGCTAAGTTAGCTATCCACGCTGATACAATTTCAAAGGAGAGGACAATTATTATTTGTAAAAGAATAATTGGTTTTTGGATTTTGGATTTTATCAAAAGAAAGATAGAAAAGGGCAATTACTACATTTATAAGAATGTTATCCATTGGCTTAACTTGTTGAATGCAAACCAAATGAGAACTAAATGGTCCATTTGGGAGATTAGGGCCCATTACATTGAAATACAACAACAAGAAAATGAACACACGAAAAAACCCTTTTTTCTGTTTTTTCCCATAATGGTCCATTTCGCTTCAATTCATCAAATCCCACTCAAATCTTTTGTTTCAATCTCTAAAATGGCTTTGGATCTAATCTAAAATGTCTTTGTAAGCATCCTCCATGGTTTAAATGGAAAAAAGAAGAGGAAAAATAAGAGGGGATTTGAAATTATTTATTTCAAATGTAGGCCTTTATGACCGCATTGAGCCTATATCAGTGCTAAATACTACTAATACATCCTGTATCACATATTGTATCAGGCCTATGTGAATTGGATATTCAAAAGCCTGGAAGCAAGAGCAGTGACTATTTTGGTGATGTGAAACAAAAGGTTTCAGACAATCTAAGATATAGTTGATATGCATGGCTATTTGCAAATTCATAGAGCTTTGCATGCAACATCTTAATTCTTAAACCCAACATTCCAATACCATGATTACTTTCTTTTCTTTTCTTTTCTCTTTGACAAGCAATGATTACTTCAATGTGGACTTGGAAATTAAGATGGGAGTTTGGACTATTGATCATGCCAAGAGGATGGTTCCATGTTCCAAAAATAAATGGCCATCAATGAGCAGATAGACATAATTTACACATCATACGGCATGTTTGCAAGGGAGATTGCCAGTTGACATGGAAGTCAAAGCAGCTAGGTAAAATACTTCCATTGAGTTAATTATTTTTTTGCGCATTATACATGTCATGACCTCATTATTCTCTATACAACACATGGTGGGAAAGTTACAGTGACCATTGGCCAAAAATCACATAAGTTGGCAATCTGGTTTCTTAATGATGCCGCCAACTGCAAACACAACTGGAGTACATTAAAGCAGGCGAGTTGTTGTTTCTAGTTAGTACTTGTAACTTGATCATACATTTTGAAGTTCTTAAATGTCTATCTATATTTCACACCTAAAATGCTGAAAATAAATTCATTGTTTGTGCAGATGCAGATACTCTCAAAAAGGAGGAAAAGGATTGAGTAAAGGCAAATTGATGCTCCAGTGTTCATATAGTATAAGCTCCAATTTAAATGTGCAATATAAGGAGGCAAAATAATCAAGGGCCTGATTTGTGATGTAGAGAGGGTCGCGGGCAGTTACATGGCCAAGATGGATCAGAAAAGGCCCGGTCGATGACAAAAGTGATCCGGACCGTCAGACCTTAAATCAGGCGTATCTCGCAATCCGGAATGAGTTATTGGACGTAAAATATATGATTTTGGGGTAGAATGAGCTACTTTAGCCACCCAACCCCGCTACGCCGGGTTGCCCAAGCTGGATTTGTGAAACACCACCAAATCGACGGTCGTTTCCCTATTTTAATTCCATTTTTACTATAAATAGTAAGTTTTAGTTTGATTATAACTCTCCATCCGTTGGGCTTTAGGAGTTACGTCCGACACGAAAAGAGCTTAGAAAAATTAGGAGAACAGCTTGGTGAAGCCAAATAGGACACTTACTATTTTTGGCCGAAAACCTTGCGCACTAGTAGACATCACGACCGTCTATAAATAGTAAGTTTATTATTTATAGTAAGTCGCGAATTCTAGGAGTTTTAGTCGTAGTTTGATTCTGATTTCTTTCCCATTGCTAGGTATCCCTATTTGAAGGGTTGTGAACTCGTTTTTTTTCATTCATCAATTAATTTCGAATTTATTAGAATTTATTTCTATTTTCTTGCTTTCTTTCCTCGTGGATTCGAGAAGTCTCTGTGAGAAGTCCAGAGAAGCTCCGTGGATTCGGAGTAGTTATCCTCTTTTGGTCCAACCATGCTAGGAATGTATCTGTGACACATTCTACATCAATTTGATAGGCTTATTGGATATGGATCATGATGTTGAATGGCAACACGGGAGGATGCAGTCCTTTCTATTGAAAATTCATAGATGAACAACAGTCAAAGCTTTGGAGACACTGAATATTGGGAATTGCCAAAATGAGCCTAATCCTCAAGATACAAGATGAGAAATCTTGGAAACTTCAAAATTATTTGGTAAATTTAATATATTCTTTGTTTAAAAGACAGTGTTCTATAGGTAATGAAGCAATTGAATGCATATAATTTAATGATGCTCATGTTATAGTCTGAACATAGAAATTCTGCATTCACTATAGACCCAAGGAGACTCATGATTTGAAGAAGAGATAGGAAAGGTGCACAAGGAAGAGGAGGAATTTTTTTTTTCCCGCCTTTTTGCGTTTCACTCTCAATCTCTGATGAGAAGGAAGAGGGCTGCATTCCTAATGTGGAGACAGATGACTCTTGGTCATTGTCTTTGACAATGTTGTTTATAATGGACAGGTTTTGGTGTTTTGTTAAGATAACAATTGGAGTTGTATGATTTGAGTGGATTGCACTTGATAATCATTATTTTATTGACAGGTGTGAATAAAAAATGGATGCATGATGACTAGCCCCCCCCTTTTTTTTATACTCTAAATTTTCCTTACTTAAAAAGGTGGAAGGAAAAAATCAATTTACAATTCAATTCAATATGCCCCTGTTACAATTTGCGACATGATTTTGATTTTCAGAACATTGCCCTAAACCATAAAAACACAAACTCAACCATGGCCCATGGGAGGGAGATGATATGTCCACCCCTATAGGGTAATTTGGTTGCAAGTTTTTCCAGTGAATTATTCTAACCAAACTCGTTTGGACCAGAACTGGCCACCAAAACAGGGCTGGTGACCTTAGGACCCAGTTACTCGTGGGGATAACTCATAACTCATCATCATCATCATCTAACCCACATCCCAACTAATTGGGATCAGCTACATGAATCCTTCTCCACCATTCCACTCTATCAAGTGCCATAGCCTAGTTAAGGGGATAACTGTTAAAAAATTAAAATTAAAAAAAAAAAAAACAAAAAAAAAAAAAAAAAAAAAAACAACGAAACTACGTCTGCCAAAGCTCAAACCAAACTGTTAGGCCCTGTTTGGCAGAAACCTAAAAATGAGTTCATTTCATGTCAGTAAACAGTAATCATGTACATAATCACTGTTAACATGAACTCATTATGTATTAGAGATCAAGATCTCTAAAAAGATCAACTCACTTTTACGGGCCTACCAAACATGGCCTTAGAATTTAACCACTAGGCTACAGCAGATTAGCAGTTTATTCTCACCTTGTTTGTTATTTCAAATGAAGCAGATTTCTGGGCCAAAAAGAGGCCAATCAGGGCAGAGCGTTAGACAGAACTGCTCGCAAAAATGGGTCAATGTCCGGTCAGGCGTTTAAATCATTAATCCTAACAGTCACTATGGCGGATAAATTACAGTCTGAAGGTACAACCATCAATCCTGGGGTTAGTTTGGGCCCACATTTTGAGATTGTTGGGCCCGGGCGCAGACCATCAACGACCATAATTGCTGGGGAAAATAGGGGAAATGGCATTTCCACCCCCAACATTTGATAATTCCAACCCCACAGGAGTAGTTTTTTTTCATCACAAGTTTTTTTCAGCGAGAGAAATCGTGAGATCCCATCAGTTCAAGAATGTCGGAACGGGAAAATGGTAAAGGATCTTAGGATGAAACGGAATGAAACAAGAAGGTGATAAAAACCCCAGAAATTGATAGAAGGAGAGTCGAGTCGTACCTTTCAGATCGGCGGCATTTTGGGCGTCGGATCTGTGAGCGGGGTTCCAGAGCCAAGAAGGGGGTCGAATGCCGTTGATGAGGAGATTGGAAGCGAGGGATTGGTCGTAGGAGTGCGTTTGGTTTTTCAGCTGATCGAGGATCCAGTTCCTGCGATCGAAGATCTGCATGAAGAGGTTCTCGAGCGTCGTCATTTCCGGAATGGGGAGAGAGAGAGAGAGAGAGGAGTTTGAAAATGCTGGGTAGGGAAATGAGACGGAGGGTTTTCGCTACCTAGACAGAGGATAGGAAAGAGTTGGCTTTGCCTCTGTCGCGACTCAGACACCAGCGTATGTCGCCCCTTACTGGGGCGCACATGAATAGTGGTCCAATGATCGGAACCGTCCATGATGTGGATTATATGATACCATGGTCAATTTAAAAATATATATACACTTTGAAAATTGGTTTTACCATAACTGTCTATAGATGAATTTAAAACAATGAAAGGAATTTCCAATGGCTTGCATTCAACTTTATAAATCAAATGTTAGGTTCATTAGTAAAGTGTAATTACGAAGTAACAGATTATTTATTGTACTAACTATAATACGGACGGTTCAAATAATCGGATCATGTCAATATGTGGTCCCCGCTGGAGGGGGGACACATATAGGATCTCAATCGCGACATAGGAAAACAAACTCAAGAGGGAAGCGCCGAAGGGGAACTGCTTTTGAATTTCGAGAAATGGTAAGGCGACTCGCTCGAGAAGAGACTGAAGAAGGATTCGCGGCTTATATGCTAAATTGACCTATGAATGAGAAATCGAGGCATTCATCAGGTTCCTAAGACAGTAAAAATACTTTAAATAAAAATAATATGTAGGATAGAAATATTTATAAATAATTTTCACCATCGGTCATCATTATCTGAACCGTTCATTTGTCATAAAAATATGGTATAGATTTTTATTACTGGACTTATTTCTGAATCATTTGAATTTTCACCATTGTCCACATTCTTTAGTGGGCCACATTATTAAAACTGTTAAAATTTGGCATGTGCGCCGCGAATAGCTTCTTTAGCCTATCTTGGTGCGATTGCCGGAGCGTTCCCTTTCGAGTCTGAAACGGCCTCTCCTATGCGAGTTTAGCACCATTTAGGAAATGGTGGTCACTCTTCAGCCATAAATACGGGGTAGTTTTATGCAATCGAGACCGTGTAAATCGCTGAATCAATTTAGGACGGATCATAACTGAAACATTACACTGACAAAATCCCTCTGATTTTCCCTTTGAACTTGGAAGAGCCGTTATTTCACTTTTAGCCATCCATTTGATAGACGCTGAAACAATGGTTAAGATTGCTTAATCGTTGTTACTTTTAGAGATATGATCCAACCGGATTGGGACCCACATTTTGGATAGTCTGGATATCTTCACATCAGTGCTAGAAGTGAAGCCTTGCAATGGGCCGGGCCGGGTCTGGATTTTGAACTGGCAGGCTGGGCCTATCAGAAAGTGGTGATGAACACAGGTGGCTCGCCGTTGAAACACTGTTTTAAAAGCCGGACCGGACCTTATCCTGTTTCCTTCCGTCGTTCAGTCCGTCCACTCTAAACAGACACATGTAGGTTTGTAGCACAGATGGAAGCGTTTGCTTTTTGCAATGTGGGTCGTGGTAAATCTGGATCGTCCATGTGGTGGGTCTTGTTTGTAGATGGTCCATGATTGAATCTCAATCCGCGTAGACGATCCTAGCCATCAGTCTATCCATTGGTCAGAAATTACAGCGTCTTGATTCATCAGTCTGTCCACGAACTCCCTGTTAGCGCAAATTACAGATTTTATAATTTCTATAAAAATGGTTTAAGAGATCGAAGATATAAATATATGCTGAATCGCGTGTAATCACGTTGTTCTTGAGGCGTTATTTGCCTATTTTAAAAACCAACTCAAAATACTGATAGGTTGGTGGTAAATAGCTTATTGGATACAATGGGCATGTTTGTGATTTTGCATTCAGCAAATATAAATAACAATGAATGGAACTTTGTGTATACAAATGTTTTTTTCTGGCAGATAAACAAAAGAAAAATCTTAGATTCAAAAAGAATATTAGAAAATTTAGACCACTGCTCTAGTCTGTTTCTTAAAATCTTTTGACTAAGGTTTATATGAACCTTGCTAACTGATCAGAGTACACTGTTACTTTTCTCGTAGGGTTGTACGTGAGAATAGTTTGAGTGTTGGTGATGGTCTAATGAACCACCCAAGCACGGTTTATATATGCTATGGTTGTTGACCATTTTGGTCCAGAGTTATAACTCAATATGACCATTATATGGCTATTGGTGAGAAATTAGCCGTTGTTGGCAGTTTCTGACCATTATGCATGTAGTACTACTAGTTGTTGCATGCTAGTTATTTAGACTTACTGGCTAGCCGTTTTATGACTATTGGGCTAGGCCACATGCAACAATTTCTGCATGGTCTAGTTTTGCATATGTTAGAAATTGATGTTTGGATACACCGAAAAAATATAAAAAATAAATGTTGGAAAATTTATTTCACTAGGCTGAATCACGTATAAAATACACTGTCCTTAAAGCGTGATTCACCCCCTTATCAATTGTTGATGGGTTACAGGCATATTGGTTTCAGGATAAGACAAGCTTGTTCTGAATCCAGCGTGCAACAACCACGATGGGTCCACTATGGAAAGTTGTAACACAATTGATCTATTATGGCAGGATCGGATAGAGAGAAATGTTCACAATATTCACTAAAGAGATTTGGATGTTTCTGATGGGAGAGATGGTGTATTGAGATGAAGTGTAAAGTATGTCATCTAGCTCCACTACAGCCTCACTGCCCACGCCCTTGCCCTCGCCCACACCCGTGCCCGAGCCCAAGCCCAAGCGCACCCGCGCGTGTGTGCATGTGTTCTAGTGCGTAGCACTAGAACACACAACCGGAGTATCACCTCCTCCTAAAACTCCAAGTAAGAATACTCTTCATAAGTTCTCATATAAACCACAAAACTTTTCTTTACATTTTCGATGTGGGACAAAGCACACACACACCACACTTTTGAATTCAAAATTTAAAAAAACGTTTTGGCAGGAAATTCCTGAAAATTTGAAATTTTGAATTTTCTTTTTTCAAAAAACCATTGATTTTCAACAATCTCCCACTAATTTTTTAAAACAATGAAAACTCTGCTAGAATAATAACAGTTATTATGCATAAAGAAAGATATCTTGCGATTTGAATCTTTCCTTAATGTAAGTATTTTAAAGTTATTTCGAAATTTCTAGTTGCCGCAGCATTGAACTAGTTATTCCTATATGATATAACTGAAAATACCACACACATAATTGCTCCTGCATTACGTGTTCCTTCATAATCTGGCTTAGCACTTTTAATAGTCATGTGCTTATCTTATTTCATGAACGATCCCAAAATAACTCTAACTCTCATGAGAAGCGGCAACACTTCTACGTTCACATAGGTGAAATCCTTTCAGTGCTTCCATTAAAACACTTGTCCTGTTTGACTAGACTTTATTAAGAGTTTAATACTCATCCCTCTTTTATAATGGCTAAGACTATCATCCTGGATGAGGTTATTTAATTTTATTTAGTGCTGAAACTTTTCACTTATCAGTGAATTGTTGTTACCCATTAAACCCAATATTTAAAGATTTTCTAATTTTGGATTGAGTTTCTTTCACCGATGAAACTTTAAGTAAAGAGTTTCAACATCATCCCTCTAGATGTTGTCCTTACTACCTCTCTCGTCAGAGGTTTGGTAAAAGGATCAGTCAAGTTATTACTAGACTTTACATATGATATCGCAATGATTTCATCTTGAATCAATTGCCTTATATAGTCATGTCTCAAACTTATGTGTCTGGACTTCCCATTATAGGTACCGCTATAGGCTCTTGCTAGAGTAGCTTCACTATCACAATGAAGTGAAATAGTCGATATAAGCTTCGCATAAAATGAGATTTCTAATAGAAGATCCCTTAACCACTCAGCCTCTTTGCCTGTAGCGGCTAAAGTTATGAACTCAGATTCCAGAGTTGAGTGCGTTATGCAAATTTGTTTCTTGGATCCCTAAGATACAGCTGCACCTCATAGGGTGAATATCCACCCCGTAGTAGACTTGTTGTCTCCTGCACTCGATATCCAACTTGCATCGGTATATCCTTCCAATACTGTTGAAAATTCTGAGTAAAATAGCCTTAGTTCTTTAGTTTCTTTAAGATAACCTAGAACTCTACTTATTGCTTTCCAATGTTCAACACTTGGATAACTCGTAAACCTAATTAGTTTACTCACAGCTTATGCTATATCTGGTCTTATGCATTGCATTGCATACATAAAACTGCCTATAAGACTAGCACACTCTAGTTGTGTAACTGCTCTTCCACTATTTTATTTTAACTTGATACTTAGATCAAACGGGGTCTTTGCCTCTTTAATTTTCAAGTGATTAAACTTGCTTATTATTTTCTCAATATAATGAGACTGACATAATAAAAAAACTTCTACTATGTTTTTTAACTTTGATACCTAATATGGTATCCACTTGTCCAAGATCCTTCATTTTGAAAATTGAAGAGAGAAACTTTTTGGTTTCAGTTACACCTTCCATTTTATTACTAATTATTAACATATCATCTACAGACAAGCATATGATTACAACATAATTATTACATACTTTTGAATATATGCATTTATCATCAATATTATGTTCAAAACCATAAGACAAAACTTTAGAATCAAATTTATCATGCCACTGTTTTGGTGTTTGCTTTAATCCATATAAAGACTTAACAAGTCTATACACTTTTCTTTCATTGCCTAGTAGAACAAACCCTTCTGGTTGCTCCATGTATACCTCATCGAGATCACCATTCAGGAATGCTGTCTTCATGTCCATTTAATGGATATGAAGATGATGTATGGATGCTAGAGCGAATAAGTTCATAATCGATGTTATTCTAGCTACTGGTGAATAAGTATCAAAATAATCAATTCGTTCTTTCTGTCGGAAACCCTTAGCAACTAAACTTGCCTTAAAGGTTTGAATTGTACCAACTGTGTGATATTTTTTCTTAAATACCCACTTACAAGCTATTGGTTTAAAACCTGGAGGTAGATCTACCAATTCCCATATTTGATTAGATATTATGGAATCCATTTAATCATTAATAGCCTCTTTCCAAAAAGTGGAGTCTCTTGAAGTCATTGCTTCACTAAAGGTTTTAGGTTCATCTTCTATAGTTAAAACCATAGGTATTTTCCTAATGACATTCTCTCTATCACTTTCAACTAGATGAAAAGAGAGTCGTTGAGAGTTTATATGATCAGGATTAAGACTCTTCTCTACTCTTGATCTTTGACTCCTACGATGTTCACTTGGAGTTATTTCTTCTATTTGTGTTTCTTTTATAGTTTCATTAGGAGATTGAATCTCAGCATTCTTTTTCTCCATGAATATGGAATTCTCAAAGAACTCTACATCTCTAGACTCTATGATTACATTGGAGTTTAAGTCTAGAAGTCTACAAGCCTTACTATGTTGTACATATCGTACAAGGACGCGCTTGATAGCTCTTGGTCCTAACTTAGTTCTTTTAGGTTCTAGAGTTCTACATTATGCAAGACACCCCCACACTCTAAGATACCATATGTTTGATTTTCTTCCTTTCCATATTTCTTATGGAGAGATCTTGGTGTTCTTAGATGGAATTCAGTTTAAAACATGAATGCAGCTAACAGTGCTTCTCCCGATAGGTTTAATGGCAACTGTGCTTGTATTAGCATTGATTGACCATTTCTATTAATGTCCTATTTTTTCTCTCTGCTACACCATTTTGTTGTGGTGTATAAGCTTCTGTGCACTGTTGTATTATGTCATGTTCTTCACAATAGTTAGAAAATTCATTAGAGAAATATTCTCCACCTCGGTCACTACGAAGGATTTTAATATTTTTAACTAATTGATTTTTTACTTCAGAATTATCGATCTTGAATGCATTAAATGCTTCATCTTTCGATTATAATAGATATACATATACATATCTTAAACAATCATCTATAAGCGTTATAAAGTACCTTTCACCTCCACGGGTAAGAACGTCATTTAGTTCACATATGTCAGTATACACTAGGTCTAATATTTGAGATGATCTCTTAACGCTAGGGAATGGTTTCTTGATTATTTTAGACCGTTTACATACTTCACATTTATCTTTGTCACTATTATTGTATGATATTAGGTCATTTTTAGCCATGAGTTTTATGGTACTGTAGCCAATATGGGCTAGTCTACCATGTCATAGCGTTATAGACTCAATCATGTAAGCAGAAGATTTCTTTTCATTCAGAGATAATTCGATCATCCCATTACAAGCGTATCCCTTACCCACAAAGTTCCAATTCTTGGACAAGATCAGATTGCCCGAATCAAACACAACCCTAATCCCAGGTTTGCTTAAGAGATCCCCTAAGACAAGATTTCTCCTTATGTCTGGAACATGTAGTACATTGGTCAGGATTACCTTCTTTTCAGATGTAAAGAGTAATTCTACGGTTCCTTTACTGCAACTTTCGATCGTCCTTCATTTTCCATTTGAACCTCTTGACTATTGGTCTCGTCTTCATAGGTTTTGAAGGCAGATCGATCATTGCATACATTGTAAGACCTGTACCCTAGTCTATACCATTTCGTAGGCTTCCGCAGTCTTTCCGGTCGAATTCCGGCAATTCTCGACTCGTATCTGACGTTTGCGCACAATCCTAAGCTGAGTCCCGCATACCGAAGTCGGCTCGAACTGAAACCTATACCTTGGCGACTGCACCGTCACCACGGTTCCAACGACGTGACTCGCGCACCAAACCGATACTCAGGGTAGAAGATGTAGGCCCACATTCAATTCAAAGAAACGCCGCGCGTTGCGAATATCGAGGGAATCTCTACGATATGTCTCATCAATCAATGTCAAGTACAAGCCTTACCCAAAGTACAACAACCTATCCCTACCTTTTCAAAAGTCTACTCTCTCTCTCCACCTCACTATTCCCTTTTACAATTTTCAAATTCACCCATACCTCTTTTACAAATATTTCAAACTAAACCATACCCTCCCATCCCCTTCCTTACATCATCCCATCCATATCACTCCCATCATCTCACTTTCTCTCTCGTTTCTCAAATCTCTCAAGGAACCCCAAAAATTTCATACATCCAAACACTCTCTCCCAAGCCAAGTATGGCCCACCCTCTCATCCCTCATCCCCACCATCAAAATCCCATCAACCTCCATCAAAGATGAAGGCAAGAAGCTTAGGAGCCTAAGGGAGCAAGAAGAAGGAAGAAAGGTGGGTGATCCACCGTTAATTTCAAAATCTAGGGTCTACTTGTTGTGAGACCCCCTTGATGTATGTGTTGTATCAATGGAGGGCCCATAGTGGCGGGGTCCCTCCTCTCTCTCTCTCTCTCTCTCTCTCTCTCTCTCTCTTTCCCCTCCCTAGAATGAAGTGGGCCCCACCAAATCATGTTAAATCCACTCCATTCATCAATGGTGTGGCCCACCACATTTTAAGCGAAATCCATCATCCATTTTTGGGATGGTGGAAAGTCCCACATACTATAAATAATATATTATATTTATTTTATATTAATACTATATATATATATATGCATGGTGGTGGGCCATGTCCATGTGGGACCCACCATGATGCCCTGTTTATCCATGCCGTCTAGAGACCCGTCCAGCGTCCTTAGACGCTGGACGTGATAGGGGCATGGCTAATATGGAGTGTGTATACTGACATGGATGTGTACTAACGGCTAATAAAAAAACATTTAGCTTTTTTTTTAGTCAGGCCCCACCTTGATGAATGTTTATAATCCAAGCCATCCATCCTCTTCCTCAGATCATTTTAGGCGTTGAGCCGAAAAGTGAGGCTGGTCTGGTTTCCTGGCGGGCCATGGTGAAGAAAACAGTGTTCCTACCATTGATATACTCCATAATGTTCCTGTATATCAAAAACCATCCAATATTGGTCTTGATAGGTTCGTATCGAGCCATGGGGACCATTGGCTGGGTTGGATTTGTCTGAGGCGGGCCCCACCTACCAAAAACCACAGGAATTGTGATTTCCAAAAAAAAAAAATAACAAAGGCAGCAGCATCTGCTGCTGTCACTGACAGGGACGGGCGAACGAATTGGCAGGGACCCACGGTCCCAACCATGGGCCCCACAATGATGTGTGTGGGATATCTACTCCGTCCATTGGGTGGGCCCCTTTCACTGTGAGCCCCACCCCAAAAATTAGCCTCATCCAAGGCTCAGGTGGCCCACACCACTGGACACAGTAGGACTGGACACCTACCATTGAAACCCTTTATGGGTCACGAAAGTTTTGTATCAATATGAAATTTGTTTTTCCTCAATCCAAGGTCCACGTGACCTTATGGATTGTTGGATGGCAGATAAATATCACGATGGGCCCAAGGTCCACATGACCTTATGAACAGTTGGATGGCAAATAAACGGTACAATGGGCTCCCAGGTCCACGTGACCTTATGAATAGATTGGATGCAAATAAACAGTACAGTGGGCTTAAGGTTCAAGTGATCTTATGAACAGTTTGGATGGCGCATAAACATTATGGTGGGCCCCAGGTTGGATAGAAAATAAACATTTTAGTGGGCCCTAGGTCCTTGTGACCTCATCAGCAGGTTGGGTGGAAAATAAACATTATGGTGGGCCCCACTTATGTACGTATTGTGTCCACACCTTTCATCAGTGTGGATCTCCACCATGAAGTATGTGATTTATTTATGCCTTCCATCCCTATGGGACCTACCGTGATGCATGAGTTTCATCCAAACTGTTCAACCATTTTGGAGATTATTTTAAGGCTATGTGTTGAGGCCCATCTTGGTGTATTTATGGGCCGTCCATTGAGGCCCTCCTTAAGTTGTATAAGGCCCATATTATGAGGCCCATTGTGACATATGCAAGGCTCATGTGATTATGCCCAGCTTGATGTATTTGTGGCCCGCCCACTAAGGCCCACTTGAGATATATGAGTCCATGGTTTGAGGCCCATTTGATGTATTTGGGCCCTTGGGTCGAGGCCTAACAAGATCTATATAAGGCCCATTGCAATGTGTGATTCATGGCAGACCGTGCCTTGGGAGCAATGATGGTTTGATGTCCATATTTTAAGGATGATGTTGGTTAAATGTCCGCATTGTCACTCTCTCCCTAGGGCCCATTAATAGGCCCATACCTGTAGTATGTAGGCCGTTTAGGCCCATCTTCATTTTGATCAGAGCCCATCACCACATAACATGTATAGTATAGATCCATAATTCATGATCATACGCATCATATGTATGCCTGATATGAGAAGTGACTGATCATAGATATGCCTTCAGGCAGATCGTTTATGGGCTCCCTGACAGGCGGAGTTGCCCCATATGAGCGCTCGGTACGTGCAAGATTATTGCATGTCTGATAGTATGATTCATTCACTTGCATTAGTGTGATTGTGATTACTGTATGCCCCAGTGACATTAGATCTATAGTGTAACACCCTGGTTTTCAGAACCCGAGTATACGACTCGGATTCCAAGAACCCGGGAGTTAGCTGATGATCAACCAATAAATCAAAGTGCGATATAGCGGAAATGAGAATCATGTCATAAATATGGCTTCAAAATAGGAACAATATTTGGGCCCACCCAGCTGGGGGCCACTTACAAAACCTCAAGTTTCCTTAAAACCCGAATGTACTGAAATAGAATAGATGACTAAACTACTGATTCAGCCCGTAGTAGGCTGCCGCTCCCTGCTGCATCTCATCATATGGTTCCTCCTCGACGGCCTCCGCCTCCGGGCCTGCCTCGTCCTCAACGTCTCCCATACTTGCATCCTCTGTACGGTTGAATATTGATGAATGAGTGGCCAGCTCAGTGTGATCTCCCCTCAAGATTACACACCGCCGCCCTAAACGAGGAATAGCATAAAAGCACACAGATAATCCAAAACACAGTATATGCAATCTTGTTAAATGCATGAATGCATGAATGTAATCATCGACCCGGGTAAATCATCCGGACGGTCGGTGCCCCAGGAGAAATATCCAGACAGGCAGTGGGGTCGTCACCCATGGATGTGACTGGTCGTCAGCGCAACACTCAGCGTAATCGCATGGGCATGAGGATCCTGGTCATCATCATAAATCGATCGGCTGGTCATTAACGCAACACGCAGCGTAATCGTATGGGCATAATGATCCAAGCCGTCGTAGTATGCTGTGCATGCATATCTTGCCAGCCCATTATTAGTCCATTTTCAATCAGCCATTTTAGAATGAGCTCACGGTCACTACGGGGAGCGCAAGGCCCAGCGTAGGCCGACGGCTCAGGCATAGTGTCCCACTACCACCATCCCCGGCCCATGAGGCTACCGTCTTAGGGTGCGTGTAGTGCCCGCTAACATGTGGTCAATCAATTCAACATAAGGGGGCCACCACCAATGCTGACTGGGTATGAAATGTTGAAATCATCAAACGTAGCGTTTAAACCATGACGGCATGAATGATACAAGGACGAGTAAACAGCGGTATTTAGAAATGTTATAAAGTTCATCCAAGTCAATTAGGCGGATACCCACATGGATGGTATACCCCATGGTCAACACCCCAACCAAAACCTCCATGTCAGGGACCTACATAGATCACAGCTAGTCTAATTACACCCCAAGCACGGACTCTCTTTTGATAGGAATTCCCATAGAGAGATTTTAGCAATATGTGTGTCATAGCAACATGCGTCACAATTTTGAAGGGAAATAAGGAACAATAACTGAAATCGCATAATGACTGGATTATTCACTTAAACAGTTCAAATAAATAAATATTCTAAATAATAGTAAGCATGAGGACTTTCATGTTAAGCAATTAACTCACAATTCATCATTAGTATAGTTAACCATTTACACTACTAGAACTACTTATTTCTAGTTTAGATAGGGATGGAAAGCTTAAGGGGAGGAGATCATCACCAGACACGTTGTAGAATGCTCCTAGAGGCAAGGTTCCTTGAGAAGACGGTGAATTTCTACCACTCACGCAACTTCCTGCACAATTTTAATTCGTATTTAGACACGAGTCCCAATGTTTAATATATAAGGATAGGTGGAGGGCTGGGAAGCCTTAAACCGAGGTGGTCTCGGCTATACTCGAGGGAAAACGGGCTCACCCAACATGAGTCCCTATCATGATCAAACTGGGTCTAGTCAGGGCCCACTTGATCACTAGATCTGCCCATTCCCTTCTCAGACCCTTAGAGCGAGTTTGCCCACAGGATGGATGGCGTAGATAAATTTCATATGTCAAGGTGGGGTTCACAGAGTTGCCAACTGCAATGGGCCTACATAAAATATATGTATGTATCACCTACACGCATCTGGTGGATCCTACTTGCTTTATTGCATATTACATGCATAGAAGGCTTTCCAGCCCATGACAACAAGTGGGGCTCATTGAGATTGAAATCTTTGAGCACGGCCCACTGTTTTGGACAGTGGGGCCCACCAATGCGTATGTATGCATACACATACATTACCCCACATGTACACTTAACACGGTTCATGATCCAAACGTCCAGGTCTGGACGTCGGTCGATGGACGGCCTAGATTTAAAATACCGCCCACAGCTAAATAGCTGGTGCATACGTACACCAACCATCCATTTTTCAGATGGGTCCATCCAGCCCGGGTTTTATGCAGCGCCCCTGATGGACGGTTTAGGGAAAATCCCATAATCCAGGTGGGCCCCGTGTGCGGTCTACTACTGAGGCAGGGCGTGGCCCGCTTGCTGATGCAAGGTGCGGCCCAGCAGAAGCTCGGTGGAGCCTGACATCAGTCAGCCCACCCGAGATTGGTGAGGCCCATCTGCGTTTTTGGTGAGGCCCAAAGCCATCGCAGCCAGCAAACTTCAACGCAGAACAGTCCCACTGCCGCACGCTGCAGGGACTGTTCTAGGCGTCGGTTTTTCAGATTGAAAATGGTCCGATCCCACCGTTTCTTCAGCCCCAAACTGGGACTGTATGTATCATGGCTCGGCCCCAAACAGGGCCTGATGGAACCCCATCTGGAGTGCAACTCGGCAGCAGCTGAAAGAGCTGGTCTCAATTCACCATCATTGACGCGCCATGATTTCTCAGTTGGGAAGACAACCGTTGCTTGGTTTGTCTACAACACCAAACAGAGCTCCATGCTACTCGACTAGGCCCGTCATGCGGCCGACATTTAGGACTGTTGCCTGACTGGAAACCCAACCATTGTTTGGTCGGTTTTGATTCCAGAACAGGGCCGTTGTATGGTCTGTTGCACACATGTTTTCAGCTCCAAACAGGAGTCGATGAAGACTCGTTCCCCAGCTGAATCACGGCTATCTGGACGGACATTGTTTAGGCCTGGAGTCAGCTTGGAGTCAAGGCCATTGGTTGGCCTAGTTCCATCCCGAAATAGGGTCCCTAAACCGATCGAACTTGGCCTAATGCATAGCCTGCTGGAAGGCACGTTCCCTGCTCAAACTGAGCTTCAGCTGGGTCGGTTTTCTGCCTGGAGCAGGGCCATGGATTGGCTCAGTTCCAGTCTAGAACAGGGACCCAACAACAGAATCATAGCCATTGATTGGCCTGCCTCCTGAGCTAAAAAAAATTACACGGAAGTGAAATGCAGAGGGAAGATGTCTTTCCCCAAGGATGGCTGAATCCTTCCTACCTATGTCAGATTAGAGGATCGATCTCCCTTCTTTCCTCACTCACTCTCCCTTCCTTGCGGTGCCACTACGAGTCCATACTGACCCGACTCAGCCTAGTTTTTCCCACGGCTGAGGCGGTGCAGGATGCACTGAGTTCACCTGGTTGGTCCTTTCTTATCTCTCTCCTTCTCTCTTTTCTCCCACTCTCTTTCCCTTCTGCTTCGTGAAGCTACGATCCCAGCTGACCCGACTCGGTCCGACCTTACAGGGACTGAGTTGGAGCAGCGGGAACCGAGTCCACACCGTCGGCTGGCCACTCTCTCTACCCACACCCACCTCTCTAACTCTCTCCTCTCTTGTTGGTGCGGAACCCAAGGCTACAGGTCTCTTTATATAGAGGGAGAGGGAGGGCACCAATGGCTAGAAGTGCAGTGACTGTGCACGGCTGAGATCCAAAATCAGATATGCACGAGGTCCATCCGTCCGTTTGGATGAAGAGCTGAACTTGGGGCCCACCAGAAAAGCATTCTTTCAGATCTGGTGGGGCCCATCTCGCCGTTTCGTGTGGGTTTTCAGTGGGGAAGATGACCCGATCTTTAATGGCGGATCGACGATTAACGTGCATGGGCACGATCTGATACATCTGGTCGGTCCAGATGGAACCCAGGATCAGCGTGGGGCCTACTTCTCGTGTCCCAAATGTCCATCTCCTCATATCCCACGAGAATCTCCAATTCTCGTGAGATGGAGCTCGAGTTTTCGTCTTCATTGGGTCTCGCCTCGCACCATCGACAGGGATGGAGCCACGTGTCCCCAGGAACGGCTAGGAGAGATCCCGTACCTCCTTCCCAGAGCGGAATGCCGCTCCTCTCCTTTTTCTTACACGGCCCTTGCCCGGCCATTTCTGGAACAGAGGGAGCACGCCTTTCTGTGGAAGTTGGATGGCTGAGATGGCGCCATCGGGCCGATCATGAACCGTCTGACCATTTCCAGATGGGTTCCATTCAACGGATTTTCGCCACATGTAATGAAATGGACGGTGGTTTCCCATCTTTCTCGTCCGTTTACAGCGGCCCACAAAGCTATACGGTTTTGTTAAGCCGGGCCCCTTGGAGAAAATGAACGGTCCAGATGGCTCGAAAAGTGGCTAGGGTGGGCCACTTAGAGGTCCAAAGATTCCTCTTTCAAAAAAGAAATGGAGGGAGAAATGCCGTTTTCTGATTTTTTTGAGAGAGAGTCGGTCAAAGGTCGTTTGACCGACCCCATGGTCCCAGCGCACGTCGCGTGCATGCACTCTTGATGTACGTGCACTGCGTGGGTCCCAATGGGACGTTAGTGCTCCCATCCATACCGTCCATTCGCTCTAGGGGACCCTTATAGGGGTCCCTACCGACTTCTGGGCTGATGGTAAGGCCCAGGTGGGCCGCTATACTCCCCTTTAGGCTATTATTGGCCCATATAACGCGACCCGACGGCCCAGTGGGTCTGATATTTATTTTCAACGGTTAATATCCCATACTGGTCGTGCTGAAGGTTTGATTGCCACTAGCGAGTCCTCAAACATTGGGGATGAGTGCGTCGTGGCAGTCTTTTATTAACATAAATGTTCTAATTAAAATGTTTAGGAAGTCTTACCCTCTACGTATTATGGGGTGCGTTCCGGCACCTGGAGGACTTGGATGGATGACTTTTATTCCAGTTGGAACCTTCGTCCTACACGAACCAAGTTCAAGTCAGCTTGACTCAAGTTAATGTGGGTCTATAAGGGTAACACCCGAGTACCAGAGGTACGGGGTGTTACAGTCTACCCCCCTAAAAAAAAAAATTCGTCCTCGAAATTACCTGAGATGTGCTATTAAACAGATGAGGGTATTTTTCCTTAACTTCTACTTCTCGCTCCCATGTTGCTTCTTCTTCCCCATGGTGTGACCAAAGTACCTTGACTAGAGGTATAGTCTTCGTCCGCAAGACCTGCTCCTTATGGTCCAAGATACGGACAGGTTCCTCGATGTAGGCGGCATCATCTGTCAGCTCGATCTGCTCCCAGCTAACGACGTGCGACTCATCAGGCGTATACTTTTTCAGCATAGATATGTGAAAGACATTGTGAATATTGGCCAATGCAGTGGGTAGTGCAAGGCGGTACGCCACGGTTCCCACTCGATCCAAAATCTCGAACGGGCCGATGAAACGTGGTGCCAGCTTCCCTTTCTGCCCGAATCTCATCAGTCCCTTCATGGGTGACACCTTCAAGAACACATGATCGCCAGCTGCAAACTCCAAGTTACGACGTCGATTGTCTGCATAACTCTTCTGTCTGCTCTGGGCGGTATGCAGACGCTTCCTGACTACGTCAATGACTTGAGTAGTAGCCTGAACCAGCTCTGGTCCCAACAAGCTTCTTTCCCCGATTTCTGCCCAACATTGTGGGGCTCGGCAAGGACGACCATAGAGAGCCTCATATGGTGCCATACCGATGCTGGTTTGGAAGCTGTTATTGTATGCGAATTCCGCTAGTGCCAAGTGGTCGTCCCAGTTGCCCTGAAAGTCTAGGACACACGCCCTTAGCATATCTTCTAAGATCTGATTCACCCTCTCAGTCTGGCCGTCTGTCTGGGGATGGAACGCTGTACTAAACTTGAGTTCCGTGCCCAATTCTTCCTGCAGTCTCTTCCAGAAGGTAGAAGTGAATCTGGAGTCTCGGTCCGATATAATCTCTCGCGGCACTCCATAGGATCGTACAACCTCCCGGATATATAATCTTGCCAAACTATCGGCGGAATCTGCCGTGCGAACTGGGAGGAATCTGGCGGCCTTCGTCAATCGATCAACAATGACCCAGATTGAGTCGTGTTTCCTCTGCGTCTTAGGGAGACCTGATATGAAGTCCATAGAAATGCTGTCCCATTTCCACTCGGCTAGGGGTAATGGCTGAAGGAGACCAGCAGGTTTGCGATGCTCGGCCTTGATTTTCTGGCATACCATGCATTTCGCCACAAAGTCGGCAATGTCCCTCTTCATATTGCTCCACCAGTATTGTCTTTTAACATCGTTATACATCTTAGTACTTCCTGGGTGGATAGCTAACTTGGAATGGTGGGCTTCTACCATTGCTTCCTTTCTTAGTTTAGCATTGTTTGGCACACACACTCGTCCCTGGTATCGAAGCCCGCCGTCATTACCGACCTTCCAGCCTGGCATCTCCTCATTCTTGCATCTCTCTTTCATCTTGACCAGCCATTCATCCTGGTCCTGAGCAGAAATCATGTGTCGGACCAGGGTCGGCTCTGCTGTTAATAGAGCCACATATGCATCCGGTTCGTCGAGGGTGAGCTGGATATCGAAGTCTTGTACGAATTCCATCATCTCCCACTCCTTGATCATCAGGGTGGCTACCAACTCGTGCTTCTTCTTCCGACTCAGAGCATCGGCCACGGAGTTTGCCTTGCCAGGGTGATATGAGATGTCAAAGTGGAAATCCTTAAGTGTTTCCATCCACCGACGCTGGCGCATATTCAGATCTTTCTGCGTGAATATGTACTTCAGGCTTCTGTGGTCGCAGAATAACTGGAAATCTTCTCCATATAGGTAATGCCTCCATATCTTTAAGGCAAATACCACTGCTGCCAATTCTAGGTCATGAGTCGGGTAGTTCTCTTCGTGCTTCTTCAATTGACGAGAGGCATAAGCGATCACTTTGTCGTTCTGCATCAGAACGCAACCAAGGCCCAATTTTGAGGCATCGCTATACACTACGAACCTCTCCCCTTCTTGTGGAAGAGTGAGCACTGGTGCAGACGTTAACCTCATCTTCAACTCCTGGAATGCCGCCTCGGTGTTTTCGTCCCAAACGAACCGAGCATTCTTCCTTGTTAGTTGAGTGAGCGGTCGTGCGATTCTGGAGAATTCCTTAATGAAACGTCGGTAGTACCCGGCCGTTCCTAGGAAACTCCGAACTTCGGTCACCGTAGTGGGCTGCTCCCACTTAGATACTGCTTCTACCTTTGCTGGATCGACCGCTATTCCCTCTGCTTTTACTACATGCCCCAAGAATTTCACTTCCTGCTCCCAAAACTCGCATTTAGACAATTTAGCGTACAGTTGGTTGTCTTTTAGCGTACTTAGGATCGTACGCAGATGCTCTTCATGCTCTTCTTGGCTTTTGGAGTAGACCAAAATATCGTCGATGAATACGATTACGAATCGGTCCAAATAAGGCATGAAAACTCGATTCATGAGGTCCATAAAAACTGCCGGAGCATTTGTGAGGCCAAAGGACATTACTAGGAACTCGTAATGCCCATAACGAGTCCTAAAGGCCATTTTCGGGATGTCCTCATCCCTGATCCTCAACTGGTGATATCCTGAACGCAGGTCTATCTTAGAGAAGTACTTGGCATCCTTCAACTGATCAAATAGGTCATCGATACGCGGTAGGGGATATTTGTTCTTCATTGTCACATTGTTCAGTTTCCTATAGTCTATACAGAGACGCATCGACCCGTCCTTCTTTTTGAGAACCGGTGCTCTCCAAGGAGAAATGCTGGGACGGATAAAGCCTTGAGTTAGCAGCTCATCAATCTGACTCCTCAACTCCTCCATCTCGCAAGGAGGCATGCGAAACGGATGGAGTGATATAGGAGCAGTCCCTGGCTTGAGGTCAATGCAGAAGTCTATCACTCTTCAAGGGGGTAGCCCTGGTATTTCTTGAAATACTTCGGAGAAATCTCGGACTACCGGTATCCATCTGATGGTGACTTCTATTGACTCAGCTTCCTCTAGAGCCTGCAGGCTCTCAAATTCTTGGCATCTACCCCTACCTTTCAAGGTGAAAGAGGCTTGCCCTAGGATGAATATAGTCACTATTTTATCATGACAATCCATGACCGCGTGCACCAACGTAAGCTAGTCCATCCCAAGAATGACATCGAAATGTCTAACAGACATGATAATTAGGTCTACAGCGACCTCGCGATTTGCAAGCGTGATGGGACATGCTCTACACACTTTATCAGTTTCCACAAACTTGCCCATAGGGGATGCTACAACTAAGGGAACATGCATCCTAGTAGTGTTTAATACTAGTTTAGATGCAATAGCAGAATCAATAAAGGATAGAGTTGCACCAGAATCGAAAAGAGTGAGTACAGGGGTACCGTTAATGTGTGTTGTGCCATGGATAGTCTGAAGAGGGTCCTGCTCGGCCTCGGTGGCGGCAACAGTTATACTCGTGCTGGGGAAGCCCTCTGTTGTACCGGGGGGCCCTGCCTCGGCTGCTGAGGCCTTAGTGCTGCTCTTGCTGCACCCTGGTTCTGTGGTGGTTGATTCCCCCGAGGTGGAATGCCTTGATCCCTCAACCTTCGAAAACAATTCGAGGTGTTGTGGTTGTTCTTCCCACAGTAACTGCAGCCTCCACCAGGAGGCAAAGGCGGTGCTCGCGCGGACAGTGGCCTGGGTTTCCCTGTAGGGAGAGGTGGGGCAGGAGGGGGCTATCTCAGTCGGAACGGGGCATCCCGAGTCGGTGGGCGGGAACGAACGGTGCGTTCAAAGTCTTTTTCCACCCGCATTGCTTTATCTACCAGTTCCGGGAGGTCCCCGAAATCCCATGTGCATAGACGGGATTGTATCCTGGGCTTCAGTCCTTCCTTAAACTTCTCCAGTTTGTACTCCTCATCCTCTAGGGCCTTTGGTATGTATCGTGATAGTTCATCGAACTTCGCCTCGTACTGGGCGACTGTCATATTTTCCTGTTCCAACTTCAGGAACTGTGCAATCTTGGCGCTCCGGCATGAACGTGGGAAATACTTCTCCAGGAACTTTGTCCTGAAGCCTGCCCAAGTCCATGCATAACCAGTTGGCACCCCTCTCTGTACGCTGCTCCACCAGTTCTCGGCTTCTCCCTCGAGCAGGTACACGGCTAAAGTGACCCTCTGAGAGTCAGTACACTCTAAAGGCCCCATCATCTTGGCGATTTTCGTCAGCCAGTGTTCAGCTTGGACGGGATCGGGTGCTCCCCCAAAAGTCGGCGGACGGAGTCGCATGAATCGTTCGAACACATCAGAACTTCTGGTATCCCTGTCCCTAGATGCTGCCCGAAGGGCCTCCATTACCAGTGCGTGCATATCCTGCTGCTGCCTGACAAATGTGTCTTGCTGCTGTTGCATAGTGGCAGCCATTTGTACAAAGGCTGCGAAAGCTGCCGTCTCTGTCACTGTCTCCGCTTGTGCGTCTACCGAGGGCGTCCTTCGCTCAAAGTATGGTGAGGGCAGTTCTGATGGAATGAATTGGGGGGAAGGAGAATCCCCCACTGCTTCTGACCCTATATCATTGTTTGCCATCCCAGGGGGAAGACCTGGTGTGTAGACCAGGCTCCGTTCTCTCTGGCGCTCTGTCGATGGTATAGGGTGGATGTCGATCGTGTGAGTCTGACGTGACCGTGTCACAGGCGGCATGGCTTCCTGCGAATTTAGAGTTTCGAGGTTCAGGAATGGAAGTGAAAAGGACGGTTCCTAACTAATATGAGACATTACAAGGGAAGAATTTTGCAGTTGTATGACGGGGAAGTTCATCCTTCAGTTAGTACCTTTGGTTTAGATTTTCCAAGGGAGCTAAGGTTTTTGTTTCTAGGTTTTGTTATTTTCCAGGGGATTCTAGGTGCTTTGCATGCCAAGTCTTTTCAAACTAGTCAGGATCTCAAATATTCATCATTACTAATGCTAAGGAAACTAAGTGTTCTTGTTTCTAGGTTCATTCACCCTAGCTATTCTTCTAAGGGAAGAGTTTCGAAGTTTTGCCTAGGTTAATTTCTTGAGGTACATGTGTTGTCCCCACAGCCAGGCTGTCTCAAACTCCGCTTTGATACCAACTTGTAACACCCTGGTTTTCAGATCCCGAGTATACGACTCGGATTCCAAGAACCCAGGAGTTAGCTGATGATCAACCAATAAATCAAAGTGCGATATAGCGAAAATGAGAATCATGTCATAAATATGGCTTCAAAATAGGAACAATATTCGGGCTCACCCAGCTGGGGGACACTTACAAAACCTCAAGTTTCCTTAAAACCCGAATGTGCTGAAATAGAATAGATGACTAAACTACTGATTCAGCCCGTAGTAGGCTGCCGCCTCCTGCTGCATCTCATCATATGGCTCCTCTTCGACGGCCTTCGCCTCCGGGCCTGCCTCGTCCTCAACGTTTCCCGTACCTGCATCCTCTGTATGGTTGAATATTGATGAATGAGTGGTCAGCTCAGTGTGATCTCCCCTCAAGATTACACATCGCCGCCCTAAATGAGGAATATCATAAGAGTACACAGATAATCCAAACATAGTATATGCAATCTTGTTTAATGCATGAATGCATGAATGTAATTATGGACCCGGGTAAATCATCTGGACGGTCGGTGCCCCAGGAAAACCTTCGGATGGACATTGGGGTTGTCACCCATGGATGTGATTGGTCGTCAGCGCAACACTCAGCGTAATCGCATGGGCATGAGGATCCTGGTCATCATCATAAATCGATCGGCCGGTCATTAGCGCAACACGCAGCGTAATCGTATGGGCATAATGATCCAAGCCGTCGTAGTATACTGTGCATGCATGTCTTGCCAGCCCATTATTAGTCCATTTTCAATCAGCCATTTTAAAATGAGCTCACGGTCACTACGGGGAGCGCAAGGCCCAGCGTAGGCCGACGGCTCGGGCATAGTGTCCCACTACCACCATCCCCGGCCCATGAGGCTACCGTCTTAGGGTGCGTGTAGTGCCCGCTGACATGTGGTCAATCAATTCAACATAAGGGGGCCACCACCAATGCTGACTGGGTATGAAATGTTGAAATCATCAAACGTAGCGTTTAAACAATGACGGCATGAATGATACAAGGACGAGTAAACAGTGGTATTTAGAAATGTTATAAAGTTTATCCAAGTCAATTAGGCGGATACCCACATGGATGGTATACCCCATGGTCAACACCCCAACCAAAACCTCCATGTCAGGGACCTACATAGATCACAGCTAGTCTAATTACACCCCAAGCACGGACTCTCTTTTGATAGGAGTTCCCATAGAGAGATTTTAGCAATATGTGTGTCATAGCAACATGCGTCACAATTTTGAAGGGAAATAAGGAACAATAACTGAAATCGCATGATGACTGGATTATTCACTTATACAGTTCAAATAAATAAATATTCTAAACAATAGTAAGCATGAGGACTTTCATGTTAAGCAAATAACTCACAATTCATCATTAGTATAGTTAACCATTTACACTACAAGAACTACTTATTTCTAGTTTAGATAGGGATGGAAAGCTTAAGGGGAGGAGATCACCACCAGACACGTTGTAGAATGCTCCTAGAGGCAAGGTTCCTTGAGAAGACGGTGAATTTCTACCACTCACGCAACTTCCTGCACAATTTTAATTCGTATTTAGACATGAGTCCCAATGTTTAATATATAAGGATGGGTGGAGGGCTGGGAGGCCTTAAACCGAGGTGGTCTCGGCTATACTCGAGGGAAAACGGGCTCACCCAACATGAGTCCCTATCATGATCAAACTGGGTCTAGTCAGGGCCCACTTGATCACTAGATCTGCCCATTCCCTTCTCAGACCCTTAGAGCGAGTTTGCCCACAGGATGGATGGCGTAGATAAATTTCATATGTCAAGGTGGGGTTCACAGAGTTGCCAACTGCAATGGGCCTACATAAAATATATGTATGTATCACCTACACGCATCTGGTGGATCCTACTTGCTTTATTGCATATTACATGCACAGAAGGCTTTCCGGCCCATGACAACAAGTGGGGCTCATTGAGATTGAAATCTTTGAGCACGGCCCACTGTTTTGGACAGTGGGGCCCACCAATGCGTATGTATGCATACACATACATTACTCCACATGTACACTTAACACGGTTCATGATCCAAACGTCCAGGTCTGGACGTCGGTCGATGGACGGCCTAGATTTAAAATACCGCCCACAGCTAAATAGCTGGTGCATACGTACACCAACCATCCATTTCTCAGATGGGTTCATCCAGCCCGGGTTTTATGCAGCGCCCCTGATGGACGGTTTAGGGAAAATCCCATAATCTAGGTGGGCCCCGTGTGCGGTCTACTACTGAGGCAGGGTGTGGCCCGCTTGCTGATGCAAGGTGCGGCCCAGCAGAAGCTCGGTGGAGCCTGACATCAGTCAGCCCACCCGAGATTGGTGAGGCCCATCTGCGTTTTTGGTGAGGCCCAAAGCCATCGCAGCCAGCAAACTTCAACGCAGAACAGTCCCACTGCCGCACGCTGCAGGGACTGTTCTAGGCGTCGGTTTTTCAGATTGAAAATGGTCCGATCCCACCGTTTCTTCAGCCCCAAACTGGGACTGTATGTATCATGGCTCGGCCCCAAACAGGGCCTGATGGAACCCCATCTGGAGTGCAACTCGGCAGCAGCTGAAAGAGCTGGTCTCAATTCACCATCATTGACGCGCCATGATTTCTCAGTTGGGAAGACAACCGTTGCTTGGTTTGTCTACAACACCAAACAGAGCTCCATGCTACTCGACTAGGCCCGTCATGCGGCCGACATTTAGGACTGTTGCCTGACTGGAAACCCAACCATTGTTTGGTCGGTTTTGATTCCAGAACAGGGCCGTTGTATGGTCTGTTGCACACATGTTTTCAGCTCCAAACAGGAGTCGATGAAGACTCGTTCCCCAGCTGAATCACAGCTATCTGGACGGACATTGTTTAGGCCTGGAGTCAGCTTGGAGTCAAGGCCATTGGTTGGCCTAGTTCCATCCCGAAATAGGGTCCCTAAACCGATCGAACTTGGCCTAATGCATAGCCTGCTGGAAGGCACGTTCCCTGCTCAAACTGAGCTTCAGCTGGGTCGGTTTTCTGCCTGGAGCAGGGCCATGGATTGGCTCAGTTCCAGTCTAGAACAGGGACCCAACAACAGAATCATAGCCATTGATTGGCCTGCCTCCTGAGCTAAAAAAAATTACACGGAAGTGAAATGCAGAGGGAAGATGTCTTTCCCCAAGGATGGCTGAATCCTTCCTACCTATGTCAGATTAGAGGATCGATCTCCCTTCTTTCCTCACTCACTCTCCCTTCCTTGCGGTGCCACTACGAGTCCATACTGACCCGACTCAGCCTAGTTTTCCCACGGCTGAGGCGGTGCAGGGTGCACCGAGTTCACCTGGTTGGTCCTTTCTTATCTCTCTCCTTCTCTCTTTTCTCCCACTCTCTTTCCCTTCTGCTTCGTGAAGCTACGATCCCAGCTGACCCGACTCGGTCCGACCTTACAGGGACTGAGTTGGAGCAGCGGGAACCGAGTCCACACCGTCGGCTGGCCACTCTCTCTACCCACACCCACCTCTCTAACTCTCTCCTCTCTTGTTGGTGCGGAACCCAAGGCTACAGGTCTCTTTATATAGAGGGAGAGGGAGGGCACCAATGGCTAGAAGTGCAGTGACTGTGCACGGCTGAGATCCAAAATCAGATATGCACGAGGTCCATCCGTCCGTTTGGATGAAGAGCTGAACTTGGGGCCCACCAGAAAAGCATTCTTTCAGATCTGGTGGGGCCCATCTCGCCGTTTCGTGTGGGTTTTCAGTGGGGAAGATGACCCGATCTTTAATGGCGGATCGACGATTAACGTGCATGGGCACGATCTGATACATCTGGTCGGTCCAGATGGAACCCAGGATCAGCGTGGGGCCTACTTCTCGTGTCCCAAATGTCCATCTCCTCATATCCCACGAGAATCTCCAATTCTCGTGAGATGGAGCTCGAGTTTTCGTCTTCATTGGGTCTCGCCTCGCACCATCGACAGGGATGGAGCCACGTGTCCCCAGGAACGGCTAGGAGAGATCCCGTACCTCCTTCCCAGAGCGGAATGCCGCTCCTCTCCTTTTTCTTACACGGCCCTTGCCCGGCCATTTCTGGAACAGAGGGAGCACGCCTTTCTGTGGAAGTTGGATGGCTGAGATGGCGCCATCGGGCCGATCATGAACCGTCTGACCATTTCCAGATGGGTTCCATTCAACGGATTTTCGCCACATGTAATGAAATGGACGGTGGTTTCCCATCTTTCTCGTCCGTTTACAGCGGCCCACAAAGCTATACGGTTTTGTTAAGCCGGGCCCCTTGGAGAAAATGAACGGTCCAGATGGCTCGAAAAGTGGCTAGGGTGGGCCACTTAGAGGTCCAAAGATTCCTCTTTCAAAAAAGAAATGGAGGGAGAAATGCCGTTTTCTGATTTTTTTGAGAGAGAGTCGGTCAAAGGTCGTTTGACCGACCCCATGGTCCCAGCGCACGTCGCGTGCATGCACTCTTGATGTACGTGCACTGCGTGGGTCCCAATGGGACGTTAGTGCTCCCATCCATACCGTCCATTCGCTCTAGGGGACCCTTATAGGGGTCCCTACCGACTTCTGGGCTGATGGTAAGGCCCAGGTGGGCCGCTATACTCCCCTTTAGGCTATTATTGGCCCATATAACGCGACCCGACGGCCCAGTGGGTCTGATATTTATTTTCAACGGTTAATATCCCATACTGGTCGTGCTGAAGGTTTGATTGCCACTAGCGAGTCCTCAAACATTGGGGATGAGTGCGTCGTGGCAGTCTTTTATTAACATAAATGTTCTAATTAAAATGTTTAGGAAGTCTTACCCTCTACGTATTATGGGGTGCGTTCCGGCACCTGGAGGACTTGGATGGATGACTTTTATTCCAGTTGGAACCTTCGTCCTACACGAACCAAGTTCAAGTCAGCTTGACTCAAGTTAATGTGGGTCTATAAGGGTAACACCCGAGTACCAGAGGTACGGGGTGTTACATATAGCCTCCATAGACATATCGTGGGTGGTTGGATTGGATACCCGAAATATTGTTACTAAGCATCGGGGCGCCATAAATGTCCTTGGGTGAAAATTCCTAAACCCGATGGTACCAGAGGATGACTCCAACGTCGAGATCGAGTGTATATATGAGCGCACGAGGGTCGAATACCAGGAGGCCATGTCTCCCACTGTCATGGTCGGTTGGAAAGGGGTGTGGCCTTACTCGCCCAAGGGTAGGGGGCAATACTAGGCTAAGTTTGACTAGGTCGTGAATGGGTCCCCTATCGTCATGCCAGATAGGTATTGGTAGACTATTGGCCAAGAGGATAGTGAGGTTTTTCACGCTCACTTGGACTATGTGGCTAGGAGAGCGGCAGTGCCACTTGGAGTGTACTAAACCCCGGTGATTATCCAAAATGAGAACTTTACTGATATATGATAGGATTGGCATGCTTGAGTTGCATCTCACATCGCATGGCCGTGTTATGGTCGATAACATTCTTATCTTGCACCGTATAGCCTTGGTACGACTGATTGCATTCATGTACTCATCAGCATGATTCCGCATTACTCTGACGTTGAATTCTGAGCACGCTTATATTGCGCACACACTTACACCACCCTCTAAGCTTTCTATAAGCTTATGCACGATTGATGCGTGCAGGTGACGCCAGGATGTAGCCGTAGCCTCGTCAGAGTTGGAGCATACAGTTAAGTTTCTGGAGTTTTGTTACTTTCGTTATATTATATTTCCCTTTCATAAGCACTGTATTTAAAAGTTTTTTATCATAGTGGATTTTGTGATGGTGTTCTTGTGGTTATTATTCGTGGGTTATGCTTATGGTTATACTCTTTATGAATTAAATTGATATTAGAAATCCTTATTGTAGGATCCCAGGATCAGAACCTGGTAAATGGGTGTCGGGACCTGAGAATGGGGTTCTACGGAGGCTGTCGGAGCCAGATTCGGCGATCGGGAATTTTGTGAGCTCGGTTTATGAGTTCGGGGCATGACATACATGGACTGTGGCACCTGTATCATACCACCAACCAGGAATTTTCTCTTAAACTAGGTTCACTTCTGTGACCATGGTTACGATATCATCGTCTACTGCATTAGCCTCTTTCTTAGACTTTTTTCGGTCCCTACAGACTTCGGCGAAATGCCCAGTTTTGCCGCAGGCATAGCAAGCTCCCTTAAGTTTACCATATTTCTTCTTTTAGATTTTCTTGAATTTCTCTTGATCTTTGTTAAGTTTAAAGGAATTAGCTTTCTCATAGAAATTATTTTGGGATGGTCGTTCTACTACGTTCACCTTGAATGAGGATGCACCATTAGCATCATCCTTCTTGTCTCGGTTACCGGATTCTTCTTCAATACGAAGATGCTTCTAGATTTGTTCCAGGGTGAATTCTTCGAATTTATACAATAGTTTCTTCCTGTAGTCTTTCCAACTCGGAGACAATTTTGCGATAATAGATCTGACTTGAAAGGATTCAGGAAGATCAATTTTTATGGCTTTTTTTTTTACAATAAGCTGCAGTTTTTGAATTTGGGCAAGCAGTGGTAGATTGTTTA
Source organism: Magnolia sinica (assembly GCF_029962835.1). Taxonomy (NCBI): domain Eukaryota; kingdom Viridiplantae; phylum Streptophyta; class Magnoliopsida; order Magnoliales; family Magnoliaceae; genus Magnolia; species Magnolia sinica. Next base: position 21,231,614 of record NC_080582.1, on the reverse strand, counting down.
CCATTGTGAAGTCGAAATACCTGACAATTAGAAATTTCTGTGTACCTTCCTCTTTAGCCTTGTACTTGTAGGCCAGCGCGCTCCAAATTTCTTTCGATGATGTGGTCCCCATATATAAATCGTACAATTGATCAGAGAGAGCATTGAGGATATGGCCACGACATAGTAGTTCATCTTCTTGTCGTTTGATCCTAGCAGCATCCTGTTTTGGAGTGTCAGTGTCCTTTGCTTCAGGCAGAGGCTGGAGAGTTGGGTCCAGGATGTAAAAGATCTTCAGAGTGGTCAGCTGGAGTTTCAGCTTGTCCTGTCATCTAGTGAAATTTGAACCATCGAATTGGTCCAATCAGATCAGATCCTGGTTCATCAGTTTGACTGATGCAGCACTTTTGGTGTCCATGGAATCACGCATTAAGATTGTTAGAAATTGATGTTTGGATATACCGAAAAAATATAAAAAATAAATGTAAGAAAAATTATTTCACTAAGCTGAATCACGTATAGAATACGTTGTCCTTAAAGTGTGATTCGCCCCCTTATCAATTGTTGATGGGTTACAAGCGAATTGCTTCCAGGATAAGACAAGCCTGTTCTGAATTCAGCGTGCAGCAACCACGATGGGTCCACTATAGAACGATGTAACACAATTGATCTGTTCTGGCAGGATCAGATAGAGAGAAATGTTCACAGTATTCACTAAGGAGATTTGGATAGTTCTGATGGGAGAGATGGTGTGTTGAGATGATGAAATCGGACTAGAATGGTCTAGTTTATATAGGCATCAGGTATAACACCATTGTTGTGTGGTATTTAATGGTACAGAACGTTTGAAAAACATTTTTGGCCATTGACAATTAATCCCAGATGTTTCTGGTCGTCAGATCAAAAGATCTGACCGTTGGATCATCCTGGCTCGTCTGTTTTCGGACCGTCGTGGCTTTCAAGGTGGCTATCCATTTTTAGAAATGGCTGGACGTTTCGGATTTAAAATCCAACCGTTCTCAGTCACCTATAAAATGTAGGCTCATTTCAGATTTTCATATCCACCGCCCTAAGGCTCTGACCAGACCTATCACACCGCGATCGCACCATCTCGTGCTGGTTCGCGTAAGGTCACGAGGGAGCGACCACTCTGCGACATGATGCACACGTGCGAAGTGCGCCTCTAGCGCCACTACAACCACACTGCCTCACTGCCCACGCCCGTGCCCAAGCCCGAGTGCGTGCGCATGCGTGCAACCCGAGTATCACCTCCTCCAAAAACTCCAAGTAAGAATACTCTTCACAAGTTCTCATATAAACCACAAAACTTTTCTTTACATTTCCGATGTGGGACAAAGCACACACACTGCACTTTTGAATTCAAAATTTAAAAAAGTGTTTTGGCGGGAAATTCTTGAAAATTTGAAAATTTGAAATTTCTTTTTTTCAAAAAACCATTGATTTTCAACAGCATATGCAGTTAAACCTCTCTCCAACGGCTATTTTCCAACCTATATAAAACTCATTCAAATCACTCGCCCACTCCATCCACCTGACCAGTATTCCATGTCGCACTACGACTCGCACTCGTCTCGTACCAGTTCACGTAAGGTTGCAAAGGAGTGACCCATCTGCAACATGATGCGCACGTGCAAAGTCTGCCACTAGCACCTCTACAACCACACTACCTCACATACCCACACCCTTAAACTGAGACTGAGCCCGAGTAACAAAATCTTTTATTACAGATATATATATATATATATTATTTTAAAATATTTTTAATCAATATTTTTCATAACACTCCATCCCTGTCATGTGCCCAGTTGGTGCACAAGGGGCTCCATGGTTAGGCTGTCGGGCCCAATAAATTTCACCGTAAAAGGTAAGCGTGGCCAAAATAGTCCAAATCGATAGATCCTAGACAACCATTTTAAAAAAAAAAAATTCTTTGTTCTTTTTCCTTCTTATTAAAGTTGTTTATCCCTTTGCCACCATTTGAAGCTTTGTAATCTTTTAATCCAAAATATTTTTCTTGTCTACCATGAGTTTCAGTCGTGTGCCATCAGTAGCTAAGGTCCACTAAACAAACCATTTAGATGCACTCCCCACCAGCTTCTCATGTTAAGTATCCCATTAAAAGTTGTTCAGTTGAGCGAGGCATGGATTCTAAAAATAGGCAATTAGGCCACATCGCTCGTGATAGATTAAAAAGGCTTGTGCGTAAAGAATTCTTTACTCTCCGGACTTCTCAGACTTTAAGGTCTGCATATATTGTATTAAAGGTAAACATACTAGAACGAGAAAAAAATGGTGTCACTAGGAGCGTAAGAATCTTGGAAGTGATTCATACAAGCATCTGCAAACCATTCCCTACAATATCTTGGAATTGGCAGAAGTATTTTATCACTTTTATAGACGACTACTCTCGTTATGAGAATCTATATCTTATTAACGAGAAATCAAATGCTTTGGATATATTTAAGATATATAAGACTGAAGTCAAGAATTAAGTCGATAGAAAAGATCAACGTTGTCAGATCCGATCGTGGTGGTGAGTACTATAGAAGGTATGACGAATCTGAACATAACTCAGGGTCATTTTCTAGATACTTACAAGATTGTGGCATCGGCGCTCAGTATACCATGCCTAATACTCCGGAACAGAATAGTGTAACAGAAAGGTGTAATCGCACCCTAAAGGACATGGTGCAGTCTATAATTAGTAATTTAACGTTGTTAAAATATTTGTAGGGTGATGCATTAAAAATAGCTATGTATATCCTAAATAGAGTCCCTAATAAGGCTGTAATGAAAACTTCATATGAATCGTGGACAGGGTGAAAGTCTAGTTTATGATACTTTCATGTATGAGGTTGTCATGTATAAGGCAAACCATATAACCCGCATGAAAGAAAGCTTGGCCCCATAATGGTTAGTTGCTTCTTTATTTGATACCCAAAGAGATTTAAATGATCCGAAATTTTAGTGTCCATTATATTCCATGAGAGTCATTGAGACTGCGAATGCTAGGTTTATTAAAAATACTAAAGATAGTGGAAGCATGAACTTAAGAAATATTGTATTTGAGGAAGAGTGGATTATGATTCCCACCACAATCGTTCAAAGTAGCATGGTCGTCCATCCAACAGCGGACCTTGAGATCCCTATGAATGACCATGTATAGCCTCAAATACAATCCATTGATGAGGAAATAAAAAACTTAATTTAGAATAATGAGCATTAAGACATTCACATAAAAAGAGAAGATTTGTGATTCCAGACAAGTATATCATCTATTTGCAGGAGCATGAATTTGACAACATGGCTGAAAATAATCATGTATTTTTTTTACAAGTCGAACAAAGTGTGAATTTTTCTCATTGATTCGATGCCATAGATGATGAATTGAAATCTATAAGGAATAACAAAATCTGGGACATTTCTGAATTGCCTGAAGGGATTAGGCTGATTGGTTGCAAGTGAGAATTCAAAACCAAACGGGACGTTAAGGGCAATATCAAAGGTATAAAACCAAGCTAGTTGGAAAGGGTTTCAATCAGCCTGAGGGCATTGACTTTAAGGAAACTTTCTCACCCATGTCCAAGAATACTCATTTAGGATCACTATGGATTTAGCGGCTTATATGAATTTAGAGTTACATCAAATGAACGTGAAAACTGTGTTTCTCAATGGAGATCTAAGTGAGATCGTGTATATATTGCAACCAAAATGCTTCAAAGCCAAAGGCTCAGAACATCTGGTCTACAACCTCAAGAAGTTCATTTATGGGTTGAAACAGGCATCACGATAGTTGTACTTAAAGTTTCATGAAGTCGTTTCCTAATATGGTTTCATTAAAAACACTACTGATGAGTGTATATATGTGAACATCAGTGTGAGTAAGTTATTATTTTAGTCTTGTATACTCATTTTTCGAAAACCTTAGTGTTAACCTTCAAAGATAGCGTGCACACACACACACACATATGGGAAATGGTACTATGAGGTCGAGCACATGCACACTTAACATAAGGTCGAGTGGTGTCTTGACGTGAGCCATTGGATGATAAATTTTTAGAACATACAGTGGAGATGTCATTCTCAAAAGAAGGGCAAAACTAACTAAATCGGCATTATACAACATTGGCAGTGTGTTGTCATCACCAATTTTGTGAGGCCCTCCATGATATCCACACCATCTATCTATTTTGATAGATCATTTTAGGACATGAGCGCAAACCTGATGCAGATCCAAAGCTCAAGTGTACCACAACACAGAAAGTAGTAGGGACAATGATGCCCACCATTGAAACCTTTCCATGGCCCATCATGATGTCTATTATCCATCCAACCTTTCCGTAATGTCACACAAAATTGGATGAAGGGACCAAATAAATATCATCTTGATCCAAAACTTTTGTGGCCCCGAGAAGTTTTCAATGGTAGGCATTCAATCCCTACTACTTTTTGCGTTTTGGTCCACTTAAGCTTTGGATCTACTTAATTTTCTGTGCTAATGCCCAAAAATAATTTTACCAAATGGATGGAATGCGTGGATATAATACTTACATCATGGTGGGGCCCATAGAACTTGGTGACAACAACACACCACCAAGGTCGGTGGTGTGTGGCACACCAGCCATTCTGCTTCTGACGCAGAAGGAAGCAGATTAGATGCGGCCTCAGCCTAACTTAAGACAGTGCATCCCTTACCGCGGGGCCCAACTTGATCAACATATTGTATACCCACATAGTCCATCTATTTTGGAAGATAATTTTAAGTCATGATTTCAAAAATGAAGAAGATTTAATTCTCAAGTAGACCAGACTATCGGAAATAGTGGTGATTGAATACTCTACCATTAAAAACTTCCCATGGGCCACTGTAATGTTTACATCATGCTTATTTGCCATCTAACATGAAAGAAGTCCAAAAAAATAAATATCAGCTTCATCCAAAATTTAAGTGGCCCATTAATTGTCAATCACAACTTTTTCCTAAGGTTTGGTCCACCTAAGAATTGGATTTCCTTCAGGTTCTGAATCATATCCTAAAATGATCTATAAAAAATAGATGGGCGGCGTGGATATATATAAAATGCATACGTCAATGTGGGCCTACTATAAGGGCCGCACCTTCTTGGGTGAGGCCGGAGCCGCGCCTAATACATTCCCCATGCAGACAACTTGTCATCTGGATTAGGTGGGAAGGAATTTTTATCTACACAAACATAGGTGGGCCCATTATAATGTTTGTGAGAAATCCACTCCATTCATTCATTTTATCAGTTCATGTTAGGACGTGGGAAAAACAACGAGGTATATTTAGAACTCAAGTGGGCCACAAAAAAAAAGTGAGTAGGGAAATACCTACTATTGAAACCTTCCTAAGGTCTACCATTATTCTTATATGCATCCATACCGTTCAGTCGTTCAAAAGGTCATTTATACTGGGACGAAATGAAAATACAAAAATATTACCTCAATCCAAAACTTCTGTAACCCCACCAATGTTCAATAACATACTTCCAATCCTCATTGTTTCATGTTGTGCGGTCCACTTGAGTTTTGGATCTACCCCATTTTATGTCTCATGCCCTAACATGACATGGAAAAACGGATGGATGGTGTGGATTTCACAGAACATGCTGGTGGGCCCTAAGTAGCTTCCTATCACATTAAGCTTCTTCGAGAGGTTGTCATAGCTTCTTGTCACATTGCACATTTTTAATGTTTATCATCCAAGCTCAAGCGAACACATGACTCGACCTTATGTTAAGGTTGCATTCGCTCGACCTCATGGTACCATTTTCACACACACACACACACATACACACACACACACACACATATATATTGACCCTTACTCTTGCTCCGGTGGTAGACTCTTAGGAGTTTCAACACTTGGTCAAGGGTTCGAGTATCCATAGGTGGTGAAATTCCACTATGGCGTGAGTGTGTGTGTGTGTGTGTGTGTGTGTGTGTGTAAAGCATTTTAGCGAGAGAGAACCAAATCAAGCATAAAGGAAAGTCCAAATATACATATCAAAATATTTAAGTGGCTTCTTGAAGGCTTATACAAACCAAAGTCCAAAGTCTTTACAAATACATGAAAGTACAAATTCAATAAGGATGAAATCTATAATCTAGAGCCGCGAGATCATCTAGCTTCTCATGCTTCACATGAGCACCAACATGCTTGTCATCTATGTCTCTTGCACATTGAATATGGTTTGATAACGTCATTAACTATCTCAGTGAGGTATAACCCCCAAGATTTATAAAAACACCACGATAGTTAAGCATAGTTGTCAAGAACAATCTATAATGAATATTGTACAATGACCATCATAATAATAAGACAGAGTTCATCAGACATGCATACATTAAAAAAAATGACAATGATATTCTTGTTTACATTCATGAATGCACTCACATGATCACAGACCTGAGGATGATCATCCACCTGGCAAAAAGGTCGCCTATGGAGAACTAGCCACTCGAAAAAGTACTCAAGGTATGCTTAAGGGGAACTAGCCACCAGAAAAAAACCATGTAACGAGGATACCTAAGGTGAACTAGCCTCCCGGAGAAGTACTCTACGATACGCCTAAGGAGAAGTAGGCACCCGAAAAGTCCATGCGAAAAGGACAAGCCACAGTAGTTCAAATGCGTGTGACGATAGCTTAGGAACACCGGGTAAAATACTCTATAGTACAACCCATAGTGACTTAAGAAACTCCGTGTCTTATATCGACCACCTGGTAAAGTCTGCATGCCATGAAATGTATGATTAGCCCAACCATTATTATTTCAATCATTTTAAGAAAGCTCAAAGGTCACTCGGCAAGGCCAAAAACTCGAGCATAATGTCTCATACCACCATCCCTGACTCATGAGACTTCAACGACTAGGATGTTTAATGATGACCACTTCAACTAGTGACCAATCATAGTTTAATAAGTGAAACTTACCATCATAAAGTTATACAAAATTAGTTTATCAAAGCCAAATATGGCAAATAGTCTATCAAAGCCACATAGGGCAAAAGATTCACAAAATGATAAGTCCACAACGTAATTTCATTTAATCAATTAGACAAAGAGTCATTAGTTTGAGGACCTCCAAAAACACCATCAAGTAATCACAAGTGGTAAAACAAGCCATGTACAATATCAATAACATTTACACATATAAAGTGTTCATTTAAAACCAGAATAGGAATATTTGAGTTCCATAGCATGTTCAAATATTTGAATTTAAATCAAATCATCAATTAATTATAAAGGATTACTGAAATAGAAATTAACATTTATCATCATTTTCAATAAATATTATATTAAGCAATTAATAAGATAAATGAATGAAGCTAACTATCATGATATAGAAAAGCTTGAAGGGTGATTGTCACGCCCCAAACTCAGAAATCGGGCTCACAAAATTCCCGATCACCGAATCTGGCGCCGACAGCCTCCGTAGTACCCCATTCTCGGCTCCCGACACCTATATACCAGGTTTCGATCCTGGGATGCTACAAGGAGGATTTCAAATCATCAGTTCAATTATAATGAGTATAACCAAAAGCATAACCCACGAACAATAACCACAAGAACACCATCACAAAATCCACTATGATCAAAAACTTTAAGTACAATGCGTCTGAAGGGAAATACAAGATAACAAAACTCCAGAGGGCTCGACTGCACACTCCTGCTGCTGCTATGCTATGGCTATGACCTGGCGTCACCTACACGCATCAATCGTGCATAAGCTTATAGAAAGCTTAGGGGGTGGTGTAAGTGTGTGCGCAATGTAAGCGTGCTCAGAATGCAAGGTCAGAGTAATGCGAAATCATGCGGATAAACACATGTATGCAATCAGCCATACCAAGGCCATGTGGTGCAAATCATGAATATGATCGGCCACATCAAGGCCATGCGATGCAGAATGCAAGTCAAGCATGTCAATCCTCATCCACATATCAATGCAGCTCCTCACTAGAACATCAAATCAGTGCGGTTCTCAGTATGGATAATCATAGGGGTCAAGTACACTCTACGCCAGCTTGCTGCCCCTATCCGGACGCACAACTGGGAGGGTGGAAGAGACCTCACTATCCACCTGCCAATATCGGGCCCGGCTCATTGATAGCGGACCGATTCCTCAAGCTGGTCAAACTCAACCTAGAAATTGCCCCCTCACTCAAGCGGATAAGGTCACACCCCTTTCCAATCGACCACGACATAGTGGGAGACGTGGCCTACTGGTATACGGCCCTCGCGCGCTCGTGTACCCACTCGGTCTTGATGTTGGAGTCATTCTCTGGTACCATCGGGTTTAGGAATTTTCACCCAGGGACATCTATGACGCCCATATGCTAGAGCTAAATATTTTCGGTATCCAATTCTGCCATCCACGATGTGTCTGTGGAGGCTATGGCCCTAATGTCGCTAGGGCATACAGTAACTACAATCACACAAATGCAAGTGCATGAGTCACACTATTAGTCATGCAACAATCCTGCATGTACCATACACTTATATGGGGCAACTTCGCCTATCAGGGAGCCCATAAACAGTCCGCCCGAAGGCATATGCTATGATCAGTCACTTCTCACATCAAGCATACATATGATGCGAATGATCATGAATCATGGATCTATACTAAACATGTATAAAGAGATGGGCTCTGTATATAATGTAGATGGGCCTAGACGGCCTACTTACCACAAGTATGGGCCTATCAGTGGGCCTTAGGGAGAGTTATAATTCGGACATTTAACCAACATTATCCATTCAATGTGGACGTCAAACCAGTATTGCTCCCAAGGTATAGCCCACTACAAAATCAACACATATACCATGGTGGAATTACACTACAATGGGCCTTATGTACGTCCTATTGGGCCTTGACCCATGGGCCTCTAGTACATCAAATGGGCCTCATACATGGGTCTCACATATACATATCAAGGTGGGCCTTAACAAGGACCACTAACACATCAAGATGGGCCTCAACAATGAGCCTTATACAATTCAAAGTGGGCCTTAATGAACGGCCCATAAATATGTCAAGATGGGCCTCATCACATGGCCTTAAAAATAATTTCCCAAATGATTGGCCAGCTTGGATGAAACACATGCATCATGGTGGGTCCTAGTGGGATGGAAAGGATGGTTGGCACAGATGAAATACATACCTTATGGTAGGGCCCACACTAAAGGAAAGTGTAGATTACGATTCATGCCTTAGTGGGTCTCATATGGGGCACACCATAATGTTTATATTCCATCCAGCCCATTGATAAGGTCACTCAAACCTGGGGGCCATAGTGATGTTTATTTCTCACCCAACCTATTGATAAGGTCACGTGGACCAGGAGGGGGGTAGGACCCACAGCGATGCTTGTTTACCATACAACCTGTTCATGAGGTCACGTGGACGTTAGACCCACCGTGATATTTATCTATCATCCAATCTGTTTATAAGGTCACGTGGACGAGGGCCCACGGTAATGTTCATTTGCCATTCAAACTGTTGACGAGGCCACCCAAACCTGGGGCCCACCGTGATGTGGTCCACAGATCCAGCCCACCCATTATGTGTGTCCCACTGGACTGACGGTCCAGACCAAATTTCAGCAACATCCAAAACTCAGGTAGGCCCCACCAAGCGATTTTATATGTTTTAGGCATGTCTTCACATGATTTTAGATGGTATGGCCCACCTGAGTTCCGTTTACGGCTGATTTTTGGAGACGTCCCATGGACAAAGGGGACCCATCAAATGCATGGTGTTGATGGCTGAAACGCATCAAGGTGGGACCGACGGTTGGGGCCGTGAGGCCTGCCTCGTCCGCCCGTCCGCCAGTGCCGCAGGCAGTGCCTGCGCCTGCTTCTGACAGCTGCAGCTGCTGCTGTGTATTATTCTTTTATATATATATATATATATTTTTCTGTGGTTTTTAGTAGATGGGGCCCACATCAGCAAGATCTACTCCAGCCATTGGTCCTTGTGGCTCGATACAAACCCATAAAGTCCAATATTGAGCTGTTTTTGATATATAGGAGCATCAGGGAGTAAATCGAAGGTAGGAACACTGTTTTCGATACCATGGCCCACCAGAAAACCAAATCAACCTCATTTTTCGGTTCAACGCCTAAAATGATTTGAGGAAGAGGATGGATGGCTTGGATCTTATACATACATCCAGGTGGGGCCTACATGAGTGCCCAAAAAAAATATTATTATATATATATATATATATATTTAAAGCTGCCATATGGACCAGCGTCGGTTCACACTTCTCTGTTTACCACTCCACGTCCAGCGTCCAGGGACGCTGGACGGTCCACATATAACACAAGCATTATGGTGGGTCCCACTTAGACGTGGCCCACCTATATGTATACATATATATATACATATAATATATATTTTATATTATATATATATAATACATATATATTATATATATCATATATATATTATATAAAATATTATATATATCATATATATATATATATTATATAAAATATAATATATAGAAAATAAGATGTATTGGGTCCATCCAAACAGTGGATGGTGTGGATCATCACCTACAATAGGATGGGCCACACCATCTAATGTAGATGGACGGGTAGATATAACACATATTGGTGGGATCCACACCATCATAAAGAAAGAGAGAGAGAGAGAGAGAGAGAGAGAGAGAGAGAGAGAGAGAAATATACGGTGAGATAGAGAGGAGGGACCCCGCCACTATGGGCCCTCTATTGATACAACTCATACATCAAGTGGGTCCCACAACAAGTGGCCCTTAAAATTGAAAACAACGGTAGATCACCCACCTTATCTTCCTTCTTCTTGGTCCCTTAGACTCCAATGCTCCTTAGCTTCGATTCCAATGGAGGAGATGGAGTTTGGATGGTTGAGATGGGAGATGAGAGGGTGTAGATGGAAGATGAGAAGGTGGACCACACTTGGGAGGGAGAGGGAAGCTTGGATGTGTGAGGCTTGAGTTGCTTGGGAGCTTTGAGAAATGAGAGATGATGAGAGTGATATGGATGGGTGAGGTGTAATGGGTGATGGGTTGGGTTGAAAATTTGTAAAAGTGGTATGGTTGTGGTTAAAAATGGGAAAAAGAGGAATGGTGAGGGAGAGAAAGGTTTGACTTATGGGAAAAGGAGGAGTGGGGTGGTTGTACTTGGATAAGGGATGCATTTATGGTTGATTGATGGGACTTATTGTAGAGATTCCCTCGATATTCGTAACGCGCGACGTTTCTTCGGAATGAATGCAGATTGACATCTCCTGGTATGGGTATCGGTTCGGTGCGCAAGTCGCGGCGTTGGAACCGCGACGACGACGCGGTCGCTATGATACAAGTTTCGGTTCGAACTGACTTCGGTATGCGGGACCTGGTTTAGGATCGCGTGCAATTGTCGGATACGGTGCGAAGGCTGTCGGAATTCGACCGGAAGGACCCCGGAAGCTAACGGAGTGGTACGGACTAGGATACAGGTCTTACAGTGATCCTCACCTTTAGAATTAAGAATTGCCCTCCAATGCTATTAGAATTGTTTGCACATGCTCAAGAATCCAATCTCACCATACTTTAAACCATGTGTATAGTTAGATCATAACACCATTCTTTATATTCTGCTACAAGCTTGACTTGGCCTGATTTGGAGCCGATTGGCACAAACTGGGGGGAACTTGATAGAACTCGGCTAAATAAAGAGGACCTAGAGGAGGTGATTCAAATTCCAATATAAGATTAGAACGGTTTAATGATGACTAGATTGGAATTTAAGTAAAAACTCCAAAATCAACTTAGATGAGTCACGGTACAACTCGACTTTGAAACAAATTGAGTCGAACTCTCTTACCCGACCTTGAAGCAGGGAAATATGATGATTGCTAATCGAACGAGGTTTGAACTCACACTATTTGGAAGTAGACTTAGCAACCCTACTGAGTCAACATAGTTATAACTTAACAACGACTCCGCCTCAAATCGGGCTCCTCCCAACTTGAACTTGAACGACTCAACCCTACGAATCGGATCCCTTCCAGGCTAGCTACCGAGATTCTAGAATGAAAACTCATCAATTATCAGATTTCAATTTGAATAAGTACTCGGTCAGAGCTTACCGAGTCACTTGATGACTCACTTGCACAATCCGGTGGCCTCAACGAGACTCGACTCAGTGGAAAACTGAGTCTTCTTGAGCTTGAGTAAAGCACAACCCACCTAGAAAACCTCTAATATTGATGGTTCAGGTCATAACTAAATCAGGCCCTATTGAGATTAAACTCAGCGGGTTAACTAAGTTAACCCAGCATCAAATGGAGTACATTGACTCAACTTGGTTTCGAACCTAAGTTGGACAGCGAGCTAAATCACTATGTCGCGACAATCGATTTCCGCCCCTGATTCGCTAGATAAGAAGGCTCTAACTCAACTTATTCCTAACCACAACCCAATGAGAAACAATAGAGTCAACTCGCTTTGTAGCGTCCTGATTTTATGTAGCCAATTATACGCACACCTAGACATATATACCTACATCATGAGGAATACATTGAAAACTTAAACATAATAAATCAATATAAATGGTAGAAGTAATTAAATTTCAAAGTCAATTTTTTTTAAGGGGGATAGATTGTAATACCTTGAACTTTTCAATACCTGAGTATTGAAAGTTCTCAAGTGTCACCATAAAGTTTAACTTAGTATGTATATTTGTACAATACCAATTTAGCCAATCCTAACCTTACATCTATTCTCCAACCCAAATCTGACCGTTGGGAATAATATTCATCCATAAATCAAGTCATTCAACCATTGATTTGTAAGACAGACCATCATATATCCAAGTCTCCTCGTCTTTCTAGCATAACTAACTACTCAATCAAATATTCACCATTAGATAAAGACATTTGACTGTCCACTTTGATTTTGGACTACCCAATCATAGTAAACTAGCTATTTGATTTCCACATCCATTCGTGGACATATCAAATGGAGATTCTGATCTGTTCATCTCGTTCACCACCTATGAATATGCTTAACCCACCATCAAGACTATAATTTGAGAAACTTACACATGTGAACAAGTCACTTGAATCTAACGGTATACATTTTCTACCTTTTGATCACTCCAAAAACCTACTTGTGTTCATTCATTTATAAGTTGACTGTACAACCACTTAAATACATCAAGTTTTCATATTTTTAGCATGTCATCTGACCATCCATCATATTTGGATCCGCCAAAAGGGCCGCTTAAATATCAGAATGAATTGCTCAGTTCGAAGATTGTAAGGTATATGCCACAACTACTGGCTGACTTCTTTATTAGATATATGAAAACGTTGATTCAGAACTCAGGGCGGTATAGCCCATTAAAAAGGCATCTTAGTAAGGTTGTACACGAGTTGAGCTAGCTCGAAAAGCTCGCTCGACTTGACTCAAGTCAGCTCAGATTGACTCGGCTTGAAAGGCCAACTCAGGGCGAGTCAAGCTAAATTTCTAAAGCTCGAGTTGAGTTCGAGCCGAGTTCGTGCATGGTGCATTTTAGCTTAACTCGACTCGAAGCTCGAACTTGAATTCCATTCAACTCGAGTAATATTTTTAAAATTATATTCATTATATTAATATTATATATATATATATATAATATATACTTAAAAAAAGTTTAAAGTTTAAAAGAAATCCTACCCAACCCTACCCTCCCTCTCTTTCTTTCCTTTACCCCACCCATCAATCTAGCACGACGATGATCGCATGGCCGCACCCAGCACGCTGCATGTCGCTGCCCGCCAGTTGACATCTCCGCTGGCCAGAGACTGTCTTGCCCCTCTCTATCTCTCTCTTTCTCTCATTCTCTTGATCTCTCCAAGCCAACCCGTGCCCAATCTTGACTCGGCCCGCTCAGCAACCATTATCAGCCCATTCGACCACCACAAACGAAGGTAGATTATTATTTATTTATTTATTTATATTAATATAAAAAATATATGATTGTAGATTTATTGTAGATTTTTTTAATTTTTATTTTTAAATATGATTGAGTCGGGTCGGGTTGGGTTGGGTGGGCTAGGTTAGGTCGGGTTGGGCGCTGGCTCGCTGGGTTGAGTCAGGTTGGGGTTTGGGTCAGGGGGGGGGGGGGGTTGGGTTGGGGTCATTGGGCGCTGTGTTGAGTTGGGTTAGGGGTTGGGTCAGGTTGGGTGATGTGGCTATGTGTTCGTGTGCGGGGTTGATTCTTCCAAATTCACACCAATATTTGTTTATAAATTATAAGTTATAATAAATTAACAATATTTTAAATTATGTGCAGCAATGTCTTCAGATGATCCATCCACCGATATTTAGGATTATGGATCCCAAATATACTCCCCAAACTCTGGAAGAATGAAAATCTAATGTAATTTGTGTGGGGCCAGATTTGTTAACAAAATAAATCGGCTTAGACTACACTTATCAGGTCGGGGGGAGATGTAAAACTATGTCCCAAATCATCAAAGGAGGTACGATTTTTATACTAGGCTCTTGTAGACTTCAACAAGAAGCCTTCTACCCCCTCCCCCATACCAAATACAACTAGCCATAGGATACACTATAACAGACCTATTCTAATCAACGAAGATTCTGAAATAGAGAGGGCGAAGAGAATAAGTAGGGAAGAGGAAGACGAGAATGAAGCTAGATTAAGAAGACTAGAAGAAGAGCAATTACAAATAGCCTTAAATTTAAGTAAGGAAGAGGCAGATGCATCAAGATACAAACGATGTGCTCCTCGACAACATGACGCAGAAGCAGGACTGAGCTTAACGAGCAAGAAGCCATCAAAGTTTATTTCCAAACTCGCTTCATTGTAAAAGATCTTGGGTATTCCGTATAGATCAGCTCATAAAAATAGTTTAAAAAAATTAGTTGAATTTATACAAGAGCATGGTGAAATAATCTCCCCACCTTCTGATTCAGAGAAGGTTAATGAGCATATTGGAGAGGATACCACCAGCCCGAGCTTGGATGATGAAAATTATGGATCTGATCTAGAGTAGGATAAGGAGAATATTAACGCTTAACTTTGATATATTAAATTTGTAGTCTTGTAGAATTGTAGTTGTACTTGTATGAAGTAAATACATTGACTTAACTTTCCTACTATAATGCTTTAACTTAACTTGCCTACCATAAATGCATTATCTTCTTATTTGTTCTTAAATTTTTTACTTGTAGACTTGTAATTGTATAGATAAATTGTTTCTTATATATTTTGATATTTGTTCTTTAAATATTAATGTTTATGATTATTTGTCATCTGATGATGTTAATTAATATTTAGGCCACCTAGTGGTTTAAAAATATACCCCCTATTTAGGAATTTATATTGAACAAATACAATCATTCTACTGAAAATACTTGTTCTTTGTGAATTTCTAAATTATTCCATTTTAGACAGTTTGGTACTATACCATATACTTAGGTTATCATCATTCAATTTACATGTAGTTAAAATTTCGGTAGTGTTTCCCTATATTTTCTCTGGATATGTGGTTCTTTACTAGTTGGTTTCCACTACATGTGTAATGGATTATACATGGGTGTGGCAACTAATTAATATTGAATTTTACATATATCTGGAGAATATAGGAAGGTGCTGCCGAAATTTTGGCTCGCATTTAAATTGTATGGGGACAGTACATGGTATGTTACCGAATGGGATAGAGACAATTAACACCTCTAGATAGAGACAAGTAGGAATAAGATATTTAGAGATAATTAGTAAATAAATTTTGAAATAATTATGGACAATTTATAGTTATGTATATGTATGTATCCCGGTGGATTTATTTGTTAGGGGATTATTTGAAACACTTGTATTTTGTAGTTTATGAAGGGGTCCAATATTATTTGTATTATATATTTATATATACGTATAAATGTGATTGACTGATTATTTCAACCTTTAAAAGCCCTGATCTTATCCTACCCTTGTTATCTTTTGATTTTTAGATGACTATTAAAGAAAACCCAAGTACTCCTGACCCTGGTGTATCAATCACATCTCCTTTTGTTGTGAAGGCAGATAAATTAGAAAACAAGGTTAAAACAACTTCAAGTTCGATGAAAGGGAAAAAAAGATCAGCAATATGAGAATCTTTTGATGAGATCATGTAACCAGATGGTTCAGTCAAGATTAGATGCAAGTTTTGTAAAACCCTTTATAGCAAACAATCTGCTTCTTCTATAACTTACTATCAGAGGCATCTTCATAAATGTGTGAAGAGACCAAGAACATTGAAGGGTCGAGTCGAGTAACTACGTTCATTTTCCATTTCTGAAGATGACGACTCTCAAGCTACACTCTCAACGTATAAGTATGATCTGGAAAAACTGAAAGAGTGGTTTGCGAGGTTGGTGATAGTTAATGAGAAGCCATTTAGTTTGGTAATAGTTAATGAGAAGCCATTTTGTTTGGTAGAAAGCAAAGTTTTCATGGAATTTTGTAAATTTCTAAATCCCAAATGTGAGAAGGGCGCCTCTCGTATTACTGTGAAAAGAGAGTGCATGAAGATATATGCTATTGAGAAAGCTAACTTGAAAGCTCTTCTAGCATCCGTATCCAGAATAAGTTTGATTTCGAATATGTGGACGGCCTCGAATCAAACAAAGGGATATATGTCATTGACCGCACACTTCATTGATGCGGATTGGAAACTACAAAAGATGATTTTAAACTTCCATTACATTCTTCCTCCTCATACCAGTGTGGTACTGTCCGACTTCATTTACAACCGTTTTGTTGAGTGGGACATTGAAAAGAAAATTTCTTCAATTACTACAGATAATGCCTTTTCAAACAATACTTTAGTTTCTTTCTTACGTATTCAGTTCAAGGCTGCTGAAAATTTATTCTTCGAAGGTAAAATATTCCAAGTCAGATGTTGTGCTCACATACTCAACTTGATTGTGCAAGAAGGGCTAAAAGAAATTAATTCGACGATTGCCAACATACGAGATAACGTTAAATATATAAGAGGGTCACCTTCAAGACTAAGTATGTGGAATGATATAATCTAATGTTTGGATTTGAAATCTAAATATCAGTTGAAGTTGGATGTCTGCGCTGCTAAAATTCAACTTATGAAATGTTGGATACGACTTTAGAATTTAAAGTTGCATTCCCTGAACTTGCGGCACGCTGTAAAATGTACACATACATGCCAATTGATGAAGACTGGAAGAAAGCTAAAGATGCTCATCAATTTCTCAAAGTTTTTTACTACTGCACAAACTTTTTTTCAGAAAATAAGTATCTTACGGCAAATCAATTTCTCCCTGAAATTATTTTCATTACGGATATGTTAAAAAAGTGTGCCGTTGATGGTTTGGATTTTTTTACTAGCGATGACTTTATGAATGTAGATGAAATTTAATATGTATTGGGCTGAATGTCACTTGTTAATTATCGCCATTGCTGTTGTCATGGATCTACGATACAAGATGGCAATGGTTAAATTTGTTTTCAGTTTACTTTATTCTAGTTCTGAAAGAGTTTCAGCGGAGACCGCCATTATTAATGCTGCGATTGAAGAGCTGTTCAGTTCATATGTTGATAATTTAGCCGAAACATTAAGTGTAGTAGGTACTTCTCAAACTGCGGGTAGTTTTTTTACTGCAGGCAAGCGACTTCGTGACTTTATGTCTTTTTTAGACGAAGAAGAAATAGAGACGAATAAAACTAAATCTGAAGTGGAGAAATATCTAAAGGAGCCGGTCATAAGGCTACAAGAGGATGATTTTGATGTTTCGTAGTGGTGGAAGTTGAGAGCTCGTGAATACCCTAGAATCAATTCCAATTTCGACCATGGCATCAGAATAAGCTTTTAGCACCAGGAGTAGGGTAGTTAGCAAGTATCGAAGCTCATTCGCCTTGAATATAGTTGAAGCATTAATATGTACGCAAGATTGGTTGCATCCAGTTTTGGGCGGCAGCAGTTTCGATGTTGAAAAGTATGAGGAAGAGAATGAAAGTGAAGACGAGGTCCAGAATGCTTAAAGGAATGTAAGCTTTAATATTTTTTTTAATGTTTTATATTTTCTGATATATTTTAACTCTTTGGATTTGATGTTGAGGACTAACATGTGGTTTTGTGGTATGATTGTATCTAAAGGTTTATGTGACACTCTTTTTTTGTCTTAGTAATGTGGCATATGAGACATTTTAAACTTAAAATGTTTGACATTTAATTTGTATTTTTTAGCCAAAAATATAATAAATTAACATATGAACAAGCTCGACTCGACTCGACTCAAACTTGACTCGACGGCTTTGACAAACAAGCCAAGCTTCAATGTTGAGCTCAAGCTCGAACTCGAGTATAGCATGGATGAGTCGAGCCAAGCTTGGCCCACCTCGAATCGACTTGGCTCGATGTATAGCCCTATATCTTGGTCATCTATAGTGATCAAGGCCTAAAATGGGGCAATGGAAAGAGAATGAAAAATAAAGAATGTCTGTCAAATTTCAATGTATTTGGATGGTGTTGTTCGATGTTATGGATGGTGGAAGTTGGAGAAATAAAAGATGGCAAAATTGTAAAAACTTAATGCCATTAACCTATACCAGTCTCATGTAAAATTTTATACCTTGCCTATTTATCATAAATTAACCATACACGTTGAATTTCAGCCCTTAGATCATTGTAAAAGTGGCTCGATTAACAAATCAGCCCATTCACTGTTGATTTTGGTGTCCATCGAGTGAGGAAAGCTCGTGGATAGTTGTAGTAGGATATTTCCTACCATATGAACGACTTCGGTTGCCCATCATATGGACTAAGTGTGAAATAGGAAAACCCCACTTTGGTAGCTTTTTTCCTTAGGCGCGAAGTATCCTTTTGAGGCTTACCAACTCTATATAAATCTGAATCTTTAGATCAAACCACTTCCCGCCGTCCATCGTAAATCAAATTTGGACCACACATTAGCCTCATATGAATACATGGTTATACAAAATTTAGACCCCGATCTATGATCCTACATCGTTGAATGTTGAAGCTAATTCCTTTCTTTTGCCACAAAGGGTGAAATTTCAGATGTAGGATTCTCCCACCATCAATCAACCACCAAAATTTGTCCAACCATTTACCTATCTTGACTACTATACATTTTTTCCAAAATTCGGCCCCGATCATTAAACATGGATTGTTAATTAAGATCAAGTCCGTTTTGGCGTCCGTTATATGAACTTTCAAGATAAGCCTCCGATCATCTCCATATTCGCAACTATCCCCTAACGTGACCCTACAAAACCGATGAAGGGAGTGGATCTCCCAATAAATCATCATAAGTGGACCCCAGTTAATGCTATAGTTAGTCACGTCTCTCCAAGCCAGCAACGCCTTCCGCAATCAGTTTGCGTTTAAAAACAGAGTTTAAGTTCAAAACGGAACTGCCTCTATCTCTTCCTCCTAAAGCAAGCACGTCCCAACTAGGATTATCATCACTAGATCTTAACAATCCATATGGGGTGATCTCCACCAGTTAGTGGACCCGATCAGATTCAAAAATCAAATCAGAGACGACGCCTTCTGCTCACAAAAGCATATTCTCGGATGATCCAAGTCTATAAGATTCACCACAAATTTTGAATCTGATAATCCTTCGAAGATCCAAGCCATCCAATCCCCTTCTTAGGGAATTCTGACGCTCTTAATGGAA
Source organism: Magnolia sinica (assembly GCF_029962835.1). NCBI lineage: Eukaryota > Viridiplantae > Streptophyta > Magnoliopsida > Magnoliales > Magnoliaceae > Magnolia > Magnolia sinica. The sequence goes on along the minus strand of NC_080582.1, from coordinate 21,211,894 downwards.
GAAAGAATTGGAAGGAATAGGGAAACACGACATACCACCGCTTCTTTCGAAAATAACCACATCATGTGGGAAATTCTTTCGCGCAAGCCACAGAGTAAAGTGTAACATCTCAAATTTTCACTGCCAAAGTTTATACTCGTGCCCGAGAAAATCGGGTGTTAATAATGTATGAATTGGATGCTTTAAAAATCGCACCTTATTTATTTATTATTTTAATTTAGATCACATCCAGATGCATTCATGAAGGTAACATTCACAAGAATAAAATTGATTGTATTAATTATTTCATCAGAGTAAAAGAATTTAGTAAATAATCGAATGCCCTCTCAAATGGGAGCTTATTACATTATCGAGTTCATAGTGGAAGTATAAAACTAAATCACAAAACTATCTTCTTATTTTTTCAGTGTAGTATTCCATAGGGAGATGGTCCTTTAGGTCTTCAATCTGTATGTCACCTGCATCATCTGTATGGTTGGAGAGGGTCAACTCCCTACTCATAGTGATGGTTATCCTTTAAGATTAACAATAATTCAAGAGATTTATAAAAGCAATGTAAGAGTTTTGATATGTCACGTACTCTACTACTACGAGAGTATGCGCAAACAACCTACATGAGATGCATGCCTAACAGAGTGTGTGCATCTCATTATATGCAGTGATCATCACACTGTGGAATATAATTCATAAAAAACCTAACTCAACCCGCATCCCATAACTATAAATTTTCATTGGCATGGCCAACGCTAATGTGGATTTATGCCAACATCTCAAGGCGTCACAACAATGCGGTTGGAGGATTTATGTAACACGATGTGTTCATGGAGTGACTTTTTGCGACATCTAATTCTGAAAAAGTCATGTAACACGCATGACAATTTACTTACATCGATTGTGCACCACGCTAACCAACCCACCGAATTACGTGCCAACCAAGAGGGCCACTACCCGCAACGCATTACGTCTATTATGGGAAGATCCGAGCCCCTAATAAACCGAAGGGTAAGCCTCAAACTAATTCAACCAAGTATATGAACAACTGAGGTGATGCTCGTCCGACCTGATGTAACCATCCCTAAAGAAGTCGTGCGTTATAAAGGTGCTCTTACTTCGAGGCTGAGGATCGGAGTGACTTCCACACTTTGATTGGAAGTGGTAAGCTGCTTACCTAACATCTGATAGAAGATGAACAATCTGACCACTGACATCAGTTGCACGAAGTCCGACCCGATAAGATAAATTCGGCACCTTGCCTTGGACCTCAAAGAGAAGGTTTCCCGAGAGTCGAGCCGAGACAATATGTCAAGGCGGACATTCCGTCTGCCAGATTCGGAATCTACCATAAGCAAATGTGGCTGATTGTTTCTCTCCCAGAATGCATTATCCGCATGATGCGCTACACGATCCACGGATTGCGTATAATATCCCCACGATCTCAGTATCCCACTGATTGAGTAAATCGTGCCGACAATAGCAGACCCAGACCGTCCGACAGTCAAGTATAAATACATTGAGACCCCATTACTATAGGTACATAACATTCTGACATTCTCCACTACTCCCCACTTAGACCCAGGTTCCCTTGACCTGACTTAGGCATCGGAGGGTCCCCCGACTTAACCAGGGTCACCTTTGCCTATTCTCATTGTGCAGGATCAAGACGCTGAAGTGGTCCACGATTCGTGAGACCGAAGGGAGTGTTGTCCAGATTTTGACCTCAACATTGTTTGGCGTCGTCTATGGGAATCTGATACAAAAGGTTAGGTTCCTACCCTTAAATATAATGGCCAGAGGAAAGAAGAAAGCAGTGGCTGTGGAACTAGAGCCAAATGAGCCAACTCGCTCTTCATCACTACTTCATGCCGAGTCAGCTCCGGGGCCTTCTTAGCGTTCTCACAACCGGGAGAGTAAGTATCGAGCCATGGAAAATGAGATTCAGGCCCTATGGGATGAAGTAAACAGAATGAAGCAGCGGTAGGAACCACAATCAATTCGCGAGGATCTCGTTCCCAAGCCGGTCAGACTATTTGTAGAGGCTCACTCTGTGCCGAGGAGTATGAGGCCCGAGGCACCCCAACACTCTGGGGCGCCTTTTTCGGGTCAGAATCCTCCTCCGATACAAGTTAGAGTCTCAGCACAGAATACTGCCACTTGGGCTCCCACTAACAACTCGATCACCTCGGCCCTGACACCTACGGACCTCCGCCATCAGCTAAAGCGGAGGAGGGAAAGAAGGACTCCAGAAATAGAAGATGCCTCGGAGATTGTCGCTGAGAATAAAGATCCCTGGGAAGCACGGTTTGTGGAACTTAACAACAAGTTCTTAACCCTGAAAAGGAAGCAGCAATTATCGATAGTTCCCGCCACGGTTTAGGCGATGATAGAAGAGACCGAACCTCCCTTCACCTCCACCATCATGGATGAAGTGATGCCGAAGAGGTTTGAATACCTCCTGTCATCCAATATTCTAGGTCCGGTGACCCATCTGAGCATCTAGAAGCCTATCGTTCGGGGATGCAGATCCCAACAGCAACGGATGCGATGATGTGTAGAGGATTTTCTATCACCCTTACAGGATCCGCTCAGAATTGGTACCTTCAGCTCAAACCTAATTCCATCGGTTCCTTCGCAGAGTTAAGCCGACTATTCCTTACCCAGTTTATAAGTGGTAAGAGAAGTCGAAAACTCAACACTCACCTGCTCACCATCAGACAAGGGCCAAAAGAGTCATTAAAGGACTACATTGCTCACTTCAACAAGGAAGCGTTACAGGTAGAAGATTACGATGATAAAATGATGCTCGCTGCAGTGTTCAGTGGTCTGAAAGAAGGAAGGTTCACTTTCTCCATTGGGAAGAACCCTCCGAAGACATTAGCAGACTTCGTCGCAAGAGCCCATATGCTAATGCCGAGGAGTTTACCAACGCCCGCAAAAGTATACAAGTAACTGACTCAATTGGCAAAGGGAAGAGGCTTAGGAACAAAGAGTCCCAGTCGACCGGCAAAGGGTCAGATGACCGCGCTCCTCGTGATCGTCGATCGAGCCGAAGACCGAAAAGGAAATTCCGTTCCTACACCCCCCTCAATACGTCCGCTGAACAGTTCTTGTTAGATATCTGAGGAGAAAAACTTTTGAATTGGCCTGTTTGTATGAAGGCCGACCTGGAACAACAGGACAGACGAAAGTTCTGCCATTTTCACCGTGACCACGGCCACAATACGGACGATTGTGTGGATCTCAAGGATGAAATCGAGTCCCTTATCCACAAGGGACACCTGCGTCGATACACTAAAAAAGAGAGGACCGCTCGGAGAAGAACGGGAGCAAGAGCGACCGAATAACCTCACGGAAGAGCCAGCTGAAATCCACACCATTTTCGGGGGCTCGGCCGATGGAGGAGACTCCAACAGGGCTCGGAAGCCCTACTCTAGGAAGTTTGATCCAGAACACTAGTCCATTTAACTGAGTGGTGTTCACTCCCCAAGTATAGGGTTGTGATGTAGTAATAAACTCGGTAAGACCGAGGTCGAATCCCAAGAGACTATATCTGTACGTTGTTTGAAACTAACTAGAACTAAAACTAGAATGAGATGAAATTTAATTCAAGTTGTAATTTGAGTAATAAGAGTGAACACTAATCTAAAACTTAAGGAATTCAGAGGAAGAAAACTAGGAATTCAGAGGATCCACTTGTAGAGATCAGGGAGATCTTATGCCTGCTTCGAAAATCATGGAAATCAACTAGACTTCCTTTGATATAGTTTTCAAGAGATGAAAGGTATATGAATTAGAATGGATTCCATCACCAAACCATGCCTAGGAGACAAAGTAAACAACAGAATTAAACTAATTACCAACCAACCAACAATGTATGAAGATCAGGAAGGGTACTGTCATCATACCATGCCCATGGAACAATGATGAACAACAGGGCTTCCTGACTTCATAAACATAAAAAGGAGAAAGAAATACTCAAAGCCATTGCAAACCCATTGTAATTTCAGTCACAACAGACCATTAAAGACTAAGAAAAATATTCCTTTAATAATCAACTAAATCAAATTCAGTTTATGAATTTTAAATTAAAGGCACAAGGTAGAGTCTCCCATCTCGCTACAGGCTTCACCTCTTTAGCCCTAGCTAAGGGGTTTAGCCACACATGAATGGGCTAAAATAAACAAATAAACAAAAGAAAAAGTAAAGGAAAAAAACTTCTCTCTCTTCTCCCTGTCTTCACGTTCCAATCTCCTGGCCTCCACGGCTGCCCATGCCAAGCTTGGATCCCCCCATCCCTCTACTCTCTTTCTTCTTATAGGCAACATCATCTTGCGTGCGTAGCCTTTATGCATAGCAGAAGATGTGCGTGCGTAATAGAGCTTACGCTGGATGTTGGTGGGCCCCACTTCTTGGTGTCAGGTGAAAGATCCACGCCGTCTATTAGATTCTGCTCGAAAAACTATGTAAAATTGACTGGTTTTGGGTTAGATTCGGTGTGGCCCACGGAACGTTTCATTGCACCGTCCGTCTTCCGTTTGGATAAGAAATTCACACGATCGCTTGTATGGGACCAGAAAGGAATCATATCCAGGGTCTTGGCCATCCTCCAGAGCAAATGGACGGGTCAGATCATCTAATAGAATGATGGGTGGGGCCCACTGTCAAAACCCAGTGTAACACGTCCGTCACTGGACGTGCGAAACTTCTCAATTTGGATGTTTTTCGCAAAAAATAGGTGGGGTCCACTTCTGATGGTATTTTCAAAGATCTACTCCGTTCATCATTTTCTTAATAAAGTATAAGCCTATGGGTCAAAGTATGAAGTAGATCCAAACTCTAGGTGGGCCACACAATCAACCTGTGATGAGTCGATACAGAACGTTGAAGCAAACCTCTTGCTTACATGCATGCATGCATATTAATTTCGTTATATTTACAGAATTGCCACTCTGCCTTTTAGAAACGTCCGTCGTTCGTTTCTCCCTACTGCACCATCCAAAAGAAGTGAAATTTGACAAATATCCACCGTTTTTCGTGCTCTTTCCATCAGTTCAGTTTGGGTCCAGATCTCCCAAGGATGTCCAAGATGCTTTCTTAATGGTTATTGTCCTCTGATCTCTCTGTTGGGCCACTTCCACAAGGATCTAATGGCTGAAATTTGACGTGTACGGTTAATTTATGGTCCTCAGGCCATGTATGAAGTTTCGAGCCGAGTGGATAGTGAAAACCCTGTGATCTTGCATTCTGACTAACTTTCAGGCCACTTAAGCTTCAGTTTCTCAATTTTCTCGAATCTCTGGCCTGTATATCCATCGATCTCAGTCCCCTGGAGTCCATTCCTTGCTCTGGTGACTTCGGAGTGTTAAATCCATGCTTTTAATATTCTTTTTCAATCAAAGCTCCTTATTACAACCTGCAATAAAAACACGATTAAATTATAATATTAGGCATTATCGTGTACGTAAAATCAGGCAGTAATCGGGGTCTGATATGCAATATTCGACCCTCAATACAACCCCCAACCAGCATTTTGCTAGTCCCGAGCAAAGTATGCGAAAAATAAGTCGAGAATTACAGGACAATCTCTATGAACTCAAGTGATTTTTGAAAAGCAATCTAGATACAAAAATTCTAAGATGCATGACTATTGGGCATTACTTCCTCATGGAATCAAGCGCACAATAAATTTTATAATCAAGTTTAAAGTATTTATGCATTAATTAGAACAATTCTAAACAATGAGTACCATGAGTGTATAATGAAATCTCGGCTTATCATCATTAAGAAATCCAATAGATAATTTCTATGATAACATTGATAATCAAAAGAGCATTCAGGACACTCAAAACTTAAACTAGAACTTGCCTTACAATTCTTTCTTTTCATTCTTCTCGCTTTTGATTTTTTCATCGAGGGAGAGGAGAATCGAATGCGCACCTATAGGGAGCAAACCTATGGTAAAGATCGTACACCCAACCCTTTTCACATATCATCCATGGGGAATTAAATCTACACCTATAAGGAGCAAACCTATGGTGAAGATTATTTGTACAACCCTTTACAAAGGTATTTGTTTTTTTTTTTTCGTAGGTATTTTCTTTTTCTTCAATTGACCATGACGGGCAAATTTTTCAGGCTGGTTCCTTACATGCTTAGTGATTACCAAATTAACCCTTCCATATCAAACTGAAACCTTTATGTGAAAGCAAGATGTGTCTTGAGAAATCATGACTCAATCAATGTTTAAAACCTCTAATCATGGATTAACAATTCAAACTTAACTGTGAAATCTAAAAGATACTGAATCCAAGAGTCATAAATTACCAACATCACTTATCTTGTAATTCTAAATCCAAGATGGCTGTCAAAATCACTTCGAATTCATACGAAATTCTAGAAAAATTTAAAAATTTTCACAATTTTTGCTCAAGACTAAGAAAACACTGATTAGGTAGCCTAATCTCCCACCCCCAACTAAAAATCTATATTGTCCTCAATGTAGAAGAAATAAGCATGCAATGCACATGAGACAACGAAAATATAAGAGGAGTGATGGAAAGATAGTACCTGGATAAAAGAATCAAGAGGCTTTCCAAAGATATCTACGTAAGAGCGGGTCAGCACAAGAGAGAAATCAACAGAAGAAAAATAAAAATAATAAAAATAAAATCCTACCTACACCACTTTCGCAGGTGCTCTCGATTGCATTTAGCGTATGCAACAAGCCTTTAAACCCCTAGGTTGCCCCTAGTGGACGAGTTGTAGTCTCGTGAGGGTTTGTAGCAATGTTACCCACAAACATTGAACTAACTAACTAGGAAAATGAAATGGAATGAAAAGTTGGGTTGCCTCCTAGAAGCGCTAAGTTTAAGCCTTCAGCCAGACAACAAATTAACCTAGAACAGCATGAAGCAAACTACCCTAGTCCTATGAATGCAAGGAAAAACTACTCGATCATACCGCAAGGTTCCTCTTCCGGCCAATATCTTGATAAGTTTCTTAGTAAGTTCCTCAACAGGATCATCCAAAAGCCCTTTTTGCAATAGGCTTGGATGCTCTGGAGCATGACTTTCCAGAGAAACTTATGTACCTCATAAGAAATTTTCCATTGAATTACTTGAGGTATCCAGAGTATATACGATTCACCTGTGACAGAAGAAGTTTCAACGTTAGTATCCCATGGTGAATCAAAGACTACAAGTAAATAAAGTTTAGAAAACTTCTTAAGAAGTGATGTAGTCTCAACACATTCTGAAGTTCCAAACTTCGGTTCAATTTTCAGCTCCTCTTCCTTTACTGGTAGACGTTTAGGATCAGGGGAAGAAGGGGCTTCAGAATAAGGGTTCTCTTGGTCAGTGATGACTACCGAGATGTCGTCTTGCAAGGCATCCACTTTATCTTTTGACATGGGATCGTTTGAATCTGCAAGGTATGCCAACCAATCATCCAAAGAGTTGGGAAGTTCAGCTGAGTGTGACTTATTTTTCCCATTGTAGCTCACGATGATCTGCCTAAGGAAACCATCATCCTTGACAGTAGCCAGATGTATGCTTTCTTCCTCCAGCCCTGCATAGACAGATTGAAAATCAATAGGGTAAGCATCGATGTGATCACTTTGTTTATTGAGACTACTCAATCGAGGCGTTGAATTATTAAACGTGTACAGCTCAGATGGTGGCCTCAATTGAGTGGTTTCAAATTCCAGAGTCGTAGTGAGCAACTCGTCCTTCTCCTGAATCACATCATCATTCGATTCAGAGGTATGGTCAAAACATGTTTCACAAGAGTTAGAAGGGTGGGTTGTAAGGAGCTCATCCTCCACCTTTAAATCAGACATGTCAGGTGAGGGGAGTGACTCATTATGACCGACCACTTTGTGTACATCTTGATCATTGACCTGGACCAAACTTGAAATAGATTCCAGGGGAACTGTGGCTGCACATTCAGGATCGCCGTCCCAATATTCATCATATTCTAGTTCAGTGCAGTGCACATTTGGGATGGGATCGCCTTCCTCACATTCTATTCCTAAATTCGGTTGAGGTTCAAATAAACTAACCTTTACCTCATCATTGAAATCCTGTGTGTCATGTAAGGAAGGTGTGTCATCATCACTATATTTAAAAGACACCCATGTATCTTCACCATTCCTTTGAACAGTCATCGAGATCTTATCAGGAGATTGAACCGCATGCTCATTATTGGAATCCAACTCCTCTTTCCAAATTCCAGATTCCTTCAAAAGTGAGTGAGGATCACTTTCCTCGCATTGTATTTTTGGAATGGGTTGTGGTTGGGATGAGAAAACTTCCTCTATCCTTTCGAGGCGCGAAGTGAGTGTTTCCATTGCTTTTCTAATTTCCGCAAGACAGGCCATGTCATGTTGAAGTGAATCCTCTTGGGTCGTTTCTAGTTGGATTTCAAAGGTATGGGATCCAAGAGAATTATTATAACATGTTGATGGTTCATTTACCCAATTTTGATGTTCCCACCGGTTATAGTCATACTGATCATAGGTGGGAGAATCTGCTGGTTGGTAATACTTATTATCACCCATGATATAATCACGCATTGTTTTCTTTTTATCAAATGGGTGATAATAATTATCACAACCATAATTATGATAACCCCAACACTCACGTACTGTTTTGTTCATCCGTGGGGTGTAATTGTTCTCCTGCATATAATCACGTAAGGACTTCTTAGCCCGTGGATCTTTATATTCTGATCGGTTCTCACTGATAGTTTCAGACAAGTTTTGAGGCATAGGTTGATTTATATCTTCATCATCCCAAAATAGGTTATTCTTCTCAGCATACTGACGTTCCCACTCGTGCATATACATGATGAAACCCTTAGTCTGAATTTAATCCTAAGAAAAACAGAAGAAAAGATCCTACAGCAATGTGTAAAGTAAGAGGAGGAGAAGTTAGAAAGAAGGTACCAAATGAGAAGTTCCTATGTTAAGATCCGAATTAGAAATTTCTATCTTAAAGGCCTACAAAACAGGAAAACAGGTTAGTTTCTAAAAATAAAATAATAGTTCCTAAAAATAAAATAAAATAAAAACCTTTAACCTAAAGTTAGTAAAATCCTAATCCTAACCTAATTCTAAAACTAATTAATTTCAAAAAAACGTAAATGTCAATCCCCGGCAACGGCGCCAAAAACTTGTTCACTCCCCAAGTATAGGGTTGTGATGTAGTAATAAACTCGGTAAGACCGAGGTCGAATCCCAAGAGACTATATCTGTACGTTGTCTGAAACTAACTAGAACTAAAACTAGAATGAGATGAAATTTAATTCAAGTTGTAATTTGAGTAATAAGAGTGAACACTAATCTAAAACTTAAGGAATTCAGAGGAAGGAAACTAGGAATTCAGAGGATCCACTTGTAGAGATCAGGGAGATCTTATGCCTGCTTCGAAAATCATGGAAATCAACTAGACTTCCTTTGATATAGTTTTCAAGAGATGAAAGGTATATGAATTAGAATGGATTCCATCACCAAACCATGCCCAGGAGACAAAGTAAACAACAGAATTGAACTAATTACCAACCAACCAACAATGTATGAAGATCAGGAAGGGTACTGTCATCCTACCATGCCCATGGAACAATGATGAACAACAGGGCTTCCTGACTTCATAAACATAAAAAGGGGAAAGAAATACTCAAAGCCATTGCAAACCCATTGTAATTTCAGTCACAACAGACCATTAAAGACTAAGAAAAATATTCCTTTAATAATCAACTAAATCAAATTCAGTTTATGAATTTTAAATTAAAGGTACAAGGTAGAGTCTCCCATCTCGCTACAGGCTTCACCTCTTAGCCCTAGCTAAGGGGTTTAGCCACACATGAATGGGCTAAAATAAACAAATAAACAAAAGAAAAAGTAAAGGAAAAAAACTTCTCTCTCTTCTCCCTGTCTTCACGTTCCAATCTCCTGGCCTCCACGGCTGCCCACGCCAAGCTTGGATCCCCCCATCCCTCTACTCTCTTTCTTCTTATAGGCAACATCATTTTGCGTGCGTAGCCTTTACGCATAGCAGAAGACGTGCGTGCGTAATAGAGCTTACGCTGGATGTTGGTGGGCCCCACTTCTTGGTGTCAGGTGAAAGATCCACGCCGTCTATTAGATTCTGCCCGAAAAACTATGTAGAATTGACTGGTTTTGGGTTAGATTCGGTGTGGCCCACGGAACGTTTCATTGCACCGTCCGTCTTCCATTTGGATAAGAAATTCACACGATCGCTTGTATGGGACCAGAAAGGAATCATATCCAGGGTCTTGGCCATCCTCCAGAGCAAATGGACGGGTCAGATCATCTAATAGAATGATGGGTGGGGCCCACTGTCAAAACCCAGTGTAACACGTCCGTCACTGGACGTGCGAAACTTCTCAATTTGGATGTTTTTCGCAAAAAATAGGTAGGGCCCACTTCTGATGGTATTTTCAAAGATCTACTCCGTTCATCATTTTCTTAATAAAGTATAAGCCTATGGGTCAAAGTATGAAGTAGATCCAAACTCTAGGTGGGCCACACAATCAACCTGTGATGAGTCGATACAGAACGTTGAAGCAAACATCTTGCTTACGTGCATGCATGCATATTAATTTCGTTATATTTACAGAATTGCCACTCTGCCTTTTAGAAACGTCCGTCATTCGTTTCTCCCTACTACACCATCCAAAAGAAGTGAAATTTGACAAATATCCACCGTTTTTCGTGCTCTTTCCATCAGTTCAGTTTGGGTCCAGATCTACCAAGGATGTCCAAGATGCTTTCTTAATGGTTATTGTCCTCTGATCTCTCTGTTGGGCCACTTCCACAAGGATCTAATGGCTGAAATTTGACGTGTACGGTTAATTTATGGTCTTCAGGCCATGTATGAAGTTTCGAGCCGAGTGGATGGTGGAAACCCTGTGATCTTGCATTCTGACTAACTTTCAGGCCACTTAAGCTTCAGTCCCCTGGAGTCCATTCCTTGCTCTGGTGACTTCGGAGTGTTAAATCCATGCTTTTAATATTCTTTTTCAATCAAAGCTCCTTATTACAACCTGCAATAAAAACACGATTAAATTATAATATTAGGCATTATCGTGTACGTAAAATCAAGCAGTAATCGGGGTCTGATATGCAATATTCGACCCTTAATAAGTGGCCTACTAAGGAGCTCCGGGTCAGTCCGTGTAAGGCCCGTATCCTAGACCGCACCACTTCGTATACTCATACGGTTCTTCCAGTCGAATTTTGGCAACCCGCGACTTATAACCAACATTTGCACATGATCCTAAGCCGAGTCCTACACCCGAGACTTGTACCAGTGCAACCGCACCGTTGCTGCGGTTCCGATGTCACGTCTCGTGCACCGAGGCGATACCCTGGCCATGAGATGTAGGCCCACGTTCAGTTTGAGAAAAACGCCGCACATTGCAAACCCTAAGAAAATATGTCCCATTAAATATTAAGTACAGACCCCATCACTCCCATCACTCACCCCCATTCCCAAGTACAACTACCCTCCCCAAAGTCAACTCTCCCCATCACCCATCACTCTCTATCTCTCTCTCTTTACATCACATCTCCTATCTCTTTCATCTCTCTTCCCTCTGATTTCTCCCAAGAAACTCATGTCCCAACCTCCATGAGAGGGAGTTTGGTGTGGCCCACCTTCCTATCTCCCATCCCCACCATTCAAAGCCCATCTCAACCGTTAAAAACATACCCTTGGAAGCTCTAGAGGCTATAGGCGGAAGAAGGAAGAGGAGATCTTGAGGTGGGTGCTTCTCTCTCTCTCTTTCTCATTTTTGTGTGATGGGTGGCCCACTCGGATGGACCCCACCTTGATGTATGTCTTATCCAAACCGTCCAAGTCATGTGGACCCTACCTTACGGTGGTGGAAAAACACAAGTATCTGATGGATTCAAATCAGGTGGGCCACGTTGATGTGGGACCCACCTTGATGAAATGTCGGCCACGTCCATGTGGGACCCACTATGATGCCCGTGTATATCCATGCCATCCAGCGTCCCTGGACGCTGGATGTACAGCAGGGAGCGGCTAACATGGAGTGCGTGTACTGACATGGGCGGGTACTAACAGCTAACAAAAAAAATTCTTTTAAAGTTTGGGGTGACCGCTCATGCAGGCCCCACCTTGATGTATGTAGATAATCCACGCTGTCCATTCCGTTGCTCAGCTCATTTTAGGCGTTGAGCCGAAAAATGAGTCCAATCCGATAATTGAGCGGGCCATACCATAAGAAATATTGGCATTACCATTAAAACCCACATTGATTCTTCTATTCGTCAAAAATACATCGCATATTAGTCTCATTTGGTCGATCAGGGGCCGTAGAATCTAATGGCCGAGTTGGATTTTTCAGATGCGAGCCCTATACGTGAAAAACCATGGAATTTAAAAAAAAATAAAAAGATTTTTGCAGCAGCTGACGCTGCTGCTGCTAGAAGGCACGCAGGCAGTGCCTACGCACTGGCAGATGGATGGATGGGCTGGGACAACAGGTCCCAGCCGTGGGCCCCACCATGATGAGTGTCGAACATCAACACCATGCATTTCATGGGGCCCCTTTTTAGGTAGTGGGCCCCCCAAAATTAGCCGTGTATGGACGCTCAGGTGGCCCACACGAAGGAAATAGTGAGATTGAACGGCTGCCATTGAAACCCTTTTGGCTGTCACTGAAGTTTTGGATCGTTAAGAAATTTATTTTTTCCTGTGGGTCCATGTGACCTTATTAATGGGTTGGATTGTAGGTAAACATTATGGTGGGCCCCACGTGGGACCCAATGATACATGTGTTTCATTCGCACTGTCCACAGCAGTGGACGATGGAACCCACCACGGTGTATGTGTTCTCCCCACACCGTCCACCCCCCTGGATGGTGGGACCCACCGTGATGTACGTGTTCTATCCACTCCATCCAGCCATTGATCAGGTGGCCATGTCATAGGTAACAGTGTTGATGAACCGTCTGCCATTGAAACCCTTTCCACGTAAGGCTTGGGTCAATATGAAAATTTGTTTTTCCTTTCATCCAAGTTCATGTGACCTTATCAACAAGTTGGGTGGAAAATAAACATTTGGGTGGGCCTGGGTCCGTGTGACCTTATTAACAGTTTGGATGTCAAATAAACATTTTGGTGGGCCCCATGTGGAACCCACAATGGTGTATGTGTTTTATTCACACCGTCCACAACAGTGGACGGTGGGACCCAACAAGGATGTATGTGTTTTATGCACAATCCACAGTAGTGGATGGTGGAACCCACCATGATTTATGTGTTTTATCCACACCATCCACACCTGGATGGTGGGACCCACCATGATGCATGTGTCGCATCCAAACCGTTCAACCATTTGGTCAACTTGTCTTACAGGCTTGAGACTAAAAATGAGGCAGATCTATCAGGATCAAGTGGACCATATAGTAAAAAGTAGTGGGGACTGAATGTTTACCATTGAAACCTTTTGTTTCACAGAAGTTTTGGATCATTAGAAAATTTGTTTCCTCTTAATCCAGGTCTGTGTGACCTTATGGCTAGAGTGGATAGAAAATAAATGATACAGTGGGCCTTGAGCATTTTAATGGTGGAAATCATTGTTACCATTGTTATTTGGAGTGCGGTCTAGTTGATCTTTTGAGATGATTCATGTATATATATATATATATATATATATATATATATATATATATATATATATACATACACTATATATATTGATGTACTTGTGGCCATCTGTTGAGGCCCACCTTGATATTTATAAGGCCCATTTGAGGAGGCCATCTTGATGTATTTGTGGTCTGTTGTTGAGGCCCACTTTGATTTATATGAGGCCCATTAGTGCGGCCCATTGATGCAACCCACTTGATGTGATCGAGGTCCAGGTACGTGGCTCATTTGATGTGTATGAGATCCATGTATAGGGCCCACATGTTGTGTATTTGAGGCCCATGTGTAGGGCCCACCTGTTGTATATATGAGGCCCATGAGTGAGGTCCATTGTGATGTATTCGAGACCCAGGGGCAAGGCCTGACATGATGTGATTATGGCCCATATGATGTATATTCGTACCATCCATCCCCAATAAATGTGACCCACCTTAGTGTATATATTCTATATCCACCGTTCGTCTAGTTTGTCGGACGGTGGACTCCACTTTAATGTATGTGTCTTATACTATCCGTCCATCTACCCCAGAACGGTGGTAACCCACCTCATGTATATTCCTGCTGCCCATCTATTTTCTGGGGTGGGATCCAACTTAATGTATGTATTGTATTCCAGCACCGTCTATCTGGACGTGCCGTGGGGCCAACTACGATGTATATGTTGACATGCACCATCTAAGTTGCTAGACGATAAGCCCACCTACTGCGTATTCGCAGGGCCCACTATGTTGTGTGCATTTCATCTATGCCGTCCACTTATGCGGCTCACCTTGATATGTGTATAGCAGGCACACTGTCCATCTGTTGGGGCCCATTTGATATGTGCAAGGCTCACCATGATGTGTTGGATACGAGGCCCATTGGCACGACCCACTTGGTAAGGCTCAATGAGATGTATTTTCTGACCCATGTATTGTGGCCTAACTGACATACAGGTGACATCATGTATTGAGACCCATTGTGATATACATGAAGTCCATTGGTACGACCCATTGATGTGGACCACTTGATGTATATGAAGTTCATTGGCATGGCCCATTGGTGTGGCCCACTTGATGTATTTGAGACCCATGTGCAGGGCCCACCTCCCATTTAGCGAGGCCCATTGTAATGTAATTTCTTCCCATATGTCGTGGCCTATTGTGACGTATTCCCGACCCATATGCCATGGCCATTGTGCCCAACCCATATGTCATGGCCCATTGTGATGTATTTTTGACCCATTTGGCAAGGCCCATTGTGATGTATTCAAGGCCCATGGTTGAGGCCCAATGTGATGTATGTATGGCCCGTTAAGTTGTGTATGAATCCCTTGTATGGGCCACTCAATGTTGGTTAAATGTCCACGTTGATGGAAAATAATGGTTAAATATCCACATTGTGACCTTCCCTTAGGCCTTGTTAGGCCGATTATTGTGATCGATTGCCGATTCCGATTTATCGAGGCCGATTGTATAGGCCGATTTTGATTGGCGAGACCGAGTACCGAGATCGATTGTCGAGGCCCAATGTGATGTGTGTGAGGCATATGTGATGAGGCCCATTTTGATGCATTCGAGGGCCAGGCGATATAGCCCATTGTAATGAATGTTAGGCCCATTTGAAAGGACCATCATGATGTGTATTAAGCCCTTGAGCGAGGCCCATGGTGTTGTATATTTGGCCTATGTGCGAGGTCATGGGTCTACTATATGTTAAGATTTCTGAGGACCATTCCTCGGGGCAATGTTGGTTAAATGTCCACATTATCAAAGTCGATTGTCGATACCGATTATAAGTATGTGATGGCATAGCATCATGATACATGCCCATGCGCATCATTTGCATGTTTGTTATGAGATGTGGTTGATCATTGCATATGTCATTGAACGTGTTGTTATGAGACTCCCTAATAGGCGGAGGTTATCTCACATGAGCGCATGGTATGCGTAGGATTGATGCATGACTGGATTGTGTGACTCATGCATCTTGCATTATGATTACTGTACACCCTAACGACATCAAGGCCGTAGCCTCCACAGGCATATTATGAATGGCCAGACGGGACATCGACAATTTGTTCTAGCATCGGGCTGCCATAGATGGCCCTAGGTGAAAATTTCTAAACCCTCTTGGTACCGAAGGATGCTCTAACGTCGAGACTGAGTGGATACATGAGCGCCCGAGTATCGAATACTAGGAGGCCACATCTCCCACTGTGTCTTGGTCTGTTGGGAGGGGGTGTGGCCTTACCTGACCGAGAGCAGGGGGCATTGCTAGGTTGAGTTTGACCAGCTCGTGAATGGGTCTGCTATCGACGTGCCGAATAGGTATTGCCAGACTATTGGCTAGGCAGATAGTGAGGTTTCTTATGCTCACTTGGACTGTGTGGCTAGGAGAGCGCCAGTGCTATTTGGAGTGTACTAAACTTCGATAATGATCCCAGAGATGAACCATACTGATATATGGACATAGTGAGTAGGAGTTGCATACTCATTCATTCATTCACTATCCACTCGGGCTGGTGGTGCACAACTAATTATTACATGTACCTTCGTAATAGCCAGGATTTCGGTTGGGGCGTGCGACTAACTTGAGATTAGGAGTTTACCACATTAATTCTGACTATCCAAATTAGGTATGAGACTAGTTTGGATAGAAGTCCATTGTGATGGACCTCATAGCTTGTGATACTACGTACTACCATCCTGACTTCACATTCCAGCGTGGTCATTCCATTCGCACCGCATGTTACATTACATCTACGGCAGATGAAAATTTGGGTTATTGCATTTTTACATTTATATGGTCTAGGTACGGCTGACATTATTTGTGTTACTCATCAGGAATGTATATTGCATTGCATCCTCTGCATCTGATATTTGGCTCTCTATGACTCCTCATTTGCATAGTTGATTCGTATTGTGTATTCTAATATTGTATGACTCATGGATTTGTCAGTGTTTCCGCTTACTCTGTTATCATATGATTTGTGACCTTGTTAGTATATCTGTTTACTCTGATAATTCTTGATCTTGTCAGTATTTCTACTTGCTTTGATAATTCATGATCTTGTTAGTATTTCTGCTTATTTTCTGACATTGTATGATTTATGGATTAACAGTATTTTCAGTATTGTATGACTATGATATTGTATTGAATACTTGGCACTTACCTTGTGCACACACTTACACCACCCTCTAAGCTTTTTTATGAGCTTATGCACGATAGATGCGTGCAGGTGATGTTAGGTTGTAGCAGTGTTGAGCTTGGAGCGTAGAGTGGTCTTCTGGAGCTTGATTTTTGATTTATGTATTTCCTTTTTAGCATTGTACTGAAATGATTATATTAGTGGATATGTGATGATGATGTTGCCTTTGTGAATTAGGTAATCTTGTGGTTATGCTTATTATGAGTTAAATGTATATAAAAAAATCCTCCTTGTAGGATCCCAGAATTGGAATCTAGCATATGGATGCTAGGAACCGAGAATGGGGTACTACGGAGGCTGTCGACACCGGATTCGGTGATCGGGAATCCCGTGAATCTGATTTTCGGGCTTAGGCGTGATAGTCCGTGCAGCTTAGCCTTTACGGAAGATGATGTGCGCAGAATCTAGCATCCGCACGACGATGCCCTAGTGGTCACGATAACTATAGCAAATCATAAGGTGTACCGCATCTTGGTCGATACCAGAAGTTCAGCTGATGTGATCTATTCCGAAGCTTTCGAAAGAATGGAAGTTTCTCGGTCGCGCCTCCGACTCGTAAAGACCCCCCTGCACGTCTTTGTCGGAGAGAGAGTGATCTCCGAAGGAGCCATTTCCCTCCCAGTAACTGCTGGAGAAGGACAACACGAAGTCACCCTTATGGTGACTTTCTTGTTGTCAATGTACCATCGGTACACAATGTTATCTTGGGCTGACCCTCCCTCAATGCAATGAGGGCAGCCATCTCTACTTATCACCTAATGATGAAGTTCCTAGCTGAGGGCGAAATAGGCTACTTCCGAGGGGATCAATGCAAGGCTCAGAGATGTTACGCGATAGTAGTCAAACAGGGATCTGTCAAACAAGCAATTACTATCAACGTTCTGGACCCTCGAGGATCAGATGGGAACTCATATGTAGAAGATTTGGAGAAAGTGCCCCTCGATGAAGCAGACCCGAGCAAGACTGTTTAGCTCAGTACATCATTAAGCTCCGAGCAATGGTTCGAAATGTTGACCTTCCTGTGGCGACATAAGGACGTCTTCGTGTGGTTGCACGCAGATATGCTAGGGATCTCCCCTGATGTTTTGGTCCATAGGCTGAACGTGGACCCAGATCATAAACCAGTGAAACAAAAGAGAAGATCATTTGACGCTAAGTGCTACGAGGCCATTGCTGAGGAGGTCTTCATCCTACTCGATGCCGGCTTCATAGAGGAAATATATTACCCCGACTAGATTGCAAATGTAGTGCTTATCAGAAAATCCAACGGGAAGTGGCTGGTCTGTGTAGATTACTCAGACCTGAATAAGGCATGCCCCAAGGATAGCTTCTCATTGCCTCAGATCGATCAAATGGTGGACAACACAACTGGTCATGAGTTACTCTCCTTCCTAGATGCCTATTCCGGGTACAACCAAATTGCGATGCATCCTCCAGACAGGCAGAAGACTACCTTCGTCACGGACAAGGGACTCTACTGTTACCGGGTCATGACATTTGGCCTGAAGAATGCTGAGGTGATATATCAGAGGATGGTAAATCAAATGTTTGCCAAACAGATCGGACACACCATGGAAGTATATGTTGACGACATGCTGGTGAAAAGTATTAAGGCGTCTGATCACTTAACAAATCTCGGGGAGACATTCAGTGTTCTCCAAGAATACCAGATGAAGCTGAACCCCGGGGTTGAATCGGGAAAGTTCCTTTGGTTCCAAGTCAGTCAGCGGGGCATCGAGGCCAACCCTGACAAGATCAAGGCGCTCCTTAACATGAGTTCACCTCAGACTGTCAAGGAAATACAATGCTCACGGGAAGAGTCGCCGCACTCAGATGTTTTATATCCAAAGCGACAGACAAATGCCTCCCCTTCTTTCAACAATTAAAGGGTCATAAGAAGGTAGAGTAGAAGTTAGAATGCGAGCAAGCTTTCAAGCAGCTAAAGCAGTACCTGGGCTCACCCCCCCTCCTATCCAAGCCTGAAGAAGGTAGGCCCTTATTCTTGTACCTCGTGGTCTCGGCCTCGGCTGTCAGCTCGGCCCTGATCAGAGAAATCAAAAACAAGCAATACCCAGTATATTACGTGAGAAAAGCAATGGTGCCGGTGGAAATCGGTCTCCCTACTGCTCGGGTAAGAAATTACCAAGATGACCAAAACTTCAAACAGATCACAGTTAACCTGGATCTTCTTGAGGAAATCTGAGACATTTCAAGGCTCTGAGTCACCGCTCGACATCAGCAGGTGGCGCACTTCTACAATTCTAAAGTCAAGGTCAGGCAGTTCTACCCAAGGGACTTAGTCCTCCGCCGGGTTTTCCCGAACACTGTCGAGCCGGGGGCTAGAGCACTCAGGCCTAACTGGGAAGGACCATATTGAGTGGTCTGATCAACAAGGCTAAGCTCCTACCACTTAGAAGATCTTGAGGGCCGCTAACTCCCTCACCCTTGGAAGGCCGAGCATCTGAAGATCTACTATCCCTAATGTATTGACCTTTAAGGGCCCCAATAGTATCGCCTCCGAACGACCAGCCTTTAAGGCTTTCAATAAAATTCTTGATTCATCTTCTACACATATGGAATTATCTACTAAGTAAAAGTCACCTCTCATATTCAGAGGCGGACTGAACGGGCTGATCCCTTAAAGAAGGGGTCAGAAGTAATCCCACGAAAACTCGACATGACATCCCCTCCAAGCCAGGGGAAAAGCCAAAAGATGACCCGACTCTCCAGTAGAGTAATCGGCTCGTCATCCGACTAACGCATAGACCAGAGGTTTCTCGCCAATCTTGGGAAGAGCCGAACCCCCATGGGTTCGGACTCAACAATAATCAAGCCAGGAAGGCTTAAAAAGGTCTACTAAAAATGCGCTGGAGGGAGCTGACCCATCCGAGGATAGGCTCGGCTCGGACATACATGGAGATAAACCGACAAAACAATGATTCAGTTCAACAATCGACAGTCGGCATCAAACATCAAAACATATACCATCCATTCAAAAAATAATAATATGATCCGTTCAAAAAAGAAAAAAAAGAGGGCTACTGAGAATTATGCAGTCAGGGGCACTTGGGAATCGGGGGCTTAGTCCGTGTAGGCGTCTTCGACAGGCTCCTCTCCAGTGTGTCAGGCAACAAGGGCTCAAGGTTAAGGTCCGGGTACAAATCCTAGACCGCTTCAATACAAGCATCATAGCCACAGTTGTAAAACTTGGTGGCTTCGACATCTCTTTCCTTCGAAGCCTTGAAGGCATCAGTCGCAGCCGCTACTGCTCCTGCCAGGGAAGCCTCGTCTTCAGTCCGTTGAGCCTCCATCGCTTGAGAGACAGCTCGACGCCGTTCTTCTTTCACCTCGGCCTTAGTCCGTTCTAGGACTTCTCCTAGCCGGGTGATCTCCTTGGCCAACGAATCCGCATGAGCCCTAGCCCGTGCCAACTCGGCCTCCGCCGCCTCGCGTCGGATCTTGAGGTCGTCTGTAACCTTCTGCAGCTGGAGCTCTCTGGTCTTCCCATCTTTAAGCTGTCGACGCAGCTCGCCCAGCTCGAGATGAAATAGGGTAGCCTCATCCCTATGAACCCCCACCTCGTTCCGGAGAGCCTCCACCTCGGCATCCCTCCTCTCGAGCTCCCGTATTCTCTCCTGAGTCGAAAGGAGCTTCGGGATAGTCTGAATGGAGATTAAAAAATGAGCATGTGGATGAGGTAGAAATAAAAAGAGGTAGAAAAGCAACGAGTAATACTGTATAGAAAATGGAAGCCAGGTCGTTCAGGAAGGAGCTGTCCGATTTGGTGAGAAGTTTGGCTATCTCCTATTCTGGGGCATGTTTGGCGGCCCAAGGCGTCAAGCAAGATAAGTGGTAGCTCGACTGGAACCTCCCGCCGCCCGTCCCCACCTGGGCAGAGCCCACTGTCTCCTCAGCCCCGTTTCAACTACCTGCTGAGGTTTGAGCCTCGGCCCCGAACTCATTTCTAGCTTCAAGGAGAGAGAGCATATCGTCAGCCATCCTAATGGCCTCCTCCCGTTCAGAGGAAGAGGGCATGACAATTCAGAACTCGGGTACTACAGGTGGGGCCTCCGCGGTGGGAGGAAGGAAATGAGTTATGGTTGTTGTTGAGGAAGGAGTTATAGTTGCTGGAGCGAGAATAATGATTGCTGGAACCCGCGTATCGGCAAGTACCGCAGCTGGAGTTGCGACAACCGAAACAGCAACAAAGGGGCCCTCTCCAGGGCGACCCACCTCCTCCGAACAGTAGTCTTCGTTCTCGACTCAGCCCTTAGAATCTCCTCTGCTGTTGGAGTAGCCTTCCTCCTCCGAGAACCAGACGCCCCAGCCATGCCTACACGAGAAATAACGGATCAACAACCCAACGAATGAAGTTGATATCACCAAAGGTAATAAAATGACAACTTACTGAAGGATGTGGGGAGAGGCTGAGACTTGCAAAGCCCGGACTAGTGAAGGTTGACCGTAGTGATCAAGTCTGTCCAGGAATGAAGTTCCCCAGATCCTGCCCTAGCCTTGGCGATGCGGTTCTTCTAGGCCGAGTCAAGGAGTGGCGTGCCTCTCGGGAAATCTACAAGGATAAAGAAAGCTCTATTCTTACTGAAGTAGAAGGAGATTTAAAAATAAAAAAAGGAAGGAAAGAGAATCAAAGTTCGACCTGGTTTTGAGAATCGGGTGGAACCCGAGTCGACAGAGTCCCCAGCTTCACCGCTGGTGCCTCCCACTCGCCCGCAGCCTAAAACCACTTATTCTTCCAATCTTTGTTGGAAGACGGAAGGTTCATCACCAGCCCCGATCCTTTGCTGCCTCGGGTTGCGAAGTAGTACCATGGTTCTTGGCTGTCGTGCTTAACCAGGTACAGGCTCATTAGCTCCTTCGGGGTCAGCTCTGGATTCCCGACTTGGCGCCAGATGATGAAGGAAGAGATTAGCACCCTCCAAGCAGTGGGGGTGAATTGCCCCAGAGCAAGTCCGAGGTAAGCTATTATGGCTTGGAAGAAAGGATGTAGAAGGAGCCAAAGCCCACATTACGGCGCACAGAGGAAGATTGCAACTTCCCCCGTAGCAGGGGTGCCAGCGGTGTTAAGGGGCCCGGGGTCCCTTACCTGAACGGAGTTCGGGATCTGGAACTCCAAACAGATCCATTCCATTTGAGACTCCGACAGAACGGAGCCTCCAGGGACTACCTCCGAGGCTCGTCCACTTGTGGACATTTCAGGAGCCTCGATGGTAGTAGTCAGGGGGACTCAGGCGGCCTTCTTCTTGCCAGCCCGTTGAGTCCGAGCCCCTGTCTCCTGTCTTCGAGGTGGAGGGTATAAGGGTATAACTTCAAAGGGGCCTTCAGAGGGCCCTCTCCCACCATCAGAGCTCCCTAGCTTGGAGTCATCACCATACTCCCGAACAGTCTCGAGATCAGATGACATTATAAAGAAAAGTAAAAGGAATGATGAGAGGGACTCACCGGATGGTTACCGAAAATCGCCTCCTCCGGCACGCACTCAAGTTCAAAATGCCAATGAAAGGAGCAGTTTGAAAGAAACTTATATAAGCCATAGAGAATCTCTGCATTAATGGCAAGGAGTGATGGCCACAGCCGAATCGTCGCAAGCTGATTCCTGACCACACATGGCTGTCTATCATTGGTCGAGCCCCTGCCAGGTAGTATGGTTCTGACATTGAACAATGCACTCTAATACACGGAACGACGCTCGAGTAGGTGGAGCTATTGCATGGACTCTTCCTCGGGCTTACGTGGCGACTCATCATAGGCTGAGCAATTATTCAAAATCGTAATCGTCGGCACGCGTCCGCTAGAAAGCAGTCCATAGGCACGAAATCCTGAGAATATGGCGTTTCGAATTCAAAGATCATGATTGCACCAACATAGGTGGGCGATCTTCTATGTAATTACTCTCTGAGTCCACAATTGAACTCGAAGAGTAGGGGGCTTCTGTTATGGGAAGATCCGAGCCCCTAATAAACCCAAGGTAAGCCTCAAACTAATTCAACCAAGTATATGAACAACCGAGGTGATGGTCATCCGACCTGATGTAAGCGTCCCTGAAGAAGTCGTGCACTATGAAGGTGCTCTTACTTCGAGGCTGAGGATCGGAGTGACTTCCACACTCTGATCGGAAGTGGTAAGCTGCCTACCTAACGTCTGACGGAAGACGAACAATCTAACCAGTGACATCAATTGCACGAAGTCCGACCCGATAAGATAAATTCGACACCTTGCCTTGGACCTCAAAGAGAAGGTTTCTAGAGTGCCGAGCCAAGACAATATGTCAAGGCGGGCATTCCGCTTGCCAGATTCGGAAACTACCATAAGCAAACATGGCCGATTGCTTTGCTCACAGATACGCATTATCCACATGATGCGCTACATGATCCACGAATTGCGTACACTACTAAAAAAGGGGCAAAGGCTATGGATAAAATCCGTAGCCATAGACCTATGGCTACGGTTTTAGTCTGTAGCTAGTCCGTAACACGACCGTCGTCGTAGGTGCCATAACAATAGGTCTGGAACCTATGGCTACGGATTTAATCTGTAGCTATAGGTTAAATAGCTACAGATATAATCCGTAGCAATTATATCTGTAGCATAAACTTCAAACAGCTACGGATATTATTTGTAGTAGAAAGTACGTAGCAATATGCCAAAATTGAAAAGGCTACACCTGTCTGATTAGTGGCTACGGTTAATATCCGTAGCTATTTTGTACATTGAAAAATTAAATTATTTGTTCATTCAATTACCACCTGCACAATCATTCATTCATTCAATTATAATCATTCATTTATTCAATTACAATCCTTCATTCAATCAGTTACATCATTCATTCATTCAATTACAATCCTTCATTCAATCAATTACAATTACAATCCTTCATTCAATCAATTACAATTACAATCAATTACAGTTACAATTACAATAATGCTGAAAATACAAATCTTTGGCTCCATTAGAGAAATGTGTTTGACTTCACCCTGAAATTTCAACAGCTTCATATATTCCATCATCCTACAAACAGTCATGTCATTCATAAATTAGAATGCCCATTGGGGACAAGAATGACAGTGAAAGAAGTGCATCACGTATAACCACTTTTTTTTCTTAATGAATTAAAAAAAAACTCAAAGAGGAATGAAATTGACACAAAAGAAATGGTCTCACCATATGATTATAGGTTTTGGTTTAGGTTTAGGTTATAGGTTTAGGTTAAGGTTAGGCTATATGTTATAATTAAGTTTAGGTTATAGGTTAAGGTTTAGGTTATAGGTTTTGGTTTAGGTTTAGGTTATGGGTTATAGCTTTTGGGAACTTGATTATAGGTTATGGTTTAGGTTTAGGAAATCGGGTTCGGGTGTAGGTTTGGGTTTTCAAGTTTAGGTTTAGGTTGAGTTGAGATTAGGATTAGGTGTAGGTTTGGGTTTAAGGATTTAAGAATACATTTAGGTTTTAAGTTTAGGTTTAAGTTAAAGGTTTAGGGAAAGGTTATAAGTTTAGGTTTAGGTTTAGGTTATAGGTTATAGCTTTAGGGAATTGAGAATGGGTTATGGTTTAGGTTTAGGAAATCGGGTTCAGGTTCGGGATTGGGTTTAAGTTTGGGTTTTCAAGTTTTGGTTTAGGTTTAGGTTAGGGAGTTGAGATTAGGATTAGGTGTAGGTTTAGGTTTAGGGAATTGAGTTTAGGTTATAGGTTTAGGGAGAGGTTAGGTTTAGGTTATAGGTTTTGGGATTTGGGAATAGTTTTAAGTTATAAGTATAGGTTTAGGTTAGGTTATAGGTTAAGGTTTAGGGATTTAAGTTTAGGTTATAGGATTAGGTTACGGTTTAAGTTTAGGTTATAGGTTTTGGGATTTGAGAATGGGTTCGGGTTTAGGTTATAGGTTTTGGTTTTGGTTTAGGTTATAGGTTTTAATTTAGGTTATAGGTTTTTAGATTTGAGAATGGGTTCGGGTTTAGGTTATAGGTTTTGGTTTTGGTTTAGGTTATAGGTTTTGATTTAGGTTATAGGTTTATGTTAAGGTTTAGGTTTAGGTTAAAGGTTTTGGGATTTGAGAATGAGTTCAAGTTTAGGTTATAGGTTTTGGTTTTGGTTTAGGTTATAGGTTTTGGTTTAGGTTATAGGTTTAGGTTTAGGTTTAGGTTATAGGTTTTGAGAATGGGTTCGGGCTTATGTTATAGGTTTTAGTTTAGGTTTAGGTTATAGGTTATAGGTTTAGGTTAAGGTTTAAGTTTAGGTTATAGGTTTTGGGATTTGAGAATGGGTTCGAGTTTAGGTTATAGGTTTTGGTTTTGGTTTAGGTTATAGGTTTTGGGATTTGAGAATGGGTTCGGGTTTAGGTTATAAGTTTTGGTTTTGGTTTAGGTTTAGGTTATAGGTTTTTGGATTTGAGAATAGGTTATGGTTTAGGTTTAGGAAATCGGGTTCAGGTTCGGGATTGGGTTTAAGTTTAGGTTTAGGTTTAGGTTAGGGAGTTGAGATTAGGATTAGGTGTAGGTTTAGCTTTAGGGAATTGAGTTTAGGTTATAGGTTTAGGGAAAGGTTAGGTTTAGGTTGTAGGTTTTGGGATTTGGGAATAGTTTTAGGTTATAAGTATAGGTTTAGGTTAGGTTATAGGTTAAGGTTTAGGGAATTGAGTTTAGGCTATAGGTTTAGGTTTAGGGAATTGAGTTTAGGTTATAGGTTTAGGAAAAGGTTAGGTTTAGGTTATAAGTTTTGGGATTTGAGAATAGTTTTAGGTTATAAGTATAGGTTTAGGTTAGGTTATAAGTTAAGGTTTAGGAATTTGAGTTTAGGTTATAGGATTAGGTTTAGGTTTAGGTTTAAGGATTTGAGTTTAGGTTATAGGTTTAGGTTTAGGTTTAGGTTTAGGTTTGGGTTTTGGGATTTGCGAATGGGTTCGGGTTTAGGTTATAGGTTTTGGTTTCGGTTTAGGTTATAGGTTTTGGGATTTGATAATGGGTTCGGGTTTAAGTTATAGGTTATAGGTTTTGGTTTTATTTTAGGTTATAGGTTTTGATTTAGGTTATAGGTTAACGGTTTAGGTTAAGTTATAGGTTTTTTGGATTTGAGAATGGGTTTGGTTTTAGGCTATAGGTTTTAGTTTTGGTTTAGGTTATAGGTTTTGGTTTAGGTTATAGGTTTTAGGTTTAGGTTATAGGTTATAAGATTTGAGAATGTGTTCGAGTTTAGGATATAGGTTTTGGTTTTGGTTTTGGTTATATGTTTTGATTTAGGTTATAAGTTATAGGTTTAGGTTTTAGGTTTTGGTTTTGGTTTTGATTTAGGTTATAGGTTATAGGTTTAGGTTAAAGTTTAGGGAAAGGTAATAGGTTTTGATTTAGGTTATAGGTTATAGGTTTAGGTTATAGGTTTAGGTTTTGGTTTTGATTTAGGTTATAGGTTATAGGTTTAGGTTAAGGTTTAGGTTTAGGTTTAGGTTTGGGTTATAGGTTTTGGGATTTTACGAATGGGTTCGGGTTTAGGTTATAGGTTTTGGTTATAGGTTATAGGTTTAGGTTTAGGTTATAGGTTTTGGGATTTGAGAATGGGTTCGGGTTTAGGTTATAGGTTTTGGTTTTGGTTTAGGTTATAGGTTTTGGGATTTGAGAATGGGTTCGGGTTTAGGTTATAAGTTTTGGTTTTGGTTTTGGTTTAGGTTATAGGTTTTTGGATTTGAGAATGTGTTATGGTTTAGGTTTAGAAAATCAGGTTCAGGTTCGGGATTGGGTTTAAATTTGAGTTTTCAAGTTTATGTTTAGGTTTAGGTTAGGGAGTTGAGATTAGGATTAGGTGTAGGTTTAGCTTTAGAGAATTGAGTTTAGCTTATAGGTTTAGAGAAAGGTTAGGTTTAGGTTATAGGTTTTGAGATTTAGGAATAGTTTTAGGTTATAAGTATAGGTTTAGGTTAGGTTATAGGTTAAGGTTTAGGGATTTGTGTTTAGGCTATAGGTTTAAGTTTAGGTCTAGGTTTAGGTTTAGGGAATTGAGTTTAGGTTATAGGTTTAGGGAAAGGTTAGGTTTAGGTTATAGGTTTTGGGATTTGAGAATAGTTTTAGGTTATAAGTATAGGTTTAGGTTAGGTTATAAGTTAAGGTTTAGGGATTTGAGTTTAGGTTATAGGATTAGGTTTAAGTTTAGGTTTAGGGATTTGAGTTTAGGTTATAAGTTTAGGTTTAGGTTTTAGGTTTAGGTTTAGGTTTAGGTTTGGATTTTGAGATTTGAGAATAGGTTCGGGTTTAGGTTATAGGTTTTGGTTTTAGTTTAGGTTATAGGTTTTGGGATTTGATAATGGATTCAGGTTTAGGTTATAGGTTTTGGTTTTGGTTTTGGTTATAGGTTTTGATTTAGGTTATAGGTTAACGGTTTAGGTTAAGGTTTAGGTTTAAGTTATAGGTTTTTGGATTTGAGAATGGGTTCGGGTTTAGGCTATAGGTTTTGGCTTTGGTTTAAGTTATAAGTTTTGGTTTAGGTTATAGGTTATAGTTTTAGGTTTAGGTTTAGGTTTTGGTTTAGGTTATAAGATTTGAGAATGGGTTCAGGTTTAGGATATAGGTTTTGGTTTTGGTTTAGGTTATATGTTTTGATTTAGGTTATAGGTTATAGGTTTAGGTTTTAGATTTTGGTTTTGGTTTTGATTTATAGGTTATAGGTTATAGGTTATAGGTTTAGGTTTTAGGTTTTGGTTTTGGTTTTGATTTAGGTTATAGGTTATAGGTTATAGGTTTAGGGAAAGGTAATAGGTTTTGATTTAGGTTATATGTTATAGGTTTAGGTTTTGGTTTTGATTTAGGTTATAGGTTATAGGTTTAGGTTAAGTTTTAGGTTTAGGTTTAAGTTTAGGTTATAGGTTTTGGGATTTGAGAATGGGTTCGGGTTTAGGTTATAGGTTATAGGTTTAGGTTAAGGTTTATGATTATGTTATAAGTTTTGGGATTTGAAAATAGGTTCGGGTTTAGGTTATAGGTTTAGGTTTAGGTTTTAGTTTATAGGTTTTGATTTAGGTTATAGGTTAACGGTTTAGGTTTGGTTCAGGTTATAGGTTTCAGGTTTATGTTTAGGTTATAGGTTTTAGGATTTGAGAATGCGTTCGGGTTTAGGATATAAGTTTTGGTTTTGGTTTTGGTTATATGTTTTGATTTAGGTTTAGGTTATATGTTTAGGTTTTTGGTTAAGGTTATAAGTTTAGGTTAAGGTTTAGGTTTAGGTTAAGGTTGAGGTTTAGGTTATAGGTTAAGGTTTTAGGTCATAGGTTTTGGTTTAGGTTAAGGTTATAGGTATAGGTTAAGGTTTAGGTTTAGGTTTAAGTTATAAGATATAGGTTTAGGGAATTGAGAATAGTTTAAGGTTTAGGTTTAGGAAATCGGGTTCGGGTTCGGGATCGGGTTTATGTTTGGGTTTTCAAGTTTAGGTATAGGTTTAGGTTAAGGAGTTAAGATTAGGATTAGGTGTAGGTTTATGTTTAGGGATTTGAGAATACATTTAGGTTTTAGGTTTTAGGTTAAGGTTTAGGTTTAGGTTAAGGTTGAGGTTTAGGTTATAGGTTAAGGTTTTAGGTCATAGGTTTTGGTTTAGGTTAAGGTTATAGGTATAGGTTAAGGTTTAGGTTTAGGTTATAAGATATAGGGTTAGGGAATTGAGAATAGGTTAAGAGTTAGGTTTAGGAAATCGGGTTCGGATTCGAGATCGGGTTTATGTTTGGGTTTTCAAGTTTAGGTATAGGTTTAGGTTAGGGAGTTAAGATTATGATTAGGTGTAGGTTTAGGTTTAGGGATTTGAGAATACATTTAGGTTTTAGGTTTAGGTTTAGATTTTAGGTTTTAGGTTAAGGTTATAGGTTTAGGTAAAGGTTTAGGTTTAGGTTTAGGTTAAGGTTGAGGTTTAGGTTATAGGTTAAGGTTTTAGGTCATAGGTTTTGGTTTAGGTTAAGGTTCAAGTTTAGGTTTAGGTTAAGATTTAGGTTTAGGTTATAAGATATAGGTTTAGGGAATTGAGAATAGGTTAAGGTTTAGGTTTAAGAAATCGGGTTCGGGTTCGGGATTGGGTTTATGTTTGGGTTTTCAAGTTTAGGTATAGGTTTAGGTTAGGGAGATAAGATTAGGATTAGGTGTAGGTTTAGGTTTAGGGATTTGAGAATACATTTAGGTTTTAGGTTTAGGTTTAGGTTTTAGGTTAAGGTTATAGGTTTATGTTTAGGTTAAGGTTGAGGTTTAGGTTATAGGTTAAGGTTTTAGCTCATAAGTTTTGGTTTAGGTTAAGGTTATAGGTATAGGTTAAGGTTTAGGTTTAGGTTATAAGATATAGGTTTAGGTAATTGAGAATAGGTTAAGGTTTAGGTTTAGAAAATCGGGTTCGGGTTCGGGATCGGGTTTATGTTTGGGTTTTCAAGTTTAGGTATAGGTTTAGGTTAGGGAGTTAAGATTAGGATTAGGTGTAGGTTTAGGTTTAGGGATTTGAGAATACATTTAGGTTTTAGGTTTAGGTTTAGATTTTAGGTTTTAGGTTAAGGTTATAGGTTTAGGTTAAGGTTTAGGTTTAGGTTTACGTTAAGTTTGAGGTTTAGGTTATAAGTTAAGGTTTCAGGTCATAAGTTTTTCGTTTAGGTTAAGGTTTAGGTTTAGGTTTAGGTTAAGGTTTAGGTTTAGGTTATAAGATATAGGTTTAGGGAATTGAGAATAGGTTAAGTTTTAGGTTTAGGAAATCGGGTTCGGGTTTGGGATCGGGTTTATGTTTGGGTTTTCAAGTTTAGGTATAGGTTTAGGTTAGGGAGTTGAGATTAGAATTAGGTGTAGGTTTATGTTTAGGGATTTGAGTATACATTTAGGTTTTAGTTTTAGGTTTTAGGTTAAGGTTTAGGTTTAAGTTAAGGTTGAGGTTTAGGTTATAGGTTAAGGTTTTAGGTCATAGGTTTTGGTTTAGGTTAAGTGTATGGTCCCTGTAAATACAGATATAAACACGGCCATCCGGCGCAAATGGCCAGGCCCTTCCAATGCTGTCCATAAAAAATGGACAGCTTCATCATGGTTATAACAGTGGTTCCCTCTTTCCAGGGAACCCCGCTCTTCCGAATAGCTCCGACACACATCCGAGTCTGCTCTATTAATTTCGATCAAATAAATAAACACGGCCTGTCCAAATGGCCAGGCCCCTCCAATGCTGTCCATAGGAAATAGACAGCTTCATCATAGTCATAACAGCGGTTCCCACCTTCCAGGGACCCCCGCTCATCCGGATAGCTCCGACGCACATCCGGGTCTTCTCCATTAATTTCGAGCAAATTTAATGGAGCAAATACATAACCACTTGGCCCCAAATACTTACTTTATAACATAAAATTTCTCCTGTTTTCTCAAATTTTCCATTTCGATCTTTTTTGACCCAAATCCATGTTAATGCATGAGAATCATGCATAAACATGGATTTTAAGCAAAATACATGAGGAAAATTACAACATAGATATCATGCACACGATATCACATAATGTATATCATGTACACGATATCACATAATGTATTGTTTAATGAACTACACATGTGCATTCTTGACAAGAGACGTACCAGATGCTTGAATCTAAAATATGCATCTCTAACCCTCCCACATGCAACATCCACTTGAAAGAATGCGCATAACCGTCATACTTGAGTAATCAATACAGGAATGTACAAGTAAAACCATAAAACTAGAGATACTCACTGCATTTTCAGGATCTCCTCCATAGTTGACGATTCATTCTAAAGCCCTTCTCCCTCATCCTTTACCCGGGCTTGGGACCGGCAATGCAAGGAGTTGCATTGGTGGAGTTAAAAAAGGGCTTAGGCTCCATTTGTTTTTTTTTAAAAAATGTTTTCATAAATACTAATGTGATGACCAAATGGAGCCTAAGACTATAAATACGTTCAAATATAGAGTACAAAATTCATTCAATATTAAAAAAATAAAAAACAAGTGCCAAATTAGTTCAAAATTAGTTCAAAATGCACACAACAAGTTCAAAATTAGTTCAAAATGCACACAACACATGTTCAATTATACAGTACCAAATTTGTTCAAATTATTGAATTCTCAAAGCCTCTTTCCCCCATTACACAAATGATCCTGGACCGGCCTCTCCAATGTAGATGCGAACCCATCTTCTTTCCACAAAGGAGCGTGAGGTTGTATAACCTCAGTCAGGACAACAACAAAAGCTCCATCCTCCAACGGCTCGTAATGGACAGTTGCATTTTGGATTAACTTCGTGTACTTCACCACGAGCAACTACACCACGTTTTCCAAAACCAAGCAAGTCGCATCTCTACCGATATATATAATATCCGGTTACATTTACACATAAAATGGCATTGGTATTGTTAGCATTTATAATATAATTGTAAGCTCATTATAGTAAAAAAATTATACTTGCATATCGACGATGCCTGAGTAGATTTAGCGACTGTTGGTGATGAGAGATTTTGAGTATACTGTCTATCTTTCTGCATATCCACCAATGTTTTCTTCATCTCAACTATATCTTGAGTCATACCATCCAATTTTTTCTTCACTTGAGATAACTCTTGAGTTACGCTCTCTTTTTCTTTTGTCACATTCTCTACCTTTGAACGAGCAGGGGTTGACTTCTTCAGTCCTACCTTGCTTATTGAGCAACCTAGACCCCGCATTCACCCTCTATTATCAGAACCAACCAACTGTAAAACATTGTAAATCAA
The DNA here is from genome assembly GCF_029962835.1 of Magnolia sinica. Classification (NCBI taxonomy): domain Eukaryota; kingdom Viridiplantae; phylum Streptophyta; class Magnoliopsida; order Magnoliales; family Magnoliaceae; genus Magnolia; species Magnolia sinica. The sequence goes on along the minus strand of NC_080582.1, from coordinate 21,180,290 downwards.
GTTATTAGGATATTCATAATTACCATAAAACTTAAGTAATTTTTAAATTTTATTAGTACCTCTGTAAGGGCATCATCCATGCTGGTCATCCTAGAAGCAGGATTGCTACTATAGAGCTTATCTAGTTTTTCCTGTGAAAAAATATAAATGAATGCAATATAATTCAAAGTTATACATAGGCTTTTCATAAGGGTACTAGTTAGTGGTACAAGGGATGCACTTACAGCAAGGTCAGGATATTGGACAATTTTGTCCTTTCTTGTATAGGCTCTTAAGAAGACTTCACATCTACCTATCTCGACATCAGAGGTAAGATTCTTCTCCATCGCCTTTGGCACATTACATATCATTCAAATACACATCATTAATAGATTTAGATGAATGATAATTCAAACTTAAATTCAATTTTAAACTGTAATATCTATTTTTAAATACATACCATCTTATGGTGAGTAACAGCCATGCTGTGCTTCCCAAGACACGCAGGTCCTTTTAGCTTGGCCCGATTGACTTTATTCCTTACGCTTACCCTCTTGAATTCCTCGGTGGTATGTTGATCCACGAAGGTCCTCCAATCCTCCATAGGGATACTTGGGGGGGCAGGACCATCTCTTACAGCAATAGGATCCTTGTTTGTAATATATTTTGCAGTCAATCTTCTCTTGTAATTCCTCCACGCTTCATTGATGCGTTTTGTAACGTAATCAAGACTTGCAGCCCAACTTTGACCCTCAAACTCATAAAACTGTGACAATCTTTCTGTGACCATATGAATTTGTTCATGAGGCACTTGGCAAAAGTCTAGGTATATGATCGGGATATGAGAACGGGTAAGGACACCGACATGCGATACAAAGTCTCTGTGATCGGAACAGTACTCATTCGGTTGCCCGAATTCATTCGTCTTTAGGACTTTTTTCCTATCAGGTGGCACAAGTAAAGAGACCCCCTAGTAATGCCTCTTTTTTTTATATAAGAAGAAGCTGACACAATTACATAAAAAGAATAACAGTTATATATACACATCATTGATTACTGCCAATATATAAGGAAAAAGAAATTTACATATATAATTAAGGAGAAGTATCTTATTACCTTTGGTGTTGCTTGAATCTATACTCCCAAGCACCGGCGCACCCAATACCTCTGGTTGTGAATCCATGTCCCTATTTCTTCCTTAATATGAAAAGATAAGAAAAGAAAAAAAAAGCTAATGGTTAAGAAATAATTTAGATCATAGATAAAGTACAAAACATTCACTATATTATCCAAACCTTGTTTAGATTTCCTCCAATAAATATCATTCTGTTACATGCTTAGAAAATACAAACAAATCAGTAGATTCTCTTCGATCATTTTCTTTTCTTTGTTTTCTCGACCACAACACTGACATCTTCAGATTCATTGAATATTAACTCATCAACCATTGCTAATGAGGTGAGATTAGGTCCTGCATCGGTATTACTTACAGCCTTTAATCGTTCCGATAGAACGCACATCTCTTCTTCGACAAATTTTTTTTTGGGAACCTCTAAGACCACATATCAGTCAGGATTTTTTGGATCTCTGGAGTAGAAAACTTGCGTGACATGCTCTGCAAGAATGAAGGGCTCGTCACCGATATTGTCTGAACTGTAAAGACTAGCCAAATTTACTAATCTCAAATTTGCTTCTGCATCAAAAGAAATACCATGATGTGTCACTTTCACCTAATCACACTTAAATAGAACGGGCTTGTACCCTGTTCGGTACTCCAATTCGATAATTCTACGAAGGACTCCATAGTAAGGTTGATTTTCATCCACTATATTGATATCTTTAGTACTTGCTCGAAAGGTTGTCATACCCTCTGTCCTAACCCCACTGTTTTAGTTCGTTTTATTCTCCTCATAGTCCTTAGTGACAAAGAGGAAACCATTGATACAATATTTATTGTATTGAATAGAAAAATCTAGAGGTCCTCTCACAACATCTTTAAATTCATTATCGTCAGATTTAATGAACTCTGGTTGCCTCTTCAACCAAGATATGAATTTGTCCTCGCTAGGCACCCCGTTGATCCTCTTATAGCACCGTTGCAAGAAATCTTTGTGCTTCCTACGCGATATTCGATAACATTGTTATATTGAAATCGCATAAAGTAAGGAAGATATATATATATATATATATATATATATATATATATATATATATATATATATACACACATATATATATGAGCTTATTATACATACCATTCCCACTCGTCGTAGCTGGGATGACTCTTCAGTACCCATCTACGAGCTTGTTCGTATTCGATACTCGCTAGGATAACACTTTGACCCGAACCTACTGGACCAACATCGTCATCATTAGGGTCATCATTAACGATATCTTCCAACTTACGTAGTCCTGGAATGACTCTGTTAAACTATTTTTTCAGCTTTTCCAGTAGGCTTGTTTTCTGTTTTCCTTTATATTGGTTGTAGAATATAACTGTCTCCTCTTGAATGTACTGCTCTGCAATACAACCCTCAGGTCGTGTCTTGTTACGGACATAGGCCTTGAATGTTTTTTTGAACTTGACAAAGTTAATGATACATTATATATACATGCAAATGTAGATGTTAAGCCGATTTATTCTTATTAAGCTCACAACGTACCTTTCGAATGGATACATCCATCGATAGTATACAGGACCACATATGCGAGCCTTGTTAGCCAAATGGATCGAAAAATGCATCATAATGACAAATATCGATGGCGGTCATATAGTCTCAAGCTGACATAACGTCCTAGCCATGCCCCTCTCGAGAGTAAGGAGTGTTTGAAGGTCTACGGTTGTCGAGCAAAAGGCATTAAAGAAGATGCAAAAGATTGTAATTATAGGATGAATGACCTTTCTATCCCTGATTGTATGCTAGATGAGAACTGGGAGCAGATGTTACATCAACACATGGTAAGAATGAGACTTCATTCCTTTTAAATCCACGCAATCTTCCTTTAGGATGGTCCTCTAATTCGCACTAAAACCGATCGGAATACGCAGCTCATGCAAAGTTTGGATGAAAAGTTTTTTCTCTTCTTTTCTTAGACAGAAAGGACTTTGTTTCTGAATCACCTTGCCATTGTTCTTTTTCAGCCATAGACGCTTCTTAATTCCCAATTATTTCAGGTCCCTACATGTATTAGCATCATCCTTGGTTTTGCCAGGCGTGTTCAACATCAAGGCAACAAGGATTTCACATATATTTTTCTCAATATGCATGACATCAAGGTTGTGACGCATAGGAATATCTTTCCAATACTCTAGATCAAATAATATAGACCGTTTGAAGAACCACAGTGATTCAACATCATCCGCTAGCTCTTGTCGGCCTCTATCAATACCCCTTATATTACTCTTCCCAGTCTTCCCCCACTGCATATTCAAGTTCGCGGTTTGTCTTTTGACCTCAATCCTATCCAGACGGATCGGTTGACGTCGTATCTCCACCTTCTTGTTAAACGTGCCAGCACTTGTGTCCTTCCTAGCCTGTTTTGACATTGGCAACCATCGTCTGTGGCCCATATAAACATGTTTCTTTTCATATTGGAGTCGCAAAGAATCTGTGTTAGGACCACATACATGACAACCATACTTACCCTTTGTCCTACAACCAGAAACGTTACCATATGCTGGAAAGTCATGGATTATCCAAATCAGAACGACACACATGTTGAATTTGTTTTCATGGTATGCATCGAACGTCGTGACTCCTTCTCGCCATAACTTTTGCAGTTCATCAATCAATGGCTGTAAATAAACGTCAATATCCTTTCCCGGTTGTCGCGGTCCCTCAATGAGCAAAGTCAACATAGTAAACTGAGGTTTCATGCAAAGCTTTGGTGGAAGGTTGCACGTCACACACATAATGGGCCATGAACTATGCGACATACTGAAAGTGCCGAATGGGTTAAACCCATCTATAGCCAAACCCAATCAAATATTGCGAGGCTCACCTGAAAAATCTGTATACTTGTCATCAAGATTCTTCCATGCAATAGAATCAGCCGGATGCTCCATCTTTTCATGTTGAAATTTTTTGGTTGAGTGCCAAGACATTTCTTTCGCCAATCATGGCACACTGAACATTCTTTGTAGCCTTAGTGTTAATGGAAAATACCTTAACACCTTCCTAGGTACTGTAGATTGTTTTTTCTCAGAATCCATTTCAGTCTTGTACCTAGAAGTTTTACAATTTGGACAAATGGTTTTCATCTCGTTCTCTCTCCAGTATAAGATGCAGTGATTTGGACAAGCATGAATTTTCATATAATCAAGACCCAACTTTGTAATGATCTTCTTCGCTTGGTAGGTATTAGTTGGGGCCTTGTTACCGGAAGGTAACACCTTCTTTAGTAGTTGAAGGAGCTCTGTAAAGCTTTTTTCACTCCATCCATGATTCACCTTTAATTTGAAAAGCTGTACAATGAAAGTTAGCACGGTGAAATCTTGGGCCCCAGGGTATCGCTCAGCCATTGCGTCTCGTAGATTTGCTTCAAACTCATTAGTTTCATTTTCTCCAAAGACGCCTTCAACTATAGGGGTCACGTTGGGCTCATCCTGTACAACTTCATCTAGGTTATTACCACCAAGTTCTTGAACGATCGCATTGTGAACCTCATTTCGAGACACTATGGTATTGTTGGGAACTTGATTCACGTACAGTACACTTAGGTGATACATGCTCCCCATGATTGTTCCAAACCCTATAGCTTGGGTCGAATCCATTTTTCATTAGATGTATTTCCATATCATCATAAGAAACTGGAAAACGTGCACATCTGCAAGTGGTGCATGGACAAGGAATGAATTCTCTACCAGGAAGATTTTCTTGTGCAAACTTTGAAAAACTTCTGATTCCAGAAAGAAAACGTGGGTCTGAAAAACTTAGTGTCATCCACTCCCTATTCATTACAGCCAAATCTCGATTAACCAACGTGTCCATTTTCAACCTGCACCTTACCAAAAATTAAAGTTGGAAATTAACCTAATGCACCATCCTCCTCAAAAGTTAAAAATGAAGGAAGTGCTATCAGATGATTGGACCCATACAGATATTATCTACCAAATACAATGTATTAAGGAGTTTGCAATCATTGTATTTTTACAATAAATTAATAATGTAATTTATAAGTAAAATCTTAAACCACTTGCATAAATGAAAAGTCTCACATGCAATTCTAATATATCAAGCTAAATGATGGATCATACCAGTTAAAGACTTCACCAAACAAGGGCAATGGAATACTTACAAAGACCTAGGATGAAGAAACCACACAAATATCAGCTCTATCCAAAATTTCTTCAACCCACATTAAGTTTTAATGGTGAATTACCACTGTTTCCTGTGCATCCAATCCATTCATATAGTATTGACTCATCATGATGAAAAAGACTACCCAAAAATTGTATTATTCCAAGACTGAAGTGGACCATACGGTGTATATTTAGAATTTTTAGGTATAATTTTATAAGTGGCTAGACTAGGAGTTGAAATAGCCTGATTTTTCGAATAAAAGCCAAAAATGTTTACCCCCAAGCTAGTAAAAGAAACCCAAGGTACCCAGGTGGGGTACCTAGGCATGTTCTAATTTTCTCTCTCCTTCCTTTCTATTGCATCATCACACCCTTCTTTTCCTTTTCTTTTTTCCATCAAGACTCATTATAACAGGCCAATAGTCTTACCTTCCAGTGCGAACAAAAAATAAATCATCTGCAGTTATAGACACTGAGAGAGATTTCTTTTGAGGATTTTCATTTAAAAGGTTTATAACTCTATAAGGGCCGTTTAGATGCCTTTTACTTCTGTAAAATGTAAAAAAGTCAAAGTACGGCTGAAAGTCGGGTCAGATTGGTCAGGTGGATACATGTTAATATTTTTGTTATTAAATTAATCTGTTATATTTCAATACCCGTCTTATTTTTTATACTTATGATTTTATTAATTATATATTCATTTATTTATAATAAAAAGCTTCATTTTTTCTAAACAAACAAGGTAAAATACAGGACAACTACTCCTTTAGAAGTTATGTTGTGTAGCATGCAATTTATTTGGGAGAGAGAAATCTGACATACTTTGTTAGCTCAAGTCATCTGAAATGGCATGGACCAATGAGACCCTATGAGGTTAGGAAGGGCTCATATATTTATAAATCGCCATTACAAGTAATTGGGAGACGGAGAGATTCAATATAATTATAGCACGCCTGAAGCTAGATCCTTTTATATAGCTGGGGATACAAGGAAGAAATCCGGATAGAAAATATTTAGAGTGGAGAATTATCAAAAAAATAAAAATAAAAATTCTTCTTATTAAGAATATCAATATTGAGACATAAGAATTTCATGTGCCTTTAAGAAAGACAATCCGTACTCAATTATAATTTATATATCGATTGGGTTCGGGCAACTTGATACCTCAACCTGAGCCAGACCCAAGTTTTATCAGGTTGGTGTTTATATACCCAAGCTTGAGACCAAACCCAATACATTTTGCCCAAGCCCAACCTAATGTCAGGACTTTCAGCCCTAGTTACAAAAAAGTGAGTTAAGATGATGCAACAACCAATAAGTTCTCCAGCTACACTAAAGGGATGCCTTAAAACCCTCTCTTCATCATTTTTTTAATATAATGTATTTTATATCTGGCAAGGCTTTAGATGGCACTGGTATAGCCATGTGGCGGCTACTAGTTAGTGCCCTGTGAGGTAGACCATCTTGTAGGTGTTTTGGACCACACCATAGGGAAACAGTAGTAATTGAATGTCCACCATTAAAAACCTCCAGCCCACTGTAATGTTTGGTTGACATTCGACTTGTTGATTAGGTCATAAGGACTTGATGAAGGGAAAAAACAAATATCAATTTGATCAAAAACTTTCAAGGCAGCCAAGTTTAATTATAATGGTGGGCATTCAATTAACATTGTTTCATGTCATATGGGTCAATTGAGATTTACACTAGTGTTTAAAAATCAGTTTTTAGGGCGTCCTATTTGCAATGCATTTCTGGCATTGTATTAGGTTTATACGGTTTCGCATTGGCCAATATGAACCATACTAGACAGGCTAATACGGTTCGCATTGGCCCTCAATAGTAACCATCAACCCATCAGACGGGCCATACCAAAAAATCCCCTCAATACAAGCCCTCCCATTGCAGCAGTGGTCTGTATTCAGCTTTAATGGTGAGCATTTAATCACCACAGTGGTGAAATCCCACGGCGGGCGTGTGTAGGGTGTGTGTGCATTGGTGTGAGTGTGTGGGGGTGTGTGTGCGTGTGTAAAAAAAATCACCATAGATTTCAGAAATAGAGAGAGAGAGAGAGAGAGAGAGAGAGAGAGAGAGAGAGAGAAACTTACCGTCCTTCTTTTTCTTCTCATTCTCCTTCTTCTTCTCCTTCTTATGGTGAAAGGAGGTTTTGACAACAGAGATAGGGGAATGTGCTCAATAGATAGGGAGAGAGGGTGAGGGAGAGCGGGAGATCGAGAGAGGGCAAGGGAAAGGGAGAGGCTGAGTGCGAGAGAGAGATGTAGAGAGAGATGGAGATATGGGTTTCCGTCTACCTGCGCGCAGGAGAAAACGGCGGATGAAAAGGTTTTGAGGGCCTTTTGGAAGCGGATTGTGTACTGAGTAACGCAATACACTTAAGTGTACTGACTAAACTCTGTGGGTCCCACAGTCATTCGTAAATTTTATCCACTCCGTCCATACACTAAAAATGAAGCATATCCAAAGCTCAAATGGACCACACCACCGGAAACAGTGTGAATTCAACATATACCATTGAAAATTTCGTGGGGGCCATAAAAGTTTTAGATCAATATGATATTTGTGCTTTCACTTCTTCCATGTCTTTGTGATATTATGAATAGGTTGGATCACAAATGAACATCACTGCGGGCCATAGAAATGTTTCAACGGTGGAAATCATTATTCCCATGGTTTCCTATGGTATGTATCCACTTGAGTTTTAGATATACCTCAAATTTGGTATCAACCACTAAAATGATCTGAAAAAATGGACGGACGGAGCAGATATGACAATTGCATTCACGATGGGCCCAATTGAGTATACTCAGTACGATAAGAGCGTACAGCTCAGTACGCAACTCCACTGAGGGAGTTTCTTAAAGGGCGCGTGACGGACGACCCTTTGGGAGTTGATTTTTAGGACTATGGGGCCCACTGGATATATATTTTATATATCCACTCCGTCCATGAATTTTACATTATTATTTTAAACGCTGATACGAAAAATGAGTCAGAACGAATCTGTAAGGAAACCACACAACATATTAACAGTAGATATTTAATTTTTATTATTTCTTATGGTGTGGTCCACTTAAACATTTAATTTATATAATTTTTGATCTCATCTACTAAAATTATATATCAGAATTAATGGGTGGCTTAGATGACCCCATGGAGCCCCATAAGCACCATCTATGTTTAATACAATTTAGGAGAGTGAAAAGGCCAAGCTATATGTCCTAGAGGGGGGGTGAATAGGACAATGCCAAATAAAAACTAATAACAGCGGAATAATAAAGAAAATGATAGCCAAATTAAATAACAATGCAGGAAAGAAAAACAACCTCAAAATTCAGATCTTGAGAGGTTGATACAAACGTTATTCTAAGGACAACCTTACACCAAAAACAGAGTTTATGGTAGGACAACCTTATTTCTAGAAAGGTCTTTGTATCAAGTCTCAAATCGAAGAGGAATACAGAATTAAATATAAACTGAAATGAAATAACTTGTAATTAAAGATGTATTGTTCTAGGGACAGCCATACACCATAAAAATGGCAGGGTAACCTTGCTGGAACAACTTTCAAATGAAATTGAAAATCAAGCTTAAAAAGGAATAGCAGAAAGTAAATTCTAAGCTATTACAACATTCTCACAAAGCTTGAAATAATTACAACATTCACCACCATACATTCATCACACAAAAAGAATAAAATATTAGAAGTATTAAACTATCTACCACATCTCAAGGGATTTTAGTGGTTCGCCTGTGTGTTCACCAACTGTTTTACAACATCCACACAAAATGCTACTCCACTCCTAATATCCTCACAGAGGGGATTTTTGCGTTCACTAAAAATTGGTTTTCCCGGTTCACCCAAAACCCTTACAATTGTGTCTTTGTCTGTGGGCTTACACAATTAAAAACCCCACTTCGAGTTTTCTTGGCTCTCCTCGGATAACCAAAATAACAAGATTTTTCCGCAAATCTTGAAAGAAACCAAAATAGTAGAAAGGAATTTATAATATGTAAAATACGAATATCTTCTTCGTTGTAGCAGCCGGTAGAACCAAATCAAAGTAGATGATTGAATGTCCAAGTTCAATGTCCAGACTTGATTACAATGGTTCTAGTTCTAATAGATTTTAAATTAAATCAAATAGGGCTTGCCTTAATTGATTTTGATTCCAAAGAAAGGGAATAACAATTCCTCTTTTCAAATCAGATTGGAATAGCAGAAACAAAATCAATTAAAATAAAGCTAAGGAAAGAAGATATTAAATAAGCACACTTAGCTTAGATGGAGCAGAATTATCTCTCGAAGTTCGAAGAATATTGGCTTGAATACAATAATTAAATAGATTATATCTTCTGAGATTCTTGCACTCTTAAAAGGTGAGAAGATTGAGTCTTCGAATGGTCTAGAGAGCTCTTTGACTAGTCAAAGTAATGTATATTTGAAAAATCCGGGGATATACTTTGATCGTTTCTACGACTGGTCGTAGCCCTCCTACGACTGGTCGTAGGTTTCCTTCGACTGGTCGTAGGTCCTGCAAAGGTTCGCTGGACTTCGAGTCGTAGATTGTACGACTGGTCGAAGATCAGTCGACACTTTTCTACGACTGGTCGAACAGATTCCAGGACTAGTCGAAGGCTTACAGATTTTATCCGGAATTTGTAACAAACTTACGACTGGTCGAGGAATTTCTTAGACTGGTCGAAGCAAGTCTAGGACTAGTCAAAGAAGACCTAAGACTGGTCGAAGAACAGACCAATCACATGTAAAATAAACATTCGGTTTATGTATCCGAAATGACCTACTTCTAAAGTCAACCTATGGTCAAACAAACCTCAATCATGAAGTATGGACATTGAAGCAAGAGACCATGACGAATGAGCCTTGAAGTCTTGAGTTCAGCTTGACTTTCAACTTGAGTCTTGAGATCAGCTTGAGTTTCAGCTTGAGTCGCCTTGTACTTTCTTTTCAGCTTGAGTCTTGTTTTGTGAGCAGTGCTCGTATTCAAGAGTCTTGTCTTGTGAGCAGTTCTTTCATTCAAGATCTTGAGTCTTGTACTTGAGAGCTTTGCTTGTTCTGAGCTTAGCTTGTTAATGAATGTTGATCCTTGAGAAAGCTTCACTTATGCAAGTTATATATAACAGAGTATAATAGTGATTTTGGCACTACAAATTTGACAACAAAGAGGGATAGAAACTATAGCACTTACAATCTCCCCCTTTGTCAAATTAGTGACAAAACACATAACCATAATAAACAAAAGTAAAACAACTGGTTAACACCTGCAAATCAATATTCAATATTCAACATTCAACCAGTTTCAACATTCAACCATTATCATTCAACAAGATCAAACATATATTCAAGATCAAACATATATTCAAGATCAAACATATATTCCCCCTAACTCCCCCAGGGTAACATAACCACGGCTACCTACTCCCCTCACAATCACAGTAAGAACAAACCATTCTCCCCCTTTTTGTCACAATATGACAAAGGAGAACTAAGAAAGGAAGTCATGAGAGGAAACATGAGGAAGTAAGAGAATAAGAGGAACTCAAGATAGCATCACATATATCCAGCATTACATCAAGAACAAATATTCAGCATAAAACATAAATAGAATCCAAATCAAAATCAGCCAAGTGCTAAGTAAGAAAGTTATTACATACAAAAAGTCTCATAAAGACTAGTCAGAACTAGAACTTGATGAAGGAGCAGGAATAGAAGGGTCAAGTTGGTGCATGCCTTTGTTTAAGCGCCTAAGATATTTGCGCATGTACTTGAATTGCAAATCATGAGCAACAGACATGTTTTCCAACTTAACATTAATATTCTCAACTTTACCCTCTAATGCACTTAGACGTGCATCAACATCAGATGGTACAAAATCTGGATCATTAGCAGAGTCAGAATCCAGTTCCTCAAAAATATTATCCATATTAATATCAACACCAGCTTCTTCAGGACCAACACCAACACCACCACCTTGTTCAGGAAGCAGATCCAACTTCATATTATTAATATTTGTATTGTTGAAGATCAGATGATGGATAGGTGCTTCATCAACAGGCATATCGACTAACATATGAATAGCCAATACAGTCATAAAATAAGCAAAAGGAATGTCACTATGATCAGGATGGAGACGAAACTGAAGAATAAAATGACAGATTAAGGAAGGCAAACAAATCTGAGTACCATTTGAGATAGCATAGATAACACGAACCATAAAAGAAGTCAGGTCAGATTTATTACCCGAACGAGGATACAGATTAGACACAAAGATTCTGTGGAGAATTCTGTATTTGGGTAACAAATACCTTGCGGGGAGCGCATTCCCTTTTTGAGTCCATTGAACATCCATATTGCACAAGTCTTTAGTTAGCATACGTTTTTCAGCCATTGAGGGTTTATCAGTCAAGTTATGAATTGGAATACCCTCATCATTCACAGGAATTTCCATAAGGGCTGAAATTAAATGACGATCAACGTCAAATGGCCCTTCTCTAGTAGAAATTTGGAAAGTTAAATTATCCTGTGAAAATGCACTAATACATGAAAACATGGATTGGGCAATGGACCGGTATGCAGGCCCACCCCAATGCAATAAGTTAGTCCAACCTACAGCTTCAAGCATAGGAAGGATGTCAAATGGAGTAATGCGATTGACATCAACAGGATGTTCAACGATAACCTTACGAGATCTAATGTTCCTAACAAATGATGGATCATCATTGGGAACAAGAAGATGACGCTTAGAGATAGCGGTCGATCTGGAGGAAGAAGATGGACCACGGGAAGTAGTTTTTCTTCCTCTAGAAGCCATTTGCAACAAGGAATTAAAGGAATAAAGAAGTTGCAAAGGATTGAGATGAGGGTTTGCTCAAAACAGATTTTTCACAACCCAAACCCCAAATCTCAATGATTTTCAAGATAGAAAGCTTCAAGAGAGAAAAGGAAGCAATCTTGACACAAATATGCAAAAAAAACGGATTTGGAACACTAACCTTGAAGAACTTGAAGGATGGGTTCGACGAGTCGAAGTTCGGCTCCAAGGAGAAGAAAGAAGAAATGAGGAAGAAAGTGAAAAATCCCCAATTTTAAGTGAAACCCGTGCTCCACGACTGGTCGTGGGTATCTACGACCGGTCGTAGTACGACTGGTCGTGTATACTCACGACTGGTCGTACAAACCCCAGAAAATTCAATTTTCTTGCAATTTTTATAAAAATTGAAATACAATCTAGCAAATATATACAATATTATACAAGAAGGCATAAATTATCAATTTAAAATGCACATGCCAAGATCAAATTTCATCTTTTTGAACCTGCTTTTATCAAGAGGTTTTGTGAAAATATCAGCACGTTGATCTTCAGTAGGAATATATTCTAGAGATATAACTTTTTCTTCTACTAATTCCCTTATATAATGAAATCTAATGTCAATGTGCTTAGTACGAGAATGCTGAATAGGATTTTTTGAAATATTTATCGCACTGGAATTATCACAGTGTAATAACATAGAATCCTGTTTAATTCCATAATCACTTAGCATTCGTTGCATCCAAACAAGCTGTGTACATGCATTACCAGCTGCGATATCTCCAGTTGTTGAAAGTGATATAGAATTTTGTTTCTTACTAAACCAGGAAACTAGACAATTTCCAATGTAAAAGCAACCACCACTGGTTGATTTTCTATCATCTAGATTACTAGCCCAGTCAGCATCCGAGTACCCAGCTAATTGGACATTAGTTTCATGAGGATACCAGAGACCAAGATTTACAGTACTTGCGACATATCTAATAATTCGCTTGACAGCAATCAAGTGAGATTCTTTTGGATCAGATTGATATCTTACGCAAATACCAACACTTAGAGAAATATCAGGTCTACTAGCAGTTAAATATAACAAACTACCAATCATACTCCGATAAAGTTTTGAATCAACATTTTTACCATTAGAGTCTTTTAATAGTTTCAGGGTAGTAGTCATAGGAGTATCAAAATTCTTGCCATTCTCAAATCCAAATCTCTTGATTAGATTCAAGGCATACTTAGATTGAGAAATGAATATTCCTTCAGATTGTTGCTTTACTTGCAATCCAAGGAAATAAGTCAATTCCCCAACCATGCTCATTTCGAACTGTGATTTCATCAAATCTGCAAACTCAGTAGTCAAGTCAGTACAAGTTTATCCATAAATGATATCATCAACATAAATCTGCACCATTAAGATATGATCATTATGTTTCTTAACAAATAGAGTTTTATCAACAGATCCCATTTGAAAATTATGAGTTAAAAGAAATTTCGTTAGTTTCTCATACCATGCCCTAGGTGCTTGTTTTAATCCATAAAGTGCTTTTTTAAGCCGATATACATGATCAGTATTTTTGGAATCTTCAAATCCCATTGGTTGTTCAACATAGACTTCTTCATGTAAATCGCCATTTAGAAAAGCACTTTTCACATCCATCTGATAGATCTTTATCTTTCTAAAACATGCAATGGATATAAATAGTCTGATAGATTCAAGACGTGCTACTGGTGCAAAGGTTTCATCGAAATCAATTCCTTCAATTTGAGTATAACCTTGTACCACTAGTCTAGCCTTGTTTCTAATTATATTTCCACATTCGTCAGACTTATTTTTGAATATCCATTTTGTTCCAATGATGTGTTTATCTTTAGGTCTTGGTACGAGATACCAAACATCATTTCTTATGAATTGGTTGAGTTCATCTTGCATCGCAACAATCCAGTTTTCATCAGCTAGAGCTTCTTTTACGTTAGATGGTTCAATTTGGGATGTAAAACATACATAATTACATATATCCTCAAGTTGTCTACGGGTGCGAACACCGGTGAGAGGGTTTCCAAGAATTTATGTGGTTGGATGATCTTTAACAGTCCTTAACTCAGAATCAGTCTGATTCGATGAAGTATCAGGTTTATCAATGATTAGTACTTCATCATTATCTGAATTAGAAGTTGGTGTGTTTAAATGATCATCAATGACAACATTAATGGATTCTTGAATCACACCAGTCCTTTTGTTCAGAACTCTATAAGCTCGACTGTTTAAAGAATATCTTAGAAAAATACCTTCATCACTCTTCGTATCGAACTTTCCCAAATTTTCACGATCACGTAAAATATAGCACTTGCTGCCAAAAACTCGAAAGTATTTAACAGTAGGCTTTTTATTGAACCACAATTCGTAAGCTGTTTTATTATTATCTTTTTTAGTGTAGACTCGGTTAATAATATCGCAAGCTGTGTTAACTGCTTCAGCCCAAAGATTTTTAGAGAGCTTCATGCTATTCAACATGACGTTAGCCATTTCTTGAAGCACCCTATTCTTTCTTTCTACAACTCCATTTTGTTGTGGAGTTTTGGGAGCAGAGAATTCATGTAATATTCCTTGGTCGGTACAGAACTTCTCAAAATTGCTATTCTCAAATTCAGATCCATGATCACTACGAATTTTACTGATTTGAGAAGATTTTTCAGTTTGAATCCTTTTGAGAACTTTTCTTACTTCTTCAAGGGTTTCAGATTTGTCCCTTAAGAAGACTACCCAAGTGAATCTGGTAAAGTCATCGACTATTACCAAGATGTACTTTTTACCACCACGACTTTCCGTTCTGGTAGGTCCTATCAGGTCCATGTGGAGAAGTTCGAGTGGTCTTGATGTGGTATTTGAATTCACCTTTTTGTGTGAGTTCTTTATTTGTTTGCCTATCTGGCACTCACCACATATTCTATCTAATTTCTGAAGTTTGGGTAAACCTTTTACAAGTTCTCGTTTGCTCAATCGATATAAATTTCGATAATGTACATGTCCAAGACGTTTATGCCATAAGTCAGTCTCGTCTGTATGGACCATGTAACATGTTTGATTAGATGAGCTGGATTCACTAATAATATAGCAATTTTCAGACGTTCTACGTCCAGTTAATATTACAGAACCCTTATTATTTAGTATCTCACAGCTTTGATTAGAAAACCGAACATTATGGTTATTATCACATATTTGTGATATATTAAGCAAGTTGTGCTTTAGGCCTTCAACGTATGAAACATTTTTAAACACAGGAAGATTAAAAAGTTGAACTGTTCCTTGGCCTATAATCTTGCAGTTGCTACCATCACCAAATGTGACTGAACCATCAGTCATATCTTTCAGATCGGTGAATAAGGCTTTGTCACCTGTCATATGCTTGGAGCATCCACTGTCTAGGTACCACTTTGAATGACTTGTTGCTTTGAAAGCAGTGTGAGCAACCAAGCAGGTAACTTTAGGAACCCATTTCATAACTGTTTTGGGTTTAGGAACATAGTTGGTCTTCTTTTGTGTACATTTGTAGGAATGACCTATAGAGTTAGATTTTAATAGCTCCTTGAGTAAATCAACTATCTTTTCAGCTAGGGGATTTCGATTCTGATTAAAGTTGACATGGCTGTTTCTAGGTTTTTGAAAAGTTTTTAAATTTTTAGAAAAATCTTGATAAGTACTTTTCCCTTTTGAGTTTGAGGACTCTCCTCTAACAAACATAGGAGGAGTATACTTTTGTTTAGGAGGTAGATTTTTATCATAGCCCAACCCGGATCGATCGCCACATTTTCTTGATCCGGATAAAAGTTTTTCTAACTTTGGATCACCTTGGGCATATTTCCATGTGTCCTTTAAACTCAGAAGAGAAGATACTTCAGTTTTAAGATTCTCAATTTCAGATTTTAAATCAACAATTAGTGAGTTTTTGAATTCCAAATCACATTTTGATTTTTCAAAACTATCTGAAATTTGTGATTTTTCTAAGACAAGTGAATCAAAACAATTTTTGAGTTTAGAAAACTTTTCTTTTTGAAGTTTAAGTTTGACAGCAATTTTACAACTTTCCTTATATAGGGCATTGTAAGCGTCTTGAAGATCATCTTCATTTTCACATTCACTATTCAGATTTTCTTCACTTGTAGAGTCATTATCTGAAAATGTGAATTTGGCTAGAGTCATAAGAGCTTTAATCTCATTGCCCGACTCGGTCTCAGAATCTTCTGATTCAGAAGAACCTTCAGAATCAGATGATTCATCCCATGTAGCCAACATACCCTTCTTCTTGGGTTTGTCCCTTTTAGGACATCTATTTGCTAAGTGCCCATATTCTAGACAACTGTAACATTGACTATCTTTCAAGGATTTTCGAGATTTGGGTCTAAACTTCTTTTTGTCATTTGATTTTTAAAAATCAACCCTTTTCTTGCTTTTGAAAATCTTATAAAATTTTTTAGCTAAAAGAGCCATATCATCTTCTGAATCAGAATTTTCTTCTGAATTATTTTTAGAAGATTTTAGTGCGATAGATTTTCCTTTAGGAGCTTTAAAGTTTAACTCGTAGGTTTGTAGTGAATCAACTAGTTCTTCTACCCTCATATTGTCCGTATCACGAAGTTCCTGGATCGCGGTTACTTTAGAATTGAACCGTTCAGGAAGTGAGCGTAATATTTTTGCACACACTTTACTTTCTGGGATTTTATCGCCAAGACCCCACATTGAGTTTACAATGTCATTCAATCTAGTGTAGAAGTCCATAAACATTTCATTTTCCTCCATATGAATTTCTTCAAATCTGGTTATGAGGAGTTGGACTTTAGATTTTTTGACAATTGTAGTACCCACGTGTGTCATTTCTAATATATCCCAAGCTTGCTTTGCAGTATCACAAGAAATGATTCTTTTGAACTCATCCGGTGATAGTGCACAAGTAATTGCATTTAGTGCTTTAGCATTTGCACTACTCTCACTTTTCTGAAGGGTGGTCCATTGGTAATATGGTGTGGTTTTCATAGATTTTGAACCATCAACCCCAGTAACTTCCATGATAGGAGGATTCCATTCAGTCACTGTGGCTTGCCACACATTTTCATCCATTGATTTGAGGAAGATCCTCATTCTGGCTTTCCAATAAGCATAGTTGGAGCCATCAAAGAGTGGAGGCCTAGTGACTGAAAGGCTATCAAAATTTGACATCTTAAATAGCTTAAATCGTTAGCTCAGGAATTAAATCCAAAAAAAACGAGCTATTAGGCTCTGATACCACTTGAAAAGGCCAAGCTATATGTCCTAGAGGGGGGGTGAATAGGACAATGCCAAATAAAAACTAATAACAGCGTAATAATAAAGAAAATGATAGCCAAATTAAATAACAATGCAGGAAAGAAAAACAACCTCAAAATTCAGATCTTGAGAGGTTGATACAAACGTTATTCTAAGGACAACCTTACACCAAAAATAGAGTTTATGGTAGGACAACCTTATTTCTAGAAAGGTCTTTGTATCAAGTCTCAAATCGAAGAGGAATACAGAATTAAATATAAACTGAAATGAAATAACTTGTAATTAAAGATGTATTGTTCTAGGGACAGCCATACACCATAAAAATGGCAGGGCAACCTTGCTGGAACAACTTTCAAATGAAATTGAAAATCAAGCTTAAAAAGGAATAGTAGAAAGTAAATTCTAAGCTATTACAGCATTCTCACAAAGCTTGAAATAATTACAACATTCACCACCATACATACATCCCACAAAAAAAATAAAAATTTAGAAGAATAAAACAATCAACCACAACTCAAGGGATTATAGTGGTTCGCCTGCGTGTTCACCAACTGTTATACAACAGCCACACAAAAAGCTACTCCACTCCTAATATCCTCACACAGGGGATATTAGCGTTCACTAAAAATAGGTTTTCCCAGGTTCACCTAAAACCCTTACAATTGTGTCTTTGTCTGTGGGCTTACACAATTAAAAAAACCCCACTTCTGAGTTTTCCTGGCTCTCCTCAGATAACCAAAATAACAAGATTTTTCTGGCAAATCTTGAAAGAAACCAAAATAGTAGAAAGGAATTTACAATATGTAAAATACCTAAATATCTTCTTCGTTGTAGCAGCCCGGTAGAACCAAATCAAAGTAGATGATTGAATGTCCAAGTTCAATGTCCAGTACTTGATTACAATGGTTCTAGTTCTAATAGATTTTAAATTAAATCAAATAGGGCTTGCCTTAATTGATTTTGATTCCAAAGAAAGGGAATAACAATTCCTCTTTTCAAATCAGATTGGAATAGCAGAAACAAAATCAATTAAAATAAAGCTAAGGAAAGAAGATATTAAATAAGCACACTTAGCTTAGATGGAGCACAGAATTATCTCTCAGAAGTTCGACGAAGATTGGCTTGAATACTATAATTAAATCGATGATTTCTTCTGAGATTCGTGCACTATTTATAGGTGAGAAGATCGAGTCTTCGACTGGTCTAGAGTGCTCTTCGACTAGTCGAAGCAGTAACAGATATTTGAAAAATTCGGCGGGATATACTTTGACCGTTCTACGACTGGTCGTAGCCCTCCTACGACTGGTCGTAGGTTTCCTTCGACTGGTCGTAGGTCCTGCAAAGGTTCGCTAGACTTCGAGTCGTAGATTGTACGACTGGTTGAAGATCAGTCGACACTTTCCTACGACTGGTCGAACAGATTCCAGGACTAGTCGAAGGCTAACAGATTTTATCCGGAATTTGTAACAAACTTACGACTGGTCGAGGAATTTCTTAGACTGGTCGAAGCAAGTCTAGGACTAGTCGAAGAAGACCTAAGACTGGTCGAAGAACAGACCAATCACATGTAAAATAAACATTCGGTTTATGTATCCGAAATGACCTACTTCTAAGGTCAACCTATGGTCAAACAAACCTCAATCATGAAGTATGGACATTGAAGCAAGAGACCATGACGAATGAGCCTTGAAGTCTTGAGTTCAGCTTGACTTTCAACTTGAGTCTTGAGATCAGCATGAGTTTCAGCTTGAGTCTTGAGATCAGCTTGAGTCTTGCCTTGTACTTTCTTTTCAGCTTGAGTCTTGTTTTGTGAGCAGTGCTTGTATTCAAGAGTCTTGTCTTGTGAGCAGTTCTTTCATTCAAGATCTTGAGTCTTGTACTTGAGAGCTTTGCTTGTTGTGAGCTTAGCTTGTTAATGAATGTTGATCCTTGAGAAAGCTTCACTTATGCAAGTTATATATAACAGAGTATAATAGTGATTTTGGCACTACAAATTTGACAACAAAGAGGGATAGAAACTATAGCACTTACAGAGAGGAGTTACGTTTTAGCTACAGATCAGCTAGGATTTAGCTACGGATTTAATCCGTAGCTAAATGCTTTCAACTTCCATAGCCTTTGCTCAATTTTTTGGTAGCGGTATAATATCCCAACGATCTCAGTATCCCGCTGATTAAGTAAATCGTGCCGACAATAGTGGAAGCAGACCGTCCGACAGTCAGGTATAAATACATTGAGACCCCACTACTACAGGTATGCAATATTCTGACATTCTTCACTACTCTCCACTTAGACCCAGGCTCCCTTGACCTGACTTAGTCATCGGAGGGTCCCCCGGCTTAGCCAGGGTCACCTTTGCCTGTTCTCATCGTGCAGGATCAAGACACTGAAGTAGTCCATGGTTTGGGAGACTGAGGGGAGTGTCATCTAGATTTTGACCTCAACAACATCCATGATAAATATTTGAATCACTAGTTGTAATACCTTTAACACATCACTTGCATTGATAGATAATATAAACTGAATCATGGGGGTTCTGAAATATCAAGACACATGCCCAAGCCTTAAAGATAAATAACACAAGGCTTAAAAAGGAGGAGAGTAGCAATGACTAACTTAATTTAGAGGAGAGTGAAAATGGCCAACTCAACAAAGAGGAGAGTAGCAATGGCTAACTCAATAAATAAGAGAGTGGCAATGGCCAACTCAATAATAAGTGGAGCGGCAATAGCCAACTCAATAAATAGAAGAGTGGCAATGGCCAACTCAATAAAGAGAAGAGTAGCAAGGGATAACTTAATAAATTGATAAAGGTAAGAGCAAAGCTTGTTTCTCAAAGGGTAAATAAATGATGGTAATAAATCAATCAATTGGAAGTATAACTCTCAGTAATATGTAAACATGAAAAGGCAGGATAACTCACATCAATTAAGTCAAAATAAGCTTAAAGGATAAAAACCCTCACCTTTGCTTATCAAATGGCCTGGTTAAATGTCCAAAGATAATGTTATGGTCCAGTTTTACCCTAATTTATAGGTTTTGAATGGTTAAAATTTAGTTTGGTCTCGTTTTATGGTAGGGTTAGATCTAATTGAATTAATGGATTTGAAGGAAAATCGTGGTTGATGGCCTAGATGTTTCATATACTTTATGGGTTTCAATTTAGAAATCTAAAGGTCTTTGGTGCATTCTTTCATACACCTTTGTCTCTAGAACAGAAAAGATAGAAGTGAGAGGGAAAGAAGAGTAATCTTTGGGCTAGGGTAAACCTGTTCGAGTCTAAGCTTTGATTCAGCAGATTAACAGGATTGCTAGACGAGTTCTTGTTTCTCCCTCTCTTCTTTCTCTCTCTTTATCTCCTTTCTTTCTCTTTTTTCCTTTCTTTCTTTCTCTTTCCCCGTGGTGTGTGTTTTCTAGCATCGGGTGTGGGGTTTTTATAATGATCTGGAATCTCTAGAACACTCCTACGTATGTTGTACGCGGAGGGTGTTTTGTGTGAATGGGCTGTGCAGGTGAGGCCGCATAATAGCGGTTTGCATCTTGTTTTTTGTTTTTTCCTTCTTTTCTTTTGTTATCTTTAGATCTCTTTCTTCCCTCCTCTCGGAGGTTGTAATAGGTTTAGGTGGGCCATTAGATGGAAGGTTTCTGATTGCTGGAATGGTAGTAGGACAGCTTCCTATGGCTGCCACTTCTTAATAAAGAAGATAGTCGACATTAATGGTAGATTTGTGTGGGCACCTCCTCTCCACATTTTGGTTTCAATGGAAGGTTCAGATTGGTGGTGGGAAGCTTTGGAGTGCCTCAGATCGAAGTTCCAACTTCATTTACATGGTGGGTTCAACGCCTTCGTGCGGTTATGATTCCTTGGCGACTTCGGAGATTCCGCTCCTTATGGGGTTCTCCTAGTGTCGTGTGGACTGCCCCGACCTTCCTGGAAGTTGGGTTGCAGTCGGATCATCTCCTGGTGAGGATTGGAGGGTTCAAATCTCATTAGAGTTTGTCGAACCCAGAAGTTTTGGCGAGAGGAATCCGCGACCATGAATTGTTCGGACTCTGTCACAATGAGTGCCGACTATTGTTTGATGGCTGGAGTAGGTGGGGTCCACTCGTGATGATTATTTGAGGAATCCACTCCCTTCATCGGCTTTGTAGGGCCATGTTAGGCCTTGGGCCAAAAGATGAAGGAATTCTAAGTCTTTGGTGGGCCACAACACCCTGATCATTCGAGGCTTCTCATGCTTGAATGTTACTGAAATCATGTAACAAGATACACGTGATTGGCTAGCCATGTAATAAGGTACGTGCTTCATCATGGCATCTAGTGGGGTCCACTATGGTGATCTTTCAGGAAATTCGCTCCCTCTACTGACTTCAGCTCGTTGTGTGGGCCCATGACCCCAAGTTTGAAGTAGATCTGAGTCCTAGTGGGCCACACCTTCAAGAAGTGTGTGAATTACTTACAATGTTAAAACCTCATGCACATCTCTATGACAATTTGTAATTCGTAAATGGATTTCCTTTGTGTGGAGTCCACTGTACTACTCGTAGTTGCACGATCCGATCTGTCCATTGCGTTGAACACACCCTGTTAAGATAAGGTCCGAAAATGGGACAAATCATCAGACAGATCTGTTTATCAGGTGGGTCATAATGTCCGATCGAGCATTAATGGTGGCATGTAGTGGCATTGAGTATTTACAATCTTGCCATCCATTTCTCAACCAGCTTCCGACGTCCATTATGTCAAAATGCGCCGTCTGAATGTCTTAAAATTTGGAGGGCATTCATCATTTTTCGTGCTCTTTCCATCGATCAGTTTGGGTCCCGATCTCACAAGGATGTCTAAGATGCTCTTTTAAATGGCTAACACATTTCGTGCTTCATAGCTGAGGTTGCACACATCTAATTGAAACATTACCCGGTGGTTTGAACATATAACCTGAGATCTTTATAATGACTGAATTATCTTAATATTTTGATGGCCCATTTGGGGGATACAAATACGATGGACGGTTATATGACATGCTAAAAATATGAAGACCTGATGGTTGGTACTCTAACAGTGTGTATAGGTATATGTACGATCATTTTTGTAAACGGAAGAGCACAATGTGTGTTTTTGGAGTGATTAGGAGTAGGACATGTATACCGTTAGATTTGAGTGAATTGTTCACATGTGTAAGTTCCTCAAATTGTAATTATAATAGTGGGTTAATCATATTCATATGGGGTGAACAAGATGAACGGATCAGAATCTTGATTTGATAAGTGTACAGATGGATGTAGAGGTCAAGTAGCTAGTTTACTATGATCTAAGGGTTGAAATTCGATGTGTATGGTTAATTTATGATAAAATTAATATGAAATGGATCATGAGAGCCATGTTATTTTGAATTCAGGGATATAAGTTAATGGCATTTTCATAATTATTGTTGATCTAAGAGTTTTGTGAAATCTATTGGTTCTACATGGTTATATGCCTATTTCTAAACAATTCTTGCAAAAGAACTTACATCTAAATCATTATAGATAAAAATTTATTCATCGATTTAATCAAAGGAAGGTATGCATATCAAATCACATGATCAACGGTTGGATGACTTGATTTATGGATGAAAATCATTCTTAACGGTCAAATTCATGTTAAAGAATGAGTGTAAGGTTAGGATAGCTAGATTAGTGTCGTACACATGTATGTAATAGGTTAAGTTCTATGGTAACACTAGAGAACTTTCAATACTCGGATATTAAAAAGTTCGGGGTGTTACATAAAGGCCTTCGAACCTTTGATTATATGGACCAGGGAGCATTAGTTGATTAATCTAAACATTTCAAGAGAGTCAATTCGAAAGATGAAAGGTGGAAGCCGAATCCATCATTAAAGTAGGGGTCATCTTCCTCGTTTGAATGATGATCCTGGGTCATGAGAAACTACATTATTCCAAGATCCAATCCTTCCATCTAATAGCCAGTCAAATAGACAGTTCCCTCCCACATGTTAAAGGAAATAGAATCCTAAACAGAACCTAAGATCTAGATCAACATCTAATGCTAAACAAGGAACTCTCGTGCGCAAGAAAACCAGTGCAAGGCACTGTTGAAATAGAACAAGGACTCTTCCTCTCATCATTCGAAGGCTTATAAAAGACAACATACAAAAGATCATTCAGCATTCACCATCAAACAACTCGGACAAAAAGAGAGAAAAAAGAGAGAAAGAGAGAGAGAGAGAGAGAGAGAGAGAGAGAGAGAGAGAGAGAGGGCCGTTTGTTGTGACTGTCGGGTTCAACGTCTAGGATGAATCAAAACCATCAAGCTTAGCTAGACCCCTACAACTCTAAGAGGTGAATTAGCCCTCATGCTACCTTCTAGAATCTACCATAAGAACTAGATTATATTTAGTTTCACACGTTCTATCTACATCTAAAGTTCAAGATAATAGTTGGTTGGAACCTTAGACTAACTCAAGCTTAAGTTGATCATAAAACCTATTTAATTTTACAATCTGATCATACAATTTATGTAATCATGTTAGAATCCGACTTTAAAGCATACCCAGAATCCTAATGACATAAGAGTGTGATCCGACCTTAATGTGAGGGTTTTTCCTTTAAATTTTGTAATTTAATTGATTACATCTTTCTCACATGTTTCAAGTTTTATTTATTGCTTATCTTCACCGTATGAATCAGTGCTACATAATTTACATCACTACATTATTATCTTGCACGCAAGTATGACGTTGAAAATCCCACTCCCAATGATCAATATAATATCGTGGACGTAATGCGTTATGGGTAGTGGCACTCTTGGTCGGCACGCAATCCCGTGGGTTGGTGATTGGTGCACAATCGATATAAGTAAATCATCATGCGTGTTACATTACTTCTTGAGATTGGATATCACAAATAATCACTCCATGAACACATCGTGTCATGTACATTGTCCAATTGCATTGATGTGTCACCTTGAGAAGTTTGCATAAATCCACGTTAATGTTGGACACGCCGATGAATATTTGTAGTATGGGATGCGGGGCGAGTCAGTTATCTTTAAACTACTTTTCACATTATGATCATGATCATTGTATGTGATGGACTGCACATACTTTGCTAGGCATGCATTTTATGTAGAATGTTTATGCATATCTGTTAAGTGTGGAATATTATATATTTCTCCCTATTTATATATTGGTTTATAAATATGATAGTGCTTAATCGATCTAATTATATATGCATGTTTTTATGTGTGAGGTGATTTCGAGAGCATAAGGTAAAATTGATGCCAAAAGGAAGATTTATAATCAAAATATTACTAAATAAAGATTTGGAGATTTAGAAGTCATTAATGAAGAATTCACATGCCAAAGATTCAAGGAAACTAAGTAAAAAATGAAGAGAATCGAAGATTTAAAGTGAAGGAAAAGAAAAGGAATCCTAAAAATGTTCCTAAAAAACATATTCCTAAAAAAATATATTATGAAACTTTGAGTATAAAAAATGAAAGTTCTGAAAGTCTATTTTTGAGAATTGCGCAAAGTGCGTAAATTTATTGTGGTTTGTGGATTTTTCCAACTCGGTGTGAAAGTTGGAGTTCCATAACTATAAATAGGAGTCCCTAGATGCTCCAAAGCATCTTCTAGGGTTTGCGAAGGGAGAGAAGGCCTAGGAGGAGCGCTAATAATGTGCTGCCACTTCGATTTCTTTATGGATTCTAGTATATCTTTTACTTTTTCTTTTATTTTTGACTTAACTATGACTAGCTAATCTCTTAGCTAGGGCTAAGAGATGAAGCTGTGGTTTATTTTGATGCTTCATTTGCTTTGATTCTTGTTTATGTTGAACATCATTAATTTCTAGTTTAAATATAAGGAATATTTTCAATTTTTTATAATTTATCATGACTTAAATTACAATAGATTCTGTGATAGTTTTAAATATCTTCTTTTCTTGTTTTGAGATTATGAGATTGGTAAAACTCATGATTCACCATCGTCTCTTGAGCATGGTGGATGCATGAATTCCCTTCCAATCATCACTATACTCCTTCATTGAGGACTAGATCAATGACAAGTTCAAAGATTTGATTTAATTGCTTCATCTTCCAATTGGATAGGATATGACTTTGATTCCAGTTGTGTTTATTGAATCAAGTAGGGTAACATCCTGATAGCTACAAGTGGATCCTTGACGCTTTAGTTTCGTTTTGATTATTGATACTTTATTCACAATTCCTCTCAACTATTCCAGAATTCAATTTAGATCTTTTTCTAGTTCTAGTTCTAGTTATTTTCAAATTACATACAAATTTAGTCCCTGTGGATTCGACGTTAGTCTCACCGAGTTATCACTACATCGTGACCCCACACTTGGGTTTGTGAACTAGTTTTTGGCGCCGTTGCTGGGGACTTCGGCTACATTTTTTTGTGATTAATTGGTATTAGAATTAGGTTAAGATTAGGGTTAACATTTTACTTTTTTTTAAAGGTTAGGATTTTTTCTGAAATTATTTTTAGAAACTATCATTATTGTCTGTTTTGTATGATCTTAACATAACAACTCCAATCCAGTAACCTCTTTCCAATTCTCTTCCTCTTTTCTAGATTTCTTATTTGCTTTAGTTTTCTTTCTCCTAGTTTTTAGTTGTTTGATGCTTGAGGGCTGTGTGTGTTTCATGCCCAAGTGGGTTCGTGATAACACTCAACATCTCTTGAGTAAAGGAGGATTAGTCAAAGAGTTGCCTATCCATCAAAGGATTAGACACCACTTAAGATCCTCTCAATTAATTGAAGTAATGACTGCAAATCAACCTCAACTTCCAATTGAGGAGGTTTAAGATGAGAATGAGGTGCATAATGCTCCCTTGCCTCATACTTTGCAAGATTATTTACAACCGGCATAAGTGAGTACACCTTCCTGCATGGTGTTTCTACTTAATGCCAGAAACGTAGATGTTAAACCTGGAGTGATACAACTCCTTCCTAAATTCCATGGACTAGACTCAGAAAGTCCATACTTGCACATCAAAGAGTTTGATGAGATAGTGACGCAGGGAAGGACGTGAGGTCGAGCACCGTCTTCCTTAAGAGGATAACTATTCCGAATCCACGGAACTTCTCTGGACTCCTCGCAGAGACTTCTTGAATCTACGAGGAAAGAAAGCAGAAAATAGAAATAAATTCTAATAAATTTGAAATTGATTAATGAATGAATAAAAATGAGTTCACAACCCTTTAAATAGGGGTACCAAGCAATGGAAAAGAAATCAAAATCAAACTACAACTAAAAATCCTAAATTCGTGACTTACTATAAATAGTAAACTTAGTATTTATAGACGGTCGTGATGTCTACTAGTGTGCAAGGTTTTCGGCCAAAAATAGTAAGTGTCCTATTTGGCTTCACCAAACCGTTCTCCTAATTATTCTAAGCTCTTTTCACGTTGGACGCAACTCTTAAAGCCCGACGGATGAAGAGTTATAATCAAACTAAAACTTACTATTTATAGTAAAAACGAAATTAAAATAGGGAAATGATCGTCGATCCAGGGGTATTTCACAAATTCGGCTTGTGCAACCTGGCATAGCAGGGTTGGTTGGCTAAAGTAGCTCGTTCTACCCCAAAATCATATATTTTACGTCAGATAACTCATTCCGGATTGCGAAATACACCTGATTTAAGGTTCGATGGTTTGGATCACTTCTGTCGTCGATCGAGCCTTTTCTGATCCATCTTGGCCATGTAACTGTCCACGAACTGCTCTACATTAGATAGTCGCCACATTAGACTTTCTAAACGTGTCTGAGGACATAGTGTGACTCAAATTGTTTCCCTTTTCACTGAAGGAGAAGGCTAAGATGTGGTTGCAGTCCTTAATGCCACGATCTATCATCACATGGGCCGAGATGACCCGAGAATTTCTCAAATTTTTTTTTCCATTTTATAAAACTAACACTTTAAGGAAGGCAATCATGAACTTCGCCTAGAAGGAAGAAAAGAGCTTCCAATGCTGGGAAAGGTTCAAAGATCTCACAAAATCCTGTCCACATCATGGCAATGAAATTTGGCGAACAATAAGCTTTTTCTATAATGGATTAACTTTGCCAATGCACCAATTTGTAGAGATGATGTGTAACGGTGAATTTATGAATAAGGATGCCGATGATGTGTGGGATTACCTTGATTAATTGGTAGAAAACACGTAATCATGGGACACCTCCCCAAGACCTACCACTTATAAGCCTACTCAATCAAAGGAAATGGGTGGAATGTATGCCTTAAAAGAAGAAGATAGCATAAGTGCAAGGGTGGCCAATCTCACAAGAAAAGTCAAGGCCATGGAACTTAAGAAGGTGGAAGCTATCAAACCGAGGGAAGTTGTGGAAGTTATTTGTAGTATATGTGCTAGCAACATACACGCGATGCATGATTGTCCCACAATTCCTGCTTTTCAAGATTTATTAAATGAGCAATCAAATGCCGTAAATACTTACCAACGACCATTCAGCGGACCCACTTCAAATACATACAATTCCAATTAGAGGAACCATCCAAACTTCAGTTGGAGGAACGTACAAACGATCAATCCTCAAGAGGCCCTTACTCAACTTTTAAATAAAAGGAAACCTAGAGAGGACCCGGTTTAAAAATTCATGCAAAACCAAAAGCTCTTCAACCAGAATATAGTGCAAGCATTCCAAGATCTCAAAACAACAATGAATGTCTGCATTGTCAATTCAAAGGATTGAGTCATACTTAGCGACTGGGGATAAAGAGAATTTTCCAGCCTAACCTCTCCCCAATCCAAAGCCACAATGTGAAATCAGTGACCCAAGCTCTTCCAATCAACATGTAGAACAATTTAAGTCTATCACCACTCTTAGAAGTGGAAAGACAATTGACAAAACCATTTCGGGGAAGGCTTAAAAGCCTAAGGACTCGAAAGAAATTAAGAATGATGGACTTAGCGACATCCCACATGATATGGAACCAGAATCTCAAAACAAGCCAATTGCGCGATTCCCCCAACGGTTGATTGGACCAAAACCTTTATCTAACTCGTATGATATTTTAGAGGTTCTTAAGCAAGTGAAGGTCAATATTCATCTACTGGATGCCGTTAAACAAATCCATTCATATGCTAAATTTCTGAAAGATTTATATATGACCAAAAGACAGCAAAACATACAAAAGAAAATCTTTTTCATAGAAAAAGTGAGTGCCATCTTCAAGTAAGATGTGCCACTAAAATACAAAGATCCCAGTAGCCCAACCATCACTTTTGTAATTGGGAACCACCGGATCGAGCACACACTTCTTGATTTAGGGGCGAGTGTAAATCTGATTCCTTTCTCGGTTTACGAACAATTGTGTCTAGGTGAATTAAAACCCACCTGGACCACATTACAACTTGCTGATCAATCAGTCTGTGTACCAAGAGAAATGATTGAGGATGTGTTGGTCTAGGTTGATAAATTCTACTACCCATTAGATTTTATTGTTCTGGATACTTAACCCATTGTTGATGTGAGCACTCAGATACCCATCATTCTTGGTCATTCATTCCTTACTACATCAAATGCCATCATTAATTGTAGGAATGGAATTATAAATTTATCTTTTGAAAATATGATATTGGATCTCAATATCTTTTTCAATATGAGCAAACAGATAGAGGATGAAGACAATACCCATGACATTAACATGATCGACTCTTTCATGGATGATAGAGCACTTTTGACTCTATACTATGACTCTCTAGAGACGTGCTTGGCCCACTCCCCTAATTTTGATGATGATATGATTTGGGAGATGGATGCCTTGCTTGATGCGACGCTGGTACTTGAAGTTAATCAGTGGAGGCCACAATTTGAGAAATTGCCCTAAACCAATATAGTGCCTCTACCGTCTAGCATTAAAGCACCGAAGCTTAACCTAAAACCCTTGCCCGCTGATCTCAAATATGTCTACTTAGCTCAAGATGAGACATACCCGGTAGTGATTTTTTCCTGCCTTGAGAAAGAATAAGAGAGTATACTTTTTTCTACACTCATTGAGCATAAAGGAGCCCTTGGATGGTCGATTGTGAATTTCAAGGAAATTAATCCTTTGATTTGTACTCACCGCATTCATCTAGAGGATAATGCAAAAACTTCTTGATAACCATAATGTCGATTAAATCCAAACATGAAAGAGGTGGATAAGGGAGAAGTACTTAAGTTGTTGGATATGGGTATCATAACCCTATATCCGATAGTCAATGGGTGAGTCCAACTCAGGTGGTTCCTAAGAAGTTCGGAATCACCATTGTAGCCAATGTTGATAATGAACTGAAGCCAACTAGAGTCACTAATGGTTGGAGAATGTGCATTGACTACAAAAAGTTGAATACCGTTATAATGAAAGACCACTTTCTTTTGCCCTTCATTGATTAAATTTTAGAAAGGCTAGCTGGTCATTTTTACTACTGCTTTCTTAACGGATATTCGGGCTATAATCAGATAGAGATAGTCCTTGAAGATCAAGAAAAGATAACATTCACATGTCCATTTGGCACTTTTGCTTACCGAAGGATGCCATTCGGACTGTGTAATTCTCCCGCTACTTTTCAGCGATGCATGTTGAGTATTTTTTCTGACATGGTGGGGCAATATTTAGAGGTCTTCATGGACGACTTCTCTATCTTTAGTCCATCCCTTAGCGAGTGTTTAGAAAATTTTAAATGTGTGCTGAAGCGATGTGAAGAAAAGAATTTGGTTCTTAATAGGGAGAAATGTCATTTTATGGTTCCCAAGGGAATTATGCTTGGACACATAATTTTGTCCAAGGGAATTGAGGTAGACAAGGTAAAAATTGATCTTATCTCTAACCTACCTCCACCTAAGAGCGTACGCAATGTTCGATCCTTCCTAGGACATTCTAGATTCTATAGATGATTCATAAAAGACTTTAGTTATCTCTCTCGTCCTTTATGCAATCTACTTTAAAAGGATGTACTATACGAGTGGACTGAATAATGCCAAGAAGTTTTCACTAAGCTCAAGGTCATATTAACTATAGCACCTATCATGCAGCCATCTGATTGGAGCATCCCTTTCGAGATTATGTATGATGCGTCTGACTATGCTATTGGGGCAGTGTTAGGCTAGAGAAAAGAGAAGAAGCCCTATGTAATTCACTATGCGAGTAGAATTCTAATTAATTCTGCCTAAGTAAACTACTCGACTACGGAGAAGGAGCTCTTATTTATAGTGTTCACTTTAGAAAAATTTAGGTCCTACTTGATCTGATTCAAGATCATCATTTATATTGATCATGTGGCACTAAAGTATCTTCTTTCTAAGAATGATGCTAAGCCCTGCTTGATAAGATGGATCCTTTTACTCTAAGAGTTCGACATAGAAATATGAAATAAAAAGGGAGTAGAGAACGTAGTGGCTGACCATCTCTCTGGGCTTGATCTTCCTGATTCTCGTGAACCAATATCGATAAATGACATGTTCCTTGATGAACAATTATTTAAACTCTCCCAATTACCTTGGTTTGCTGACATTGTAAATTATCTTGCTACAGGTTTCACACCAACATATTAGACTACGTAAGATACAAAAAAAATTCTTCACCGAGGTATGCAAGTTTTTCTGTGATGATCCTTATTTGTTTAAATATTACCCAGACTAAATTCTAAGGAGATGTGTGCTAGATAATGAACATCAGAGTATCATCTCCTTTTGTCATTCTCAGGCATGTGGTGGTCACTTTTCTGTTAAAAGACCACAGACAAAATTCTGCAGTGTAGCTTTTACTGGCCCCAGATGTTCAGAGATACTCATGAGTTTTGCAAAGCTTGTGAGCGTTGTCAAAAATTGGGAGGGTTGTCGCATCAAAATATGATGCCTCTGAACCCCATTCTTATTATTGAAGCATTTGATTGCTAGAGTATCGATTTCATGGGACCATTCCCTTAATCCTTTGAGAATATTTACATTTTGTTAGCAGTAGACTATGTCATTGAGTGGGTCGAAGCAATCCTGTGCCAGAATAATGATCATCCTTTCCCGGTTCAGAACACCTCGGGCCATCATTAGTGATGGAGGTTCACACTTTTGTAATAGGCTATTTGAGAACTTAATAAAGAAATATGACATCTCTCATAAAGTGAGCACTCCATACCACCTGCAAACAAGCGGGCAAGCCAAGATAATTTTCAACAGGAAAATTAAACAAATTCTGGAAAAAACGGTTAACCCTGACCATAAGGATTGGTCAATTCACTTGACCGATGTCTTATGGGCTTATCGTACAACTTTAAAAACCCACATTGGAATGTCTCCCTTTACACTCGTCTATGGGAAAACTTACCACCTACTTGAGGAGCTAGAGCATAGAGCCTACTAGGCTATAAAAAATCTGAACTTTAATTTGGACAATGCTGGCTCGTTACCCAAACTTCAATTAAATGAACTCGAAAAAATTCAAAATGACACTTACGAGATCTCAAGAATTTACAAGGATAGGATGAAGGTATTCCATGACAGGAAGATCTTTTGAAAATCATTCATAACTAGTCAAAAAGTCCTTCTGTTCAATTTTTGGTTACATCTTTTTCTGGGTAAACTTCGATCTCGTTGGATCTGTCCTTTCATTCTTACTAATGTCTATCCTCATGGGGCCGTCGAGATAAAGAATTCGACGAATACAATATTTTCAAAGTGAATGCACATCGTCTCAAGGCATTTGTTGAGAAGTTTGATTCAGAGGACATGTCCATGCCTCTGACTGATCCTGTGTACCAGGATTGACCTCCTAGTCTAACGGAGATGTAGTTAGATTTTTTGCTTTTCTAGGATTTATGATTAGGATGGTTTGATTTTAGTTTGTTTAGTCTTTGTGTTAACCCATTTACATGTTAAGAACTTTGAAAAAATTTCAATTCTCCTTCTACAGGTATTATCTTCCCATCACTTCCCATTTCTTTTCGTTGTCTCATGTGCATTGCATGCTCATATCTTTTACATTGAGGACAATGTAGGTTTTAGGTTGGGGTGTGGATTAGGTAAACAAATCAGTGTTTTCTTAGTTTTGAATAAAAATTATGAAAATTTTCAATTTTTCAAGCTAAAAATATGTTTGGGAAATAATAATTTGTACAATTAAGAATGCTTTGAGTATGATGATAACATAAGAGATTAAATTTAAAATTGTTGGAGTTTGATCAATTGAGTAAGATTATCGCTTAAGTTCTTTCATTTAATTGATTAAAAGAAAGTTTGAATATCATGATAATCTAAATCAGAAGACACATTCAATTTTCTTTCTGTGAATAGTACTAGAATTTATGATTATTAGTATGTATATCATTGAAAGATATTGAGAATTGAGTCTGGATAATTTTATACACCTTTAAAAAAATAAAAAGAATCAGTTAAAAAACCAGAGAGATCGACAAAAATATCATGTATGATGAAAAGACTGGAAAAGAATGAAAAGTCTGAAAAGAATGAATAAATAAAAGGTACTGTCGATATAAAATCAAAAAACTAGAAAAAGAAGGAAAATGTGATAAGTTCAGAACTAGTACTTGATTATTCAATAAAACTTGAGGTGATAAACATGACTAACATTATGAAATAGTAGTATGTTGTGGAAAATAAATAGAATTCACTAAGCACATTGGAAAATTTTGATATATGAACATATGCTCTTAAATGATTGATAAAGAAACTTTTTAATTGATTGCTCATGTGATTCGACTCTAGGTTTTCAAAATTGCACTCTCGCTTCTTTATAATGTACTCATTCATACTTGATTGCATAAAAGATTATTTTCTGAAAGTGATTTAAACATTGAAGATTGAAGATCACTCATACATGTTTTGGCCAGGACTAGCAAAATGCTGGTTGCGGGGTGTGTTGAGTATGAAATATTCCATATTTTCCCCTATTTATACTTGGGTTTTATAAACATGATACTGCTTAATCAATCTAATTATGCATGTTTTTATGTGCGAGGTGATTTCGAGAGCTTAAGGTGAAACTGATGCTAAAAGGAAGATTTATGCTCAAAAGATTAGTAAATGAAGATTTGGAGATTTAGAAGTCATTAATGAAGAATTCACATGCCAAAGATCCAAGGAAACCAAGTGAGGAATGAAGAGAATCAAAGATTTGAAGTGAAGGAAAAGAAAATGAATCCTGAAAATTATCCTAAAAAAACATATTATGAAACTCGAGTCTAAAAAATGAAAGTTCTGAAAGTCTATTTTGGGAACTGTGTAAAATGCATAAATTTAAGGCCATTTGTGGATTTTTTCAACTCGGTGCGAAAGTTGGAGTTCCACAACTATAAATAAGAGTCCCTAGGTGGAACGCCCCAAACTTTTCATCGAAAGTTCTCGAGCGTTATTGTAAGATTCAATGTAATATATACATATGTATGATACCAATCCAATTGTCCTAGCCTTACATCCTTGCCCTGATACAAACCTAACCATTAGGAAAGATCTCCATTCATATATCAAGCCATATGACTGTTGATTTTAAAGACTAGACTATCCATCATGGGACTTGACTTATGTACTTCCCTTAAGTAAATTAGCAAATTTAACCATTGAGAATAACTGCCATCTATAAATCAAGTCATTTAACCATTAATCACATGGATTAGTACATGTACGTTCCCTTGAACTAAATTAATGTATGATCCTTCATCCATAAGGATTTGGACATAAGTTCTTTAATAAGAAGTACTTAGAAACGTGGCCACAACCATGTAGAACCATTAGATTTCACAAAACTCCTAGATCAACAATAATTATGAAAATGCCACTAACTTAGACCCTTGAATTCTAGATTACATGGTTCCCATGATCCATTTGATGTGAAATTTTATATCAGGCCTAATCATAAATTAACCATACGCATTGAATTTCAGCCCTTAAATCATTGTAAACTAACTACTTGACCTCTACATCCATCCGTACACTTATCAGATCGAGATTCTGATCCATTCATTTTGTTCATCACCTATATATATGCTTAACCCACCATCAAAACTATGATCTGAGAAACTTACACATGTGAACAAAATACTCTAATCTGACAATACACATGCTTTACCCCTAATCGCTCCAGAAACCCACGTTATGTTTATCAGTTTACTAAACTGACCATACATTCACTTACATACATGCTAAGAGTTCTAACCATTAAGTCCCCTTATTTTTAACAAGTCATCTGACCATCCATCATGTTTAGATCCGCCAAACAGGCCATGCAAACATCACGGTAAACCGATCATCATGAAGATCTTAGGGTTTAGGTCCAAACTGCCCAGTAACTTGTCAATAGAGGTGTACAAATATTATTTTGAAAATTTGTATTAGCCATTAAAGAGCATCTTAGTCATCCTTGAGAGATCATGGCCGAAACTGGGGCATTGGAAAGAGCGTGAAAAATAAAAACCACTCATCAAATCTCATCACATTTGGATGAAGGAGTTGTGAGCTACGAATGGCGAAAGTTTGGACAAAATAAAGGGCAGAATTGTAAATAAGGTGATATTACCTGCATGCACTGTTGCACGAGAATTTCAGTTGAAGTTTAAATAGTGAATGTTCTCGATGCTTGATTGGGTAGTGTGGTGCACCTGATTACTGGAATTATTTCATTTTTGACCTCGTGCCCTAAACTAGCATAACAAGCCGGATAAATGGATCAAATCCTCGAAGGAGACAATTACGTGGGCCCCACCTGATTCCACAACCAATATAGACATCTCAACTTTGTAAGATTCACATACTTTAAACTACTAGGAAGCGTCGAATCAGCAAACACGGTGTGGGCCACACAGAGATCAGATCCATCCTAGATTTTAGGCCATGACCTGACACGGTCACACAAACCAGATGAATGGAGTAGACCTTCACTAAGAACACCATGAGTGGACCGACAAGGATCACAGACGGAGCAACAAGTTTGCTTGTAACCTGGTTCATGGAACACCTCCTGCTCACGACAGTGAGTTTCCAGGGACTCATAACCGGTTGGATTTCACCCCCAGTCCCCAATCCCAGGATAATCTGGACCGTCTGATCTCTGCTAAAAGGAGATCCGATCACACTTAAGAAGCTAAAAATGGCTGGAAAACCCCCACAATCCAAGGAATCCCTCCACAAAACAATTTTTAGCGGGAAACTAGCCACTCTTCAATGCTTCAGCATGACTGAACCTGGGAGCCAGATCCCGATCTAAACCGTCCAAAATGGAGGAGAAGGGATTCCGATCCTCCCAGAGGTGTCGAAAATTTTTGAAAAAGACCCTGCCTCACTGGGATTGCCGAAAATTTCTACAGCCCAGCTTGGGAAGATGCTGATCCCATAAGTGTCCGATCGAGGGGGCCCACGAAGTGTGTCAGACCGTTCTCTCCACTCTTCCAAGACAGTCATTGCTGCGCAATGCATTGGGGCGATCCGATCAAAGGTGGGCCATCTAAGTCTGATCTAACTCCAGCCTGTGCAGCCATCCACACATGCATTCTCTCGGTTACGCAGGAACCTCTTAGAATCCACAAACGTTATATAAAGACCCCCATTCGCTGGAAGATGTGTTTAGCAAAAGCAGGGAGAGAGAGAGAGAGAGAGAGAGAGAGAGAGAGAGATCCAATAAGAGAAGTTAGTGCTGTCCAGCCACCCAGCTACGGAAAGGAGAGAAAGAGAGAGAAAGAAAAGAAAAGGAAACGAAAGAAAGAGAGAGAGAAAGAACGAGAGGGAAATAGATCTTTCAGGTTGACTCAGTGGAATCACTGAGTTCAACTACGAGTTAAGTCTAGTTTGCAGAAATTCCAGCCAGCCTTCTTAACGGGTAAGTTCCATCTGCTAATTTTCCTTATAATTTAGATCATGCATCGAACTTTCCACTAGGATTTCAAGTTCGTAACTAGATAGATTGATCAGCTAGCGAGTCAAACCGAGTCGACTCAGCATAGAGATTTGCTAAACCTCGAGATTGTTGGATTAAGAATGTTTGCTGATCTAAGTAGATGGATATCTATGATTCATTCAAATTGAAATTCTCAATTAGGTTGGAAACTACTTAAATCCCAACTCTAATGTACATCTATACTAAACCTTAGGCAAAGTGTTGACCAACCATACAATTCCTATGATGTGGAAAACTAATCATATGAATTGTGTTAATACTACTAGAATTGGGTACTACTGAACATATATTCAATGTTAAGAGCATGATTTTACTCGAAAGGTGAGGGTTTTATGCTTTAAGCTTACATTAATTTAAGTTGTTATATTTATTCTGCCATTTACATGCCTTCATGTTATTTTATCCTACCTTTTACATGCCTTCATATTACTCTGAATCTTCCCTACATTTATATGTTTTACCATCAATTATTTGCCTTTGGCTTACAGTATAATGTTGATTACAATTGATCTTTCTGAATATTGTGGGGCCATGGATATAAGCCTTGCCCTTGCCTTATCGAATTTATTGAGTTGGCCAATGCCACTCTCCTTATTATTGAATTGGTCGTTGCCGCTCTTCTATTTGTTGAGTTAGCCATTGCTACTCTTCTTTTATTAAGTTGACCATTGTCACTCTCCTATTTGCTATGTTGGTCATTGCTACTGTTTGAGTTGACCATTGTCACTCTTCTCTTTATTATATTAGCCTCATGCTATTTATCTTTAAGGCTTGGGCATGTGTCTTGATATTCCAGAACATCCATAATTCAATCTATCTCTTTATAAGTACAAGGGATGTGTAAGATGTATGACAACTAGTGATTTAAATATTCTATCATGGACATAATGTGATCTGGGTAGAGACCCTCTTGGTCGTCACGTAATTCCATGAGCCCTTAGGTAGTGGTGCACAAGTCAATATGTGTAATTCGCAAATGCAGTGTCACATCATTTTCAGGATTGGATGTCGCAAATAGTCGCTCCATGATCAAGTCGTGTCACTTACTTCACCTAGCTCATGTGTTGTCCGCCTTGAGGAGTTCACGTAAATCCATGGTAGCGTTGGCCATGCCGGCAAATATTTGTAGTTATAGGATGCGGGTTGAGTCGGTTTTCTATAAACCGTATTCCGCATTACGATGATCACTATGTATGATGAGCCCCACACACTTTGCTGGCGTGCATCCCATGTAGGTTGTTTGTGCATTCTGATATCCTTGTATTAGTGGACTACGGGACATATCAGAACTTTTACATACTTTTATGAATATCTTAAATTAATGTTCATATTAAAAGATAACCATCTCCCTCCCAACCATACAGATGATGCAGGTGACATACAGGTTAAAGACTTAAAGGACCATCTTCTTATAGAAAACTATAATGAAAGAATTTGAAGACAGTTTTACTATTTAGTTTTATACTTCCGTTGCGAACTCTAATAAAGTAATAAGCTTCCATTGAAAGGCGTTTGAGTATTTAAAGAATACTTTTAGTCAGATAAACTAATCAATACATGTGATTTTATTCTTGTGAATGTTACCTTCATAAATGTATCTGGATATGATCTAAATGAAAAAAATTACGGTGCGATTTTCAAAGCATCCAAGTTTTACATTATTAACACCTGGTTTTCTCGGGCACTAGTATAAGCTCTGGCCATGAAAATTTGGGATATTACACTAGGATGCTTCAAAGCATCTTCTAGGGTTTGGAAAGGAAGATAAGGCCTAGGTAGAGTGCTAATAACGTTTTGCCACTTCAATTTTTTCATGGATTCTGGTATATCTTTTACTTTTTTTTTATTTTTGAGTTAGCTATGACTAGCTAATCTCTTAGCTAGGGCTAAGAGGTGAAGTTATAGTTTATTTTGATGCTTCATTTGCTTTGATTCTTATTTATGTTAAACATCATTGCTTTCTAGTTTGAATTTAAAGAATATTTTCAGTTTTCTATGATTTATTGTGACTCAAATTACAATAAATTCTGTAATAGCTTTGAATATCTTCTTTTCCTGTTTTGAGATTATGAGATTGGTAAAACTCATGATTCACCATTATCTCCTAGGCATGGTGGATGCATAAATTCCCTTCCAATCATCACAATACTCCTTCATTGAGGACTTGATCAATGAAAAGTATAAAGATTTGATTTAATTGCTTCATCTTCCAATTGGTTAGGATAAGACTCTGATTCCAGTTGTGTTTATTGAATCAAGTATGGAAACATCTTGATAGCTACAAGTGGATCCTTGGCGCTTTAGTTTCCTTTTGATTATTGATGTTTTATTCATAATTCCTCTAAACTATTCCAGAATTCAATTTAGATATTTTTTAGTTCTAGTTATTTTCATATTACGTACAAATTTAGTCTCTGTGGATTTGACCTCGGTCTCACCGAGTTATT
Organism: Magnolia sinica; assembly: GCF_029962835.1. Taxonomy (NCBI): domain Eukaryota; kingdom Viridiplantae; phylum Streptophyta; class Magnoliopsida; order Magnoliales; family Magnoliaceae; genus Magnolia; species Magnolia sinica. The sequence goes on along the minus strand of NC_080582.1, from coordinate 21,141,479 downwards.
AGTACATCGTGATCCTGCACTTGGGGTTGTGAACAATATCAATACCACTTGTATTGGTGGAGTATGAGATGTATCAATACCCTTTTGTTATTCTTATGAATCACTTGAATCATTGTAAACTTTAAAGGACAACCACCACTATCAGTAGGGCATTGACCCTCTCCAATCGTACAGATGTTGTAGGTGAATCACCGGTTGATGTAAAGGACAATGACTGTTCTGTGAAAGACAAGTTCAAATAGAGAAGAAGAATAGTGGACAATTAATTTCATTTATTTTTCACTGCGAAGTTTGATAATGTAATAAGCTCCCATTAAGAGGGCATTTGATGATTTGTAAAATTCTTTTACCATAATGGAATAATAAATATAGTTGATTTTACTCTCGTGAATGGTTACCTTCGTGAATGTGACTGGATGTGATCTAAAGAACAAAAAAAAAATAAGGTGTGATTTTGAAGCATCCAAGTTTTATATTATTAACACCTGGAATGATTGGGCACGAGTATATACTCGGGCCGCGAAAATTCAAGGCGTTACACACTTACAATCCCCAAACTCAGAAGAGGTGGTTGAACTCACCTCTGATGAAGCTGGAGAAGGCTTCTCTTCTATGCATTGAAGTGTTTGAATGAAGAACCCACACCCACTTTGTTAATTCTGATCAGCCTCAACTCGAAACTCATTGAAAACGACCGAGTCAACCCACTTGTGACTTGACAACACTTCCTTACTCTCACTCTATTCTTTTTCTACCTCTTTTATATTCCTACCTTCTTCTCCTTTCTCCCTTCTTCCACATCTTCTGGAGTCTACAACAATGGGTCAAGACTTGCCTTGACATGCTACGAACTCGGCCTGGCTCGAACTGAGTCGAACAGTGTGGTGCAAGAGCTTCTTCTCTCACATGCTATTCTTTCTCTCTCGACTCATATTCTTCTTTCTTCCACTTTCTTTCCTTCTGTTTCTGGAATCACCAGCAAGACTTGGAGCTTGAACCGAAATGACTCAGGACTCAATCCTGACTTGCTCAGAACCCGTCATATGTGGTGGATTGTAACACCTCGAACTTTTTAATACCCGAGTATTGAAAGTTCTTGAGTGTTACCAATTTAGCTATGTGCATAAAGTTTAACTTAGTATGCACATGTATACGATACCAATATAGCTATCCTAACCTTACATCTATTCTCCAACATGAATTTGACCATTGGGAATAATCTTCATCCCAGATCAAGTCATTCGACCGTTGATTTTAAGACAAGACCATCATATATCTAAGTATCCTCACATGTCCATCATAACTAACTGCTCAATCAAATATTCACTGCTAGATAGAGACATCTGATCATTCACTTTGATTTTGGACCACTTGATCATAATAAACTAGCTACTTGACCTCTACATCCATTCTTACATGCATCGGATTGAGATTTTGATCTGTTCATCTTATTCACTACCTATGAATATGCTTAACCCACCATCAGAACTACAATGTGAGGAACTTACACATATGAACAAGTCACTTAAATCTAATGGTATACATGTTCCACATATTGATCATTCTAAAAACCCGCTTTGTGTCCATCCGTTTACAAAACTAACCATACATCCACCTACGTACACGGTAGGACCACTAACCATCAATTTTTCTTATTTTTAGCAAGTCATCTGACCACTTATCATATTTGGATCTACCAAACGGGCTATATGAATATCGCAGTAAATCGATCATCATGAAGATCCTAGGGTATAGGTCCAGACCACCTTGTAACTTGTCAATTAGATGTGTACAAACATTATTTTGAATTACGGAGTGTGTTATCCATTAAAAGAGCATCTTAGTTATCATCGAGGGATCATGGCCCAAATTTAACCAGTTGAGAGGGCATGTAAAATAACGATCACGCGTCAAATCTCATCGCGTTTGGATGGTGAAGCTATAAGATACGGACGACGGAAGTCTGGACAAAAGAAAAGGGTAGAATTGTAATTATGAACCCTGTACTCATATATCCAGCAATGTTGTAATCTGTTACATGAAGTTTTTCATGGTAAGTATCACCCACACATTATTACAACGTATGGCCCACCTAGGATTTAGATCAGTTCTATACTTGAGGCCATAGCCGAACATAATCTTGCAAAGATGGTGAATGGAGTGAATCTCCCAGAGGAAATCATAAGTGGATCCCACCCATTCCATAGTCAATCACGATCTTGTTACATGGTCAGCTCCATATTTGAACACATGAGTCTACATGGTACGACCAATATAGTGAAAGGAGTGGATCTTCTAGAAAACTATCAGAGGTGGACCCCACCGACTCCAACAATGAAACTAGAATAGAACTCCTTCCGCAAAACAACACTTAAGAGGGAAAACCGGTCGTTTTCAAAACTCCCACATGTAGTGTGACCGAACCTGAGACTCAGGCTCCAATCTGAGCCGTCCAAACCTTAGAAGTGGGGATTTCTATCCTCCCTAAGCCGTCCTAAAGGTAGAAAGGAAACAGGGAATACGACATTTCGCTATTTTCTCACACAGACTAACCGCATCATGCGAAAATTCTGTTCGCAAGAACCCACTACTAGGATGATTGGACCACTGATCTTGTGGGCCAGGGAGCACTAAATGGCAATCCCAGATCGTCGAAGAAACATCTCGAACAAAGACTGGCTGGAGACAGATCTGCCATTAGAGCAGAGCTCGTCTTCTCGACCAATCGTTGGACAGCAATGTCTATCTTAACATTTGAAGGATGATCGTAACTGCCCATCTAATGGGCCTTCATCTAGGAAACCTCTCCCAACACTCTAGACAAAACCAAAAACTGAGACTACGCTGTAACTCGAAACCCATGTGTAAGCTAACTGGAAACTCTTGTGCATGAACAGAGTTGCGGAAAATGCAACCTTGCTCGACTAGGATTCTCGCTCTCACTGGACCTACATCCGAAGGCTTATAAAAGCCTAGTTGCGAGGAAGGGAAGGACCATTCAACCTCCGCACTAGGAGAGAGAGAGAGAGAGAGAGAGAGAGAGAGAGAGAGAGAGAGAGAAGAAAAGAGTCACCTGCTATAGCTGTCGGGTTCAACGTTCGGGACGCACCAAAGCCAGCGGGTTCAGACAGGCTTTATACAAATCCAAGAGGTAAACTAAGCCATCTCCTAAAATCTTCTAAAAGAACTAGGTTCCATCTAGTAAGAACCAGGATATTCTGCTTGTTTTGTCCAACTATATCTAAATCTCTTTTCGCACGTAGAAATTAGATTTAAATCTTAGATTGGCTCTAACTGGAGTCGAACATAGAACCTATTTAGTGCTACAATCTAACCATACAATTTGTGTACTCATGATAGAATTCAACTCTAGAGTATACTCTAGAGAATACTAAAAAATTCTAATGACCTTAAGGTGAGGATTTTTCCTTTAAATTTTACAATTTTATTTATTCGATTACATCTTACTTAGATGCTTCAAGTTTTGATGCCATTTATCTTCATTATGCAAATCATTGCTACATAATTTTAGTTACTGCGCTTATATCACACAACGCAAGTATTATGTTTGAAATCCCACTTCTAGTGATCAATATAATATCGTGGACGTAATGTGTTATGGGTAGCAGCCCTCTTGGTTAACACGTAATCCCATGAGTGGGTGAGTGGTACATAATCGATATAAGTAAATCACCATGCATGTTATATCACTTCTCGGGATTGGATGTTACAAATAGTCACTCCATGAACACATTGTGTCACGTAAATCCCCCAATCATATTGTTGTATTGCCTTGAGATTTTCGTATAAATCCACGTTAACGTTGAACACACCAACGAATTTCCATAGTGTAAGAATGCAGGGCGAGTCAGATATTTTGAACTACTTTCCACATTGTGATCATGATGACTAAGTGTGATGGACCGCACATATTTTGCTAGGCATGCAGTTCATATAGAATGTTTGCGCATACTTATACCACTTATATTTGTGGAGTATGAGATATATCAGTACCCTTTTGTTATTCTTACAAATCATTTGAATCATCGTAAACTTTAAAGGACAATCACCACTATGAGTAGGGCATTGACCCTCTCCAACTATACAGATATTGCAGGTGAATCACATGTTGATGATATGGACGATAATCATTCTATAAAAGATTCTTTCGAATAAAGAAGAAGGATAGCACAACGAATTGTTTTATTTATTTTCCTCTGCAAACTTTGATAATATAAAGCCGAGTGCATTAAAGAATTATTTGTATACTTTCTACTCTAATGGAATAATAAATACAGTCGATGTTATTCTCATGGATGGATACCTTCGTGAATGTAACTAGATGTGATCTAAAGGAAAAAAAATGAGGTGCGATTTTGAAGCATCCAAATTTTACATTATTAACACCTGAATTCTTGGGCATGAGTATGTACTCGGGCTGTGAAAACTCGGGATGTTATAGAAGAAACTTCGTAGCTAATGGCGAATTCAATCTTCCAACTTCTTTCTTCTTCGATATGACTTATGTGGATGATTTGAATGAGCTCCATGGAGCTTGTGGATGACTGAAATTGAAGCTCCAAGACCAAAAGGTTAGTGGTTTCGCGAGTTAAAGCTCTCGGCTCGATTCTGAAATAGTCGGGAAGAAACAATAATGACACTTCTCACCTTGAAGTAAGGGTTTTTAGGGTTCTCTTAGATCCAAAATCATATTTTGGATGGTCTAGATTGTTTTGGAGTAACTTCTAGAAGCTTATGAATAACTGAGATTCTAACAACCATAACGGCTTGCAACAAGGCGAGATTCTTCTCGCCTTTTTCTATCTATGAAATGAAACCCTAACATGGAGGCCTAGGATGCTCTGAATGGATGACTTTTTTTTATATATATATATAAAAAGAGGGATTTCATTGATGAGAAAGAGTAATTACATACGGGCATCCCTAGGAGAAATGGACCCAGGAAACGCCTATCATAAGCTAACCCAAAAGAAACAAACAAGAAACCTCTAGTAAAGATGGATCGCCCCCAAGCTGACCTTATCAAGGAGATGGAGACCCCTAATCTGACGGGGAAGGTCCGTAAGAACATCCAAAAAGAGAGGAGCTTGGCTCGCGTTGCCCACATGAGCCAAGGCATCCACAGGAGCGTTACCTTCCTGAAAATATGCGAGAAGATAATTTGTGTACCCGACTTCAGCGCCTCAATCCTCCTAATCCAGTTTATCCATTTACAGCCCGGGTTAACCTGGACAGATAACATGCCAATCAGCAGCTGCGAGTTTGACTCAACTACCACATTAGGGAACCATTTGGAGATGCATCCAGAAATCCTTTCCAAAATCGCACGAAGCTTAGCATATGTATTCGATCCCTCCTCATAGCCAACCGCAGAGGCAAACAAGAAATTGCCGTTTTCATCTTTGGATGGATGACTAAGATGAAGGAGAAGAACCCACATGGATTGCTAGCTATCAATGAAACAAATTTCCATTTTTGGGGATGCATCGCACATGCCTGCCTGCGCTGGAGTTCATGTGCATGCAAGTTCGTTCCAACGTGTGGGAAGGGCCAGGGCTTGGTTGGATTTGAGGGCTGCACCTGATGGATGGTTCAGATCATCCCACCATAAATAAATGGTGGGCCACCATCGCCACAATGGACATTCGTTCGTTCAAATTCCGTGGTTGGTGGGAACATAAAGGGAAGAAGGAAACTCCCTTCTTCAGTGCTCAGCGGGTGCACCACCTGTTGGTGTACTTGCAATCTGAAAGTGGGGTCCTCAATGATGTGTGATCTAATCCACTCTGAAAATTCGATACTATGGGTCCCATTGGTGCATATTCAGAACTTAAGGTGGCCCCCACAAAGATGTATAGTGAATTCTTTACCTCCCCATCTGTTCTATCTAACTTCTCAAGATGATGATCCAGAATTAAGACAGATCCATAGCTTAGGTGGGCCATACTTTATGATCGTGTGTGCCTAAATGATGTTTTTCATCGATGATACAACGGTCAGATTAATTCTAAGTTTAATCATCACTGAAAAAAAGGCTCCTAAGGCATGTTTAAATGAAATTCCATGATAGACCTAGTGATCAGATGATCGAGTAGTGTATTCCGAGTGTTGTAGGCCCTTATAAATGGTGGATTTCATTATTTGGGTTCCTAAATCTAAGACGGACGATTAAATCTATCTATTAAGGAGATCAAGATCCTAAAAATAGGTTTCACTACTGATGTGATGATCTATCTTGAAAATCAATGGATGGATGGTTTGATCTATGGGTAAAGATTATTCCAAAGGGTTAAGATGAAGATTGTTCATGTCGGCTTAGGACCAAAATTGAGGTATTGGTTTATCTTTGTATATGGATCGATTTGAGGTGTTTAGATGTGATATCGCACGCTTCAATAGATAGGTCAAAATCATGGGTTGAATAATCATAGATGATGTAATCCTACATTAAAAAGTCAAGGGTCATTTAAGGGCAGATTGATCTCGAATAAGAAGGTTAAGATGGCAATTCGTGTGCAATCAAGTGATGCGTTAGTTATGGATTATATGTGTTCTCACACGCGCTTGTGTTAAATATGATTTAAATGGTAACAGCCAAGTATTGAGAAGTACATGGTGTTACATGTATGTTGACGGCATTTTGTTGGCCAGTAATAATATAGGATTATTGCGTAAGACTAAGAAATTTATATCTCAAAACTTTGAGATGAAAGATCTTGGTGATGCATCATTTGTTATTGGTATTTAGATTAGCCGGGATGGATCACGTGGACTGCTTGACCTGTTGTAGAGGGCTTATATTGATAGGGTTCTCGAAAGGTTTAACATGTAAGGTTGTGCTCCTGGCCAAGCACCTATTGTAAAAGGTGACAGGTTTGGTCAATTTCAGTATCCTAAGAATGACCTAGAAAATGATAAGATGAAAGAAATTCTTTATGTGTTAGCAGTAGGGAGAATTACGTATGCTTAGGTTTGTACATGTCAGGATATTGCTTTTGTGGTTGGAATATTTGGCAGGTACCTTAGCAATCTAGGGATGAACCATTGGATAGTTGTTAAGAAAGTATTATACTACATGCAAAGGACAAAGGACTTTACACTCATGTACAAGAAATTTGACCATTTGGAGCTAGTTTGATATATAAATGCAGATTTTGCGGGCTGTCTTGATAGCAAAAAGTCCACCTCGGGTTACGTATTCGTGATGGTTGGTGGAGCCATATCATGGAAGAGTATGAAACAATTGATTATGGCGTCTTCTTTCATGAAAGTAGAGTATGTAGCTTGTCATGAAGCCACAAATCAGGCGAGTTGGCTTCAGAGTTTTTTATCTGGTTTACGGGTTGTGCAAATGATCCTAAAACCATTGAAAATCTATTGTGATATATATTTCAACTATAGTTAACTTTTTCAACAATAACAAGCATTCATCAAGGTCAACGCATATTGACATTAAGTACCTTGTTGTGAAGGAGAGAGTTCAGAATCGTCAAGTGTCTATAGAACTCATCGGCATGAGGCAAATGATAGTGGATCTCCTCACCAAAGACCTTCTTATCACACTCTTTAAGGAACATGTGACATCTATGGGTAGATCCTAATGATGTAATTGAGTAGTCAGAGTTTTCAGTTTTGATCCGATTATGTACAGACATTTTTAGATATATCATTTTATATGCATTGATGATTATGCTATTCACTTTATCTTTTGCTTCTCCTTCAATGTGCACTTTCAGTTTTGAATAAGTAAAACTTTGGTTTGTGTCTTGGTGACTCGTTCAGATAGACTATTTGAAGATGGGCACTTGTGATCACATTAAACGTGTAATCTTCATACCACATCCCATGTCCTTGATCCATGTTGTTAAGGCTATATGTATTTATAGCCGCGAATCGTCGTACTTCGAAAAGTATCAATATCATGTTGACTACCATGATATTGTATCAATAGTCTTAATGAACCGAATCTAACAAGTGTTGCTCATAATTATCCAACTATATTGTTTTGAAATTCAGTAGGTCGCCTATTAGAAACTTTCAAAAGCAAATGCATTTTACAAAAATATTTTCACAAATAAAATAAATTATGTTATTTTCTTTCGGAGATCAATGTAGCCCAAGTGAGAGAATGTAAGACTCTTATCAGGTGGGCCATATAGGATCATTAGTTTAGATCTGACCGTTGGATTATTTAAATTGAGCGATTCAGTGGGGCCCTACTACAGTTGTGATCATTGTAAATAGTTTTGGGGCAAGGTGCTTGAACCGTGGTTCCTATACACGGTTATTAAGCTGGATATGGAAACATACGGTGTGGAAACCGTAAAGGAGAGAAGTGTAATGGGTAAGCTTCTCTACCCCTCTTTACTATAAATAGATGTCTTGGTCCATTCACTAACATAAAAGAGAAAACCCTAGTCTCGTTAAGAGGTTCTCTTAAAGGTGCGAGGTGTAGAAGATCAAGATTAATTCTCGCCGGTGACATTGAGGCATCGGGAATGTCTTCCCAATTAGACACGCCTTGAAGATTACATTGTTGCGTTGCATTTTCATTATTGATGCATAGACAATTCATCAATTCCACAATATCCAGTTAACATTTCAATTTTTAAAAAGTGATTTTTAAGAACTAGAACAAAAAGAACTTATTAGATTAGATCTTATTTAAAAAAGTTCTCATTGGAGTAGAGATATCAAACAAGGCCTAAGTAAATGATCTTATCTCATATGAGGTTTATCAACCACATGAGCCTCTTTCATACCGTCTTTAACTTTAAGCACAAATTATTCATTGCATGTGTTTTTTACATTATTATTATTAATTATTATTATTTTTTGGGAAAAGAAGTTGTGTGGCTTATAATCCAAAACACATTTAAATCCACGTGCCCCAAGTATTAGGGATTTTTATTGCACAATTCCTCTACGATTCAGATTTTACCTAATAGTGCCTTTAGGAACCCATATTCCCGGGAAAAGCTTTTTTAGGGGATAAATTACATTACTACCCTCTATAAATTTTTTTTTCCTTTACTAAGTGGAGAATGAGATTTATAGGGCTCACATGGCATGTGTTTGACATCCAATGCAACCTATCCAACAGATACACACCAACATGATTATTAGATGAACCAAAAATATATATGATAAGTCCAATCATAAAGTGGGCCAATCCACACAAAATTAATATACATCACTCCAAATATCCAAATTCAAGTCCAATCCTAAAGATGATTTGATCAACTTTATTTTTTGTTCATGTTATCATCTTTGTGGGCTATATACGGTGCAACGGTTGGATGTTATACACATACCATATGGGTCCCACAAGTCTCAACTTTCACTACTTTTTAGAGAAAAAAAAATAAAATCAGATGAGGACAATTTTGTAATTTCATGCCTCAAACATCTCAAGTGTTATTTCTAATCGTCTAGGCACTATTTTTGAATCCCACCAAATTTTACTATAAAAATCCCTGCATATTAGAGACGCTTTGCACTTATTTGCATCTAACACAAGTATTTACAGTGCAACTTGATTTTTTTTCCTATTAACTTTAAAATGCCTGGATTAAGCAGTTTTTAACCTTCGTTGTAAGCAGAAAGGCTGACACACTAGTGATAAGTTTAACTAGTTTGCGTGTGGGGCTCACTATGGCATTTGTATGACATCTCACCTGTCCAATAACGTTGTCCCCCTAAAAAAATGGGGCATCTGAAAAATCAGGTTAATAATAACTATCGAGTGAGGTACACCGTAGAAAATAATAAACTACCACCCACAAAAAATCACATTCACATGGGGCTTATCTAATGGTTGGATCAATTTGAATTTTTGGACATTTCCATTCTCATGGTGGGACAACTTTATTGAACGGGCGAGATGTCATACAAACAGTATTGGAAGGCCCCACAAGCCAACTAGTTGGACCTACAAAATGCCTTTTTTATTTTTTTAAATGAAGCATATATTGTATTCATAATAACAGAAGGTTACAGCTATGAAAGCATCTAATTCAGGAGGCCTACCAAGAAAAGGGAGGCTGGCCCTCCTATCGTAATGGAGATAAGGTAGAGAAGATGCTTAGGCCTCGCGAATCCAGCCTAGGCCCGCTCTATCTAGGAACAAGAGGCTTCGGCTGGAGGGAAGGACATCTCCCAACGATAGGTAATCACGATTACCTTGCATACCACTCCCCATCCTAGCAAGCCCATCCGCCACCGCGTTTGCCTCTCTAGGGGTGTGAATAAGGCGGACATCCATTATTGCCTTGAGGGATTCGATTCTTGCCACCCAATACCACAGATACCAAGCGCAGTATGTTGGTTTTGAGAGGGTAGCAATGACTGATTTAGAGTCAGTTTCAACTACCTTTGGCAAGACCCCTATCAGCGCACCAAGAGAGGCCCTCCTGGATGGCCCCGATTTCAGCCCTGGAGCTGGAACCGAATCCAAAACCTGCTGAGAACGCGAAAAGAAAAGCACCTGACCTACAAATTGCATCTTTAACTTACATATATAGCCATTCATCTTCTCAAACTTTATCACCAAAAAAAAGACCCTAAAAATAAATTATAGCTGATTTTTTGGTCCTACTTTTCAAGTAAACAATATTAATATTCCCAAACATGCATAGTCCATCTTCAATTTTTTTACCAATATCAAATCAAATGTAGGTATCACTCAGCAAATGTAATTAGAATTTGTAATTATTGCACCTTTTCCTGACATTATCATAAAACTTTTAAAACCAAACAACGATGATGGACAGTAATATATTTTGGTGATGATTTGACGTTAATGTAAAAATGTCATTATTACTATTTTATTGCTGATGAAACAAACACCAGAATCATTAGTCAATACAGATGCACGTTGCTGTAATTGTGAAACAAAAACACCATGAAAACCCTAAAAATAAATCTTAGTTAGCAGGTTTTTTTTTTTTTTTAATTTTTAATTTTTAATTTTTTTTATTTTTATCTTGAACTTTTCAAGCAAACCGGTATTATACTCCAACATCTTTTGTCTTCGAGTTTTTACGTTTTCAGCTTCTGGCCCAATTTTCACCACATCCTTAACCTGATAAAAGGTACTCGAACTTTAACCCTACTGTATTTTGGCTCGATGTGGAATTGCTAGCCATACTCCATACCCACCACTACACTTACCACATGTGCTTTGTTAGAAATCCAACCGTTCATTCCCATTGTGAAGACGGACATTTGCAAAAATCAATACCTTGTAGTTATTCATTCCTACAACAATAAGAACAGAAGAAAAACAAAAACGCCCATAACTCAAAATGTTTATTCATCGCAAAGGACCAGAAAATGTCTGTTCCTTTTATTACAATGTGCATTCACCATTAAATGATTGCCCTCAGCCGCCCTGCACATCGACTATGCTTAAGGACTAAATCCAAACCGTCCACATAGCGTGTCCACTGTAAATGGAGCATTCCCCAGGAAATACACCGATTGAACAATCTTAACAATCTGACAATAGCAGCCAAGTTCCGACCACCGACCATTCTTCTTGATCTTCCCTTTGATGGTTAGAAACATAGAACAAGTGGGAGTTTGAGGATATCCTGCATCCACAATGGTGCCCATTATCTAGACGGGAAAGATTTACGTACATGCATGCGATGTGTATGTGAGTACGTGACCAATACACTAAGGAAAAGGGTGAAAAGCACGTCTAAAAGTACAGGCTTGCGAGATTAATCAGCTTCAGAAGGGAGTGTGAGTGCTAGGTAAAAGAGATAGCCGAGAATGACTGCTGGTGCGAGGAGAGCTATGAAAAGTGAATGCACTATCTGGCTTAAGAAGAGTAGAAAAATCACCACCACCACCAACAATACGAAATCACCATCCATTGTGTGTGTGTGTGTGTGTGTGTGTGTGTGTGTGTGAGAGAGAGAGAGAGAGAGAGAGTGCAGTGAATTGTGTGTGGCTGGCTTGTTTATAAGGAGGAGAGAGACCTGTTTTCTGAGCTAAGTGACATACGTTGTGTTGTGCATGCATGTAGAGAGAGAGAGAGGGAGGAGACGGATTTCCTGGGAAAGCCTTTTGCAGGAAGGTCCTGCGCAAGGACAATGGGTGGGGCTCACCGATATGTTTGTGGGAAATCTACCCGTTCATCCGTTTGGCGAGCTCATTTTAGGACAAGAAACCAAAAATGAGAGGGATCCAAAACTCAAGTGAGCCACATGAGTAGGAAAATTGGGAAAAGAAATACCTACCGTTGAAACCTTCCTGGGTTCCAACTTGAGATTTATATGCCATCCAAACCCTAAATACAAAACAAGTTAACCTCACACAAATTGCTTTTATGGCCACAAGAATATTTCAACGGTTCTCACTGAATCCCCATTGTTTCCTCTCGTGTGGCGCACTTGAGTTTGTATCCACCTCATTTTTTGTGAATGTCCTGGAATGAGCTCGCAAAATGGATAAACGGGATAGATTTCTTACGAACATGGTAGTGGGTCCCACCCATTATCCTTGAGCAGGAAGTCCGCGTCCAGAGGGAGAGAGAGTACATATATTGGGTGTATGTACGCTGGCATTTGGAAAATACGATGAAACTGAAAATTACGGTTTTTAGTGTACAACTATGCCAATGTGCATTTTTAAGACTCATTGGTAAAACTATCACCATAGCATAAACCATTAAAACCCCAGAATATTGATACCTTTGTCCGAGTTGTCTGCGCCTCCGTCCACAGGAAGTTACTGCAGTCGGAAGCTATGGAGAGGGGCCAGTGAGATGTCCATGAGAAATCCACCCCGTCCATCAGTTTCTCCAACTTATGTTAAAACATGATCCCATAAATGAGGCAAACTTAAATTTCAAGTGGGCCACACTACAGGAAACAACTGGGATGAAACGCCCACGATCATAAACTTTATGGGACAAGTTTTGGAAATCACTAATATTTGTGTTTTCAGTTCATCCCAATTAGAATTATCTTATGAACGGTTTGGATGGTATATAAACATCATGTTGGACTCATGGTGGGCATTTCCATCCCCATCGTTTCTGTAGCGTGTTACACTTAGGTTTTAGAACTGCATCATTTTTGAGATCATGTCCTGACCTGAGGTGGAGAAACTGATGAAGGGAGATTTCTTATGTACATCTTGGTGGGCCATGTAGCTTCGCAACGGACAAGGATTGAGCCCTACCCCCACTATGATGTTAAGTGTTTTATCCACGCCATTCCTCGTTTTCCTTGGATTATTTTAAGATATTACCCAAAAAATGAGGAAGGTTCAAGCCTTAAGTGAACAACGGAATGAGGATTGAACGTCCACCATTAAAAACTTCTTTGGGAGTCGGAGAAGTTTTGGATCAAGCTGATATTTGTGTTTTCACTTCATCAACGTCTACATGACCTTATGAATAGGTTCGTATGGTTAAAAAACATCACGGTGGCCCTTAGAAAGGTTTTAATCAGTGGGTGTCATTATACAGCAACTTCCTTTGGTGTGGTCCACTTGAGCTGTGGACCTGTCTAATTTTTAGAATAAAACCTTAAAATGATCTTAAAAAAGCAATGAACAGAGTGGATAAAACACTTACATCGCGGTGGGCCCCACAGAACCCTGTCCGGACGGATTACGGTCGGGCGGGGTAGGACGCAATCCACGTCCCGACCGACCCTTCTAACTTCCGTAGGCCTGGGTGAACGATCATGAGCCTAGGCAAGAACGCCAAGCAATTATGCTATCACTGCATGCAGCTACGTAACCTAATACATGCATTAAGGGATTCCTCTGCCCGAAAAATGATTTCTGTCTATTAATCAGGTTGGCCACAGATCAAGAAACAAATGAATGACTAAAGAACAAATTGCTGAAGATTTCAAAGCCACTATCTTTTTCAACCACAAGACCAACCTAATGAGTAGACTAGCTTGATATTAGCTGGGGACACCATACAAAACTATGAACACCATAGGTGAGGCGTCCTAAATTAACTATCATGTGGGACACACAGTAGAAAATCATGAAAAAAAATAAAATCCTAAAAAACCTTAAAAAAACAAAAAAAAAAAAAAAAAAAAAACTAGACATGTAAGGGATCCCATTTTCACAGTTGGATCTACCGGTTATTTTAAGTAATTCATTTTCATAGTCGGCCAACCTTGCTGGATCGATTGGATGCCATTAGGACACTATGGTGGGTCCGGATGCGAACTACTTGTGTGTGGGCATTTCTCTACATACAAAATACATTATATACATACATTATACATCAATGGGCTCTCTTAATATGTGAATTAAACTGTATAGTATTTTTTGGGATTTTTTCATATAGGCGCCTGCCTTTTCAGTTATCGGCCAAAAACTTCCTACCTTTAAACTATTTCTCAAAACCCACTTATCATTTTCACGGTTAGACATTAAACCGCGGGCTGTTAGTTACCCATAAGAATGGGATTTTGTATTTCGATATTGACAAAACTACCTTCGCTTTAATGCACCTACAATCTCAACTCTTAAGCTGGATTTATAGGCGTGCCACCCTAACCCCTGACCGTACGTGGGCCTACCTTGTTGTTTTTGAGAAATTCACACCGTGTTTTTCAGCTCATTTTAAACACGAACCCAAAAATGAAGCAGATCCAAATTTCAAAGTGGTGTTCGTTCCCCACTGTTTCCTGTCATTTGGCCCACCGTAGCTTGGTATTGGCCGACATCTTTGGGCTCAGTTCATAAAATGATTTGGAAAAATAGATGTACAAGGTAGATTAATTTGTCACAAACATCTTATAGTCCCACCATTGTTTCAACGGCGGTTGTTCAATTCCCACTGTTTCATATTAGTTTGACTCACTTAGGCTTTTGGATTAGCCTTATTTTTTTGTCCCACGCCCTAAAATGAGGGGGAAAAATAGATGAACATAGTGGATTTGTCACAAACATACATCATCGAGGGCCCAACAATGATCGAGCAACTCCGTTCATCTGTTACATGGCTCTGACCTTGATTGACCATGGTTACCGTTGGAACCTAACCTTGACTGTATGTGGGGCCCAATTTTATGTTGTGAGAAATCCACTCCGTTCATCTGTTTGCTCAACTCATTTTAGAGCATGGGCCTAAAAATAAGGCATATGAAAAGCCAAAAGCACTCCTAGGATGGCCGTAAGATTATTTTAACGATGGCCATTCCATCTCACTCTTTCCCCTCGTATGGCTCACTATAGCTTTCATTAGTCTAGTTTCTTTTTTTTTTTTTTTTTAACTCATGCCATAAAATGATACAAACTAATAGATAGACAGGCTAGATTTATCAAAAACATAATGTGACTCCATAAATGTTTCAATGGTAGGCATTTAATATCCAATGTTTCATGTCCGATTAGCCCATTTGAGATTTAGATCGGCCGAAATTTTGGACCCATACTATAAAATGAGGTGGTAAAACAGATATATGGAGTGGATTTGTCACAAATATCACGGTGAGCTCCACCTAAGTTAAGAAACCCCTGGTCTGGGGACTCAAGTATCCACCAACCATCTTACTCGAATGGTGACTGACGTTGATTGCGTGACAACTAACTCCGACTGTATGTGGAGCTACCGTTGAGGTTTTTAGAAATCCACCTGTATCGTCTGTTTATTTTTTCCTGTATCGTCTGTTTATTTTTTCCAGCTCATTTTAGGGCATGAAACCAAAAATGAGGTGGATCAGAGGCTTAAAATGGACCTCACGATTGGCCCATGATGTTTTAACAACAGCCGTTCTATCATTTGAGATTTTGGTCTGCCTCAATTGTGGGCCGTCCTCTAAAATAAGCTATAAAAACAGATGGACTGAGTGGATTTGTTGTAAACTTCCTGTGGTCCCGTGTACAGTTAGACTTGCATCATGTACAATCTATTGGTCAGTAATGAAAATGTTGATGACGACGGTTTGAATATGGAGAGTTGATTAGGAGCAACCCCCGCCTCATGTCAGAGGGTGCGGCCCTTGTCGTGGGGTGCACCTTGATGCACATATTCTATATCTATGCCATTCATCCGTTTTGCTAAATTATATTTGGAACTTGATATGAAAAATAAAGCGAACCAATTCTCAAGTGAACCATACCACAGAAAACAGTGGTGATTGAAGACCCTTTCATTAAAAACTTCCTAGGGCCACTGTAATGTTTCCATGATGTTGATTTTCCATCCAACCTGTTAATTAGGTCACATGAAGCTGGAAGGATTAGCAATGGTGGGCTGCACGTATCTTCATACAAAGACGTCCATGTGGACCCCACCTATTCTCATGCGTCCTCATGCAATGCAATGGCATTCATAAAATCGATGAAGAGACTCAAATGGTACGGGTAAAATCATCAGTAGGGTTAAACAGTAATGTCCTTCTCAGCAACCGGTAAAACGGACTTTTCGGTTGTCAAAGGCTACATCGGTTGATCCGTTATTGTAAGCTGCTCGAAGGCAGGTGGTTTATAGGAAATAGTTTAAAGTCGGTGGTTTTTGGTCCATAGATAAAAAGGCAGGCAGCCCAATGTAAAAATTCAGTTTTTTAAACGGTGGATTCGACAATTACAGGCGTATTTGCTAGCTATAGTGATTTTCCAAGATTCGTAACAGAGGTTTTCCTACCATACATCTCGATGCATTGCATTAGGATATGTGCGACTCTAACCTTTATATTTGGGTCATTTTCCAATGATCCAAACCGTTTGGCCATAGTCCTCACCTTGGACGGTGCACATCCTAAAAATAATCTCTTATATTGGAATATTTTAATCTGTTGATCATTTGACTCTTGAACATGGACGATCGCCGGTGACATAAGTTGAATAATCGACGTTTTAAAGTATTTTAATCGGAGAGTTATTTTACTTTCTCTAAATACACAGTAAAACTCATCACATAAACCGTCTTAGTCATTGAAAACGGCCCACATCCAACGGTTGAGGCCCATGCTCATACTAACCTAGTACATCGCGATGTATACTAACAAAACTCTGCATGGCCTATGGGATACGTTGTTTGCAAATTGCAGTGCGTGCGGAGAGAGAGAGAGTTTGCTTTTTATAGTCGAGAGAGCGGGAAAGAGATTTTTTCGACAGTCAGGCCGTGTACAACCCTTGATACGCAGGTACTCAAAGTTGCACACGTGGCATATGTTAACTTAAATCAAACCGTTTAGGTTGTGAATTCCGTTGTTTCAAAGTCATAACTCTATATCAGATTCGATGAACGATCCTGATTCGTTGACACTTGTTTGCAGAAGTAGGACCATTGGATTGCTTTCATTTTAAACCGTTCAATAAATGTCTACCAATCCTACACTCAGATAATCAAATAAGATTTAATTTTTGGTTTATGATATATCTACATTTGGTAACATAATTTGAACGGTTTCATTTGATTACTTATATGACACCTATGCAATTTCAAGTAATTTTTACATAACTGCGTATTATCCATAACACTCTTTCAGAGTATTAAAGATTTTCTTGAAGAGGAGAATGGATGGTGGGGTGTGAGCTTCGAGAGACGGGACGCTTTTTTCCTCGTACATTGAATTTCTTGGTGGCTTCTTTTATTGGAGTAGTTATTTGATACTCTGGTCGTGTATGAAGATTTATACTCAGGCACTTATAATTTGTAAACGTCCCACATGTTATCAAATCAAACCTACTAAATTTTAAAAATATTATGTCAAAGTGACACTCCCAAAATCAGATTAGTCGAATATCTGTATCCTATAATTCGTGGACATTTTTTGTTGAAATAGAACCATTGGATATTTTATTTGTAACCGTCCAATAAATGTCCAACAATTCAGTATTCGGTTATTAAATAAGGGCAGTTTTTAGTTCATGATACATCGATACTCAGAACCATGACTTGGACGTTTAATTTGATTTAATTTCATATCACGTGCAATTTCTAAGTAATTTCTAAGCGCCTACGTATCATCCATGACACTCCAGCAGATTATCAACGTATTTCTCGGGAGTTATATTATACTCTGGAAGCGTGTGACGCTTGATACGCAGGCACTCATACTTATACACGTGGCATACATTCACTCAATTTAAACCTACTGTAAGGGAGTTAATTCCAAGAATCAGACTGAAAAATTGTAATTTCTAGTTCATGGAGATGTTTGCTGAAATTGGGCCTTTAGATATTTTTCATTCCTAACCGTCCAGTATGTGTCCACCAATACGATAGTCAGATAATCATGTAACCGTTGATTTTGGTTAATCAACAAAATAACTACAAACAGATGGTTTAAATGGAGAAAATACAGATGCCATCCGCATTCAATGGAAATAGTCCAAAGATGGCAAAGGATTGGAATTTGCTAATATGGTAGATTTTCCGTGCGCCCACCTTCCATAGTGGGCCATTAGACTGACGTTCTCCATCGTCGACGTGTGGGCGCACATGTGTAACCCTGCACGTCAGGATACTGATGAATGGATATTATACTTCCCCCACATGTGAGAGGGATTGCCTAGTGAGACTGCCAGCAGCGACCTGACTACTGAACGGTTCTGTGGGCCCACCATGATGTATGTGTTTTATCCATGCCGTCCATCTATTTTTCCAGCTCATTTTATTGTGTGAGCCCAAAGAACGAGGCAAATTCAAATCTCAGGTGGATCACACCACAAGGAAACAATGGTGATTAAAAACTAATGTTTATCCGCCATCCAACCTGTTGATAAGGTCATACAGACCTGGATGATGAGAAAATACAAATATCAACTTGATCCAAAGCATTTGTGGGCCCCAGGAAGTTTTTAAAAGTGGGAAATATGGCTATCAACGATCGCGACTAGGGGTGGCAATGGGCACCCAGCGACGGTTCTCTTGTCCGAAGGGCTGGGCTCCCCGTCTTCACAATACGGCCCAGTTGGAAACGGATTGGCTACTCCCCCTGCCACCAGCCAATGGCTGATGTTCGGTGCTTGTGGGCCCCACAATGATGTATGTGTTTCATCCCTGCGGTCCATATATTTTTGTAGATCATTTTAAAGTACGAGTAGAAAAAAAGGTATATCCCAATCTCAAGTATCCCACATTACAGGAAACAATGTTAAATGAACGTCGACTATTACAAATTTTTTGGGGACCATAAAAGTTTTGGATCAATCTGATCTTTGTTTTTTTCCTTTCATCTATCTCTGTATGACCTAATCAATAGATTGGATGTAAAATAAACAGTACAGTGGGCCTTAGGAGGATTTTAATGATGGATATCCAATCACAATTGTTTTCCTGTAGTGTGGTCCACCTGAGATTTCTAATTTTTGGGATCCAGACTAAAATGATCTGTAAAAATGGATAAATGGCGTGGATGAAACACATACGTCATGATGGGCCCATGGAGCACCGACCATCAGCCACTGGGCTAGTGGCAGGGGGAGTAGCCAATCCGTTTCCGGCCTAGTGTACAAGTTGGGCTGTTGTCAGACAATGATGAATGGCGTTGTCTAATCATCAAGTGGGCCATCGTTATATATATATATAAGATAAAACGCCTCTTTTCCTTTAAAATATGTGTTATTTACCCACACGTTAATATAAAGTCGTGCTTGAATGATTTAGACGGTTTATCTTATGGGCTTTGTTGTGGGAAGCCAATTGCGCACTGGGTAAACTCTGTGGGGCCCACCGTGGATGTATGTGTCTTATCCACGCCGTATATCCGTTTTTCCATATCATTTTAGTATATGATCCCAAAACTGAATCATATCTAAAGCTTAAGTGGACCACATCACAGGAAACAGTGGGAATAATGATGTCCACTATTGAAACCTTCTTAGGACCTTCATTGGTGTTTATTTGACTTCCAACCTGTTCATAAGGTCACATAAACATGAACAAAGGGAAAATACAAATATCAGCTTGATCCAAAACTTCATTGTCCCTATGAAGTTTTCAACAATAGGCGTGCAATACACACTGTTTCCTGTGTTGTGGTCCACTTGAGCTTTGTCTATGCTTCAGTTTCATTTGCTTATTCACTAACATGAGCTGATAAAACGGTTGGACGGTGTGGATAAAAGACATAAATCACAGTCGGCGCCCCTACAGAGTTTACTCAGTATGTAATCAGTTTCCATTGCGGTGATGGACGATACATAAAAGAAAATTCTTAGCTTAAATTTATTTTAAATCTTTGATAATTTATCTCTTCTCCTTACTGGGTCCCTGCCCTTTTCAGTTCGATCAGGGCAGGGTCAGGCAGGGCTAGGTCCAATCTTAGACTGGGCCTAGCCTGGTCCATTGCAACCTCGCATGCGAGGAGCATGTTGATCTCTCTCACATCATCATAACCACTGCGCACAAGCTTATGCGCCTAGGCTGATTGAGGCCATTGATTGGGTGGGACGTGTCATGGTTGTTTTTCAAATTTTGTCACGTGATTAGTGTAAGGGCCTGTCTGGGAGCGTGGGTTTGGAACCCCTTGGATTGGAAACCCCCTGGATTGGCAATCCTCTCGGTGTGTTTGGCACCCTGGAGTGTGAATCAACTTTAATTCAAAAATACCTATACATGGTATATTTACGGGGGTTTGAATTTAATTACTAAATCAACTGTAATATCCCCAATTAGTGAGATATATAAATTTTGACACTATGGTTGTGATAAGCCCGCTAAAATATATGCTTTGCCTAAAAATGATGAAATTCTAAGTCTCAAATGGACCGCAAGCACAAGATCATGTCCGAGTGACTAACCAACGATTTTTAACCGTTGATTAATATGGACAATGTTTGGATGGTGCTGGACAATATTTGGACGGTGCTGATCTACATGAACAATGTTTGGACGGTGCTGATCATCGTTAGTGGGCCATGTGCCCAATAGAATGATAGTGTACAGTGACATACATTTATACCTGCAACTATTGAAATGATTTTAGGTGTAATCCAAGCTCTCACCTTGGATTCCAAACCCCCTTAAAGAGAGGATTGGGAACCCCCTGGATTGGCAATCCCCAGTTGCTTTATGCTGCCAAACAACCAAGGGGATTTGAAACCCCCTCTAATCCCCTTCAATCCCCTCCAATCCAAGGTGCCAAACGACCCCTAAGCATGCTAGAATTGAATATGCGACTCAATCCAAACTAAACAACTATGAGCCCAAATGCCGAGATAGGTAGACGTAGTATATGACTGAGATCGAATGAGATTGGCTGCCTATTCAGTCACTTGATTAGTGTCTAAATACGATCAGATGATATTCAGAGGGTAGCGTTTGTCCTCTAATGATAGGTTACGCTTTGCCTTCTATAAGAAAAAAACTTTTCAATATATAGATAAAAGATCAATAGAGAAATTCTTACAGTCGGCCGCGAAGCAACCGCGGAACACCCTGTTGTATTGAGAACTGAATTCATCGTATAAGCGTAGACTCAAATTATAGCTAAGATTACCAACTACTTGATTAATACTACGGATTACCCTATAGAATATAAAGAGCAAGAAAAATGTAAATAATTACACTAAGAAATGTAAATTATAGTACTAATTTTATATATATTTATATTTTTTTCTATTTTCAGCCATTTTTTAAAAAATTCGAAAAATCATTTTTTATTCAATGCATTGCTGCTTTAATAGTAGAATATGATGTGTTAATCATATTAGAACATATTAATGTTCTTTTAACAGATTATAGTTGTGATATATATATATATATATATATATATATATATATATATATATATATATATTTTCTGTCATCTTTTAAAAAATTCAAAAACTAATTTTTTATTCAACGTATTGTTGTTTTAATGGTAGAATATGATGTGTTAATAAGATTAGAACATATTAATATTCATTTAACAGATTATGGTTGTAATTTTATATATTTTATATATATTTTTATATTTTTACATTATTTACCATAATTTTTTTAAAATATCAAAAAATCATTTATTCAATATATTATTGTTTTAATGGTAGAATATGATGTGTTAATCATATTAGAACATATTAATGTCCATTTAATATATTATGGTTGTGATTTTATATATTTTTATATTTTTTAATATTTTTATACTATTTCGATCATTAAGAAAAATCAAAAAATCATTTTTTATTCAATATATTGATGTTTTAATGAGAGAATATGATATGTTAATCATAGTAAAACATATTAATATTTATTTAATAGATTATGGTTGTGATTTTATATATTTTTATATATTTTTGCACTATTTTTAGCCATTTTTTTTTTAAAATTCAAAAAAATTATTTTTTATTTAATGTATTGCTATTTTAATAGTAGAATATGATGTGTCAATCATAGTAGAACATATTAATATTCATTTAACACATTATGGTTGTGATTATATATATATATATATATATATATATATATATATATATATATATATATATATCTATCTATGTGTATGTATATATATATGTATAGGGAAAAGGTACTATGCGCTCGACCTCAAGAGTCCGTCCCATGAGGTCGAGCTGTGTGGGCCCCACCGTGATGCGTTTCGAACATCAACCCCATCAGTCAGATGCACCATGCCATTGTGGGCCTAGGTCTCAAAAATCAAGTCAATCCGTGACTTGTGTGGGCCACACCACATACAAAAGTGGGGAGGGGCCGTGCACCATTAAAACATTCATAATCATTTTTTGGGCCACCGAGATGTGGTTTGCAAATCCAGCCCATCCATTATGTGTGTCCCACTTGGATGAGGGTTCAGACCAAGTTTCAGCAGCATTCAAAACTCAGGTGGGCCCCACCAAGTGCTTTTATATGTTTTAACGATGTCTTCACATGATTTTAGATGGTATGGCCCACCTGAGTTCCGTATACGGCTGATTTTTGGGATATCCCATAATTTAGAGGGGACCCATCAAATGCACAGTGTTGATGGTCGACACGCATCACGGTGAGGCCCACACAGCTCGACCTCACGGGAGCTTATCGTGAGGTCGAGCGCATAGTACCTTTTCCCATATATATATATATATATATATATATATATATATATATATATCTATTTTCGCACTATTTTAGACCATTTTTTAAAAATTTAAAAGGTCATTTTTTATTCAATTTATTGTTGATTTAACGGTATAATATGATGTGTTAATCATAGTAGAACATATTAATATCCATTTAATAGATTATAGTTGCGATTATATATATATATATATATATATATATATATATATATATATATATATATATATATATATTTATATATATATATATATATGTTTATATTTTCTTATTTTGGATAGGTTTTGGAGCTTCTTAGGGTTTACTGGTTTAGAACATAAAATCATCTTTATTTTTGAGATTTAAATTAATTAATTAATTCTCCTATAAAAAGTAAAAATTGTATATAGGTTTAGAGAATCGAGTAGACTTACAATCTCACATAAGTCATATCTACATAAGGAAATGTCTGAGTCTGGTCAACTAGTGAGGATATTGGATAACAACATTGTCAGAGGGTAGGTGATATTAGGCACTAAATGAAGTACAACTATTGTGAAAGACTAATAACTAGTGAAATTACGCGTTTTAAAGAATATTCAACATATCAAAAGGGTCAAGTTGCAGGATGTACTAGAGTACTAAAAGAGATAATGATCTTAATGCAAGCTAGTTTAGATGAATCGAAGGGTAAACGTGATACTGGACAGAAGAAGAAAGATGAGATTTTGGAGGCGGCCCAATATGAGGTGTTTGGTCCTAAATATATAGGCGTTCGAAATGTTGATATTATTGATTCTGATGAAGACTCAGATTAAGAATTAACTATAGTTAAGGGAGAGAGCTTGCGTTTTGCTTGTGAAGAGAAAGAACAACGCCGCATGTTTGGCGTGAGCGCATCAATATGTGATATAGGGGGGATAGTGGGAGTGGGACTGGGAGTGCAGTTGGGAGTGCAACTGCATATATAAGTGGTAGATTACGAAGTATGTTTGGGAGTTGACGAGAGGCATCTTCGCGTGATGCTCCCATACATTTGGATGAAGAAGTAAATGAGACCGAGAGACCCTTTATGGATCCAATCCTGTTTAGGAAAGAATCAACTAAACAAAAGAAGATCATAAAACAAATGTAGAATAGAACTTCCATTGAGAAGCTACGTAGAGCAGTGACAAAGTTATTTATACATGTCAACATACCTCCTAACGCGGCTAATTCTCTATATTGGGAGGTGGTAATTGATGCAGCAGCAGAAGCAGGTGAATGAATTAAAGCTCCTACAGTTAGGGAGATTAGGAGGAAATAGACAGATGCATAGTATGCGGATGTGAAAGCATATGTGGCTATCTTTAAACCTATATGGCAGGTCAGAGTATGCACGATCATGTGCGATGGTTGGACTGGCTCAACCAAATGCAGCATGATCAACTTTACTACCTGAGAACTATATACCATAAGTCAATTGATGCCTCGGCCGAAACAAAAAATTCTATTTATATTTTTGGACTAATAGATAAAGTAGTGGATGAGATTGGAGGGGAGAATGCGGTCTATATTGTGATCGATAATGAAGCAACATCTAAGAGTGCAGGACATAAGTTGATGTTAAGGAGACCATATATATTTTAGTCACCATGTGCTGCCCATTGTATTGATCTTATATTAAAAGATATCGGGAAGAAGAGAGTGTTAAGGAAATGATCGAAAGGGCAAGAGAAGTGACAACATTTATTTATAATCATAGTCAAGTAGTCACAATAATGAGGAAGTTCATGAAGGGATGAGAGTTGCTGAGGCCTGCAACGACTGAATTTGCAATAAACTTTATAACATTAGGGAGTTTTTACCAGCATAGGGGAGAGTTGAGTGAGATGTTCGCTTCCCTAGATTAGCTCAACACAAAACATGGGAAGAAGACATCGGAAACACCGATTGAAGTTGTAAACACTATACGGGACAATAAATATTAGAAGAGGGTTAAGTCGATCCTAAAAGCAATGGAGTCACTAATGAGGGTACTCCGTCTTGTTGAAATCGATGAAGCACCTATCATGGGCTTCCTCTACGATACCATAGATAAGAAGAAGTTGGCAATTCAACATGATTATAAAAGATGAGAGTCTTATTGGAAGATGATCGATAAGAGATAGACAACACAATTCTATCACGATCTTCATGCAGTAGGTTATTACCTAAATCTTAGGTATAGATATGCTCAATCATTTGTTGCGGATAATGAAGTTTATATCGGGCTAAATAATGTGATAAAGAGATTAGAGCCTAACTTATATATGCAATTGAATGCGTTGAATGAATTACATAAATTTGGAAATCGCTTGGGTAGCTTTGGATAAGGTTTTGCACAACATGCAGTATCTAGGTTGCAACCGGCCCAATGATGGATGAATTTTGAAGAGAGTACGAAAGCTCTTCAAAAAATTATAGTAAAAGTTTTGAGCCAGACAACATCTTCTTCTAACTACAAAAGGAATTAGAGTTGTTTTGCACTTATTCATTCAAAAAATAAGAATAGATTGTATACCAGGACATTAGATAGACTTGTTTTCATGTATTACAACATGAGACTAAGAATGCGACGACATCATAGGAGCATTATAGGTGCTGATGACATAGACTACTGTCAAATAAACTTGAAAAATATTTATGATGAGGACGACCCGCTTCTACCTTGGTTGGAAACAAGGAAAAAGCGTATTGAAGAGGATAATGAAGAATTGAAAATTGATGACCCACTAATATGAACAGCGTAACAAGAAAGTCGTGTAACTGCGTTGGACCCAGAAAGAAGGGCAGCTTTCATGCAAAGTACAGCTCAAGATCAATGGAAGAGTACGAGTAGTAGTAGCAGCCCGACTGAGTTAGATGATGGTGATAACGCCCCTGCCCCTGGTGTTGAAACTTCTGGTGTCGCTCAATACACCATTTGGCCATCTACAGATCGCGAGGCCAATGAACATTGACAATGTAGTACACGAAGTCAGACTTATGAGTGTACTGAGTCACGATACAACCAACATAAGGAGGATATGTCTAGTGGTGGACCAGATCCAGAAGGTGTGGAACATCATTAGGCACATGGTCCTGAGCATTATGATGGATATTCATATGGCTAATTGGATTGTGATGGTTTACTTATACTGAGCCTGTTCCATTACATTCATGTTGGAGTAATCCTCCCAATTCATATCCATATGATTATAGATATACAGATCCAAATCCAAGTTACTCATCACAAACACATTCTCAATCTCTAGTTTCTCAACAGCCTGAGTACGGGCACCAGTATGGCTATTCGACGGGCACGGGTGGATATCCTTACTCGGGGTCGGAGTTGTTGTCTAGTCAGGATTAGTTATCCTCTGTTTTCGTTGACCTAATATTTTCTTCTATCATTAGATATTATGGATATGCAGCCACCTATTGGACAGCCGTAGCTCGATGATGACGACGACGATGATGTGGAGGTCGAATAACCACAAAAAAGAAGATTCTTATTTTGGTGGTGACTTATGAATTTTATTATGATAATTATAAGTATATATTTGTATTAAGGTAAGCATTGTAGCAGTACTATTGCTATATACCCATTAATCCATTACCCCACACATTCACTCAGTACGCATACACTTGACACTGTCAATCTTGTATTTAAAATAACTCCCTTAACAAACAATCAAGTAATCTTTAATCAAGTTGTAGGGGAGTATATCGAACACTACTAGTTTTATTTATTTATTAATTTATATTCTTGACTTAAGGATGACAGGACATGAAGTCTCTGACATATTGAAGAATGAATACTTTAAAATAGAATGAACATTGTAATTTATGCAAGTCTGTTCTCTGGACTAAAGTTTGGACTTTAGAGTAGAGACCTCAATCCTCCTCAGGTATATTAATAACTTAATATAGAATAAATTATAAAAAATAATTGCAAACACCTACACATGTAAGATATTTTGATATTACATTCATTCTAATATATCTATCATTGATATTAGATAGTTAGAAAATTAAATATATGAGTTTTGCAGTCAAATCTAGGTTGTCTGGTTCATAAATTCATCAAACAGTCCGATATAACCAAAGAGTGGACTGTCACACCACCATCAACATATTCCAAATTATAAATGAATGCATATTTAGAATATTTAAAATATTCCAAATTTAATGGATATTTTTTCATATTTTTTGACGAAACAAAAAATTGTATCATTATGGGACCCGTATCGACTGATACGGGGCATATATGTATCGGTAACGGTGGGCACCGTTACGCCCACCGATATCGCAATGGAACACCTTGATGTAAGGTGGGGGGTCAGGATGAACCAACTGAATGACCAACCAACTCAGAAGTAAAGAAATTCCACCACACATGGTTTAAACTATCTTCACGAGCAACTGAATGTGGGATTTCAATCCCTTCCATCAACCATCCTCACAAGTGGCACTGTTGTAAAGCCATCCATAGACCTTCCAAATTGTAGATGGAGCATATATCTATAACATCACCGGTCAGGCAATCCTAAACATCCAATTAGTGACTTCAAATTGATGCTAAGGGGGTGTTTGGATCTTAAGTTACTTAAGATAAGCTACTTACACCTTAAGTAGCTTATCTTGATTTCTACTTATTAAACTTAAGTGATTAAGTAACTTTAAATTTTAAAAAAGCTACTTATAATTAATCATAAACTAAACTAAACCCTTATGTTGGTCATCCGAATCCATTGAAAGAAGGCTAGGAACTCTTTCGTAAAGGGCTTCTAAGTGAAGCTGTGCTGGCTTTAGAGGCTGAGGTTCTGAAGAATCCAGACAATGCTGAAGGTTGGAGGTTGCTTGGAATAACAAATGCTAAAAATGATGATGATCAATGGGTGATTTCTTTTTCCCAGCATCAAATTTAGAGAAGTTCTTTAATTTTCTATGGAATTTCAATGCAGATGTTTGTGTGTGAGCTATGTATGTTCTCTTACCACACTTTTTGTTGTTGAACACCATTCTTAGGATTGTGACAGACCAATATGTTAAATCCAGCAATTGTGATGCTTGGTACAACTATGTATTCTAAAATCTTGCATAGAAAATAGAACTTTCAAGATCTTGGTTGATGATAACTCTAGAAATGGTATTAAATGGTCCAATTTCGTTTGCATGTCTGTGTGCATGTGCATGCTCATTTTGTTTCCTTTCTGATGCTTCAAAGTTGCTAATGGGTGCATTTTTTGTCTAGTTACTTTGCCTTGCGTTGTGTTTTTGTTTTTCTTAGACTATCAGTGGTCCTAGAAATACAGGAATTTTAGTAAAAGAGCAACTATTGTCTATTGAGATGCTCCTTTTGTCTTTTGCAACTGTAAGCCCCTGCCGTCATGAAATAGGTTAAAGATTCATAAAGTTGTCCATATTTGTGCGTATTATTCACGTTCATCTTTATAGGAATGGTGAAATGAAATCCTTGGCAACTTTTGTATTCTCCATTCTTTATGATCTTCTCATAAAATGAAAATTTTAAAAAAAAAAGTTTTGATGTTGTTGTCATTCAGCAAGGATATTGTTTTAGAAGCATTCATCTGAACAAATCTGTTTGTATTGCAGGCTATTGCATCAATGATGTAGGCACATGAAGCAGACCCAACAAACCTGGAAGTGCTTCTTGCTCTTGGTGTGAGTCACACTAATGGTTAGTGACTGGTTTCCCATGTAGTTGCTGTGTATAGAAGCTAGCAGACTGTGTTAAAGATGGTCCATTTTACTGAACCTGGAGTTCTCTAAAATTCTGTTCACAATCATATGCCTGTCTATGGTGGTTGTTACATATCAAAATATCTTTGAGCTTTTCAGACAAATTTTCCTGCCACACTTTCCTTTCTAATGTTTTAGTTAAATATTGCTATGCATTTGCTGAAAATTCTGTTATGCAGTTACTACAGATAGAGAGTAAATGGTGTGATATACATTAACAAAATGTCGTGCTTTTGTGGCGCACTGGTGCTAGTGTTATATTGAGTACTCAAAAGAACTTGCTAAATCAACTTGACTCAATATTGACTGATGTCCATAGCAGGTGTTAACTGGCTTTATAAAATCCAAAATACTAGATTGAGTACTCAAGCATTTAGTCTGAGTCAAGTTTGGAGTTTTTAAATCTTGGATGTGAGGTCCTAATTTCATTAACTTACAATGAATGTATAGTGTGTTCTTTAATGATATTCATATATAAGCTGCTTTTTATGAAGATTTCATATTTCAAATTATGACTAGCATGAAATCAGTTGATTCACTTTGCGCACTTTGCGACTCTGCAGAGTTGGAGCGATCAACAACATTGAAGTATCTTTATAGTTGGCTTCAGCATCACTCAAAGTATAGGGCACTTGCACCGCCAGAGCAGCCTGTTTCTCTATTATGATTAAAAAAAATGCTGGTTCTCATTATTTGTATTTTTTACATCATTTATTTGTATTTTTATCCAATGGCGTCTCAGAGCATTCTTTGGTAAGAACGCTACTGTCGATTCTTCGACCTGAGTTATTTGAAGTACATAAGCAAGATTGTATTTTTTTTTTTTTTTTGAAATTTATTATAGATATTTTATTTTTAAAGAAAAAACTTTTATTGATGTTCTGGTACAGGAAGAGATTCAATAAGCAGTTTTGGTCTACAGATTTGTCCGGCATAAGCAATCACAATTGAAGCCGAGGGACGAGAAGATAGTAGTCGTCGCACTACAAGGTGAAAGATGTGTATTTACTTCAGTCGGATAGAACAAACTGAAGAATGCTCAATTGAAGTTCTTTATTTTCTAGGATATGTTATATATGCTCCATTTGAGTTTTTATTTATACAGATTGTCGATAAGAATGCTCAAAGAAAAATACGTGGCTACTATTTTTGTAGGCATTGCAGTAAAATTACATGGAGAATTGTTAGTGGCAGTTGTAATAGCATTCACTTTCATCTTTGCTTCTTTGGTATTTCATCTTGCAAGAAGGAAATGTGTGCACCGTGAGTTTTATATAAAATCCAGAGGTTTAGTTCATTTCGCTCATGGAAATCTTAAACATACTGCTCTTGTAGGTACCCTGGCCCAATGCTCAAGAATGTTTGATCAACTG
Organism: Magnolia sinica; assembly: GCF_029962835.1. Classification (NCBI taxonomy): domain Eukaryota; kingdom Viridiplantae; phylum Streptophyta; class Magnoliopsida; order Magnoliales; family Magnoliaceae; genus Magnolia; species Magnolia sinica. The sequence continues at coordinate 21,111,344 of NC_080582.1, read as the reverse complement.
GTGGGTCAAAGCTCAAGCTTGTCCAATCAACTGGTGAGCCATACATGTACATTGAGTGTGGACCATTAGTAACATCTTTCAAGTGTCCATTTCTCTGGCTTATGCATGACTGATGTAATGAGCAGACTGGCATGATCTTTGGACCAAGGTGTCTGCACAGCACGGCTTGCATGATGAGTAACTTGAATGTCACACACGTGTGTAGTGAATGATCTACAAGTTCCATTAGTATTTATCTAATTTAGGTGGCCAAAATAAGTCGTAGTAGTTCAAATTTTCTTACATCTACTACATGCTTTTGTTCAGCAGCAATTTCTGTCATTTTTGTAATTTCGAATTTGTTGTCAGTTGAAGACTAGATATTTACTTTTGATTCTGTAGTTGATTCACATTTTACCCAGGTTCGGAGATCAGATCATTCACAGTCAACTAAAGTTCTGCATTCATCTTTATAAAAATTTAGATGATATTTAAATTTGAATTTGTTTATGGATTGTTTTCTAGCAGGAAGATCTTTTTCGGTTGGTTGGCATCCCATTAGTAAAGAACTCCTTGGCTGGTTTTAACACTTACATAGTGTTATATGGATAGGTATGAATTGGTAATGTGCATGCCTGCAAATGCTTGTCTTGTATTCATTATAGGCTTTCTATATTATTAATTTTTTTTAAACGTTAACGCAGCTTTGTGCGATATATTAAAATTTTATAAGTCCAAATAGGTCCAGTTATATTGCTGCTCCTAAATTTTTTGGAAGCTTTTTTTTTTTTTTTTTTGTGCCAATTATTCCAAGTGTCTGATACTACTTCAAATGTTCCTACTCCAGTTCAGATACCAATGCGGTAAACCAGGAACTTTCTTTGAATCATTTTGGTGACAGAAGAGCCTTTGCATGTGTTCTTGCTTCCACTTTAGATAACTCTTGCTTAAAGCATGGTAAAAAATGTTACTTGTGTGTCATTGTATTAATAGAGATGACCTTTTATTTTTTTTCTTTTTTTCTGTCTCCAATTTTTTGGTCCATGCAAACTTCTTTTTTGGTGATCTTGTATGGTCTGGTTTGGCCAAACCAGTGAACTTGCCAATCCATTGACTGGTCCTGCTTTGAAGACACTTATTTTTATTTTTTTTATGCATGTCTACTATATATATTGGTTGTTGTCTTGTTAGAAAATAAAGTCACAGTTATTGCTAATTTTCTTAAGTCTTGAAATATTAGGATGGAGGCACCACTGCATCATATCCCTACTTCCCAAGACATTATTTTCTTTCTTGGTTGCCATTCTTGCATCCTAGACAATTCTAAATTCTTTTCTCATTTATTCTTGAACTAAACTCCCGAACTATTATTGCTTTCTTTCTCATTTTAGGTTTTTTTTTTTTTTTTAAAGGCTTAGATTAAATTTGGTTCTGTTTTGTGCTTCATTTCAAAAAGTTGTATGTATCAGTTGCTGGAGCCACGACTTCACATATTTCTTTTTGAGATTATTTTTCTACTCATATGCTTCAATCTTGACGACCAAAACTTATGGAATGAAGATCTGCATGAGTATGTGCGAAAAGGTTATGGTGAGTTTTAAAATCCTCCGCACCACATAAAATAATTCTATTATTGTTTTAATCAATCAAGATGGGGAACATCCATGCTTCAGTCCTACACCATGTCGACATGCAGTATATGTACCCATTTGCCTAAGTTCTTAGTTATTTCATGCTTGCGCAAGACCTTAGGCTCAATTCAACATGTGAAGATGATTTCTAGCCTCTCTTAACTATTCTCCTTCTAACTGAAAATTTTGGTTTGTTCTAAGAATGTTGTGTTTGATTTGGCAGGAAATGGCAACAAATTATACATTCGCTGAAGATCAAGATCACATAATTCCTCTACATAGAGTTCATAGGTGTGGAATCATCATATGATGCAATGTTCTCATCTTTGGGAGTCTGTATGGCCTTCTGACATCCCAATTTGGCGACATTGACTAACACATGAAGCCGTGGGATGGACTTCACTTGGTGAGTGTTCGAAAATTCCTGGAGGACCACTGTGCCTTCTGGCATGATTTCTTAGGCATCATTGGAGTTATGGTGGTTGGTTTCTGTGTGATGTTTGCTGTGATTTTTGCACCTGTATGTGAACTGAGTTGACTTTATATGCCGTAATTTGGGCCCATGATTGTATATTTCATATTTCGTTAATGACATGTTATGGGCCTAATTGATGGTTGATATTATTCTTCTTCAGATTAACAGGCCTTATCTTCCACCTGCATATGGTGAATTGTCAATGGTAGCTGGAATGGCATTGACTGTCATCTCTGCTTCTCTGGTATTTCATCTTGCAAGTAGTAAACATCTGCACTATAAGTTCTATATGAAATCCGGATTTTTGTAATATCCATTTCTTTGGCACATGCATGGCTCACGTGATGTTGACAATGAGTGAAGTTACATTTGGATTTTCATGTAACCAAGGTTTGAATGATTGCATCCTCTGTCTTTGAAACATGAAAATTGTAAGCCATTAGGGTGGATTGCAAATTCTCTCAGTCCATAAATCAACAATCAGGATCATGCTGTGAATTCAAATGTATATAGGTGGTATCCCAAAAATCAGACTTGTATAATGGATTTAGACTTTGATTCCTGGACCCTTTTGCTGAATTAGGACCATTTGATGCTTTTCATTCAACTGTCAGTTAAATGTACGCAAATCTGGACAGCTAGGTAATCAAGTCAATGTAAACTTTTAGGGTCACAATTTGGATGGCACTCTATCTTTTTTATTTATATTTTTTAAATATTTTTTTACATGTAATTACTAGGACTGCTTACCTCAGTAAATGGTTAAAATCTCAGTGCATCCACAAACAAAATTCTCATTTGTTGCAGGAACATATGTTTAAGAACTTACTCCCATATTGTTTAAATTGATTTTATTGGAGCTCATTTGGATATAACTTCTCTTTCCAAAGTAAAATGTTATTTCTCTTCAACTATATATGTTTTTCCTCTACATTAGTTGTAATAATGGATGAGTTTCCAACATGAGTGATGATACAATCCATATTCCAATGGAATGGTAAGAGAATGATTGGCTAGGATCTTACAAACAATGATAGTTTGTTGGTAGGGTTGCCGTGGACTGAGTCAGCCCATGGGCATTTTCTTGTAATTGATTGTTCCTCAATATAAGTTTTTGATTGCAGGATGCTCTTGGTGGAAATTCAAAAACAACAATTATTGCAAATGTCAGTCCATCTATTTGGTGTGTGCCTATTTTCCTAGACTTCTCTAATTTGTCTTGTTTGACTTCTTGACATGTTTGTTCTCTTAAACTTGCATATGGAGACTTTGATGGTGACTGTTGCAGATGCTGCTTGGTTGAAATGCTGTGTAGACAGAGTTTGTATATAGCTATATTGGCCAAGCTAGGAGTGGACCACATGGAGGATTTTTTTTTTTTTTTTTTTGTAAATATATTCGGACAATTTTCAACTTATTGTTGTAAATATTATATATCTTTATTGTAAAGTTGTAAAAGATTTGTTTAACATTCTTTTTTAATTATACTGCAACATTATATTGGTTAAATATTAAGAAAAATATAGGTCCTATTGAAGAAAAAAATTACTGGCTTTTGCCTGTGGTCGCACGCTTTTCCCAGATGATAGGGTTCAAAACTGTTCCTAAATAAAGAAAATACCCTTCCTAAAATACCGTTTTCAAAATTAAGAATTGTTTACAACTATTTTGAAATTGAAATTTTACGACGGTTTTTAACTGTCCCTAAATTGAAAATTTGCGACAGTTTTAAACCGTTCCTAATTTTTTTTAATGATGCACTATTTAACAACAGATGAAAACCATTCCTAAATAAGGATTTTGGTGGATTGTAAGGTCGGTTCGGTCCAACTGAAAGTGCATAAAATAGTACAGTAAGAAATCGTGATTTTCAGACTTAATTCGGTCCCATCGAAGCCAACTTCGGTCGCACCTAAGATAAGTTAGGTGGGACCTAAATTTGATAGATTATGTATATATTTTTTAAATGTGACTTTGGTGTGACCGAAGGCAATTTAGTGCGATCGAAGCGTAACATAAGTACGTAAATCCAAGGTCGGTTTGCAAATTCTCCAAGACAGTGTAAAAGTTGGATTTTCACAACTATAAATAGGAGTACCTAGGACTAGAGCTGGGCATTTCAGATCTAATCCGGTGGATCCGACCCGTTCCGACCCGATTTGAACCGAACCGACGGGCTGGATCGGTGCGGATCGGGTAGCTCCATCCAGATCCGAATTCTTTTCGGCTCGGGTTCGGATTAGACCTAATCCGACCAGATCCGGTCCGGTATCTGATCCGATTGGATCCGATCTGATTCGGGATCCGATCCAAATTCCAAAAAAATATCCAAAAAAACAAAAAAAAAAAATCATCTCAGCAATCAATGTCTCGCACCCAAATCACGTTAATCGGAGCAGAAATTTAAAAAAAAACAAAACAAAACCAAATCAAATATCAAAAGAACCCAAACAGCAACTGCAACCAAACAATACTCCCATCAATGTACAGCAATAGCTGAGAGAGAGAGAGAGAGAGAGAGAGAGAGAGAGAGAGAGAGAGAGAGAGAGAGATCATCGTATCGATGGAGCATCGACGGAGCCAGGGTTTCCTTTCTCCATTTTGGGCGGAAAGCAGAAGAGAAAAAGATGCTGGAAAGGAAGAGAGAGAGAGAGATTGAAAATGGAGCTTGCTTTTGTTGCCTTTATAGCTTTTTTTTATGGTACTCCTGCTCCGTATGACACTTGATACACAGCCACTCCAACAGTGCATACGTGATATGTAATAACTCACATCTGGACCGATCCGAACCTAGGCCAATCGAAAAACCGAGTCGGGCACGGATCGGATTAGAAAATCCACCTTTCGGATAGGTCCGACTCAGGTGGTCCAGATCCGATAACGGATCCGTTCGGATTCGAGTCAGAGAAATGTGCTTCCGGATCGGATCGGATCGGGTTGGCCCAGATCCGATCCGAACAGGACCGATGCCCAGCTCTACCTAGGACGTTCCAAATTATCTTCTAGGTTTTTAAAAGGGAGAGAAGGCCTAGGTGGAGAGCCAACAATGTTTTTTCACTTTGATTTCTTCACGGGTTATAGTTGATCTTTTAGTTTTTCTTCTAAGATGTTAGTCTTGTTAGACTAATATCTTAGCTAAGCCAAAGGGATGAAGCTTATAATGAATTGCTTTATTTAGTTTATTTGATTCAACAAATAATTGTTGGAATTATGATATTAGATTGGATTGATTTGATTTTACTTTAAAGTTTATGAGTTGTTTATTTCTTCATTTGTTGTGCGTGTTGGGAGTGATGGATGCTTAATTTAACAATTGTTTAGCCTTGACCTAGAGAAGGAATCAATCTGTCTAATTGATTGATCTAATGATACCTAAAAGTGTTTTGGATACTTTTGATTCCATGTGATTGATGTCTGAGTGTGTCATCAGAGAATTGTTTAATTGAATTCATATTCTAACACTATTTATGAATGGTTTAACTGCTCTATCTTTCGATTGAATAGATTATGACTTTGATTCCAATTGAGTTATCGTTGAATCAATAGATTAATATTTAGATTGCTATAAGTGGATTTGGATCCTTAGTCTTTCATTTTTATTATTTAAAACCTTTTTTTTCATCACTGGATTAAAAACCCAGATAATTCATTAGACTTAGATTAGTTCTAGACCGTGATCCCCTTTCCCTGTGGATTCGACCTCGATCTCACCAAGTTATTACTATAGCACGGCCCTGCACTTGGGGTTGTGAACACATAGCCTTTGGTGAAAGCAAAGATGAGATTGCTTTTTTCATCTCTGCAAACTCCACCACTACTGGATTGGCTTGGGTTACCTCGAGAGGACCCGCCCACATTCAGCTTCAACTAACCCTCATTCTACCTTTTCCATTTTACTATTGAGATATACGATATGCTATTTGTTTTCTACTAAAGTCCTAAGTCCCTGACCACATCCCAACTGCTCTTTACATGGGGGAAGCAGGAAAGAGATTGCAATGCGGGCAAACCAGCTTTTAATCCTGTGAATTGATAGGTCCACACAGATTTCGATTTCTTCGAAACGCTCACCATTTCTTGATAACCAAATTTTCTAAAATATGAGGGTTGGAGGTAGGCCGCGAAGTATCCCGATGCTAGAATTTTCAATAGCCGCAGTCCACCACCGAGTTGCTTGACCTGGAAGGAAGGAAACAGAGAGAAGGGTGGAAAAATGGGACCACAGTTTGTAGGCTAGATCGCCAGTTGCAAACAGGTGATCCAGTGACTCCTCCTGGCGATAGTTGTCCATGCTATAACAGTTGCAGCAAGAGGCGATGATCACCCCTTTTTCTTCATGCTAGTTTCCACTAAGATTGCATTGTTCAACAATTTCCACACAAACACTGCTAGCTTTGGAGGAATCTTTTTGCGCCATACCCATTTTTCCCAAGCTCTTCTTTCCGTGGTCGGACGAACGATTCTCCCAACAGATCTGACGGAGAATTTGCTTGAAGTTTTCCTCGTCTAAATGGGGCAGTCTTCTCTGCTCCCAGTAGAGATCCCCTTGGCGGGGCCACTCCATCTTGCCCCAGGAAGTCGTTCCCTTTTAGCTGGCGCTGATTTGGAGGGATCTGATCCTTGATCCATCCCTAGAGGGGGCCTATCCCGGTCTAGTTCGATGACCAGAAATTGTTGTTGCCCTCTCCCAGAAGAATTCGGGAATTGTCTTCCACCAAATGAAAAAGATTGCTCACTTCTTTCCAACATCTAGAGTCAGACACATGTTGGGGGAGATTTGTTGGAGAAGAATTTTCAAACCCGTACTTCAATCTCATGAATTCGCCTCCAGGCTTTTCTCTTGGGTGTATAGGATGACTAGGCCATCTTCATTTTCATTGTTTTCATGACGTCCCTTAGAGCCTTAATTCCTAGACCGCCCTCTTCTCTTAGAGCCTTAATCCCTAGACGCACATTGGGGGAGATTTGTTGGAGAAGAATTTTTGAACCCATACTTCGATCTCATGAATTCGCCCCACACGCTTTTCTCTTGGGCGTATAGGATGACTAGGCCATCTTCATTCTCATTATTTACATGACATCCCTCAGAGCCTTAATCCCTAGACTGTCCTATTCTCTTGGAGCTGCTACTTTCTTCCAACCCACCCAATGATGCTTTTTCTTACCTTTTGCCCAACCCTAGAGGAAGTCTGCAAATCTCTTTTCCATGCTATCTATCATCCCCTTCGGCATCTCCACTGCTGCTAGCGTGTGAATTAAGATGCTACTTAGAATGTGCTTGATTGGAATTACTCTAGTTGCCATGCGTAGAAAATGGCCTTTCCATCTTGCGATTCTATGTGAAATCTTGTCAAGCATTGGTTGAAAGAGATCTCTCCTTACTTTGCCTCTGATCAGTGGAACCCCGATATAAACAAAGGGGGAGGTGGCTCTTGCTATCCTTGACAGCCTTTCCACCACTTTGATATGGCCTTCTATCATTTTTTTTTTCCAAAGCATGAGGCTACTTTTTTGCTTGTTTATTTTCAGACCTGATTCTGCAAGGAAGCTGTTGAGGAAGGACATCATCGTCGATAGGGATCTTCTGCTACCATTTGTGAAGATGGTGTTATCGGCAAACAAGAGATGGGAGATTGAAAGGTAACCTCTTGAGGTCTTGAATGGCACACAACATCCTCTTTTCCTTTGGGTGGAAATAACAAGACTTAGGGCCTCCATGACAGGGATAAACAAGCTGGGGGAGAGTGGATCCCCTTGTCGTAAGCTCCTTTCTAACTTAAAGAAGCCACATGCTTCGCCGTTGAATAATATTGAGAACCATACTCTGGCCCAACATTTTTCCACCATATTGATCCACTGTTGACGGAACCTGAATTCTCTCCCAAATAGATTGCATGCTACACAACACGACTTTTAAAGTAGTCGTCCTATATTTTAGCTTGTTTGTTTAGAAAAATATAATTTTTTTAAAAACAATAAATAACTACATATATAATTAATAAAATCATAGGTACAAAAAATAAGACTTGTATTGAAATATTATAATGTAATAACAAAAATATTAGCATGTTTTCACCCGACCAACCCCGCTTGGGTTGAGAATTCCCAACCCGACATTGGGTTGGGTTAGATGGTTGAGGTATAGGAACCTTGGGTTGGGCTAGTGTTGAGCACCAACTTACCCCAACCTGGTGGACTTTCAACCCTAATGAAATCTGGAAAAAAAATAATAATTTAATACTTTGGCAGTGTGGTGGATGATATGGAGTTAGAAATTGCTGAAAAATTAAATACATGGCATAGAAGTGATTCAAACTCAGTCATTCAAATTATGGGAACCATCTTAGATGTGTTTTGAAATAAACATTGCTTTTATTTTGGTTGTCTAAATAATAGTATTCTGACATTTATTGGATAATTAAAGTCCGAAAAATTCCAATGGCCTTATTTAAAAATCAAGTGTGTACAAGTGTGTACGAATCAGAAGTTAGTATTATAATTTAGCTACAGTGGATTCCACTATTTTCTCTGTTTAACATTAATTAATGTGCCACGTATATAATTTATAAATGCCTTGTATCAAGCGTCGGCCCAGCGGACGGCCTGGCCCGTATAGGAAGTGAGTTTCAATCGCCCCTCCTATTTGAAAATGTTAAAGATCTCCGGTACAAATTTGGGCCTAGTCTTCCTGGACAGAGTTAGGCAAAGGCTAGGTTCCATTAGGGTCTCCTCGGTGGGCCCATAGGGCGCTTTTCCTTTGTAATGGGGAGTCGTCTCTTATTATTATTATTTTGGTTTCCGGGAGGGCCCTCAGTTTTACTGCTGTGGGGTTTCCTGATTCTCTCCTGTTGGCTGTACAGCACAGTTGCCATGGAAATGAGTAGAATTCTTTTTCAAAAAAAAAAAAAGAAAAAAAGAAGCGTAATCTACGGCCGAGTATAATATACCACGTCTTTTGAAAAGTGAAGACTAACGTTGTGAAATCGGCAACCGGTTACAGTCGGTAAATACCAGCCAACCTCATCTCCCAGTAATATCACGGGAGCATATTGGGTAATACCGGGGTAACAAATTTCGCTGACCGTGGGGCCATATTGACCATTTTGATGTATGTGTTGTATATCCACGCCGTCTATCATTTTTTCAGTTCAATTTTGGACACAAAATCTCAAGCGGATGATACATTGAGGATTGAATATCCACCGTTAAAAACCTTTCAGGGATACAAAAGTTTTGGATCAAGTTGATATATATCTCTAATTTTTATTTTATTTTATTTTTTATTTTTTGTGTTGGATCAAGTTAATATCTGTATTTTTGCCTTTTATTAATGTCTGTATGATATTATTAACATGTTGGATGGCAAATAAAAATTTTAACAGTGGACTATTGTTTTTTACAGTGTGGTCTACTTGAGATTTGAATCTGCTTTATTTTTTGGAAACATGCAGAAAAATGAGCTGAAAAAGCTGGTGAAAGGCGTGGATGTACAACGCATACGTCAAGGTGGCCCCACTGTCAGGGAAACACCCGCTGTGATGTTACCCGGGTAACACTGATCCGCTCTCAGTGATTACCGGCTATTCCGGGATCTTCGTTTCCAACGCCTGTTTTTGCCAAGTGTAGCATGAGAATAAGTGCAGCCTTCTTCCCCAAACAAGCTATCTACACCAAATAGCCTTCTGCATGATATAAATGCAGCCTTCTTCCCCAAACTGCTCTCTACACCAAATGAGAGAGAGATGGAACGTGAAGCTTTTCATGGCTATCAAAGACTCCATAAATCCAGCTCTGGTAAAGCCAAAAGAAAACTCTACTCTCAGTTTCAATTCCTTTGTTTTTGTTTTTGTTTTTATTTTTATTTTTAAGAGATATCTCTCTTGTTTTTAGCCTTTTATTTTGATATTATCATCTATTTTCTTGCATGCAGCCACATATTTCTAACTTAAAATACCCATCTTCCCATTTTCAAGAAAATGGGCTTTTTTGTATTTTCCTAGCATTTCTTTCGAAGTGGGGCCCATGGTTTGGCCATCTAGACCGTTGATCTAATGGATAAATCAGTTGATAGATCATGATCCAGAAATCTCCAGAGGTGACAATCTTGTCCATCTAACTGTTGGGTCCTTTTTGTGTTGAATGTTGATCGTTGATGTTTTATTCCTCACCATCTATTTTAGTCCATCCACCAAATGGGTTGATATTCACATTATGGGTATGATCCATCTGAGTGGTTGGGACTGGATCGACGGACTAGATCATATAACGTAGGTCCCTCTTGGAAGGGCAGGGTAGTCCTGTCTTGCATGCAGATGTAGGATTCCTCTCTTTCTTTTGATACTTCTTTATTATCTACTTCCGTCATGCTTTTTGAAGCTCATGTTCAACTGGTTGGACCACAAGGTACGGTCCAAAGAGAGTATTCCTTTCAACCTTTTCTGTGCATGTGAAATCCAACCTTTCCACTGCGTTTGGCCCGCCATGGTGATCATTTAGGGCAAACATCAGCCCCATCTACTTATCAACTGGTTTACACCGTTAAAAATTCCGTACTCATTGATAAATAGAAAAATACGATCGTGGCTCACTCAATGAGTATATACAATATATTTTAATAGAATTTGATCATCATAGTGGGACCAACCTATTGGAAGGTTTGGATTTCTCGTACACATGAAAGGTGACAAGTTATCTACTGGTTGACTTTAACTGATATTGCAAACCGTTGGACTCGAGACCACCTCTGCTTCTGTTGAATGTTCGCTACAATATTTTCTTTTGAATGTTCCCTAAAAGATTAGGATATATCATAACTATATTCGTTGGATCTGTGGTCATGTTTCAAAGATCCAAACCGTTTATAAGATGGACCTCACCGTGGATGGGAATACAAAAAAAAAGAAAAAAAAAAGAAAAAAAAAGATTAATAACATAAAAATATAAATATAAATGAAAATCTCTCCGTTTGGAATATTTGAACTCTTTAATCCTTTACCTCCCTCCCTTGAACGCTGAACACGGACAGCCCCTCTAACTTTTGTTTTGTGGGCCATTAATCGTAAGCTTTGGATCTTCCCATCTTGAAGATTTTTCATGGAAGCCACCATCAGCGGTGTACCACACCAGACTAACAGTTTTGATGACGAAATGTGACTGTCCACATGAGCGATGGGTAACGTACGGTACGAAGAGACGGAGCTAGGAATAGATAATTGGATGGGCAGAAGTGTATTGGCTGGTGTACCACACAGCACTGGCCTAGCTAGTGCGTGTACGTGTCATGTGAAGATTATTGCTAATGCTCCTCGAGCTCCCTGCCATAGGAAAGGTTCAAATAAGATCAAAGTTACGTAGGCCTCACAACAATAATGTATTTATATATTATAACCACACCGTCTATCCATTTGGAGATCACTTTAGAGCATGAGCTCAATAATGAAAAGAAGTGAACTGCATCAACAATAGCAACAGAGACAATGATTTTCACTGTTAAAATATCATATGACCTACCATAACGTTATTTTCCATCCAATCTATTCATAAGTTCCCACCGACCGGTATGGAAGGTAAAAACAAATATTCAAATGACCTACCAACTGTTCGTACAACTTGGAGCTTGAGGAGCGTCGCTCATCTTCGGACAAGACATGTCGTGTTTTTGTAATAAAAATAAAAGTTATTTTTAAAAAGTAAATAATATATTATTTATTTAAACTATCCATAAATAGTGTGTATAACTAGTCGGTAAGAGAAGGAGCTTTTGCTTCTGCAGCTAGGGTTCAAATTTCCTCAAGAACAGTACAAAGTACCATCACGATGCGCATGAAGCTAAAAGACACATAGTTTTTTTGACACCTATTGCCATAGGACAAAGGGTCATGAAGAACTCTATGACCATTCAATTATTATAAGCCATGTATATTATAATCCTGAAAAGTATTGTTCTCTCTTTATCTAGTTCAATGCTTAAATGTACAAATTTTTGTGTTGAAATTTGGATTGAGAGTTCATTGTATCCTGAAAACAATTTATAAATTTCTTTTATCTCGAGAAATTAACTATTTAAGCCGAGCCTTGAACCAACAGATCTGGTTATTTCATTATATTTTTTCTATATTCTCTCTATGTTCTATATTCTTATTTTCCAACAAGACGTGCACACACCAGCTCCGTTGCCCAATCGCATCCGATATTTATCAGGCACGACATGATAATTATGATGGTCGAATACCGTTTTCAAAACGGTATTCAAAATGGTGGTGACTCGATCTCCTCCACTGATGTACGGACATCGGACGGTCTAAACTGTGAGGCCCTCTGTGGATGGTTCGTATCTCTTGAATGATACATAAATCATTTCCTACAATGCAATTGAAGTCCATCAAATGGATGGTTATAAGTACGAAATTTAGAAGGAAAAATAAGTTGATACACCATTTGAATCGGTAGCAAACTATCATTTTAGAGATTTCAATTTCTTACGACATGATATTTTGGTTCGGTTTCTCGCGAAAGTTCATTCTTTTTCAAGTCCTCTTTATGACCTGTTTGTCCTGCACAGATGCCCACTCCGGCGCTGTGTAAATTCTGGCATCTGGCGATTTTTTAATCGACGCATGGTGCGGCACACGCCCAAGCGGATTAGCTGCTGTACCACGCATTAGCCATGTTGTGTTTATGCTGGTCTATTTGCGTGGCGCATGTAGAAGAGCCCAATAGTTCCTGAACCGTGTAACATTCGAATGGTGAAAAGAAGATCAAAGTTCCCTAGGGCTATCGTGATGTATTTATTATATCTACACTCTCTGTTCATTTGGAGAGATTATTTTAGGGCATGTCTTCAAAATTGAGTCATATCCAAAGTTCAAGTGGATTACATTACCAGTGGCGGTGGGACAATAATTTTCACCATTAAAACATTTGTAAAGCTCATCATAATATATATTTTTTTATTCTTCGTTGAATCTGTCGTAAGGTCACACAAACACGGATGCAGAAAAAAACAAATATTAAATTAATCCAAAACTTTTGTACATGAATGACGAGAAAAAGTAAATATTAAATTGATCCAAAAATTATGTGGCCTTCAGAAGATTTCAATGGTTCCTATGGAATGAAAGTTTCTTAGTTTAAAAAAAAAAAAAGAAAAAAAAAAGAAAAAAGAAAAAAAGATTTCAATGGTAGACATTCAATCTCCCACTGTTTTCTCCAGCGTAGTCCACTTGATCCTTGAATCTGTCTTATTTTTTAGATCAACCCTTGGAACAATCTTGCAAAATCTCCGTATGGTTTGCTTATAACGCGTACCTCATGGTGGGGCCATCAACATACCAGCGTGGGTGGATCTTTTCACAATGGAAGCTGATTAGCTGGTGAGCACCTAATTGGTGGGTTGAACCTACCAAGTTTTGTGGGGCCCACCATGAGGTACATGTTATATCCAAACCGTCCGTCCATTTTGTGAGATCATTTTAAGGGTTGATTTAAAAAATAAGTCAGATCCAAAGATCAAGTGGATCACACTGCAAAAAGCAGTGGGAGATTGAACTTCTACTATTGAAAACTTCTTTGTCTTTGTTTTTTCTCTTCATCCATGTTTGTGTGACTTTATGAACAGATTGCATGGAGAAAAAATATTATGATGGCCCTACGAATGTTTTAATGGTGGGAATCATTATTCTGGCTGCTATTTATGATGTGGTCCACTTGAGCTTTGTATATGACTCATTTTTGGGAACATTTCCTAAAATGATCTCGCCAAATGAATGGACGGTGTTGATGTCCCCGTAACTTTGATCTTCTTTCTATAGTTCGTTATAGGCTGGCGGACTGCCTCCGCTTCTTTCGGGAAGGAAACGAAAGGATGACGAGAGGTCTTCTTAATTCTACACGCATAGAGCCGTACACATCCACACGCGAGGCACACATGTGAACATGAAGCACATGCATAAGATATGACTAGAGGTCTCCTTAATTCTACACGCATAGAGCCGTATACATCCACACGCGAGTCACACATGTGAATATGAAGCACATGTATAAGATTTGAGCTTTACATTAGGTTCCAAAAACAATTCTTACATTTTCTGCTTTGGAAATCAAAGAATTTCGCAGACAGGTGGACCACAAAGTACAAAGCAAATTGACGGTTGGAGTTTCTTTCTAGCCAATCATTTATTTTGATATGCTTTGCACCCCTGAGGTGTCAACTGGTCTTGAGTTGTAGGAGAGAAGATCTACATACATAGTAGGTTACCAGTGGAAAGCTCAGATTTCACACGTGTAACATCAAGACACTAACGCATGCATGTGATTTAGCAAACCGGCATGAGAAATGGAGGGTTGGGTTTAGGGACTCAGTGTTAGTCTGGCCTACCCTGGCTTGAGTGAATCCATTCCCTTGGTTGAAGTTGGTTGGGTACCATTCCCACTTGGACACCGATTGCATGGTGACCTTGCCACTACCGACCAATGTTGGTAATGACTCAACATGGTGGCATTTGATTGGGCCACATGCCTATGTTGAAGAGGGGCTCACATAAGCCGTGTTGAGAGTTAATGTTTGGTCAGGTATGTACTCAATTGGGCCCATCTCTACCAGTGGCATATGGCCCAATTAAATCCTGCCATGTTGTATCACCACATACATTGGTGGTGACAACATAAATATACAATCCGTGCTCCTCCGCCTAGACGGATCTCTCTTTGCCTTTTGATGTGGCGGGATTTGATTGGACATCGAGTCGTTCTTAAACATGAGAATAATAGCTTTGTTTGGTGGAGTTGATCGAGCCATCTTTGATAGAGGCCTGTCATCCAATTAAATCCTATACCACGTCTAAGGCAGTCGAGATAGAGGTGTGCAGATAGCTTTCACTTGACAGTTGGACAAAATGTACAAAGCAAATTAAAGACTGAATTTTCTTTCTAGCCATTCATTTGCTTTGATATGCTTTGCTCCCTGAGGTGTAAGATTCCACACATGTAAGATCATGACACATTTTCATGCATGCATGTGGATTAGCAAACCAACATCACAAATGGAGGGTAGGGTTGGCCGTCGACAGGGTTGGAGCTAGGCCCACCCCTAACCCGGCCTGAAAAGTCAAATATTCATATCTTGTTTGAATTTTCCTCATCCATTCAAGGAAGAAGTGGAACAGAAATGACAACCCGGAGGTTTGCAACTAATGGCCTACATGCAAGATGCATGTGTTATATAAAGGACGAGTCTAGATCTTCTGTTCCTGTGAAACAAGAATTTTCTGATCCTTGCAATGTGATTGGGCTACGTCATCACAGTCTGCATTTAATGTTGTAGAGACGATAACATGACGATGTCATTTGTGATGATGTGGTCCAATCATAATGCATGGAATCTGAAATTCCTATTTCGCATAAACAAAAACAGAGGATCCAGACTTACACTTGACCGTGTGTTTGGAGGAGAGGACATGGAGTAAGAAGTGGGGTGGGGGTAACGTAGGGGCATTTTCACACTAGGTTCGAGTGGGGTTGCCTGTGGGATGTAGGGGCACACTCGGGGTGGGCAGGGCCCACGGGGGAGGTCTCGTGTTCGAAACTCCTCACCGGGGGTGATTAATGCGCATTTCACACCAGGCTCGAGTGGGGTAACCTGTGAGATGCAGGGACACTCAGAGGGTGGATGGTTCGTGTGAGGTGGTACTCATGTGATTTTAGGCCCACAAGGGAGGTTCGGTCGAGGTCCTAACCCATGAGATATGGGGCTTGGGCTATGAGATAAATGGATTAATTCATCATACTCTAATAGTTCGAGCTTTTAGAGTAAGTGGTTAATTGTCTTGCATCAAATTGGTATCAGAGCGGGAGGTCTCGAGTTCGAGACTCCTCATCGGGATTGATTAATGCAGGGCTCCTCACCGGGGGTGTGGATTCTATGGTGACCCTGCCACTACCGATGAATATCTATGATGAACTGACTTGGCAGGATTTGATTGGTCCATGTGCCAATGTCAAGGAGGGCCCTACATAACATAAGTTTGAAAGTTGTTAGGTTGAGTATGTACTTGAATGGGTCTTATCTTTGGCAGCAGCACATGGCCAATCAAATCCTCCCATGTTGGATGACCACATATGATGGTGGTGGCAGCGTAACCACGTAATCTGTCTCTTTGCCTAGATTAAGCTCCCCATGCTAGAAAGTTATTTGATTGAGTAGATCGGGTCATCTCTACAGTGGCCTACCGAATTAAATCTTACCACATTAGGGTGGAGGTAACTTGATCCTGGTGGGGATATGTCTACAACTTTCAAACATGCTTAGCACTGCCGTTACTTGTACCAACATTGGTATAGGCACAATATGTTAGGATTTGATTGAATGGTAAGTTGCTGCTAGAGATGGAGCCCACATAGAGCATATTTGAGAGTTGTTCGGTTGAGTATGTACTTATCCCTCCAATCAATCCATATTATGGTCGGATGGAGCTCATTTCAAGGGGGCATTTACAACTTACAAACATGCTTTGCATGGGGACTCGGATTACATAGTGAATCCAACACCACATAGCTTGATGGTTTTGGGATGTGGTGGGATTTGTACCTACAACTTTCAAACATGCTTTGGGTGGGGGAGCTTGGTCTATGTAGGGACGCGTCATGTTTGAAAGTCTGTCCATCGAGCAGACATTTGACTGACCCCATCTTTGACAATAACTAATTGTGCATGTACCAACATCAATACACTAGGGACAATAGCTAATCTGCATTTCTTTGTGGTTGACCAAGCGCTCAACCTAACAACTTTCAAACATGCTTCACATCGCCCCATCGCTGACAATAGTGTGTGCCCTAAGCCTAGTCCTAACACCACCAAGGAACATGCTGTTGGGGTCGGAAGCAGATTGCATGGCATATCAACCATGAGCAGATTAATTGTCACTCAGGTAACACCGACTAAAGTGTTTGGGGTTTATGGTTAAGGTGTTACCCTCGACATGGTGTTTTATCATTGGCATGCAAATGCTTTCAGAGTGGGCCAACAACTTTCATTATTTTCTGTGGTGTGGTACACTTGAGCTTTGGATCTTCCTCGTCCTTTGGCCTGTCTTTATAATGTTCTTGTAAAATAGACAAATGGTGTGGATATAATGCATACATCATGGTGAGGCCTAAGGTTGCAGTCACCACTCAATGCATGTTCCATCTCTGACACTCACCTCGTCCAATCAAATCTGAGGATGATCTGGATTCATGTGTTTTTATCCATGTAGTCCATCCATTTTGCCAGCTCATGATTATTGGGTATGAGTCTATAAATGTGACAGATCCAAATTAAGCTAGTGGACCACGCCATAGGGACGGTGGGGATGATGATGCCCACTGTTGAAAGAACCTTCCTGACGGCCACTGTGATGTTTATTTGCTATCCAACCTGTTCATAAGGTCACGTAGACCAGGATGAAGGGAAAACACAAATATCAGCTTGATCCAAAACTTCTGCTTAAAGAAAGTTTTTAAAAGTTGGCGTTCAAACCCCACTGTTTCTTGTTGTGTGGTCCACTTGAGCTTTGGATCTACTTATTGTTTGTCCTCATATCCAAAGATAAGCAGGAAAAATGGATGGACGGTATGGATAAAACACATACATCACAATGGACCCATCAGAACTTGGGTTAGCTCCTGCTTCAGGGATATTCAGGGAGATTGGCGCTGCTGCGTCCGCTGGGATGTACTCTAGCAAACCTTTTGCGTATGGAAGCAACGCTGAAAGCCAACTCGGACGAGATCACTTTTCGGATATTGCCTTCCCATATGGGCTGTGCAAAATCCAACCGTTCATCATGTGTGGTCCCATTGTATGGGCAAAGCATGCATCTTCATCATACGGGCTACAAATATATTGTCATTTCTGGACCTTTGGTTAATTTCTATGCCTGGCATTATTTGTAAGCATCTGTACCACCTAATTACAATAAGAGTCTACTTAGTTGAGTGAGCATTTGTGCACATCTGATTAGCATCCTGGCGATGAATGAGCAATCTGAACCGTTGATCTGATGAAGTCTATGGTGCATAGAAGATAAATAGAAATCTTCCTGTATTGGAATGATCTAAAACATTGATCAATAGGCATGACACTTGGATCAATCAACAACAAATAAAAGTTTGATTTGAAGAATATACAAAGGCCCAATGTCTGAGAATTCCAGGCCGTCCCCCATCAACCGTGGGAGTCATCAAATATCTACAAAACCTGTATAGTGATTGGGGTTGTTGTTATGGTGGACAACCCTTGGGTGGGATTTTTGCTGCGGATCAGACGCTTGAGGATATATATATATATATATATATATATATATATATATATTCACTCAATTGGGTATAATTTCAGATGGGTTGGATCACATGACTTGTTTGCTGATCTGGTCCATTTGCGCCCTTTCTGGATTGATGGGTAAATGATCCAAACCATTCATATGTGGTGGGCCTCATGGAGGATATCCAAAATATTTAACAGTGGATATTTTACAAAGAATTATCAAATAACCACCTACCTTTTGGTTTATCTATCGACAAGAAAACTATAAAATATTTTCAAATAATTGCTAGACTTTTGCACTGTTTTTTTTTTTTTTTAAATTATTATTATTATTATTATTTTAAATTTTAAAAAAGAAATTCCATTTCTAACATCAAATTTACAAGATTTGGGAAACCAGACAAAAAGGACCCGGGAATCCTATCGTAAAGGACCGAAGCCAAAAAGGAAAGCAAGATGGCCTACGACCACACTAGGGCCTGATGGACCCTAGACCGATCTTGTCCAGGAAGAGAAGACCTCTAACTAGATTCGGGACCAAACTTTTGCACTGTTAATCAACTAGCCTCTCACTCTTTCACGTGGTAGCTTTGAAATGACTAAAATGTCCAAGGTGAATGCTGACACCTACCCACGTTACCAATGTGAAACTGCCCAGCATTTACCATGGGTAAATGACATTTAACGCATGGTAAATGGTTTATGCTACCTCTCTTCTCTTTCTACTCTCCTCTCTCATTTTTTTGGTTCTGGCTCGACATGGCTGAGGCTATTAGAGCAGTGCAGGTCACTGATGTAGCTGTCTCTATCCTCTATTTCTCTCATTCTCGCCAAAAAGCTGTCGTGGTGGCCGTTGAAGCAGTGCAGGTTGCCGGGCTGCTGACATATCTCTGATGTTGTTCTTCTTCATCTCCTTTCTCTTTAAATTTTTTAATGAAAATGGCTGGATGATCGGGTTGTTGGCCCACTCTTTTAGTGTTGAAGAATAAGAAGGTGACAAATAAGTGATGGCACACCTCTCCGTCCTCATTTGTGATTAAAATCATTGATCAGATGAGCCCTATAGTGGATGGCCTAAAATTGATTGGTGGCCCCCACCTCTCTTTATTTGTGATTGCCATCATTGATCAGATTGACCACTACAAGAAAAGGGAGCTTTAGCCTTGGTTCAAAACTGTGGCTTAAAAGGTTAAAAATGGAGGCTAAAGCCTTTAGCCTCAGTTTTGCTTCAGTTATTTAAACCAAGGTTGAAACCCCCATGGTCAGAGGCTTTAGCCTCGGTTTTAGCAACCGAGGCTAAAATAACTTTTATAACCTTAATTCTTCAAGTAAAGCTAAAAGAACCTTTTTAGATTCAATTTTCTCGAAATATGGCTAAATCAAAATTTTAGCCTCCAATATTTCAACTAAGACTAAATCCAAAATTTAGCCTCATTGCCTTGAATTGAAGCTAAATCTATTTTTAACATCGGTTCTCAACAACAAAGGCTAAGCCTTTAGCATGAGAGTTATACTCTCGAGGCAAAACTAAGACTAAAGATTGATTTAGCCTTTGTTGGCATCAACTGAGGCTAAATTCACTTTTTACCTCAGTTCTCAACAACTAAAACTAAATCATTTATTTTAACTCATTCATAAACTTGTGCATAGTCAGTCAAATCCACAACATTAGCTATAATATTTTAATGGGTTTTTCCTCTTAAATAAAACACAAGAAAATCCAAAAAGAGTTTTTAATTCTCAGTCAAATAGACTTGGAATCTCAATCCATAAAACATGAAAAAACAGAAAGAAAAGAAAAGAAAAGAATAAAAACAGAGATGAGTTTTCTCCCTCACAGTCCAAGAGACTTGAAATCTCAACACAAACAGAGAAACCATGAAAATAAGATGGAAATCTCAACACAAACAGAGAAACCATGAAAATAAGATGGAAATCTCAACACAATCATGTTGCCTCAGATCTGATATTTTGAAAATGGATTTGTGCTCCCTGCAATACCCTTCTGAATCATATAGCCCCAGAAATCAGAATGTCTGCTTTCTCAGGCAATTCAACATCCTCAACTTTACCTTGGATCACCTGTAGTATAAAGAACAAAAGCCCTTATGAAAATGAGAACAATGTAGCAACAAGGTGAGTTCGGCAAAGAACTCAAAAAGTCAGGTATTAAGTTTAAACTGCAAAATAAAATCACACCGTAATTCGTTCTCCCAATGATGGATTCCCAGCAATAAGCCTGCATGCATATTCTTCCATTTCAGACGCCTCCACGGCATAAACATGTTTAGCACCAACCTGAATAAATGAACAGATTGTTGGAATCAATCTACAAACTTCACCATAAACATACTTTGTTGATTGAATAGGTGTGCGCAGCAAATAATGAAAGAATACCACTACCAGCACCAACATCAACCACCACACGTCCATGAAAATCTGCACGGTTCTCAATAACTACAACATAATAGGTTCCTGAAACAAGATTGGGTTTAGCACATCAATGGAAGATGCAGTATGTTGATTGTAAATGCTGACCATAAATCAAAAGCATACATGCACATGCACCCATGGGCAAAATAGATGCATGCATGTAACGTAATTGTATGTTGGATGAAGAAATCAGGGTATACCTTATAAATGTCAACTGGCCTCTGAACGCTTGCATTGTTAGGCTCAATCTCAGTTTCCTTGCCTGTTTCTTGTTCAATAAACTTCTGTTCTTCTGACTGAGATACTGGCAATGGTTCTCTCCCAACAGCAGCAACAGACTCTTCAGCCTTTGTGGTTTTGACAAGGTCTGGTATAAAAATGAGTGAATCCATCTTGCTCCTCGATCTTGGCGGGGCCTCACCTGGCATGCCTTGCATACTTGTAATTCTCAAGTAACATCTTGCCTGCCTGTTCATTCAGGGCCGATTTTGGGAATGGCTCTATCAGTAGACACCTGACCACCTGCCATGATCAGCAAAATCACTGACAAAATCAAGAACATAGAACCAAATATCAAAGGCTACTAAGTAGGTGGGGTTCATATATAGTGGGGTATAGCTGGGCCATCAATAGTTAATCACTGTGAACGATGCCTAGCTAAAAAATCAAGGTCCATCATCAGGTATTTGACAAGAGTGCATTGAATATAACCATTGTTTCATCTAATTTCTTACCATTTTCCTCAAACACATGCTGCCCTGCCAGATGAATGGACCAGCTTGGCTTGACAACAGTTTTGTTTTAATGTACCACTTCCATGGTGTCATACCTAAGGAGATTGCTGGATTGACAATAATATATGGAAACAAGGGAAGCCTACAACGGTCAACGAAACAAAGTCCAAAAGAGCTTGATTCAAATATTGGCAATCACATCACTAAATATCCATAAACTCTAGTGAGAAGATTAAATTGTGATGTAAGAGGAAGGCTATATAAAATTGTAAAGCGACGCAATGAACGATGTTACAGAATGGGCAAGTACCAGGCCTAATGCTTGCAGTGAAAGAGCTCGCGGCACTCCTTCCGACATGTCTACTGGAAGATCTCTCCTACAGAGAAACATTGGTGGCAGAAGTCAAGATATTTGCAAGATTTCATTATTTGATTAATCGAAGACACCAATAGTAATAATCTGATCAACAAACCTCAAGTCAAGGGGTATCTGAAGGAGAACACGTCTGATGGCACAATCCAAATATCCTGCTGCCTTCAAGAAAACGTCAACAGAAGCTCGCCTGCCTTTTACTACAAAGAGACAAGAAAGAAAATGACATGTAGCAGGAGCAATCAAAGAGGAAAAATGACTCATTAGAGAAAGGAAAAGAAAGCACAAATAACTCACTCCCACACCATAGTAGGTGTGGATGTACATATGTAACGCCCTGAAAATCGGAGGTCGTATAGATGCCCAACTCTCGAGTTCCAACGCATCACTTATGCAACATAGATAATGATGAATAAATGTTCACCGTATTAGTGCATTAAACATGAATGAGATTATACCAAATTAGCATATCATACTCTAGAGACAATTAGATTACGTAAGCGGAAGACTGTAATAAGTATATAAAACAAATAAGTAATTATAAGTCTCTTGAATATGATCATGTTAGCAAGTCAATTAATTACATGTAGAATTCCAAAATATACAAAATGTGTAATGTCATCTAATCAGCATCCCAGTAATCCCCATTGATCAGAACATGGTTTACATATATAGATCCGCCTAATAACTGCATGTAGGAGAACTCCTCCTCGTCGCGATAAAAATCAGGCTCCACCTCGTAAGTATTGTCATCATCTGCAACTAAACCAGAGTTTGGTTGGTGTTTTAAAACACCGTCCCAGAGTGGGAGTGAGTGATCAACTTAGTGGAGCTATAAGGCAAATGTTAACATGTTATCAATTCAATTAAGCAGTAATGATAAAGCAGTACAATAATTATATCATAAGTACTCTTGTTAATACAGGAATGATATGCAATAATGATGTATGCCCTCGCTTACACTCCCTCAGCGACAACATCTCACGATCGTGGCATGCAACACTCCGGACACGTGCACTTCATCACCAAAGCACCGTGCAATGCGAATGCATGATCGTGTTAGCCAAGATCTTATTTAGGCTTACTCAAACAGCATATTCGGGAGGCTAATGTACCTCCCTTATATCATTACCCAAACAAAGATCCATCTAGGGTCGTCAATCCTAGTCAATTACATACGATGTGCATGCTCTAAGTTACCACGGAGAGGCTCGTCACCTCAGCGCAGGCCTAGTTTATATGTAAGGTTACTACGGAAAGGCTCGTCACCTCAACGTAGTCCTAGTTTATACTCGAGGTCACTACGGGAAAGGCTCGTCAACTTAGCGTAGGCCGACAGTTCGAATACAGTGTCCCATACCACCATATTCGGCTCACGAGTTTGGGTTGCTCATTGGTCACTATGGGGAGGCTCGTCACCCCAGCGTAGGCCGACAGCTTAACCACGGTGTCCTATACCACCATGCCCGGCTCATGAGTCTTAGTGGATCGAGGTACCAAGGTTAGACGGGCTTTTCACTGGTAAGTTGGTACCTTAGATTCAAGCAGTAGCGTCCATACATGGTAAACATACATAAGGCCAATCCGGTTGCTTGGCGAGCTCGACTGGTACGAGTGTACGTTGAATTGATCGACATGGAGTGCGTAAGCATTCCGCGTGGCCTAACCACTATCGACAAGCAACGTATGACTCGGATTCTTCGAACATGTCTACCGTGGCTAAAGCAGTTCGGCCACCGGCAGTAGACCATTACCGATTGTCTAGACTGCATCGTAGCCCCAATCACACTCCAAACAATAGCATTCGTATATGATAATCCAAGACAACATGTGACAACCAAATCTAAACATAAATCTCATTCAAGGCATTTCAACAAACACATACTACACATGTCATGATACATAAGCATCTCATCTGTAAATCACATAGTAGTGAGATAGGTTACATAAAGAAAATTATAACTATGTATAAGGGGATTGAGAATCCTATCTCAACACCCTCATTAAGTACATTACATCAAGCATTTTCTCATTTAAGTATTGTATTAAACACTTAGGCTACACATATTAACATACATGTAATATAGTAGTTATAATAGGCATTATAGCAAATCCTTTTACAAGGGAGTTGTCATATGTACAACAATCATGTATTCTTAAACATTAAACACAACAAGCACAGATCATAATTCCATACTCATTTGCACATTTCAACAAACACCTAGAATGCATTTAAAAATCAGCATAGTCTATATATATATATGTAATATACGGAAGACATCTTATCTAGACACATGTGATAGTAATCAAGTCAGTCATAAATCATTACTGACATTGAAAGCCTTGAAAACCATAACCTAAACGTTTATAGTCCGCACCTTCCACCGATAGACTTGTAACGAACTCAGTTTAAACACTAAGTCCTCGCCTACGGCACAACGACAACCTATAGCATGAAATAGGTTAGCTACTTCACCATTTACTCTATTCGAATCCCTAAAACAGATTAGGGTTAGGATTTCTTACCTGAAAACGGAATTGGAATTACTGGTATAGCGACACGGAAGCGGTAGCTAAGCACGTAGAGTGGTGGGATTGAATCCCAGGAACAATCCCTAACTCTCTCTCTCTCTCTCTTCTCCTCACTTTCTTCTTTTCTTTTCTCTCTTCTCTCTTCTAGGGCTTTAAAATTCATGTGGCAAGGGAGAAAGAGGGTTTAAGGCACTTATATAGGCCCAAAACTGATCTCAATGGCCCCAGGGCTATGGTATACTTAGGTTATTGTCAAAAGTTAGCTGTTTCAGTCCAACGGAGCACATCTGGAGGCTCATTTTCTGTGTACGGTCTGGGAAAAGTTCCTTGACACTGGATCTAGGTTAAGTTAAGTTTTCAGTTCGACCGGATTTACAGATCGACCGCGGGGGATCAGTTTCAGTTCAACAGTCACGGGCACTTGATCAGGGCTACAAGTGCACTGACATGTGTTGGAAAATTTTTCTGATCCGAGGGTGTAGTTGGGTTAAAATCTAACGGTCTAAAGCCTTAAATTTGGCCTGCAAGTGAACGACTCAATTCACTTAAGTTTCAGTTCATTTTCTAAAGGTATTCGCGTTTCTCACACACTTCGCTCCAGGCTCAAGTTGTGCGTTTCGGGATACTATCTGGACTTGATTTCTGAGGTGGTAGTCAAGCCCAATTAATGCGGTCATAACTGTATGATTCACAATAATCAGACTTTTGACACGCTGTCCATGTCCGATACGGAGTTTCGTGATGCTCTCAAGAGCAACTGAGTTTTGGGATTGATCCTACGTTTTTAGATAATGTAGCATTAATAATTCTGCTAGTTTTGGGTCTTGTAGTTCGTATATAAAGTGGTTAGAGCTAATTTCACAGATAATCTAGTTTAATACTTAGTTAAATCTCATCTAATTTCTAAAGGATTTGGTCCTTAGTGATTTCTACCTGAGGTGGTACTCGGGTCTTTGTATGAATTTTTCTGAGACGTTACAATCTACCCCTCTTAAAGAAAATTTCGTCCTCAAAATTAGTACATTTTCATACTTCTCAAGAATCTAAAGGTAATTCCTTCGGACCTCGGCTTCTGTTTCCCAAGTAGCCTCTTCCTCAGTGTGGTGCGTCCACAGAACCTTCATAAGTGAAATCACTTTACTGCACAGCACCTATTCCTTCCGATCTAGGATACGCGTCGGTCGCAGTACATAAGTAGCGTCCTCACTTAACTGCACCTGCTCCTAATTGATAATGTGAGAAGGATTAGGAACGTATTTCTTTAACATCGACACATGAAATACGTAGGAACGTATTTCTTTAACATCGACACATAAAATACGTTGTGCACGCCTACGAGCGGTGTGGGCAACGCAAGGCGGTACGCTACCACACCCACTCGATCCAATATTTAGAATGGGCTGATAAATCTCGGTGTGAGTTTCCCCTTCTTCCCAAACCGAAGGACTCCCTTCATGGGGAAAACTTTCAAGAGCACATGGTCCCCAACCTCAAACTCTAGCGGTCGCCGCCTCGTATCGGCGTAGCTCTTTTGTTTGCTTTATGATGCAAGAAGTCAACGCCTGATAATGTCGATCTTCTCCAAGGTCGCCTGAACTAACTCTGGGCCAATCAAACTCTTCTCGCCAACCTCTTCCTAGCAATGCGGTACTCAATAGGGGCGCCCATACAAGGCCTCATAAGGAGCCATGCTAATACTCACCTAAAAGCTGTTGTTTAAGCGAACTCCGCATAAGGAAGACAGTCATCACAACTGTCCTTGAAATTAAGCACATAAGCTCGCAACATATCTTCCAACACCTGATTTACCCGTTTCGTCTGCCCGTTAGTCTGTGGGTGGAACGCGGTACTGAACTTCAGTTTCACACCCATTCCTTCCTGGATACGAGTCCAGAAGATAGATGTGAATCTCGTGTCTCGGTCCGACATGATCTCCATTGGAACTCCATGCAGACACATAACCTCCTTGATGTATAATCTGGCCAACTCGTTTGCTGAGTTTGAGACTCTGATTGGAAGGAAATGAGCCAATTTGGTCAAGCGGTCCACAATCACCCATATGGAGTCATGTCCCTTCCTCGTCTTCGGTAGCCCTAAGATAAAATCCATGGAAATGAAATCCCATTTTCATTCAGCTATGGGCATGGACAGCAGTAATCCAGGAGGTCGGTGATGCTCTGCCTTGACATGCTGGCATGTGAGACAACGGGACACATAATCTGCTATGTGGGCCTTCATGTTGTCCCATCAGTATGAGTGCTTCATGTCTCGGTACATCTTTGTACTGCCAGGGTGCATTGCCATCCTCGAATTGTGAGCAGTTAGCCTCGAGAACTTCCTTCTTCAAATCATGAAGATTTCGGATGCATAGGCGGCCACGATAGTGTAAACCCCCATCTGTACTAACTCTCCATTCCGAGTCTACATCATCATTAACCTGCTCTCTCATCTTTGTCAGCTCATCGTCCCCCTAAGCCGCAATAATCCTGTCATCAATGAGTAGCTGAACCCGAATATGTGTGATGCTCTCGAACGGCTCTTCTACCATAAGTTTCTGCTCAAAGTCTCACACAAATTCTACCATATCCCACTCTGCTATCATCAGCGGAGCCGCAAATACTATTGTCTTGTAGCGGCTCAATGCATCTGCCACAAGGTTGGCCTTGCCAGGATGGTAGGAAACCTCGAACTTGAAGTCCTTCAAGGTTTCCATCCATCGTCGCTGCCTCATATTCAGGTCCCTCTGCGTGAATATGTACCTGAGGCTCTTGTAGTTGCAAAAGAGCTTGAACTCCTCTCCATAGAGGTAATGTCTCCAGAGCTTCAATGCAAAGATAATGACCGTTAACTCTAGGTCGTGCATAGGGTAGTCTTCCTCGTGTTTCCTCAACTGTCGCGATGTATAGGCAATAACCCTGTCTTTCTGCATTAGAACATAACCCAAACCAACACAAGATGCGTCGGTGTATATCATATACTTGACCCCTTGCTCTGGCAATACTAGCACAGGGGCGGATGTCAACTTGTCCTTTAGTTCCTGAAAAGCTGCTTCTGCCTTTTCATTTCATGCAAACTTGAGATCTTTCCGAGTCAGCTGAGACAATGGTCTGGCTATCTTAGAAAAATCCCTAATGAACCGACTGTAGTAGCTTGCCAGGCTAAGAAAACTCTTCACTTCGGTAACCGAACCGGGTTGATCCTAGTCCTAAACTGCGGCTACCGTAGCAGTGTCCTCCGCTATCCCTTCCTTAGACAACACATGTCCGAGAAACTTGACTTTTTCTTTCCAGAAGTCACACTTCTTATACTGTGCAAACAACTGGTTCTTCCTAAGAGTATCAAAGATTGCTCACAGGTGCTCCTCGTGATCTTTCTGACTCTTGGAGTATATCAGGATGTCATCTATAAACACGATGACGAATCGGAATAGATACGGCCGAAACACCCTGTTCATCAGGTCCATGAACATGGCCGGTGCATTTGTGAGTCCAAACGACATCACAAGGAATTCGTAGTGCCCAAAACTGGTCCTGAAAGCTGTCTTCTGCACGTCCTTATCTCTGACGCGCAACTGGTGATACCCTGACTGTAAATCGATCTTCAAAAAATACTGTGCCCTCTTCAACTGATCGAACAAATCATCTATCCTGGGCAAATGATACTTGTTCTTCACTATCACTTGGTTCAACATGCGATAGTCAATACACAATCGCAGAGATCCATTCTTCTTCTTCACGAATAACACGAGTGCTTCCCAAGGAGACATACTAGGCTGTATAAAGCCTGCATCAAACATATTATCGATCTGTTTCCTCAGTTCCTTCATCTCACACGGAGGCATGCGATAAGTCGGTAGAGATATAGGTGTCGCACCAGACACTAGGTTGATAGTGAAGTCGATCTCGTACTAAGGAGGAAGTCCAAGTATCTTACTGAACACGTCCTCAAAATCCCGAACTACTAGCATGTTTATAAGTGTCAGATCATCATGATCCTTTAAGAGGGCAGCATAACAAAGGAATTGAAAGGGGCAACTGACCTGAAAGGGGAAAATAAAAGTTGGGCCCTCAGGCCCGTGAGCTATCACTAGTCGGGTCTCGCAGTCGATCTCGGCCCTCATTTCAGTAAGCCAATCCATACCAAGGATGACGTCGAAATGGTATATCGTGGTGACAATCAGGTCAATGCATATTGTCTTGCTCCCTAAATTTATCAAGCAACCCTCACACAACTTGGTGACATTTGTAAAAGTTCCTGGTGCTGCGATAACCCTCATCCCAATCATTGGGGTTGTATTCAGCCCTAAGCGCTTGATTGCAGAACATGATATCACTGAAATAGTGGACCCGGTGTCCACCAACAGAAATATGGGGGTACCTTCGATGTGGGCAGTGACCTCTAAGGCTAAAGGCACCGTAACTGCTGAATCAGACGCTTCAGCTGCAAGTACATGTACTCGCGCGTACTGAGAACGGTTCGGTTATGGTACCATAGGCCGTTGAGGCTGCCTAAAATGAGGTGCAGGCGGCCGAAATGACAGGTGTGCTGGTGTTGACTATAGAGGTGGAGCTGCAATAGCTTGAGGAAGCTGGCAGTTGATCCTCTGAGGCGTCGAGAACCCGATATCCCCCATCTTGGTGAAACAATGTGTCTGAGTGGCCCGACCTCCTGCAGTAAGTGCACCACAAGTCTGCTCACCTCAACTGAGTCGGTGGAGCCGCAAGCCTTGGGGGAGATCTGCATGCGGCCTCTTGCCGAGGAACGGCCTGCTCGGCAAATTTGGTCATGGCCTGGGGACCATAGGTACACGTGTGTAGGATAGCTTATTCCAATCCTGCTCTGCTCATAGAGGCATGCCCACTAGCTCAACATAGGTGGATATGCTAGCGCAATACATCTTAGAGCGTATCTTGGGCCGCAGGCCCTCAGAAAATCACCGCATCCGTATCGGCTGATCAGCTAATATCAACGGAGCATACCTAGCCAGCTCTGTGAATCGGTTCTCGTATTCTGCCACTGTCATCCCTCCCTAGTGGAGGCGAAGAAACTCACTCTCTTTCTCATGACGATACATGAGAGGGAAATACTTCTCGTGGAAGCGCGTCTTAAAGGCCTCCCACGTCCATATGTATCCATCAGCAATAGTCTGAAGGACACTGTTCCACCAAAGGCTGGCCTCCTCTTCGAACATATAGGTGACCAGCTCTACCTGTTCTGCCTTAGTGCAGTGCAGCGACTTTAGCATCTTGGAGATGCGGTCAAGCCAATACTCGACTTCCTCGGGTTTGTGAGTACCCACAAAAGTGGGAGGCCGAAAGCGCTGAAATCGCTCAAATAAGCCGCCAGCACCCACATTTCTAGGGGGTGCATGGGTGGTGCAGGTGGAACCACACTCATGCTCTAGGCGAGGGCCCCTGCGATGGTGGTAAAAAACTGCTGCTGCTGCATCAAGAGTATCATCTGCTCCAACCTATCAGTAGGAGGAGCCGACTGAGGCACGTGTGACGTCGAGATAGACGCGTGGTTCTGCTCAGGAACCGGTGGTGCAATAGGTGTCGGCCCATTAGTGGGGCTAGTGGCTGGCTGAGAATCCGACATAGTCTCGTGAGTTGGGCTCGAACTGGGGTCCATGTGAATATCGCTTAGGGGAGGAGCCCCATTAATCGAGTCGCCAAGTGTGAGACATGCCGTACTCCGCGTGCTCTTAGGTGGTATTCTCTATATACACATAGGGTGCAACTCGTGAGATTTAACATAAGATCATATACGCATCCATACATCATTCACATTTTAAATACAAAGAAGTTTCATGCATTTCATTTACCAAAATTGTTACAATACATGAGATGCAGTATTACATGGATCATGACAGAAGATGTATGTGAGCTAATCTAAGCAGGGTTCCACACACTAAAACCTACAACCCACTCTACCACATTACTAAGTCTATCAAGGCTATACATAGAAATAAGAAAATAAGCAACAAAGCAAACCAAAATACGACTACATGTTCGACTAGTCGTCCAAATCTGGCGATGGTGGAGGTGCACCCTTATCCTATAGACAACACAGGATAGCCCTCAAGGTGTAAAATTCTTTACCAAATTTTCGCTTCATAAAGGCTTCATTCTCTTCAAGCTTGGCTCGGGTCACTGTGACCTCCTATTGCAGGGCAACCTGGCCTCCTCAAGTTGAGCCAAGCAGGCTTTTATACCAGCCCAATCACGGCGGGGCTCATGTGCAGCAGACGGAGAGCCCTCATCAGAGTCTTGGGCCTCCTCTTCTTCTTCCTCACTCTCTCCTTCTTCACTTCCTTCCTCTGACTCATCTTCTTCTTATATCTCATTACTTTCTTCCTCTTCACTTTCTGTCTCATCCCCATACTTGTCAAGTCGGGCTTGACGTTGTCAACGGCCAATCCCCATGTTGTTAAGCGCAGTATTGTTAATGAAATGGGTCAGCGCAAGGTCATCCATGTTAAGTCTTTAGGCGAACTCTCGAGCAATCTTGCATACCAGTCGGCCAAATGGAAGTGAGACATCATTCCTGGCGGAGCGCGCAGTCTGGACGATCTGTAGCAGAGTGAACGTAGGTAGACATAGCTTGTCTCCCTGCCCAGCTCTATACAGGAAATCCACCATCAAGCGAGTGCATTCGGTATGGTTGCCCCACCTAGGATACACATTATAGGTGAATATGTGGTGAAGCAGGTGAAAATTATCTGTTAACTCCGTTGATAGGAGGCTTATGCCTTTTTTCCAGTGAGCTAGTCAGCCACAAAGGTAACGCGTGTGGCGATCTCTTTCTCGCGCGTTCTTGAGATTCTCTTTGCTAGCGTGTACCTCACCATGTGGGATTCCCATGATCCGGGTCACCAAATCAACATCGACTGTTGCTTCCCGCCTTCCTACAGGAATCTTGAACTGTAGGGACTCCAGCGATGGGTCCCGTATTTGGGCGTAGAAGGCTCGAACAGTGTTCTCACATGTGTGAGACTTGCCCTCGAAAATGGGACCCCAACCGGTGTCTGTCGGTGGTCCATCATCGGATACAGCCCAAATAGCCTTTCTTCTACATGAGCTTCAAGTACAACCCTACGGCCATGAAAATGACCATGTTCGAAGCCCATCAGTAGAACTCTCTCGACTAGGATTTGAGGATCAAGATCCCGCTTCGACCTTTGCTCTCGGGCAGCGCTTGTGGTAGCTTCGATGCCCACCTTCTTCCTTGGACGGGTAGGGCGGCTAGGCCCAGCTTCATCTATAGGAGCTCTCTTCTTTCCCATGAGGGAAAGAATCGTGGAGAGAGAGAAAATGGTAGCCACTAACCCAAAAAGAGCCATGGAAACCAAATAACCTTATAATGGAGGTGGATTTGGGGGCATTTTTTGAAAGGTGAGACATAAAGCTATAGACCTTGTGCCTAAATGAGCAAGAAATGGGGAAAATGGAAATAGTGGAAGATAGGGTTTTGAGGAGGATGAGGGAAAGAGGGTAGGTGGTGGAGAAAATGAAGAAGATGGTGGAATAGAGGGGGGTTTGAGAGAGAAAGATGTAGATTTGAGGGGTTTGGAAAGCTTGGAGGTGTGTAAGAAAGGAAAAGGAAGGAAATGGGGTGATTAAAAGGGGTCCCACATGATTTCATGGGCCCCATAGCAATGTATATGTGCCGGCTTAACCGGCCCGACAGGCCTGGCCGAAGCTAGGCGTGTTGCACCACGGTAGGCGTGGCACTGTCGCGGTCCTCTGGACACGGCGCGGTGCTGCCACAGTGGGATGGTGGCCACCCCCCTCCCGGGGTGCCGGTGATGTACGTGGGACCACCTGGGTCCCACCGATTTGCGTGATTCGGGCCCCCTAGGCCGTTTGAAGCAATTTCGAGTCCCATTATGCGTATATTCATGCCTTTCGGGTTGTTTGTGAGTGGAATACACAGAATTTTCATCTAAATCCGTCGACTGACGGTCTGAAACGAATTTATGATCATCTCGCATGATCGCAGATGCCTACGGGTCCAATTTCAATGGTCAGTTTCGCTTGTTGGCGAAACTCAAAATCCTACCATCGTTTCGCTCTCTCCTAAATCAAAGTACGTCGGTGTGCGTCGTGTTATCATAACCCAAGTCCAATTTAATCCAAATCATGCTTTGATACCAACTTGTAACGCCCGAAAAATCGGGGGTTGTGCAAATGCCCAACTCCCGAGTTCTAATGCATCACTTATGTAACATAAATAATGATGATTAAATGTTGACTGTATTAGTGTATTAAACATGAATAGGATTATACCAAATCATCATATCATACTCCAAAGATATTTAGATTATGCAAGCGGAAGATTGTGATAAATATATAGAACATATAAGTGATTGTAAGTCTCCTGAATATGATCATGTTACCAGGTCAATTAATTACATGTAGAATTCCAAAATATACAAAATGTGTAATGTCATCTAGTCAGCATCCCAGTAATCCCCATCGATCAGAACATGGTCTACATAGACCCGCCTGATAACTGCATGTAAGAGAACTCCTCCTTGTCGCCATAAAAATTAGGCTCCGCCTCGTAAGCATCACCATTATCTGCAACTAAACTAGAGTTTGGTTGGTGTTTTAAAACACCGTCCCAGAGTGGGAGTGAGTGATCAACTCAGTAGAGTTATAAGGCAAAGGTTAATATGTTATCAATTCAATCAAGTAGTAATGATAAAGCAGTACAACAATTATATTCTAAGTAGTCTTGTTAATGCAGGAATAGTATATAATAATGATGTATGCCCTCGCCTACACTCCCTCAGAGAACTTCTCACGATCGCGGCATGCACCACTCTGGTCAAGTGCACTTCCTCACCAAAGTACCATGCAATGCGAA
The DNA here is from genome assembly GCF_029962835.1 of Magnolia sinica. NCBI lineage: Eukaryota > Viridiplantae > Streptophyta > Magnoliopsida > Magnoliales > Magnoliaceae > Magnolia > Magnolia sinica. The sequence goes on along the minus strand of NC_080582.1, from coordinate 21,078,013 downwards.
TGCATGATTGCCTTAGCCAAGTTCTTATTTAGGCTTATTCAAACAGCATATTCGGGAAACTAAGGTACCTCCCTTATATCATTACCCAAACAATGATCCATCTAGGGTCGTCAATCCTAGTCAATCACATACGATGTGCATGCTCCACGTCGCCACGAAGAGGCTTGTCACCTCAGCGTAGGCTTAGTTTACACGCAAGGTCACTACGGAAAGGCTCGTCACCTCAACATAGTCCTAATGTATACTCGGGGTCACTACGGGAAAGGCTCGTCACCTTAGCGTAGGCCGACAGCTCGAATATAGTGTCTCATACCACCGTATTTGGCTCACGAGTTTGGGTTGCTCATTGGTCACTACGAGGAGGCTTGTCACCCTAGCGTAGGCCGACAGCTCGACCACGGTGTCCCATACCACCATGCCCGGCATATGAGTCTTAGCGGATCGAGGTACCAAGGTTAGACGAGCTTTTCACTGGTAACTTGGTACCTTAGATTCAAGTAGTAGCGTCCATACATGGTAAACATATATGAGGCCAATCGGGTTACTTGACGAGCTCGACTGGTACAAGCGTATGTTGAATTGATTGACATGGAGTGCGTAAGCATTCCACGTGGCCTAACCACTGTCGACAATTAGCATACGACTCGGATTCATCGAACATATCTTACATGGCGTAACGACCTAGGCCACTAATTCGAGAATTCATTACTAATTGCCTGGACTACATCGTAGCCCCAATCACACTCCAAACAATAGCATTCGCATATGATAATCAAAGACAGCATATGACAACCAAATCTAAACATAAATCTCATTCGAGAATTTCAACAAACACATACTACACATGTCATCATACATAAGCATCTCATCTATAAATCACATAGTAGTGAGATAGGTTACATAAAGAAAATTATAACTATGTATAAGGGGATTGAGAATCCTATCTCAACACCCTCATTAAGTACATTACATCAAGCATTTTCTCATTTAAGTATTGTATCAAACACTTAGGCTACACATATTAACATACATGTAATATAGTAGTTATAACAGGCATTATAGCAAATCCTTTCACAAGGGAGTTGCCATACGTAAAACAATCATGTATTCTTAAACATCAATAACAACAAGCACAAATCATAATTTCATACTCATTTGTACATTTCAACAAACACCTAGAATGCATTTAAAAATCAACATAGTCTCTCTCTCTCTCTCTCTCTCTCTATATATATATATATATATATATATATATATGTAATATACAGAAGACATCTTATCTAGACACATGTGATAGTAATCAAGTCAGTCATAAATCATTACTGACATTGAAAGCCTTGAAAACCATAGCCTAAACGTTTATGGTCCGCACCTTTCACCAATAGATTTGTAATGAACTCAGTTTAAACACTAAGTCCTCGCCTACGGCACAACGGTAACCTATGGCATGAAATAGGTTAGTTACTTCACCATTTACTCCATTCGAATCCCTAAAACAAATTAGGGTTAGGATTTCTTACCTGAAAATGGAATCGGAATCGGCGGTATAGCGACACGGAAGCGGTAGCTAAGTACGTGGAGTGGTGGGATTGAATCCCAGGAACAAACCCTAACTCTCTCTCTCTCTCTATTCTCCTCACTTTCTTCTTCTCTTTTCTCTCTTCTCTCTCCTAGGGCTTTAAAATTCGTATGGCAAGGGAGAGAGAGGGTTTAAGGCACTTATATAGGGTCAAAACTGATCTCAATGGCCCCAGGGCCATGCTACACTTAGGTTATAGCCAAAAGTTGGCTATTTCTGTCCAACGGAGCATATCTGGAGGCCCCTTTTCTTCGTATGGTATGGGGAAAGTTCCCTGACACTGGATCTAGGTCAAGTTAAGTTTTCGGTCTGACCGGATTTACAGATCAACTGCGGGGGATCAGTTTCAATTCAACGGTCACCGGCACTCAATCAGGGCCACAAGTGCACTGACATGTGTTGAAAATTTTTTCTGATCCGAGAGTTTAGTTGGGTCAAAATCTAACGGTCTGAAGCCTTAGATTTGGCCTGCAAGTGAAAGACTCAATTCACTTAAGTTTCAGTTCATTTTCTAAAGGTATTTGCGTTTCTCACACACTTTGCTCCAGGCTCAAGTTGTACGTTTTGGGATACTATCTGGACTTAATTTCCGAGGTAGTAGTCAAGCCCATTAAGGCGGTTATAACCGAATGATTTCGCAGTAATCAGACTTTCGACGCGCGGTCCAAATCCGATACAGAGTTTCGTGATAATCCTGAGAGCAACTGGGTTTTGGGATTGACCGTACGTTTTTAGGTAATGTAGCATTAACGATTCTGCTAGTTTTGGGTCTTGTAGTTCGTATGTAAAGTGATTAGAGATAATTTCACTGATAATTTAGTTTAACACTTAGTTAATTGTCGTCTAATTTCTAAAGGATTTGGTCCTTAGTGATTTTTGCCTGAGGTGGTACTCAGGTCTTTGTATGAATTTTTTCGAGACATTACAAGATATTGGAATAAAGGAGGGTAAAAGAAGGTTAAACTACACCAGGTGCAAAAGTAGCTACTGAAATAAGGGATGGTAAAAGAAGATTATAAGCTCTATAGAGCTATACCTTCTGATACCTTTGGCTGACAACCATCTGTAGTCGTTCTAGGTAGAAGCAACAGATCGGCCTGTGAAAATGACAGCACAATCATCAAGTGTAAAACTGATAATACCTCATACCATGCATTCGAAATGGCTGTTTCCTGCAAGGGGCATTCAAGTAAGAAGAATAAGTTAACGAAGTCGCATGGTTATCAAGGAATAAAAATAGCTATACTGCTTCCCACCTCTGCATCCTCCTGATTAACCCACACAAATTGCACCATGTCTTTTACCTGACTTGGAAAAATACTATCATACAACGCAATAAAGATTACACATCAGATCGAAAACATTACAGTCAAACAAAATCATGAAGATTATCAACCACGTGAGGGAAAAAAAAAAGTGTAGTAGGTGAAACACAAGCAAAATTTCAGAAACGATAAGGAAACACAGTCAAAATTCACATGTTTTAAATCTTTTTCTCCCCACTTTTCAGAAACGGCGAGTGTCTAGGACATTGAGCGACATAGAAAATGGCCTCCCCTATCAAGATGACCATACACGAAAGAGGAAACCTTTAACAAGCATTAACAAGCAAGAGGAATTATAAACAAGAAAAAAAAACTTTCTTTGTTTTTTTTTTTTTCCAACCATTAACAAACCAGAAGAATTACATGACAGGCAGCCCAGGTCCTTCAACATTACACACAGGTTTTTCAATCCTGAGAAGCAGTGGTTTGGTAGTCCAGAACATGGGTCGGTTGCTTTCCACTCCCACCATGGATGGACCATGCCTAATAACCTCCTTGATTGGAAGATCCCATCAACCAATCTGGAAATTTTTTCCGTTGAATGTGAACCATAGATAACAGACCCATGGTCTAGACTACCAAATTATGGGCCCACTTGTCAGAATTGAACGTCTGTGTATACTCTACAAAAGGCACAACCCCCAACACAACAAAAGGTCTAAGATAAAGCATAATCGCTGCAAGGTCTCATCATCTCAGCAACCATTCTTGGGGTTTTTGTTCAGTTGAATGTGATCCATACACAACAGACCCATCATCCGGATTACCAAACCATGAGCCCCCTTGTCAGAACAGAACACCCATGTATACCATGCAAAGATGCAGGTTGGACATCATATAACGTCAACTAACAGACCTTTCTCTAATGCAATTCTATACAATTATTCCCAGAGCCCCATTAACCTAATAATCCATTATGAAGAGCGCACCCGTCAAAATCCCAATATCGTAGAATCAAGATATGCATTGATTAATACCCATATATGGTCTGTAACATCAACGTCTCTATCACATCGTTCAAAAACAAATTCAAAAATATAATCTCGTCAATCAAGAAACAGCAACAACAACCAACGATTAAAACCCCAAGGAGCAGAAAAGGGAATTTATCAAAACCCTAATTTATCCATCCACGAACAACAAAAAAGGGAATTACCAATCAAAACCTAATCCAATTGATCAAGAAATAGTGACAGAAAGATTACTGACAACCCCATCGATCATAATCCCTATTATTGCAATTTATCAGGATAATCATAAGAACCTCGATTTCATCATATCAAAGAGTATTAATCAAAACCCTACTTTTATCATCCAATAAAAAAGAAAACGAATTATATCCAGCATTGCAAGATATAATTGAAATAGAATTAGATACGCAGCTGAACATCAATCTAATGAATGAAAAACCTATAAAATGCAAAATAAAGAAATCAATTAACAGAAATAGTTCAAAGATGACTTTAGCTTCTCAGAGTTTCAACATATCAGGGAAACTCATGAAAAGCTTCAAAGGAAGAGCTGAACAGAGATTGGAAAGGAAAGATGGAACATATTCTTTTGGAGGAAAAGAGAAAGAAATACAAGAGGTCAGATTTCTTACAAAAATTCAGTTAAAATGAGCAAGCCAAAGGTCTGAAAACTCCAGAGATCCGAGCTTTCACGCTGATTGAGCTCTGATCCAAGCAAAAAAAAAAAGGTAGATGTCTCCAAAAAGGAGATGGGTAAACTCAAATTCCGAGGATTCAATATCATTGAAGCCAGCAACCCGAAAACCTCTCGATTCCTCTCCAGAAAACTTTGAAGTGACAAACACACAGTGCCTTGAAGATCTCCGATGGTCAGATCCGCCTCCACAAACAGGAAAGTGGAACAAATGTATGGAAATTTCAGGAAAAAATCGCGATTTTAGAGGCTTCTATTCTTTCTCAGCTATAAACCCTAGAAACCCCCTGTTTTCTCTCCAGAAAATCCCGGTAATGCAGATCGAGGAGCGCATGGAAGAAACCTTAGGGCCTGTTTGGATACCTATAACTTTTCTAAAATGTATCAAACAGGTGACTTTGCTACCGTTGGTGTTTGGGGAAGGAAAGTCACAGGTAACTTTCTCTCAACCCGTGACTTTCTTACAGGAGAAAGAGGTGAAAATCTCACTGGCACTTGAGTCATTTTTCAAGTTACCTCTATCAAAATGGTTGGAAATTTTGAAATGAAAATCGTTGGGAAGAATCGCACCTGCATTGAAGAACCGTACCTACCTTCTCAGACAGAGTGAAGGCTAAATGGCCATTGAAGGCTCCAATGTCTTCATCTCCCTCTCTCAGCCTCTGTTTCCCTCTCTCAAGTCTCCTTCTCCCTCTCTCAGTCTACTTCTCCCTCTCCCATCAAGCTTCCGCAAGGTAGGAAACCCTTTTTTCTCTTTCTATTGCGTTTTTCCGTTCTTTCCTCTTTCCTTTTTCTTTTTTTTTCCTGCTTCTGCGTTGACGGACGCAACTTGGTGAGGTGGCGTGGATAATGCAGATGATCTGTGGGGCCCACCATATTGTATTTGTTTTATCCATGCCGTCCATCCATTCTTTTGGATTGTTTTAGGGCTTGATTCCAAAAATGAGGGATATCTAAATCTCAGGTGGACCACACCATTGAAAACAACAATGATTGAAAGTCCACCATTAAAAAACTACTAGGGCGCACTATAATGTTTGTTTCACATCCAAGCTGTTGATTAGGTTATAAAAAGCTGGATGAAGGGAACAAAACAAATATCAGTTTGATCGAAAACATTGGTGGCCCACCAAAAGTTTTTAATGGTGGGTGTTAAATCAACATTGTTTCCAGTGATGTGGTCCACCTGAAATTTTGATGTACCTTATTTTTGGGCTGATGACTTAAAATGATCTAGAATAATGGATATATGGTGTGGATGAAACAAATACATCATAGTGGGTCCACATAACACGTCACATAGCCTTCATGGCTTACTTAAAACCGTAGAAGGCCATACTCTACAAGTGGGCTATAGAAGAAACATCAATTCAGTTGACAATTATAGCACGCCAAAGCAATTATCATTGAGGGCTCCTGAATTTGTATTTTGATCCATTTTATAGTGATAGCATCATTTAAAGATCATGGATTCAATTTCTTGGGTCAATTTGTTATCTTCTTTTGTTTCAATCACATGTTAGACTTCTGCTGTTTTTTTGTTTCTTTGGTATTGCTGTCCATTAGAAGATTTGGGTTTCTTGATATTGTTGTAATGAATTTCTTTTTCATGTTCTTCTTTTCTTTTTCTTTTTAAAAATGAGGATCTATCTTTCAGTTTCCATTTATGGGTTCTGATTATTTAAGATTGATGTTCTTGTTTCTTTCCATTTCCTAGGTAAGTAATGATAGGATCTCTTGATTTGGTGGTGATCAGACAGTTGATCTGATGGGAGAATGTCCAAAGATCTGTTTGATTGGAAGATCTTGACCATTTGATCTTTGGCCTTCATCAATTAAATGAGGATTGATGCCTTTTGTAATCATCAATTCGTGGGTAGCTGGCCCAAAGGTCAGGATTTTCCAATCCGGAAAATATTGGGTTATCCAGTGTGTGCCCATCAGATCCAGTGTATGCCCCACCTTGAATCCACTGTTTATCAGCAAGTTGTCTACAATTTCCACCATTGGATCATCGTTAAGAGAGCAGCAGCAGAAAATATTAAAATTGGAAATGATCTTTGTTACGTTAAGTTTTTTGCCCATATTACTAGCATTTTGAAAACATGGGCCCACTTTTATGGCCCATCTGTTTATTAGTTTAGCCTAAGAATCGGTCAAACTATTCATTTACATGGGCTTAATAAAATGAAATAATTTTATCCCCTTTTTTTAATGGGTCAATTTGATTTTTCAACAATTCCCTATTTCAACTCTATCTAGTGTGAATATCCAACTTATCACCAGTAACAAAGTTACAGGTTATCTAAAACACAACAACAAAGTAAGTTACAACTAACAACCAAACAGGATTATCTGTAACTTTACTTATACATGTAAGTTACATGTAACTTTCTTACAACTTAAAAAAAGTTACAGGCATCCAAACAGGCCCTTAGGATGGAAATTCTAGGGATTTTCAAACTGTAGGGCGTTGGAGAGAGAGAAAAGGGAAAGAAAAACCAGTTAGGGTTTCTGCAATCCTAGATGTGAGTGGATTTCATCGGTTTCCTTGTCTCCTTCTCTCTCGTTTCCCTAACTCTCTCTCTCTCTCTGCATTTTTTTTTTTATTTTTTTGTTTTTTTGCTTCTGGAGGAACGACAGGGGCAGGGACGGAGGCAATTATAGGAGAAGGGAAGAAGGATGGACAGACAGGTGTCGCCGAATGTATGTATGTCATACATGCATACATGCAAAGTGGATGGATTGGTGGATGAGGAAGTATACGTTGCGAGACATTTTAGGAAATATACGTGGGTTTCAGATTGCGACAATTAGAGCCCATGATTAGTAATCCAGACTATTGGATTGTTGATTTAAACTGAATATGTTTCATATGAAAAAAATGGAAGGAAAATATTCACATTTGATTATGTCATATAGATAGACGGTTGAGAAATGATATTCAACAAATGTTTGCATTCAAATCAAATGAAGATCTTATATCTGCTGGTGGGACAACAGGCCAACGGTCTGGATTACCGTAGGATTGGGCTTCAGTTGTCGGAACTAGAGACCTGGAGTAAGCGTATTATATAATTCCTCTGTGTTTGGCTATCTTAGGCCTAAAATGATCTTTAAAAATGGATTAATGGAATGGATGAAACACATACATCATGGTGGGGTCCATGAAAAGGACGGTCATGGACTGTCTCTTATGAGCCTTTAAAGGACAGCCATTGGAGTCCTTTTTAAGGACGATCATGGACCGTCCTTAAAAGGACTGTCATAGACTCTCTTATGAGCCTTCAAAGCCTTCAAAGGACCGTCCTTTAAAGGACGGTCATGGACCGTCCTTAAAAAGGACTGTCATGGCCGTCTCTTATCGCCATTCAAAGGACGGCTATGGACCGTCCTTTAAAAGGACGATCATGGACCGTCCTTAAAAAGGACTGTCATGGACCGTCCCTTATGAGCCTTCCAAGCTTCAAATTTGAGAGGATCACCTGTTATAATATATTTCATCGTATTCTTCCTGATATACACCTGTTATATAATATATTTCATCATATTCACATTCATATCCATCTAAACTCAAACTACGTAAATCCAACATAAACTACATTCATCCAAACATAAACTTCATCCATCCAAACACAAACAATCTTATCCACATTACATTCATACATATAAGTTTAACATCATAAATAAAAAAGGAAAAAAAATCAGCAACAATTTTCTTTTTGTGTATTTCATCTGAAAAAAATATTAAACTAACAAAACATTATAATTCAAAATCATGAAGAATTGCATAAATTTCTTCCAAAAAAGTGGGCACTTTTTTTTTAAAAAAACTGATCATTAAAATAAAACTAATGCAAGCAAATAATGCAAAAAAGTATTTCAATTCAAGTTAATAGAAACAACAACAAAAATTAAAGCTTTGTAAAAAAGGGCATGTGTTAAAAGGGATACATTCTCGTTTCTTGCCATGTGATTGGGCTACATTATTACAGCAATTAGGTTTAGGTACGAGATCGGGTTTAGGTTTGGGTTTTCAAGTTTAGGTTTAGGTTAGGGAGTTGAGATTAGGATTAGGTGTAGGTTTAGGTTTAGGGAATTGAGAATACATTTAGGTTTTAGGTTTAGGTTTAGGTTTAGGTTTAGGTTTTAGGTTATAGGTTAGAAGTTTAGGTTATAGGTTAAGGTTTAGGTTATAGGTTTTGGTTTAGGTTTAGGTTTACGTTTAGGTTATAGGTTTAGGTTAAGGTTTAGGTTTTAGTTATAGGTTATAGTATATAGGTTATAGCTTTAGGGAATTGAGAATAGGTTAAGGTTAAGGTTTACGTTTAGGAAATCGGGTCCGGGTTCTTGTTTAGGTTTAGGTTTTCAAGTTTAGGTTTAAGTTTAGGTTAGAGAGTTGAGATTAGGATTAGGTGTAGGTTTAGGTTTAAGGATTTGAGAATACATTTCGATTTTAGGTTTAGGTTTAAGTTTTAGGCTTAGGTTTAGGTTATAGGTTTAGGTTATAAGTGCAGGTAATAGGTTTAGGTTTAGGTTAGGTTATAGGTTAAGGTTTAGGGAATTGAGAATAGGTTAAGGTTTAGGTTTATGTTAGGGAGTTGAGGTTAGGATTAGGTGTAGGTTTAGGTTTAGGGATTCGAGAATACATTTAGGTTTTAGGTTTAGGTTTAGGTTATAGGTTATTGGTTTAGGTTAAGGTTTAGGTTTAGGTTTAGGTTATAAGCTATAGGTTTAGGGAATTGAGAATAGGTTAAGGTTTAGGTTTAGGAAATCGGGTTCGGGTTTGGGATCGGGTTTAGGTTTGGGTTTTCAAGTTTAGGTTTAGGTTTAGGTTAGGGAGTTGAGATTAGGATTAGGTGTAGGTTTAGGTTTAGGGATTTGAGAATACATTAGGTTTTAGGTTTAGGTTTAGGTTATATGTTATATAGGTTTAGGTTTAGGTTATAAGCTATAGGTTTAGGGAATTGAGAATAGGTTAAGGTTTAGGTTTAGAAAATCGGGTTCGGGTTCGGGATCAGGTTTTGGTTTGGGTTTTCAAGTTTAGGTTTAGGTTTAGGTTAGAGAGTTGAGATTAGGATTAGGTGTAGGTTTAGGTTTAGGGAATTGAGAATAGGTTAAGGTTTAGGTTTAGGAAATTGGGTTCGGGTTCGAGATCGGGTTTAGTTTTTGGTTTTCAAGTTTAGGTTAGGGAGTTGAGATTAGGATTAGTTATAGGTTTAGGTTTAGGGATTTGAGAATATATTTAGGTTGTAAGTTTAGGTTTAGGTTATAGGTTATAGGTTTAGGTTTAGGAAATCAGGTTTAGGTATAGGTTTAGGTTTCGGTTTAGGTTATATGTTATATAGGTTTAGGTTTAGGTTATATGTTATATAGGTTTAGGTTTAGGTTAGGGAGTTAAGATTAGGATTAGGTGTAGGTTTAGGTTTAGGGATTTGAGAATACATTTAGGTTTTAGGTTTAGGTTTATGTTACAGGTTACAGGTTTAGGTTTAGGTTTAGGTTAAGGTTAAGGTTAAGGTTTAAGTTTAGGCTTAGGTTTAGGTTATAAGCTATAGGTTTAGGGAATTGAGAATAGGTTAAGGTTTAGGTTTAGGAAATCGGGTTCGGGTTTAGGTTTTGGTTTTCAAGTTTAGGTTTAGGTTTAGGTTAGGGAGTTGAGATTAGGATTAGGTGTAGGTTTAGGTTTAGGGATTTGAGAATACATTTAGGTTTTAGGTTTAGGTTTAGGTTATAGGTTATAGGTTTAGGTTTAGGTTTAGGTTAAGGTATAGGTTTAGGTTATATGTTATATAGGTTTAGGTTTAGGTTTTTGTTTAGTTTATATGTTTTAGGTTTAGGTTTAGGTTATAAGCTATAGGTTTAGGGAATTGAGAATAGGTTAAGGTTTAGGTTTAGGAAATCGGGTTCGGGTTTGAGATCGGGTTTAGGTTTGGGTTTTCAAGTTTAAGTTTAGGTTTAGGTTAGGGAGTTGAGATTAGGATTAGGTGTAGGTTTAGGTTTAGGGAATTGAGAATACATTAAGGTTTAGGTTTAGGAAATCGGGTTTGGGTTCGGGATCGGGTTTAGGTTTGAGTTTTCAAGTTTAGGTTTAGGTTTAGGTTAGGGAGTTGAGATTAGGATTAGGTGTAGGTTTAGGTTTAGGGATTTGAGAATACATTTAGGTTTTAGGTTTATGTTTAGGTTATAGGTTTTAGGTTTAGGTTAAGGTATAGGTTTAGGTTTCGGTTTAGGTTATAAGCAAAAGGTTTAAGGAATTGAGAATACGTTAAGGTTTAGGTTTAGGAAATCGGGTTCGGGTTCGAGATCGGGTTTAGGTTTTCAAGTTTACGTAGAGGTTTAGGTTAGGGAGTTGAGATTAGGATTAGGTGTAGGTTTAGTTTTAGGGATTTGAGAATACATTTAGGTTTTAGGTTTAGGTTATAGGTTCAGGTTTAAGTTTAGGTTTATGTTATAAACTATAGGTTTAGGGAATCGAGAATAGGTTAAGGTTTAGGTTTAGGAAATCGGGTTCAGGTTCGGGATTGGGTTTAGGTTAGGTTATAGGTTAAAGTTTAGGTTTAGGTTAGGGAGTTGAGATTAGGATTAGGTGTAGGTTTAGGTTTAGGGATTTGAGAATACATTTAGGTTTTAGATTTATGTTTAGGTTATAGGTTATAGGTTATAGGTTTAGGTTTAGGTTTAGGTTAAGGTATAGGTTTAGGTTTCGGTTTCGGTTTAGGTTATAAGCAATAGCTTTAGGGAATTGAGAATAGGTTAAGGTTTAGGTTTAGGAAATCGGGTTCGGGTTTGGGATCGGGTTTAGGTTTTGGTTTTCAAGTTTAGGTTTAGGTTTAGGTTAGGGAGTTGAGATTAGGATTAGGTGTAGGTTTAGGTTTAGGGATTTAGGAATACAATTAGGTTTTAGGTTTAGGTTTAGGTTATAAGTTACAGGTTTAGGTTTAGGTTAAGGTTTAAGTTTAGGTTATGAGCAATATGTTTAGGGAATTGAGAATAGGTTAAGGTTTAGGTTTAGGAAATCGGGTTCGGGTTCGGGATCGGGTTTAGGTTTTGGTTTTCAAGTTTAGGTTTAGGTTTAGGTTAGGGAGTTGAGATTAGGATTAGGTGTAGGTTTAGGTTTAGGGATTTGAGAATACATTAGGTTTTAGGTTTAGGTTTAGGTTATATGTTATAGGTTTAGGTTTAGGTTATAAGCTATAGGTTTAGGGAATTGAGAATAGGTTAAGGTTTAGGTTTAGGAAATCGGGTTCGGGTTCGGGATCGGGTTTAGGTTTTGGTTTTCAAGTTTAGGTTTAGGTTTAGGTTAGGGAGTTGAGATTAGGATTATGTATAGGTTTAGGTTTAGGGATTTGAGAATACATTTAGGTTTTAGGTTTAGGTTTAGGTTATAGGTTACAGGTTTAGGTTTAGGTTTAGGTTTAGGTTATAGGTTAAGGTTTAGGTTTAGGAAATCGGGTTCGGGTTCGGGTTCGGGATCGGGTTTAGGTTTGGGTTTTCAAGTTTAAGTTTAGGTTTAGGTTAGGGAGTTGAGATTAGGATTAGGTGTAGGTTTAGGTTTAAGGATTTGAGAATACATTTAGGTTTTAGGTTTAGGTTTAGGTTATAAGTTATAGGTTTAGGTTTAGGTTTAGGTTAAGGTTAAGGTTTAGGTTTATGTTTTGGTTATAAGCTATAGGTTTAGGGAATTGAGATTAGGTTAATGTTTAGGTTTACGAAATCGGGTTCAGGTTCGGGTCGGGTTTAGGTTTGGGTTTTCAAGTTTAGGTTTAGGTTTAGGTTAGGGAGTTGAGATTAGGATTAGGTGTAGGTTTAGGTTTAGGGATTAGAGAATACATTAAGGTTTAGGTTTAGGAAATCGGGTTCGGTTTCGGGATCGGGTTTAGGTTTGAGTTTTTAAGTTTAGGTTTAGGTTTAGGTTAGGGAGTTGAGATTAGGATTAGGTATAGGTATAGGTTTAGGAATTTGAGAATACATTTAGGTTTTAGGTTTTTGTTTAGGTTATAGGTTATAGGTTTAGGTTAAGGTATAGGTTTAGGTTTCGGTTTAGGTTATAAGCAATAGGTTTAGGGAATTGAGAATAGGTTAAGGTTTAGGTTTAGGAAATCGGGTTCGGGTTCGGGATCGGGTTTAGGTTTTGGTTTTCAAGTTTAGGTTTAGGTTTAGGTTAGGGAGTTGAGATTAGGATTAGGTGTAGGTTTAGGTTTAAGGATTTGAGAATACATTTAGGTTTTAGGTTTAGGTTTAGGTTATAGGTTTAGGTTTAGGTTTAGGCTTAGGTTTAGGTTATAAGATATAGGTTTAGGGAATTGAGAATAGGTAAAGGTTTAGGTTTAGGAAATCAAGTTCATGTTCGGGATGGGTTTTCAAGTTTAGGTTTATGCTTAGGTTAGGGAGTTGAGATTAGGATTAGGTGTAGGTTTAGATTTGGGGATTTGAGTATACATTAAGGTTTAGGTTTAGGAAATCGTGTTCGGGTTCGGGATTGGGTTTAGGTTTGAGTTTTCAAGTTTCGGTTTAGGTTTAGGTTAGGGAGTTGAGATTAGGATTAGGTGTAGGTTTAGGTTTAGGGATTTGAGAATACATTTAGGTTTTAGGTTTATGTTTAGGTTATAGGTTATAGGTTTAGGTTTAGGTTTAGGTTAAGGTATAGGTTTAGGTTTCGGTTTAGGTTATAAGCAATAGGTTTAGGGAATTGAGAATAGGTTAAGGTTTAGGTTTAGGAAATCGGGTTTAGGTTCGGGATCGGGTTTAGGTTTTGGTTTTCAAGTTTAGGTTTAGGTTTAGGTTAGGGAGTTGAGATTAGGATTAGGTGTAGGTTTAGGTTTAGGGATTTGAGAATACATTTAGGTTTTAGGTTTAGGTTTAGGTTATAGGTTACAGGTTTAGGTTTAGGTTTAGGTTAAGGTTATAGGTTATAGGTTTAGGTTAAGGTTTAGGTTTAGGTTATAAGATATAGGTTTAGGGAATTGAGAATAGGTTAATGTTTAGGTTTAGGAAATCGGGTTTGGGTTCGGGATCGGGTTTAGGTTTGGGTTTTCAAGTTTAGGTTTAGGTTTAGGTTAGGGAGTTTAGATTAGGATTAGGTGTAGGTTTAGGTTTAGGGATTTGAGAATACATTTAGGTTTTAGGTTTAGGTTTAGGTTATAGGTTACAGGTTTAGGTTTAGGTTTAGGTTAAGGTTATAGGTTATAGGTTTAGGTTAAGGTTTAGGTTAAGGTTTAGGTTTAGGTTTAGGTTTAGGTTATAAGCTATAGGTTTAGGGAATTGAGAATAGGTTAAGGTTTAGGTTTAGGAAATCGGGTTTGAGTTCGGGATTGGGTTTAGGTTTGGGTTTTCAAGTTTAGGTTTACATTTAGGTTAGGGAGTTTAGATTAGGATTAGGTGTAGGTTTAGGTATAGGGATTTGAGAATACATTAAGGTTTAGGCTTAGGTATAGGGATTTGAGAATATGTTTAGGTTTAGGTTTAGGAATTTGAGAATAGGTTTAGGTTTAGGTTTACGTTTAGGTTAAGGTCATATGTTAAGGTTAAGGTTATAGGTATAGGTTATAGGTATAGGTTTAGGTTGATTATAGCTTTTAAGTTAAGGTTTAGGTTATAGTTATAGGTTTTGGGATTTGAGAATAGGTTTAGGTTAGGTTATAGGTTAAGGTTTAGGGAATTGAGTTTAGGTTATAGGTTCAGGTTATAGGTTATAGGTTATAGGTTTAGGTTATAGGTTTTGGGATTTGAGAATAGGTTTAGGTTAGGTTATAGGTTAAGGTTTAGGGAATTGAGTTTAGGTTATAGGTTCAGGTTATAGGTTATAGGTTTAGGGTATGGTTTAGGTTATAGGTTTTGGGATTTGAGAATAGGTTTAGGGAATAAGTATAGGTTTAGGTTTAGGTTATAAGATATAGGTTTAGGTTTAGGAAATCGGGTTCGAGTTCGGGCTCGGGTTTAGGTTTGGGTTTTCAAGTTTAAGTTTAGGTTTAGGTTAGGGAGTTGAGATTAGGATTAGGTGTCGGTTTAGGTTTAAGGATTTGAGAATACATTTAGGTTTTAGGTTTAGGTTTAGGTTATAGTTATAGGTTTAGGTTTAGGTTTAGGTTTAGGTTAAGGTTAGGGGTTATAGGTTTAGGTTAAGGTTACGGTTTAGGTTTAGGTTTAGGTTATAAGCTATAAGTTTAGGGAATTGAGAATAGGTTAAGGTTTAGGTTTAGGAAATCGGGTTCGGGTTCGGGATCGGGTTTAGGTTTGGGTTTTCAAGTTTAGGTTTGAGTTTAGGTTAGGGAGTTGAGATTAGGATTAGTTGTAGGTTTTGATTTAGGGATTTGAGAATACATTTAGGTTCTAGGTTTAGGTTTATGTTATAGGTTATAGGTTTAGGTTTATGTTTAAGTTAAGGTTTAGGTTTAGGCTTAGGTTTAGGTTGTAGTTATAGGTTTTGGGATTTGAGAATAGGTTTAGGTTATAGGTTAAGGGTATGGTCCCTACAAATACAGATATAAACATGGCCTGCTCTAATTAGCTAGGGCCTTCCAATGTTGTCCATATGAAATGGACAGCTTCATCATAGTCATAACAGCGGTTCCCATCTTCCAGGGATCCCCACTCAACATCCGGATAGCTCCGACGTACATCCGGGTCTGCTCCATCAATTTCGATTAAATACATAAACATGGCCTGTCCAAATGGTCAGGCCACTCCAATGCTGTCCATAAAAAATGGACAGCTTCATCATGGTCATAATAGTTGTTCCCACCTTCTAGGAACCCCCGCTCAACATCCAGATAGCTCCGACGCACATCCGGGTTTGCTCCATCAATTTCGAGCTAATACATTTAAAAACAACATAATTATATCTAAAAGCATCTGGATACCTGGGGAAGGCCTCCCATATTCGTATTGTTGGTTACTCATCCCTTTGTCTATAAGCCACAATCGACCAACACTTTCTATTGCTACCTGTACTCTGAAACCAACACAAATATAACTGGAAAACAATATAAGGAATAAGAAAAGATAGCAACTCTATAGCCATGATGTAACATATGATGAATGTTTCAGCAGAATTATTTTAACAATGGAACTGATATGATTCAATTGATTCATAAACATGGACAAAAAGTGAAAAGATAACATTCATATATGAGAATGCAATTCAGAGCTCTAAAAGGAGCTGCAAAGATTGGTGTTAAAAGAATCACCGGTTCATCAAAAATTGATGCATCCCATTCAAGCCCAGGGTTCAGCAATGACACCTACAACAGAGAATAAGAAGTGGGCCAATCAAATTGTTGCTAGCACTGTTGTATTAAAGAAATATGGAAGACAAGGACACAACTCACCTTGACGCCCTTCTCCCTCCTCCTTTACCCAGGCTTGGGATTGGCAATGCAAGAAGTTACATTGGTGAAGTTAAAAAAGGGCTTAAGCTCCATTTGGTTTAAGAAAAAAATTATATTCATAAAAATTGATGTGATGACCAAATGGCCCAAGACTTATAACACTAAAAGGTACAATAGGAACTCTTACACTACAAATATGATGACCAAGTGACCACCTGTAAAAAGAAAAGAAGTGTACATGTTGGTGCCGAAAGGATGGAGAACATATATAAATACTTACCAATCACATTCCATTCCAGCTCCAGATGGAATGCTGAATATGCACAAAAATCATCTAAGCAGAAGCCAAGATCATCCACAAATGAAGGTTAGCAAGATATTGAAAATTAAATTAGAGAATGATTGAAAGATCAAAGCAAAACCGTAGTTTGAAAGGTACTTCCTCGCTGTGATTTCAAGTAAATAATAAATTCATTTGTTCATCCAAACACAAACTTAGTAAATTAAGGTACTTGTAATTTCATCATACCCAGCTTTTTTTTTCTTGATTTCAAGTGAATACCATTAACTTTTGTCATTTCCTTGATTGAATTGAATTCATAATTGAATTCATATGTTCTTCTACCAAACATAGACTTAGAAAATTAAGGTACTTGCAATATCATCAGTTTTGCAACTTCTACTTCTTTTGTTTTTGGGAATACTCAGACAAGGCATGGTGCTAGAGACACAGGCACTCAAAAATTGTACACGTCTTACATTAACTCAAGTTAAACCAACTAAATCGTGGAATCTACTGTCGCTAAGTCACAGTCCCAAAATCAAATTGGTTGAGCAATCCTAACCTCTGATTCATGGAGAGCATTATATAGGAAACTGTTGGAAAATAGTACTCACAAACCTTTTGAATACTAAGAGCAGGCAATGACTGATGCTCTAGTCACTCCATCTTTATGAAGAGTTTTGGCTACTTCATATGCCTCCTGGAAAATCAAATCCTCAAATTTCACATTAAATGAGGCGATTAAAATAAGTAAATCACTAGAATAAAATTTGAAAAAGTTCAAACTGAAATAAGACAGACTCTTGTGTTATGTGAGCACAAAACAAAGCAATAAACTGTACTTGCCGGATTTGCTCTAGTACACAGTATTTACAACACATTTTAATAACCTTGACAGATGCATCGAGAGATATGCGATGTCCAATTGATATGAATATTGGTTTTGAAGAACCTTGAGTAAATTGCATTGCCTGCACAAAATTTTGTAATTCAAAACAAAACCATATAATGTAGAGGTAACTAGCCTAAGTTGAAATCTCTTACCACTCCCCATATGCGCCCAGAGTTCCCAATCAAAGTGATTAGATCCTTGGCACGATTTTCTCACTTTCCACATATTTCTATCAATATTGGATGATGACAAACAATCACTAACTTTAAATTACCCTAGAAAGTTTTTTTTTTTTTTTTCTAAGAAAGGACATTTCTATTTTTTTTTTTTTTTTACTTTTTTTCTGAAAAATGGGTATGGTTCAATTTTCACTGGCAATACATCAACTAAAAATACAAAGAAATTGAAAAGACCCTAAATGTGTCTAGTGAGTACCAAATGATAAAGAAATAAATGAAAATCCTTTTTAGATTGAAGCATTTTATTTTTAACAAGGCACTTTCATCAAGTGAGATGCAGCCATTTAAGTTTTGTACACCAACAAAAAGATTTTAAGTAAAAAGAACCTTCATTTACGGCATGTTTGTGTAAAAGAAGTCAAAAATTCTTTTTGATTCTGACATGAATAGGTGGCAGACATGCCAACACATCAAATTTTCAATCCATGCCAAAAGGATCAACAGAAAAAGATACAACCATAGTAAACAGTGAGCTGATCAAACACCATTTAGTACTTTTTGTAACGATTTTGGTGTGTGAATGTAGGTCCATTCATCTATTTTTATTTTCACAGGCCTAACCCAACCTCAAGAGGATCCAACCCATAAGCCGAGCCAACCTGAATTCCTTGATACTCAACCCAAATACATGGGATTGTTCAAAACCGGACCTAACATGACAAAAAGTTGCTCAACATGAACCCAACACGATTTCAAATTGGGTTGGTGTTATAGATGGATGGTAACAACTAAATGATTGTTGTACAGTTGGTTATGTTTGGTTTGTATAAGGCTGGTCATGGGCCTGATGAGCATTGAATCCCTTGAAGCATAGAAAATCTGCCTGACTTGTAGCCCATAAAATGAGAGAAGACCACAAATGAAAGGACTAAGAAAGGGTGGAAATTAATCAGTATATTGAAATGAACAATCATACAGCTCAATATGTGGCAATAGGAGCATTGTATTTTTTTTTTCACTTTTAGCCGTCCAATAAATGTCTACCAATCCAATATTCAGATAACAAAGAAGTTTTATTTTTCATGTGATTATAAATCTACATTGGATTACACAATTTGAACGGTTTAATTTGACTATGTATGGAATTTCTAAGTGCTAGCATATCAACCATCACACTCTGCCAGAGTATTAAAGTTTTTACTAAAAAAACAAAAAAAGATACATTTTCTAGCTTTATTATTAACAAAACTCATAAAAAAAATGAATCTCTCATTACTTTCTATATAAACACCCAAACCAATTGTCATAATCAGGTACAATAGCAAATAAATCATCATAATCATCATCATTACAATGAAAATTTCCCATATTTTGCAACATTTTGCATACAGGAGCTAGTTAGTACCAGGACATTCCATTGCTGGACACGAAGCCCTTCGAAAAGTTTTATACACAAACAATATTCAAAAGCAAAGAGCTAGAACATGGTAAGCTGTTGCTCATTCAACATAACATGGCATGCATGGAAGCAGTTCAAAAATCACACTGATCTGATGATCTTAACCACCTGATTTCACATGATGAATTTGGACTGCTAAATGTGTTCTTTCAACAGCCCATTCAATGGCATTTGATAGTTAGGATTATCTGGTAAGTGTGATTTACGAATATGCTCCATCCATGGTCTAGTTCCCAAATCAAAATACAACTTTACCATGAGAATCAAAGGAAAAATCATTAGAGACCAAAATCATTGAAAATCACCAAAACCCATTGCAAAATCAGCAGCAAAACACTCAAACAGATCGACGGCCTCTCACAAATCACATAGGCAACACCATCCCCAATTCAAAACTATGCATGTCACCAGGAAAACATGAAACCCAATTAAAGTTTCATAATAATCACCAACTGAGTTTTGCCCTGATTAGATCCAAGCTTTCCATCAGGCCAACAACTCTGATTCTCAAATCCCCAAATCTGTAAGCCCTAAAATCCCTAAAATCTGTAAGCCCTAAAATCCCCAAATCTGTAAGCCCTAAAATCCCCAAATCTGTAAGCCCTAAAATCCCTAAAATCTGTAAGCCCTAAAATCCCCAAATCTATAAGCCCTAAATCCCCAAATCTGTAAGCCCTGAAATCCCCAAATCAAAAGGGGAAGTGAGATAGACAAAGATGAAGGAAGAGAGATCGAGAGAGAGTACCTTCGATTTGATGGTAGTTGTTGTTGACAATGAGGAACGAGCAGCCATGGATTGGGACTTGATCCGCTACTACCGCCAATGGGGAAGACTATGGACATCGTCGGTGGATGATGGGTTAGGGTTTGGAGTAGAAAGAGGAGGCGAGAGAGAGAGAGAGAGAGAGGGGGACGCGGATAAGCTACTGACAGGATAGATTAATTAACTTGCCAATTCTTGAGGTTGAGAGAGAGAGAGAGAGAGAGAGACAGAGAGAGAGAGGTAGGAAGGGAGAAGAGGAGGGCGAGAGAGAGAGGAGAGGGGAACGAGGATTAGCTACCGACGAGAGAGAGAGAGAGCGGATTGCAGAGAGGGAGAGAGAGGGAGGGAGAGATTTTAGGTTTCGGGGTCGTGGGGGCGCGCGGGATGGATTGGCTACTCCCCCTGAAACCAGAAATCGGATTGTGTACTGAGTTACTCAGTACGCTCTTATCGTACTGAGTAAACTCAGTTGGGCCCACCGCGAATGCATGTGGTTTATCCACGCCGTCCATTCGTTTTTCTAGATCATTTTATGGGTTCAACCCAAAATTGATGCATATACAAAGCTCAAGTGGGCCATACCACTGGAAAAAGTGGAACTATTGATTTCAACCGTTGAAAATTTTCTAAGGCCCCCAGTGATGTTTATTTGTCATCCAACCTGTTCATAAGATCAGAAGGACATGGATGAAGGGAAAACACAAATATCAGCTTGATCTAAAACCTCTGTTGTCCCCAAGAATTTTTCAATGGTAGATGTTCAATTCACACAGTTTCTGGTGGTGTGGTCCATTTGAGGTTTGGATATACTCCATTTTTGAGAAAAATCCCTAAAATTATGTGTTAAAAGAGATGGACGGAGTGGATATAATACATGAATGATAAAGGGGTCCACGAAGTTTACTTAGTACGCTTACCGCATTGAGTTACTCAGTACGCAATCCGCTTCCCTAAAACCAGCCCCGTGGTCGGTGTTCAGTGGTCTGTGGGCCCCACCATGATGTATGTGTTTCATCCCATCCGTTCATCCATTTTTAAAGATCATTTTAGGCTCTTATCTTAAAAATAAGAGGATATAAATCTTAGGTGGACCACACCACAGGAAAACAATAGTGATTGGATATCCATCATTTAAATCCTCCTAAGGCCCACTGTACTGTTTATCTGACATCCAATCTGTTGATTTGGTCATAAAGGCCCAGATGAAGGGGAAAAACAAAGATCAGCTTGATCCAATACTATTATGTTTCCCAAAAAGTTTTTAATGGTCGACATTCATTCAACACTTTTTCTTATAATGTGGTCCACTCGAGATTGGGATATAACTCATTTTTTTGTAATATTATAAAATGATCTATAAAAATAGATGGACGGCATGGATGAAACACATACATCATGGTGGGGCCCACAGACCACCGAACACAAAAGTTGAGAGGGGTTACCCTCCATTAAAACATTCATAATTATTTTTTGGGCTCACATAGATGTGGTTCACAAATCTAGCCCATCCATTATGTGTGTGCCACTTGGATGAGGGGTCATACCAAGTTTCAGACGCATCCAAATTTCAGGTGGGGCCCCACCAAGTGCTTTTATATGTTTTAGGCATGTCTTCACATGATTTTAGATGGTATGGCCCACCAGAGTTCTGTATATGGCTGATTTTTGGGATATCCCATAATTTAAAGGGGACCCATCAAATGCACGGTGTTGATTTACGACACACGTCATGGTGGGGCCCACACAGCTCAACCTCATGGGGAGTTCCCAAGAGCTCGACGTATAGAACCTTTTCTATATATATATATATATATATATATATATATATATATATATATATATATAATATTTTATGTATTTGTTATATCGACACCGTCCGTCCATTTTGAGATATCATTTTAAGTCACGAGCCAAAGAATGAGACAGATAAAAATCTGTAGTGGACCCCACCACAGAAAACAATGGGAGGGTGATTCCCACCGTTGAAACTATCCTAAGGCCCATCGTAATGTTTATTTGAAATCCAACTGGTTCAAAAGTAATAAAAAAGAAAAAATGGTCGTGGGGCCATGCATCATGGTGGGCACCAACCACCAGCCAGTGGATAGTGTAGGGGGAGTAGCCAATCTGTTCCCCTTATTTGTGGTGTGGTCCATTTAATCTTTGAATATGATTCAATTTTTAGATAATTCTGTAAAATGATCTCGAAAAATGGATGAACGGTGTGTGTTGATCCCAAATTTTCGGTAAATCCAAAACTCAAGTGGACCATGCCACACAAAATAGTGTGGAATAATGATTTCCACCGTTGATACCTTCCTTGGGCCCACAGTAATGTTTATTTGCCATCCAACATGTTCATAATATCAAAAAGATATGAATGAAGGGAAAACACAAACATCAGCTTGATCCAAAACTTCTATCAAATGCACGGTGTTGATGTTCGATACACATCATGATGGGCCCCACAAAACTTACTAACATTAATTCTTAAAATCTCAGGGTGTCAATAAGTTGGGTCACAATTTTGACTAGAATATTTAACCCATTTTACATGTCTGGTCCACTCACTCTATTTTACTGATCATTACTCTCAATTTGACTAGTTACTCGCCCCGATCATGCTACATATAAGAAAGATATTGGGCAAACAAGCTTAATCAACAATTTGAGCGAATTTTGATTTAAACATCTGAAGTTATTAGTCTTCAATCTGGACTGATCAAATTGTCCAAAAATGGTTAAAGGTTGTTCATAATATCAAAAATATATGAATGAATAGAAAACACAAACATCAGCTTGATCCAAAACTTTTATGGCGCCTCCAAGAAATTTTAAATGGTAGAGGTTCAATCACACTATTTCCTGTGGTGTGGTCCACCTGAGCTTTGGATATGCTTCCTTTTTTTTTCTTTAGACCTCAAATTATTTGTTAACATGGATGAATGGAGTAGATAAAATAAATAAATAATAGTAGACCCCATAGAGTTTACTCTGATAAGGGTAAGGAATAACTCACTTAAATGTAGTAGATAGGGGTTTCCTTAAAACATTCATAATAATATATTGGGCCTGCCGAATTGTGATTCACATATCCAACCCCTCTTTCTTGTAGTGCCACTTGGACGAGGAATCAGACCAAGTTTCAACCGCATCCATGTTTGTATTAACTTATAAACAGATTGGATCTCAAATAAACATCGCGACGAGCCCTAAGAAGGTTTCAATAGTGGGTGTCACTATCCCACTCTTTTCTATGGTGGGTCCACTTGAACTTTGGATCTGCCCCGTCAATCAGATGCACCATTCCATGGTGGGCCACGAGCTTAAAAATAAAGTCAATCCATGACTTGGGTGGGCCACACCACATACTATAGTTGAGAGGGTTACCCTCCCATTAAAACATTCATAATCATTTATTGGGCCCACCTAGATGTGGTTCATAAATCCAGCCCATTCATTATGTGTGTCCCACTTGGATGAGGAGTCAGACCAAGTTTCATACACATCCAAAACTCATGTGGGCCCCACCAAATGCTTTTATATGTTTTAGGGATGTCTTCACATAGTTTTAGATGCTATGGCCCACCTGAGTTTCGTATATGACTGATTTTTGGACTTAAAGGGGACACATCAAATGCATGGTGTTGATGTTCTACACACATCATGGTGGGGCGCACACAGATTAACCTCATGGGAAGTTCCCATGAGGTGACCTTATAGTACCATTTCACTATTTAGGTAACTCCTTCATGGGTGTTACTCTAATAGTGTAGGGCCCACCTTGATATATTTTATGTATATCGACATCGTCCATATATTTTTCCATCATATTTTAGGATGTGATTTCAAATCACAAGAACTCAATAATCTCAGGTGGGCCATACCAATCAAAATAATGATGAATAACTATTTAAAACCTTTTGAAGGCCACAAAAGTTTTGGATCAATTTGATCTTTATAGTTTACCTTCATCTAGATCTTCTTTACATTATCAACAAGTTGGATTGCAAATAAACATTACTAAAACCTTACGATGGGCTCTTTATAATTTTTAATGGCGAGGTACTATATTATCATTCTTTCTAGTGGTGTGGTCCACTTAAGATTTAAATCTACACAATTTTTTATACCCGGCCCAAAAATGGGTTGGAGAAACGTATGGGTGGCAAGGATATACAACAAATCATCAAAATCTCACTTTTGTTATCTAACTTTTCAATTTTTCTTGTCAAAATAAAAAATCTAGTTTTCTTTCTTAAAAAATATATTTTTTTTACAATTTGTCAATTTTTTTCACAATTTTGTTTAATTTCTTAAATTTTCTTTTTCAAAATATCATTTTTTTAATCTCACTTTTGTTATATAACTTTTCAAATTTTCTTGTCAAAATGCAAAATCTAGTTTTCTTTTTTAAAAAATATATATTTTTTTCAATTTGTCAATTTTTTCACAATTTTATTTAATTTTTTAAATTTTCTTTTTCAAAATATCATTTTTTATCGATTTTTTTTTTTCAAAATTATCAACATTATTCAAAGTTCTTAATTTTACTTTTTCAAAATCTAGATTTTTATAAAATTACAGTTTTTTTTTTCAAAATTTAAAATTTTCTTAAACATTGTTAATTATTTTTCAAAATTTAAAATTTTCTTAAACATTGTTAATTATTTTTCAAATTTTAAAATTTTCTTAAACATTGTTAATTATTTTTCTAAGCTTCTCAACTTTTTTTTTTTTCGAAATTCGTTAGTTTTTTGAGCTTGGTGTTGGAACTGAGCATTAGAGACGGTTTAGAACCATCTCTAATAGAGACGGTCTTTGACAGTCTCTAATAGAGACGGTTTAGGACCGTCTCTAATAGAGATGGTCTTTAACAAGGCTATAAGATGGTTGAGGACTGTCTCTAATAGAGACAGTCTTTGACAGTCTCAGATTATAGGTAAAAAACGGCCAATGACCGTCTCGGATGACCGCCTATAAGAGGGTCAAGGACCGTCTCTAATGCGGACGGCCAACGACCGTCTCATATGACCGCATATAAGACGGTTAACGACCTTCTTAAATGATTTTTGGACGTTCAAATTTTTAAGACAATATTAAGGACGGTCAGGGGCCGTCTAAAATTTTAGAGACGGTTTATGGCTATCTCTAAAGTGTCTTTAAACCAAGCAATTTTAGAGACGGTCCAGAACCGTCTCGAAATCCATCCTTTTTTTTTCTTTTTTCACGTAGTGATAAAGTTTATCTTCCTTTGATATGTCATTCCATCATTCAGTTTCGTCTCCATCCAGGTCATAGTGATATAATTCCTCTATGTTTGGCTATCTTAGGCCTAAAATGATCTTTAAAAATGGATTAACGGAATGGATGAAACACATACATCATGGTGGGGCCCATGGAGCACCCAGGTTTAGATGGTAGATATTTAGATGGTGTGATTGATAAGTATGGTTTAGATGGTGTACTTTTAGCCTCGGCTAAAAAGTTAATTATAGCTTCACTTTCCTAGTAACCTAGGTTAAAAAAGAAAAAGAAAAGAAAAAGTAAACTTTTAACCTTCATTTCCTACCAACTGAGGCAAAATAGTAGACTTTTTGCCTCAATTCCTATGCAACTGAGGCTAAAAAGTTGACTTATAACTTCATTTTCTTAGCAATTGAGGTTAAAAAGTAAACTTTTAACCTCCATTCCTTATTAACTGAGGCAAAATATTAGATGTTAAACCTCGGTTCCTATGCAACTGAGGATAAAAAGTTGACTTGTAACTTCACTTTCCTAACAGCTGAGACTAAAAAGTAAGTTTTTAACCTCCATTCCTTACTGAGGCAAAATAGTAGACTTTTAGCCTTAGTTCCTATGCAACCGAGTCTAAAAGGTTAACTTATAGCTTCACATTCCTAGTAACTGAGGCTAAAAGTAAACTTTTAACCTCAATTTCTTACTAACCGAGGCAAAATAGTAAACTATTAGCATCGATTCCTATGCAACTGAGGCTAAAAAGTTGACTTTATAACTTCACTTTCCCAACAACTGAGGCTAAAAATTGAACTTTTAACGTTTATTTCTTACTAACTGAGGCAAAATAGTAGACTTTTAGCCTTGGTTCCTATGCAACTGAGGCTAAAAGGTTGACTTATAGCTTCACTTTCCTAGCAACTGAGGCTAAAAGGTAAACTTTTAACCATTTCTTACTAACTGAGGTAAAATAGTAAACTTTTAGCCTCGATTCCTATGCAACTGAGGCTAAAAAGTTGACTTATATAGCTTCAATTTCTCAGCAGCTGAAGTTAAAAATTAAACTTTTAACCTCCATAATTTCTCATTAACCGAGGAAAAATAGTAGACTTTTACCCTCAGTTCCTGTGCAATTAAGGCTAAAAAGTAGACTTTTAGCCTTGGTTCCCATGCAACAGATGCTAAAAAGTAAACTTTTAGCATTATTTTCCTAGCAACTAAGGCTAAAAAGTAAACTTTTAACCTCCATTTCTAACTAAGGCAAAATAGTAAACTTTTAGCCTCAGTTCCTATGCAATTGAGGTTAAAAAGTTGACTTATAGCTTCACTTTCTCAGCAATTGAGGCTAAAAATTCAACTTTTAACCTCCATTTCTTACTAACCAAGGCAAATTAATAGACTTTTAACCTCAGTTCATATGCAATTGAGGCTAAAAAGTAGACTTTTAGCCTCAGTTCCCATGCAACAGAGGCTAAATAGTAGACTTTTCATCTCGGTTTCTATGCAACTGAGGCTAAAAAGTTGACTTATAGCTTCACTTTCTTAACAACTGAGGCTAAAAGTTGAACTTTCAACCTCAATTTCTTACTAACTGAGGCAAAATAATAGACTTTTAGCCTCAGTTTCTTAGCAACTGAGGCGAAAAATGAACTTAATTTTAACCTCAGTTGCTTAGCAACCGAGGCTAATTAAAAACACATTTAGCCTCCGCTTTTTCAACTAAGGCTAGAAAATTATGGCTAAAGGCCTATTTTGTTGTAGTGCCTACAGTGGCTGGAGATGGCCTAAAAAATTCAGTGGTAGCCCACCTCACCCTCATTCATGATCCGGATTATTGAACTAATCAACTCTAAAATGGAAGGTGGATGCACTAAAAATTCAATGGTCCCATCCCTCCTTTAGTTGTGATCGAGATCATTAATTGGATTGGCCCTCCAATCGATAGTGGATGCCTTAAAAATATCAAAGATCCACAAATGATCGATGAATTCTATAGATTATGATAACCATCTAATAATTTTTTTTATCATTTTTATGTTAAATATGACCTATTGATGAATTTTTCTTTTTTAAATTTTAGGATGCTAATTGAAATGTTATGATTATTAACTTCTTGGAAAGAATCTATTAATATGGGGACCAAAGTGAGAAATGGTTTGGAGCAAAGCACATGGGTTGCAATTGTGCAAATTCAAAGTTAGAGCGTCCTTACTCTTGCTCCATTGGTAGATTCACAAGAGTTTCAACACTAAGTCAAGGGTTTTAGTGCCTATAGGTGGTGAAATCCCACTACTGCATGAATGTGTGGGTGTGTAAAAAAAAAAAAAGGTTAGAGGATACCCACACCCAAACCTATTATGCTTTGGCTAACTGTAAAGACCCATGGGCCATACCACATGGAAGGCCCACCCATGAACATCCCACCCAACATGATTTGACCCTTGATGGGCTAGGCATGATTTAAAAATAAGTCGAGTCCATCCCATCAATGCTCATTTACACCCCTACTAAAAGTGGACTATTAATAATATCAACGTATTTAGCCATTATACTCCTTGCATATGATGCACAATATTCTCTGATCTTCATCCCAACTTGGTCTTTTCATATTTTTAAAATTTGTAATTGACATCATATTTTGTTAGATATGATATATAGTTTGGGTTGATTTCATATGATAAGTCATTATACTCATTGCATCATATGCGAGTATAATGGCTATAATCCAATGATAATATTAATGATCCACTCCTAGGAGTGTAAATGAGCAGTGATGGGATGGGATGGGCTGGACTTATTTTTATATCATGCCTAGGTTATATAGTTGGGTTGATTCATATTGTGAGTTAATTAGTGGTGCCAATTCCTCTTTAATTATCTATCTATACATTTGAGAAATTGTGTAAAACAATATATGTCACGCCCCAAACTCAGAAACCGGACCCACGAAATTTTCGATCACTGAATCCGGTGCCGACAGCCTCCCTAGTACCTCATTCTCGGCTCCCAGCGAGCATACACCAGATTCCGATCCTGGGATCCTAGAAGGAGGATTTTCCAACTTACATTTATCTCGTAAGAAGCATAACCATAAGTTTACCCAAATCACAAAGGCAACATCATCATCACATATCCACTAATATAAACAGTTGAATACAGTGCTAAAAGGGAAATACATATATCGATAATCAAGCTCCATAAGTCTGTTGCATGCTTCAAGCTCCACGCTGCTGCAACCTAACGCCACCTGCACGCATCTATCATGCATAAGCTTATAGAAAGCTTAGAGGGTGGTGAAAGTGTGTGAGCAAGATAAGTACCAAGCACACAAATACGACGCCATAATCATATAATGTTGGAAATACTAGGAAGATCATGAATCATACAATATCAGAGTAAGTGAAAACATACTGGTAAGTCCACAAGTTATATAATATCAAAGTACGCAATGCAGATCATAATGAGCCAAATATCATATACTGCGGATGCAATGCAATATGCAAATCCTGTTAAGTCCGTCTAGGCCATATAAGTGCAAAAACATAGCAACCCAAAATGCCATATGCCGCGGATGTAATGCAATATGTAATGCGAATGAAATGGCCATGCTGGAGTGAAGTCGGGATGATAGTACGTAGTATCGCAGGCTATGGAGTCCATCATAAGGGAATTCTATCCAAACTAGTCCCATACCTAAATTTGGATAGTCAAATACAATGTAAACTCTTGATCTCAGGTTGGTCGCGCGCCCCAACTAAAATCCTGTCATTGCGAAGGTACATATAACAATTAGTTGTGCACCACTAGCCCGAGTGATATTGAATGCATGAATGAATGAGTAAAATGCTGAGTATACCACTCAGGCTCAGTAAGTCCACATATTAGTACCATACATCTCTGGGATCATCACCAGGGTCTAGTACACTCCAAACTAGATTGCCACCCCATCACGCATAACAAGGTGAGTGAAAGAGACCTTACTATCCACTTGCCAATATCGGGCCCAGCTCATCGATAGCGGATCCATTCCTTGGGCTGGTCAAACTCAACCTAGTTTTGTCTCCTTCTCTTAGGCGGGTAAGGCCATACCCCCTTTTAACTGACCACGACACAGTGGGAGACGCGGCTTAACGGTGTACGGCCCTCATGCGCTCATGTATCCACTCGGTCTAGACGTTGGAGCAACCTTTGAAACCAAGAGGGTTTAGAAAATTTCACCCAGAGATATCTATAGCACCCCTATAGAACAGATTTTCGGTGTCCCATCTGCCCATCCACGATATGCATGTGGAGGCTACGGCCCTGATGTCATTAGGGCATATGATGGTCATATCATAAAATGCAAGATGCATGAGTCATACCATCCAGTCATACATCAAACCTGCGCGTACCACATGCTCATGTGGATATCAGGCATACATATGATGCGGATGGGCATGGGTCGTGAAGCTATACTAAGCATGTTATATGATGATGGTGTACTTTCCTCATATCAAGGATAGGCCTAGACAACCTACTCATAATAAGAATGAGCCTCACAATGGGCCCAAAGGAAGTCACAATGTGGACATCTAACCATTATTGCCCATCAATGTAGACATTTAACTAACATCGCTCCCAAGCAGTGGCCCACATAAACATCATTACATACATTATAGTGAAATCACACATTACATCAGTCCGCACGTTTATCGCATTGGGCCTTACTCAAGGGCCACATATACATCACATTGGGCCTCACCATACGGGCCACAAATACATCACAAGGGCCTTATCAACTGGGCCACAAATACATCACAATGGGCCACATACTTGGGCCTAATACACATCATAATGGGCTGCATGACATGGGCCTAATATACATCACAATAGTCCGCATGACATAGGCCTAATACACATCACAATGGGCCTTACCATATGGGCTGGAAATACATCACAATGAGCCTCATCATATGGACTAGAAATATATCACAATAGGCATTACCAAATGGGTTGGAAATACATCACAATGGGCCTTACCAAATGGGCCAGAAATATATCAAGTGGGCCCCATCAATGGGCCCCACCAATGGGCCTCATATACATCAAGTGAGCCGCATCAATGGGCCTCATATACATCAAGTGGGCAGCATCAATGGGCCGCACCAATGGGCCTCATATACATCAAGTGCGCCAGATTAATGGGCAGCACCAATGGGCCTCAAGTGAGAGTTTGGATTACATTTAAAATCATTTCAATAATTGCAGGTGCAACATGTGTATCACTGTACACAATCATTCTATGGGGCACATGGTACTCTAATGATGATTAGCATTGTCCAAACATTATCCAGCACCATCCAGCACAATCTGGACGGTGTGGATGAAATAAATACATCATGGTGGGCCCCATGCTGTCAAAACAGATGGACGACCAGGGTAAAACACATATACTAGGGTGGGCCCCACTCCCTGAATGATGTGGATATAATAAATACATCAAAGTGTGGTCCACCATCCAGATCTGCTGGACGGTGTGGATACACCACATACATCAAGGTGTGGCCCACACTTGCTGACGTCAAGAACAGCAGCTATGGTTGCTGGCCGTCCAACAAATGGATGGCCCAAATGAAAGCAGATGGACGGTCATGAGATGAAATGCGTTCATCAAGCGGGGCCCACAGAACTTACTAACATAATCCTAGGAGCTATGGCTGCTAGTGGGACCCACTTGGACAGCGGTGTGGATAACATACATTCATCATGGTGGGCCATACACACACACGCCAGGTGGGCCACACACCTCATCATCAACAACATAAAAAAATGAAAGAGAGAGAAAGAGAGAGGGAGAAAGAGAGAACAGTGGAGATGGGAGGGACCCCGCCACTATGGGTCCCTCTAAATACAATGCATACATCAAGTGGGCCCTAAATAAAAAACCAAGATGATGAACACCCACCGTTGGATCTCCTCTTCTTTCTTTTGCCAATGCATGCCAAAGTTCCAATGAAATAATTCCAACGATTGAGATGGACTTTAGATGGTGGGATTAGGTGGTAGGAAGGTAGGCCACACTAGCTCTCTCCCATGGAGCTTGGATGGTTCTCTTGGGAGCTTGCTTGAAAATGGAAAAATGAGAGAGAGAGGAGATGAGAGAGAAGTGATGGGAGAGAGGGTTGGGGTGTACTTGACATGTATGGGTTATGTAAGAGAGAGAGTTGTACTTGGGGATGGGTGATTGATGGGATTGATTTGATTAGAGATTCTCTTGGATTTGCAAATGCGCGGCGAGAACTGAACGCGGGCCCACATCTCCTGGCCCAGGTATCACCTTAGCGTGTGAGACGCGGCGTCAGAACTGCGGCGACGATGCGGTCGCAAGGGTACAAGTCTTGGGTCAAGCCAACTCTGGAATACGGGATACGACTCAGGGTTACGCGCAAATGCTATCTACGCGTCGTGGGTCACTAGAATTTGACCGGGAGGACTGCGGAAGCCTACGGAACGGTACGGGGTAGGATACGGGTCTCACAATATATATTATCCAATCTAGTGACTCAAGTAAACACGTGTAATAAACTGATTTTTTTTATATATAGTAATTGGATTCAAAATTCATTTTTTTCCACGGGATGTTCTCCATGCAACTTAATATGTAGTTTTTGTTTTGAAGCACAACCTTTTACCCATGTGCCTTACCTTTAGCCCAAAGCCCAAAGCAAATTGGGTATATAAGGCTAGGTATCCTCTATTGGAATTATGGGCCATGTATAACATAATTCCATCAGTCAATGCAACAATTGATTTGGATCAAATGCTTGCCCATCAGGGTTTGACACATGCAGTTGATGGGTGCACATAGTTTTATGGGCATAAATTACGTTAGGCAACTCTAAATAGAGTTGTACTGGGAGATGGATTCTCTCCCAGTGACAAGATTAAGGAGATGTGGGCTTGGAAGAGTGCTACAATGGGGGGATCTTCTCATATCCTGTTTATAAGAAAGTGCTCGGTCCTTAAATGTACATATTACTACATGCACGTTTCTCTTCCCATTAGGGAATGGGAGAGCATAGGTGTTGTAGAGGTGAAGACTAACGAGATTTAATAATCTTGATAGATAGTGCAATGGCCGATCAAGATATGTATATAAGACGCTTGAAGAG
The DNA here is from genome assembly GCF_029962835.1 of Magnolia sinica. NCBI lineage: Eukaryota > Viridiplantae > Streptophyta > Magnoliopsida > Magnoliales > Magnoliaceae > Magnolia > Magnolia sinica. The sequence continues at coordinate 21,046,149 of NC_080582.1, read as the reverse complement.
CCCAGATTTGATGCTACTATCGATCATGGAATTCGTTGTGATTTATCCTATATATGGTATCAACGATGCACTATGCATCGATGTTGGGCATTGTTTTATATTTTAAGAGATAATTTTCATACTTGATTGGAGGTTTTTGGATCTTGGCAACAAACATGAAATTCGAATTGAAATCTCTTGCTGTCACCGAAATCCAATGAGCGCCATGTTTGGCCGACGACTGAAATCAGATGTGATTTGGTAATCTCGAACCCTATTCATCGATCAAACCATAGACCCTGAGACTCTGGCTGAAGCTCTGTTTTTAAAAACCCTAGCCGTCTTTGAGATAGGGAAGCCTTCATTGTCGGCCAGAGCAGTGGAACGAGGGGCCATTGTTGGTATTCTATCATAAAAGGGAGAGGTTTGAAATCCTGACCGTGTGGACAACTAATCACTACCGACCCATGGCAGATTTCATCCTCCTCAATGATCACCATAGTCATTGATTGTGGATAATCTAATTGTGCAGCATTGTCATTTATATAAAGCTTGGCATTAATTAAGCTTGTTGTATCCATTAATGGCGGTACCAAGCTACATAAGTCACAAACCATTAACAACTTGATCTAAAGTGACAACAGCCATGGTTGTCCTCATCAAACCTTCAATCTTCTTCCATGTTGATGATGAACCTTGCAGTGGCGTGGTTGCATTGTGCTGTCCAAATCGATCCCTGGGGATGGAGATTATGATGGTGATGCTGCTTGATTCAGGCAAGTGGCTACAGGTTCTAAATAATTGTGGTCCTGCTGCACCCACCGGAGTCCACGATTGGTGGATGGGTTTCTTAGGAAGATGGTGTTGTAAGATGGTGGCTGTCTTTCATTTTTTGCTTCAAATGAGGCCCTAAAAGGGCATGTTGTGCTTTAACATAGGGTGCCCAAGTGGGATCCACAGTCATTAAGTGGTATCCATAGTGGGCCAGGTGAGATCCATGGTCATCAAGTGGTATCCATAGTGGGCCAAGTGGGATCCACGGTCACCAAGTGGTATCCATTGTGGGCCAGGTGGGATCTACAGTGAGTGAGTGGGATCAACACTAGTTGAAGGATCCACAGTGCCCACGTGCAATCCCCAATAACAAATCTTAAAGAAAAACATATTCACAGTATGTATTCTCACCTCTATCCACTATATCAGTTGCACTCCCTTCAAGGAAAACTTGAAATTTTTAAAATTGTTCAGCAGAATAAAGATTATCGTCGGATTAAAGGTAATGTCACCTTAAAACATTGCCGGAATGTCACCTGAATGAAGATATTGTCACATAATTATTGGAGTGGGTCCTAAGGAGGTAAAAGCAACGGTCTTAGCTGCTTTCTTCCATGGTGGTGGTGGTGGTGGTAGTGGTGGACTTCAATCCCTACTGTGTGGTCCACCTGAGATTTTTATCTACTTCCTTTTTTGGACCATGCTCTAAAATAAGCTGGATAAATAAAGGGATGACGTGGATATACAACACATACATCCAAGTGTGCCCCACAATCAGGACCTTACCCACTTGGTTGGATCTTGGTTAGCACTTGACCTACATACATTGTGAAGGAGCGATCGTCAATTTAGAAAGATAAATCATTAGAGAAATCATCAGAACCCTGGATAGGCTGTTCAGGCTCCGCTCATCACTTCTAAGAGAGGCGAGATGTATGTTTACTATGGACAAAGAAGACATGAGAACCTTTCGTTGGGGACAGCGATCCCAGCCATGGAGTTTATTTCCTTACCCTGTTCCAGCCTTGTACTGTAGTTTGTCGAGGCTCATAACACATCTGCACTCTCTATCATAGCATTTAGTTCGTATCTTTAAGACATTTTCTTGAGGCATATGAAGAGTCATTTTGTGTTGCTTTGTAGTGGGCTCTAATTTACTAATGATTTGCGATATGGCGTTGGGGCCAGCAGCTCCTCTATGCCCTCCATTAGTAGTTGCAGCTTCTCTATCAGCTATGCGATATGGCAACTTGTGCCGGCAGAGTCTCCAGAATCGTTTGTAACAGCTCACCTTGTGTCTGAATAGGTCCATGCCCTGGGCAGAGGCAACGTATTTCTTCATTTCCCTGCCATAGTCTATTGTTGTAGCCAGCCCTGAACAGGCTGTTTTTGGTCAGGTTCTTGCTGTCAAGCGATGGTCTCTTTGCTTCTCTAGGTGGATGGGGGAATGTTGTTTTACTTCGCTTTTGTCATTTTCATCATATCTATAGAGGATGGACAGTCGTTGTTTGAGGAGATGTTTTCTACCTCTTCTCATGGGAGAGGCAAGCTACGAGTTCACATCCAGCTCCTTGTTGATCTATCACTGAAGTTCCTCTAAGTGGGAGGAGAATGATGTTTGCAGGTGATTGACAGTGGGTCTTTTAGCGATTTTTTGTGATGTTGCATTTTCAAGTTAACGAGTTTGCTTGCTTTAAGTGACTGCTGAGCTTGTTAACTATTCTTGATGATGGTTGTTTGAATTTAAGGGTTGGGGTTGTTGTCTAATGTGGCTAGTGTTTTATACTTGTTGTGTTGGCCTCCAAGCATCCTACTTAATCCATCTTTGTTTTATGGACACTGCTAGAGGCTGCTAGTATTGTCAAATAACCACTTTCTCTAAAAGCTCAAGCTGTCAGAGTGTGGTGTATTAATGTATATCAAGGGATTTTATCACTTCAACACCATACTGACAAGGGTGGAGGGACACTCACACCATAAATAGGCTGGGCTTAATTTCTCAGTCCCTAGGTTAGACCTGATTTTTGTGACCCCCGTGGGAGAATAATATATTAGTGAGGCATATTTGCTACTCTCGAGATTCGAACGTAAGACCTTCCTCTCTAATACCATTAAGAAAGGCTGACTTGATATCTAACTAAAAAACTTGCCAACTTCTTTGAGCCGCCAAAGCCAAAGCAGTTCTAATAGTATCAATTTTAGAAACCGATGCAAAAGTTTCAAAGAAATCAATACCTAGCTATTGTGCATATCCCTTTGCAACCAGACGAGCTTTATGCCTTTTATAGGGACCCATCAGAATTAAACTTTGATTTGTATATGCATTTGAGTCCAATAGCTTCTTTACCGGAAGGCAAATCCACCAATTTCCAACTGTTGTTCTTCACAATTGCTTCAATCTCTTCGTTCATCGCTTAACACCATTCCTTTTTTGTTACTAGATCTTTAAAACAAGTGGGCTCCATAGCAAAATAAGCAGATTCACATGAATCATATATATCGGCAAGACTTCTTTCCCTTCTAGGAGTTAAATCAGAACATGAACTGGATGACTCACTAGAATTTTGCAGAGGATTCACAAGAGCAGGTGGTTCAAAAGAAGAGCTTTCATCTTGTACACATAAAGGAACATGTTCTTCACTTTGCCACTTACAAGCATCATTTTTATTAAATATTACATCTCGGCTTATAATTAATTTTTTAGAAATAGGGTCATAAAGCCGATAGCCTTTTGTCTCCTCACTATAGCATATGAAGATGCACATCGTGCTTTTGTTATCTAACTTTTGCCTTTTTTTAGAAGGTACAAATGCATAGGCTATAGAACCAAAAATCTTTAAATGACTTACCCCAGGTTTCTTTCCGCTTCATGCTTCATAAGGAGTTTTTCCTTTCACTGCTCTTGTAGGAAATCGATTGATCAAATATACAGCTAGTGAAACAGCTTTTGCCTAGTAGTTATTTGAAAGGCCTTTGTCTAACCATTGCAATTACTAATGAAGCTGAGTATATTGCCGCTACAATGACTGCATGTCAAGCAATTTGGCTCCGGAGGATTTTATGTGATTTGAACAAGAAACAAAATGATGCGACATGGATGTTTTGTGATAACAGGTCTACCATTGAAATTACCAAAAATCCAGTACATCAAGGAAGAACCAAACACATCAAAATTCATCATCACTTCATCCGGGAAGTCGTTGCTAGAGAAGAAATGGTGCTAAAGTATTGCAACACTGAAGATCAATTGGCAGATATTTTCACAAAAGCCTTAGCAGAAGAAAAATTGAAGAAATTCCGCTATATGATGGGAGTACAGCCACAAGTTTGAATTAAAGGGTTGTGTTAGATATAATTCAAATTGAGTCCATGTATTTTGGTATTTTTGAATAAGTCAAAACCTATAGGTCCAGGTGTCTAGTGTGTTAGAAATGTTCAAAGTTTCTGTTACTATTCTACAGTGGTTGTTGGGATAAGTTAGAAAAAAAGTAGGATCTGGTTATGCAAGCTACAGAGTCTATTTAAGTGGTTTTTCATGTATTAAAAAAAGTGTGTGTGTAATTAATATTTTATTGAAGTTTCTTAAATCTGTCTCTTCCATCTGTATTTCCTACAGTTGTGGTATCAGATCAAGGTTAGATTAATACTTATAGAAGGCAACAAAGCACTAGCTGGGTAAGTGATTTTATTGTTCTTCCTCAAGCATCATGGCAGGTAATATGAATACAGTTAGTGGATCTCAGCTGAATGTTCCCATCTGCAATGGTAGTACTTATCCATTTTGGTGTATCAAGATGAAAACTCTATTTATTTCTTTTGATTTGTGGGATTTAATTAAAAATGGATATGGAGATCTTGTTGAACAAGAGAGAGAGAAATGGTAAACTCGTTCTGCTTGTTTTGCGCATGTATAGACCAGGCAAGCATAGGGATTGTTGAGAGATGGGGCTGCTTCGAGAAGCTTGCAGCCCCTGGCTTGAATTTCCTCAACCCATTCCTTGGCCAATGGATCGCTGGCATCCTCTCCACCCGCCTTAGCTCTCTCGATGTCCGTGTCGAGACCAAGACCAAGGATAATGTCTTTGTACAGCTACTTTGTTCCATTCAGTATCGGATAGTCAAGGAGAACGCCAATGATGCATTCTATGAGCTGTAGAACCCCAAAGAACAGATTCAGCCTCATGTGTTTGATGTTGTCTGAGCTCTTGTCCCAAGAATGACATTGGATGAACTCTTTTAGCAAAAGATTGAGGTAGTAAAAGTTGTCACGCCCCAAACCTGGAAATCGGGCTCACAAATTTCCTGATAGCTGAATCCAGTGCCGACAGCCTCCGTAATACCCCATTCTCGGCTCCCAACGTGCATACGTAAGATTCTAATCCTGGGATTCTACAAGGAGGATTTTCCAACGTACATTTGTCTCATAAGAAGTATAACCACAAGTTTACCCAAATCACAAAGGCAACATCATCATCACATATCCACTAATATAAACTTTGAATACAGTTTTGAAAGGAAAATACATATGTTAAATAAAATCAAAGCTCCAGAAGACAGCTGCACGCTCTAAGCTCAACGCTGCTGCAACCTAACACCACCTACACGCTTATAGAAATCTTAGTGGGTGGTGAAAGTGTGTGCACACGGTAAGTGTCAAGTAAGCAATATCAGAGTAATCAGAGTAAGCAAAAATACTGACAAGCTCATAAATCATACAATATCAAAAATACTGGCAAGTTCATAAATCATATGATACCAAAGTAATGCGAAAACATGCTAATAGGCCCATAAATACCATCAGCCTTATCCAAGCTATACGATGCAAAAATATAATAACCAATATCATATACTAATGAAGCAATGTAGACCAGCTATGCAATGCAGAGACAGTAAGCCAAATACTATGTGCTGAGGATGCAATGCAATATGCGATGCGAATGAATTGATCAAAGCTGGAGTGTGAAGTCGGGATGATAGTACGTAATATTGCAGGCTATAGGGTCCATCACAAGGGACTTCTATCCAAAATAGTCCCATATCCTAAATTTGGATAGCTAGACTCAATGTGGTAAACTCCTGATCTTAGGTTAGTCGTGCACCCCAATCGAAATCCTACCCATTGCGAAGGTACATGTAACAAATAGTTGCGCACCACCAGCCTGAGTGGATAGTGAATGGATGAATGAATGAGTAAGCAACTCCTATTTAATAAGTCCACGTATCAATACTGTACATCTCTGGGATCATCACCGGGGTCTAGTACACTCCAAGCTGGCTACCGCCCTAGCCGGCCGCGTAGCCTAGCAAGTGAAAAAGACCTCACTACCCGCCTGCCAGTAGTATACCAATGCCTACCCAGCTAGTCGATAGCGGACCCATTTGGAAGCTGGTCAAACTTAGCCTAGCTTACAGCCCCCTCACTCGGGCGAATAGGGCCACACTCCCTCCCAACCGACTACGACATAGTGGGAGATCCAGCCTACTGATATTCGGCACTCGTGCGCTCATGTATCCACTCGGTCTAGACGTTGGGGCATCTCCTGGCCTTGGAGGTTTAGGGACTTTCACCCAAGGACATCCAAAGTGCCCAGATGCTCGAACCAAATATTTTCGGTGTCCTATCCGGTCATCCACATGCCTGTGGAGGTCACAACCCTAATGTCGCTAGGACGTATAGTAATCACAATTATACAATGTAAGATGCATGAGTCATGTAGTCCATTCATGCACCAATCATGCGCATACCGTGCACTCATGTGAGATCATCTCCGCCTATCAGGGAGTATCATGACAACCTACCCAATGACATATGCAATGGTCAACCACATCTCATAATAAATATGCAGATAATGCGTCTGGGCATGTATCATGATGCTATGCTGTCACATACTCATAATCAGTATCAATAACCGGCATCAGCAATCAGCCTTGACAATGTAGACATTTAACTAACATTGCTCTCAAGGAATGGCCCACATAGAGCCTAACATACACTACCAGAAAATGGGGCAAAGGCTACGGATAAAAACTGTAGCCATAGACCTATAGCTACGATTTTAGTCCATAGCACGATCGTAGTCGTAGGTGCCATAACAATAGGTCTAAAACCTATGGCTATGGATTTAATCTGTAGCGATAGATCCAAATAGCTACAAATATAATCCGTAGCAACTATTTCTGTAGTGAAAAGTACATACAGCTATGGATAATTTTTGTAGTTAAAAGTAGTGCCGGATCCGTAGCAATATGCTGAATTTTATAAAAGCTGCGGTTGTTAGATTATCAACTACGATCAATATCTGTAACTATTTCCTACATTTTAAATATATATATATATATAATCGTTCATTCATTCAATTACATTCAATTAGCACCTAGATAATCATTCATTCATTCAATTACAAACATTCAATTACAATCAATAAAAAAATAATAAAAATAATAATAATGCTGAAAATACAAATCTTGGTGAGTCTATGTGCACTCGTATATAGCCAGCTTGTACATCCTTCATCCTGGCCTTTGGCTTCATTAGAAAAATTTGCTCGACTCCACCCTGAAATTTCAATGATAAAGAATTGAAAGAGAAGATAGATTTTGATGGTATAGTATTTTTTTCACAAGTAAATAGGCCTTTTTCAGCCGTCAGCCCATCACCTACATGAAGAATCAAAAACTGATTGTTGTCCAAGTCCACTCCTTTTCCTTTCAATTTCTTAGTGACCTCTGTAAAATTACTTCCAAGATCATTTATGTAGTACGTTGAAGAGTTGTCTCGAAATGCAATTCTAGTAATGACAAAGTCACTTCCTGCAACATCTTCATATGTTCCATCATCCTACAAATAGTCATGACATTCATAAATCAGAAAAACCACTGGGGAAAAAAAAAGACAAAGTGAAAGAAGTGCATCATGTATGACCATTTTCTTTTTTTTCTTAATGAATTAATAAAAACTCAAAGAGGAATGAAATTGATACAAAAGGAATGGTCTCACCATATCAATTATCTCCTGAAAGGGAACAGAAACACCTGCACTGTCCAAGTTTTGGTGATTGGTGATTGGTAGAACAAAAAAGTTGTGACCTGAAGGAAAAAATAAAAAAGAAATACACAGTTCAGCTTGAACCCTATGAGGAAACAAATGTTACTATTTTCATTTATGATTTTCATACCTTGCTCTACTGAAAAACACATTTCCATCCTCTACCTTCATGGTGGCATGCAACAATGATTGGATGATGACTGACTTGTCTCAAAGTAAAATATCAAGTTAATTACCTCCTTGACTCAAACAAGTAAAATAGATAACTGGACTAACTAATTTTTTTTTCATGCCTTTCTCCATTAATAGCAGATCTCTCATTCTCCACAAGCACATCTTCAGATTTCAACAATATAATGTACGGATCTATGGCATGCATACAAGTGGCAATAGAATCAAGCTAGGAAAACTAAATGTACATATAGATGAATAGATCCAGAAACATACATGCTTCAATAACAAAATAAACCGCATCATCTTTTGAGTATTACAAATAAACCACAATCCCATAATCATGCTGCCAGGATGAGCTTAACTGTTGATTTATGAAGCTGAATGCGAGCCATTGAAGTTCATCATTTTAGGCTCTGTTTGGTTGCCACTTCAAAGTGATTTCATCTCATTTAGTTAACAGTATTATGTATTAGAGATCATAGTTTAGTTATGTAAATTATGGGTTATCAAGAGTTTTTTATCCTTATGGAAATCTCTAATACACAATTAACGTTAGGATGCCTTTGGTTGCACCAATTAAAATTTCACGATATTTCACCATGAATCAGTCCAGTTTGGTGAAATTTTTCATGAAATTTGGTGCAACCAAATACACCCTTATATAAAATGAGATGGACTCATTTTTAAGTAGCAGCCAAACAGGGCCTTATCCATTAAAACTAGAATGGCATATGGCAGCTTTTTTTTTTTTTTTTTGGCCTGAAATTCCACCGATTGGATTATCTTAAACACTCAATCAATTGCCTACATTTTGGTCATTATCCATGCTACATAGAAAATGTCTATTTCACAATCATTATCACCATAAACATCTCATTTCAGTAATGCTACATGAGGAATACCAAATACAGCACTGGTTTTAAAAGAGAAATATAAAGAACAGTTAATTTGAGTCTTAATGGAGATAAACAAGACCTCGAGCGATCCCTACGATGATCTTGTTTCGTCTTTCCCAATTAAGTTCTAGGCATTTGATTGGATCAAATAGAAAGGAGTCAAGGCTGGTGTTGTGAACGTATTCGTAGACAAGCATCTTCTCTTTTCCTTCCAAGCAACAACCCAAAACCTTACAAGGTTCCTGTGCAGAAGCTTAGCAACCAACACTACTTCATTTCTAAGCTCTTCCACTCCTTGCACTGGTGTCCTCGACAACCTTTCACTTCTATTTCCTGACCATCCATTAGCTTCCCCTTGTAAATGGGACCGAAGCCACCTTCACCAAGCATGACATATGGCAGCTAAAGCAAGCAAAACATAGCAGAGAAGACAGATGTTTGGAAGGACCATCGAGTGTTTACAAAGGTTGTCCATAGCGGAACATTTAAAAAAAAAAAATTATAACAATCATTCATTCATTTATTCAATTGCCTAGGTCACTAACAAATGTAGGAATCAATACCGATCTGCAGGTTATTTACTAATACCAGCAGTGTAGATGACTGGCTGCCACGTCATGAATGGACATGTCTGATGGTTAAACCAAGAGTACTTTCATACCTGATCCTTGCGAACTGATAAAGCTCTTGGAGCATCCTTCACATACTCCTCCATGGCTGTGAGAAATGATGTTGGAGGCTGCATTATTAACAAGTAAATGGCCCAACGCCTTGAATTGATCAGAGATAAGCTGATGACAAGTGTCGTCAAAGTCTTGGTAAGAAGTGTTTCAGAATAAGAAGAAAGAAATAGCTATTCTAAGAGGCATCACTATAAAATTGAAACCTGCTCAATCTTGATGAACTTTTCTCCACGCCCAAGATCAAGGCTTTTACATATTTCATAAAACTCAGACAACCTTTCAGCCTATAGCACACAAGTAGCTTAAGACATGCCGAATAGGCAAAAAATTCCTCCCAACTTAAATCAGCATGCAGTGAATGATCAAGGACATAAGGATAGTTTGGATATGAAGAGTAAGTACCTGCTGCCCTACTTTCCTGTATATTTCAAGGGCTTTGATAGCGTGATGTCGTTGCATCTCAAGAACAGAGGATAGTCTGTGTACATGAGAGAGAGAGAGGGAGAGGCATACAAATGAAGACTATTAGTGTTTCTTCGGATGAGTAGAATGACATGACTTTTGGGCCAACTCATCTCTATGTTGGGCCCCCCATGATGATAGATGTTGTAGATGTCACACAGATTTCATATTCATTGTTCAGTTCAGTTCATTTTCAGTATTGCAGTTTTAGGTCCGTGAGGTGTTTAATGAATCTAATTCACTAAATTCACTTCATCATTACCCTCTTCAATTTGTGGTATTGATTTTCTATGTTTTCATACTCAATTCATCATTTTTCGAATCTAATTTTCACAAACTGCACTAGATCTCATTACATGTCTTGAGTTCAAGTCATCTTGAGTCCAACCTTTGACCGTTCCTATGAAATGAAGCCATGTGAGCATGGGTAACCTGACATGACGAACTTTGGAGTTTTTAACATGGGTAATCTGCCAATTCAATTTGCTCAATCTAGTACAAATGGCAAACTGTTTGCATGGAACTATTCATGGTAAATTTGCTAATCTACTGCAAGTATATAAAGAAATTCTTACATTTAAATAAATGCCACGGTGTTTTGCCCAAAACCTCATACATCTCAAGGTCATGCAGAAATTCTGGGTCAAATGCAAACAAAAACAATCACGGATTACAAGTTTAAAGGCACAAAGCTGCTTGTGCAGGGATGTCAAGAGGGAATGTCACAACCTGAATATTTGGGACCAACAGCAAAATTCGATCTATAACTCTGCACCCATTGAGACTACAGAAAGTTTGTTCATCAGTGTTCTGAAGTATCTGTTAACTGTCTATATCAAATTCAGCTCATTCAGATTTTGTTCCCTCATCATGTGAAGTTCTGTGTTGACTCACACTATGTAGCTGACTCAAGTTTGAAGTATATTTCATCCCTATCACAATGATGGATTTGGGATACCGTGCAAACTAGCAAGTACTAGAGAGCTTCACATTCTCAAGGGGATCATCTATTGTGGTGATGTTAAATAGTATATACCCAACCATTGTGCTTCATACATTGAACTTAAGCAGTGAAAAACAAATTAAAAAGAAAAGATAACCAGCTAAAAAATTTGTGTAAGAAGAACAAAACAAGTAAACAAATTAAAATTTTAGAATCCCTAGGAATAATGACGAGTAAAATGATATTACTACCCAGAAATTTAAGAATCTCCATAAATAATAACAAGCGAGTAAAATGATATTGCTATTTGAAATTAACATTCGCGCAAATTAGAGGAGACCAAAATAAGTGCTGCATTGAAATGAATGACACCCTACTTCATCAAGAAAAAGAAGAGTACCATCAAGTACCTTTCCAAATGCTAATGGCAGCATCAATATTCATGTCCTGTTGATAAAGAAAAGAATCCATGTGCTACTCTAAGGTTTCCAAGAAGAGAGCTGTTCCCCGCAACCTTCTCATTCATTAATTTGTAGACAAGTCATTCTACTCATTATCCAATGGCCTAACTCAGATGGCAGCGTGAAGGTCTAATGCGGTAGCATTACCAAAGATGAAGCAAACATGGTTTTAAATTTAGCTCATTCAGATTTTGTACCTTCATCATGGTTTTTCTTCCTCTCTGCTACAAAGAAATGGGAAGAATATGAAGGAGATTGGCCTTAAATGATGAATCTGAAAAACCCAAGATCTAAAGCATCTCAGGGTGTTTTTTTTTTTTTTTTTTCTGCTCAGCTGAGAAAATAAAATAAAATACAAAACTAAAGTAAATAGTTATTTACAGAATATGTAAGGAATGTGGGTTTTGAAATTAAAACTAGCATACAGTCCTAATTCAGCAAACGAGTCCCCACTAATCAGAGGTCAGGATCATTCAACCAAATTGATGATCTTGTATCATTAATCTTCATTGCATCTATTGGTAATATCTCATTAGGTAACTTACGTTTAACCTGCTCTTTTCTCCGCTCGTGGGTCTTAAAAGATGCATAGTTTTTTTTTTTTTTTAATTACTGCATTTCATTAATGCTGGGAGGGCAAAAAGAAACTGCACTAGCCATGATCTAGGCTCTGAGGTTCTACTATTAAAAGCTAAGTCTCATGAAGTCATAAATTGAGTTTGCATTGAATAATCAATCATTCTTCCATTCAAATTAAATAAATTAACAATTAAAGAAGATGTTACCGAAAGCCATGAAATAAATGAATGAAAATCTCTAATTTTTAGATCCAATCGCCATGCACCCAGACATAGAAGAATTGTTCTGCATGTATGACCCACATCAATTCACAATAATGAAACTATTTACCATATTTAACATAAGATAACATGAAGCTAAATAATCCAAGATAAAAAAAAAAATGAATAATGAAATAAATGTTATGCGAGCCACACGAAACAACAGTAACTAGGAACTTCCTACAAATGTTTTTACAATATCTTGACCTTTTGTGCAAAATGCACACATCTATTGTACTCAAAAGTAGTAACCAAAGAGGAACTACGTGAAGTCACAGGTTATGATTCCTCAGAGGGAAGTCCAAGATCATAGCATAGCAGGCAAATGAGCATCCCACGGTCCTTGTTTGGAATAGATCCAAACAGGCCCCTACGCTTTTCATCCTCTCGGTGCTCTTTTCGGCCCCTATACATCCAAACAGGCCCTTATACGTCCAAACATGCAAACATCTCCATCAACCACACAAGCAAATAGCATCACCAACCACAGAGAATATCCTTCCACACATCAGACCAAATGAAACAAATGCAAATGCCACTAGGTGCATGGAAACAAATGCAGCATTTTCTTGATAGCTTTTAAAAAGAATGCACCTTTTCAGTGATTTTATGCATCATCTGGACAAGGAACTCTTTAAAACATGCTTTTCAAAAATAAGAATTTTAGTGGAATCCACACCAAAACATCAGCTTCCGCATCGAGAAATTGTGAATTTCGAAGATAACATCTTTTTTCTTCTTCCCTTTTTCTTTTTAATAATTTCAGTAGGGCCTTTACCAAAAGAGAAAGAAAGCCTCCAAAAAGGATAAAAAGTGAGCAAGCATGCTGGGTATTCAAAACAAGATAAGTTGGAGATCATTTACAGTACTGACACATTGCCTAAGCAACCCTGCCTGAGGAAATGCCACTGAAACAGAAAGTAAAGTGTGGATTAGTGAGTGAGATGACAAAGAACAATTTAAGCACCTACCCTGAAACCTGGAGGTGGAAGTGCATACAAACCCCCAACATTACCATAGCTAGGTTGTTGCAAAAACAGTAACATAATGCACATCAGGCATTTCAGTATCAAATCTAATGATGGTATTTCTTATTTCTTTTTCTTTTTTTTTTTGTCTTTTATGAAGGTTGAAATAATAATGCCATAAGACTTGTGGGTGAATATGAGTTGACACCATCATTTCCACTATGAGTTAAAATGCCTCAACATGGTATATTTCAGTGATAACATTCAATTACAGATATCTATAATTTTCAACAACAAATTTTAGAGAGCTTTACTAAGCCCACATGCATATACAAGTCAGCTAATGCACAAGCCACCACTTATGCTAGCTTGGCACATAGGTTGGCTTCGGCTGTATTTCCTTAATCTAAAACTGCAGCAGATATTATCTAATAGACTCAGAAAGTTGTGATCTAACAATTTTAGAAAACATTCCTTTGACAGGAAAAAAGGCAACACTCTTGGTTGACATAAGGTGTTTCACATGCCGTACAAACCCAAGAAGTAATATATGTAATGTTTCTTGCTTTATAGCATTCCTTGAAGGCTAATGGTTCAAAAATCAATAACCTTCAAAGAAAGATCTCACGTCAACAAAATTTTCAGCTAATACTATATCAATGAGATTTGTCATCAGCTTCACCTTGAAACATAAATAAACAAGTAAAAGAAATATAAAACAAGGAACAAAAAATCCCTTTTAAAAAAAAAAAGAAGGGAAAGCATGAATAGTAAATAAATGAAAGATCTATAGAATGGAAGCAAGTTAGGCATATGTAATAGCATGACACCCAATCATGACATCAAATTTCTCTATACTTTTATGTGCAGAGACAGTAATGCAATACCATCTGGATGGTAACCAGTTGCTATAGAGTCTAAGATGGAAAAGGAAATTCCTTTTTTGGGCCTTAGAAAAAAAATGTCCCATTTCAATATATTTAATGTCAAGCACAAATGCAACACACACTTAGGATGTGTGCTATTTGGGATCCCAAATGTCCATCATATGATCCCACGAGTCCATGTGTCCTTATCCAAAAAAAAAATAAAATTATCCACTCATCAGGTGACACATGCCTTGCAAACAAAATGCTAAACATTTACGAAAACTAACCAGCTAGTTGGAGAAGGTTCTTACTTAATCAACTACTTCAACTCAAAACAAATCATTTCTGCAATCAAATATATTATAGAATTAGAAATAAGAATCTGTGAGGGACAAAACAGAAACTTCAATTACATGAAAGGATACAAAGCATCATACCACTGCAATTGAAGGTCAAACAATAAGCGTTTTCCTATAAATGACAGATGATACAATCCAACTTATCCATTAATGTTTAAAAGGGAAAAAATCAATCCAACTTATCCATTAATGTTTAAAAGGGAAAAAATCAATCCAACTTATCCATTAATGTTTAAAAGGGAAAAAATCTGTCTTGCACACACCATTGCTCTAATTCACCTAACCCAAATTTCACATATTGAAGAAGAAGAAGAAGAAGATGACGACGATGACGACGACGAAAGAAGAAGAAGAACATTCAGCATTGACAACACTCTCTATCCTAGCAGTGTTTAAATGAACAATTAACATAATCTAGGAAAAATGTTAAGATATTAAAGAAACATAACAATTAGCATAAGATGTGTGATGAAACTAGAAAGCATGTGGACTTTAGAAAAAATGAAAACTATGTAATGGGGATGGGAGAAGTTCAAGAGAGAGAAATGTGCTGAACCATGATCTATGAAGCAGCCTAGCTATATTGTCAAAAATCCCCTGTGCATCATCCTGCCAAAAATCTCGAAATCCCTCAAAATGAGAATAAACAGATGCCCATTTAAGAAATTCATGTATTTGACACTGTCCAATAAAAAAAATCTCTGATTTTAAAAAGTTACCAGCAAGATTGCTTAAAGAACATGTATAAGCTCTTGATCTTGATAGACTATATTGTCATCGAATTTTAGCTCAATGTTGAAGCCCTGGTTTTTAGTACATGGTGGGTTTCTTCAATGAGGGCCCAAAAACTGTAATCGCATTTGGATACAATTTTGAATTCAATTGCAATTACTGGTCTAGTAAATCAAGGAAAAGAAACAAAAAATAAAATCCAAATTGGCATTTTTCTTCAATTAGGACCCAAAAAGCACAATGGTATTACCTATCAAATTAGACATAAAAGAAACGTAATTGCAATATGAGGGCGATCTCTTTTTTAGTATAATTAATTTCATCTTTGATTAAACTGAAATTTCATATCCAAACAGGGCATGAGCAACTTACTAATTTCAAATTATGTTGATGATATGCTGGTGTAAGTGGGGCTTGGTCTAAGCACTCAAAAACCCAAAATCTACTAAACAGGTAGCCAATTTTGGGGAGCCAATTACCAGAGCATTGCCAACTCTTTCACGTATAGACTACGGAGTTTGAACATGCGGGCTTCATTATCAACAAATTTACAGCATTTTCCTGTTAGAATCTGGCAATTGCATGGATATCGTTAAACCCTAGTCAAGATCAAATAGATGAAGTACATTAGAAAAAAAATCAACCGAAGGAGAAAATGAAAATGGCTAATCGTTGTATAAGTGGTGATGGACAACTTCACTGTCCTTGCAGATGAGATTCTTTTTACAAATCGCTCTTCAACTACAAAACATGGATGGATTCACATATGGGAATGAAATGTAACTAAACTAACTCAGAATGATGTGCATTTTCAGATGAACCATTCTTCATCCATGTAACCATCTCTGGTACATGGATTCCATCCTTCAAAAAAGGAAAACATATAAAACACTAACTCTAGAAACAAAGGAAGGGAAAAAAAAATAATCAAATACCTGTCTGAGGATTCTTTAACTTCTTCAGCAATAGAGAAATGGGGCTGGAAGTAGCAGCAGGGGTAGGCAGATTTGAGGGGAGTTTATCCTCTACGGCAGCAGCAGTGAGATCGAGTTGGGATTACGATTTGGGTAGGTGATTTGAGCAGGGGTTGCAATTTTGACAAGGGCAAGAGCTGTTATTTGGAGAGGAGCTTCACGGCTTCATTGGAGAGAGAGGGAGGAGAATGAGATGCTGAAGATGCATTGGAGAGAGGGATGAGAATAAGAGAGATGGAGTAGGTGAGGTAGGGAAAAATGAGAATCAAGAGCAAAGATTGGGAGAGAGAGAAAGAGAGAGATAGAGAGAGAGAGAGGGTTAGGGAACGGAGAGAGAGAGAGAGAGAGGATTGGGGTTTTGGGGTTTTGGATGGGCGCGGCTTTGTTTTGAGCGCGCGCCCATTCTGGGCGTCGAATTTTAAGACAGCCGTATGGATGGTCCTGTCCGGGACTCCGTGAGGCCCACCATGATGTATGCAGTTCATCTATGCTATTCGTAAATTTTAATAATATTTTTTAGTACATGATCCCAAAACTTAGGTAGATTGAAGGCCCAAGTAGACCACACCATAGGACGCACATGTGATTTAATCTCCTTGTTTCCTACCATGTGGTTCACTTGAGCCTTTGATCTACTTGATTTTTGGTTTCATGCTCGAAAATAATATTTCAAGATAGATGGACGGCCTAGATATAATACATATATTTTGGTGGGCCCCATAAAGCCCCTTACATGATAGTTAATTATTAACGGTGTGGCAACTTTTTATCTACGGATTAAATCTGTAGCATATTTAGCTATGGTTTATATCCGTAGCAAAAAGATACCATAATCTGTAGCCTTTGCTCAATTTTTTGGTAGTGATATAGTAGACCCATGGCCTCACACAAGGGCCTAATATACAACACCATGAGCCTCACTTAAGAGCTTAATACACATCATGATGGGCCTCTCACATGGGCCTAATATACATCACAATGGGCTCCATTGCCTGGCCCTCAAATGCACCACAATGAGCATCATCATATAGGCCTCATATACATTACAATGGGCCTTAAACACAGGTTGAATATACATCACAATGGGCCTCAAATACGGGCCGTATACACATCACATTAGGCCTTGACAATCGGCCTCGATATTCGACCTTGATAATCGGAATCGGCCTCGACAATCAGAATCAGCCTCGATGATCGGAATTGGCCTTGACAATCTAACTTAACCTCGACAATCGACCTCGACAATGGGAATCAGAATCGGCCTCAAAAAATTGAAATTGGCCTCGATAAACGGAATTGGCCTCGTCAATCAGACTCGGCCTCGACAATTGGAATCAACAATCAGGATCGACAATCGGAATCGACAATCGAAATCAGCCTCGACAATCGGCCTTGACAAACAGAAATCGGCCTCATCAATTGGACTTGGCCTTGACAATCAAAATTAACAATCGGGATCAACAATTGGAATTAACAATCGTAATCGGCCTCAACAATCAACCTTGATAAACGGAATCGACCTCGTCAATCGGACTCGGCCTCGACAATCAGAATCGGCCTCGACAATCTAACTCGGCTTCGATAATCGGCCTCGACAACTGGAATTGGAATCGGCCTCGACAATCAGAATCAGAATCGGCCTCGACAATCTGACTCTGCCTCGATAATCGGAATCGGCCTAACAAAATGGCTTAAGGAAAGGTCACAATGAGGACATTTAACCATCACTACTTATCAATGTGGACATTTAACTAACATTGCTCCTAAGGAGTGGCCCACATAGAAGCAAACATCATAGTGGGCCCATGGCCTTACACAAGGGCCTACTATACGTCGCGATAGACCTCACTCAAGGGGTCTAATATACACCACAATGGGCCTCACCAAACGGGCCACAAATATATCACGATGGGCCTTACCAAATGGGCTACAAGTACATTTTACAACGGGCTGTATCACGCCTAAATACACATCAAGTGGGCTTCATACTTGGGCCTCACGTAGGCCATACATACATCACATGGGCCTCAGTACATCACAATGGGCCGCAACCCATGTGCCTTAAGTACAACAAGTGGGCCACACCAATGGGCCTCATCATATGGGCCATAAATACATCACATCAGGCCAAACATTGCCTGTGAAAATTAGCACCATGCAAACATTGTCTAGCGTCGTCCCAAGCTACTGGACGGTGTGGGTGAAATACATACAACATGGTGGGGCTCATAGCACTACCCCAAACATTGTCCAACACCGTCGAAACATTGGACGGTGTGGAGCAAAATACATACATAAAGGCAGGGCCCCACAACATCATCCAAACGATTCTAGCACCGTCTAACACTTTCTGGATGATGTGGATCAAACACATACTTCACATTCCACAGCACCGTTGATCGGACGGTGTAGATACAGCATACATACATCCAAGGTGGGCCCCAAATATGCAGCAAGTGGGCCCTGCAGATGAATAGCGCGGATATACGTGCATCAAGGAGGGTTTCTACTGTCCAGACCACTGGATGGTGTGGACATATCACATACCTCATACGTGGGGCCCAGACAGATGGGTGGTCAGAATAAAACCCATACACCATGGACAGTGTATAAAAAAATCAAATATAAATCAGGGTGGGCCCGTGATCTGGCAAAACGAATGGACATTTTGGATATAACACACGCCTCATGATCAAACCCAATAGAGCTTGCTGGCGTCATCTACAGCAGCTGAAGCCGCTGGCCGTCCAGAAGATGGACGGCCCAGATACAAGTACATACATCATGGTGGTACAACAGATGGGCGGTGTGGATCAACACAGGCAGAGGCCACACAAGCAAGATTGCTGGTCGGTGCAGAGGCCACAGCTAGGACGCCCCACGTCCTATGGATGGTGCGAATGAAACACATCCATCTAGGTGGGCCCGGTAAATAGATGGTGTAGACGATAAATACATCACGGTGCACTCCACATACCACTGTCCAGGGGTGTTGGACGGTGTGATGTTCATCACATCATCAAGGTTGGGGCCCACCCCACACGTATAGCATGTGTGGGTGGTCCCACGTCCTGCCATAAGGACGGACAGCTTGGATTATGCATACATTAGGTGGTCCACCGTCCAGCACATCTGGACGGTGCAGACCAAATACATATAGCAAGGTGGGTGGGGTCCACATCCTTAGATGGACTGGATGGCCAGGATAAGATGCATACATCAGGTGGTGTCCTCACGGATATCATGCATCATGTGTGGGTCCCATGTGGGGCCACCACATGTAATATTTTATATATATATATATATATATATAAAATATAAAACCATGATGTTGTATATAATATTATATTATAAAATATAAAACCATGATGTTTTATATAATATTATATTATAAAATATAAAACCATGATGCTGTTACGTCTAGGCCCTGGACGACCTGGATATGAGACACGTACATCTGGGTAGGGCCCACCGTCTGCTGGGTGACGTGGATAAGACACGTACATCATATGTGGGCCCCACAACGGTACAGATATAACATATATATCATGGTGGGTCCTCACAGCAGGACGGCATGGATGCACCATGCATCAAGGTAGGGTCCACAGTAACGCGGCCCACCAACTTTGGATCAGACCGATATTTATATTTTTCCTTCATTAGATCTGTCCCAAAAATGGGCAGCAACATGGCGGGCCTCAAGATCGGACGGTGAGGATAATACATCAAGGTGGGCCATGAAATCGAGGAAAAACAGAGGGGGAGAGAGAGAGAGAGAGAGAGAGAGAGAGAGAGAGAGAGAGAGAAGGGGAGGGACCCCGCCACTATAGGCCCTCCCTATACAATGCATATATTCATTAAGATGGGACCCACTATAAGTGGGCCCTTAAATCACAAAATCAAAACATAAGATCACCCATATTTAATCTCTTTCTTCTTCCACCAATGCGATCTAGAGCTCCAAGGGGGTGTAATTCAGTGGTCAAGATGGACTTTGGATGGTGGAGATAAGAGGTAGGAAGGTGAGCCACACAAAGTTCTCTCATGGAGCTTGGACGTGGGAGTTTCTTGGGAGATGAGAGAGATGAGAGAAATGAGAGATGTGAGTGATGGGAGTACTTGTGTAAGAGAGAGAGTTGACTTTAAGGGGGGGTGGTTGTACTTCGGGATGGGTGTGAGTGATGGGTGTGATGTATACTTAATTAATGTGATTGATGTGATGTTTGCTAGGGATTGCAACGCGCGGCGTTTATCCTCGAACTGAACGCGGGCCCACATCTCCTGCCCGAGTATCGCCTTGATGCGTAAGACGCGGCGTCGAAACCACGGCGATAGCGCAGTCGTAATGATACAAGTCTGGGTTGAGCTGACTCTAGAACACGGGATACAACTCAGGATCGCGCACAAACACTGATAACAGATCGTAGGTCACTGGAATTCGACCGGGAGAACCGCGGAGGCCTACGGAACGGTACGAGCTAGGATACGGGTCTTACAAAAGTTGTATTGGAGGAACTTGAAAAGGTGATGGGAGCATATGGCTATAATATAGAGTAAATTCTGATGGTTGATATTATACCAGATGTCTCTGTGCGCAGAGCTATGAATGAGATAAATGCAGCCCAAAGGCTTCAGCTTGCAAGTGTGTACAAAGGGGAAGCAGAGAAGGTGCTTCAGGTGAAGAGGGCCGAAGGAGAGGCAGAGGCCAAGTACCTTGCTGGTATTGGGGCAGCACTTCAGCGACTAGAGATCACAGATGGACTGAGGGACAACATCTTAAACTTCTCCCATAAGTATGTTATTTCTATAGGAGTTTGAGGTCAAGCTTGTGGAGGTTGCTGGAGGTTGTGCTTTTAAGGGTTGGTTTGAAGTTTGCCTCAGTATTTGGGTTGTTCAGTGGGTTGTTGGATATGCAAAGTTGTTGTCGTGGAATGCTAATTCATCTGCGTTAGAACCCATGTTTTGGGTTGTTTAGTGGTTGGATTCTAAGGTTCTTTTATGAGTATACAATTGTTGTTGGTTTTTTATGGATGCAACATGGATCGTTATAGAATGGAACTTCATTTCCCATGTTCTTGAGAAATTTGGGTTTGATCACCTTTGGATCACCCACATACAGCGATGCTGGAAAGATGTATAGTTCTCTATTCTTATTAACGAAAGAAGTTTTGGTTTCTTTCAATCAAGCAGAGGCCTAAGACAAGGAGACCCGCTATGGCCATCCATATTCAACATAGTAGTAGAGGTCTTCAGCAAAGGCGTGCACAATCTGTTCTCTTCAGGGAATTGTCAACTATTCAAACTCCCCCAATCTCGTCTTAGGATTTTCCATCTATTTTTTGCTGATGATGCTATTTTATTTCTTAATGGTAGGCAGTCTAACGTACGTGTTCTTCTCAGATTTATTCGTGAGTATGAAAATGCATCAGGCCAGAAGGTTAACGCCTCTAAAACTTCATTCATCACCCCCAAGTAAACAACCAGAAGCAAAGCCTAAAGGCTCTGCAATCTCATGGGTTTCAGACATTCTTTCCTGCCATCTGTTTACCTTGGAGTTCCTCTGACCAAGGGAAGAACTAGCAGCTCCCTTCTCCAACAGCTCATCCAGAAAATCACAGGGAAGATTGAAGGTTGGAAGGCTAAACTTCTTAACCCAGCAGTGAAACTGGTGTTAATCAATCATGTGCTAACCAACATCCCCATTCACATTCTGTCTGCCATCAACATCCCTAAATCGGTAAGTAATGTACTGGAAAGAGCTCTTGCTAACTTCTTTTGGGGTAACTTAGAAGGTTGCAACAAAAGGCATTGGGTCAGGTGGTCGAGGCTATGTGCCCCTCTCCGAGAGGGTGGTCTTGGGATCAAAAGATTCAAAGGCATGATGGGAGCCTCCAGAGCCAAAATGGGTTGGCAAATGTTGCAAGGTTCGTCTTTGTGGGCCAACTTCGTGGTGGAAAAATATTTTCAGAAAATTATAAACAACAAAGGGGCGATTAGATCTACTATTTCATCAGACTGGAATGACATTTTTAGAGCATTACCATTTGTTTCACAACACTCTAGATGGCTCGTCGGGGAGGGTAACATCAGCTTTTGGAACCAGAACTAGTTGGGAGGTGGAATTCTCGTAGGAGCTGCAGTGGGGCAAATCCTGCATCACATGCTGAATGC
This sequence comes from Magnolia sinica, assembly GCF_029962835.1. Lineage (NCBI taxonomy): Eukaryota > Viridiplantae > Streptophyta > Magnoliopsida > Magnoliales > Magnoliaceae > Magnolia > Magnolia sinica. The sequence continues at coordinate 21,023,820 of NC_080582.1, read as the reverse complement.
CATGATGAAATATTTCAGTCCTCAAATTGGTAGATGGAATCTGTTTGACATCCAGCACATCATTCCTCCCACTGCATTGAAGTCCATCACAGATAGCCCAATATTGCTGTCTAACAGAGCAGACAAGCTGATTTGGGACCTATCTTCTTCCAGTAAATTCTCCTTAAAGTCTGCTTGGAATGGGATCAGACATCATCAACCCCTCCTTCATTAGACCAAGTGGCTTTGGAACATCTTCTCCCTCCGAAAGTGGCGATCTTTGTTTGGAAAACATTACACCAAGCTGTTCCGGTAGACACAGCTGTGCAGCATTTTGGTGTCTCCTTAGTGTCTAGATTGAATGCTGTGACCCCAATCTCAGGCATCATATCATCTCTCCGAACCCTGTGTCTGCTTTTGCTCATCATGGGATCGGAACCTTACCTAATGGGCCACCTATTACTCTCGTCAGTCAGATGGGCTATTTGCCAAATAGGGGATTCTAGCCCTACCCAGGCCCTACTCACCTCCACTCATCTGAGGAGAATCTCAATCAACTCTTCTGTCATGGTAGCGTTGCAACCAAGGTTTGGAGTTATTTTAGCAGCCTCCTTGATATCCCCTCTATCCCCAATCAAACCATTCATCAGAAGATCCATCAATGGACTTCCAAGGCCATCCCTAATTGGAATCGCACCCTGCATCATAATCTGGGAATTATGGCTCAGTAGAAATGCGGCCAGATTTAAAGGCCACAAGATGCTAGACATTGACATCATCTTGTCTATCTCACACCGGCTAAGAGAAGTTGGCTCACCTATCCCTGGTCCGGTCAGGAACTCTTTGGTTGAAAGCGTTATTCTCCAGACTCTGAAGATCGACACATCTTTTTCGCTCCTTGCAGGTAAAACTCTTATTGTCAGATGGTCTGAAGCTCCAGAAGCCTGGCTGAAACTAAACATTGATGGTTCTTCAAGAGGTAACCTGGGCGAAAGCGGAAGAGAAGGAGTTTGCAGGGATCATCTAGGCAGGATGATATTCGCCTTCCACAAATACTATAGGACTGCATCTAACACAATAGCGGAAACTCAGGCTGTCCTAGATGGAATAGACATTTGCTTCTCTCTCAGTTTAACTAACATCATTGTTAAAACTAATTCAAAACTCATTGCGGATTTGGCAAAGGACCCGCTAGCTCCTAATCCTTGGAAAATCTGGTACAGGATGGGAGCTATTCAACAAAGACGGCGATCCATGAGCCTTATCTTCAACCATATTTTCTAAGAGGGGAATTCAGTCACCGACACATTGGCTAGGATGGCTAGTGACCTGCAGAATATTGTGGTCGAGGCTGACTCAAAGCTAGTGATCGATTTCTTGAATGACGAGTGTCATCCCAGTTGGAAATGGACCTATTAGGTGTCCTGTATTAAAAGGACGGCTTCAATAGGTTGGGTGTGTTTCGTTCATATTTTTAGAGAGGGAAATGAGCCGACAAATGGACCGGCACGCCTGGGTAGTAGTTCACAATGCCAATCTCTCTTCAGGCATCTCTCCCTTCTTCCCCAGCGAGTTAGGGGAGGCCTTTTCCTGGACAAAGTTGGGCTCGGAGCGATTAGGGCGCGCCACGGGAGTTTATGAGCTGTCTAGCTTTGCCAGTCGCGCATCTGCAGCCATATTTGGTGTCCGACTCCTGCATGATGTACATTAGTGTAGAGATTTAGAGTTTATGATAGGCCATTTCCGGAACTTTTTACACTGAAGGGGCCTGAATGTTCCAATCTGTATAAGTTTCTCTTATCAATGAAAGCTTCCATTTAAAAAAAAAAAAAAGGGTTGCCCAGAGCAAATATTCAGAAACAGTGCAGATTTGCCGAGGAATGTCAGAGGGGCTCTAGTGTTAGATAATGTTGGTTTAGGAGCTATCAGATTCCCTCGATCTCGTCCCCATTTAGATTTTTTTTTTTTTTTTTTTCGGGCCCTTTGCCTAGCCTAGCTGTTGTCTATATGATAGGTGTGGGCCATTCTTTTTTGTTGGGACCGACCCGAATGGCTATAAATTCTCATGATTGAATGAAATTCTCGTGGTAGAAGCCCACCTTTAAAAAAAAAAAAAGAAAGAAAAAAAAAAAAAGAAAAAAAAGAAGGTTGATAGGTGTTGCCTTCTGGGTATTTTCCTTCTTCGGAGCTATGTGGTAGCTGCTTCAATGTTTTGGAGCTCCTATCCTTAGTGTCAGGGAGCAGGTGCAAGAGGTTGATTGGTGTTTTGTTTGAGTTGGTACTTTTGCGTCTAGTAGGATAATGTTGGGGTCTATAGAATATTGTAATAAGGTGTTGGGCTGCTCCTGGCTGTCAGTTTAGAGATTTTTTGTTTTGTATAGCTGGGTCACGAGGTGTAGCCTAACTCTTTTACCGGTCTAGCCTCAAGTTGTTTTTTAGAGGGTAGGTTGCTTAATATAATAGGTGTGGCCCCTTCTTTTTGGTGGCACCCGACAGAAAATTTGTATAGCCTTCTTCTAATTAACAAAGTTCAGGTGGTGTGCTCCTACCTATCTCTAAAAAAAAATAAAAAAAAATTGTATATGCACTTTCATGCATGATGCTTTCTTGCTGTGAACAAGCTACTTGGGTAGCGAATCGAAGCAGTGAAACCAATGATCCACACAATTGAGGTCATTGTTGGTGAAAATCAGACAAATCAATTCATTAGGTAGGCCACACACATGTACCTTTTTAAACCATGGAGTGTCCATTGACGTGACATTGTGGCCTGCCTTATGAGTAGATAATTAATCCACATTTTTCATCCTAGATTATCTTTATCACTTGGTCCACATATTTCACGTGTCGAAGGTTCTATGCAAGTGGACTGTTAGCTAGAAGGAGAACATTTGTGATTGAAATTTCACATAAAAACCAGGGCAGAAAGTCAGGCAGGTTTAACCCAACCGACCTGAACAATGGGTTGGGCTTAGGCAGGCTCAAGCTTAGGCTATACAAACACCAACCTGATAAAACTTGGGTCAGGATTAGGTTGCCCACCCAACCCAAACCCGATCAATATATAAGGTACTGACAAATTATAATTGAGTATGGATAGTCTATGTTGAAGGCACATGAAATTCCAGTGTCATTGGGTCTCATTGGTCCACGTCATTTCGGATGACTCAAGCTAACATGATATGCTTGATTTCTCTCTCTCAAATAGATCACATGCTACACAGCACGTCTTTTAAAGGAGTAGCTTTCTTATATTTTACCTTGTTTGTTTAGAAAAAAAAAAGTTCTTTGTGATAAATAGCTACATATATAATTAATAAAATCATAACTATAAAAAATAAGACATATATTGAAATATAATAGACTAATGTAATAACAAAAATATTAGTAAGTATTCACTGACCAACCCGATCGAGCCCACTTGGTTGGGCTTGGGCTGAGAATTCCCAACTCGAGAACGGGTTGGGTTGGATTAGGGTTAAGGTATAGGAACCTTAGGTTTGTCTAGGGTTGAGCACCAACCCAACCCAACATGCATGACTTTCAACCCTAATGAAATCCGGAGAAAAACTTTATACTCATGCAGAGTGTGGTGGATGATATGCTGGCATTAGAAATTGTTGAAAAATTAGATACGTGTCATACAAGTGATAATTCAAACTCAATCGTTCGAATTATGGGAGCCATCTTAGATGTGTCTCGAACTAAACTTTGCTTTTATTTGGGTTGTCTAAATAATAGAATTCTAACATTTATTGGATAATTAAAATCAGAAAAAATCCAACGATCTTATTTAAAAAGCAAGTATGTATGAATCAAAAGTTAGCATTGTTGAACCAACATTGTTCTTTAGGGGTTGTTTGGCACCATGAATTTGAGGGGATTTCAAATCTCCTGGTTGTTTAGCACCATAAAGTATACGGGGGTTTCAAATCCCCTCAAAGAGGGGGTTTCAAATCCTCCGTGAGAGCTTAGATTACATCTAAAATCCTTCCAAGAGTTGTATGTATAATATATATGTCACTAGACTATTAAACTATTGGGCACATGGCCCACTAATGATATCCCAAAACAACTAGATTATCAATTGCATCACAATAATCACTTTAATATGATGATCATTGCCATCCAAACATTGTCCATCTAAATTAGTAGTTAAAAATCATTTGTTACTTACTCAGACATGATTTTGTACTTCTGGCCCATCTGAGACTTGGAATTTCATCATTTTCGATCAAAATATATATTTCAGCGGGCTTATTACAACAATTGTGTCAAACATTACATACTTCACTAAATAGAGATATTAAACTTGATTTAGTAATTAAATTCAAACCCTTGTAAATATACCATGCATAACAACTTCTGGAGGATTTCAAATTCAAGGTGATTCCCAATTCAAGGTGCCAAACAAACCGGACGATTTCAAATCCATGGGTTCCCGATCCGTGGGTTCCAAATCCAAGCTTCCAAATGGGCCCTTATTATAATTTAGCTGTAGTGGATTCCACAGTTTACTCAGTTTAATTTTAACTAACTTGCCAAGTGTATAATTTCTAAATGCTGCTTATCAAGCGTCATACGCAGCCGAGTATGATATAACTCCTCAACTTGAAAAGAGACTAATGTTGTGAAATCGGCAACCGCTTACAACCGGTCAATACCAGCCAACTTCAGCCCCCACCCGGTAACATCACGGGAGCTCATGGGGGTGGTACTTTGATATATGTGTTGCATATCCACGCCGTCTATCATTTTTTACAGCTCATGTTTGGGTAGTCAATAAATAAAGTACATCCCAATCTCAATTGAATCATACAGAAAGGATTGGATGTCCACTGTTAAAAACCTCCTAGGGACACAAAAGTTTTAAATGAAGTTGATACTGTATTTTTCCTTTTTATTGGTCTGTATGATATCATCAACATTTTGGATTGCAAATAAAAATTACGGTGGGATGATTCGAAATTTTTAACGGTCGTCATTCAATTAATACTGTTTCCTTTTCTGTGGTCCACTTGAGGTTTATATCTACTTTATCTTTGGGACAATGTACAAAAATGATCTGAAAAAACTGATGAAAGGCGTGGATGTATAACTCATACATCAAGGTGGGCCCACGGTCAGGGAAACACCCACTGTGATGTTATCCGGGTAACACCTAATCCGCTCCCAGCAATTACCGGCTATTCCGGGACCTTCGTTTCCAACGCCTGTTTTTGCCAAGTGTAGCCTTCTGCATGGTATAAATGCAGCCTTCTTCCCCAAACTGCACTCCACACCAAATCAGAGAGAGAGAGAGAGAGAGAGAGAGAGAGAGAGAGAGAGAGAGAGAGAGAGAGAGAGAGAGAGAGAGAGAGAGAGAGATGGAACGCGGAGCTTTTCATGGCTATCAAAGACTACATAAATCCAGCTCTGGTAAAGCCAAAAGAAAACTCTACTCTCAGTTTCACTTCCATTGTATTGTTATGTTTTTTGTTTTTGTTTTTAAAAGAGAAATCTCTCTTTCTTTTTTAGCCTTTTATTTTGATATTATCATCCATTTTCTTGCATGGAGGCGCAGATTTGTAACCTAAAATAACCATTTCCCCATTTTCAAGAAAATGAGTTTTTTTAATTTTTCCTACCATTTATTTAGAAGTGGGACCCATGGTTTGGCCATCTAGACCGTTGATCTGATGGATAAATCAGTTGATAGATCATGACCCTGAAATCTCCAGAGGTAAAAATCCTATCCATCTAACCGTTGGGTCCTTTTTGCATGTGTTGAATGTTGATCGTCGATGTTTCATTCCTCACCATCTATTTTAGTCCATCCACCAAAGGGTTGATATTCATATTATGGGTATGGTCCATCTGAGTGGTTGGGACTGGATCAACGGACTGGATCATATAACGTAGGTCCCTCTTGGACGAACATGGTACTCCTGTCTTGCATGCAGATGTAGGATTCCATATCTTTCTTCTGACACTTTATTATCTACTTCTGTCATGCTTTTTCTAATGCATGCAAATTCAACGTTCTCTCCTGGTTCATTCATGGTTATTCCGTTGCATGCAGACTCTCTCTCTCTCTCCATGCACGTATGTTTCATCTGTTCCTCTCTCTTGGTTTTGAAGTTCATGTCCAACTGGTTAGACCACAAGATACGGTCCACAGAGAGGATTACTTTTAACCTTTTCTGTGCATGTGAAATCCAACCCCTCTAATGGGTTTTACCCACCATGAGGATTATTTAGCGCAAAAATTAGCTCCATCTACTGATCAAGTGGGACAGGCAGTCGAAAAATGCATAACCATTAATAAATAGAAAAATACAAACGTGGCCCACTCAATGAGTATACACAATAGATTTTAGCAGAGTTTGATATTCGTGGTGGGACCAACCTATTGGAAGGTTTGGATGTCTCGCACACATGAAAGGTGACAACTTGTCTACTGGTAGACTGACAATAACTGATATTCCAGACGGTTGGACTTGAGACCACCTTTGCTTGTAGTATATTTATTCTTTTGAATGTCCGCTACTAGAGGCGTACACGAACCGAGCTAGCTCGGTTAGCTCGCTCGACTTGACTCCAAAAAGCACGATTCAAAGCTGAGTTCGAGCTGAGTCGAGCTGATTTTTTGAGCTCGAAAATGAGTTCGAGCCAAGTTCGAGCTGGCTCTAGCTTGACTCGACTTAGATCAAACCCATCTCGAATCAAACTTGGATCAAACCAGTTCGGTGACTAAGTTACTTTGATAATGATGTTATGATGAAAAAATAAATAATAAAAACAAAAAGTGTTTGATGAAATGACTCAATGAAGTGTGGCCGGTGGCAAGGAAGGTATGTATATGAAACCAATATCCTTTTTTTCTTGATTTTTATGTTGCTTAAAAAGTGTTTGATAAAATACCTATAAAACCATTGCTGCTATCTTAAATACAGTGAGATTTTGAAGGTGCAGTCCAAGTGTTTGTGAAAATGCTGCACAAGTGAACTCAGCTCAATCTTGGCTCAAACTCGGCTCAAACTAGCCCGAGTTGCTGACTAAACCGAGTTGAGCTAGCTAGTCAAGCTCAAGGACCGAGCCGAGCCGAGTTTGAGCTAAGGTCAGCTAGTGGCCAAGCCGAGTCGAGCTGAGGCTAGCTCGACTCAGTTCGACTCGATGTACACCCCTATTCGCTACAATTAGAGTTGTAAACGAGTTGAGCTAGTTTGAAAAACTCACTCGACTCTGCTCGAGTCAACTCGGATTGACTCGGCTTAAAAGGTCGACTTGGGTGAGTCAAGCTCATTTTCTAAAGCTTGAGTTGAGTTCGAGCATGGTGCATTTCAACTCTACTCGAAGCTCGAACTCAAGCTTGACTCGACTCGAATTTTATATTTTAATATATATATATATATATATATAAAAAACTCTTTTTTTTTTTTTTTTTTAAAAACAAAGTTAAAACAAAAAGATAAAAAAACCCTAACCCTACTCATCCCATTCTCCCTCTTTCTTTCAGTTACCCCACCCGGCACGACGCAGCCAGCACGGTCACACCCAGCAGCAGCCCGTCGGTTGCCATCTCTGGCGGCCCAAGACTCTCTACCCCTCTCTCTCTCTCTCTCTCTCTCTCTCTCTCTCTCTTGCTCTCTCTCTCTCTCTTTCTCTGATTCTCCTGATCTTACATGTCAAAAATATAATAAATTGACATATAAACAAGCTCGACTCGAGATAAACTCGACTCGACTCGAACTACTAGCTCGACTCGACAACTTTAGCAAATAAGTCAAGCTTCAATGTTGAGCTTGAGCTCAAACTCAAGTATAGCATGGGTGAGTCGAGCCAAGCTTGACCTACCTCGACTTGACCCGGCTCGGCTCGATGTACAGCCCTAGCTACGAGAATTCCTGATGTAATGCTATAGGATATGTCAGAACTATATTCGTTGGATAGATCTGTGGTCATGTTTCAAATATCCAAACTGTTTATGAGATGGACCTCGCTATGGATGGGAATACCAAAAAAGTAATAATAATAAAAGTAAAAATGAAAATCTCTCAATTTGCAATATTTGAACTCTTTTATTGTTTACATCGATCCCTCCCTTGAACACTGAACGCGGACAGCCTCCTGCCTCTCGTTTCATCGGCCATTGATTGTAAACTTTGGATCTTTCCCATCTGGAAGATTTTTCATGGAAGCCACCATCACCCGACCAACAGTTTTGATGGCCAAATGTGACTGTCCACCTGAGCGATGCGTAATGTATGTAAAGACGGAGCTAGGGATATATATATATATATATATATATATATATATATATATATATATGTGTGTGTGTGTGTGTGTGTGTGTGTGTGTGTATTATCATGTACGCTGACGATGGGCAGAAGCGGACATGGCTGGTGTGTGTACGTGTCATGAGAAGACTAGCGTAATGCTTCTCAAGCTTCGAGCCATACGAATGGTTCAAAGGAGATCAAAGTTGCGCAGACCTCATGATAATGTATTTATTATATCCACTTGCAGATTATTTATTTATTTTAGAGCGTGAGCCCAAAAATTTGTCATATCCAAAGCTTAAGTGGGGACAATGATTTTCACCATTAAAATATTCATAGGGCCTACCATAATATTATTTTACATCTAATCTATTTATAAGGTCATGTAGACCTAGATGAAGGGGAAAAGCAAATATCATATTAATCTAAAACTTTTGTGACCATTGAAGGATTTCAATGGTAGACGTTCAATCCCCCACTGCTTTTTGCAGTGTGGTCCACTTGATCTTTCGGCTCAAGTCTTACAACGAGCTCACAAAATGGTCGTACGGTTTGCATATAACACATACCTCATGGTGGGACCCATAGAGTGTGTTATTGTCACCAAGTTCAATTGGTCTCACCATGAGGTATGATTTTTATCCAAACCTTCCGTCCACTTGGCGAGCTCATCTTAAGGCTTGAGCCAAAAAATAAGACAAATCCAAAGATCAAGTGGATCACATTGGGGTAATTGAATGTCTACCAATGAAACCCTCCTAAGGTAATAGAAAATTTTGATTAGTTCGATATTTGTTTTTCCTCTTCATCTAGATCGTTGTCATCTTATAAAGAGTTTAAATGGAAAATAAATATTATGGTGGGCCCTATGAATATTTTAAGGGTGACAATCATTATCCATTTGTGATGTTTATTACTTGAGCTTTGGATACAACTCATTTTGGTATTAAGATGTAAAATAATCTAGCCTAATGAACCAACGGTGTGGATATATATAATAAATACATCATCATGGGGCATGTAACTTTGATCTCCTTTGAACTGTTCGTACAACTTCAAGTTCGAGGAGCGCCACACCCGGTAGGGTCCTTACTCTTGCTCCAGTGGTAGACTCTTAGGAGTTTCAACACCTAGTCAAGGGTTCGAGTACCCATAGGTGGTGAAATCCCACTTGTGTGAATAGGGCTATACACGAGTAGAGTTAGCTCGGTAGCTCGCTCGACTCAACTCGAAAAAGCTCGACTCGACTCGGATCAAAGTTGAGTTTGAGCCGAGTCAAGCTGATTTTTGAAGCTTGAAACGAGTTCGAGTCGAATTCGAACTTGCAGTAGCTTGACTTGACCTGACTCGAATACTGCTCGAACTCGACTTAACTCGTCTCAACTCGGTGAAGGGTATATATACCATTCAAAAAAAAAAAAAAACCCTACCCATTTTCAAAAACCATCCCAGCCCACACGAACCCTAGACTCTCCTCCCTAACCCTCTCTTCCTCCCTCTCTCTCAGTCGGCTAAGCTAACCTCCCTCCCTCTCTCTCTCTCTCTCTCTCTCTCTCTCTCTCTCTCTCTCTCTCTCACATCCTCCTTACCCACATGGCCATCCGATCTCCCTACTCTCTCCCTCCTCCCTTACTCGCACGACCCTCTCTATTCGTCTCTCTCCCTCCTCCTCCCTTACCCACACCGCCGTCGTCCAATCTCTCTACTCTCTCCTTCGTCGGAACGCGGAACTCGGCTCGAAAACTCGAACTCAAAACAGGCTCGAAGACTCGAACTCGAACTCGGTCGAGCCAAGCACGAGCTGTAGTTCTGACCTCAAAGGCCAAGCAGAGCCAAGCACGAGCTGAGACTTGAGTAGTCCGAGTCAAGCATGAGCTGGGCAAAGCTCAGCTCGGCTCGACTCCTATACGCCTCTAGGCGTGAGTGTGTAGGGGTGAGTGTGCGTGTAATATACACACACACACACAGAGACGCTCACTTGCGAACCAGTTCGTACGTACTACATACGAACTTTTTTGAGAACCCATCATACGTGATGTGGATCTAAAATCTGAACCGTTCATGTGAAGCAGCACCTCATGAAACCCCCCGAGACCAAGTTTTACTTTGATATAAAACTTTGATGGGCCATGAAAAATGAAAACAATTTCCTCCCTTGATTTGCATTTCTCTTTGCTATGGTCCACCAGAATTTTAGATCAGGGTGAAAATTTGTCACAGGGGGTTTCATGGGATTCCGCACCACATGGACCGTTCAGATTAGACACCCATGACACGCGTGCAAAGGTGCGCACGTGCGTAGGTGCGCAGGGGAGCATGACACACTCTCTCTCTCTCTCTCTCTCTCTCTCTCTCTCTCTCTCTCTCTCTCTCTATATATATATATATATATATATATATATATATATATATATATATATATAGGAGCGCCACACCCGGTAGGTTGCTGGTGTGTGATACACCAGCCAATCCCATCCGATATTTATTAGGCACGAACAACTATGATAATCGATTACCATTTTCAAAATGGTGGTGACTTGATCTCCAGCACTAATGTACGGACACAAGACCGTCTAAATTGTGAGGCGCTCTGTGGATGGTGTACGGACATCAGACCGTCTAATCTGTGAGGCCCTTTGTGGATCGTGCTTCTCTTGAATGATAATGACAAATCATTTTTAACGATCCAATTAAAATCCATATGGTTAAAAGTAAAATAACAATTGGTCAAAATTTAGAAGGGAAAATAAGATGATACGCCATTTGGATCGGTTACAAAGATTTTAATTTCTAACTAGATGATAATTTGGTTGGGTTTCTTGGGAAAGCTCGTCCTTCTCGGAGTCCTCTTTTTTACTAGTTTCTATTACACATATGCATGCAGATCAGATACTGAGTGCTTCGGTCGCCAAAAGACTACCGGAGTGACGTGGTGAAATACAATTGGCTGAATGCCAAGAGTATGTTCCCAAGCTTATTCCTCCCAGAGCTCCATTAAATATCTTTCTCTGTTTGGCTGTGCATGCACTACCGCAGTCGAACAAACAAGGGTAAATGTCATTTTCAAGTCATTTCTTTTCTTAGCTTCCCCCACCGAAGTGACGTCGCCACTTTCCGTAGAGGCCACCATGATTTATGTGTTGTTTCCCTACTGTCCATCCATTTCGTGAGATTGTTTTAGGGCACAATCCAAAGAGTGAGAAAGATCTAAATTTCCAGTGCACCCCACCTTAGAAACCAATGGGGTTGGAACGCCTACCATTAAAACCTCTTTGAGCTGCAGAAGTTTTCGGTTAAGCTAATATTTATGCTTTACCTTATTCTATGTCTTTTTAACTTTTAAAAAAGTTGGATCTCAAATAAACATCATGGTTGCCCCCAACAAGGTTTCAGCTGTGTCCATCACCGTCCCACTGTTTGGTGGGGTTCACTTGAACTTTGGATCTGCCTAATTCTTTGGCACACTCCCTAAAATGATCTCTCTAAATGGATGAATGGTGTGGGTACAACACATACATAATGGTGGGGCTCAAAAAATGTGGTGATGTAACATCGGTAGCGAGACTGTTCATTAGCCCACCCGCCTCCCTACTCTACATGATTTAGAATTAAAAATCCCATCCTCTACAAATTTACTAAAATGCCGTCACATGAGTATTAAAAGTAGTAACATGTCTAAGTGGCACCTACGGTGATGTTTTTGATAAATCTATCTCAGTCATCGGTTTTTCTAGATTATGTTACCACATGGACCTAACAATGATATTAATCCAAACATCGAGTGGGCCACATAGTAGAAAAAGGTGAGGATTGAGCTTCGGCCTTTGAAACAATCAAGCGGCCACAAAAGTTTTGGATTATGCTAATGTTTTTATAATTTAATTTATCCCGGTAGGAATGACCTCATGAACCATATAGATGGCATATATACATCATGGTGGACCTAGGAAAATTTCAACGACAGGAATTCCCCCACTTACTGTTTCGAGCCGTAAAGCCCACAGAGTTTTAGATCTACCTCATTTTTGGGCCTACATTATAAGATGATATGGAACAAAGGATGGACGGAGTGGATTTCTCACCAACATCATGGTGTGCCCCACCTAGCTTGTCGTCCAAGGAAGTTCACGTGGATGGCTTTGGCCATAATTCGCGTCCATTGGAAACAGAAGCGGGTTGGCTACTGAACAAGACTGTGGTGTGTATGGCCATTGATGTGACGTCACCATGTTCGTTGGGCTCACCATGATGTATGTATTGTATCCACATCATCCATCCATTTGGAGAGATCAATTTAGGGAGTGAGCCAAAGAATTAGGCAAATCCAAAGTTCAAGTGGACCCCATCACAGAAAATAGTGGGATGGTGACCCCACCACAGAAAATAGTAGGATGGTGACTGCCACTGTTGAAACCTTCCTAAGGCCGACCACGATGTTTATTTGAAATCCAACATTTTTATAAGTTAAAAAAGACATTGAATAAGGTAAAGCATAAATATTAGCTTGATCGAAAACTTTTGAGGCCCAAAGAGGTTTTAATGGTAGGTGTTTAATCCCCATTGTTTTCTAAGGTAGGGTGCACTTGAAATTTGGATCTTTCTCACTCTTTGGATTATGCCCTAAAATGATCTAGTGAAATGGATGGACAGTGTGGATATAGTACATAAATCATGTGGCGCCCGCAGAAAGTGATGACCTCACTTTAGCAGGGGAGCCAAGAAAACAAATGACTTGAAAATAGGGCTATTCATGAGTGGAGCTAGCTCGAATAACTCACTCGACTCGGCTTAAGTCAGCTCGGATTGACTCGGCTTGAATGGCCGACTCGGGCCAAGTTAAGCTAATTTTTTGTAGCTCGAGTTGAGTTCGAGCGGAGTTTGACCATTGGGCATTTTAACTCGACTCGGCTCGAACTTGACTCGACTCGAAGCTCGACTTGGCTCGATTAATAATAGGTTGGTTTGGAAGGTTCAGACAGATGAAGGTCCAGAAATGAGAATTCATGAAAATATCTCGAATAAATCAATGAAAAGCTTCGAGTTTTGTTTGGCAGCAGATGTAAGCCCAGGAACTCAAGATGTTGACCTGCTATGGTGGTTATTCCACAACTGCAAAGGAATCGAGGCAGAAGATGTTCTTATTAAAATGCTTCGGTATAACACTGCTGGTCTCTATGGGAAATCAGGAATATGCTGAAATGGTTTATTCAACATGCAAATCGAAATCGGAAGAGCTAGTCACAGGGATTTATAAATGGGAGGAATGACCGATCTTTGGTTGGGCGAAACATTGGTACCAAATCTGGTACATACTGCTCAAATTCTAGATGGATGTTATTAGAGAGATCAGAGTGTGCATAGGGTCAGTGGTGGGAATTAGCAGTCGAACGGATAATAGCAAAGAGCTGAGATTTGCAAGAAGTGGAATTAGAAAGAAAAAACTATCACAATATCCAATTTTGATTGGTCTAAAGGTTGGATCAACTAAGCTAAAAGTTGCGTTGGTTTAGGAGCAAAGCAAGATGCAGAAAGAGATGCGGAAACTTGTTGGAGAAGAAGGCCTTGGTTCATTGATGGAGATGTTCAGGAGAATGAGGAAGAAGATGTCTCAGTCTAGTACTCCGATGGACTACGAGATCAGGAGGTGAGGAGTTGTAGGGACCCAATTCGGTGGTAGCAGGAAGGTAACATATGAAAAAGCTCGAGCTCGACTCGAGGTAAACTCGACTCGACTTGAACCACTAGCTTGACTCGAACTCGACTCGACAACTTTGGCAAACAAGCCAAGTTTCAATGTTGAGCTTGAGGCCGAGCTCGAGCTCGAGCTTGAACCCGAGTACAACATGGACAAGTCGTGCCAAGCTTGGCCCACCTCGACTCGACTGAGCTCGATGCCCACCTCTACTTGAAAATGGCATTTACCATTGCATGGTCGAGTGCATGCATACCTAAACAGAGAAAGTTTAATAGGGAGCGGATTGGATACCAAATGCTTCAATAGCCTTTGAACGCTTCAATAGCCAAAAGGCTACTAAAGTGACATGGCAAAATGGCATTGATGGATACCAATTGGCTGTTTCCTTTTACTAAATGCTACTCCAACGGAGATTCGTTAGCGGGTGTTTTTCCGTTTATGTCAGGAACATACTCGGCTACACACAAGTAATTATTTATCTCAAGAAAAAAAGGACGCGGATTCCCTATGATCTTTCACGGGAAGTTCCTGCACTGGGAACCCAGGTGGGGCCCACTGTGATGTTTGTGATAAATCCTACCCATTCATCCATTTTTTTGAGTTCAATTCAGGACATGAAGCAAAAAATGAACCATTTCCAAAGCTCAAGTTGGCCAAAAATGTGATAATTGAATATCCACATTTGAAATATTCATGGGCCACAGAAGTTTTGAGTCATGCTAATATTTGTGATTTTAGTTCATCCCAGTAGGAATGAAGTTATTAACGGTATGGATGGATTGTAAACATCATTGTCGAACCCAGGTAGATTTTAATGGTAGGAATTTCCCCAACCACATTTTCCTTTAGTACAGCCCACTTGAGCTTTGGATACAGTTTGTTTTTGGCATCATGTCCTGAAATGAACTGAAAAAATGGATGGAAGGGTAGGATTTTTGAAAAACATCACAGTGGGCCCCACCTGGGTTCCCAGCTCAGGGTCCAGAAAAAATGTATGTGGAGTTTACTAGTATGTGTTGCATACTGAGTAAACTCTGTGACCACCTTGATTTATTTATTTTATCCAGTCTGTCCATCCATTTTATAAGATAATTTTAGGGCCTTAGCTCAAAACCTAAGCATATAAAAGGCTAAAATTGACCACACCAAAGGAAACAGTGTGAATTGAATTTATACCGTTGAAAAATTCATGGGGGTCACAGAAGTTTTGGATTAAAATTATATTTGTTTTTTACCTTCATCCATGTTTTTTGATCCTTTGAACACATCACTATGAGGCCTGGAAAGGTTTCAACAGTGGAAATCATTATTTCCACTGTTTCATATGGTATGGTCCATTTGAGATTTTTATAAGCTTCAATTTTGGGCTCAACGCCTAAAATTAGATGGAAAAAATGATGGACAGTGTGGATAAATCACATAAATTCACAGTGGGTTAACGGAGTAGCATTTATGCGAAGGGAATGTACCATTGGTATCTAACCAATGGCGTTTTTCCACATCGCTTCAGTAGCCTTTTGGCTACTGAAGTGTTCAGTGTCCAATCCGCTCCCAGTTTAACGGAGCTACAGCGGAAAGAGCATTAATTTTAAGAAAACGGGCTCTTAGCATTCAACCAATTGTATTTCATCACGTCACTTTAGTGGCCTTACCGAAGCGTTTAGTATCTAATCCGCTCCCCCTTGGTATAAATGCTAGTCCGTTAGATTCGTTAATGGATCTTTCTCCGTTTCTGCTCCTGCACCCACTCGGCCACGAAATCGGATTGTCATACTGAGAAATCCAGTTGGGCCCACTGTGAATTTATGTGATTTATCTGCACCTTCCATCTGTTTTTCCATCTAATTTTAGGAGTTGAGCCCAAAATGGAAGCTTATAAAAATCTCAAGTGGACCATACCATAGGAAACAGTAGAAATAATGATTTCCACTGTTAAAACCTTTCCAGCCCCCACAGTGATGTTTATTTTTCATCCAAACTGTTCAAAGGATAAAAAACATGCATGAAGGTAAAAAACAAATATAATCTTGATCCAAAACTTCTGTGGCCCTCAAGAATTTTTCAACAGTATAAATTCAATTTGTTTCCTTTGGTGTGGTCGATTTTAGCCTTTTATATGCTTAGGTTTTGAGCTAAGGCCCTAAAATTATCTTATAAAATGGATGGACATGAGATAAAATACATAAATCATGGTAGAACCCACAGAGTTTACTCGGTACTTAATTTGCCTCCCTTGGCCATATATTGGTAAACTCCACATACGTTTTTTCTGAACGGGGATATCCTGTGAAAGGCTTTCACATGAAGTTTATGCATTGGGAACTTAAGTGGGGCTCACTATTATGTCTGTGAGAAATCCTCCTCTTCCATCCGGTTTTTGAGTTCATTTCAAGACATGATGCAAAAAATGAACCTTAATCCAAAGCTCAAGTGGGCCGTACTAAAGGAAAATGTGGTTAAGGAAATTCCTACCGTTAAAAATACCTGGGTTCGACAATGATGTTTACAAGCCATTCATACCGTTAATAGCTTCATTCCTACTTGGATGAACCAAAATCATAAATATTAGCATAACTCAAAACTTTGGTGGCCCACGAATATTTCAACTATGGACATTCAATTATCACATTTTTTGCCCACTTGAGAGCTAGAAACCGTTCAATTTTGGCTTCATGTCCTGAATTAAACTAAAAAAATGGATGGGCAGGTAGGATTTCTCACAAACATCACAATGGGCCCTACTAAATTTCCAAGGCAGGAACTTCGTGCAAAAGTCTTTTGCAGTAAGTAAAACAAGTACCTTTGCATCATCCGCTAACAGATCTATGTTGGAAGAGCATTTATTGAAAGGTGACAGCCCATTGATATACGCCAATGCCATTTTGCATGGTCACTTCAGTGGTCAAAAGGCTACTGAAGCGTTCAGTGTCCAATCCGTTCCCTGTAGAAGGGAACATACCATTGGTATCTGACCAATGGCGTTTTGCCACATGACTTCAGTAGCCTTTTAGCCGCTGAAGCGATTCAGTATCGAATCCGCTCCCTGATATAAGCCCTTAGAACAATCTCGCAAAATGGACATGGCACGCCTACCTCATGGTGAGGCCAGTCGACATACCAGCATGGGTGGATCTTTTCATAATGGAAGAGGATTGGCTGGTGAGCGACCAAACTGGTGTGATGACCCCACCAAGTTCTATGGGGCCCACCATGAGGTATGTGTTATATCTAAACCGTCCATTCATTTTGCAAGATCGCTTTAAGGGTTGATCCTAAAATAAATTAGATCTAAACATTAAGCGGACCACACTGCAAAAAATAGTGGGAGATTGAACTCGTACTATTGAAGAAATCTTTTTAGGAGTCACATAAGTTTTGGATCAATCTGATATTTGTTTTTTCTTTTCATCCACGTTTGTGTGACCTTATGAATAGATTGGATGGAGAAGCCTTACGAATGTTTTAATGGCTATTTGTGATGTGGTCCACTTGAGCTTTGGATATGACTTATTTTTGGGAACATTTCTTAAAATGATCTGGCCAAATGGATGGACAGTGTAGATGGCCTCATAACTTTGATTTTCTTTATATATACAGGCACGAAGACTTTCAGAGAGTCTCCTGCATGCGCCACATACATACGTTCAGCAGCTAATCCGCTTCTTTCCAGAACCTGGATCCGTGATTGCGTGTGCAAGGAACCGAAGGATGACCAGAGGTCTCCTTAATTCTACACGCATAGAGCGGTACGCATCCACACGCGAGTCACACATGTAACTATGAAGCACATGCATAAGATTTGAGCTTTACATTAGGTTGCAAAAATAATTCTTAGATCTTCTGCCTCAGAAATCAGAAAATTTCACTTGACATGTGGACCACAAAGTACAAGGCAAATTGATGGTTGAAGTTTCTTTCTAGCCATTCATTTGTTTTGATATGCTTTGCACCCCTGAGGTGTCAAATGGTCTTGAGTTGTAGGATAGAAGATCCATATACATTGTAGGTCACCTGTGGGAAGCTCAGATTTCACACGTGTAACATCAAAACACTCTCACGCACGCGTGTGGATTAGCAAGCCAAACCAACGTGAGGAATAGAAGTACTCCGTGTTTGTCTGCCCACCCGGGCTTGAGTGAATACATTCCCTTGGTTGATGTTGGTTGGGTACCATTCCCACTTGGACACTGATTGCATGGTGACCTTGCCACTATTACTAATGTCCATGATGACTCAATATGGTGGGATTTGATTGGGCCATGTGTCAATGTTGAAGAGGGGCTTACATAAGACGTGTTGATAATTGTTAGGCACATATCTAAGAGTGGCATATGACCCAATTAAATCCTGCCATGTTGGATCACCACATACATTGGTAGTGACAACATAATCATTTAATCCGTGTTCCTGTGCCTAAACTAGTCTCTCTGTCCGTGATGTGATAGGATTTGATTGGATACCATCAAAATTGAAATTCATATAACCCTTGTTGAGTAGACTGAGGCATCTTTGATAGAGTCCTGCCATCCAATTATATCCTTACCACATATAGGCAGTTGAGGTGGGGAAATGCCAATAGCTCTCACTTGGCGGGTGGATAAAAAGTACAAAGCAAATTAAAGGTCAGAATCTCTCTCTGGCCATTCAGTTGCTTTGATATGCTTTGCTCCCCGAAGTGTAAGATTCCACACGTCTAAGATCATGACACATTTTCATGCATGCATGTGGATTAGCAAACCAACATCACAAATGGAGGTAGTGTTGGCTGTGGACGGACGCGGATTGCGTCCTACCCCTCCTCGACGGTAATCCGTCTGGGCAGGTCTCTGTGGAGCCCACCATGATGTAAGTGTTTCATCCATCCCTTTCATAGCTTTTCTCACATCATTTTAAGGTACGAGATTAAAAAAAAAGAAAAAAAAAGAAAAAAAAAAATCCAATTGACCACATCAAAGGAAGCTCCAATGATGATGACACCCACCATTGAAATCTTTCTAAGGGCCACTGAGATGTTTTTTACCATCCAACCTATTCAGACGTGGATGAAGTGAAGACAGAAATATAAGCATGATTTGAAACTTTTCCAGCTCTCAAGAAGTTTTAATGGTGGAAGTTCACTCCCCACTTTGTGGTCCAGTTAAGCCCTGGACCTCCCTCATTTTTTTGGGCATACTTTAAAATGATCTAAGAAAAATGATGAACGGCATGGATAAAACATTTACATCAAGGTGGGCCCCACAGAGCCTTACTCGAGCAGATTACTGTCCCGCGGGGGTAGGAGACGCAATCCACGTCCGGCTGTGGACTGGGTTGGAGGTAGGCCTAACCCTGCCTAAGAAGTCAAATCTCCCATTCATGTCTGAATTTTCCTTATCCATCCGAGGATGAAGTGGAAAAGAAATGAAAACTTATGAGGTTCGTAACCAACGGCATCTATACAAGATGATATGTTATATATCCATTCCCTTGAAACAAGAATTTTTTTGTTTCTTAGAATATGATTGGGCCACATCATCATAATCCGCATTTAATGCTTAGTGATGATGTCATGACGATGTCATTAGTGACGACGTGGGCCAATCATAATACATGGAATCTGAAATTCCTATTTCACAGAACAAAAACAGAGAATCCAAACTTATAGTTGACATTGTGTTTGGAGGAGAGGAAACAGAGACGTGAGAAGTGGGGTTGGGGTGGGGGTGGGTTAAAATGACTTGATCCCACTCGGTCCGATGGGGACTGAGTGAGGTTTCCTGCAACACATCCCAACATAATAGTGTAGTAATGTACGTGCAGACCTTAGCCATTGGAAGACAGAACCTTCTATATGATGGACACAGATTGGGTGCTGCTGCTAGTTGTACCGGTGCTGGTATAGACACTAACACCACCACATGGTGGGATTTGGTAGGACAGAAGGTCAAGTAGACAGATTTGGTCAGGCTGAAATAACGTTGAGTTCTGTCAGGCCGTGATGTGGCACCATTTCATTGGCCCACTATACTAGGGCCAATACCTACTTGACCCAACCACCTTTTGATTCGGCGAGCCAATGAAATGGCGCCCACCATGTCACAATAAGATGGAACTCAATGTTACCCTATCTTGACCGCTCAATTGGGTACGATCCCCACCTTGGGATGTGGATTGTGTGGTGACCTTGCCACGACTGGCCAATGTACATGTTGACCCGATGTGGCGGGATTTAATTGAGCCATGTGCTGTTGTCCAGGAGGGGATTATATTAGACAATGGCACATGACCCAATCAAATCCCACCATTTTGGATCACCACATATATCGGTAGTTGCAGTGTAACCATGTTTTTTTTTTTTTTTTTGAAAGAACTCTTAAAATTTCATTCCAAAAAGGAAAAGAATATACAAGGCTCTACACAAACCAATAGACGCCTCACAACAAAAGGGACGAGAGGGGCAAACGGCAGAGGGCACGCGCGACCGCCTATCTATAGAGCGCCAAAAGGAGAAACACGACCGAGCTAGTTGTTAGATTTGAGGGCACCTAATCTGACCCTATCCAAAAAGATCAAACCACGGACTTGATGAGGAAGGCTTCCGGAGTGGAGATAGATTGAAGACTGTTGAAGAAGACTCCCTTCCTGAGCCAAACCACCAGCCAGACCATTGCCTTCTCTGGGAATGTGCACGAAAGAAAAGGTTCCCAGCCGGCAGAGTGGGTTAATTCTGGACAGCCAAGGATTCCACTTCCAAGGAGTTTTGGAGTGATTAGTGAGGCTATTAATTATCAACTTAGAATCAGACTCAACAATAACCCTGTCCAAACCCCTTCCTAAGCAAACCGTCATGAATAGCGCGGAGTTCCGCCATATTATTAGAACCAACCCTGTAGCCCACCGAGAAACTAAACAAAAAAGTACCGTTTTCAGTCCTGTAGATGCGCCCCCCCCCCCCCTGAAAGGCCTGAGTTACCCATTGCCGAACCATCAACATTTAATTTTACCCAACCCGGGGTTGATTGTCTCCATTTCACCAAAGAAGAGGCGTTTTGAATCTAGCCCACAACCGAATTCATGGATCCCAACCCGTGATTCCAACCAACATCGTCCTTTAACTCTGCGCCAAGGATCAAATTAGCCCACCATCTGATACGAGCCACTAATGTGCCCAAGCTCATCGGGGTATTGTCAAAAATTGCATCATTTCTGAAGCGCCAAATCTCCCATAGAATCAGGATCAACAGCAAAAATCTAACCGATCTATGAGTAGTGTCAGGAGCCGAGGCATTCCTCCAATGGCTTAACTTGCCTGCAATTGAGTTGTGGAGCAGCGAAGAGATGCCACACATCGCGCCGCAAAAGGTCCAAAGGGCCTGCGCGTGACAACCAAAAAGAAAGAGATGGGGGATTGATTCTGGTTGAGGGGAAACATTCATACCTTGAGGACAACATCTGCATCTAGAGGCCAAGGCAACACCTTTCTCTTGAACTCTATTATCGACTGGGAGCGTGTTGTGAAGAGCTCTCCACATGAAGATGGAGAATTTAGGAGGGAGAGAACGAAACTAGATCCATGAAGCCCACTGGGTGGGCGGGGAGGGGGAACGCAGCAGCTTTTAGGCAGAGCGAATGGAGAATCTACCTGATGCTTCATACAGCCAAAAACACACTGGCGGTTCGTCAGATGTAGAAAAACCCCAATTGATTATATCATCTGTAAGGTGTTGGGAAGAACAGAGAAAACCCAAGATGGCGGGAACAGGCCAGAACGACCCAGTACCTCTCTCACTTTCAGCTCCTTTAGCTCCGTAGGGACAGGACAGTCAAGGATGCGTTGGATGGGTCCCCTGCCCAACCAGTTATCCGCCCCTGCCCAACCAGTTATCCGCCCAGAAATTGAGATCGCCATTGCCCACCGACCACTGAATTGAATATGAAAGAATAGGAAAAAGGGGTTTGATTTTCTTCCAAAGAGGCGATGGGTTTGATGACGATGGCACGTGATCATTGGCGTGGATATCCCTTACATATTTGATGTTTATAAGCCTTGCCCAAGGACTGGAAGTCTCAGCATACTTGACAGTCCATGCTAACTTAAGGCTATGAGCTACCATGACATCTTTCAGCCTTCTGATACTCAGCCCACCCTCCTCAATAGGGCTAATTAATCTTTTTCCAATCCAGCCAATGGAGTTTCCTGTTCCCATCAGACCAGCCCCAAAAGAAATTAGAAAAACTTCTTTCCATCTTGTCGATTACCTGGCGAGGGATATGCATCGCTGACATGATGTGGATGGGAAGACTGCTCAGGACATGACGAATAAACGTTACTCTGCCTGCTTGAGAAATCAGTCTACCTGCCCAACCTGAAGTTCTCCTATCCACCTTGTCTACCAAAAACTGAAAGGCTGCAGATTTGACTCTGCCAGTGGATAGCAGGGCTCCCAAGTAGATAAGATCGTCTTTGGCTTGCTGGAATTCGAGTATACGCTCAGTGGATCTGATCCTGGCTGGAGTTAGAGCTTTTGGACATATGAATCTGCTCTCCTGTCTAGTAATTTTTTGGCCTGTGACAGCCTGGAATAAAGCAAAAAACTGATTGAGTTGAAGGAGGGACGCCCTTTTACCGTTGGTGAAGAGGAGAATATCAACGGCGAAGAGAAGATGGGACAGACTGGGGCAACCGTGACGAATTGCAAACTGTTGGCACCCGCCACTCGCGATCATGAGGTTGAGATTAACGGAGAAAGTCTCAATAGCTATGATGAAGAGTGCCGGAGAGAGAGGTCCTCTTGTCTCAAGCCCCTGTACAATTTGAAGTAGCCCGTGGGTTCCCCGTTGATAAGGATGTAGAACCAATTGTTTCCCCAGCAACTTTCCAAGATCTGAACCCATACCTGGCTGAAACTGAACTTTAAGTGCACTTGTTTTAGATAATTCCAACTCACCCTATCATAAGCTTTTTCGAGGTTGAGTTTAAGAATGAGGTTGCCTCCCTTAACTTTCCTGTTGATATCGCAAATCATCTCTTGGGCTAGCGCTATATTATCTGCAATCGATCTCCCTTCATGCGATATCATCCTAGGTAATAAAGAGCTTAATTTGTTAGCTAACATCCTTGCAAATATTTTATAAATGACATTACACAAACTTATGGGGCGAAAATCAGCAAAGTATGCAGCTGATGGGGACTTTGGGATAAGGCAGATGAGATTCGAAGTGAAAGCTCTAGGTAATGTGACCCCAACTATGAGGGCTTTTGCCGCCATAAGAATATCTTGCCAACAATATCCCAACAAGTAGCATAGAACGTTGCCGAGAAGCCATCAGGACCTGCGGCTCCATTGCGAGGCACGGAAAGGGCCGCCGCTTTGACCTCCTCCATCAAAGGAGGAGCCAACAAAGAATCATTATCCTGACGTGTGATAACCTGGGGGAAGGCCTGGAGAAAATCCGCATTGAAGCTGATAGGTTCAGCTTGATAAAGATCCTCGAAGAATTTGATCGCTTTAGCTTGGATCTCTTGGCTAGAAGAGACAGATTCTCCAACCGAATTTCTGATGGAGGAAATGGTGGACCTTCTGGCTCTTTCGTTAGCATACGAGTGAAAATACTTAGTGTTTTTATCTCTCTCAATGAGCCACGAATTCCTTGATTTTTGTTTCCAGAAAACCTCCTCCATGATCTGAAGCTAATTGAGCTTGTGCTTCACTTCAATGTACTGGCAGGAGAGATCTTCAGAAGGGGCAGATTGCAAATGGAAGTCGATTCCTTCTAGTTCTTCTTCAGCTCTCTAGATTTGATGGAAGACATTACCAAACGTTTCCTTGTTCCACATTTTTAAAAGTTGTTTTATTTTTTTTAGCTTGAGTTGAACATTAATCATCGAATGAGGGGAGCATACACCCCCCAAGCTTTCTGAATAAGTTGAAAAAACGAAGCATGCATGGACCACATTGTAAGGAATTTGAATGGCCTGACCTTTGGAGGATCCTGGGAAAGGAAGACGAGACGCAGCGGAGCATGATCAGAGTTAATTTGAGGAAGGTGTTCGACACAAAATAGCGGGAACCCGGTCACCCAAGAAGAGTTAAGGAGCACTCTGTCCAACCTTGCCCAGACTCGAGCATTGCCTTCTCTGTTGTTGCACCAAGTAAACTGGTTTCCGACGAAACCCACATCAATAAGGCCGGTGTTGTCAATCATCTCTGCAAACTCTTGCATGCTAGTTCTATCAACAACCCAGCTCCCACACCTCTCGTCTAGATTGACCACCACATTGAAATCGCCTACTATGGCCCAGGCGCCTTGAGTCAATCTGCCAAGATTTTCAATCTCGCTCCAGAGCGCTCTCCTTTGGATTTTGCAACATTTAGCATAGACAACCGAGAGAGAAATGGAAACATTCCG
Source organism: Magnolia sinica (assembly GCF_029962835.1). NCBI lineage: Eukaryota > Viridiplantae > Streptophyta > Magnoliopsida > Magnoliales > Magnoliaceae > Magnolia > Magnolia sinica. The sequence goes on along the minus strand of NC_080582.1, from coordinate 20,999,496 downwards.
GGAAGAGGGAACGAAGGATACAGTCAACATCTGATTTGAAACTGAGGTCTTGAGGGCATTCAGCTGGTTCCGGAAGAAGATCCAGACTTTGCCTCCCTGATCAGTTGCGGTGTAACCATGTAATTTGCATCCCTCTGCTTGGATCAAACTCCCTCTATCTCTGATGTGGTGGAATTTTATTGGATGGTAGGATGTTGCCAAAGATGCAATATATACAAGGCATATTTGAAAGTTGTTCAGTTGAATAGATGATGTATCTTTGACAACGGCCTAATGTCCAATTAAATCTCACCACATCAGTGGGAGGCAACTTAATTTAGGTGGGGAAGTATAGTACAAAGCAAATGCAAATTAAATGCAAATGATGCTAGAATTTCTTTCTAGCTATTAGTTTATTTTGATATGCTTTGCCCTAAGGTGTCAAATGGCCTCTATTGTACGATAAAGGATCTTATGCACTGTAGCTCACCTGATGGAAAGCTCAGGTTTTACACATGTAACATTATGGCACCTTCTCACGCATGCGTGTGAATTGACAAACCAACGTGACAAATGGAGGGTAGGGTTGGCCATGGACTAGGTTTGGGTTATGCCCAGCCCTGCCCAAAAGTCAAATCTCAGTTTCCCATCTGAATTTTCCCAAAACATCTAGTAATGAAGCAGAAAAGAAATGAAAATTTGGAGGTTTGAAACCAACGGCCTACATGCAAGTTGCATGCGCTATACAAACTGGCATTGTGTTTGTAAGATGAATCCGTATCTTTTCTTTGCCACAAACAAGAAATTCTTGTTTTCTTATATCATGATAGGTCTATACCATTACTGACGTTGTCAGCACTGCTGCATTAAGTGTCGTGTATGATGATGTCGCCCAATTAGATTGCAACAAATAGAAATTTACTGTATGTGAAAGCAGAGAATTCGGATTCGTATAAGATAGGACACGTGAAAATGTAAAGCAGGGTCAGGGTGGTTTTAAGTGACTTTTGATCCAACGACGGGACTGCCTGTGGTTTCCTACACCTCCCAACTTACTACAGTGATATATAAGTAGACTTTAGCAATTGGAAGGGAGCCCTCTTTTAATGACCCAAACCTTATATATGATGGGCAGGAATTGGGGGTTGCCCCTGCCTGTGCCAACTATGGTAAAGTTGCGGTGGGATTTGGTGAGAGGGAAGGCCATTGTCAGAATATGGCCTCGTCAAGTATTTTGTTGATGGCAGTATGATTTGCCCCTGCCTGTGCCAACTATGGTAAAGTTGCGGTGGGATTTGGTTAGACGGAAGGCCACTGTCAGAATATGGCCTCGTCAAGTATTTTGTTGATGGCAGTATGATTTGGTCAGGTCAAAATTACTTCTAATTTTGTTTAGCTCTGATGTGGTGTCATTTCATTGGCCCATAAGTATAGTAGATCACAACCCAATCACCTTTTGAAAATTGGTGTGGATCATTTTCTAACAAGTGTTTTGCAAACCAATGAAACGACGGCATGTCACAGTATGATGGAATTAGTTGTTACCCTTCCCCGACCCTAGCTTGACCAAATCTACTCCCTTACATGATGTTGATTGGGTACTATCCCCACCTGGGGTGTGGATTGTGTAGTGACCCTGCCACTACCGGTCAATGTCTAATGTGAACTGATATGGTAGGATTTGACTGGTTCACGTGCCAATGTCAAGGAGCGCACATAACACATGTTTGAAAGTTGTTAGGTTGAGTATGTACTTGAATGGGTCCTATCTTTGGCAGCAACACATGGCCCAATCAAATACGGCCACAATGGATCACCACATGTATTGGGGTGGTGGCAATGTAACCACATAATCCATGTCTCTTTGCCCGGACTAAGCTCCCTCCATACCAGATGTGGTGGGATTTGATTGGATGACAAGTCACTTACAAAGATGGCTCACACATAAGGTATGCTTAAAAGTTGTTTGATTGAGTAGACCAGGTCATATATGATAGTGGCATGCCATCCAATTAAATATTACCACATTGGGGCATAGGTAACTTGATCCAGGTGGGAATTAACATCTCCACAATAACTTTCAAACATATTTTGAATGCTAATGAGAATTGCATGGTGACCCAACCACCACATAGTGCATAGGTGTTGGGCGCAATCTGATAAGTCCAAGTGCCATTGTATGGGGTGGATGCAGATTGGGTACTAATCTTACCTGTGTCTACATTTGTATAAGTACGACATGGTAAGATGTGATTGAATGGCAAGCTACTGCTAGAGATAGGGCCCACATAAAGCATGTTTGAAAGTTGTTTGGTCGAGCACATACTTGATCCCTCCAATCAATCCACGTTAGTGTCAGATGAAACTCATTTCATGGGAGCATACAAAACTTTCAAATATGCTTTGAGAAGAAAAGTAAAAAACTTTCTTATTATTGATAAAAGTTAACGTGAGTACAAGTATTGATAAAAACTTTCAAGAGCCATGAGTTGTACTTCTTTATCGAGGTCAGTACAAGTATTTTTAGTACAAGATATTCTGTGCAGAATCCTTCATTAACTAGTGAGCTATGCAAAATCCCTGTTTAACTCCTTGCAGATTTTGTAGGGCTGTGCAGAATCCCTGTTTAACTCGCAGATTTTGTAGGGCTGTGTAGAATCCCTGTTTAACTCCTTGCAGATTTTGCTAGTCATTTTGAAATTAAAATTCTTTTGATGCGGTGGAATCACGCTGGTTATTACTCTCCCGCAAACTTGGCCGGGGGAAGAGGCAAAGTTTGCTTCTGAAATGTTGCAAGAGTATTTTTGACAGTGGCTTGGTGAATATGTCAGCAACTTGATTGCAAGCAGAGACATGATGAGTAACAAGAAGACCAAGTACAACCCGCTTTCGCACAAAATGATAATCCAGTTCGATGTGTTTGCTACGAGCATGAAAGACGGGATTAACGGTCATATGTAAAGAACTCATATTATCACAGAATAGAACCGGTGGACGTGGTATTGAAATCTTTAAGTCACGAAGTAGAAAAGTGAGCCAGATGAGCTCAACAGTGGCATGGGCCATGGCTCGGTATTCAGCCTCCGTACTAGAGCGAGAGACAGTGTTTTGCTTTTTTGCACACCAAGAAATGATATTGCGTCCGAGAAAGGTGCAGTAATCAGAAGTGGACCGTCTCGTGGAAGGACATCCTGCCCAATCTGCAACAGAGAAAGCACATAGATCAAGTGTAGAATGTGAAGAAAAGTGAAGACCAAAGTGGATAGTACCCTTGATGCAATGAAGTATCCTTCGTACCATCTTCATATGTGCAAGTGTAGGTGCAGACATAAATTAGAAAGCATAATTAACACAAAATGAAATGTCAGGTCGAGTGAGTGTAAGATACTAAAGTGCTCCGATAATACTTCCGAAGTGTCGAGGATCCTCGAGTAGTGTGGTGTCATCAAGACCTTTGGTTTTGGACTCTATGGGGGTGCTTATGTGTTTAAAGTCTACCAATTGTGTTTTTTCAAGGATAGAAAGAGCATAGTGAGACTGTGACTAGTGAAGTCCATCTTGAGTTGGTGTAATCTGAACACCCAAGAAGTGGTGAAGAGGGCCAAGATCATTCATAGCAAATTCAGAACTCAAATTTTTGATGAAGCTGTCCAATAAGGTTTGACTAGATCCTATTATAAGCATATCATCCACATATAGAAGTAGAATTAAGGTGCCATATAGAGAGTGTAAAATAAACAATGAAGGATCAGCTAAACTGCAAAAAAAATCATGATGGATTAGAAAAGCACTAAAGCGATCAAACCAGGCTCGTGGAGCTTGTTTTAAACCGTAGAGAGCTCGTTGTAGCTTGCAAACATGATGAGGATGGTTGGGATCGGTCATGCCAGGAGGTTGGTCCATGTAGATGTCTTCTGTGATGTGACCATGGAGAAAAGTATTCTTTATGTCAAGTTGACGTATGTCCCAATGTCAAACCAGGGTGAAACTGATGACCAGTCGTATGGTGCCAGGTTTGATGACTAGTGAGAATGTCTCTGTATTATCTATCCCGTCTTGTTAGTGGTAGCCTTTGGCAACAAGTCTGGCTTTCAACAGATCAAGTGAACCATCAGTTTTGAGTTTTGACTTGAATACCCACTTTGATCCAATAACATGCATGTGACGTTGATGAGGAATGAGCGTCCAAGTGTGATTACGGTGTAGAGCCTCAAGCTCTTCAAGCATTGTCGACTTCCAACCTGCATGATTGAGAGCAGACTTTACGTTCGTGGCTCTTGAGGGACATCTTGTGTGTTGACTATCAACGCATATTTTGGATTTGGTTTCTGAATTCCATGTTGTGATCGGGTAACCATTTTGTGTGGGGGTGACGAAATGGGCATTGCTGTTTTCTCGGGTTATGTACCATGGTCCTATAAAGGCACCAAAGAATCAATGTTAGAAAGCATATACTTTTGAGAAGTATCAAAAGTATTAAGATGAGCAGTGCTATCATCATGAAGGGAATCTGGTGGAGAAGAGGGATGCTCAGCTGTGAGGTGCGTATTGGATGATGAAGCCGGCAGGTCGAGACGAGATGTTAGTGAGTCGTGTCTCATAGCTGATGGTGAAGAAGGCGGGTCCAGGTTAGGTGTTGGTGCATGTAAATAGCCTCGATATCGAGGTGAACTGTCTAGGTGTTGAACCACCTGCACATTTCGTCCTCTGTCATGAGTAGGGGTTATATTGCTTAGGACGTGTGGATTTGGTAGAGAAATGTCAAAAATAGTAGATCCTGCACAAGAGATAAAAGAGTTAGATTGATCAATAGGCAATGTAATCCAAGAGTCAAAAATACTAAGCCGCCGATCTAGGATTAGCAACATGGTACGTGTACGATTGTGTTTGAAAGGAAAGCTGGTTTCATCAAAGACTACATGTCGTGAGATGAAGACTTTTTTGTTGAAAGGGTGAAAGCATTTGTACCCTTTGTGCCTGTCACTATAGCCAATAAAGACACAAGTGACGGTCTTAGGATCAAATTTGTTTGTCCGTGTATCCCAAGTATAAGGAAAGCATTTAGATCCAAAAACACATAAGGAGGAATAAATTGGATGAGTGCCATGAAGTTTAAAGAATAGTGTATCATTTTTAAGAGCAGAGGAAGGAAGACAATTGAGAAGATATACCGCAGTTTGGAAAGCCTCAACCCATAGGTATAGAGGGGCACCAGAGTGAAATAACATAGTCATACTCAATTCTTGAATAATGCGATGTCGTCTTTCAACCATTCTGGTTTGCTCCGGTGTGTAGGGACAAGAAATATGGTGAACTATATCCTGCGCTTGAAAGTGAGACGTTAGTCTTGTGTTGACAAATTCACCACCACCATCGAAATGAAAGATTTTGATTTTTTTTATCAAATTGTTGTAAGACATATTGTTCAAAAGCTAAAAAAGTATCTATAAAATCAGACTTATTTTTTAGGGAAACAATCCAAGTGTATCGTGAATAATCATCAACCAAACAAGCATAATAACGAAATTTTCCTAGAGCGGTAACAGGCGCAGGTCCCCATAGATCACAATAAATTTTAATAAAAATGTCTGAACTAGTATTGTCTGAATAATACAAAGGTAGTTTACTCAGTTTGCCAAACTAACAACTGTCACAAATATGTCTTAACCTATTGGACCCTGAAACATCAATCAATCCCTTATTTTTGAGAACGTGAACAGTAGACTCTTGAGGATGGCTGAGATGCTGATGCCATATTTCTACAGACCCAGATTTGGACCGATTGGAATAGTGAAGTTCAGGTGGACTGCTGAGGACATAGAGATCACCCTTGCATGTTCTTGTCATTACCGTGTGACCTGTCTTCCGATCCTTAAGACAAAAATTTGTATTAGAAAAATCACAAGTAATAGGATATTGATCAATTAATTGACTAATGGAGAGAAGATTTTTGGCCAAGTGTGGTACAAGCAAAACATCATGTAAAGGAAGTGTTGTGGTTTTATTTTTGATATAGGCATCTCTAATGGTTTTAATTGGAAGAGGTGTACCATCACCAATCAAAACAGAGTCTAAGCCTATATAAGAACGTAAATTTTTTAACATACATTGTTACCTGTCATGTGATTGGAAGCTCGTGTGTCTGTGGTCCATTTAGTGTCAGCAAGGGTGGTGTCAAGGGTGAGAGCAGCCAAGGCTTGTGGCACTTCGTCATGCTGCAGTGGAGGCTTGAGCACATACCAGCAAATCTTGGCAATATAACCCATGACACCACAATACTGGCACCGATCATTTCGATACATTTCTCTTTTAGCGGAGGTCATTATATGTTGGCCAGGTGGAGGTGGTCTTCGGGCCATACTAGCTTGATGGTTTGGATCTTTGTTGTCTTCGTGAGATTGTTGATTGGAGTTTGAACCTACAAAAAAAGTGGAGCCTGCAAGTTTTGGTGAGTTATTATAGGCTTGAAAACCTTTACCATTAGAGTTGAATGGAACTTGTGACCCTCAGCTGTAATTAGCTTGTTGTTGAGAGCATTGTTTCTGGCCATAGAAGGCATATTACGGAGTTTGAGAAGAGGCTCCAAACAATGTCTGTCTTTATTCATATCCTTGAAGGAGAGATACCAGCTTAGTATAGCTTGGACGTGGAGGTTTGAGCATCGTAGTGGCAAAGGTCTCATAGTTTGGACCAAGACTTGTGAGTAAAGAAAAAACCTTGACCTTGTCCGTCACTGGGCAACCAATAGCGGCAAGGCTATCACACAGACTTTTGAATATGCGAAGATGTTCAGCCAGAGAGATAGTCTCATCTTTGCGAAGATATGTGAGTTGCTAATGAAAGTATACTCCCTTTCCTGAGACTCCTGTGCGTATGCCTCCTTGAGAGCATCCCAGACAACTTGCGAAGTCTCTAAACCAATGACTAGCCGAGAGCTTGCTTAGTAAGAGTGCCTATGAGCCAACCTCGGAGTAGCCTATCAGATTTATGCCAAGCAATGAATTCTTCTGTAAGATCAGTTGATGGTGATGGTTTGAAATTGGTAGGAGCTATTGTTGCACTTGTGAGATGTCCAACCAAATCTTGGCTTTCAGCTAGAGCAAGGGCTTGCTCACGCCATAATGGGTAGTTTTCTTGGGAGAGTTTGAGGGTGATGAAGTTTCCTACGTTGAGTGAAAGGGATGCCATGAAATTTGTGTGTAGGGGGCTCTGGGTACTCACACTGCTTTGATACCAAGAAGAAAAGTAAAAAACTTTTTTATTACTGATAAAAGTTAACATGAGTACAAGAGCCATAAGTTGTACTTCTTTATAGAGGTCAGTACAAGTATTTTTAGTACAAGATATTCTGTGCAGAATCCTTCATTAACTAGTGAGCTGTGCAGAATCCCTATTTAACTCCTTGCAGATTTTGTAGGGCTGTGCAGAATCCCTGTTTAACTCCTTGCAGATTTTGCTGGTCATTTTGAAATTCAAATTCTTTTGAAATTCAAATTCTTTTAATGCAGTGGAATCACGCTGGTTATTACTTTGCATGGGGACTTGGATTGCATGGTGAATTCAACACCACATAGATCAATAGTTTTGAGAGATGGTGGGATTTAATTGGGCCAAGTGCCATTGTATGAGGTTAACGTGGATTATGTAACTCTCCCTGTGCATATAGCAATATCATTATAAGCACAACATGGCGGGATTTGATTGGACGACAATCCACTGTTAGAGATGGGGCCAATAGAAAGTATATGTTTGAAATTTGTTTGGATGAGTAGGAACTCGATCAAGCCAACCTCTAACAGCAGTTTACCATATAATCAAATCCTACCACATTAGAGGCAGCCAGGCATGAATGTGTTTATAACTTAACATGCTTTGGGTGGGGGAACTCGGTCTAGGTGGGGACGCGTCATGTTTGAAAGTTGATCGGTGGCATCTTTGACAATGCCTTCCGTCTATAGGGACAATAGCCAATCCGCATCTCTTTGAGGTTGAGCACGTGCTCAACCTAACAACTTTCAAACATTCTTCACATGCCTCATCGTTGACAAGAGCATGTGCCCTAAGCCTAATCCTAACACCACCACGCAACATGGTGTTGGGGTTGAAAGCGGATTGCATTGTATGTCAACCGTGAGTGGATTAATTGTTACTTGACTAACAATGACTAAAGTATTGGGGGTTTAGGGTTAAGGTGTAACCCTTGACATGGTGCCTTATCATTGGGCCAACAACTTTTACTCGGTCGACTATGTACCCGATCATTCTCTATTAGGTTTTCTTTACACCAATGATAAAACACGAAGTTAGGGGTAACACCTAATCCACTCCATGCCAACCTTGGTGGTGTGTTGATGTCACCAAGATTGGTGGGCCTACCATGATGTATGTTTTATATCCACACTTAACATCCATTTTGCCATATCATTTTAGGGAATGGCCCACAAATGAGGCAGTTCCAAAGCTCAGGTGGATCACACCACATCCAAAGCAGCAGACCGACAACTCAGGTGGATCACACCACAAAAAGTAGTGGGGACAATTCTGGCCACCCTTGAAACCTTCCACGGGCCCACCATGATGTTTATATGTCATCCAACTTGTTCATAAACTCACGGAAAACAGAAATATCAGCTTGATCCAAAACTTCAATTACGTGGTGTGGTCCACTTGAGCTTTGGATCTTCCTCATCTTTTGGCCTAATTCCTAAAATGATCTTGCAAAATGGATAGATAGTGCAGATATAAGACATACATCATGGTGAGGCCCACTATCTCAGTGACCACAAAATCCCAGTTCCATCTCAGACAATGGCCTTGTCGATCAAAGCATGCAGTGTTGTCCGTGTGTGTGTGTGTGAGAAATGGTTCAATGCGGTTGAGCTCATGGGAACTTCCCATGAGGTCGAGCTGTGTGGACCCCACCGTGATGCGTGTCGAACATCAACACCGTGCATTTGATGGGTCCCCTTTACATGATTGGATATCTCAAAAATCAGCCGTAAAAGGAACTCAAGTCGGCCATACCATCTAAAATAATGTGAAGACATGCCTAAAACATATAAAAGCACTTGGTGGGGCCTATCTAAAATTTGGATGCATCTAAAACTTGGTCTAACCCCTCGATCTGACCCCTCGTACAAGTGTGACACACATAATGGATGGCCTGGATTTGTGAACCACACCTCAGTGGGCCCAACAAATGATTATGAATGCTTTAATGGGAGGATAACCCCTCTCGACTTTTGTATGTGGTATGGCCCACCCAAGTCATGGACATGGATTGACTTCATTTTTAAGCACGAGTCCCACCATGGAATGTTGTATCTGAGTAATGGGGTAAATGTTGGACACACATGGGTCTTCCCATGAGGTTTAGTTGTGTGGGCCCATGTGTGTCAAACATCTACCCGATCAGTCGATGCAGCATTCCATCTTGGGTGTGGGGCTTAAAAATCAAGTCAATCCTTGACTTGTGTGGGGTTGAAGAGGGGTTACCCTCCATCAAAACATTTATAATCATTTGTTGGGCCCACTGATATGTGGTTCACAAATTCAGCCCATCCATTATTTGTGTCCCATGATGAGGGGTCATACCAAGTTTCAAACGCATCCAAATTTTAGGTGGGCCCCACCAAGTTCTTTTATATGTTTTAGGGATGTCTTTACATGATTTTAGATGGTATGGCCCACATGAGTTCCGTATATAGCTGATTTTTGGAATATCCCATAACTTAAAGGGGACCCATCAAATGCAAGGTGTTGATGTTCAACATACATCATGGTGGGGCCCACACAGCTCGACCTCATGGAAGTTCCCATGAGCTCGATGGCATAGAACCTTCCGGATCCTCTGTTTGAAACAAATAGGAAATTCCCCTATTTCCTATTTTCCAAGATGGTGATTGGTCCACGTAAACATTGAAGTTGTTTGAAACAAATAGGAAATTCCCCTATTTCCTATTTTAAATGCATTGTGTGATGAAGTTGCCCAATCAGATTGCGACAAACAGGAATTCCCTATTTGCCGCAAGCAGTAGATCCAGATTCAAAGGTATGCTAGAGGACATCCTTGCAGACGCCACAGCTCCAGTCTTTGAATATTAGGGCTGAAAGTTGGCGGCTTGAGTCGGGTTGGTGCTCAACCCTAGCCCAACCCAAGGTTCCTATACCTCAACCCTAATCCAACCTAACCCATCCTCGGGTTGGGAATTCTCAGCCCAAGCCCAACCCAAGCGGGCTCGGTCGGGTTGGTCGGGTAGATATAGCTAATATTTTCATTATTACATTAGTATATTATATTTTCAATACACATCTTATTTTTTGTACCTATAATTTTATTAATTATATATGTAGTTATTTATCGTAAAGAAGTTCATTTTTCTAAACAAACAAGTTAAAATAGAGGACCACTACTCCTTTAAAAGTCGTATTGTGCATCAAGCAATCTATTTGGGAGAGAGAAATCCGATGTATCTTGTTAGCTTGAGTCGTCGGAAATGATGTGGACCAATGAAACCTAACAGCATTGGAATTTCCTATGCCTTCAACATAGACAATCCGCACTCAATTATAATTAATTTATAAGGAACTTATATATTGATCGGGTTCTAATGGGGTTGGGCAACCCGAGCCCAACTTAAGTTTTATTGGGTTGATGTTTGTATGGCCCAAGCCTGAGACCAAACCCGATACATTCTGCTCAAGCCCAACCCAATGTCGGGTTGGTCGGGTTGAACCCGCCCAACTTTCAGCCCTACTGAATATCCCTGAAGCAGGAGGGAACCCAAGCACTGGTGGGCCCACTATGATGTATGTGTTTTATCCATACTGTTCATCCATTTCCCCTGCTCATTTTTTGACATGAGCCCAAATAAAAAATAGATCTAAAGCTCAAGTGGGCCACGTCACAAGAAACGGTGGAGATTGAACACAAACTTTTAAAATCTTCTTGGGGCAGAAAATTTGGATAAAGCTGACGTTTGTGTTTTCCGTTCATCCTTCCCTTCATCGTGGTGCATGTGACCTTATGAACAGGTTGGATGGCTAATAAACATCACGGTGGCCCTCAAGAAGGTTCTTCAAACGGTGGTCATTATTATATATCCCCACTGTTTCCTGTAGCATGATCCAGAAGCTTTGGATATGTCACAGTTTAGGACTCATACATAATAATGAGCTGGAAAAATAGATGTATTACATATATAAAAAAACGAATCCGATCCCTGCTTGCCACATGTAGGAAAATCCAACTTTCTTGCATCATGATTGGACCAGGTCATCACTGACCTTGTCACCACTGCTTCATGAAATATAATATATGATAATATGGCCCAATTAAATTGCAACAAGCCTGTGGCAAGGAAAGGATCTGGATTCTAAAAACACGTGAATTCGTTGTTTTTATTTTCAGTATTTTTATTAGCCCACGTAACGACGGATGACATAAGTGTAGTAGGATGTCATCGGTGATAGCATTGCCATTGGGAAGAACATAAAATCTTTGTTTACCAAAAATAGAGGATTCGGACTCCAAAAACACATACCACTACGGGAGGGACATGTCCTATTCCAAGTATATTCCTGAGACGGACCGTTGATCCATGTTCCTTCGCTAGGGTATTGTATTAAATGATACGGCAGGGGACATTAGACTTTGGATGTGAGATCGGTCTTCTTTGGTTGATCCAAAATATTTATATGATAGGCTTTATCCATGGAAAATGAGACCATTAAACTCTAAGATGGGAATGCTACAACCCTTCAATCATTTGATGCTTTGGCTTGGGAAATGGACGGTCTGCGTAATCTTTGAATAATCAAAGGTTTGAAATATTTCAAACTTGCAGTTGTTAATTCCACATCTACAATGAAGCCCACATGCTACTGCCCATCTTTGTACTAAAGTAGGTATATATTGTTGATGTAAAAATCTGGTTCACCCTTTTTAAACCTTCGAGTACCTGCACGGGAAGAAGACAAAGGAGATCCTGTCTAGAGCAGTAGACTATCTGATGCCAAAGTCAGGCCAGGAATCTGGGTCTGGTAGTATCAAGAGATTTTGGGTGAGAAATTCTACATACCTTTCACCATTAGAGATGCTCCTATTTATAATTGAGGAGAAATAGTGACGTAGAGGAAATCTCCCTAGGGACGTATTGTAGAGGGATTTGGATTACGAACGCGTGGGGGAATTTCCCGAGATCCTTGGCGGAGATATCGGGATCCCGAGCGTGTCACGGATGTCCTCCGATATCTTTAGAGAAGATCTCGGGCGGATCTCTTTTATATAAGATTAATTATTTGGAATCGGTGAAGATGTGTAGTAGGAGGCCGAGGCCGATGTAGTCTTGGCCGACCTGACCTGGAGGTAATTTGTTGATCTAACCTGGGGGTAATTTATTGACCTAACCTGGGTAATATGTTGACCTAACCTGGGTAGTATGTTGACCAGACTTGGGGTAGTATGCCGACCTAGATTCTCTAGCGAGCCCTGACCCTTCTCTTAGTGCCGTGTAGATTGTCGACCTGCCCTCATACTTCATGTTAGAGTAGTGAGGCCGAGCTCCTTTCCTTAGTAGAATTTGAATGACATGAGTCGAGCTCAAGAGTTCGAGGTAATGTTGGCTCACCTTGATACTCGGATGAGCTTTAAGCCTCCTCTTATGATTGGGTAGATGGTGGATCTGTCACAATTTCTATTACCGTATTTCTTTCATACTTTCTTTAGAGAGATATTGTACAAATATATAAGGAGATTAGCAACCTTATTCTTGGGTATACATAGATATTGTATAATCAATCAATGAGTTGTATAATCACAAATATAATCTTTCTGATTTTCTCTTAATTGACAACTCATTGATTGATTTGACGACAACTCATTGATTGATTTGACAACTCATGCCAATACTCCCCCTCAAGTGAAAGCATCCAAATCTTTAATGCGTAATTTGTTTAGTGAGTTGTAGAAGTCCTTACTTGATATGGCCTTTGTAAGAATATCTGCCAGTTGGTTTTCGGACTTCACGAATGGAAACCGAATTATTTTATCTTCGAGATTCTCTTTAATAAAGTATCTGACAAACTCCACGTGTTTGGTATGATCATGCTGGATCGGATTGTGAGCAATGGCGATAGCTGCCTTGTTATCACAAAAGAGGTCCATCTCGGATGTAGGAGCAAACTTAATTTCAGTTAGAAGTCTTTTGAGCCACAAAAGTTCACAAAGTCCTTTAGCCATTCCACAGAACTCTGCTTCAGCACTTGATAATGCCACCACTTTTTGCTTCTTACTTCTCCATGTAATAAGATTCCCTCCAACAAACATGAAGTATCCTGAGGTGGATTTTCTGTCTGTGGTATTCCCCGCCCAATCTGCGTCTGTATAATCATTTACTTTGAGATAGTTATTTTTCAAAAACATAAGCCCTTTTCTCGGAGAGGATTTTAAGTATCGTAAAATCCGAATTACCGCCTCCATATGATCCTTACTAGGTTGATGTCTGAATTGACTTACTACACTCACTGCATAGGCAATATCTGGACGAGTATGGGAGAGGTAAATAAGTTTACCAACTAATCTCTAGTACCTTCCTTTGTCCATTGGCATTTAGCTTGGATATTCTCCGAGCTCGTGGTTCTGAATGATTGAAGTGTCTGCTGGCTTACAATCCAACATTCCAATCTCACATAGTAAGTCTAATATATATTTTCGCTGAGAAAGAAATATACCTTGTCTTGATCTAGCAACCTCTATTCCCAGGAAATATTTGAGTTCTCCTAGATTTTTCATCTCGAACTCGGCTGCCAATTATTTTTGAAGCTTAGCGATTTCCTCCTTATCATCCCCTGTGATGATCATATCATCGACATATACAATTAAAGTTGTTACCTTACCCCATTGGTGCTTTAGAAATAATTTATGATCTGAATTACTTTGGTGGAAGCTATATTTCTTCATTGTCAGACTGAACCTCCCAAACCACGCTTGAGGAGATTGTTTTAATTCATACAGTACTCGTTGTAATTTGCACATAACTTCAGCTTTTGAAGATGCTGTGTAGCCTGGAGGAGTATCCATGTAGACTTCCTCTTCAAGATCACCATGGAGAAATGCGTTCTTTACATCAAACTAGTGCAATAGCCAATCCAAGTTGGCTGCGAGAGATAACAGAACCCTTACTGTATTTAACTTGGCTATAGGCGAAAAAGTTTTGATAATCTACGCCATATGTCTCAGTATATCCTTTTGCGACTAGTCTTGCCTTGTATTGTTTTATAGATCCATTTGCCTTGTGTTTAATAGAGAAGACCCATTTGCACCCGACTATTTTTTTTTCCTTTGGGCAATGAAACCAAGGTCCATGTTTGATTCTTTAGTAGTGCTCCCATTTCTTCCTATATTGCCTGTGTCCACTTGGGATCAGCTAAAGCTTCCTGAACTATAGTGGTAATATGACATGCAGATAGCTCGTGTGAGAATGTCTTCAGAGGTTCAGGCAGCTTTTTGGTGGAAACATAGTTGGCAATTGGATACTTCGACCTTCTTTCTTCAATGTCTGGAGAGTATTTGTTTAGTAGCTTGCCACAGTTATACCTAAAAGGTAAGGTATACCCAACAGACATATCTATGTTATTTATAAATGAGGGTGTAGTGAAATTGCTTACCTCAGGAATATTCTCAGGAGATGGGTCTGCAGGCACTGAGAGATGGGGGGATTCGGGTTCTTCTGCGGCACTGAGAGATGAGGGGATTCGGGTTCTTCTCCTGATGATGTGAGCTCAGTTGCCGAAGGCCCTCTAGATTCAGAGGATATGTCAGGCCTTGAAGATGTATTTGTTGATTCCTCACCAATCATTAGTGTGTCATTCCAATCTTTAAGCCAGTCAAAACTCAGCCAATTTAACTCTTCATCTAGTGTCTCCCTCTGAAGAGAAGAAGTGGATGCCGAAGAAGGATAGAACAGTTTGGATTCCAGAAAGGTGACATCCATAGTCACATAGGTACGCTTGGTAGTAGGATCATAGCAGCGGTAGCCTTTTTGATGCGTACTATAGCCTAAGAAGAGGTACCGAATGACACATGGGTCAAGTTTGGTGCGCTGGTTCTTAGGGAGGTGCATATACCCCACACACCCAAATATGCGAGGAGGGAGCATTAGGGTTGTGGGTAGAGAGACCAAGGTTGACAAAGACTGTAATGGGGTCTTAAAATTTAATATTTTGGAAGGAAAGCGATTGATTAAATGTACGACAGTGGTAATAGTATTGGGCCAATGTCGTGTGGGAACATGAGTGCCTAGAAGAAGAGCCCGGACAGTCTTAAGAATATGCTGATTCTTCCGTTCAATGACTCCATTTTGCTGAGATGGCTGAGGACATGAGGTCTCGTGAATAAGACCATGTTGTTGAAAATAGGAATGAAAGTTGTGATTAACATATTCACCACTATTGTCAGAGCGGAGAATCCGAATACGAGTGGAAAACTGGTTCTGAACCATAACATGAAATGACTGAAAGATATGAAACACTTTATCCTTATGTTTCATCAAATATAGCTAGGTCATTCGGGTGCAATCATCAACAAATATCACAAACCACCATACATCAGATATAGTAGATAAAGGAGAGGGTCCCCATACATCAGAATATTAAAACAAAAGGTGTATCACTTTTATTCATACTTAATAAATAAATAACACGATGACTTTTGGTTAAAATACAAATATCACAGTAAAATTCAGAAGTCTCCACATTAAAGAATAAATTAGGAAATAAATGTCATAAATACCCAAATGACGGATTTCTCAAACGACGATGCCACGGCCAAATCTGTCGAGCTTTAGAACCAAGTGTAGAAGACATGTGATGTACACGACCCAAACCGAAATCTTTCATGTAGTATAATCCCCCCCTCTTAGTATGACGCCCAATTATCTCTTTGGTGAGAATATCCTGAATAAGACAAAAATCAAAAAACATTAGCACCACACAATTTAGATCCGTAGTAACTTGGCTAACATATAATAGCTTGTGAGATAAAAAAGGAACAAGTAGAGTATTGGGTAAATGAAGAGAGGGTGATAGGGTTACAGATCCAGCTCCTGTGACAGGTGAGGTCACTCCATTAGCATTCGCAATGTTGGTGCGCCTTGGAGGTGAATGATGGGAGAAATCTGCGGGATCAAATGTCATATGATCCGTGGCCCTAGAGTCGAGGAGTCAATCACTACTATCCACATCATGACGACGACTAAGCAAGGTATGACAGATGTTACCTAGATTCACAGGAGATAAGTCCGATTTAGGTGAGGTACTGGGCGGAATGAGAGAGAGAGAGATAAGGTTCGGCTGCTGCCACAGTAGCCTTTCCCGTGCCTTCAGCCGTACCGTCTCATTTTTTTTTCTGGCTTGAAGCTTGTGCCACCAATCGGGGTACCCATGCAATTGGAAGTAGTTTTCACGTATATGCTTCATATTGCCACAATGAGAGCATTTGAACCATCGGATGAGGTACGAGATTTAGAGGAAGATTTCCTAGTATACTGAGAAGTTGATCCAGACAGTCCAAGCTTTAGGCCTTTCGAAGCAAGCACCGCCCTTGGAGGTGGTTCGTGGTCGCCAGCGTTCATCACCACCTGGCGAAGTGCCTCCCTACGGACATGGGCATACACTTGCTCCATGGTGGGAAACGGGTGCATCTGCAACACATCACTGTGAATATTGTCCAACCTGTCATCACGACCATCCACGAATACATAGACCCGATCTTCTTGGAGAAGATTATTATAACGTTCAATATCAGCAGGGCACTCCATCAGATTGGGACATAGAAAATCAATCTCACGCCAGACGCCTTACAAATCAGTGTAGTATTTTTTCAGGGAGTCACGTGCTTGGTGAAGACGTGAGACGCGCCGCCGGAGATCATAGACTTGAGAGGTATCGCCACCATCAAAATAGGTGGTAGCAACTGAATCCCAAACTATTTTGGCCGTGGAAAATCGAATGAAATTGCTGATTAACGTCAGATCCATGGAGTTAATCAGCCATCTTTTGACAATGGCATTATTAGTACGCCATTTGCGGAAGGACAGATCGGCCGGAGATGGCTGAGGTAACTCGCCATTGATGTAGCCCAACTTGTCTTTGCCGGAGACATACATCTCGATAACTTAGGACCATAAAGTATAATTGAAACCATCCAACTTGATGCCGATCGGGACAGCCGCAGGTTCAGAAAGCACGATCGGGGCCTGAGCTTTGGAGAGAGCTTCGACCATTTTTGTGGTGAATATTTCAAAGAGGAGCGTATTATGGTCAATGGAGGAGTCAACGGACTTCGTTGGGGTTTCGGTGTCTCCCATATGTGAAGGTGGTGGCAGAAGAAGGCTATGAACAAGGATTAGACGTAAACCAAGAGTCAAAAATCGACTATCTTTGATACCATGTCACAATTTCTATTATCGTATTTCTTTCATACTTTCTTTATAAAGATGTTGTACAAATATATAGGGAGATTAGTAACCCTATTCTTGGCTATACATAGATATTGTATAATCAATCAATGAGTTGTACAATCACAAATATAATCTTTCTGATTTTCTCTTAATTGACAACTCATTGATTGATTTGATGACAACTCATGCCAATAGGATTTGCCGACCCGCCTTCATATATAGTAGGTGACTGACCTCCCTTCAATGGCTATTAAGGAGATCATTGGTCATGACCGGCATTGGCTGACCTCGTATCTCACAGAGATGTCCGAGCTGACCTTTTCTCTTTAGCCAGTCCATATTTACCTATAACACACACACACACACACACACACACACACACACACACACACACACACAATCTAGGGAATTCCTATTTATCACAATCTAATTGAGCAACTTCAACACACACTGCATTTAATGCAAACAACTTCAATGATTATGTGGACCAATCACGATCCTGGAAAATAGGAATTTCCTATTTGTTTCAAACAGAGGATCCCAATTCCATACCTTATGGTCATGGAAGCATGGTGAAAGCTAGGGGTGTACATTGAGTCAAACGGAGTCAAGCTAGCCTCAGCTCGACTCGACTCGACCACGGGCTAACCTCAACTCGAACTCGGCTCAGCTCGGTCCTCGAGCCTAACTGGCCAGTTCGGCTCAGTTCGGTCAGCAGCTTAGGTCGAGTTCGAGTCAAGATCGAGCCGAGTTCTCCATTGAGGCATTTCCACAAACACTTAAACTGTAACTTTAAAACCCCACTGTTTTACAAACAGAGGCATGGTTTTACAGGTATTTTATCAAACACCTTCTAAGCAACATAAAAATAAAAAAAAACAAAGAGAAAAAGGGTATTTGTTTCATATACATACTTTCTTGCCACCAGCCACATTTCGTTGAGTCATTTTGTCAAATAGTTGGTGAGCAACATCAATGGCAAAGTAATTGAGTCATCGAACTGGTTCAATTCGAGTTCGATTATAGCTGGATTCGAGCTGGATTTGATCCGAGCCGAGTCAAGCTGGGCCTGCGCGAACTCATTTTCGAGCTAAAAAAATCAGTTAGAACTCAGCTTTGAATCGAGCTTTTTCGAGTCGAGTTGAGTGAGCTGACCAAGCTAGCTCGGTTCGTGTACACCCCTAGTGAAAGCCAATCCAGATGAAAACACTTTTCTGATATTGGCTTCCCATATGGAGTGAGCAAAATCCAACCGTTCATCATGTGTGGTCCCATTGTATGGGCAAAGCATGTATCTTCATCATATGGGCTGCAAATATATCTTAACCTTTGGTTAATTTCTATGACTGCCATTATTTGTAAGCTTGTGTACCACCTAATTACAATAAGAGTCTACTTAGGAGAGTGAGCGTTTGAGCACATCTGATTAGCATCCCGGAGATGAATGAGCAATCTGAACCGTTGATCTGGAGTCTATGGTGGATAGATGAATAATAATCTTCCTGGAATGGAATGATCTAAAACGTAGATCAATAGGCACGGCACGTGGATCAATAGACAACAAATAAAAGTTTGATTTGAAGAATATGCAAAGGCTCAATGTCGGAGAATTCCAGGCCGTCCCCCATCGACCGTGGAAGTCATCAAAGATCTACAAAACCGGTATAGTGGTTGGGATTGTTGTTATGGTGTGGACACCCCTTGGGTGGGCCATTTCCCAATGGTAAAGTCGGTTTAGTTGCGGTAGTCTGCGGGTCAGACGCTTGAGGATACCACTCGATTGGGTGCAATTTCAGATGGGTTGGATCAAATGACTTGTTTGCTGATCTGGTCCATTTGCACCCTTTCTGGATTGATGGGTAAATGACCCAAACCATTCATATGTGGTGGGCCTCACGGAGGTTATCCAAAATATTTTCATAGTGGGTATTTTAAAAAGAATTTTCAATTAACCACCTACCTTCTGGTTTATCTATAGACAAAAAACTATAAAATATTTTCAAATAATTGCTTAACTTTTAAACTGTTAATCAACTAGCCTCTCACTGTTTCACATGGTATTTTTGAAATGAATAACATGTCCATGGTGAAAGCTGACACCTACCCACCTTACCAAGTTGAAACTGCCCGGCATTTACCATGGGTAAATAACATTTAACCCATGGTAAATGGTTTATGCTACCTCTTTTCTTCTCTTCCTATTCTCCTCTCTCATTTTTTGGTTCTGACGCAACATGGCCGAGGCTATTGGAGCAGTGCAGGTCATTTATGTAGCTGTCTCTCCTCTCTCTCTCTCATTCTCGCCAAAGAGATGTTGTCGTGGCCATCGCAGTAGTGCAGGTTGTCGGGCTGCTGACACATCTCTGATGTTGTTCTTCTTCATCTCCTTCCTCTTTAATTTTTTAATGAAAATGGATGGTGGATCTGGTTGTTGGCCCACTCTTTTAGTGTTGAGGAATTGGAAGGTGACAAATAAGTGATGGCCCCCCTCTCCTTCCTCATTTGTGATTCAGATCATTGATCGGATGGGCTCTATAGTGGATGGTAGATGGCCTAAAATTGATTGGTGGCCCACCTCTCCTTATTTGTGATTGACATCTTTGATTAGATCGACCCTACAGTGGATGGAAGATGGCCCAAAAAAATTCAGTGGTAGTGGCCCACCTCTCCCTCATTCATTATCTAGATGATTGATCTGATCAACCCTGAAGTGGAAGGTAGATGCACTAAAAATTCAATGGTCCTACCTCTCCAATTGTGATCGAGATCATTAATCGTATTGACCCTCCAATCGATGGCAGATGCCTTAAAAATGTCAAAGATCAAATGGTCAATGGATTCTATAGAATATGATAGCCATCTAATTTTTGATCAATTTTATGTTGAATATGACCTATTGATGAATTTATTTTTCTTTTCTGAATTTTAGGATGCTAATTGAAAGGTTAAGATTATTAACTTCTTGGAAAGAATCTATTAATATGGGCCCAAAAGTGAGAAATGGTTTGGAGCACAGCACATGGGTTCCAATATTTGTGCAAACAGGTTCCAATCGTGGAAATTCAAGGTGAGTGTCCTTACTCTTGCTCCAATGGTAGACTCACAAGAGTTTCAACACCAGGTCAAATTTTGAGTACCTATAGGAGGTGAAATCCCACCACCGCATGAATGTGTGGGTGTGTTTAAAAAAGAAAAGAAAAAAAGGCTAGAGGATACCCACACCCAAACCTATTACCCTTTGGCTAAGGGTAAAGACCCATGGGCCAGACCACATGGGAGGCCTAACCTGAACATCCCATACAACATGATTTAACCTCTGATGCGCTAGGCATGGTATAAAAATAAGTCAAGCAGGCCCATCCCATCAATGCTTATTTACACCCCTATTAGTAATGGACCATTAATAATATTGATGCATTTGAGCCATTATACTCAGTATTCTCTGATCTTCATCCCAACTAGGTTTATTTGTATTTTTGAATTTTGTAATTGACATCATATTTCAGTTAGCTAAGGTATATGGTTGGGTTGAATTCATATGATAAGCCATTATACTCCTTCATTAGATGCAAGGAGTATAATGGCTCAAATCCATTGATATTATTAATGATCCATTTCTAGTAGGAGTGTAAATGAGCAGTGATGGGATGGGCTGGACTTATTTTTATACCATGCATATGTTATATAGTTGGATTGAATTCATATGATAAGTCAAATTAGTGGTGTATGGTGTAGATTCCTCTTTAATTATCTATTTATCCATTTGAGAATTCGTGTAAAACAATATATATTATCCAATCATGTGACTCAAGTAAACAAGTGTAATTCACATTTTTCTATAGTTATTGGATTCAAAATGCATTTTTTTTCATAAATGATTAATATATCATGTGCATGGGATGTTCTCCATGCGACTTAACATTGTGAAAAAATATTGATTAAAAATAAATTTTATATATATATATATCTATATATATCTATATATATATATATATATATATATATATATATATATATATATATATATATATATATGTTTTGTTTGAAACAACTTGCATTTTGGAGCAGATAAGAAAAAGTAGGGTTTATATGAGAGATGTAGAGTACCTTTATATTTCTTTGGTTGATTCACGGAGAATCGGGACTCGTGTGTTCCCCGCACACGCACTCGAGTGTGGGCGTCTGAGCCAATGTGGTTGTGTATTTGTAGAGGCGCTAGTGGCATACTTTGCACTTTGATGTGACAGGGAATATGGGTCAGGTGACTAGAATGAAAGAATGGCTTGAATGACACCTGTGCAGATTTTATAGAGGCTAAAAACTAGCTGTTGGAGTGAGGTGTAACTCATGCAACATAAATTTAGACCATGCAGAAACTGCTACATGTGGCTAGCCCAACAGTTATAAAACGGCTAGCCAGTGAGTCTAAATGGCTAGCATGTAGCAGTAGTTATCCCGCATGCACAACAGTCAGAAACTGCCAATAATAGCTAGTTTCTCACTAACAGCTATAAAATAGTCATATTGGTTTATGACCATGGACTAAAACGGTAAGCCAATCTAGCCTATATAAACAGTGCCTAGATGGTTCAACAGACCATCACCAACACTCGAACCATACCCACTTACTAACCAGAGCAAAGAAGCAACAATGTACTCTGATCGGTTAGTACGGTTCATATGAACCTTTGCGAGAAGACCTCAAGAAACAGACCAACGCAATGGTTTAAGATTTTCTAACTTCTCTTTCTGAATCTAGGAATTTTTTCTTTTATTTATCTGCCAGAAAAAAATTGCGTACAAAGTTCCATTTGTGGTTCTTCATGTTTACTGAACGTAGATCCACACCTAGGCTCGTCGTATCCTAGAAGTTGTCTGCGTGAAACTTATCAGCATTCTCAATCTTTTTAAGAAGGGGCGAATAACGCTTTAAGGACAGCATGATCACACGTGCTTCAACCTGTCCTTATATTTTCAATTTGATTAAATTATAGAAATTGTAAATTCTGTAATTTGTTTTATCATTTAATATGTTGAGTTTTGAAGCACAACCTTTTACCCATGTGCACTACCTTTAGCCCATAGCCCAAAGTAGATTTGGTCTGTGAGTTTTATACTATGCCAAAATCACGGATTTGTGATGGACGAAATCTGTCGTAAAACTAAATAAACGACAGATTTCATCCGTCGCTGTTTATTGGGTCGTTTTTTATCCGTCGTTAATCTACGAAGATTACCGACAGATAAGATCCATCACAAAAAATTAAAAATCCGTTGCTGAAATTCTAAAAAACCACCTAATCTTTCGTCATTAAATATATTGGCGACGGATACGCGACGGATTTAGTCCGTCGCTAAAATACCTATATCTAAAAACAATATACTGTCGGATTTTTTTTTATTTTTTATTTTTAATTTCTTTGGAATCTTACACCTGATAGTAATTCATTAAATAATTCAACGGTTTTTTAATAAGAATCCTATTTACAAAATTGATAGATACACATCCTGCTGAACCGGTATGTCATACATACACCCCCACAACACGTAAAATTCGCTAATTCTACAATGACTTGTAGAGGAGCGAATTGTTTGATATACCATTTTTTAGCAGTCCATTGCATGTCATCAATTGAATGAGCTAGGATGATCTAAGAAAAATGAGAGAAATTTTGGAAAAGAAAAATCAAATTTGGGCCTTAATGGCTGTGTTGGCCTATAACAACACTAATATGCTCGTACAACCAATATAGCCTGATACAACCCAATTTTTAACTGGGACCTATATGAAATGGAAACAACTATGTTAATCCATGTTGTTCACTAATCAAATCCTGAAATGGAAACAGTTGTGTTAATGGAACTTACATGGAAAGGTATATAAGTATGTTTGCCATTAACTAGTCTCGCAATGGAGCCTGTGTATCCAGCCATAGCACAATGAACAACACTTTGAGCAAGGAGTGTGCAACATACATTATCTGATCTGATGCATTGCTTGGAATAGCCTGGATCATATATGTCGGATCTATGAAACATCACAATTAAATAAGCTCACTTATCATAATTTTTGTTAAATATCCCAGGAGAAGAAACTAATTTTATTTTATTTTTTTTGCTACAGACCTATATATTTGAGATTTATCACCATCTTGTCTTCTTGAGAAATAATCCTACAAATTACAAACAAAAGGCCATCATGATGTATCTGGTTCTGCAACGGTGCAATGGAAAGAGACTTGGACCTTCGGTGCTACCCATGGCCGCAATTCGATCAAGCATTAAAAAATAATTGTAAGATAAACATGTACGAAAAACAATAACATATTGATAAGCATATAGTACATCCAAATCCAGTTTCCATAGAAATTGGCAACCAAATCATAAGAGGGCTTTCATTGAAAGAGAAGATATGAGCAAATACCTGATTCTTGAGATGTAAATTTTGAGAAATTACACATTTCGAGATAATTTGTTTTTTTCTCGTTCAAATGGCTATCTGACACCTTTTTTAATTTCCAAAAACAAATAAAATAATAACCACATATCTAACCGAAAAAAATCCATACATGCATGTGGACAATAGTCGAACTTCAACAAGGCGTAGGTTATAAAATATTTCAATAATAGGACAGAACAGACCGGTGATCTAGATTACTGGACCATGGGCCCCACTACTGTGCAAAGATTCAGGCCATCATGCATCATATAGTTTCTACCACTAAGAATCTGAAAGGCTAGCAACTAGAAAAATTAGCGAGTCACAACAAACGGAATCTCATTTTCCTAAGCTTTAATATTGGTTTAACCAACAAACTTCCCAAAATACAGTTACTCGTTTAACATATAGAGTTGAGGAAAATTACATGTCCCAACTTGTACTGATTCTTTCTAAGTGGACTATTAAGACCAGAAATTGGTCCTAATACAGGTGGTTGGGATTTTATGATCTGATGGATTATTGGACCATTTTCTACCCTCAGTGGAAAGAAACAGACCAATGGTCTGTATAACAGAACTATGGACCCCACTTTTTAGAACTGAAAATCTCGCCCAAAAAAAAAGGCCAATGACATTTAGATGGTCATTGTTTAAATAGTTCGTATCATTCTACTAATGTGATTTTAGTGTCACAACAAATAATTAGATTGCTATGTACACTGAATAATAACCTAAGCCACCAAATCAGAAGAAAGTAGCTATGGAAAGAACATCTCTCACCAGACCATATTCGTTTCCAACAACAAGCTCATAGTGATTGAACAGAAGTCCAGCACTGATACTAGAGCACTTATGCCAACCACTTTGATACTTGGTGCCTGACAATCATATAATACATGTTGCTTTAACAGGCCATACTACCAAATAACCTAACCATCACTTATTTTATTAACATTCATCAAAATCAAAAGAGAGCTATACCTTCATTACATTTCAAAGATAAATATTTTATGGGTTGTCCATGATGAGGCTCTAACCTCCCCTCCTGATACAAATACAAGTGACAGGACTGGATATGTGGCATCCCATACTCATACTGATCCATCTTGGTAGCCTGATATATATAATCTGTAGGCTCTAGACTAGATTGTAAACCAGCACCTAAGGCCTTAAAAGATGTACAGTTCACATGTTTTAAGCAGAAGTACCATGATGAGGCTCTAACCTCCCATCCCAATACAAATACAAGTGACAGGACTGGATATGTGGCATCCCATACTCGTACAGATCCATCTTGGTAGCCTGATATATATAATTTATAGGCTCTAGACTAGATTGTAAACCAGCAGCTAAGGCCTTAAAAGATGTACAATTCACATGTCTTAAGCAGAAGTACCAAGGTTAGATGAGCAAGATCAAGCAATTGGCATGATTTTCTCATAGTGGGTCATCTACCATCGGGGCCACCAGAAGAATTGTATTGATTGCTAAGATCTGGTAGGGGGTCCAATGACTCCTAAATTAATTAGTCCTACAAAGAAATGATGAACTATTCAATCCAGCAAACTGAGATGTGTTGTAACACCCCGAACTTTTCAATACCCGAGTATTGAAAGTCCTCGAGTGTTACCATAAATTTAACCTATTATATATACGTGTATGGTACCAATCTAGTCAACCTAACCCTACATCCATCCTCCAACATGAATCTGACCAATTATGAATGATATTCATCCATAAATCAAGTCATCCGACCGTTACTCATATACATATGTACCTTCCTTTAACTAAATCAGTGAATAAGTCTTTATCTATAATGATTTAAATATAAGTCCTTTTGTAAGAATTGTTTAGAAAGTGACATATAATAATCTAGAACCATTAGATTTCATAAAACTTTAGATCAACAATAATAACGAAAATGCCATAAACCTATACCCTGAATTCCAACTCACAAGGTTCTCATGATCCGTTTCATGTGAAACTTTATACTAGGCCTAATTATCATAAATTAACTATACACATCAAATTTCAGCCTTTAAATCATATTAATTTAGCTACTTGATCTCTATATTCGTCTGTACACTTATCAGACCAAGATTCTGATCCGTTCATCTTGTTCACAACATATGAATATACTTAACCCACCATTAGAATTACAATTTGAGAAACCTATACGTGTGAATAACGCACTCTAATCTAATGATACACATGCTTTACCCTTAATTCTCCTGAAACTCGCTTTACATTTATCCGTATACGAAACTGACCGTATACCCACCTATAAGTCTAGGTTTAGGTTATAGGTTAAGGTTTAGGTTTTAGGTTATAGGTATTGGTTTAAGTTATACATTAAGGTTTAGTTTTAGGAAATCGGGTTCGGGTTTGGGATCGAGTTTAGGTTTGGGTTATAGGTATAGGTATTGGGATTGGGATTTGAGAATAGGTTTAGGTTAAGGTTATGTGTCTAGGTTTAGGTTATAGGTTAAGGTTTAGGTTTAGGCAATAGGTATAGGTTTAGGTTATAGGTTATGGTTTAGGTTTAGGAAATCGGGTTCGGGTTCGGGATATGGTTTAGGTTTGGGTTATAGGAATAGGTTATAGGTTATGAGAATAGGTTTAGGTTAAGGTTATGAGTCTAGGTTTAGGTCATAGGTTAAGGTTTAGGTTTAGGCTATAGGTATAGGTTTAGGTTATAGGTTTAGGGAATAGTTTAGGAAATCGGGTTCGGGTTTGGGATCGGGTTTGGGTTTGGGTTATAGGTATAGGTTTTGGGATTTGAGAATAGGTTTAGGTTAAGGTTATAAGTATAGGTTATAAGTAAAGGATAAGGTTTAGGTTTGGGCTATAAGTATGGGTTTTGGGATTTGAGAATAGGTTTAGGTTAAGGTTATGAGTCTAGGTTTAGGTTATATGTTAAGGTTTAGGTTTAGGAAATCGGGTTTGGGTTCGGGATCGGGTTTTGGTTTGGGTTGTAGGTATAGGTTTTGGGATTTTAGAATAGGTTTAGGTTAAGGTTATGAGTCTAGGTTTAGTTTATAGGTTAAGGTTTAGGTTTAGGATATAGGTTTAGGTTTAGGTTATAAGTTAAGGTTTAGGTTTAGTAAATCAGGTTCGGGTTCGGGATTGGGTTTAGCTTTGGGCTATAGGTTTAGGTTTTGGGATTTGAGAATAGGTTTAGGTTAAGGTTATGAGTCTAGGTTTAGGTTATAGGTTAAAGTTTAGGTTTAGGCTATAGGTATAGGTTTAGGTTATAGGTTAAGGTTTAGGTTTAGGAAATCAGGTTCGGGTTCGGGTTCGGGATCGGGTTTAGGTTTGGGTTATAGGTATGGGTTTTGGGATTTGAGAATAGGTTTAGGTTAAGGTTGTAAGTATAGGTTATAGGTTAAGGTATCGGTTTAAGTTTCGGATATAAGTATAGGTTTTGGGATTTTAAAATAGGTGTAGGTTAAGGTTATAAGTCTAGGTTTAGGTTATAAGTTTCGGTTATGGTTATAGGTTATAGGTTTAGGGTGTAGTTTAGATTAAGGGTGTGGTCCCTGCAAATACAGATTTAAACAAGATATAAACACGGCCTGTCCAAATGGCCAGGCCCTTCCAATGCTGTCCATAGGAAATGGACAGCTTCATCATGGTTATAATAGCGGTTCCCACCTTCCAAGAAGCCCCGCTCATCCGAATAGCTCCGACGCACATCCAGGTCTGCTCCATTAATTTCGAGCAAATACAAAAATACGGCCTGTCCAAATGGCCAGGCCCCTCCAATGTTGTCCATGGGAAATGGACAGCTTCATCATGGTCATAACAGCGGTTCCCACCTTCCAGGGACCCCCGCTCATTCGGATAGCTCCGACGCACATCCGGGTCTGCTTCATTAATTTTGAGCAAATACATAAACACGGCCTGTCCAAATGGCCAGGTTACTCCAATGGTTTAGGCTAACCATTGTGAATGCACTATAATGAACAAATTATTATTATGATAGATAACTGTAATTACAACATGGATGTTGGAATCACTTATGAATGGGTAGAATGGCATATAAAGATTATAATCAACCTAAGAAATATAAGTGTCATATTTGAGACAAAAACGGGAGCAGGTTGTACCTGGGACAATGGCACAGATGCTTCACTAGCCTTTTGCTGGTTCTCAAGAGGGCAGATGTACGAATAAAGGATCATTCCAACTAAGGCAACAAGGATGCCGAAAATGTTTCGCTAGCTAAATGGATCGTGAAGTAAAACATATCCAAAAGCCAAAACCAGGCATGTTTTCAGATGCCCCAGGACTTGATAGGTGACAGATGATGTCTTTCCAATTACAAGAAATGTACTGAAGAAGAAGAGACGCAGAGCCCATCACAAAACAGTTGACCTGCTAAGCATTGGGTTCTTAGGATTCCTTTCAACAGATCAACTGTAGCACAGAAACCGACGTCTCATTCAAAACCATGAGGCTGCTTCAAAATGATTCACTCACAAAGCAGCAATTGAATCAAGTCATAAAAACACCACCCTATTTTTCCCCAGTTTTTTCTTTTTCTTCTTTAAATGGTATATCCCAAATCTATCTAAACAACAACTAAAAAATACAGCATGGTATATCACAAAATAGCATTTTTTTTAGAAGTAATATCTCAAAATGCTATATAAAAACAAAAGCTCTAAACTGATTTTGAAAAATGTGCCTGCACTTAAAAACGGTTTAGAACCGTGTTCACTTAGAAACGGTTTAAAATTGTACCACAATTTCCCCTAGATGTGGTCTAAACATTGTTTTGAATAAGCCCACATAAGTCTTTTCCACTCTATAAAATTGAGTTATTTCAATTCAATCAATTGGGTTTCCAAACACATCGGCAATGAGTCACTAACTACTTGCAAAATTCTGTTTCTTTTTAACAAATTCAAGAAATTTCATGAACATGTAACAATCATTGTAGCAGGAACGAAGCATGCCCACTCAAATAAACAACCAAATTACACCAAATTACACTAATCTCAACACTAATCTCAATAAAATAAAATAAAATCATCCAGAATCATGAAATGAAAACACATTCGATCTGGTAAAATAGAAATAAACAGAAGAGCTTGGATTGGATTTGTTTTATTTTTCGGTTCTTGCCCAAAATTGAGGGGGAAAACATATGGATGGCATATATAAAACGAATATATCAAGTTGGGCCCCACAATGCATAAAAAATCAACACACCACCACTGCGGGTGTGTTGGCAACGCCACTTAGTCAGCGTTTGGGCGCGGATTCATCTATTTTTGCAGATAAACCCAAAAATCCTAAATCGGCATTAAGATCGGCATTGAGAGAGAGAGAGAGAGAGAGAGAGAGAGAGAGAGAGAGAGAGAGAGAGAGAGAGATACCTAAATGTTCATGGAGTTTTATAGCCTTCAACCAAAGATTCAAAGAGAGTTCAGAGGGCGTGCGTGGGTAGGGCGGTCGGCAACAAAATCTTGGGTGGGGATAGAGAGAGAAAGTGGGAAGAAAAATCAAGCGAGGAAGATAAAGAGAGAGAGGAGGAAGTGAGATCGACGGGTAGAGAGAGGAGGGAGAGATCCGCAGGAAGAGAGGAGAGAGGGGAGCGTATGAGAGAGAGAGAGAAACAGAGAGAGTGGCTAGGGTCGACGCTGGCCCTAACCTTATTGAAAAGGAAATTGCGCATTGAGTTACGCAGTAAGCTTTTATTGTAATGAGTAAACTCAGTTAAGCCTACTATAAATGTATATTGGTTATCCACGCTGTCCACCCGTTTTTCCATATCGTTTTAGTGGTGGGGTCCAAAATATAATTATGCCCAAAGCTAAAGTAGACCACGCCATAGGAAACGATAGGAATAATGACTTCCACCGTTGAAACGTTTCTAAGGCACACATTGACATTTATTTGTCAGCCAACCTATTTGTAAGATCACAAAGAAATGGATGAAGGTAAACCACAAGTATTGGACTGATCCAAAGCTTCTGTGGGCCTCAAGAAATTTTTAACGATATAATTTCAATTCACACTGTTTCTGGTGGTGAGGTCCACTTGAGATTTGGATATACTTCATTTTTAAGATCAAGCCCTCAAATTATATGTTAAAATGAATGGACAGAGCAGATAAAATATGTAAATCATGATGGACCCCACAGAGTTTACTCAACACGCTTAGCGTACTGAGTTACTCAGTACGCAATCCGCTTCCAACCTTATTCAAAGGGCACTGCATCCTACCCCACCCGGATGATAATCTGTCTGGACAGGGCTCTGTGGGGCCCACGTTGATGTAATTGTTTTATCCACTTAACCTCACTAGCATCATTTACAAATTACAACTCAAATCACTATATAAGAAACTCAAAACCTAAACCTTTGGAGCATGATTTCCTAGATGAGGTTTGATGCAATTAAAATACACCATTTGAGTTCCACTTAACATATCACAAGTAGGCCTCCTGCATGAATGGTAATAACAATAGGTTCAAACATATGTGAACATTCACTTAATTTCAATTGAAATGGATTGCAATTTATTCAATTCATTATAGAGAAAGGCTAAGGTTGTGTGGCACCATCCTAATTCACAATCAGAACAGAACGCGTAAATGCTACTCCATGAATTACTAGACACTAGTTGCAACCTTGGACTAACCCCTTGTCTTGAAGCATAGGTCTGGATCACTTGGGTTATTAAGCTTTTACCAGACCATATTGCAATTCATTTGACTTGAGCAACCAAATGCAACTTTAATATTTTTTCTAATGAGCTAGTATTTTCTGAGAACATAGAGAGAACTCCAAGCCCAAACTAATTAAGTGCATTCAATTGACCCATTGAGCCATTGGTCCCAGTGGTTCTAACCATAACATCACATCTCTAGAGACTCTGACATACCAATAGGTCATTGTACTGGTCGTTGTTTAAAACCCAAATGAGCAAATGAAGAAACTTGCAACTAGCCTATTTAACTTGATGCCCTGGTAGCTTTGATGCCCTTATGATGTTTGACAAGCATTATTAAATAAAATTAAGTTCTATATTACCCCAAGAGTTCTATTTAAACATATGTTACAAATAACAAATGGTAGTAGTGGACCTAGACTGAATTAACAGTTAAGTCTCCTAAGACTGATCCTAACATGCAGAGAGGACTATATACCCTTGTGGGCTAGCATTTCTTGTGTTATACCATTCTGATTTCTTTGAGAGTAAGTTTCTTGCATCCTTGTTCTTCCTGAGAGTTTGAAGGTGAGAGGATGCAAATAAAATTCATTGAAGTTTAAAGTTTAAAGACTCACCAAGTTAGAAGGACTGATCCAATTTGGGTTCAGCTAGCGCTTGTACAAATCAGTTATGCAATAAGCTACTTTTATCAACCTGATGTGAATTGGATGATATTTACTGTATAATAAGTGGCTTTGTATTGTTAAGGGTACCTAGATGTTTTTATATGCTGTTTTATGTTTCAGTGAACTAGTACAGATAAACTCTCTCTCTCTCTCTTGGTGTACTTTTGTTCCAATGGTAGAGAAAAATGAATTATAGATTTAAATTCTACAAAATTTCTAATCTCTAGCATGTCTATTTTGTAAATTTAAAGAAATGAAAGGAAAAAATAAAGGAAAAGAAAAATAAAACATTTATTATTTTTTTAAACCGTCTTTTGTAGGACATTTGTTGACAGATTAGGAAATTCAATTTGTAAGATTTTTGGAGCATCTTCCATCTATGGCATTGCCTATCAAATTAAAGTTTGGATTTTTGAACTATTGGCCCCACTTGTAACAAGCATCAAGACACTTAGACTGAATGCCTTAGGAACTTATACTTCATGTTCTATCCATGAATAGTTTCTAAAGTTAGGTATATGCTTTGAATTCTTTTATAAATTTTGAGCAAGCAAATTCTTACATATAACTTTCAAATTTTAATCACAATTTTCATTTCCAGACATTTTTCTCACAGTAGAGAGTGCGATAACCTAAACATGCAAAGTAACCGGACAAAATGAAGAATGGTGGAATGGTGACCAAATGGTGATGAAATGTTTGGATGATATCTTGTAATTGTAACATGAGGGCATGGATGTTTTGTTTCAGATCTTTTGATATGTAACCATGTCCTAATATTTGTTATATGTTCTATACTTTAATTCACACCAACAGTTCAGTTAAGGTCTGATTTATTTCATTGTAGGCATTGTCTGCCTGTAATATGTTTATTAAAAACTGAAATATGAAGCAATTTCTTTATAGTATATGCCTTGTTGGGCTTCTAGGATTTTTCATTATTTAGGTATCAAATACCTAGAATTGATAGACCTCTCTATTGATTGCTCATGTGCCCAAATAATCTCTACATCGAAAGATCCTATGACGGGAATGTTTAGTCTTTTCTTATTGAACATGAATTGGCATGTGTTTCTTATGAGTCTCGACTTCTCCAATTTGGGTTTTTTTTTTTTTTTTTTTTTTTTTTTGTATGTGGGTCCTTCCCTATCAGGCCCATCAAGGTTCCTATTTTTATTAGGTGAAACAAACTTCTATACAAGAAATGGAAGGAAAAAATAAAGGAAAAGAAAAACAAAACGTTTATTTGTTCGGCCTTTATATTTTACCATCATATTAGCTAGGTTCAGAGTTGTAATTTTGTGTGTGTTGTGCTTACATTGTATTATATATTTTTTTGTTAATGAAATTGTTCCAAACATCTTCTTCCAAGATTCATCAGATAAATTGTTTCATATCTGATTGTTTCTATTCTCGCGCTTATCATGCTTACAGATTGACATGTTGCGCAGTTTGCACTGTTTCCAAAAATTGACTAAGGCGAATGATCTGATTTTTGGGACAGGGACTCTTTGTATTTTTCCCTTCATATAAGTCTGGTTATCCTATATGGGTTTGTAGCCCCTAGGAAGTTTTTAATGATGAGCATTCGATCACCACAATTTCCCCTAAATGTGGAACCACGTACTAGAATGGACTAGTAACACCACAATTTCCCCTAGATGTGGTCCACCTAATATTTGGATTTGTTCAATTTTTGGAACCAGAATAGACTAGCAACACCACAATTTCCCCTAGATGTGGTCCACGATATTTGGATCTGTTCAATTTTTGGAAACAAAGGCCCACACCGTGTGTAGAATGTAGCTCACGTGTGCCATGCTGGTGGGCCCCACCATGACGTTTGCCAAACATCAACACCATGCATTTGATGGGTCCCATTTAAATTATAGGATATCCCAAAAATTAGCTGTATATGGAACTCCGGTGGGCCATACCATATAAAATAATGTGAAGACGTGCCTAAAACATAAAAAAGCACGGTGTGGGCCCCACCTGAAATTTGGATGCGTCTGAAACTTGGTATGACCCCTCATCCAAGTGGTACACACATAATGGATGGGCTGGATTTGTGGACCACATCTCGATGGGCCCAAAAAATTAATTATGAATGTTTTAATGGAAGGTAACCCCTCTTAACTTTTGTATGTGGTGTGGCACACACAAGTCACAGATTGACTTGATTTTTAATCTCTGGGCCCACCATGGAATGGTGCATCTAACTCATGGGGTAGATGTTTGACACGCATTATGGTGGGGCCCCCACAACTCTCCCATCACCTGCCCCAAATATTGGGCCCACCACCCCCCAAAACCAAATTGCGCAAAAACCTCCCGCGCGCGCCCATCTTTCCAAGACCCTAACCTCTCCCTCTCTCGCACCCTCTTCACTCACTCTCTCTCTCTCTCTCTCTCTCTAATCTCTCCACCCTACCACGCAATCCACATCCAGTCTTCTTCTCGCTCGCGACCTCAGGACCAGCAGCTCTCTCTCTCGGCAGTGGTAGCGGTATTCTCATCTTCCTCTTCTCTGTCTTCTTTTTCTTTTTCTAATATGGCTTCGAATTTGAAAATCTTTATTTGGGGATTTTTGAAATTCCAAATCCCTAATAGGGGCTTTTTGAAATTTCTCCTCCTTCAGATCCAATCCCCACCTCTAATCTCAATCGTCCGTGCATTTCTTACTTAGGCCCTGTTTGGTGGCGATCTGGTTTCTTGATTTTTCTGGTTTCTTGATTTTTCTTTTTTCTTTTTGTTACTTAGGCCCTGTTTGGTGGCGACTTAAAAATTATTCCATCTCATTTTAGTTAATAGTAATCTTGATAACCCATTATTTTTATAGATTATGATCTCTAATACTTATTTGCTACTAACTAAAATGAGATGAACTCCTCTTTAAGTGGTGACCAAACAGGGCTCCAGTTGACAATTTAACTACATTGGTGCTTATAATATAGAAAGTGGTTAGTATGTATGCAATACTCAGGCCGAACTTAGTGGAGTTTTTCTTTTTAACTTGATCTGATAAGTCATTCTGATCATGTGGCCAATCTCTGGTGGTTACATACATAGTAGAATCATTTTGTTATGCTTGTTTGTAGCATATTATCATGCAAGAGAGCAACAGTTTAGATTCTCAGGTCTTCTTTTGTTACTATTTTGCAGCATCAGAAATTGTGGGTGTTGCAACAGCAGTTTTGAGTTGAAGTAGTTGATTAAGTAAGAACCTTCTCCAAATAGCTGATTAGCTTTGGTAAATGTTTGACACGCATTTTGTTCGCAAGGCATGTGTCACTTGATGAGTGGATAACTTAGTTTTTGGATAAGGACATATAGACTCGTGGGATCATATGATGAACATTTGGGATCCCAAATAGCACACATCCTAAGTGTGTGTTGCATATGTGCTTGGCATTAAATATATTGAAATGTGATATTTTTTTCTAAAGCCCAACAAAAGGATTTTCTATGGTTTGTGTTCAGGGGTTCTTTGGGGTGAGGGATTTGGGGTAGAGATATGTGAAATCCATGGATTTTAAATCTTCCCATTTTGGATTTTGTTGGGAGCATATCAATTCCTTTGATTTTCAAATTCTACACTCATAAACCCATGGATTTCATGTAAATCCAAGTAAAAGGGAAAAAATCCATGGAATATGACCTTCAAAGGTAATAAACCTTATTCTGTTATAATAAATAATTAAAAGTTGATGGGTTTTAGCTTGATTTTCAAATAATAGACCTTGGGATGTGCCAAATCCAAATCTAATTCAAACTTGTGAATTTGACAAGTTTATAGATATGCTAAATTCAGCCCACTAAAACATGTGTTGGTGATGTTTAAATCAGTTCCACTTGGACATGCATTTATGATGCTTAAATTAAATCAGTCTACTCTACTTGGACATGTGTTTATGATGCTTAAATCAATCTACTTGGATGTGTGGTAATGATGCAAAGATCAGTCCACTAGAACATGTGTTTGTTTATAATGCTTAAATCAGTCCAATTGGACATGTGTTTACAATGCTTGAATCAGTCCACTTGAACATGTGTTTATGATGATTAAATCAGTCATGTGTTTATGATGCTTAAATTGATTCATGGGTCTCCAATAACCAAAAATGGTATTAGATAACTGCCTATATGAGCCAATTGTTGTTTCGAAGAGTTTGTAGAGCTTGTATCTCCAATTGTACAACCTGCATCTCCAATTATACAGCTTACATCTCCAATTGTATAATTGCCTATATGAGCCAATTGCTGATATTACCATAGGGATAAAGTGAAAATACAAAAAATTTAGCCTGAAATTTCGTGAATCCTAGGGCCAACCATGATGTTTATTTGAAGGGAAACCAAAAGCATCAACTTGATCCAAAACTTGTGTGGGCCCAGAATTTTTTTGTTAGAAATGTTTGTTTACTTAGCATTGTATTTCTGTTCTCAGTATAAAGATAAAATGTGTATTTCTATCATTGCAAACCTTAATGAGCTTGTATATTACATTTTTTTGTCTTGACTTATATAGTATTGTGATTAGTTAGTTTATAGTTGTGACTTGTAATTTATAGATTTGTAAGTTAGATAATTAGTTACTCGTTTGAGGATTTCTATGGGGCCATAGATAAATATGGTGTGTTTTTGGTGGCATAGAAATCGCTCAAATTATCCCATTTTGGACAGTTCAAGGTTAGATGGATAGTATGCTTTCATAAAATCTATTTAAATGATCATGCTTGATTCGCGGTCCATCTCCTCGTTTCTCTCTGGATATGTTTCTTCCGTTCCGTATCCAATGCCAAATATTTTTACATTGTTTTAGATATTTGGCATCAGAATGTAACGTAAGATCAACTTATCTGGAGAGGCATGGGGAGATGCTGCCGGATTTTCTGCGTGAACGTTTAAATGGGAATATGAAAGTATTACAATCTATCCAACCTTAGATGAGTAACTAATTTATGATTTAATTGTATTAGCTTAGAATTGATAGAGCTAATCCAGATGTGCGACAGAACTATTCGAAATTAATGGATCAGACTCGGATGTGCGTCGGAGTTATCCAGATGAGCAGGGGTTCCTAGAAGGTGGGAACCGCTATTATGACCATGATGAAGCTGTCCATTTCCTATGGACGGCATTGGAAGGGCTTGGCCATTTGGACAGACCGTGTTTTTGTATTTGCTCGAAATTAACGGAGCAAACCCGGATGTGCGTCGGAGCTATCCGGATGAGCGAGGGTCCCTGGAAGGTGGGAATCGCTATTATGACCATAATAAAGTTATCCATTTCCTACGGACAGCATTGGAAGGGCCTGCTCATTTGGACAAACCGTTTTTATATCTTGTTTATATCTACATTTGTAGGGACCACACCCTTAACCTAAATTACACCCTTAACCTATAATCTATAACCTTAATCTAAACTTATAACCTTAACCTAACCTTATAACCTTAACCTAAACCTATTCTCAAATCCCAAAACCTATACCTATAACCCAAACCTAAACCCGATGCAGAACCCGAACCCGATTTCCTAAACTTAAACCTTAACCTAAAACCTAAACCTATACCTATAACCTAAACCTAAACCTTAACCTATAATCTAACCTAGACTCATAACCTTAACCTAAACCTATTCTCAAATCCCAAAACCTATACTTATAGCCCAAACCTAAGTCTGATCCCGAACCCGAACCCGATTTCCTAAACCTAAACCTTAACCTATACCTATAGCTTAAACCTAAACCTTAACCTATAACCTAAACCTAGACTCATAACCTTAACCTAAACCTATTCTCAAATCCCAAAACCTATACTTATAGCCCAAACCTAAGCTCGATCCGAAACCCGAACCCGATTTCCTAAACCTAAACCTTAACCACCCAACTATAACCTACACTTATAGACTAAACCTATTCTCAAATCCCAAAACCTATAACCCAAACCTAACCATTCCCTAAACTTATAACCTACACTTATAACCTAAAAGTATTCTCAAATCCCAAAACCTATACATATACCCTAAACCTAACCATTCACTAAACCTACAACCTACACTTATAACCTAAACCTATTCTCAAATCCCAAAACCTATAACCCAAACCTAACTATTCCCTAAACCTATAACCAACACTTATAACCTAAAACTATTCTCAAATCCCAAAACCTATACCTATACCCTAAACCTAACCATTCCCTAAACATATAACCTAAACTTATAACCTAAACCTATTCTCAAATCCCAAAACCTATAATACAAACCTAACCATTCCCTAAACCTATAACCTATACTTATAACCTAAAACTATTCTCCAATCCCAAAACCTATACCTATACCCTAAACCTAATTATTCCCTAAACATATAACCTACACTTATAACCTAAACCTATTCTCAAAACCCAAAACCTATATTAATACCCTAAACCATTACCTATACCTATAACCTAAACCTAGACTCATAACTTTAACTTAAACCTATACTTATAACCCAAACCTAAGCCTGATCCCAAACTTGAACCCGATTTTCTAAACCTAAACCTTAACCTATTCTTAAATCCCAAAACCTATAACCCAACTAAAACCTATACTTATAACTTAAACCTATTCTCTAATCCCAAAACCTATAACCCAAACCTAACCATTCCCAAAACCTATAACCTACACTTATAACCTAAAGCTATTCTCAAATCCCAAAACCTATACCTATACCCTGAACCTAACCATTCCCTAAACCTATAACCTACATTTATAACCTAAAGCTATTCTCAAATCCCAAAACGTATAACCCAAACCTAACCATTTCCTAAACCTATAACCTACACTTATAACCTAAACTTATTGTCAAATCCCAAAACTTATACTTATAACCTAAACCTATACCTTAACCTTAACCTATAGCCTATAATTATAACCTAAACCTAAACTTACAACC
Organism: Magnolia sinica; assembly: GCF_029962835.1. NCBI lineage: Eukaryota > Viridiplantae > Streptophyta > Magnoliopsida > Magnoliales > Magnoliaceae > Magnolia > Magnolia sinica. The sequence continues at coordinate 20,961,330 of NC_080582.1, read as the reverse complement.
TTAACCTAAACTCAAATCCCTAAACCTTAACCTATAACCCAACTAAAACCTATACTTATAACCTAAACCTATTCTCAAATCCCAAAACCTATAACCCAAACCTAACCATTCCCTAAACCTATAACCTACACTTATAACCTAAAACTATTCTCAAATCCCAAAACCTATACCTATACCCTAAACCATTCCTTATACCAATAACCTAAACCTAGACTTATAACCTTAACCTAAACCTATTCTCAAATCCCAAAACCCAAACATATAACCTAAACCTAGACCTTAACCTTAACCTTAACCTATAACCTATAATTATAACCTATAACCTAAAACCTAAACCTAAACCTATACTTATAACCTTAACCTAAACCGATTCTCAAATCGCAAAACCTATAACCCAAACCTAACCATTCCGTAAACCCATAACCTACACTTATAACCTAAAATTATTCTCAAATCCCAAACCTATACCTATACTCTAAACCTAACCATTCCCTAAACCTATAACGTACACTTATAACCTAAACCTATTCTCAAATCCCAAAACCTATACCTATACCCTAAACTATTCCCTATAACTATAACCTAAACCTAGACTCATAACCTTAACCTAAACTTATACTCAAATCCCAAAACCTATACTTATAGCCCAAACCTAAGCCCGATCCCAAACTCGAACCCAATTTCCTAAACCTAAACCTTAACCTATTCTCAAATCTCAAAACCTATAACCCAACTATAACCTACACTTATAACCTAAACCTATTCTCAAATCCAAAAACCTATAAACCAAACCTAACCATTCCCTAAACCTATAACCTACACTTATAACCTAAAATTATTCTCAAATCCCAAAACCTATACCTATACCCTAAACCTAACCATTCCCTAAACCTATAACCTACACTTATAAACTAAACCTATTCTCAAATCCCAAAACCTAGAACCCAAACCTAACCATTCCCTAAACCTATAACATGCACTTATAACCTAAGACTACTCTCAAATCACAAAACCTATACCTATACCTTAAACCTAACCATTCCCTAAACCTATAAACTACACTTATAACCTAAACCTATTCTCAAATCCCAAAACCTATAACCCAAACCTAACCATTCCCTAAACCTATAACCTACACTTATAACTTAAAACTATTCTCAAATCCCAAAGCCTATACCTATAGCCTAAACCATTCCCTATACCAATAACCTAAACCTAGACTTATAACCTTAACCTAAACCTATTCTCAAATCCCAAAACCCTATATAACCTAAACCTAGACCTTAACCTTAACCTATAACCTATACTTATAACCTATAACCTAAAACCTAAACCTAAACCTATACTTATAACCTTAACCTAAACCTATTCTCAAATCGCAAAACCTATAACCCAAACCTAACCATTCCCTAAACCTATAACCTACACTTATAACTTAAAATTATATTGAAATCCCAAAACCTATACATATACCCTAAACGTAACCATTCCCTAAACCTATAACCTACACTTATAACCTAAACCTATTCTCAAATCCCAAAACCTATACCTATACCCTAAACTATTCCCTATACCTATAACCTAAACCTAGACTCATAACCTTAACTTAAACCTATTCTTAAATCCCAAAACCTATATTTATAGCCCAAACCTAAGCCCCATCCCAAACCCGAACCCGATTTTCTAAACCTAAACCTTAACCTATTCTCAAATCTCAAAACCTATAACCCAACTATAACATACACTTATAACCTAAACCTATTCTCAAATCCCAAAACCTATAACCCAAACCTAACTATTCCCTAAACCTATAACCTACACTTATAACCTAAAACTATTCTCAAATCCCAAAACCTATACCTATACCCCAAATCTAACCATTCCCTAAACCTATAATCTACAATTATAAACTAAACCTATTCTCAAATCCCAAAACCTATAACCCAAACCTAGCCATTCCCTAAACCTATAACCAACACTTATAACTTAAAACTATTCTCAAATCCCAAAACCTATACCTATACCCTAAACCTAACCATTCCCTAAACCTATAACCTACACTTATAACCTAAACCAATTCTCAAATTCCAAAACCTATACCTATACCCCAAATCATTCCCCATACCTATAACATAAACCTAGACTCATAACCTTAACCTAAACCTATTCTCAAATCCCAAAACCTATACTTATTGCCCAAACCTAAGCCCGATCCTAAACCCAAACCCGATTTCCTAAACCTAAACCTTAACCAATTCCCAAATCCCAAAACCTATAACCTAACTAAAATATATACTTATAACCTAAACCTAATCTCAAATCCCAAAACCTATAACCCAAACCTAACCATTCCCTAAACCTATAACCTACACTTATAACCTAAAACTATTCATAAATCCCAAAACCTATACCTATACCTTAAACCATTCCCTATACCAATAACCTAAACCTAGACTTATAACCTTAACCTAAACTTATTCTCAAATCCCAAAACCCTAACATATAACCAAAACCTAGACCTTAATCGTAACCTATAACATATATTTATAACCTATAACCTAAAACCTAAACCTAAACCTATACTTATAACCTTAACCTAAACCTATTCTCAAATCGCAAAACCTATAACCCAAACCTAACCATTCCCTAAACCTATAACCTATACTTATAACCTAAAATTATTCTCAAATCCCAAAACCTATACCTATACCCTAAACCTAACCATTCCCTAAACCTATAACCTATACTTATAACCTAAACCTATTCTCAAATCCCAAAACCTATACCTATACCCTAAACTATTCCCTATACCTATAACCAAAACCTAGACTCATAACCTTAACCTAAACCTATTCTCAAATCCCAAAACCTATACTTATAGCCCAAACCTAAGCCCGATCCCAAACCCGAACCCGATTTCCTAAACCTAAACCTTAACCTATTCTCAAATCCCAAAACCTATAACCCAACTATAACTTACACCGACAACCTAAACCTTTTCTCAATTCCCAAAACCTATAACCCAAACCTAACCATTCCCTAAACCTATAACCTACACTTATAACCTAAAATTATTCTTAAATCTCAAAACCTATACCTATACCCTAAACCTAGCCATTCCCTAAACCTATAACCTACACTTATAAACTAAACCTATTCTCAAATCCCAAAACCTAGAACCCAAACCTAACCATTCCCTAAACCTATAACATACACTTATAACCTAAAAGTATTCTCAAATCCCAAAACCTATACCTATGCCCTAAACCTAACCATTCCCTAAACCTATAACTAACACTTAAAACCTAAACCTATTCTCAAATCCCAAAACCTATAACCCAAACCTAACTATTCCCTAAACCTATAACCTACACTTATAACTTAAAACTATTCTCAAATCCCAAAACCTAAACCTATACCCTAAACCTAACCATTCCCTAAACCTATAACCTACACTTATAACCTAAACCTATTCTCAAATCTCAAAACCTATACCTATACCCTAAACCATTCCCTATACCTATAACATAAACCTAAACTCATAACCTTAACCTAAACCTATTCTCAAATCCCAAAACCTATACTTATAACCTAAACCTAGACCTTAACCTTAACCTATAGCCTATAATTATAACCTAAACCTAAACTTACAACCTTAACCTAAACTAAAATCCCTAAACTTTAACCTATAACCCAATTAAAACCTATACTTATAACCTAAACCTATTTTCAAATCCCAAAACCTATAACCCAAACCTAACCATTCCCTAAACCCATAACCTACACTTATAACCCAAAACTATTCTCAAATCCCAAAACCTATACCTATACCCTAAATCATTCCCTATACATATAACCTAAACCTAGACTTATAACCCTAACCTAAACCTATTCTCAAATGACAAAACCCTAACATATAACCTAAACCTAGACCTTAACCTTAACCTATAACCTATACTTATAACCTATAACCTAAAACATAAACCTAAACCTATACTTATAACCTTAACCTAAACTTATTCTCAAATCGCAAAACCTATAACACAAACCTAACCATTCCCTAAACCTATAAACTACACTTATAACCTAAAATTATACTCAAATCCCAAAACCTATACCTATACCCTAAACCTAACCATTCCCTAAACCTATAACCTACACTTATAACTTAAACCTATTCTCAAATTTCAAAACCTATACAAATACCATAAACCATTCCCTATACCCATAACCTAAACCTAGACTCATAACCTTAATCTAAACCTATTCTCAAATCCCAAAACCTATACTTATAGCCCAAACCTAAGCACGATCCCAAACTCGAACTCGATTTCCTAAACCTAAACCTTAACCTATTCTCAAATCCCAAAACCTATAACCCAACTATAACCTACACTTATAACCTAAACCTATTCTCAAATCCCAAAACCTATAACCCAAACCTAATCATTTCCTAAACCTATAACTTACACTTATAACCTAAAACTATTCTCAAATCCCAAAACCGATACCTATACCCTCAACCTAACCATTCCCTCAACTTATAACCTACACTTATAACCTATACCTATTCTCAAATCTCAAAACCTATGTTGAGGGTCAAATATTGCATAGTAGACCTCAGTTATTACTTGGATCTACAAACACAATACCATTTAATGGCTGATTTAATCATGTTTGTGATGCAGAGTGTACTTACGAGCTTAGATTGAAAAAGGATGATAAAGCATAGATTTAACGGTCTGAAGTCACCAAGGCAAGCGACGGACCCCAGGAGACCAAGATCGATGGATGTGCACACTAGGGATTCAAGAAAATCAAGAAACTGAAGCTCAAGTGGCCCGAAAGACATCCAGAATGCAAGATCACAGGGTTCCCACCATCCGTTCAGCTCAAAAATTCATACATCGCCCGAAGACCATAAATTAACCGTACACGTAAAATTTCATCCATTGGATCGCTGTGGAAGTGGCCCAACGTACAGATCAGCCCACAATTTACTGATTTGGGGCCCACCTGATCTCTGGATACACCTCATCTTCGGTCTCAACGCCTTAAGTCATGTGAAGAATCAGATGGACGGAGGAGATTGTGTACATAAACCATGATGGACCCCACGTATGCATTGCATGTGTACAGTGTGCACGTGCACCAGCCGTGCACCCGTGCACTCAAAGTCGGTCAGCAGGCGCTGACCGACAAAAACTCAACGTCTTCAAAAACGCAACAGCGTTAACGCTGTCCGTCGGTGCGTTTGCTTAGTGGGCCCCACTCATCATGTAATTAGATGATCCCTGCTGTCCATTAAGATTGCAAAGGCCTTATTGCCAGTGCCTAGGTGACAGAATTTTAGGAGATAGCGTATATTAGATTTCAACCGTCAAAACGCAAGATGAACGGTGTAATACCAAATCTTGTGGGCCACAACGAAATCAACTCGTTCTCGCCCTTACCCAACGGTTTTTCGAAAGGATTCCAATGGACGGATCGGATTTCTCATTGTACCTTGGTCATGGGCTCACCGTCTTTCACAGCAACGACGCGGAAGCTCTGTTACGCAACAGAGCTTGCGATTCTTCCTTGTGGGCCACCATCACGAGCTGTCTCTCCGATCCAGACCGTCCATCATAAGTCCAGGCTTCCTATAATCCAAGCCTAGGTGACATAATTTCAAAAAGACAGCGATAATGGCATCTCAACCATTCCAACACTGGTTGAACGGATGTAATATTGATCATGTAGGCCACATCAACGGACAGTGAAAATGACTCCTTCCTGACCGAAATTTTGAGAGTAATTTGGTGGACGGCATGGATTTTTCAGAAGACAGCCAAAGTGGGCCCCACCGAGAGCACAGCGCAGCTCTTGTGCGTATGTTACACACGTCCGAAATTTTCGGATGTTCTGGACAGTGGTGGCCCATCTCTGCCGATCTATTTGTTGATCCAGACCATTCAAGTTGCAGATCCTGGGGTCTAAACTCCTCCTAGGTGGTCGGATCGACCGGACTGGTTTCACTTTTATCGTGCATTCGATCCAAACACAAGTCCCCTTTTGCGCTTCTTTTGTTGCGCACGCTGCTACAATGCCGGGCTGCGTAAAGAGGAGTGCGTAACTCCCTCTCCAGGGGGCTGGATGACTATAAGAAACAAGCTTTAGACAAAGGGTAGGGGATTCAAGGTGGAGGCCGTGGGAGTACAGGGAAGGTTTGGGACATGAGCAAAAGGAGGAAGCTGGTTTCTTTCTTTCCTAGTTCTTTTCTTTTCCTTGTTATTTTTTTATTTCGTTGTTTTATTCAGCCTATTTATGTGTGGCTAAACCTCTTAGCTAAGGCTAAGAGGTGAAGCTTGTAGCGAGATGTGAGATATTATTTCCTGCTTTTCATTTAAATTCATGAACTGAAGTTGATTTGTATTGATTATTGAAGGAATATTTTCTTAGTCTTTAATGGTCTGTTGTGATTGAAATTACAATGGGTTTGCAATGGCTTTGAATATTTCTTTTTCTCTTTTAATATTTATGACGTTAGGAGGCCCTGTTGTTCACCATCGTCTCATGGGCATGGTTGGATGATAGTACCCTTCCTAACTTTCAGGCACTGTTGATTGGTTGGTAATTAGTTTAATCCTGTTGTTTACTTTGTCGCCTGGGCATGGTTAGATGATGGAATCCATTCTAATTCATATACCTTTCATCTCTTGAAAACCAGATCAAGTAAGTTCAACTTAATTCCATAATCCTTGATGCAAGCATAAGATCTCCCTGATCTCTACAAGTGGATCCTCTGAATCCCTAGTTTCCCTTCCTTGAATTGTTTAAAGTTTTAGATAATTATTCCACAATTATTCTGAAATTCTATTTGATTTAGATTGCATCTTAGGCTAGTTCTATTTCTATTTAGTTTCAGGAAACGTACAAGTTTCAGTCCCTGTGGATTCGACCTCGGTCTTACCGAGTTTATTACTACATCACAACCCTATACTTGGGGAGTGAACAAGTTTTTGGCGCCGTTGCCGGGGACTGACGGTTACGATTCTTTGAAATTAATTAGTTTTAGAATTAGTTTGAGATTAGGATTTTACTAACTTTAGTTTTAGATTTTTATTTCTATTTGATTTTTAGAACTAACTTGTTTCTTGTTTTGTAGGATCCTGACATAAACTTCTAAATTAGTAATCCTTTTCTAATTCCTCTACTTTTTCTATTTTTAGAATTAGGGTTTGAATTTTAGAAATTTTTTTAATTCTAGTATTTTTCTATTTATTATTATTATTATTTTTTAGGAAATAGTTTATTTTTAGAAACTTTCCTCTATTGTTTTTAGAAACTTGGTTAGTTATTTCATTTCTTTTAGAGATTCTTTCTAATTTTAGAAACTAACTTTCTATTTTTATTAACTTTCTAATTCTAACTCTTTTAGAATCTAACTTTGTTTCCTAATTTATTTTTAGAAATTTCTACTTGTAGACTTTTTGTTTAAAAACTAACATTACTTTAGAATTTTTAGATTTAGAAACTAATTTCTGTTGTTTTCTTTTGCAGGATCTTAATATAAGAATCTCTAGTATGCTAACATCTTTCTAACTTCTCCTCTTACTTTATGTATTGCTGTAGGATTTTTCTTTTTTCTAGGATTAAACTCAGAGTTAGGGTTCTACCATGGAAGCGTGGGTACGTGCATATGCCGAGATGGATAAGAGATATTGGGGAATGCCTGAGGGTTGTGGAATTCAACGTATACCTCAAGATTCTTCTCCATCAAGAACAGACATTGAGAATCGACTAGAACGTTATGTTCCATCGGTTAATAGGGCCGTATATGATCGTAATTATGGAAACGAGGATTATTATCAACCATCATATTTTCCCATGTATGATCAGTATGGCTATTACCAGGGGAAACATCAAAATTTGGAAGATGAACCAACTCTATGCTATAATGATTATCCTCTTGGATACCCTACCATTGATATCTAACCAGAAACAATCCAAGAGGATTTAGCTCAGCGTAGCCTGGCCTATCTCACGGAAATGAGAAAATTGTTGGAAGCGCTTAATTCGCGCATTGATAAGATAGAGGAGGCTCGGTTATCTTAACCACAATTCATTCCAGAAATACAATGCGAGAAAAGTGATCCTAACTCGTTTTGGAAGAACTCTGGAATTACAAATGAGGAGTTGGATTCTATCAATGAGCATATGGTTCAATTTCCCGATGAGTTGATCTCGATGACTGTTCAAAGGAATGGTTAAGATGCGTGGGTATCTTTCAAAAACAGTGATGATGACACACTTTCCTCACATGACACAGGATCTCAATGATGACGTAGAGGTTAGTTTTTTCAAACCTCAACCAAACTTAGGTGTAGAATGTGAGGAGAGCGACCCCATCCCAAGTGTGTACTGCACGGAATTAGACGATGATGCTTATTGGGATGATCATCATGAATATACAGCCCAAAGTTCCCTAGAATCAATCTCAAGTTTGGTCCAGGTCAATGATCAAGATGTACATGAAGTGGTCGGTCATAATGAGCCACTCCCCTCACCTGACATGTCTGATTTTAAGGTGGAAGATGAGCCCCTTACAATCGACCCTTCTAACTCTTGTGAAACATGTTTGGACCACTCCTCTGAATTAAATGATGATGTGATTCGGGAGAAGGACGAGTTGCTCGTTACGACCTTGGAAATTAAAACCACTAAGTTGAGGCCACCATCTGAGTTGTACACGTTTGACAATTCAACACCTCGATTGAGTAGTTTCAATGAACAAAGTAATCACATCGATGCTTCCCCTATTGATTTTTAATCTATCTGTGTAGGGCTGAAGCAAGAGAGCACACCTCCGTTTACCTTTAAAGACAATGGATTCCTTGGGCAGATCATCACGAGCTTTAATGTGGAACATAGGTCACGCTCAACTGAATTTTCCAACTCTTTGGATGATTGTTTGGCACACTTTGCAGATTCAAATGATCCCATGATAAGAGACATAGTGAATGCCTTGCAAGACGACATCTCGGTAGTCATCACTGACCGAGTGAACCCTTACTCTGAAGCCCCTTCTTCCACAGACCCTGAATGTTTACCATTAGGGGAGGATGAGCTAAAAATTGAACTGAAGTTTGCTACTTCGGAATGTGTTGAGACTACACCACTTCCGAAATTTTTTTCTCAATTTGATCTACCTGTAGTCTCTGATTCACCATGGGATACTAACTTTGCAACTTTTTCTGACACAGGTGAATCATATATACTTTGGATACCTCAAGCGAATCAACAATAAAATTTTAATGAGGTACATAAGTTTCTTTGGAAAGTCAAGCTCCAGGGCGTCCAAGCCTATTGCAAAAAGGGCTTTTGGATGATCCTGTTGAGGAACTTACTGAGAAACTTATCAAGAAACTGGCCGAAAGAGGAACCTTGCGGCTTGACTCAGTAGTTTTTCCTTGCTTTCTTAGGACTAGGGTAGTTTTCTTTATGCTGTTTTAGGATAGACGGTAAACTTAGCACTCCTGGGAGGCAACCCAGCTCTTCATTTCATGTCATTTTTATCATTAGTTAGTTCAATTTTGTGGGTAACATTACTGCAAACCCTCACGAGACTACAACTCGTCCACTAGGGGCAACCTAGGGGTTTAAAGGCTTGTTGCATAAGCTAAATGCAATCGAGAGCACCTACGAAAGTGGTATAGGTAGGATTTTATTTTTGTTATTTTTGTGTTACTTTCTCTCTCGTGCTGACCGACGCCCATGCTGCGATCTCTTGAAAAGTGTCTCTCGATTCATCATCCAGGTACTATCTTCCCATCTCTTCATATTCACTTTTCGTTGTCCCAAGTGCATTGCACGCTTATATCTTTTAGATTGAGGACAATGTAGATTTTTGGTGGGGGTGGGAGATTAGGTTTCCTAATCAGTGTTTTCTTGGTCTTGAGCAAAAGTTGTGTGAAATTTTTTCAATTTTTCAGGATTTCTAATGAATTCGAAGTGATTTTGACGGCTATCTAGGGCACTTAGAATTTCAAGATGCGTGATGTTGGTACTTTATGACTCTTGGATTCAGTTATTTCACAGCTAAGTTTGAATTGTTAATCCATTATTAAAAGTTGTAAACATTGATTGAGTCATGGATTCACAGGTCACATCTCGCTTGCACATTAAGGTTTCAGTTCGATATTGAATTGTAACTTGGTGATCATTAAGCATGGAAGGAACCAACCAGGGGAATTGTCCATTTTGTTCAATACAAAGAATAAGGAAAAAAAAAAGAGAATGAATGAATGAAAGAAATAAAAAGAATACCCAGCTAAAAAAACAGTTGTCATCAAGAAAGGGTTGGGTGTACGATCTTCATCATAGGTTTGCTCCTTATAGGTGTGGATGCGATTCCCTTTCCCCTTGATAGAAAAATCAAAAGCTGGAAGAATGAAAAAAAAAAAAGAAGAAGAAGAAAAAAGAATAAAAAAAGAGAATTGTAAGGCAATTTCTGGGTTAGGTTTTGGTTGTCTTGAATGCTCATTCGAACATCAATGTATCATAGAAATTTGACAATTGAATCTCTTAATGATGATAAGCCGTGATTACACTATACACCCATGGAACTCGATGTTTAGAATTGTTCTAATTAATGGATTAATATTTGAACTTGATTATGAAGTTTACCGTGAGCTTGATTTCAGGAAAAGTAATGCCAACAATCATGAATCTCAGACTTCTATTTCTGAATTATTTTCAAAAATCACTTGAGTTTATAGAAATTGTCCGGTAATTCTCAACTTATTTTTCGCATACCTTGCTCGGGACTAGCAAGATGCTGGTTGGGGGTTGTGTTGAGGGTCAAATATTGCATAGTAGACCTCAGTTATTACTTGGATCTACAAACATAATACCATTTAATGGCTGATTTAATCATGTTTGTGATGCAGAGTGTACTTACGAGCTTAGATTGAAAAAGGATGATAAAGCATAGATTTAACGATCTGAAGTCACCAAGGCAAGCGACGGACCCCAGGAGACCAAGATCGATGGATGTGCACGCTAGGGATTCAAGAAAATCAAGAAACTGAAGCTCAAGTGGCCCGAAAGACAGCCAGAATGCAAGATCACAGGGTTCCCACCATCCGTTCAGATCGAAAATTCATACATCGCCCGAAGACCATAAATTAACCGTACACGTAAAATTTCATCCATTGGATCGCTGTGAAAGTGGCCCAACGGACAGATCAGCCCACAATTTACTGATCTGGGGCCCACCTGATCTCTGGATACACCTCATCTTCGGTCTCAATGCCTTAAGTCATGTGAAGAATCAGATGGACGGAGGAGATTGTGTACATAAACCATGATGGACCCCACGTATGCATTGCATGTGTACAGTGTGCACGTGCACCAGCCGTGCACCCGTGCACTCAAAGTCGATCAGCAGGCGCTGACCGACAAAAACTCAACGTCTTCAAAAACGTAACAGCGTTAACGCTGTCCGTCGGTGCGTTTGCTTAGTGGGCCCCACTCATCATGTAATTAGATGATCCCTGCCGTCCATTAAGATTGCAAAGGCCTTATTGCCAGTGCCTAGGTGACAGAATTTTAAGAGATAGCGTATATCAGATTTCAACCGTCAAAACGCAAGATGAACGGTGTAATGCCAAATCTTGTGGGCCACAACGAAATCAACCCGTTCTCGCCCTTACCCAACGGTTTTTCGAAAGGATTCCAATGGACGGATCGGATTTCTTATTGTACCTTGGTCATGGGCTCACCGTCTTTCATAGCAACGACGCGGAAGCTCTGTTACGTAACAGAGCTTGCGATTCTTCCTTGTGGGCCACCATCACGAGCTGTCTCTCCGATCCAGACCGTCCATCATAAGTCCAGGCTTCCTATAATCCAAGCCTAGGTGACGTAATTTCAAAAAGACAGCGATAATGGCATCTCAACCATTCCAACACTGGTTGAACGGTTGTAATATTGATCAAGTAGGCCACATCAACGGACAGTGAAAATGACTCCTTCCTGACCGAAATTTTGAGAGTAATTTGGTGGACGGCATGGATTTTTCAGAAGACAGCCAAAGTGGGCCCCACCGAGAGCACAGCGCAGCTCTTGTGCGTATGTTACGCACGTCCAAAATTTTCGGACGTTCTGGACAGTGGTGGCCCATCTCTGCCGATCTATTTGTTGATCCAGACCATTCAAGTTGCAGATCCTGGGGTCTAAACTCCTCCTAGGTGGTCGGATCGACCGGACTGGTTTCACTTTCATCGTGCATTCGATCCAAACACAAGTCCCCTTTTGCGCTTCTTTTGTTGCGCACGCTGCTACAGCGCCGGGCTGCGTAAAGAGGAGTGCGTAACTCCCTCTCCAGGGGGCTGGATGACTATAAGAAACAAGCTTTAGACAAAGGGTAGGGGATTCAAGGTGGAGGCCGTGGGAGTACAGGGAAGGTTTGGGACATGAGCAAAAGGAGGAAGCTGGTTTCTTTCTTTCCTAGTTCTTTTCTTTTCCTTGTTATTTTTTATTTTGTTGTTTTATTCAGCCCATTTATGTGTGGCTAAACCTCTTAGCTAGGGCTAAGAGGTGAAGCTTGTAGCGAGATGGGAGATATTATTTCCTGCTTTTCATTTAAATTCATGAACTGAAGTTGATTTGTATTGATTATTGAAGGAATATTTTCTTAGTCTTTAATGGTCTGTTGTGACTGAAATTACAATGGGTTTGCAATGGCTTTGAATATTTCTTTTTCTTTTTTAATGTTTATGACGTCAGGAGGCCCTGTTGTTCACCATCGTCTCATGGGCATGGTTGGATGATAGTACCCTTCCTAACTTTCAGGCACTGTTGATTGGTTGGTAATTAGTTTAATCTTGTTGTTTACTTTGTCGCCTGGGCATGGTTAGATGATGGAATCCATTCTAATTCATATACCTTTCATCTCTTAAAAACCAGATCAAGTAAGTTCAACTTAATTCCATAATCCTTGATGCAAGCATAAGATCTCCCTGATCTCTACAAGTGGATCCTCTGAATCCCTAGTTTCCCTTCCTTAAATTGTTTAAAGTTTTAGATAATTATTCCACAATTATTCTGAAATTCTATTTGATTTAGATTGCATCTTAGGCTAGTTCTATTTCTATTTAGTTTCACGAAACGTACAAGTTTCAGTCCCTGTGGATTCGACCTCGGTCTTACCGAGTTTATTGCTACATCACAACCCTATACTTGGGGAGTGAACAACCTATAACCCAAACCTAACCATTCCCTATACCTATAACCTAGACTTATAACCTGAAACTATTCTCAAATCGCAAAACCTATACATATACCCTAAACTTAACCATTCCCTAAACCTATAACCTAAACCTATTCTCAAATCCCAAAACCAATAACCCAAACCTAACCATTCCCAAAACCTGTAACCTACAGTCATAACCCAAAACTATTCTCAAATCCCAAAACCTATACCTATACCTAAACCTAACCATTCCCTAAACCTATAACCTACACTTATTACCTAAACCTATTCTCAAATCCCAAAACCTATACCTATACTCTAAACCATTCCCTATACCTATAAAATAAACCTAGACTTATAACCTTAACCTAAACCAATTCTCAAATCCCAAAACCTATACTTATAGCCCAAAACCTAAGCCCGATCCCAAACCTGAACCCGATTTCCTAAACCTAAACCTTAACCTATTCTTAAATTTCAAAACCTATAACCCAACTAAAACCTATACTTATAACCTAAACCTATTCTTAAATCCCAAAACCTATAACCCAAACCTAACCATTCCCTAAACCTATGACTTACACTTACAACCTAAAACTATTCTCAAATCCCAAAACCTATACCTATACCCTAAACCTAACCATTCCATAAACTTATAACCCACACTTATAACCTAAACCTATTCTCAATTCCCAAAACCTATAACCCAAAACTAACCATTCCCTATACCTATAACCTATACTTATAACCTAAAACTATTCTCAAATCCCAAAACCTATACCTATACCCTAAACCTAACTATTCCATAAACCTATAACCTACACTTATAACCTAAACGTATTCTCAAATTTCAAAACCTATAACCCAAACCTAACCATTCCCTAAACCTATAACCGACACTTATAACCTAAAACTATTCTCAAATCCCAAAGCCTATACCAATACCCTAAACCTAACCATTCCCTAAACCTATAACCTACACTTATAACCTAAACCTATTCTCAAATTCCGAAACCTATACCTATACCTATACCCTAAACCTTTCCCTATACCTATAACATAAACCTAGACTCATAACCTTAACCTAAACCTATTCTCAAATCCCAAAACCTATACTTATAGCCCAAACCTAAGCCCGATCCCAAACCCGAACCCGATTTCCTAAACCTAAACCTTAACCTATTCCCAAATCCCAAAACCTATAACCCAACTAAAACCTATACTTATAACCTAAACCTATTCTCAAATCCCAAAACTTATAACCCAAACCTAACCATTCCCTAAACCTATAACCTATACTTATAACCTAAAACAATTCTCAAATCCCAAAACCTATACCTATACCCTATACCTAACCATTCTCTAAACCTATAACGTACACTTATAACCTAAACCTATTCCCAAATCCCAAAACCTATAACCGAAACCTAACCATTCCCTAAACCTATAACCCACACTTATAACCGAAAATTATTCTCAAATCCCAAAACCTATACCTATACCCTAAACCTAACCATTCCCTAAACCTATAACCTACACTCATAAACTAGAGCTATTCTCAAATCCCAAAACCTATAACACAAACCTAACCATTCCCTAAACCTATAACCTACACTTATAACCTAAAACTATTCTCAAATCCCAAAACATATACCTATACCCTAAACCTATAACTTACACTTATAACCTAAAACTATTCTCAAATCGCAAAACCTATACCTATACCCTGAACCTAACCATTATCTAAACACATAACCTACACTTATAACCTAAACCTATTCTCAAATCTCAAAACCTATAACCCAAACCTATAACCTATACTTATAACCTAAACCTATTCTCAAATCCTAAAACTTATACTTATAACCTAAACCTAGACCTTAACCTTAACCTATAGCCTATAATTATAACCTAAACCTAAACTTACAACCTTAACCTAAACTCTAATCCCTAAACCTTAACCTATAGCCCAACTAAAACCTATGCTTATAACCTAAACCTATTCTCAAATATCAAAACCTATAACCCAAACCTATAACCTACACTTATAACCTAAAACTATTCTCAAATCCCAAAACCTATACCTATACCCTAAACCATTCCCTATACCTATAACCTAAACCTAGATTTATAACCTTAACTTAAACCTATTCTCAAATCCCAAAACCCTAACTTATGACCTAAACCTAGACCTTAACCTTAACCTATAACCTATACTTATAACCTATAACTTAAAACCTAAACCTAAACTTATACTTATAACCTTAACCTAAACCTATTCTCAAATCCCAAAATCTATAACCCAAACCTAACCATTCCCTAAACCTATAACCTACACTTATAACCTAAAACTATTCTCAAATCCCAAAACCTATACCTATACCCTAAACCATTCCCTATACCTATAACCTACACTTATAACATAAACATATTCTCAAATCCCAAAACCTATACCTATACCGTAAACATTCCCTATACCTATAACCTAAACCTAGACTTATATAACCTTAACCTAAACCTATTCTCAAATCCCAAAACCCTAACCTATAACCTAAACCTAGACCTTAACCTTAACATATAACCTATACTTATAACCTATAACCTAGCCTAATCTTAAAGCCATTTCCATAAACTGACTTTAGTCTTTTTATTGTAGACATGGATAAGAGTTGGATGCGAGCGAAGAACAGGTTTGGCCCATAGCATAAACAAGGGGTTCAAGAGTTCATGGAATTTGCGTGAAATCGGGCAGATTCAAGGAATAAGATTAGGTGTCCATGTCGAAAATGCAAGAACATGATATGTCGGGTGCTTCACACGAAATGACATATGCTTCTGAAGAATACGATACCTTACGCAGGCAGTACTTTGGATAGTTTACTTCAAAGTTGTTTCGTATTACAATGAAATATGTGTAGTAATATAGAATGACAATGTGTAATGGAATTTTCAACGGTTATAGATTAAAGTTTATAGTTTTATTATATTCTTCTTGCATTATAGTATAATGGTCTAATCATATTTTAATCATCTCTCTAAGCATAAGCACAAATGCATTGTATCGTCAACACTACTTGTAAAATATTTTAGTATATTCCACTTGTATTGACATTGTTTAAATTTATAAGTTCGTAGCTCGCACATATTCACTGATGGCACCAGGTGGGAAAGTACGTCGTTCATGCACTGGATCTACCCCTTCTACCCGTGATGCGATTGAGCCAGCATCACCGTCACATGTTACATCGCAGGCGTCTGATCCCTCAGTCGCGCATACACAGGGCACTGCATGTAAGTCTAGATATATATTTATTTTAATGATTTCTGTTTATGTTTAGACTTACATATTTCTTTTGCAACAGCGTCGTCGACCAGCCGACGAGGATGTGGACCCACGCATGGGTTGCTTTTAGAGTGAATTATGCGCGAGGGTAGGGTGACGGTAGAGTTCCCACAAGACTACATTAGACCTATTAGGAACAATGCCAGACTGTTTACGTCAGAGGTCGGTGTCTTATGCCGATCTTTGATCCCCCCCACCACCCCCCATTGGGGAGACGTGATAGATGATGTGCAGCAGATCATCCGTCAGCGCCTTCAAGTAAATTTTAGTTTTTTAAAATTTATTTTATAAAAGGTCATTTTATGGTTAAATTATTTTCTTAATAAGTTTATTACCTTAATCTATTATTTACGAAACTGCAAGATAAGTTTGACTTAGATTTGAGTGTTCCGCACATTTCCTATGCCGTCGATGAAATGATCAAGGAGCGGTTCAAGGAGTACCGCTCCATATTACACAAGCGGTACAAGCAGTGCATGAGCCACGAGAAGGGCGCACAGTCTGCACCACCGCACATGACCGATAACGACTGGCGGATACTCTACAATAGATTTTTGTTTGATTCTTTTTAGATAATATTTACATATTTACGATATCTTAAGGTAACAATTAAATTCGCTATTAATAATAATATATTATGATAATGTGTTTAGAAGAGGAGCAAAATAAATTTTGACAACAGGGGAAAGTTAGAAGTGAACCACATAGCTGGTTTAAAGTCATTTGTAGAAATTCATCACAGTATGGTAAGAAATTACTGGTAATTATTAAGTTGATATATTCTTTCCATGCATTTATATTAACTCTATTGTCCTTTCGATTGCGTAGCGAGATCCCATCACTGGCCAAGAGCCCAGACCAGTAGACCTCTACAGAGGGACTCATTGTTGACAGGCGACGAGATCTTGGGTACATCCTAGAGCCAGCGAGATTTGGGTAAAAATCCTTACATTGTAAAGTTTAATTGCTTTACATTATAATAATGTCATTTTTTAGAGAAAATTCATATGTTTTCATTACAGGCGGCGATGGACACCTTACACAGTCAGCCCACTCCCGATGGTACTCAGCAGAGTGAGCCAGAGATCCTGAGTGAGGTGCTTGGCACCCGTTCTGGATATGTTCGTGGGCTTAGCCATGGTGCCAAGCTCCTGGCACCCGCTAGAGCTGCCTCCACCCAATCCATCGTCATTGGCGAGAGCGCCACCCATCGAGCTGATATTACAGAGAAAGAGGTTAAGCAGCTACGGGTCCTCATCCATGACATTAAAGAGCAACTGGAGAAGACGAGTGAGCAGCTGGAGAGGCAGATGGAGGAGCAGGAGAGGAGGATGAAGGATCTGACGAGGTAGAGAGAGGAGCAGGAGAGGAGGATGGAGGATCTGACAAGGCAGCAGGAGGAGCAGGAGAGGAGGAGGATGGAGGAGCAGGCGAGGGAGAGAGAGGAGTATGAAAGGAGGATGGAGGAGATGCGGGTAGAGCATGAGCGACAGATGATGGAGATGTTTCAGGCTCTCACTGCACGCTTACCCACTGATGCTCCACCTCCTCCACCTTCATCTTTATGATTTTTTGTATTTTATTTATGATGTTAAACTTATATGTATTTATGTGTGAATGAATTTTATGTTGATGGATGTAGTTTATATTTGGATGAATCTACGTACTTTGGGTTTAAATGGATGTGAATGTGAATATGATGAAATATTTATATATAACAGGAATATTAACAGGTGTATATCAGGAATATTGTAACAGGTGTATATCAGGAATATTTCGCAGGCACATTAAAAAAAAAAAAAGGACACTTTTACCAACGAAAATTTTCATAGGTAAAAGTATAATCAGGTTTTTATCTACTATAATTGTCGTAGGTAAAAGTCTCATACACTTTTTTACCTACGAAACATTTCGTAGGGAAAAGTTCGTAAATGTTTTAGCTACGAAAATATTTGTAGGTAAATGTTTTTAAAATATTTTTACCTACAAAAATATTCGTTGGTCTATGTTTTCAAAATGGTTTTACCTACCAAACAATTCGTAAGTAAAAGTTTCATAAAAGTTTTTAGCTACGAAACGCTTCGTAGGAAAAAGTTCTGTAAATATTTTTGCCTACGAAACTATTCATAGGTAAAGGTTTTGTAAATATTTTTAGCTACGACAATATTCGTAGGTAAAACATTTGTAACAATTTTTACCTGCCAACTAATTCATAGGTAAAAGTTTTGAAAATATTTTTAGCTACGAAAGTATTAGTAGGTAAAACTTTTGTAACAATTTTTACCTGAAAGTTTTGAAAATATTTTTACCTACGAAATTATTAATAGGTAAAGCTTTTGTAACAATTTTTACTGACGAACAAATTCGTAGGTAAAAGTTTTGCTATAATTTTGACCTACGAAATCAATTTGTAGGCAAAACTTATGTAATATGTTTAGCTACGAAATTATTTGTAGGTAAAAATTGTCATAATTATTACCTACGAAACAAATTCGTTGGTAAAACTTTTGTAAATATTTTTACCTACGAAATTATTTGTAGGTGAAAGTGTTGTCATAATTTTTACCTATGAAAAAATCGGTAGGTAAACGTTTTGTAAATATTTTTAGCTACGAAAATAATCGTAGTTAAAAAGTTTTGTAAATCTATTTTGGCTACGAATATAAGGCAAAATTATTTTTCAATATTTTTGGCTACGAAAAAGTACGTTGGTAAAATATTTTACCTACGAAATGAAATCATCGGCAAAAGTCTTACTTTTGCCAACAAAATACTTTTTTTTGTTGGTAAAAGGTTTCTCCCTCGATCTTTTAGCAACGAAATTGCCGACGAAAATTTTCATCGGAAAAAGGTTTTGCCTATGAAAAATAGGCTTTTACCTACGAAAATTTTCGTAGGTAAAAGTGACTTTTCTTATAGTGTAGCCTTAGTGGCATCCTCCAGGACTCAGGAGATATCCATCCTTCAGATCATTGACGGATTCCGCTCTTCTCGGTTCAACGCCTCTACTGTTAATGTAGCACGAATCTCCTCACATCAATTTCTGATTTCCTTCAGATCTAGGGAGGAACTCTCAGATTTGGTCAGAGACTCCTCTCTATGGAAGAGCATGGGACTAATGGAGATTTGCCCATGGACCCCTCGCTCGCAGGTGGCGAACGAGGAACTCTGGATTCGTTTGTACGGTATCCCAGCCCACGTGTGGTTCATATCTACCATCCACGACTTGGGTAGTCTCCTGGGAGAGGTGATATGCATAGACACATTGTCCAGATTTGGGATCTTCGAGATGTTTGCTAGAGTGAAGGTATCCATGCTGAAGGCATCATCTCTCACCTCTCCGATCTAGTTCATCGTTGCAGGAAGCTCGTATGAGATCAAAGCTCAAATGGAAGACAAACAGGAACCAGACCTTCCTAGTGCGGCTCAAGCCCCGAGAACGAATCCCAATAGTGAGACAGACAATTCTCTCACCTCTCTGGAAGAGGACTTCGATGCTGACAATGCCATGGTTGAATACTTGGGAGCTGAGATCATTGGGATCGCCCCTTCCAACCTGTCGGTGGAAGGTGTTCAACAAAATGCCTCAGTTAGTAGGTCTGAAGCCTACCCTGCAAATGCTCGACATAATGCCCAAGTCAGCAGATCCGAAGCCAACCATACAAGTGCTGGCCAAATTGGTCAAGAGATCAGATCTCGCCTCCCTGCCTCTCCTTCGACTAGGTTGGATACCCATCTCTATCCAAGGCCTCAGCACACTCCAATTGTAGATGACTCTCTAAGCCAGATGCAGCTGACGCAATGCCTCTCAATTAATCCCCAGATCAGCTCCCAACGATGAACAACTTTTGCTTGACGACTCGTGCTCCTCAAGCTACTCCCCAGTCGGCCAAGAGATCCACGCCAATGCCTAGGTGCGCTGCTCTAACCCAGTCAGCCCTGGGGATTTATGTCCATCAATGCAGCAGACAGTGGAAGCTGCTATATGCCCCAACACCCAGTTCCACTCCCCTACCAAATCGCACTACAACCCTCGATCAACAGGTAATTCACCCTTCCTCCCTCAGGGAAGAAGCCGATTTCTTACCCGCTAAATCTTTGCAGGATAACACCCCGCTAGTCCACCAGGATGCAAAAATCGGTGCTCTGCCTCCCAAAGGGCTGACAGATGGATGTGTTTCAGTCTACCGGCAACTGGACCTCTCTATCGATCTATCTCTATATAAGATGGCTAGTTCAGTTGTTGAGAGTCGTCTAGGTGCCTATTGTAGCTCCACGGTCAGGAAAGAAAAAAGGTTGATAAACATCAATCGCAGGGCTGGATTATCAAGAAATGTGTCTGATGAATCACACTATCATCTGGAATGCCCGCGGGATGGCCAATGTGGCCACTATTTGTTTAGTGAAAAGGCTCATCCGAGCCCATAATCCTTCGTTGCTTGCGATCCTTGAGCCTATGGCTAGAGATAGCCGAAGAGTGGGAATCGGGCTAAAGTTAGGATTCCACTCTTTCATCTCTAATGATGCGGAAGGTGGAAAGATCTGGGTATTCCACCGATCCAATCTTACCACCAGGGTGCTTGCTCAATCTAAGCAAATGATATCGTTGGAAGTTTTTTCTCAAGTCTAGATGGCTCCTTTTCAAATCTCCTTTGTCTATGCTAAGTGCTCTAGATACAGTAGGCGTTCTCTGTGGAGTGTGATGGAGTCTGTTGCTGTAGGTTCCCTTAGTCCTTTGGCAGTTGGCGGCGACTTCAGCACCGTTCTTGATCCTTCTGAGAGGTTGGGTTATCGTAGTCAAGACACGGCCAGCTCTAGGGAGTTCAGAGAAGCGATTGACAAGACCGGGCTTACTGATGCTGGGTTTGTGGGCAACAGATACACATGGTGTAATAACCATGCCAGTCTTTCCCACGTATGGGCAAGGTTGGATCGCATTCTCTGCAATGATCAATGGTTAAACGCTTTTCCGGACTTCCTTGTGAAGCACCTTCCCAGCCCCCCCCCCCCCCCGGCCCTTCCGATTTCATCGTATGTGGATGATTCATGAGACTTTCACTCAGACTGTGGACAACGCTTGGGAGGTTAATCTCTCTCCCCTCCCCATGGTCAACCTTCTTCTGAAACTGAGGAAGGTGAAGAAGGCTTTGAAAACTTAGAATCATGATATCTTTGGGAACATTTTTCAGAACTTAAAGAAAGCGGAACAAGCCATTTATGTCTTGGAGACAAATGATCAGGCCAACCCTTTGGCTTACTCAGCAGAACTTTCTGAAGCCAGGGATCACATGGCCAAGTTGGAGCTAGCAGAAGAAATTTTTTGGAAGCAAAAAGCACGGAACTTTTGGTTAGCAAAGGGCGACAGAAACACTAAATTCTTTCACAGAGTGGCCTCAAAAAGAGTCAGAAAGTTAGGAATCCAAGAGATTCACCTGGGCGAAGCGGGGATCACCTCGGATCAACCTTCCATCCAGCGTGCGGCAGTCCAACCTGTTGACTCCTCCTCCACGACTTCTTACGAGCTCCGGGATTGCATCCCCTCTCTCATTGCTAATGAAGATAACCTTATGCTTATGTAAATCCCTTCGGTGGACGAGGTCCGCATCGCATTCCAGAAGCTCTCCAAAGATGGTGCGCCTGGACCGGAAGGGCTCTCGGAAGCCTTTTTTTCTGGCTGTTGGAATACTGTCGACCCAGATATTCACTCCGCGGTGGTCACTTTTTTCCAGGGTGCCGAGCTGCCTCGGTCGTTCACTTCCACGCTCGTCTGTTGGATCCCTAAGAAACCTGGGGCGTCTTCTTTCTCTGATTATAGACCCATCAGTCCATGCAATGTGGTGTACAAGATCTTCGCCAACTTAATAGGCCCGGCTCAGCTCTCTCCTTCCCAAACTGATTTCCTTAGAACAAGGGGCCTTTATTAAGGACCACTCGATTGCCGAAAACATCTCCCTAGTGTAGGAAATTTTCAGAGATATTGACAGAAAAGTTCGGGGAGGAAATATTTTGCTGAAACTGGACATGGAGAAAGCTTACGATAGAGTTGAATGGCCGTTTCTTCGCCAAGTTCTGTTGAAGTTTGGCTTTGGGCCTTCCTAGGTCAATATGGTTGAATCGTGCTGGAAGGACAACTGGTTTTCCGTCTTAGTTAACGGGGTTAGTTGCGGTTTCTTCAGGTCCTCCCGCAGACTTAGGTAGGGCGACCCTCTTTCCCCTCTCTATTCATCCTCGCCTCAGAAGTTTTCAGCAGGGGCCTCTCCAAACTTAGGTCGACTAGAGTTTGTACTCCTTACAAGGTGAAGCGCGGCAGCAAGCAGATCTCCCATCTGCTATACGTGGACGACACGGTTCTGTTCCTTAATGGCTCTAGCAAGTCTCTAAAAGAGGTTAAAAACTTCATTTCCAAGTTCCAGTCCGTTTCAGGCCAAAGGGTAAACCAGAAGAAAAGTTCCTTCCATTGCTCCTCAAAACTGTCGGCAGCCAGGTGCAAGTCTATTCAACATATTCTTGGCATTGATAAAGCCCCAAGCACTTTCACTTATCTGGGAGTTCCTATCTTCAAAGGCCGAGCTAAGAGTTCCTATTTTGCCCCTCTGCTTGGCAAGATGGCTGCTAAAATCCAGGGATGGAGTGCTCGTATTCTCTCCCAAGTAGGATGGCTGGCCCTCATCTCGTTCGTCCTTGGCGGGATCCCCGTCCACACCTTAGCAGCCACGATTCTTCCCAATAATATCCTGAAAGGATGGAAAGGATGTTCGCTAACTTCTTTTGGGGTTGGCAGGATGGGAAGCCGAATCTTCATTGGCGGAGGTGGTCTGCCATTGCCATGCCGAAAGCAGAGGGAGGGCTTGGGATAAAAAGGCTGAAGGATGTTATGTATGGGCTTCATCTGAAATTGGCCTAGAATGCCAAGCACAGGGAGCACAATAGCCTGTGGAGCCAGTTTGCCCGCTCTAAGTACTCGGCTTCCTTTTCATCTACGCCCACTGGTTGATCAAGTTTAGCGTCCCCTCTGTGGAATCGGATTGAGAATATATTCCCTGTCCTGAATAGGCATGCACAGTGGGTGGTGGGCCGTAGTGACTGCAACATGTGGACCTCGAACTGGTCCGGGCTAGGCCCTCTTGCGGCCTTCCCTTCGATGCACATTTCTGACTCCATGACAAGTCTCAGAGTGGCTGATTTTCTAGACGACAACGGAGTCAAACCGAATGCATTTGATTCCCTTTCGGGTTGGCTCTAATCTCATATTGAGAAAGGAGGCTTCTGCACTTCAGACGCCCAGGACTCCATCATCTGGTCGTTGGACCCTTCGGGCCAATTTTCTGCTAAATCGGCCTGGAACATTGGCAGAGAAAGAGGGCAATTCCGTAGTTGGACCAAGCATGTTTGGCACCCCAAGATTCCTCCAAAAATCTTAGTGTTTGTTTGGAGGCTGTTAAACGACGCGCTACCTGTGGATGATCTAGTTCAAAGGAAAGGGATTCAACTAGCCGCTTCTTGTAATTGCTGCATTTCGGCCTCAGAAACTGGCCCTCAGGTGGAATCCCTCTCTCACCTTTTCCTTCTTGGCTCTCTCGCCGAAAAGGTGTGGCTGGGGGCTGCTAGCTTCCTTGGGATTCCCCTGTTTCGCCAGTCCTCCATAGCCAACCGTCTACACTAGTGGTGGAATCGACCTCTTCTTCCTTGCAGCCGTCAGAATGAAATTCGACTGACCCGGTGTTCATTTTGTGGGAAATTTGGAAAGCTAGGAACGCATCAAGATTTGACAACTCCGCAGTTTCGGAGGCTTCAGTTTTTCTTAAAACCCGATGGTGGCTCGTCTCCCTCTTCCCGCATCTTGCAAGAGCTGTTCATCAGCGCCAGTATCAGTCGTCAGCCCCCCCTCCTCCCAACTACTATTCTAAGCCCCACCGCCATGCCCTTTCCCTCTCTGTGGTCAAATGGATTAAACCTCGAGAAGGTCTCCTCAAGATGAATGTAGATGGGTCAGCCTTAGCTAACTCGGGCCCCGCTAGTGGCGGAGGAATCTGCCGTGATCACCTTGGCAACCCAATCTTCACCTTCTCCTGCGGTTATGGGGAAGCATCTAACAACACTGCCGAGCTACGGGCAATATTGGATGGTATGAAACTTTCTCTGGACAAGGGGCTCCACAATGTCCTCATCGAATCCGATTCAAGTTGGGTGGTCTCCTGCCTCACAATGGATTCAGCGTCTTCCTGGAAGTGGGCCTATTGGTTGGCTAGGATCAAGAAGCTTTCCACCCAGGGGAACTTTCGGATAACCCATGTGTATAGGGAAGCTAACAGCCCGGCGGATGGTTTGGCGAAGATGGGCAGCAAAGACCAATCCTCTTGCCATTTTCATGATCTCCCCTCCCTCCCCGGTTTAATTAGGGGGCAGGTGCTCTTAGACAAATCAGGTTTAGGTTATGTTAGAGAAGTATTCACCTCTCAACCTGTATAGTATATGATAAGCAGCCCAGCCTTCTCTTTTTTGCCAACTGGCCTCTCCTGTCTGAATTTGGCTTTTGTAATCTGCTCCTTTTTGAAATGAAGCTTCTGTTTGGCAAAAAAAAAAAGAGCCGTGAAAACAATGATCCGCACCATTAATTAAGGTCACCGTCGGCCAAAATCAGACAAATCAACTCATTAGGTAGGCACACACAATAATCTTTTCAAACCATCGGTTGTCCATTGACGTGGCATTGTGGCCTGCCTGATGAGTAGATAATCCTTATTTTCATTACAGATGATCTTTATCACGTGGTCCACATATTTCAGGTGTGGATGTTCTACGCAAGTCTAGAACGAGAACGTTTGTGTTTGAAATTTCACATGAAAAATATGGTGAGAAACTTTAATAATCTGGCAGTGTGTGGTGGATGATAAGCTCGAGTACTAGAAATTCCTGATAAGTGATTCAAACTCAATCGTTCAAATTATAGGAAACATGTTAGATATGTCTTGAACTAAACATTGCTTTTATTTTGGTTGTCCAAATTAATAATAGTATTCTGATATTTATTGGACAATTAAAATCAGAAAAAATTCAAGTCTTATTTAAAAATCAAATGCGTACAAATCCAAAGATTGTTCAACCCATGTTATTCTCTATTATAACTTAGCCACAGTGGATTGCACAATTTATTCGGTTTAACTTTAATTAATGTGCCATTAAATTATATTTCTAAATGCCTGCGTATCAAGCGTGACACGCAGCCGAGTATAATATACCTGTTCTCATTTAGAAAAGCGAACACTACCGTTGTGAAACCGGCAACCGGTTACAGCCAGTAAATACCAGCCAACCTCAGCCCCAAGCCGGTAACATCACGGAGCTTATTGGTTGGTACCGGGGTAACAACTTAGTGGGTGTTTCGCTGACCGTGGGGTCCACTTTGAAGTATGGGTTGTAGATCCACTCCATCCATCAGTTTTTCTGAATCAGTTTTGGGCAGTCCTGGAAATTAAGTAGATCCAAATCTTAAGTGGATCATACAG
Organism: Magnolia sinica; assembly: GCF_029962835.1. Classification (NCBI taxonomy): domain Eukaryota; kingdom Viridiplantae; phylum Streptophyta; class Magnoliopsida; order Magnoliales; family Magnoliaceae; genus Magnolia; species Magnolia sinica. Next base: position 20,935,244 of record NC_080582.1, on the reverse strand, counting down.
TAAGGATTGAATCTCAACCGTTAAAAATATTCTAGGGACACAAAAGTTTTGGATCAAGTTGATATTTGTATTTTCCCTTTATCCAGATCCGTATGATATTATCAATAGGTTGGATGGCAAACAAAAATTACGGTGGAGCCGTTGAAAATTTTTAACGGTGGTCGTTCAATGACTACTGTTTCCTGTACGTGATTAACACTACTGATTTTGATCTACTTCATTTTTGGAAGCATGCCGAAAAATGTGCTGAAAAAACTGATGAAAGGCGTGGATGTACAACGCATACAATAAGGTGGGCCCCACTGTTAGGAAAACACTTACTGTGATGTTACTCGGATAACACCTAATCCTCTCCCAGTAATTACCGGCTATTCCGGAATCTTCGTTTCCAACGCCAGTTTTTGCCAAGTGGAGTGGCCTTCTGCACGGTATAAATGCGGCCTTCTCCCCCAAACTGCTCTCTACACCAAATCAGAGAGAGAGAGAGAGAGAGAGAGAGCACGAGATATGGAACGTAGACTACATGAATCCAGCTCTGGTAAAGCCAAAAGAAAACTCTACTCTCAGTTTCACTTCCTTTGTTTTTTTATTTTGTTTTTATTTTTAAGAGAAATCTCTCTTGTTTTTAGGCTTTTATTTTGATATTATCATCCATTTTCTTGCATGCAGGCACAGATTTCTAACTTAAAATACCCATTTTCCCATTTTCAAGAAAATGGGCTTTTTGTATTTTCCTACCATTTATTTAGAAGTGGGGCCCATGGTGTGGCCATCCAAACCGTTGATTTGATGGAAAAATCAGTTGATGGATCATGACCCAGAAATCTCCAGACGTGAAAATCTTATCTATCTAACCGTTGGGTCCTTTTGTGTTGAATGGTGACTGTAGATGTTTTATTCCTCACCATCTATTTTAGACCATCGATCAAAGGGTTGATATTCTTCCTCAGGGAGATATTATAGGTATGGTCCATCTGAGTGGTTGGGACTGGATCAACGGACTGGATCATATAACCTAGGTCCCCCTTGGACGGACAGGATGCTCCTGTCTTGCATGCAGATTTAGGATTCCATCTCTTCCATCTCTTTCTTTTGATACTTTATTTTCTATTTCAGTCATCGTTTTGCTAATGCATGCAAATCCCAACGCTCTCTTCTACTTCATTCATGGTTTTTCTGTTGCATGCAAATCCTCTCTCTCTCTCTCTCTCTCTCTCTCTCTCTCTCCTTGCATGCACGTATACTCCTGTTTCTCTCTCCATTTCGAAGTTCTTGTCCAACCGGTTGGACCAAAAGGTATGGTCCACACAGAGGATTACTTCCAACCTTTCAGTACATGTGAAATCCAACCCTTACAATGGGATTAACAGCTATGAGGATCACTTGGTAAAAAAATCAAACCAATCTACTCATCAGGTGAGCTATACCATGAAATTATGTGTAATCATTGATAAAAAAAGAAAAACAAATGCGTGATCTACTCAATGAGTACATATGACAGATTTTTGACCACCTTGATATTCATGGTGGGACAAACCTATTGGACGGATTGGATGTCACAGAAACATGAAAGGTGACAAGTTACTAACTGATGGATCGTAACATATATTCCACTCGGTTGGACTTGAGACCACCTCTATTTGTAGTATATATATGCTTTGAAGGTACAATATTTCCTGATTTAACGTTATAGGATACATCAGAACTTATAGCAGTTGGATCTGTGGTCACGTTTCAAAGATCCAGACCGTTCATAAGATGGACCTCACTTTGGATGGGGATACCAAAAAAAATAGATTAATAACATAAAAATAAAATTAAAAATGAAAATTTAGCAGATTGGAATATTTGAAATCTTTGATTCTTTTCCTCCTTCCCTTGAACACTGAACACGGACAGCCTCCCTAACTGTTGTTTTGTGGGCCATTGATCGTAAGCTTTGGATCTTCCCATCTTCAATATTTTTCATGGAAGCCACCATCAACGGTGTATCACGCCAGATCAACGGTTTTGATGACGAAATATGACTGTCCACATGAGCGAAGGGTAATGTACGGTAGAGATGGAGTGGGTGATAGATATTTTCATGTACGCGGAGGATGGGCGACGTCCTCTTTGGAAACTGGGAGTTTTTTGAATGGGTGAGTTGGAGATATTTATTAGTAGACTATTACGATAGTCCATTAGCATTTTCAAAATGGTGGCGACATGTTCTACGCGCACTGATGTACAGACATCAGACCATCCAAAGTGTGGAGCCCTTTGTGGATGGTGCAAAATATCTTGAATCACACTGATAAATCAAATCTAACGATCCAAATGAAGTCCATCAAATGGATGGTTAAAATTAAATTGCGAGTGGTCCCAGTTTAGAAGGAAAAATCAGATGATACACCATTTGGATTGGTGGCAAACTCTCATTTTGATATTTTCGTTTCTCGCGAGATGATAATTTGGTTTGGTTTCTCGTGAAGGTTTGTCCTTTTCCGGGTCCTCGTTTTGACTGTTTTGTCCAGCACAGATGCCCGCCCCGGCGCAGAGCAACTTCTGGCATCTGTCATTTTCTAAACGGCGCATGGTGCGTTACGGGCACCCTCTTGTCGTTTTGTGAGTGGACACCTGTGGGCCCGTGGATCTTTCCGGAATCTGGATTCGTGCTTGCGTATGAAACGAAACGAAGGATGACGAGACGTCCCCTTAATTCTACACGCATGTAGCCCTGCACATCCACACGCAGGCACACGTATGAACATGAAGCACATGCATAAGATCTGAGCTTTACATAAAGTTACAAAAATAATTTTTACAATTCTATCCAGGAAATCAGAGAATTTCACTTGACATTTGGACCACAATTTACAAAGCATATTGACGGTTGGAGTTTCTTTCAAGCCATTCGTTTGATTTGATATGCTTTGCACCCGTGAGGTGTCAAATGGTCTTGAGTTTAGGACAGAAGATCTATATACACAGTAGGTCACCAGTGGAAAGCTCAGGTTTCACACGTGTAACACCAAGACACACTCTCACGCATGCGTGTGGATTAGCAAACCAATATGACAAATGGACGGTAGGGTGGTAGACTGGGTTTTGGCAAGGCCCAGCCCAGCTCCATTTACTGTCTGAATTTTCCTATAATCCATCCGTTGGAGTGGAAAATGAATGAGAATTTAGAGGTTTGAAACCAACGGCCCACATGCAAGATGCATGTGTTATATAACTGATGATGTATTTATAAGATAGGACACGTGTACATATGAGGTGGGGCCGGGCTGGGTTAAAATGACCTAATCCAACGCAGTCCGGAGGGGGATTGACTGAGGTTTGTGTCCTCTTTCAATGACCCAAACCATCCATGTGATGGACGCGGATTGGGTAATGCCCTTGCTTGTATGGACGGTGGTAAAGACGCTTGTATTAGTGCTTGGTATGAGTTAGCTGGACCGAAGGCCACGGCCGGCTATGCCCTGTCAAATACAGTAGATGAGAGCTGATACGGTTCATGAGTTTCGATATGCCGTATCTTGGCACCCTTTTATTAGCTAACCAGACATAATCCAGCAGCTACTTGACCTAACAGTCTTTCGAAAGTTGATGAACTTTTTCTCTAGCTAGTGTCTGGCGGCTGGCGGGCCAATCATACGATGCCATGTGAGACTATCACAGTCTAAAGGAACTCGTTTCAACCTAGATTGTGGCTTGACTGAATCCGCTCCCTTGATCATGATTGGGTACTATCCTCACTTGGGACGTGGATTGCTTAGTGACCTTGCCACTATTGACTAATGTATACGGTGACTTAACATGGTGGGATTTGATTGGGCCATGTGCTTAGGTTAAGGAAGGCCCCACGTACGGTGACTTAACATGGTGGGATTTGATTGGGCCATGTGCTTAGGTTAAGGAAGGCCCCACGTAAGATATGTTGGAAAGTTGTTAGGTTGGGTATCTACTTGATCATGCCCTATCACAGTTGTACATGGCCCAAGTAAATCCCATCATGTTGGATCACCATATACATTTGTGGAGGCAACGTCCTATCCATGCGATCTGTGTCCCTTACCTAAGACTAACTGTTTATCCCTAATGTGGTGGGATTTGATTGGATAGCAGACTGCTGTCAAAGATGATACCCACATAATGCCTGTTTGAAAGTTGTTTGGTTTAGTAGACCAATTCATCTTTGATAGAGGCCTGCTGTCCAATTAAATCCTTCCACATCTAGTAGAGAACTTAGTCATGGTGGGGACATGTTCACCGTTTTCACTTGACAGCTGGATAGAAAGTAAGAAGCAAATCCAAGGTTAGAATTTATTTCTAGCCATTCAATTGCTTTGATGTGCTTTTATTCCCCAGGTGTAAGATCTCACATGTGTAAGTTCCTTACACATTTTCGTGCATGCGTGTGGATTAGCAGACCGGCTAGGCCCAGTCTGGCCCAAAAAGTTAAATCCCCATTTCTTGTCTGAATTTTCCTAATCCATCCAGTGGAGTGGAAAAGAAATGAAAATTTAGAGGTTTGAAACCAATGGCCTACATGCAAAGTGCATGTGTTATATAACTGACGGTTTATTTCCCGGATAGAGCGTGTACATATGAGGTGGGGTTTGGGTAGGTTAAAAGGCCTTGATCCAACATGGTCCAAAGGGGACTGACTGAGGTTTCCTTACAACACATGCCAGCTTACTGCAGTTGGGTTTCCTCCTTCACTGACCCAAACCATCTATGTGATGGATAGGGGATTTGGTTCTACAGCAGGCATTGTCAATGATGGCTCCGTCGGGTATCTACTAGATGAGAGCTGATACAGTTAAGATGAAATAACATTAAGTTTCTTTAGGCCGTGTCGTGGCACCATTTTATTGGTCCATCAGACAATCGAGCACCAGCTTGACCCAATAACCTTTTGAGAGTTGGTGGCCCATTCTTTGGCAAGTATCTGACGGGCCAATGAAATGGCGCCATGTCAGAGTATAACGGAACTCAGTGTTTACAACATGATGGGATTTGATAGGGCCATGTGCCTATGTCGAAGAGAGCCAAGACAAGTTTGAAAGTTGTTAGGTTGAGAATGTACTCATACTTGGCACATTTTTTTAATTCACACATGCACAAACCCCACACACTAACGCTATAGTGGGATTTCACTCAAACCCTTGACTTGGTGTTGAAACTCTTGACTCTACCACTGGGGCAAGAGTAAGGACCTAGATATTTTTCCTGCTGCAGTGGATATCGATCTTGTGACCTATTCTACAACTTATGGAGTCATTATCACTCTGATTGTGACACCTGGCGCAATCAAATCCCGCCGTATTAGATTATCACATATATTGGTGGTGGCAGCATAATCATGTAATCCACACCCTTCCACCTTGATTGATCTCTATTTGGATTTGATTGGATGGTAGACTGTTGTTAGAGATAGGTTCATACGACTCATGTTTGAAAGTTTGTTTGGTCGAGTAGATCGGGCCATCTCTGATAGAGATCTGCTGTCCAATTAAATCCTACCATATCCAGGTAGAGACAACTTGGTTCGGTGGGAACGTGTCCACATCTTTCAATAGACAGGTGGACAGAGAGTACAAAGCAAATTGAAGGTCAGAATTTCTTTCTAGCCATTCATTTGCTTTGATATGCTTTGCTCCCCACGGGTAAGATTTCACACACGCGTGTAAGATCATGACACAGTTTCGTGCATGTGTGTGGATTAGCAAACCAACATCACAAATGGAGGGTCAGGTTGGCGGTGGACAGGGCTAGGGCTAGGCTCAGCCCGACCCAAAAAGTCAAATCTCCATTTTCTCCCTGAATTTTCCTCATCCATCTGGATAAAGTGGAAAAGAAATGAGAATTTAGAGGTTTGCAACCAACGACCTACAATGCAAGATGCATGTGTTATATAATTGATGTTGTGTTTGGAGGATAGGACACGTCTACATATGAAGTGGGGTGGGGTTAAAGTGACTTGATCCAACCGGATCTAAAGGGTGACCGACTGAGGTAATTTCCTACAACACAATATCCCAGTTTAGTGCATACTATACAGGCAGGAGTCCGGTTTCTTTGTTCAGGGCAAATGGACATTTTCTATTCTTTGCAATATTATTGGGCCACATCATCACTGACGACGTCTTAGTATTGTATTTAATGTAAGTAGTGTTGATGTCATTAGTGATAACGTGGGCCAAAAAAATTTGCAGGAAATGTAAAAATCTTGTTTGTCAGGAACTAAGGATCTGGATTAAACAAGCAAACTTCAGCCATTGGAAGGGCACCACCTTTCAATGACCCAAACCTCCTATATGATGGACAGAGATTGGGTGATGTTTCTACCTGTGCCGGTGTTGTACCCCGCATGGTGGGATTTGGTTAGATGGAATCAGAGATGGCCCGTCAAGTGTCTACTTGACAGTAGCTTGATTTGGTCAGACTGAAATAACTGTGAGTTCTATGAGGCCATGATGTGGCGCTATTTCATTGATCCATTCTACATGGTCCAATACCTACTTGACCCAACCTTGTTTTGAAAGTTGCTGAGCTCTTCTTTGACAAGTATCTAGCGAGTCAATGAAATGGCACCATGTCATAGTCTTATGGAGCTCAGTGTTACCTTGGCCTGACCCTGGCTTGACGGAATACATTCCCTTGATATTGATTGGGTATTAACCCTACCTGGGATGCAGATTGTGCGATGCCACTACCTATCAATGTTTATGGTGACCCAAGGTGGCGGGATTTGATTGAGCCATGTGTTGTTGTCTAAGAAGGGCCCATATAAGACAATGGCACATGGCCCAATCAAATCTTGCCATGTTGGATCACCACATATGTTGGTGGTTATAGTGTAACCAAGCTATTTGCATCCCTCTACTTGGGTTGAGCTCCCTTCATTCCAGATGTGGTGGAATTTGATTGGATGGTAGACTTCTGCTAAAGATGACTGTTTGAAAGTTGTTCAGCTGAATAGATAGTTATCTTTGATAGCAGCCTGCTGTCCAATTAAATCCCACCACATCATTGTGCATGGAGGCAACTTGATTCAGGTGGAGAAGTGTAGTACTAGAATTTCTTTCTAGCCAATCATTTATTTTGATATGCTTTGCCCCAAAGGTGTCAAATGACCTTGTTGTACGACAGAGGATCTTATACATTATAGTTCACCTGATGAAAAGCTCAGATTTCACACGTGATATTCTCACGCATGTGCATGGATTAGCAAACCAACATGTCAAATGGAGGGTTGGTTTGGCAATGTACTGGGCTTGGGCTAGGGCCAGCCCAGCCCAAAAGTCAAATCTCCATTTCCTATCTGAATTTTCCTAAACCATCTGGGTTTGGGCTAGGCCCAGACCGGCCCAAAAGTCCAATCTCCATTTCCCATTTGAATTTTCCTAAACCATCCTTTGATGAAGTGGAAAAGAAATGAGAATTTAGAGGTTTGAAACCAACGGCCTACATGCAAGATGCATGTGTTATATAACTGACATTGTGTTGGTAGGACATAGGAGACGTGTGCATATAAAGCAAGGTCAGGGTGGGTTAAAATGATTTGATCCAACGCAGTCCAGAGGTGGACTGCCTGAGATTTCCTACACATCCCACTTGCTGGAGTAATACATAGGCAGGCTTTAGCCATTATAAGGGAGCCCTCTTTCAAAGACCAAACCTACTATCAGATGGACACGGATTGGGTACTACCCTGGCTTGTGCCCACGGAGCTAAAGTTGTGGTGGGATTTAGTTGGCCAGAAGGCCGTTGTGGGAGATGGCCTGGCCAAGTATTTACTTGACAGCATCCTGATTTGGTCGGCTGAAATTACGATCGACCTTTGTAAGGCAGTGACGTGGTGCCATTTCATTGGTTCACTGGACATGGTAAAGCACCCACTTGACCCAACCCCCTTTTGAAAGTTGGTGTGGACCCTTTTTGACAAGTGCCTGGCGAGCCAATGAAATAGTGTCACGTCACAGCCTAGTGGAAGTCAGGGTTATCCTAGCTTGACCAAAACTCCTCCCTTGCATGATGTCAAATTGTCAATTAGGTACCATCCGTACCTGGGATAAGGATTGTGTGGTGACCCTACCACCACCAACCAATGTCTATGGTGAACTGACTTGGCGGGATTTGAATGGTCCACGTGCCAATGTCTAAGAGGGACACACAAGACAGGTTTGAAAGTTGTTAGGTTGAGTATGTACTTGATTGTCCTATCTCTAACATGACATAATCAAATCCCACCACTTCGGATCACCACGTATGTCGGTGGTGACAGTGTAACCACGTGATCCGCAACTCTTTATATGGATTGAGCTCCCTCCGTTCTTGATGTGATGAGATTTGATTGAATGATATGTCACATCCAGAGATGGCACCTATGTAAGGCATGTTTGAAAGTTGTTCAATCAAGTAGGCGGGGTCATCTTTGATGGTGGCCTGTGGTCCAATTAAATCTTACCACATTAGTGTAGAGGTATCCACAACTTTGAAACATGCTTATCAAGTTGATGAGAAATGCATGGTGACCCCAACACCACACAACGCAACGGTGTTGAGACATGGGGCAATTTGATTGGTCCACGTGCCACTGTCAAGGAGGAACCCTAATGTGGTGTTGAGATTTGATTGAATAATAGGTCACAACCAGAGATGGCACCCATGTAAGGCATGTTTGAAAGTTATCAAGTAGGCAGGGTCATCTTTGCAGTGACCTTTGGTCCAATTAAATCTTACCACATTAGGGTAGAGGTATCCACAACTTTGAAACATGCTTATCATGTTGATGAGAAATGCATGGTGACCCCAACACCACACAGCACAAAGGTGTTGAGACATGGGGCAATTTGATTAGTCCAAGTGCCAAATTGTCTAGGGCAGACAAAGATTGGGTACTTCACTGCTTGTACTGACGTTGATATTGGCATGATGTGGTGGAATTTCATTGAATGCCAAGCTTCTGCCATTGATGAAGCCCACACAAAGCATGTTTGAAAGTTGTTTGCCATATACATGGATAATATTCTAATTGTTCACTACATGTAGGTACAATATTCAAGTCCTGCTGTCCAATTAAATCTTGCCACATTAGGGACAGATGGAGCTCATTTCATGTGAGGCATCTACAACTTTCAAACATGTTTTGCATGGGGACTCGGATTGCAATGTGAACCCAACACCACATATGTCGATAGTGTTGTGATTTGGTAGTATTTGATTGGGTCAAGTGCCAAAACATGAGGTGGATGCAGATTAGGTACTGCCCCTGCCCCTCCCTCCATATATTGATATTATGCGGACAACGATACAGACATAATGTGATAGAATTTAATTGGACAACAAGCCGTTTGATATGGGTCAATGGAAAGCATGTTTGAAATTTGTTCTGGCAGTTTGTCATTCAATCAAATCCCACCATATTAGAGGTGGCCAGGCGGGGGATGTGTTTACAACTTTCAAACATGCTTTGGGTGGGGGAGCGCAGTTTAGGTGGGACGCAGCATGTTTGAAAGTTGGTTGGTCAAGTATATACTTGACTAGGCCCCATCTCTGACCGTGACTTACTGTTTAGTCAAATCCTGTCATGTTGTGTATGCACTAACGTCAGTATAACTAGGGAAAGTGACCAATCCACATCCCTTCTGGTTAAGCATATAATCAACCTAACAACTTTCTAACATGCTTCACAAGGGCTCCATTGCTGACAACAGCATGTGCCCCAAGCCTAGTCCGAACACCACCAAGCAACACGGTGTTGGGGTCGGATAAAGGTGTTTAGGGTTTAAGTATTACCTCTGACATGGTGCCTTATCATTGGCCTACAGAAGCTGTCAGAGTGGGTCCAGCAACTTTCACGGTCATGTAGGTATTCGGATCCTTCTTTGACACGTGTATTGCGTGCCAATTATAATGCACGGTGTAGGGTTAAGACCTAATCCAATCCCATGGCAACCTCAGCGGTGTGTTGGTGTCACCAGGTTTTGTGGCCCTACATTGATGTATGTTTTATATCCGCACTAGCTAAACATTATGCCATATTATTTTAGGGAATGGCCCAGAATTGAGACAGATCCAAAGCTCAGGTGGACCACACCACATGAAGTAGTGGACAAAGTGTCCCACCCTTGAAACCTTTCTAGGGCCTACCATGATGTTTATTTGCCATCTACTCTATTCATAAGGTCACACAGACCTGGATGAATGGAAACACAAATATCAGCTGTATCCAAAACTTACATGCCCCCTAAGAATTTTTCAATGGTAGCTGTTCAATCTCCATTATTTTCTGTTGTGTGGTCCACTTAAACTTTGGATCTTCCTCATTTTTGGCTCATGCCCTAAGATGATCTTGCAAAATGGATAGATAGCGTGGATATAACACATACATTATGATGAGGCCTGCGTAACCTGGCCAGGCCACCGAGTAGAGTGGCACATGTAACGATCAACTTCCGTTGGGGTCAGTCACCACGCGATCCATGTCCCAACTCTGACATTGGCCTTGTCCAATCAAATCCTGCCCTGTTGTCCCTTTACCAACTTCGGTGCAGGGATGAGGCAGAACCCAATCTGCGTCCCTGTATGATGGGCTTCAGTACTGTAGATGGGGAGTTCACCCGGCCAGGAGACTGTCAGGTTGAAATATTTCAAACCTTTGATTATTCAAAGATTGTGCAGACGTCCATTTCCAAAGGAAAGCATCAAATGATCGAAGGGTTGTGACATTCTCATCTAAGAGTTTTGATGGTTTCATTTTCCATGTAATGAAGCCTATCATATAAGCAGTTCTGATCAGCTACAGATGATCCCAGATCCAATGGCTAAAGTCCCCTGCCGTTTTATCGAATACAATACCTAGGGATGGGACACGGATACCTCGCGTCTCAGGAATACATCTGAAGCAGGGTCCCGTCTTAATGTATGTGCTTTATCTATGCCTTCCATCCATTTTTCCAGCTCATTTTAGGCTAACGCCCAAAAATGAGGCAGATCCAAAGCTCAGGTGGACCACGCCACAGGGAACAATGGGGATAATGACACCCACCTTTCTAGGGCCCACCATGATGTTTGTTTGCCATCTAACCTGTTCATTAAGTCACATGGACCTAGATGAAGGGAAATCAAAAATATCAGCTTGATCCAAAACTTATGTGTCCCAGGAAGATTTTAATATTGCCCCCAAGAAGTTTTCAACAGTAGGTGTCCAATCCCCATGATTTCCTGTAGTGTGGTCCATTTGAGCTTTATATATACTTCTTGTTTGGGCTGTACGAGTTAATCACTGGACATAATGCTGCTGAGATCATTCTGCTAGAATAAGCCAGAAATAGATTTGCAATGATGCTGCAAGTGTGTGTGAGCATGTCTGCAATGCAAGTGTGCGTACTTGAGTGCATTGCTATATGAATGGTACTTTCTGATATTGCCTTCTAAAAATGAATGTTACCCCCATTGATATCCCACCTAATATTCATGCCCTGATATGCCCTTGTTCGATACGTTGTTATATTTATTATATTTTAACCTTTGCTCATACGCTACTTTCCTGATAATCTCTTGCCAGTCGTTCATATTATGATATCTTCAACCTAGTTCATAATGAAGTGGCTCTGATACATTGTGATATCTTCAATCTAGTTCGTAATGAAGTAGCCCTAAAGTCGAAGGAGGCCGTGCGTCTGTGGTCCATTTGAGCTTTATATATACTTCTTGTTTGGGCTCATGCCTAAAAATGAACTAGCAAAGGGGATGGATGGTGTGGATATAAATTCATACATCAAGCGGGACCCCACAGAGCTTTGGCTACTTGGAGAATTTCAGGCCATCCCCATCAACCGTGGGAGCCATCAAAGATCTACAAAGCCTGTATAGTGATTGGGATTGTTGTTATAGTAGACGTACCCCTTGGGTGGGCGATTTCCCAATAGTAAAGTCGATTTGGTTGTGGTAGTGTGCGGGTCAGATGCTCGGGGATATCACTTGATTGGGTGCAATTTCAGATCCAGCCCATTTATTATTGGATTGGATCGACTGACTTGTTTGCTGATCCGGTCCATTAGCACACTTTCTGGATTGATGGATAAAAGATCCAAACCATTCATGTTCTGGGCCTCATGGAGGATATCCAAACTATTTTCACATTTGGATATTTTGATGGGATTTGTAAATTAGCCACCTATGTTTTGGTTTATGGACAAAAAACCGCCTAGTGTAAAATATTTTCAAATCTAATAGCCTAACTTTTGCACTGTTAATCAAATAATCCCTCACCGTTTGTAAGGTGTATGCATTTCACATGGTATTTTTTATATGATTAAAATGCCCATGGTGAATGCTGACATCTGCCACCTTACCAATTGAAACTACATAGCATTTACCATGGATTAAATAGTCATTTAACCATGGTAAATGGTTTACACTACCTCTCTCCTTCTCTCCCTACTCTCCTCTCTCCTTTTCTCCTTCCCCCGATGTGCTATCGCTGAGCCTATTGGAGCAGTGTGGGTCATTGGTGCAGCTGTCTCTACCTTCTCTCTTTCTTTCATTCTCCCCCCACGAGCTGTCGAAGCGGTGTGGGTTGTTGGGCTGCCAACACATCCCTGATGCCATTCTTCTTGATTGTCTCCTTTTAATTTTCAATGAAAAATGGATGGTAGATCTGGTTGGTGATCCACTCTTTTAGCGTTGAGGCATAGGAATGTGACAAATAAGCGGTGGCCCATTTCTCATTCCCCATTTGTGATCCTGATCATTGATCGGATGGGCCCTATAGTGGATGGTGGATTTCCTAAAATCAATCGGTGGCCCACCTCTCCTACCTCCTTTGTGATGTACATCATCAATCAGATAAACCCTACAGTGGATGACAGACGGCCTAAAAAATTCAGTGGTGGCCCACCTCTCCTTCTTCATTTATTATCTAGATGATTGATCAGATTAGCCAAAAAGTGGATGGCAGATGCCTTAAAAATTCAATTATATCCCATTCTCCTTCCTCATTTGTGATCGAGCTCATTGATCGGATTGGCCCTACAATGGATGGCAAAATCTGAAAGATTCCACATGGTCGATGAGCCCTATAGTGGTTAAAATTCACCCAGATGGGAATTTGATAGTTATCTAATTTTTTGCTATTTTTATATTAAATATGATCTGTAGATGAATTGTTTCTAAATTTTAGGTCCTTAATTGTAGGGTTAATATTATTAACTTCTTGGTAAAAACTAGTTAATATGGGGGCCAAACTGCAACATGGTTTGGATTCAGTTGTATAAACTCAAGGATAGAGGATACCAACACCCAAACCCAAGGATAGAGGATACCAACACCCAAACCCATTCTGCTTTGACAAAGGGTAAAGACTCAAAATGGCTAGACTGCATGGAAAGCCCAACCTGAACATCCCAACCAACATGATTTGACCGCTCATGGGCTAAGCATGATATAAACATTAGTCCCCTTCCCATTGCTTCTCATTTACACCCCTATTAGAAGTGAACCATTAATAGCATCGATGGACTTGTGCGATTATTCTCCTTGCATCTGTGCAGTGCTCTCTAATCCTCATCCGAACTAGTATATTCGTGTCTTCGAATTTTGTAACTGAGATCATATTTCAGTTAGCCATGATATATAGTTAGGTAGGGTTTATATGATAAGGTAGAATGTTTTAAATAGTTCAATTAGTGGTGTAGATTCCTCTTTAATTATCTATTTACACATTTAAGAGTTCATGTAAAACAATATATACTATCCAATCTCTATAACAATCTTGTGCGACTGAAGTAAATAAGTGTAAAAAGTAGATTTTGTTATAGTTATTGAATTAAAAATGCTTATTCTTTATAGATTATTAATATACCATGTACATAGGATGTTCTTTATGTAATTCAATACGCAGTTTGATCAATTTCAAAGGACAAGCTTTTACACATGTACCTTTACCCTTAGCCCAAAGCAGATTGGGTCTATGAGTCTAGGCATCCTCTAGCCTTGACCTTGCACAATTAGAGCTCATGTGCCGTGATCTAAATCATTTCTCACTTTGTTCCTATGTTAGTTGGTTCTTTCCTAACACCTTAACAATCTTAACTCTTCAATAGGCGTCCTGAAATTAGGAAGAAATTCATCAACATGCCATATTTAACATAACATAGTTTTGACCAGTGTAGGGTCCATCCACCATTTGTAGATCTTTGAGATAATTATTAAGGCATCAGCTGCCATCCATTGGAAGGCCCATTCGACCAATGATCTAGATCACAAATGAAGGAGAGGTGCCCACCGCTTATTTGTCACCTTCCTCGTTGCCTCAATGTTAAGTGGGTGTGCTACCAACTAGATTTTGATGGCCACTAATTGAATATTTAGGATTGCTAAAATCAATGAAGTTCTTGTGATATGCTCTATTGAAAATGTACACTACAATTTGGATGGTTTGGATTGAAGCATGTGCACGCCATGTGACCTGCACCACAGTTCTTCAATTTCTCTTCTCCCATGTTTGTGTGTGACCCATCTAAGCCATGGATTGGCATGATTTTTGGGCCCTTTGCCAAACATGGGAGATCGCGTGTGATGGTCGGAGTAGATACATGATCATATCATGGTGGGGCCCACACAGCTCATCTGGGACACGGTTGTCGTGAAAATGTTTGCACTCAATCATTTTATTTTTTTTTAACACATGCACACATGGGAATCCCATCCTTCTCACCTTCAAGGGGAGTTTAAACACCTCCTAGAAGTTTCATGGGGCACCAATGGTTAATTTGAATTGTCAATTTATTCACACAACTAGGGTTGGTAACCATGTGAATGTGTTTGGTTGTTGATGATGGCTTAGGGACAAAGATCTCGGACCCTGACACTCCTCCAAAGCAGCGTGCAACATTTGATGACAACCCGGACCGCGATAGCGTCTGCACTGTCCGTGAGCAGGACCGCTTCATGCCCATCGCGAATGTGATACGCATCATGCGCAAGGTCCTCCCAACACATGCCAAGATCTCCGATGATGCCAAGGAGACAGTGCAGGAGTGCGTCTCCGAGTACATCAGCTTCATCACCAGCGAGGCCAACGAGAGGTGCCAGCGTGAGCAGCGCAAGACGATCACTGCAGAGGACGTGCTGTGGGCCATGAGCAAGCTCGGGTTCGATGACTACATTGAGCCCCTATGCGCGTATCTTCATCGATACCGCGAGATAGAGGGTGACCACCGAGGCTCAGTAAGGGGTGATCCACTGCTGCCCAGGCGGGCCATGGACATGGGACCACTGGCGGCGGCGGCGTATGGGCCGGCATTTCACATGGGACATCATCAGGGGCTGTTTGGAATGGGAATGGGTGGTTATTTCAGGGATGGAACAGGTACAAGCTCCTCACAAGCAGCAATGGCTGGGTATGATCCATACGCTGCTTACAAGTAATACAAATGTTGTAGTAGAAGCTATAGTATGTATATAGTATGAGGTTTGCTAGTCGTGCATGCATGTATAATACAGCCCAAGTGCAAGATCCAAGTTGCTTATCCGGTGGGTCCCACCATATAGAGACGCCATGGCCAGAAATCAGGTAGGTTCACTCCTGATAATGGTCAAAGTTGGTAGCTCAAATGGATGGTTTTATAAAGAGTTTCTTAACCGTTCTTTTTTTTTTTTTTCCTCATGTTGTGGACACACTTCCTGAGTGGGCCAGCCTGATTCCTGTTCCAGGGCATCAGACAGTCATGTGATGGATGGCTTTGATCTTGCATACATGTGCCACATGAGCACATGTGGTGGCATTTTGATGGGCTGCGCTATATACTCAACAACGATTATCAAACCTG
Source organism: Magnolia sinica (assembly GCF_029962835.1). Lineage (NCBI taxonomy): Eukaryota > Viridiplantae > Streptophyta > Magnoliopsida > Magnoliales > Magnoliaceae > Magnolia > Magnolia sinica. The sequence continues at coordinate 20,919,414 of NC_080582.1, read as the reverse complement.
GTTATAGTATATCTATACTATGGTGAAAACATGGTTATGTGAGTAGAAAAGAGAGGTTGAATGTGGTGTTTGCGTGCAACGTGGATGTATTTTGTATGCTTTCTGATAGTGTAAAACGTGGGTCTATGTTGCAGCGAGGGTGGTGAAGGGGACTCCTTTTTCTCCCCCTTTTTTTTTTTGGTTGTAAACTTTCTAGTTATGAAATGGGAAGAAGGTTTTTATATATGGAGTATTTATTTATTATTATTTTGAGAAATGCTCCAGTGCTCGAGCACTATAATTATAATGCTCCTGCTCGTAGTTGCGTGGGGTTACTTGCAGTCCAATCAATTGATCTGAACTCTCTATTAAATCCAGAACACATTTCATGGGTTGCCAGGCCAAAACATTTACTCATTCGCTGATCTAATCATCCTTGATTGGGTCTTACTTTTTGTGGCCATACCTTTTACAAAGGCATGGATAGGTTGGTTAGGTTTGCCTAACAGAGTGATTCTTCTTGATCAGATGCAATGCAAGATCGTCCCCAACTATAGATGGATCGAAATTTCAATTGGGCCTATTTTTGTTTAAGCAATCCTGACCGTCTATATTAAACAACAGTGATCAGATGATTAATGATTGCATAGTCAGTGAGATGTTTACATGGTGGCCTACGACCATGAGATGTGTGCCTGTTAGTGAAAGAGACTTTATGTGAGTCAGTTCCGGAGAAATGACTTGTCAACCCCGTCTAATGAAATTTATTTCCTGGCAGTTGCCTGCAAGTGACTTGTACTGTTAAGTGGGTGAATTTCCTCCCTTATACTAGAGCTTACAGGAGTATATATTTTCTTTCTTACCTTTTGGAATTTACAAAAAAAAAAAAGGCCTAATTAATATCTAATTTATATTCCAATACCTTTTTCGAAAAGATTTTTTAAAACCTCCTTACATAATTGATATAATTATTATTCCATTACCTTCCTCCACGGTCGGTGGCTTGGGTGGGCCCCACCATGATGTTTATGTAAAATCAACCCTAACCATCAGGTGCATTACCTCGTATTAGGCAAAGGGCCAAAAAATCAGCTCCATATGTGATTCATCAGCTCCACCATGGACTACATGATTTTAAACATGTGATTTATCATCACCACCTCTGATTCAGGTGGACCAGATGATTTTAAACAGTGTTTTGCCTCTCGCCCTCCAATTTGTTTCCGTTAGCGTGGCCCACAAGTTAATCAGATATGGGTATGACTTTTGGGCACATGCCTAAATTTTGGCGTGGAATTTAGGTCTAATTGTTCAAGTGGCATTCATATAAGTGTTACAGTTGGTCTTGCTGGAATCTAATTGTTAGAGTAGAATTCATATCATTGTTACCGTTGGTCCTATAAAAGTCAAGGGTTGGAGTGGATTTCATATAATTATCAGGATTGGCTGTATAAAAATTAAGGGTAAACGTCTCTGTCTCCCGGTCTCTCACTTAACATTAGGCCAAATAAATGGATCTCACGCAAACATAATGGTGGCCTATCTCAAAATTAAGAGCGTATAGTATAATTTGGTTTTTGAGAAATTTTTCATTATAAACTTCACGTTTAACATACCATCTTTTTTAAACCTCTAAAACTTTATTTTCTATTTTTAAATTTATGTTGTACAAATTGACTATTTTTAGATGAAAATACCTGTTTTTTTTGTTATATTCCTTTCATTAAGTTATACTTAAAAATATAAAAACTCATATTCTTTTCTTCATTTTTCTTTATGAAGTCTTCAGTTCAATCTCTAGTTATTATCATTTTACATCTCAAATCTTTCTCAGGGTTCTGTTCATTGTTTCAAACTGGTCATATTGATAAACTTGAAATATTCTGGGTTTTGTCCATAATGATTTTCTACAATCTTTTAAAGAGTTCTAAATCATGTTGTACTTGAATGCACTCTTCTTCTTCTTGAACTCAGGTTTCACTGGTACGACCGTTTTGGGAGGTAAGGGTGAAGAATGAATATATTTTTTCGCGGTTAATGAAAAATTCACTGAGTGTATGTGCAAATTCACCTATTAACTGGTTAAATTTACTGAGTACTCGGTCCAATTCACTTAGTACTTGGTGAAAATTGACCGAGAACTCTCTGAAGTTGACCAAGAACTCGTTGAACTAAGAATTCGTTAAATTTAACTTACAACTTGGTGAAAATTGGCCGAGAACTTGTTGAAATTGACCGAAAACTAATTGAAATTGACCGATAACTCATTGAAATTGACATAAAACTCAGTGAAAATTGACTAATAACTTAGTGAAAATTGACCGAACTTGCTGAAATTGACTAAGATCTTGCGCAAATCAATCGAGAACTTAGTGAATTTCACCTCGTAATCGGTCAAATTTACACAGTAATTCATCGAGTACTCGGTCAAATTCACCTAGTACATGTGAATATTGACCGAGTTCTCTCTTATGGTATACTCTTATTGTGTAATAATTCGTTGAGAATATGTTAATATATTTGTTTTCAGTTAATGGATACGAGAATCATTGTATGCTCTTATGGTGGGTAGTTAATATGTGAAAACAATGGATACATGTATAAGGATTAAAAGTAAAAAAGTATTGTTTTGAGTGTCGGGACTACATATGAGAAGCTTCTATCTAAAATATACGGGATTATTAAGAGTAAACCAAACGATTATGATATTAGGATGAAAGTATTGTACCTATGCTTAAACCAATCAATCCCTCTATTTGAAATCAAAGACGACGAAAATGTGCGAGTATTCTTGGCAGTATAGTCGTAGCATTTGGATTCATACATGCCTTTAATCATAGAGACAATGCAGTGCATTAATGAGACAATACACGAAAACTCCATTGGTTGTAGTGGTGTTGAATATGATGCCCTTGCAATTGGAAATGTGTATGAGGAAATTGGCATGATATGTGAATATATGGCATCACCTTTATAAGTACGTCTAAGCAACATTCCATTACTCGAACTGCCTTAAACATCAAACTTCCTTACTGGTCAATATCCCTTTTAAGAATGGAAATCCGTGTGAGAAACATGACATTAGCTAGAGAGCCGACCTTAATGTGAAATGTAAATATATGACATCACCTTTACGAGTACTTCTAAGTAACATTCCACTGCCCGAGCCGCCTCAAACATCAAACTTCATGACTAGTCAAATTAATTCCCCTTAAAAAAAGTTAACGCTCCCTTTGAGAATGGAAATTCGTGTGAGGAATGTGGCGTTAGCTGAGTAGGTAACCTTAACCTCAAATGTGAATATATGGTATCACTTTTATCTACATGAGTACATGTACCTTCATCCTCCATCACCGATGATGAATGTGTATGTCTAAGCGACATTCCACCGCCCGAGCTACCTTGAACATCAAACTCCATAACCAGTCAAGTTAATGTGTCTTTCAAAGATGGTGCATTCATTAATATATATCTATCAGAATATTCGGATTTATTGGATAACCCGATTGAGATAGCCATTGGACAAACATTTAAGAACCAATATGTTTTGAGCAAATTTAGAATTCACAAAAACTTTCAATATAGGGTCTTGTACTCATCATCTAATTGATTCATCATGGTATGTTTCGAAGATAACTGTGAATGGAGAGTTCATGCTTATGGGGTGAATGATGCTGGGATATCCAAGATAAGGACTTATATGTCCAAACACACATGTGACATGTCATGGATGAAGAGCGATCACCGGCAAGAAAGTAGTAAGTTAGCTAGTAAGTTGGTTATTAATCGTATTGAGCAGCGCATGAGATTAAGATCGAGTGACATTATATTGGTTATACATGAGAAATATAATATTCTTATCAGTTATAAGAAGGCACGGCGAGCTAAGGAGATCATAATCCAGCGCATAACGTGATCTTATGAAGACACTTATAATGAACTCCCACCCTATTTGCATGAGCTAAGGAAGGCCAACCCGGGAACAGTGACTGCCATACTTGTTAACTCACAAATGAGAAAGTTTGAGAGATGTTTTGTTGTTCTCGGATGGTGCGTTAGAAGTTTTTAAAATTCTTTGCGAAGGATGTTGGCCATTGAAGGGACACACCTAAAATGTAAATATAATGGTGTTTGATTCGTGGCTACAGCTTTGGATGGAGACAATCATATTTTTCAAGTAGCCTTCGACATCGAGGAATCGAAAAACAATAGTAGTTGGAATTGGTTCCTAACCCACCTTAATTATATGTTAGGGTGTCTTCCGGGTCTTGTCATTATATTAGATTGACATAAAGGTTTAATGAAAGAAGTCTACGAAATCTTCCAAAATGCAATCTATGGCTACTGCGCCTACCATATCTATAAAAACTTAGTTAACACATTTAGAGACTAGTTATTGGAAATGTCTTATTGGAAGGCTATAAAGACGTGCAAGAAGGCTGCCTTTGAAAGGTTAATGCATGATATCGAAATGATTAGCCCCTAATACATGGATGGTTGACAGAAATATAATACGAAAGATGGGTATCTTCACATTTTCCAAGAAAAATATTTAACTCGGTCACTACTAATATGTTAGAGTATGTTAATGCTTTGTTCAAAGAAGCACAAGAATACCCCATGACTATATTGATAGAAACGGTTGACTTTAAGATACAAGAAATATTCTAAGTGAGCTTCCGTGTACATGTCGCGAGTTTGACGTCAAATGATTCCTTTGTTTGCATGTTCTTTCAGTATGTATTATAATTTTCCTCATTATACCTACTACTCCCCATTATATATGGCACAAAATTACTAGTTCACATATAACGAATCCCTGTACCTAATACATGACAAGAGCCAATGAAAAATATCAAACAAATTCAGGGAGTATTGTGCAAAAATTAAACCCCTACAACAGAAGATGTTAGTCAGAAGGCCAAAAAAGACAAGAATTCCTTCATGTGGAGAGAAACGAAAAACAGTAAAGTGAGGAAGATATAAACAAATAGGACATAATCGACAGAGGTGCAAGTTTTCAATACTATTGGAATAATGTATTTTATGTTTAAATATAATGTGATGGTAAATGATTCAATTGCAAGACGTCTTTAAACATTATTGAAATTACAGAGTAAATCCCTTGGTGGCCTTAGATTGTTTGCTAAGGCGTAACTTGCGTGATGAGTAGATCCATCTCATTTTTGTTTGTGCAGAATGTTCACATCCATCTCAATGGACTATATAGTTAGCATTCATTAAACATATACAGGCAAATGTATTATGCATATACAACATTCAAGGCATTGGAAATGTCAACCCACCTTGCATATCAGTTTTTGAATTGTGATGAACAAGTTAGGTGGCTTACATACATCATGGAGGGCACCATGGTTGAATATAAGATTTTCCTTTGACAACATCCCCTCCTATTACCTATTATGTGGCTCACCTGAGTTTTAGATTAGGATGATTTTTCATCTTGGGCTCAAACATGAGGGGTGTACCTAATGGGCTAGTTTGATGCATGCATGCCACACTGGACCTCGCAATATACTGAGTTTATAGTAATTATGTAGTCAAGAGTGTATGTGATCATTTATTTGTTTGGAGAACATTATTATTGAATTTAACTTGTTATTATAACAATGATCCAGCTCATTATAGTTTAGTAATTCATTTTCAATATTGCCGAATGATTTCAAATGTTAGTAATGAAGCTTTTTGATTAACATTTGTGAATTTGAGAAATATGAATTGTGCATGATGAGTGTGAGTTAATAAATGAGGAAAATAGACATCCATGTGCCTTTTAATTGTACATCTTTCATATAAGAACAAAATTAGGAAAATCACAATGAAATGAATAAGAGATAGTAACGAAAGACTCACCACTTTGAAAAAGTATCCATGCACATGTAACTCAATCCAAACCATTAAATGCTTCAATATAGATATGCCATGTAACGAAATCAAATTGATGAGATGATTCTAACATCCTATGAGGTCATTCTTAACCCTTAGAAACTGAGAGATTTATATATATATATATATATATATATATATATATATATATATATATATATATATATATCTATATATATATATATATATATATATAGAAAAATGTGCCTCAATCTAAGAAGCCACGTATTGCAGGTATAATCGAATAAATTTTCCTAAACCTTAAACCCTATGATTATAACTACTCGGTCAATTTGCACCCTTCTTTAAACCAAGAACCCTAAAATTTACACATTGCATGAGTTCTTGGTCTTTTGCACAAGTTTTCGATCAATTTTAATGAGTTTTCGGTCAATTTCACTAAGTTCTCGATCAATTTTCTCGAGTTCTAGGTCAATTTCAACAAGTTCTCGTTCAATTTTAACGAGTTCTTAGTTAATTTCATGCAATGATTCATCGTGTACTTGAAAATTAACCGAGTATTCAGTCAAATTCACCTATTATGGGTCTTGCGACGATTTTTAATCGTCGTAAATTCATCGAGTGACTTTCGATAACATTGAAGAAGTCTTTTAATGCCATCGAAGGTTTGCTCGATGACATCAAAAAAATCTGAATTTTTGACTTGGGTTGCTAGACAATTTGGGCTCTAAATTTGATGTCATCAAATTGACCTTTGATGTGATCGAAGATGTATGTTTTTTCGAGCACTTTTTTGATGTCATTGGAGATATGTTCGATGCTATCGAAGTGAATTTGATGCCATCAAGAGAATCCATAATAAACTCATTTTGTTGCTGGATAGTTTGTGCTCTGAGCTCAATCCCATTGAGTTGTCTTCGATGACATCGAAGGCAATTCAATGGGACTTCGATGCCATCAAAGATATTTGTTTTTTAAAACTTTTTCTTTTACTCAAACATCTACCCATTCAACATACTAGCATACTTAAAATTAGATTTTCCTATACAATATAGGCCATATATAGGGCTTTGTTTGGTGGATTTTGTTATAGGCTTTGATGAGGTCTTGCAATTTTCTTCTCTTATCTTAAATCAGATGCCTTCAACCATTGAGTCTTCATTCTTGATTTTTAGTTGGGGCACTCCTGAATGTACGACTCATACTACACGCTAATTGATAAACTTAGGTACTTACACGGGTTACCCTGTCCCTAGCAATTAATCAAGAACTCGTTGAAATTGATCGAGAACATGGGTAAATTGACCTAGAACTCGGTGAAATTGACCTAGAACTCAGTGAAATTGATCGAGAACTCGGTTAAATTGACCAAAATCGCACTGAAATTGATTAAGAATTCATGAAAATGGACCTAGAACTTGATTAAATTGACTGAGAATTTGTTGAAATTGACCGAGAACTGGAACAAATTAGCCTAGAACTCACTGAAATTGACCTAAAACTTGCTGAAATTGGTTGGAAAAGTAAATAATTACACTATGGAATATAAATTGACTAGTAATTAAAAGAATAATTGAAAGGTAATGCTTAGTTTAATTTGGTTGGTATGAAACGATCGAATTCTTCCTACTAAATTCCTTTTATATTTATAGCTTTGATAATAAGGTGCATCCTAAGAAGTTCTTAATGATTGGGTGGTCAATTACCATTGTTTCTTATGGTATGGTCCACCTATAATTGGATATACTTCATTTTTGGAATAATGCCCTAAAATAATATGAAAAAAATAAATGTTCCTCGTGTATACATATTACATACATCAAGGTGGGACCCACGGTAACCCGAAGGTAGGGGCGGCACCATCTCACGTGAGGCCGGGCTCTCACCTAATCCGTTGAATCTGTACCGTGTACTAATTTATTTGCAACCATTAATTTATTGGTCGCAAATCAGATAGAAGAAATTATGTGATAAATGTGATTCTTACTCATGTGCATTTCACGTTTGGACATCCTACCCCTGCCAGGATGGCATGGGAGCTCCGTGGGACCCACTGTGATGTATGTGTTCTATCCCATGCCGCCCATCCATTTTAACACATCGTTTTAAGGCACAAGGATGCAGATCCGAGTCTCAAGTGAGGCGCACCACATGATGCAGTGGTGATAATGACGCACCATTGAGACGTTCTTCGGTCCACAGTGATGTTAAATTGCCGCCCAATCTGTTCATGAGGTCACATCTACCTGGATGTTGGGAAAATAAAAATGGGAAAATAAAAACATCAGCTTGATAAAAAAAAAAAAAAAAACTTCTTTGCTGCCAAGAAGTTTTCAACCGTATGCGTTCAATCTCAGCTGTTTCTTGCGGCGTGGCTCACTTAAGCCTTGGATCTGCCTTATTTTTGGATTCATGTTTTAAAGTTATCTTTTACAATGAATAGACAGCTTGGATAAAACATATACATCACAGTGGGCACATGGAGCCCGGGGATGGGGACCCAGATTAGCTAGAGACTGGTTGAGTAGCAATGTCATCAGGTTTTTTGGACCCTACCATGAGGTATGTGTTGTATCCACACCGTCCATCCATTTTGAGAGACCATTTTTAGAGAAAGATCCAACGATTCAGGCAAATCCAAAGCTCAAGTAGATTCCACCGCAGAAAACAGTGGGGATTGAGCGCCTTTTTTATTTTTTTAAAAGCTTGTTAGTACACCCACTGTCAGATCACACTTCAATGTTAGCCACCCCACTAGGGAATCGATGTCAAAGCCCTCTTGAAACGAGCTATCTTTCACTCAGTCTACCACCTGAGCTATGGGTGTGTGGAGATTGAACGCTTACCATTAAAAACTTTTTGGGGACTAAAAACGTTTTCGACTAAGCCTATATTTGTGTTTTCCGTTCATCCATGTCTGTGTTGACTCATAGACAGGTTTGACATCAAATAAACATCTTGGTGGGCCTAAGAATGAATTAACGGTGTGCGTCACTATCTTCACTGTTTTCCTTGATGGGGTTCGCTTGAGCTTTTGGTCTGCTTCATTTTTTGGTTCATGCCATAAAATGACCACTTTAAATGAATGGACAGTGTGGATACAACACATACATCATGGTGGGGCCTATAAAACCTGGTGACGTCGATTCACTACAAAGCCCGTCAATATCTAATTAGCATCCCCCGTACGATGTTTGTGCTTCCAGCTGGAAATGGATTGGCTACTCCCCCTGACACCAGCCCCGTGGCTAGTGAGCAGTGCTCAGTGGGGTCTACCATGATGTATGTGTTTCATCCATTCCGTTCATCCATTTTTAAAGATCATTGTAGGGCTTGATCCCAGAAATGAGAGGTATATAAATCTCAGGTGGACCACACCACATGAAAACAATTGTGATTGGATATCCACCATTGAAATCCTCCTAAGGCCCACTGTACTATTTATTTGACATTCAATGTGTTGAGTAGGTCATACAGGCCCAGATGAAGGGAAAACAAACTTTTATGGCCTCCAAAATGTTTTTAATGGTCGACGCTCATTCAACATTGTTTCCTGTAATGTGGCCCAATTGAGATTGGGATATAACTCATTTTTGGTCCCATATGGTAAAATGATCAGTAAAAATTGATGGGTGGCATGGGTGAAACACATACATCATTGTGGGCCCCCCAGAGCACCGACCACCAACCACTGGATGGAGTCAAGGGGAGTAGCCAATCAGTTTCCTAGATGGAAACGGATTGGCTACTCCCCCCTGACACCAGCCCTCTGGCAGGTGGTCGGTGTTCTGTGGGGTCTACCATGATGTATGTGTTCCATCCATTCCGTTCATCTATTTTTAAAGATCATTGTAGGGCTTGATCCTAGAAATGAGAGGTATATAAATCTCAGGTGGACCACACCACATGAAAACAATAGTGATTGGATATCCACCTTTAAAATCCCCGTAAGGCCCACTGTACTATTTATTTGACATCCAATGTGTTGAGTAGGTCATACAGGCCCAGATGAAGCGAAAAAACAAAAATAAGCTTGATCCAAAACTTTTTTGGCCCCCAAAATGTTTTTAATGGTCGACGCTCATTCAACACTGTTTCCTGAAATGTGGTGCAATTGAGATTGGGATATAACCCATTTTTGGTCTCGTATGGTAAAATGATCCTTAAAAATTGATGGATGGCATGGATGAAACACATACATCATTGTGGGCCCCCCGGAGCACCGACCACCAGCCATTGGCTGGTGCTAGGGGGAGTAGCCAATCCGTTTCCCAGTTGGAAATGGATTGGCTACTCCCACTGACACCAACCCCGTAGCTAGTGGTCGGTGCTCTGTGGGGTCTACCATGATGTATCTGTTTCATCCATTCTGTTCATCCATTTTTAAAGATCATTGTAGGGCTTGATCTTAGAAATGAGAGGTATATAAATCTCAGGTGGACCACACCACATGAATACAATAGTGATTGGATATCCACCATTAAAATCCTGTTAAGGCCCACTGTATAGTTTATTTGACATCCAATGGGTTGAGTAGGTCATACAGGCTCAGATGAAGGGAAAAAACAAAAATAAGCTTGATCTAAAACTTTTATGGCCCCCAAAATGTTTTTAATGGTCGACGCTCTTTCAACACTGTTTCCTATAATGTGGTCCAATTGAGATTGGGATATAACTCATTTTTGGTCTCGTATGGTAAAATGATCCGTAAAAATTGATGGATGACATGGATGAAACACATACATCATTGTGGACCCCCCGGAGCACCGACCACCAGCCATTGGCTAGTGTCAAGGGGAGTAGACAATCCGTTTCGAGCTGGGAAACGGATTGGCTACTCCCACTGACACCAGCCCCGTAGCTAGTGGTCGGTGCTCTGTGGGGTCTACCATGATGTATCTGTTTCATCCATTCCATTCATCCATTTTTAAAGATCATTGTTGGGCTTGATCCTAGAAATGAGAGGTATATAAATCTAAGGTGGACCACACCACATGAAAACAATTGTGATTGGATATCCACCATTAAAATCCTCCTAAGGCCCATTGTACTGTTTATTTGACATCCAATGTGTTGAGTAGGTCATACAGGCCCAGATGAAGGGAAAAAACAAAAATAAGCTTGGTCCAAAACTTTTATGGCCCCCAAAATGTTTTTAATGGTCAACGCTCATTCAACACTGTTTCCTGTAATATGGTCCAATTGAGATTTTGATATAACTCATTTTTGGTCTCGTATGGTAAAATGATCCGTAAAAATTGATGGATGCCATGGATGAAACACATACATCATTGTGGGCCCCCCGGAGCACCGACCACCAGCCATTGGCTAGTGTCAGGGGGAGTAGCCAATCCGTTTCGCAGCTGGGTACGGATTGGCTACTCCCCTTGACACCTGTCCTGTGGCTGGTGGTTGGAGCTTTGTGGGGTCTACCATGATGTATGTGTTTCATTCATTACGTTCATCCATTTTTAAAGATCATTGTAGGGCTTGATCTCAGAAATGAGAGGTATATAAATCACAAGGGGACCACACTACGTGAAAACAATAGTGATTGGATATCAACCATTAAAATCCTCCTAAGGCCCACTGTACTATTTATTTGACATCCAATGTGTTGAGTCGGTCATACAGGCCCAGATGAAGGGAAAAAAAAAAAGCTTGATCCAAAACTTTTATGGCCCCCAAAATGTTTTTAATGGTCGACACTCATTCAACACTGATTCCTGTAATGTGGACCAATTGAGATTGGGATATAACTCATTTTTGGTCTCGTAGGGTAAAATGAACCGTAAATATTGATGGATGGCAAGGATGAAACACATACATCATTGTGGGCCACCCGGACGACGGACCACCAGCCCCGTGGCTGGTGGTCGGTGTTCTATCGGGTCTACCATGATGTATGCCTTTCATCCATTCCATTCATCCATTTTTAAAGATCCTTGAAGGGCCTGATCCAAGAAATGAGAGAGATATAAATCTCAGGTGGAGCACACCACATGAAAATAATGGTGATTGGATATCCACCATTAAGATCCTCCTAAGGCCACCGTACTGTTTACTTGACATCCAATGTGTTGAGTAGGTCATACAGGCCCAGATGAAGGGAAAAAACAAAAATAAGCTTGATCCAAAACTTTTATGGCCCTCAAAATGTTTCTAATGGTCGACGCTCATTCAACACTGTTTCCTGTAATATGGTCCAATTGAGATTGGGATATAACTCATTTTTGGTCTCGTATGGTAAAAAGGTCTGTAAAAATTGATAGATGAGAAGGATGAAACGCATACATCATTGTGAGCCCCACAGAGCACCGACCCCTAACCATTGGCTGGTGTCAGGGGGGTAGCCAATCCGTTTCCAGCGGGGAAACGGATTGGCTACCCCCCTGACACCAGCCCCGTGGCTGGTGGTCGGTGCTCTATGGGGTCTTCCATGATGAATGTGTTTCATCCATTCTGTTCATCCATTTTTAAAGATCATTGTAGGGCTTGATCCCAGAATTGAGAGGTATATAAATCTCAGGTGGACCACACCACATGAAAACAATAGTGATTGGATATCTACCATTAAAATCCTCCTAAGGCCCACTGTACTGTTTTTTTGACAGCCAATGTGTTGAGTAGGTCATACAGGCCCAGATGAAGGGAAAAAACAAAAACAAGCTTGATCCAAAACTTTTATGTGCCCCAAAATGTTTTTAATGGTCGACGCTCATTCAACACTGTTTCCTGTAATGTGGTCCAATTGAGACTGGGATATAACTCATTTTTGGTCTCGTATGGTAAAACGATCCGTGAAAATTGATAGATGGCATGGATGAAACCCATACATCATTGTGGGCCCCCTAGAGCACCGACCACCAGCCATTGTCTAGTGTCAGGGGGAGCAACCAATCTGTTTCCCAGCTAGAAATGGATTTGCTACTCCCCATGACACCAGCCCCGTGGCTGGTGGTCGGTGCTCTGTGGGGTCTACCATGATGTATATGTTTCATCCATTCTGTTCATCCATTTTTAAAGATCATTGTAAGGCTTGATCCCAGAAATGAGAGGTAAGTAAATCAGGTGGACCACACCACATGAAAACAATAGTGATTGGATATCCACCATTAAAATCCTACTAAGGCCCACTGTACTGTTTATTTGACATCCAATGTGTTGAGTAGGTCTTACAGGCCCAGATGAAGGGAAAAAAATAAAAAAAAAAGCTTGATCCAAATCTTTTATGGCCCCCAAAATGTTTATAATGGTCGACGCTCATTCAACACTGTTTCCTATAATGTGGTCCAATTGAGAATGGGATATAACTCATTATTGGTCTCGTATGGTAAAATGATCCGTAAAAATTGATGGATGGCATGGATGAAACCCATACATCATTGTGGGCCCCCCGGAGCACCGACCACCAGCCATTGGCTGGTGTTAGGGGGAGTAGACAATCCGTTTCGAGCTGGGAAACGGATTGGCTACTCCCACTGACACCAGCCCCATAGCTAGTGGTCTGTGCTCTGTGGGGTCTACCATGATGTATGTGTTTCATCCATTCCGTTCATCCATTTCTAAAGATCATTGTAGGGCTTGATCCCATAAATGAGAGGTATATAAATCTCAGGTGGACCACACCACATGAATACAATAGTGATTGGTTATCCACCATTAAAATCCACCTAAGGCCCACTTACAGTTTATTTGACATCCAATGGGTTGAGTAGGTCATACAGGCCCAGATGAAGGGAAAAAACAAAAATAAGCTTGATCTAAAACTTTTATGGCCCCCAAAATGTTTTTAATGGTCGACGCTCTTTCAACACTGTTTCCTGTAATGTGGTCCAATTGAGATTGGGATATAACTCATTTTTGGTCTCGTATGGTAAAATGATCCGTAAAAATTGATGGATGACATGGATGAAACACATACATCATTGTGGACCCCCAGAGCACCGACCACCAGCCATTGGCTAGTGTCAGGGGGAGTAGACAATCCGTTTCGAGCTGGGAAACGGATTGGCTACTCCCAGTGACACCAGCCCCGTAGCTAGTGGTCGGTGCTCTGTGGGGTCTACCATGATGTATCTGTTTCATCCATTCCGTTCATCCATTTCTAAAGATCATTGTAGGGCTTGATCCTAGAAATGAGAGGTATATAAATCTAAGGTGGACCACACCACATGAAAACAATTGTGATTGGGTATCCACCATTAAAATCCTCCTAAGGCCCATTGTACTGTTTATTTGACATCCAATGTGTTGAGTAGGTCATACAGGCCCGGATGAAGGGAAAAAGCAAAAATAAGCTTGGTCCAAAACTTTTATGGCCCCCAAAATGTTTTTAATGGTCGACGCTCATTCAACACTGTTTCCTATAATGTGGTCCAATTGAGATTTGGATATAACTCATTTTTGGTCTCGTATGGTAAAATGATCCATAAAAATTGATGGAAGGCATGGATGAAACACATACATCATTGTGGGCCCCCCAGAGCACCGACCACCAGCCATTGGCTAGTGTCAGGGGGAGTAGCCAATCCGTTTTGCAGCTGGGTACGGATTGGCTACTCCCCTTGACACCAGTCCCGTGGTTGGTGGTCGGAGCTCTGTGGGGTCTACCATGATGTATGTGTTTCATCCATTCCGTTCATCCACTTTTAAAGATCATTGTAGGGCTTGATCCCAGAAATGAGAGGTATATAAATCTCAGGGGGACGACACTACATGAAAACAATAGTGATTGGATATCAACCATTAAAATCCTCCTAAGGCCCACTGTACTATTTATTTGACATCCAATGTGTTGAGTCGGTCATACAGGCCCAGATGAAGGGAAAAAACAAAAATAAGCTTGATCCAAAACTTTTATGGCCCCCAAAATGTTTTTAATGGTCGACACTCATTCAACACTGATTCCTGTAATGTGGTCCAATTGAGATTGGGATATAACTCATTTTTGGTCTCGTAGGGTAAAATGAACCGTAAATATTGATGGATGGCAAGGATGAAACACATACATCATTGTGGGCCACCCGGACGACGGACCACCAGCCCGGTGGCTGGTGGTCGGTGCTCTATGGGGCCTACCATGATGTATGCGTTTCATCCATTCCATTCATCCATTTTTAAAGATCATTGAAGGGCTTGATCCAAGAAATGAGGGAGATATAAATCTCAGGTGGAGCACACCACATGAAAACAATGGTGATTGGATATCCACCATTAAAATCCTCCTAAGGCCACTGTACTGTTTATTTGACATCCAATGTGTTGAGTAGGTCATACAGACCCAGATGAAGGGAAAAAACAAAAATAAGCTCGATTCAAAACTTTTATGGCCCTCAAAATGTTTTTAATGGTCGACGCTCATTCAACACTGTTTCCTGTAACTTGGTCCAATTGAGACTGGGATATAACTCATTTTTGGTCTCGTATGGTAAAATGATCCGTAAAAATTGATAGATGGCATGGATGAAACCCATACATCATTGTGTTTGCCAAAATTAAAGGAGCATATCTGGCTAGCTCTGTGAAATGGTTCTCGTATTCTACCACTGTAAGACCCATGTCCTAATCCGTACTGTTCCGTTAGCTTCCACGATCCTTCCGGTCATATTCCGGCAACCTTCGCACCATATTCGGTATTTGCGCACGATCCTAAGCCAGGTCCCGTGCACCGACGTCGGCTTGGTCCGAAAGTTATATCATAGCGACCGCGTCGTCGCCGCGGTTCCAACGCCGTGACTTGCGCACCGAACCGATACCCAGGCAAGAAGATGCCGATCAGCGTTTATTCCGAAGAAACACCGCGCGTTGCGGATTTCGAGGGAATCTCTACTATTAGTCCCATCAATCAACCATTAAAGCATCCCATACCTCAAGTACAACAACCCATCTCCACCTTTTTCAAAAGTCCACCATTCTTTCCACCTCACCACTCCTCTTTTCCAAATTTCAACAACAACCATACACCTTTTCACAATTTTCAACCCAAACCATCCCCCATCACTCCATCACCCATCTCTTTCTCTCTCTCTCTCTCTCTCCCTTTACAACTATCTCTCTTATTCATTTTTTTTCAAAAATCCAAATCCAAGAGAGAGCACCATACGTATGAGTCCCCCATGGTGAGAAAACTTCATTTGTGAGGTCCACCTTTCCCACCCCTTCATCTCTCATCTCAACCATCCATTTTTCATCTTCCTCCATCAAAGGGTAGCACAAGGAGCTAAGGAAGCCAAGGGAGCAAGAAGATCTAGCGGTGGGTGTTTGGATAGGATAGATTTTGATGCTTTTAAGTTGGGCCAAGTGAGGCCAACCGATCAATGGTTTGGATCTCACTTTGGACCCTAAGATGTGGCCAATGGCCCACTTGGATCATCATGATCATTCCATGATGGGGCCATTCTCCATGGACCCCATCATGATGTTTATTTCTTTACATGCTTAGGGTCATCTAGACCATTTAATTTAGTGGAGAAGGGATCTCCACCGTTGGATCTAATTTTTATAGACCCATGTGTAATGGGGCCCACTTGATGTATGATTTAGTGCAAGGGAGGGCCCATAGTGCCGGGGTCCCTCCATCACACGGTCTCACTCTCTATCTCTCTCCCTTTTTATTTTATTTTTATTTCATTTTATTTTATTTTGTTGTATGATGATGAGGTTGTGTGGCCCACTTGAATGGACCCCACCATAGGGTATGTATTCCATCCAAATCACCTACAAGTGGGGCCCACTTTGTGTGTAGTACCCACACCATTTTTTCCATGAGGTGGCCCACCTAAGCAGGGCCCACCCCTAATATAGTTACAAGGGTCCAGCGTCCAGGGACGCTGGACGTTTTGGGAAAAACATAAATATGAGCTTGCCAATGGGGGTTGTCCACTCATGTAGGCCCCACCTTGATGTATGTATTAAATCCATACCATCCATTCCCTTCCCAACCACCTTTTAGGCGTTGAGCCGAAATATGGGACCAATCAGGCCTTCGGGCGGGCCATACCGTAGCAAATGGTGGTCTTTACCATTAAAACCTTCCCTATTATTTTTATGCGCCGAAACAGGTCCAATATTGGGCTCATTTAACTTGTCTAGGGCCATGGAAGGCCATTGGATGGAGTGGATGGCTTGGATATGGACCCCACTAGTAAAATCCTCAAAAAAACAAATAGGAATAAAAAAAAAAAAATTGAACACAGAAGGCGCAGCAGGCAGCGCCTGCGCACGGCGTCCGGGCGGACGGCCGTTCCCACAGCCACCCACGGCTGTAGCTGTGGGCCCCACCTTGACGTTTATGTGCCATCTAACCCGTTCATCGGGTGGGCCACTATCTGACGTGGGCCCACCCCAAAAATCAGACTGATCCAAGATTCGGGCGGCCCACATCAAAGGAAACAGTGTGAATTGGACTATACCGTTGGAACCTTTTTTTGGGCCCACAGAAGTTTTGGATCAGGGTGAAATTTATTTTCACCCTTCATCTAGGTCTGCTGGACCTTATCAACGGTCCGGATGGGATATAAACATTATGATGGGCCCCCCCCATGGAGCCCACATTGATGTATGTGTTTCATTCCCACCGTCCGCCTGGACGGTGGGCGTAGAGACACTGTGTTGAGTGTGTGGGCCCACTGTGATGAGTGTGTGGGCTCACTGTGATGTGTGCGTGTGTGTGTGTGTGTATATATATATATAATATTATATTTCATATAATATTATATGTATTATGTATATATATATTATATACTATATATATATTATATACTATATTATATGTATATATTTTTTTGAGGCCCGTGATTGAGGCCCACCTTGATATATAGGTAAGGCCCACCTCAGTACTTGTGACCCATGGTTGAGGCCCACTTGATGTATATATAAGGCCCATGGGTCGAGGCCCATTTAATGTATTAGGGGCCCATGGGTCGAGGCCCATTTGATGTTATAGGGCCAATGAGTTGAGGCCCATTTGATGTGCACATGGGGCCCAATTGGTGAGGCCCATTTGATACATATAAGGCCCAGGTGAGTAGACCCATTTGATGTACATATGGAGCCCAACTGTCGAGGCCCATTTGACACGTGTAAGGCCCATAAGCTTAGGCCTATTTGATATGTTCTGAAGCCCCCGGGTTATAGCCCATTGCAATGTACATAAGGCCCATTGGTGTGGCCCACTTAATGAATATAAGGCCCATATGACTTGGCTAATTTGATGTATTTAAGGGCCCAATGGATGTACCTAAGGTCCATTGCAATGTGTGATCCCAAAATAACTTATGAAATGATATTTGTGGCAGTCGTGCCTTGGGAGCAATGTTGGTTTGACGTCCACATTGTAAGTGTAGTATGGTTAAATGTCCGCATTATGACTTTCCCTTGGGCCCACTGATAGGCCCATATGTGTAATGTGTAGGCCGTCTAGGCCCGTCTTCATTATGAACATCATCCACCCCATATAACATATTTAATTCCATGATTCATGATCATATTCATCATACGTATGCTTGATATGAGAAATGACTGATCATAGCATAGCCTTCGGGCAGATTGTTTAGGTCCCGTACAGGGGGTGTTGCCTACATGAGCGCACGATATGCGCAGGATTGCCGATGATGGATAGTGTGATTCATGCATTTACATTGTGTGATATTGTTCGTACGCCCTAGCGACATCAGGGCCATAGCCTCCACAGACGCATCGTGGTTGGCAGGATTGGATACCGGAAATACTGTTCTACATGGGGTGCGATAGATATCCCTGGGTGAAAGTCCCTAAACCCTTATGGTACCAGGAGGTTGCTCCAACGTCTAGACCGAGTGGGTGCATGAGCGCTGGGTGCCGATTACCAGACGGTTGCGCTTTCCACTGTGTCGTGGTCGGTTGGAAGGGGGTGCGGCCTTACCCGCCCGAGTAGAGGGGGCTGAGTCTGACCGGCTCGAGGAATGGGTTCGCTATTGACGAGCCGAGCCCGATATTGGCGGCGGATAGTGAGGTCTTTTCCACTCACCTTATTGCGCGCGATGGGGCGTCAATCTGTGGAGTGTACTAGACCCGGTGATATTCATTTGAGCCGTATTGAAATGTGGACTTAGATGAGGATTTGTATGCTTGTGTTGCATTTCGCATTGTATGGCCTTGGTATGGCCGACATCATTCTCGCATCACATGGCTTGGTACGGCCAATGGTATTCCTGGCATTCATCAGCATATTCCGCATTACTCTGATATTGCATAACTACATTACCACCTTAAGCATACACTTTCACCACCCTCTAAGCTTTCTATAAGCTTATGCACGACCGTTGCGTGCAGGTGACGTTGGTTCGCAGCAGCGCTGAGGCTTGGGCGCGTAGCTGATCTTCTTTTGGAGTTTCGGTCTATCTTCATTGTATTTCCCTTATGCTCATTGTACTTGTAAAGTTTTTGATTATAGTGGAAATGTGATGGAGTTTTTGGTTGTTGTTTGTGGGTTATGCCTTTGGTTATGCTTATTACGAATCAAACTGATGTCGAAAATCCTCCTTGTAGCATCCCAGGATCGGAACCCCTAGAGCACCGACCACCAGCCATTGTCTAGTGTCTGGGGGAGCAACCAATCCGTTTCCCAGCTGGAAATGGATTTGCTACTCCCCCTGACACCAGCCCCGTGGCTGGTGGTTGGTGCTCTGTGGGGTCTACCATGATGTATGTGTTTCATCCATTCTGTTCATCCATTTTTAAAGATCATTGTACGGCTTGATCCCAGAAATGAGAGGTAAGTAAATCAGGTGGACCACACCACATGAAAACAATAGTGATTGGATATCTACCATTAAAATCCTCCTAAGGCCCACTGTACTGTTTGTTTGACAGCCAATGTGTTGTTAGGTCATGCAGGCCCAAATGAAGGGAAAAAACAAAAACAAGCTTGATCCAAAGCTTTTATGTGCCCCAAAATGTTTTTAATGGTCGACACTCATTCAACACTGTTTCCTGTAATGTGGCCCAATTGAGACTGGGATATAACTCATTTTTGGTCTCGTATCGTAAAATGATCCGTAAAAATTGATAGATGGCATGGATGAAACCCGTACATCATTGTGGGCCCCCTGGAGCACCGACCACCAGCCATTGTCTAGTCTCAGGGGGAGCAACCAATCCGTTTCCCAGCTGGAAATGGATTTGCTACTCCCCTTGACACCAGCCCCGTGGTTGGTGGTCGGTGCTCTGTGGGGTCTACCATGATGTATGTGTTTCAAGCATTCTGTTCATCCATTTTTAAAGATCATTGTAAGGCTTGATCCCAGAAATGAGAGGTATGTAAATCAGGTGGACCACACCACATGAAAACAATAGTGATTGGATATCCACCATTAAAATCCTACTAAGGCCCACTGTACTGTTTATTTGACATCCAATGTGTTGAGTAGGTCTTACAGGCCCAGATGAAGGAAAAAAAAAATAAAAAAAAGCTTGATCCAAATCTTTTATGGCCCCCAAAATGTTTTTAATGGTCGACGCTCATTCAACACTGTTTCCTCTAATGTGGTCCAATTGAGAATGGGATATAACTCATTATTGGTCTCGTATGGTAAAATGATCCGTAAAAATTGATGGATGGCATGGATGAAACCCATACATCATTGTGGGCCCCCCGGAGCACTGACGACTAGCCATTGGCTGGTGTAAGGGGGAGTAGACAATCCGTTTCGAGCTGGGAAACGGATTGGCTACTCCCACTGACACCAGCCCCGTAGCTAGTGGTCGGTGCTCTTTGGGTATACCATGATGTATGTGTTTCATCCATTCCGTTCATCCATTTCTAAAGATCATTGTAGGGCTTGATCCCAGAAATGAGAGGTATATAAATCTCAGGTGGACCACACCACATGAATACAATAGTGATTGGATATCCACCATTAAAATCCTCTTAAGGCCCACTGTACAGTTTATTTGACATCCAATGGGTTGAGTAGGTCATACAGGCCCAGATGAAGGGAAAAAACAAAAATAAGCTTGATCTAAAACTTTTATGGCCCCCAAAATGTTTTTAATGGTCGACGCTCTTTCAACACTGTTTCCTCTAATGTGGTCCAATTGAGATTGGGATATAACTCATTTTTGTTCTCGTATGGTAAAATGATCCGTAAAAATTGATGGATGACATGCATGAAACCCATACATCATTGTGGGCTCCTTGGAGCATCGACCACCAGCCATTATCTAGTGTTAAGGGGAGCAGCCAATCCATTTCCCAGCTGGAAATGGATTTGCTACTCCCCCTGACACCAGCCCTGTGGCTAGTGGTTGGTGCTCTGTGGGGTCTACCATGATATATGTGTTTCATCCATTCCGTTCATCCATTTTTAAAGATCACTGTAAGGCTTGATCCCAGAAATGAGAGGTATGTAAATCTCAGGTGGACCACACCACATGAAAACAATAGTGATTGGATATCCACCATTAAAATCCTAATAAGGCCCACTGTACTGTTTATTTGACATCCAATGTGTTGAGTAGGTCTTACAGGCCCAGAAGAAGGGAAAAAAACAAAAATAAGCTTGATCCAAATCTTTTATGGCCCCCAAAATGTTTTTAATGGTTGATGCTCATTCAACACTGTTTCCTGTAATGTGGTCCAATTGAGATTGGGATATAACACATTTTTGCTCTCGTATGGTAAAATGATCCGTAAAAATTGATAGATGGCATGGATGAAAGACATACATGATTGTGGGCCCCCCGGAGCATCGACCACCAGCCATTGGCTGGTGTCAGGGGGAGTAGCCAATCCATTTCCTAGCTTGGAAATGGATTGGCTACTCCCCCTGATACCAGCCCCGTGGCTGGTGGTCACTACTCTGTGGGGTCTACCATGATGTATGTGTTTCACACTACGTGAAAAATGAAAAAAAAATGACGGATTTAGAGACGGTTCTAGACCATCTCTAAAATTACTTGGTTTAAAGACGCTTTAAAGACGGCCGTAAACCGTCTCTAAATTTTTAGACGGCCCTTGACTGTCCTCATTATTGTCTTAAAATTTTGAACGTTGACAAATCATTTAAGACGGTCAAAAACTGTCGTTAACTGCATATAAAAGACGGCCATTGACCGTCGGGAATAAGAGACGGTCCCTGACCGTCTTATATGGCAGAATTTGAGACGGTCAAAGACGGTCCCTATTAGAGATGGTCATTGACCGTCTCTTACTAGTACTTTGAGACTGTCAAGGACCGTCTCAATTAAAGATGGTCGTTGGCCATCTTTTCCTGTAAGTTGGGACTGTCAAAGAGAGACTATATTAGGGACGGTCCTTAGCAGTCTCTATGTAAGACTGTCAATGACCGTGTCTATTAGAGACGGTCCTTAGCCGTCTTATTATGATTATTTGAGACTGTCAAGGACCGTCTGCATTAGAGACGGTCCTAAACTGTCTCTAATGCTCAAGTCAAACATTAAGAATATAAGAAATTATGAATTTCCAAAAAAAAAAAAGTTAAAAAACTTAGAAAAATGACTAACAATGTTTAAGAAAAAAATTTAGATTTTGAAAAAAAATGTAATTTTATAAAAATCTAGATTTTGAAATAAAAATTAAGAACTTTTAATAATGTTGATAAATTTGAAATTTTTTTTTTTTTTAAAAAGTAAACAAAATTGTAAAAAAATTGTCAAATTGCAAAAAAATATATATTTTAAAAAATAAAATTAGATTTTGTATTTTGAAAAGAAAAATTAAAAAGTTGTATAACAAAAGTGATATTTAAAAAATGATATTTTGAAGAAGAAAATTTAAAAAATTAAGCAAAATTGTAAAAAAATTGTCAAATTGCAAAAAAATATATATTTTAAAAAATAAAACTAGATTTTGTATTTTGAAAAGAAAATTTAAAAAGTTGTATAACAAAAGTGACATTTAAAAAATGATATTTTGAAAAAGAAAATTTAAAAAATTAAACAAAATTGTGAAAAAATTGACAAATTGTAAAAAAATATATATTTTAAAAAAGAAAACTAGATTTTGTATTTTAAAAAGAAAAATTAAAAAGTTATATAACAAAAATGATATTTTGAAAAAGAAAATTTAAAAAATTAAACAAAATTGTGAAAAAATTTACAAATTGTAAAAAAATATATTTTTTGAAAAAGAAAACTAGATTTTGTATTTTGACAAGAAAAATTAAAAAGTTATATAACAAAAGTGATATTTTGAAAAAGAAAATTTAAAAAATTAAACAAAATTGTGAAAAAATTGACAAATTGTAAATTATATATATATATATTTTAAAAAGAAAACTAGATTTTGTATTTTGACAACAAAAATTAAAAAGTTATATAACAAAAGTGAGATTAAAAAATGATATTTTGAAAAAGAAAATTTTAAAAATTAAATGAAATTGTGCAAAATTATATATATATATATATATATATATATATATATATAATATATATATATATATATATATATATATATATATATATATATATATATATATTTTAAAAAGAAAACTAGATTTTGTATTTTGACAACAAAAATTAAAAAGTTATATAACAAAAGTGAGATTAAAAAATGATATTTTGAAAAAAAAAATAAGAAATTAAACAAAATTGTGAAAAAATTGAAAAAATGTAAAAATATATATATTTTAAAAAAGAAAACTAGATTTTGTATTTTGACAAGAAAAATCGAAAAAAAAAAAAAAAAGGGATGTATACCAAATTGAATGGATGTGGCCTACAATACACAATGTGGGATAAAAAACATGTAAACTTGAAAAGAAAAAAGAAAAAGAAAAGGAAGAAGAGTGTTAACTCGATGTTAAAAAAAAATATACACGTTTAAGAAAGAGGAGTGCAAATCCAAGTTCCTCAATACCTTGGTAAAAAAGAAAATGGTCTAAATTCAACGGTAATATCAGATGGTTGAGATTATCCAATCATTATGATATTAAAATAAGTGTTCTACCCAACAGAATAGATGTACCCTTCAACCCAAGTGCAGACCAAAGAAGATTGAAGCATATAGATGTTTAAAAAGAATAGTACAAGTCTATGTTCCTCAGGATAGTCAAAAAGAAAATGGTCCAAATTAATCCAACGGCAATTTCAGACAGTTAAGATCATCAAATCAGCGTGACCTTTGGAGAGGGTACAAGTATGCCAAGTGTTGCCAACATTAAGAATTGGTACCAAATGCATACATTAGTATAGGCCATTCTCATGTTATCAATTTTCGGCTATTAACTCATCTCCAAAGCAATGAGATGTAAACTTACATAGCTTAGATATAGTTTAAGCTGCTTGTTAATTAAAAAGGAACTGGAATATAGTTAATTAAGCCAAGTGGAATCTCAAAAGAAGAAAAAAAAAAGACGACCAACATCCATCCAATCATACCAAGTCTACCAATCAAGTGGTAGATATTGATCCATGAAAGGCATTCTCAGCTCTCCACCCATCCATAGTTGGCCCCCACATATTAGCTCCAAGGACTCAAAAATAGTAAAACATAACACATAAGTCTCACTAGAAACCCTAGAACTTGCAAAAACACAAGACATTGACACAGACAGAATTTTTTCCAAATGGAATCAAATTAATATCAGAGGTTAGTTTCCAAACACCACTAGTAGAATCGAACAATCTTTAACAAGAAAACAAAATCAAACCCTACAACCCCTGGAATTCAACATACAGCCTCATCAAAACAACAAAATTTAATAGTTATTCATCATTATTTTGATTGGTATGGCCCACCTGAGATTATTGAGTTCTTATGATTTGAAATCACATCCTAAATATATGATGGAAAAATATATGGACGATGTCGATATACATAAAATATATCAAGGTGGGCCATACACGATTAGAGTAACACCCATGAAGGAGTTATCTAAATAGTGAAATGGTACTATAAGGTCACCTCTTGGGAACTTCCCATGAGGTTAATCTGTGTGCGCCCCACCATGATGTATGTAGAACATCAACACCATGCATTTGATGTGTCTCATTTAAGTCCAAAAATAGTCGTATACAAAACTCAGGTGAGCCATAGCATCTAAAACTATGTGAAGACATCCTTAAAACATATAAAAGCATTCAATTGGTGGGGCCCACATGAGTTTTGGATGTGTGTGAAACTTGGGTTGATTCCTCATCCAAGTGGGACACGTATATAATGAATGGGCTGGATCTATGAATCACATCTAGGTGGGCCCAATAAATGATTATGAATGTTTTAATGGGAGGGTAACCCTCTCAACTATAGTATGTGGTGTGGCCCACCCAAGTCATGAATTGACTTTATTTTTAAGGTTGTGGCCACCATGGAATGGTGCATCTGACTGACGGGGCAAATCCAAAGTTCAAGTGGACCCACCATAGAAAAGAGTGGGATAGTGACACCCACTATTGAAACCTTCTTAGGGCCCACCGCGGTTTTTATTTGAGATCCAACCTGTTTATAAGTTAATACAGACATGGATGCAGTTGAAAATTGGTCTGACCCCTCATCCAAGTGGGACACACATAATGAGTGGGTTGGATATGTGAATCACATTTAGGCAGGCCCAATATATGATTATGAATGTTATAAGCAAACCCCTCCATTATATTATGTGGTGTGGCCTACATTTAGACTGATGTTTGTGTTTTCCCTTCATTCATATATTTTTTTTGATATTATGAACATGTTGGATGACAAATAAACATTACTGTGGGCCCAAGGAAGGTATCAACAGTGGAAGTCATTATTCCACACCGTTTTGTGTGGCATGGTCCACTTGAATTTTGGATTTACCGAAAATTTGGGATTAACCCACACCATTCATCTATTTTTCGATATCATTTTATAGAATTATCCAAAAAATGAATCATATCCAAAGATTAAATGGACCACACCACAAATAAGGGGAACGAATTGGCTCCTCCCCTACATCATCTAATGGCTTGTGGTTGGTGTTGTGTGGGCCCAACCATGATGTATTTTTACAAATACATGGATGAAGGGAAAAACTAAAATATCAACTTGATCCAAAACTTTAGTGGCCTCCCAAAAATTTTCAATGGTAGACGTTTAGTTTATATTATTTCCTATGATGTGGTCCACTTTAGATTTTTATAGGCCTCAATTTTGAGCTTATGTAATAAAATTATATGTTAAAATGGATGGATGGAGTGGATAAAATGAATAAATCATGGTGGGCCTCACAGGATTTACTTAGTACGCTTGGGAACAGATTGGCTGTTCGCCCAACACCTACCAATGGCTGGTGGTCGGTGCTCTATGGCCCCACCATGATGTATGTGTTTCATCCATGCCGTCCATATATTTTTTCTGATAATTTTACAATATGAGACCAAAAATGAGATATATCCAAATCTCAAGTGGACCACATTACAGGAAACAATGTTGAATGAGCGTTGACCATTAAAAACATTTTGGTAGCCATAAAAGTTTTGGATCAAGCTGATTTTTGTTTTTTCTCTTCATCTGATCCTGTATGACCAAATCAACAGATTGGATGTCAAATAAATAGTACAGTGGGCCTTTGGAGGAATTTAATGGTGGATATCCAATCACTATTGTTCTCATGTGGTGTAAACCACCTGAGATTTATATCCCTCTAATTTTTGGCATAAACCTCTAAAATGATCTTTAAAAATGGATGAACGGAATGGATGAAACACATACATCATGGTAGGGCCCACAGAGCACCGTACATGTCCGGCCCAAAATTGGGCGCGCGCTCAAAACAGAGTCGTGCCCAATCCCGAACCCGTCACCCAACCTTCCCTCCCTCTCTCTCTCTCTCTCACCCCTGCTGTCCCTCGCCGCCCTCCCTCGCCGCCCTCTCTCTCTCTCTCTCTCTCTCTCTCTCGTGCTCGCGCATCCTCTCTCTCTCTCTCTCTCGGTCCTCTCTTCACCGCGCCGTCTCTCTGTTTCTCTCTCTCTCGGTGCTCTCTCTCACGCATCCACACGAGGTATCTCTCTCTCTCTCTCACTCTCTCTCTCTCTCTCAATCTCAATACCGATTGAAACGATTTGGGGATTTGGGGATTTAGGGATTTAGGATTAAGGTGGGCCCTACTGAGTTTACTCAGTACAATAAGAGTGTACTGAGTAACTCAGTATGCAATCCGATTTCCTCTGCAGCATCACCATGATCTATGGCCCCACCATGATGTATATATTTTATCCATGCCATTCATCTATTTTTACAGATCATTTTAGGGCTTTATCTCACTCGGAAAGCCTTTTGGAGGACATGTGTGAGATGGCCATGCATGCTTATGAGAGTATCAAAGTTTCTCTTTTGCAGGCCCACGAAAGGGGTTTGATACTCTGGCAGAGTTTAGTGAATGATACACATGTACACAAACATCTTTCAAGTAGCAGATTTTTTCTGAAATTAAAAATTCTTAGAACTCTGTTGATGTGGCCACTGGCTTTAAGATGGAATGTAAAGATCAGAGATTTGGACATCAGCAGTATTTATGCATTGAATTAGTTGTAATCTTTGATGTAATATTGACGTGTGGATTCTCTGGTATTAGTTCATAATATAGATGCCAGACAGGCAAAGCTTGTTATACACTGACAGCTGCAAATATTTAAACTTATCTAATGTGTTTTGTGATGTGTTCTTATGCAAAACCAAAAGAAAATGTCATCTAGAAAGTTTCAGATATGTATTGATCAGGTAAAATATTTATCTTCCTTTAGAGAGATTGTGATACTTTAGCTGATTGGAAATGAAATTTCATGAAACATGATGAAGCAATTGCATCATAAGAATTCCAAAGTGTTGTATTTCATTTAAAATAAAATAAAATAATTCATTGTGGTTAGGAACATATAAGGTGTGTTTAGATGCATTATTGAACTGAATTGCAGCTATTAGTCTAATAGAGTGGAAATTAGACAAGTTGTGATTTCCTTAGCAACTGTTTGGGCTCCAAATTGTGGTTATGTTGCTTCCAAGTTGGACTTGAATAAAAAATAACTACCAATTTTGTGGGTTGCTTCCTCATCATGAATTATAGAAAATGTCGATTACTTTTGCCCATTCCTATAGATTAATAAAGTGAAATTTCACAATTAACTTTGTGCATGATTTTTGTGTTTTAACCCATCATAAAGGTAACCCATTGATTGGACAATTGGAGTCAATGAGGATGTTGATTGGATGGTATACGGGGCTTCATACCAAATCTTAGTATATTGCTGATGAACAGGATCATTTCTATTTCCTACACATTTACACTTTGATTTTCAAATAGCCGATGAGTTAGAAAGGCCCATTGCTTGGTGATCTAGACTGTTGAGATGGGTTTTCATCATGGATGGACCATGCTTCCAAAATTTTCCCTACCAAAGATCCTATCTCTTAAAAGTTTCTACTCCTTTTCCTATTTGCTTTGAATTGTGTTGGAACTAAGAGATTCTTTAGATACATCTATTTAACTTTATTTTCATATGTTCTATTTGACTGCAGGAGATGATATCTAAGCCTGAAATTGGACAATCACAAAGGTTTTATGCATGAAACAAAGCTAATTTTTCCCTTCCTATGTTGCTTTACTATTGATTCCAAGTAGCTTTTTCTTTCTTCTTTATTTAGTTTTTATAATGATTTGTATTTTTTAAAAAGGTTTCTGGGATATCAAGCTGATAAATATGGGTGGACCAGCATGATTTTTTTGAGGTTCTATATTTTTCTTAGCTCCCTATTGATCTAGCATATACGGAAACATGGCCACTTTGATTGCAGTAATTTCAGCCTAAGAGGAGACATGCAGTTTCAATTTCTTTTATATTAGATTTTTTTTTTTGTTTGTTTGTTTCATTCTCTCTTTTTTCCCTTTTTGTTTGGACAATTGGGAACTGTTAGAGAAATTGGGCTTCCTCTTATATCTTCTTCTGTTATCCAATTTCATAAACACTTACATATAACATGTGTTGATACTCTATGATCTTAGTGAAAGTTTAAAGTACAAGGCAAACTCAATTGCTCGGCAGATGTTATATATAGGCTTTCTTGGTTTATAGGCAAGAATAATGTATTGATGTAGTGCTTTGTGGACTATTATGTTTTTTTTTATTCTTGGAAGATAAAACCTATAACCTTAATCTTAACCTAAAACCTAGCTAAACCTAAACCTAAAGCCTAAATGTATTCTCAAATCTCTAAACCTAAACCTACACCTAATCCTAATCTCAACTCCTTAACCTAAACCTAAACTTAAACTTGAAAACCCAAACCTAAACCCGATCCCGAACCCGAACCTATAATTACAACCTAAACCTTAACCTAAACCTATGACCTATAACCTAAACTCAATTCCCTAAACACTAACCTATAACCTAACCTAAACCTATTCTCAAATCCCAAAACCTATAACCTAAACCAAAACCTATAACCTATAACCTAAACTCAATTCCCTAAACTCTAACCTACAACCTAACGTAAACCTATACTTATAACCTAAACCTATTCTCAAATCCCAAAACCTATAACCTAAACCTAAACCTATAACTTATAACCTAAACCTATAACCTAAACTCAATTCCCTAAACCTTAACCTATAACCTAACCTAAACCTATACTTATAACCTAAACCTATTCTCAAATCCCAAAACCAAAGATACTAAAGTATCTAATGCATCTTAAATATTTAGAATTAAGAAGTCTCAAGTTCAACCAGTTGGACTGCAATTTATTGCATCTTAAACATTTTTACAGATCATTTTATAAATCATTTACATCTTTACTATCAATTGTATTATCAAATGAAATTCAAACTCTTTGTTGGGGTTAAGTGTAAATCATTTATAGTTGTTTATAATAAATCATTTACATCTTTACTATTTTTTTTATTCCTTATATTGTTTCCCAGTTATATTTGTGTTGGTTTCAGAGTACAGGTAGCAATAGAAAGTGTTGGTCGATTGTGGCTTATAGACAAAGGGATGAGTAACCAACAATACGAATATGGGAGGCCTTCCCCAGGTATCAAAATGCTTTTAGATATAATTATGTTGTTTTTAAATGTATTAGATCGAAATTGATGGAGTAGACCCGGATGTGCGTCGGAGCTATCCGGATGTTGAGCGGGGGTCCCTGGAAGGTGGGAACCGCTGTTATGACCATGATGAAGCTGTCCATTTCCTATGAACAACATTGGAGTGGCCTGACCATTTGGACAGGCCATGTTTATGTATTAACTCAAAATTGATGGAGCAGACCCGGATGTGCGTCGGAGCTATCCGGATGTTGAGAGGGGGTCCCTGGAAGGTGGGAACCGCTGTTATGACCATGATGAAGCTGTCCATTTTCTATGGACAGCATTGGAGGGGCCTGACCATTTAGACATGCCGTGTTTATGTATTTGATCGAAATTAATGGAGCAGACCCGGATGTACGACGGAGCTATTCGGAAGAGCGGGGTTCCCTGGAAAGAGGGAACCGCTATTATGACCATGATGAAGCTGTCCATTTTTTATGGACAGCATTGGAAGGGCCTGGCCATTTGCGCCAGATGACAGTGTTTATATCTGTTTTTGCAGGGACCATACCCTTAACCTAAACCAAAACCTATGACCTAAAACCTTAACCTATAACCTAAACCTCAACCTTAACCTAAACCTAAACCTTAACCTAAAACCTAAAACCTAAACCTAAACCTAAAACTTAAATGTATTCTCAAATCCCTAAACCTAAACCTACATTTAATCCTAATCTTAACTCCCTAACCTAAACCTATACCTAAACTTAAAAACCCAAACATAAACCCAATCCCGAACCCGAACCTAAACCTTAACCTTAACCTATTCTCAATTCCCTAAACCTATATCTTATAACCTAAACCTAAACCTAAACCTAAAACCTAAACCTAAACTCAAATCCCTAAACCTTAACCTAAACCTAATCCTATAACCTAAACTCAAATCCCTAAACCTTAACTTATAACCTAACCTAAACCTATACTTATAACCTAAAACTATTCTCAAATCCCAAAACTTATAATCTAAACCTAACCTTTCCCTAAACCTATAACCTAAACTCAATTCCCTAAACCTAAACCTAGACCTAAACCTAAACCTATAGCCTAAACTGAAATCCCTAAACCTTAACCTATAACCTAACCTAAACCTATACTTATAACCTAAAACTATTCCCAAATCCCAAAACCTATAACCTAAACGCAAGCTTTCCCTAAACCTATAAGCTAAACTCAATTCCCTAAAGCTAAACCTACACCTAATCCTAATCTCAACTCCCTAATCTAAACCTAAACATAAACTTGAAAACTCAAACTTAAACCCAATTCCGAACTTGAACCCGATTTCCTAAACCTAAACCATAACCCATTCTCAAATCCAAAAACCTATAACCTAAACCTAAACCAAAATCAAAACTTATAACCTAAACCCGAACCCATTCTCAAATCCCAAAACCTATAACCTAAACCAAAACCAAAACCTATAACCTAAACCCGAACCCATTCTCAAATCCCAAAACCTATAACCTAAACATAAATCTTAACCTAAACCTATAACCTATAACCAAAACCTATAACCTAAACCCGAACCCATTCTCAAATCCCAAAACCTATAACCTAAACCTAAATCTTAACCTAAACCTATAACCTATAACATAAATCAAAACCTAAAACCTAAGCCTATAACCTATAACCTAAATCAAAACCTATTATTACCTTTCCCTAAACCTTAACCTAAACCTATAACTTATAACCTAAATCAAAACCAAACCTAAACCTAAACCTAAACCTGTAACCTATAACCTAAACCTAAACCTAAAACCTAAATGTATTCTTAAATCCCTAAACCTAAACCTACACCTAATCCTAATCTCAACTCCTGAACCTAAACATAAACCCGATCCCGAACCTGAACCTGTTTTCCTAAACCTAAACCTTAACCTGTTCTCAATTCCCTAAACCTATAGCTTATAACCTAAACCAAAACCTAAACCTATACCTAAACCTATAACTTATAACCTAAACATAAACCTAAAACCTAAATGTATTCTCAAATCCCTAAACCTAAACCTACACCTAATCCTAATCTCAACTTCCTAACCTAAACCAAAACTTGAAAACCCAAACCTAAACCCGATCTCGAACCCGAACCCGATTTCCTAAACCCAAACCTTAACCTATTCTCAATTCCCTAAACCTATAGCTTATAACCTATACCTAAACCTAAACCTAAACCTAGAACATATAACATATAACCTAAACCTAAACCTAAAACCTAATATATTCTCAAATCCCTAAACCTAAACCTACACCTAATCCTAATCTCAACTCCCTAACCTAAACCTAAACCTAAACTTGAAAATTCAAACCTAAACCCGATCCCGAACCCGAATCCGATTTCCTAAACCTAAACCTTAACCTATTCTCAATTCCCTAAACCTATAGCTTATAACCTAAACCTAAACCTACACCTATTCCTAATCTCAACTCCCTAACCTAAACTTAAACCTAAACTTGAAAATCCAAACCTAAACCTGATCCTGAACCCGAACCCGATTTCCTAAACCTAAACCTTAACCTATAGCCTAACCTAAACCTATACTTATAACCTAAACCTATTTTCAAATCCCAAAACCTATAACTATAACCTAAACCTTAACCAAAAACCTATAACCTAACCTAAACCTAAACATATAACCTGAACATAAACCTAAACCTATAACCTTAACCTTAACATATAACTTTAACCAAAACCTATAACTTAAACTTATTCTCAAATCCCGAACCCGATTTCCTAAACCTAAACCTTAACCCATTCTCAATTCGCTAAACCTATAGCTTATAACCTAAACCAAAACCTAAACTTATACCTTAACCTAAACCTATAACCTATAACCTAAACATAAACCTAAAACCTAAATATATTCTCAAATCCCTAAACCTAAACCTACACCTAATCTTAATCTCAACTCCCTAACCTAAACCTAAACCTAAACTTGAAAACCCAAACCTAAACCTGATCCTGAACCCGAACCCGATTTCCTAGACCTAAACCTCAACCTATTCTCAATTCCCTAAACCTTAACCTATAACCTAACCTAAACCTAAATCTATAACGTAAACCTAAACCTATAACCTAAGTGTATTCTTAAATCCTTAGACCTAAACCTACACCTAATCCTAATCTCAACTCCTTAACCTAAACGTAAACCCGATCCCGATTTCCTAAACCTAAACATTAACCTATTCTCAATTCCCTAAACCTAAACCTAAACCATAACCTAAACCTAAACCTAAACCTATAATCTTAACCTAAACCTAAACTTAAACCTGTAACCTATAACCTTAACCTAAACTTAAAACCTAAACGTATTCTCAAATCCCTAAACCTAAACCTACACCTAATCCTAATCTCAACTTCCTAACCTAAACCTAAACCTAAACTTGAAAACCCAAACCTAAACCTGATCCTGAACCCGAACTCGATTTCCTAAACCTAAACCTCAACCTGTTCTCAATTCCCTAAACCTTAACCTATAACCTAACCTAAACCTAAATCTATAACCTAAACCTAAACCTATAACCTAAGTGTATTCTCAAATCCTTAGACCTAAATCTACACCTAATCCTAATCTCAACTCCTTAACCTAAACCTAAACCCGATCCCGATTTCCTAAACCTAAACATTAACCTATTCTCAATTCCCTAAACCTATAGCTTATAACCTAAACCTATACCTAAACCTAAACCTAAACCTATAACCTATAACCTTGACCTAAACCTAAACCTAAACCTGTAACCTATAACCTAAACCTAAACCTAAAACCTAAATGTATTCTCAAATCCGTAAACCTAAACCTACACCTAATCCTAATCTCAACTCCCTAACCTAAACTTAAACCTAAACTTGAAAACCAAAACCTAAACCCAATCCCGAACCCGAACCCGATTTCCTAAACCTAAACCTTAACCTGTTCTCAATTCCCTAAACCTATAGCTTATAACCTAAACCGAAACCTAAACCTATACCTAAACCTAAACCTAAACCTATAACCTAAACATAAACCTAAAACCTAAATGTATTCTCAAATCCCTAAACCTAAACCTACACCTAATCCTAATCTCAACTCCCTAACCTAAACCTAAACTTGAAAACCCAAACCTAAACCCGATCTCGAACCCGAACCCGATTTCCTAAACCTAAACCTTAACCTATTCTCAATTCCCTAAACCTATAGCTTATAACCTATACCTAAACCGAAACCTAAACCTAAACCTAAAACCTAATATATTATCAAATCCCTAAACCTAAACCGACACCTAATCTTAATCTCAACTCCCTAACTTAAACCTAAACTTAAACTTGAAAATCCAAACCTAAACCCGATCCCGAACCCGAATCCGATTTCCTAAACCTAAACCTTAACCTATTCTCAATTCCCTAAACCTATAGCTTATAACCTAAACCTAAACCTAAACCTAAACTTAAACTTTAACCTAAACCAATAACCTATAACCTAAACCTAAAACCTAAATGTATTCTCAAATCCCTAAACCTAAACCTACACTTAATCCTAATCTCAACTCCTTAATCTAAACCTAAACCTAAACTTGAAAACCCAAACCTAAACCTGATCCCGAACCCGTACCCAATTTCCTAAACCTAAACATTAACATATTCTCAATTCCCTAAACCTATAGCTTATGACCTAAACTTAAACCTAAATAAAGCTTAGCCTAAACCTAAACCTAAACCTATAACCTATAACCTAAACCTAAACCTAAAACCTAAATATATTCTCAAATCCTTAAACCTAAACCTACACCTAATCCTAATCTCAACTCCCAAACCTAAACCTAAACCTAAACTTGAAAACCCAAACCTAAACCCGATCCCGAACCCGAACCCGATTTCCTAAACCTAAACCTTAACCTATAACCTAACCTAAACCTAAACCTATAACCTAAACATAAGCCTAAAACCTAAACCTAAACCTAAAATCGAAATGTATTCTCAAATCCCTAAACCTAAACCTATACCTAATCCTAATCTCAACTCCCTAACCTAAACCTAAACCTAAACTTGAAAACTTAAACCTAAACCCGATCCCGAACCCGAACCCGATTTCCTAAACCTATAACCTAACATAAACCTAAACCTATTACCTGCACTTATAACCTAAACCTATAACCTAAACATAAGCCTAAAACCTAAACCTAAACCTAAAATTGAAATGTATTCTCAAATTCTTGAACCTAAACCTACACCTAATCCTAATCTCAACTCCCTAACTTAAACTTAAACCTAAACTTGATAACCCAAACCTAAACCTGATCCCGAACTCAGACCCGATTTCCTAAACCTAAACCTTAACTTTAACCTATTCTCAATTCCCTAAAGCTATATAACCTATATACTATAACCTATAACTAAAACCTAAACCTTAACTTAAACCTATAACCTAAGCCTAAACCTTAACCTAAACCAAAACCAAAACCTATAACCTAAACCTTAACCTATAACCTATAACCTAAACTTATAACCTATAACTAAAAACCTAATCCTAAACCTAAACCTAAACCTAAACCTAAAACCTAAAACCTATTTTAATGATCAATTTTATTTTAAAAAAATGTCCGCTTTTTTGGAAGAAGTTTATGCAATTCTTCATGATTCTAAATTATAATGTTTTGTTAGTTTAATATTTTTTTTTTCAGGTGAAAGACACAGAAAATTGTTGCTGATTTTTTTTCTTTTTTTATTTATGATGTTAAACTTATATGTATTTATGTGTGGATGAATGTAATGTGGATAAGATTGCTTGTGTTTGGATGGATGTAGTTTATATTTGGATGTATGTAGTTTATGTTGGATTTACGTAGTTTGGGTTGTTTAGATGGATGTGAATGTGAATATGATGAAATATATTATATAACAGGTGTATATCAAGAAGAATATGATGAAATATATATTGACCCTCTTATAAAGGACGGTCTATGGCCGTCCTTTGAAGGCTTATAAGAGACGGTCCATGACAGTCCTTTTTAAGGACGGTCCATGACCGTCCTTTTAAAGGACGGTCTATGGCTGTCCTTTGAAGGCCTATAAGAGACGGTCCATGATAGTCCTTTTTAAGGACGGTCCATGACTGTCCTTTTAAAGGACGGTCTATGGCCGTCCTTTGAAGGCTTATTAGAGACGGTCTACGACGGTCTTTTTTAAGGACGGTCCATGGCTGTCCTTTAAAGGTTCATAAGAGACGGTCCGGGACCGTCCTTTTTAAGGACGGTTCACGACCGTCCTTTTTTAGGACGGTCCATGACCGTCCTTTTTTCGTCAATAAAAATGACGGTTTTCGACCGTCCTTTAAGTAATATGACATGTCAAAATTTGACGGCCCTTGCGATGGTCCATGACCGTCCTTTTTGGTCATTTGAGACGGTTTTGGACCGTCCTTTTTTTGCAGTTTTGGCGTAGTGTCATCCATTCCGTTCATCCATTTTTAAAGATCTTTGTAGGGCTTGATCCCAGAAATGAGCGGTATA
Organism: Magnolia sinica; assembly: GCF_029962835.1. NCBI lineage: Eukaryota > Viridiplantae > Streptophyta > Magnoliopsida > Magnoliales > Magnoliaceae > Magnolia > Magnolia sinica. The sequence goes on along the minus strand of NC_080582.1, from coordinate 20,883,033 downwards.
TAAATCTCAGGTGGACCACACCACATGAAAACAATAGTGATTGGATATCCACCATTAAAATCCTCCTAAGGCCCACAGTACTGTTTATTTGACATCCAATGTGTTGAGTAGGTCATGCAGGCCCACATGAAGGGAAAAAAATCAAAAATAAGCTTAATCCAAAACTTTTATGGCCCCCAAAATGTTTTTAATCGTCGACGCTCATTCAACACTGTTTCCTGTAATGTCGTCCAATTGAGATTGTGATATAACTCATTTTTGGTCTCGTATGGTAAAATGATCCGTAAAAATTGATGGATGGCATGGACGAAACCCATACATCATTGTGGGCCCCCCGGAGCACCAACCACCAGCCATTGGCTGGGGTCAGGGGGAGTAGCCAATTCGTTTCCAGCTGGGAAACGGATTGGCTACTCCCCCTGACACCAGCCCCGTGGCCGGTGGTCGGTGTTCTTTAGGTATACCATTATGTAAGTGTTTCATCCAATCGGTTCATCCATTTTTAAAGATCATTGTAGGGCTTGATCCCAGAAATGAGAGGTATATAAATCTAAGGTGGACCACACCACGTGAAAACAATAGTGATTGGATATCCACATTAAAATCCTCTTAAGGCCCCCTGTACTGTTTATTTAACATCCAATGAGTTGAGTAGCTAATACAGGCTCACATGAAGGGTCAAAACAAAAATAAGCTTGATCCAAAACTTTTATGGCCCCCAAAATGTTTTTAATGGTCGACGCTCATTCAACACTGTTTCCTGTAATGTGGTCCAATTGAGATTGGGATATAACTCAATTTTGGTCTCATATGGTAAAATGATTCGTAAAAATTGATGGATGGCATGGATGAAATACATACATCATTGTGGGCCCCCCGGAGCACCGACCACCTGCCATTGGCTGGTGTTAGGGGGAGTAGCCAATCCATTTCCCAGTTGGAAACGGATTGGCTACTCCCCCTGACACCAGCCCGTGGCTGGTGGTCGGTGCTCTGTGGGGTCTGCCATGATGTATGTGTTTCATCCATTCCGTTCATCGGCCCAGAAATGGGAGGTATATAAATCTCAGGTGGACCACACCACATGAAAACAATAGTGATTGGATATCTACCGTTAAAATCCTCCTAAGGCCTACTATACTGTTTGTTTGACAGCCAATGTGTTGAGTAGGTCATACAGGCCCAGATGAAGGGAAAAAACAAAAACAAGCTTGATCTAAAACTTTTATGTGCCCCAAAATGTTTTTAATGGTCGACGCTCATTCAACATTGTTTCCTGTAATGTGGTCCAATTGAGACTGGGATATAACTCATTTTTGGTCTCGTATGGTAAAATGATCCGTAAAAATTGATAGATGGCATGGATGAAACCCATACATCATTGTGGGCCCCCTGGAGCACCGACCACCAGCCATTGTCTAGTGTCAGGGGGAGCAGCCAATCCGTTTCCTAGCTAGAAATGGATTTGCTACTTCCCCTGACACCAGCCCCGTGGCTGGTGGTTGGTGCTCTGTGGGGTCTACCATGATGTATGTGTTTCATCCATTTTTAAAGATCATTGTAAGGCTTGATCCCAGAAATGAGAGGTATGTAAATCTCAGGTGGACCACACCACATGAAAACAATAGTGATTGGATATCCACCATTAAAATCCTACTAAGGCCCACCGTACTGTTTATTTGACATCCAATGTGTTGAGTAGGTCTTACAGGCCCAGATGAAGGGAAAAAAACAAAAATAAGCTTGATTCAAAACTTTTATGGCCCCCAAAATGTTTTTAATGGTTAACGCTCATTCAACACTGTTTCCTGTAATGTGGTCCAATTGAGATTGGGATATAACTCATTTTTGGTCTCGTATGGTAAAATGATCCATAAAAATTGATGGATGGCATGGATGAAAGACATACATCATTATGGGCCCCCCGGAGCACCGACCACCAGCCATTGGCTGGTGTCAGGGGGAGTAGCCAATCCATTTCCCTAAAAGTCATGACCCAGCCACCCCGGTGGATTCTACCATGATGTATGTGTTTCATCCATTCCGTTCATCCATTTCTAAAGATCTTTGTAGGGCTTGATCCCAGAAATGAGCGGTATATAAATCTCAGGTGGACCACACCACATGAAAACAATAGTGATTGGATATCCACCATTAAAATCCTCCTAAGGCCCACAGTACTGTTTATTTGACATCCAATGTGTTGAGTAGGTCATGCAGGCCCAGTTGAAGGGAAAAAACAAAAATAAGCTTGATCCAAAACTTTTTTGGCCCCCAAAATGTTTTTAATGGTCGACGCTCATTCAACACTGTTTCCTGTAATGTGGTCCAATTGAGATTGGGATATAACTCATTTTTGGTCTCGTATGGTAAAATGATCCGTAAAAATTAATGGATGGCATGGATGAAACCCATACATCATTGTGGGCCCCCCGGAGCACCAACCACCAGCCATTGGCTGGGGTCAGGGGGAGTAGCCAATCCGTTTCCAGCTGGGAAACGGATTGGCTACTCCCCCTGACACCAGCCCTGTGGCCGGTGGTCGGTGTTCTTCAGGTATACCATGATGTAAGTGTTTCATCCAATCGGTTCATCCATTTTTAAAGATCATTGTAGGGCTTGATCCCAGAAGTGAGAGGTATATAAATCTAAGGAGGACCACACCACATGAAAACAATAGTGATTGGATTTCCACCATTAAAATCCTCCTAAGGCCCCCTGTATTGTTTATTTAACATCCAATGAGTTGAGTAGCTCATACAGGCTCAGATGAAGGGTCAAAACAAAAATAAGCTTGATCCAAAACTTTTATGGCCCCCAAAATGTTTTTAATGGTCGACGCTCATTCAACACTGTTTCCTGTAATGTGGTCCAATTGAGATTGGGATAAAACTCAATTTTGGTCTCATATGATAAAATGATTCGTAAAAATTGATGGATGGCATGGATGAAATACATACATCATTGTGGGCCCCCCGGAGCACCGACCACCTGCCATTGGCTGGTGTTAAGGGGAGTAGCCAATCCATTTCCCAGTTGGAAACGGATTGGCTACTCCCCCTGACACCAGCCTGTGGCTAGTGGTTGGTGCTCTGTGGGGTCTGCCATGATGTATGTGTTTCATCCATTCCGTTCATCCATTTTTAAAGATCCTTGTAGGGCTTGATCCTAGAAATGAGAGGTATATAAATCTCAGGTGGACCACACCACATGAAAACAATAGTGAGTGGATATCCACCATTAAAATCCTCCTAAGGCCAACTGTACTGTTTATTTGACATCCAATGTGTTGAGTAGGTCATACAGGCCCAGACAAAGGGAAAAAAAAAAAAGCTTGATCCAAAACTTTTACGGCCCCAAAAATGTTTTTAATGGTCGACGCTCATTCAACACTATTTCCAGTAATGTGGTCTAATTGAGATTGGGATATAAGTCATTTTTGGTCTCGTATGGTAAAATGATCCGTAAAAATTGATGGATTGCATGGATGAAACCCATACATCATTGTGGGCCCCCAGGAGCACCGACCACCAGCCATTGGCTAGTGTCATGGGGAGTAGCCAATCTGTTTCCCTGCTGGAAATGGATTTGCTACTCCCCCTGACACCAGCCCTGTGGCTGGTGGTCGGTGATCTGTGGGGTCTACCATGATGTATGTGTTTCATCCATTCCGTTCATCCATTTTTAAAGATCATTGTAGGGCTTGATCCTAGAAATGAGAGGTATATAAATCTCAGGTGGACCACACCACATGAAAACAATAGTGATTGGATATCCACCTTTAAAATCCCCGTAAGGCCCACTGTACTATTTATTTGACATCCAATGTGTTGAGTAGGTCATACAGGCCCAGATGAAGCGAAAAAACAAAAATAAGCTTGATCCAACCCCAAAATGTTTTTAATGGTCGGCGCTCATTCAACACTGTTTCCTGTAATGTGGTCCAATTGAGATTGGGATATAACTGGCCAAGCTATATGTCCTAGAGGGGGTGAATAGGACAATGCCAAATAAAAACTTATAACAGCGGAATAATAAAGAAAATGATAGCCAAAGTAAATTACAATGCAGTAAATTAAAATGACCTCAAAATTCAGATCTTGAGAGGTTGATACAAATGTTATTCTAAGGACAACCTTACACCAAAAACAGAGTTTATGGTAGGACAACCTTATTTCTAGAAAGGTCTTTGTATCAAGTCTCAAATCGAAGAGGAATATAAAAAGAAATACAAACTGAATTGAAATAACTTGTAATTAAAGATGTATTGTTCTAGGGACAGCCATACACCATAAAAATGGCAGGGCAACCTTGCTGGAACAACTTTCAAAATGAAATTGAAAATCAAGCTTATAAAGGAATAGCAGAAAGTAAATTCTAAGCTATTACAACATTCTCACAAAGCTTGAAATAATTACAACATTCACCACCATACATACATCCCACAAAAAGAATAAATAAAAAAAATTAAAAGAATAAATCAATCAACCACAACTCAAAGGATTTATAGTGGTTCGCCTGTGTGTTCACCAACTGTTATCCAACAGCCACACAAAAAGCTACTCCACTCCTAATATCCTCACACAGGGGATATTAGCGTTCACTAAAGATAGGTTTTCCCAGGTTCACCCAAAACCCTTACAATTGTGTCTTTGTATGTGGGCTTACACAATTAAAAAACCCCCACTTCTGAGTTTTCCTGGCTTTCCTCAGATAACCAATATAACAAGATTTTTCTGGCAAATCTTGAAAGAAACCAAAATAATAGAAAGGAATTTACAATATGTAAAATACCTGAATATCTTCTTCGTTGTAGCAGCCGGTAGAACCAAATCAAAGTAGATGATTGAATGTCCAAGTTCAATGTCCAGGTACTCGATTACAATGGTTCTAGATCTAATTGATTTTAAATTAAACCAAATAGGGCTTGCCTTAATTGATTTTGATTCCAAAGAAAGGGAATAACAATTCCTCTTTTCAAATCGGATTGGAATATAAGAAACAAAATCAATTAAAATAAAGCTAAGGAAAGAAGATATTAAATAAGCACACTTAGCTTAAATGGAGCACAAAATTATCTCTCGAAGTTCGACGAAGATTGACTTGAATACTATAATTAAATCGATGATTTCTTCGAGATTCGTGCACTATTTATAAGTGAAAAGATCGGTCTTCTTCGTCTAGAGTGCTCTACGACTAGTCGAAGCTCTATGATATTTGAAAAATCCGGCGGGATAAGCGCACGCTTCTACGATCGTCGTAGCCCTCCTACGATCGTCGTAGTCACCTACGACCGTCGTAGGTTTCCTTCGACCGGTCGTAGGTCCTGCAATTCGCTTGACTTCGAGTCGTAGATTCTACGATTGGTCGAAGATGCGTCGACACTGTTCCTACGACTGGTCGAACAGATTCCAGGACTAGTTGAAGGCTAACAGATTTTATCCGAAATTTGTAACAAACTTACGACTGATCGAGGATTTTCTTAGATTGGTCGAAGCAAGTCTAGGACTAGTCGAAGCAGACCTAAGACTGGTCGAAGAACAGACCAATCACATGTAAAATAACATTCGACTTATGTATCCGAAATGACCTACTTCTAAGGTCATCCTATGGTCAAACAAACCTCAATCATGAAGTATGGACATTGAAACAAGAGACCATGAAGAATGAGCCTTGAAGTCTTGATGTAGATTAAACCTTGAAGTAGCTCAATCTTGAAAGTGGCTTGAGTTTCAGCTTGAGTCTTGAGTTCAGCTTGACTTTCAACTTGAGTCTTGAGTTCAGCTTGAGTCTTGCCTTGTACTTTCTTTTCAGCTTGAGTCTTGTGAGCAGTTCTTGCATTCAAGAGTCTTGTCTTGTGATCAGTTCTTTCATTCAAGATCTTGAGTCTTGTACTTGAGAGCTTTGCTTGATGTGAGCTTAGCTTGTTCATGTATGTTGATCCTTGAGAGAGCTTCACTTAAGCAGGTTATATATAACATAACAGTGATTTTGGCACCACAAATTTGACAACAAACAGGGATATAAACTATAGCACTTACAATCTCCCCCTTTGTCAAATTAGTGACAAAACACATAACCAAACAAAAGTAAAACAACTGGATAATACATGCAAATCAATAATCAACATACATTCTTCTTGACACCCCACTCCCCCTGAGTAACATAACCAATGCTACTCCTCTCACAATCACATTAACAACAAACCATTCTCCCCCTTTTTGTCACAAGATGACAAAGGAGAACTAAATAAAGGAATGAGAGTAAACATGAGGAGGAAATAGAGTATAGCAAAAGAGTCATAGAGATACTCAAGATAGCATCACAGATATCCAGCATAAATTTTACATGAAAAACAAATATCCAGCATAGAATCCAACTCAAACTCAATCAAACAAGAGCAAAGTAATAAAGTTATTACATACCAAAAGTCTCATAGAAACTAGTCAGAATTAGAACTTGAAGATGGAGCAGGAATAGAAGGATCAAGTTGGTGCATGCCTTTGTTCAAGCGCCTAAGATATTTGCGCATATACTTGAATTGCAAATCATGAGCAACAGACATGTTCTCCAACTTAACATTAATATTCTCAACTCTACCTTCTAATGCACTCAGACGTGCATCAACATCAGATGGTACAAAATCTGGATCATTAGCTGAGTCAGAATCCAGTTCCTCAAAAATATCATCCATATTAATATCAACACCGGCTTGATCAGACCACCACCACCACCACCTTGTTCAGAAGCGATCCAACTTCATCTTATTAATATTTGTATTGTTGAAGATCGGATGATGGATAGGTGCTTCATCAACAGGCATATCGACTAACATATGAGTAGCCAATACACATAAAGTATGCAAATGGAATGTCACTATGACCAGGATGGAGGCGAAATCAAGAATGAAATGACAGATTAAGGATGGCAAACAAATCGAGTACCATTTGAGATAGCATAGATACCATTTGAAGTGAAACCCGTGCTCCACGATCGTTGTGGGTATCTACGAACATCGTAGTACGATCGGGTCGTGTATACTCACGATCGGTCGTACAAAACCCCAAAAATTCAATATCTTGCAATTTACACAAAAATTGAAATTTAATCTAGCAAATATATACAATAATATACAAGAAGGCATAAATTATCAATTTAAAATGCACATGCCAAGATCAAATTTCATCTTTTTGAACCTGCTTTTATCAAGAGGTTTTGTGAAAATATCAACACTCGTTGATTTTCGGTAGGAATATATTCTAGAGATATAACTTTTTCTTCTACTAATTCCCTTATATAATGAAATCTAATGTCAATATGCTTCGTACGAGAATGTTGAATAGGATTTTTTGAAATATTTATCGCACTGGAATTATCACAATGTAATAACATAGAATCCTGTTTAATTCCATAATCACTTAGCATTCGTTGCATCCAAACAAGTGTGTACATGCATTACCAGCTATATATTCAGCTTCAATTGTTGAAAGTGATATAGAATTTTGTTTCTTACTAAACCAGAAACTAGACAATTTTCAATAAAAAACAACCACCACCGGTTGATTTTCTATCATCTAGATTACCCGCCCAGTCAGCCGAGTACCCAACTAATTGAACATTGGTTTCATGAGGATACCAGAGACCGAGATTTATAGTACTTGCGACATATCTAATAATTCGCTTGACAAAAATCAAGTGAGATTCTTTTGGATCAGATTGATATCTTGCGCAAATACCAACACTTAGAGAAATATCAGGTCTACTAGCAGTTAAATATAACAAACTACCAATCATACTCTGATAAAGTTTTGAGTCAACATTTTTACCATTAGAGTCTTTTGAGAGTTTCAGGGTAGTACTCATAGGAGTATCGAAATTCTTGCCATTCTCAAATCCAAATCTCTTAATTAGATTCAAGGCATACTTAGATTGAGAAATGAATATTCCTTCAGATTGTTGCTTTACTTGCAATCCAAGGAAATAAGTCAATTCCCCAACCATGCTCATTTCAAATTGTGATTTCATCAAATCTGCAAACTCAGCAGTCAAGTCAGTACAAGTTGATCCATAAATGATATCATCAACATAAATTTGTACCATTAGGATATGATCATTATGTTTCTTAACAAACATAGTTTTATCAAGATCCCATTTGAAAATTATGAGTTAAAAGAAATTTCGTTAGTTTCTCATACCATGCCCTAGGTGCTTGTTTTAATCCATAAAGTGCCTTTTTAAGCCGATATACATGATCAATATTTTTGGAATCTTCAAATCCCATTGGCTGTTCAACATAGACTTCTTCATGTAAATCGCCATTTAGAAAAGCACTTTTTACATCCATCTGATAGATCTTTATCTTTTTAAAACATGCAATGGATATAAATAGTCTGATAGATTCAAGACGTGTTACTGGTGCAAAGGTTTCATCGAAATCAATCCCTTCAATTTGAGTATAACCTTGTACCACCAGTCTAGCCTTGTTTCTAATTATATTTCCACGTTCGTCAGACTTATTTTTGAAAATCCATTTTGTTCCAATGATGTGTTTATCTTTAGGTCTTGGTACGAGATACCAAACATCATTTCTTATGAATTGGTTGAGTTCATCTTGCATCGCAACAATCCAGATCTCATCAGTAAGCGCTTCTTTTACGTTAGATGGTTCAATTTGGGATGTAAAACATACATAATTACATATATCCTCAAGTTGTCTACGGGTGCGAACACCGGTGAGAGAGTTTCCAAGAATTTGTGTGGTTGGATGATCTTTAACAGTACTCAGAATCAGTTTGATTTGATGAAGTATCGGGTTTATCAATGATTAGTACTTCATCATTATCTGAATTAGAAGTTGGTGTGTTTAAATGATCATCAATGACAACATTAATGGATTCTTGAATCACACCATCCTTTTGTTCAGAACTCTATAAGCTCGATTGTTTAAAGAGTATCCTAGAAAAATACCTTCATCACTCTTCGTATCGAACTTTCCCAAATTTTCACGATCACGTAAAATATAGCACTTGCTGCCAAAAACTCGAAAGTATTTAACGTAGGCTTTTTATTGAACCACAATTCGTAAGCCGTCTTATTATTATCTTTTTTGTGTAGACTCGGTTAATAATATAGCAAGCTGTGTTGACTGCTTCAACCCAAAGATTTTTAGAGAGCTTCATGCTATTCAACATGACATTAGCCATTTCTTGAAGCACCCTATTCTTCCTTTCTACAATTCCATTTTGTTGAGGAGTTTTGGGAGCAGAGAATTCATGTAATATTCCTTGGTCGGTCTCGTCTGTATGGACCATGTAACATTCAGATCCATGATCACTACGAATTTTATTGATTTGAGAAGATTTTTCAGTTTGAATCCTTTTGAGAACTTTTCTTACTTCTTCAAGGGTTTCAGATTTATCCCTTAAGAAGACTACCCAAGTGAATCTGGTAAAGTCATCAACTATTACCAAGATATACTTTTTACCACCACGACTTTCCGTTCTGGTAGGTCCTATCAAGTCCATGTGGAGAAGTTCGAGTGGTCTTGATGTGGTATTTGAATTCACCTTTTTGTGTGAGTTCTTTGTTTGTTTGCCTATCTGGCACTCACCACATATTTTATCTAATTTCTGAAGTTTGGGTAAACCTCTTACAAGTTCTCGTTTGCTCAATCGATATAAATTTCGATAATGTACATGTCCAAGACGTTTGTGCCATAAATCAGTCTCGTCTGTATGGACCATGTAACATGTTTGATTAGATGAGCTGGATTCGCTAATAATATAGCAATTTTCAGACGTTCTACGTCCAGTTAATATTACAGAACCCTTATTATTTAGTATTTCACAGCTTTGATTAGAAAACCGAACATTATGGTTATTATCACATATTTGTGATATACTAAGCAAGTTGTGCTTTAGGCCTTCAACATATAAAACATTTTTAAACACTGGAAGATTAAAAAGTTGAACCGTACCTTGGCCTAAAATCTTGCAGTTGCTTCCATCACCAAATGTGGTGAACCATCAGTCATATCTTTCGATCGGTGAATAAGGCTTTGTCACCTGTCATATGCCTGGAGCATCCACTGTCTAGGTACCACTTTGAATGACTTGTTGCTTTGAAAGCGGTGTGAGCAACCAAGCAGGTGACTTTAGGAATCCATTTCATAATTGTTTTGGGTTTAGGAACATAGTTGGTCTTCTTTTGTGTATACTTGTAGGAATGACCTATAGAGTTAGATTTTAATAGCTCCTTGAGTAAATCAACTATCTTTTCAGCTAGTGGATTTCGATTCTGATTAAAGTTGACATGGCTGTTTCTAGGTTTTTGAATTTTTAGAAAAATCTTGATAAGTACTTTTCCCTTTTGAGTTTGAGGACTCTCCTTTAACAAACATAGGAGGAGTATACTTTTGTTTAGGAGGTTGATTTTTATCATAGCCCAACCCGGATCGATCGCCACATTTTCTTGATCCGGATAAAAGTTTTTCTAACTTTGGATCACCTTGGGCATATTTCCATGTGTCCTTTAAACTCAGAAGAGAGGAAACTTCAGTTTTAAGTTTCTCAATTTCAGATTTTAAATCAACAATTTGAGAGTTTTTAAATTCCAAATCGCATTTTGATTTTTCAAAATTATCTGAAATTTGTGATTTTTCTAAGACAAGCGATTCAAAACAATTTTTGAGTTTAGAAAACTTTTCTTTTTGAAGTTTAAGTTTGACAGCAATTTTACAACTTTCCTTATATAAGGCATTGTAAGCATCTTGAAGATCATCTTCATTTTCACATTCACTATTCAGATTTTCTTCACTTGTAGAGTCATTATTTGAAAATGTGAATTTGGCTAGAGTCATAAGAGCTTTGACCTCATTGCCCGACTTGGTTTCAGAATCTTCTGATTCAGAAGAACCTTCAGAATCAGATGATTCATCCCATGTAGCCAACATACCCTTCTTCTTGGGTTTGTCCCTTTTAGGACATCTATTTGCTAAGTGCCCATATTCTAGACAGTTGTAACATTGACTATCTTTCAAAGATTTTCGAGATTTGGGTCTAAACTTCTTTTTGTCATTTGATTTTTGAAAATCAACTCTTTTCTTGCTTTTGAAAATTTTGTAAAATTTTTTAGCTAAAAGAGCCATGTCATCTTCTGAATCAGAATTTTCTTCTGAACTACATTTAGAAGATTTTAGAGCGATAGATTTACCTTTAGGAGCTTTAAAGTTTAACTCGTAGGTTTGTAGAGAACCAACTAGTTCTTCAACCCTCATATTATCCGTATCACGAAGTTCCTGGATTGCGGTTACTTTAGAATTGAACCGTTCAGGAAGTGAGCGTAATATTTTTGCACATACTTTACTTTCTGGGATTTTATCGCCAAGACCCCACATTGAGTTTACAATGTCATTCAATCTAGTGTAAAAGTCCATAAACATCTCATTTTCCTCCATATGAATTTCTTCAAATCTGGTTGTGAGGAGTTGGACTTTAGATTTTTTGACAATTGTAGTACCCTCGTGTGTCATTTCTAATATATCCCAAGCTTGCTTTGCAGTATCACAAGAGATGATTCTTTTGAACTCATCTGGTGATAGTGCGCAAGTAATTGCATTTAGTGCTTTAGCATTTGCACTACTCTCACTTTTTTGAAGGGTGGTCCATTGGTAATATGGTGTGGTTTTCATAGACTTTGAACCATCAACCCCAGTAACTTCCATGATAGGAGGATTCCATTCAGTCACTGTGGCTTGCCACACATTTTCATCCATTGATTTGAGGAAGATCCTCATTCTGGCTTTCCAATAAGCATAGTTGGAGCCATCAAAGGGTGGAGGCCTAGTGACTGAAAGGCTATCAAAATTTGACATCTGAATAGCTTAAATCGTTAGCTCAGGAATTAAATCCAAGAATTAAAAGGAGCTATTAGGCTCTGATACCACTTGAAAAGGCCAAGCTATATGTCCTAGAGGGGGGGTGAATAGGACAATGCCAAATAAAAACTTATAACAGCGGAATAATAAAGAAAATGATAGCCAAAGTAAATTACAATGCAGTAAATTAAAATGACCTCAAAATTCAGATCTTGAGAGGTTGATACAAATGTTATTCTAAGGACAACCTTACACCAAAAACAGAGTTTATGGTAGGACAACCTTATTTCTAGAAAGGTCTTTGTATCAAGTCTCAAATCGAAGAGGAATATAAAAAGAAATACAAACTGAATTGAAATAACTTGTAATTAAAAATGTATTGTTCTAGGGACAGCCATACACCATAAAAATGGCAGGGCAACCTTGCTGGAACAACTTTCAAAATGAAATTGAAAATCAAGCTTATAAAGGAATAGCAGAAAGTAAATTCTAAGCTATTACAACATTCTCACAAAGCTTGAAATAATTACAACATTCACCACCATACATACATCCCACAAAAAGAATAAAAAAAAATTAAAAGAATAAATCAATCAACCACAACTCAAAGGATTTATAGTGGTTCGCCTGTGTGTTCACCAACTTAACAACCACACAAAAAGCTACTCCACTCCTAATATCCTCACACAGGGGATATTAGCGTTCACTAAAGATAGGTTTTCCCAGGTTCACCTAAAACCCTTACAATTGTGTCTTTGTATGTGGGCTTACACAATTAAAAACCCCACTTCTGAGTTTTCCTGGCTTTCCTCAGATAACTAATATAACAAGATTTTTCTGGCAAATCTTGAAAGAAACCAAAATAATAGAAAGGAATTTACAATATGTAAAATACCTGAATATCTTCTTCGGTGTAGCAGCCCGGTAGAACCAAATCAAAGTAGATGATTGAATGTCCTTCAATGTCCAGTACTCAATTACAATGGTTCTAATTCTAATAGATTTTAAATTAAACCAAAAGGGCTTGCCTTAATTGATTTTGATTCCAAAGAAAGGGAATAACAATTCCTCTTTTCAAATCGGATTGGAATAAGAAACAAAATCAATTAAAATAAAGCTAAGGAAAGAAGATATTAAATAAGCCCACTTAGCTTAGCAAAATTATCTCTCACAAGTTCGACGAAGATTGGCTTGAATACTATAATTAAATCGATGATTTCCCGAGATTCGTGCACTATTTATAAGTGAAAGGATCGTCTTCGAGTCAGAGTGCTCTCGACTAGTCAAGCTCTAAGATATTTGAAAAATGGCGGGATAAGCGCACGTTCTACGACGGTCGTAGCCCCTACGATCGTCGAGGTCACCTACGATCGGTCGTAGGTTTCCTTCGCCCGTCGTAGGTCCCGAAAGGTTCGGACTTCGAGTCGAGATTCTACGAGGTCAAGATGAAACATTTCCTACGCGGTCGAAGATTCCGGACTAGTCAAGGCACAGATTTTATCCAATTTGTAACAAACTTACAGTCGAGGAATTTCTTAGCGGTAAGCAAGTCAGGACTAGTCGAAGAAGGCCTAGGACTAGTCAAAGAATAGACTAATCACATGTAAAATAACATTCCTTATGTATCCGAAATTACCTACTTCTAAGGTCCTCCTATGGTCAAACAAACCTCAATCATGAAGTATGGACATTGAAACAAGAGACCATGAAGAATGAGCCTTGAAGTCTTGATGAAGATTAAACCTTGAAGTAGCTCAATCTTGAAAGTGGCTTGAGTTTCAGCTTGAGTCTTGAGTTCAGCTTGACTTTCAACTTGAGTTCAGCTTGAGTCTTGCCTTGTACTTTCTTTTTCTTTTCAGCTTGAGTCTTGTGAGCAGTTCTTGCATTCAAGAGTCTTGTCTTGTGATCAGTTCTTTCATTCAAGATCTTGAGTCTTGTACTTGAGAGCTTTGCTTGATGTGAGCTTAGCTTGTTCATGTATGTTGATCCTTGAGAGAGCTTCACTTAAGCAGGTTATATATAACATAACAGTGATTTTGGCACCACAAATTTGACAACAAACAGGGATATAAACTATAGCACTTACAGATATAACTCATTTTTGGTCTCGTATGGTAAAATGATCCATAAAAATTGATGGATGGCATGGATGAAACACATACATCCTTGTGGGCCCCCCGAAGCACCGACCACCAGCCATTGGCTGGTGTCAGGGGGAGTAGCCAATCTGTTTCCTAGCTGGTATGTGTTTCATCCATTCCGTTCATCCATTATTAAAGATCATTGTAGGGCTTGATCACAGAAATGAGAGGTATATAAATCTCAGGTGGACCACACCACATGAAAACAATAGTGATTGGATATCCACCATTAAAATTCTCCTAAGGCCCACTGTACTGGTTATTTGACATCTAATGTGTTGAGTAGGTCATACAGGCCCAGATGAAGGGAAAAAACAAAAATAAGCTTGATCCAAAACTTTTTTGGCCCCTAAAATGTTTTTAATGGTCGACGCTCATTTAACACTGTTTCCTATAATGTGGTACAATTGAGATTGGGATATAACTCATTTTTGGTCTCGTATGGTAAAATGATCCGTTAAAATTGATGGATGTCATGGGTGAAACACATACATCATTGTGGGCCCCCCGGAGCACCGACCACCAGCCATGGCTGGTGTCAGGGGGCGTAGCCAATTCGTTTCCCAGTTGGAAACGGATTGGCTACTCCCCCTAACACTAGCCCCGTGGCTAGTGGTCGGTGCTCTTTGGGGTCTACCATGATGTATGTGTTTCATCCATTCCGTTCATCCATTTTTAAAAATCATTGTAGGGCTTGATCCCAGAAATGAGAGGTATATAAATCTCATGTGGACCATGTAACGCCCCAAACTCGGAAACCGAGCTCACAAAATTCTCGATCCCCGAATCTGGTACTGACAGCCTTCGCAGTACCCCATTCTTGGCTCCTTGCATTCATACGCCAGATTCCGATCCTGGGATGCTGCAAGGAGGATTTTTTTTTTTTGTACATTTAACTCGTAATAAGCATATCCACAAGCATACCCAAATCACAAAGGCAACATCATCATCACATATCCACTAATATAAACATTTGAATACAATGCTGAAAGGGAAATACAAAAATCGAAAATCAAGCTCCAGAAGACCGCTGCATGCTCCAAGCTCAACACTGCTGCAACCTAACATCACCTGCACACTTCTATCGTGCATAAGCTTATAGAAAGCTTTAAGGGTGGTGTAAGTGTGTGCACAAGGTAAGTGTCAAGCATTCAACGCAATGCCATAGTCATACAATACTGAAAATACTGGTAATCCATAAATCATACCATATCGGAATAAGAAGAAATATTGACAAGATCATGAATTATCAGGGTAAACAGAAATACTGACAAGATCATAAATCATACGATAACAAAGTACGCGGAAATACGGACAATTCCATGAGTTAATCAATATCAGAATACGCAATATGCAATTCCTTATGAGTCCATGAATAGCATCAGTCGTATCTAGACCATATAATGCAGAAACACAATAACCCAAAATGTCATATGCCATGAATGTAATGCAATATGCGGTGCAAATGGAACGACCATGCTGGAGTGTGAAGTTGGGATGATAGTACGTAGTAGCGCAAGTTATGAGGTCCATCACAAGAGACTTCTATCCAAACCAGTCCCATACCTAAATTTGCATAGTCAGACCCAATGTGGTAAACTCCTAATCTCAGGTTAGTCACGCGCCCAACCGAAATCCTGGCTATGTGAAGGTACAAAACAATTAGTTGTGCACCACCAGCCCGAGTGGATGGTGAATGAAATGAATGCATGAGTATGCAACTCCTACTCAATAAGTCCACAAATCAGTACGGTTCCTCTCTGGGATCATCACCGGGGTTTAGTATACTCCAAATGGCACTGTATCTCTCCCAACAGCACAGTCCAAGTGAGCGTAAGAAACCTCACTATCCGCCTGGCCAACAGTCTGCCAATACCTATCCGGCACGTCGATAACGGACCCATTCACGAGATGGTCAAACTCAACCTAGTAATGCCCCCTACCCTCGGGCGGGTAAGGTCACACTCTCTCCCAACTGACCACGACACAATGGGAGACGCGGCCTCCTGGTATTCGGCACTCAGGCGCTCATGTATTCACTTGGTCTCAACGTTGGGGTGTCTCCTATCCTCGGAGGTTTAGGAATTTTCACCCAGGGATATCTATGGCGCCCGTATACTAGAACCAAACATTTTCGGTGTCCCATCTGACCATCCACGATATGCCTGTGGAGGCTACGGCCCTGATGTCCCTAGGGCACACAGTAATCATAATGCAAGATGCATGAGTCATACAATCCAGTCATGCATCAATCATGCGCATACCGTGCGCTCATGTGAGATAACCTCCGCCTATCAGGGAGCCTCATAATAACACGCTCAATGATATATGCAATGATCAACCACATCTCATAACAAACATGTAGATGATGCGTATGGGCATGTATCATGATGCTATGCTGTCACATACTCATAATCAGTATCAACAACCGGCATCGACAATCGACATCGACAATGTGAACATTTAACCAACATTGCCTCAAGGAATGGCCTACATAAAGCTAAACATATAATGGGCCCACGGCCTCACACAAAGGCCTGATATACAAAACAGTGGGCCTTACTCACGGGACACATATACACAACAGGCGGGCCCTGCTCATGGGCCTCAAATATATGACATGTGGGCCCTACACATGGGTCTCGAATACATCGAATGGCCATGAATACATCGAATGGGCCATGCATCATGGGCCATGAATACATCACAATGGGCCTTTCTCATGGGCCTAACATACATTATAATGGGCTCCATAGCTTGGTCCTCAAATGCATCCCAATGGGCCTCATCGCATAGGCCTCATATACATCATACTAGGCCTTAAACATGGCCTTAATGCACATCACAACGGTCCTCAAATACGGGCCGCATATACATCGCATTGGGCCTCAACAATCGGCCTCGATATTCGGCCTCAATACTCGAAATCGACACTCGGGATCGGCCTCGATAATCAGTACCGGTAATCAACATGTATAAACAAGGCGGTGTCCATAGATGGACAACTAATCAACAATAATGTAAAGATCAGCTCTCGGTCGTAGTTATATCAATCCGATAGCACGGAGCCATCTGTCTATGGCGAATGGGGCCCACTTATTTGGGTTAACCCACGAAGAGAATGAGCTTAACAAGGCCTAAGGGAAGGTTAGTATGAGGACATCTAACCGTCATTGCCCATCAATGTGGATATTCAACCAACATTACTCCCACATAGTGGCCCATGTAGAGTCAAACGTAAGGTGGGCCTAAATATCCAACAGGTGACCTCAAATAGT
Source organism: Magnolia sinica (assembly GCF_029962835.1). Lineage (NCBI taxonomy): Eukaryota > Viridiplantae > Streptophyta > Magnoliopsida > Magnoliales > Magnoliaceae > Magnolia > Magnolia sinica. The sequence goes on along the minus strand of NC_080582.1, from coordinate 20,865,739 downwards.
CATCACAGGTGGGCCTTACACAAGCAGCACGTGGGCCTACACATCACGGTGGGTCGATACATTAGGCCGCACCATTAGCCTAATATGCACATTACGGTGGGTCGCACCATTGGGCCGCATCAATGGGCGTCAATCCAACAAGTGGGCCGCATTAATGAGCCACGCTAATGGGCCTTATACACATCAAGTCGGGCCTCGATAACTGGGCTGAAAACATGTCATAATGGGATACGACATACGGGCCAGAAATACGTCACAATGGGCCTCGACCCATGGGCTGAAAATACATCTCTGTGGGCCTTACCAAATGAGTCATAAACACATCCTAATGGGCCTTAACCATGGCCCTCTAACATATCATAACGGGCCTTGCATCAATGAGCCGCACTAATGGGGCTCATGCACATCAAGTGGGTTGCATCAATGGGCTGCACAAATGCACAATAGGTAGGCCCTGCACATGCAGCAGATGGGCCTCACCAGATAGTTAGTGTGGATATAGAATGCATACATCTAGTGGGTCACACATCCCACAGATGGTGTGAGTAAAACATACATTGAGGCTGACCCTATATGACCTGGATGGTTAGGGTGGAACATATGAGGTGGGCTCTACTCACGGGTTCCAAATACATTACAATGGGCCTTATACATAGCACAATGGGCCTTACCCATAGTCCTAATACGTATCATAATGGGCCTTGTGTATATACCAAGGTGGGCCTCATACATTCCCAAAAAAAAGATCATATTGAAGGATCTGGACCATCCCACAAATAGCAGTGGAGATAATGATTTTCACCGCTTACAATTCCAAGGCCCACCATCAAATTTATTTCCATCTAGCCTGTTAGTAAGGTTACAAAGACTTGGTTGGGAGGAAAAATAAATATCAATTTAACCCAAGACTACTATGGTCCAAAAAGGACTTCAATGGTAAGTGTTCGTCTCTCCATTGCTTTCTGTGGTGTGGTCCCCTTGATAAATCAACCTCATTCTTAGTCTTAAGCCTAAGATGGCTTGCCAATTATATGGATGGTTTGGATGCAACACATGCTTCAAAGAGGGTCCCACACATGGGTTGCACACGTCACCGAGGTGGGCTCCACATAACCTGCTGTTTCAACAGCAGCTATAGGCTAGTGTGTGGTACACCTGCCAATCTAATCCCATCACAAGTGGGTCCCAAGTGGGGTCCACTATATAACATCATATAATATTATATACCACTATTATTTATATTAGGAATTATTATATATAATCAAACACCAGCCTCTGGACACTCATTCCACAGATGGTGTGATTATAGAATACATACAGTAAGGTGGGGTCCACTTGAACCTTAGATCTGACTTATTTTTAGTCTCAAGCCTGTAGGATGAGCTTGCCAAAGGATTGGATGGTTTGGATGCAACACATGCATCATGGTAGGTCCCATAGGAATGGACGGCATACCTCATGGTGGGGTCCACATGTGTGGCCCACTAGATAGAAGGACGATTGGATATAACACAGACATGGTGGGGCCTACAGGCCGTCCAGCGAATGCTTGGACGGCATTGATAAAACACATACATGTGGTGTCCACCGTCCACGGCAGTGGACGGTGTGAATAAAACACGTACATCACTATGGGTCTCATGTGGGGCCCACTATAATGTTTACTTTCCATCCAATCAATTGAAAAGGTCACACGGACCCATATGAATAGGAAAAACAAATTTCACAATGTTCCAAAACTTCTGTGACCCAAAGAAAAGGTTACAATGGCAGCCGTTCAATCACCATTGTTTCCTATGATGTGGGCCACCTGAGCTTTGTATATGGATGATTCTTGGGGTGGCCCACTTCCCGGAGGGGGCCTACAAAATGGACGGTGTAGGTATACAACACACATCACGGTGGGGCCCACGACTGGGACCGTGGTCCCTGGCCCATCCGCCTATGCAACAGGACGCTCGTTGGCGTCCTCTAACGGTAAGCAGCAGCAGCTGCTGCTGCTGCCATTATTATTATTATTTTTTTTAAAATTAGTTTTTGTGTGGTTTTTTGCAGGTAGGGCCCACATCAGTCAGATCCACACCACCCATTGTATTCCATGGCTTGAGACGGACCAAACAAGTCCAATATTCACTATATTTTTGGTACATCAAAACAACAGGGTGGATTTCAGTGGTAGACACATTGTTTGCTATGCTAAGGCCCGTCTGAGAGTTAGATTAACCTCATTTTTCGGCTCAACGCTTAAAATAATCAGGGGAATAGAATGCACGGCTTGGATTAAATTAATGTATCAAGGTGGGGCCTGTATGAATGACCCACCCAAAAGTCTAAAATCCCACTGACGTTTTGTATACATATTATATTTATATATTTTTGGTTAGCTTGTTAGTACACACCCATGTTAGCACACGCACTCCATGCTAGCTAGGTTCACGTCCAGCGTTCAGGACGCTGGACGACATGGATAAACACAATATTATGGTGGGTCCCACATGTATGTGGCCCACGCTTTATCAAGGTGGGTCCCTCATGAACGTGGCCCACCTAATGGGTCTACTAGCATTTCTCATCATCCATAAGGTAAGGTTCACATGACTTGGATGGTTTGGATAAGACATATATCAAGGTGGGGTCCATCCAAGTGGGTCACACATCACACAAAAATGAGAGAGAGAGAGAGAGAGAGAGAGAGAGAGAGAGAGAATCACCCACTTTAGATCTTGGACTTCTTCTTCCACCAATGTGATCTAGGGCTCCAAGGGAACAAGATTCAATGGTTGGGATTGATTTTGGAGGGTTGGATTTAGGGGTGGAGAGCTTGAAAAGGGTTAGAAATGGAGAGCTCTCATGGACGTGGGGAGCTTCCTCTTGTTAGGAAATAAGAAAGAAAGAGGGAGGGAGAAAGATGAGAGAGAGAGAGAGAAAGAGAGAGAGAGAGAGAGATGTGATGGTAATTAATGAGTTTGACTTATGGGGAAAAGGGGAGGGGTGGTTGCTTGTAAGGAGTTAAGGCCAGGGGTAGGGTAGGGTGATGTCACCCCTAGGGTGACATCATAGTAATTATGTTTCTAGGGAAGTACAACAACAGGGATAGGTGAGTCCCACAATCAAGCGATCAACGGCCTAGATAATGCACGGGCCGGATCTCATAATCTGAGCGTCGCATTGACGCACAAGATGCGTCGTCAGAACCGCGGTGACGGCGTGGTCGCAATGACATTGGTCTCGTTTTGAGTTGGCTCGGGTTTACAGGATGCGACTCAAGAGCGTGCGCCAATGCTATCTACGCGTCGCGGGTCGTCGAAATTTGACTGGGAGGACTGCGGAAGTTTATGGAATGGTACAGGCTACGACACGGGTCTTACAGACCACACCACATGAAAACAATAGTGATTGGATATCCACCATTAAAATCCTCATAAGGCCCACTGTACTATTTATTTGACATCCACTGTGTTGAGTAGGTCATACAGGCCCAGATGAAGGGAAAAAACAAAAATAAGTTTGATCCAAAACTTTTATGGCCTCCAAAATGTTTTTAATGGTCGACACTCATTCAACACTGTTTCCTGTAATGTGGTCCAATTGACATTGGGATATAACTCATTTTTGGTCTCGTATGGCAAAATGATCCATAAAAATTGATGGATGGCATGGATGAAACACATACATCATTGTGGGCCCCCCGGAGCACCGACCACCAGCCCCGTGGCTGGTGGTCGGTGCTCTGTGGGGTCTACGATGATGTATGTGTTTCTTCCATTCCGTTCATCCATTTTTAAAGATCATTGTAGGGCTTGATCCCAGAAATGAGAGGTATATAAATCTCAAGTGGACCACACCACATGAAAACAATAGTGATTGGATATCCACCTTTAAAATACTCCTAACGGCCACTGTACTGTTTATTTGACATCCAATGTGTTGAGTAGGTCATACAGGCCCAGATGAAGGGAAAAAACAAAAATAAGCTTGATCCAAAACTTTTATGGCCCCCAAAATGTTTTTAATGGTCGACGCTCATTCAACACTGTTTCCTGTAATGTGTCCAGTTGAGATTGGGATATAACTCATTTTTGGTCTCGTATGGTAAAATGATCCGTAAAAATTGATGTATGGCATGGATGAAACACATACATCATTGTGGGCCCCCCGGAGCATCGACCACCAGCCATTGGCTGGTGTCAGGGTGAGTAGCCAATCCGTTTCCAAGCCAGCCTCGTGGTTGGTGGTCGGTGCTCTGTGGGGTCTACCAAGATGTATGTGTTTCATCCATTCAGTTCATCCATTTTTAAAGGTCATTGTAGGGCTTCATCTCAGAAATGAGAGGTATATATATCTCAGGTGGACGACACCACATGAAAACAATAGTGATTGGATATCCGCCATTAAAATCCTCCTAAGGCCCACTGTACTGTTTATTTGACATCCAATGTGTTGAGTAGGTCATACAGGCTCAGATGAAGGGGAAAAAACAAAAATAAGCTTGATCTGGAACTTTTATTGCCCCCAAAACGTTTTTAATGGTCGACACTCATTCAACACTATTTCCTGTAATGTGGTCCAATTGAGATTGGGATATAATTCATTTTTGGTCTCGTATAGTAAAATGATCGGTAAAAATTGATGGAAGGCATGGATGAAACACATACATCATTGTGGGCACCCCGAGCACCGACCACCAGCCATGGGCTGGTGTCCGGGGAGTAGCCAATCCGTTTCCCTTGCAGCTATCGGAGGATTGTTGTTCGAAACCTCATCGTCAAAAAGTCCAAACGTACATGCGCGGAGGTTCGGTGGATCCCCGATCCCTGACTGTGGATCCCAAAATGATGTATGTACCTTACATCCGTGCCATCCATCCGATTTTTAAGTTATTTCACGGCACGAACCTGAAAAGAAGTAGACAGAAATATCAGGTGGACCACACCACAGGAAACAGTGGTGACTGATTGTCAAAAACTTTCTCGGGGGTTAAGAGCTTTGCATAAAGTCGATATTTTTGTGGTAACATAATCCGGGTTTTTTTGAACTTATAACAAGTTAGATGGAAAATAAACATTCGGGTGACCCAAGATGATTTTAATGGTGGGTATTCAATCGCCATTGTTTCCTGTGGTGTGGTTCACCTAATAATTTTATATACTTTATTTTTGGTATAGTGCCTATAATGAGCTGTAAAAGCAGATGGACGGCGTGGATTTAAGGAAAATACATCACTGTGGGCCTCAAAGTCGAGGGATCCACCCACCTGGTGGATCAGAGGATCCACCGAAGCCGCTCACAACATACATGCACCAACGTGGCACTTTCTGACGTAGGATTTGAATGTATATCAGACAGTTTCCTAACCACATACACATTGAAAACTTTTTGAGGGCCATGAAAGTCTTGAAGCAAGCTGATATTTGTATCTTACCTTCATCCACGTCTACATGACCTTATGAACAGATTGGATGAAAAGTAAACGTAACAGTAGGCCCTAGAAAGGTTTCAGCAGTGGGTGTCATTGGCAACGCTGCTTTCTCTTGTGTGGTCTATGTTAACTTGGATCTATCTTGATTTTTTTTTCATAAACTAAAATATATGAAAAAAATGAATGAACGGTGTGGATAAAAGCCATACCTCACGGTGGCCCCTCACAGCCCCCGTCTGTCCTGAGCCGGTTACAGGCGGGTGAAGTACCCACGGACCGTCGCATCTCGAAACCCTAAAAGCAAAAAGAACCAACATGCATGCACCAACATGATTCCTTCTGACGTAGGATTTGGATGTTCATCGCAGAGTTCCCCACCTGGGGAGGCCCCAGCCTCACCCAAGACGGTGCGACCCTTACCGTCGAGCCCTTTGCCGGATCATTTTAGGGCTGAGCCAAAAGCTGAATCAGATCCAATTTACCATAGTAAACACTTGTGATTGACAATTAATGGGCGGATCAAGCTGATATTTATTCATTTTTTCCCTTCATCCAGGTTTCTTGGGACGCAGTTTGGACACTAGCCAAGTGGCTAGTGGTCGGTGCTCTGTAGGCCCCACCATGATCTATGTGTTTTATCCACACCATCCATCCATTTTTACACATCATTTTAATGCTTTATCCCTTAAATGAGTCATATCAAAATCTTAGGTGGACCACACCATGGGAAAACAGTAGTGATTGAATGTCTACCATTAAAAACCTCCTAGGGCCCATTGTAATGTTTATTTGAAATCCAACCTGTAAATCAGGTCATACCGACCTAGATGAATGTAAAAACCCAATATCATCTTGATCCAAAACTTTTGTAGGCCCAATAAGTTTTTAATGGTGAGAATCCAATCAACACTGTGTGGCCCCTTGAGATTTTGATCTACCTCAGTTTTGGTTTCTTACCATAAAATTATCTGGAAAAATGGATGGACGGCATGGATGAGACACATACATCATGTTGGGACCCATAGAGCACCGACCACTAGCCATTGGCTGGTGTCAGGGTGAGTAGCCAATCGTTTTCCGGTTTCTTTACCTTAATAACAGGTTGGACAGAAAGTAAACATTATGTTAGCCCAGGAAGTTTTTAATGGCAGGTCATTCAATCACCACTGTTTCTTATAGTGTGGTCCACTTAAGATTTGGGTCTTCTTCATTTTTGGGTTTGTTCCCTAAAATGAAAACGGATGTGCGGCATGGATATAGAATACATACATCAAGGTGGCCCCCACGGTAAGGGCCACACTGTCTTGGGTGAGGCAGGGGCCGCACCTAATGCCCTCCCAACTACATGTGCCAACGTATGATTCAGACTGGCCCACTCATCCGGCGAGTGACACATACACATTGAATGTAGACTGTTGGTATTTGAGCCATCCGTGATTCACGGCCCCTTGATTCGCCGCTCCACTCAGCTACCAGAAGATTATATAATGATCAGGGTCAGTCAATGGGTCTGGATGGCTGGTGAAGTCGATCACTTCAACCTTGTCTTCTGTAAATAGATTGGTTGCTGCTTCTACTGCTAACTGCAAGTCTTTCTCCAGTAAGTATAGGTGATAAAAATTTCCATCTGCAATTCTTCTTTGAATATATGGACACAAATCCTTATGCCTTAAAGCACTCCAGCTCGGTTCTTTCTTAACGATGGAGAAGATGTAGTGCATTGCTGCAGCGTTTTGCAGCACAAGGAGCATGATTCCAGAGTCTGAGAAGGTCTCTCCATAAAATAAAATAAAATAAACCCCAATTTATTATTATTATTATTATTTTTATTTTTAACATGCTAATGTTGATAACTCCATCCCAACATGGCCTAATTCGTTAAAAAAAAATATATCTCATTATTTTCTTTGAGTGCTTTCGCAAATTCCTGCTAAAGTCGTACTTTTTTGGGATGGGGAAATAGCAGTTTGAAAGGGGTGGAACTTAATATTCGTCTTTTATAAATGAGAAAAGTGAGAAGATTAGGGTTTTTAGGTTTGCATGCGGACGATTGCATTCTTAATTTCTTTGACGATTTTTATTTTTGTGGATTAGGGTTTTGAAAGTAATGTCATTAGATTTGGGTTTGAATGGTTATAAAAATTTGGGTTTTCGATCCTTTTAAGACTAGGGTTCTGATACTAAATTGAGGCTGTTTGCAGATCCTTGTTCTGGGAGAGAGTATGTACGTGGTTTTCAGTTTGTAGAAGTGAGCCCAAGGTGAAACAACCGAGCTCGAGAGGTTTGGCTGGTGACCCCAACACCAGCTAGCTATCTGGTGTCAAACCTCTGTGGGCCCCTCAATGATGTATGTCTTTTATCCATGCCGTGCATCCATTTTTCCAGATCATTTTAGAGCATGTGCCCAAAAAATGAGGCAGATCTAAAACTCAGGTGGGCCACAACACAGGAAACAGTGGGGATTGAACACTTACCATTAAAATTTTTTTGGGCCACCCTTTTATCAAGCTCATATTTTTGTTTTCTCTTCATCCAAGCTTATGTGACCTAATCAAGAGGTTGGAAGGCAAATAAACATTACAGGGGGCCCTGGGAAGTTTTCAACGGTAAAAGTTCAATCACCACTGTTTCCTGTGGTGTGGTCCACCCGAGATTTACATCTACCTCATTTTTGGGCTCATGCCCTAAAATGAGCTAGGAAAATGTGTGGACGACGTGTAGGATAAAACATGGACATGATGGTGGGGCCCACAGAGGTTTGACATTAGCTAGCTGGCTATTCTGGGGTCACCAGCCAAACCGCGAGGGACGAGGATTTGGATCCATAAAATTAAAGAAGAACTGGAGATGCACGTAGACTTTTGTCACTATAATTACTGGAGAAAGACTTACAGTTAACAGTAGAAGCAGCAACCAAGCTATTGCCAGAAGAGAAGATTGAAGTGATCGACTTCGCCAACCATGTAAACTCGTCGAAGGACCCGGTCACTATGTAATCTTCTAGGAGCTGAGTGGCAAGGTGAGCCAAGGGGCCGTGAATGAATGCTGCAGTGGCTTAGATCGATCTTTGATCGATGTGGGGTACATTAGTTTCCTGAAGGTCAGCATGATCGGAGCCATCGAGCTTTTAGTGGTTTGTAAAGGAACGTTCAGCAAGATTCTAGATTATTACCTTGCACTTGGGCCTGCAGAGAGCCAGTTCAAGACGCCCCACCCTTTTTTTTTTTACACGCACACACACCCCACACACTCACGCTAGTGGAATTTCACCACCTATGGGCACTCGAACCCTTGACCGGGAGTTGAAACTCCCGAGAGTCTACCACCCGAGCAAGAGTAAGGACCCTTCAAGACGCCCCACTGCATGGGCGCTTCGAACACTCCTGTACGTGTTACATATATTGGAGGTAAGAGCTATTTCAGCATTGCATTTGATTGAATAAAGCCTTTTATATTTTGTTTCAAAATAAAAAAATAAAAATCGGTAGCAATCAAAGGTTGGCCCAGCATGATGGATGGTCTAGATCAATCATCAAAACTTCTCTATTATTATTGATATGGATAGTTCATTTGCCTGGTCATTCATAGAATTGATAAAATCATCTGATCAAAGTTACTTTTAAGAGAGATTAGAAATTGATGATGGAAAGTCCAGATCATGTATAAGAGAGATGGGTGATTCAAAGATGGGCCTACATGTAGAACTGTACACAAACTGAGTTAGCTCGATTGACTTGCTCGACTCAAAACTAGGTTCAGCCGAGCTGAGCTGATTTTTTGAGCTAGAAAAAATTTTGAGCCAAATTTGAGCTAGACGGATCTCAACTCAACTCGGCTCGGAACTTGACTCGGTTTGAAGCAATTTGACTCGGATCAAATTCACTTAATATAAATATTTTATTAATATCTTATATATTTAAATCAATTATATATATTAAAAATTCTAAAACCTAAACTCTAACTCTGCTCAAAAGATCAAGTTCAAGCTTGGCCTGAGTGGCTAACCAAGCTATGCCAAGCTAGCCAACCAGGCTCAAAAACCGAGCCAAGTCAAGTTCAAGCTGGGTAGCCTGCTAGCCTAGCCGAGACAAGCTGAGCCAAGCTCAACTCGACTCGGCTCGTGTATAGCTCTACCTTCTTTTTTTCTTCTTTTTTTTTTTTATTTTTTTTATTTTTTATTTTTTTTTCTTTGAAGAAAGGAGGAGACACACCTCCAAATTTATTAAAAACAGAGGCCAAAATTACAAACCTCCGGGCTGGCTCCAACAAAAAAGAAAGGAGCACCGCCTATCATAAATATATATAATGGTAAGATGCCTCTACGGTAAGATGATGGATAATGGAAAGATGCCTCTACGGTATAATAAATATATATAATCAATATCCTGGCTGCTAATTGAATAATTTGAATCATTCAATTAAAGTGATCTTTTTAGGATGGATAGACAATAAAAGGTGGACCCCACTTGAAGGATGGTCCAGATCATGGACAGGACCTCTTCTATGATAATTGTCCACTTGGTAACCATTGATCAGATGTGTAGGTTGTGGAGGTGGACCCCTTACTTTTTTCCCCCCTAGTCACATGTACCAAGGGCTGTGGAGTCTGCTATTTTGGGCTGCAAGCCGAGTGTTGGTAGCGTTTTTTTTTTTTTTTTTTTCCGCTTTACTTAGCCCTGTATCCAGCCCTTTGTCTCATAAGGGATCACCTTCGGTATGCTTCGGATTAGAGGTTGTATATAGTTTTTGTCGTGGCTCTGGGTTGTTTTGCTTCTTTTTTTTCCCCTTCTTTTGTTGATCATCGAATCTATTGGCGGAAGACGGGGTTGAAGTGATCGACTTCACCAGCCATGTAGACTCATTGATCGACTCTGGTCACTATGTAATCTTCCGGGAGCTGACTGCGCCAAGGCGAGCCTAGGGGTGCTGAACGAATGCTGCAGCAGTTGCTTGGATTGATCTTTCGTGGATGTGGGATACGATAATTCCCAGAAGGTCAGCATGATCAGGGCCCTCGAGCTTTGTGGGGTCCGCAAAGGAACGTTTGGCAAGATTCTAGATCATGGTAGAGACACCTTGCTCCATAGGTGCTGTGTTTTTCAGAATAAAAATAAATTCATCCTCCGTTGTGTACAAGAAACACTTATAATTTCTAACAATAGGCACTTCGATCAATGCTGTGTTACATAATAGTGTAATAACATGGTAGAGAGCTATTTCAGCACTGCATTTCTTGAATTAAACATTTTATATTTGGTTTTTTTTTTTAAAAAAAAAAGATTGGTGTGCAATCAAAGTTTGGCCCACCATGATGGACGGTCTAGATCAATCATCAATACTTGACTATTATAATTTGACATAATAGTCCATTTCCCTGGTCATTGATAGAATTGTTAGAATCATCTGATGAAGGTTTTTTTTAAGAGGGATTAGCAATTGACGGTGGAGAGTCCATATCATGTATAAGAGGGATGGTTGATTAAAAGGTGGGCCGACATGACCGGTAATGATTAGACGCCTCTAAGGTATAATAAATATGGATAATCAATTTCCTAGCCACTAATCAAATAATTTGAATCATCCAATTGAAGCGATCTTTTAGCATGGATGGACAATAAAAGGTGGACCCCACTTGAAGGACGGTCCAGATCATGGATAGTTCCTCTTCTATTATAACTACCAACTTCGTAACAATCGATGAGACGTGGAGGCTGTGGAGGTGGTCCCCGTTTCTTTTTTGGCTCCCTAGTCACATGTGCCCAAGGCTGTGGAGCTGCCGTTTTGGGCTGCAAGCTAAATATTGTCAGTGTTTTCTTCAGATTGCAGGGTTGTATGCAGTTTTTGTCTGGCTCTCGGTTGTTTTGTTCTTGATGTTTTTTTGAAAATGTTATTTAGTGGATTAATATGGTAGGTGAGGTCCATTGATTTTTTAGAGCTCATGTGAATGGTTATACATCTTTTTTATTCATATTAATAAAGTTATAGATGGTGAGTTCTCACCTTTCTTGAAAAAAAAAATAATAATAATAATGATTCGATGAGATGGTTAAGATTATTATATTAAAGTAATTTTTTGAGGGGTATCTAAAGGTCGTCTCCTAGTTGGGAACTTTCTTATGAACATCGAAATCATACGTCAGAAAGTGCCAAATCCTACATCAGAAAATGCCATGTTGGTGCATGTATGTTGGGTTCTAAGTGTCATGTTGGTGCATGTAAGTTGGGTTCTTTTTATTTTAGAGTTTCAAGATGGGTTTTTGGGAATAGCATGTAAGAATTCTATAAGGTGGGCATTATTGATCAATGGTCTAGATTGTCCTAAGGATTGAATAATGTGATCGGGTGCACCAATGAACCTGACTAAGTTGTAATGTTTCTAGAATTAGTGTAAGGGGTAGAATGATATAGCTGTAAGATAGAAACAATATCCAAGTAAGACTAGGATTATCCAATTCGTGTGGAGCCTTGGAGAGAGGAGTTTTGATGAGTTTCAAACTCCTCACCCCTCTGACTTATATTAACAAAGCCGGGTCCCCAATCCAACACCATCGACAAAAGCTTCAACCCCATTATAACTTTTCTAAGGGTGTAAGGAGAGGAAGACTTCAACATACCAAATACAGCAATGGCGTCCCAAATCCAACACCATCGACAGAAGCTTCAGCCCCATCACAGCTTCTCTAAGGGCCTGTTTGCTTTTTCAAAGCCCATGTAAATACACTAGTAATTATTGTGATTTACAGTGTTTGAAAATTCATAGGTATTTGTGCCATTGAAACTAGTTCAAAAGAGATAATTTTAATTTTTGAATGGTACAGTAATGTATTTGATATATCCGTTCCGTCCATCTATTTTACTACAATATTTTGAAGAATGAGACAAAAATTGAAGCAGATACAACACTCAGGTGGCCCACACCAAAAGAAACAGTGGCCCCACAAAGTTGTTAATGGTAAGTATTTGATTCCCTTTTTCGTATGGTGTGGTCCACTTGAGTTTTGGATATACCTCATTTTGTTTGCTCATACTATAAATTCAAATGGCATAATGGATGAACGGTGTCGATAAGCGAAATGCATCACAATGGACCCATATATATTTTGCGATGTTTTAGGTTCCGTGTCAAAAAAGCAAGCAGTCAAATCAGGTATGTTTTAAATACGCCGAAAAATAATTATTACTCTTTTACCTGGTATTTACCAGTGCACTAAAAAATCAAACAGGCCCTAAGGGTGTAAGAAGAGGAAGACTTCAGCATACCATATATATAGCAATGACGTCCCAATAAGGTAAGCTATTTGATTCTTTAGATCTCCATATCCAATGCATAGTTAGATTCTTTGACAATTCCGCATTATGATGTACCATAGCAATCCCCTCGAAAGGTGAGATAACCATGACTAAGAATCACATTCACAGGGTCATTTCGGACGTGGATTGCCTGCTAACGCTGCCAGTAGCGAGGTGGCTACTGAACACTGCCCTGTGGACCCCACCTTGATATATGTTTTTAATACACATTGTCCATCTATTTTTCGAGATCATTTTAAGGGCATGAACCCAAAAATGAGACACAACCATATCTCAAGTGGACCACGCTATAAGAAAACAGTGGTGATTGAACACCCACCGTTAAAAACTTCTTAGGGTCCACTGTAATGTTTATTTTCCATCTAACATGTTGATTAGGTCACAAAGACATGGATGAAGGGTTTAAACAAACATCAGCTTGATCCAAAACTTCGGTAGCCCCTAAAAGGTTTTTTACGGTGGGTGTTTAATCCCCACTGTGTGGTCGACTTAAGCCCTTAAACTGCCTCATTGTTTGGTCCCGTACCCTAAAATGATATGGAAAAACGAATGGACAGTGTGGATAGAACCCATGCATCAAAGTAGCCACTATCCCTTCCAAGCTAGAGACCCCGGTGGTACCCAATCTGCGTCCAGGATACCTGACCGCTCATTCATGGCCCCCGCACTGATTCAGCTCTGACAACTTAATCATAGAATGTTTAGGGATGGTCTCATCCGATAGAAACCAATGTTCAGTTGGAATTAGATAACTAATTATGGTGCGCTCCCTGTGGTAAGGCTCTTCACAGTCTCAAGGAGGTAGGTGCCACCACAGCTTATGCTGGTACCAGGCTGTTGTGGGGTCACACGATGTATGAACAACATACATTAACGCCAATCTTAGCCATCCAAATAGTGGGCCTGTTGTTTTTGAAGTATAGCTAAAAAATCTCATTGATTGGACTATCATGCGTTGAACATTTACCTTTCAATAATTAATTTGCAACCATTAATTTATTGTCATAAATTGGATGGAAGAAATTAATTAAAGACTTGGATTGCCTGCTGATGTTGTCAATAGCCGGTAGTCACTGGACGGTGCTTTGTGGGCCCCACCATGATGTACGTGTTTTATTGAAGTTGTCCATCATTTTTTTCATCATTTTAGGGCATCAGCCCAAAAATGAGGCAGATCCAAATTTCATGTAGAGTACGTCACAATAAATAGTGGTGATTGAATGCCCACCATTAAAAACTTTTGGGTGGCCACAAAAGTTTTTGAAGAAGCTGACATTAGTTTTTACCCTTCATTTGGATCTTTGTGAGCTAATCAACAATTGGGATGGCAAACAAACATTACAGTGGGCCTTAAGAAGTTTTGAACGGTGGATGTTCAATCACCATTGTTTCCTTGTGGGGTGTGGTCTCTTTGAAATTTGGGTTTCCTTGTGGGGTGTGGTCTCTTTGAGATTTGGATCGGTCTCATTTTTAGGCTCATCTTGAAAAACAAATCAACAGTGTGTATAAAACACATTATGGTTGCGCTCACGTGACACTCTCCAATAGACACCTCGCTGTTGCCGGCATCAGTAGACAATCCACGTCAGAAATCGTGAAGAATGTGATTCTTAGGTTATCTCACCTTTCTAGAGGATTGCTATGCGCAGAAACCCCAACTTAACTCTAAAAGCTAAAGATCCTAACATAAATGCACCGGCATGACACTTAGAACCCACAAACATGCACCAACGTACAGGACACTTTCTGACGTAGGGTTTGGATGCTCATCAGTGGGTTCCCAACTGGGAAACGGATTGGCTACTCCCCTTGCCACTACCCCGGCGGCTGGTGGTCGGTGCTATGTGGACCCACCATGATGTATGTTTTTCATCTGTTCCGTTCATCCATATTTACATATCATTTTAAGTCTTGAGCCCAAAAATGAGAGGGATATTAATCTCAAGTGGACCACACCTCATGAAAACAATAGTGATTGGATATCCACCATTGAAATCTTCCTAAGGTCCACTGTAATGTTTACTTTACATCCAATCTGTTGATTAGGTCATAAAGACACAAATAAAGGGAAAAAGAAAAAAAAAAAAAAACAAAGATCAGATTGATGCAAAACTTTTATAGCCCCCAAAAAGTTTTTAATGGTCTACGTTCATTTAACACTCTCTGTTTTCAGTAATGTGGTCAACTTGGGATTGGGATATATCTCATTTTTCGTCTCATACTATAAAATGATTTAGAAAAGTATATGGACGTCATGAAACAAATACATCATGGTGGGCCCACAGAGCACCGACCACCAGCCAGGCAAGGGAGTAGCCATTCCGTTTCCTCCCCAACTAGGGAGCGGATTAGGAGTAGCCCAGGAGTGCGGCCGTTAGTGTGGGGCTTGCCGCATCCATTTTTCCAAATCTTAAAATGAAGCAAATCCAATTCTCAGGTTAACCATGTCATGGGAAATAGTGGTGACGATAATTGATAGACGCGAAAGTTTTGGATGAAGCTTATATTCGATGTTTTCCTATCATCCTTTTTCTTTTTTCTTCATCCATATATATGTCATGACCTCATCAATGCGATTAGATAAAAAGCAAACTTTACCATGGGCCCCGGAAAGTTTTTAATGTTAGGGCGTGTAATCACCACTGTTTCCTATATGGTATGGTCAAGCTCAGATATGGGTCTTCTTCACTTTTGGGTTCATGCCCTGAAATGACCTGGAAAAACAAATGGACGGTGTGGATATAAAATACATCCATCAAGGTGGGCTCCACAGTAAGGGCCGCACAATCTTGGTTGAGGTCAGGGCCGCACCTACTCTCCGCTTCCAACCACATATGCCAACATATGAATCACGCTGGCCTACTCATCCGGTGAGTGACAGATGCACATTGAATGTAGACCGTTGGCATTTGAGCCATCCGTGAATCACGGCCCCTTGGCTCGCCGTGCCACTCGGCTCCCAGAAGATTATATAGTGATCAGGTTCGGTCGATGAGTCTGCATGGCTGGTGAAGTCGATCACTTCAACCTTGTCTTCTGCCAATAGCTTGGTTGCTGCTTCTACTGCTAACTGCAAGTCTTTCTCCAGCCAGTATAGGTGATAAAAATCTCCATCTGCAATTCTTCTTTGAATATATGAACCTAAATCCTTATGCCTTAACGATGGAGGGATGAGGTGCTCGTCAAGTATCTTGATTCCAGAGTCTGAGGAGGTATCTTCATCAAAAAAAACCCTAATTCTTTTTTTTTTTTTTATTCTTTTTTTTTTTTCTAGTTTTTTAATCCGCTAATGTTGATAACTCCACCCCGATCATGGCCTAATCCGTTCAAAAATATCATTATTTTCTTTGAGGGCTTCTGCAAATTCCTGCTACGAACAAGTGTCCTTTTTGGGATGGAAGTAGCAGTTTGAAGGGGGTGGAACTCGATCTCCCTCTTTCATAAATGAGAAAAAAGAGAAGATTAGGGTTTTCATTCTTTCCATTGGGCCGACTGCTTTCTTAGATTTTTTTATTTTTTTTATTTTTATTTTTTTGTGTGTGTGTGTGTGTGTGTGTGCGCATTATGATTTTGAAAGTAATGTCATTAGATTTGGGTTAGATTTTATAAATGGTTTTATTTTGTTTTAGCATGGTAGATTTTATAAATGGTTTTATTTTGTTTTAGCATGGTTTGGTTGATTTAGATTACGATTGGATGAAGCGGGATTTGGGTCTTGTAGTGGGTTTGTTTGGACATAAAAACTTGGGTTTTCGTTTAAAGATTAGGGTTCTGATAGTTAATTGAGGCTGTTTGCAGATCCTTGCTCTGGAAGAGAGCATGTACGTGGTTTTCGGACGGGGTTTGGCTGGTGACCCCAGCACTAGCCAGCTAGCTGATGTCAAAGCTCTGTGGGCCCCAACATGATGTATGTGTTTAATCCATGCCATGTATCCATTTTTTCAGATCAATTTAGTAATTAAATCCAAAAGTGAGGCAGATCCAAAGCTCTTCTGGACTACACCATAGGAAACAGTGGGATTGAACTCTTACCGTTGAAAGCTTCTTCGGAGCCACATAAGTTTTAGATCAAGCTGATATTCGTGTTTTCGTTTCATCCAGTTCTGTGTGACCTTATGAACAGCTTGGATGACAAATAAACATCACTGTGGGCCCTACGATGGTTTCAACATGGATGTCATTGTCCCCCCTGTTTTCATTGGTGTGGTCTACTTGAGCTTTGGATTTGCATCAGTTTTTGGTTCATTAACTAAAATGAACTGGAAAAATGGATGGACGGCGTGGATAAAACACCTACATCATCTTGGGGCCCACAAAGCTTTGACACCACTTAGCTGGTTGGTGTTGGGGTCACTAGACAAACCGCGTCCGTGGTTTTCAGTTTATATAACTGGGGCCCGAGGGGAAAGTTGAGGTGGAGACTCTTCGTTTGATTCTCGATGAAAATGGTGAAGAAGAATCCCTACGGAAATAGGGCCTCAATGGAAGAACCAGGGTGGAGAGCTCCAGGCATGAGGATTTGGATCCATATATTCAAAGAAGAATTGGAGATAGAGACTTTTGTCGCCTACACTTGCTGGAGAAAGACTAGCAGTTAGCAGTAGAAGCAGCAACCAAGCTATTGCCAGTGGAGAAGCTTGAAGTGATCGACTTCGCCAGCCATGTAGACTCATCGACGGACCCGGACACCATGTAATCTTCTGGGAGATGAGTGGCGAGGCGAGCCAAGGGGCCTTGAATGAATGCTGCAGTTGCTTGGACCGATCTTTCGTTGATGCGGGGCACGTTAGTTCCCGGAAGTTCAGCGTGATTAATTGGAGCCAGTGAGCTTCATGTGGTCTGCAAAGGAACGTTCTGCAAGATTCTAGATCATTACCTTGCACTTCGAGCTGCAGCAAGGCAGTTCAAGATGCCCCGCTGCATGGGCTGCAAGTTGAGTGTTGGCAGCGTTTCATTGGCTTTACTTAGCCCTGTATCCAGCCCTATGTCTCAGCAGGGATCGCGTTCGGAGCGCTTCAGATTGGAGGTTGTATGTAGTTTTTGTCTTGGCTCTGATTTATTTATTTATTTTATTTTATTTTTTTTAATGTCATTTTTGGGATTTATTCTTTGGCTGCAAGGTAAGGCGTGGTGTTTGTTGGAGCCCAACCAAATAATTATATACTCTTTTTTATTCATATCAACAAAGTTATAGGTAGCGAGCTCTGGTCTTTCTAAGCAAAAGAACATTAATAATATGGTTAAAATCATCATATTGGAGTAGTTTTTGGTGGGGCAATCAGAGGTCAGTCCAACATGATCCATGGTGATCAAGATCAATGATGGAACATTTCTATATGTATTTGAGCCAGAATGGGTCAAGACTATTGTTGTTAATCAAATTTGGTTGGTCTTGCCTCACCTCCTATAAGTTTTTGGGTACCTGCAATTCAATGGAAAACATGGAGACACTAGTGGCGCCAGTTGTGGCCGAGAACCCTCTGATACCTAAGTCAGGTATATGGACTCACAACAGGCATAGTAAAATTGATATAGTTATGCATACCTTTTTCTCATGGCAGATGGTGTATTTATAGGCATTCATATACGGTCTGCGTATCTAAGTGGATTCACTAAATACGTTGAAGGGGCCTGAATTGGAGTCGGAATCTAATTTTGAGAATATCTCCAATTTAGCCTTGTTCGAAGTGTGTTCACTCCTCAAGTATAGGGTTTTGATGTAGTAATAAACTCGGTAAGACTGAGGTCGAATCCACAGGGACTGAACCTTGTATATAATCTGAAAATAACTCGAACTAGAATTAGAACTAGGATAAGATGAAATCTAAATCAAGTAAAAAGAAGAGAATAATTGTGAATTTTTTTAACTAAAACTCGTGAAATTCAGAGGTAGGGAACTATGATGGCAAGGATCCACTTGTAGCAATCAGGGAGATTTACGCTTGATTCAAGAATACAACTGGACTTAGAGTCCCATCTTCATCCAGTTGGAAGATATTACATTAAAAATCGAATACAAATTTCCTTTTGATCTAGTTTTCAAGAGATGACAAGGGTGTGAATTCGGCTTAATTCCATCACAAAATCATGCCTATGAGACAAAGCAAACAACAGAAGTTAACCAATCCACAATCAATCCAAGGAAATTACGAATATTAGGAAGGGTTCCGTCATCCAACCATGCCTTGGAGATGATGGTAAACAATAGGTTTCCGAAAGTCATAATCCTTAAAATGCTATGAACATGCTCAAAGCTATCGCAGATCCACTGTAATTTAAGTCACAACAAATCATTAAAAACTAAAAGCATATCTTATAATCAACGAGAGTTCAACACATGAATCAAAGCCTTAAAAACCAACCCATCACGCTACAAGCTTTGCCTCTTAGCCCTAACTAAGAGGTTCAGCTTGACATGATTAGGCTAATTCTCTTAAATATCATAAATTTAAAAAATAAAAATAAAAAATAAATAAATAAAAAATAAAATAAAAAAAAATAAAAAAAAGAGGAAAGCAAACTCTATCTCGTTCTCTTGTGCACTAGACATCCTAGCTTCCAAAGATCCCCTTTCTCCTCCGTTTTTCTCCTCTTTATAGGATTGATGACCGTAGGTTTGGTGGAGTCAAAGAACTGACTTTTCTTATACCCATTGCAATTTGCAAAAAAAAAAAAAAAAAAAAAAAAAAAAAACGAATTGTGCAATCTTTGTTTTACGCAGCAAAAACGCACAAACATCTTGTGTTGGAACTGAATCTGAGACGAAGGGTCGTCCATTTCGTGGATTCCGATCTCACAGGTACGGTCGAAATCGTCATCTTCTCAACTTGGACGGTCTGGATCATCATTTTGATCCCTCATTTGGTGGCCCATCACGCCGGATCGGGCGGTTTCCTCGGACGCGCGTAGTCTGTGCAATTCCTCTTACGCTGATGAGTGGTGGGGCACATGATCAATGTCAAAGGAAACATCCACTTCGTCCATTGGATGCACATCGAAAAACTAGTTGGAAATGGCTAGTTTCGGATTGGATTTAGTGTGGCCTATTGATTTTATCATTGCACCATCTATCTTCCGTTTGAACGATCAAAATCAAATCCTCGTTGTTTCCTGGAATTATTCCACCTAGGCCGTGGTAAGTGGGCCTGTGGACTTCCAATGGACGGTTCGGATCAGACCATTGTGGTAAAATGATGGCCCACAAGGACCCAACCGCAACCTCTGTTCGCAGGCTGTGCGTTGCGAGTGGAAAGAAAAAAAAGAAAGAAACTTGGTTTCTGGTGCACAGCAAGTGTGCGTGCGCAGTGAGCACACCACTCAAGGTGGGGTCCATTTGATGTATATAAGAAATCCACACTGTCCATTTTGTTTCCCTTCTAATATAAGGTGATGAGACCAAAATTGAAGCGTATCCAAAGATCAGGTGGGCCCTAGATCAGAGATTTGGTGGTTGATCTGACCGTTGGGCCACTTTCACAGGAATCTAATGGATGAAATTTTACTTGTATAGTTAATCTATGGTCCTTAGGCCATATATGAAGTTTCGAGCTGAACGAATGGTGGAAATCCTGTGATCTTGCATTCTGGACGAATTTTAAGCCCATTTAACGTGAGTGGCGTGATTTTCTCGTATCCCTGGTGTGTAAATTCTTCGATCTTGGCCCCTAGGGTCCGTCCCTTGCCTTGGTGACTTCAGAGCATTAAATCCATGCTTTTAGCATCGTTTTTTAGTCCACGCTCCTAAATACATCTTGCAACATAAATACGATTAAAATAAGCCATGAAACAGTATCATGTTCGTAAAATCAGGTAATAATACAGTTTAATATGCAATATTTGATCCTCAACACAATCCCCAACCAGCATTTTGTTAGTCCTGAGCAAAGTAAGAGAAAAATAAGTTAAGAATTACAGGACAATTTCTATGAACTCGAGTGATTTTTGAAAAATAATTCAAATATTAGAATTCTAAGATTCATGAATGTAGGGCATTACTTTCTCCTAGACTCAAGCACACGATAAACTTCATAGTCAAGTTCAAACTTTTTATCCATCGATTAGACGAATTCTAAACATTGAGTTCCATGGGTGTACGGTGTAATCTTGGCGTATCAATATGAAGATTCACTTCTCTATTTCATGATATCATTGGTAACCAATAAAAGAATTCATGATAACCAATACCTAAATCAAAACTTGCCTCTCAGATCATCTTTTCATTCTACTAACCTTTGATTTTTCCATTAAAATTAATGCCAATGAGGGAAATCAAGTCCTCACATATAGGGAGCAAACTTACGGTGAAGACCATTCGCCCAACTCTTTTCAAATGTCAACCTTGGGGAATCGAACCTTCACCTATAGGGAGCAAACCTATGGTGAAGACTATTCACCCAACTCTTTCCGTGATAGTCAAATTTCTCAGGCTGGTTCTTTTCATGCTTAGTGATCACCAAGTTAATCCTTCAATATCGAACTGAAACCTCAATGTGTAAGCGAGATGTGACATGTGAAATCATGATTCAATCAATGTTTAAAAATTCTAATCATGGATTAACAATTCAAACTGAACTGTGAAATCTAATAGCTAACTGAATCCAAGAGTCATAAATCCAACATTACGTATCTTATACTTATCAAATCGCGACTATCTTTCAAAATCACTTCGAATGTACCGGAAAGTCCAGAAAATTTTAAAAAAGTTCCACAAATTTTGCTTAAGACTAAGAAAGCACTGATTAGGTAACCTAATCTCTCACTCCCAACCTAAAATCTACATTGTCCTCAATGTGAAAGATATGAGCATGCAATGCACATGATACAATGAAATTGAAAGAGAAGTGATGGGAAGATAGTACCTAACGAGGAGATTAAACAACTTCTTTCAAAGAGATCTCAGCTTGAAAGTGAGTCAGCACAAGAGTGAAACCAACGAAAGCAACCTATCCTAAAATAACTTAGAAAGCAAACTAACCTAACGGCATAAAGCCGACTACCCTAGTCCTATGAAAGTAACAAATTCTAACCCTCAACTGTGAAAGCACGAGAAATCTACTCAGTCATGCATCCAAGTTCTTCCTTCGGTCAGTATCTTGGTAAATTTCTCAGAAGGTTTCCCAACAAGATCATCCAGAAGTCCTTTTTACAATAGGCTTGGATGTTATGGAGCATGAATGTCCAGAGAAATTTATGGACCTCAGCATAAATTTTTCTTTTAATCTTCTGAAGTGTCCAAAGTATATATAATTCACCTGTGGCAGAAAAATTTTCGAAGTTAGTACACTATGATGAATCAGAGACTGCAAGTAGATGAAATTCAGAAAAAATCGTAGTAGGTGGTGTAGTCTCAACACACGCCGAAGTTTCAATATTCGGTTCAATTCTCAGCTCCTCCTCCTTTAATGGTAAACATTCAGGATCTGGGGGAGGAGGTACTTCAGAATAAGGGTTCTCTCGATCTGTGACAACTACCGAGGTATTATCTTGCGAGACATCAACTATTTCTTGTATCATGAGATCGTTTGAATCTACAAACTGTGCCAAGCAATCATCCAAAGAGTCGAAACATTCAGTTGAAAGGAGTTCATTCATCCTATTGAGATCTATGATGATATATCCAATAACTCCTTTATCTTTTTCGAGAGTAGAAATGAGCATACTCTCTTATTTGTTCTCAAGGTGGGATGAAATCACCACTGGGTATGTCTCTTCTTGACCTAAATAGGCATATTCCAAATCAGAGGGTAAAGGTTTTAGGTCAAGCTTTGGTGCTTTGAAGTTAGACGGTAGAGACACTGCATCGGGTTGGGACAACTCTTCAAATTGTGGCCTCCACCGGTTAACCTCAAGTACCGGCGCAGTATCAAACATGACACCCATCTCCCTAATCATGTCATTATTAAAATTACAGGAGTGGGCCAGGCACGTCTCTAGAAGATCAGAAGATAAGGTCAATGGTGTCCTATCTTCCACAAAAGAGTCAATCGTATTAATGTCGTGGAAATCGTCATCATCCTCTAACCGTATGCCTGTGTTGAAAAAGATATTCATTTCTAATGTCATATTCTCGAAAGACATACTCATGACACCATTCCTACAATTAATAATTGCGTTTGAGGTGGCAAGGAATGAGCGACCAAGAATAACAGAAATATGAGTACTCATGTTACTGATGAGTTCGGTATCCAGGACAATAAAATCTACAGGGTAGTAAAATCTATCAACCTGGACCAACACGTCCTCAATTATCCCTCTCGATATGCAAACAAAGTGATCAGCAAGTTAGAGTGTGGTTAAGGTGGGTTTTAGTTCACCCAATTCTAACTGTTTATACACCGAGTAGGGAATGAGATTGATGCTCGTTCCTAAGTTAAGAAGTGCGTGCTCAATTCGGTAGTTCCCGATTACACAAGATACGATTGGACTACCCGGATCTTTGAATTTCTACGGCACATCTTGCTTTAGGATAGCACTCATTTTCTTAGTCAAGAAGATTTTCTTTTGAATATTTTGTTGTCTTTTGGTCGTGCACAAGTCTTTCAGGAATTTAGCATATGAAGGTATTTATTTCATGGCATCAAGTAGAGGAATGTTGACCTTCACTTGTTTCAACACCTCTAGAATATCCTGAGAGTTATAGAGAGGTTTTGGTGCAACCAACCGTTAAAGACATGGAGCAACTGGCTTCCTTTGAGGTTCCGGTTCTAATTCTTGTGGAGCATGGTTAAATCCATCATCGTTGCTACTTCCGGGTCCTTAGGCTTTTCAGCCCTAACTGGAATAGTTTTGTTAATAGTCTTCCTACTCCTACGAGTAGTGATGGATTTAGCTTGCTCCATCTAATTTGAAGAGTTGGGGTTACTTATTTCATATTGCGGTTTGGGATTAGGGAGAGGTTGAGTAGGAAGCATCCCCTTTCCTCCAATTGCTAAGTGTGACTCTATCCTTTGAATGGACAACGCAAGCGTTCCTAATGCTGATTGGATATCATGGAACGTTTTTGCCGAATTCTGATTAAGTAGCTCTTGTTCTCGAATATGTTTTTGAATCAGATCCTCTTGAGGTTTCTCTTAAATTGGATTTTGATTGAAGAAACCTTGAGGGGTATCAATTTAGCCATTCCTCCAACTAAAGTTTGGATGATTTCTCCAACTAGAATTGTACATATTAGAGGTGGGTCCATTGAAAGGTCTCTGGTAATTATTTATGGCATTGGATTGCTTAGTCAGTTCCTCTTGAAAGGCAGATATAGTTGGACAATTTTCAGTTGTGTGACTGTTACAACCACAAATACCGCAAACAACTTCCTTACCTTTATCCTTCTTTGATTCTATGTCCTCAAATTTCCTTATGAGATTAGCCACTTTAGAATCCACAGGGACTGAACCTTGTGATTGTGATATAGTAATAAACTTGGTAAGACCGATGTCGAATCTACAGGGACTAAACCTTGTACGTAATCTGAAAATAACTTGAATTAAAACTAGGATAATATGAAATCTAAATCAAGTAAAAGGAAATAATTGTGAATTTATTTAACTAAAACTCGTGAAATTCAGAGGTAGGGAACTAGGGTGGCAAGGATCCACTTGGGGCAATCAGGGAGATCTACGCTTGATTTAAGAACACAACTGGACTTAGAGTCCCATCTTCATCTAGTTGGAAGATATTATATTAAAAATCAAATACGAACTTCCTTTTGATCTAGTTTTCAAGAGATGAGAAGGGTGTGAATTCGGCTTAATTCCATCACAAAACCATGCCCATGAGACAAAGTAAACAACAGAAGTTAACCAATCCACAATCAATCCAAGGGAATTACGAACATTACGAAGGGTTCCGTCATCCAACCATGCCCAGGAGACGATGGTGAACAACAGGGTTCCCAAAGTCATAATCCCTATAATGTTAAGAACATGCTCAAAGCTATTGCAGATCCATTGTAATTTAAGTCACATCAAACTATTAAAAACTGAAAGCATATTTTATAATCAAACTTAAATAAAGGAGAGTTCAACACCTGAATCAAAGCCTTAGAAACCAACCCATCACGCTGCAAGCTTTGCCTCTTAGCCCTAGCTAAGAGGTTCAGCTTGACATGGTTAGGCTAATTCTCTTAAACATCATTAAAAATAAAAAATAATAAAATAATAATAATAAAAGAGGCAAGAAAACTCCAACTATCTCACTCTCTTGTGCACCAGACGTCCCAGCTTCCAAAGATCCCCTTTCTCCTCCGTTTTTCTCCTCTTTATAGGATTGATGACCGTAGGTTTGTTGGAGTCAGAGAACTGACTTTTCTTACGCATTGCAATTTGAAAAAAAAAAAAAGGGGGACTGTGCAATCTCTGTTTTACGCAACAAAAACTCACAAACATCTTGCGTTTGAACTGAATCCGAGACGAAGGGTCGTCCATTCCGCGAATTCCGATCTCACAGGTACGGTCTAAATCATCATCTTCTCAACTTGGATGGTCTGGAACCTCAGTTTGATCCCTTGTTTGGTGGCCCATCATGCCGGATCGGGCGGTTTCCTCAGACGCGCGTAGTCTGCACAATTCCTCTTACGCTGATGAGTGGTGGGGCACATGATCAATGTCGAAGGAAAAATCCACTCCGTCCATTGGATGCACATCGAAAAACCAGTTGGAAATGGCTAGTTTCGGATTAGATTTGGTGTGGCCTGTTGATTTTATCATTGCACCATCTTTCTTCCATTTGAATGGCCGAAATCAAATCCTCATTGTTTCCTGGAATTATTCCACCTAGACCTTGGTAAGTGGGCCTTTTAGCTTCCAATGGACAGTTCGGATCAAACTGTTGAGGTAAGGTGGTGGCCCACAAGGACCCAACCGCAACCTCTGTTCGCAGGCTGTGCGTTGCGAGTGGAAAGAAAAAAAAGTTTTTAAAGAAACTTGGTTTCTGGTGCACAGCGAGTGTGCGTGTGCATACCACTCAAGGTGGGGTCCATTTTGATGTATATGATAAATTCACACCATCCATCTTGTTTCACTTCTAATATAAGGGGTTGAGACCAAAATTAAGGCATATCCAAAGATCAGGTGGGCCCCAGATCAGAGATTTGGTGGCTGATCTGACCGTTGGACCACTTTCACAGGGATCCAATAGCTGAAATTTGACATGTACGGTTAATTTATGGTCTTCAGTTTATATATGAAGTTTTGAGATGAATGGATGGTGAGAATCCTGTGATCTTTCATTCTGGACAAATTTCAGGCCCGTTTAACGTGAGTGGCATGATTTTCTTGGATCCCTGGCATTTAAATTCTTCTATCTCAGCCCCCTAGGGTCCTTCCCTTTCCTTGGTGACTTTAGAGCGTTAAATCCATGCTTTTAGCATCTTTTTTCAGTCCACACTCCTAAATACACCTTGTAACATAAACATGATTAAAATAAGCTGTTAAACAATATCATGTTCATAAAATCAAGTAATAACTAGGGTCTAATATGTAATATTCGACCCTCAACAACGTGATCCTCAGCTATAACCTCATTGGACCGATCTTATCTTTACACGTCACAAGATTCTCTCTAAATATTCTTATTCCGAGGTCGACGCCAGTATTCGAGGTTGATGTTGGTATCCGAGGTTGATGTCGGTATCCGAGGTCAAGGTTGGTATCAAAAGTTGAGGTCGGTATCTAAGGTCGAGGTTAGCCTTCAACCTTGAGGTCGGCATATAAAGTTGAGATGGTAGGTCTGCTGCCGAGATCTGTAGTTGACATATATAGGTTTGCTAATAAGTTTTATCCCAAGTATTTCAGCTTGGACATTGACTCTCTCTGCTTAGCTCATCTTCCTTAATCCTTAAGTTTTTCGGAGAGTTTACTTGAATATTCTAGTGCCTTCGTGCCTCATGCATTAGGTTAGTTCGATTTTACCCATAACACTAGCCCCCTACTTCTGAGCCTCATATTCATGAGTCCGAGAATTAATTTTGAACTAATGTATGAGCAGGAAGTTTTGTTTTGTTGTGTTTTTTTTTTTTTTTTGCTAACTTGAGAAGGTCAGCTCGCCTTATGGATATCCCTCAATTTTGTCGTCTGGTGGTTAATGCGGGAATTGGAAAGAGACGGCACATGTTGCTGTGATTGAGGAGGATATTATGATAGGGGCTCCGTACGAGGGGGTGTGCATGGAGTGGGCGAGCATTGTTTCTCCTCTGGGTGACTTATAAGCAAACATCAATCACTATTGCATTAATATTAGCTGAGAGCGAACCCCAAGCTGCCACGTGGAGGAGATTATGTGTCGAGGCGTCTTGTCACGTGTCGTTATTTTATGCCCTTCCTCCAAGATTCTTATAAATAAGTGTTATCCTCATTCTTTCGCTCACTGGTTCCTGTGAAGTCCGAGTTATGCCGACCTCTCACTTTTCCTTCTTTTTCTTCTTCTGCCGAGTGACTCATCCGGTCACTTAGACTTTTTTCAGTACGTTTTCTTACCGCGTTCTCCTTCCTTCCTCTGTTTTCTTCCCATTCTTATCTTTTTTTTTTCTTTTGTTGCGATGTCATCAGAGGACTTGAGGGGGATTTATGTGTCAGGGGCCTTCCACGAGGAGTCCATCCATGATAACGTGGACTCCCGGATAAATGCGTTGTCGAGCGAGCCATCTTTGGTGATGGCAACTCAGGAGGAGTAGGTTACATCGCCCCAAGCAGAGGTAGTCTCTGCGTCTTCTCAAGGACCATCTTTGGAGGTGGGTCCCTTCGGTTCAAGGCTCAGGAAAGGGGATTTACTTTCGCTTCGGTCGGAGTTTCACATTCCTAACTCGATGGGGTTATGGCTTCCCGAGGTTGGAAACTCCCAGGCAATCCTCCCGAGGGGGAGGTGGCCATCTATTTTGCTTTCTTTTCTTGCGGCTTGTGGCTACCCTTCCGGCTTGTTGTGAGAGAGGTAGTACACCGCCTTAGGGAGATCCTTCAATCGATAGATGCTCCTATTACACCCGTAGTCTCTGAAGGCCCAAAACTAGGTAGCATTTACTTTGATAATTTAAGTATTGTATACATCATTAATTTGAACTTTTGTGGGAATTGCCCTAATAATGAACTTGCAAAATAGATTTGTTTATCATATAGTGATTTGTTGTTTCTAACCTTGGTTTTTCAATGAAATTAATTTAAGCACTTCGAGGTCATTTGACATCTCCATTAATAAGAGCTTATTTTCTTATTATGAAAAAATAGGCTCTTATTTTTAAAATAGACTATTCGGTAGAATTCTAATCTTATGACTTAACTTTTTATAAACTAGTAAAAAAGCTTTTAAATCATAAATAAGGGAGAGATCACCTTTTTTTTTTAATTTTTTTTAATTTTTTTTAAGAGTTTATTTAGCTTAAGCAGATAGACACGTTGGGCTAATTTTGGAATAACTTTGCTCTTAAACTTTTTAGGTAATTTCCATCTTGCCTTCTTTTCCTCTTTACAATCTCTCTAGGGTAGGTCGACATAATAAATGACCCATATTAAAGATGGGGCTAGCATGATGAATGGTCCACATCAAGGGGGGGCCACATAATGCATGGTCACATCAAAGGTGGGCATGACATGATGGATGATCCACATCAAGCATGCCCCACTTGATGGATGGTCATGGTCCACATCAATGGTAGGACCCACATGATAGATGGTGGACATTAAAGGTTGGACCACATGATGGAAGGTTGTCATCAAAGGTAGGCCCATATGATGAACTACCCATATTAAAGGTTGGACCCCACATGATGAATGGTCCATATCACGGTTGGCCCCATAATGCATGGTTCATAAGAAAGGTGGGTCCACATGATGGATGGCCCACATCAAAATGTGGCCTTGCATGATGGACTATCCATATGGATGTGGTTTGGCTGCTGACTCTGCCAATAGCTAGTGGCTACTCGGTGGTGCTCTATGGGCCCTATCATGATGTATGTGTTTCATCCACCATCCATTTTTTTAGATTATTTTATGGCATGAGCCTAACAATGAGGTTGATATAAATCTCAAGTGGACCACATCATAAGAAATAATGTGGATTAATTGAACATCCACCATTAAAATTTTCATAGGGGCTACAAAAGTTTTGGATTAAGCTGATATTTGTTTTTTCCCTTCAAGTCTGTATGACTCGGTTGACAGGTTGGATGTCAAATAAATATTACAATGGGCCTTAGGAGGTTTTTAATGGTAGACATTCAATCACTGCTGTTTTCCTATGGTGTGGTCCACCTAAGATTTAGATCCGCCTCTATTTTTTTTTGAGATCAGCCCTAAAATGATATGAAAAAATGGATAGACGACGCGGATAAAACACATACATCATGGTGGGGCCCACAAAGCACCAACTGGTAGCCGCTGGCTATTGGTAGGGTCACTAGCCAAACCGCTTCCTATCCACACCAAGTGGGCCCCACATGATGTACTGTCTACAATAAAGGTGGACCCACATGATAGATGGACATCAAAGGTGGGCCCGCAAGATAAATGACCTATATTGAGTGGGGGGGGGGGGGGGGAGGGGGTGTGGTTCCACATAATGGGTTGCTTTGTGGGCCCTGGTTGTTGTATCCCTGATTGAGGAATGGGCTGCTTGGCATGTGTGGTGTGCTGCCGGTAATTGTTTCTTTGTTTCTTCTCGAAGCTATCAGGGGTATCTTTCAACAGCTGTGGTGTTGATGTCTGGCCAGCTTCATCTCGAGGAGCAGTCTATTTTGTATTTTGCTTTCGCCATGGCTGTACATCCATGCTTCTTTTTTCTTTCTCTTTTTTTTCTTTTTTTCTTTTTAATTTTCTGTATTTTTGGTGGGTATAGGATACGTAAGGCTCGTGCTTTTTGTGGAGCTAGCCCACCCGAATGAAAGTACTTCATTTTTTGTTTTAAAAAATAAAAGTTTAAAAAAAGGTAGGCCACGTAATGCACTATTCACATCAAAGGTGGGCCACACATGATGGATGACCCACATTAAAGTGTGGCTCAATATGATGGACCATTCACATAAGTGGGCCCCACTCGATGGATAGTTCACATCAAAGGTGGGCCCACATGATGCATGATTGACATCAAAGGTGGGCCCACATGATGAACAACACATATTGAAGGTGGGACCCACATAACGAATGGTCCACATCAAGGTGGGCCCACATAATGGATAAAGTAGGCCTCACACGATGGATGTCCCACATTAAAGTGTGGCCTCTCGTGATACACAATCCACATCCAAGGTTTTGCATGATAGACATCTCATATCCAAAGAGGCCCAACATGATGGATGATTCACAAAGAAGGTGCACAATGGATGGTGGGCCCCACATGATAAACAACCTACATCAAGGTGGGTTGCAAAAAATGGACTTTTCACATCAAAGGTTAGCCCCCAAAGATGAATGGTCCACATCCAAGCTGGGCCTCGCATGATGGATGACCCACTTTGAAGGTTTTGGCCCACACGATGGATGGTCCACATCAAAGGTGGGTTGCATATGATGGACAATCCACATCCAATGTCCCACATAATGGATGGTACAAATGTCTTAAAACATAAATATCGTAGCCATTCATTCTTTTGCCATCTCGGGCATATTCCATCTATGGTGAGATCTACCAAAATAATCATTTGAATTGCTCTTATAACAGAGGAGTTGTAATTTTTAAAAATGACATAGCTACCCTTTAAAAAGTTCTTATTTGAACATTTAGTAAAACATGTTTATTTTAAATAAGAGCTTTTTCAATTACGAAAAGAAAATTGATTTTACTAGCTACAACTACATAAAAAGAATTTATTAGTTTGATTTTTTTATTAGTTTAGAGTAAAGAAGCCAAGCGAGCCCTTAATAAGTTGATTTGCCAAATAATGTGAACCAGTGAAAATCATTGGAAATATCATATTTTAGTCATAAGTGCTGAAAATAATTTTTATTAAACAACCCTAATGGAAACTAATGTTTAATTTAAATTGGATTATGGTGGTATTAGGTGGTGTACCCTATTTCTGATTGTTCTTGAAAAACCCAATTGGAAATGACACTTAGTATAGAGAGGAAAATATATAATATGATAAAGATCTTCAAGGATGCTTGGAGTGCTTTTTACGAAATTGCAACTGACAAGATGACAAGACATGGAGCATTTGAAAGGAATTCATTAGCAAACCAAGTGACTAAGAGGCATTTAGAGGTCGACTGAGAGAGAAACCAAAACAAAACCTTGGTCTACAAACTGAAGTAAGCGGTCAATAGCTGTAAGGAAGGGGAAAGAGCGGTCGATAGGCATCCGAAAGCAAACCAAGCAGCCGAGGGAAGCTTTGGAAATAGAATGCAACCAAAAAACTTAGTCAAGTGGTTAAAATAGAAAGATGCGGAGAGTGGTCAAGTGCAGCGTAGGCAAGCGACCGACGAAAGAGATGTGGCCGATGTGTGACTGTTGATCGATTAGCAGCTAAAAGCAGAGCTTAGTTGAGAGAAAAGGAGCATTCAAGAAGAAGAAATGTAATAGAAAGAAGGATCTTGAAAGAGGCTTTTTTACTACCATAACAGTTTCAATAATTGAAGAAGGATATGGAAGAATAAACTACAATAAAAATCTATAGAATGAACTACAACAAAAATCTATAGATAACAGAGGAATGTGACAAAGGAACCTACACCCAATCAACAATCTCAAACCAATCCAAAAAATAAATCTATCTTTTATCTTAGCTTATCCTAGGAGTAGCAGTAATTCTTAGATATAATCTTTAGTTGTAATTCAAGTCTACACTCATATGCTGAATTTGTTTTTTATCCAATATTAAGCAGTTCTTTTAAAAGACACATTCTTGCAGTTGCTCCTAGTGACCGATTGTATGTTTTTCCTTTTATTTGATTTGCACTGGTATTATGAAAGCTCTTTCTTATGCAAGGCATAAAGTAACCGGATCCTTACTCTTGCTCAGGTGGTAGGCTCTCAGGAGTTTCAACACCCGGTCTAGGGTTCGAGTATCCATAGGTGGTGAAATTCCACCAGTGTGAGTGTGTGGGGGTGTGTGTGCGTGTGTGTAAAAGAAAAAGAAAAAGAAAAGGTGTTAAAAAAAAAAAAGGCATAAAGTAACCCATCTTCGGAGGAAGAACTCAACCCTTTGATTATCACTTGATCGTCATACACTTTTCCAAGTGGACGAGTAAGCAATCGATCTTCTCAGAATCTGGTCATATACGTTCATATTGGACGTATCTGTTTATTTTGACACTTGAGGTCAAAGTTAAACAGTTTGGATCGAGCCATGACATTGATTCTGACGTGCGCATATAATTAAAAACAAACCAAGCAACTAACATTTTTTAAAACACTGGGTGGGACACACAACTACCAAACTGCCATGAACATTTTATTGTGCACAAGTTGTGCAAAAATCTAACATTTTTTTGACATGCCCAATAGGACTAACTACTATCAGGTTGTGTAATAAACATTTCATTGTGCACTGATTGTGCAAAAAGTCAACATTTTTTGGCATGCCTGGTGGGACTAACAACTACCAGGTTGTCATAAATATTTTACTGTGCAATAATCATATAAAA
This sequence comes from Magnolia sinica, assembly GCF_029962835.1. Lineage (NCBI taxonomy): Eukaryota > Viridiplantae > Streptophyta > Magnoliopsida > Magnoliales > Magnoliaceae > Magnolia > Magnolia sinica. The sequence continues at coordinate 20,833,444 of NC_080582.1, read as the reverse complement.
AGCCAACATTTTTTGGCACACCTGGTGGGGCTATAACATGAGCTATTATGAATATTCATATAGGTATGCTATTCAACATATCGATGATCATTCACGAGTTCATGATGAAACTTTTGACGGATGGATGCCCAGTAATGCTAAAAACATGAATCAAAATGATGGATCTCTTTGTTAAAAGAACACCCATTGCTCTAAGAACATAACCGACGTGATAGGTACCTATTCCACAATGGAGTACACCTCTTTTAGTACAGGAAGTGCAGAATCTTTTACCACTTGCTGAATTTAGCTGACCGAAAGGGGAAGTCAGGAGTGTTGTTCTTGAAAAATGAAACCACAGTATACTTGTGGGGCAGCCCTTCCTTGGGAATCCGCTGTGTCATGGAAGACAAAACGAGGAAGGCCGTGAACCACCTCCAATGGTCAAATCTCATTATTTGAATCGTGATCAAGTTTTCAAATGGTTTAGGACATAGTAGGTCAAGTTTTTGGTTGTATTACTACATCGGTTAAATATAAGTTTTATTTGGAATGGATTGACTAACAATCTCCATTGTCAGGCTGAATTTTCCATTTTCAGACCAAGATGGTTGAATTCGACCAAGATGGAAGAATTTGCTATTTTTCGAGCAAGACAACCGAAGTCGACCAAGGTGGCTGAATTTGTTATTTTTCGAACAAGACGGCTGAATTCGACCATGATGGCCAAATTTGCCCTTTTTTTACCAAGATGGCCAAGTTCGACCAAGGTTGCCGAATTTGCCATTTTTTGGACAAAAACAACTGAATTCGAATTAAACGGTCGAATTTTCTGTTTCTCGACTAAGAAGGCCGAATTTACCATTTTTTAACCAAGGTGACTTAATTTATTATTTTTCAACCAAGACGGCCGAATTCGACCAAAATGGCCAAATTTGTTATGTTTAGACTAAGACAACCAAATTTACTGTTTTTTTACTAAGATAGTTGAATTTGATCAAAATATATAAATTTGCCATTTTTTTATTTTTTATTTTTTATAATCAATACAGTTGAATTTGTTGTTTTTTAACTAAGATGGCTGAATTTGATCAAAATGGTCAAATTTATTATTTTATTTATTTATTTTACAAAGATGACCAAATTTACTAATTTTGACTTAGATAACTGACTTTGGCCAAATTAACTCAATTTGATGTTTTTGGATCAAAATGGCTGCGTGACTAGCACGCCCAAAATTAATGTTTTTATCACGACAATGAGTCATATTTATTGCACAAAACAACGAATTAATATCTCATTTATTAGATCGCTGTGATACTGCTCTTCAAAGATTAAGGAGATGGGTGCCACCGTAGCTTATGGTGGTTCCAGGTTGCTATGGGTTCCCACTATGCATGAGCAACATACATTAATGCCAATCTCAACCGTACGTCCAACTAGTGGGCCCTGTTGTTTTCCAAGTACAGCAAGAAAATCTTGGTGATTGGACTGCCACCCGTTGAATCTGTAACGTGGACTAATTTATTTGCATCCATTAAGTGGAAAAATTATGAGATGAATGTGATTCTTAGGCTCACCTTTCTAGAGGATTGTTATTCCCAGAAACTCCATCTTGAAACTCTAGAAGCTAAAGAACCCAACGTATGGTACTTTCTGACTTAGGATTTGGATGTTCATCAGAGAGTTCCCTTACAACATGTGCCACAGCATGCATATGATTCAAGCTGGCACACTCATCTGGTGAGTGACAATGCATATTGAATGTAGACCGTTGGTTTTTGAGCCATCCATGATTCAGGGCCCCTTGGCTCGCCTCACCGCTCAGCTCCTAGAAGATTACATAGTGAGCGGCGTGGGTCGATGAGTCTAGATGGCTGGTGAAGTCGATCACTTCAATCTTGTCCTCTGGCAATAGCTTGATTAATTGCTCTTTTTACTTCTAGCTGCAAGTCTTTCCCCACAAAGTATAGGAGGTGAAAGACTCCGTCTCCAATTTTCTTCGAATACATGGATCCAATTCCTTATGCCTTCGATCTCTCCACCTCGGTTCTTCCATCGAGCCCAATTTCCGTAGGCATCTAACTATTATACATCATGTAGGCCCACCTTTTAACACCCGTATCCATACATGATCAGGACTTTCCATAATCAATTGCTAATCCCTCTTAAAACTACCTTTGATCAGATGATTCTAGCGATTCTATCAATGACCAGGCAAATGAACTTCAATTATAATAGAAAAGTTCTGATGATTGTTCTAGACCATCCATCATAGTAGGCCAAACTTTGATTGATCACCGATCTTTTTTTTAAAAAAAGCAAATATAAAAGACTTTATTCAATCAAATGCAGTGCTGAAATAGCTCTTAATCACAATATATGTAACACAGCAGTGTTCGAAGCGCCCATTCAGTGGGGCGTCTTGAACTGGCTTGCTGCAGCCCCAAGTGCAAGGTAAAGATCTAGAATCTTGCGGAATGTTCCTTTGCAGACCACACGAAGCTCAATGGCTCCCATCGCGCTGACCCTCTGCGAATTATCATACCCCGCATTGATGAAAGATCTGAGCAACTGCAGCATTCGTTCAGGGCCTCTTGGCTCGCCTTGCCACTCAGCTCCCAGAAGATTACCTGGTGACTGGAGTCGGTCAATGAACCTACATGGCTGGTGAAGTGGATCACTTCAACCTTATCTTCTAGCAATAGCTTGGAGCTTGGTTGCTGCTTCTACTGCTAACTGCAAGTCTTTCTCCAGTATGTATAGGTGACAAAAGTCTCCGTCTCTAATTCTTCTTTGAATTATGTGGATCCAAATCCTTATGATTAGTCAATACTACGCATGCCTTAAAGCTCTTCCATTGAGGCCCAATTTCTGCAAGTATTCTGGTTCGCTGTTTTCTTCGAAAGTCTTCGAAGAGTCTCCAGCTTAACTTTCCCTGCGTCTTTTGTTGTTGCTTCGAATTCATCTATCACACTCCCTCCATCTTCTCCAGCATCCTTAAATCCTACCCAGCACCGGAGGATGTTCAAGAGAGTGTGAAGAAAAAACACCGAGTTGAAGCGAAGTTGAAGGATTTTCAATTTCTTCCAAGAGGATGTGAAAAATGAGATTTTGCATTCTGCAAGATTACTGAGTTAAAGAACAATCTAATTAAATAAACATAATCACAATCAAATTACAGTTTAATGCTAAGATCTGAACCATTGGATCAACCAGTCAGTAGAAAATTGAACTAATAAGAGAAAACCCAATAAAACCCATGCATGATTTCTATCAAAATTGCAAGATGAATTCGAGAAAATTGTCATTGAATCAACCACTACAATGAAATTACAAAAATAGAGGAAGAAGAGATCCCTCTCTGTTCATGCAAGGGATTGGTTTTCAAAAACTTTCATACCTTTTTTTCCAATGGTCGTCTGCACTGTAGCAAACGGGTAGCTACTCATGTCGCAGATTTAATGGATATAGTGGTTGAGTCCACTCATTTTAGTGGCAATAATGGAGGAAACCGATGGCCCAGTGATGATTTTGTAGTGATCAGTTGTTGTGGTGGGTTTCTTCAAAACCTTCTTTCCCCTTTCCTCCTCTTCTTCCGTTTTTTTTTTAAATTTATTTTTATAGTTGCCAGCGGGAATTGGAAGCGGATATGGTGATGGTCGGCAGCAATAATTAGAAGCATATATGGTGCGGTGCCTATCTGATCTTGAAGGTAACAGAATGTATGGGGGAAGATGTTCAGTGGCGATATTGCGGGCCGGCTTGGTGAAGGAAAGAAGGGTTGAGGTAGTTTTCCAGCATCAGCGAGGAAAGGGGGATTGAGGAGATGCTCTGGCGTCAGTGAAGAACAGCAGCGGTGCTTTGGCGATCCGATTGGTCTATGAGATTTCATTCAACTACTGGCTGTAGCCCGAAGCAAACTGAAATCTCATCACTTTCACATCCTATTTGAAGAACTTGATAATCCTTAGACTTCAATTCAAGTCAAGTGTTTTTTCTTCACTCTCTCTAGAAAATCCTCCGGAACTGGCATTTGAGGATCTTGGAGAAGATGGAGGGATTTTCTGTGATAGATGAATTCGAAGCAACAACAAAGGACGCAGGAAAAGTTCAAGTGGAGACTCTTCAGAAGATTCTCGAAGAAAACGGTGAAGCAGAATACTTGCAGAAACTAGGCCTCAATGGAAGAGCCTTAAGGCGTGCGTAGCATTGGCTACTCAGAAGGATTTGGATCCATATATTCAAAGAAGAATTGCAGGTGGAGACTTTTGTCTCCTATACTTAATGGAGAAAGATTTCCAGTTAGCAGTAGAAGCAGCAGCCACACTATTGGGAGAAGAGAGAAGGTTGAAGTGATTGACTTCACCAGCCTTGTAGACTCATCGACCGACTCTGGTCACCATGTAATCTTCTGGGAGCTGAGTGGTGAGGCGAGCCAAGGGGCCCTGAACGAATGCTGCAGTTGCTTGGACCGATCTTTCCTCGATGCAGGGTACGATAGTTCCCCAGAAGGTCAGAAGTATCGGGGCACTTGAGCTTTGTGTGGTCTGCGAAGGAACGTTGGGCAAGATTCTAGATCATTACCTTACACTTGGGGCTGCAGCAAGCCAGTTCAAGACGCCTGGCTGCATAGAGGCTTCGAACCGTGCTGCGTTACAGATAGTGTAATAACATGGTAGAGAGCTTTTTCAGCACTGCATTTGCTTGAATAAAGCCTTTTTATATCATGTTAAAAAACGAAAAGAAAAAAGATTGGTGAGCAATCAATGTTTCGCCGGCCATGATGGAAGGTCTAGATCAATCGTTAATACTTCTCTATTATAATTGGCATGGATAGTCCACTTCCGTGGCCATTGATAGAATTGCTAGAATCAAATGATGAAAGTTACTTTTAAGAGGGACTAGCAATTGATGATGGAAAATTAAGGTCACTTTTAAGCACACCCTAAAATTTGGATACAGGTGTGCACCCTCGTTCTCAAGTTACATTACATGCTCCTCACCAAGTGTACTAAGATAATTTCTTTAATTATACCATTTTACAGAGGCTTAGTTAATATGTACATTGAGTTCACAATCTCAAATATTCGGCAAGACATCTTTCATTCATTTATTCCAATCATACTTTTATATCCACCACCAAGAATTTATAAACATTCAGTCCACATATTTATATTATTTTCAAAAACTAAGCATGGTATTGTAACCCATCTTTTTGGGGCTTTATTAAATCATCGACTAACAATACTGTAAAATATTCAAGATTATCCAACCATTCAACTAAAATCGGCTAAAAAATGTCTAAACATAATTCAACCAGATATGCTACTAATTTAACATATTCAGCTCATTTTCATCAATAGGGGGCCATTGCCATTGTGAAATGTCCATTGATTCACCTTCCTATCCTGAAACTTGAGTAACTGCTCAATTATCCACTAAATCTGTATGGGTTTTCCATTAATATTGTGTCAATTGGACAGGCCTGGTGAGTGAAACTATCATGTTTCATGCACGTCATAAATAAAATAGGAATGCATAAATGTCATAAGATATATGGATGCATGAATGCATCAAGTGGCTTGATCAGTCCACTTTCTTGAGTTGCATTCCATCAACCCACATATCCCCTTCTGGATTAAGCTTCCACGACTTTGGTAGGTTTCCACATATTATGAGCATTTAAAAATAGTCCCTTAAGTCACCCGGTATTGTAAGTACCTACAGGTCATCCAAGGAGTGTCCATAGATATTCAGCGTAGTTATGTTATGAATGACAATGGATGCATGAAAATGACTGACGCATGATATTAACAAATGTCATATATATATATATATATATATATATATATATATATATATATATATATAAAAGAATGATCACATGTGACACCCAAATCCATAGCAAGGTGGCTACTGAAAAATGAGTGTGTGTGTGTGTGTGTGTGTGTGTGAATTAATCAACAGGCTGGATGACAAATAAACATTCTAGTGAACTTTGAAAGTTTTTAATGGTGGGCATTTAATTGCAACTATTTTCTTGTGGTGTGGTCCACTCGAGATTTGGATCTCCCACATCTATAATAATATGAAAAAAAAATGGATGGACAACTTTCATAAAATACATATATATCATGTGGGGCTGACAGAGCACTGTCATTAGCAACCTTACTACACACGCTGTTAGTGCACAATCCGCCTTCCGGATTAGAGCAGATTTGCCAGTGACCCTGCCACTAGCCAATGGCTAGTGGTCGGTGCTCTGTGGGCCCCACATAATGTATGTGTTTCATCCATGCCGTCTATCTTTTTCTTTTTTTTTCTTTTTTTTTTTTTTCAGATCATTTTATGAAATTAAACAGAAAAATAAGGTATATCCCAATCTCAGGTGGACCACATTATAAGAAACATTGTTAATTAAACGTCCACCGTTAAAAACTTCATGGGGCCGTAAAAGTTTTGGATCAAGCTGACTTTTTTTCCTTCATCTAGGTCCGTATGACCGAATCAACAGATTGGATGTCAAATAAACAATACAATAAGCCTTAAGAGGATTTTAATGGTGGACATCCAATCACTCTTTGTTTTCCTGTGGTGTGATCCACCTGAGATTTATATCCCTCTCATTTTTGGGATCAAGCCTTTATAAAAATGGATGGAAGGCATGGATAAAACATATACTTCATAGGGAGGGCCATAGAGCATCGACAAGCCAAACCGCCTCCCGAATTCTCCGGATCCGGATTTCCGGCAAAAGCCTTTGGAAGGAAGTTTCTAGTATACAAACCTAGGTGGGGCCATCGTGATGTTTGTAAGAAATCGGCCCCATTCATCCATTTTGTGAGCTCATTATAGGACATGGGTCGAAAAATGAACCGGATCCAATACTTAAGTGGGCCGAAAATATGAGGATTGAACTTCCACAGTTGAAATATTCGTGGGACTACAGAAGTTTTAAATCAGGCTAATATTTGTGTTCTCAGTTCATCCCGGTAAGAATGACATTATGAATGGTATGAATGGCACCTAAACATCATTGTCGACCTCAATGTGGTTTCAATATTAGAAAATTCCCTACTCACCTTTTCCTTTAGTGTGGCCCACTTGAGTATTAGATCCTAATCGCTTTTTGTCTAAAATCCTAAAACGAGTTCAAAAAAATTGATGAACGAGGTAGATTTCTCGTAAACGTCATGGTGGCCCCACCTATGTTTCTAGTGCAGGAAATTCCGGCGACAGGCTTTTGCTTGAAATCCGCGTCTAGGGAATCCGAGAGGCGGTTTGGACGGTGTCGTTGCCACGAGCCCAGTGGCTAATGCTTGGTGCTCTGTGAGGCCTCCTAAGAAGTATATGTTTTATCCTTGCCTTCCATCCATTTTTAAAGATCATTTTAGGGTTTGATCCCAAAAATGAGAGTGATATAAATCTTAGGTGTACCACACCACAGGAAAACAGGAGTAATTGGATGTCCCCCATTAAAATTCTCTTAACGCCCACTGTACTGTTTATTTAACATCCAATCTGCTGATTAGGTCATACAGACCTAGATGAAGGGGAAAAAAACAAAGATCAGCTTGATCCAAAACTTTTACAGCCCCTAAGAAGTTTTTAATGGTGGAGGTTCAATTAACACCATTTCCTGTAATGTGGTCCACCTGAGATTGGGATGTACCTTATTTTTCTGTCTAATTTCATAAAATGATCCAAAAAAAAAAAGATAAACGGCATGGATGAAATACATTATGGTAGGGCGCACAGAGCACCGACCTCTAGCCGGGTCACTGGCCAATCCGCTATCCAGGGAATTCGGGAGGCTGATTGTGTACGGACATCATGTGCAGCAAGGTGGCAACCGAGAGTGCTCGGTTCGCCTCACGTGATATATATGTGTTATATCAAAGTGGCCCATCTATCTTTTTAGATAATTATAGATTACAAGCCCGAAAATGAGGGAGATCAAATTTCGAGTGGACCACACCATACACCATAAGAAAATAGTGGCGATTGAATGCCCACCATAAAAAACTTCCTAAGGCTCATTGTAATGTATATTTGTCATCCAACCAGTTGATTAAGTCATGCACACCTGAATGAAGAGAAAACGAAAATATCAGCTTAATCCAAAACTTTTGACGCCCATGAGAAGTTTTGCTTGGTAAGTGTTCAATCACAACACTTTCCCATCGTGTGGTCAATATGAGATTTGGATCTTACTCATTTTAGGGGTTCATGTCATAAAATAGTCTGGAAAATGGATGGAAGGTGTCGATAGGATACATAAATCATGCACTGAGCACTTTCAATAGCCACCTTACCACCAATGCCAACACGCAATCCACGTCTGACAATTCAGAGAGGAGGCATGCTAGTGGCGTACGCATGGCATGAAAATTAACTCTCAAACTCTCACTTCATCGTGCCTTCATCCAGATCGTATGTCAAATTCTATGGCTGACATCAAGGTTCGCTCGTAATGACGTGCAAATTAGTGTGCAGGTGATCATTCCTCTCTCTCTCTCTCTCTCTCTCTCTCTCTCTCTCTCTCTCTCTCTCTCTCTCTATATATATATATATATATATATATATATATATATAACAACACATGAATTTCAATGCTAAGCAAATTCAATAAAATATTCATTATAAAGAATCACAAATAGAAAAATAATGAGATGATTATTTTAATCACAACGGAGAGGAAACATATTAGGATTACTCACCTGAAATCTGGTAATTTGTATTCTAATATATTACATCGAGATCAATCGATTGACAAATACCTAATTGCATAGTCAATTAATATATTAATTACATCTACTTAATTTATAATTTGATTAGTTCACTTCTAGTTAATCAATCTTTTAAATCGAGATTGCCCACATGGAGAATTCAACCATTAGATTTTGAATTCTCTTAGATCATACTACAATACTAATAGTTAGTTATCTTTTCACATGGAGTCCACTTGACCAACTAAAGTGCTTTGATCATCTTGTTATCTTTAGATGATCAAGAGTTATTACCTCTCAAATGAAAATATCAAATTTTTAAAGAAACATAAAATTCCAACGTATTGTCGGCCGGTTGAGGTTCGATTGAAACCTACTTTGATCAATTGAATTAATATGAATTTTAACAAAATTTACTGGATACTTTTTGTCCCTTTCGATTGGTCAAAACTACTTCAATTGGTCAAAATAACCTTTGATTTGTCAAAATGTCTTATCGACCGATCGAATCAATTTTGACTTCTTTTATTTTAAATAATTCATTGATCATATAGGATAGATATGAGCTATCCATTGACATCACAAAATCTCAAATTGAGAATAGGCCATTGGATTGCTTAGATGCAAACCATTCATGCTTTTATAATCTAATTTAAAGTTTAATAAGTATGATCCTAACTTTTCATCATTATGGTCATCAAACGATCATATCTAGCCATACTTTCTAGATAACAAGTTAGATCTATCTGATTGGTGTGACCATCATATGATGATGATTAATTTTCTTATATAAAGAGATTAAATTGATCAAATTGATTAGAATTTTTAGGCATTGGTATCTTTTGGCCCTTAGAATCAAATGATCCATTCAGATTCATCCTAACATGGTTAGATGTAAGAAATTACGTACCTATGCATTGATCTGAGGGCATGCATTTTGCACAAAATTATCATTTCTACCCTAGGAATCAATGCTCTGACCTCACCTACAATTGAGAGTCACCACAATAATTGTTGATCAATCAGCCTCTCTCTCAATCAAAAGTGTCTCCACCTACTCAACAATTGATTTGTTTTTGTTTTTAAATAAAAATTTAAAATTTTAACTACTAATTGTAATTCTAAGGGTACAAAATTTTAGGGTAGTTACAATGGTTGATTAAAAGGTTGGGTCTACATGATGGATAGATAATGATTAGATGTCTCTAGTAATTATCCTTGGTCTTTGCAGCCACTAATCTCAAATAATTTGAATCATCCAATTGAAGTAATCTTTTAGGATGGATAGGCAATAAAAGATAGACCCTACTTGAAGGACGGTCAGATCATGGAGTTCCTCTTCTATCATAACTGTCCACTTCGCAACAATTGATGAGATGTGGAGTCTGTGGAGGTGGACCCCATTTCCCCTTTGCCCCCTATTTGCATGTGCCAAGGACTGTGGAGGCTGCTATTTTGGGCTACAAGCTAAGTATTGACGCTGTTTTCTTCGGATTGCAAGGTTGTACATAGTTTTTGCCTAGCCCTGGGTTTGTTTTGTTCTTTTTGTTTTGTTTTTTGTTTTTTGTTTTTTTTTTTGTTTTTTTTTTTTTTAAATTTGGTGGATGGATTTATATAGTAGGTGAGTTCCCCTGATTTTTTAGAGCTCACGCGAATGATTGTTAACTCTTTTTATTCATATTAATAAGATTATAGATGGTAAGTTACCACCTTTCTGGAAATAAATAAATAAATAAAAAATCATTGATGAGATGGTTATGATTATTATATTGGAGTAATGTTTTGAGAAGCAATGGAAGGTTGGACCTACATAATGTATGGTCAAGATCAATGATTGAACATTTCTCTATTTTAACCAAAATGGACAATCTATTTTAGTAACCATTGATTGGACGTTTAGAATTATCAAATTAGAGGTGGTGTGCATGATGAATGGCTTAGATCAACTATTGGAACATTTTTACTTCGAAAAAGTTCAAATAATGTTTAGAAAAACACTATTTGAGCTTCTTTAAGTATGCAAAACTTTGACAAAGCACTACCCAAGTGTTAAAACTATAAATTAGGATTACAAGGGCCTACCGAACCTAACCGGCCTCGCCCATTTTGACACTTACCCAAAGATCATGGGCGGGCATGAAGAAGCTCAGCCCAACCGCCGGGCCCATTTCTACCCTTACACATAGAAACACTTCTGTGGACCAGAAAAACCTGTGAAAATGACAATACCAGGAGTCTGGGCATTTTAGTACCCCGAAGGACGCGAGATTTCTGTAACACAAAGCCATGTGGAACCCACCAAATTTTCCATGTGAAATCGACTCCCTCCATCAGTGTCTCCAGCTCTTGTTACAATGAGAATGTGAAATGAATCAGATCCAATGCTCAAGTGGGCCAAGCCACAAGAAAAAGTGGGGACTGAACGCCCACCATTCAAACCTTGTTGGGGCCTACGGAAGTTTTGGATTGGGCCAATATTTGTGTTCTTCTGATGCAGCCGTCTTATGAACGGATTGGATGGCATATAAACATCACAGTAAGACTTAGGAGGGTTTCAACTGTGGGCGCTTCCATTCCCACTGATTCTTGTGGTGTAGCAGACGGATCTAGGTCATTTTTCTGTTATCAATGTAAATGAGCGGGCAACGCTGATAGACGAAGTGGATTTCACACCGACAATGCAGTGGCCCCCACAAGTCTTTGTATTGCACCAACTACCTGATAAATGCGTTGCAGGAAATTAACTTGCGTCCTCGTCTTATCAGAAGCAATCTGGCCTTACGTAGGGGATCCCGCGAACCTGCATGCATGAAATGTTAAGAGAAAAACTTTCATACTCTGGCAGAGTGTGATGGATGATACGGAGAAATTTAGAAATTGCATACTTGGGATATGAGTAAATTCTAATTAAACTGTTGAAATTGTGGGTCCCGGATTGGATGTAAAATGAACACAAAATTCATGCGTATCTGATTGTTTGACTATCGGATTGGAGAACATTGGATGTTTAAAAATGAAAAGAAAAAAAAATTAATTAAAAAAAAAAAAAAACCAACAGTACTCTTTCGACAAACAAGTGTCCACGAATAAGAGGTTAGGATTATTCAACCAACATGTTTTTGGGACTGTAACCTAGAAATTGTAAGTAACATAATTCATTAGGTTTTCTTTGTGTTAAATGTGCTATGTGTACAGCTCATTAATGCCTGCCTATCAATAATCATATTGTTGAAAATTTAATATTATAAAATTACAAATTTATAATTACTATAAATGATAAAGAAAGAAACCAAAAATATTAAGGACCGGTTGAAGCATATGTGATCTTACTGTCCTCAAAACATTATTTGCCCATTCTCAAAGTAATTAAGACTGCTGGTAAGTCGCAGATAAATAGTTTCTATAATACGACAAGCATGTGTGTGGTTCTGCGTTAAGCAAGCACGAAAAAATCACTAGTACAACTCTGTAAACACAATTTGCTGGCGGATCAAAATTTCCAAGTCAGAGGGAAATATAGAAAACAAAATTGTTGGCTTTGACCACTACTCTAGTCCGGTTCTGGTGGACTTGTTGGCTTAAGTTCATATTGAACCTTGTTGGCTTGATCAGAGAACACTTGGACCTGGTTCATATGAGGGAGTGAGTCGAGTGATTTGTAATGTTGAAATGAACTAAGGAAGCTTAGTTTATATAGGCTTGGGTAGCTAGTCGTTTTACTGCAAGGTCATAACTCCAATTGACTATTTTTAAATATTGGTGAGAAACTGGTCGTTATTTGGTAGTTTTCGATTGTTTTGCATATGGTAAAACCAGTTGCATGCTAGACATTTAGACTTGGTGACTAGACGTTTATGATTGTTGGTCTAGCCACATGCAACAATTTTCGCATGATCTGGTTTATTACTACATGAGCAGTTATATCAGGCATCTTAAACGGTTAGTTTTAGCCCCTATATAAAGTAGGTAGATCTCTTTTAGACCTCTTACCAACATCATTCCAAATTCAGCCACCTAACACATTTCTCTTTAGCCACTGTCGCACCCGATCTCGCACTTGTTCGCATATGGTCGTGACTCATCTGCGATATGATGCACATGTATAGAGTGCAAAGTGTGCCACTAGCACCTCTACAACCACGTTACTTCACTGCCCTCGCATCGAGCCTAAGGCCATGCCTAGTGCATGTGTGTTCTAATGGAAGTCACATACTCCTCCAATTCACCCATCAAATGGTAAAGCGAGTGGGCAACGGTGAAGCGTGAACAGACGGTGGGGGTGTGTGTAGTAACAAGCTTTAAAAAAAAAAAAAAAAAAACTACCGGTTAACAAAAAGTTTTATTCTCTTAGCCCTTTTTTTTTTTTTTTTTTTAATTTTTAATTTTTATGTTGCTATTCACAAAACATATCAAACCAAAATTTTCGCCAACCTTTTTTATATATTTATATATAATTTTTATTTAAAAATATTTTATCCAAATATTTTTCATGACAACACTGAAGGTATCAAATGACCTCCCAAATCTTCACGAATCTCACCAAGAAATCCGAAAATCTTAACCAATCCCATTAGGAAATGCTGAGGCAATCCGGGAGAGTAGAGAATGAAGAGGCGATCCCGAGCACACGTGCCAAAGTAACTTACATGTCATCGGTCCCAAATTCACTGTGTATTGTTCTAGTCCAAAAGATAAAAGAGGCTTACTTATTAGGTGGGCCACAAATCAAGGTTGGATGTAGACCGCTAGTCAGGTTTTGTCTGTTCTTTTTAATTTTTCTTTTACATCCAGTGGTATGTTGATAATATCGGTTTTAGTTTAAGTAACTAATGTTTAAGATGGTAGGACACTTTATGAACGGAACAGATTCCACAGAACTGTGTGACGTTGGCACCAGTGACGCGAATCTCCATTTCAATGTACACTCTCGCGAGTACCATAGTATTTCCAAATCTCGATATTCTCAGATTCCCTCGCATGATAGCCTAATAGAAACGCCCGCAGTCGATCTCGAGACGGCGGGCAGACGGGATATGCTATCTCACGCGCGGGGAGTAATGTGCACCTTCATTATTTGATTAAGGAGTTCAGGGCACAAGCTTTGGTCATCTAGACCGTAAATCTGACGTGACAGGCCTAAAATAGGAACAAGCGATGTGCGTGGGACCCTGACCGTGGGCCCAACTTGATGTGTGCGTTGTATATCCATGCCGTTTATCCATTTTTTTTTTTTTAAGATCATTTTATGGCATAAGCTAAAAGATGAAGCGGATCCAAATCTCAGGTGGACCACACAACAAGAAACAGTGGTGAATGGCCATTCAAAATCTGGGCCAGAAATGTTTTGGATCAGGCTGATATTTATATTTTCCTTTCGTCCAAGTTTGTTTGACATTAACAACGGGTTGGATGACAAATAAACATTAGGATGGACCCTAAGAGGTTTTTAACGATGGGTGGTGTGGTCTGCCTGATATTGTATCCACTTTGTTTTTAAACGTTGCCCTAGCATAAGTTGGCAAAACAGATGGAGGGCATGGATATACAATGCATATATAGCGGTGGGCCGCACAGTAAGGTTCCGCTCAAGTCGCTGGTTCTGGGGTCGCAGCTAAGTGGGGCGTCCCCAAAAATACGACTACATTTGAAGATATTAGACTAATTTTAGCCTATTTTGTTAATATAGCCGTTTATTTACTGGCAAATGATCAAATGGATTGGATAGCTCCCATTGGGGAAATTTTTCACATCAGATCAACGATGTGGATCATCAAATGGGTACCGGCCCGTTGGAACTCTAGATCCAATGATAGGTATCCAAAGGAGGAATTATATGTGGTGCATGACGTCCTGCAGTCCTTGATTTTTAAAAGTACATGGCTGTGTGATCCATACCATTGATATAATGGGTCCTCTATGAGTCTTGCGGCATGATCCATCCATTCACGGTCCCTTTATACCAACAATCTGATCAATTAACCAGTGATGGCACCTAGCTAAGAATCGGAATATGGTAGAACCATCTCTACGTATGATCACCTGTGGTATGGTTGTATAACCATTGGGTTCACCCTTAGTCTTGCACCATCAGTAAATTGATGGCTTCTATTTCGAAGGTAAAACTCTTGCACCATCAGTACATTGATGGCTTCTATTTCAAAGGTAAAACCCATGAGATAATTCTATCCATTATTATTATTATTATTATACAGTTAATACTATTTTATATTGACTATTAACTTTTTTGACATAATTTAATAGATGAAGATCAGATGAATAGGATTGTAGAATGTGGTGTTTGTATTTTAAAATTACCGTATACACCCCCCCCCCCCCAACACACACACACACACACATTCTTTGTATAACGCCGCAAAATTCGAATAGAGAGTGTGCATCTTCAGACCCGAGTTTCAGTTTATAACTCGTACACAGTGTAATATTAATTTAATTTATTGATCAGTTTAATCAAAAGTGATAATTGTATTCAGTGTAAGTTCCACCCAATTCCAATCACACATATATAACACTTAGCACCAATCAATCAGGCATATATAAATCTTGACGACCATTAAAATAATACAAATTTCAAAAATCATTCATTTATTATATCATCCTAGTAGAAATATGTTTATTCCTAACTTACATTGTTTCAATGAGATAAATCTAAACAATTTCTTAAAATCTTATAGTCAATACTAATATGCATTATACACTAATAAAATAAATCAAATAATCAGAAATGGTTCAATGCTGTCACTTCGTCTTCACACAAGTATGGTTATGTTTCACATGGGTCGTGTTTAGGTGCGATGGATCCTTTCAGTTCCTACTCCACATCATCTACTAATGACTCATTCGTATGATTTTTTCATCAATAAAAAGATAAGCTGGCCAAGCTTGGTGAAATAATCCACTATAGTTCATAATCATAGTAATTAAAATAATACAAAGTACTAAATGCAAAAATATATACACAATGATATGGAAGCAAGTGGTGTATGAATGCATAAGATGGAATAATCTTCCATTTGCTTGGGTTGGAAATCGTCAACATATATCCACCCATTGGGTAGGCTTCCACTTTTCGATAAGCTTAGGCATAGCCCGCATCTGGTAACGCTCTACTATGATCAATATTTCTTTCAAGGAGGGCCCCCGGAATCGACAATGCAATGTGTTTGTATGATGGATGATATATGAATGCATCATTTTCATAATTGTCATGCTTGTATTGATCAGAACATTAATATGTGAATTTAACATACAATTATCGTAACAAAACAATCCAATTAGTACATCAATAAATCAAACAATCACAAACGATTTATTTTAATTCTAATAAATCATGAGATAGTTGAATTAATCACCTGAGTTTAGTAGTGTAGAATTCACAAGGTAATTGGGCTGGTTTGAATTAATAAATTATATCAATTATATCCACAACGTTATTGTTCATCTAGTTATATTACATGGTGAGGCCTACCTTTGATTAACATCCTAGGTGGCCAGACTCTAAATGATCAAATAATTAAAATTTTCATATATAATATATTTATTAAATTCAACTATCAAAATTCTGATTTTTCTCTTTTCTTTTCATTTTTAAGATTTTAAAATTGAATGGAAAATGCTTGATAGGATAGAACCATTGGATGATTGGATTATTCGGATTTTTAATATCTTAGCATATTTTGCTTCTACACATTGGATGAATGGTATGAATTTAACCACACATACATCGATGGCTCATCTCGACCTTTTATGTTACCGACACTTGCGCAGAAATCAAAGCTTTCCTTATAAAACACTTAGATTGATCTGAAAGTTATGACCCTTGTATATTTTAGCCTTATAAATCATATGATCCGTACAAATTTAATCTAATTCAACCAGATGCACACTAATCACTATTAGAAGCTTCGCATATAATTTTATACTTCTATCATCTTTACATCGTATCTACCCAAAATTCAATGCAACGAACGTGTGGCCGATCCACACTGTTCATTGCATAAATCGAGTCAAATTACATCGAATGAATAAAAATACTAAAAGAATGATGATAAACATACCGGATCTAAGCTATCTAAAATCCTCTATCTCTTCCTTTCTCAGTTGTCACAGGGTGGCCTTTTTGTTAATATTTAAGTTGAAGTAAAACTTCTTTTATGACACTCTTTCAAAAGAAATGATTATTTGAGGGATTGAGACTTGAGAGATATTGTAAGGATTAGGAGTATATAAGGGAGAATGATTAATGATATATATATAAGATATGAGATAAGATAGAGATAATATAAAGATAGGATAGAAATAATATTAAAATATATATATATATTTTTATTATTAAATTTTCACGGGCGTCACACTTTGTATATATATTTATAATAAAATATGCATATATCCACAAAATGATGCATGGATTCATGAACTACATCAATGCCATCCATATGTGTCATAATTATTAAATCCATGTGAACTTTCACTAAAACTCACCTAAAGCCCGCTATGTGTAGTCTAAACTTTAGTACATTTGAAATAAAAAATAATAAAAACTTCTCAAATCAATTTTATTATTATTTTTTTTAACGAGTTTAAAAGACAATAGTTTGTCTTTTTAGTGATGCAAACTAATGATACATACTACTTTGATATTAATATCAAATACATACTCTATAAAGGCGTAGGCTTAGTTAATCTCAAAAACAATATGCAACTTCTCTATTACATTGTTGGGAGACATAAATTCTTTGTAAGAATTATCATTGTAGTGGCTCTAAGCCTAAATTCTCAAATAAGTTAGTCTAGTAAATTTTGAGCTTGTAGGACTTGATCACTTTGGTGGAAAAAATTACTAGTAATAGATGTAGAAAATCAATTTTTACTGAAACAACTCAAGATCATGTACTAAGAAAGATGTCTCCCGTTCAGCTCAATGCATGCAACAAAGCTTCTAACTGAGGATGAAATTAGAGACTAATTATTCTGTATTAAAAGTGGATAGATGATAACTACATGTATCACTATCAGAGTTGTTGAGGTTTTCAAAACAAGGTTTCTGAGCTGCTCCCAACTACCATTGTTGTTGGAGAATGGAAATCCATCGGCCCTCATAGCTACCACAATGCTAGCACCAGTCTCTTCCCCGGAAATCTTCCATTCCTCATAAGCCATGACGAAATCAGAGAGAAATTTGAAAAGTTTGGGGAAATCACCGATATTCATATTCCCAAATTC
Organism: Magnolia sinica; assembly: GCF_029962835.1. Taxonomy (NCBI): domain Eukaryota; kingdom Viridiplantae; phylum Streptophyta; class Magnoliopsida; order Magnoliales; family Magnoliaceae; genus Magnolia; species Magnolia sinica. The sequence continues at coordinate 20,815,493 of NC_080582.1, read as the reverse complement.
CTAAAGGTAGAGGATATGCTTTTGTTTATTTCAAGGAGGAAGAGGCCTATCTAGCCATGGAGAGGCTAAATGGCCAGAAATTTGGGGGTCGAGACCTTATTATCAATGAAGCACATCCTAGAGCAGAGGACGTTGGCCCAGCCAACAATGTCATGGAGCCGAGGAGGGTAACTACTCCCATGCTGCAAAAATTTCCTAACAAGATGGATTTCCCCAAATATCCAAATTACTCATAACGGTCAGATTTAAGCTAGAATGTGTGAATGTTCACATTAATTAGATTTATGTTTATAATAGGTTAAGTATCCGTGGTAGTACCTGAGTACTAAAAAGTACAGGGTGTTATGTCATGTATCTGTGTATGTCAATACCAAGAACCCTCTTTGCAACGCTTAGATCTTTCATCTCAAATGTCCTTACAGATAGTTAAATCTTCAATATGTTGATCTTACACATGCTATGAATGATGATAAGTAGAGCTGGGCAGAATCCGACCCGATCCAAACTGAAGGTCAGGATCGAGTTGGATGGAGTAGGCCCACTCAGAACCGACTGTACATTGAGTCGAGTTCGGGTTAGTGGCCAATTCGGACTGATCCGATTTGATTCGATCCGATCAATGTTCATTCAACACTATTTCCTGTAATGTTGTCCATTGAGATTGGGATATACCTCATTTTTGGTTTAATACCATAAAATGATCTAGAAAAATAGATGGACGTCATGGATGAAATAAATACATCATGGTGGGGACCACAAAGCACCTAACATTAGTCATTGGCTAGTGGTAGGGGGAGTAGTCAATCCACCCTCTCAAGTCCCATGGCTTAAGGTGCATCAAGCATCGAGCTCTGAGCCTCTGACATAAGAAAAGGGGAGCAGACTGCGTAGTGAGTAACTCACTATGCTTAGCGTACTAAGTAAACTTTGTGGGGTCCACTATAATTTTTGTATTTTATCCACTTCGTCCATTCATTTTAACAGATAATTTTAGGTCTTTAGTCTAAAATGAAGCATATACAATGTTCAAATGGACCACACCATAGGAAACAGTTTAAATGAACGTCTACCGTTGAAAAATTCTTGGGGGTAGTAGAAGTTTTGAATCAAGATTATATTTGTATTTTCCCTTCATCCATGTCTGTATGATGTTATGAACAGGTTGGATGACAAATAAACATCACTATGGGGCTTAGAAAGGTTTCAACAGTGGAAATCATTATCCCCACTGTTTCCTGTGGTATGACCCACTTGATCTTTAGTTATGCTTCAATTTTGGGCTCAACCCCTTAAATTAGATGGAAAAGCGGATGGACGGTGTGGATAGACCACATGCATTCAAGGTGGGCCCAACTTAATTTACTTGGTACAATAAGAGCGTATTAAGTAACACAGTAGAGTCAGTATGCAATCCGATTTCCAAGAAGATAAGGATTGGTAGGTGTACCACGCACCAGGCAGCTGGTGTATTGACGTTAGCAAGTTCTGTGGGTCCCATCATGAGGTATGTGTTATATCCAAACTGTTCATCTATTTGGTGGGTTCGTCTTAAGGCTTAAGCCAAAAAATAAGACAGATCTAAAGATCAAGCGGACCCACTACAAAAAGCAGTGGGGGGTTGAACGTTTACCATTGAAACTCTTTTAGAGTTCACAGAAGTTTCAGATCAATATGAAATTTGTTTTTCCTCTTCATCCATGTAGTTGTGACCTTATTAATAGATTGGATGGAAAATAAACGTTATGGTGGGCCCTACGAATTTTTTTTAGAATCATATTTTTTTATTTTTTTAAATTTTTTTAAAAAATAAAAATAAAACAGAGATCCAAACCGTACGTAACCCGATTCGACTCAGTTTCCCTGACTGAGTCGACTCGTTCAGGTCATGCTAGCAGTGCAACGAATCAGATCGAGTCAAAGGACCTGAACTCGGTCCCGGATCAGATCGAGTTCGGGTCAATGCATTGAAAATTTCGGATTGAGTTGAGTTGGACCCAATCCGGTCCGACTCAACTCGATGCCCACCTCTAGCAATAAGCTTGTCATCAACATATAATACTAAGATAATAAACTTCTTATCAATCAGTGTTTTGAAATAGACACAATGATTATACACTATTCTAATAAACCTTTGACTCACCTTGAAAGAATTAAATTTCTTACACCACTTAAGGTGACTATTTCAAGCCGCACAACGACCTCTTTAAACTGCAAATCTTGTTCGTTGCCCCTTGTATTTTGAAACCTTCTGTTGCTTAGTATAAATCTGCTCTTTTAATTCTCCATGTAGGAAAGCAATCTTCACATCCATCTGTTCAAGGTCGAGATTATATTGGAAAACCAGTGCCAATATGAATCTGATAGATACTTGTTTCACCACAAGCATGAATATCTTAGTGAAGTTGATGTGTTCTCTCTGACATATCCCTTCGCTACCAACCTTTCCTTACACCTATCATGTTTCTTCTTGAAAATTTACTTACACATGATTACTTCACGGCCGACATGAAGCTCCACCAACTCCTGTGTCTCATTCTTATACAAAGAGTCCATCTTGTAATGCATTGCTGCATTTCACTTTTTAGCATTTACATCGTCAAGAGCCTCCTGAAAAGTAAACGGATCCCCCTCATCAATAATGAGGGTAAATGCAATATTCAAGTCATCCATGTATCTTGCCGGTAAGCTACAATCCATTGGCGAATTACTTCTCATAAGTGGCTGCTCTACCTAGTCTTATACTTCTTTCTATGTCTCAATATCAGCTCGTGTCTCATCTCCATCTATCTGAATGTCCACAACCAACTTTTCTTCTTTTTTTATACTCATCATTACAAATTAAGGATCCTTCATTGAATTTGACATCACAACTAAAGATGATATTCTGTATGACCCAGTCATATAGCTTGTAACCCTTCACACAACTACTATAGTTGACAAAGATGTACTTTTTATCCCTTTGGTCTAGCTTATCTCTCTAAACTGATGATACATGAGAGTAAGTATCATAACTAAATTATATTCACAGCCTCGAGTAGTCTACCTGCTGACCACTTCACACTTCCTCTGAAATTTTACAATCTATTACCATAGAAAAGGAGCGATTCACCAAGTAATAAGTCGTGTTAATAGCCTTAATCCACATTTCCATGTCCAACCCAACATTACTCATCATACATTGGGTCCTCTCCAAGAGAGTGATTCATTAGCTCAACCACACCATTCTGTTCTAGTGTGTGACGCACTGTGTTGTGTCTCACAATCCCTTTATCTTTGTAAAACCAATTGAATTCCTCAGAAGGGAATTCTCCACCCTTATCTATCCTCAACACTTTCACTTTTCACCCAGTCTGGTTTTCCACCATCGCCATCTATTGTTTAAAGTTAGTGAAAACTTTTAATTTATTTTTTATAAAATAAACCCACACCTTTCTGAAATAGTCGTCAATAAATGTAACAAAACATGGCACTCCTCTATCGGAAACTATGGGCAACGGCCCCCATATATCAGAATACACGTAATCTAGAACTCTCTTACATACATGTTTTCCATACTTAAAAGACAACCTTGACTGCTTACCATATAGACAGTACTCGCATATACTAAAATCAATGCTTTTTAAGACTAAAATTAAATAATGGTCAGAGAGTACCTTCATGCCCCACTCGCTCATGTAGCCTAGGAGCGCATGCCACATACATGTAGGAATGGAATTCGTTATAACTGCTACAACTCCACCCAATGAAGTGCTTTCCATCAACCTTTAAAGATTACCATTTCTTTATGCTTTCATGACTACTAGTGCCCCCTTTCCAAACTTAAGGACACAATCGAACCCTGTGAATTTACACTTAAGTGCTTTGAGTTCACCTAGAGATATTAGACTCTTTCTTAAATGCCTCACATAAGCCAAGATACGTTCCTTGCCATAAAATATCTTAATGTACACTAATCAAACACCAACCAAGTTATAGGCATTGTTATTACTCATAAACACTTTGCTACCATTGCACTCACTGTAACTGGTGAACCAACTCCTATAAGGGGTTATGTGATATGAAGCCCCCATATCCAAAATCTATTTATCACTAAAATATCCAGATTTTGATGTAGTCAACAAGTCACTACCACTCGCCTCCTCATTTGATTCCACAGTGTTGGCCTGTCTAGAAGAGCTGTTTGATTTTTTCCTTCCTTGACTTAGGTTCTGACAATCCTCTTTCATGTGCCCTAACATGACATAATTTCAGCACTTCAATTTCCTTTGCCCTTGCCTTTAGATTTAGATCTCGATCGTGAATATCCACTATCCCGCTCAGAATTCCTCACCCATTATGTAACCGGTGCATTTGTAAAAGTACCTATTTCACTAGTTTTCTTTCTTATCGCCTTTGACTGAAGAACTAAGATAACAATCTCAACATTAATGGTCATCTTACCGATGCACAAAGAGTCTTTAAATGACTCATACAATTTTGGAAGAGAATACAACATAATACATGCTTGATCTTTATCCTTTATCACCTCATCCACATCCAATAACTTGCAGACATGCTTATTAGAGCTGTACACAAGCAGAGTTAGCTTGGTAGCTCTCTCGACTCAGCTCGAAAAAGCTCGACTCAACTCGGATCGAAGCTGAGTTCGAACCGAATCGAGCTGACTTTTGGAGCTCAAAACGAGTTCGAGCCGAGTTCGATCTTGCCCCAGCTCGACTCGAGTACTACTCGAACTCAGCTCGACTTGGTAAAGAGTATATATACCCTTAAAAAAACCCTACCCCACCCCTTTTCAAAATACATCCTGCCCGTATGACCCTAACCCTACCCCACCTCTTCCTCCCTCTCTGTCAGTCTGGCCGGCGAAGCTCCTCCCCCCCTCTCTCTCTACTCTCGCCCTCATCCTCCCTTACCTGCATGACTGCATCGATGCACGACTGTCTTCCTCCCTCTTTGTCAGTCCGGCCGGCGAAGCTCCTCCCTCTCTCTCTACTCTCTCCCTTATCCTCCCTTACCCACACGTCAGGCTTGAACTCGGCCGAGTCGAGCACGAGCTGTTGTTCCAAGCTTGAAGGCTAAGCCAAGTCGAGCCGAGCACGAGTTGGGACTCGAGCAGTCCGAGTCTAGCACGAGCTGGGTAAATCGCAGCTCAGCTCGAATTGTGTACACCTCTAAAGCCTATTAAAGTTACAAATGTGGGTCTCAACATTAACCCCCTCAGTCATCTTCAGATGGAATAACTATAACTGCAAATACAAATGATTCTTAAGAGACTTCTTCGCATTCGTACATACTTACATCAAACTTCATGTTAGATGTCGTATATACCTTGTATTTATATTTAATCTGCTTCCTAATGTTAGCTCTGATACCACTTGTTGGGACTCATGGAAGCACACAAAGAGGAATCAAACAAGACAATCACAATTGCACAAACAAATTCAATAAGAAAGCAATCCAAATTTTATGTTGAAAAACCCTTGCAGAAAGAAAACATGACACAAAGTGATAATGTACTATGAAAATAAAATTACAAGAGATGAAAACTTACCCATCAAAGCCCTAAGAAGAAAAGCCCAAGCATTTTCCCTTCAAAATCCCTCTCAAACTCTTAAGCACATTTGGAAAATCCTAATCCTTGCACTAATCCTGATTAGACCCGATATATTTACTCTCCAATCGGAATAGGAAACAAATCATGCGCTTACGCAATTCTTCGTGCACCTTTGATGGCATCGCCAACTATCGAGGACCAGTGGATGACATCGAAAAATCTTTGATGGCATCAAGTAGCACCCTCCAAAAACTATCTAGCAATTAATAAGGATTTTTTTTTTCGATTTTCCCAATGGGATCGAGCATCTATCGATGGCATAGATATCTACTCGATGGAATCGAGTAGTCTATTGATAACTTTGACAGATGCTATTATAGACATATTTAAAACATTAGACAACATATTTGACTATTGTTTTTTATGCCATAATTTTCTCTTAACCAAACACCTTAAAAAAGTACGATGGCTTATTTACTAATTAAAATTAGAAGACTAAACACACCCTTAATGTTTTTTTTTTGTTTAGAAAAAAGAAAATTTCATTTCATGGAGAGGACTATATAACGTCATTGACATTAGGGCTGCCCCAGGAGAGAAAAAAGACCCTGAAGCTACCTATCATAAACCCTCTATCAGGCCGCCAGGCCCGAGCTGACTAATCACCCACTAAGGACTCTCTAATAGATCTCATCCCTACTTTATCTAGCAGTAGGAGACCTCGAACGGGAAGAGAGAAGTCTAACACCTGCCGGACAAAAAAGACTCCCCTGAAGCTTTCTCCCTAGATGGGCTAGCCCATCTGCCGAGCCATTACCTTCTCCCAGAACATGGGCAAACCAAAACTGCACTCTCTGGTTCAGCTTTTCAATCTTAGTTAATCAATACCACCAATGACATGTCAGTTGGGACCAGTCATTTAGAGAATCTACCACAAACTTGGAGTCTGATTTGACCTCTACCTTGGATCAGGCAACAAGCAAGACTATCATAGACCGCGTGTAGCTTTACTCTACTATTTGAGCTCACCCCATATCCTATTGAGATCCTAAAAAGGAGATCTCCTTTTTCCCCTCTAGAAATTCCACCGTTTCCCAGCATTCTCGGGTTCCCTCTAGCCGACCCATCCACATTCAATTTTACCCATCCCTTATCTGACTTCATCCACTTCACTAGTAAAAGCTTAACCCTTGGAGGATTCATAGCCACAACTCCCAATGCCTTGAGGGTCAGTTGGTTGGATATCGACTGGAATATGGGCGTTTGCATCCCTTTACTCAGTGAAGTTAACCACCACTTAACTCAAGCAATCGTGCCCATAGCCAGAATGATCTTGCCGTCAAATCTTATGGCATTTCTAGCTTTCCATATTTCCCATAGCACCGGACTGGGAACCAACCCATGCAGTACAAAAATACTACCCCCCGAAGATGGAGTGAGCCACCATTGGCGCATTCTGTCTTGAACAGATTGGCATACCATGTATGTTATTTCGAAGATGGTGCCAAAGTGCTGCCAAACACTTGTAGCATGGTTGCCATAGACAAACATGTGGTTTAGAGATTCCACTAAAGGCCGCTGGTCCTGCTCGGCCCCACGGCAGACGCACTTTGATGTTAATTGAATCCCTCTTGCCCGAACTCTATCATCTACCTGGATGGCTCCCTTTAACAATCTCCAAATGAAGGTGGAGATCTTGGGTGGCATTTTTGAGTGCCACACCCATTTCACCCAACCCCCGCACTGCCCTCCTTTGTACAACTCCCACGGTGCTTTCACTAAGAACTTTCCTGAAGGATTGATGGGCCATATGTAGAAATCGCTATCTTCCAATGTATGGAAACCTCCTTGGAAGATGAAGTCCAACACTTCCTATGGGAGATAAGCAGGGACTGATTGACAATGGGGGAAGAGGGTCCTCTGGACCTAAGATGTCCTGCACTTTCAGCGACAAGAGCTCATCAAGGACAGGCCTGTCAGCCCATTGCTCTAGCAGGGCAAGACTAGTAGTCCAGTTCACGTGCTTGAGGCTGCAGCCACCTTGACCAACTTACCACTGCACTTTAACATCCAGTGTTGGGGAATAAAGAGACAATGCTTTTCCAAAGAGGGGAAGAGATAGCCCACGATCAACCCACCCCCAAGGTAGATAGGTCGCAGCGGTATTTGGCTCTCATGAATGTTGCCCACAGACTATCTTCTTTATCGAAGGTTGCCAACATGCTCTCAACATTGTTTCAATTCAAGATTGTATGGAAGGATTATAGATTAATTTTTAATTTTAGATTTTTTATGGAAATTTCTGGTAATTAGCACAGAAAATTTAGGGATGGTTTCATTTGTTTGTATTAGAAAAACAATGAGCACCTCTGAGGTATTATTTAATAAATTGAAAGTTGAGATTTGAATATTAATTTAGGCACTGGCAACTTGAAGTGTTGAATTGTAATTTTTGAAATAATTTTAAAGATAGTAAAAAATAAATCAAAATTTTAACGGAAGGGAGTGGAGCAGAAAAAAAAAACCCCCCATATTTTCAGTAAAATTAATTTAAACACTTAATAAGTTGGATTTGTCACATGATGTGAACCAGCGAAAATCACTGAAAATATGAGATTTCAGTGGTAAGCACTGAAAATATATATATATATATATATATATATATATATATATATATATATATATATATATATATATATATATTATCAAATGGCCCTAATGGAAACCAATATTAAGTTTAAACTGGAATATGGTGGTACCAAGCCGTTGTGGTACTACTAGATTCAAAGAGGTGGGTGCCATCGTAGCTTATGGTAGTACCGGGTTGTCATGGGGTCCTCATGTTGTATGAACAAGGGAAATTGACCATACTAGCCTCGATGGATAGTCAAATTCCCAAAAGAAATACTACCTTCCAAATATTCCTAGGGTGGCCTTCTGACAACTTTTATTAAATGTTTCAGATGAAAATGCCCTTGTCCTTTGATCAGTAGTTGTGTACAGTTTTAGAGTGTGGAAGAAGTTACATGTTATTTCAATCCCGAGAATGTAACATGGATGGAAGCCTTTTTTAGAGAGGGCAAGGCCTAACTCGTGGGGCCCACATGGCTGGATGTGTAAAATCCACGCCGCCCATCCTTCTTGTAGTGTCATCTTAGGGCAAGGGCCCAAATATTAGCATGATCCAGAGCTAGTGTGGCCCACATAATAGAAAATAATGGTGATAGTGTCACCGACTGTTGATACTTTCCAGGCTCACTGCGATGTTTGTTAGAAGTAGACACCACACAAGGCGGGATTTTTTGGGCCCACGGCAAGTTGGCCGACAAGGTGGATGGATCAGATCACCCCATTGTGAGACTTAGGCTATGGTAGCAATGGCAGTATAGTAAAGGAAGTGAACACATACAAACTACGATCCATATAACATGACAACCACAACCCATATAACATGGCAATTATGACCCATGCAAACCACAACCCATATGTGCCCACATTGATACATCTGTATAATCCATGCCGCCCATCCTTTTTGCCATGTCATTTTAGGGCTAGGGACCAAATATCAGCCTGATCCAGTGCTCCTGTGGGCCACAAAATAGAATATAATGTTGATTGTTGAAACATTTCAAGCTCACTATGTTGTTTGTTAGAAGTGGACACTGCCCAAGTCAGGATTTTTTGGGCCCACGGTGAGCTGGCCGACATGGTGGATGGATCAGATCACCTCATTATGGGTCTTAGGCTATGGTACTAATGGCTGGATAGTAAAGGAAGTGAACATGTGAAAACCACGATCCACATAACATGAGAACCACGACCCATATAACATGATAAGCACGACCCATGCAAACCACGACCCATATAGGCCCACATTGATGTATGTGTATAATCCATGCTACCCATCCTTTTTGTCGTGTCATTTTAGGGCTAGGGACTAAATAACACCGTGATCCAGTGCTCATGTGGGCCGCAAAATAGAAAATACTGGTAACTATTGAAACTTTTCAGGATCACTGTGATGTTTGTTAGAAGTGGACATTACCTAAGTCAGGACTGTTTGCGCCCATGACGAGCTGGCTGACAAGGTGAATGGATTGGATAACCCCATTCCGGGCCTTAGGCTATAGTACTAATGGTTGGGTAATAAAGGAAGTGAACACCTAAAATCCACTATCCAATTAACATGACAAGCATGACCCATATAACATGACAACTACGATCCATGCAAACCACGACCCATATGGGGCTACATTGATGTATGTGTATAATCCATGCCGCCCATCCTTTTTGCTGTGTTATTTTAGGACTAGGGACCAAATATTAGCCCGATCTAGTGCTCCTGTGGGCCACAAAATAGAAAATAATGGTGAATGTTGAAACTTTCCAGGCTCACTGTGATGTTTGTTAGAAGTAGACACTACCCAAGTCACAACTTTTAGGGCCCACGATGAGCCGGCCTACATGGTGAATGGATCGAATAACTTTATTTTGGACCTTAGGCTATGGTACCAATGGCTAGGTAGTAAAGGAAGAGAACACGTGAAATCCATGATCTATATAACATGACAACCATGACCCATATAACATGACAGCTACGACCCATATGGGCCCATATTGATGTATGCGTATAATCTTTGCCTCTCGTCCTTTTTGCCGTGTCATTTTAGGATTAGGGACCAAATATCACCCTGATCCAGTGCTCATGTGAGCAACAAAATAGAAAATAATGGTGATTGTTGAAACTTTCCAGGCTCACAGTGATGTTTGTTAGAGGTGGACACTACCCAAGTTAGGACTTTTTGGGCCCACGATGAGCTAGCCGATACGATGAATGTATTGGATCACCCCATTTTGCGCCTTAGGCTATGGTACCAATGGCTAAATAGTAAAGGAAGTGAACACATGAAAACTATGATCCACATAACATGACAACCACGACCCATATAACATAACAACAACGACCCATGCAAATCATGACCCATATGTGCCCACATTGATGTATGTGTATAATCCATGCCACCCATCCTTTTTATCGTGTCATTTTAGGGCTAGGGACCAAATATCAGCCTGATCTAATGCTCATGTGGGTCATAAAGTAAAAAATTTCGGTGACTGTTGAAACTTTCCTAGCTCATTGTGATGTTTGTTAGAAGTGGACACTGCCTAAGTTAGGACTTTTTGGGCCTACGGTGAGCTGGCCGACATGGCGGATGGATCAGATCACCCCATTGTGGGCCTTAGGCTATGGTACCAATGGCTGGGTAATAAAGGAAGTGAATACATGAAAACCACGATCCACATAACATGACAACTATGAACCATATAATATGACAACTACGACCCATGCAAACTACAACCCATATGGGCCCACATTAATGTATGTGTATAATCTATGCCACCCATCCTTTTTGTTGTGTCATTTTAGGGCTAGGGAACAAATATCGGCCTAATCCGGTGCTCCTATGGGACACAAAATAGAAAATAAAGTTGACTGTTGAAACATTCCAGGCTCACTGTGTTGTTTGTTAGAAGTGGAAAATGTCCAAGTCAGGACTTTTTGGGTCCACGACGAGCTAGCCGACATGGTGAATGGATCAGATCACCCCATATGGGTCTTAGGCTATGGTACTAATGACTGGGGTGATCAGTTTCGTCCACCTTGTCAGCCAGCTAACCATGGGGCCAAAAAATCCTGACTTGAGTAGTGTCTACTTCTAACAAATATTACAGTGAGCATGGAAAGTTTAAATAGTCAACATTATTTTCTATTTCGTGGCCCACAGGAGCATTTGATTAGGTTGATATTTGGTCCCTAGCCCTAAAATGACACGGCAAGAAGGATGAGCGGCATGGATTATACACATACATCAATGTGGGCCCATATGGGTCATGGTTTGTATGGGTCATGGTTGCCATGTTACATGGGTCGTGGTTGCCATGTTATATGATAGTGGATTTCACGTGTTCACTTCCTTTACTACCTAACCATTGGTACCATAGCCTAAGGCCCAGAATGGGGTGATCTGATCCATCCACCTTGTCGGTCAGCTCGTCGTGGGCCCAAAAAGTACTAACTTGGGCAGTGTCCACTTCTAACAAACATCACGGTGAGCCTGAAAAGTTTCAACGGTTACCAAAATTTTCTATTTTGTGGCCCAAATGAGCACTGGATCTGAGTGATATTTGGTCCCTAGCCCTAAAATGACATGGCAAAAAGGATGGGCGGCATGGATTATATACATAAATCAATGTGGGCCCATATGGGTCGTGGTTTGCATGGGTCGTAGTTGTCATATTATATGGGTTGTAGTTGGTTTACATGTGTTCACTTCCTTTACTACCTAACCATTAGTACCATAGCCTAAGGCCCAGAATGCAGTGATCTGATCCATTCACCGTGTCAGACGGCTCACTGTGGGCCGAAAAAGTTCTGACTTAGGCAGTGTCCACTTTTAACAAAACATCACAGTGAGCCTGGAAAGCTTCAACGATCACCAGAATTTTCTATTTTGTGGCCAACATGAGCACTGGATGAGAGTGATATTTGATCCCTAGCCCTAAAATGACACGACCAAAGGATGGGCGGCATGAATTATACACATACATCAATGTAGGACCATATGGGTCGTGGTTTGCAAGGGTTGTAGTTGTCATGTTATATGAGTCGTGGTTGTCATGTTATATGGATCATGGATTTCACATGTTCACTTCCTTTACTACCTAGCCATTGGTGATATGATTCATTCACCGTGTCGGCCAGCTCATCATGGGGTCCAAAAAGTCCTGACTTAGGCAGTGTTCACTTCTAACAAACATCACAGTGAGCCTGAAAAGTTTCAACAATCAACATTATTTTAAATTTTGTGGCCCCACATGAGCAATGGATCAGGCTGATATTTGGTCCCTAGCTCTAAAATGACACAACCAAAAGGATGGGCGACATGGCTTATATACATACATCAAAGTGGGCCTATATGGGTCGTGGTTTGCATGGGTTGTAGTTGTCATGCTATATGGGTTGTGGTTGTCATGTTATATGAATCGTGGTTTGCATGTATTTACTTCCTTTACTACCCAGCCATTGGTATCATAGCCTAAAGCCCACGATGGAGTGATCCTATCCATTCATGTTGTCGGCTAGCTCGCCATATATGACCAAAAAGTCCCACCTTGGGCAATGTACACTTCTAACAAGCATCACAATGAGCCTGTAAAGTTTCAACAGTCACCATTATTTTTTTATTTTATGGCCCACAGGAGCACTGGATCAGGTTGATATTCGGTCCCTAACCCTAAAATGACACGACAAAAAGGATGGACGACATGGGCTATAAACATACATCAATGTGGGCCCATATGGGTCGTGGTTTGCATGGGTCGTAGTTGTCATGTTATATGAGTTGTGATTGTCATGTTATATGGATCGTGGTTTGCACGTGTTCACTTCCTTTACTGCCCATCCATTGGTACCATAGCCTAAGGCCCACAATGGGGTAATCCGATCCATCCACCTTGTCGGCTAGCTCGCTGTGAGACCAAAAAGTCCTGCTTTATGCGATATCCACTTCTAACAAAGATCACAATGAGCCTGGAAAGTATCAATAGTGAGTGACACTATCACCATTATTTTCTATTATGTGGCCCACATTAGCTCTGGATCAAGCTAGTATTTGGGCCTTAGCTCTAAAATGATATGGCAAGAAGGAGGCTATTACGGTCAAATTCTCTATGAACAATATACATTAATGATAATCTCAACCGTCCAAATAGGGGGCCCTCTTTATTTTTTTGGAGTACAGCAAGAAAATCTCACTGATTGGACAACCCCGCCTTGAATCTGTGTTGTGTACATCATGTGCAGCTGTCTCTGCTCCAGCTCTGCTCAGCAGCCTCGTTGTCATACAGTCAGTAGCATCGCTCTGGTGATGCGTTTCTAGCAGGAGCTAGTAAATCACTTGTTGTTAACGCTTCTCATCAGTCTCCAGCTCAGGGATGGATTGTAGCAGCTCATGGAATCAGCGGTGTCTAGAGTTCAACAATCGAATTTTAGATGATGATTTCAGTGTTTCCCAAATTTGGATTTCAGGGTTTAATCTGCTGATTGCTAATGATGCTAGAGCTGTGTCATCAAGCCAGGAGCATGAGAATCAGAGTAACATTTGTTATCCCGACGGAGCGTAATGGGCCGAGGTCTGCTTGCTGTCCTAATTGATTTGGCTTTCAGCCTTTGTGTTTAGTGCAGCTGTGGTGTGGTTTGTACGTAGCTTTGGTTATGGTTCTGGTTCTATTGCTTTATATATATATATATTGTTCTGTGTTGGTTCGTGATGATATACAATAGGTGAGGTCCGATTCTTTTGTGGCAGCCACCGGCACATCTGTATATGTTTTTCATATCAAAAAAGTTATAGGTGATGTGCCCACCTTTATTTTATTTTTTTTAATAGTGCCTTGTACTAATTTATTTGCCACCATTAATTTTTTGGTTGAGAAATTACGTGATGAATGTGATTCTTTGGCATAGTTACCTCACCTTTCTAGAGGATTGCTATTCCCATAAACCTTATTTTGAAACTCTAAAAGCCCATAAAAATAAATAAATAAATAAACCAAACATATATGCGCCAAAATGGCACTCTCTGAGTTGGGATCTGGATGTTCATCGGAGAGTTCTCTAGCTACATCTACCAACATATGATTTTTGCTGGTCACCATGATGACTGAAAAAGAAAAATAAAAAGAAAAATAAAAAATACCAAACATACATGCACCAAAACGGCACTTTCTGATGTAGGATTTGGATGTTCATCAGAGAGTTCCCTAGCTACAAGTGACAACATATGATTCATGCTGTCCCACTCATCTGAACATATGATTCATGCTATCCCACTCATCTGCTAAGTGAAAAAAAAAAAACTAAAACCTACCCAATCATTCATGCACTAAAATGGCACTTTCTGAGGTAGGACTTGGATGTTCATAACAGAGTTCCCTAGCTATATGTGCCAGCATATGATTCACGCTGGCCCACTCATCTGGTAAGCAGGAAAAAAAAAACCAAACATACATGCACCAAAACAGCACTTTCTGATGTAGGATTTGGATGTTCATCAGAGAGTTCCCTGGCTTACAACTGACAACATATGATTCATGCTGTCCCACTTATCTGAACATATGATTCACGCTGTCCCACTCATCTGGTAAGTGGAAAAAAATAAAAACTACCCAAACATTCATGCACCAAAATGGCACTTTCGGAAGTAGGATTTGGATGTTCGTCAGAGAGTTCCCTGGCTACCTGCCACTCATCTGGTAAGTGAAGGAAGAAAAAAAAAAAAAACCAAACATATATGCACCAAAACGGAACTCTCTGATGTAGGATTTGATGTTCATCAGAGAGTTCTCTGGCTTACATGTGACAACATATGATTCATGCTGTCCCACTCATCTGGTAAGTGGGAAAAAAAGAAAAACCTACCCAAACATTCATGCACCAAAATGACACTTTCTGACGTAAGATTTAGATGTTCATCAGACAGTTTCCTATCTACATGTGCCAACATATGATTCATGCTGGCCAACTCGTCTGGTAAGTGACACATGCACATTGAATGTAAACCGTTGGTTTTTGAGCAATCAATGATTCAGGGTCCTTGCTGGCCTCACCACTCAGCTCCCAGATGATTAAATAGTGAGGGGGGTGGGTCGATGAGTGCACATGGCTGGTGAAGTCGATCACTTTAATCTTGCCTTCTGGCAATAGCTTGGTTGCTGCTTCTACTGCTAACTGCAACTCTTTCTCTAGTAACAAAAGTCTGAATCTCCAATTATTCTCTGAATATATGGATCCAAATCCTCATGCTTCAAAGTTCTCCACCTTGGTTCTTCCATTGAGGCCCTATTTCATCAGGCATCTAAACATTATCCATCATGTAGGCTTACATTTTAATACCCATCCCTCTCATACATGATCTGGACTTTCCACAATCAATTGCTAATCCCTCTTAAAACTAACTTTGATCAGATGATTCTTACAATTCTATCAATGATCAGGCAAATGGACTATCCATGTCAATTATAATACAGAAGTTTTGATGATTGATCTAGACCATCCATCATGGTGCACCAAACTTGGATTGCCCACCATTTTTATTTATTTTTTGGAAACCAAATATAAAAGGCTTTATTCAATCAAATGCAGTGCTGAAATAGCTCTTAATTACAATATATGTAACACAGATGTGTTCGAAGCGCCCATACAGGGGGGCGTCTTGAACTGGTTCGCTGCACCCCAAGTGCAAGGCAATGATCTAGAATCTTGTGGAACTTTCCTTTGCAGACCACACGAAGCTCAATGGCTCTGATCGCTCTGACCTTCCAGGAACTATCATACACTGCATCGACGAAAGATCAGTCCAACCAACTGCAGCATTCTTCCAGGGCCCCTTGGCTAGCCTGGCCACTCAGCTCCCAGAAGATTACATAGTGACAGGAGTCGGTCGATGAGTCTACATGGCTGGTGAAGTCTATCACTTCAATCTTTTCTGGCAATAGTTTGGTTGCTGCTTCCACTGCTAACTGCAAGTCTTTCTCCGGTAAGTATAGGTGACAAAAGTCCCCATTTCATTCTTCTTTGAATTATATGTATCCAAATCCTTATGAATAGCCACTGCTTTGCGCGCCTTAAAGCTCTTCCACTGAGGCCCAATTTCTGCAAGTATTCTTCTTCACTGCTTTCTTCAAGACTCTTTGAAGAGTCTCCACCTCAACGTTCCCTGCGTCCTTTGTTGTTGCTTCAAATTCAACCATCACACTCCCCCATCTTCTCCAACATCCTCAAATCCTACCCAGCACAGGAGGATTTTCAAGAGAGTGTGAAGAAAAAAACACCAAGTTGAATAGAAGTCGAAGGATTTTCAACTTCTTGGAAGAGGCCTGAAAACGATGAGATTTCAGTCTGCAAGATTACAGAGTTAAAGAACAGTATAATTAAATAAACGTAATCACAATAAAATTACAGTTTAACACTAAGATCTGAACCATTGGATCAACTAGTCAGTAGAAAATTGAACTAACAAGAGAAAATCCAACAAAACTCATGCATGATTTCAACCAAATTGCTAAATGAATTCAAGAAAACTGTCACTGAATCAACCAAACTATAACGTAATTACAAAAAAGAGAGGAAGGAGAGATCTCTCTCTATGTTCATGCAAGGGATTGATTTTCGATAACTTTTGTACCTTTTTTTTTCCAATGTTTGTCTGCACTGTAGCGAACGCGTGGCTACCCGATGTGGCAGATTTAATGGATATAGTGGTTGAATCCGCTCGTCATAGCAGCAATAATGAAGTGCGATAGACCAGTGATGATTTTCTAGTTTTCTGTTGTTGTAGTGGGTTTCAACCAAAAAAAAAAACCCCTTCTTTCCCCTTTCCTTTTTTTAATGGTTGTCGGCAGCAATCGGAGGCAGATATGGTGATGGTTATCCGTGATAATTTGAAGCATACATGGTGCAGCGCCTACTAGATCTTGAAGGTAACGGATTGTACTGTGGAAGATGTTAAGCAGTGATTTTGCCGGCTCAGTGAAGGAAAATAGGGTTGAGGTAGTGCTCCAGCATCAGTGAAGAAAGAGGGGCTGAGGTGGTGCTCCAGCGTCAAAGAAGAACAGCAGCGTAGCTTGGGCAATCAAATTGGGCTATGAGATTTCATTCAACTACAGGCAGTAGCCCAAGCAGACTCGCTTTCACATCCTCTTCGAAGAACTTGAAAATCCTTCGACTTCCATTCAACTCAGCGTTTTTTTCTTCACTTTCTCAAAAATCCTCCGTACCTGGGTAGGATTTGAGGATGTTTGAGAATATGGAGAGATTCACACACCAGAGTGTGATGGATGAATTCGAAGCAACAACAAACGACTCAGGGAAAATTCAAGTGGAGACTCTTCAGAAGATTCTTGAAGAAAACGGTGAAGCAGAATACTTGCAGAAACTGGGCCTCGATGGAAGAGCTTTAAGGCGTGCGTAGCATTGGCTACTAATAAGGTTTTGAATCCATATATTCAAAGAAGAAGTGCAAATGGAGACTTTCGTCACCTATACTTACTGGAGAAAGAATTCCAGTTAGCAGTAGAAGCAGCAGCCAAGCGATTGGCAGAAGAAAAGGTTGAAGCGATCGACTTCACCAGCCATGTAGATTCATCAACCGAATCTGGTCACTCATGATCTTCTAGGAGCTGAGTGGCGAGGCGAGCCAAGAGGCCCTGAACTAATGCTGCAGATGCTTGGACCAATCTTTCATCGATGCAGGGTACTATAGTTCCCGGAAGGTCAGCACGATCGGGGTTGTCGAGCTTTCTCTGGTCTGCAAAGGAACGTTCCCCAAGATTCTAGATCATTACCTTGCACCAGGGGCCGCAGCAAGCCAGTTCAAGACGCCTTGCTGCATTGGCGCTTGCTTAAAACAGTGCTGTGTTACAGATATTGTAATAACATGGTAGAGAGCTGTTTCAACACTGAATTTGTTTGAATAAAGCAATTTATATTTGGTTTAAAAGCAAAGAAGATTGGTGAGTAATAAAAAAAATGGCCCACCATGATGGACGCTCTAAACAATCATCAATACTTAACTATTATAATTGACATGGATGGTCCATTTCCCCCATCTCATTGATAGAATTGTTAGAATCATCCTATCAAAGTTACTTTTAATAGGGATTAGCAATGGATGGTGTAAAACTGATGTAGAGCGGGGTCACCGACACTTTCATGTCCAAGAAGGATCAGAGAAGGCCCGATCGGAGGCAAAAGTCATCAAGACCGTCAGAACCTTAAAACAGGCTTATCTCACAAATCAAAATGAGTTACTCGATGTGCCATATATGATTTCGAGGTAAGATGAGCTACTTGCCCATGCTAAATTTGTGAGATTCCATCACATCGACGGTCGAATTGATCCATATTTATTTCTATTTTTACTTTTTTCACTAAGTTTTGGTTTGATTGTAACTCTTCATCCATTGGGCTTTAGGAGTTGTGTTCAACATGAAAAGTGTTTAGAAAAAATAGGAGAATAACATGGTTAAGCCACACAGGACACTATAGTAAATATACTATTTATAGTAAGTTACGAATTTTAGGGAGTCTTAGTTGTAGTTTAATTCTAAAACTTCTTCCAAGGCTTGGTATCCTTATTTAAAGGGTTGTTGACTCGTTTATTTCATCAATCAATCACTATAGTAAATTTACTATTTATAGTAAGTTATGAATTTTAGGGAGTTTTAGTTGTAGTTTAATTCTGAAATTTTTTCCACGGCTTGGTATCCTTATTTAAAAGGTTGTTGACTTGTTTATTTCATCATCAATCAAATTATGAATTTTAGAATTTATTTCTATTTTTCTTGTTTTTTTTTTTTTCTCGTGGATTTGAGAAGTCTCTGTGAGGAGTCCAAAGAAGCTTCGTGGATTCGAAGTAGTTATCCTTGAGGAAGACGGTGCTCGACCTCATTATGTTCATCCATGCGTCAATTACTATCAAAGCGAGGACTCTCATCGGGCCAAAGACAAACAACGTATGAACCAAAATCCTGTGGACGGTGATAGAAGGATTCATTATCTTTCGAAAAGAATGAAAGTTTTACACTGAGAGAATCAATTGACCATGCAATGGCTGCAGACAACCTTCAGCCATATTGTGGATGCGCTAATTCTGCCCCGTGCGCAAGGCAATGCTCAACCGCTCGTGGTCATTGTAGGACATAACACCAATTTATAATGATACAACATCTTTTGAACAAGGTACACTATAAACCAAAAAGTCTATAATGTGATCATCGAGGTTAGGAGCAGTGAGAATTTCGTGTCGAAAATAATGGTGGAAAAGCTGCAACTGAAAACAGAAAGCTGCCCATTTTCATATACGATTGGATGGATCAAGGAGGTCAACAAAACAGAGGTAATCAAACAATGCACTGTCTTGTTTTCACTGGGTAAAAATTATAAGGATCAAGTACTTTGTGACATAGTCGATATGAAATCTTGTTATGTGTTACTTGGTCGACCATGGCAAAATAATATTGAGATTACACATATAGGTCAGGATAATGTATTTATATTTATTAAATACAGTAGAAAGATTGGCTTCGTCTTTATAGGAACGGAGAACTAACCTAAGACTTCTAAAGTTGAGGAACAGTCTCTAATACCTAAATATGATTTCATTAAACAATATGAGGATACAAGTGATGTAGATGTATTAATTGAAAAGAAAAAATAATATGGAGCCTATGAATATTCTAGAAGATTTGAAACCAGTGTTACAGGAATTTAAGGTGATTATGTATAATGAACTTTCTAATAAATTGCCTCTCATACAAGATATACAAAACCGCATTGATCTTGTATCAAGGGCAAGTTTGCCTAATTGCCCACATTATCAGAAGAATGTGATATGTTGCAAGCCCAAGTAAAGAAACTGATCTATACTAGCCAAGTCAATGAGAGCATGAGTATATGTATTGTGTCAGCTCAAGAGCCTAATGCCAAGTACAAAAAAAGGGCTAATTAATATTAACATCAGAAATTATCTAAGAATGATGAGGTAAGTCCCTTAACTAACTCGATGACGAGTTTTTTTTCAAGTGGTTGGTTTGATGTAGAACATGTCACAGATACATTCATAGCATGGTTGAAAAAAGGAAAGTGGACTGTAAATTGATCATAACTTTTGATCCGAATATCGTTACGGCACACCTGACCGAGTATCAAGAACTAAAGCGGGACAAGAACTCGAGTACGAGTTCTTTTGAAGTGGAGGAGACTGATATAGAGCGGGTCACAGATACTTTCATGTCCAAGATGGATCAGAGAAAGTCCAATCGGAGGCAGAAGTCATCAAGACCGCCATAACCTTAAAACATACATATCTCGCAAACTGAAATGAGTTACTCTGTGTACCATATATGATTTTAGGGTAGGACGAGCTACTTTAGCCAACGAACTTGGAATAGCCAGGTTACCCATGCCTAATTTGTGAGATTCCATCAGATCGACGGTCGAATTCCATGTTTATTTTTGTTTTTACTATTTTTAGTAAGTGTATGTTTGATTGTAACTTTTCATCCGTTGGGCTTTAGGAGTTGTGTTTAACATGAAAAGTGTTTAGAAAAATTAGGAGAACAACATGGTTAAGCTACATAGGACGCTATAAATAGTAATTTACTATTTATAGTAAGTTATGAATTTTAGGGAGTTTTAGTTGTAGTTTAATTCTGAAACTTCCTCCAAGGCTTGATATCCTTATTTAAAAGGTTGTAGACTCATTTATTTCATCAATCAATCAAATTACAATTTTTATAAAATTTATTTTTATTTATTTTTACTTTTTTATTTTTATTTTTTTGTTAAGAATTGGAGAAGTCTCTGTGATGAGTCCAGAGAGGAAGTCGGTGCTCGACCTCGACTTCATCACGTTCATCTCTGTGTCAAAAACCCATGTAATTTATAAGAGGGATGGGTGATTAAAAGGTAGGCCGACACAACGGATAATGGTTATATGCCTCTATGGTATAATAAATATGGATCATCAATTTCCTAGCCACTTATCTAATAATCTGAATCATCCAATTATAGTGATATTTTTGGATGGATAGACAATAAAAGGTGGACCTCGCTTGAAGGACGGTCCATATCATGGATAGTTCGTCTTCTGCCTTAACTCTCCACTTCACAACAATTGATGAGATGTGGAGGCAATAGAGGTGGACCCCACTTCATTTTTTTCTCCCCAGTCGCACGTGCCAAGGGCTGTGGAGGCTGCTGTTTTGGGCTGCAAGCTAGGTATTGGCAGTGTTTTCTTCGGATTGCATTGTACATTGTTTTTGCCTGGCTCTGGTTGTTTTATTCTCGTTGTTTTTTGTTGATTATTGTTTAGTGGATTTATATGGTTGGTGAGGTCCAATGATTTTTTAGAGCTCACAGGAATGATTGTACATCCTTTTTATTCATATTAATAAATTTATAGATGGTGAGTTCCCACCTTTCTGAAAAGGAAAAAAAAAAAAAACAATCCTTGATGAGATGGTTAAGATTTTTTGAGGGGCAATTAGAGATGGTCAAGATCAATGATCCAACATTTCTTTATTTTAACCAAATAGGACCATCACTTTTAATAACCACTACTGATTGGATGTTTAGAATTATCACATCAAAGGTGGGGCTCATGATGAATGGCTTAGATCTACTATTGGACCGTTTTTGTGTTATATTGATTTTGACTATTAATTTTGATGACCACTGATTGGACGGTTTGAATAGTTCAATCCTAATTGATTTCAAAGAACTTTAACCTTTCTCCTAAAATGTTAATCTCATTATTATAACCAAACAACAAATCTTGAGAATATGAATTTAACAACCAAAAAACCCAAAAGGAAAAAATATATATATAATTAATTAATGAACTTCCAATTTCATTTAGTTACCAATTAATTTTCAAATTCATGAATAAACTAATTTATTCACATAAGCTTCATTCACATTAACAATGTTACTGGTGGGAGAACCCACCTTTCTATTTTATTTTTTTTTATTATTTTAAATGCATAATCTTCTATATTCATGAATTGATCCAAATAATTTGAGCTTCCTTAAGCATGCAAAGCTTTGAAAGAGCACTTCCAAGAGTTAAAACTATAAATTAAGATTACAAGGGGCTACCGAGCCTAACCGGCCTGGCCCATTTATACCCTTACCATCGAAACACTTTTGTAGAACAGAAAATTTTGTGAAAATGACAATGCCAGGAGACTGGGCATTTTAGTAGCCTGAGGGATGTGGGACCCACCAGATTGTCCATGTTGAATTGACTCCGTTCATCAGTGTCTCCAGCTCATGTTACGATGAGGACCTGAAATGAATCAGATCCAATGCTCAAGTGGGCCAAGCCACAAGAAAAAGTAGGGACTAAACGCCCACCATTCAAACCCTTATTGGGCCCAACGAAGTTTTGGATTGGGCCCATATTTGTGTTCCCTTCACCCTGGTGGGAAATGTCTTATAAACGGGTTGGATGGCATATAAACATTACGATGAGACCCAAGAGGGTTTCAACACTCGGCGCTTCCATTCCCACTATTTCTTGTGGTGCAGTCCACTTCAGTGGTGGATCTAAGTTAGTTGTTGGTTATTAATGGAAATGAGCTGACAACGGTGATAGATGAAGTGTATTTCACAGGATAATATAGTGGCCTATGTTTTACTCTATTTCCAATCATTTCTAAATTAACCAATTAGAAAATAATGTATGTTGTTGCACTAAGAAGAATATAACATGCAAAAAAAAATTTAAAAATATTTGGAAGAATTTTTATAGAAATACAATTATTGGTAAGCTGGCAATATATGTCATATGATGATAGGGCACAGCTGAGAAATCAAAAAGGTGGAAAGCGGTCGAGCGAAGTAATTAAAATGGTTAGATGAGACATAAAATAATCTTTTAGCCTTAACAAATTCATTCAAATTTATCTTATCTTATCTTAGCATAATTGTTTAGCCTTTTGTTCTATTTTAAAAATACAGATTTTTTTTATTTTTTATTTTTTAAATCAATTAGTAATAATCAAAGTCTATACCCATACTCTTAACCCTAAAAAAGGCACTGATTCTCATACGATTGCAGGAACTCCCTGCAAAATGTGTTGCAGGAAACTCGCGTCATCATCTGATCAAAGGCAATCTGGCCTTACGTGGAAACGGATTGGCTACTTCACACGAGCCAATGGCTGGTGGTCGGTGCTCTGTGGGCCCCACCTTGATGTATGTGTTTCATCCATGCCGTCCATCTATTTTTAAAGATCATTTTACAGTATGAGACAAAAAATGAGTTATATTCCAATCTCAAGTGGATCACATTAAAGGAAACAGTGTTGAATGAGTCAACCATTAAAAACATTTTGGGAGCCATAAAAGTTTTGGATCAAGTTGGTTTTTGATTTTTCACTTTATCTGGGCCTGTATGACCTAATCAACATATTGGATGTAAAATAAACAGTACAGTGGGCCTTAGGAGGATTTTAATGGTGGATATCCAATCATTATTGTTTTCATGTGGTGTGGGTCCACCTGAGATATATATCCCTCTCATTTTTGGAATAAAGCCCTAAAATGATCTTTAAAATTGGATGAAACACATGCATCATGGAGGGGCCACAGATCACCGACCAGCAGCCACGGGGCTAGTGGCAGGGAAGTAGCCAATCCGTTTCCGCCTTACGTAGGGTATCCCCCAAACCCGCATGCAAGAAACGTTAAGAGAAAAACTTTCATACCCTGGCAGAGTGTGATGGATGATACGTAGAAATTTACAAATTGCATACTCGGAATATGAGTAAATTCCAGTCAAACTGTTGAAATTGTGGGTCTCAGATTGGATGTTAAATAAACATAAAAATCATGCGTGTCCGATTGCCTGACTATCGGATTGGAGAACACTAATAAGACTTTAAACATGAAGAAAATAATAATAAATAAATAAATAATCCAACGGTGCTCTTTCAACAAACAAGTGTCTACGAATCAGAGGTTAGGATTTCTCAACCAACGTGTTTTTGTGATTCTTAACTTAGAAACTGTAACATAAATTTTTTAGTTTACTTTTCGTTATATGTGCTATGTGTACAGTTTCTGAATGCCTGTGTATCAACTGTCATATGCTGGAGGAGTATCCAATGAGTTCCCAAATCTTAAAGAATCCCACGAAAATATCTGAGGCGATCCGGGAGAGTAGAGGCTGAAGAGGCAATGCCCAGCACGTGCAAAAATGACGTATATGTCAACGGTCCCAAATTCACTATGTGTTGTTCTATTCCAAAAGATCAATGAGGTTTACTCATTAAGTGGGCCACAAATCAAGGTTGAATGTAGACCTCTAGTTAGGTTTTGTCTATTCTTTTTTTTTTTTCCACATATAGCGGTATGTTGAGAATATAGGCCTTATTTTAAGCAATTACATGTTTAAGATGTTGGGACACTTTATGAACGGAACAGATTCCGTGGAACTATGTGACGTTGGCACTGGTGATGCGAATTTCCATTTCAATGTACACTCTCGCGAGTTCCATGCTATTTCAAAATTTCGATATTTTCATATTCCCGAGCATAATGGCCTGGTAGAAACGCCAGCAGTCGATCTCCGAGAGCTTTCCATTTCGTAAGCGGATTAGCTGGTGTACCACACGCCACGAGCGTAGCTGGTGTGGGTACCTGTCGTGTGAAGACGAGTGCTGAGTTGTACGAACAGTTCAAAGTAGATTAAAGTTACATGGCCCCACAATAATGTATTTATTATATCCACACCGTTCATCCATTTAGAGTTATCATTTTAGATGTTGATCCCAAAAATAGTCATATGGAAAGCTCAAATGGACCACACCACAAATAACAGTGGGACAATAATTCTCACATTTAAAACTTTTGTAGGGCCCACCATAACGCTTATTTTCCATCCAATCTGTTTATAAGATCCCACAGACCTTAATGAAGAGGAAAAACCAATATCATATTATTTCACAGTGTGGTCCACTTGATACATGGATCTGTCTCATTTTTTGGATTCGACCTGTGACCCACGGAATTTGGTGACGTCAACACACTGGTTGGTGGTGTGTGGTACACCGCCAATGTTCCATTTCGTTCTAAAGATCGAGAAAATCAGATTACTTAGGATGGTCTTATCGCATCGAGTAAACTCAGCAGGGCTCGCTTTGAATGTATGTTGTATATTTAGGCCGTTCATCCGTTTTTCCATCAAAGTTAAGGGGTTGAGCCAAAATTAAAATATATTTAAAGATGAAGTGGATCATACCACTAGAAACCGTGGGAATAATGATTTCCACTGTTTGAAACCTTTCAAGGTTCCATAGTGAGATTTATTTGTCATGCAAGTTGTTCGTAAGTTCATACAGACGTGGATGAAGGGAAAACACAAATATAAGCCTGTTCCAAACTTCTGTTGCCTTTAAGAAATTTTCAATGGTAGACATTATTTGATAAAATGAATGGATGGAGTGGATAAAATACATAAGTCACCGTGGACCTCACAGAGTTTGCTCGGTACGCTAAGTAGAGTGAGTTGCTTGCTACGCAATCCGTTTCCATGATCGAGACAGCGAATGGACGGGATATGGTATCTCGCGCATGAAATGGGATTGCGTACTGAGTTACTCAGAACGCTCTTCTCGTACTGGGTAAATTCAGTTGGGCCCACCTTGAATGTATGTTGTATATCTACACCGTCCATCCGTTTTTGTATCTAATTTAAGCGGTTGATCCCAAAACTGAAGAATATCCAAAGATGAAATGGGTCATACCATAGTAAACAGTGGGAATAATGATTTCCACCATTGAAACCTTTCTAGGCCCCACAATGATCTTTATTTATCATCCAACCTGTTCATAATATCATATAGACATGGATGATGGGAAGACACAAATATAATCTTGATCCAAAACTTCTGTGGCCCCCAAGACTTTTTCAACGGTATACATTCAATTTAAATGTTTCCTGCGGTGTGGTCCATTTGAACATTATATATTCTTCATGTTTGGAATCAGGCCTTAAAATTATATGGCAAAATGTATGGACGGAGTGGATCAAATACAATAAATCATGGTGAACCTCACAGATTTTACTCACTAGGCTAAGCGAAGTAAGTTACTCACTATGCAATCCGCTTCCCCCGCGCATGGGGGGTAATGCGCACCTTCATTATCTGAGGAGAGCGGAGCACAAGTTTTGGTTATATGGAGTCTGGACTAGGGGTGTACACTGAGTCGAACCGAGTCCATCTGTCCTTTGCTCGACTCGGCTACTAGCTGACCCGGCTCGAACTCAACTTGGCTCAGTCATTAAGCTTGACTAGCCAGATTGGCTCAGTTCAGTCAACAGCTTGGGCCTGTTCGAGCCGAGTTCTAGCCGATGCAGCATTTTCACAGGCACTTTCAATTTCTCACTATATGTAAAAAAAGCAGCAGCTGTTTTACAAGTATTTCATCAAACACCTTATCGCCAATGCCAAAATCAAGGAAAAATGATATTTGTTAAATATACATACCTTCCTTGCCACTAGCCGACACTTCGTTGTGTCATTTCATCAAACACTTGGTGAGCAACATCAATATCAGAGTAACCGAGTCACCGAACTAGTTCGATTCGAGTTAGATTCAAGTTAGGGTTCGATCCGAGTCGAGTCAAGTCAAGCTCAGGCAAGCTCGAACTTGGTTCAAATTTTTTCGAGCTAAAAAAATCAGCTCGACTCGGCTCGAACTCAACTTCAAACAGAGTTGAATCGAGCATTTTTGAGTCGAGTCGAGCGAGCTAACTGAGCTAACTCGATTCGTGTACACCCCTAGTCTGGACCATAAATATGACGTGACAGAGCACAGATAGACTAACGGACAGATCAGGTGAGACTCTGGATCCACCAAGGTGCATGGGACCTCGGACTGTGGGGGTGACTTTGTTGTATGTGACTACATCCATGCCATTCATTTGTATTGAAAACTCATTTTAGGGCATTATTAGAAAAACGAAGGAGATCAAAATCTCAAATGGACCATAGTGCAAGAAACAATGGTAATTGACCATTAAAATCTTCTCGCGGGCTATCAAAGCTTTGGACTCAAGATGATATTTTCATGGTATCTTTATATACGTGTCTGTGGCCTTATCAATAGGTTGGATGGCAAATAAACATTGGATTCCATGAAGTTTTTAATGGTGAGAATTCAATCGGGACTGTTTCCTACAGTGTGGTCCACCTAAGTTTTGGGCATGCTTCATTTTTTGGATCATGCCTTGAAATGAGCTTTGAAATGGTTGGATGGTGTGGATTTAAGGCACATACATCACTGTGATTCCCACAGTCATGGTCCCACACACTTTGTTGGATCTGAGCTCTAAAGGCCTAAAATAGGATGCGACTTTAGGTGTGACCCAAAACTAGCAATGTGGGTGGGACCCTAACCGTAGGGACCACCTCCTGCATTGTATATACATATTCTGTTGAGAAATTATACAGAAATGATAGTTTTTGTAAAATATGAAAGTAGGAAACCAAAATAATCTGAAATCAGGACAGGCTGAAGCATATATAGAACGCTGTCCTTAAAGCGTTATTTGCCCCTACTCAAATAATTTAAGTATGCTGAAAGGTTACAGGCAAATTGCTCCTAGGATATGACGAGCCTGGTGTGGATCTACGTTCAGTAAACACAAAGACCCACTAATGGAACTCTGTTACACAATTTCTGACAGAAATAAAAAAGAAAAATCCCAGATAAAAAATGAGAAGAAGAAACGTGAATTAGACCACTTCACTGGTCAGTTTTTCAGCTAATGGTTCAGATGAACTGTTCTAGACCACACCGCTGGTTTGTTCTTCATGCAATGGTTCAAATGAACCTTATTGTCTTACTGGAACTTCTGGTTCTCTAGGAGAAGATGTGGTTCTATAGCCACACTGCCTCATATGCCCACGCCCTCGCACCGAGCTCGTGCTTGTACCTAAGACTGAGACCGAGACCGAGACCGAGCCTGAGCCTGTGCCTGAGTGCGCGCACGGGTGTTCCAGTGCTACACACCAGAACACAAGCTCCATACTCCTTTGATCATGTGGGTAAATATTATAATACTCAACTCTCCGCATTTATACTTAAAATCCTCCTTCTCTTTTTCCAATGTGAGACTATTCCCAAAACACAAGATAAAGGGTATTTTGCAAACCTTTTATAACATAATATTTTTTATTTTAAAATATATTAAAATTTAATATATATCAACAATCCCCCACTTAATTTTTTAAAATATATTTTTTTAAAAAATATTTCTGTCAGAATAAAAGTAGCTTATATGCATAAAGAAAGATATCTTTCGATTTGAATCTTCCCTTAGTGTAAGTATCTTAAAGCTCTATCGAGATGACTGGTAGCCATAGCGTTGAACCAGTTATTCCTAAATAACAGATCTGGAGAAACCACACATATATTCACTATGTGTATTTTAGAGTTCCCACAATCTTACTAGCACAATTAATGGTCATGTGCTCATTTTATTTCATGAACGATCTCGAGAGAAAACTCCTACTCTCATGAGAGACGACACCATCTATATGTTCACATAGGTGAAATCCTTCTAGTGTCTTCGTTACTTTAAGACACTTGTCTTTTAAACTAGATTTCATTAAGAGTTATAAGACTCAACTCTCTTTTGTAACGCTCAGCACTTATCTATTATGGATGAGGTTGTAAATAATTTAGTGCTGAAAATTTTCCACATATCAGTAACTTGTTTTTACCCATTAAACCAGAAATTAGAGATTTTCTTTTTTGAGATTGGGTTACCATCACTGGTGAAACTTTAATTGAAGGTTATATGTCAAGATTTATCATTATATGTGCCACTATATGCTCTCGCTAATGTGGCTTCACTATAACAATGTAGCGATACAGCCAATATAGGCTTTACACAAAAATAGATTTCTAATAAAAGATCCCTTAACCACTAAGCTTCTTTGACTGTTGCAGCCAGGGCTATAAATTCAAATTCCATAGTTGAATGAATTATGTAGGTCTGTTTCTTGGATCCCTAAGATACAGTTACACCTCCTAGGATGAATATTCTGTTGTAGACTTGTTGTCCCCTGCACTCGATATCTAGCTCGCATCGGTATATCCTTCCAATACGATAGGAAACTCTGAATAGAATAACCCTAAGTCTTTGGTTGCTTTTAAGTTGCTAAGGACTCTACTAATTGCATTTCAGTATTCAGTACCAGGGTTATTAGTAAACCTACTAAGTTTACTCACATCATATGCGATATCAGGTCTAGTGCATTGCATAGCATACATAAGACTCCCTATAGTACTCGCATATTCTAATTGTGCAACTGCTCTTCCGTTATTCTCTTTTAGCTTAATACTTGGATCAAATAGAGTTTTTGCTTCTTTTATATTTATATGGTTAAACTTGTTTAGTATCTTCTCAATATAATGAGATTGACACAAAGCATAACCCCTACAATGTTTTTTTAACTTTGATACCTAGGAAAGTATCTACTTGTCCAAGATTCTTCATTTTGAATACGGAAGATAAAAACCTCTTTGTTTCAGTTACTCATTCCATTTTATTACTTATTATTAACATGTCATCAACATATAGATAAATAATAGTAATACAAATACCATCTACTTTATAATATATACATTTATTAGCTACATTATGCATGAAACTATTAGATAGTATTTTGGAATCAAACTTCTCATGACATTGTTTTGGTACTTGTTTTATTCCATATAAAGATTTAATTAATCTACATATTTTATTTTTATTTCCTAGTAGAGCGGATCCTTCAGGTTGTTCTATGTATACCTCCTCATTGAGGTTACCATTCAAAAATGCGGTCTTTACATCCATTTGGTGGATGTGAAGATGATGTATGGAAGCTAGCGTAAATAATATCCTAATGGATGTTATCCTAGCTACAGGAGAATATGTGTCAAAATAATTTATTCATTCTTTTTGTTTAAAACTCTTAGCTACTAATCGAGCTTTAAAGGTTTGGATAATCCTATCAGTGTGATATTTCTTCCTAAATACCTACTTGCAACCTATGGGTTTAGAACCTAGAGGTAAGTTTACTAGTTCCTATGTTTGATTTGACATTATAAATTTCATTTCATCATTAATAGCTTCTTTCTAGAAAGCTGAGTCTTTAGAGGATATTTCTGTTCACAACCCCAAGTGTAGGGTTATGATGTAGTAATAACTCGTGAGAATGAGGTCGAATCCACAGGGACTAAACTTGTACGTATTCTGAAAAGAACTAGAAAAAGATCTAAATCTAAATATGGAATAAAAGAGAGTAATTGCGAAGGATTAATCAAATATCAAAAGTGAATTAGAGCACCAAGGATTCACTTGCAGTGATCAGGGAGTCCTCTTACTTGATTCAAGTACCACAATTAGAATTGGAGTCCTATCCTATTCAATTGGAAGATATAACAATTAAGACCAAATCTGAATTTTCCTTGACCTAATTCTTAATGGAGGAGAATTGTGATAATTGGAAGGGATTCCATCACCAAACCATGCCCATGGGACGATGACTAACAATAGGATTTACCAATCCCACAATCTTAAAATCAGGAAAAGAATATACTCAAAGCTATTGCAGATTTATTGTAATTTGAGTCACAATAAACCATTAAAAGTTGAAAATATTCCTTAAATATCAAATTATAATAAAAAAAGGTTCAACACAAACATGAATCAAAGCAAGAGAAACATCCCATCATGCTACAAGCTTCACCTCTTAGCCCTAGCTAAGAGGCTTAGCCAACCATAGACATGATTGGACTAAAGTTTCTTAAGAAAAACATGAAAACAATTAAAGAAAAAGAAGAAAAACTCTTGGTGACGGCTTCTTCACCCTTTTGTTCTACTCCTTAAACCTTAGAAGATGCTTAGGAACATCTTAGGGAGTCTTATTTATAGTTGTGAAACTCTAACTTTCACACCCAGTTGAAAAACTCTAGAAACCTCTTCAAATTTACGCAGTTTGCTAAAATAGACTTCACTTTGTGCAGTTTTTCAAAATAGACTTCACTCTGCGCAATTTCACAGAATGACCGAGAGTTTCAGAATATGTTTTTTTAGGACGATTTCAAGATTCCTTTTCTTCATGTCAAATCTTTGATTCTCTTTACTCCTCACATAGTTTTCTTTGATCTTTGGCATGCGAATTCTTCAATCTTGG
Organism: Magnolia sinica; assembly: GCF_029962835.1. Lineage (NCBI taxonomy): Eukaryota > Viridiplantae > Streptophyta > Magnoliopsida > Magnoliales > Magnoliaceae > Magnolia > Magnolia sinica. Next base: position 20,784,121 of record NC_080582.1, on the reverse strand, counting down.
TCTCTTAAGATCCATCCCTTACCTTGGTGATTTTCGAGCATCAAATTCATGCTTTTAGCACTCTTTTCAATTTAAACTCTTAAATTCACCTTACAACACAAACATGAGTAAAATAGAACATTAAGCATTATCGTGTTCATAAAACCAAGATATAAATGGGGGATAATATGCAATATTTGACCCTCAACATAATCCCCAAACAGCATTTTACTAGTCCCGACCAAAGTATACGTGAAATAAATCTCAGTGGTTAATGTCCAAAACCTTTCTAGGAAAATAATCTTTTGTACACCCAAGTATGAATGGGTAGAATTGAGATACGAAAGTGAGGTTTTGAAAACTTAGAGCCGAACCACATAAGCAACCAATCAAGTAAATTCTTTATCCATTAATCAAGCATAATTTGCATATCAAGTTTTTCAATATGCTCAGTGAAAATCAACTTACTTCCTGTACGAATACTATTAGTTCATCATATTAGCCATACTCATCACTTCAAGATCAGTTTAAAACTCAAGTACTGATTTTGAACTTATCCCCTTTTCGTTCCTTTTCCAGTCTTTGATTTTATATCGACGGTCAATTTTTTATTCATTCTTTTCATTTTTGCATTCTTTTCCATAATTTTCATTCTTTTTATTCTTTTTCATGACCTCTTTGTCGATCTCCTGTTTTTAACTAGTTCTTTTCTTCTTTTCAAGGTGGATAAAAGTCTCCAGACTCGATTCTCACCATCTATCAATGATTCACATACTAATAATCAGAACTTCTAGCATGTTTTACAGAAGACAAATTGAATGTGTCTTGTGATTTAGATTAACATGATATTCAAATTATCTCTTAATCAATTGAGTGCAAGAACTTAGTTGATAGACTGCTTAGTTGATCAAACTCCAACAATCCAAAATTCAACCTCTATTTTTATCATACCCAATGCATTCTTAAGTACACAATTCATCACTTCCCAAACAAATTTCAACTTGAAACATTGAAATTTTTCAAAAATTTTGCTCAAAATTGAGAAAACACTGATTAGTTCACCTAATCCCCCATCCGCAACTGAAAAATCTACATTATCCTTGATATAAAAAAAATAAGCATGTAATGCAAAAGAGGTAATGAAAAGAGAAGGGAAGTGATGGAAAGGAATACCTGAATAAGGAATTTTGAGGCTTTTCGAATGGTCTTAGTGTGAAGATGGGTTAGCATAAGAATTAAACTAACAGAAAGTAAACTATCCTAAACAGTGGAAAGCAAACTATCCTAAACAGTGAAAAATAAACTATCCTAAACTGTGGAAAGCAAACTATTCTAATTTTAAATCATATGAAAGTAAATAAATCTACTAATACCTCCATCAGACTAGGAGGTCAATCTTGGTAAACAGAGTTAATTAGAGGGATTGACATGTCCTCTGAATTAAAAATTTTAACAAATGGCTTTAAACGATGTCCATTTACTTTGAAATCATTGTCATTGTTTGGATTCTGAATCTCAATAATCCCATGAGGATAAACATTAGTAATAGTAAAAGGGTCGGTCTAACGAGATCGGAGTTTACCCGGAAAAAGGTGTAACCGAGAATTATACAAAAAGACTTTTTGACCTGGTGTGAATGATTTTCGAAGAATGTGTTGGTTATGAAACACCTTTATCTTGTCCTTATAAATTGTCGAGTTCTCATATGCATCATTCCGGATTTCTTCCAATTCATTCAATCGAAGTTTGCGTAACGAGCTAGCATTGTCCAAATTGAAGTTCGGATTTTTAATCGCTCAGTAGGCCCTATGTTTCAACTTCACAGGCAAGTGACAAGTCCTCGTATAGACAAGTCTAAAGGGAGACATTCTAATAGGGGTCTTAAATGCAGTACGATAAGCCCATAAAGCATCGGTCAATCAGATTGACCAGTCCTTATGGTCAGAGTTAACCATTTTTTTCCAAAATATGTTTAATTTCCCTATTGGAAACTTCGGCTTGCCCACTTGTTTGTGGGTGGTATGGAGTGCTCACTTTGTGGGAGATGCAATATTTTTTCATTAAGTTCGCGAATAGCCTATTACAGAATGTGAACCTCCATCACTAATAATGGCCTGAGGCGTTCCAAACCGGGAAAGGATGTTCTCTTTTAAAAACTTAATAACTGTTTGATGATCATTGTGCCGGCATGGGATCACTTCAACCCATTTAGTGACATAGTTTACCGCTAGGAAAATATACAAATTTCCAAAAAATTGAGGGAACGGTCCTATGAAATTGATGCCCTAGCAATCAAATGATTCAATGATCAGAATGGAGTTTAAAAGCATCATATTTTGATGGGATAATGCTCCCAATTTCTGACAACGCTCACAAGCTTTACAAAACTCATGAGTGTCCTTGAACATAGTGGGCCAGTAAAAGCTGCACTGCAGAATTTTGACTATGGTCTTTTTAACAGAAAAGTGACCACCACAGGCCTGAATGACAGAAGGAAATGACACTTTGGTGTTCATTATCTGGCACACATCTTCTTAAGATTTGGTCTAGGCAATATTTAAACAAATATGGATAATCCCAAAAGAATTTGTGTACCTCGGCGAAAAATTTCTTCTTATCTTGTGCAATCCAATGTGTCGGTGTGAAACCTGTTGCAAGATAATTAGCAATATCTGTAAACCAAGGTGAATGGGAGACTTTAAACAGTTATTCATCAGGGAGCATGTCATTTATATTCGTTGTCTCAACAGAATCGAAGAGGTTAAGGTGGGAAATATGGTTAGCCACTACGTTCTCTACTATCTTCTTATCTTTTATTTTCAAATCAAATTCTTAGAGTAAGAGGATCCATCTTATCAAACGGGGCTTAACATCATTCTGAGAAAGAATATACTTAAGCACCGCATGTTCTGTGTAAATGATGATCTTGAATCTGATCAAGTATAACCTAAATTTGTCCAAATCGAATACTACAGCGAAGAGTTCTTTCTCCTTAGTCGAGTAATTCACTTGGGTAGGATTTAGAGTTCTACTTGCGTAGTATATAATATAGAGCTCCTTCTCTTTTCTCTGGCCTAACACTGCCCTAAGAGCATAATCAGACACATCACACATAATTTCAAAATGAATACTCCAATAAGGTGGCTGCATGATAGGTGCAGTGGTTAACATGTCCTTGAGCTTAGAAAAAGCTTCCTGGCATTGCTCAGTCCACTCGTATGGTACATCCTTCTAAAGTAGATTGCATAAAGGACGAGAGAGGTGACTAAAGTCCTTTATGAATCTCCTGTAAAATCCGGTGTCCTAAAAGGATTGCACGTCTCGTATGTTCTTGGGTGGAGGTAAGTTAGAGATAAAATCAATCTTATCCTTATCTACCTAAATTCCTTTTGACGAGATGATATGTCTGAGGACAATCCCTTTACGAACCATGAAATGACACTTTTCCCAATTTAGTACCAAATTATTTTCCTCACATCGCTTTAGCACATATTTAAGATTCTCCAAACAATCACTGAAGGATGGACCAAAGACAGAGAAGTCATCTATGAAGACCTCTAAATATTGTCCCATCATGTCAGAAAAAAATACTCATCATGCATCGCTGAAAAGTAGCGGGGGCATTACACACTCCAAATGACATCCTTTAGTAAGCAAAGGAGCCAAAGGGACATGTGAATGTGGCCTTTTCCTGATCTTCAGGGGTTATTTCTATCCGGTTGTATCCCGAATATTCGTCAAGGAAATAGTAATAGGAATGACCAGCTAACCTTTCTAAGATTTGATCAATAAAGGGAAAGGAAAGTGGTCATTCCTTATGATAGTATTCAATTTCCTATAGTCAATGCACATTCTCCAACCAGTAGTAACTCTAGTTGGCACGAGTTCATTGTCGGCATTGGCTACAATGGTGATTCTGGACTTTTTAGGAACCACCTGAGTTGGACTCACTCATTGGCTATTGGATATAGGTTATATGATACCCACATCCAATAGCTTAAGAACCTCGGCCTTAATTACTTCCTTCATGTTTAGATTTAATCTATGTTGTGGTTGCTGGGAGGTCTTCGCATTATCCTCTGGATAAATGTGGTGAGTATAAATCAAATGGTTAATTCCCTTGAAGTCTGCAATCAACCATTCAAGGGCTCCTTTATGATCAATGAGAGTAGAAATAAGCATACTGTCCTGTTCTCGATCAAGGTGGGAAGAAATCACCACCGGGTATGTCTTATCTTGATCGAAATAAACATATTTCAAATCAAAGGGCAAAGGTTTTAGGTCAAGCTTTGGTGTCTTGAGGTTAAATGGTAGATGCACTATATCCGTTTGGGATAATTCTTCAAATTTTGGCCTCCACCGGTTAACTTCAAGTACCGACACAGGATTAAGTATAACACCCGTCTCCCTAATCATATCATGATCTAAATCATGAGAGTGGGTCAAGCATGTCTCTAGAAGGTCAGAGGATAAGGTCATTCGAGTTCTATCTTTCATGAAAGAATCAATCAAGTTAACATCGTGGGCATCATTATCATCATCCTCTGCCTATTTGCTTATATTGAAAAAGATATTGAGCTCTAATGTCATATTCCTAAAAGATAAATTCATGACTTCATTCCTATAATTGATGATTGAATTTGATGTAGTAAGGAATGGGCGACCAAGGATGATAGGAATTTGAGTACTCATATCTATGATAGGTTGAGTATCCAGGATGATAAAATCTACTGGATAGTAGAGTTTGTCAACCTGGATCAACACATCCTTAATTATCCCTCTCGGCACACGAACTGAGCGATCAGCCAGTTGTAATGTAGTCCGGGTGGATTTTAATTCACCTAGATCCAGTTTTTGTAGAACGAGTATGGGATTAGATTTATACTCGCTCCTAAATCAAGAAGTGCATGCTCAATCCAGTAATTCCCAATTACACAGGCAATGGTTGGGCTACCAGAATCTTTGTACTTCTGTGGCACATCTTGATTTAGGATGACACTCACTTTTTCTGTTAAGAAGATTTTCTTTTGAATGTTTTGTCATCTTTTGGTCGTACATAAATCTTTCAGAAATTTGACATTTTAAGGTATCTATTTTACGACATCCAGTAAAGGAATATTGACCTTCACTTGCTTAAGCACCTTTAGAATATCCTGAGAGTTAGAGAAAGGTTTTGGTGCTATCAACCGTTAGGGAAATGGAACAATTGGTTTGCTTTAAAGTACCGGTTCTACCTCATGTGGAGCATTGCTAGGTCTATCGGTCTCGTCTACATCCGGGTCCTTAGGCTTCTCAGCCCTTATCGGAATAGATTTTTCAATTATCTTCCCACTCCTAAGACTAGTGATAGACTTAGCTTGTTCCATTGGATTTGAAGAGCTTGGTTCACTAACTCCGTATTGCGGTTTAGGACTCTAATTCTAATTATGGTACTTGAATCGAGTAAGAGGGCTCCTTGATCACTGCAAGTGGATCCTTGGCACTCTAGTTCACTTTTGATATTTATAAATCCTTCACAATTACTCTCTTTTATTCCATATTTAGATTTAGATCTTTTTCTAATTCTAGTGCTAGTTCTTTTCAGACTACGTACAAGTTTAGTTCCTGTGGATTCGACCTTGTTCTCACGAGTTATTACTACATCGTGACCCTACACTTGGGGTTGTAAACAACTTTTTGGCACCGTCGTCGAGGACCGACGGTTACGTTTTCTGGATTTGATTAGTTTTGGAATTAGGTTAAGATTAGGATTTTTCTACTTTGTATTTTTAGGTTAGGGTTTTTTTAGAATTATTTTATAAACTATCTTAGCTTTCTATTTTTAGGTTTAAAAACTTTCCTTTTTTATTTTTAGAAACTAATTTACTTTCTAATTCTAAGATAGAAACTTTCTTAATTTGTTTTTAAAAACTAATTTTTTATTTTTAGAAACTTAATCCGTTTTTATAAACTAATTTCGTTTCCTTTTTCTGTTTTTAGAAATTCACTTACTTTCTATTTTTAAAAACTTTCATTTTTTATTTTTATTTAGAAATTAGGTTGCTTTCTTAGTTCTTTTTTTTATAAACTAACTCACTTTCCTTTTTCTAGGTTTAGAAACTTTCCTTTTTTATTTTTGGAAACTAGGTTATTTTTTTAGAAACTTTCCTAATTTGTTTTTAGAAACTAACTCATCTTTCTATTTTTATAAACTTTTTATTTCTCTTTTTAGAAAGTAATTCACTTTCCTTTTTCTTTTGCAGGATCCTAACATAGAAACTTCTAATTTGGTAACTTCTTTCTAATTCTCTCTCTCTCTCTCTCTCTCTCTCTCTCTCTCTCTCTCTATTTCTAGATTTCTATTTTCCTTTTTCTTTTTAGGTTTAGGTTAGATTCTGAAATTGAGGGCTAAGAGTGTTTCATGCCCAAGTGGGTCTGTGACAACACTCGACGTCTCTTGAGTGAAGGAGGATTGGTTGATGGGTTATCTATCCATCACAGGATTAGACAGTACTCGAGATCCATAGAGTTAACTGAAGTTATAGCTGCAAATCAACTGGCCAATCAACCTCCAAATCCACCCCAACCTAGGGTGGAGGAAATCCAGGATGAGAACAAGGTGCATCGAGCACCCTTGCCTCGTACTTTACGAGATTATTTACAAACAACGGGGGTGAGCACCCCTTCCTATATAGTTTTTTTCAGAAAATATAGGAAACATAGCCAGCAAACCAGGAGTGATCCAACTCATTCCAAAGTTCCTTTTGCTTGAATCTGAAAATTCATATTTACACTTGAAAGAGTTTGCTGAGATCATAACCACTTTATACTTTCCTAATGTTTCTGTGGACAAAATCCATCTGAAACTCTTCCCTTTCTCCCTGAAAGAAAATGTAAGACGTGGTTACATTCACTATGTCCACGATCTATTGGCGGATGGAATGACATGACAAGAGAGTTCATAAAGAAATTCTTCCCATATCATAAAATGAACACGATCAGAAAGTCGATCATGAACTTCGCCCAAAGGGAAAATGAAACATTCTTCCAATGTTGGGAGCGGTTCAAGGATCTTGTCAGTTCATGCCCACAACACGGTTTTGATATGTGGCACATAACAAATTTCTTCCATGAAGGACTTCCATCTTTTATACGCCAATTTGTCGAGACAATGTGCAATAGGGAATTCTTGAACAAAGATGTTGATAAAGTGTGGGATTACTTTGATAAACTTGTTGAAATCGCACAATCATAGGGACATCTCCCCAAGAACGAGCATCACGTTTAAGCCTACTCAATTAAAGGAGAGAGGTGGATTATATCTTTTGAAAGAGAAAGATGATATTAACGCTAAAGTGGCCAGTCACACAAGGGAACTCGAGGCCATGGAACTTAGGAAGGATAGCGATAAGGAAGTTGTCCACGGTATTTGTGCTCCTAACATTCATACAACTGAAAATTGCCTAACAATACTTGTGTTTCAAGAAATATTAAATGAGCAATTAAATGTCGTAAACAACTATCAAAGGCCTTTCAAGGGACTCACTTTGAACACATACAATTCCAGCTGGAGAAATCATCCGAATTTCAGTTGGAGGAATGGACAATATGTTACACCTCAAGGAATCCCTAATCCATTCTTAAATTAAGGGAAACCTCAAGAGGAATTGGTTCAAAATCCTCAAGAGCTCATCCAGCAAAGTACTCTTCAAGCCTTACAAGAACTCGTAAAGGCTACACAAAAGATAAACTCACGCATTACAGTTATGGAAAAAGGGAAGCTTCCAGCCAAAGCTATCCGCCTCCTATCCAATTGGAAGATATAACAATTAAGATCAAATTTAAACTTTCCTTGACCTAATTCTTTAAAAGATAGTATTAAACAATCTCACAAAGCAGAAATGAATAACAACCTTAAATGTATAAGTATTGAGAGGTTGATACAGATGTTGTTCTAAGGACAACCTTACACCAGAAACCAATGGCTTATGGTAGGACAACCTGATTTCTAGAATGGTTTGTGTATCAAAATCCCAAACTAATACAGAGGAATAAAGAAATAACAATAGTAAAGAAAATGAACTAAGCTATTACAGCATTCCCACACTTGTATAAAAGAAATTACAACATTCTCCACAAAAGCTTAAAAGAATTTACAACATTCACACCCGGCCACAATCAATCATCCACCACAAGACCAGAAATTATAGTGGTTCGCTTGTGTGTACAGCAACTGTTTAGAAAAATAGCCACATAACTACTCCACTCCCAATATTCTCACACAGTGGATATTGGCGTTCACTACGAAATAGGTTTTTCAAGGTTCACCTAAAACTCTCACAATTGTGTCTTTCAATTGGGCTTATACAATTTAAAAGCCCCACACTCTGAGTTTTCTGGATCACCTCAGACAAACCAAAAAAGAGATTTTCCTAGCACAATCTTAAAAAAGAAATTTACAAAAATGTAAATAAACTTATCTGGATATTCTCCTTTGATGAAGCCCGATAAAACCAATTTGAAGTAGATGTTCAACGCAGATGTTCAATATTCACATTCACTTATGAAAAGCTTCTAGGTTTTAAATGAATTTTAGATTAAATCACCTTAGGCATACTTGATTTGATTTTGATCTCAAGAAAGGGAAAAACTTAAATCCCTTCTTCAAATAAGATTGGAATAGATAACTCAAAATCAAATACAAAAAGCAATAAAATAATTTTAAATACTGACCAATTTGCTTTTCAAACGTGGGGACAAGTTTTCTCAGAGTAGTCACTTGAATTTCTTGGAATGGAATAAAATACTCTGAAAATCATTCTCAATTTATAAGCAAAAATATTGTTCACTCGACTGGCCCAAAGGTCAGTTCGACTGATCGAAGGACCAAAAAACTTTTAAAAATTTGAGCGCGATAAGATAAGACTATTCCACAACTGGTCGAGTGACTCGCTCGACTAGTCGTGTGGCCTGCACGACCAGTCGAGCCATGCACTCAACTGGTTGTGTTGGACCCAATTTGGTTACTGGACTTTAAGTCGAGCCTACTCGACTGATCGAGTACTATTTACTCGACTGGTCGAGCAGTCTCTAGGACTGGTCAAGGATTTAACAAAAAAATTTGAATAATCACAACAAACCTTGGACTAGTCGAGCCAGTACTAGGACTAGTCGAACATAGGCTAAGACTAGTCGAGAAACAACCTATACAATTATATAGTGACCTAATTTAAGTATGTAAACAATATGACCTAACCTATGGTCAATCTAGGATCATTCATACCTTATAAGTGATATTTGAACATTGAATCATCATTTGCTTTGGTTGACAGTTGATTTTGAAGTACACAAAGCTTGATATCAACACCTACTTTAAGTCTTGAACTTGACGTACTTTGAAGCTTGAACTTGAAGTACTTTGAAGCTTGAACTTGAAGTACTTAACTTGAGATTCAACTTGAGTAAAGCACATTGTCTTGATATATTTAGAACTTGAAAACTTGATCTAGTTCTTGAGCTTCTTGATCATGAACTTCTAGATCTTGTACTTAAGATGCTTGAACTTGAATTTGAACTTCTTGAACTTGTACTTGAGTGTAGGCAAAGGATGATATAAAGTTGAGCTACACAAGACACAGATTCCAAGAGGTTTTGGCACTACAAAATTTGACAATCATAGGAGCTAGAAAACATAGCACTTACAATCTCCCCCTTTGTCAAATTTGTGACAAAACACACTTCATTAAAATAAGATAAGCATAATACGAACAATAAAGAATCATGCACCACCAGTTAAGGAACCAAATAGCAAACCAAATACTCCCCCTCAATATATTACTCCATAGAATTCAAGAGGAGAAATTTAGGAGAAATTTGCTACCTATAGCCATTGCTACTTAACCACTTCTCCACATGTAACATACATCCACTCTATAGAATCCATAGACATGGCATATCAACACAAATTCTCCCCCTTTTTGTCACAATATGATAAAGGAAAGAACCTATAAATGAAGATGGAAACAAAAGAGTAAGAAGTAATGATAGAGAAAGGTCAAGAGAACTTAAATATTGGAGGATAATCATTCAAACAAGTCCACAATATGTCCAAGCATAGAAAGAAATCTAAGTATAAAAGTTATTACATATCAGAAAGTTAAAACTAATCCGAACCAGAAGAAGGTACAGGTATGGAAGGATCAATTTGATGCAGTTCCTTATTAATGCGCCTCAGATATTTGCGCATATATTTAAACTGCATTTCTTAAGAAACATGCATACCATCAACCTTTTCCTCAAGAGAACGTAAACGTTCATCAAAATCAGACAGTTGAAAATCAGGATCCGCTGCAGAGTCAGATTCAATCTCATCAAAGATGTCATCCATATTGACATCATCTGGAGGCAAAGTACCCTCCTCTACATTTGCTTCAGCTACTCTACCAGCACCCACATCAACTTGGCATGGAGCCAATCTCAAATTCATCTTGTTTATGTTTGAGTTGTTGAAGAGAAGATGATTAATGGGAGTCTCTCCAACAGGCATAGCCACTAAACTATGGGTGGCTAAAACAGTCATAAGATAGGCAAAGGGTATGTCACTATGACCTAGATAGAGATGGAACTGAATCATGATATAACAGATAAGAGAAGGAAGACACATAGACACTCCAGTAACAATGGAATGAAGAATACGAGCCATGAATGTAGTGAGCTCGGTTTTGTTACCAGATCGAGGATAGACATTTGAAATGAAAATCCTATGGAGAACCCTGTATCTGAGTAACATAAACTTGGAAGTAAGCGCATTCTCAGTACTCCATTCTGCAACCATATTACATAAAACTCTAGTAAGCATTCTCTTCTCAGATTCTGACGATTTTTCTACAAGAGTATGGATTGGAATATCTTCATCATTGACAGGTATCTCCATTAATCCAGAAATAATATGACGGTCCACTATAATTGGACCTTCTCTAGTTATAAGAGTAAATGTCAGATTCTCATTAGAGAAGTCACTTATGCCAGCATACATAGCCTGCGCAATGGTGCGGTATGCCTGTCCACCCCAATGTAATATGTTATCCCATCCTACAGACTGAAGGAGAGGAACAACTCCAAAAGGTTTTAAATGATTAAGATTAACCGTCCATTCAACTATCACATTGCGCACGTGAATATCCCGCACATTATCAGGATCTTCCTCGGGTGACCGAAGATGGAGCACTGTTATATGAGCGGAACGAGAAGAAAAGGGACCACGAGATCCTTTCTTCTTGTTTCTACCCTCCATTTACAATAAAGAAAATAAGGAATAAAGAGAATGCAAAAGAGGTAACAAGGGTTTCTAATAAATCAGATTTTATGATAGAAAACCCCCAAAACAATCACAAAGCTTGAAATAAATTACACAAATGAAGAACATGAAGTGCAAATGACTTGAATCTACAAGGAAATTGAAAATAATGCACTAATTATGGAGGAATCGAAGATGGGTTCGACCGGTCGTGGTAGGGCTTGTTGGAGAAGAAGAACCAAATGAAGAAAAAAATGATTTTCCCCAAATAAAAAGGCCAAACCTGTGTTCTATGACTGGTCGAGTACATACTTGACTAGTCGAACCACGACTGGTCCAGTGTGTACTCGACTGGTCGTGTACCCCTGAAAATGTGCAAATTTGCATTTTATTAGAATTTTAAAATTTATAAAATAATAAATATACCCATTATGATACAAATAGACATAATTCATTAGTTCATATTGCACATACCAAGATCAAATTTCAATTTTACATATCTATTTTTATTGAGCGGTTTTGTGAATATGTCTGCAAGTTGAATCTTTGTAGGAATATATTCTAATAAAATTATCTTGTCTTCCACCAGTTCACGAATATAATGATACCTAATGTTAATATGCTTGGTTCGTGAATGCTAAATTGGATTTTTTGAGATATTAATCGCGCTTGAATTATCATAAGATAAAACCATAGAATCTTATGCAATTCCGTAATCGCTTAGCATTTTCTTCATCCACACAAGCTGAGTGCATGCATTACCAGCAGCAATGTATTCAGCCTCAGCTGTTGAGAGCGCTACAGAACTTTGTTTCTTACTCTGCCAAGAAACCAAACAGTTCTCGACATAAACAACCACCACCGGTTGATTTACGATCATCAATGTTACCAGCCCAATCAGCATCAGTGTAACCAGCTAATTGCACAGTAGTATCATATGGATACCAGAGACCAAGATTAGGTAAACTAGCGATATATCGCAAAATATGCTTAACAGCTATCAAATGTGACTCTTTCAGATCAGATTGATATCTAGCACAAATTCCTACGCTAAATGCAATATCATGTCGGCTCGCAGTTAAATAAAGTAAACTTTCAATCATACTGCGATACAACTTAGGATCCACACTCTTACCTATTGAATCCTTAAAAAGTTCTAGAGTAGTACTCATTGGAGTATCAAAATTTTTTCTACTCTCAAATCTGAACTTTTTAACTAAGTTCAGAGCATATTTGGTTTAAGAGATAAAGAAACCATCAATTAGCTGTTTGACTTGCAACCCTAAGAAATAGTTTAATTCTCTAACCATGCCTATTTTAAATTTAGACTTCATAAGATCTGCAAACTCAACAGTCATGTTAGTACAAGTAGATCCATAAATAATATCATCAACATAGATTTGCACTATTAGAATGTGATCATTATGTTTCTTTACAAACAATGTCTTATCAACACTTCCCATTACAAAGTTATGACTTAGTAGAAACTTAGTCAACTTTTCATACCATGCCCTGGGAACTTGTTTCAAACCGTAGAGTGCCTTTTTCAGGTAATAGACATGATTAGCATGCTTAGGGTCTTCAAAACCCGATAGTTATTTAACATACACTTCTTCATGCAGATAGTCGTTCAAGAATGCACTCTTTACATCCATTTGGTATATTTTGAACTTTTTAAAGCATGCAATGGATATAAATAGTCTGATTGATTCAAGATGAGCTACTGAGGCAAAGGTCTCATCATAATCGATGCCTTCAATTTGAGTCTACCCTTGTATAACTAGCCTAGCCTTGTTTCTAATGATATTACCAAGTTCATCAGACTTATTTTTAAAGATCCATTTTGTTCCGATAATGTGTTTATCTTTTAGTCATGGAACTAAATATCAAACATCATTTCTAACAAATTGATTGAGCTCTTCTTGCATTGCAACAATCCAGTTTTTGTCAGTAAGAGCTTTTACGTTAGCTGGTTCTATCTAAGATGTAAAACACACGTAGTTACACATGTTTTCAAGTTATTTATAAGTGCGCACACCAGTGAGAGGGTTTTCAAGGATTTGATTAGAAGGATGGTCTTTAACTGTCCTCAGTTCAGTGTTATTTTGACTTGATGAAGAGTCTGGTTTATCAATTATAAGCACTTCATCATTTTCTGAACTTGAGATAGGTGTATTCAAGTGATCGTCGATAACTACATTAATGGACTCTTGAATTACACCAATCCTCTTATTGAGAACCCAATACACTCGACTATTCAGATCATACCCTAAAAATATCCCTTCATCACTTTTGGTGTCAAATTTACTCATATTTTCTCAGTCACGTAAGATGTAGTACTTGTTGCCAAAAACTTGAAAGTATGTGACTGTAGGCTTCTTATCAAACCACATTTCATAAGCCATTTTATCATTTGATTTTCTAGTGTAAACGCGGTTAATTATATAACAAGCAGTATTTATCGCCTCAGCCCAAAGATTTTTAGGAAGCTTCATACTATTTAGCATTACATTCACCATTTCTTGAAGCACTCTATTTTTCCTTTCCACTACCCCATTTTGTTGTGGATTTTTAGGCACAAAATATTCATGTGATATTCCCTGATCGTTGTAAAATTTCTCAAAACCGCTATTTTCAAATTCAGAACCATGATCACTACGGATTTTAGAGACTTGTGATTCTTTTTCCATTTGGAAACATTTTAGTACCCTTTTTACTTAATCGAAAGTTTGTGATTTCTCTCTCAAGAAGACTACCCAAGTATATCTGGTAAAGTCATCTACTATAACCAAAATGTACTTCTTACCACCTCAACTCTCCATTCTAGTTGGTTCAATGAGATCCATGTGGCGAAGTTCGAGTGGTTTAGATGTGGCATTGGAGTTCATCTTTTTATGAGTAATCCTAGTTTGTTTGCCAATCTAGCATTCCCACATATTTTGTTTACTTTCTGTATTTTGGGTAAACCTAGTACCGACTTCTTTTGCTCAATCTATATAAGTTATGGTAATGTATATGTCCGAGGCGTTTATGCCATAATTCGGTTTCATCAGTACGGACCATGTAACACGACAAATTGGATGAGCTTGAATCACAAATAATGTCACAATTTTCAGAAGTTTTGCAACCAATTAATATTACAGATCCATTTTTATTTAAAATTACACACCTTTAGTAAATTTTACACTATGCTTATTATCGCATATTTGAGAGATGCTTAATAAATTATGTTTTAACCCTTCTATACATAAAACATTCTCAAATAGAGGGAGGTTAAAGAGTTGAGCCATACCTTGGCCAATAATTCTACAGTTGCTACCATCACCAAATGTGACAAAACCATCAGTCATGTCTTTAAGATTGGTGAACAGACCTTTGTCACCTGTCATATGTCTGGAACAACCACTGTCTAGGTACCACTTTGAATGACTCGAAGCTTTGAAAGCGGTGTGGGCAACCAAACATGTAACCTTAGAGACCCATTTCATTACAGTTTTGGGTTTAGGAGTATAGTTGGTCTTCTTATGTTTATAGTTGTTATAAGTTCGATCCACTGAGTTAGATTTTAAGAGCTCCTTAAGTAAGTCAACAATTTTCTCAGCTATAGGATTATGATTCTGACTTTTATAGTTGATATGGTAGCTTTTAGGTTTTACGGTCTGAAAAGTTTTAGTATTTTTAGAATAATTTTGATTCAGACTTTTTTCTTTTGACTTAGAAGACTCCCCTTTCACAAATTTAGGTGGAGTATTCTTATGTTTAGAAGGAATACTTTTGTCATAGCTTAATCCAGATCGATCACCACATTTTCTAGATCTGAATAAAAGTTTTTCTAATTTAGGATCACCTTGGGCATACTTCTATTTGTCCTTCAAACTCAAAAGCGAAGAGACTTCATGCTTTAGCTTTTCATTTTTAGATTTTAAGTTTTCAACTTGGGAGATTTTGAAATCTAAGTCGCACTTAGTTTTTTCAAAACAATCTGAAATGTGAGATTTTTTTAAGACTAGATTATCAAAATTTTCTTTTAGTTTTGAAAACTTTTCTTTCTGAAGTTTTAACTTTACAGCAATATTCCTCGTATAGGGCATTATAAGCATCTTGAAGATCTTCTTCATTTTCATGGTCACTATTTAGATTTTCTTCACTGGTTGTATCATCATTATCTGAAAAAGTAAACTTCGCTAGAGTCATTAGGGCTTTAACTTCATTAGCTGACTCGCTTTCAGAATATTTTGACTCAGAAGAGGCTTCATAGCAGGAAGATTTATCCCATGTAGTCAACATACCTTTGTTTTTAGACTTGTCCTTCTTAGGACATTTGTTTGCTAGATGCCCATATTCATGGTAGTTTTAGCATTGACTGTTTTTTTTAAAGATTTTCAAGTTTTAGAACTACATCTTTTCTTTTCATTAGGTTTTTGCAAATCAATCTTCTTCTTTTTTTTACTTTTGAAAATCTTATAAAACTTTTTAACTAAAAGGGCCATATCATCTTCAGAAGTTTCTAAATCAGAATTACTATTTTCATGAGAAATACATTTAGAAGACTTAAGGGCAATGAACTTACCTTTAGGAGCTTTAAAGTTTAACTTATAGGTTTGTAAAGAACCAACCAATTTTTCTACCCTCATATTATCCATATCACAAAGTTCATGGATCGCAGTCACCTTTGAATTAAACCATTCAAGCAATAAGCGCAGTATCTTTGCACAGACTTTACTTTCTGAGATTCTATCACCAAGACCCCACATAGAGTTAACAATGTCATTCAATTTAGTATAGAAGTCCATGAAGGTTTTACTTTCTTCCGTACGTATTTCCTCAAATTTGGTTGTGAGGACTTGGACTTTAGATTTCTTGACAATTGATGTACCCTCATGTGTCATTTTCAAAATATCTCAGGCTTGCTTTGCAGTATCACAGGATATAATTCTCTTGAATTCATCCACTGATAGTGTGCAAGATATTACATTTAGAGCCTTTGCATTGGCACCACTCTCACTTTTCAGAAGGGTGGTCTAAGAAAAGTAAGGTGTTACTTTCATCGTTTTAGATTCATCAACGTATCAGTCACTTCAGTAGTAGGAGGGGTCCAATTGGTTACTGTGGCTTGCCACATGCTCTCATCCATGGATTTTAAGAAAATCCTCATTCTGGCTTTCCAATAGGCATAATTGGAGTCATCAAAAGGTGGAGGCCTAGTGACTGAAAGGTTATCAAAACTTAACATCTTAAAAAGCTCAGATTGATTAGCTTAGGAATTTAATTCAAATAATAAAGATAAAAAAGAGCTATTAGGCTCTGATACCACTTGAAAAGGCTGAGCTAAGAGTCCTAGAGTCCTAGAGAGAGGAGGGGGGGTGAATAGGACAATACCAACTTAAAAAATTAAATGCGGAATTAAACAAATATAAACAAAGATAGAATTAAACAATCCCACAAAGTAGAAATGAATAATAACCTTAAATGTATAAGTATTGAGAGGTTGATACAGATGTTGTTCTAAGGACAACCTTACACCAAAAACCAATGGCTTATGGTAGGACAACCTGATTTCTAGAACGGTCTGTGTATTAAAATCCCAAACTGATATAGAGGAATAAAGAAATAACAATAGCAAAGAAAATGAACTAAGCTATTACAATATTCCTACACTTGTATAAAAGAGATTACAACATTCTCCACAAAGGCTAAAAGAATTTACAACATTCACACCCAGTCACTATCAATTATCCACCATAAGACCAGAAATTATAGTGGTTCGCTTGTGTATACACCAACTGTTTAGAAAAATAGCCACACAACTACTCCACTCCCAATATCCTCACACAGCGGATATTGGCGTTCACTATGAAATAGGTTTTTTAAGGTTCACCTAAAACCCTCACAATTGTGTCTTTCAAGTGGGCTTACACAATTTAAAAACCCCACACTCTAAGTTTTCTGGATCACCTCAGACAAACCAAAACAGAGATTTTCCTGGCACAATCTCAAAAAAGAAATTTACAGAAATGTAAATAAACTTATCTGGATATTCTCATTTGATAAAGCCTAGTAGAACCAATTCGAAGTAGATGTTCAACGTAGATGTTCAATGTTCACATTCACTTATGAAAAGGTTCTAGGTTCTAAATGAATTTTAGATTAAATCACCTTAGGCTTACTTGATTTGATTTTGATCTCAAGAAAGGGAAAAACTTAAATCCCTTCTTCAAATAAGATTGGAATAAAGAACTCAAAATCAAATACAAAAAGCAATAAAATAATTTTAAATACTGACCAATTTGCTTCTCAAATGTGGGGACAAGTTTTCTCAGAGTAGTCACTTGAATTTCTTGGAATGGAATAAAATACTTTGAAAATCGTCCTCAATTTATAGGCAAAATTACTGTTCACTCGATTGGCCCAGAGGTCAGATCGATTGATTGAAGGACTAACAAACTTTTAAAAATTCGGACGCGATAAGATAAGACTATTCTACGACTGGTTGAGTGGCTCGCTTGGCTGGTCGTGTGGCCTGTACGATAGGTCGAGCCCTTCACTCAACTAGTCGAGCAGTCTCCTGGACTGGTCGAGGATTTTATAGAAAATTTGAAAAATTACAACAAACCTTGGACTAGTCGAGAAAATTCTTAGACTGGTCGAGCCAGTACTAGGAGTAGTTGAACATAGGCTAAGACTAGTCGAGAAACAGCCTATACAATTCTATAATGACCCAATTTAAGTATGCAAACAATATGACCTAACCTATGGTCAATCTAGGGTCATTCATACCATATAAGTGATATTTGAACATTGAATCATCATTTGCTTTGGTTGACAGTTGATTTTGAAGTACACAAAGCTTGATATCAACACCTACTTTAAGTCTTGAACTTGACGTACTTTGAAGCTTGAACTTGAAGTACTTTGAAGCTTGAACTAGAAGTACTTTGAAGCTTAAACTTGAAGTACTTAACTTGAGATTCAACTTGAGTAAACCACATTGTCTTGATATATTTAGAACTTGAAAACTTGATCTAGTTCTTGAGCTTCTTGATCATGAACTTCCAAATCTTGTACTTAAGATGCTTGAACTTGAATTTGAACTTCTTGAACTTGTACTTGAGTGTAGGCAAAGGATGATATAAAGTTGAGCTACACAAGACGCAGATTCCAAGTGGTTTTGGCACTGCAAAATTTGACAATCATAAGAGCTATAAAACATAGCACTTACAATTCTCAATGGGGGAGAATTGTGATAATTAGAAGAGATTCCATCACCAAACCATGCCCATGGGATGATGACCAACAACAGGATTTACCAATCCCACAATCTTAAAATCAGGAAAAGAAGATAGTCAAAGCTTTTACAGTTCTATTGTAATTTGAGTCACAATAAACCATTAAAAACTGAAAGTATTCCTTAAATATCAAATTAGAATCAAAGAAAGTTCAACATAAACATGAATCAAAGTAAGAGAAACTTCCCATCACGCTATAAGCTTCACCTCTTAGCCTTAGCTAAGAGGTTTAACCAACCATAAACATGAGTGGACCTAAGTTTCTTAAGAAAAACATGAAAACAATTAAGGAAGAAGAAGAAAAACTCTTGGCCACGGCTTCTCCACCATTTTACTTCACTCCTTAAACCCTAGAAGATGCTTAGGAACATCCTAGGAAGTCATATTTATAGTTGTGGAACTCTAACTTTCACACCTAGTTGGAAAACTCTAGAAATCGCTTCAAATTTACATAGTTTGCTAAAATAGACTTCACTCTGCGCAGTTTTCCAAAATAGACTTCACTCTGGGCAATTTCAAGAATGACTCAGAGTTCCAGAATATGCTTTTTCAGGATGATTTCAGGATTCATTTTCCTTATGTCAAATCTTTGATTCTCTTCATTCCTCACTTGGTTTTCTTAAATCTTTGGCATCTGAATTCTTCAATCTTGGTCTTCTAAGATCCATCCTTTGCCTTGGTGATTCTTAAACATCAAATTCACGCTTTTAGTACCATTTTCAATCCAAGCTCTTAAATTCACTTTACAACACAAACATGAGTAAAATAGAACATTAAGCATTATCATGTTCATAAAACCAAGATATAAATAGGGGATAATATGCAATATTTGACCCTTAACAACAACCTCTTTATATGTTTTAGGATAATCTTCTATAGTCATTACTATAGGTATTTTTCTTATAACATTTTCTCCATCTCCTTCTATAAGATGGAAAAAGATGCGATGAGAGTCTATATAATCATCATATAGACTTTTCTCTATTCTTGTCCTTAGACTCTTACAAGATTCAATAGGAGCTTCCACTACTTGTGGAGTTGTACTATCTAGTTCTCTATCAGGAGTTTGGACTTCATTATATCCTTTGACTCCAAGGATAGTGAGTTCTTAAAGAACTCAACGTTTCTTGATTCTATTATGGTATTAGACTCTAGATCTAGAAGTTTATAAGCTTTACTATTTTATGCATACCCTACGAAGGCACACGTAATAGCTCTAGGTCCTAACTTAGTTTTTTTTTTTTAGATCAGGAGTTCTGCAATATGTAAGACACCCCCATACTTTAAGATATCATAGGTTAGGTTTTCTACCTTTCCATATTTCATATGGCTATATCTTATATTTCTTAGACGAAATTCTATTTAATATATGACACACTGCAAGCAATGCCTCACCCCATAGACTGAGTGACAACTTTGCTCATATTAGCATTGGGTTGACTATCTCTACAATGTTTTATTCTTTCTTTCTGCTATTCTATTTTGTTGAGGTGTGTATGGTGCAGTACATTGATATATTAGTCTATGTTCCTCACAAAAGTTATTGAATTCATTAAAGAAGTATTCTCCTCCTCTATCACTATGGAGAATCTTTATCTTCTTATTTAGTTGATTTTCTACTTCTGCTCTATATACCTTAAACATGTTCAATGCTTCATCTTTTCTCTTTAACAGGTACATATACACATATCTAGAGAAATCATCGATAAAGGTTATAAAGTACATTTTACCTCCACGAGTAAGAATGTCATTTAACTCACAGATATCACTGTGCCCAAGATCTAACACTTGAGATGATCTCTTGACATTTGGAAAAGGTTTCTTTGTCATTTTATATCGTATGCACAATTCATATTTATCGGTTTCATTTTCACTGTATGATATTAAACCATTCTCAGCCATGAACTTCAAGGTATTATACCCTATATGGGCTAGTCTATCATGCCATAGTCCAACAGATTCAACCATATATGCAGAAGTGTTACCTTCATTTAGAGAAAACGTAATCATACCTTTATAAGCATATCCCTTTCTGACAAAATTACCATTCTTCGATAGAATCAGTTTTCTTAACTCGTACACCACCTTTATTCCTGAGTTGCCCAGAAGATCCCCTGAAATTAGGTTTCACCTCATGTCTGGGACGTGCAATAAATTTGTCAGAATCACTTTCTTCCCAGATGTGAGTATCAGTTCGATGGTTCCTTTGCCGACAACCTTCGATCGGACTTCATTACCCATTTGGACTTCTTGACCATTAGTCAATTCCTCATAGGTTTTGAAGGTTGATCAGTCGTAGCAGACATGTAAGGTAGCGACAGTATCGTACGTACCACCAACCAGGAACCTTTTCTTGGATGGTGTTCACCTTAGTGATCATTGCCACAATATCGCCTTCTACTGCACTTGCTTCTTTTTTAGATTTGCGATATCAACAAACTTGAGTATAGTGCCCGTTTTTCCCACAGACATGGCATGGGCCTTTGAACTTTCCGTTCTTCTTATGGGTGTTTTTCTTGAATTTTTCTTTATTAGGTTTTAGGGAATCGTCCTTCTCAGGATTATTGTTGTTTGTATTTTGTACTGCGTGTACTTTGGACGACGAATTCCCGTTGTCATTCTTTTTATTGCAGTTGTAGGATTCTTCCTCAATTTTCAGTTGTTTTTGGATTTGTTCTAGTGTGTAGTCCTCACTTTTATGCAGTAACTTCTTTCTATAGTCTTTTCACATCGGGGGCAACTTAACAATAATAGCTCCGACTTGGAATGATTCAGGAAGATCAATTTTAATGGCTTTGATTTTGTTTACTATTAGCTGCAGTTCTTGGATTTGGGCTAGTAGCAGTTTTTTATCTATCATGTTATAGTCAAAGTACCTGGCTATCAGAAACTTGTTGGTACCTTCTTTTTCATCTTTCTATTTGAACTCTAGAGTGGTCCAGATTTCTTTTGCTGATGATATTTGTGTGTACATATTGGACAGACGGTCGGAGAGCACATTCAGGATGTGTCCACGACACAAGAGTTTGTCTTCAGCTCGTTTGGTGCGGGCAACGATTGGTATTTAGGTGTGTCTACTTCAGTTGTTGTTAGTAGCCGTTGTAGAGTTGGATCTAAAATGTAGTAGATCTTCAGCGCTGTTAGAAGAAACTTAAGTTTGTCTTGCCATCTGGTAAAATTAGTTTCATTAAACCGATTAAGATGAATCAAGTCCTGATTCATCAACTTGATAGATGATACGCTATCGATTTCCATTGAAAATAACGCTTTAAGATTGTTGAGATATAATACAGAAATGATATTTTCTGTAAAATATGAAAGAAGGAAATCAAAATAATCCGAAATCAGGACAGGCTGAAGCACATATAGAATGTTGTCCTTAAAGCATTATTTGCCCCTACTTAAATAATTTGAGTATCCTGAAAGGTTACAAGCACATTGCTCTTAAGATACAACGAGTCTGGTGTGGATTTGCATTTAACAAACACGAAGACCCACTAATGGAACTCTGTTACAAAATTTCTGGCAAAAATAAAAAGAAAAATTCCAGATAGAAAATGAGAAGAAGAAATGTGAATTACACCACCGTGCTGGTCATTTTTTCATCTAATGGTACAAATGAACTATTCTAGACCACACTGTTGGTCTGTTCTTCAGGCAATGGTTCAGATGAACCTATTGTCTTGCTGGAACTTCTTGTTCTCTAGGAGAATATGTGGTTTGAATAGGTCTGCTGGAGTGTGTTGTGGTGTTCTGGAAACCCATCCAGGCCCTGTTTATATAGGCAATGGTGGTTGAGAGTTATGGTCTAGGGAAATTAATCCAATTGACCATTTCTGGCTGTTGGGAGAAACTAGATGTTATTGGTAGTTTCTTACCTTTCTGCATGTATGCCATTAGCGCCTCTACATCCACATTGCCTCACATGCTCATGCCCATGCCCTTGCACCGAGACCAAGCCCGAGTGTAGCGTGGGTGTTTTTGTTATTGGTTATACGGCTGATTTTTGGGATATCCCATAATTTAAAGGGGACCCATGAAATGCACTGTGTTAATGTTCGAAATATATCATGGTGGGGCCCACACATCTCGACCTCATGGGAAGTTCCCATGAGCTCGACCGCATAGAACCTATATATATATATATATATATATATATATATAGCGAGAGAGAGAGAGAGGGTCTCCTGCGCACAAGGCCGCACGGAGATTTTATGCGGGCTTTTCAAATGAGCTATTAGATTATACTCACAGCTGGGATTCAACAGCTGTGAGAACGAGAGATTCTCTAAAATAATGACTCGTGTCGGGACTTTTGCACTCTCATGGGGATTGCATGCTGTACGCAGTTGGAAAGCTATTGGACGGTGCTCTCTGGTTCGATCATGAGGTACATGTTTTATCCATGTCGTTCATCTAATTTTTCAGATCATTTTCAAGCATGAGCCCAAAAAAAAAGTAGATCTAAATCTCAAATGGACCTCACCATAGGAAAACAGTTCTGATTGAACACCCATCGTCAAAAACTTCCTAGGGCCCACCATAATGTTTATTTGCCATCCAACCTGTTCGTTAGGTCACACAGACATGAATGATGAGAAAATAAAAAAATCCAATTCATCTAAAACATGTGGCCCAGAAGAAGTTTTTAACAATGGGCCAATGATTCTCATCGTTAAAACATTCGTAGGGCCCACCGTAGCGTTTACTTTCCATCCAATCTGTTCATCAAGTCACATAGAATTGGATGAAGAGAAAAAAATAAATATCATATTAATCCATGATTTATGTGACCCTGAAAAGGGTTTCAATGGCAGGCATTCAATCCCCCACTACTTTTTACAGTGTGTTCAACTTAGTTTTTGAATCTATCGTAATTTTTGGCTCAAGTATTAAGAGTAGATCACCAAGTGGACGGACGGTTTAGATATAACTCATACCTCATGATGGGAACCACATAACTTGGTGATGCCAACACACCAGCCACATCGGGGGTGTGTGTGGTACACCAGCCAATCTGCTTCCTTCGCACACGATGAAATTGGATTGCGTACTGAGTTACTTAGTACGCTTTCATTGTAATAAGTAAACTCTTTTGGGACCACCGTAAATGTATGTGGTTTATCCACGTCGTCCATCCGGTTTTTCATCGCATTTTAACGGTTGAGCCCAAAATTGAAGCATATTCAAAGCTCGAGTGGACCATACCACAGGAAACAATGGAAATAATGATTTCCACCGTTGAAACTTTTCTAGGGCCCACAATAATGTTTATTTGTCATCCAACCTGTTCATATGATCACACAAATATGGATGAAGAGAAAAATATAAATATTAGCTTGATACATAACTTTTGTCACCCCCAAGTATTTTTCAATGGTATACATTGAATTCACACTGTTTCCTGTGATGTGGTCTACTTGAGGTTTAGACATACTTTATTTTTGGTCTCAAGCCCTAAAATTATCTGCTAAAATAGATGTACGAAGTGGATAGAATACATAGATCATAGTGGGCTCCACTGCAGGCAACGATGGTGATGGTGGAGCGATTGGTGTGATCCAACGACTTTTATTCCAACGTGAATAAATGTTGCTTGCAGTCATGATTCATGTGGTGTGGTCCACTTAAGTGTTCGATGTGCCTCATTTTTGGGCTCATGCACTAAAATAATCTGTCAAAAAATATGGACGGCTTGGATAAAACATATGGATCACAGTGGGCCCCAAAGAGGCACCATTGGAACTGTACGTCTCTAGATAGGTCCCTATGAAATCAAATTGCATACTGAGTAGGCTTTTATCATGTTGAACAAAACTATGTTGGGCCCACCATGAATGTGTGTGGTTTATCCACGCCGTCCATCCGTTTTTCCAGCTCATTTTATGGGTTAAACCAAATATTGAAGCATATCTAAAGCTCAAGTGGAGCACACCACAGGAAACAGTGTGAATTGAATGTGCACCTTTGAAAAATTCTTTCGGCCAGAGAAGTTTTGGCTTAAGCTGATATTTGTGTTCATCCATGTTTGTGTAATCTTATCTAGTAAAATGGATGAACAGAGTGGATAAAATAGGTAAATTATAGTGGGCCCCACAGTTTATTTAGTACGGTAAGCGTACTTGGTTACTCGTTACGTAATGAGCTTCCGTCCAGATGGGGGTGGTACCCATGCATCCAAGGGACACGGATTGCCTTTTGAGGCAGCATCACTAGATGACTACTACAGGGTACTCTGTGGACCCCACCATGATGTACGTGTTTAATCCACATCGTCTATTCATTTTGAATGCTTATGTTAGGGCATGACCTAAAAACAAGGTATATCCAAATCTCAAATGGACCACACCACAAGAAACAATGGTGATTCAACGCCCACTGTTAAAAACTTCTTCAGGGCCACAAGTTTTGGATGAAATGGATATTTTTGTTTTCTCATCATCCAAGTCTATGTGACCTAACGAACAGATTGGATTGAAAATAAACGCTACAGTGGACCCTAGGAAGTTTTTAACGATGGGTGTTTAATTAGCACTGTTTTCTTGTGGTGTGGTCCATTTAAGATTTGGATCTACTTTTTTTTTTTTGCTAATGTTCTAAAATGATCTGAAAAATTAGATGAACGGCATGGATAAAACACATACATCATGATCAGCCCACATAGCACCGTCCAATAGCTACTAACTGTGTATAACATGCCATTCCCGTGAGCGTGAGGGAGTCTTGCGCGAATCATAATTTTCAAGACTCTCTTATTCTCAATGCTGTTGAATCTCAGCCATGAGTGTAATCTAACAACTCATATGAATACATGCATGAAAGCTCTCTGTGCGGCCTTGTGCGCAGGAGATCAGGACTCTCTCTCTCTCTCTCTCTCTCTCTCTCTCTCTATATATATATATATATATATATATATATATATATATATATATATGATTGTTTGGCTCTTCTCGACTTCTTCCGCCATGCAATACCTTTTCTAAGGGAAGCCACTTAATATTGCCATTAGGTCACGGTATGTTCATGGTCGGCTAAAATCTGTGGACCTGCCCTGGGTTAGGAATCGTGAAATTTTTTAGTCTAAATGACTCCTGATATTTGGTTTGCGACCTGGATAAAAGTCTCGGTTACAAGAGAAGAACCACCTTCTCTCACCCACACTTACGTGCGGCCTCTACTTAAGGTACATGCAGGTTTTAGGGAAATCATAAAATCGTATATTTGTAGGAAAGGCTAGTCATATGGTCATGCTTCGGATAATCCTACAAAAGAACCATGCAAGCAAGAGAGAAAAAAGTAAATAGATCTTATCATTGTTTCACAAAGTCGAAAGATAATGTGCAGGAAAAAAAATTAAAATAAAATATGTAGGGAAAATAAAATATCCTAGCCTTGCTTCACAGAGTCGAGGCTTAAGGCTGGCGAGTAGAGTAAGAAATAAATAGGCAAATACAGTTAAAAAAATATTATTTGCAGAAAAGGAAATGCGTGGAATGGGGTCACGTTCTAAGCTTGATTGAGATGTGAAAAAAAAGAAAAAAAAAAGAAAAAAAGAAAAAGAAAAGGGAAGTCAAACACTCTTTTTCTTGAACTAGAAAATGGATAATCGGGCGTCCTTAATCCTGAATCTACTCTTGATGTAATAAGGTTGGCTTTGCTAAGTGGAATTATTGTGGCTTACTAAGGAAGAACCTAGGCGTAAGTATAGTTGTTATAGGGGATCCTTTGTGGCAGAACTCTCTCATAGTTGGGGAACGGATGACAAGAAAAATTAAAAAACTTCTATGCAATTCCTTCTTCTGTTTTCTGCCTCTTTCTGGACAGGGGGTGAGTGTTGTTTATATAGGCTTGGAAACTGTTGACTAATGGGTGGTCGACGGACATCGATGAAATTTTTACATGAAGGATTTGTCAAAAATCTACAAGAAATCTCGATGCAACATTTGCGGCGCTAGGTATCCATTGGTTGATGAACAATCAATGGTTTGGTTCACCCAGGTTGGGGTGTCTACAGATGCCTCTTTGGTAGAGGTTGTTGGAAATTGAATGCCAAAGTAAGTGGACAACCCCCACTGCCTGGAATGGTGTGATTGAGCCTCAACTAGCCATAATATGTTGATCGAAATGCTCATCTGGTCAATGAATAATTTGAATGGCTCACGAGAGTTAAGGAAGACGTTTCGATTTATCCGTGCGCTTTTTGCATCTTTACAAGCTATCAAATCGTAACCCATTCACGTCGTGGCTAATACATATGCATCAAATGTGCTGGTGATTTGGATTTAGAAGAGGTTAGAGCCTATGCACTTTCTGCATGCAAGATAATAGTTTGATTTGAAGTAGTTGTGTAAGATGTATGTATAGCCCCCCGGAGTCACTTGGAGGCTAGTATGGATAACGAGCAGTTGCTTGTGCATTATGCGGCTTTTACGGATCTCCCACGTTATCTATATTGGTCCTGATAGATGTTCCTGACTAGAACATTTTCAAATTATTCATCTGTCATACGGGGCTTCAAACTTAATACTCTGGCTGAGTTGGGGCCTTTTTGTTGT
Organism: Magnolia sinica; assembly: GCF_029962835.1. Classification (NCBI taxonomy): domain Eukaryota; kingdom Viridiplantae; phylum Streptophyta; class Magnoliopsida; order Magnoliales; family Magnoliaceae; genus Magnolia; species Magnolia sinica. The sequence continues at coordinate 20,757,026 of NC_080582.1, read as the reverse complement.
GTAAGTGCCATTATGACATCTCAATCATTGTTCAGTATGCGATCCAGGACATTCAGGTTAACACTGAAGGTTTAGGCTAGCTATCCCATGTTCTGCATATGATTCTGAGGAAAATTGAAAGCTCAAAAAATCCCCCAAATTAATTATTACTTGTGGATTGGTACCCATCGGAGAGCATGATAAATTGTCCAGTTGTGGGGTGTCATATGCGTCTTTTTTTTTCTTGAAATAAGTCCCCACCCGTAGGATGTGGTCCCATAAGTTTTTTATTGCAAACACATTTTTTAAGTTTTTTTCTAGGCCATTTTAGTTTGAAAATATATGCACGATCTCACGGTTGGGTGTCATCAGTCGATTTTTTGCATTTGGCCCATTTTTTTATTTTTTTATTTTTAGAAAAGGGAAGTGACTCCACTTAAAATTTGGTGCAATAGCCTTCATCTAGGCCGTCCTGATCCGCTGTTCTAAGCTCAGATGGGTTCAATCAAAATTAGACAATTCAAATTGAGCTTTTATGGTAGGAATCTTGGGAATTCAATCCGTCGTCTTGAGTTTGAACTGTTTTGATTGGGTCCAGATGGTTAAAATTGGGTTTATTGAATAGATTCTTAAAAGATCAAATCTGTGATCCATCACCTAGACGCTCTTCATCGACATCCAAATGGTCAAGATTAGATTTTATTACAAAGATTTTTGAACGATTCAATCCATTGTCCCAAATATGAACAACGTTGATTGGGTTCAAATGGTTAAGATTGGGATTATTGCATAGATTCTTGAAAAGATCTAATCCATCATCCATCATTTGGATAGTCCTGATTGACATCTAGATGGTCAAGATTAGATTTTATTGCAAAATTTTTTGGACGGTTCAATCCATCATCCGAAATCTGAACAGTCTTGATGGGGTTTAGATGTTCAAGATTGAACTTATTGCAGTGATTTTTTAATGATCCGATCCATCATCCTAAATCTAGATGGTCATGATCGGGTCTAGATGGTTAAGATTGTGCTTATTGTACAGATTCTTGAAAGATCCAATCCATCATCCATTATCTAAATGGTCCTGATCGACATCCAAACGGTCAAGATTTGATTTTATTACAATTTTAAAAATAATAATTCAACCAATCATTCGTCATCTAGATGGCCCTGATTGGGTCTAGATGATCAATTATAGATTTATTTTTTAGGTAAGGGTTAAATCATACCTAGAGGCAGGCAATCCTTGATGCAGATGATGTGGTAGGGCCCAATGTCGATGCATATCTAGCATTAGTGGGGTTGATGATTGGCTTGAAACAGGTCATGTGGAGCCACGATTAGGCTCGAGGTGGGCCATAGGGCACATGTGGGGTCATGATTAGGCTTCAAGGATCTCTCATGGTCGCGTCCTTTGGGTGGCAGCTCGTCATATGAGAAAGTGATGGCTCGAAGTGTGGGGAGTTGTCCTATCATGTGGGAGACCATTTCCAGTGGTGGTTCTCGGGAGATGTACGACTCCTTTAATGTTTTAAAGAATGTTTCCTAGTGAGCTTCGGACATGCAAAGGAGTTCCCAAATGGATATCTGAATTAAAATGATTTTTAGTTGAGTGGCCACGTCATAGGCCTTGTTGGCCTCGGTGGTTAAATCTGTCAGTGATCCTTTGGGATCTTCTTGGGGCACATCTCTCTAAAAGCATCTTCCAAATCTGCTAGTGATCCTTTGAGACCTTCTTGGGGCACATCTCTCCGAAAGCATCTTCCATTGAGGTGCATGTTTCCACTTTCAAAGCACTCGGGAGAGTGCGAAGGGACTGTCCTATTATCGAAGACTAGCACCGATCTTTCTTGAAGGACCAGGAGAGGCTATGATGGTAGAGACGGAGGAGCCTGGGAGGCTAGTCGGACTATTGGGCTTGAACCTAATAGAACGAGGAGCAGTTCAAGTGGAATGGTTAATGTTGAGTGAGCCAGTTCATATGGAATACAAAGAGGAGAGGGAGATCATCCTGAAAGGGTGACTAATGGTTGGCTCCTGATGGTGAGTTGACTCTAAGCTCTCCCCATGAGAACTAGTGGCTGTTGATTTAAGGCTGACTAGGGCTACTGGCGTGATGGAATGTTGGTGTGGCCCCTTATAAAATTAGTGGTTGATTTCAGGGTTGCGATGCATGGTTGATTTGACTAGGTTGACTGAGGGGCTTTTCCTTAGAGAATATATATAATGGGAAGGGGAAGGCGCCGCTTGCAAGACAAGTGGTGGAAACACTTGAGTGCCATTCATAGTTTCATTTGCATGACAAATATAGGGTGGATAATCTCCCTATATGGCATTGATAGTAGGGGTACCGATTGTGCTGGAATTAGCCTGATGCTACAATAGGGGGTTCTAGAGTATATTGTTGTTGCCTAGAGCCGTTGGCTCAGGGGAAGTGATCATGATCTTATTTTGGTCGACCAGATCTTACACTACATGCTTCAGAGAGAAGCACCATTCTGTTATGTGTCCCCTACCCTGATGGAATATGCAGTATTCATTTTCCTTTTACTTTGGCAGCCTAGTCTGGAGTTGTACAAGTAGTTGCCTTTGGATAAGCATAGCCAATGCATCGCCATATAATTGTGCCAAAGGAATAAATTTCCTAAATGGCCATGCCATACCCATATGTCGATATGGGTTTGAATTATGTGGATTCCATCAGGGTTGCTGTGGTGATGCAGGTTTTTGCTGATGTTGCCTCCATGAGATGTCAGTTGGTGCCCCTTACGCAGAGGCTACAAGGTTGTTAACTTTTGTTAGACGAGAAGTGGTTGTGTCTTTTCCTCAGTTCCCATATCTATTTGAGCTTTCTTCAAGCTTAGTTTTTTATGCAAGGGTGGATTGGTGAGGCCAAGGTGCGATTGTACTAGTTTTGATTTCGGCTTCCACTTGTTCCCTTACATGAATCAACTAAGTGAAATTGGCATATGGGAAGGAGATCAAATATCTTGATAAGTTTGGGTTGGCTAAATGAATGATCATGAAAATTTATTATTCATCATCAATTAGAGTTTTTATTCTAGCAGCCATGTTTCTCCATCATCCAATATAGGCAGACAATGACTCATCAGTTCTTTGCCTGAGGGCGGCCAGGTTTGCTCTCCTCAGTGTCACATTCAAATTATAGGCAAAGTGATCTACGAAGGCTTGGGAGAGATCTTCTTATGTTATGATTTTGTGGTAATCTAGCATCGTATACTAGTCGAGTGCATCCCTTCTCAATGATTTCTAGAATAATCGTATTAGGTCTCCATCATCCCCTGTAACAGCATCAAGCTTGCCATAGAAGGCTTTGAGGTGAATGGTGGGACATGCCACTCTATTGTAATTTTGAAATTTGGCACCTCAAACTTGGTCGGTACCCCGGCATCTCAGAAGGGACAAAGATTCCTAAACTTAGTGGAAGGGAGTTCCACTCCATATTGTCGTTGTAGTTAATTTTGCGTGGCTCTAAGTGGCCCTCAAAATGCTCACAAAGTTGGTCTATTTCTGAAGCCCGTTGAGGTGGTGGTCGTACCCTTTGCTGGAATCGACTCGCCTCCTCTTCATAGTGATCCACTTTTGTTCCTCACCCAAGCACCAACGTGGGCTAGGTTTGTTGATAAACGGTTTTGGTGAGGGGTGGAAATGAGGCTTTAACCACAGGTTGATGCTGTATGTGGGTAGGCGGAGGTTGATTTTGGTCAGGGTACATGGGTGGCTATTGGAATTGGCCCGACTATGACTGGCTGGATTGGGCTTGCTGAGGTGCAGGTTGACTTTCATTAGGGTGTGTTGGGATGGATATTCAAGGGTACTAGAAGCAAACCCAATTTCCTTCCATGGGTGTGAAGGGAAACTGGTTGATGGTAGGATCGGAGAGTCCTAAGTACAGGTTGGGTGGCTATGCACTATGATGTAGGGGACATCCTAACCTGAAGGAGGTGTACGATCATGTCTTGATCCTACTTATGTCTTATGCCAAATCGGTGAGTGAAGGCATGGCCTCGGACAGTGGTGCCTGTCGCCAGGATGATTTTGAAGAGGATGGTTGAGCTTCTTCATGTGTTAACATAATTGCCTGGGCATGAGTGTGAATGATACTCTGGTATGCCAAACCTGACTTCGGAGGGTGACAAACTCGCAAAATGCCTTTGGGTACAACGATGGCTGATTATCTTACCTTTCCCTTTGTTGGTTTTTCTCTTTGCCTCCTATTTTGCTAAAAGGAGAGATGAGATGTGACATGCAGGGGTTAGCAAATAAGGGGACCAGTACACGCTGGAATATAGAATCAAGTAAAGATAAAGGACCAATATGGACTAGAATGTAGTATGCTTACAGGAAGGTAAATGGACTGGTGAAGAACTGAAATGCATAATGCTTGGCGAAAAGTAAATAGACCAGTGCAGAACCGGAATGCAGAATGCTCGCATAAAACTAAATGGACCAGTGCATAACTGGAATCCAGAATGCTCATAGAAAAGTAAAGGGACTAGTGTAGGACTAAAATATAAAATGCTCGCAGAAAATTAAATGGACCAATGCAGAACCGGAATGTAGAATGCTCATAGAAAAGTAAATGGATCAGTGTAGAATTGGAATGTAGAATGCTCGTGGAAAAGTAAATAGACCAATGTGGAACTAGAAAGTTAGCAAGTCAGTTTAGTTAGTACAAGCTCAGTATATAGTGGATGTTAGCGAGTTAGTCACTTAATGCCAAACCAATATGCACTGGATGTTAGTATTGCAGATACCACGATTTTTATGAAGATTGTACATCCCTTGTTTTGAATCGGACGTCACGATGGTATGCATCATGCATTAGATCTCTAATAGAGTCATCATTCTGTGAATGCCATCCCCTAACATGTGTGCACATAGGCTGAAATGAATGTGTGACGCGGTGGAAAATTGTCTTTCACTAGATAGTATTTTTATTATTATGTGAAGTTATCCTTTTTGGGGTGACAATGGCCTAATGTATATGATTTTTTAAGCTTGTCTTGGCTTCCTTGGCATTGCAATACCTTTCCCAAGGGCATCCTTTGAATATGTGTTTAAAAGACTGGAGTCGCTACTAGCCGATTAGGCTGAGGTGTGTACAAGGTTGACTAGAGTCCGTGGGTCTGGGCTGGGGAATTGTGAAATTCCCTAGCCTGAATGGCTCTTAATATTTGGTATGTGACCTAGATAAGGGCCTCAGTTATGAGAGAAGAAGGGATTAAGCACCTTCTCTCACCCGCACTTACGTGCAGTCTCTAAGGGACGTGCAGTTTTTAGGAAATTTGTATATCTATAGGAAATGTCAGATATATGGACATACTTTGTATAACCCTACAAGAGGGTTGAGCAGGCAAAAGAGAAAAAAGTTAATAGATCCTATCCTTGCTTCATAAAGTTGAAAGACAATGGACAAGTAAACATAATAAAATAAAATGTGCAGGAAAAATAAAAGATCATAGCCTTGCTTTATAGAGTTGAGGCCACGGGAAAGTGAGTAGAATAAGAAATAAATAAGTAAATGCAGTAAAAGAAAATGAAATATTATATGTAGAAAAGAAAACGTGTGGAATGGACTGCATTTTGAGCTTAATTGAGATGTGATAAAAAGAAAATGGAAGTCAAACACCATTTTCTTGAACTAGAAAATGGATAATCGGACATCCCTAATCTTGACTCTATTTTTGACATGACAAGGTTGGCTTGCGGGGTGAGATTGTTATGGCTGGAGGCAATTACTGTAGGGAATTGTCGGTGGCAGAACCCTCGTAGTTGAGGAACAAAAGAAATAAATAAATAAATAAATAAAATTGAAAAACTTCTATACAATTCCTTGTGCCATTTTCTACCTCTTTCTGGATAGAGGTCGAGTGCCGTTTATATAGACTTGGAAATTTTGGCTTGATGGGCGACCGATGGACACTACGCAAAATTTTTACATGCATGGAATCTACCGGAAATCCCAAAGTAAGATTCATGGTGTTGCGTGGCTGTCGGCTGATGAACAGCTGACGATCTGGTTCACCCTAGTTGAGGTGTCTACACACATCAACATTAAATAGACATTACGGTGGACCCTAATCTGTTTCTTATGGCGGACATTCGATTACCACTGTTTCCTGTGGCGCGGTCCACCTGAGATTTGTATTTGCTTCGTTTTTGGGATCATGCCCTAAAGTTAATCGGCAAAACGGATGGAGGGCGTGGATATACAATGCATATATCGAACTGGGCCCCACGGTCAGGGTGCCACCCAAGTTGCTAGTTCTGGGTCACAGCTAAGTGACGTCCCCTGAAATACTACTACATTATTAGACCAATTTTGGCCTATATTGTTTATTATAGACTATTGCTTTATTTTCTTTTGTAACGGTTTATTTACTGGCCAATGATCAAATGGATTGACAGTGCCCATTGGCAAAATTTTACACACATATCAATGAAGGGGATCATCAAATGGTGGGCTGCCACTACTACTCTTACCCTTTGGAACTCTCGGTCCAATGATAGGTATTCGAGCGAGGAATTATACGTAAGGCTGAAAGTCGGGCGGGTTGGTGCTCAACCCTAACCCAACGCAAGGGTCTTGTACCTCAACCCCAACCCAACCCAACCCAACCTCGGGTTGGGAATTCTCAACCCAAGCCCAACCTAAGCGGGCTTGGTCAGGTTGATCGAGTTGGTTGGGTGTATACGTGCTAATATTTTCGTTATTACATTAGTTTATTATATTTCAACACAGGACTTATTTTTTGTATCTATGATTTTATTAATTATATATGTGATTATTCATCATAATGAACTTCATTTTTTTCTTTAAAAAAACAAGCTAGAATATAGGACAACTACTCCTTTAAAAGTCATGTAGCATAGCACCCAATCTATTTGGAACAGAGAAATCTGACATATTTTGTTAGCTTGAGTCCTTGGAAATGATGTGGACAAATGAGACACGACATCACTAGTGTGCCTTCGACACAAACGATCCACACTCAATTATAATTTATAAGTAACTTATATATTAATCGGGTTCGGGTTGGGTCGGGCAACCCGAGACCTCAACCCGAGCCCAACCAAAGTTTTATGGGGTTGGTGTTTGTATAGCCCAAGCTTGAGATCGGACTCGATATATCCTGCCCGAGCCCAACCCAATGTTGGGTCGGTCACGGGTCGGTCAGGTTGAACCCGCCCAACTTTCAGCCCTAATTATCCGTGGTGCATGGTGTCCTATAGTCCTTAATTTGTAAGGTCACATGGTTGGGTGATTCGCGCCATTGATATCATGGGTCTGCTATGAGTGGCTTGCGGCATGATCCATCCATGCACTGTCCCGTTATACAATCTGATCAATTAGTAAGCGATGACACCCAGCCAAGGACCGGAATATGGTAGAACCATCTCTCCATATGACATGTGGTATGGCGGCATATCCATTGGGTTCACCCATAATCCTGCACCATCAGTAGATCGATGGCTTCTGTTTCAAAGGTTAAAACCGATGAGATAATTTTAACCATTATTAACTTCTTTTACGGCATATCCATCGACTATTAACTTCTTCTTTTTTTTGGTAGAATGCTTTGTGTTTTAAAATTATCATATATATGACATGTATCTTCTATCCTAATTAAAGGTGCATAAAAATGCATCTATTATAAAGTTTATATATATATATATATTCATAATAAGATATACATGTATCCACCAAAAGATGCATGTATGTATGCACTACATTAATACCTCCTTTCCAGATTATCGTCCCATTGGCCTATGCAACTGCATCCACAAGATCCTATCTAAAATTCTAGCAAGTAGGCTGTCCAAGGTCCTCCCCTCCATCATATTCGAAGAATAAAATGACTTCGTAAAGAACCAATCCATTGTTGAAGGCATTTCCATAACCTCGGAAATGGCTAGCGACATCGACCGTAGAGTGCATGGTGGCAATATCATCATGAAACTGGATATGAAAAAAGCCTATGATCGGATGAAATGGCCTTTCATTTGCCTTGTCCTTCTTAAATTTGGCTTTCAACCGTTCCGGGTCCAGTTGGCCAGGCAATGTTTGTCATGCCCCAAACTCAGAAACTGAGTTCACAAAATTCCTGATCGCCGAATCCAGCATCGACAGCCTCCGTAATACCCCATTCTCAGCTCCTGATACCCATACACCAGATTCTAATCCTGAGATTTTATAAGGAGGATTTCAAACATGATTTTGATTTGTAATAAACATAACCATAAGCATAACCCACAAACAATAACCACAAGAACACCATCACAAAATTCACTATGATAAAAAACTTTAAGATACAACGCGTATAAAGGAAAATACAAGATAATAATAACGGAAACTCCTAAAGCTCGACTGCACGCTCCTAATGCGGCAAAGCTACGGCTGCGTCCTAACATCACTTGCATGCATCAATCGTGCATAAGCTTATAGAAAGCTTATAGGGTGGTGTAAGTGTGTGCGTAATATGAACATGCTCAGAATACAATATCAAAGTAATGCGGAATCATGCTGATGAGTGCATGAACGTAATCAGTTGTACCAAGGCTATGCGGTGGAAGACATGAATGCTATCGGTCATATTAAGACCATGCGATGCGAGATGCAACTCAAGCATGCCAATCCCCATCCATCTATCAATACAACTCATCACTAGAGCATCAAATATCAGTATGGTTCTCACTCTGAATAATCACTGAGGTTTAGTACATTCCAAATGACACTGCTCCTTTCCCAGGCGTGTAGTCCAAGTGAGCGTAAGAAACCTCACTATCCGCCTGGTCAATAATCTGACAATATCTATCCGGCACGTCGATAGCAAACCCATTCACGACCTGGTTATACTCAGCCTAGCAATGCCCCCTACCCTCCGGCGGGTAAGGACAAACCCCTTTCCAACCGACCACGACACAGTGGGAGACGCGGCATCCTACTATTTGGGCCTAGTGCGCTCATATATCCACTTGGTCTCAGCGTTGGAGTTATCCTCTGGTACTATCGGGTTTAGCAATTTTCACCTAGGGACATCTATGAACCCCAATGCTAGCAACAATATCTTCGGTGTCTGATCCTGCCATCCATGAAGTGCATGTGAAGGCAACAACCCTGATGTCGCTAGGGCGTACAACAATCATGTCATACAAATACAAAGTGCATGAATCACACTATCAATCATACAGCAATCCTACGTGTTCCATGCGCTCATGTGGGGTAACTCCGCCTATCAAGGAGCCCATAAACAATTTGCCCGAAGGCATATGCTATGATCAGTCAGTCTTCATATCAAGCATACATATGATGCATATGAGCATGAATCAATGAGCTATACTAAACATGTTATATGGTGATGGGCTCTATTTATAACGAAGATAGACCTAGGCGGCCTATACACTACAAGTATGGGCCTGACAATGGGCCCTAGGGAGAGTTACAATGCAGACATTTAACCATCATTGCTTTTACAATGTGGACGTCAAAGCATCATTGCTCCCAAAGCATAGCAGCCATAAACATCATTACATACATCATGGTGGAATCTCATACCGCAATGGGCCTCATATACATCACATTCGGCCCACACAAAGGCCTCACATACGTCTTATTGGGCCTCACTCATTGTCCTTATATACATTACATTGGACCTCAATCCATGGGCCTCAAATACGTCTCAATAGGCCTCATATACATCAAATGGGCCGCATCATGTGGGCCGCTCTAATGGGCCAACATGCATCAAATGGGCCACATCATATGGGCTGCACCAATGGGCCCGTATACATCAAGCGGGCCGTATCAATGGGCCGCACCAATGGGCCTCATATACATCAAATGGGCCGCATCATGTGGGTTGCTCCAATGGGCCAACATGCATCAAATGGGCTACATCATATGGGCCACACCAATGGGCCTCATATACATCAAATGGAGCGCATCATGTGGGTTGCTCCAATGGGCCAACATGCATCAAATGGGCTATATCATATGGGCCGCACCAATGGGCCTTATATACATCAATGGGCCGCATCCTGTGGGCCTCAAATATATCAAATGGGTCGCATCAATTACACCATTCATCTATTTTTAGAGATCATTTTAGAGTATTATCCAAAAATGAATCATATTAAAAGATCATATGGACCATACCACAAATAACGGTGGAGATAATGATTTTCACCATTAAAATGCAGAGGGCCCACCACAAAAAATCATGGGAGGAGCCACACCGATCGTTGAAACATTTACAGGACTCACCATGATGTATTTTTTTGAGATCCAACCTATTCATAAGTTAACACAGAGATAAATAAAGTGAAAATAAAAATATCAGCTTGATTAGAACTACCGTGGCCCTTAAGAAGTTTTGAACGGTGGATGTCACTGTCCCCATTATTCTGAATGGTGGGGTCTGTTAGAACTTCAGATCTGACCTATTCTTTTTCTCATGCCATAAAACCATCTCCCAAAATGGTTGGACGGTATAGATATAACAGATGCATCATGGTGGGTCCCACCATCCAAGGTCTGGACGGTGTGGATAAGACCCATACATCACGGTGCGCTTCACAGATGGATGGACGGCGAGATACAAACATTAAGGTGGGGCCCACATATGTGGCCCACCAAAGAATTGAATCTGCATCATTTCATTTTCATTTTTTTAGATCGTTTGCTGGATGAGCTCACCAAATGAATGAACGGTTTGGATGTAACACATACATCATGTCTAGGGTCCACGTCCCTACTGGACGGTGGGGACCCCACACGTGTGGCTGAGTCCCACCATCCAGCAAACAGACAGATGGTGAGGATAAGGCCCAAGCATCTCTGGTGGGCCGCACAGATAGGCGGTATGGATCAAACCCACATATTGCACACGCAGCAGCCATGTAGCTGGCATACCAGCCAATCTGCATCTTAGACAGGTGGGTCCCACGTGGGGCCCATCACATATATGTAATATATGTATATCATATATACATATTATATTATATATATATATATATGCATCAATTGCTGTTTGCTCTTATATATATATATATATATATATATATAAACTGTCTAGCGTCCAGGTGGTGATCCCGTCCCAACAGTGGATGGTGTTGATCATCACGTGCGTACGGTGGGCCACACCGTCAGATGGACAGAGTAGATATAACACATATATTTATGGGGCCCACTTCATCATAGAGGAGAGAGAGAGAAAGAGAGAGAGGGAAAGAAGAGTGAAGGAGAGGGACCCCGCCACTATTAGGCCCTCCCTTAAACAATGCATACATCAAGTGGGTCCCACAACAAGTAGGCCCTTAAAACAAAATCAACGACGGATCACCCACCTATTGGCCTTCTTCTTGGTCCCTTAGCTTTCTTAACTCCTATGCTCAACTTTTGACGGTGGATGATGAAGTTTTGATGGTTGAGATAAGGAGTTTTGGGGGTGGGGAAGTGGGCCACACCTAGCTTCTCCTTGGGAGGCTTGAACGTTGGATCACTTGGTTGCTTGGGAAATTGTTTGAGAAATAAGGGAGAGAGAGAGAGAGAGAGAGAGAGAGAGAGAGAGAGAGAAGTGATGAGATGGTAAGGGATGGGTGGAATGGATGTTGTAAGGAAGGAATGGTTAAGGTATGGGCTTGGTTGAAATTTAGGTAAAAGAGGGATGGGTGGAGAGAGAAAGTTGACTTTGGGAATGGAAAAGGGATGGGTTACTTATACTTATGGTATGGTGTGTACTTAACTTGATTAATTGATGTGACGGGTTATAGAGATTCTCTCGAAATTCACAACGCGTGACGTTTTCCTCGAAATGAACGCAGGCCCATATCTTCTGGTCAGGGTATTGGATCGGTGCGGGAGTTGCGGCGTTGGAACCGCGGCGACGGCGCGGTCGCTAGGGTACAAGTTTCGAGTCAAGCCAGCTCAAAATCAATGGATGCGACTTAGGATTGTGTACAAATACTGATTTCAGATCAAGGGTTGTCGAAATTCGACCAGGAGGACCACGGAAACCTACGGAACAGTACGAACTATGATACGGGTCTTACAATGTTGGGAAGAATGCTAGTTCTCCATCATCATCAATGGGAAGTCACATGGTTTCTTTCCATCATCGAGGGGCCTCCGCCAAGAAGACCCTCTTCCACCGGCCATTTTTATTATTGCGGCGGAGGTCCTTAGCCGAGGCTTCAATTCCAACTTTCAGTCAAGAAGATGCCTCCCATATAGTCTCCCAAGAAGCTGCCCCATCATATCTCATCTTCTTTTTACTGATGATGCCATTATTTTGTTGAATGGGAAGCTCTCTTCGATTTGTTCATTGCTAGCATCCATCAAGTCCTATCAAAATGGGTCAGGTCAGAAAGTTAACTCCTCCAAAAGAAGCTTTGTTCTTCCTAAGAGAGCTCCTCTCAATAGAGCCAGACAGATAGAAAGAATGACTAGATTTTAGCGAGCTTCCTTCCCCATCACATATCTTGGTGTTCTCTTGCTCAAAGGGAGGGTCAGATATCGCCACATGTTGCCCCTTATTCAGAAAATTGAACATAAAACTACTGGATGGAAGGCTAAACTCCTCAACCAAGCGGCAAAGATGGTTCCAATTCAGCACGTCCTTGCTAGCATGCCCATGCATATCCTCTCCTCAGTCAACATCCTAATAAAAGCCATCCAGCACATCGAGAAATTCATGGCTTCTTTCTTCTGGGGATCTTCAGAAGGGTCCAAACGGCACCAAAGGGTCAACGGAAAAGAGATTTGTTACCCAACCTCAGAGGGGAGGTCTTGGGATTCATCAAATGCATGACGTCATGCAAACTTTCCATTACAAGATGGCTTGACACCTCATTCAGGGGAAATCCCAATGGGCCAGGCTTATTTCAGCGAAGTATCTTCGGTTGCCTTGCCCTCTTTTCACCCTGGCAGGAGCAGTGATTCCAACCTTTGGAAAGATGTTAACAACAATTTGCACTTTTACATCCATAACTCCAGATGACTAATTGGCTCCGAGAACGTCAAGTTGGCTCCAAAACTAGACAGGAAAGGGCCTCCTTGTAGATGCGGCCACCTCTCCTCCTCAACTCCCTCTCAGAGACATGCTTGTTTCTGAATTTTGGGACCCATCCGGTACTTGAAATCTCACCCAAGCAGCAAACCTCCTGCCCCCTCAAGCCATCCAAACTATCTCAGAATGCGGAATAGTGTTCACAAACATAGAGGACAAGCTTAGATGGAACCTCTCTAAGGATGGAAAATTCTCTCTTAAATCAGCACGGGCCAACTTCACTCACCACGGCCCAAACAAAGATGGGCTATCTGGGCTTAGAACCAGTACATCCCTCCTAAGATAACCATTTTTTATTGGAAGGAAATGCACATGGCAGTTCCTATTGATACTATTGTCCAACGTGTTGGGATCAGTCTTGCCTCCAAAAGTTCCTGTTGTGATCACTTCTCCTCTCCCGACGCCGACCTCTTCATCCGATTTAAACTCCAGCAGATTCTAATTGCTAGCTCGCAACTAAATAATCTAAACAACCCATCTTCTCCGTCTCACCCCTAGTACACCTGCCCTATCCCCTCCCAAAATGCTGCATCAATCCCCCCACGCAGCAACCCTCCTGCTCTCCATATTCCCGTTGTCCTGTACCAACCATCCTCTCCCCATTCCCAGCATCTAGGGCCCAACCACCCCTCCTCTCCCATTAGCACAGCTAGCCTAGGCAGGCGACAATGCTGGCCTCCCCTTCTGACCGTGGCTAGCAGCCCCCTCCTCAGCATCAGCCACCCATCCAGCCCCACAGCTCCTCCACTACCTCCAGCCACTGCCTAGCATGAGCCACTCCCAACCCTTCCAAATGGCCCAAACAACCCTCGACCTCCAGCCCTTCTCAGCAGCAACATCTCCCTCCATCTCCACCCATTCAGACCCCAGCTTGGGTCCCAGCCTACTCAACTACAAGCCCATCCTGCTAGATCTTCCCCTCAGCATAACCACACTCCTCTTATAAGCCCCAATTTATCTTCCCCCTTCATCAATGTTATCTTCAGCCCCCGGCCCCATGCCGAAGATATTCAACACCTATTCTCCCACAGCAAGATCATATTTGCTGTCTGGACTCACTTCGCCACCCTCTTCCAAGTGGCAATTACCCAAAACTAGTCTATCCAAGCCATAATTCATCAATGGTCCTTTATTGCCTCAACATCCTCTTTGTGTCAATTTCTCATTAGCTTGGCCCCAGCTATCATTGTTTGGAAAATCTGGATTGCCAGGAATGGAGCCAGATTTGAGAACAAGACGTTCAAGGCGGATGCCACCATCTTCAGAATATCTAACCAGCTCATTGAGATAGACTCGCTTCTCCATGATATCGACCACTCTATATGGCAAGACCTAGTCCTCAGAGGCTCTCGAGCGATTCCCTCTGCCCCCTACTTCGACATGAGTGCCTATGCTTTCAAGTGGGTTAAGCCTCCTTAGAACTGGATTAAGTTAAACGTTGATGGCTTTGCCAAGTGCAATCCTGGAGTAGGAGGTGGGGGAGGCGTGTGTCGTGACTATCGGGAAAACATGATCATCGCTTTCCATAACCAGTTTGGTCAGGTCTCTAACAAGGTGGTAGAAGCCCGTGCCATGACTGACGACATTCCTCTGTGCAAAGTCATAGAGCCGTTGTAGTGCCTTGAAATTCAAGGGGTGAGTAAGAACTCGGCTCTCGGATTCCCGAGTGCCACATTTACCCTAACGGGCCTCATATGCATATAAATATGGATATCAAGAAGTCAAAGAAGGATTAAATTAACATAAGGTAACTAATCATTGGAGATTTAAATATAAACCACATCTACAATCCAAGTGCTACCAATAAAGTTATGAACGAGCATAAAGCCTCATAATCCTAAGAAACAAATACCCATTAAGGACCTAGTCCCATCCTCTCATCTCTCCTAAAGAAAGTTGGGCCCTAGCCCAGACTCGAGATTATCCATTGCGCTAGTAAAGTCCGTCAAACATTTGGAAGTATGCTAACTCCTTGTCGTCGTCCACACTGATATCGTCCAATGCATCTCGCTCCAAGGTTCTTGTATCTATGCCAAAGTCTGGTTGGTGTTTTAGAATACTATCCCAGAGTGGGAGTGAGTGATCAACTCAGTGGTACTATTAGCAATAGATAACACAAATAATCATGCAAAGAATAGATTTAGCAAACAACATACATCACATATTCCTAAATACTCTTGTTAATGAAATGTATGGTTCATGATATGATGCATGCTTATTTCTACTAACTCTCCCTCAAGCGACAACATCTAACGATTGCGAATGACCAACACTCCCTCAAGCGACAACATTTAACGATTGCGAATGACCAACACTCCCTCAGTGCGACCTTGACTCCCTAATCGCCAAAGTAAGCAATGCAATGTTATGGATCATGTTAGTCGAGTTGATTAATTAGTTTCATTCATCTAGTAGGTTGGGGAAACCGTAATATCCTTAGTAAAATATTGCCTTAACCTGATCACGCTGCTCAAGGCCGTGGCCGATTGAATCTCACACGCGATCCTTAGCCCTTGTGGGTTCGATAATCCCATAACTCTTAAGCTCATACGAAGTCAATTAGGACTTTCAAGTCTAGCTCACATTTACTATGGGGAGGTCGTCACCCCAGCATAAGCCGATAGCACGGGTACAGTGTCCCATACCACCGTCCCCGGCTCACGAGTCTCGGTGCTCATTAGTCACTATAGGGAGTCTCGTCACCCCAGCGTAGGCTGATAGTACGGGTATAGTGTCTCATACCACCATCCCCGGCTCATAAGTCTTGTGGGCCAAATATTATAATTAACAATGGGCGCAAAAGTCTTGGGGTATCTCGAGTTCCTACATAGGCGTGCGATCATGATTAACACACAGGGATGGCCGATTGTGAGTTAATATGCCCCCCCTTAGGTCCCACCGTAAACAGAACGGTCTGAGAACGATGTCTTGTGTAGTTTAACTACGACCGTTGATTCACAACTTAACTGATCGGGCCAGATTTACTCGTGGGCAGGCCCAATGGAAGGTCGCCCAAGTGATTCAATTAATCAGCTAATCCATAAGGGTCTATGCACTAGATAAACAGCATGTATCATCAGATTCAAAGATAATTCACATAAGGCAAGCATAATTCAACAATTCAACTACATGGACAACAATAAACCAAATTCAGCTAAACCATATGGACCATATTCGACGTGTTTCAACATATACAACCATAAGGATAGTCATGCGCCAATACATAATAGTTTGGTCTTTCATGGGTTAACATAAATCATGCAATTCAGTTGTATGTAGAGGATCAAGTACGAGTAATTCAACAAATCAGCAAGTTGTCAACAATTCATGCCTTCTCTCCTAGCACATTCGACATGCAACAGTGATTCATCCAAAATTAGTAATATTTGGGGAAAATTAATTGCTTATACCCTACAAGATCATGCAATTAATCAACAATTCATACATTGGGGTATTAGGGGCTCAAACCCCCTTTTCTATAAATTTGAGAAATCCCTAGTCTATGGTCCCATTCATGCACTCCCAAGGAAATTTCAGGAACATGCAATAGCAATGCACCATACACATTTACTAGACCTACGCTAGGCATGATAATTGGCCACCTAAAGGTAATGGTCTGCATCTATGGTTGACCGGAAGCTGCTGAAACTGTCCTTACGTCGCCGGTTCTGCAAGCTCAATGCGCCGGGGCCCTGCGTTACAAGAAAACGGTGGTAAGATGCATGTATGTGGCTGGAAATTAGGGAGAAATGGGTTAAAATTTGGTTCTCACCTTAGATTGGGCGTAGCTCAATTCTACGGCGGTAGGATCGAGATCTGTAGGGTTGCAAGGGCGTGGGTGCGGGGGAAATGCTATCCCCAAGCAACAAAGTACTCCCTTCCTCTCTCTGTCTCTTCTCTCTTTCCCTTTCTCTCTATTCTCTCTCTCTCTCTCTCTCTCTCTCTTGGATTTTCAGTTGTTGGAAAATCAACAAATGAGAGAGGGTTGGGCCATATATACCCTAGAATTAGATCCTCTAACCCTGAGTTTGATAATATACCTCCAATGGCCCTATGGGGCTCATTTTTGGCTATTAGGGCCACCCTGATGGGCCCCTAGCCCATCCAATTCATGGATAAGGTGTCTCATGGTCTGATGAAGGGTCGGGTAAAATTTGACGGCAAACGGATTCGGGATTTTGCCGCAGCGGTCTGATTTGCGATCAATGGTTACCGGCCTTTGATCAACAGTCATAATTTGTGGGCAAGGGCAGTGGAATATTTCTAACCTTTGGTGTGAATTTATAAGAGATCCGATGGCTAGAATGCCCAGATTATCTGATCCAAGAAACATGGCTAATTGATTTAAATTTTTAGGTTTTCCTTCTTTAGGCTTGGCGATTCGCGATTTCCAAGTGCTGGTTGAACGGCCATGGTTTATCCATTTCTGGGCATCATCTGAGCCTGTAGTTCGTGAGGGACCACAAGCCCAATGAGGCATATAACTTCCAAGAGTTTCAAAATTTTTTGTCCTTCCTCGGGCGGTACACGGCTTGTATGGACAGTCGCCAAGTGAGACTTAGCCGTCTGACCCCATAGCTTGTGTTCGGTCTGAATATTATTTAATCAAGTCATATTACTGGCTTAATCATGATTAATTTACGAGTGATAAGCCCACACGTGCAACCGAATTATACGGTCTTGCGTCAGTTCACACGTGAGCGCCTTAGGACACTGCTCCAGTTTTTAGTCAAGCATTATAGCTATCCTCCATTATTGTTGAGACAGACTCCTGCACTCTATTTGACGCGGCCTCCTCCTCCTCCCCTTCTTGCAGCTGGAACCACTGGTCCTCCTTGGTTATATACACCAGCAAACCCAGGCCTTGAACATTTTCTATTCCTATATGCTCCATAAAGGGAACTCTGTGGTAGATGGTCTTGCTAATTTGGCCAGCAATGACTGCTCTGATGGACTTTATCTCAGGCTATCAGATCTTCCCCGTCTTATCAGAGGTAACCTCATCCTAGACATAGGTGGCATGGGTCATGTTAGACATCGCAAAATCAAGAAAGGAGTTGGGTAATCGCTCCTTCCAGTCCATTCAGCCCCTCTCTGCCTCCTTATCATCTGGTCTGCTGACAAGACTGCTATCATCCAGTCTCTACCTCCCTGCCACGGCTTCTCTTCCCTTTCTAGTTTTGTATTCTAATTTGCTATATGATAGTCGGGCCCCAGTTGCGTTTTTCTGTCGTTCATGGCCCCGTCCGAATGGATGTACATTGTCTCATCAATACAATATGTACAAAGTGTTTTAGTTATTAAATAAATAATATATATATATATATATATATGTGTGTGTGTGTGTGTGTGTGTGTGTGTGTCATAATCATTAAATCTGTGTGTGTGTGTGTGTGTGTGTTGTTGTTGTCAAAAAACTTCTCTTCTTATTTTTTCTTCTTTAAGTTTTTTGTTGTTTGTTGGCTAATTTTAAAAGACAATAGTTTATCATTTCAGTGGTGCAAACCAACTATACACGCTACTTTGATATTAAAACCAAATACAGACTTTGTAAAGATGTGGGCTTATTTGAATCCCAAAAATGATATGCAAGAGCTGAAATTACAACGCCTCTAAACTGAAATTCTCAAGTAAGCCATCCATTAATTAGTGAAACTAACAAATTGAAAACAGTTTATTATACATATCACCACTATATCAATAGTTGGGCTTGTCAATTTTGAGCTTGTAAGACTTGGTCACTATTGTGGGAAAAATTGTCAATAATAGATGCAGAAAATTAATTTTTACTAAAACAACTCAAAATCGCTTGTGTACTAAGCAAAATGTCTCATGTTCAGCTCAATGCAAGTGAGCATCTAACTTAGGATGAAATTGAAGAGTCATACATCCTGAATAAAAAATAAATAGATGATAACTGTATATATTGTTATCATATTCTCATTATGTTTACAAACATGTATATGACTTGTATGTCAGAGCAGAGATCGCTAAGGATACATGGAATGCATTAAAGACCAAGTATCTAACTGAGAAAGAACTAAGAAATTCTTAATAGGAAACTGCTTAGAGTTTATGATGATTGAAGATAAGTCTATTCTTATACGAGTGCATGAATGTTAGCCTCTTACTAATGAAATAGTCTTCTTTGACATGAAAATTGATGAAATTTTTTGTGTCATGACAATTTTATCAAATTGCTCTTATCATAGAAAGACCAAAGAAATAAGTTAAACCAAAAAAAAAAAAAAAAAAAGATATATCACTTAAGCAATTAATACAACATCTTCAAATTGAGGTGGAAGATAGATTCCACAATAAGAAGAGTGAATAACTATAAAGACAATCAATAATTCATGTAATTGAAGCTAATTTCAATACTAACAAGAGGAAGATAAAGTTGAATCATGTCAATAAGTCATAAAAATTTAAAAGGGATAAATATAATAAAGGCGATTGTTATATATATATATATATATATATATATATATATATAAACATTAGACATCATGTGAAAGAACATCCACATCATAAGTTGAAATCTACAAAAGTTGATTATAATAAAATTCTTTAGTAGTTTCCGACGCCAATTTGATAGGAAACAAGAGAATTTTATAAGTTGACACATAAGCCACCAAGAAAGTCACATGTAATAAGAGCAATTTCTGGACCCATGAATCAAATGGGGGCAACATGAAACTCTACATGGATAAATCCTCCACTAAAGTCATGGGAATTAATATTGAGATAAATCTCTCATCGGGAAGAATAGTCATTTTGAATGATGTCCTGCTACGCTAGACATAGGAGGAACTTTATATTAGGCTACTTGCTTGGTAAGAAAGACTTTTAGAATGGTGTTTGAAACCGGCAAGTTTGTTTTGTCGAAGAATGAAGAATGTGACGTTTGATGGAAAATGAGATGCTTATAATGAAATGTTCAAAGTCAAAATTATTAGTAAAGTGAACAATTTCCTTTCTACGTTTAATGTTGATAGAATGAATCTTTAGCATAATAGATTAAGACATTTGAATTTGAATTTTATAAATATATCAAATATAAGGTTTTTGATAAAGTCGGTGATGAACACAACCAACTGTGAAATTTGCAGCAAGTGGAAACTTAAAAAAAAAAAAAAAAAAAAAGAAGAAGAAGAAGAAGAAGAAGAAGAAGAAAGAAGCCGTATGTAGTAACATATGTGATGTAAACTAAATTACTAACTCACGCACTTCATCAATTTTATTGATCAGTATTTTAGATATGCTTATATGTATCTTACCAAAATAAAAGATGAGGCCTTAGCTAGATAAATTCAAGATTTATTAGGTTGAGGTAGAGAATTATCATGAAACAAGAATTGTAATTCTTAAAGCTATAAGAGATAGAGAATAGTTGTCTAATGAGTTCCATGAGTTTATAAAACACATGCAATCATATATCAATTCTTGTACTTTATACCTTACAACAAAATCAAGTTGCCAAACGAAACAAGAGGTCATTAATAGAAATAATGAACTGTACACTTATAAATTTAGGGTTACCTTGTGAACCTTTGGGTAGATGCTCCCTTTTTCTTTTCTTTTTCCAAATTATCACATATAAAATAAAATTCTATTAAGAAAATGTGTTACCTCACAATAAGAGATAAGAAAAGGCGGAATGTCTAGTCTCTTAATTACTTAAAGATTTGAGAGTATTTGGCTGAAGTCAGATTAGCTAGTAAAGATATATAAAAGTTAGGAACTCTTACAACCACATGTGCCTTCGTAAGTTATGCCGTGATAGTACAAACTAATGATAGACACTACTCTAGTACTAAGATTAAATTATAGAGATATTTTGTTAGTGTTTAGACTTGGTTGAATTCCATGGACAATATACAAGTGCTTTGTTGCATCATTAGGTGGCATAAATTATCTTTAAAAAGTAGTATTGCAATATTCCTTTGAGCTAGAATTCTCCAAATGAGTCATCCATTCATGAGTGAAATTAAGTTTGATTTTTGAGACAAAGTATAGATTTTAATTTTCTGCATTTGAGCAAATACTATTTACATAAATCCCTTCGGGTACAATCATATACTGTAGAGATGGATTTACCAAATTCCAATTTCTTCAACTCTACGGTATCATCTCCTTTCCAGCTATGACAAGTGGGGCCACACAGTTTGGTAATCTAAATCATTAGTTCGTGGTGTCCCATAGGGGTGGAACTAGGGTCACCCTGAACAAAATTGGCCCAATCCATACTCACGGATTTATATGGAATGTGAGGTCCGGTCAATTTTTAGAGTTCACGTGAATGATTGTACATCATTTTTTCATTTACATTAACAAATTAAGTTATAGATGGTGAGCCTCCACCTTTCCAGGAAAAAATAAAAAAATAAAAAATCATTGATGAGATGGTCAAGATCATCATATTGGAGTAATTTTTTGAGGGGCAATAAGAGGTCTGCCCCACATAAATGGCCAAGATCAATGATCAAACATTTTCATATTTTAACCAAAATGGATCATCTATTTTAGTAACCATTGATTGGATGTTTAGAATTATCACATCATATATAGGTGGGGTGCATGATGAATGGCTCAGATCCAGTACTATTGGACCATTTTATATTATAACACTGATTGTATGGTTTGAATAGTCCAATCCTAATTGATTTCAAAGAACTTCTAACTTTTCTCCTAAAATGTTAATCTGATTATAACAACCAAGCAACAAATCTTGAAAATCTAAATTTAACAACAAAAATTCTAATTAATTAACTTCCAATTTCATTTAGTTACTAATTAATTTTCAAATTCATGAATTAACAAATTTAGAAACGAACGTCTATATTCTTGAATTAATCCGAATACTATATGAGCTTCTTAAGGTATGCAAAATTTCAACAAAGCACTTCTAATAGTTAAAAAACTAAATTAAGATTACAAGGTCTTAAGGAAACCAGGCCTAGCCATAATCTGAATTTTGACCGAGCCTAACCGGCGTGGCCCACTTTTTACACTTACCCAAAGATCATGGGTTGAATGGGCTGGAATGGGCAAGCTGCACCCAACCAATCGGGCCCATTTCTACCCTTAACCATAGAGACACTTTTGTAGGCCAGAATTAGAGGAGACGGGGCACCTTAGTACCCTGAAGGACATGAGTTCCTTGCAATAGAAAGTCCTGTGGGGCCACCAAATTGTATATGTGAAATCCACCCCGTCCATCAGTGTTTCCAGCTCATGATGCTACCATGAGAACCCAAAAATGAATCAAATCCAGTACTCAGGTGGGCCAAACCAGAAGAAAAGGTACGGGCAGAACACCCACCATTCAAAATTTATTTATTTATTTATTTTTTTTATAAATCCTTTTCATTTTTTTTTTTTTGGAAAACTGATCAATTTATTCCAGCTATGAGGTGACTATACGGGCAAATTACATTCTGACAGGCCTATTACTACGAAAAGGGAAACGGAGCTTGCCTATGGTAATATTTGCGTTTTACTTTCTTCCAGAATTGCCTAATAAATGGGTTGGATATGGCTTATAAACATGGCAGTGAGACATAGGAAAGTTTCAATTTTGTCCGCTTCCATTCTCACGTTTTCTCGTGGTGTGGCCCACTTGAGTATTGGATCTGATTCATTTTTGTATTATCAACGTAACAGAAGCTGAAGACACTGATAGACAGTGGATTTCACAGTGACAATGCAGTGGCCCCCACAGGGGAAACGGATTGGCTGCTCCCCCTGAAACTAGCCTCGTGGCTGGTGGTTGGTACTCTGTGGGACCCACCATGATGTATGTGTTTCATCCATTCCGTTCATCCATTTTTACAGATCATTTTAGTACTTGCTTTCAAGAATGAGAGGGATATAAATCTCAGGTGGACCACACCACATGAAAAAAAAAATATATAGTGATGGATATCCACCATTAAAATCCTCCTAAGGCCCACTGTACTGTTTATTTGACATCCAATCTGTTGATTAGGTCATACAGGCCCAGATGAAGGGAAAAAACAAAAATCAGCTTGATCCAAAACTTTTATGGCCTCTAAAATGTTTTTAATGTTCGACACTCATTCAACACTGTTTCCTGTAATGTGGTCCACATGAGATTGGAGTATAACTCATTTTTAGTCTTGTTCTATAAAATGATATGTAAAAATTGATGGACGGCATGGATGAAACACATAAATCATGGTGAGGCCCACAGAGCACCAACCATGGGCCTATGGTTGGTGCAGGGAGAGTAGCCAATCCGTTTCCCTCACAGGGCTTTGTGTTGCACGAAGTACCTGCAGCACCTGTTGCAGGAATAAATCGGATTGCGTACTGAGTTACTCGGTACACTCTTATCATACCGAGTAAACTCTATTAAGCCCGCTGTGAATTCACGTGGTTTATCTACACTGTCCATACGCTCACGGGTTGAGCCCAAAACTGAAATCATCTTAGGGGTTGAGCCCGAAACTGAAGTATATCAAAAGCTCAAGATCATACAAAAGGAAACAGTGGAAGTATTGCTTTCCACCTGCAAAACATTTTTAGGGACCCCACTGATGTTTATTTGTCACAAACTGTTCATAAGATCATGCAGACATGGATGAATGGAAAACACAAATATCATCTTGATCTAAAACTTCTGTAAGCCCCCAAGAACTTTTCAACGGTAGACTTCAATTCACACTATTTCAGGTGGTGTGGTCCACTTAAACTTTGGATATGATTAATTTTTGGTTTAAAGCTCTAAAATTATATGATAAAGCGGATGTACGGAGTTTATACAATGCATGAATGACGGTGGGCCCCACAGAGTTTAATCAGTACGCATTCCGCTTCCTTGCAGGAAACTCGCGTCCTAATTCGAAGGAAGAGGCAACCTGACCTTACGCAGGAGATCTCACCTGCATGCATGATATGTAAAGAGAAAAACTTTTATACTCTGGCAGAGCATGATGTACGATACGCAGAAACTTAAAATTTGCATCCTTGAATTCCAATTAATCTGTTGAGATTGTGGGTCCCAGATTGGATGTAAAATGAACACAAAAGTTATGCGTATCCGAATATCTGCCTATCGCATTGGCGAACACTTATTGGACGTTTAAACATGAAAAAAATCCAACGGTTCTCCTTCAACAAACAAGTGCCCACGAATCAGAGGTTAGTTTGTTCAACCAACGCGTTTTTGTGACTGCATGTGACTTAGAGACAGTAATTTACATAATTTATACGGCTTTCTTTGTACTGTTATATGTGCCATGTGTACAATTTCTTAATGCCTGCGTATCAACCGTCCTACGCCGAGGAGAATCAAATAACTTCCCAAATCTTAAAGAATCCCATCAGAAATGCTGAGGCTATCCGGGAGAGTAGAGACTGAAGTGGCGATCCCGGGCCCACCTGCCAAAGTGACGTACCTGTCGTCGCTCCCAAATCCACTGTGTATTTTTCTGGCACAAAATATAAAAAAGGATCACTCATTAGGTGGGCCATAGATCAAGGTTGAATGTCGACCGCTAGTCATATTTCTTTTGGCCATTAATATTTTCTTTAAGATGTTTCCACCTGATGAGTATACCGGTCTTATTTTAAGCAAGTACTTGTTTAAGATTAAGATGTGAGAACACTTGGGGGTGGTTGGGTCTTAAGTTACTTAAGCTACTTATGCCTCAAGTAGCTTATCTTAATTTCTACTTACGGTAATAATTTTAAATAATTAAAAAGGTACTTTTCAATATTTTAAATGTTGATCTTAAACCAAACTAAGTTATCTTAAATAAGTTACTTATCTGCTATTGTAAGTAGAAAAAGTAACTTATTTTCTTAACCAAATAAGTAGCTAAAAAAGTAACTTCTTTTTATTAGCTCTTTTTTATTAATTTTTTAGCTTCCAAAAGTAACTTATTTCCTTCATTTTCATTGGTGACCCAACAACTTAAAAAATTATTCGAGGAAATATGCTCTCTATGGCCATGAAATCATCCCTCATGAGATTTAAAAATCATCCAATGAAAGGGTAGATGATCTAGTGGGCCGCACATGATAATGGCCCATATCGAGACGGCACCTCATGATAGAGGATTTACATCAAAGGTCTATTCCTAATGATGAATGGCCCACATTGAAGGTAGTCCCACATAATGGGTAACCCACATTAGAATTGAGCTCCACATGATGGGCAATTAATAATGGTGGGCCCCACATGATGGATAATCCATATCAAGGTGGGTTCCACATGATGGACAATCCACATTAAAGGTTGCCCTAACGATGAGGGGCCCATATCCAAGGCGGATCCCGCATGATGGACGACCCACATGAAAGGTGGGCCCAAATGATGGACAATCCATATCAAAGGTGGGCCCACATGACGGACAGTAGATATTGAAGATGGGCCCCACATGATAAATGACTAACATCAAAGGTGGGCCCTACCTAATGAATTGCACACATTAAAGGTCGAACCCTAAGAATGAATGGCCCACAACTAAGGTAGGGCATGGATGATGTGTGACCCATATCAAAGGTGAGGCCCACACAATGAACTATCCACATCAAAGGTTGGCTCCACCTGATGGACGGTGAATGTGAGGGTAATAAGCAGACTTTTGGGATAATTACTTATAATGTTGGAAACCAAATATGGCTTCTTCTTTTTTTCTTTTTTCTTTTTTAACTTTTTTAACTTTTTGAATGATAGGTATGTTGTTTACCAGACATGCTTACCTACCGAGTAGAAACTAAGATAAGCTACTTATTATTGTACCCTATTTTTTGTCATGATGAGAAAAGCTAATAGGAGGGCGATATGTGGCGTTGCATAGATGACACAATGGAGATTTGGCCAGAGATGACTTAATCAGGATGGTTAGTTGTGTATGGTAGGTTATGCTTCAAACTTCATTGATGTAGTGAAAAATAAGAGTTTTTCTTATTTTCAAACACAAAATTTCATTCATTTCTATGTTTTTTTTTTGTTTTTTTTTATTTTTAAAGAGTTTTCGGGGCAGACCTATTAACAAAACAGATAGGACCACCTATCATGAGAAAAGAAAGACAGACAACAAAGAAATTTATCCCTCCCTCGAACTACTCAATCCCAGCCTATCCAGAAATGAAAGGCCTTTGGTGATAGAGGGGAGCTCCACCTTGGACTAGAAAAATCTACAAGACTAGCCATCTCTAACCCTCCAAGTTAGGTCTTCAGTTATGGCATTTGCCTCCCTGGGGGTATGAGCGATTGAAACCACCATAATATCCATGAGTGCCTTGAACATGGCCCACTAGTAGCACATGGACCACGCGAGAGACAAATTCTTGGAAAGGATCCTAATGATGGATTTGGAGTCTCTTGCAACCTCCACCTTGGAGAAACCCAACTCCATGCAACGGGAGAGGCCCTCCCAAATTGCTCTGATCCCAGCTCGACAGTTGGAACTAAAACCATAACTAGAAGGGAAAAACAACATTGTCATTGGGGCCAAGTGGGTTTTTAAAAAGAAAACTTGATGGTGATAGAGTTGTTCCCTTTAGTTCGCAATGCTCAGATTGTGATCACAGGGCATTACTGCTTTTTTTTCAATGAATTTTGATATTTTTCCCTCGTTTGTACATTTTTCCTCTAGGTTTATCAATTTTGGGTCCTTTTGGAGGCCATGTTTTATTTTTCCACAAATAGTTAATTCTAGTATATAAGGCTAAAACAGAAAATGAGATTATAGTTCAAAATAATAATAATAATAATAATAATAATAGATATTGTGATGCCTTCATGCACCACCCAAAATGTATAGAGGAACAGATGTATATTTGTTCCAAAGAAGAAGAAAAAAACAGTTGATTTGTTTATATCCAAATTGGTCATTAAGTTATACTTCAGAAAAATAAAAAATAAAAAATAAAAAACCAATGCGAAGGCTGATAACACTTCTTCACATGCCAAGTTCATCCTCTAGTTTCTCTCTGATTTTTTTTCTAATAGAATATTACGATGTTACTGCTATAGGTTAGCTGTGTTAAAAGATATTAACATTTCCTTAATAGCTTTGTTTGTCGTGTTACACTCTTATCATTAGAGGTATATGTTGAAGATACACGTCCGACTCCGCGTCTGAATCCAGCCGTTGAAGACACGCGTTCGTATCCACGTCCGAATCCAGCCAGCTCCTCTGCAGAATAAGATCTTCATATTCTAGCCCCTCTGAAATCTCTGTAGATCTTCTTCTTCATTGTTTTTCTTTATTTAGTTTTCTCCATTCTTGTATACTTACCAGTGGTATGCGGCTCTAAGAATATAAGTCTCTTCTTTCACAAATTATGTATTTCAACATGGTATCAGAGCCATGACTGATGCTCTCTCTCTTCGGCCAGGGCCTCTCTGAGAACATGGTTGCCACCGTCTCCTATCTCCAAGCCGATCACCACAGCAAACCCCCCGCTTTCATCTTCTCTTTCTGCCATCCCAATTCTCTGACCGATTTCATCCTCCACAAATACCTGCCGCAATATGGTCGTAGAGAGGAACACCTTTTTTTTTCTTACCTTTAAGAAGATAAGAACAAAAGACTTTTTTAATTTTTTTATTTTTTGGTTGGAGAGTACAACACATCTCCCTCATATCTCTCTCTCACACGTCTCCCTCCTCTCTCTCTCTCATCTCTCTCTCTCTCTCTCACGTCTCCCTCCTCTCTCTCTCTCTCTCTTACCGTTGTGGTTGACCGGCACATCAATGCTCTGCCACTGAGGCTAGGTGGTGGGCCCAACTCATGCTCAGTATGGACATCCGATTGATGATCATGCATACCGTGCTTTCTTACTTTCAATGATGCAGATGGACGGTGGGTGATCTTCTGGTTGGAATCACAATTATAGTTAGAGGAACCTGTGATTTCAGATGGCACTGTGCGACTTCTTTTTTCTGTAGATTTGTTTAGTTCATTTTCAAATTGTTGTGTCCCATCCATTGCATGTATTTGAGTGATCAGATTCTTCTTTTCTCTTTATATTGACAATTGTTCTAATTAGCACATCCTACCAATCTGATCTCCACTGATAAATTTGGATCCTTGCTCATTTTCATACAAAAAAAAAAACAAAAAACAAAAAAACAAAAAAATTAGTTTGATTTCCCTCAGCCTTGATATTTTTCATGGCATCGTCTACGGTCTTTGATGATATTTCATCCTCTCATGATAAGGATTTCAAACAGTATGAAAATCTAGGATTGAAGATCACATCATCTCCTCTCACAGGGTCCAATTTCCTCCAGTGGCAACAGGCTGTCCGCATCTTTATTGGCGGCAAACGGAAACTAGGCCATATCACTGGGACCCTTTCTTGTCCTGCTGATGGAGACTCCAAGAAAGAAGAATGGGAATCTGATGACATGATTGTCATGTCATGGTTATGGAACTTCATGGCCGACAATGTTCGAAGTGGCATTCTTTTCTTAAAAACAGCGAAAGAAATATGAGACACGATCCACGAACTCTATAGTGATGCGCATAACATGTCACGCATCTTTCAATTAGAGAAGGAGATCGCCTCTTTGTAGCAGAATGACAAAAGCCTCACAGAGTACTATGCTAAACTCCAGAGTCTATGGGAGGAGCTCGCCTATCATGATAAGGAAAATACCTATTGTTCTCAAGATGTAATTCTTATTAAGAAACGTCAGGAGCGACGATAGATCTTCAAATTTTTAGATGGCCTTAATAATGAGTATGAAATACTCCGACAACAAATCATCCACAATGCTGAGACGTTGACCTTGAATCAGGTTTATGCTCAACTTGCAAGAGAAGAAAAGCGAAAGCAGGTTATGATTCCACATGCCACGATAACACAGTCTACCTTACAGGCTGATGTTTCTTTTTCTGATCATAAGGGTCGTGGTCGTGGAACTCGAGGCCGTGGTCGTGGTTCTCTTTTTTGCACTCATTGCAAACATACCAACCATATGGTTGACTATTGCTAGATCAAACATGGTAAACCTCCCATGCGAGGTGGCTTCGCTTGTGGACATGGTCATTCGTCAGGTGGTCGTTGGGCCAATTTATCTGCTACTGAATCTAAGGAGACACCGTCTGCTTCCTCCACTACTATGGTCCAGATTTCCCAAGAAGAATATGATAACCTGATCGCCCAAAAGGCTGGCCTCTCAGTCTCAACATCCATGGCTACTTCCGGTTCCCCAATGTCCGGTACCTCCACTCTCGCATCCTCTTCACAACCCTGGATCATAGACATTGGGGCCACAGTTCATATGACTGGTATGTCTCATCTTTTTTCATCTTTTCATTCCAGTTGTACTTTAGGATCAGTGAAGTTAGCCAATGGAAACCTTACTCCCATTATGGGGTCCGGAACTGTTTCTCTAACCTTTACTGTTTCCCTCGACAAGACCCTTCTTGTCCCTGGTCTTGACTCCAACTTACTTTCCATTAGTGCACTCACCAAGCAATTTAATTGTGCTGCCAATTTTCTTCCATCTCATTGTCTATTTCAGGACCTCAGGACGCAGAAGATGATTGGTGGTGGGTGTGAATGTGTTGGTCTTTACCAATTCGATCCTGATGTTCAACCTAGAACAACAGCCCATCTTCTTTCAGTTACTTAGGAGAATTTTTTTCAATGGCACTGTCGATATGGTCATCCCTCTTTTTTCCATTTTATGCAATTTATTTCCTGCTTTAGCTTCCCACAAAGATGTTAAGACCTTTCAGTGTGGTACTTGTGCTTTATCCAAGAAAAAACGTGTTTCATTTCCTTTAGTCTTGAATAAAGACTTTGGTCCTATGTTTTCTATTATTCAATCTGATGTTTGGGGACCTACTCCTATTCCCTACTCCATGGGATTCCGGTATTTTGTGTCTTTTATAGATTGTACTACCAAGATGACATGGATTTATCTTCTTAAAAATAAAAGTGATGTGTTTGATACTTTTCGCTCTTTTCAAGTTTGGTTGATTAATTAGTTTGTGGCAAAGGTCAAAATCCTTCACTTAGATAATGGTGGTGAATACCTTTCCACTGTTTTTCTTTCCTACCTTCGTCAGCACGGCATCAAATCAAACACCACTTGTGCTTCCACTCCTCAGCAGAATAGGATGGCAGAAAGAAAAAACCAACAATTATTGAATATCACTCGTTGCCTCCTCACTGAGATGTATGTTCCCAAACGTTATTGGGGAGATGCAATTCTCACCACTTGCTACTTGGCCAATCGACTGCCTCATTCTACTTTGAACTTTCAAACTCCAATTTCTTTGTTTAAGAAAGTTCACCATGTCACTGATATTCCTCTTCGAGTTTTCGGCTGCACTGCTTACGTACATGACTTCTCTCCATCTCGAACAAAGTTATCAGATAGATCCATCTCTTACATGTTTATTGGGTATTCACCTACCCAAAAAGGTTATAAATTTGTGGATCCGCATACTGGTCGTCACTATGTCACTCTAGATGTGACATTTTTTGAGTTTCTCAGTTTCTTCTCTCCAAAGACTTCATCTCCTATCTTATCCCCACATGTTACTCCTATCCCTTTTCTAAACTCATCGTCCCCTACCTCTCCTTCTCCGCCATCACTTTCCACAACTCCACCACGCCGCTCCACCGCCCCACCACTCGACCTCTCCATTTTCAGGATTATGTCAGCCTCATCTTTCTTGCAGCACAGAAAAGGACGAGCCACCACTTCACTGCCTCCACCATCATCCGATGCTCCAAGATCTGCTCCTGGCTCGGTTCTTTCTTCTTCTTCGAGGAAAGGTCTTCATCCTTGCACGTTTCATCATATTCAACATTTCATTTCTTATCAGTCATTATCTCCATCCTACTAAACTTTTCTTGCCAATGTTGATTCTATATTTATTCCTACACGAGTGGATGTGGCATTAGCACACCCTCACTGGAAGCATGCTATGTTTAAGGAGATGAATGCCTTAGACAAAAATCAAACTTGGAAGCTTGTTGATTTACCAGTCGGCAAACATGTTGTGGGCTATAAGTGGGTTTACACTGTCAAGCATAAATCTGATGGTACCATTGATCGATACAAAGCACGTCTTGTTACAAAAGGCTCCACACAAACTTATGGCATCGACTACACAGAAACTTTTGCTCCAGTTGCAAAAATGAATTCTATTCGGGTTCTCTTGTCTATGGATGCAAATTTGGATTGGCCCTTGCATCAACTTGATGTCAAGAATGCCTTTTTGCATTGTGACCTTCAAGAAGAAGTGTATATATCCTTACCTCCTTGGTTTCGTCATAAGGGGGAGGAACATAAAGTTTGTCGCCTTCGTAAGTCCATCTATGGCCTTAAGCAGTCACCATGGGCATGGTTCGACAAATTCCCTCATGCTATGCAGGCTGCCCATTTTCATCAGTGTAGCTCCGATCATTCTATTTTTTGGAAGCGCACCACCACTAGGCTCACCGTGGTCTTGGTCTACGTTGATGACATCATTATTACAGGCGATGATTCTACTTTTATATCCGGCATTAAGTCTCATCTTGCTAGTACCTTTGAAGTTAAAGATTTGGGCTCCTTACATTACTTTCTTGGCATTGTGATTGCTCGTTCTCACTCTGGTATTTCCTTATGTCAGCGGAAATATACATTGGACTTACTACATGAGACGGGTATGCTGGGCTGTAAGCCTGTTGCTACTCCTCTTGAGATCAATCACCAGTTCACCTCTCTCCTTGGTGAGTCTCTTTCCGATCCTGGTCCATATCAGTGACTCATTAGCCGTCTTATTTACTTAACTATTATAAGACCCGATATCTCTCATGCTGTGAGTGTGCTTAGTCAGTTTATGCACTCACTACGGGCTGTCCATTTGGATGTTGCCTATCGTGTTCTCTGTTATCTCAAAGGTTCCCCTGGTAAAGGCCTTCTTTATTCCAGACATGGACACTTGTATATTTTCACTTTTTCTGATGCAGACTGGGCCAGTGCCAAAGATGACCGAAAATCTACAACCGGTTACTGTTCATTTGTGGGGGGAAACTTGGTTACTTGGAAAAGTAAGAAGCAGCCAGTTGTTGCTCAATCCAGTGCTGAGGTCGAATATAGGGCTATGGCCCTTACAACTTGTGAGTTACTTTGGCTTAAGAAATTTCTGACCGAGCTTGGCTTCTCTCCATCTAGACCTATGCCAATGATGTGTGATAATCAGGCTGTCATTCACATTTCTACCAATCCAGTTTTTCATGAGCGCACAAAGCATATTAAGGTGGATTGCCATTTTATTCGAGAGAAAATTAAATCTCATGAAATTATAACTCCACATGTTCGCACTAGGGACCAACTGGAAGATATTTTCACTAAACCTCTTTCCCATGACCGGCATGACGCAATCATTTCCAAGCTTGGCCTTTCGAATATCTTTAGACCCAGCTTAATGGGAAGTGTTGAAGATACGCGTCCAACTCCGCGTCCGAATCCAGTCGTTGAAGATACGCGTCCGAATCTGCATCCGAATCCAACCAGCTCCTCTATAGAATAAGATCGTCATATTCCAGCCCCTCCGTAATCTTTGTAGATCTTCTTCTTCATTGTTTTTCTTTATTTAGTTTTCTCCATTCTTGTATAAATACCAGTGGTATGCGGCTCTAAGAATATAGGTCTCTTCTTTCACAAATCATGTATTTCAACAGTATAGGGCAAATCATCATGAACGTTTTTTCTTTTTTCGTTTTCCTTTTTAATCATCTTCATAGTTCTCTCCCTTCCAACGAAACTCCTTTTATCTTAGTACTTTTAATGTGGAATCCAAAATTTGTTTCTATTGTTAATGCTACTAAAATGATCCTTTGGAAAATATACAGATGAAATTTGCAACTGATTTGCAATCTCGTAGTTTTCTACAACTTCCTAAGCCTATAGGGGTGGATTTTCGTGCCTCATAAGTGCCTCTTGATGTTGCCATTCAACATGCTAGTTCCCTGTAGGGCTTTATATCCAATTGTTATGTGTCATCTTCAAAAACCTTAGAATACATGTTAGCCGTAGGTATGTGCTAACTGGCATATGGTTCAACTGTTCTCTGCACTATGGTATAGAAAGCAGAAGAATATGGTTTTGTCAAGTGCCTTCTCTGACCATTTATTCTGTTTAGGACCTACTCCATGAATGAGTGACAAGACAGTTGCTTGTGGTTAGTTCACCTCTGCCCCTTAGTATATATTTTCCTTCTTGGTTTTCATAAAGATATCTGTTACCGCTCAGAAAAGAATTGTGAGTATAGTCCATAGCTTTTTTGTACGGGCACAGGTACATTTGTTTTCTGCCATTCACTTCCATTGTTATGTTTGTGCATTTGCAAGTGTGTTGTATACTTTAATATATGTTGGGGGCCAGTGCAAAAAACCTTAGGATCTAGCCTTCAAAAATACCAGAATTATAGGATAATAAAGTAATGAAATAAATCAAAGCACAAACCACATAACACGAGATTTTTATGTGGAAAACTCTCAAAGAGGTAAAAACCAAGGGACCTAGTCTAGATCAATAATCCACTATGAAGTAGAACGTTACAACTGATCATAAGCACACACTACTTGGATCAAACCTTCTTCACTTACGCAGGAGTGGATAAACAATAAGTGAATAAAAGAAATAAGAAGAGATCTCACCGATTACGAGGATGTAGAAGCGTTGAGATGTCTTGTGTATAATAGATCACCTCTATGAACACAACCTCTCTTCCACAAGCTTCCTCTCTCTCTCTCTCACACACACACACACCTTTGATAGCCCTAAACCCTTTAGCAAACCCTTGTAAAGCTTTACGAAATCCTCTTGCATTCCCTAGAAAAGCCCTAGGAGCCCCTATTTATAATTTAGGCAACTCTCTTCCACACCATGGTGAAAAACTACCTCAAATTTTTGCAGTCCTCACAAAATCCGAACATGAATCTGCGTAACCTCGACTGGTCAAGCAGAGTCCTCGACTAGTCGAGCGGAGCCTCGACTGGTCGAGCAGACTCCTCGACTAGTCAAGCAGCATGCAAGAATAAAATCAATTGGTCGTTGGAGTTTGAGTGGGGCACCACCTTTGACCGGTTGAGCAGGGCACTCAACTTGTCGAGCGACGAGGAGAAAATCCCCATCAAAACTCCCCCTTTTCAACTCAGGAGGAATTCGCCTTCTTCAAGCTAGTTCAGTTTCTACAAACCTCAAACTTGCCCTTGAGCAAAGCTTTGATCATCATGTCTCACCTATTATCGTCCGTGTGGACCTTCTCAAGCTGTAACACCTTTTGTTCCAAAGTATTCATGATCTAGTGATATCGAATCTTTATATGCTTTGACTTGGAGTGCTGACTTGGATTCTTCCTCAAGTATATAATACTTTAACTATCGCAATAGACTACGTGTTGTTCCTGCTTCAGTCTAAGTTTCTGTAGGAACCTCTTCATCCAAAACATCTCTTTACATGCCTCTATGACTGCAATGTACTCGGCCTCTGTTGTCAACAATGCTATAATCTTCTGTAGCTTGCTCTGCCAAGAGACCGCTCCCCTTGCAAACGTGAACATGAACCTCGATGTACACTTCCTGAAGTCTATGTCATCTGTCATATCTGCATCTGTGTAGCCCTCTAACACAGGTTTTCTGTCACCATAGCATAGGATCGACCTGGATTAGCCTCTTAGATACTACAGTATCCGCTTCACCACTGCCCAATGCTCTTTGTCAGGATTGACAAGATACCAGTTGACAACACCAATTGCATATACTATGTCTAGGTGTGTACA
This sequence comes from Magnolia sinica, assembly GCF_029962835.1. NCBI lineage: Eukaryota > Viridiplantae > Streptophyta > Magnoliopsida > Magnoliales > Magnoliaceae > Magnolia > Magnolia sinica. The sequence goes on along the minus strand of NC_080582.1, from coordinate 20,722,177 downwards.
CACCATAGCATATATCAAACTTCCTACTACTGACGCATAAGGTATCTTCTGCATCTCATCTACCTTTGCCTTCGTCTTGAGATATTGCTTGTCGCTCAATCTGAAGTGACCATCCATTGAAGTACTGACCGGCTTCGCTACATTCATATTGAACTGCTCCAGGACTTTCTCAATATACCGCTCTTGTGACAACCAAAGCTTCCTACTGAGTTTGTCACTGGTTATCTCCATTCCTATGATCTGTTTAGCTGAGCCCAAGTCTTTCATCGTGAATGACTTGCCCAACTCCTGTTTTAGCCTATCAATCTTCTTGATATCTTTTCCCCATGATGAGCATATCATCAACGTATAATAGCAGAACTAAGAAATCACCATCTGAGAACTTGTGCGTGAACACACAATGGTCCAACTCCGTTCTATCATACCCATGCTTTAACATGAACGAGTCAAATTTCTTGTACAATTTCCTTGGAGCTTGTTTTAGCCCATACAAGCTCTTCCTCAGCTTACACACCATATGCTCTTTGCCTTTGACTTTAAATCACTCTGGTTGGTGTATATAGATCTCTTCTTCCAGGTCACCATGGAGAAAGATAGTTTTAACATCTAACTACTCTATCTCCAGATCCATGCTAGCCGGCAACCCAAGCAACACCCGTATAGATGTCATTTTCACCACAAGTGAGAATATCTCCTCGAAGTCTATACCTTTCCTCTGACCGAACCCTTTCACCACAAGTCTGGCTTTGAACCTTGTATGTGAATTCTTCTACTCAATCTTCTTTCTGAACACCCACTTGTTACTCAGAGCTTTCTTGCCCTTAGAAAGTTTCACCATATCATAGGTGTGGTTCTTATACAAGGATTTCATCTCCTCTTGCATAGCTTTCAACCACTCCCCCTTATAATCGTCAGCTAGGGCTTCAAAATAATCTTCTGGCTCTCCCCCATCAGTGAGCATAATGTACTTATGCGGCGAGTATCTCTTAGACGGCTGTCTGTCCCTAGATGACCTCCTCACCTATCGCTCAACAGGTGAATCAAGTGGGGGCTGCTCCTCAGGTCCATCTTCTGTAGGAACTCCCTCATCCTCTGCACCTTGTTGTACTCCCCCATCATCAGGCACCATGGGAGGAATAACCAGATCCATGTCCTCTAACTCACCTAAACTAGGCTGGTTCTTCTCTTGCTTACCAATATCTTCTATACACTGATCTTAAAAAAAAAACCACATCTCTGCTCCTGATGAGCTTCTTCTCGGTCAGATCCTATAATTTGTAACCGAACTTTTCGTCATTGTACCCCAAGAACACACACTGCCTAATCTTCATATTAAGCTTGGACCTCTCATCCTTTGGTACGTGAACGGATGCCCTGCATCCAAATACTATGTGATGACTGTACGATGGATCCTATCCAGTTCACACCTTCTCGGGTACTTCATTTAACGGGGCTGATGGAGACCTATTTATCAAATACACTGCCGTGTGCATTGCTTCTCCGTAGAACGTTTTGGGTAACTTCGCATGGGATAACATACATCTGATTCTCTCTATAATGGTGCGATTCGTTCTCTCAACCACACCATTATGCTGGGGGGTTCTTGGGAACCATCTGTTCATGCCGTATACCCAAGGACTAACAATACTCATGAAAGTCACCGTTGTATTTACCACCATTGTCAGTGCGGGTGCACTTCAATAATCTACCTGTCTCTCTCGCAACCATAGCATGAAACAATTTAAATACTCCAAAGACCCCGTCCTTGGATTTCAAAGCATAAACTCAAACCCTCTTAGATGCATCATCTATAAAAGTGACAAAATACAATACCCCACCCAAGGTTTTTATCCTCATAGGACGATAAACATTAGAATAAACTAAATTTAATGCATGCACTTTATTAACATGAGAAGCATATTTAACAAATGAAACTCTATGTTGTTTCCCTGATAAACAATCAATACAAGTTTTCAGAGGTATACCTGTCACGTTTAGAAGGAGCCGCTTCTTTGCTGGTACCTGAAGCCCTTTCTCACTCATGTGGTCTAGATGCCTACGTCACATGTCAATAGCTGAATCTTTCATTGCGTTCAACCCACCCTTGCAGACACTGATACTTGCCTTGTAAAGGGTGCAACACTTCTTTCCTCTGGCTGCGATCAATGAATCCTTGACAAGCTTCCAGCGCCCACCAACAAATCAAATTTCATAGCCATCATCATTCAACATTCCCGTCGATATCAAGTTGAGGCGAAGGTAATGCCTCACATCCCTAAGAATCAATATGCAGCCCACATCGGTCTTCACAAAAATATCACCGACCCCTAAGATCTTCAATACGCCAGAATTTCTCATCTTCACGGTCCCAAAGTCACTTAACTTGTAACTTGTGAAGAAGTCCCTACGCGAAGTCGCATGAAACGAGGCTCCTAAGTCTATCACCCAATCGATGTCCTAACTTGTAACTATGAGACAAACACCATGATCTGCTGAAAGAATTAACTACAACATCGCCATCTGAAGCGATTGCAGTGGAATTTGATTCATCTTCCTTCTCCTTTCCTTTTCCTTTCTTGTCGTTCTTATTCTTACGACATTCATGCTTATAGTGGCCCTTCTTACCACAATTCTAGCATTCAATATCCTTCCTGGTGCTTAACTTGCCTCTTGATTTATCTCGGGCCTTCCCACCCTTTTTGTTCTTTCCTCTCCCCCATTCTTGTGTCACAAGGACCTCTGGCTGAGTAGACCCCTAAGACTTCCTCCTTATCTCCTCATTGAAGAGACAACTAGTTACCTGTTCCATGGATACCTTTCCATTTGGTATGGAGTTACTTAGAGACACCACCAATATCTCCCAACTATCAGGCAATGAGCTAAGCAATAGTAGAGCCTGTAATTCATCATCTAGGACCATCTTCATAGTGGAGAGTTTGTTCAATATATTGCTGACCTCATTCATGTGCTCAGCCACAGAACCACTATATTTGAACGTGAGATTCATAAGTCATCATATTAGAAAAATCTTATTACCAGCTGTCTTCCTCTCATATAGCCCTTGTAATTTCAGCCACAGGCTAGCAGCTGAGGTTTCCGTAAACACATGGTGGAATACAGAATCATCCAACCATTGTCTAATAAACCCCACTGCCTTCCGGTCCAATTTCTTATAATCATCATCTCTCATATCCTTTGACTTTGCTGATAGTATTGAATTGGAGAATACAAGTCCTTGCAATAAAGCAAGTCCTCCATCTTAGCATTCCATGTGGTCCAGTTAGAACCATTGAGACTAATTATCCTTGATGAGCCACCTTCCATAATTCAGAACTGATCACACCCTGTTCAACCAACCTGAATTCTCTAATACCACTTTGTTGGGGGTCGTTGCACAAAACCTTATGATCTAGCCCCCCAAAAACACCAGAATTATGGGATAATAAAACAATGAAATAAATCAAAGCACAAACCACATAACACAAGAGATTTTTAAATAAAAAATCCTAAAAGAAGTAAAAACCATGGGATTTAGTCCAGATTAATAATCCACTATGAAGTAGAACGTTACAACCGATCACAAGTATACACCGCTTGGATCAAACCTTCTTCATTCAAGTAAGAGTGGATAAACAATAAGAGAATAATAGAAAAATGGAGAGATCTCACCGATTATGAGGATGTAGAAGCGCTGTGTGGGCCACCCCAAAATCAGCCAGGTACACGGCTCAGGTGGCTCACGTTATAAGAAACAGTGTGATTGAACGTCTGCCATTAAAACCCTTTTGGGTGTCACAAAGGTTTTGGATAATTATGAAATTTATTTTTCCTCTTTATTCAGGTCCTGTGACCTTATTAACGGTTTGGATGGTAGATAAACGCTATGGTGGGCCCTACGTGGGACCCACTGATGTATATCTTGTATTCCACACGTGTGGACCCCACCGTGCGGTATGCATTTTATCTATGCCTGCCTCCCCCCTGACACAGGTGCTGCACCGGTCAGGCCCCACCGAATGTGATGTATGTGTTGGTTCACACCATCCAAAGGGTTGGACGGTGGGCCACCTATGAAGTATGCGTTATATCCTAACCGTCCATCACTGGACATGGACCCCACATGTGGGACCTCCTTTGATGCAAGTGAATGTCCAGGCCATCCAGGGCTAGACGTTGCATTTTCATTAATATAATTGTAAGTGCTATAGTTTATGTAAGTGCTATAGTTTATATCCCTGTTTGTTGTCAAATTTGTGGTGACAAAATCACTGTTATGTTATATATAACTTGCTTAAGTGAAGACTCTCTCAAGGATCAACATTCATGAACAAGCTAAGCTCACAACAAGCAAAGCTCCCAAGTACAAGGATCAATCTTGAATGAAAGAACTGCTCACAAGACAAGACTCAAGCTGCAAGACTTCAAGAAGAGTTCAAAGCAGTTTGCACACTTTCAAGATTGAGCTACATCAAGGTTTAAGCTACATCAAGGTTTAATCTACATCAAGGTTACAAAGCTCATACTTCAAGGACACAAGTTCCAAATGTTTCAATGTCCTTTACTTTATGGTTGAGGTTTGATTGACCATAGGTTGACCTTAGAAGTAGGTCATTTTGGATACATAAGTCGAATGTTTATTTTACATGTGATTGGTCTGTTCTTCGACTAGTCCTAGGCCTTCTTCGACTAGTCCTAAACTTGCTTCGACCAGTCTAAGAAAATCTTCGACCAGTCGTGAGTTTGTTACAAATTGCGGATAAAATCTGTTAGCCTTCGACTAGTCCAGGAATCTGTTCGACCAGTCGTAGGAACAGTGTCGACTGATCTTCGACCAGTCGTACAATCTTCGACTCAAAGTCCAGCGAAGATTTACAAGACCTACGACCAGTCGAAGGAAACCTACGACTAGTCGTAGGTGACCTACGGCCAGTCGTAGGAGAGCTTCGACTAGTCGTAGAACGGTCAGAGCATATCCCGCCGGATTTTTCAAATATCTATTAGTGCTTCGACTAGTCGAAGAGCACTCTAGACCAGTCGAAGACCCGATCTTCTCACCTATAAATAGTGCACGAATCTCAGAAGAAATTATCGAATTAATTAAAGTATTCAAGCCAATCTTCGTCGAACTTCTGAGAGATAATTCTGTGCTCCATCTAAGCTAAGTGTGCTGATTTAATATTCTCTTTCCTTAGCTTTATTTTAATTGATTTTGTTTCTACTATTCCAATCTGATTTGAAAAGAGGAATTATTATTCCCTTTCTTTGGAATCAAAATCAATTAAGGCAAGCCCTATTTGGTTTAATTTAAAATCTATTAGAATTAAAACCATTGTAATCGAGTACTGGACATTGAACTTGGACATTCAATCATCTACTTTGATTTGGTTCTACCGGGCTGCTACAACGAAGGAGATATTCAAGTATTTTACATATTGTAAATTCCTTTCTATTATTTTGGTTTCTTTCAAGATTTGCCAGAAAAATCTTGTTATATTGGTTATCTGAGGAGAGCCAGGAAAACTCAGAAGTGGGATTTTTTTAATTGTGTAAGCCCACATACAAAGACACAATTGTAAGGGTTTTGGGTGAACCTGGGAAAACCTATTTTTAGTGAACGCTAATATCCCCTGTGTGAGGATATTAGGAGTGGAGTAGCTTTTTGTGTGGCTGTTGTTTAACAGTTGGTGAACACACAGGCGAACCACTATAAACCCTTGTGTTTGATTGTTTATTCTTCTAATTTTTTATTCTTCTTTTGTGGGATGTATGTATGGTGGTGAATGTTGTAATCATTTAATTCAAGCTTTGTGAGAATGTTGTAATAGTTTAGAATTTATTTTCTGCTATTCCTTTATCAGCTTGATTTTCAATTTCATTTGAAAGTTGTTCCAGCAAGGTTGCCCTGCCATTTTTATGGTGTATAACTGTCCCTAGAACAATACATTTTTAATTACAAGTTATTTCAATTCAGTTTGTATTTATTTTTGTATTCCTCTTCGATTTGAGACTTGATACAAAGATCTTTCTAGAAATAAGGTTGTTCTACCATAAACTCTGTTTTTGGTGTAAGGTTGTTCTTAGAACAACGTTTGTATCAATCTCTCAAGATCTGAATTTTGAGGTTTCTTTAATTTACTGCATTGTGATTTACTTTGGCTATCATTTTCTTTTTATTTCCGCTGTTATTAGTTTTATTTGGCATTGTCCTATTCACCCCCCCTCTAAGACATATAGCTTGGCCTTTTCAAGTGGTATCAAAGCCTAATAGCTCCTTTTTTATTCTTGGATTTAATTCCTGAGCTAACGATTTAAGCTATCTAAGATGTCAAATTTTGATAGCCTTTCAGTCACTAGGCCTCCACCCTTTGATGGCTCCAACTATGCCTATTGGAAAGCCAGAATGAGGATCTTCCTCAAATCAATGGATGAAAATGTGTGGCAAGCCACAGTGACTGAATGGAATCCTCCTATCATGGAAGTTACTGGGGTTGACGGTTCAAAATCAATGAAAGTCACACCATATTACCAATGGACCACCCTTCAGAAAAGTGAGAGTAGTGCAAATGCTAAAGCACTAAATGCAATTACTTGCACACTATCACCGGATGAGTTCAAAAGAATCATTTCCTATGATACTGCAATGCAAGCTTGGGATATATTAGAAATGACACACGAGGGTACTACAATTGTTAAAAAAATCTAAAGTCCAACTCCTCACAACCAGATTTGAAGAAATTCATATGGAGGAAAATGAAATGTTTATGGACTTTTACACTAGAATGAATGACATTGTAAACTCAATGTAGGGTCTTGGCGATAAAATCCCAGAAAGTAAAGTGTGTGCAAAAATACTACGCTCACTTCCTGAACGGTTCAATTCTAAAGTAACCGCGATTCAGGAACTTCGTAATACGGATAATATGAGGGTAGAAGAACTAGTTGGTTCACTACAAACCTACGAGTTAAACTTTAAAGCTCCTAAAGGAAAATCTATCGCACTAAAATCTTTTAAATGTAATTCAGAAGAAAATTCTGATTCAGAAGATGATATGGCTCTTTTAGCTAAAAAATTTTACAAGATTTTCAAAAGCAAGAAAAGGGTTGATTTTCAAAAATCAAATGACAAAAAGAAGTTTGGACCCAAATCTCGAAAATCTTTGAAAGATAGTCAATGTTACAACTATCTAGAATATGGGCACTTAGCAAATAGATGTCCTAAAAGGGACAAACCCAAGAAGAAGGGTATGTTGGCTACATGGGATGAATCATCTGATTCTGAAGGTTTTTCTGAATCAGAAGATTCTGATACTAAGTCGGGCAATGAGGTTAAAGCTCTTATGACTCTAGCCAAATTCACATTTTCAGATAATGACTCTACAAGTGAAGAAAATCTGAATAGTGAATGTGAAAATGAAGATGATCTTCAAGACGCTTACAATGCCCTATATAAGGAAAGTTGTAAAATTGCTGTCAAACTTAAAATTCAAAAAGAAAAGTTTTCTAAACTCAAAAATTATTTTGAATCACTTGTCTTAGAAAAATCACAAATTTCAGATTGTTTTGAAAAATCAAAATGTGATTTGGAATTCAAAAACTCACTAATTGTTGATTTAAAATCTGAAATTGAGAATCTTAAAACAGAAGTATCTTCTCTTCTGAGTTTAAAGGACACATGGAAATATGCCCAAGGTGATCCAAAGTTAGAGAAACTTTTATCCAGATCAAGAAAATGTGGCGATCGATCCGGGTTGGGCTATGATAAAAATTTACCTCCTAAACAAAAGTATACTCCTCCTATGTTTGTTAAAGGAGAGTCCTCAAACTCAAAAGGGAAAAGTACTTATCAAGATTTTTCTAAAAATTCAAAAACTTTTCAAAAACCTAGAAATAGCCATGTCAACTTTAATCAGAAACGAAATCCACTAGCTGAAAAGATAGTTGATTTACTCAAGGAGCTCTTAAAATCTAACTCTATAGGTCATTCCTACAAATGTACACAAAAGAAGACCAACTATGTTCCTAAACCCAAAACAGTTATGAAATGGGTTCCTAAAATCACCTGCTTGGTTGCTCACACTGCTTTCAAAGCAACAAGTCATTCAAAGTGGTACCTAGACAGTGGATGCTCCAGGCATATGACAGGTGACAAAGCTTTATTCATCGATCTGAAAGATATGACTGATGGTTTACTCACATTTGGTGATGGTAGCAACTGCAAGATTATAGGCCAAGGTACGGTTCAACTTTTTAATCTTCCTGTGTTTAAAAATGTTTTATACGTTGAAGGCCTAAAACACAACTTGCTTAGTATATCACAAATATGTAATAATAACCATAATGTTCGGTTTTTTAATCAAAGCTGTGAAATACTAAACAATAAGGGTTCTGTAATATTAACTGGACGTAGAACGTTTGAAAGTTGCTATATTATTAGTGAATCCAGCTCATCTAATCAAACATGTTACATGGTCCATACAGACGAGACTGATTTATGGCACAAACGTCTTGGACATGTACATTATCGAAATTTATATCGATTGAGCAAACGAGAACTTGTAAGAGGTTTACCCAAACTTCAGAAATTAGATAAAATATGTGGTGAGTGCCAGATAGGCAAACAAATAAAGAACTCACACAAAAAGGTGAATTCAAATACCACATCTAAACCACTCAAACTTCTCCACATGGATCTGATAGGACCTACCAGAACGGAAAGTCGTGGTGGTAAAAATTATATCCTGGTAATAGTTGATGACTTTACCAGATATACGTGGGTAGTCTTCTTAAGGGATAAATCTGAAACCCTTGAAGAAGTGAGAAAAGTTCTCAAAAGGATTTAAACTGAAAAATCTTCTCAAATCAGTAAAATTCGTAGTGATCATGGATCTGAATTTGAGAATAGCAATTTTGAGAAGTTCTGTACCGACCAAGGAATATTACATGAATTCTCTTCTCCCAAAACTCCACAACAAAATGAAATTGTTGAAAGAAAGAATAGGGTGCTTCAAGAAATGGCTAATGTCATGTTGAATAGCATGAAGCTCTCTAAAAATCTTTGGGCAGAAGCAGTCAACACAGCTTGCTATATTATTAACCGAGTATACACTAGCAAAGATAATAATAAAACGGCTTACGAATTGTGGTTCAATAAAAAGCCTACTGTTAAATACTTTCGAGTTTTTGGCAGCAAGTGCTATATTTTAGGTGATCGTGAAAATTTGGAAAAGTTCGATACGAAGAGTGATGAAGGTATTTTTCTAGGATATTCTTTAAACAGTCGAGCTTATAGGGTCCTGAACAAAAGGACTGGTGTGATTCAAGAATCCATTAATGTTGTCATTGATGATCACTTAAACACACCAATTTCTAATTCAGATAATGATGAAGTACTAATCATTGATAAACCCGATACTTCATCGAATCAGACTGATTCTGAGTTGAGGACTGTTAAAGATCATCCAACCACACAAATTCTTGGAAACCCTCTCACCGCACCCGTAGACAACTTGAAGATATATGTAATTATGTATGTTTTACATCCCAAATTGAACCATCTAACGTAAAAGAAGCTCTTGCTGATGAGAACTGGATTGTTGCGATGCAAGATGAACTCAACCAATTCGTAAGAAATGATGTTTGGTATCTCGTACCAAGACCTAAAGATAAACACATCATTGGAACAAAATGGATTTTCAAAAATAAGTCTGATGAATGTGGAAATATAATTAAAAACAAGGCTAGACTGGTGGTACAAGGTTATACTCAAATTGAAGGAATTGATTTCGATGAAACCTTTGCACCAGTAGCACGTCTTGAATCTATCAGACTATTTATATCCATTGCATGTTTTAGAAAGATAAAGATCTATCAGATGGATGTGAAAAGTGCTTTTCTAAATGGCGATTTACATGAAGAAGTCTATGTTGAACAGCCAATGGGATTTGAAGATTCCAAAAATACTGATCATGTATATCGGCTTAAAAAGGCACTTTATGGATTAAAACAAGCACCTAGGGCATGGTATGAGAAACTAACGAAATTTCTTTTAAATCATAATTTTCAAATGGGATCTGTTGATAAAACTCTGTTTGTTAAAAAACATAATGATCATATCTTAATGGTACAGATTTATGTTGATGATATCATTTATGGATCAACCTGTACTGACTTGACTACTGAGTTTGCAGATTTGATGAAATCACAGTTCGAAATGAGCATGGTTGGGGAATTGACTTATTTCCTTGGATTACAAGTAAAGCAACAATCTGAAGGAATATTCATTTCTCAATCTAAGTATGCCTTGAATCTAATCAAGAGATTTGGATTTGAGAATGGCAAAAATTTTGATACTCCTATGAGTACTACCCTGAAACTATCAAAAGACTCTAATGGTAAAAATGTTGACTCAAAACTTTATCAGAGTATGATTGGTAGTTTGTTATATTTAACTGCTAGTAGACCTGATATTTCACTAAGTGTTGGTATTTGCGCAAGATATCAATCTGATCCAAAAGAATCTCACTTAATTGCAGTCAAGCGAATTATTAGATATGTCGCAAGTACTGTAAATCTTGGTCTCTGGTATCCTCATGAAACCAATATCCAATTAGCTGGGTACTTAGATGCTGACTGGGCTGGTAATTTAGATGATAGAAAATCAACCAGTGGTGGTTGTTTTTTTATTGGAAATTGTCTAGTTTCCTGGTTTAGTAAGAAACAAAATTCTATATCACTTTCAACAGCTGAAGTTGAGTATATCGCAGCTGGTAATGCATGCACACGTCTTGTTTGGATGCAACGAATGTTAAGTGATTATGGAATTAAACAGGATTCTATGTTATTACATTGTGATAATTCCAGTGCGATAAATATTTCAAAAAATCCTATTCAGCATTCTCGTACTAAGCATATTGACATTAGATTTCATTATATAAGGGAATTAGTAGAAGAAAAAGTTATATCTCTAGAATATATTCCTACTGAAGATCAACGTGCTGATATTTTCACAAAACCTCTTGATAAAAGCAGGTTCAAAAAGATGAAATTTGATTTTGGCATGTGCATTTTAAATTGATAATTTATGCCTTCTTGTATAATATTGTATACATTTGCTAGATTGAATTTCAATTTTTGTTCAAATTGCAAGAAAATTTGATTTTTTGGGGTTTGTTCGACCAGTCGTACTACGACCGGTCGTAGATACCCACGACCAGTCGTGGAACACGGGTTTCACTTCAAATTGGGGATTTCTCACTTTCTTCCTCATTTCTTCTTTCTTCTTCTTGGAGCCGAGCTTCGACTCGTCGAACCCATCCTTCAAGTCCTTCAAGGTTAGTGTTCCAAATCCCATTTTTCTTGCATATTAGTGTCCAGATTGTTTCCTTTTCTCTCTTGAAGCTTTCTATTTTGAAAATCATTGAGATTTGGGGTTTGGATCTTGAAAAATCTGTTTTGAGAAAACCCACTTCTCAATCCTTTGCAACTTCCTATTTTCTTGAAATCCTTGTTGAAAATGGCTTCTAGAGGTAGAAAAACTACTTCATGTGGTCCTTCTTCTTCCTCCAGATCGACCACTATCTCTAAGCGTCATCTTCTTGTTCCTAATGATGATCCATCATATGTTAGGGACATTAGATCACGTAATGTTATCGTTGAACATCCTGTTGATGTCAATCACATTGCACCTTTTGACATCCTTCCTCTGCTTGAAGCTGTAGGTTGGGTTAACTTATTGCATTGGGGTGGGCCTGCATACCGGTCCATTGCCCAATCCATGTTTACATGTATTAGTGCATTTTGACAGGATAATTTAACTTTTCAAATCTCTACTAGAGAAGGGCCATTTGACGTTGATCGTCATTTAATTTCAGCCCTTATGAAAATTCCTGTGAATGATGAGGGTATTCCTATCCATAATTTAACCGATAAACCCTCAATGGCTGAAAAACGCATGCTCACTAGAGACTTGTGCAATATGGATGTTCAATGGACTCAAAAAGGGAATGCGCTCCCCGCAAGGTATTTGTTACCCAAATACAGAATTCTCCACAGAATCTTTGTGTCTAATCTGTATCCTTGTTCGGGTAATAAATCTGACTTGACTTCATTTATGGTTCGTGTTATCCATGCTATCTCAAATGGTACTCAGATTTGTTTGCCATCCTTAATCTGTCATTTTATTCTTCAGTTTCAACTCCATCCTGGTCATAGTGACATTCCATTTGCCTATTTTATGACTGTATTGGCTACTCATATGTTAGTCGATATGCCTGTTGATGAAGCACCAATCCATCATCTGATCTTCAACAATACAAATATTAATAAGATGAAGTTGGATCTGCTTCCTGAACAAGGTGGTGGTGGTGGTGGTGGTCCTGAAGAAGCTGGTGTTGATATTAATATGGATGACATTTTTGAGGAACTGGATTCTGACTCAGCAAATGATCCAGATTTTGTACCATCTGATGTTGATGCACGTCTGAGTGCATTAGAGGGTAAAGTTGAGAATATAAATGTTAAGTTGGAAAACATGTCTGTTGCTCATGATTTGCAATTCAAGTACATGCGCAAATATCTTAGGCGCTTGAACAAAGGCATGCACCAACTTGATCCTTCTATTCCTGCTCCTTCATCAAGTTCTAGTTCTGACTAGTTTTTATGAGACTTCTGGTCTGTAATATCTTTATTACTTAGCACTTGTTTGCTTGGGTTTGAGATGGATTCTATTTATGTTTTATGCTAGATATTTGTTCTTGATGTAATACTTATGCTGGATATATGTGATGCTATCTTGAGTATCTCTATGACTCTTTTGCTATACTCTCTTACTTCCTCATGTTTCCTCTCATGACTTCCTTTATTTAGTTCTCCTTTGTCATATTGTGACAAAAAGGGGGAGAATGGTTTATTCTTAATGTGATTGTGAGAGGAGTAGCATTGGTTATGTTTCTCAGGGGGAGTTAGGGGGAATATATGTTTGATCTTGTTGAGTGAAACTGGTTGAATGTTGAATATTGAATATTGATTTGCAGGTATTAACCAGTTGTTTTACTTTTGTTTGGTTATGTGTTTTGTCACTAATTTGACAAAGGGGGAGATTGTAAGTGCTATAGTTTATGTAAGTGCTATAGTTTATATCCCTGTTTGTTGTCAAATTTGTGGTGACAAAATCACTGTTATGTTATATATAACTTGCTTAAGTGAAGACTCTCTCAAGGATCAACATTCATGAACAAGCTAAGATCACAACAAGCAAAGCTCCCAAGTACAAGGATCAATCTTAAATGAAAGAACTGCTCACAAGACAAGACTCAAGCTGCAAGACTTCAAGAAGAGTTCAAAGCAGTTTGTACACTTTCAAGATTGAGCTACATCAAGGTTTAAGCTACATCAAGGTTTAATCTACATCAAGGTTACAAAGCTCATACTTCAAGGACACAAGTTCTAAATGTTTCAATGTCCTTTACTTTATGGTTGAGGTTTGATTGACCATAGGTTGACCTTAGAAGTAGGTCATTTGGATACATAAGTCGAATGTTTATTTTACATGTGATTGGTCTGTTCTTCGACTAGTCCTAGGCCTTCTTCGACTAGTCCTAGACTTGCTTCGACCAGTAAGAAAATCTTCGACCAGTCGTGAGTTTGTTACAAATTGCGGATAAAATCTGTTAGCCTTCGACTAGTCCAGGAATCTGTTCGACCAGTCGCAGGAACAGTGTCGACTGATCTTCGACCGGTCGTACAATCTTCGACTCGAAGTCCAGCGAAGATTTACAGGACCTACGACCAGTAGAAGGAAACCTACGACCAGTCGTAGGTGACCTACGGCCAGTCGTAAGAGAGCTTCGACCAGTCGTAGAATGGTCAGAGCATATCCCGCCGGATTTTTCAAATATCTGTTAGTGCTTCGACTAGTCGAAGAGCACTCTAAACCAGTCGAAGACCCGATCTTCTCACCTATAAATAGTGCACGAATCTCAGAAGAAATTATCGAATTAATTAAAGTATTCAAGCCAATCTTCGTCGAACTTCTGAGAGATAATTCTGTGCTCCATCTAAGCTAAGTGTGCTGATTTAATATTCTCTTTCCTTAGCTTTATTTTAATTGATTTTGTTTCTGCTATTCCAATCTGATTTGAAAAGAGGAATTATTATTCCCTTTCTTTGGAATCAAAATCAATTAAGGCAAGCCCTATTTGGTTTAATTTAAAATCTATTAGAATTAAAACCATTGTAATCGAGTACTGGACATTGAACTTGGACATTCAATCATCTACTTTGATTTGGTTCTACCGGGCTGCTACAACGAAGGAGATATTCAGGTATTTTACATATTGTAAATTCCTTTCTATTATTTTGGTTTCTTTCAAGATTTGCCAGAAAAATCTTGTTATATTGGTTATCTGAGGAGAGCCAGGAAAACTCAGAAGTGGGGTTTTTTTAATTGTGTAAGCCCACATACAAAGACACAATTGTAAGGGTTTTGGGTGAACCTGGGAAAACCTATTTTTAGTGAACGCTAATATCCCCTGTGTGAGGATATTAGGAGTGGAGTAGCTTTTTGTGTGGCTGTTGTTTAACAGTTGGTGAACACACAGGCGAACCACTATAAACCCTTATTTTTTATTGTTTTATTCTTCTAATTTTTTATTCTTCTTTTGTGGGATGTATGTATGGTGGTGAATGTTGTAATCATTTAATTCAAGCTTTGTGAGAATGTTGTAATAGTTTAGAATTTATTTTCTGCTATTCCTTTATCAGCTTGATTTTCAATTTCATTTGAAAATTGTTCCAGCAAGGTTGCCCTGCCATTTTTATGGTGTATGGCTGTCCCTAGAACAATACATTTTTAATTACAAGTTATTTCAATTCAGTTTGTATTTATTTTTGTATTCCTCTTCGATTTGAGACTTGATACAAAGATCTTTCTAGAAATAAGGTTGTCCTACCATAAACTCTGTTTTTGATATAAGGTTGTCCTTAGAACAATGTTTGTATCAATCTCTCAAGATCTGAATTTTGAGGTTTCTTTAATTTACTGCATTGTGATTTACTTTGGCTATCATTTTCTTTTTATTTCCGCTGTTATTAGTTTTATTTGGCATTGTCCTATTCACCCCCCCTCTAGGACATATAGCTTGGCCTTTTCAATAATATTAATATATTATATTATATTATATTAATATATGATATAATATATTATATATTATATTATAATATTATATAATATCATATACTAACATATAAGGGTGGGCCCTACGTGGGACCCACCTCTGCTCCCTTTTAATGCAAAGTTGCACAGCAGCAGCTATGTCTATATATATATATATATATATATATAATTTTATCTTCACATGCTTCTTTAATGCATTAAGCTGACAACAGCTATATATATATTATGTTGTGTATACACATGAGGGTGGCCCTACATGGGACCCCCCACTGTCTTTAATGTAGCAGGGCTGCACGTGTACTATACATCTTTGCCTACGTGGGACCCATCCAAAGCAGGTGGGCCGTCCACAAATGGGTTGCACGTCAATGAGCTCAGAAGGCCCCCACAGGGATGTAGGTGTTTTATCTGCACGGTCCACTATTTGGGTGGTGGGACCCACCATGATGCATGTGTTGTATCCATGTCGTTCAACCATTTGTGAGTTCACTTTATGGCATGGGAAAAAGAATGATGTCAGTTTAGGTGGACCCCACCATTTAAATAGTAGATAATGACATCCACCCTTCAAACTTCTAAGGGCCATGGTAGTTTCCAAATAAGTTAATATTGTTTTCACTTCATTTATCTATATGTTAACTTATGAATAGGTCAGATCTTAAATATACGTAAGGGTGGGCCCGATTTGATATATATGAAGCCCATCGATGCAGCTTATTTGATGCACATGAAGCCCATTGGTGCGGCCCATATAATGCGGCCCATATGATGTGGCCCACTTGACATAAGAGGCCCATTGAGACGTATTTGAGGCCCATGGGCAAGCCCATTGTGATGTATTCGAGGCCCATGTGATATATTTGAGGCTTAAGTGTAAGGCCCACCTGTTGTGTATTCGAGGCCCGATGTGATGTATGATTGACCCATATGACGAGGCTGATGTAAAGTAAATGAGGCCCATCGTGATTGTACGTAAGGCCATGGGCCCATTATATATTTGGCCCTATGTAGGCCACTCCTTGAGAGTAATGTTGGTTAGATGTTCACGCTGATGGGCAATGATGGTTGGATGCCCACATTATGACCTTCCCTTAGGCCTTGTTAGGCCCATTCTCATCATTCCCTTAGTGGGTGAACCTAAATAAGTGGGCCCCATTCACCATAGACGGATGGCTCCGTGCTATCGAATTTGATATAACTACGACTGAGTGTCGATCTTTATACTATGGTTGATCTACTGATCTTCTATGGACCCCGTTTTGTTTATCTACTGATTATCGGTGCCGATTATCGATGCTGATTATCGGTGCCTATTATCGTGATTTATTTGTCGATTTTGATTATCGATCGATTCCGATTGTCATGGTCAATTGTCGATTAGCGATCGAGGCCATTTATCATAACCGATTGTCAATTCTGATTGATGTGACCGATTTGTTGATTTCGATTATTAACCGATTTCGATTGTCATGGTCGATTGCCGATTAGCGATCGAGGCCGATTATCGTGACCGATTGCCGATTTCCGATTGACGTAACCGATTTATCGATTCCGATTATCGATCGATTCCGATTATCGTGGTGGATTGCCAATTAGCGATCGAGGCCGATTATCATGACCGATTTTCGATTGACGTGACCGATTTACCGATTCTGATTATCAATTATTTCGATTGTCATGACCGATTTGTCGATTTCAATTATCGAGGCTGAGTATCAAGGATGATTCCGAGTGTCGATTCCAATTGTTAAGGGCGATTCCGATTGTCGAGGCCCATTGTGATGTATTTGAGGCCCATGGGACATGGCCCATTGTGACATATTTCTGACCCATATGGTGAGGCCCAACTTGATGTATATTAGAGGCCCATTGTGATGTATTTTAGACCCGTGAGATACGAACCACTTGATGTATATGTGGCCCATGAATGAGGCCCATCGCGATGTGTATTAAGCTCTTGAGTGAGGCCCATGGTGTCGTATATTTGGCCCTGGTGTGAGGCCATGAGTCCACTGTACGTTAGGCTCTATATGGGCTATTCCTTGGGGGTAATGTTGTTTAAATGTCCACATTGTCGAGGTTGATTGTCGATGCCGGTTATCAATACCGATTATGAGTATGTGACCGCATAACATCATGATACATGCTCATACGCATCATCTGTATGTTTGTTATGAGATGTGGTTGACTACTACATATGTCATTGGGCAGGTTGTTATGAGACTCCCTGATAGGTGTAGGTTATCTCATATGAGCTCATGATATGCGCAGGATTGGTGCATGACTGGATTGTATGACTCATGCATCTTGCATTGTGTGCTATGATTACTGTACGCTCTAGCGATATCAGGGTCGTAGCCTCCACAGGCATATCGTGGATGGCCAAATGGGGCACCAAAAAATGTTTGGTTCGAGCATCGGGCTGTCATAGATGGTCCTGGGTGAAAATTCCTAAAACCCTCTTAGTACCAGAGGACGCCCCAACGTCGAGACCGAGTGGATGTACATGAGCGCCTGAGTGTCGAATACCAGGAGGCCGCGTCTCTCACTGTGTCGTGGTCGGTTGGGAGGGGGTGTGGCCTTACTCGCCCGAGGGAGTAGGCATAGCTAGGCTAAGTTTGACTAGCTCGAAGAATGGGTCCGCTATCAACGAGCCGGGTAGGTATTGGCAAACTACTGGCCAGGCAGATAATGAGGTCTCTTCCACTTACCCAATCGTGTGCTTGATGGAGTGACAGGTGGAGTGGAGTGTACTAGACCCCGGTGATGTTCCCAGAGAGGAACCGTACTAATATGTGGGCTTATTGAACAGGAATTGCATACTCATTCATTCATTCATTCACTATCCACTCAGGCTAGTGGTGCGCAACTACTTGTTACATGTACCTTCGTATGGCCAGAATTTCGGTTGTGTGCGCGACTAACCTGAGATCGGGAGTTCACCACATTGAGTCTGACTATCCAAATTTAGGTATGAGATTGGTTTGGATAGAAGTCCCTTGTGATGGACCCCATAGCCTGCGATACTACGTACTATCATCCTGACTTCACTCCATCTTAGTCATTTCATTCGCACCGCATATTACATTGCATCCATAGTACTTAGCATTTTGGGTTGCCATGTTTCTGCATTGATATGTCCATTAGTACTCATGCCTTGTATCGCATAGCCTAGGTACGACTGATGACACTTATAGACTTATTAGCATATTTTCGCTTATTTCGATATTGTATAATTTATGACATTGTATCCTCAGCATCTAATAATTGGCTCGCTTTGACTTATCATTTGCATAACTAATTTGCATTGTGTACCCTGATATTGTATGACTCATGGACTTGTCAGTACTTCTGCTTACTCTGATATTGCTTACTTGGCACTTACCTTGTGCACACACTTTCATCACTTACTAAGCTTTTTATAAGCTTATGCACGATAAATGCGTGCAGGTGGCGTCAGGTTGCAACAACATTGAGCTTGGAGCGTGCAGCGGACTTATGGAGCTTTAATTTTTAACATATGTATTTCCCTTTCAGCACTATATTCAACTGTTTATATTAGTGGATATGTGATGATGATGTTGCCTTTGTGACTTGGCTCAACTTGTGGTTATGCTTATTATGAGTTAAACGTACATTGAAAAATCCTCCTTATAGGATCCCAGGATTGGAATCTGACGTATGAATATTGAGAGCCGAGAATGGGGTACTACGGAGGCTGTCGACACCAGATTCGGCGATCAAAAATTTTGTGAGCCCGATTTCTGAGTTTGGGGCGTGATACGCTAAGATGTCGAGTGCATAATAGATCACCTCTATGAGCATAACATCCCTTCCACAAGATTCCTCTCTCTTTCTCTCTCTCTCTCTCTCACACACACTTTTGATAACCTTAAAGCCTTTAGAAAACCTTTGTAAAGCTTTAGGAAACCCTCATGCATTCCCTAGAAAAGCCCTAGGAGCCCCTATTTATAGTTTAGGCAACTCTCTTCCGCACCATGGCGAAAAACTGCATCAAATTTTCGCAGTCCGCACAAAATCCGGACATGAATCTGTAGAATCTCAACTGGTTGAGCAGCGCGGAAGAATAAACTCAATTAGTCGCTGGACTTTGAGTCGAGCACCACCCTCGACCGATCGAGTAGGGCACTCGACTGGTCGAGTGACGAACATCAATATAGTCTTCTTACCATTTCTACTTACTACTTCGAGTTGGCTAATAATATCTTTGAAGAATGTAGATGCTTTTGCCATAAAAAGACCATTGACATGGACTACATTTGTTCAATTTGTTTGTCTATATACTGCAAACACCACATGAAATGTTCCACATGTGTGTGAGTATCTCTAAATTCTCAAAGTATAATGTTTTCTTGAGGACCATTTTATCTAGAAGTTCCAACTCTTATGAATACAGCCATCTCATTCTTCTTTTTAGACTTGTTTAGAAAGGGTTTGCATGCTTAATAAAAAAAAAAAAAAAAAACTCAGGTTTTGGCCATGCAAAACTTCCTGGCTGGAAATATGTCGAAAGGGTGCCTTTTTCTTATCTATTTATTTTAATTTCCTGCTCTGAGTGAAATGAGTTAGGTTAATCTAGTCTGCTTTGATGTGAGCAGCTTGCATGCTAATAGTCTGTAAATTTTTTTTTTTTTTTCCTTTCTTTAAAATCCTTTTTGAGAAGATGAGTAAATTTTATTACAGCCAAAAGCCAAGAAACAACAAAAGCAGAGGCCTCGAGAGGCAAGCGTGACCCTCTTGTACTTCCTTGAGAAGTCCAAGAAAAAAATAATAAATAAATCCATGTAAGTCAAAATCTTTCCTTTGCTCATTTAATGTTGTAGTTTTATTTTGGTTGTATTTGTCTGTGCCAGAAATTGCTTAAATATCTTATGCATTAATTTGGATTAAAGCAATCATAATATTATTAAGTTGTGTGGTGTTTGGATTACTAATATGTGATGAAGCCTACGAGACCGTTGAAAAGCACCCTTCGATTTTTGTTCAATTTTGATTGTGCATTTAGTCTCATAATATTATTGTTTTATGTGGTGTAATTTGTCTGAGTGGAAAATGGATGAAATGATGTGTGGACAAAGAGACTAAAGATATTTAGTTGTATGGGCCAAGCTAGGAGTGGATCACATGGATGATTTTTATGTATCATTCTCAAATTATTGTTATAAATTAATATTATATATTTTTTTAATTGTGAAGTCATACAATTTTTGTTTAATATTCATTTTTTATTTTTATTGCAACATTCTTTTGGGTTTCAAATTTATTTTTATTTTTTTTAAAAATGCAGGTTCTAATCGAGAAAAAAAAAATTACTAGCTTTTGCTTATGGTTACATGGATTTTACCAGCGCTTCGCAATCCTTTACCGGAGCTTCCTAAATAAAGAAGGGTTCAAAACCGTTCCTAAAAAAAAAAAAAAAAAAAAAAAAAAAAAAAAAAAACTGTGATTCTTAAAATATTGTTTCCCAATTTAGAAATGCTTTAGAGCTGTTCCTAAAAGCTGATCTAAATTTTGGAATGGTCCCTGGAGTATTTTATAATTGTTCCTAATTTTATAGTGATGCTCTATTTAGGAACAGTCCTAAATAATAATTTTGGTGTAGTTTCCTTTTGAGCTTACATACCAAATGATGGCAATTCTACCATTTAAAATTGAGATCTCGTCTCTGTGTATTGCTAGAAAGCGTGGTCCAAGAAGGTGAGTGGTAGGAAGCTCGATAGAATTAGTTGCATCTCACTGATGAAAAGTGGATGCATGCACCGAGACAATCATAGTGTTATTAGAAAAATGATCGCTTAGGCTTATAACAAAAGAGTCCAAAAGAGGAGCTTCAAGGTAGGTGACATGGTCATGAAGCGCATCATGTTATCACATCTACCAAATCCTAGGGGCAAGTTCAAGCCTCATGGGATGGACCACTGAACATCCACGAAGTCCTTGTAGGAGGTTCCCTTCAACTCACCAATTTAAGGTGCGAAAATCCTCTAAAACTAATCAATGTTGACAACATGAAAATATATCACGGGTAATCTTGTCCAGTAATGTCAAGAAACACAATATCGAAGTTAAAGCCAACTAATGAAAGCTAGTTATCTTAAGATGCATGCTGCCAACTCCTCTCCCAATAAGTGCTCAACTGTTCAAAGAAAAAAAAAAAAGCAAAAAAAGAAGGAAATAAAGAAATGAAGAATAATAAAAGCACATTGTTCAAAAAATAGTGGGGATAAAAGAAGAAAAAGACAAAAAAGGAAGAATAAGTCAAACCCTAGAAGAATAAAAGAGCAAAGTCTTCGACCACTGCCCTGTTTTTCCTCATGATGGCATCAATCTAAGTCAACAGCTTCACGATTACGATTCAAGAAAATGTCAGGAGATTTTTCAGTGAAATGACAATCATGGATTTTCAGCCTCTAACCATTATAGAAGGAAAAAAATCCAAAAAAGGAAAAGCATGCCTAGGAAAAAGAGGCATGGTGAAAACCCAAGAGGGTACCTCAAGTAAGTAAAAACAACAGACATATAACAGGCTTGATGAAAACTCAAAAAAGTATTAAGGTAAAAAAGGCACAGCTACTAAGGAGCAAGTAAGACTAAAAACTTATGATGTTGTGAAAACCTAAAAGAGCATCATAGGGAAAAATAATGGGAATTAAAGTTAGCCATAGTGAAAATCTGAAAGGGAGTTATGGACAATAATAACCGAAGAAACAAAAAAAAACGGGTATCAGGGGAAGCTCGAGCTACATCAGTGAGAGTAGAAAATGACAATCATGGATCAAAATTCTTTTAAGTCTTGCCTAAAATCAGGAAGATAGGATACCATTGCCTACTACTCTTAGGAAATCCAAATCCTCAGGGGATTAGTCCAAGAAAATGCATCTTGCATAGGCTAAGTCAATACTCTAATTCCCACATCTCGGCATAAAATTCCAAACACAATCACACACAAACAAACTCATGGCATGCATACAATATTTCTTATCATTAAAATTTTATCAATTTCTTTTTTTATACATTTTTTCAAGACTATAGCGCAAGTCAGCAAGTAGCAATAGGGTGATAAGGAGGACGGTGCCCGAAATCAAAGAAAGCAAAAGATGAAACATCCTTCTAGAAATCAAACTGTCGAAAGAAATGAATAGGGTGGTAGGAGCAGTACCCACAGAAGCCGAAAATCAAGAAGGGTACATGTTTATAGTTGTAAATCATCGATGATCCCCATAGCCAAGTGAAAAGGAGAGCTAGGGGGGGGTGGGTTTTGAACAGGACAATGTCAAATAATCAAAATAAATGCAGAACATATAAAGAATACAAAAATCTCAATCGCCTTAGTATTGAAACCTTGATTTTAAATTATTCGCAGGACATTCTTCGCCTAAAATATTAGGCAGGACAACCTTATTTCACGAATGCCTTTAAAATCAATCTTTCAAACTACCAAGAGAAGATAAAAGAATTATAGCATTCACCACAAAGAATGAAATAATAAATAACATTCACCACCAAAAGAATGAAGCATTCACCACAAGGCACAAAGAGTTATAATGGTTCAGTGCTTAAAACAATCACACCTACTCCACTCCCAAAATTACTACCATCGTATTTTTTATTTTCACTATAACAAGATTTTCATAGGTTCACCTTAACAACCAAATACAATTCCTTGTGATTTTCATTGGCTATCACAATAAAAATCTCTTTTATGATTTTGACGGGCTATCACAAATAAAAACCCCTTTTGTGATTTTGATGGGATATCACAAATAAAAAAACCACTGAGAATTTCACAAGTTATCTCAGAAAAACCTAAATAAAATAAAGCTGTAAAATACTTATTTTCAAATGTAGATTCGAAAATGTAGTAGAAGCTTATAGCAGAGGAACTTCTTTCTTGAATGTAGATGAGACAGTATTCACTTAAACAGAAAGAGTATAAGGTTCTATAGATTTTAGAAATAAAAAACTCAAATGTTACTTGATTCAATTCTCTTTAGATCTCAAAATGAGTATAGAATACTCTTTAAAATAAGATTGAAATGATCTTTAGAAAAGGGAATTGAATAAGCTAAAAATTAAATTATAAATACCACAAAAATAGCTTGCCAGAGACTTGAGCTACTCTCTCACTTACAAAAACTTTAGAGTGATTTTTCATTGTGTTTTAGAATGATAGAAAGCATCTATTTATAGTTAAAGCTATTGAAAATTCGTCTAGCCTAAGAAAGGCTTCGACTAGCTGGATTCGTTCCAACGGTTATTGGATCACGTGAGATAAGATCTATCTAAAATTCGACTAGCCCGATGGCAAATTTGACTGGCCAAATTTGCCAACTAGTTGGCCGAATTCCTGAAAAAATCAAAAGTTCGTATTGTTGAAATTTGACCCGAGCTTACTCGGGTTATCCGAATTTCAAGCTTAGGCTAGTCGAATAAAAACTTAGGTTGGCCAAATTTTCAACAAAATTTATTATTTTTCCTGAACTCGAAGTTACGCTAGCTGAGGAAATTAGGCTGGCTGAACCAAAAGTTAGGCTGGCCAAATTCCAGAGCAAAAACACTTATTAAAATCCAAGTTTAATGACTTTTTGAAAGATCCTAACTTAGGGTCTTTCTAGGGTTATACCACATGTGTTTTCGCAATATATTGGACAACTTGTCTTGAACTTTGACTTGATCTTGTCTTAAAATCAGGCGATGACTACTTGAAAAGATATGTTAATCTTGAGCTGATCATAAGCTGATCTTGAGTTGATCTTCAGGCATGTAAAGTAGTTGAGATTCTGTTGTAATTCCAAACTTGTGATCTAACTTGATGTAATTTTGTCTTACCAAATTTGACAATCCATGTGTGCTAAACATAAAAGTACTTACACCAAGTTACCTCCCAACTACACAGACGGGAGAGCATACACTAATACAATAACTCATTGCACTCAGTAGTGAGAGAGAGAGAGAGAGAGAGAGAGAGAGAGAGAGAGAGAGAGAGGACAATAGGTCCACCCTATATGTGGAAGGATCGGTAAGTGGATTTTGTCTCTCTCAAAATTTTCTTTCAAATATGACTCTCAGAAGGTGATAAAAGGGCAAGGTCTGGCTGACTAATTTTGGTCGATCATCCTATGAGGATTGATGATCAGATCCCAACAAATGTCCTAGGGATACACGCCATCCATCTCATCCCATGGTGATTGATATTCAATGGATCATGAATAGAACATTTGTCTCAAGCAGGGATCATCATATCCTCAAATGAGAAGAGGAAATATTATGCCTTCTAACTGAAATTAGAATTTGAGCAGTTCAAGTATTTACCTTTCATTTTATTTTATTCTTTAGTTTGTTTGACAGTTTGTCAATTGTAATGAGCATTATTTATACATTGATAAAATCAGCATTGTTTTAGTTATTTTTTATTTTATTTATCCATCTTTGTTCTTCTGAGAAATATATTGGCTACAATTACTGGTGAAAGAACAAGTCCTTAAGACATGGTAAAAAGAATTTATCAAGGAAGACTAACCCCTATCCTTCCACAAATTTCCTAATGGTTGTTATAACCATCGGTGACTGACAAGAGCGGTTGAGTCCTAAAATTTGGTTTTAAACAGTCCATTTTAACACGGGTCACTAGTGCATTCAATCAAGTATGATTCTTGCATGTCGACACTATCTTAAACGTACATGTTAGCTAAATATAAGCCCTCATTAATATGTGTGGTCTTATCTTTATTTGAATTGCACAAATAATAGTAACCACGAACATGGGGGTACCCTTTGTAGGGTAGCTGTGGGCACGAAATGAAAGAACCCTCTATTTTAGACTATATATATATATATATATATATATATGGGAAAAGATTCGATGTGGTTGAGCTCATGGGAACTTCCCATGAGGTCGAGCTAGGTGGGCCCCACCATGATGCGTGTCGAACATCTACCCCATCAGTCAGATGCACCATTCCATGATGGGCCTAGGGCTTAAAAATCAAGTCAATCTGTAACTTATGTAGGCCACACCACATACAAAAGTTGGGAGGGGTTACCCTCCATTAAAACATTCATAATCATTTGTTGGGCCCACTGAGGTGTGGTTCACAAATCCAGCCAATCCATTATGTGTGTCCCACTTGGATGAGGGGTCAGACCAAGTTTCAAACGCATCCAAATTTCATGTGAGCCCCACCAAGTGCTTTTATATGTTTTAGGTATGTCTTTACATGATTTTAGATAGTATGGCCCACCTGAGTTCTGTATACAGTTGATTTTTGGCATATCCCATAATTTAAAGAGGACCCATCGAATGCCCGATGTTAATGTTCGACACGCATCATGGTGGGGCCACACAGCTCGACCTCATGGGAAGTTCCCATGAGCTGGACCGCACAGAGCCTTTTCCATATATATATATATATATATATATATATATATATATATATATATATATATATATATATATATATATATATATAGTGAATATAAATTTTGGCATATATTTATTCAACCGGACAGTTGGACAATCCGACGGGTGTGAATTTTGGCGAGTGACCCATCTAGAATTGGGCCCAACGGACGAAATATCTGGATCTAGTATGCACGCGCACATGTAGAGAGATGAGTGCCTGATAGCAAACTTCTAGCCATGTACAGTTGACCACTCTAGGATAGTATAGCTAAAAAGAATCACTAAACATGAATCATATATCATTCCCAAAAGCATAAGAATTCTACCAAAAAAATAACGAAAACCCAAATGAATCCCCGAAATTTCAGGAGTTCTTAAGAGTAAAAAATCCGAAACATGGTCCACCAAATTTAAACTTGGTGAATCAAACCATAATCATCAACACAATGGCAGCTATGCCGACCATCAAGGCCTGATATCTTGTTGCCACGATCCCATTTGCCGAACTAGGAGGTCCTGGAGGTGGCAAAACTGAGACTAGCGTGTCGTTGACGGTGATCGCAAGTTTCTGGCGGCCTTTCTCACAGTGCCTGTCCATTCCACATATGTACCACTTCCTGCCGGGGGTTTCAAGGGTGATTACGTCATTTCCGGAGGTGAGAGGCACGTTCGCTAGCGACACAGTGCAGTCCCTGAAGGCAGCAGCCCCACTGACCTTGTAGACATTGTGAAATCCGGGCTCGTAATTAAAAACTGCAATTAAACAAATTTGGATATTAAGAATAGCGATTTAGACAGTGCTGAGACGAGGACAGGAATTGGCTAGTGGTCGGTGCTCTGTGGGCCCCACTGTTGGATGTGTTTCATCCATGCTGTCCATCTATTTTTCCAGATCATTTTATGGTATGAGCCCAAAAATGAGGTAGATCCATGTCTGAAGTTGACCACATGACAGGAAACAATGTTGATTGAATGCTCACCATTGAAAACTTCTTGGGGGTCAAAGAAGTTTTGAATTAAGTTGATATTTGTTTCTTCCCTTCATCCAGGTCTATATGACCTAATCGACCGTTTGAATGGCAAATAAACATTACAGTAGACCTGGGGAGGATTTTAATGGTGGACATTCAATCACTACTGTTTTCATATGGTAACGTGGTCCACCTGAGATTTAGATCTACCTCTTTTTTGGGATCAAGCCCTAAAATGATCTGGAAAAATAGATGGGCGACGTGGATAAAACACATACACAATGGTGGGCCCATAGGGCACTAACTTGCATCAATAGCCAAACCATGTCCGAATAATGGGACTCACACGATCCTCCTCTGTTAGGCCCATGGGTGGGTTCAGGGAAATGAGAAAATGAAATTGGTAAATAAATGGACTTGCCAATAGAGTTGTACGCCAACCAAGTTGGGTCAGTTAACTTGCTCGACTCCACTTAGAAAAGTTAAATTCAACTCAGCTCGAAATTGAGCTTGAGCTGAGTTGAGCTGTTTTTTGAGGTCCAAAATTTTTTGAGATGAGTCCAAGCTGGGGGGAGCTTGAATCGGCTCGATTTGGAACTTGACTTGAATGTGACTCGGTTCAAATCTATTCAACTAGGATTGGGTTTACATAATATAAATATTTTACATAATTTTATATTTAAATAAATTTTATATATATTAAAATCAATCAAATTTAAACTTGGACTCGGCTTGAAAGATCAAACTCAAGCTTGGCTCAAGCTGTTAACCAAGTTGAGCCAATCCGGCCGCTTCGACTCGAGGATTGAGTTGAGCCGAGATCGAGCTCAGATTTACTAGCCGTGCCGAGCCAAGCTGGGCCAAGCTGGATTTTCAACTGGTGTGCAGCTCTCCTTACAAACTTCATAAATTTGCATTGGTTTTAGATTTCACAAATATCAGAGTTCATTGTTTGGAAATCAAGTTAGAAAATGCGTAGTTTTGTAAGTATTTATTACAATGTCAGGGCATTTATTACAATAAAATAGCTTTTTTGCTTTATAAATAGTCTTTGTTTGGATTTTCCGGAAATCTACTAAATCCATGGATCCAGGGGTCTGGTTTGGGAGAATCCAAAGATTTTTTTCCCCGAATAATTCATTTGCAATCGAACAATCCCAACCATCTAATCAATGGAGTTCTTTTCATCCACAACCAACTATGGGTTATTAAGTTTCTAAGCACTCATTTAAAGTCCAACATTCCGAACAAATAGATGGCAGATCATTGTCAACCCAAGGTGGACCTGCCAGATGAACAATCTGGACTGCTAAAGAGGTGGCCCACACCTGCACAGAATGTTGGCCTAGTTCGAGCTGTAATGATTTTTCTTTGGTTGTAAAATTACTAAAATATTGGACACAAAAGAGAAAAGTTGGAAGCTTAAAGAGAAACAATTTCGTTTGTGGGCGCGGATTGGGTACTCCCCCACCGGTACCTAGCTAGAGACGGAGGGTCCTGCCAAGGGATCTACGGGGACCATTGAGATCTATATGTTTAGCCCACGCCGTCCATCCATTTTTACTGATCAGTTTACGACACGAGCCCAAAAAAGGAGGCAGATTGAAGGCTCAAGTGGACCACACCGCAGGAAGCAATGGGAATTGAATTCCTACCGTTGAAAACTTGCTAGGGCCCACCATGATGTTTATTTGCCATCCAACCTGTTCATAAGGTCACGTAGACCTGTATGAAGAGTAAAAATAAATATCAGCTTCATCCAAAGCTTCTGTGCCCTCCCAAGAAGTTTTCAGCAGTAGACTTTCAATCCCCACTGCTTACTGTGGTGTGGTCGATTCAAGCCTTCAATCTGATTCCCGTTTTTTGTTCATTCTATAAAATTATCTGTAAAAATGGATGGACAGTGTGGATAAAACATGTACATTACAGTGGGCCCAACGTAGCCCCCAACAGGACCGTCCGTCTCTAGCTAGGTCGCGGTGAGTGTAGTACCCCATCTCCGCCTTTCGTTTGCTTTCATTTCTGCTCAGTGGACTAACGTAGCAGTTAAAAGAATCGTCCGATAGTTTAGGATGTGGTGATTGCCAGCCTCTGAACATGTTCGAAATGTGTCACATGTGTGTGGGATCCAAACCATCTAAATGAAGCTACATCACATGACCATTCCTCCAGCCAAAAACCAGGCTCGAAAGATTTTCATATGGCCCACAACAAGGACTGAATTAGAACTTTCACTTCAAATTCGGATAGGCAATCACCTCATGTATTGGATAAAACTGAAGCAGAATAATTTTCTCGTGGCACCCAAACAAGCCCAATCATGGCTACCAACAAATAAATAAGTAAATAATGAGTGTGGTTGCATTAACTTACTGAGCTTATCCCCGACCCTGAAATCTTTGCCAGCAGCCCAGGCTTCATAATCGTATACGATGGTCCACCCGTAGTCATCACCGACCACATATTCTTTGGCCAAAGCTACTGATGGAAGGACAACAACGATGACCACAACAACAGCATACGTTTGCTTAGAAACCATTACAGCTAATTTCAATATAATTATGATGCTTAAACCACTCTTAGCTCCAATGGTCTTATAATGGCCCAATTCAGATCGTTATTGCATGGGTCCGAAGGGTTGTAATTTATAGAGAGGTTTCTATGGAATATGACATACAAAACTCAAATAATAAAGATGAGCTGTTGGTTTTTGTGGCCGGCTAAGGGCGGCATGGCCCGTATGTATGTCATATTCCATAAGAAGAGATTATTTAAACTAGAGAGGGCACAACCGTTAATAAGAACACATTAGAGACCACCTTTTTCATGACCATGTCAATGTATATGGATATGTCACACATGTGCCAGTAGGCACATACGTACAACATGAGAGTCGTTCATCAGGTCGGCACTACCATAAACATGCCTTGGCCCAAAAATTATTTTGGCAATTTCATCGTGCGGGCCACACATCTACAAGATTATTAATGGTTAG
Organism: Magnolia sinica; assembly: GCF_029962835.1. Classification (NCBI taxonomy): domain Eukaryota; kingdom Viridiplantae; phylum Streptophyta; class Magnoliopsida; order Magnoliales; family Magnoliaceae; genus Magnolia; species Magnolia sinica. Next base: position 20,692,616 of record NC_080582.1, on the reverse strand, counting down.
GAAAAAAATGTTGGATGGTCTATATATATAATTAAAACATATATTTTGTGACCCTGCTGATGAGTGGATCTTTTGTTATGAGACATCGTATATATGTTCTTGGTGTTCTCCATCTTGTGAGTGTATTGGATCCTGTATGCGTGCTCCTCTTTAATCTCTTCTCGTGTGTGTTAAATTGCTCGTTATCTAATACAGATATAACCTTATGCTACAGATTGCACCACATGGATTTACCTTGTTTCCATTGCGCATTAAGAAGAGATCCTGCGTATCATTTGAGAGGCAAATTAATGCTTTATAATAAAAATATTTTCCCATGCATGTTGTTGTGTTATCTCATGTCACACAAAATATGTATGCTGTTGTGCATGTGTGCCAAAATTGACATGAGTTCGGTTCAAACTATGGACACCATTAATCCCTAGCGTTGAGATAGAATGGTGTAGACCAATTGATAAGACGTCTATTTAGCCAATTGCCCGCTCGTTGATCAGTTGACTTGTAGAGGTTAGGGCTCTTCCTCTTATGAGCTATTTTTTCCTTGACAATCAAAGGCTTTTGAAAGGTGGAGCAATCGTTGTGGTTGAACAAAATAAGATTTTAGGATGATATCAGGGAAGATGCGATTGAACTCTTGCCAAGAAACGGATCACCAATCCAACTGAAAGCAGCATGGTGCTTCCTAACATAGCGTGTTGATGAGCAGAGCTGTGGCGATTCCAGAGACTACAACTACGATCAGCCCCAGCATATGAGCATATGTGGTGAGATTATAAGACTAAACTCCTTCAAATCTGGCACATAGGTATATGTGGAAGAGAATTACTGCTACTAGCTACTGCTACAAGGACTGATTATGCTACTCCTAAAAACTAAAGATCCATGGATGATGAGTGGTGGATGGATTAATCCTATGCTAAGAGAAACAACATTGCATTAGACTGATTCCGAATTCGATCTGAAACATATCCATTCGGGAGACCAAGAGGTTATATGTGTGTTCGGTTATTAGATCTTCTTCTCGAATCAATCTTCAATCTTTTATTTATATAGCTTTCTCAAGCAAAGGGAGAATAATCAATCATCCAATGTGACATCTTCTCGTGTAACCAGCTAGGAAAAATCAGTCATTACACATTTTTTTATTTTTTTATTTTTCAATTTTATTATTCTTATTATTTTAATCGTGGTGTACCCTTGTCAAACGCATTTCATCGTTGATGTAGCAATAACGGTCATCCATCTTCATCCGGAGATAACTGTAACACTGACGTTTTTTGATGAAGTTGTCTGCTCCGTACGTGCCTTAAATATATCCCTGTGTGCCATGTGTCATGATCTGCACTGTAGATCTGATTTGCAATATTTTGGTACAAACATTATCCCCTTGCGTTTCTTGTTACTCCGTAAAGAATGGCGATTAATGAAAATAGCTTCTTAGTTGCAACATCCTCCGGTTCACCTTCTGCATCACTCATCATTTCCCGTTATCCCTGGCCATCAAGAAGCACTTAACCTCTTAACTCCAATTAACATAATTATCGCCATTAAGGTGTGAACAACACAATCGACAAACCATAAATTCTTTAAAAAACACAGAATCAGGCACACAGCCAACCCGCACTTCAAAGGAAACTTTCATTTTCACTTTCTTGAAACAAGTGTGACATGATAAGCTTTATTGAATAATAAACGATGATCAACCACGTGTCATTCCCTTCATTCGACTGATCTTTAGACGATGTTTCTAATATATTATTTTTTAACCGTACACCACCATGCGTTAAACAAAGAAGATATCTTTGTATCTCTATAGCGGCTTTTGTCTCGAATTTCATGTAAAGCGTCATGCAATAAGTAATGCAACGCATGCGGCTTCTCTATGTACATTGAATCGCCTCTATGTACATTGAATCGCCCCTGTTTTATCTTTTCTATTTCTCAGTTTTAATCTTCGAAACCCTAGTTCATTTCTTATGGCAAACTGTTATGGCTCCAAAAAAAATTAAGATCTTCTAACACTTTGACGTCCATATTGTCTTTTATCTCTGGTGGAACCACTTTATGAATCGACTTGCTCAGAGGTAATTTTTTAATCTGAGTATGAATCTTCTGATTCTTTCTTTTATTTAAGGCACTCATTTCCCCCTTCTTGTAATCCAAACCTAATAGACATTCTTCATCATTTTCCATCTGACGGCACTACAAGAAATTATCCTTTTACAGACGAACATAGTTCCAATGAAATAAATTTCATTGGTAAACAGGACTTTTCCTGACGAAATATTATTTCGTCGGCAAAAGATTCCCGCCACGACCGAATATGTTCCACCCACCATTTACAATGACGGCCTGGAAACTTTTACCGATAAAATTATTTATCATAGGTGAAAACTATTTTTCCAACGATTCTTTCATCGGTAAAAGTAATTTTTCCCAACGAACCAAATAGTTCGTCGAGAAAGGAGTGTTTACCGACGAAAATAATCGTCAATAAAGGTGTTTTTTACCGACGGACATAAACCGTCGGCAAAAATCATCATTTTGAATTTTTTCGATAAAATAAAATAAAATTTTATAAAATTTTATAAACAACGAAAATAATAGTTGATAAAGGTATTTTTTACTGACAGACATAAACCGTTGGCAAAAATCCGCATTTTGAATTTTTTGATAAAATTTCATTACTGACGAAAACAATCGTTGGTAAAGGCATTTTTTACTGACGGACATAAACCATCGGCAAAAATCGGCATTTTGAATTTTTTTATAAAAATAAAATAAATTCTGATAAAATTTTATTACCAATGAAAGTAATTGTCGGTATTCCCGACGGTCATAAACCGTCGGAAAAAATCAACATTTTGAATATTTTGATAAAAATAAAATAAAATTTTATTACCAACGAACATAATCATCAGTAAAGGTGTTTTTTACCAACGGACATAAACCGTTGGCAAAAATCAACATTTTAAAATTTTTTTATAAAAATAAATTAAAATTTGATAAAGTTTTATTACCGACGAAAGAATGGTGTTTTTTAACCGACGGACATAAACCGTCAGCAAAAATTGGTATTTTGAATTTTTTGATAAAAATAAAATAAAATTTGATCAGACTTTTAAGATTTTAACAATAAAAATTTAGAATTAGAATTTTATTTTTTAAAAAAAATTTGATAATAAATATGATATTTTGTTAAAAGTTTTAAAAGGAAAATTAAGAGTAAACAAATATACATTTTGAAACAGAAAAAGTGATTTTTAAATGAAAATTGAGATTTATCTCTGAAAAAAATAACATTTTTTGCTAAATTATTAGGCACATCAGCTAATTGAACCTTTAACCGTTTTTTGACAATTCTAATCAATCCAAATTGAAGACTAGATAGCTTCAGATGTTTAAATTAATTTTCACTTAAATTGTTGATCAATCTTGTATGCCTAATATCTTTCTCATATGTAGCCTGATCGGGGCGAGTAACTAGTCAAATTGAGGGTATTGATCAATAAAATAGGATGAATAAACCAGACATGAAAAATGGGCCAAATATTTTGGTCAAAATTGTGGCCCAACTCATTGACCTTGTGAGAACCTAAGAATTGATGTTAGTAAGTTTTGTGGGCCCCATCATGATGTGTGTCGAACACCATGCATTTGATGTGTCCCCTTTAGGTTGTGAGATATCTCAAAACTCATCTGTATACAAAACTCAGGTGGGCCATACCATCTAAAACTATGTGAAGACATCCTAAAAAGTATATAAGCACTTAGTGGGGCCCACATGAGTTTTGGATGCGGTTGAAACTTGGTCTAACCCATCATCCAAGTAGGACAAACATAATGAGTGGGTTAGATATGTGAATCACATCTAGGCAGGTACAATATATGATTATGAATGTTTTAAGGAAACCCATCTCCACTACATTTAGGTGAGTTACGCATTACCTTTAGCATACTGAGTAAATTTTGTGGGGTCCACCATTATTTATTTATTTTATCCACTCCATTCATCCATGTTAACAGATAATTTGAGGTCTAAAGAACAAAAAAGAAGCATATCCAAAGCTCAAGTGGACCACACCACAGGAAATAGTGTGATTGAACCTCTATAATTGAAAATTTCTTAAAGGCCATAGAAGTTTTGGATCAAGCTGATGTTTGTGTTTTCTCTTCATTCATATCTTTTTGATATTATGAATAGATTGGATGGAAAATAAACATTACTGTAGGCCCAAGGAAGGTATTAATGGTGGAAATCATTATTCCACATTATTTCATGTGGCATGGTTCACTTGAGTTTTGGATTTATCGAAAATTTGAGATCAACCCACACCATTCATCCATTTTTCGAGAACATTTTAGAGAATTATCCAAAAAATGAATCATATCCAAAGATTAAATGGACCACACGACAAATAAGGGGAAGGAATTGGCTACTCCCCCCAGACACCATCCAATGGTTGGTGGTTGGTGCTCTATGGGCTCCACCATGATGTATGTGTTTAATCCATGACGTCCATTTATTTTTAAAGATTATCTTATGGCATGATACCAAAAATGAGGTACATCCCAATCTGAAATGGACCACATTACAGGAAACAGTGTTGAATGAGCGTCAACCATTAAAAACATTTTGGGGGCCATAAAAGTTTTGGATCGAGATGTTTTTGTTTTTCCCCTTCATCTAGGCCTATATGACCTAATAAACATATTGGATGTCAAATAAACAGTACAGTGGGCCTTATGAGGATTTTAATGATGGATATCCAATCACTGTTGTTTTCATGTGGTGTGGTCAACCTGAGATTTTTATACTTATCATTTTTGGGCCCCACCATGATGTATGTTTTGTATCCACACCTTCCATCCATTTGGAGAGATCATTTTAGGGCGATATCCAAAGAATAAGTTAAATCCAAAGCTCCAATGGACCCCAACACAGAAAATAGTGGGACAGTGACGCCCACCATTAAAAACTTTTAAAGGCCACAAAAGTTTTAGATCAAGCTGATATTTGTGTTTTCCCTTTTTCCATGTATTTTTGAACTTTTGAAAAGGTTGGATTTCAAATAAACATTACGATGGGCCTTAAGATAGTTTCAACGGTGGGAATCTCTCCCCGCTATTTTCTATGGTGGGGTCCACTACAGATTTTTATCTACCTCATTCTTTAGCTCATGACTTAAAATGATATCTCAAAATGGATGGACTGTGTAGATAAGGGGCCCTATAGGGCTTATAAGACCCGTATCCTAGTCTGTACTATTCTATCAACTCCCGCGATCCTTCCCATCTAATTTCAACAACCCACGACCTGTAATCGGCGTTTGCATGCGACCCTAAGTCATATCCCATAGATCTGAGTCGGCTTAATTCGATACTTGTATCATTGTGACCGCACCATCGCCGCGGTTTCAACACTGCGTCTTGCATATCGATCTGATACCCTGGTCAGAAGATGTGGGCCACGTTCAGTTCGAGGAAAAATGACGTGCGTTTGCAATCCCAAAAGAATCTCTACAATATGTCCCATCAATCAATCAATCAATCACCTCGTGTAAAGTACAAGAGCAACCCATGCTTTCTTTCTCCACAAGTCAAGCAATCTACCCCAAAAGTTAACAAGTCTCTCAGCTCACCCATCATTCACTCACATCCATCACCCATCACTCTCTCTCCTTACAACCCTCTCTTTCTCTTTCTCTCTCTCTCTCTCTCTCTCTCTCTTCACATTTTCCAACCAACTAAGCAAAGAAAAAAAATGGACGTCCAAGGGAGAGGAGAAAGCCATGTGTGGCCCACCTTCCTACCACTCAATCCCACCCTCCATGCCTCATCTCAACCGTTGGATCATATTCTTTGGAGCTATGGAACGCGTTGGTGGAATAAGGAAGAGGAGATCAAAGGTGGGTGTTTTTATAGGCCTAGATTTCACTATTTTTATGATGGGCCAAGTGAGGCCTACCGATTGATGGTAGGGATCTCACTTTGCACCCTTGATGTGGCCGATGGCCCACCTTGATTATCATGATCATTTCATGATGGGGCCATTCTCTATAGACCCCATCATGATGCTTACTTTCTAATTTGAAAGAGGTCATCTAGTCCTTTCAATTTTAGTGGACAAGGAATCTCCACCGTTGATTTTGATCGGTGGGCCCATATGAAATATGACCCACTTAATGTATGTTGTAAATCATGCAAGGGAGGGCCCATAGTGGCGGGGTCCCTTCATCACTCGATCTCTCTCTCTCTCTCTCTCTCTCCTTCCTTATTTTGTGGCCCACTTAATGAGTTATGAGATGTCCAAACCGTTCATCAAATGGACCCCACCTTAATGTGTATCTTATGCACACCATCCAACCATTTGGTGGCCCACCCTGGTAGCACGTCTATGGGTGGGCCCACCTTAAAAATGTGTTACCCAAACCGTTCAGCATCCAGGGACGCTGGATGTGGCTGCTTTGGTGAAATGTGAACTGACGTGTGGTGTACAGGCATGAGAAATATATATATATATAATCATATTGATTCAAAGCTTTGGGGTGGGCCACTCATGCAGGCCCCACCTTGACGTATGGGTTTAATCCATGCCGTCCATTCCATTCTCCAGATCATTTTAGGCGTTGAGTCGAAAAATGAAGTCAATCTGGTTTTCTAGCGGGCCATAGTATAGGAAACAATATTTTCTACCTTTGAAATCTATCTTGATGTTTCTATACCCCAAAATATACCGAATATTGGCCTTGATGGGTCCGTCTTAAGCCCTAGAATCCAACGGCTGAGTCGAATTCCTCTAATGCGGGCCCCACCTGTGAAAAACCACAGGAAAATAATTTTTCAAAAAAAAAATATATACATATATAGGCAGCAGGCGCTGCTGATGTGCAGCAGCGTCCTACTACACTGGGACATTGGAGGTGGGACAGGGGTCCCATGCATGGGCCCTACCATGATGTGTCTTAAACATCCACACCATGCACCTGATGGCCCCTTTGGGCAGTGGACCCCCCCTCCAAAAATTCAGCCATATACGTGGCTCAGGTGGCCCACATCATAGGAAATAATGGTGATTGAACGGCTACCATTGAACCCCTATTTGGGTATCACAAAAGTTTTGTATCACTATGAAATTTGTTTTTTTCTTCATCCGTCCGTGTGATCTTATCAACAGTTGGATGACAGATAAACGTTATGGTGGGCCCCACGTGGGACCCAATAATGTTGTGTTTCACCCACACCGTCCCCATACATATGAGAGTGCACGACTGGTGTACCTCTGCTGGAGTGGTGTCACCAAGATCCATGGGTCCCACCAGTATCATCCATGCTGTCCACCTATATGGGACCCACTCCATGATGCATGTGTTGCATCCAAGCCGTCTAACCATTTTGAAGCTCATTCATGGTAAGAGCTAAAGAATGAGGCAGATCTGGGATCAAGTGGACCACATAGCAAAAAGTAGTGGGGATTGAGTGTCTGCCATTGAAACCTTTTGTTTCACAGAAGTTTTGGATCATTAGGAAGTTTGTTTCCTCTTAATCCAGGTCTGTGTGACCTTATGGCCAGATTGGATAGAAAATAAATGATGCGGTGGGACTTGAGGATTTTAATGGTGGAAATCATTATCACCACTGTTATTTGGAGTGAGGTTCCATTGATCTTTTGATATGATTCATATACATATATATTATATAAACATCTTGATGTATTTGTGGCCATCTGTTGAGGCCCACCTTGATATATATATAAGGCCCATTTGATGTATTCGAGGCCCATGGGCAGGCCCATTGTGATGTATTCGAGGCCCATTGTGATGTATTCGAGGCCGATGAGCGAGGCCCATTGTGATGTATCTGAGGCCCGTTGTGATGTAATCGAGGCCCAATGTGATGTATTCGAGGCCCATGGGCGAGGCCCATTGTAATGTATTCAAGGCCCATGGGTGTGGCCCATTGTGATTCATTTGAGGCCCTTATATAAAGCCCAACGCGATAAATGAGAGGCCCATAACGGGGCCCATCGTGATGTATATGTAGCCGATACGTTGTATATGAATCTCTTATGTGAGCCACTCCTTGGGAACAATGTTGGTTAGATGTCCACATTGATGGGCAATGATGGTTAGATGTCCACATTGAGACCTTCCCTTAGGCCTTGTTAGGCCTATTCTTAACATTCCCTTAGTGGGTTAACCCAAATAAGTGGGCCCCATTCACCGTAGACAGATGACTTCATGCTATTGGATTTGATATAACCATGGCCGAGTGCCAATCCTTATACTATGAATGATCAGTTGTTCATCTATGGACCCCACCTTATTTATATGCTGATTGTCGGTGCCGATTATTGGTGTTGTTTATCAGTGCTGATTATCGAGGTCGATTCTAATTGTCAAGGCCGATTGTATAGGCCGATTTTGATTGTCGAGGCCAAGTATCGAGGCCGATTCTGATTTATTGAGGCCGATTGTATAGGCCGATTCCGATTATCAAGACCGAGTATCGAGGCCGATTATGATTTTTGATGCTGATTGTATAGGCCAATCCCGATTATTGAGGCCGAGTATCAAGGCCAATTCCGATGATCGAGGCCAATTCCAAGTGTCGATTCTGATTGTTGAGGCCGATTTCGATTGTCGAGGCTGATTTCAATTGCCGAGGCCGATTGTCAAGACCTATATGATGTATATGCGACTCGTAATTGAGGCCCATTGTGATGTATATTCAGCCTATGTGATGTATATGCGGCCCATATTTGAGGCCTATTGTGATGTGTTTAAGGCCTAATGTAATGTATATGAGGTCTATGTGATGAGGCTCATTGTGATGCATTTTTAAGGGTCAGGCGATAGAGCCCATTGTGATGTATGTTAGGCCCATGTGAAAGGCCCATCATGATATGTATTAAGCTCTTGAGTAAGGCTCATGGTGTTATATATCAAGCCCTTTGTGAGGCCATGAGTCCACTATATGTTAGGCTCTATATGGGCCACTCGTTGGGGGCAATATTGGTTAAATGTCTACATTGTCGAGGTCGATTGTCGATGACGATTATTGAGGCTAGTTATTGGTACCAATTATGAGTATGTGATAGCATAGCACCATAATACATGCTCATACGCATCATCTGCATGTTTATTATGAGATGCGATTGACCATTGCATATGTCATAGGGCAGGTTGTTCATGGGACTCCCTGATAGGTGGAGTTGCCCCACATGAGTACACGGTATGCTCAGGATTGATGCATGATTGGACTGTGTGACTCATGCATCTTACATTTGTGTGACATGATCATTGTACGCCCTAGTGACATCAAGGATGTGGCCTACATAGACACATCATGGATGGCCAGATGGGACACCGAAAATGTTTGGTTTTAGCACTGTGGGCACGTAGGATGTCCTTGGGTGAAAGTCTTAGAACCTCCTTGGTACCAGGAGATGCCCCAACATCTAGATCGAGTGGAATATGAGCGTCGGTGCCTATACCATGAGGCCGTGTCTCCCACTGTGTCATGGTCGGTTGGAAGGGGGTGTGGCCTTATCCGCCCTAATGAGGGGGCTATAAGCTAGGCTAAGTTTGACTAGCTAGCAAATGAGTCCGCTATCGACGAGCCGGGTAGGTATTGGCAAACTACTGGTCAGGCGGGTAATGTGGTCTCTTCCACTCGCTGGGCTGTGTGGCTAGGAAGGCGGCAGTTAGTGTGGAGTGTAATACACCCCGGTGATGATCCCAGAGAGGACTGTACTGATATGTGGACCTGATATGAGGACTAGCATGATGACACCCCATCACTGTTGCACATGTGGGCAGGCACACGTCGGCGGACGCTGATGTGGGTGGGGCTGAGGCCTGGGCGAGCTACCAATGATTGGCAGGCTACTGTGCTGGTAAGCTACTGAGCAGGAGTTGCATACTTATTCATTCATCCATTCACTATCCTCTCAGGCTGGTGGTGTGCAACTATTTGTTACGTGTACCTTCGCATGGCCAGGATTTCGGTTGAGGCGCGCGACTAACCTGAGATCAGGAGTTTACCACATTGTGTTTGACTATCCAAATTAAGGTATGAGACTAGTTTGGATAGAATTCCCTTGTGATGGACCCCATAGCCTGCGATACTACGTACTATCATCTTGACTTCACTCCAGCTTGGTCATTTCATTCGCATCGCATATTGCATTTCATCCACAGCATATGACATTTTGGATTGCTACGTTTCTGCACTTATATGGCCTAGACAGACTTAACAGGATTTACATATTGCATTATACCCTCGGCATCTGATATCTGGCTCTTTATGACTCCCCATTTGCATAGCTAATCTGAATTACATACTTTGATATTATATGACTCATGGACTTGCTATTATTTTCGTTTACTCTGTTATCGTATGATTCATAATCTTACGCCTATTTCGATATTGTATAATTACGGCATTGCATTGAATACTTGGCACTTATCTTGTGCACACACTTTTACGACCCTCTAAGCTTTCTATAAACTTATGCATGATAGATGCATGCAGGTGGCGTTAGATTGCAGCAGCGTTAATCTTAGAGCGTGCAGCGGTTTTCATGAGCTTTGATTTTTGATATATATGTATTTCCCCATCAGCACTGTATTAAATGTTTATATTAGTGGATATGTGATGATGTTGTTTTGTGACTTAGTTATGCTTGTGGTTATGCTCCATTATATATTTTAAAAAATCATACTAAAAATCCTCCTCGTAGGATCCCAGGATCAGAATCTAGTATGTGAGTGCTGGGATCCGAGAATGGGACACTAAGGAGGCTGTTGGCACTGGATTCGGCGATCGAAAATTTTGTGAGCCCATTTTCCGAGTTTGGGGCGTGGCAGGGCCTTAAAAATATATATATATATATATATATATATATATATATATATATATATGTTCTATCTAAGTCGTCTATATATTTTGAAATATTATTATAGGGCATAAAACCAAAAATCATCTAGATCAAAGGCTAAAGTGGACCACACAGTAAGAAACATGGTGATTAAATCACATGTGTTTCTTATGGTGTGGTTTACTTGGGCCTTTAATCTACTTTATGTTTGGGATTATGAACTAAAATAATTTATTAAAATTAATGGATGGAATGGATAAAGCAAATACATCATGGTGGGCGCCACGGAGCCCTTGAGAGGACCGTCCATGGTCCCTACGCCCAAAATTGGGCACGCGCTCAAAACAGAGCCGTGCCCAAATCTCCCCCCATTTCTCTCACTCTCTCTCACCCTTTCTACCGAATCCCTGCTCTCCCAAACCCTTCTATCAATACTTGATGCTCTCAAACCCTCATCTCCCAAAACCCTTCTCTCCTCCCTACAAAAACTGACCGACTTTCTCTCTCTCTCTCTCTCTCTCTCTCTCTCTCTGTTTATTGAGGTTCGGTGGTGTTTTTGTAGGGTGTATAACAATACAGATGGGAAAATAACAAGAGAGGAAGTGCAAGAGATGAGGATTTTTCTTCTCTTCTTCCATATGTAGCCATGGCGAGTGCTTCTACGAACAAGCTATTAAAGTTGAAAGAACAAGCAGAAGAATACCCCTTTTTAATCATGAAAGAACTCAACCCTAAAAATTTTGGCTACATCACGGTACACCGTACTTCCAATCATAGCCCAAATCAACAAGGTACACTTGATTCGGGATTTTTTTATATGGACAATTGATTAGGTGCTTTTGACTTGATGCATCTAATTTGGGTCTTTTGAATTGAGGGTTTTGATTAAGTCTTTTGATTATGTTCCTTACCAATCTCCAGTTTGTTAGTAAATTATCAGTTATTATTAAATTTTTTTCTTTTCATTTTATACAAGTTAGGCCTCTTTGTTTTCATTTTTTTAGGTGCATGGATCATATATAATTTCAGAATTTAGGTCACCGAACAATGGCCTAACTTGTAAAAACTGAAAAATCCATTGTATATAATCTCCTGTATGTCATGCATGCTAACTATTTGATGAAATGTCTCAACAAGGAATGTTTTGTGTGGATTGCATTTGAGTCCCATATTTTTTTTCTTTGCCCATGAGTCGGCCCACATGGTTGTATGGTTGGATGACCTACGTTGAAACTTGATGCTGCAGGACATGCCTCAACAATTGAAAGTGAGGCTTCTAGAGGAAGTGGGAGAGCATGATAGAGAACGGATATTGTCTGTAAGCACGATATTTTCATGCCTTGGATTGTGTCATGAGTTTCTTAGGTTTGAAACTGTTAAGATGTGGTTTTTTATTTGATTTTTCGTAATCAGTATTTGGTGTGACCTTTGAGCCATGCAAATGGTGGGCTCCACAATCAATTAGATTCACTCATCAGATGGGCTACACAATTGATATAAATGAACAGCCTAGGGCCTGGATCAATATACAAGGGTGGCCCACCTGATGAGTGGATCAACCTGATTCTCGAGAAAGGTGATGTTCATGGAGTCGCCCAACTTTTACATGGGTGGCCATTTCCACTAAATGTTTGCAACTCAAATCCACTTGTGCTCCTTACATCCAAAGCTCAAGTGGACCACCCCATAGGAAATACTGTGATTGAACCTCTACCATTGAAAATTTCTTGGAGGCCATAGAAGTACTTTTAGATCAAGTTGATGTTTGTGTTTTCTCTTCATTCATATCTTTTTGATACTATGAACAGGTTGGATGGCAAATAAACATTATTGTGGGCCCAATGAAGGTATCAACGGTATAAATCATTATTCCACATTGTTTCATGTGGCATGGTCCACTTGAGTTTTGGATTTACTGAAAATTTGGGATCAACCCACACCGTTCATCCATTTTTCGAGATCATTTTAGAGAATTATCCGAAAACTTGAATCATATCCAAAGATTAAATGGACCACACCACAAATAAGTTTGTAATGGTAAGCGTTCAATCCCCACTGTTGGGTCCATTTGAAGTTTGGATATGCCTCATACTTTGGCTCATGATCTAAAATTATCTGGTAAAATGGATGGACAGAGTGGATAAAACCATGCATTCATAGTGGGCCCCACAATTTACTGAGTGCGCTAAGCGTGTTCTATCTAATCCATCCATCTATTTTTAAATATAATTTTAGGTTATTATCCCAAAAAATGAGGTATGTTGAAGGCTCAAGTGGACCACATGGTAGGAAATAGTAGAGATTAAATCACACGTGATTCCTATGGTGTAGTCTAGTTGGACTTTAAATATATCTCATTTTTCATATCATTCCTTGAATTTATTTATAAAAATAAATGGATGAAATGGATAAACTATATACATCACGGTGGGCCCCACTTAGGTACCCAATTCATGCCCAAAAAATTGGGTCACGTGTTTCTAGGTTAGTCTACGACATATGAACTCATGTATGCATCATGTTATCCATAAATCAAGCTTATCGCCTTCGAATATGTGATTATATTGGGAAGTTTAGAGATTGATTTAAGATATTTTAATTACATTAAGCAAATGTTAGTGCCATTTCAGCATCTAGGATCATTAGATTGGTGTGGTTCTTTGTGTGTGGCCAAACAGATGAACAGTCCAGATCCCATAAATGTGAGTGCTTGTTAACTAACTTAGACATTGGTGTTTATAGCACCAGGTCACACACATCAATGTTGGTATCCATGGGACACCTGAGCCATGTATCAGGTGGAACCAACAGTGTATTTCATTTCAGGCTGGTTAACTATCATGTAGACCATACATTTTCTGAAAAAAGAAAAAAATTGATGGTCTAGAACAGTTTCAAGTTGCAAATTGTTTTGGTACATCTGTTGTTTTCATATCATACCTGCAGTGAAGAGAAATCATCTTCACTGTAGGTATGATATGATAAATGTCTCAAATGTCATACCCACATGCAAAGTCAACTCTAGTGTTGCTAACAAACCTCAGTTACATTGAAATCACTTGAGAGAGAGAGAGAGGCATAATATAACATATTAACTAATCAAACCATAAATCAGCAATTAATAAAACTCTCATTGATTTACAACATAAGTGAAAATCCCAAAGACGTGTGGATAATGATTGAGCTAAAAGATCTATTAGCTATGATGACCTAAATTCAAATTGACCCAAGTTAACTATCCATCTAGAGCTTCCCTCAAAGTGAATTGATCCATGAAAATTTTCATCATCCTAGGACCATCAAATGTGTAACATCTAATCTTGGCATTCCTTCTAAGAAATGGCATGATGGTCCATTCACCAAGGACCATCCTAGCAAAATTGTATCTAATGCAAGCTTTTAAGTCATATTATATTAAAGAGGCCACCTCATGTCACGCCCCAAACTCTGAAATCGGGCTCACAAAATTTTCGATCGCCGAATCCGGCGCCGACAGCCTCTGTAGAACCCCATTCTCAGCTCACAGCGCCCATTTGCCAGGTTCCGATCCTGGGATGCTACAAGGAGGATTTTCAACATCAGTTTGATTCGTAATAAGCATAACCAAAGGCATAACCCACAAACAACAACCAAAAACTCCATCACATTTCCACTATGATAAAAAACTTTACAAGTACAATGAGCATAAAGGGAAATACAATGAAGATGAACAAGAACTCCAAAATGTTCAGCCACGCGCCCAAGCCTCAGCGCTGCTACGATCCAACGTCACCTGCATGCAACGGTCGTGCATAAGCTTAAAAAAAGCTTAGAGGGTGGTGAAAGTGTATGCTCAAGGTGGTAATGCAATTATGCAGTATCAGAGTAATGCGAAACATGCTGATGAATGCCAAGAATACCATTAGCCGTACCAAGGCCATGCGGTGCAAAGAATGATGTCGGCCATACCAAGGCCATGCAATGCAAAATGCAACTCAAGCATACAAATCCTCATCTAAGTCCACATATCGATACAGCTCAAAATCTGGAATATCACCGGGGTCTAGTACACTCCAAGCCAGATTGCTGCCCCATCGCACGCAATAAGGTGAGTGGAAAAGACCTCACTATCTGCCTACCAATATCGGGCTCAGCTCGTCAATAGAGGACCCATTCCTCGAGCTGGTCAGACTCAGCCTAGCATTGCCCCCTACTCTCAGGCGGGTAAGGCCGCACCCCCTTCCAACTGACCATGATACAGTGGAAAGCGCAACCGTCTGGTAATTAGCGCTCAGCGCTCATGCACCCACTCAGTCTAGACGTTGGAGCAACCTCTTAGTACCATATGGGTTTAGGGACTTTCACCCAGGGATATCTATAGCACCCCATGTAGAACAGTATTTTCGGTATCCAATCCTGCCAACCACGATACGTCTGTGAAGGCTACGGCCCTGATGTCGCTTAGGGCGTACAGTAACCATATCACATAATGCGAATGCATGAATCACACTATCCAGTCATACAGTAATCCTGCGCATATCATGCACTCATGTAGGGCAACACCCCCTATACGGGAGCCCCTAAATAATCTGCCCAAAGGCATATGCTATGATCAGTCATTTCTCATATCAAGCATACGTATGATGCATATGATCATGAATCATGGAACTAAATATGTTATATGGGATGGATGATGTTCATAATGAAGATGGGCCTAGACGGCCTACACATTACACGTATGGGCCCTAGGGGAAGTCATAATGCGGACATTTAACCAATACTATACTTGCAATGGGGACGTCAAACCGCCATTGCTCCCAAGGTATAGCCCGTCGTAAACATCATTACATAAATCATGTTGGTATTGCACATTGCAATGGACCTTAGGTATATCCCATTGGGCCTTCAATGCATCAAATGGGCCGCATCATATGGGCCTCATATTCATCAAGTGAGCCACATCAATGGGCCGCACCAATGGGCCTTATGTGCATTGCAATGGGCCATAACCCGTGGGCCTTATAATGCGTCAAATGGGCATAATCTTATGGGCCTTAAGTGTATCAAATGTGCCACACCAATTGGGCCCCATATGTACATCAAATGGGCCTCAACCCATAGGCCCCAATACATCTTAATGGGCCTTAAACCATGGGCCCCTAACACCTCAAATGGGCCTCGACCCATGGGCCTTACATATATATCAAAGTGGGCCTCAACCATGGGCCACAAGTAAATTGAGATGGGCCTCCCACCACTAGTATATTATATATAATATAATATAATATATAATTTATATATACATTATACAATATTATATATAATATAATATTTTATATATATATAAAAATATATATACACACACGCGTACACACCCACACACGCACGCACAGGCACACACAAATATCACAGTGGGCTCCACCGCATAGATATCACAGTGGGCTCCACCGTACAATATCACGGTGGGCTTCACCGTACAAATATCACAGTGGGCTCCATGTGGGGCCCACCATAATGTTTATACTCCATCCAACCCGTTGATAAGGTCAAGTAGACCTAGATGAAGGGTGAAAACAAATTTCACCCTGATCCAAAACTTCTGTGGACCCAAAAAAGGATTTCAAGGGTAGAGTTTAATTCACACTGTTTCCTATGATGTGGGCCACCTGAGTCTTTGATCAGGCTGATTTTTGGAGTGGGCCCACGTCAGGGAGTGGCCCACCCTATGAACGGGTTAGATGACAGATAAACATCAAGGTGGGCCCCACGGCTACAGCCGTGGGTGGCTGTACGTCCGCCCAGCCCACCCGGGCATTGGTGCGCAGACAGTGCCTGCTGCTCTCTGACACAGCAGCAGCAGCTGCTGTGATGTTAATATTTTTTTTTTATTTTTTTATTTTTCTGAGGATTTTACAGGTGGGGTCCACCTCTAGAGAATCCAATCCGTCCAATAGCCCTCCATGGCTCTAGACAAGCAAAACAAGCCCAATATTGGGCATATTTCGGCGTATAAACAATCAGGGAAGATTTCAATGGTGAAAACCACCATTTGGTATGGTATGACCCGCCAAGACCTTGGGTTGACACCATTTTTTGGTTCAACGCCTAAAAGGAGGTTGGGAACGGAATGGACGGCGTGGATTGAAGACATACATCAAGGTGGGGCCAAAATAAGTGGGCCTCCCCCATTGGCTTGAAACCAAGTTAACATTTGTGTTTTCCAACAAAATGTCCAGCGTCCTGGACGCTGGACTGTCTGGCTGTGCAAGGTGGGCCTGCTCAAGTGGGCCACCACTGATGGATGGTGTGGGTACTACACATATGAAGTGGGTCCCACTTACTTAGACAAAATACATACTTCATAGTGGGGTCCTTTCAAGTGGGCCACACAACCTCACTATCATCACACATAAAAAAAGAAATAGAGAGGAAGAGAGAGAGATAAAGAGTGGGACACGCGTGATGGAGGGACCTCGGCACTATAGGCCTTCCCTTGCACTAAATCAGACATCAAGTGGGTCCCATTACACATAAGCCCATTAAATCAAAATCCAGCGGTGGAGATCCCTTCTCCACTAAATTAGACGGTCTAGATGACCCTAAATATGTAAGAAA
The DNA here is from genome assembly GCF_029962835.1 of Magnolia sinica. Classification (NCBI taxonomy): domain Eukaryota; kingdom Viridiplantae; phylum Streptophyta; class Magnoliopsida; order Magnoliales; family Magnoliaceae; genus Magnolia; species Magnolia sinica. The sequence continues at coordinate 20,675,140 of NC_080582.1, read as the reverse complement.
AATAAACATCATGATGGGGTCCATGGAGAATGGCCCCATCATGGAATGATCATGATGATCCAAGTGGACCATTGGCCCCATCTTAGGGTCCAAAGTGAGATCCAAACCATTGATCGGTTGGCCTCACTTGGCCCATCTTAAAAACATAAAAAACTACCCTATCAAAGCATCCACCGCTGATCTTCTTGCTCCCTTGGCTTCCTTAGCTCCTTGTGCTTCTCTTTGATAGAGGAAGATGAGAAATGGATGGCTAGGATAGGAGATCTAGGGATGGAAAGGTGGGCCACACTTGTAGCTTGGAAGAGTTGGAGAGCTCATACGTATGAAATTTTTTTTTCTTTGGGAGAGTTTTAAAATGAGAGAGAGACTTGTAAAGGGAGAGAGAGAGAGAGGGAGTGATGGGTGATGGATGTGGTGGTGATGGGTGTAAGAGGCTTTTTGACTTTTGTGGCTAATGGTATAAGAGAAGTATGAGTTTGTAAGATCTTTTTGACTTTTGGGGCTTGCTTGGGAATGGGTGAAAGGTGATGTGTACTTGACATGATGGGATTGATTGATTGATGTAACATCTCGTAGAGATTCTCTCCGGATTCACACCCGCGGCGTTTTCCTCGCACCGAACGCTGGCCCACATTTCCTAACCACGGTATCGCCTTGGCGCGCGAGTCGCGGCATCCGAACCGCGGCGACGATGCGGTCGCTAAGGTTCAAGTCCTAGGTTGAGTCGACTCTGGTTGACGGCATGAGAATCAGGGTCACGTGTAAATACCGGTTAAGGGTCGAAGGTTGCCGAAATTCGACCGGGAAGACCGCGGAAGCCTATGGAACGGTACAGTCTAGGATACGGGGCTTACACCTCCCATCAGGGTCAGTATGCAATCCTCAAATAAAGAGGCCACCTCTTCTGTTTGCTTTGGCTTACCTCACTTTTGTATGGCCTGGAGAGGCGTTTTGTTCAAAATAATGTGATATTGGTTGTTAGCTCATGCTTTGTTTATAGGAAGCTTTCCAATCTTGTAATTTGATCATTTCAAGAAACTATTATACTTTCACTTAGTGATGCTTAATATGCATTTTTTTGTCTTAAATTATTATTGTGACTTGTTAGTTTATAATTGTGACTTGTGATTGTGATTTGTAAGTTAGATAATTAGTTACCTGTTTGAGAATTTCTATGTGGCCATACATAGATATGATGTATTTTTGATGGAATAGAAATTACTCAAATTGTCTCATTTTGGACGGTTCAAGGTTAGATGGATAGTATACTTTTATATAATTTATTTAAATGTTTATGCCTGAGCTGTGGTCCATCTCCTCGTTTCTCTTTAGATATGTTTCTTCCGTTCCGTATCCAATGCCAAATATCTTTACATTACTTTAAATATTTGTCATCGGAATGTAACGTAAGATCAACTTATCTGGAGAGGCATGGGGAGATACTGCCGAATTTTCAGCGTGGACGTTTAAATGAGAAAATAAAAGTATTACAATCTATCCAACCTTGGATGGGTAAGTAATTTAGGATTTAATTGAGCAGGGGTCCTTGGAAGGTGGGAACCACTGTTATGACCATGACGAAGCTGTCCATTTCCTATGGACAGTAATATGGGTGGCCTGGCCATTTGGACAAGCTCGTGTTTATGTATTAGCTCGAAATTAATGGAGCAGATCTGGATGTGCGTCGGAGCTATCCGGATGTTGAGCGAGGGTCCCCTAGAAGGTGGGAACCGCTTTTATGACTATGATAAAGCTGACCATTTTCTATAGATAGTAATATGGGTGGCTTGGCCATTTGGACAGGCCCGTGTTTATGTATTAGCTCGAAATTGATGGAGCATATTCGGATGTGCGTCAGAGCTATCCGGATGTTGAGCGGGGGTCCGTGGAAGGTGGGAACCGCTGATATTAATTTTTTTCCTTCATCATTATCTATGTGATCTTGTGAACAGGTTGAATGATAAATAAACATCACTACAGGCCCTAGAAAGATTTCAACGATGGAAATCATTATACCCACTGTTTCTTGTGGTATGGTCCACCTAAGTTTTGAATATGATTCAATTTTGGTTTCAATCCCTTAAATGATATGGAAAAGCAAATGAATGGTGTAAAACTACATATATTTATTGTAAGACCTGTATCCTAGCCAGTATCATTTCGTAGACCTCCGCGGTTCTCACGGTCGAATTTCGGTGACCTACGATCTGTTATCAGCGATTATGCGCGATCTTAAGCCGAGTCCTGCTTATCAGGGTCAGCTCAACCCGAGACTTGTACCAGTACGACCGTGCCGTCGCCGCGGTTTCGACACCGCCTCTCGGGCGCCAAGGCGATACTTAGGCCAGGAGATGTGGGCCCGCGTTCAGTTCAAGAAAAACACCGCGTGTTGCGAATTTCGAGAGATATCTACAACATGTCCCATCAATCACATCAATCATAAGTCAAGTATAACCCATCACAAGCCATCACTCACCCATACCTCTCTCTTCACCAAGTTAACAATACCCATACCTAACCATTCCCTTCTTATCAAAAATCAAAAGAAACCATACCCTCCATCCCATCTCCCTTACAATAACCCATCCTCTCTTTCATTTTCTCACTCCATCCCAAGCACCAAAGGAGAGCCAACGTCCAAGCCTCCTATGAAAGAATCAAGTGTGGCCCACTCCTTACCACCTTCCTACCTCCCATCCCCACCATCCAAAGTTCATCTCGACCGTTGGGATCATTTCATTGGAGCTCTAGAGGCTATAGGCGGAAGAAGGAAGAAGGAAGAGGAGATCAAAGGTAGGTGATTTTTGTATAATTTTAATGATTTGATGGCCCACTTATGGTGGGACCCATCTTAATGTATGTGTTGTGATCATATGAGGGGCCCATAGTGGCAGGGTCCCTCCGCTACTCCGATGTCTCTATCTCTCTCTCCCTCTATCTCTTTCCCATGTGTTGTGGACCCCACTATAATGTATGATCCACGCTATCTAACAAAGTGGACCAAACCGGGCCCACGTTGCAGTCACCTCGCTGCCCGCTTGGGCGGACCCCATTTTGAAGGAAAACATGAATATCAGCTTGGTCCAAAACATGTGGCCCACCCGCGTGGGACCACCGTAATGCATGTATCTTGCGTCCACACCGTACAGTCCAATGGACGATGGTCGCTGGACATGGGCAGGCTGCAGATGATGATAATATTATATAATATATATACATATATATATATATATATATACACATATATCTCTAACCTCTGATGATGTTAATATAATATAATATTATTTATATATATATCTGATGATTAATATAATATAATATATTAAATATCATCTGATGGGCCCCCACGTGGGACCCACTTTATGCATGGACCATGTATCCAATCCGTCCACCAAAGAACGTCCAGAGCCTAGACGATTTAAAAGAAAAAAAAAAAGAGAATTGTATACTATTATATAATATAATATGTATCATATCACATATATATATATATATCATGGGTGAGCCACACCACGTGGTCACCGTGATCTATGTATGCATCATCACCGACCGTCCGTTTAGGGACGTGGACCCACAACCATGATGTGTGTGTTTTATACACACCTTCCAGGTGTGGGCCCACCCCACACATGTGACACGTGTGGGTTAGTGGGACGCACTTTAATGTATATGTTTTACAACCACACCGTCCATCTGGACGATGGTGTGGCGCGCACCATGATATATCTGTTTATTCAGCCGTCCCTTTATTTTGGGACGTGGGCCCACCCCACCCGTGTGACACGTGTGGGTAGGTGGGACCCAACTTGATGCATTTATTCTATATCCACTACGTCCATCTGCCCTGCCCTGGATGGTGGAATGGATCCCACTATAATGTATGTGCTTATGCACACCGTCCATTGATGGTGGGACCCACCTTATGTATATGTTGTATATCCAGTCCATCCGTCCAGCTGGACATGGGACCCACGATGATGTAAGTATTTTGTAGTCGTACCTTCCATTTAATCGGGACAGTGGGCCTCCACCGTGTTATATGTGGGACCAATCATGATGTATGGGTCTTATCCAAGTCGTCCAGCTTACTGGACGGTGGGACCCACTGCAATGTATGTGTTATACCACACCGTCAGCGTAGGACAGTGGGGCCCCACGTGATATATGTATTTTATACCCACGCTATTCATCTGATCATCCATCCGATCATGGGACCCACATGATGTACGTGTTTTATCTATGCCGTTCACGTGGGACGTGGACCCCATCATGATGTATGTGTTTTATCAGAGCTGTCAAGTCCAGTCCATTGGACATGGACTCCATCATAATGTATGCATTGTATATCCAGCTGGTGGGGCCTATATTGTGATGCATATGAGGTTCAGATATGTGGCCCCATTGTGATGTATTTGGTGGCCTAGGAATAAGGCTCATTGTGATGTATTTGGCCATTGAGATTGTATGTGGTCATTGTGACGTGTATTAGGCCCATGTGATAAGGCCCATTGTGACGTATTTAAGGCCCATGGGATATGGCCCTTGAGATATATTTGAGGCCCATGGTTGTGGCCCGTTATGATGTATTTGAGGCCCAAGGATGTGGCTCATCGTAATGTATTTGAGGTCCATGAGGTATGGCCCAATGTGATGTGCATGAGAGGCCCATCGTGATGTCTATTAGACCCTTTGTGTGAGGCCCATTATGTAGTATATGAGACCCTTGTGCGAGGTCATGGGCCCACTATATGTTAGGCTCCATGTGGGTCACTCCTTGGGAGTAATGTTGGTTAAATGTCCACATTAATGGGCAATGATGGTTAAATGTCCACATTGTGACCTTCCTTTAGGCCAATTTCGATTTCGATTGTCGTGGTTGATTGTTGAGACCGATTTCGATTTCGATTGTCGAGGTTGATTCCTATTATCGAAGCCAATTGTTGAGGTCGATTCCGATTATCGAGGCCGAGTTCGATTGTCAAGGCCGAGTTTGATAGACAAGGCCAACCCCGATTATTGAGGCCAAGTCTGATTGACGAGGTCGATTCCGATTGTTGAGGCTGAGTTCGATTGACATGGCCGATTCCGATTGTCGAGGCCGATTTCGATTGTCGAGGCCGAGTCTGATTGACGAGGCCGATTTTGATTAACGAGGCCGATTCCGGTTGTTAAGGCCGATTGTTGAGCCCGATTCCGATTATTGAGGCCAAGTTCGATTGTAAGACCCATATCTAGTCTGTACTATTCCAGATCATTCCTGTCGAATTTCGGCAACCTGCGATCTATAATCGACGTTTGCGCGCGATCCTAAGTCATATCATGTAGATTTGAGTCAGCTTAATCCGAAACCTGTACCATTGCGACTACACCATCACCGCGGTTCCAACGCCACGTCTCGTGTGCCAATCCAACGCTTAGATCATAAGATGTGGACCGTGCATTATAATGGCCATGGACAACATATTGCGGGACCCACCTACTCCATGTGGCACCAATCCTTAGGGAATCATGAGAGTGATGACATCACCCTATCTATAGGCACCCTACCCTAGCTATAACCACCCTAACTTAGCTATAGCCACCCTACCTACCCCTAGCCCTTCTTACAACCACTTATGGCTAGCCACCCTACCCCTAGCCCTTCTTACAAGCATTTATTGCTATAACCACCCATACCTCTCTTACAAGTAATCATGGCCTACCTAAGCTACTCTCTCTCTCTCTTTACAACTCTCTCTCTCTCTCTCTCTCTCTCATTTCTCAAACCCACATTCATAAGAAAGGAAAAATTCCACATCCAAGCTCTTCCATGTGAGAAAAGAGTGAGTTGTGTGGCCCACTTTCCTCTCCCAAAATCCTTCATCCTGACCCTTCAACTCTCATCACCTTCCATTAAAGTGAGACACAAGGAGACCGGCATTCCAACGGACCAAGAAGATCAAACGGTGGGTGCTTCTATAGGCTAGTTTTCATGTTTTTATGATGGGCCAAGTGAGGCCTACCGATCAATGGTATGGATCTCACTTTCGACCCTAAGATGTGGCCGATGGCCCACCTTAATTCCCATGATCATTCCATGATGGGGCCATTCTCCATGGACCCCATCATGATGTTTATTTTTCCTTGCATAAATAGGGTCATCTAGATCTTGTATCTTGGTGAAGAAGTAATCTCCACCGTTAATTTTTGATTTGGTGGGCCCACATGTACTGGGACCCACTTGATATATGATTGGCTGCTTGAAAGAGAGGGCCCATAGTGTCGGGGTCCCTCCATCACACGTGTGTCTCACTCCCTTTTCTCTCTCTCTCTCTCTCTCTCATTTTTGTTGTGTGATGTTGTGGCCGTGTGGCCCTCCCGGATCGACCCCACCTTGATGGGTACCTTATCCACACCATCCAACCATTTGGTGACCACCCCGATAATAGGTCTATGAGTGGGGCCCACCTTAAATGTGTTACATTCAAACCTTCTAGCGTCCAAGGACGCTGGACGTGGTCCAGTGAAGAGTGAGCAGGGGTGTATTGACGGCAATAGAAAAGACATATATATATATATATATATATATATTAGCTTGGTTTAAGCTTTTGAAGTGAGACGCTCATGCAGGCCCCACCTTAATGTATTGATCTGATCCAAGCCATCCATTCCATTCCTTAGATCATTTTAGGCGTTGAGCCGAAAAATGAAGCTGATCCGAATTTTGAGTGGGCCATAGCATAACAAACAGTGTGTTTACCATTCAAATCTACCCTGATGTTTCTATACCCCAAAATATATTGAATATTAGGCTTGTTTGGCTTATCTTGAGCCATGGGGGCCAGTGGCTGAGGTGGATTTACCTGATGTGGGCCGCACACATGAAAAACTGTGAAAAAATACATTTTCAATAAATAAATAAATAAATAAAAATAGGGCAGCGCCTGCTGCTATTGACGCAGCAGCAGAATGCTGCTGCGTTTTGGCGGGTGGACAGCAAGGACCCACGGTCCCAGCCGTGGGCCCCACCATGATATGGGCTTGTCATCCACACCGTTCGTTTGGTGGGCCCCTTCTTAAAGTGGGCCCCCTCCAAAAATCAGCCCTATCCAGAACTCAAGTGGCCCACATCACAGGAAATAGTGGGGTTGAACCGTCTGCCATTGAAACCCTTTTGGGTTAGTGAAGTTCTAGGTTAATATGAAATTTGTTTTTCCCTTTCATCCAGGTCCGTGTGACCTTATCAACGGTTGGATGACAAATACACATTATGGTGGCCCACGTGGGACCCACCAAGGATGTATGAGTTTTATTCACACCGTCCACCGTTTTGGACAGTGGAACCCACCATGTTTTATATGTTTCCACCACACTGTCCAGTGGTGGACGGTGGGACCCCATGATGCTTGTGCTGCATGCAAACCGTCCATCCACCTTGAAAGCTCATTTTATGGCATCAGCTAAAGAATGAGTCAGACCCATGGTTTAAGTGGATCCCCACCGCTAAAAAATAGTAGGGACAGTGACATTCACCATTTAAAACTTCTTAAGGGCCACGGTAGTTCTGATCGAGCTGATGTTTTTGCTCTCACTCCATTTATCTCCATGTTAACCTATGAATAGGTCAGAACCCAAAAATACATAACGGTGGGCCCTATAGGATTTTAACGGTGGAAATCATCGTTACTGCTGTTATTTAGATGTAGTCTAGTTGATCTTTTGAGGTGATTCATTTATATAAAAATTATATATATCTTGATGCATTTGTGGCCCATTATTGAGGCCCACATTGACATATATAAGACCCGTTGTTGAGGCCCACCTTGATGTATATAAGACCCGTTGTTGAGGCCCACCTTAATATTATAAGGCCCATTTGAGGAGGCTAATCTTAATGCATCTGTGGCCCATTGTTGAGGCCCACTTTGATATATATGAGGCCCACATTATTAGGCCCATTTGATGCATTAGAGGCCCATGGGTCGAGGCCCAATGAGATGTATATAGGACCATTATAATGTGATTCCACCGTAGTTTATGTGTTGACCTTTATAGCGGGCTATGCCTTGGGAGCAATGATGGTTTGACGCCCACATTGTAAGTACAATGTTGGTTAAATGTCCGCATTATAACTCTCCTTAGGGCCCATTGATAGGCCTATACTTGTTGATAGTTCATCACTTTATAACATGCTTAGTATAATTTCATGACTCATGCCATATGCATCATATGTATGCTTGATATGAAGAATGTTTGATCATAACATAAGCCGTTGGGCTGAGACATTTACGGGATTCCTTATGAGATGGAGTTCCCCACATAAGCGCGTAGTATATGCGGGATTGCTGCATGACTGTACAGTGTGACTCATGCATCTCGCATATGTGTGACTTGATCATTGTACGCCCTAGCAACATCAGGGCCGTGGCTCCACAAGTACATCGTGGATGACCGTATTGGATACCGAAAATAGTTTGTTCTAGCACTGTGGGCACTTAGGATGTCCTTGGGTGAAAGTCCCAGAACCTTTTTGGTAGCAGGAGGTGCTCCAACGTCTAAACCGAGTGGATATACGAGCACAGAAGTTTGGGGCATGACAGAAGTTGGTATCAGAGCATAACTTGGGAATACCTAAGGATAACATCACATATCTGCTATGAACTTAAAATAAATAGGTCCCGAGTCTGAATAACTTAGCAATTTTCTAACATAGACCCGTAACGTTTATACCTTCGAGAATTTTCAAGGCTGATAGGACCTTGTTCCTTCCTGTAAGACGTGATACCTAGAAGAGCGACCTGAGCGAATCCCGCTCCACCACTTACGACTCCCGCTCCACCCCTTGCGACTCCCGCTCTACCACCTATTACTCCCGTTCCACCACTGGACATTCCTACTTTCCAGCCTGAGGATGTACTCATATACCTGAGACCGGTGCGGATCCGACCGTACCTGTGAGTGCCGCCTAGCTATAGCAGATCCTACAGGCGATGACCGTTATTCTTTAGGGGCAAGCAGGTGTCCCACTATTACGCCAGCTGTGGCTGAGCAAGAGCGTGTGAGTGCCCTTCTCAAGGACTTCCGACAGCACGATCCCCCGCGTTTTTGAGGCGAGCCAGACCCTACTGCAACAGAGATATGGTGCTCCGAGGTGGAGAAGATATTCGACACCATGAGATGTATGACCCAGCAGCGAGTTCCATTAGCTGTATTCCTTCTCCAGGGTGAGGCTTAGCATTAGTGGGCATCTATCGCCTGATCAGTAGCGACCGATTTCGTGTGGACGTGGGAGCACTTTGTAGACTTGTTTGACCGAAACTTCTTTCCCGAGCATGTGCGGCAGCAGCGCGCATTAGAGTTTGAGACTCTGGTCCAGGGGGACATGACTGTGTCCCAGTATGAGGCACGTTTCATTACACTATCTAGATTCACGGTGTATCTTGTTGATGATGAGGGGCGGAAGGCCCACCATTTTGAGAACGATTTGCGTCCTGCCCTCAGGAGCTGTGTGGTCAGACACATGCATCCGACGTTTGAGTAGATTGTGGAGAGGGCCTAGATCTACAAGTCAGATTGGGCCAGTTTGCAGAGAGCTCGTGACCAGAGAGGAGATCAGAAGAGGAAGGTGCCCTCTAGTGGTTCGCGACAGCAGCAGCATTGTCCGCAACAGCGACGCATGACCTGCCCAGCATTCCGAGCACCAGTGGCACCCCTAGCACCACCTCTGGGACCATTTTCAGGTACCTGTTTTGGGTGCAGTAGGACCGGATATCATAGGCACAAGTCTCCCCATCCACAACAGCAGCAGCTGAGAGCACCATATCAGCCTCCGCGACAGCCCCCACAGCAGCAGCAGCAACCATAGCATCAGCCTCCAGGACCTCCCCCATAGCAGCAGAGGCAACGAATCAGGCCGCCACAGCGGCAGCAGCATCAGTAGAGACCTCAAAGGGGACTTGCACCTCCCCAACAGGCCCAGGGCAGATTTTATGCCACCCAGTAGGACCCTCAATCATCAGGAGGAGTCGTCGAGGGTACTCTCCCTGTTTCTGCATGCATTACATATGTATTGTTTGATTCTAGTGCATCACATTCCTTTGTAGCCGCTGATTTCTACCGATCAACCAATTTGCCGATGGAGTCTGCCCGTAAGGGTTTGTCAATATCGATGCCCTTGGAGAAGACTGCAATATTAGACCAATTTTACTCGTCTTGTCCCGTTCTAATTGGGGGTATCTTTTTACCTGCTGATTTGTTTGTATTGCCGATGTTCGAGTTTGATGTCATCTTGGGCATGGATTGGTTCACCAAGTACCACGCCATATTAAACTGCTCCGCGAGGACAGTCACGTTCTGTATACGCGGCATGCTAGAGTTCAAGTTTGTTGCCGTGCCCAAAGGAGAGCAGCTTTCTTACCTATTATCGTGTGTCGTTGAGGAGTCAGTTGCTTTAAGTATCAACCAGTCACCGGTCGTTGATGATTTTCCCGATGTATTCCATGAGATCTAGGGTTACCACCTCGTCGGCACACCGAGTTTCAGATTGATCTCATGCCCAGTACCGTGCCTATTTCGAAGGCCTCATATCGTATGACACCGTTGGAGTTACGGGAACTGCAGAAGCAGTTGGATGAGTTGTGTGAGCTAGGCTTTATTCGTCTAATCAGTTCGTCATGGGGAGCACCGGTACTCTTCGTGAAGAAGAAGGATGGCTCGTTAAGGCTTTGCGTAAATTACTACGAGCTCAACAAGGTCATGATTAAGAATAAGTACTCGCTCCCGAGGATCGATGATTTGTTTGATTAGCTGCAGGAGGCGTAATTCTTTTCGAAGATAGACTTGCGGTCCGGTTATCATCAGGTTCGGGTTCGATATGAGGATATCCCGAAGACAGCTTTCAGGAAGCGCTATGGTCATTTTAAGTTCCATGTCATGTCCTTCGGACTGACTAATGCTCCTAGGGTATTCATGCAGTTGATGAACGAGGTCTTCCGTCCGTATCTCGACCAGTTTGTTGTGGTGTTCATCGATGACATTCTGATATATTCGAGGACCTGTGAGGAGCATGAGCGGCATCAGGAGATTACATTGCAGACCCTCCGTGCACACCAGTTTTACGCGAAGCAGAAGAAGTGTGAGTTCTTGTAAGCCCCGTATCCTAGACCGTACCGTTACATAGGCTTTCGGGGTCTTCCCGGTCGAATTCCGGCAACCTTCGACCTTTAACCGGTAATTGCGCGCGACCTGGATTCTCGTGCCGTCAACCCGAGTCGACTCAACCCAGGACTCGTACCTTAGTGACCGCGTCGTCGCCGCGGTTCCGATGCCCCGACTCGCGCGCTGATGTGATGCTCTGGTTGGGAGTTGTGGGCCAGCGTTCGGTGTGAGGAAACGCCGTGCGTGCGAATCCTGAGAGAATCTCTTCAAGGTGTCACATCAATCAATCAATCCCATCATGTCAAGTACACATCAACTTTCACCCTTTCCCAAGCAAGCCCCAAAAGTCAAAAAGTTTCTTACAACCCATAACTCCTCTTATACATTTTGCCAAAAAAAGTCAAAAAGAGCTCTTACACCCATCCCTCTCTCCCATCCATCACTCCATCACCCATCACTCCCTCTCTCTCTCCCTTTACAACTCTCTCTCTTATTCATTTTTTCAAATCCAATCCAAGCAAGAGAGCACCATACGTATGAACTTCTCCAAGCCCTCCCATGGTGAGAAATTTCATTTGTGAGGCCCACCTTTCCTACCCCTAGATCTCTCATCTCAACCATCCATTTTTCATCTTCCTCCATCAAAGAGAAGCACAAGGAGCTAAGGAAGCCAAGGGAGCAAGAAGATCAAGTGGTGGGTGCCTTGATAGGGTAGATTTTCATATTTTTAAGATGGGCCAAGTGAGACCAACCGATCAATGGTTGGATCTCACTTTGGACCCTAAGATGTGGCCAATGGCCCACTTGGATTATCATGATCGTTCCATGATGGGGCCATTCTCCATGGACCCCATCATGATGTTTATTTCCTTGCATGTTTTGGGTCATCTAGACCGTCTAATTTAGTGGAGAAGGGATCTCCACCGTTGGATTTAATTTTAATGGACCCACATGTAAGGGGACCCACTTGATGTATGATTTAGTGCAAGGGAGGGCCCATAGTGCCGGGGTCCCTCCATCACACGGTCTCACTCTCTATCTCTCTCCCTTTTATTTTATTTATTATTTTTTTTTTTTATGTTAATGAGGTTATGTGGCCCACTTGAATGGACCCCACCATGTAGTATGTATTTTATTTAAGTGGGGCCCACCTTATGTGTAATACCCACACCATTCATCAGTGGTGGCCCACCTGAGCAGGCCACCTTATGTCTCTGGACGCTGGACGTTTCAATGGGAAACACAAATAGTAGCTTGGTTCAACTTTGGGTGGCCCACTTATGTAGGTCCCACCTTGATGTATGTATTAAATCCATGCCGTCCATTCCTTTCCCATGCTTATTTTAAGCGTTAAGCCAAAAGATGGGACCAATCAGACTTTCAGGCGGGCCATGGTACGGCAAACGACGGGTGTACCATTGAATTTTCCCTGTTGTTTCTATACGCCGAAACAGTCCCAATGTTGGGCTTGTTTTGCTTGTCAGGAGCTATGGAAGGCCGTTGGACGGAGTAGATTGTTTGGATGTGGACCCCACCTATGAAAACCTCAGATTTATTGAAATCCAAAAAAAAAAAAATATAACACAGCAGCTACTGCTGCTGTGTCAGGCGATGCAGCAGGCGCTGCCTGCGCACCTGCGCTCGGGCGAGCGGGCGAGCGTACAGCCTCTCACGGCTGTAGCCGTGGGCCCCACCTTGATGATTACATGCCATCTAATCCGTTCATAGGGTGGGCCACTACCTGACGTGGGCCCACCCCAAAAATCAACCTGATGCAAGACTCAGGTGGCCCACACCGTAAGGAACAGTGGGATTGAACCTCTATCATTGAAATTCCATTTTGGGCCCACAGAAGTTTAGGATCAACATGAAGTTTATTTTTACCCTTCACCTAGGTCCATGCGACCTTATCAACGGTTTGGATGGGGTCTAAACATTATGGTGGGCCCCACATGGAGCCCACATTGATGTATGTGTTTCATTCCCACTGTCCGCCTGGACGGTGGACGTGGAGCCCACTGTGAGATGTGGAGCCCACTGTGTGGGTGCTTGCATGTGTGTGTGTATGTGCGTGCGTGTGTGGTGGGTGCGTGTGTGTGTTGATGTGTGTATATATATTTATATATATAATATTATATTATATATAATATTATATGTTATATGTATATATATAATATTATATTATATATAATATTATATGTTACATATATATATATGTTATATTTATATATATATTATATTATATATAATTTATTGATGGTGGGAGGCCCATTTCAGTTCACTTGTGCGCCATGATTGAGGTCCACTTTGATGTATATGTAAGGTCCATGGGTCGAGGCCCATTTAATGTATTAGGAGTCTATGGGTCGAGGCCCATTAAGTTGTAATGGGGCTAATGGGTTGAGGCCCATTTGATGCACGTATGGGGCCCAATTGGCGAGGCCCATTTGATACATATAAGGCATGTGAGTAGGCCCATTTGATGCACGTATGGGGCCCAACTGGCGAGGCCCATTTGATACATATAAGGCCCATAAGATTAGGCCCATTTGATGCACTCTAAGGCCCACGGGTTATAGCCCATTGTAATGAACATAAGGCCCATTGGTGCGGCCCATTGATGTGGCCCACTTAATGAATATAAGGCCCATGTGATTTGGCCCATTTGATGTATTTAAAGCCCAATGGGATGTACCTAAGGTTCATTGCAATGTGCAGTCCCACATGATTTATGTAATGATGTTTACGTCAGGGCTATGCCTTGGGAGCAATGGTGGTTTGACGTCCACATTGCAGGTATAGTGTGGTTAAATGTCCGCATTATGACTTTCCCTAAGGCCCATTGTTAGGCTCGTGCGTGTAATGTGTAGGCCGTCTAGGCCCATCTTTGTTATGATTATCATCCATCCTATTTAGCATGTTTAGTTCCATGATTCAAGACCATATGCATCATACGTATGCTTGATATGAGGAATGACTGATCATCGCATATGCCTTCGGGCAGATTGTTTAGGGGCTCCCGTACAGGGGGTGTTGCCCTACATGAGCGCACGATACGCGCAGGATTGCTGCATGACTGAATAGTGTGATTCATGCATTCGCATTGTGTGATATGGTTACTGTACGCCCTGGCGACATCAGGGCCGTAGCCTCCACAGACGTATCGTGGTTGGCAGGATTGGATACCGGAAATACTGTTCTACATGGGGTGCGATAGATATCCCTGGGTGAAAGTCCCTAAACCCTTATGGTACCAGGAGGTTGCTCCAACGTCTAGACCGAGTGGATGCATGAGCGCTGAGTGCCGATTACCAGACGGTTGCGCTTACCACTGTGTCGTGGTCGGTTGGAAGGGGGTGCGGCCTTACCCGCCCGAGAGTAGGGGGCAATGCTAGGCTGAGTCTGACCAGCTCGAGGAATGGGTCCGCTATTGACGAGCCGAGCCCGATATTGGCAGGCGGATAGTGAGGTCTTTTCCACTCACCTTATTGCGCGCGATGGGGCGGCAATCTGGCTTGGAGTGTACTAGACCCCGGTGATATTCCAGATTTGAGCCGTATTGACATGTGGACTTAGATGAGGATTTGCATGCTTGAGTTGCATTTCGCATTGCATGGCCTTGGTATGGCCGACATCATTCTTCGCACTGCATGGCCTTGGTACGGCTAATGGTATTCTTGGCATTCATCAGCATGTTCCGCATTACTCTGATACTGTATAGCTGCATTACCACCTTGAGCATACACTTTCACCACCCTCTAAGCTTTCTATAAGCTTATGCACGACCGTTGCGTGCAAGTGACGTTGGATCGCAGCAGCGCTGAGGCTTGGGCGCGTAGCTGATCTTTTTGGAGCTTTTGGTCTATCATCATTGTATTTCCCTTATGCTCATTGTACTTGTAAAGTTTTTTATTATAGTGGAAATGTGATGGAGTTTTTGGTTGTTGTTTGTGGGTTATGCCTTTGGTTATGCTTGTTACGAATCAAACTGATGTTGAAAATCCTCCTTGTAGCATCCCAGGATCGGAACCTGGCGAATGGGCACTGGGAGTCGAGAATGGGGTTCTACGGAGGCTGTCGCAGCCGGATTCGGTGATCAAAAATTTTGTGAGCCCGGTTTCCGAGTTTGGGGCATGACAGAAGTTGGTATCAGAGCATAACTCGGGAATAACCAAGAAAAACATTACATGTCTGCTATGAATGATTTAAGTCCTAAGTTTGGATAGCCTAGCGATCTTTTATTACCGACCCTTAACGAGAGTGCCTTCGAGAGTTTTCAAAGTTGATAGGCACCTTCGCTCTTTCCTGTAGGACATGGCGCGCAGGAGAGTGACCCGATCGACTCCTGCACCACCACCTGAGACTCCGACTCCACCACCTGCGGCTCCCGCGCTACCACCTACGATTCCTGCTCCACCACCCGAGATTCCTTCTGCCCAGCCTGAGGATGCCACTCCTCTACCAGGGATTCATGCTGCCCAGCCTATGGGTGCAGCTCCTCCACCAGAGACCAGTGCGGAGCCGACCGTATCTGTGAGTGCTTCCCAGTTACAGCAGATGCTGCAGGCTGTGACGGCCGCACTTCAGGGGCAGGGCAGACCCCCAGTCGTTTCTCCAGCACAGGCAGAGCAGGAGCGCTCGAGTGCCCTCCTTCGAGAGTTCCGACGCCTCGATCCCCCGCACTTCTAGGGTGAGCCAGACCCGACCGTGGCTGAGAGATGGCGCGCCGACGTAGAGAAGATATTTGAGACGATGGGATGCGCGACTGAGCGGCGAGTCCGATTAGCCGTATTTCTTCTCCATGGTGAGGCTGAGCACTGGTGGGCGTCAGTCTCCCGAGCAGCGGGTGCTGACTTTTTGTGGACCTGGGAGGATTTTGTGGATCGGTTTGACCGACAGTATTTTTCCGATCACATCCGACGATAGCGAGCGTTGGAGTTTGAGGCCTTGGTGCAGGGCGATATGACAGTGGCTCAGTATGCCGCTCATTTTGTAGCACTATCCAGATTTGCACCTTACTTAGTGGATGATGAGGAGCGGAGAGCCGGTCAATTCGAGAGCGGCTTGCTTTACGGTCTTCGAGGCCGTGTTATTGGGCATGAGCTCCCTACCTTCGAGGAAGTGGTACGGAAGGCCCAGATTTTTTAGGCTGAGTGGGACGGTTCTCAGTCTGATCGCGGTCAAAGGAGGGACCGGAAGAGGCAGACTCCTTCCAGTGATACCCAGCAGGGTCGACCACAGCAGAGGCGCACAGGTCGCCCAGCCTTTCGAGCGCCAGCAGCACCCCCAGCACCTCCAGCACCACCTCCGAGGTAGTTCACCGGCACTTGTTTTAGGTGCGGTGCGGCAGGATACCGTATGTGGGAGTGTCCTCTCCCCCAGCAGCAGCAGTAGAGAGGTCCACAGCAGCCTCCACCACCGCAACAGCAGCAGAGACCCCCACAGCAGCAGCAGAGGCCCCCACAGCAGCAGCGACAGCAGCCCCCACCACCGAGGCCACCTCAGCAGCAGCATCAGCACCAGCCTCCGAGGCCGCAGCAGCAGAGGCAGCAGTTTCGACCGCCTCAGCGACAGCAGTAGCAGCAGCACGTTCAGAGGGGACAGGCACCTCCCCAGCCGCCTCAGGCTTGATTCTATGCAGCCCAGCAGGATCCTCAGTCATCTGCAGGAGTCGTTGAGGGTATACTTCCAGTATCTGCATGCATTGCACATGTGTTGTTTGATTCTGGTGCATCGCATTCTTTTGTGGCCGAGAGTTTTTGCCGATCGACTGGTTTGCTATTGGAGTTTGCTCGTGAGGGATTGACTGTATCAACTCCCTTGGGGAAGACTGCAGTGTTGGGCCGATTTTGCTCGTCTTGCCCCGTTCTGGTTGGGGATATCTTTTTGCCTGCTGATCTGTTTGCTTTGCCTATGTCCGAGTTTGACGTCATCTTGGGCATGGATTGGCTTGCCGAGTATCACGCCATATTGGATTGTTCCGCGAGGACAGTCACATTTTGTATACTTGGCTTGCCACAGTTCCAGTTCATTGCTGAGCCCAGAGGAGAGCCGCTGTCTTGTTTGATGTCTTGTGCCATAGAGGAGCCCTTAGCGGTGAGCGTCGACCAGTTGCCTGTGGTTTGCGATTTTCCCGATGTGTTTCAGGAGATTCCGAGATTACCGCCTCGTCGACTCACCGAGTTTCAGATTGATCTCGTGCCCGGTACTGCGCCTATTTCGAAGGCCCCGTATCGTATGGCACCATTGGAGTTGCGGGAACTGCAGAAGCAGTTGGACGAGTTGCTTGAGTTAGGCTTTATCCGTCCGAGCAGTTCGCCGTGGGGAGCGCCGGTATTCTTCGTGAAGAAGAAGGATGGCTCGTTGAGGCTCTGCGTAGATTACCGCGAGCTCAACAAGGTCACGATCAAGAACAAGTACCCGCTCCCAAGGATTGATGATTTGTTTGATCAGCTGCAGGGTGCACAGTTCTTTTCAAAGATTGACTTGCGTTCCGGTTATCACCAGATTCGGGTCCGAGAGGAGGACATTCCGAAGACAGCATTCAGGACGCGTTATGGTCATTTCGAGTTTCAGGTCATGTCCTTCGGACTGACCAATGCGCCAGCAGTGTTCATGCAGTTGATGAACGAGGTCTTCCGTCCGTATCTCGATCAGTTTGTTGTAGTCTTCATCGACGACATTCTGATCTATTCGAGGACTCGTGAGGAGCTTGAGCAGCATTTGGAGGTTACGTTGTAGACCCTCCGCGCACACTAGCTATATGCGAAGCTGGAGAAGTGCGAGTTTTGGCAGGAGGAGGTGAAGTTCCTCGGTCACGTGGTGACGAGGGAGGGTGTCGCAGTGGACCCCTCGAAGGTTGAGGCAGTGCGTCAGTGGGGCCAGCCCACGACTGCGACTGAGATCCGTAGTTTTCTTGGTTTAGCGGGCTACTACCGGCGTTTCATTGAGGGCTTCTCTCGTATCGCAGCCCCATTGACCAGGTTGACCCGGAAGGGCGCAGAGTTTATTTGGAGCGACGCCTGCAAGCGAGCATTTATGGAGTTAAAGGACCGTCTGACATCCGCTCCTGTCCTCACTCTTCCCTCTGGGAGTGACGGATTTATTGTATTTACTGATGCCTCGCATATTGGTTTGGGTGCTGTCCTGATGCAGCACGGGAGACCAGCGGCCTTTGCGTCTCGCCAGCTCAAGGTCCATGAGCTGAACTACCTCACGCATGATTTAGAGTTGGCTATAGTTGTCTTCGCACTGAAAGTGTGGAGACACTATCTCTATGGGGTTAGGTTTGAGCTCTTTTCTGACCACAAGAGCTTGAAGTACCTCTTCTCGCAGTCTGAGTTGAATATGAGGCAGAGGCGCTGGATGGAACTCCTGAAGGACTATGATTTCGATCTCCAGTACTACCCGGGTAAGGCGAACGTGGTGGCGGATGCCCTCAGCCGTTAGCCACGAGGCCTGGTGGCGCATATGATGATTTAGGAGTGGCGGATGCTCGAGGATATAGTAGAGTACGACTTTGAATTTGGCTTGCAGTCTTCTATTGTGCAGTTATCGAGCCTGTCGATTCAACCCTCTCTTGTCGCAAGGGTGATCGAGGCTCACTAGGCAGACGAGTCGTTACAGGATTACCGAGCAGATGCAACATCTGAGAGTCAGACAGATTGGCAGATTGGTACAAATGGTGGACTTCGCTTCAGAGGCCGATTATGTGTCCCGGATATTCCTGAGCTACGCTGAGATCTTATGACCGAGGCACATCGATCACGATTTTCTATCCATCTTGGCTCGACGAAGATGTACCGCGATATGAGGTGACAGTATTTTTGGGCGGGGATGAAGCGCCAGATCGCCAGCTTTATGGCCGAGTGTGACACATGCCAGCGTGTCAAGGCCGATCATCAGAGACCCCCTGGTCTATTGCAGCCGTTGAGTGTCCCGATGTGGAAGTGGGAGCACGTGTCGACAGATTTCATTATGGGCTTGCCGAGGACTCAGCGTGGTCATGACGCCATCTGGGTTGTCGTTGATCGACTGACGAAGTCGGCACATTTTATTGCGATACGTGCGACTTGGCCTTTGGACCGGCTTACGAGATTATTTATCGAGGATATTGTGAGACTGCATGGCGTTCCAGTCTCGATCGTTTCTGACCGAGACCCGAGTTTCACATCTCAGTTTTGGAGGAGCTTTCAGATTGAGATGAGATCTGTTTTACAGCTCAGCACTGCATATCATCTGTAAACCGATGGCCAGACCGAGAGGGTCAACCAGATCCTTGAGGATATGCTTCGGGCCTGCGCGATTGATTTCGGGGGTAGCTGGGATGAGCATCTACGATTGGCTGAGTTCGCATACAATAACAGCTATCAGGCGACCATCGGCATGACTCCTTTTGAGGCACTATATGGCAGACCATACAGATCACCGAGTTGTTGGACCGAGGTTGGAGAGCATCGTCTCCTAGGTCCCGAGCTTGTGCAGGAGACGTCAGAGGAATGACTGATCATCGCATATGCCTTCGGGCAGATTGTTTAGGGGCTCCCGTACAGGGGGTGTTGCCCTACATGAGCGCACGATACGCGCAGGATTGCTGCATGACTGAATAGTATGATTCATGCATTCGTATTGTGTGATATGGTTACTGTATGCCCTGGCGACATCAGGGCCGTAGCCTCCACAGACGTATCGTGGTTGGCAGGATTGGATACCGGAAATACTGTTCTACATGGGGTGCGATAGATATCCCTAGGTGAAAGTCCCTAAACCCTTATGGTACCAGGAGGTTGCTCCAACGTCTAGACCGAGTGGATGCATGAGCGAGCGTGGGCCGAGGCTACGTCTCCCACGTGTCGTGGTCGGTTGGAAGGGGGTGCGGCCTTACCGTCAGAGTAGGGGGCAATGCTAGTGTAGTTCGACCGGCTCGAGGAATGGGTCCGCTATTGGAGAGCCTGATATTGGCAGGCGGATAGTGAGGTCTTTTCCACTCACCTTATTGCGCGCAATGGGGCGGCAATCTGGCTTGGAGTGTACTAGACCCCGGTGATATTCCAGATTTGAGCCGTATTGACATGTGGACTTAGATGAGGATTTGCATGCTTGAGTTGCATTTCGCATTGCATGGCCTTGGTATGGCCGACATCATTCTTCGCACTGCATGGCCTTGGTACGGCTAATGGTATTCTTGGCATTCATCAGCATGTTCCGCATTACTCTGATACTGTATAGCTGCATTACCACCTTGAGCATACACTTTCACCACCCTCTAAGCTTTCTATAAGCTTATGCACGACCGTTGCGTGCAGGTGACGTTGGATCGTAGCAGCGCTGAGGTTTGGGCGCGTAGCTGATCTTTTTGGAGCTTTTGGTCTATCATCATTGTATTTCCCTTATGCCCATTGTACTTGTAAAGTTTTTTATTATAGTGGAAATGTGATGGAGTTTTTGGTTGTTGTTTGTGGGTTATGCCTTTGGTTATGCTTGTTACGAATCAAACTGATGTTGAAAATCCTCCTTGTAGCATCCCAGGATCGGAACCTGGCGAATGGGCACTGGGAGTCGAGAATGGGGTTCTACGGAGGCTGTCGGCGCCGGATTCGGCTGTCGAGAATTTTGTGAGCCCAGTTTTCGAGTTTGGGGCGTGACAATTCTAGCAGGAGGAGGTAAAGTTTCTCGGTCATGTGGTGACGAGGCAGGGTGTCGTAGTGGACCCCTCAAAGATCGTTGTCGTACGTCAGTGGGGCCAGCCCACAAATGCATCCGAGATCCACAGTTTCCTTGGTTTGGCGGGCTACTACAGACGTTTTATTGAGGGATTCTCTCATATTGCAACCCCGTTGACTAGATTAACCTGGAAGGGTGCCGAATTCCTTTGGAGCGACGCTTGTGAGCAGGCATTTATGGAGCTGAAGGACCACCTCACGTCTGCTCTTGTCCTCACTCTTCCCTCTGGAAGTGATGGATTTGTTGTATTTACCGATGCCTCGTGAGTTGGTTTGGGTGTTGTCCTGATGTAGCATGGGAAGCCGGTGGCTTATGCATCTCCCCAGCTCAAGGTCCATGAGCTGAACTACCCCACGCATGATTTGGAGCTGGCAGTAGTTGTCTTCGCACTGAAGGTATGAAGGCACTATCTTTATGGGTTGAGGTTCGAGATCTTCTCCGACCACAAGAGCTTGAATCTGTTCTCTCAGTCCGAGCTAAACATGAGATAGAGGCGTTGGATGGAGCTCCTGAAAGACTATGATTTTGATCTCCAGTACCACCCAAGCAAGGCGAACGTTGTGGCGAATGCCCTTAGCCGATAGCCATGAGGCTTGTTGGTGCACATGATAATTCAAGAGTGGAGGATGCTCGAGGATATAACAGAGTACGACTTCAAGTTTAGTCTACAGTCTTCTATCGTCCAGTTATCGAGCTTGTCAATTCAATCATCTCGTGTCGCAAGGGTGATTGAGGCTCAGCAGGCAGATGAGTCATTACAGGGTTACCGAGCAGAAGCAGCATCTGAGAGTCAGGTAGATTGGCAAATTGGTTTTGATGGTGGACTTTATTTTAGAGGCCGATTATGTGTTCCGGATATTCTTGAGTTGCACAGACATCTTATAACCAAGGCACACCGATTGCGGTTCTCTATCTACCCTGGCTTGACGAAGATGTATCGCGATATGTGGCGTCAGTATTTTTGGGCAGGGATGAAGCACCAGATAGCTAGCTTTGTGACCGAATGTGACACATGCCAACATGTCAAGGCCGATCATCAGAGACCCCCTAGTCTATTGCAGCTGTTGAGCATCCCGATGTGAAAGTGGGAGCACATATCTACCAATTTTGTCATGGATTTGTCGAGGACACAGCGCGGTCATGACACTATCTGAGTTGTCGTGGACCGTTTAGGGAATTTGGCACATTTTCTTGCGATTCGTGAGACTTGGCATACGCACTGGCTCGCCAAGATGTTTGTTGATGAGATCATGAAACTGCACGGTGTTCCTGTCTCGATCGTTTCAGACCAAGACCCAAGGTTCATGTCTCAGTTTTGGAGGAGCTTCTAGAGAGCGATAGGCACTGATTTGAAGCTCAGTACTGTGTACCATCCGCAGACCGATGGACAGACCAAAAGGGTCAACCAGATCCTTGAGGATATGCTTCAGGCCTGCGCAATTGATTTCTTGGGTAGTTGGGACGAGCACCTACGATTGGTTGAGTTTACGTACAACAACAACTATCAGGCGACCATTGGCATGGCTCCTTTTGAGGCATTATATGGCAGACAGTGCAGATCTCCGAGTTGTTGGACCAAGGTTGGAGAGCGGCATCTCCTAGGTCCCAAGATTGTGCTGCAGACGTCAAAGGCTATTAATATCATCAGGCAGAGGATGCGCACAGCCCAGAGCCGGTAGAAGAGTTTTGCTGATCATTGACATCATCCCTTAGAGTTTACTGTTGGGGACCATGTGTATCTCAAGGTCTCTCCCATAAAGGGTGTGGTTCATTTTAGAGTAAAGGGCAAGCTTGTCCCGAGATTTATTGGACCTTTCGAGATCACCGAGCGCGTTGGCGCCGTGACCTATCGGCTTGCCTTGCCATCTCAGTTGTCTGGTGTCCACAACGTTTTCCATATCTCTATGTTGAGGAAGTGTGGGTTAGACATCATGCCTATTATTGATTGGTAGCCATTGGAGGTTAAGGAGGACACTTCTTACATTGAGTAGTCAGTTCGTATCCTCGATCGGAAGGAGCAGGTCCTGTGCACTAAGGTCATTTCATTGGTGAAGGTGCAGTGGGGCCATCATAGTATGGATGAGGCATCTTAGGAGCGCGAGGCAGAGATTCGAGAGCGCTATCCCCATCTTTTCGATGTTTAATTGTGTGTCGTATTGTGTTTTAATTATATATGATTTTATGTTTCCTATTCCTTATGAGTTATGATTAGCTGCGATGGGAGTATAAATTTCGAGGATGAAATTTTTTATTAGGCGGGGAGAGCAGTAGACCCGTATCCTAGTCCGTATTATTCCATTGACTCCCGCGATCATTCCCATCAAATTCTGGCAACCTCCGATTTATAATTGACGTTTGCGCGCGATCCTAAGTCATATCCTATAGATTTGAGTCAGCTTAATCCGAGACCTATACCATTGCGACCGCACAGTCACCGCGGTTCCAACGCCGTATCTCGTGTTCCAATCAGACTCTTAGATCATAAGATGTGGACCGTGCATTATAATGGTCGTGGACCATATATTGCGGGACCAACCTACTCCATGTGGCACCAATCCCTAGGAAATCATGAGAGTGATGACATCACCCTATCTATAGCCACCCTACTATAGCCACCTACCTACCCAAAGCCCTTCTTACAAGTACTTATGGCTAGCCACCCTACCCTTAGCCCTTCTTACAAGCATTTATTGCTATAGCCACCCATACCTCTCTTACAAGTAATCATGACCTACCTAAGCTACTACTCTCTCTCTTTACAACTCTCTCTCTCTCTCTCACATTTCTCAAACCCACATTCCTAAGCAAGGAAAAATCCCACCTCCAAGCTCTTCCATGTGAGAAAAGAGTGAGTTGTGTGGCCCACTTTCCTCTCCCAAAATCCTTCATCTTAACCCATCAACTCTCATCACCTTCCGTCAAAGTGAGACACAAGGAGACTGGCATTCCAAAGGACCAAGAAGATCAAACGGTGGGTGCTTCTATAGGCTAGTTTTCATGTTTTTATGATGGGTCAAGTGAGGCCTACCGATCGATGGTATGGATCTCACTTTGGACCCTAAGATGTGGCCGATGGCCCACCTTAATTCCCATGATCATTCCATGATGGGGCCATTCTCCATGGACCCCATCATGATATTTATTTTTCCTTGCATAAATAGGGTCATTTAGACCTTGTATCTTGGTGGAGAAATAATCGCCACCGTTGATTTTTTATTTGGTGGGCCCACATGTACTTGATGTATGATTGGATGCTTGAAAGGGAGGGTCCATAGTGTCGCAATCCCTCCATCACATGTGTGTCTCATTCCCTTTTCTTTCTCTCTCTCTCTCCCTCTCTCTTTCATTTTTGTTGTGTGATGTTGTGGCCGTGTGGCCCACCCGGATCGACCCCACCTTGATGGGTACCTTATCCACACCATCCACCCATTTGGTGGCCACCCTAATAGTAGGTCTGTGGGTGGGGCCCACCTTAAATGTGTTACATTCAAACCGTCCAGCGTCCAGGGACGTTGGATGTGGTCCAGTGAAGAGTGAGCAGGGCTGTACTGACGGCAACAGAAAAGACAAAAAAATATAAAAAAAATATTAGCTTGGTTTAAGCTTTTGAGGTGAGACGCTCATGCAGGCCCCACCTTGATGTATTGATTTGATCCAAGTCATCCATTCCATTCATTAGATCATTTTAGGCATTGAGCCGAAAAATGAAGCTGATCCAAATTTCGGGTTGGCCATAGCATAGCAAACAGTGTGTCTACCATTGAAATCTACCTTGATGTTTCTGTACCCCAAAATATATTGAATATTGGGCTTGTTTGGCTTGTCTTAATCCATGGAGGCCAGTGGTTGGGGTGAATTTACCTAATGTGGGCCGCACACACGAAAAACTGTGAAAAAACTACATTTTCAAAAATAAATAAATAAATAAAAATAGGGCAGCGCCTGCTGCTGCTGACGCAACAATAGAACACTTCTAAGTTTTGGCGGGTGGATAACAAGGACCCACAGTCCCAGTTGTGGGTCCCACCATGATGTGGGCTTACATCCACACCGTTCGTTTGGTGGGCCTCTTCTTGAAGTGGGCCCCCTCCAAAAATCAGCCCTATCCAAAACTCAATTGGCCCACATCACAGGAAACAGTGGGGTTGAACCGTCTGCCATTGAAACCCTTTTGGGTCAGTGAAGTTTTGGATTAATATGAAATTTGTTTTTCCCTTTCATCCAGGTCCGTGTAACCTTATCAATGGTTGGATGATAAATAAACAATATGGAGGCCCATGTGGGACCCACCAAGGATGTATGTGTTTTATTCACACCGTCCACCGTTTTGGATGGTGGAACCCGCCATGTTTTATCTGTTTCCACCACACCGTCCAGTGGTGGACGGTGGGACCCCATGATGCTTGTGCTACATCTAAACCGTCCATACACCTTGAAAGCTCATTTTATGGCATCAACTAAAGAATGAGTCAGACCCATGGTTCAAGTGGATCCCCACCGCTGAAAAATAGTAGGGACAGTGACATTCACCATTCAAAACTTCTTAAGGGCCATAGTAGTTCCGATCGAGCTGATGTTTTTACTCTCACTCCATCTATCTCCATGTTAACCTATGAATAGGTCGGATCCCAAAAATACATAACGGTGGGCCCTATAGGATTTTAACGGTGGAAATCACTGTTACTGCTGTTATTTGGAGTGCAATCCAGTTGATCTTTTGAGGTGATTCATTTATATAAAAATTATATATATCTTGATGCATTTGTAGCCCATCATTGAGGCCCACTTTGACATATATAAGACCCGTTGTTGAGGCCCACCTTGATGTATATAAGACCCGTTGTTGAGGCCCACCTTAATATTATAAGGCCCATTTGAGGAGGCCAATCTTAATGCATTTGTGGCCCATTGTTGAGGCCCACTTTGATATATATGAGGCCCACATTATTAGGCCCATTTGATGTATCAGAGGCCCATGGGTTGAGGCCCAATGAGATGTATATAGGACCATTATAATGTGATTCCACCGTGGTTTATGTGTTGACCTTTACAGCGGGCTATGCCTTGGGAGCAATGATGGTTTGACGCCCACATTGTAAGTAAAATATTGGGTAAATAACCGCATTGTAACTCTCCTTAGGGCCCATTGATAGGCCCATACTTGTTAATAGTTCATCACTTTATAACATGCTTAGTATAATTTCATGACTCATGCCATAGCATCATATGTATGCTTGTTATGAAGAATGTTTGATCATAGCATAAGCCGTTGGGCTAAGACATTTACAGGACTCCTTATGAGAAGGAGTGCCCCACATGAGCACGTGGTATGTGGGGGATTGCTACATGACTGTACGATGTGACTCATGCATCTCGCATATGTGTGACTTGATCATTGTACGCCCTAGTGACATCAAGTCCGTAGCTCCACAGGTATATCGTGGATGGCCATATCGGATTTCGAAAATACTTTGCTCTAGCATTGTGGGAACTTAAGATGTCCTTAGGTGAAAGTCCCAGAACCTTTTTAATACTAGGAGGTGCTCCAACGTCTAAACCGAGTGAATATACGAGCGCCCGAGTGCCGAATACTAGTAGGTCGCGTCTCCTACTGTGTCGTGATCGGTTGGAAGGGGGTGTGGCCTTATTCGTTCGAGTGAGGGGGTTATAAGCTAGGCAGAGTTTGACCAGCTCGCAAATGAGTCCACTATCGACCAGCCGGGTAGGTATTGGCAGACTACTGGTCAAGCGAATAGTGAGGTCTATTCCGCTCGCTGGGCTATACGGTTAAGGAGGCGGCAGTCAGTGTGGAGTGTACTAGACCCTGGTGATATCCCAGAGAGGAACTGTACTGATATGTGTACTCGATGAGTACTAGCATGCTTGCTTTGTATCCGCATATGACATTTGGTTACACAGGCCTTGCATCACATGGCCTTGGTATGGACGATAACATTCATGCCTTGCATCACATAGGTTTGGTACAGTTGTTAGCATTCATGGACTTACTGCATATTTTTGTATTACTCTGATATTATACACTTGGCGCTTGCCTTGCGCACACACTTACACCACCCTCTAAGCTTTTGTGAGCTTATACATGACCGTTGCGTGCAGGTGTCATTAGATCGCAGCAGCGTTGAGGCAGGAGCGCGTATCAGATCATTTTGGAGCTTTTTGATTACCTTGTATTTCCCTTTCCACATTGTACTTAAAGTTTTTGATATAGTGGATATGTGGTGATGTTGTTTTGTGATTTGGTTATGCTTGTGGTTATACTTCATTACAAAAAAAAATCATACTGAAAATTCTCCTTGTAGGATCCCAGGATCGAAATCTAACATGTTAGTGCCGAAATTCGATAATGGGGCACTATGGACGCTGTTTGTGCCGGATTCGGCAATCGAAAATTTTGTTAGCCTATTTTTTGAATTTGGGGCGTGACATCGATTGTCGAGGCCGATTCCAATTGTTAAGGCCGAATCCGATTAATGAGGCCGATTCCGATTGTCGCAGCCAAGTTTGATTGACGAGACCGATTTTGATTGTCGAGGCTGATTCAGCTTGTCGAGACCGATTCCAATTGCCGAAGCCAATTGTCGAGGCCGATTCCGATTGTCAAGTCCAATTGATAAGGCCTTTTCCGATTTGTCGAGGCTGATTCCGATTGTCAAGTCCAATTGACAAGGCCGATTTCAATTTGTCGAGGCCAATTCCAATTGTCGAGGTCGATTCTGATTGTAGACGACAATTAGGTCTACTGTCCTTCTATGGACCCCACCATATTTAGGCCGATTATTGACTACGACTGAGTTAGTATACACACTGTGTATGAGCTAGCGTAGCGTTGTGATTATATGCGGCCTGTTGTGATTGTAAGAGGCCCATTGTAACCATGTGAGGCCCATTGTGACCATGTGGGGACCATTGTGATTGTAGGAAACTCATTATGATGGTATGAGGCCCATAGTGATTGTATGAGGCCCATTGTGTGAGGCCCGTTATGATTGTATGAGGCCCGTCATGACTGGATGAGGCCCGTTGCAATGTGTGAGGCTCATTATGATTGTGTGAGGTCAAGCATTATTATGATTGATGATCATGCATTGCGTACACCATGATTCATGCCCATATGCATCATATACATGTTTTTTTTAGATGTGGTTAACCATTGCATATGTCATTAGGCAGGTTGTTATAAGACTCCCTTATAGGTAGATATTGTCTCACATAAGCGTACGATATGCGCAGGATTGATGCATGACTGGATTGTGTGTTGTGATTACTGTATACCCTAGCGACATCAGGGCAGTAGCCTCCATAGGCATGTCGTGGATGGTTAGATGGGACACTGAAAATATTTGGTTCGAGCATCTGAACACTTTGGATGTCCGTGGCTGAAAGTCCCTAAACCCCCGAGGCTAGGAGATGCCCCAACGTGGAAACCGAGTGGATATATGAGTGCCCGAGTGCCGAATACCAGGAGGCCATGTCTCCCACTATGTCGTGGTCGGTTGTGAGGGGTGTGGCTGTACACCCTGAAAATCGGGGGTCGAGCAGGAGCCCAACTCTTGAGTTCCAACACATCACTTATGCAATATAGAAAATGATGATTAAATGTTGTCTGTATTAGTGTCTTAAACATAAGTGGGATTATACCAAACAACAGATCATACTTCAGAGACAGTTAATTCGCAAGCGGAAGACTGTGATAATTATATAAAATGTATAAACTATTGTAAGTATCCAAAGTGTGAACATGTTACCAGGTGAAATATATAAATATATACTCCCAAAATGGACAAAATAAATATACATGGGTGCTCCAAAAATGTAAAATGACAAGTGTAATGGCATCTCGACAGCATCCCTGCAACCCCGTTGATCAATACACGGTCTACATAGACCGCTTGATAGCTGCATATAAGAGAACTCCTCCTCATCATTGTAAAAGACCGGCTCTACCTCGAAAGCATCGCCATCATCTGCATCTACAACAGGGTCTGGCTGGTGTTTAAAACACCGTCCCAGAATGTGGGGGTGAGTGATCAACTCAGTAGAGCGATAAAGCAAAGGTTAACATGTTATCAATTCAGTCAAGTAGTAATGATAAAGCAGTACAACACTCATGTCCTAAATACTCTTATTAATACAAGAATGATATGCGATAATGATGTATACCCTCACCTGCACTCCCTCTGCGACATCATCTCACGATCGCGGCATGCAACACTCCCGTTGTACTCAACTCCAACGCTAAAGACACATGCAATGCAGTGCATGTGCGTGATTAACCAAGTTCTTAATTAGACATATTCATACAGCAGGATTGGGAATCTAAGGCACCTCCCTTTATATCATATACCCAAACATTAATCCATCTAGGGTCGTCAATCCTAGTAGTCACAAACGATAGGCAGTTTTCACGTTGCTATGGAGCAGCTCGTCACCTTAGCGCAGGCCTGGTTTATACTCGAGGTAACTATGGAAAGGCTCGTCACCTTAACGTAGTCCTAGTGTATACTCGAGGTCACTACAGGCTCGTCACTCGTAGGCCGACAACTCAAATACAGTGTCCCATACACCACCATATTCGGCTCATGAGTTTGGGTTGCTCACTAGTCACTACAGGGAGGCTCGTCACCCCAACGTAGGCCGACAGCTCAACCCCGGTGTCCCATACACCACCATGTCTAGCTCATGAGTCTTATCGGATCGAGGTACCAAGGTTAAACAGGATCTTCACTAGTAAGTTGGTACCTTAGATTCAAATAGTAGCATTCATACATGGTGAACATATAATGGGTCAATCGGGTTACTTGACAAGCTCAGTTAGTATGAGCACACATTGACTTGGTCGACATAGAGTGCGTAAGCACTCCGTGTGGCCTAACCACTGTCGGTAAATCTGCGTATGACTCAGATTCCCCGAACACATCTGATGTAGCGAAACGACCTCGGCCACTAACTCGGGAATCTTTACCAATCGTCTGGACTATGTAGCAGTCCCAAACATACTTAAACATAACAGGAAAGCATATGTGATAGGCATATTAGCAATAAATAATTAATTCAAACAAAGGAACCACTTGAGCATTTTTATGAAGTATAAATAAACATGCTTCACACCTATACATTTCATACGTAAATCACATCAAATAATCTAAATTACATGACTGGATTTATACACATAACTAAGGTAGTTGAGAATCTTATCTCATACCCATATAAAACACAATTTACTAAATATTTACTCATTCAGACATTTTTACAAATACTTAGACTACACACTACAACATACATGACGTATGTTGGTCATAACATGTATTAGGACAAATCCTTTCACCAAGGAATTGTTACCTATACAAAAATCATATATCCACGATGGATAATCATGGCAAGCACAAGTCCAAATTTCATACTCATTCAAACATTTCAACAAACACATGGAATGCGTTATAAATCAACATAATCTATAGATAAGCATATGTACGGAAAGCCTTGTATCTAAGCACATGTGATAGCAATCAAGCCAATCATAAATCATTACTGACATTGAAAGCCTTGAAAACCATAACCTAAATATTTATATTCCTCACCTTACGCCGGTAAACGAGTATCGAACTCAGTTTGTATGCCAAGTCTTTGTCTACGGCACGACGGCCACCTATAGCATGAAATAGGTTAGCTATTTCATCACTTACACTATTTGAAATCCTAAAAAAGATTAGGGTTAAGTTTTCTTACCCAAGAATGGAATCAGAATCGCCGGAATAGTGATATAAAAGTGGTAGCTAAGCACGTGGAGTGGCGGGATTGAATCTCAGGAACAAACGCCAACTCTCTCACTTTCTCTCTCCTTCCTTCTCTTTTCTCTCTTCTCTCTCTTAGGGTTTTCCAAATTCGTATGGAATGAGAGAGAGAGAGAGGGTTTAAGGGGCTTATATAGGCCCAAAACTGAACTCAATGGCCCCAGGGCCATGGTATACTTAAGTTATAACCAAATAGGGGCCATTTCGGTCCAACGGATCTATTTTGGAGGCCCATTTTCTACATGCAATCGGACTTAAGCTCCCTAACATTAGATCTAGGTCAGGCTAAGTTTTCAGTCCGATCAGATTTATGGATCGACCGTGGCGGACCAATTTCAGTTCAACAACCATCGTCGCTCGATCAGGGCTACGAGTACATGGACCTGTGCCAGAAAATTTTCCTGATTTGAGGGTATATTTGGGTTATATTCTGACGATCTAAAAGTTTAAATTTGGCCTACAAGCAAATGGCCCAATTTACTTAAATCTGAGTTCATTTTCAAAAGGTATTCACGTATCTCACACACTTCACTCCAGGCTCAAGTTATGCATTTCTGAATACCTTTAGGACTTGATTTCTGAGATGGTTGCCAAGTAGAGCAAAGCGGTCATAACCATATAGATTTGGGGAAATTGAACTTTCAACGGGCAGTCCAGGTCTGATATAGAGTTTTGATGCGCTCCCAAGAGCAACTGGGTTTTAAGATGGATTTTAAGTTTTTAAGCAATGTAGCGTTAGCGATCCTGCAGATTTTGGGTCATACAGATCGTATTTAAAGTGATTAGTAATAATTTCACAGATAATCTAGTTTAGCACCTAATTAATCCACATCTAATTTCTAAAGGAATTTGGTCCTTAGAGATTTCTGCCTGAGGTGGTACTCGGGTCTTTGTACGAATTTTTTCAAGACGTTACAATGACCTTACCCACCTGAGAGTAGGAGGCATAGCTAGGCTGAGTTTGACCAGCTCGTGAATGGGTCCGCTATCGATGTGACGGGTAGATATTAGCTGACTACTAGTCAGGCAGATAGTGAGGTCTCTTCCACTTACATGGTCGTGCGTCAGTGAGTGGTGATTTATATGTAAAGTGTACTAAACCCCGGTGATGATCCCAGAGATGTACAGTACTGATTTGTGGAGTAAGAGTTGCATACTCATTCATTCATTCACTATCCACCCGGGCTGATGGTGCGCTACTATTCGTTACATATACCTTCACAATGGCTAGGATTTCGGTTGGGGCTCGCAACTAACCTGAGATCAGGAGTTTACCACATTGAGTCTGACTATCCAAATTAGGTATGGAACTGGTTTAGATAAAAGTCCTTTTGATGGACTCCATAGCCTGCAATACTATGTAATATCATCCCGACTTCACACTTCAGCATGGTCATTCCATTCGCAACGCATATTGCATTACATCCGTGGCATATGGCATTTTGGGTTGCTATGTTTTTGCATTCATATGACTTAGATGAGGCTGATGGTATCCGTAGCTCTTCAGAATTGCATAGGGTATTGTATCATCGGTATCTGATATTTAACTCATTATATCTCCGCATTGTATAACTAACCTACATTACCTTCTCAGTATATGACATTGGCTTGTTATGTCTTTTCATCACATATCTTGGATTAGGTTAATGATATTTTTATAGGACTTGTCAATACTACTGCTTACTCTAATATTGTATGGTTCGTGGACTTACCAGTATTTTTGTTTACTCTAATATTACATTCTGAGCAAGCATATACTGCTCACACACTTACACCACCCTCTAAGCTTTCTGTAAGCTTATGTACAATAGATGCATGCAGGTGACACTAGGACGTAGTCGTAGCTGAGCAAGAGTAGGAGCGTGCAGCTGAGCCTTGTGAAGATTTTTATTATATATATGTACTTTTCCCTTTCAGCTTTGTACTGAAATGATTGTATTAGTGGATATGTGGTGATGATGTTGTTCTTATGATTTAGGTATACTTGTGGTTATGCTTCTTACGAGACAAATTCATATTGAAAATCCTCCTTGTAGGATCCCAGGATCGGAAACTGGCGTATAGGCGCTGAGAGCCGAGAATGGGGTGCTACGGAGGCTGTGGACACTGGATTCGGCGATCAAAAATTTTGTGAGCCCAGTTTCCGAGTTTAGGGGCATGACATTTACAATGGGTATAATGATTTCCTAACCCTAAACCTAAACCTATAACATATAACCTAAACCTAAGCCTATAACTTAAACCTAAACTTATAACTTATAACCTTAACCTAAACCTAAACCTATAACCTAAACCTAAACCTATAACCTATTACCTTAACCTAAACTTAAACCTATAACCGAAACTTATAACCTATAACCTATTACCTTAACCTAAACCTAAACCTATAACCTATAACCTTATCCCAAACCAAAACCTATAACCTAAACCTATAACCTATAACCTAAACCTAAACCTATAACCTATAACCTTAACCTAAACTTACAACCTATAACCTAAACCAATACCTAAACTTATAACCTATAACCTATAATCTTAACCTAAACTTATAACATATAACCTTAACCTTAACCTAAACCTAAACCTAGAACCTAAACCTATAACATATAACCTAAACCTAAACCTATAACCTATTACCTTAACCTAAACCTAAACCTATAACCTAAACCTATAACCTATAATCTATTACCTTAACATAAACCTAAACATAAACCTATAACCTATAACCTAAACCTAAACCTATAACCTTAACCTATGACCTAAACCTATAACCTATTACCTTAACCTATAACCTATATCCTAAACCTATAACCTAAACCTATAACCTATAATATAAACCTAAACATAAACCTAAACTTATAACCTATAACCTAAACCTAAACCTAAACCTATAACTTAAACCTAAACCTATAACCTATAACCTATAACCCAAACCTAAACTTATAACTTATAACCTAAACCTAAACCTAAACCTAAACCTAAACCTAACCTTAACCTATAACCTAAACCTAGAACCTAAACCTATAACATATAACCTATTACCTTAACCTAAACCTAAACCTATAACCTATAACTTATAACCTAAACTTATAACTTAAACCTAAACTTATAACCTATAACCTTAACCTAAACCTAAACCTATAACCTATAACCTCAACATAAACTTAAACCTATAACATAAACCTAAACCTAAACCTATAACCTAAACCTAAACTTATAACCTATAACCTTAACCTAAACCCAAACCTATAACATAAACCTAAACTTATAACCTATAACCTAAACCTAAACCTAAACCTATAACCTATAATCTATACCTATAACCTAAACATAAACCTATAACCTATAACCTAAACCTAAACCATAGCCTAAACCTATAACCCATAACCCAAACCTATAACCTATTACCTTAACCTAAACCTAATCCTATAACCTATAACCTATAACCTATAACATAAACCTAAACCTAAACCTAAACTTATAACCTATAACCTTAACCTAAACCTAAACTTATAACCTAAACCTAAACCTAAAACCTAAAACCTAAACCTAAACTTATAACCTATAACCTTAAGCTAAACCTAAACCTATGACCTAAACCTAAAACCTAAACTTATAACTTATAACCTAAACCTAAACCTAACCTATAACCTAAACCTGTAACCTATTACCTACACCTAAACCTAAACCTACACCTAATCCTAAACCTATAACCCTAACCTAATCTTAAACCTATTTCCGTAAACTAACTCTAATCTTTTCATTGTAGAGATGGATAAGAGTTGGATGTGAGATAAGAACAGGTTTGGCCCAAAATATAAATAAGGGGTTCAAGAGTTCATGAAATTTGGGCGAAATTGGGCAGATTCAGGCAATAGGATTAGGTGTCCATGTTAAAAATGCAAGAACATGGTTCATAAGACTTTCGACAAAGTAGAAGACAATTTATTCATAGTTGGGATTGACCAGGGTTACACTTAGTAGATCCATCATGGTAAAGATATCCACTAAAGAGTTGAGGCCACTAAAGTCCTTGCTGACCCAATTGTGCTAGATGACAATGATGAAGACGTTGACGAAACGCACGATATTATAGGGTATGTATTCAGGGGAACAATTGCGGATACAGATTTTGCAGCGACAAGTAGTAGCCAAGATATTCCTCCTATGGGTGATGTTGAATCAGAAAAGTTTAGTAGGTTGTTGAGGGATGCGCAACATCCACTTTCTCCGGGATGTAAGAACTTTTTCAAGTTGAATTTTCTTACAAGGTTACTTTATTAGAAGACAATAAATCGTTAGAGTAACAAATCGTTCGACATATTCTTGACTTATTGAAAGAAGCATTACCCGACGGTGAGACATTGCTTAAGTCTCATTACGAGGAAAAATTCTTGATGCAAGACTTGGGCCTTAATTACATCTCCATACATGCATGTATAAATGATTATATATTGTATTGGAAAGAGCATAAAAATGTTGAAGAATGTCCAAAATGTGGAGAGTCTAGGTGGAAGTATGACTAAGCCAAGCGTAAGAAAATCCTGTAAAAGGTATTAAGGTACTTTCCATTTAAACCCAGATTGCAAAAATTATTTACGCCTCGCAAGACGACTGAAGATATAAGGTGGCATAAGGAGAAATGCATTCATGATGATAGTATACTGAGGCATCTTGCAGACTCTGAAGCCTGGTAAAATTTTAATAAGAAATATGATTGGTTTGCAAAGGATTCTCGCAATGTTCGACTAGGTCTTGCAAGTGATGGTTTTAATCCATTTGGCAATATGAGTAACTCGTATAGTATGTGGCCAATAGTACTTATGCCCTACAATTTACCACCTTGGTTGTGTATAAAGGAGTTATTTTTCATGATATCATTGCTTATTCCTAGACCCAAGTCACCCAGGAATGACATTGATGTGTATTTGCGACCGTTAGTAGATGAGTTAAACGAGTTGCAGAGTCAATGTGTACAGACATATGACACATTTGTAGGACAGACATTTCGATTGCATGCAACGGTTTTGTGGATAATAAATGACTTTCCCACATATGAGAATTTTTTTGGGTGGAGCACGAAGGAAAAGTTAGCTTGTCCTACATGTAGTATTGAGACTTATTCATTATTATTGAAGCATAGTAAAAAAAACGTGTTATATGGGCCATCGTCACTTCCTTCCAAGCAATCATAGTTGGTGCAGGAAGATGATCTTTAATGGCAAACAAGATCATAGGCCACCACTGAAAGAGCTATCTGGAGAAGATGTGATACAACAACTAAAAAATATTGGAGAAGTTATATTTGGTAAGGTACCGCACAGTATTGGAGTATAACTGGAGGAAGAAGAGCATTTTTTTTAATTGCCCTATTGGAGTGATATGAAATTACAACACAACTTAGATGTCATGCATATTAATAAGAATATATGTGACAATGTCTTCGAAACATTGATAAACGTAGAGAAGAAAACAAAAGACAGTTTTAAGGCTCGATTGGATCTATAAGCAATGGGTTTAAGGAAAGAGTTGCACTTGCAACCACTTGAAAATTCATATACTATACCGGCAGCCTGCTACACATTAACAAAACTAGAGAAAAAGTGTTTATGTGAATGGTTGAGATCAGTGAAGTTTTTAAATGGGTATGCGTCAAATATATCTCAGCGCGTAAACTTTACGGGCTGTAAGGTAACAGGAATGAAAAGTCATGATTGTCACGTCCTTCTACAACATCTACTACCGGTTGCGATTCATGGATTCCTAAGCAAGGATATCAATGCGGTGCTGATTGAGTTGGGGATATTCTTTAAGGATTTGTGTTTAAAATTGTTGAATGTAAAGATTATTAAACGATTAGAGAGGGACATTGCTGTAATCTTTTACAAACTTGAAAGAATATTTTTACCTGCATTTTTCGATGTGATGGTACACCTAGCGATTCACTTACTGCACGAGGCAAAGCTTGCAGGCCCAGTACAATATCGTTAGATGTATCCGATAGAAAGGTGGTAGAACCTATTAAAAATTTTATTCATTCCATAAACTACATATATCCATGTTTTCATATGTATAATATATTGATTTTGTGTACAGATACCTTCACACACTAAAACGATTTGTGAGGAATAAGGCACGTTCAAAGGGATCCATTGTAAGGCGTATATTAATAATGAGTGCCTAACATTTTTCCCCATGTATCTTTATGGCATAGAGACTAGATTCAACTGAGAAGATCGGAATGTTGATGATGTGCAGGAGCGTGAACAAGGACTCATATATGTATTTGCACATAATGTCCGTCCTTTACGATCCCGTCATTTCAGAATATGGACCTTGGGGATAAGCAAATGCGTGGTGGTATGTGTTACATAATTATGAAGAAATACAGTCATACTTAGAGTAAGTCTTCCCTCCATAATTGTATCTCTACATACGATGATCTTAATGTTTCTTGCTAATGACGTGTCAATTATGTGTAGTGAACACATCGAAGAAATGAAGTCTCAATACCCGACAAATTATGATTGAATGCATCAAGATCAGTTTCGAGAATGGTTTGCAAAACGTGTAAGATTTCACCTTGTATCTCACAACACTTAGAATTTGGTTATATTGCACAATATTTAAACCTAAGAAAATCCCTAAACAATTACATTTTGTACGTAATAATAGATAAAGACGTTACATGCTAGCAACTCTGCGGATGCAACTGATGCACTATACTCACTGGCGTGTGACCCTGATAGACGTGTATCTAGATATACAGGTTATATTGTAAACGGGATTCGATTCCACACTGAAGAGCGTGAGAATTATAGGACTACACAAAATAGTTGGGTGGTTGTGAAGGGAATGCATGAGGATATAGAAATTGACTTTTATGGCATTTTGACAGATATTATTGAGCTGAGTTATTGTATGAAAAAGCAAGTGTACTTATTTAAATGTGATTGGTGGGACATTGGAAATAAGAAGTTGAGAATACAAACTGACGACTACTTTACGAGCATAAATTTATTTCGGAAGTGTTTTAAGGATGACCCATTTGTCCTCGCTAGTCAAGCTGAACAAGTATTTTACCTCACTAACACCAAGTTAGGTGGCTCTTGGCACGGGTGTAGAAAATAAAGCCCAGGAACGTATTTGATGTTCCCGAACCAGACATTGAAGATAGTGAGGACAGGAGAAATGAAACGTCTAGGGTTGAACAAGCATATCAAGAAGACATGTCATCTGGGGATAGAGGGACTAATCCAAATGTTGATATTAATGTGGTGCAATTGGACAGAGATGATGTACCGCCTAATCACGTTGATGTCTCAATAATACATGGCATTGTTAGAGATGATAGCGGTTTCATTGATGACGACGTTGTAGACGATGAAGAGGAAATACTGATCAGCGATAGTGATGGTGAAGAAGAAATAGTCCTAAGCAATAGTGATACAAACGACAATTATTAAATGTACACATGATTTACATGTCATTTTTCAATTCGATTAATTTTATTATTACATATATACATGTTTTATAAGTCATAATTTATTCTTTTAATTAACTTGTTTATAATCCATATTTGCAGTTAAGTCAATTTCTGATTATGTCCTCCTCAAACAGGAGCGTAGCGGAAGCACACAGCATACTTTGTCAGTTGTTGCAGATGAACTTTTCGGCCCTATCTTCTTCTGGTAGGGCCAAAAAGATACCTGGTCTGGTCGATGAGTATAGGGAAGAATATATCGATAATGACTCAGATGAAAGATTATTCAATCTCAAAGAAATTTCGGACCTGATGGAGGAATATAACCGCAAAAAACTTTGTATGGAAGATATGGTTTTGTCACTTGTACATCTAAATGGAGTCCCGAGAGACCGGATTTCTCTTATTGTGACTGGCATATTGGCTGTAACAATGTCGAGTGCTTCACATAGCTTAACATTTTGTAACGCCCTGAAAATTGGGGGTCGAGCAGGAGCCCAACTCCCGAGTTCCAACACATCACTTATACAACATAGATAATGATGATTAAATGTTGTCCGTATTAGTGCATTATACATGAGTGGGATTATGCCAAGTCAGCATATCATACTCCAGAGACATTTAAATTTCACAAGTGGAAGACTGTGATAAGTACATATTGTAAGTGCTATAGTTTATAGCCCCTTTTTGTTATCAAATTTGTGGTGCCAAAGACACTATTATGAAGCTTGCATATGTGAAGAACAAAGCTCTACTCAAGATCAGCTTTGATTGACAAGCATTGTTCACAAGTCAAGACTTAAGAAAGTGAGATTGTTCGACTTATTCCAAGACAAGGATAATGCAAGATCGCAAGAAGCTTTCAAGTTCAACCTCAAGATCTCAAGAAGGTTTCAAGTTTGAACTACATCAAGACTTTAAAGCTTCACTACTTTCAAAGGTCACTTGTCTCCTATTTTCAATGTCCTTACTTCACATTGAGGTATGATTGACCTTAGGTTGACCTTTGGAGTAGGCCATTCTGGATACATAATTCATATGTTTTATATAAGTGAGTTTAGGTTGTTCTAAGACTAGTCCTGGACCTTGTTCGACTAGTCCTAGCACTGCTTTGACCTGTCTAAGAATTTTCTAGATCAATCATAAATTTGTTGCAAAATTCAGAAATTTTCTGTTAGGCTTCAACTAGTCTTAGGGTCTGTTCGACTAGTCGTATAAACAGTGTCGACTGTTGCTTCGACCAGTCGTAGACCTACGACTCAAAGTACAGTATTAAAATTTGGCTATCTTCGACTAGTCGTGAGCAACCTACGACCAGTCGAAGGAGTCGTGAAACTGCTAGAAATAAATCGCGCCCGAATTTTCAAATATCTGTTGGTTCTACGACCAATCGTAGAGGTCTTTAGACCACTCGAAGATGTGATTTACTCACCTATAAATAGAGCACGAATCTCAGAATTAAATATGAAATTCAAGCTAATTTAATTCAGCCTTCTGAGAGATAAGTCTGTGCTCCATTTTAAGCTAAGTGTGCATATTTAATATTCTCTTTCTTTAGCTTTTCTTATTTGATTTTGTTTTTATATTCCAATCTTATTTAAAAAGAGGAATTGTTATATTCCATCTTCTCGGAATCAAACTCAAATAGAGTTACGCCCAATTTGGTTTAATTTAAAATCTATTAGAACCTAGAACCATTATAAAGTGAGTATTGGATATTGAACTTTGACATTCAAATCTCTACTCCAACTTGGTTCTTCTGGGCTGCTACAACGAAGGAGAAATTCAGGTATTTTACGTTTGTGTAATTTACTTTCATTTGATTTTCTTTTGGGATTTGCCAAAAAAATTTCATTGTATTAGTTATCTAAGGAGAGCCAAGAAAACTCAGCAGAGGGATTTTTTTTAATTGTGTAAGCCCACAGAGAAAAACACAATTGTGAAGGTTTTGGGTGAACCTGTAAAACCTATCTTTGATGGTGAACGCTGATATCCCTTGTGTGAGGATATTAGGAGTGGAGTAGTGTTGTGTGGCTGTTTATTAACAGTTGGTGTACACACAGGCGAACCACTATAATCCCTTGTGTTTTGTGGTTGTGTGATTTATATTTCATATCTTTAATTATTCATTTGTGGGATGTATATGTGAATGTGAATGATTGTAATCATTTTATTTCAAAGCTCAGTGGGGAATGTTGTAATAGTTTCGAGTTATATTTCTGCAACTTATTCCTTACTATCTCTTTATTAGCTTGAGCTTCAGTTTCTCTAATTGTTCTAGTAAGGTTGCCCTGCCATTTTTATGGTGTATGGTTGTCCTTAGAACAATCAATATTTTGAAATTGCATTCAACATTGTGTATTGATTTATTTGGCTATCTCACTTTCTTTATTTCCGTTGTATTTACTTTAAATTTGGCATAGTCCTATTCACCCCCCCCCCCCCCTCTAGGACGTATAGCTAGGCCATTTCAAGTGGTATCAGAGCTTATTAGCTCGCTCTTATTGCTTTTTATTTGGATTTATTTCCTTAGCTAACGATCTAAGCTATTTAAAAAGATGTCAAATTTTAATAGCCTATCAGTCACTTGGCCTCCACCCTTTGATGGCTCCAATTATACCTATTAGAAAGCCAGGATAAGGATCTTCCTCAAATCAATGAATGAAAGTGTGTGGTAAGCCATAGTGACTGAATGGAACCCACCTACCACTGAAGTGACTGGTATCGATGGTTCAAAATCAATGAGAGTAACACCATATTTCTCACCCTTCAGAAAAATGAGAGTAGTGCCAATGCAAAAGCACTAAATCCAATCACTTACACACTATCACTGGATGAGTTCAAAAGAATCATTTCCTGTGATATATTAGAAATAACACACGAAGGGACTACAATTGTCAAAAAATCTAAAGTCCAACTCCTCACAACCAAATTTGAAGAAATTCATATGGAGGAAAATGAAATGTTTATTAACTTTTACACAAGATTAAATGATATTGTAAACTCAATATGGGGTCTTGGCGATAAAATCCTAGAAAGTAAAGTGTGTGCAAAGATACTACGCTCACTTCCTGAACGATTCAACTCTAAGGTAACCACGATCCAGGAACTTCGTGACACGGATAATATGAGGGTAAAAGAACTAGTTGGTTCTTTACAAACCTATGAGTTAAATTTTAAAGCTCCTAAAAATAAATCTATCACTCTTAAATCTTCTAAAGACAACTCTGATTCTGAAGATGATATAGCTCTTTTAGCGAAAAAGTTTTATAAGATTTTCAAAAGTAAGAAGAGGGTTGATTTTCAAAAATCAAATGACAAGATTAGATCAAAACCTAAATCTAAAACTTGGAAGTCTTTGAAAGATAGTCAATGTTACAACTGCCAAGAATATGGACATTTAGCAAACAAGTGTCCTAAAAAGGACAAACCCAAAAAGAAGGGTATGTTGGCTACTTGGGATGAATCATCTGATTCTGAAGCTTCTTCTGAATTAGAAGATTCTGAAACCGAGTCAGGCAGTGAAGTTAAATCCCTTATGACTCTAGCCAAATTCACTTTTTCAGATCATGATGATTCAACTAGCGAAGAAAATCTGAATAGTGATTATGAAAATGAAGATGATCCTCAAGATGCTTACAATGCCTTATATAAGGAAAGTTGTAAAATTGTTGTCAAACTTAAACTTCAAAAAGAAAAGTTTTTAAAACTCAAAGAATGTTTTGAATCTCTTGTTTTAGAAAAATTCTAAATTTCAGATTATTTTGAAAAATCAAAATGTGGTTTAGATTTCAAAACCTCCCTGATTGAAAATCTGAAATCTGAAAATGAGAAACTTAGAAATGAAGTATCTTCTCTTCTAAGTTTAAAGGATACATGGAGGTATGCCCAAGGAGATCCAAAGTTAGAAAAACTTTTATCCGGATCTAGAAAATGTGGCGACAGATCAGGGTTGGGCTACGATAAAAATGTTCCTCCTAAATAAAAGAATACTCCTATGTTTGTAAAAGGAGAGTCCTCTAACTTAAAAGGGAAAAATACTAATCAAGGTTTTTCTAAAAATTCAAAAGCTTTTCAAAAACTTAAAGGCAGCTATGTCAACTTCAAAAATCAGAACAGAAACCCACTAGCTGAAAAGATAGTGGATTTACTCAAGGAGCTCTTAAAATCTAACTCAGTAGGTCATTCTTATAACAACAGACAGAAGAAGACCAACTATACTCTTAAACCCAAACAGTTCTGAAATGGGTTCCTAAGGTTGCCTGCTTGGTTGCCTACACTTCTTTCAAAGCAACAAGCCATTCAAAGTGGTACATAGATAGTGGATGCTCCAGGTATATGATAGGCGACAAGTCTTTATTCACCGATCTTAAAGATATGACTGATGGGTCAATTACTTTTGGTGATGAAAGCAATTG
The DNA here is from genome assembly GCF_029962835.1 of Magnolia sinica. Taxonomy (NCBI): domain Eukaryota; kingdom Viridiplantae; phylum Streptophyta; class Magnoliopsida; order Magnoliales; family Magnoliaceae; genus Magnolia; species Magnolia sinica. Next base: position 20,632,568 of record NC_080582.1, on the reverse strand, counting down.
CAAGATTATGGGCCAAGGTACGGTTCAAATCTATAACCTTCCTTTGTTTAAAAATGTTTTATATGTTGAAGGACTAAAATATAATCTTCTAAGCATATCTCAAATTTGTGATAATAACCATAGTGTACGATTTTCTGATCAAAGCTGTGAGATTTTAAACAACAAGGGTTCAGTAATACTAACTGGACGTAGAACGTCTGAAAACTGCTATATTATTAGTGAATACAGCTCATCTAATCAATCATGTTACATGGTCCATACAGACAAGACTAATTTGTGGCATAAACGTCTTGGACATGTACACTACCGAAATCTATATAGATTGAGCAAACGGGAACTTATAAGAGGTCTACCCAAACTACAAAAATTAGATAAAATATGTGGTGAATGCCAGATTAGCAAACAAACGAGGAACTCACACAAAAAGGTGAATTCCAATACCACATCAAGACCACTCAAGCTTCTCCATATAGATCTTATAGGACCTACCAGGACGGAAAGTCGAGGTGGCAAAAGATATATCTTAGTAATAGTAGATGACTTTACCAGATATACATGGGTTGTCTTCTTAAGGAACAAATCAAAAACCTTTGAAGAAGTGAAAAAGGTTCTCAAAAGGATTCAAACTGAAAAAGGTTCTCAAGTCAGTAAGATTCGTAGTGATCATGGATTTGAATATGAGAATAGCGGTTTTGAGAAGTTCTGTAGTGACCAAGGAATATTACATGAATTCTCAATGCCCAAAACTCCACAACAAATTGGTATAGTTGAAAGAAAAAATAGAGTGCTTCAAGAAATGGCTAATATCATATTGAATAATATGAAGCTCTCTAAGAATCTTTGGGCTGAAGTAGTCAATACAACTTGTTATTTCATTAACCGGGTTTACACTAGTAAAGGTAATAATAAAACGGCTTATGAAATGTGGTTCGATAAAAAGCCTATTGTCAAATACTTTCGAGTTTTTGGCAGCAAGTGCTATATTTTACGAGATCGTGAAAATCTGGGAAAGTTTGATACGAAGAGTGATGAAGGAATATTTTTAGGATACTATTTAAACAGTCGAACTTATAGGTTTCTGAACAAAAGGACCGGTGTGATTCAGGAGTCTATCAATGTAGTCGTTGATGATCACTTAAACACAGTAGTCTTAAGTTCAGATAATGAAGAAGTACTAGTAATTGATAAATCTGATACTTCATCTAATCAGACTGATTTTGAACTGAGGATTGTTAAAGATCATCCAACCACACAGATTCTTAGAAACCCTCTCACTGGTGTTCGTACTCGTAAACAACTTGAGGATATATCTAATTATGTATGTTTTACATCCCAGATAGAACCATCTAACGTAAAAAAAGCTCTTGCTGATGAAAACTGGATTGTTGCGATGCAAGAAGAACTTAACCAATTTGTGAGAAATGATGTTTGGTGTCTCGTACCTAGACATAAAGATAAACACATCATTAGAACCAAATGGATTTTCAAGAATAAGTATGATGAGCTTGGCAATATAATTAGAAACAAGGCTAGACTAGTAGTACAAGGTTACACTCAAATTGAAGGTATTGATTTTAATGAAACCTTCACACTAGTAGCACATCTTGAATCAATTAGACTCTTTATATCCATTGCGTATTTTACAAAGTTTAAGATTTACCAAATGGATGTGAAAAGTACTTTTTTAAATAGTGACCTGCATGAAGAAGTGTATGTTGAACAACCGATGGGTTTTGAAGACTCCAAAAATATTGATCATGTGTATCGCCTTAAAAAGGCACTTTACAGTTTTAAACAAGCTCCTAGGGCATGGTACGAGAAACTAACAAAATTTCTATTAAGCCATAATTTTCAAATGGGATGTGTTGATAAGACTCTGTTTATTAAAAAACATAATGATCACATTCTAATAGTACAGATTTATGCTGATGATATCATTTATGGATCTACCTGTACTGACATGACTATTGAGTTTGCAGATTTGATGAAATCTCAGTTTGAAATGAGCATAGTTGGGGAATTGAATTATTTCCTTGGGTTGCACGTAAAACAAAAACCTGATGGAATGTTCAGTTCTCAATCTAAATATACTATGAATTTAATTAAGAGATTTGGATTTGAGAATGGTAAGAACTTTGATACTCCTATGAGTACAACTTTAAAACTCTCAAAAGATTCTACAGGTAAAAATATGGATACGAAATTATATCAGAGTATGATTGGTAGTTTACTATATTTAACTGCTTGTAGACCCGATATCACTCTAAGTGTTGGTATTTGCACTAGATATCAGTCTGAACCTAAAGAATCGCACTTAACTGCTGTGAAGCGGATTATGCGATATGTCGCAAATACTATTAATCTTGGTCTCTGGTATCCACATGAGACTAGTGTTCAATTAGCTGAGTACTCGAATGCTGACTGGGCTGGTAATCTTGATGATAGAAAATCAACCAGTGGTGGTTGCTTTTATATTGAAAACTGTTTAGTTTCTTAGTTTAGCAAGAAACAAAGTTCTATATCACTTTCAACAACTGAAGCTGAATATATCGCAGCTAGTAATGCGTGTACACAGCTAGTTTGGATGAAACGTATGCTAAGTGATTATGGAATTAAACAGGATTCTATGCTATTATATTGTGATAATTCTAATGCCATAAATATTTCAAAAAATTCAATTCAGCATTCTCGTACTAAGCACATTGACATTAGATTTCATTATATTCGAGAATTAGTAGAAGAAAAGGTTATATCTTTGGAATATATCCCTACCGAGAATCAACGTGCTGATATTTTCACTAAACCGCTCGACAAAAGCAGGTTTAACAAAATAAAATTTAATCTTGGCATGTGCATTTTAAAATGAGTATTTATGCCTATTTGTATCATATTGTATATATTTGCTTGATTAGATTTCAAATTCTATATATATTACTGGAAATCAAGTTTTTTTGGCCGGTACTTGACCAGTCGTGCTACGACCGGTCGTGTACATCCATGACTAGTCGTGAATCACGTGAATCACTTAAAATTTGAAAAAAATGCTTCTTCTTCATTTCTTCTTCACTCTCCAATGGGCCGACGCACGACCAGTTGAACCCTTCCTTCAAAATCTTCAAGGTTAGTGCTCCATTTGCATTTTTCTTGTAGATTTGTGTCTAGATTTCTTCTATTTTTCTTTTGAACTTATCTATTTCAAATTTCATTGAGATTTGGGATTTTTCTTAGGTAAAATCTGATTTGAGAAAACCCACTTCTCAATCCTTTGCAACTCTCTATTTTCTTGAAATCCTTGTTGCAAATGGCATCTAGAAGGAGAAAGACAGCATCCCGTGGTCCATCTTCTTCCTCCAGATCAGCCCCTATCACTAAGCATCATCTTCGAGCTCCCAAGGACAATCCATGTTATGTTCGGAAGATCAGATTGTATAACGTTATTATTGAACATCCTTTTGATACTAATCATGTTGCTCCTTTTGATATCCTTCTTATGCTTGAAACTGTAGGTTGGGATAACTTATTACATTGGGGTGGGCCAGCATACCAGTCCATTGCACAGTCCATGTTCGCATACATATGTGATTTTTCATTGAAAAATTTATCTTTTAAGATAGCCACAAGAGAATGACCATTTGACGTTGATCGTCATTTGATTTAAGCTCTTATGGAAATTCCTGTGAATGATGAGGGCATTCCTATCCATAACTTATCTGAAAAACCCTCAGTATCTGAAAAACGTATGCTCACAAAAGATTTATGCAATTTGGATGTTCAATGGCACATAAAAGGAATGCACTTTCCTCAAAGTATCTGTTACCCAAATACAGAGTTCTTCACAAAATCTTTGTGTCTAACTTGTATCCTCGATCGGGTAATAAATTTGAATTGACTTCATTCATGGTTCATGTCCTTCATGTTGTTGATAGCGGTGCTCATGTTTGTCTACCATCCTTGATTTGTCACTCCATTATTCAATTTCGACTCCATCCTGGTCACAATAACATTCCTTTTGAATATTTGATGACTGCGTTGGCTACACATATGTTAATCGATATGCCGGTTGGAGAAGCCTCTAGCCATCATCTGATATTTAACAATTCGAATATCAATAAGATGAAGCTTGATTTCCTTCCTAGTCAAGGTGTTGGTGGTGGCAGTGCTGAAGCTGAACATGAGGAAGAAGCTAGTGATCTTCCTCCTAATGATATCAACATGGATGATATTTTTGAAGAACTTGGATCTGATTCTGGAAATGATCCAGATTTTGAGCCTTCTGAGTTTGATGCACGTCTGTGTGCATTGAAAGCTAAAGTTGAGAATATGAATGTTAAGATAGAAAACATGTCTGTTGCCCATGATTTACAATTCAAGTATATGCGCAAATATCTTAGGCGCTTGAACAAGGGCATGCATCAACTTGATCCTTCCATCCTTGCTCCTTCATCTGGTTCAGATTAGTTCTTTTAAGTTAGTCTGTTATAACTTCATTACTCTTGCTCTAGCTTAACTAGTTTTGAGATTGTAACTATCTTTGACTTAGTTCAATTTATAGATTATGTTATCTTGTCTAGTTAGTTCTCATTATCTCTTTAATTATTTCTCCTCAGCCATCTTTTCTGTGCTTCCTTTGTCCTATTGTGACAAAAAGGGGGAGAATGGATATGGAAGTGATGTTTCTAATGATTATGTTATGAGGAGGGAGTAGCATTGCGTGTTTTTTATTATGTTACTCAGGAGGAGTATGTGCAGAAGTGGACTGTATGTTATGTTTATGTTATGTTGAATATTGATTTATAGGTTTACAGGATCATGTTAGTATGCCGGTTGGTAACAACTGGTGCATGATATAACAACTGGTGCATGATTATTTAATCAAATATTTTATGTTATGTAACATATCTTGGAAGTGTGTTTTGTCACTAATTTGACAAAGGGGGAGATTATAAGTGCTATAGTTTATATTCCCTTTTTGTTGTCAAATTTGTGGTGCCAAAAACACTATTATGAAGCTTACATATGTGAAGAACAAAGCTCTACTCAAGATCAACTTTGATTGACAAGCACTGTTCACAAGTCAAGACTCGAGAAAGTGAGATTGTTCGACTTAATTCAAAACAAGGATAATGCAAGATCGCAAGAAGCTTTCAAGTTCAACCTCAAGATCTCAAGAAGCTTTCAAGTTTGAACTAGATCAAGACTTCAAAGCTTCACTACTTTCAAAGGTCACTTGTCTCCTATTTTCAATGTCCTTACTTCACTATTGAGGTCTGACTGACCTTAGGTTGACCTTTGGAGTAGGCTATTCTGGATACATAATTCATATGTTTTATATAAGTGAGTTTAGTTGTTCTAAGACTAGTCCTGAACCTTGTTTAACTAGTCCTAGCACTCCTTCGACCTGTTTAAGAATTTCCTATATCAGTCGTAAGTTTGTTGCAAAATTCAGAAATTTTCTATTAGGCTTCAACTAGTCTTAGGGTCTGTACGATTAGTCGTATGAACAGTATCAACTATTGCTTCGACTAGTCATATCCCTATGACTCAAAGTACAGTATTAAAATTCGGCTAGCTTCGACTAGTCGTGAGCAACCTACGACCAGTCGAAGGAGACTTACGACCAGTCGTAGATCGCCTACGACCAGTCATAAAACCGCTAGATCTTATCGCGCCCGAATTTTCAAATATCTGTTGGTTTCATGACCAATCATAGAGGTCTTTAGACCAGTTGAAGATGTGATTTACTCACCTATAAATAGAGCACGAATCTCAGAATTAAATATGAAATTCAAGCTAATTTAATTCGGCCTTCTGAGAGATAAGTCTGTACTCCATTTTAAGCTAAGTGTGCATATTTAATATTCTCTTTCTTTAGCTTTTCTTATTTGATTTTATTTCTATATTCCAATCTTATTTGAAAAGAGGAATTGCTTTATTCCATCTTCTCAGAATCAAAATCAAATAGAGTTACGCCCAATTTGGTTTAATTTAAAATCTATTAGAACCTAGAACCATTATAAAGTGAGTATTGGACATTGAACTTTAACATTCAAATCTCTACTCCAACTTGGTTCTTCCGGGCTGCTACAACGAAGGAGAAATTCAGGTATTTTATGTTTGTGTAATTTACTTTCATTTGGTTTTCTTTTGGGATTTGCTAGAAAAATCTCATTGTATTGGTTATCTGAGGAGAGCCAAGAAAACTCAGAAGATAGGTTTTTTTAATTGTGTAAGCCCACAGAGAAAAACACAATTGTGAAGGTTTTGGGTGAACTTGGAAAACCTATCTTTGATAGTGAACGCTAATATCCCCTGTGTGAGGATATTAGGAGTGGAGTAGTGCTGTGTGGCTGTTTATTAACAGTTGGTGTACACACAAGCGAACCACTATAATCCCTTGTGTTTTTTGGTTGTGTGATTTATATTTCATATCTTTAATTATTCATTTGTGGGATGTATATGTGAATGTGAATGATTGTAATCATTTTATTTCAAAGCTCAGTGGGGAATGTTGGAATAGTTTAAAATTATATTTTTGCAACTTATTCCTAGCTATCTCTTTATTAGTTTGAGCTTCAGTTTCTCTAATTGTTCTAGTAAGGTTGCCCTGTCATTTTTATGGTACATGGTTGTCCTTAAAACAATCAATATTTTGAGATTGCATTCAGCATTGTGTATTGATTTATTTGGCTATCTCACTTTCTTTATTTCCATTGTATTTACTTTAAATTTGGCATAGTCCTACTGCCCCCTCTCAAGGACGTATTGCTAGGCCATTTCACATATAAGCATATAAGTGACTGTAAGTCTCCGAGTATGAACATGTCATCAGGTTAGATACTTACATGTAAATTTTCCAAAATATACAAAATGTTTAATGTTCAACTAATCATATAACCCTGTAGTCCCATCGATCAGAACGGTCTACATAAACCCGCCTGATAACTGCATGTATGAGAACTCCTCATCATCGAAAAATTCTGGCTCTGCTTCGCAAGCATTGCCATCATCTACATCTACAACTACAATAGGGTCTGGTTGGTGTTTAAAACACTATCCCAGAACGTAGGAGTGAGTGATCAACTCAGTGGAACTATAAGGCAAAAGTTAACATGTTATTAATTCAGTCAAGCAGTAATGATAAAGCAATACAACAAGCATTTCTAAGTACTCTGGTTAATGTAAGGATGATATGTATTAATGATGTAGGCCCTTGCCTGCACTCCCTCTGCGACAACATCTCACGATCGCAGCATACAACACTCTCGCTGTGCTCAACTCCAACATTAAAGGCACATGCAATGCGGTACATGTGCGTGATTAGTCAAGTTCTTAATTAAACATATTCATACAGCAAGATTGGGAAGCTAAGGCACCTTCATTTATATCATATACCCAAACATTGATCCATCAAGGGTCATCAATCCTAGTAGTCACATACGATAGGCAGTTTTCAGGTCGCTACGGTGCGGCTCGTCACCTCAGCGCAGGCCTGGTTTATACTCGAGGTCAGTATGGAAAGGCTCGTCACCTTAACGTAGTCATAGTGTATACTCGAGGTCATTATGGGCTCGTACCTAATTGTAGGCTGACAGCTCGAATACAGTATCCCATACACCACCATATTCGGCTCATGAGTTTGGGTTGCTCACTAGTCACTACGGGGAGGCTTGTCACCCCAGCGTAGGCTGACAACTCGACCACGGTGTCTCATACACCACCATGTCCGACTCATTAATCTTATCGGATCGAGGTACCAAGGTTAAACGGGATCTCACTAGTAAGTTAGTACCTTAGATTCAAGCAGTAGCGTCCATACATGGTGAACATATAATGAGTTAATCGGGTTACTTAACAAGCTCAGTTAGTACGAGCGTACTTTGACTTGGTCAACATAGAGTGTGTAAGCACTCCGTGTGGCCTAACCACTGTCAACAAATCTGCATACGACTCGGATTCCCCGAACACATCTGATGTGGCGGAACGACCTCGGCCACTAATTCAGGAATCTTTACCGATTGCCTGGACTATGTAGCAGTTCCAAACATACTTAAAAATAACAGGAAAGCATACTTGATAGGCATATCAACAATAAACAATTAATTCAAATAAGGGAACCACTTAAGCACTTTTTATGAAGTACAAATAAACATGCTTTCACACCTATATATTTTATACGTAAATCACGTCAAATAATCTAAGCTACACAAATGGATTTATACACATAGCTAAGGTAGTTTGAGAATCTTATCTCAATACCCATATAAAATACAGTTTACCAAATAATTACTCGTTCAAACATTTTTTACAAACACTTAGGCTACACACTACAACATACCTGACGTATGTTGGTCATAACATGTAGTAGGGCAAATCCTTTCACCAAGGAGTTGTCACCTATACAACAATCATATATCCATGATGGATAATCATAGCAAGCACGAGTCCAAATTCCATACTCATTCAAACATTTCAACAAACACATGGAATGCGTTATAAATCAACATAGTCTATATATAAGCATATGTACGGAAAACCTCGTATCTAAGCACATGTGATAGCAATCAAGCCCATCATAAATCATTACTGATATTGAAAGCCTTGAAAACCATAACCTAAACATTTATAGTCCGCACCTTTCACCGATAAACGAGTATCGAACTCAGTTGGTATGCCAAGTCTTTGTATACGACACGACGGCCACCTATAGCATGAAATAGGTTAGCTATTTCATCACTTACACTATTTGAAACCCTAAAACAGATTAGGGTTAGGTTTTCTTACCTAAGAGCGGAATTAGAATCGCCGGAACACCGATATAGAAGTGGTAGTTAAGCACGTGGAGTGATGGGGTTGAATCCTAGGAACAAAAGCCAATTCTCTCTCACTTTCTCTCTCTTTCCTTCTCTTTTCTCTCTTCTCTCTCTTAGATTTTTCTAAATTCATATGGAATGAGAGAGAGAGAGGATTTAAGGCCCTTATATAGGCCCAAAATGATGGGAATGGCCCCAGGGCCATGATATACTTAGGTTATAGCCAAACAGTAGTTGTTTCGATCCAACGGAGCACATCTGGAGGCCCCTTTTCTACATACGGTTGGACTTAAGCTCCCTGACATTGAATCTAGGTCAGGTTAAGATCTCAGATCGATCGAATTTGTGAATCGACCGTGGCGGACCAGTTTCAGTTCAACGGTCACCGGTACTCGATCAAGGTCACAAGTGCACTAACATGTGTCAGAAATTTTTCCTGATTAGAGGGTGTATTTGGGTCAGAATCTGATGGTCTAAATCCTTAGATTTGGCCTGTAAGCGAACGACTCAATTCACTTAAGTTTCAGTTCATTTCCTAAAGATATTCGCGTTTTTCACACACTTTGCTCCAAGCTCATGTTATGTGTTTCTAGATACCTTTAGGACTTGATTTCTAAGATGGTTGTCAAGTCCAGTAAGGCGGTCATAACCGTATAGATTTGGGGAAATCGAACTTTCGACGTGCAGTCCAAGTCCGATACAGAGTTTCGATTTGCTCCCAAGAGCAACTGGGTTTTGAGATGGATCCTAAGTTTTTAAGCAATCTAGCGTTAGCGATCCTGCAAATTTTGGATCATACAGATCATATTTAAAGTGATTAGTGCTAATTTCATAGATAATCTAGTTTAGCACCTAATTAATCCATATCTAATTTCTAAAGGGATTTGGTCCGTAGTAATTTCTGTCTGAGGTAGTACTCGGGTCTTTGTGCGAATTTTTCCGAGACGTTACAATCTATCCCCCTTAAAGAAAAATTTCATCCTCAAAATTAGTACCTTTTCGTACTCCTTGAGAATCTGAGGGTAGTTCTTTCGGACCTCGGCTTCTATTTCCCAAGTAGCCTCCTCCTTAGTATGGTGCGTCCACAGTACCTTCACAAGTGGAATCACCTTACTGCGCAACACCTACTCCTTCCTATCCAGAATATGCGTCGATCGCAGAACATAAGTAGCATCTTCACTCAACTGCACCTGCTCCCATTTGATAATGTGGGAAGGGTCAAGAACGTATTTCTTCAACATAGACACATGAAATATGTTATGCACGCCTACAAGTGGTGTGGGCAAAGCCAGGCGGTACGCTACCACCCCCACTCGTTCCAGTATCTGGAATGGGCCAATAAATCTCGGCGTGAGTTTTTCCTTCTTGTCAAATCGAAGAACTCCCTTCATTGGAAAAATTTTCAGGAATACATGGTCCCTGACCTCGAACTCTAGCGGTCACCGCCTCATATCGGCGTAGCTCTACTGCCTACTCTATGCTGCTAGGATTCAACGCCTGATAATGTCGATCTTTTCTAAAGTCGCATAAATTAACTCTGGGCCAATCAAGCTCTCCTCGCCAACCTCTGCCCAGCAGTGCGGTGCTCGACAGGGATGCCCATACAAGGCCTCATAGGGAACCATGCCAATACTAGCCTGAAAATTATTGTTATATGCGAACTCCGCATAAGGAAGACAGTCGTCCCAACTGTCCTTGAAATCCAGCACACAAGCTTGCAGCATATCTTCCAACACCTGATTTATCCATTCCGTCTGCCTGTCAGTCTGTGGGTGGAATGCGGTACTGAACTTCAATTTCACACCCATTGCTTCCTGGATACGAGTTCAGAAGATAGATGTGAATCGCGTGTCTCTATCCGACATGATCTCCAAGGAACTCTGTGCTGACGCACAATCTTCTTGATGTACAACCTGGCCAAATCGTCTGCTAATTTCGAAACTCTAATAGGGAGAAAATGGGCTGATTTCGTTAACCGATCCACGATCACCCAGATGGAGTCATGTCCCTTCATCGTCTTCGATAGCCCTAAAATAAAATCCATAGAGATTAAATCCCACTTCCATTCAATTATGGGCATGGGTTGAAGCAGTCCTGGAGGTCGGCGATGCTCGGCCTTGACCTGCTGGCACTTGAGATAACGTGATAGGTGCTCTGCTATGTGGGCCTTCATGTTGTCCCACCAGTACGAATGCTTCATGTCTTGGTACATTTTCGTACTGCCAGGATGCATCACCATCCTCAAATTGTAAGTGACTTCGAGAACTTCCTTTCTCAAGTCATGAAGATTTGGCACGCATAGGCAGCCTCGATAACGTCAAGCCCCATCCGAACCAACTCTCCATTCGGAGTCTTCTTCGTCACAAGCTCGCCTTCTCATCTTCACTAACCATTTATCCTCCCCCTCAGCCACTATAATTCAGTCATTGATAAGTGGCTGTGCACGAACATGAGCGACGCTCTTGAACGGCTCATCAACAGTAAGCTTCAACTCGAAGTCTCGCACAAATTCCACCATGTTCCACTTGCCTATCATCAATAGAGCCGCAAAGGCTATAGCCTTCTTGCGGCTCAACGCGTCTGCTACAAGGTTAGCCTTGCCAAGATGGTAGGAGACCTAGAACTTGAAGTCCTTCAAGGTTTCTATCCCTCACCGCTGCCTCATATTCAGGTCCCTCTGCGTGAATATGTACTTGAGGCTCTTGTGGTTGCAAAAGAGCTCGAACTCCTCTCTATAGAGGTAATGTCTCTAGAGCTTCAATGCAAAGATGACGGACGCTAACTCTAGGTCGTGCGTAAGGTAGTTTTCCTCGTGTGTCCTCAACTGTCGCGATGTATAGGTAATAATTTTATCCTTCTGCATCAGAACGCAACCCCAAACCCACTCGAGAGGCGTCGGTGTATATAGTATACTTGACCCCTTTCTCTTGTAATACTAACACAGGGGCGGACGTCAACTTGTCCTTCAGCTCCTAAAAAGATGCTTCTGCTTTCTCATTCCAGGTGAACTTGAGATCTTTCTGGGTCAGCTGAGGCAACATTCTAGCTATCTTAGAAAAATCCCAAATGAATCATCGGTAGTAACCTGCCAAGCCCAAAAAACTCCTCACCTCAGTAACTGAACTGGGCTGCTCCCAGTCTTGAACCGCGGCTACCTTAGCAAGGTCCACAGCTATCCCTTCCTTAGACACCACATGTCCCAGGAACTTGACTTCTTCTTTCCAGAAGTTGCACTTCTTGTACTATGCAAACAACTGGTCCTTCTTGAGAGTATCGAAGACTGCTCGCAGCTGTTTCTCGTGCTCCTCCCGACTCTTGGAGTATATCAGGATGTCATCTATAAATATGATAACGAATCGGTATAAGTACGGTCGAAACACCCTGTTCATCATATCCATGAATACGGTCGGTGCATACGTGAGTTCAAACGACATCACCAGGAACTCGTAGTGCCCAAAACTGGTCCTGAAAGTTGTTTTCTACACGTCCTCATGCCTGACGTGCAACTGGTGGTACCCTGACTGCAGATCAACCTTTGAAAAATATTGTGCTCCCCTCAACTGATCAAACAGATCATTAATCCTGGGCAAAGGGTAATTGTTCTTCACCGTCACTTGGCTAAACCTGCGATAATCAATACACAATCGCAGAGATCCACCCTTCTTCTTTACAAACAACACAAGTGCTCCCCAAGGAGACACACTCGGTCGTATGAAGCCCGCATCCAACAGATCATCGATCTGTTTTCTCAGTTCCTCCATCTCACATGGAGGCATGCGATAAGTCGGAAGAGATATAGGTGTCGCACTAGGTACTAAATCAATGGTAAAATCAATCTCGTGCTGAGGAGGTAATCCAGGTATCTTTATGAATACGTTTGAGAACTCTTGAACTACAGGGGTGTCCTCAAGTGCTGGACCATTAACGTCCTCTAGTAATGAAGCATAACAACTAATGAAATAGGGCCAACTGACCTGCACTAGGAATGTAAAGGTTGTGCCCTCTGGTCTAAGGGCTGTCACCACTCTAGTATCGCAATCGATCTCTGCCTTTACCTCCGTGAGTCAATCCATACCAAGAATGGCGTCATAATGGTGTAACAGAGTGACAATCAGGTCAATGCACACTGTTCTGCTCCCTAAGTTTATTGAACAACCATTACACATCCTGGTAACGTCTGAGAAATTTTCTGTGGCGGTAAGGATTCTCACCCCAACCATAGGACTAGTTTCCAACCCTAGTCGCTTGACTACTGCGCACGATATTATAGAGATAGTGGACCTGGTGTCCACTAATAAGAAGACTAGTGTACCTTGAATATGCACAGTGACTTTAAAAGCCAGTCTCGAATTCCTCAGCTGCAAGTGAGTGTACACGAGCCTGCTGAGAACGGTTCGACTGAGGTACCATGGGCCATTGAGGCGGCCTAATTTAAGGTGCAAGCAGTCGAAAAGATGAATGTGGTAGTGCTGACCGCAGGGGTAGAGTCGAGAGAGGTGGTGGCATCTGACGGTTGATCCTCTGAAGGGGCGAGGTCACCTCGGCTGTGTCGGTGGAGTCGTAAGCCTGGGAGGTGAATCAATACGGGGCCTCTTACCGAGAAACAGCCTGCTCGGCAACTCGTGTCGTCACCTAGGAAGCATAGGAACACGAGTGCGGGACAATCTATCCCCATCCTGCTCAGCTCGCAGAGACATGCCCACTAGCTTAGCATAGGTAGATATGCTAGCGCAATACATCTTTGAGCGTATCTCGGGTCGCGGGCCCTCAGAAAACCGCCGCATCCGCAGCTGATCAGCCAATATCAACGGAGCATACCTAGCCAACTCCGTGAATCTGTTCTTGTACTCTGCCACTGTCATCCCTCCCTGATGAAGGTGAAGAAACTCAATCTCCTTCTCATACCGATAAGTGAGGGGAAAATACTTCTCATGGAAGCGGGTCTCAAAAGCTGCCCACGTCCATATGTATCTAACTGCAATAGTCGGAAGGACGTTGTCCCACCAGAGGCTAGCCTCCTTCTCGAATATATAGGTGACCAGCTCCACCTACTCTGCCTCAGTGTAGTGCAATGGCTTCAGCATCTTAGAGATGTGGTCAAGCCAATACTCGGCCTCCTCGGGTCTGTGAGTACACGCAAAGGTAGGAGGTCGGAAGTGTTAGAATCGCTCAAACAGACCGCTAGTGCTCATATGGCCAGCAGGCTGCACAAGAGGTGCAGGTGGAACCACTCCCATGCTCTGGGCAAAGACCCTGCAATGGTGGCTAAAAACTGCTGCTGCTGCTACATCAAGGGCATCATCTGCTCCAACCTATCAGTAAGGGGAGCCGACTGAGGCATGTGCGGCGTCGAAGTAGATGCACGGTTCTATTCAGAAATCGATGGTGCAACAGGTGTCGGCCCATTAGTAAGGCCAGTAGCCGGCTGAGAATCTGGCATAGTGTCGTGAGTTGGGCCCAAACTGGGGTGCGTCTAGCTATCGCTTAGGGGAGGTACCCCGTCAATCGAATCACCAAGTGTGAGACGTGTCGTGCTCCTTGTAGCCTTAGGTGACAATCCCTATATACAACATAGGGTGTGACCCATGTCAAATTCAGCATACTCACAAACTCAACAACACAGCATTTACATTATAGCTCAAAGAAACTTCATGCATTTCATTTAACAAAATTGCAATGGTACATGAGATGCAGTATTACATGAATCATGACAAAAGATGCATATGAGCTAACCTAAGCAAGGCTTCAGACACTGAAACATACTAACCAGTCTACCACTCCATTAAGCCTATCAAGGCTACACATAAAAACAAGCAAACAAGCAACAAAGCAAACTAAAGTGCGACCATATGCACAACTAGTCGTCTGAGTCTGGCGATGAAAGGGGGGCATCCTTGTCTTGCACATAGCACAGGACAGCCCTCAAGGCAGGAGACACCTTCTTACACTATCATTTCACTAAGGCCCGGGTCTCACCAACCTCTTGTCGCAGGGCAGCCTAGCCCTCATCAAGTCGAGCCAAGCAGGCTTCCATAGCAGCCCGATCACTGTCACGCCCCTGCGTAGCAGGAGAGCCCTCATCAGTGTCTTGGGCCTCCTCTTCCTCTCCTTCTTGCCCTTCTTCTATCTCATCACCACCTTCTTCATCACTCTCTTCCTCTTCACTCTCCGTCTCATCCTCACTCTCCTCGAGTCGGGCTTGACGCTATTGTGGCCTAATCTCCATGTTGTTGAGAGTAGTGTCGTTAATGAAATGGATCAGCACAGGAAGTTCTGCATCAAGTCTGTAGGCGAATTCACGTGCAAGCTTGCATATAAGTCGGCCGAAGGGGAGCGAAACAGATGTCCTAAAAGAGCGCACCGTCTGCACTATCTGTAACAGTACATACGTAGGCACGCACAGCTTCTCTCCCTGCCTAACTCAGTACAAAAAGTCTACTATCAGGCGCATGCACTCTCTGCGATTGCTCCACCTAGGATACACATTGTATGTGAAGATGTTGTAGAGTGGGCGGAAGTCGTTGGTCATATTGGATGTTAGGAGGTTATTGTTTGGATTCCAGTGGGCCAGTTGGCCACAAAGGAAGTGCATGCGGCGATCCCTCTCACATGCACTCCTAAGACTCTTCTCACTAGCATGGACTTCACCAAGCGGCATCCCCAGGAGTTAGGTTATTAAGCCAACATCAACCGTGGCCTCTCGCCTTCCCACGGGAATTTTGAACTACAAAGGCTCCAGCATTGGCTCTCGTATATGAGCGTAAAAGGCTCGAACAGTGCTCATATTCGCATGGAACTTGCCCTCAAATATGGGACCCCACCCGGCATCCACCAGGTGATCCATCACCAGATATTTCCCAAAGAGCTTCTTGTCCATGTATGCTTCAAAAAGGACCCTACGGCCCTAAAATCTTCCATGGGACAGATCGCCAATAGAGCTCTCTCGAGGGGAGCCTCGGGATCGAGGTCCCGCTTTGTCCAAATCTCTCGATCGGTGCTTGTACCTGCGGCGGCACTTCTCGGCCTCCTTGATCGAGTAGGGCGGCTAGGCCCGGCCTCGTCTGTGGAAGCACTCTTCTTCCCCATGAGAGAAAGAAGTATGGAAATGGAGAAAATAGCCGCTACAAGCTCAAAAAAAAATCATTTGAGTAAAATAACAATGGGGGATTAGGATGGATTGTTGGTTTTAGAGGAGTTTGAGACACAACTATGATCTTGTGTGCTCAAAAAGGGGGAAAATGAAGGAGATGGAAGATGGGTTTTGATGAAGGTGGTGGAGTTATGTATGGAATGAAGGAAATGAAGGATATTTGAAGATGGAGGAAGGATTTGAGAGGGGAAAAAGAACTTTTAGGGAAAAAGAAAAGTTTGGACACTACGCCAAAACAGTGAAAAAAGGACGGTCCAAAACCGTCTCAAATGACCAAAAAGGACGGTCATGGACCATCGCATCGGCCGTCATAATTTGACGTGTCGTATTACTTTAAGGACGGTTGAAAACCGTCATTCTTATTGACGAAAAAAGGACGGTCATGGACCGTCTCTTATGAGCCTTCAAAGGACGGTCATAGACCGTCCTTAAAAAGGACTACTAAGGACCGTCTCTTATGAGCCTTCAAAGGATGGCCATGGTCCGTCCTTAAAAAGGACTGCTATGAACCATCTCTTATGAGTCTTCAAAGGACGGTCATGGACCGTCCTTCAAAAAGACTGCTATGAACCGTCTCTTATGAGCCTTCAAAGGACATTTTCAAATTTGAGACGGTCAATATACACCTGTTACAATATATTTCATCGTATTCTTCCTGATATACGCCTGTTATATAATATATTTCATCATATTCACATTCACATCCATCTAAACCCAAACTATGTAAATCCATCCAAATATAAACTACATTCATCCAAACATAAACTACATCCATCCAAACACAAACAATCTTATCCACATTACATTCATCCACACATAAATACATATAAGTTTAACATCATAAATAAAAAAAGGAAAAAAATTAGCAATAATTTTCTTTTGGTGTCTTTCATCTAATAAAAAAATATTCAACCAACAAAACATTATAATTCAGAATCATTAAAATAAAACTGATCATTAAAATAAAACTAATGCAAGTAAATAATGCAAAAAAAAAAAAGTGTTTCAATTCAAGTTAATAGAAACAACAACAAAAATTAAAGCTTTGTAAAAAGGGGCATGTGTTAAAAGGGATACATTGTTGTTTGGTGCCATGTCATTGGGCTACAATTCAAGTTAATAGAAACAAAAACAAAAATTAAAGCTTTGTAAAAAGGAGCATATGTTAAAAGGGATACATTCTTGTTTGTTGCCATGTGATTGGGCTACATTATTACAGCAATCAGGTTCGGGTTCGAGATCGGGTTTAGGTTTGGGTTTTCAAGTTTAGGTTTAGGTTTAAGTTAGGGAGTTGAGATTAGGATTAGGTGTAGGTCTAGGTTGAGGGATTTGAGAATACATTTAGGTTTTAGGTTTAGGTTTAGGTTTGGGAGTTGAGATTAGGATTAGGTACAGGTCTAGGTTTAGGGATTTGAGAATACATTTAGGTTTTAGGTTTAGGTTTAGGTTTTAGGTTATATGTTTAGGTTTAGGTTTAGGTTTAGGTTTTAGGTTTAGGTTAAGGTTAGGTTATAGGTTATAGGTTATAAGTTTAGGTTATAGGTTATAGATTATAGGTTATAAGTTAAGGTTTAGGTCATAGGTTTTGGTCTAGGTCTAGGTTTTAGGTTATAGGTCAAGGTTTAGGTTTTAGGTTTAGGTTTTAGGTTTAGGTTATAGGTTATAAGTCTAGGTTATAGGTTATAGGTTAAGGTTTTAGGTCATAGGTTTTGGTTTAAGTTAAGGTTATAGGTTTAGGTTTAGGTTATAAGCTATAGGTTTAGGGAATTGAGAATAGGTTAAGGTTTAGGTTTAGGAAATCAGGTTCGGGTTCAGGATCGAGTTTAGGTTTGGGTTTTCAAGTTTACGTTTAGGTTTAGGTTAGGGAGTTGAGATTAGGATTAGGTGTAGGTTTAGGTTTAGGGATTTGAAAATACATTTAGGTTTTAGGTTTAGGTTTAGGTTTTAGGTTATAGGTTAAGGTTTAGGTTTAGGTTTAGGTTTAGGTTATAAGCTATAGGTTTAGGGAATTGAGAATAGGTTAAGGTTTAGGTTTGGGAAATCGGGTTCGGGTTCAGGATCGGGTTTAGGTTTGGGTTTTCAAGTTTAGGTTTAGGTTTAGGTTAGGGAGTTGAGATTAGGATTAGGTGTAGGTTTAGGTTTAGGGATTTGAGAATAGGTTTATGTTAAGGTTATAAGTTTAGGTTTTAGGATTTGAAAATAAGTTTAGGTTAAGGTTATAAGTTTAGGTTAAGGTTATAAGTATAGGTTTAGGTTATAGGTTAAGGTTTAGGTTTAGGTTTAGGTTATAAGTATAGCTTTTGGGATTTGAGAATAGGTTTACGTTATAAGTTTAGGTTTCGGCTATAAGTATAGATTTTAGGATTTGAGAATAGGTTTAGGTTATAGATTTAGGGTGTGATTTAGGTTAAGGGTGTGGTCCCTGCAAATACAGATATAAACACGGCTGTCATATTTTGAGACTAGGATTAGGTTGAGGTTAGGGAGTTGAGATTAGGATTAGGTGTAGGTTTAGGTTTAGGGATTTGAGAATACATTTAGGTTTTAGGTTTAGGTTAAGGTTTAGGTTTAGGTTTAGGTTAAGGTTTAGGTTTAGGTCATAAGCTATAGGTTTAGGGAATTGAGAATAGGTTAAGGTTTAGGTTTAGGAAATCGGGTTCAGGTTCGGGTTCGGGATCGGGTTTAGGTTTGGGTTTTCAAGTTTAAGTTTAGGTTTAGGTTAGGGAGTTGAGATTAGGATTAGGTGTAGGTGTAGGTTTAGGTTTAGGGATTTGAGAATACATTCAGGTTTTAGGTTTAGGTTTAGGTTATAGGTTATAGGTTAAGGTTTTAGGTTTTAGGTTTTAGGTTTAGGTTAAGGTTAGGTTATAGGTTATAAGTTTAGGTTATAGGTTAAGGTTTTTGGTCATAGGTTTAGGTTTAGGTTAAGGTTATAGATTTAGGTTAAGGTTTAGGTTTAGGTTATAAGCTATAGGTTTAGGGAATTGAGAATAGGTTAAGGTTTAGGTTTAGGAAATCGGGTTCGGGTTTGGGATCGGGCTTAGGTTTGGGTTTTTAGGTTTAGGTTTAGGTTTATGTTAAGGAGTTGAGATTAGGATTAGATATAGGTTTAGGTTTAGGGATTTGAGAATACATTTAGATTTTAGGTTTAGGTTTAAGTTTCAGGTTATAAGTTAAGGTTTAGGTTTTAGGTTTAGGTTAAGGTTAGGTTATAGGTTATAAGTTTAGGTAATAGGTTATAGGTTAAGGTTTTTGGTCATAGGTTTTGGTTTAGGTTAAGGTTATAGGTTTAGGTTTAGGTTTAGGTTTATGTTATAAGCTATAGGTTTAGGGAATTGAGAATAGGTTAAGGTTTAGGTTTAGGAAATCGGGTTCAGGTTCGGGATCGGGTTTAGGTTTGGGTTTTCAAGTTTTGGTTTAGGTTTAGGTTAGTGAGTTGATATTAGGATTAGGTGAAGGTTTAGGTTTAGGGATTTAAGAATAAAGGTAGGTTTTAGGTTTAGGTTTAAGTTTTAAGTTATAGGTTAAGGTTTAGGTTTGAGGTTTAGGTTAAGGTGAGGTTATAGGTTATAAGTTTAGGTTATAGGTTTTAGGTTAAGGTTTTAGGTCATAGGTTTTGGTTTAGGTTAAGGTTATAAGTTTAGGTTAAGGTTTAGGTTTAGGGAATTGAGAATAGGTTAAGGTTTAGGTTTAGGAAATCGGGTTCGAGTTCGGAATCGGATTTAGGTTTGGGTTTTCAAGTTTATGTTCAGGATTAGGTTAGGGAGTTGAAATTTTGATTAGGTGTAGGTTTAGGTTTAGGGATTTGAGAATACATTTAAGTTTTAGGTTTAGGTTTAGGTTTTAGGTTTAGGTTTAGGTTATAAGCTATAGGTTTAGCGAATTGAGATTAGGTTAAGGTTTAGGTTTAGGTTATAAGATATAGGTTTAGCGAATTGAGATTAGGTTAAGGTTTAGGTTTACGAAATCGGGTTCGGGTACGGGATCGGGTTTAGGTTTGGGTTTTTAAGTTTAGGTTTAGGTTTAGGTTTAGGTTAGGGAGTTGAGATTAGGATTAGGTGTAGGTTTAGATTTAGAGATTTGAGAATACATTTAGGTTTTAGGTTTAGGTTTAGGTTTTAGGTTATAGGTTAAGGTTTAGGTTTTAGGTTTAGGTTAAGGTTAGGTTATAGGTTATAAGTTTAGGTTATAGGTTATAGGTTAAGGTTTTAGGTTTAGGTTTAAGTTAAGGTTTAGGTTTAGGTTATAAGCTATAGGTTTGGGGAATTGAGAATAGGTTAAGGTTTAGGTTTAGGAAATCAGGTTCGGGTACGGGTTTGGGTTCGAGATCGGGTTTAGGTTTGAGCTTTCAAGTTTAGGTTTAGGTTTAAGTTAAGGAGTTGAGATTAGGATTGGGTGTATATTTAAATTTAGGGATTTGAGAATACATTTAGGTTTTAGGTTTAGGTTTAGGTTTTAGGTTTTAGGTTAAGGTTTAGGTTTTAGGTTTAGGTTAAGGTCAGGTTATAGGTTATAAGTTTAGGTTATAGGTTATAGGTTAAGGTTTTAGGTCATAGGTTTTGGTTTAGGTTAAGGTTATAGGTTTAGGTTAAGGTTTAGGTTTAGGTTTAGGTCTAGGTTATAAGCTATAGGTTTAGGGAATTGAGAATAGGTTAAGGTTTAGGTTTAGGAAATTGAGTTCAGGTTCAGGATCGGGTTTAGGTTTGGATTTTCAAGGTTAGGTTTATGTTTAGTTTAGGGAGTTGAGATTAGGATTAGGTGTAGGTTTAGGTTTAGGGTGTTGAGAATACATTTAGGTTTTAGGTTTAGGTTTAGGTTTTTGGTTATAGGTTAAGGTTTAGGTTTTAGGTTTAGGTTAAGGTTAGGTTATAGGTTATAAGTTTAGGTTATAGGTTATAGGTTAAGGTTTTAGGTCATAGGTTTTGGTTTAGGTTAAGGTTATCGGTTTGGGTTAAGGTTTAATTTTAGGTTATAAGCTATAGGTTTAGGGAATTGAGAATAGGTTAAGGTTTAGGTTTAGGAAATTGGGTTCGGGTTCCGGTTTACGTTCGAGATCAGGTTTAGGTTTAGGTTTTCAAGTTTAGGTTTAGGTTTAGGTTAGGGAGTTGAGATTAGGTTAGGTATAGGGATTTGAGAATACATTTAGGTTCTAGGTTTAGGTTTAGGTTTTAGGTTATAGGTTAAGGTTTAGGTTTTAGGTTTAGGTTAAGGTTAGGTTATAGGTTATAGGTTAAGGTGTTAGGTCATAGGTTTTGGTTTAGGTTAAGGTTGTAGGTTTAGGTTTAGGTTAAGGTTTAGGTTTAAGTTATAAGCTATGGGTTTAGGGAATTGAGAATAGGTTAAGGTTTAGGTTTAGGAAATCGGGTTCGGGTTCGAGATCGAGTTTAGGTTTGGGTTTTCAAGTTTAGGTTTAGGTTTAGGTAAGGGAGTTGAGATTAGGCTTAGGTGTAGGTTTAAGTTTAGGGATTTAAGAATACATTTAGGTTTTAGGTTTAGGTTTATGTTATAGGTTATAGGTTTAGGTTTAGGTTTAAGTTAAGGTTTAGGTTTAGGTTTAGGTTATAAGCTATAGGTTTAGGGAATTGAGAATAGGTTAAGGTTTAAGTTTAGGAAATCAGGTTCGGGTTCGGGTTTAGGTTTGGGTTTTCAAGTTTAGGTTTAGGTTTATGTTAGGGAGCTGAGATTAGGATTAGGTGCAGGTTTAGGTTTAGGGATTTGAGAATACGTTAAGGTTTAGGTTTAGGAAATTGGGTTCGGGTTCGAGATTGGGTTTACGTTTGGGTTTTAGGTTTAGGTTTAGGTTATAGGTTTAGGTTTAGGTTAAGGTTAAGGTTTAGGTTATAGGTTTTAGGATTTGAGAATAGGTTTAGGTTCTAAGAATAGGTTTAGGTTATAAGTATAGGTTTAGGTTTAGGTTTTATGTTTAGGTTAAGGTTATAGGTTTAGGTTTAGGTTTAGGCTAGGTTATAGGTTAAGGTTTAGGGAATTGAGTTTAGGTTATAGGTTATAGGTTTAGGTTTAGGTTATAGATTTAGGGATTTGAGAATAGGTTTAGGTTTAGGTTTAGGTTTAGGTTATAGGTTTAGGTTAAGGTTAAGGTTTTAGGTTTAGGTTTAGGTTAGGTTATAGGTTTTTGGTTAAGGTTTAGGTTATAGTTATAGGTTTTGGGATTTAAGAATATGTTTAGGTTATAAGTATAGGTTTAGGTTAGGTTATAGGTTAAGGTTTAGGGAATTGAGTTTAGGTTATAGGTTCAGGTTATAGGTTATAGGTTATAGTTATAGGTTATAGGTTTAGGTTACAGTTTAGGTTATAGGCTTTGGGATTTGAGAATAGGTTTAGGTTATAAGTATAGGTTTAGGTTAGGTTTTATGTTAAAGTTTAGGGAATTGAGTTTAGGTTATAGGTTTAGCTTATAGGTTATAGGTTTAGGTTATAGTTATAGGTTTTGGGATTTGAGAATAGGTTTAGGTTATAGGTTAAGGGTGTGGTCCCTAGAAATACAGATATAAACACGGCCTACTCCAATTGGCCAGGCCCTTCCAATGCTGTCCATAAGAAATGGACAGCTTCATTATGGTCATAACAGCGATTCCCTCCTTCCAGGGACCCCCACTCAACATCTGGATAGCTCCGACGCACATCCGGGTCTGCTCCTTTAATTTTGAACAAATACATATACACGGCCTATCCAAATGGCCAGGCCTCTCCAATGCTGTCCATAGGAAATGGAAAGCTTCATCATGGTCATAACAACGGTTCCCACCTTCCAGGGACCCCCGCTCATCCGGATAGCTCTGACGCACATCCGGGTCTACTCCATTAATTTCGAGCAAATACATAAACACGGCCTGTCCAAATGGCCAGGCCCCTCCAATGGTCATAACAGCGGTTCCCACCTTCCAGGGACCCCCGCTCAACATCCAGATAGCTCCGACGCACATCCGGATACATAAATGGGTACAGTTTCAAAGAACATTATTAGCAATGTTTCAAATGCATACCTCCCTTATAAAGTTCTTCAGTTAATCCTCATGAAAGTCCTGATCTATAAGAACCTTAATGACAACATCCTGCATTCCATGATTGAATAAATAAGAAGATGCATCACCTTTACTTTCAAGTCAAACAAAAATGGGACAGAGAACCATGTAAGAAACACGAAAAAAAATGTGGATTTCTTTGAATATGATAGAGAGATTGGTCCAGGAACTGAACCACAAATTACTCTCATCAGGTTAGTTATCAGAATAACATTTCCAGAGAAGTTCCCTGCATTAAACACTTGCCTATGTAATTCAATTGTCTTCAATAAAACCAAATTACTATCTTAATAGAAATGCACGCCACGCATGCGAAACGTTATTTTCAAACCAAACTACACTCGCTATTTTCAAATCTCATGCGGCCACTTCATTCCCCCACTATCTCCCTTGATTTCCCCACTCTTACCTCTCTGTCTCTCTCTCTTGAAGCAAAAAAGAAGAAGAAGGCGACAAAAAACTCTTTTATGTTTTTTCAATCCATCTTCCATTTTCTTCTTAATAAGAAAATCCATATTTACTAATATTCTCATTTTTCTATTTTTCAAAAGAATGAGTTCGGACTCCGAAAGCGTCATCTCCAACACTCGTACTTTCAGCCCAAACCCTAACCAAGGACTCCAAAACTACCAAACTACCACTATGCGGGAACCCCCCAAATCTAGGAAAATCTAATGACTTGCAGTCAACTATTGCACAGTATATGAAATGGGAAGCAAATAGTGAACCAAAATGTCCATGCTTATGTAATAAACCAAAAACATAAATTAAAAACTTTCCAACAGTGTGCATTTTACCTAGGGAAGGCCTCCCATATTTGTATTGTTGGTTACTCATCCCTTTGTCTACAAGCCACAGTCGACCAATAATTTCTATCATTACCTGTACTCTGAAACCAACACAAATATAACTGAGAAACAATGTAAGGAATAAGAAAAAATGAATTTACTTCTACACATCATTAAATGTTTCCCTATAAGGAGGTGATATTATATCTTTGATAGCCACAACCTGTATGATAGAGAAAAATGCAACCGATATAGTCTGTTACAATTCAAAGAAGAAAAAAGATTTGTGGCTGCACCGATATTCTAGTACATTATGAACGGCTGCCTACGTACCTAAAAAGTTATATTGGGATCAAGCCACTACGTAGTTCTTTTTAATTAACCAAGTTACTAAAGGTCATAAATTTCATATTTAACAAAGTATTATTGAACGTCATCTCAAATCGTTTCTGGTTGGTGCATTTAAAAAAATTTTAAATACACAATCAATGTATATTCTTATTACATCTCATACTGCAACAAGAGACAACGTTCTGTCAATAATTCAATTACATTTGAAATTAAAATCTTTAGTAACTTGGTTAATTAAAAAACAAATGACAACAAGCCATAATATCATTAACCAAATCAACCATTCTGGGCAACAACTCTTCATTACAATTAGTGGCGGATGTACTAGGAGCCTTGGCATTGACACCCATATTGGGAAGTTGTTCTCCATGAAAAAACCAAGTTGTGTATGTCTGATCTATACCATTCATAATCAAATGCTCAGAAACTATACTTAGTATTTTCTTCCCACGCACATTACGACATCTAGCACAAGGACAACTATACCAATCAACACCTCTCGAATTCCTTTTCACACAAATAATAAACAATTCAATGCCTTTAATGTATTCATCACTCAATATATCTTTTGTCATCCAATTCTTGCTCGGGGGCGTTAAATCCATTTCTGATATCACGTGCATGCAGCATATAAAAAGTGAGATACAATAAAAAAGAGGCTTTTCATAAATTGTTAAAACATGCCATACATGTGGTCACCAATCAAAAAAAAATAAAGATCTATATATATCCACAAATATATGCACATGACTAGGTGTAGGTTTTAGGTTTTAGGTTTTAGGTTATAAGTTATAGCTTTAGGGAATTGAGAATAGGTTAAGGTTTAAGTTTAGGAAATCGAGTTCGGGTTTAGGAAATTGGGTTCGAGTTCAGGATCATGCATACATACATACATGCATACAAACATTCATGATGATACATCTATCCATCCATGCATGCATACATACATAAACACATGCATGATGATCCATCCATCTATCCATGCATGCATACACACATACACACGCATGCGTGATGATCCATCCATCCAGTCTTCCATCCATGCATGCATACAT
Source organism: Magnolia sinica (assembly GCF_029962835.1). Classification (NCBI taxonomy): domain Eukaryota; kingdom Viridiplantae; phylum Streptophyta; class Magnoliopsida; order Magnoliales; family Magnoliaceae; genus Magnolia; species Magnolia sinica. The sequence goes on along the minus strand of NC_080582.1, from coordinate 20,607,371 downwards.
ACATATATATACGCACACATAAATCCATCCATGCATGTATGCATGCATACACACACATGCATAATCTGTCCATCCATGCATGCATGCATATGTTTCATCCATCCATGAGTGCATGCATACATATACACACATACATACATGTGTTTTATCATAAAACCATGCATGATGCATCCATACAAAAAAAAAATTCAAATGGAATTTTTTTTTATATAAACAGATTTTTTAAATATTATTATAAACAAAAACTGATTTCCCACCAACAAATGCAACCTATTAATCATAATCATAGACCATAAATAAGAAAACATTGAAATAAAACAGATATCTAAAAAAAAAAGGGTTGCAATTATTCTTATTCTTATTAAACAGATTTTTTAGAAAAAAATACAAATAATTCAAAATTTTCAAAAAATTGAGAGATGAACATGCTTCATCATCATATTAAAAAGTGGGGCCCAAATGCTTCATCATCTGCACATGCAATTCCATCTGATGTGCCCCACGAGAGCTTTCGTAGATTATTTTTTAGACCCAAGACCTAATCTACATGGTCAAACCTGATGGACCATTTGGATGCCACATATACAATGTTGTGGACAATATAGAGATGGAATTTTATAACCTAATGCTATATCATCTCATCTGTTGGAGGTGATTCAGCTACATGGGCAACAAAAGTAATGCTAATGAGCAGGGTTGTACATGGATAGCAATATCTGAATGAAGGTTCTTAGAAGGCCTCTTTGAAAACATCCTTTGCCCAAATACCACCTGAAATCCCCAATTACAAAAATCCTCAAGATCCCTAAAATTCTAAAATTCCCAAATCCCTAATTTGTAATATCAAAAAATCCTCGATTCGGGGTCCACATTCAAATCTGTAAGCCCTAAAATCCCCAAATCCCTAAATGGGGGTCCACATTCAAATTTGTAAGCCCTAAAATCCCCAAATCCCTAAATCGGGAATCCAAAAATTACTAAATCCCCTAAATTCATAAATCAGCATTGAGATTGAGACAGAGAGAGAGATAACTCGAGTTTGTGAACGAATCTTCAACCGAGCTTCAGAGAGAGAGACAAGGCATGCGTGGGTAGGGAGGGCGTCGTTTCGGCTCCCTCCCTTCTTTGGATCAAACACAGAGAGAGAGGTTAGGGGGCAGAGAGAGAGAGACAAAGGGCAGGGCGTGAGAGAGAGAGAGAGAGAGGGTTTGGGTTTTTAGGGAGGGGCGAGAGAGAGAGAGAGAGAAGAGAGAGAAAGGGTTTGGGTTCTGGGAGAGGGGCAGGCGCACGAGAGAGAGACTGGAGGGATTTAGGTTTTGGGAGGGGCGAGCGCACGTGGGACTTTTAAGCAGAAATGGATTTGGGTTCTGGTGTTCGGTACTCTATGGACCCCACCATGATGTTTATATTTCATCCATGCCGTCCATCTAGTTTTGTAGATCATTTTATCGTATTAGACCAAAAATGAGTTATATCTCAATCTCAAGTGGACCACATTACAGGAAACAGTGTTTAATGAATTTTGACCATTAAAACTTTTTTAAGGCCATAAAAGTTTTGGATCAAGCTGATATTTGTTTTTACCCTTCATCTGGGTCTGTGTGACCTAATCAATAGATTGGATGTCAAATAAATAGTACAATGGGCCTTAGGAGGATTTTAATTATGGATATCCAATCAATATTGTTTTCCTGTGGTGTGGTCCACCTGAGATTTATATTCCTCTCATTTTTGTGGTCAAGCCCTAAAATGATCTTTAAAATGGATGAACGGAATGGAGAAAGCACATACATCATGGTGGGGCCCACAGAGCACCGACCACCAGCCACAGGGCTAGTGGCAGGGGGAGTAGCCAATCCGTTCCCCTTTTAAGATTAGTTTTTAAGTCTTGTGGGGCCCACCGTGATGTATGTTATTTATCCACTCTGTCCATTCTTTTAACGGATTATTTTAACAGTTGATCCAAAAAAGGAGTCAGATCGAAGCTGTAAGCGGACTACATAACATATTAATGATAAAAATTTATTTTTTATTATTTCTTATGGTGTGGTCCACTTAGACCTTTGATCTACATAATTTTTTGGCTCATCCACTGAAATTATATATCATAATTGATGGGCGGTTTAGATCAAACACATATATTTCAATGGGCCCTATGGAGCCCCTTAAGGTAGGTCATACCATTTAAAATCATGTGAAGAAATGCCTAAAACATATCAAATCACTTGGTGGGGCCCACCTAAAATTTTGATGCAAATGAAACTTGGTCTGACTCCTCATAAGGCCCACTATACTGTTTATTTGACATCCAATATGTTAATTAGGTCATACAGGGCCAGATGAAAGGGAAAAATAAAAATCAGTTTGATCCAAAACTTTTATGGCCCCAAAATGTTTTTTAATGGTTGACGCTCATTCAACACTATTTCCTGGAATGTGGTCCACTTAAGATTTGGATATATCTCATTTTCGGTCTCATACCGTAAGATGATCTTTAAAAATAGATGGACGACATGGATTAAACATATACATCACGGTAGGGCTCACAAAAGTTTTGGATCAAGCTGATATATATTTTTTCACTTCAATTCATCCAATTTTTTACACCTAACCAATAGGTTAGATGTCAAATAACCATTACAGTGGGCCCTAGGAGGTTTTTAACTAGTAGACATTCAATCAAAAAAAAATTCCATGGCATGATCCACCTGAGATTTAGATCTATCTCATTTTCGAGATTAATAGATAAAATTATCTTTTAAAATGGATGGACGGCGTGAATAAAACGCATACATCATGGTGGGGTCCACATTGCACCAACTACTAGCAACCTGGCTAGTGGCAGCGTAACTAGCCAAACCACATACGCTTCTAAATGGAAGTGGATTGCGTATAAAGTAATTCGGTACCCTAAGCATACTAAGTAAATCCTGTGGGGCCCACCATGATTTATTCATTTATTCGCTATCCCACTCTTTTCTATGGTGGGTCCACTTGAACTTTGGATCTGCCCCATCAGTCAGATGCACCATTCCATGGTGGGCCACAACTTAAAAATAAAGTCAATCCATAACTTGGGTGGGCCACACCACATACTATAGTTGAGAGGGTTACCCTCCCATTAAAACATTCATAATCATTTATTGGGCCCACCTAGATGTGCTTCATAGATCCAGCTCATTCATTATGTGTCCCACTTGGATGAGGAGTCAGACCAAGTTTCATACACATCTAAAACTCATGTGGGCCCCACCAAATGCTTTTACATGTTTTAGGGATGTCTTCACATAGTTTTAGATGCAATGGCCCACTTGAGTTTCGTATATGACTGATTTTTGGACTTAAAGGGGACACATCAAATGCATGGTGTTGATGTTCCACACACATCATGGTGGGGCGTACACAAATTAACCTCATGGGAAGTTGAGGTGACCTTAATAGTACCATTTCAATATTTAGGTAACTCCTTCATGGGTGTTACTCTAACCGTGTAGGGCCCACCTTGATATGTTTTATGTATATCGACACCGTCCATATATTTTTCCATCATATTTTAGGATGTGATTTCAGATCATAAGAACTCAATAATCTCAGGTGGGCCATACCAATCAAAACAATGATGAATAACTATTAAAAACCTTTTGAAGGCCATAAAAGTTTTGGATTAATTTGATCTTTGTAATTTACCTTCATCTAGATCTTCTTTACATTATCAACAAGTTGGATTGCAAATAAACATTATTAAAACCTTACGCTGGGCTCTTTATAATTTTTAACGGCGAGATACTATATTATCTTTCTTTCCAGTGGTGTGGCTCACTTAATATTTAAATCTACACAATTTTTTTATACCCGGCCCAAAAATGGGTTGGAGAAACATAGGGGCGGTAAGGATATACAACATATCATCAAAATCTCACTTTTGTTATCTAACTTTTCAATTTTCCTTGTCAAAATACAAAATCTACTTTTCTTTTTTAAAATATATATATTTTTTTACAATTTGTCAATTTTTTCACAATTTTGTTTAATTTTTTAAATTTTCTTTTTCAAAATATCATTTTTTAATCTCACTTTTGTTATATGACTTTTAATTTTTCTTGTCAAAATATAAAATCTAGTTTTCTTTTTTAAATATATATCTTTTTACAATTTGTCAATCTTTTCACAATTTTGTTTAATTTTTTAAATTTTCTTTTTCAAAATATCATTTTTTTATCGAAATCTTTTTTTCTTCAAAATTATCAACAATATTCAAAGTTCTTAATTTTTTTTTCAAAATCTAGATTTTTATAAAATCACATTTTTTATTTCAAAATCTAAATTTTTCTTAAACATTGTTAATTATTTTTCTAAGCTTCTTAACTATTTTTTTTTCGAAATTCATAATTTTTTTGAGCTTCTTAATTTTTAACAATGTTTAAGAAAAATGACATTTTGAAAAAGAAAATTTAAATAATAGAGACGGTCTTTGACAGTCTCTAATAGAGACGGTTTTTGACAGTCACTAATAAAGACGGTCTTTGACAGTCTCTAATAAAGACAGTCTTTGACAAGGATATATGACGGCTAAGGACCGTCTCTAATAGAGACGGTCCTTGACAGTCTCTAATGAAGACGGTCTTTGACAGGGCTATAAGACGGCTAAGGACCGTCTCTAATAGAGACGGTCTTTGACAGTCTCAAATTACAAGTAAAAGATAGCCAATGATTGTCTCTGATGCAGACGGCTAATAACCGTCTCAGATGATCGCTTATAAGACGGTCAAGGATCGTCTCTAATGCGGACGGTCCTTGACCGTCTCAGATGACCGCATATAAGACGGTCTTCGACCGTCTTAAATAATTTGTGGATATTCAACATTTTAAGACAATATTAGGGACTATCAAGAGCCGTCTAAAATTTTAGAGATGGCTTACGACCATCTCTAAGCCGTCTTTAAACCAAGGAATTTTAGAGACGGTCCTGGACTGTCTCAAAATCCATCCTTTTTTCCCATTTTTCACGTAGTGGGAGGTGTGTATTAGGGGAGAGGGGAGCAATTGGGGAGTTTATAGGGTTCCCCACACATTTTGGTGGGCCCCACAACCTTGGACACGAGCCGGCCCTACAGGCTCGGACCGAGTGAGCGGCGAGGCCTCGCCGATCCAGTGAGGGCATCGCTAGTCTCTGGACATCTGGGCGAGCCCTCACCCCATAGGCGATGGCATCGCCCCCCGGGTGCCGTATGTGTGCGGGGTCCACTTTGGATCCCCCCGAATTGTACCGATTTGGCCCCCTACTCCGATCGAGTCGTTTCGGGTTCCATCTCGCGTATATTTGCACTCTTTGGTTTGTTTAAATGTGGAACTAGTTAAATTTCCATCTAAGCCCATCGATTGACGGTCTGAAAAGGTGTTGAGATCATTTCACATGATCACAAAGGCCTACGGATCTAATTTCTACGGTCGATTTCGATCAATCTCGCCGTTTAGCGAAGTTGGGAATCCTACGTCCGTTTTTATGTTTTCTTGCACCCTCCTACATCGAAATACGTCAGCGTGCATCGTGTGACCATTACCCAGGTCCAGTTTAATCTAAATCATGCTCTGATACCAACTTGTAATGCCCTGAAAATCGGGGGTCGAGCAGGAGCCCAACTCCTGAGTTCCAACATATCACTTATGCAACATAAATAATGATGATTAAATGTTGTCCGTATTAGTGCATTATACATGAGTGGGATTATACCAAATCAGCATATCATACTCTAGAGATAGTTAAATTTCACAAGCGAAAGACTATGATAAGTACATATAAGCATATAAGTGACTATAAGTCTCCGAGTATGACATGTCACCAGGTTAGATAGTTACATGTAAATTTTCCAAAATATACAAAATGTGTAATGTTCAACTAATCATATAACCCTGTAGTCCCATCGATCAGAACAGTCTACATAAACCCGCCTGATAACTACATGTATGAGAACTCATCATCGAAAAAGTCTGTCTCAGCTTCGCAAGCATCGCCATCATCTGCAAATACAACAGGGTCTGGTTGGTGTTTAAAACACCATCCCAGAACGTGGGAGTGAGTGATCAACTCAGTGGAACTATAAGGCAAAGGTTAACATGTTATCAATTCAGTCAAGCAGTAATGATAAAACAATACAACAAGCGTTCTTAAGTACTCTTGTTAATGCAATGATGATATGTATTAATGATGTATGCCCTCGCCTGCACTCCCTCTACGACAACATCTCACGATCACGGCATGCAACACTCCCGCTGTGCTCAACTCCAATGCCAAAGGCACATGTAATGCCGTGCATATGTGCGTGATTTGCCAAGTTCTTAATTAAACAAATTCATACGGTAGGATTGGGAAGCTAAGGCACCTCTCTTTATATCATATACCCAAACATTGATCCATCTAGGGTCATCAATCCTAGTAGTCACATACGATAGGCAGTTTTCAAGTCGCTACGGAGTGGCTCGTCACCTCAGCGCAGGCTGGTTTATACTCGAAGTCACTACGGAAAAGCTCATCACCTTAACGTAGTCATAGTGTATACTCGAGGTCACTACGGGCTCGTCACCTGATCGTAGGCCGATAATTCGAATATAGTGTCTCATACACCACCATATTCAACTCACGAGTTTGGGTTGCTCACTGGTCACTACGGGGAGGCTTGTCACCCGAGCGTAGGCCGACAGCTCGACCACGGGGTCCCATACACCACCATGTCTGGCTCATGAGTCTTATCGGATCAAGGTACCGTGGTTAAATGGAATCTTCACTGGTAAGTTAATACCTTAGATTCAAGCAGTAGCGTTCATACATGGTGAACATATAATGGGTCAATCGGGTAACTTGACAAGCTCAGTTAGTACGAGCGTACGTTCACTTGGTCGACATAGAGTGCATAAGCACTCCGTGTGGCCTAACCACTGTCGGTAAATCTGCGTAAGACTTGGATTCCCTAAAAACATCTGATATGGCGGAACGACATCGGCCACTAATCCGAGAATCTTTACCGATCGCCTGGACTATGTAGCAGTCCCAAACATACTTAAACATAATAGGAAAGCATATGTGATAGGCATATCAGCAATAAACAATTAATTCAAACAAGGGAACCACTTGAGCACTTTTTATAAAGTACAAATAAACATGTTTTCACACCTATATATTTCATATGTAAATCACATCAAATAATCTAAGCTACATGAATGGATTTATACACATAGCTAAAGTAGTTTGAGAATCTTATCTCAATACCCATATAAAATACAATTTATCAAATATTTTCTTATTCAGACATTTTTTACAAACACTTAGGTTACACACTATAACATACATGACGTATGTTGGTCATAACATGTATTAAGGCAAATCCTTTCACCAAGGAGTTATCACCTATACAACAATCATATATCCACGATGGATAATCATGGCAAGCATGAGTCCAAATTTCATACTCATTCAAACATTTCAACAAACACATGGAATGCGTTATAAATCAATATAGTCTATATATAAGCATATATACAGAAAACCTCGTATCTAAGCACATGTGATAGCAATCAAGCCAGTCATAAATCATTACTGACATTGAAAGCCTTGAAAACCATAACCTAAACATTTATAGTCCACACCTTTCGCCGATAAACGAGTATCGAACTTAGTTTGTATGTCAAGTCTTTGTCTACAGCACGACGGCCACCTATAGCATGAAATAGGTTAGCTATTTCATCACATACACTATTTAAAACCCCAAAAAAAAAATTAGGGTTAGGTTTTCTTACCTAAGAGCGGAATCAGAATCACCGGAATAGCGATATAGAAGTGGTAGTTAAGCATGTGGAGTGACAGGGTTGAATCCCAGGAACAAACGCAAACTCTCTCTCTCACTTTCTCTCTCTTTCCTTCTCTTTTCTCCTTCTCTATCTTAGGATTTTTCAAATTCATATGGAATGGGAGAGAGAGGGTTTAAGGCCCTTATATAGGCCCAAAATTGATGGGAATGGCCCCAGGGCTATGGTATACTTGGGTTATAGCCAAATAGTGGCTGTTTCGATCCAACGGAGCACATCTGGAGGCCCTTTTTCTACATGCGATCAGAATTAAACTCTCTAACATTGGATCTAGGTCAGGTTAAGATCTTAGTGCGATCGGATTTGTGAATCGACCGTGGCGAACTAGTTTCAGTTCAACGGTCACTGGTACTCGATCAAGGTCACAAGTGCACTGCCATATGTCAAAAAAATTTCCTGATCCGAGGGTGTATTTAGGTCAAAATATGATAGTCTAAATCCTTAGATTCGGCCTGCAAGCAAACGACTTAATTCACTTAAGTTGCACTTCATTTTCTAAAGATATTCGAGTTTCTCACACACTTCGCTCCGGGCTCATGTTATGCATTTCGTGATACCTTTAGGACTTGATTTCTGAGATGGTTGCCAAGTCCAGCAAAGCGGTCATAACCGTATAGATTTGTAGAAATCGAACTTTCGATGCGAGGTCCAGGTCCGATACGGAGTTTCGATGCGCTCCCAAGAGCAACTGGGTTTTGAAATGGATCCTAAGTTTTTAGGCAATGTAGCGTTAGCGATCCTGTAGATTTTCGATCATACAGATCGTATTTAAAGTGATTAGTGCTAATTTCATAGATAATCTAGTTTAGCACCTAATTAATCCACATCTAATTTATAAAGGGATTTGGTCCTTAGTGATTTCTGCCTGAGGTGGTACTCGAGTATTTGTATGAATTTTTCTGAGACGTTACACATATACTTCTGCAGCGTACGATAACTTACGCAGGGAGTACTTCGAATACTTGATCCGAAGTTGTTTCGTATTACAATGAAATACATGTATTTAATATAGATGACAATGTGTAATAGAATTTTCAAATTTTACTAGAATGTTTACGCTTTTATTATATTTTGCTTGCATTATAGTGTAATGGTCTAATTAAATTTAAATCATCTCTCTAAGCATAAGCACAAATTCATTCTACCATCAACACCACTTGTATAATATTTTATTATATTTCACTTGCACTATAAAGTTTAATGTGTTTATTATATTGATGTTCATATACTTATACTGATATTGTTTAAATTTATAAGTTCTTAGTTTACACATATTTAGTCATGGCACCAGGTGGGAGATCATGTCGTTCGCGCACTGGATCTACTCCTTCCACCCGTGATGTGACAGAGACAGCATCGACATCACGTGCTGCATCACAGTCGTCTAATCCCTCGATTACGCATACACTGGGCACTGCATGTAAGTCTAGACATATATTTCTTTTAGTGACTTCTGTTTATGTTTAGACTTACATATTTCTTTTGCGACAGCATCGTCGACCAGCCGACAAGGACATAGACCCACACGTGAGTTAGTTTTAGAGCGACTTACATGTGAGGGTAGGGTGACGGTAGAATTCCCATAGGACTGCCTTACCCCCCGTTGGATAGATGTGACAAACGTGATAGATGATATCTGATCCCTGCCTCCACCCCCGTTGGACAGATGTGACAGATGATGTGTGGCAGCTCATCCGTCAGCGCCTTATAGTAAATTTTAGTAAATTAATTTTTTTGGTAAAAATTCATTTACGGTTAAGTTATTTTCTTAATAAGTTTATTGCCTTAATCTATTATTTACGAAACTACAAGATAAATTTGTCTTAGATTTGAGTGTTCCATACATTTCCCATGTCGTCGACGACATGGTTAGAGAGCGGTTCAAGGAGTACCGCGAAGCGTTACACCAGCAGTACAAGCGGTGCAGGACCTATAAGGAGGTCGTACTGTTCGTACCGCCGCACGTGACTATTGACCACTGGTGGATACTCTGCGAGAGATTTTTGTCGAAGTCTTTCCAAGAAATATTTACATATTTACGATATCTTAAAGTAATAATTAAATTCGTAATTAATAACAATGTATTATGAATAATGTGTTCAGAAAAGGAGCAGAATAAATTCTACGAACAGAGAAAAGTTAGAAGTGAACCACGTAGCTGGATCAAAGTCATTTGTACGACATCGTTACGATATGATAAGAAATTACTGGTGATTATTAAGTTGATATATTCTTTCTATGCATTTATATTAACTCTATTATCCTTTCAATTGCGCAGCGAGATTCACCTACCAGGAGCCTGGACCAGTAGACCTCTACAGAGGGACTCATTGTCGGCAAGCGACGGGATCTTGGGTTCATCCTAGAGCCTGTGAGAATTGGGTAAAAATCCTTACATTATAAAATTTAATTGCATTGATTTATAATAATGCCATTCGTTATGAAAATTCATATGTTTTCATTACAGATGGCGATGGACACCATACGCAGTCAACCCACTCCCGATAGTAGTCAATGGAGTGTACCAGATATCCTGAGCGAGGTGCTTGGCACCCATTCTGGATATGTGCGTAGGGTTGGCCATGGTGCCAAGCTCATGGCACCCACTAGAGCTGCCTCCAGCCGATCCGTCGCTGAGGAGAGTGCCCTACGCCGAGCTGATATGGCAAAGAGAGAGGTTCAGCAGCTACGGCTCGTTATCGATGACATCAGAGAGCAGCTGGAGAGCAGAGAGAGGAGGAGTAGAGGCATAGGGAGGAGGAGGAGTAAAGGCGGATAGAGGATGAGAGGTGACGGGAGGAACAAGAGAGGAAGATCGAGGAAATACGAGTAGAGCATGAGCGAGGGATATAGAAAATGTTTTAGGCTCTTACTGCACGCTTTGCCACCGATGCCCCACCACCTCCGCCTTCATCTTCGTGATTTTTTTATTTTATTTTACATTCATTAAACTTGTATATATTTGTGTGTGGATAAATGTGGGTTGTATATATGTGGATGTGGATAGGATTGTTTATGTGTGGATGGATATGGTTTATGTTTGGATGGATGTGGTTTGTATTTGGATGAATGTGGATGTGAATATGATGAAAATGTATTGTAACAGGTGTATTTACAAGATATATTAGGAATTTTTTCCTGAATTTTGAAAAAAAAAAAAAAGAGGAAGAGACTATTGCCGATGAAATATTTCGTTGGTAATAGTAAGTCGAAAAATTTTACCTACGAAATATTTCGTAGGTAAAACCTGTGGATGAAACTTTTACCTACGAAATATTTCGTCAATAAAAGCTGTGGATGAAACTTTACCTACGAAATATTTCGTCAATAAAAGCTGTGGATGAAACTTTTACCTACGAAATATTTCGTAAGTAAAAACTGTGGATGAAACTTTTACCTATGAAATATTTTGTCGGTAAAGTTATGGATGAAACTTTTATTTATGAAATATTTCGTAGGTAAAAACTATGGATGAAACTTTTACCTATGAAATATTTCGTCGGTAAAAGCTATAGATGAAACTTTTACCTACAAAATATTTCATCGGTAAAAGTTGTGTTTACCGATGAAATATATTATTTTTTCATATAAAAATTACCATGTTTTACTGACGAAAAAAATCATCGGTAATTGTTTTAACATCACCGACGAAATAATATTTCGTCTGGAAAAGCCTTTAGCGAAGGTCTTATCACGACGATCTTTCTGATAAAATATTTCGTCGGTAATAATAATTACCAATGAAAAAAGATAAAATACCAACCAATTATATCGTAGGTAAAAAAGCAATTTCCTGTATTGATAACTACTCCATATGGACTTGGTGGGACCAACAAGAATGGATAGTAGAGGTGGAAAAAAGTATTTTCTGGTTATTGTTGATGATTTCACTAGATTTACTTGGGCGGTTTTCTTAAGAGAGAAATCAGATACTCGCGATGAGGTCAGAAAAATTCTAAAAAGAATTCAAACTAAAAAAGAAACACCTGTGATCAAAATTAGAAGCAATCATGATACCGAGTTTGAAAATAACATTTTTAAAAAGTACTGTAATGACCATGGTATATCACATGAGTTTTCTTCACCTAAAACACCTCAACATAATGGAGTTGTTGAAAGAAAAAGTATGGTATTACTGGAAATGGCCAATGTAATGTTAAATAGCATGAACTTACCGAAAAACTTATGGGCTAAAGCTGCTAATACTGTCTGCTACTTCATAAATCGTGTGTATGTAAGAAAAGCTGAAGATAAAACAGCCTATGAATTGTGGTTTAATAAGAAGCCGACCATCAAATATTTTTAGACTTTTAGAAGTAAATGTTTTATTTTACGTGACCAAGAAAATTTGAAAAAGTTCAAATCCAAGAGTAATGAGGGGATATTCTTGGGTTATGCTCTAAATAGTCGAGCATATCGTGTTCTTAACGAAAGAATGGGGGTGATTCAGAAATCTATTAATGTAGTGATTGATGATCACCTGTTCACACCCACTCCAAAACAAGATGATGATGAAGTTGACATTATTGATACACTTGACTCCTTATCTAAATCAATTAATAATGAATTAAGATTAGTCAAAGATCATCTGAACTGATCAAATATTGGGTAACCCTTGTACTGGTGTTCAGATAAGAAAATATCTGTAATTACGTCTGCTTCACTTTCCAAATTGAACCGGCAAATGTAAATAAAGCACTTGCCGATGAAAGTTAGATATTAGCTATGTAAGAAGAGCTAAATCAATTTGTCAGAAATGATGTCTAATACTTGGTTCATAAACCTTCTAATAAACATATAATTGGAACTAAGTGGGTCTTTAAGAATAAATCTAATAAAATGGAGAATATCATTAAAAACAAGGTACGACTGGTTGTACAAGGATAGAAAGTATTAATTATGATGCCTTAAATCCATAAGATTATTTATTTCAATTGCATGCCATATGAAATTCAAAATATATCAAATGGATGTCAAAAGTGCATTTCTAAATGGTGATCTATATGAGAAAGTATATGTTGAACAACCTAAGCGTTTTAAGAACCCCAAACTTTCAAATCATGTGTATCGTCAAAAAACGACACTTTATGTCTTGAAACAAGCTCCTAGGGCATGATACGAAAAACTGACTAAATTCTTACTTAGTCACAACTTTATTATGGGAAGTGTTGATAAAATCTTATTCGTCAAGAAATATAATGATAATATATTGATAGTTCAGATCTATGTTGACGATATTATTTATGGATCTACATGCACTAACTTGTCTATTGAGTTTGCAGATCTAATGAAATCAAAGTTTGAAATGAGTATAATTGGAGAACTAAATTACTTTTTTAGATTATAAGTAAAGCAACATGAAGTTGGTATATTCATCTCACAAACTAACTATACCTTAAATCTTGTAAAGAGATTTGGTTTTGAGAATAAGAAAAAGTTTGATATTTGTATGAGTACAACTCTCAAACTCTCTAAGGATGAATAAGGTAAAAGTATAGACTCCCATCTATATCAGAGTATGATTGGTAGTCTTCTATACTTAACTGCTAATAGACCTGATATTTCTTTTAGTGTTAGAATATGTGCTAAATATCAATCTGATCCTAAGGAATCACATCTAATCGCTGTTAACTGGATAATCGGATACGTCACAAGTACTGCTAACTTAGGTCTATGGTATCCACATGATACAATTGTACAAATTGTTGGATATACTAATGCAGACTAGGCAGGAAATATTGACAATAGAAAACCAGTGGTAGATGTTTCTAGGTAGGGAACTGTGTAGTTTCCTGGCTCAGCAAAAAACAGAACTCTGTATCGCTCTCAGCAGCTAAAGTTGAATATATCGCAGCTGGTAATGCTAATACTCAGCTTATCTGGTTAAAAAGAATGTTAGTCGATTATGGTATTATGCAAGATGATATGACATTATACTGTGATAACTCGAACGTAATTAATATTTCAAAAATCTTATTCAACAATCTCATATGAAACATGTCGATATTCGATACCATTATATTCAAGAATTAGTTAAGGACAAAAGTATTGCACTAAAATATATTCAGATCGAGAAGCAACTTACAGACATAATTATGATTAAACCGCTCGATAGGAATAGATTTTCCAAATTAAAGCATGATATTGGTTTGTGTATTGTTAATTAATTAATCATGTTGTTTATGCATTTTTATTTTATTTATTATATAATGTTTAAATGCATAACATACAATAACAATTTAAATTAAAAAATTAATTTTTAAAAAAAAAAATCGAGGCATGCTCGATGGGTCGAGTACATCCTCGACCAGTCGACCATCGACGGGTCGAGGACATGCTTGACTAGTCAAGAAACACAGGTTTGCACAATAAAGGGGGAAAAATCACTTTTATATTTCATTTCACACCTTCTTCTTCGACTAGCCAGTGCTTTTCTCGACAAACCCATCCCAAAATCTTCGTTGTAAGTGGTCTATTTCCATTTTTCTTCTAGATTTAGGTTGATCTCTGATAGTCTATCTTGTATTTGTGGTGTATTTGTGAGTTACAACCTTCTCATTGTGGGTTTTGAGCAAAAATCTAATCTAGACTCAACCCATCTACCTTCCTTAATATTCTCTTTTGCAATCTTTAAATGGAGCATTGTACGAGGAGGAAGGTAACTCCCAAGGGCCCTAGCAGCTCCTCCTCTACATCAACTCTCATTAGCGTGAGAACCCTGAAGATTCAGAGCATGTTAGGAATTTCTGCACTAGAGAGATTATAATAGAAAGGACTGTAAATGTTGACCACATTGCACCATTTCAGCTTGTGTCACTCCTTAACAAAATCGGTTGGGGAAATATTCTTGCTTGGGGCAGAACAACATATCGTTCCATTGTACAAGCTATGTATGTGTCTATAAGCAACATGTCCCTAGAAAATCTTACTTTTACTATTAATTTTAGAGAAGGGACAGTCACTATTTATCGCTACTTGATTTCAGCGTTGACTGAAATAGTCGTCACTGACGATGGCATTCCCATTGCCAGTTTTTCTAACAAAATGACTTACACTGAGCAACGGGTGATCACTCGTAAAGTATGTCGCTTTGACGTTGAATGGCAATCTATAAATGCCCTCTGTGCCAACAAGATGCTTCCTAAATATCGTGTCCTCCATCGTATTTTTACGTCTAATGTGTATCCCGGATTGGGTAATAAATCTGAGCTTACCTCTTTCATGGCTCGTGTCCTTCGTTCTATAGTATCTAGTACTCCAATATATATTCTTTTTTTAATGTGCTATTTGATCATTCAATTTCGTATTCATCTGGGTCATGGTTCGATTCCTTTCGCCTATCTCATGACTTTCATTACTCTTTATTGCAATGTTGTCATTCCTTCGACTGAGGCACTGGAGTCGAAGTTACCCTTTAATAATGCAAATTTGAATAAATGAATTTGGAATTTCTTCCAAGCCAGCGAAGTGAGGATGAAGAGGAAGCACCTGTACCAAAGGACACGTCCACGAACGATATATTTGCCAAGATTGATGAGACAGATGATTCAACTGATCTAAACTATCAACCTTCTCAGGTTGATAATCGGTTAAAATCCTTAAAGGAAAAGGTTATTGAGTTAAAGATTTCTCAAGACAATCTGGTGGAAAATCAAATATCTTCAATGAAATACATGCAAAAGTACTTTCATCACATTGCCAAGGGATTGCACCAGATTGATCCTTCTATACATCCTCCATCTTCCTCTATATCAGACTAGTTCTATTTAAGTTTTTAAGATTGGTCTGTAAAACTTATACTCTGTATGTTTGCTTGATGACTCTCTCATATACTCTACTACTCACTTTTGAATGCTTATTTCCTTAAACTTGACATTTACATATACTTACTTCCTACCTAATTCATATCTTTATGTCTTCTTCTATATGGTTATTTGAATGTCTTATATTTCTGATAGTTAACTATGTTTTCCCTTGTCAAATTATGACAAAAAGGGAGAGAAGGTTACTCGTAGAATGAAGAATGATGCGTGAATGCTTGATGTGAATGATGCATGAATGCATACACATATGCTTGATATGAATTATACATTATTATATGAGAATGCTTCGAATGGAAGATTGTATGTCATAATACAAGGGAAGCTCAAATTGATGAGGAGTAGCAAATTCTTCGCTAGTTCATCAAAGCTGCAACAAACCTTCTACAACAACATGATATCAAGAATACAGGACTATATTTTAATTGTTGTAATAAGTGTTTGTCATGAAATTGACAAAGGGAGAGATTGTAAGTGCTATAATGTATAAAGCACACCTTGTTTGTCAAATTTTGCTTAGACAAAACAATTTATGAAGTGGACTTCTAATGTGGATCAAAATGGAAAGTTCAAGACATTACTAAAGTTCAAGTCAAGTAAAAGATTAAGATGGAAAGTTCAAGATTATACTAAGTTCAAGATAGAAAATTCAAGTTAAGTTCAAGTTCTACTACTGTTCTAGTAGAAGATCAATCTCCTTCGACAAACTGAAGCTCTATTTGAAGAACGAAGTAGAACAAGTTTCATGAAGTTCAAGCATCCAATTTACTATAAAGTTCAGTCATTTCAGGTATAATAAAGCCTAGAAAGACCTTAGGTTTAGGTACTTTCAAAATCTAATTTAAGTGGGTTTTTATGCTTATAGTTGGCTAAGGTTCAACTAGTCTAAGTTATGGCTCGACTAGTTTCAGAAAATTTCAACTAATCCTAGTTCCAATTGAAGTAAAACTGAAATTTTGTTACACCTTCGACCAGTCGAGTTTGACCAGTTGAGGAAGTTGCTCGACTAGTCAAATGTGAGCCTTCGACTAGTCAAAAGATGCTCGACTCGAAGTCCAGCGACTGAATTAGTTCGGATTTTTGGCATCTTCGACCAATCGAAGACCTTGATCGACCAATCGAACAGGGCCTTTATTTTATCTTATTGCGCTCGAATTTGAAAATTTGTTGGAACGAATTCCAGTTCTTAGATGAATCGAAGACTGTCTTAAACGAGTCAAAGCAACAACTTTTTTGCTTATAAATTGAGGCTTTCTCTCAATCTAAAAATACAATTCAAGTACATCAAATCCTTCATCAAGAGAGAGAGAAGCCCATATTATGCTCAAGCTATTGCACGGTATTTATTAAATATTTTTAATAGCTTTTTGTTTAATTTCTTTTTCTCCTAATTTGTCAATTTCATTTTATAAAGAGAGTAAGTACTCTTCTTTTGAGATTTTAAAGGAATTCAAATAAGTAGCCATTAGTTTGAATCTATTTAAAATAAATATAGAACCTTGAACCCTTGTTTATATGACTGAACATTGAATGATATCCATTCAAGAGAAGTAATTCTACGGCTACATCGACAGATACATCTTCAAAGGAGAAGATAATTATATATTTCTTTTGTATTTTGGTTTCATTGGTTTTCCTGAGATAGCTAGAAAATCTCAGTGAGAGGTTTTTTGTTTGTGATAGCCCTTTAAAATCACAAATGTATCAGGTTTTAAGGTGACCCTGTGAAAATCTTATTTATAATAAAAGTCAATATCACATAGATAGTGATCATTGGCAATGGAGTAGGTGTGGCTGTTTGAGAACAATTGTTGACACACCAAACTACTATAACTCTTGGTATTGTGGTAAATGTCTTTTATGTTTATGTGGTGAATGGTTGTAATCCTTTTAAGTTAAAGTGGTGAATGCTTGTAATAGTTTTAGCTTTTCTTTACTCTTGCTTACAAGTTTCGTGAGATAAGGTTATCTTGCCTAAATTTGTTTGGGTGAAGGTTGTCCTACGAACTAGTTTGAATCAATGTTTCAATACTAGTGCAATTGAAACCTATGATTTATTTACTATTTCTATACTTTATTTTTTATTTGGCATAATCCTATTCACACCCCCTCTAAGACTGGTTAAGCTCGCCTTTTCACACTATTACTCAGCCAGATATTGCATATATCATCCAAACTCTCAGTCAATTCATGAGTAAACCATAAAGTCCTCATTAGGATGTGGCACTTCACATCCAACGTTTTCTAGAAAGAACTGTTGGTCAAAGTTTAGTTATGTTTTCTTCCAGTTCCATCTAAAAGGATATTATGATTCTGATTGAACCAGTTGTCCCATGATATGCCGCTCTTTCACCAACAACTGCACTTTCCTTAGCGACTCTCCTATCTCATAGAAAACTAAGAAGCAATTGACTAACTCTCGCTCCTCAGCCAAAGATGCATTTTGCTCCATGGCTACTACCAATTGTGAAATCACGTGTATTCACATTATCTTCTTTTTGACCTTCATGCTTATAATATTCAGCCAACCCTCTTGATCTATGACAATTAGGTTCTTCATTATATTTCTGCCAATCCCATCTTTTACGAACAGATGAAACATATTGAGCTCAATTGTCACCTTGTTTGCAAAAGGATTTAATCAAGGTTAATTGAGACTTCTTATGTTCCATCCCGTCTTCAATTTGCGGATTTGTTTACCAAACCTCTAGGCAACGACTTATTTCCCCGCTAAGCTTGAGTTGGGTATTTTTAATGCTCACTCTCCAACTAAAGGGAAAGTATTAGTTGTGTAAATTAATTTATACATGCACATTAATTTCTTGTGATTACATTGTATGCTCCATGATTAGCAAATGTAAAGATAGACCTTCCCCCAAAAATTCTCTAATTTTTCTGTGAGAAAACTTCTCCTCTTCCAATCCAATATATGATAGAAAATTCCAAATATTATAACTTTCAACTGAACCCAACCATCCTAATTTGACCCTAGTGCGGTAGTGTCGTAGTGTATTATCACAGATGGACGCCTCATAAAAGCGTGCAGAGTGTCTTATCACAGATGGACGCCTCCTAGAAGCGTCGTAGTGTCTTATCACAGATGGACGCCTCCTAGGGTACCTTCCCTGTATTGTAGCCAGCATCGTAGGACAATTTTCGGCTGATCGGTTACTGCTTCAGTTCTCTTCTGAACCGTCGCATACATAAAAGGTTATGATAGTGGCATCCCTGATATTTCAGGGACATAGTCAACTGGTGTGAGAGGGACGGAACACGCCATTGGTCCAGATTACTGAACCATGAGGCCCACTTTCCGAGTACTATCCAAAAGCATAGCAGGAGCCATCGGAAGGGTGAATTTATTAAAATTTGCACATCTTGATTGGACGTTGCTGATATCTACTGGATGGTTAGGATGAAAGATATTCAAATAGTCTGTATGTCCATCGATCAGATAAATCATCCAGTCAATCTGATTTTGGGGCATTGGATGGCTCATCTTGAGTTAAATGCGCCACGTGTACACTTACCCGTGAATGTGTATGAACCATCACAACCAGCCAGAGCATCTAATAAATCTTAGAAATTATTTATTTATGCCGCCAACCAGATTGCATCCTGGAGAGCGCTATGCGTGCATGTGTAAACTCACAGTTCAAAGCAAAGATATACTTGAAATGATTATTTTGGCCTCTTTCACTGTAAGTCCGTGGCTGTCCGTGCTTGTACAAATGCACTTGAACTTTTTGATTGACGCTAGAGGGAGATGCAATCCACATCGATTGTGATTCATTACAACACACGTGTGTGTGTGTGTGTATAAAGACAATATTTATAAATAGGTGGCTGATGACATAGAGATACATGTAGAAGTACGGACCATAGTCCACGATTCCTGTAATTTTTCTAAACCATCTATTTATAGGCCATTGCACGAAGAACTAACATCTATCAACTTGGAGACGGGACTGACCAGGTAAACGGTTTGGATCACGTAACCATGGGCCTTAATCTCACGAAATGGTGCATTAGGTGACCATTCACGTTCACAATCTTCCGATGCATCCGGACGTTTTCTTTTTGTTGGTAACCGATGCATCAGGACGTTGAAATTTCGCAAGTCTAATGACCTATATGAGAAAAACTTTTGTATTCTGGGAGAGCTTGGTTCATGATTGACAGTGCTTAGAAATTACTTTAAAATTGCATACCTAGCAAACAAATAAATCAAATCAAACTGTCCAATTCCTAGTTTTGATGTATCATGAAGAAAAAATAGAGCTTATTTCATTATCTAACTATTGACTTGATGTACATTTATTGGACGGTTAAATCTGAAAAATGTCCAATGCTCCTATTTCCCAAAAAAGAAAAGGCCAAGAGTGATTTTGGGGCCGTGACTTAGCAACAATAGGTTTTATAATTAGTTGCTTAACTTTTAGTTAATGCACGCTACAATCTACAATTTCGAAGTGCATGTGTATCAAGGATCATACTCTAACAGAGTATCAAATAACTCCCAAACAACCAAGAGAAATTGACCACCGTAAATGCCCCCTTTTACCCAGCGTCTTTTCTAAGAACTCCCAAACATACTTTCCCAGTCTAAACCTTTCATGTACGGACAGACTAATTGAGGACACAAATCTCAATTAGTCGTACGTGAGAGGTTTAGACTGCGAACGTAAGTTTGAGAAGGTTAGGAAAAGACGTCGGGTAAAAGGTAGCGTTTACATTGGTCAATTTCTCAAATAACCAATGAGAAAAACTTTGATACTCTGGTAGAGTGTGATGGATGGTACGCAGGAATTTAGAAATTTATTATAAATTGCATTTGAGGCAATGGGTAATTCAAATTGGATTCTACAAATTAGATGCATGTTAAGAAAAAACTACACTTATTTGGTCATACGACTATTAGATGAAAGCACATTTATTGGACGGTTAGCAATGAAAATATCCAACGGTCTAATTCAACAAGGAAGTGTCCATGAATCCGTGGGTTCCACGGTTTAGCCGGTTTAACTTGAATTAATGTGTTTCACGTGTAAGATTTCTACATGCCTGGGTATCAAGCGTCATACGGGCCTGAGTATCATATAGCCTCTGTTAAAAGAAGCCGTGTGTCAAATGGTTTGCTACAATGCGTCTCGACATATCATTATAAGATACGTCGGGACCACGGCCCTTGAATCTGGGGTCATGTCCATTCGGAAAAAATCAAAAGGAAAGCTTTCGTGTTAGAATATCTCAACCCTTGATTATTTGACATTTTTACTTTGAATATGGGCTTAAACCTTACCGTTGCTTGTGAGCCATTAATCAAATTTTCGGATCTTACAAGCTTAAAAGTTTTCCAAGAACCATGACCAGCTGTGTATTGTCTGATCAACGGTTTGGATCAATGAACATGATCCCAGATTCAGTGGACATAGACCAGATCTATCTTAACCCGTGGCAAAAGCATGAGAAAGAGTCAAAAGTTAAGACTCACCGCCTTTCGGACCGAAATTGCACGCAGCCGGTAAAACTCAATCTCTGTGGGTCCACCGTGACGTATTTATAATATCTACTCCGTACATCAGGTGCGCCCCTTGAAATTAGCCCTTGGAAAAAAAATAATAATAATAAATAAAAAATCAGCCCGTCTCATATGCTAGGTGAGCCATACAAGAAGATTGTAAATGGATGGCAACACTAGGGGGTTTTTTTATAGGGCCACCAGTGTATAATCACCATCCAATCCGTTCATCAGCTTTTTCTCACGACAATAAATAGCACGCCCAAAAATCAGCCTGACCTAAAACTTAAATTCATACACTGCTCAAACTTAGCTAGTGGTGTGGTCCACCTGAGCTTTAGATTAGGCCATTTTGTTTCTACAAGTGAATATGAGGATTTCGAACCTGATGAACGGAGTAGATGTCAAACAAAAAACACGGTGGACCCCACAGATTTCCGGTCCCTCCCTGTCTTGTAGTGTGGAATTTAAGTTATAGCATTTTACTCATTTGCATTTCCAGCCAAGGAGTAGGTGACTGCTTCTCTGTGTTCACGGATTGGGTGGAAGGTTCATTGCATATAACAAGATCTCATTTTCTTCGCAATGGAATATTGCCTGCTTTCTTTTGCCTGCTTCTTTCTTTCTTTCATTTTTCATAATTCTCATCATGACCCCACACCTAGCATCCTACTGTGCACCGCCATCTTCACCGTACACGTGGTATGCATGTATAGTAATCAGAACCCTTGATCTAGTGGGGTACTATGGAGATGGGCTCTAGTCCAAAATTTGTGTGGACCCAATAATCCTAGCAATTCTGCTTGAAGTTAGCCCGTTGATCATTCTTCTCACTCCATTTTTTAACTGCCCGTGTACAAGCCATCAAATAGAATGCCCAAGATTGCATCACCAGAATGAATTTTAGGCTGTGGCCCATCTGATCTAACGGTTGGAATCACATTATACTGTTTCCATTGAAACAACTCATGTATGGTCGTCAGGAACCTTGTTCGGGTGCATCACACCGGTGGGCTGTACCCGAAAACTTTGAGGAAGCGGATTTTCTGTACCCCTGTTGTCAGAAGCTGTGTGGGGCCCACATAGATGCTCATGATAATTCCACTCCGTCCATCAGTTTTGCAAGACAACAATAGTACTGGAATATAAAAACAAGGTAGATCCAAAACTCATGTGGTCCATACCACATGAAACAGCGGAGATTGAATGCACACCATTGGAAACTTTGTGGGGCCATATAATTTTGAATTAGGATGATCTTTGTACGTACAGTTTATCTGAGTGGCAATAACCCTATGAACGGTTTGGATGACGTATAAACAGTTTAAATGCCCATGTACAAGCCATGAAATAGGGGGGCCAAGATAGCATGACCAGGATGAATTTGAGGCCATGGCCCAGCTGATCAAACGGTTGGAATCACAGTACATTGTTTCCATGTAAACAACTCATGTACGGTAGTCAGGACACTTGATCAGGGGCATCACACCGATAGGCTGTACCCTGAAACTCTAGCCATTCTTTTCCCTATCCAACGTGGCCCGATGATCATTTCTCACACCTCATTCGTAACCGTCCATTTACAAGCGATCAAACGGTTCAGATCAATGTCCATGGTGCCATGTACACAAAGGGGGTCCCCAACTCATGTGCTGTCGTTACAGTTTCATTCACCTCACTTTACTAAAAAAGAGGACTGAGTATGCAATTAATTCACCTTATATAGTATCCATGCAGTTAATATATTTCCTATATTGGATACGTCTGTATTTATTCATAGGTGCGATCAGTAACACCGGAAGTTGTGGTGATACCAGGATGCGGTGGGAACTAAGTCAAATTTACATCCGATCCACCCTGTCTATCGCATTATTCCCCTCATCTTCACCGTAGAAACCAAGAATCATGATGATCCAAAACTTAGGTGGGCCACAACAGAGTTAATACTGTACGATGATGCCTAAGACATCTAAATTCACGTGATATGTCCCACCTGGGTTTCCGAATATCCTGATTTACAAATATTTCTTCATCCTAGTGAGATGCGTCAGTGGATTAGATGGCATATAAACAACATAGTGGGCCCTAGAAATAGTGGAGAAAATGTTATGGGGCCACCCCTCCCAACTATTCCTTGTGGTGTGGCCCACCTGAGTTACTTTTAAGATGAATTTTGGTCCATGGCCTAACATTGGAGGGCGCATCCAATGAACAGGGTGGATCTGATACATAATTGACCTGGGCCGCATAGCAGCCGGGTACCACCACAAGTACCATATGAACGCACCTCATTAACTCAAAGACTGGAACCTTTCAAACGGTAGCATTGAGTAGAAAGGGATCTCTCTCTCTCTCTCTCTCTCTCTCTCTCTCACAGAGAGAAATGGCTCCAAATCAGTGGTTTGCTGTGTTTCTGATGGTTGTTCTTTGGGGCTCAGGCGTTTTGCTCTTCCCTTATTTTATGCAGCCGGAACCACCGGAGATAATAGTGGTGATAGTAGCCATGGTTCCGTTTGCAAGCCTTGTGTACTTTTGCTGCCTTGGACTACGTTGGTAGCCCGCGGGACACCAATAGGAAGCCTTGAAGATCCATGGTGATGGAGGAATCTCTCTCTCTCTCTCTCTCTCTCTCTCTCTCTCTCTCTCTCTCTCTCTCTCTCTCTCTCTCTCTCGTTTTATTTTTCTTGTGTGTGTTTCTTGTAAAATGATAGGTGATTTGAGTCTTTGGTTGGTTAGAGTTAGGTGCAAAGAAAGCGAGTTTTGTTGTGAAGAAAGATTGTGAGGCCTCTCTCTCTCTCTCTCTCTCTCTCTCTCTCTCTCTCTCTCTCTCTCTCTCTCTCTCTCTCTCTCTCTCTCTCCTGCTTTCTTCTTCTTGTGTGCGTTTCTTGTAAAAAGAGAGGTGATTTGAGTCTTTGGTTCGTTAGAGTTAGGTGCGAAGTAAGGGTGTTTTGTTGTAAAGAGAGATTGTGAGCTCTCTCTCTCTCTCTCTCTCTCTCTCTCTCTCTCTCTCTCTCTCTCTCTCTCATTTCTACATGTTTCTTGCAAGGGGCTGAAGCTCTCTCTCTCTCTCTCCTCTCTCTCTCTCTCTCTCTCTCTCTCTCTCTCTCTCTCTCTCTCTCTCTCTCTCTCTCTCTCTCTCTCTCTCTCTCTAACTAAACCAATTACATTACCAATCTCCTTGATTATTTTTGTGTAAAAACTTTCATTCTCTAGCGTTGTGTGATGGATGATACATGGCCACTTAATGATTAGCTAGAAATTGAATGCTTGGAGTATATGTAATTCGGATTAGGTTGTCCAGATTATGGGTCACAGTTTATTTGATGATGATCCTAAAATCAGGTTTTTTTTACTATCTGACTATTCGGATTGGTGGACAACTATTGGACAATTAAAAATGGAAAATATCCACTGGTCTCATTTCAACAAAGTGTCCACCAATCAGAGGTTGGGATTGTTCCACGAATTTGATTTTAGGATTCTGAGTGCCTGCTTATCAAGTTTACTACGCAGCCAGAGTATAAATAAGTCTCCTTATTCTCTTTACCTGGTTTGCTACTTTCTTTGTTCTTGAGCAAGCTTGCTAAGCCCGCAACGCGTATAGAGCGCTGTCGATCCACGGACAAACAAACGTGCTAATCACGTGAATGGGATCTGTGCTCTCCATCAGGTGGGCCAAACTTCATTTTTTTTAAAAAAAATCTTTTGGCTTAAAATCTGTCCATTTAACTCTACTTAATGGCCTGCAAAGCACAAAAACAAATGGAAGGATGGCAAATTTGTTCTCTTTTAGCCGTCCGTTTCTTGTGCTCACCATCGGAGTTAAAAGGCCTAACATTTTAGGCCATGAGATCTAAACAGTGTCCCCAACTGATGGAAAGCTTTAGATCTTGTACACGTGTAACACAATGGCTGGCATTCAGCTTGCGTGTGGATGGGCACAGCTGTACGTGGATTGCCTGCCACAGCCTTTGGCAGAACTTCTGCAACCGGAAGCTGAAGCTAGGTAGGGCCCACCATTATGTTTGTGAGAAATTCATTTCGTCCATCCCTTTTGCCCGATGATTTTAGGGCATGGCCCAAAAATGAGGCAGATCCAAAATTCAATTGGGCCGCAAATGCCTACAGTTGAAACATTCACGGGGCAACAGAAGTTTTGGATGAGGATAATATCTCTGCGTTTTCACTTCATACCAGTAGTAATGCCTTCATGAACTGTATGGATGGTATATAAACATGAAGTTTGTTTCAACGATAGGCATTTCCCTACCCACTTTTTCCTATCTTGCAGCCCACGGAGTGCATTTACCACAAACATGACAGTGAGCCCCACCTAGCTTCCGATCACACAAGGAGTTCCATTGATCCGCGTCCGGCACAGTTACACACTCATGAGAGAAGTTAGTGAACGTTTGTTGTAGACATTTATTATGGTTAAAATTTCAGGAAACTGATACTTACACACTTGTTTTTTTATGGGCCATTTTTCTCTACGAGAATGGATTCGGTGCCTCTACATCTGTCACTGTCGGTTGGAAATTGCAGGTGAAATTACAACCGTTCGATGTAGCCATGTAAGCCGGTTGCCAACCCAAAGATAACGTGGAAAATGGAAAATTAAACCCACGAATTTAAATTTCTTTTCTTTTCTTTTCTTTTCTTTTTTTCCCCTCTCTCGTTTGTGGGTAGGGCTGCAATACGAAGAAAAGTAAGCATCTCTCTCGGGCTTCACTTTTGGGGGGCGACTTTAGGATCTAGAACGTTGATATGGTTAGCCCCATAGTTGACAGGCCATGCCTAAGAAATCTCCGATATTTAAAGATGTGAACTGCTGGATAGAGAAAATCAGGCTAGATCTCAGGCTAGGATTCTCACATCTTCCATATTTTTCTGGATCCCGTTTTGTCAATGGTTGGCACCCTTGATCAATGATCTAGATTGAACCCTTGACAATCGAAACTGTTCAAAACTAGGGCACCGCTGGATCAAGGACATCTTCAAAGAATCAAAATCAGAGTTGAACATGAGTCGAGTTAGCTCAAGAAACTCGCTCGAATTAACTCGGTTGAGCTCAATCGGACTTGACTCGTAAAATGCTTTGAGTCAGGCCGAGCGCCTAAACCTATAACTCAAAAAAAATCGAGTCGAGTTCGAGCTTGGTCAAGCTTGAATCGACTCAACTAGAAACTAAGCTTGAACTCGTTTCGCTCGAATGTTATATATTATTATTATTATTATTAAAGTAAAAAAAAGTTAAAACCCTAAATCTAACCCCACCCCACCCACCCACCCCCACCCCCACACACACATTCTCTCTTCCATTTTTCCTTTTACTCTACCTGAGTGCGAGTAGCAGGGCAACAGGGACCCTACCTGACCGACCCCACCACCTGGCGAGCAGCGAGGAGCGACCCCACCTCTCTCTCTCTCTCTCTCTCTCTCTCTCTCTCTCTCTCTCTCTCTATGATTTATTTCTCCTTCAATCCTCTTTTCAAGGTATGTATCATCTATGGTTATGCTTGGGTTGGGTTAAGGTTAGGTCAAGGTTGGGTTGCGTCGGATTGAGTCAAGGTCAGGTTGGGTCAAGATTGGGTCTAGGTCGGATTGGGTCAAGGTTGGGTTGTGTCAGGGTCGGGGTCAGATTGGGTCAGGGTCCGATTGGGTCATGATTGGGTTATGTCATGTTGGGTCAAGGTCAGATTAGGTCATGGTTGGGTTGTGTTGGGTTGGGTCAAGGTTAGATTGGGTTAAATCATATTTTACTTGAACTTGAATTTAAAATCTAGAATTACTTGAATTTGATTCTTGATTATTTGAAATACCTTAAATTGATAAATTTTAAACTTATGTGGACTTGTATTTGATTACTTGAATTTGATTTATACTTAATTCAAGTATTCAACTACAAATCCTATATTAAATATATGATTTGTAGTTATATGCTTCAATTAAACACAAATCAATTAGATATAGAGTGACCCCACTTGACACTTGACACACTTGACAAATGAATTTAATAATCTACCTACCCGTTTAAGAATTTATATATAATAAATTGTATTCAAATCAATTATTTGTTTATTATTCTTTATATATATAAATTCTTAAATTGTCCAAGTTGGACAATTTGGTAATATATCCTATATATAATGTTGCTTATACAATTTACATAGAGTTCGAGATTCGGTGCATCAACTCAATTTATTTTCTAAATATATGGTTCTTAACTGATTGACTGTCTCCCCTCTGTGAATAACAGATAATGGTAATGACACTCAAAGAATAGATAATTTTTTATATTTGGAGAATTATGGGAAAATACTACCAAATTTTTTACTCGCATGTAGACTTCATAAGTAGATTATATGATACATAATTGAATGGAATAAATATGACACATTAAAAAATGGCTACTTATAAATCACAAATTACAATGACACCTTCCAACTTCACATATCTTACCCATGTTTTCTTATTTTCATATTTACAATGACTCTTCTTGGGCCAATGTTCGTGTGCATACACATGTGCATGGGATCACACAAGTGACATGGTTTTGGTCGTCCCTTTGTCGCGCACGTGATGGATGGTTTGGATCAGAGAAACGGTCCACAATGGTGGCCCACTACCTTTGCAAACGGATGTTGTCCGTTTAATCGTCCCGCGCGCGGGAGAAAGTTCCCTTCTCCCTTTTCATTTTTGTCAGGTCAAAACCGCTTAACCGGGTTTCCCAGTCTGGTGTAGCGCGGGTGTACGCTCGCTGTCTGCACTCTTACAGCAGATGTGGGGCCCACAATGATGATCTGATGGATCCAGGCCCTTCGTTTGTTTTATTTACTCAGATTAGGACTCAGTCCAAAGAACGAGGTAGATCCATGACTTATGTGGGCCATATCAACAGGAGTATGGCCATTAAGTGCTACTTATCATCGATTCGAAGTGGTATGTGGTCCACACTCATGATCGACACTGTTCATCTAGCTAGTGAGCCACCCAGGGCCACTATTTATTTTAAATTGATATTATTTTAACTAGATATTATTATTTTAACTAGAACCGTGGAACCGAACCGGAACCAACCAAATGGTCCGGTTTGGTCCGGTTCTAGAGTGCACCGGTTCCGGATCTGATTTCAAAAATCAAAGAACTGATTACATCGATTCAGTTCTCAGTTTGGGGGTATGTAGAACCGAATCGAATCGTGAACCGATCTGTAGAACCAAACCGTGGACCCAATCCGTAGAACCGAACCGTGAAACCGAACTTGGAACCGAACCAGGAACCCTTTGATTGTTTCCATATTTGACTCATGATTTATGGTTTATAATGCACCATTTGATTGTTTTTATAAATGTATTTTTTCATACCTTATACAATATCTAAACCAGTCATCAAATGGATCACAACATGAATGGACATGGGCTAGATAATAAAATAAAACATGCAATTGTGCTGAATTATAAAAAGCCCAGAACCATGGAACTGATCCAGAACCGAACCGGTTTTAATAGTTCGGTTCTGGTTCGGTTATAGGGTGCTAATGGTTCGGTTCCAGTTCCGAATATCCTAGAACCGTTAGGAATGGTTCGGTTCCGGTTTCACCCCAGAACTGGACCGAACCGAAACGTGTGCACCCCTACTAGATAGGTCACAAAACATTTATTTCTAGGTTCAAACTATAATTTCCATCCAACCAACCACCTGATCAATTCCAAACCTGACCATTAGTGATCATTGGAGTTTGATATTGATAGTAGATGGTTTAATC
Organism: Magnolia sinica; assembly: GCF_029962835.1. Taxonomy (NCBI): domain Eukaryota; kingdom Viridiplantae; phylum Streptophyta; class Magnoliopsida; order Magnoliales; family Magnoliaceae; genus Magnolia; species Magnolia sinica. Next base: position 20,578,402 of record NC_080582.1, on the reverse strand, counting down.
CGTCTATTAAGGTGATTTATGGGAATGGATCACCCAAATATTAATTGTAAGCTTAAGGAATGGTTTTTCTAGTGATTTAAGTCTTGAAACCGATTTTCCACAGCTTAATCAATCTAGCAGAACATTGTCTGATGTTTTACCTCAATTAGGTTCCTAGAATTAAGCCTCATAAGGTTCAATGCGGTTCTCTAGGTGATGTGATGGTCCAAAAATTATTTTCTATGGTAGAATGGTCCGGCTGTATGCATTATTCTATGGGCACAAATCACTCCCAACTGTTAGACTTAAGGTACATGATGTGAATGTTCACACTAATCAAGTTTATGTTTATGCTTAGTGAGGTTTCCATGCTAACACCCGAGTACTAAAAGTACTGGGTGTTATAGTTTCCCCTGACGAATTTAAACGCATATGTACTTGCACAACGGGGAAGGAAGCGTGGGATATTTTAGAAATTACCTATGAAGGAACTAGCTCAGTAAAAAGATTAAAGCTTTAGCTCTTAACCACACAATTTGAAAACATCAAGATGGAAGAGTTTGAAACTTTCATGGAATTCTATCATAAACTAAATGACATTTGCAATTCCATGTGAAATTTAGGAGAACAGATTCCGGAAGGACACATATGTAGAAAAATTCTTAGATCCTTACCGGATAGGTTCACTTCAAAAATAACCTCAATAGAAGAGTGTAAGAATATATATAAGATGAAAGTGGAAGAGCTTATAGGTTCACTACAAACATTTGAACTATACTTTAAGACCCCTTCTAAAGGTAAGAAACTAGTCATCCTCAAATCATCATATAGGCATTCACATAAAAATAAAGAAATTAAATCAGGAAGTGATAGTATGATGTGGACGAAGAGGAATTAGCTAATACACTTAAGAAATTCCTCAAATTTATGAAAGGGAAGAGTTGTGACAAGAAGGATAAGAAGGTGAACAAGAAAGGAAAACCCAGTAAACCATTTTAAAATGTCAAGTATTACAACTATGAAGAGTATGGACATTTTGCCCCTGATTGCCCTTGCAAAACAAAATCTAAAGGCAAGGTAATTGTAGTAACATGAGAAGATACGAAGGAGTCCGAATCCACTTCAAATGACTCCTTTAGTGTGAAAGATAAGAGTCAAATGTGCATCCTATCGGCTCACGTCACACCATTCCTCCCAAAGAATTTTGAAAACCATAACTCCACAAGGAGATGACCTTAGAGGTCCATTTGAGCTGAATTGGTAAATCAGAGGACCATGCCTCCTATATGTAAGCCCCGTGTCTTAGTCTGTACCCTTCTGTAGACTTTCGCGATCTTCTAGGTCGAATTCCGGCAACCTTCAACCTTTATTCGATGTTTGTGCGCGACCCTGAGACGCATGCCGTCAACCCGAGTCGACTCAACCCATGACCTGTACCATAGCGAACGTGTCATCGCCACCGTTCCGATGCCATGTCTCGCGCGCCGAGGAAATACTCAGGCTAGGAGATGTGGGCTCGCGTTCGGTTCTAGAAAAACGTCGCGCGTTGCAAAACCCAAGAGAATCTCTACAACATGTCACCTCAATCCATCAATCAATCCCATCAAGGGTCAAGTACATGTCAAGTACACATCACCTCTCACCCTTCCCCAAGCAACCCCTAAAGTCAAAAGTTTCTTACACACCTCATACCCATCTTACACAAAATACCACAAAAGTTAAAAAGTCTCTTACACATCCATCACCCATCTCTCCCTCCCTTTACAGCCCTCTCTCTCTCATTCCTCAAATCACTTTTCTAAGCAACAAAAAAATATCCCACGTATAAGCTTCCCAAGCTCTCATGGAGAAACTCGAGTGTGGCCCACTTCCTACCCTCTCATCTCCCATCTTAACCATCAAAACTCCATCATCCTCCCTTGAGATCGAAGCTAAGGAGCCAAGGAAGCCAAGGGAGTAAGAGAAGATGGTGGGTGACCTTGGATCTCCACTCCTTTATTTTCTTTGTGATGTAAGGGCCCACTTATGGTGGGACCCACCTTGATGTAGGCTTTGTATCAAAGAGGGGCCCATAGTGGCGGGGCCCCTCCATCTTCGCCGATGTCTCTCTCTCTCTCTTTCTCTCTCTCTCTCTTTTTCTATGATTATGGCCCACCTATAATGTGTGTATATCATCCATGCCATCTACCAGTGGACCCCATCCATGTGGGACACACCATGATGTTTATATGTCATCCCAACCGTCCATAGGGGACCCACCTGGGTGTGGCTAGCAGTGGGGTGTGGCTGCCAGTGAAGTGTGATCTGACGTGGGCCCCAGCTCCATAGCTCATGTGGGAGGTTGAGTGAAAGATACCTCATTTCAATGCTAGGCGCCACCCAGCTTCATAGCTCACGTGGTAGGCCGAGTGAAAGATGCCTCGTTTCAACGCTGGAGGTCTTGGTATCGATCCCTGTGGAGGTGGCTAACATGGAGTATGTGTACTGACAGTGGGTGTACACTAACAGTGAAGTGTGTGCTGGCCGTGGGGTCCATGGGACCCATCCACGCCGTCCATCCTTTGGGGTGGGCCACACCATTATGTACGTGTGGGGCCCTCCTTGATGTGTGTGACTGTCCAGGCCATCCAAGGGCCTGGACGTCAGCACCATATATATATTATAGTATATTATATATTATATATATATGAGGTGGTGGGCCCTACGTGGGACCCACTCACGTGTGATGTATGTCTGTCCAGGCCGTCCAGGGCCTGGACGGACTGGTATATGATATATATATTATCTATATATATTATACTATTGTAATGACCCTGCAAAATTTTGTGCTTATCTTTCGACGCACCTCTCCCTTAATGCCTAAAAGCTACACAACAACAGCTATTATATAAATATTATATATATACATATATATATATATATTGTATTATATACTATATGTATATATAACGGTGGGCCTTACATGGGACCCACCTCTGCCTCCTTTAAGCAGCAGTAGCTGCATGTGCAAGGCAGTTATTCGGCAGCCATATTACTGCTGTGCATGGCAGCAAATAGACCCCACTGCTAACTGTTGTTCACCGCGGTAAGTTCCGTGGGTCCCACCTATTCCATTCATGCCATCTGTCTATGGGACCCACCATGATGCATGTGTTGTATCTGAACTGCCCAATCATTTGTGAGATCATTCAATAGTAATGGGGTAAATGAGTGAGATCCAAAGTTCAAGTGGACCCCACCATTTGCAATAGTAATAGGGTACAATGACATCCACCGTTTAAAACTTCTTAGAAGCCATAGTCGTTCCCACCCAAGCTGATATTTGGTTTTCACTTCATCTATCTCTATGTTAACTTGTGAATAAGTCGGATCCCAAAAATATATGAGGGTGGGCTCGATTTGATATACATGAGGCCCATTTGACTCAGCCCATTTGACTTGGCCCAATTGATTCGGCCCATTTGATCGGCCCATTCGATCGGCCCATTTCATGTATATGAGGCCCAATGAGACGTATGTGAGGCCTTTGTGTGGGCCGGTGCGATGTATATGAGGCCCAGTGCGACATGAGATTCTACCATGATGTGTGTGATGATGTTTTTTGGCAGTCACGCCTTGAGAGCAATGATGGTTTGACGTCCACATTTTAAGAGCAATGATGGTTAAATGTCCACATTGTAACTCTCTCGAGGGCCCATTGTTAGGCCCATACTTGTATTGTGTAGGCCGTCTAGGTCCATCTTCATTGTGAACAGATTCCATCACCATATATAACATGTTTAGAATAGTTACATGATTCATGATCATATGCATCATATGTATGCTCAAAATGAGGAGTGACTGATCATAGCATATGCCTTCAGGCGGTTTGTTTATGGGCTTCCGGATAGGCGGTAATGTCCCACATGAGTGCACGATGCGCGTAGGATTGCTACATGACTGGATAGTGTGATCCATACATTTCGCATTGTGTGACATGGTTACTGTGCGCCCTAGTGACATCAGGGTCATAGCCTCCACAGGAGTATCGTGGTTGGCAGGATTGGATACCGAAAATCTTGTTCTACATGGGGTGCTATAGATATCCCTGGGTGAAAGTCCTTAAACCCTTATGGTACCAAGAGGTTGCTCCAACGTCTAGACCGAGTGGGTGCATGAGCGCCGAGTACCGATTACCAGAAGGTCGTGCTTTCCACTGTGTCGTGCTCGGTTGGAAGGGGGTGCGGCCTTACCCGCCCCAGAGGAGGAGGCAAAGCTAAGCTGAATTTAACCAGCTCGAGGAATGGGTCCGTTATCAACGAGCGGAGTCCGATATTGGTAGGTGGATAGTGAGGTCTTTTTGACTCACCTTATTAACCGCAATGGGGCAGCAATCTGGCTTGGAGTGTACTAGACCCCGGTTTTATTACAGAGTTGAGCTGTATTGCTATGTGAACTTAGATGAAGATTTGTATGCTTGAGTTGCATCTCGCATCGCATGGCTTTGGTACGACCGACATCATTCATGCCTTACATCGCATAGCTTGGTACGGCTAACGGTATTCATGGATTCATCAGCATGTTCTGCATTACTCTGATACTACATAACTGTATTACTACCTTGCGCACACACTCTCACCACCCTCTAAGCTTTCTATAAGCTTATGCATGACTATTGCGTGCAAGTGACGTTGGACCGCAGCAACGCTGAGGCAAGAGCGCATAGCAGATCATCTTGGAGCTTTTGTCCATTATCATTGTGTTTCCCTTTATGCTCATTGTACTTATAAAGTTTTTATCATAGTGGAAATGTGATGGAGTTTTTGGTTGTTATTTGTGGGTTATGCCTTTGGTTATGCTTATTACGAATCAAACTGATGTTGAAAATCTTCCTCGTAGCATCCTAGAATCGGAACCTGGTGAATGGGCGCTGGGAGCCGAGAATGGGATTTTATGAAGGTTGTCGGCGCTGGATTCGGCGATTGAAAATTTTATAAGCCCGGTTTCTAAGTTTGGGGCATGACACTATATGAGCTTTATTGTTGAATTTAAGGATTTCAGCCTCATACTTGGACACATAGGTAAATTTGAAGATTAAGCCTCATTTAGATTAAGGTAATCTAAGCTTTAAAAAATTGTTAAACTGAAAAATCACATGTTTTTAGCTTAGATTGTCCTTGGTCATTCCTGTTTTCATTAGTATATCATGTTGAATGACCTAAATATATATGCTCCTTGCTTTTAATATTTATATGCATCCTTAACCCTTATTAGTATAAACTTTCATTGGTAGATTCTTGACTTATAAAGTTGGTTCATATTTTTTATCTTGTTTGAACTAACCCTTTGTCAAATACTAACAAAAAGGGAGAGAAAGATCAATCCCAACAAAATAATGCATTCTCTTGTGTAGAATTGTTTGTTGTGTTGTAGGTTTGATCGGGGAAGCAATTATGGGGGAGCATTGCTACATTACATGTCTAAATATATTGAGTTGCAAATCATTTATATTTGACATGTAATTTAGTTTAGTTGTTATGGTATGTCATTGGTATGGACCATGACATGGTATAGGTTAGATTTTTATCATGTAATTGACAAAGGGGGAGATTGTTAGTGCACTCATTTTTGTACACTGATTTGTCAATCACGTGAGTCGTTGTTTTGTAAAGTCGGTTGAGCCTTTGGAAAGCGAAGATCGAAGACACAACAGAACAGATGTAAGTCCCGTGTCCTAATCCATACTATGTGATTTGTCATGTTTAACTCACGAGGTTTACTAATTCCGGCAACCTTCGCACCATATCCGGCGTTTGCGCATGATTCTAAACCAGGTCCTGTGCACCGACGTCGGCTCGATCCGAAACCTATGTCTTGGTGACCGCGTCGTCGCCGCGGTTCCAACGCCGTGACTTGCGCACCGAACCGATACCCAGGTAAGAAGATGCCGATCTGCGTTTATTCCGAAGAAACACCGCGCGTTGCGAATTTCGAGGGAATCTCTACACAATTAGTCCCATCAATCAACCATAAATGCAACCATACCTCAAGTACATCAACCCATTCCCTCTTTTTTCAAAAGTCCACCCTCTTTCCACCTCACCACTCCTCTTTTTCTCATTTTCAACAACAACCATACCCCTTTTCAAAAATTTCAACCCAACCCATCACTCATCACTCCATCACCTTACCTCACCCATCCATATCCTCTTTCTCTCCCTCATTTCTCAAAATCTCCAAGCAACCCCAAGCCTCAAACGTCCAAGCTTCCTCTCCCTCTCAAGTGTGGCCCACCTTCCATCCTCCATCTACACCCTCTCATCTCTCATCCCCACCATCAAAAGTCCATCAACCTCCATCAAAGTTGAAGCTAAGGAGCATTGGAGTCTAAGGGACCAAGAAGAAGGAAGATAAGGTGGGTGATTTTCCATTATTTTAAATTTTAGGGCCCACTTGTTGGTGGGACCCATTTGGATGTATGTGATTTAATCTAGAGGGCCCATAGTGGCGGGGTTCCTCTACCTCACCGTATATCTCTCTCTATCTCTCTCCTTTTCTTTCTTTGTAATGGTGTGGATCCCACCAATGTGTTACATCTACCCCGTCCATCTACATCAGACGGTGTGGCTCACTCTATTACAGGTGATGATCCACACCATCCACTGTTTGGATGGGCCCAATGCACTTTTTTTTGTATATATATACTTATATATATATGTTATATTTTATATAATATATATAATATATATAACATAATATGTATTATATATATAATATGATATATATATATATATATATTTGGTGGGCCACGTCCATGTGGGACCCACCACAAGGCATGTGTTTATCCACACCGTCCAGCATCACTGGACGCTGGACGGGCGAGCCCCTTTGTGTACTTTATAAAAAAAAAAGAGAAGGGAGAGGTGGGCCACTCATGCAGGCCCCACCTTGATGCTTTTATGCAATCCAAGCCGACCACCCTATTTCTCAGATTATTTTAGGCATTGAGCCAAAAAATGATCTCAATCTGAACTTATGGTGGGCCATAGCATAGCGAACGAGTTTCCTACCTTTGATTTACTCCCTAATGCTCCTGTATATCTGAAACAGCCCAATATTGGACTCTATGGGTTTGTATCGAGCCACAGGGACCAATGGCTGGGATGGATTCGTCTGTGGTGGGCCCCATCTATCAAAAACCACCGGATCATTGATTTTCAAAAAATAAAATAAAATGTAACCAGAGGCAGCAGCATCTGCTGCTGCCGCTGTCAGAGGGCGGGCGGACGGACCGAGCAGGCCCTCACGGCCCAACTATGGGCCCCACGTCGATGTTTTTCGGCCATCCGCACCATGCATTTGATGGGTCCCCTCGGACCAGCCGTCCATCCAAAAACTCAGCCGAAAACGGAACTCAGGCGGGCCATACCATCTAAAATCATGTGAAGACATGCCTAAAACATATAAAATCGTTGGTGGGACCTACCTGAGTTTTGGATGCGATTGAAACTTGAATTGGACCCTTACATTTGTGGGACACACACAATGAATGGGCTGGATTTGTGAACCACATTTCGGTGGGCCCCAGTTTTCCCAAGGTCCAGTGACCTTATGAGCAATTGGATGGCAAATAAAAATTACAGTGGGCTCCCTGCCCACGTGACCTGCTCAATAGGTTAGATGAAAAATAAGCATTTCGGTGGGCCCTCCCTTCCTGCGTGGACCTGTGAACAGGTTGGACGTTAAATAAACATTTCAGTGGGCCCCTGGTCCACACGACCTATCAACAGGTTGTATGGAAAACCAACATTACAGTGGGCCCTATTCAGGCCCACGTGACTTTATGAATAGATTGGATGATAATAAATATTTTAGTGGGCCCTACCCTGGTCCACATGACCTTATGAACAGTTGGGTGGAAAATAAACATTATAATGGGCCCTAAGTTGGGTGGAAAATAAATATTATATTGGGCCCTAGGCTGGGTGGAGAACAAGCATTATGGTGAGTCCTACTTGAGACCCGCCTATGTATGTATTGTAAACCACGCCCTCTAATAGTGTGGGCTCCATCATGATGTATGCGTTTCATCCAACTGTCCAACTGTGTTGAAGATAATCTAAGGCCCATTGTGGAGGCCCATCTTCATGTATTAGTGGTCCTTGTTGAGGCCCACCTTGATATAGATATGGGGCTCATGTTATGTAGCCCATTTGATGTATTTGGGTCCTTGGGTCAAGGCCCAATTAGATGTACAAAAGGCCCATTACAATGTGTGATTCATGGAAGGCCATTCCTTGGGAGCAATGTTGGTTTGATGTCCACATTGAATGGATAATGTTGGTTAAATGTCCGCATTATAACTCTCCCTAAGGCCCACTGATAGGCCCATAATTATGGTAAGTAGGCCGTCTAGGGCCATCTCCATTATATCTAGAGCCCATCTCTTTATACATGTTTAGTATAGATCCATGATTCATGATCATTCGCACCATATGTATGCCTGATGTGAGGAGTGACCGATCATAGCATATACCTTTGGATAGACTGTTTATGGGCTCCGATAGGCGGAGTCGCCTCATATAAGTGCATGGTATATACAAGGCTGTTTGCATGGGTGATAGTGTGATTCATGCACTTGCATTTGTGTGATTGTAGTTCCTGTATGCTAGCGACATCGGGGCCATGGCCTCCAGACATCGTGGATGACAGGATTGGAAACCGAAAATATTTGTTCTAGCATACGGGGGCCATAGACGTCCCTGGGTGAAAATCCCTAAACTCGATGGACCGGAGGATGACTCCAACGTCGAGACCGGGTGGATATATGAGCGCACGAGGGCCGAATACCGGGAGGCCGCGTCTCCCACCGTGTCGTGGTCGGTTGGAAAGGAGTGTGGCCTTACTCGCCCGAGGGTAGGGGCAATACTAGGCCGAGTTTGACCAACTCGCGAATGGGTCCGCTATCGACGTGCGGATAGGTATTGGCGGACTATTGGCCAGGCGGATAGTGAGGTTTCTTACGCTCACTTGGACTGTGCGGCTAGGAGAGCGACAGTGCCATTTGGAGTGTATTGAACCCCGGTGATTATCTAGAATGAGAACTGTACTGATATATGATGAGGTTTGGCATGCTTGAGTTGCATCTCACATCGTATGGCTGTGTTATGGCCGATAGCATTCATATCTTGCACCGCATAGCCTTAGTACGGCTGATTGCATTCATGTGCTCATCACCATGATTCCGCATTACTCTGACCTTGCATTTTGAGCACGCTTATATTGCGCACATACTTACACCACCCTCTAAGCTTTCTATAAGCTTATGCACGATTGATGCGTGCAGGTGACGCCAGGACGCAGTCGCAGCCATAGTCTCGCTGTAGTTGGAGCGTGCAGCTGAGCTTCTAGAGTTTTGCTTCTTTTGTTACATTGTATTTTCCCTTTCTGTTGTATTGTACAAAAAGTTTTTGATCATAGTGGATTTTGTGGTGGTGTTCTTGTGGTTATTGTTTGTGGGTTATGCTTTTTGTTATGCTCATTATGATTCAGACTGATGATTTGAAACCCTCCTTGTAGTCTCCCAGGATCGGAACCTGGTGAATGGGTGCCGGGGTCCGAGAATGGGGTTCTACGGAGGCTGTCGGCGCCGGATTCGGCGATCGGGAATTTTGTGAGCCCGGTTTCCGAGTTCGGGGCGTGACAGAAGTTGGTATCAGAGCATAACTCGGGAATAACTAAGAACAACATTACATGTCTGCTATGAATGATTTAAGTCCTAAGTTCGGATAGCCTAGCAATCTTTTATTACAGATCCTTAATGTGTGTGCCTTCGCGAGCCTTTAAGTTGATAGGCACCTTCGCTCTTTCCTGTAGGACATGGCGCGTAGGAGAGTGACCCGATCGGCTCCCGCACCACCACCTGAGACCCCGGCTCCACCACCTGCGGCTCCCGCATTACCACCTACGACACCTGCTCCGCCACCAGAGATTCCTACTGCCCAGCCTGAGGATGTCGCTCCTCTACCAGAGATTCATACCGCCCATCCTAAGGATGCTGCACCTCCACCAGAGACCGGTGCGGATCCGACCGTATCCGTGAGTGCTTCCCGATTGCAGCAGATGTTGCAGGTTGTGAAGGCCGCACTTCAGGGGAAGAGCAGACACCCCGTCGTTTCCCTAGCCCAGGCAGAGTAAGAGCGCGCGAGTGCCCTCCTTCGAGAGTTCGGACGACTCGATCCCCCGCATTTCCAGGGTGAGCGATCCGGCGGTGAGAGGTGGCGCTCCGATGTGGAGAAGATTTTGATACCATGTCATGCACGACCAAGCAGCGAGTTCGGTTAGCGGTGTTTCTTTTTCAAGGCGAGGCCGAGCACCTGGTGGACCTCGGTTACCCGCGTCGCAGGGCCTAACTACGTCTGGACATGGGATGATTTTATAGATCAATTCGAGGAGCGATATTTCCCGACCATATTCGACGCCGAGGGCACCGGAGTTCGAGACTCGTGCGGGGATATGACCGTAGCACGAGCGGCTCGTTTCGTGGCGCTATCGAGGTTTGTACCTTATATGGTTGATGATGAGGGTGGAAGGCCCGCCGTTTCGAGAGCGGCTTACGTTACGGTCTTCGAGGCCGTATGATTGGGCACGAGCTTCCGACCTTTCAGTCTGTAGTGCGGAGGGCTCAGATATACGAGACTGCTGGCGCGCAGGCCGACAGAGATCAAAGGAGGGGTCAGAAGGGCAGACCCCCTCCGGTAGCTCCCAGCAGCAGCGGCGACCACAGAGGTATAGGAGCCACCCACTTGCTAGAGCACCGGCGGCACCTCCGGCGCCACCCCAGCAGCCATTTATCGGGACTTGTTTTGGATGTGGTGGGACAGGACACGCTGTCCGAGTGCCCTCGCCCTCATCTGCGGCAGTCGAGAGGATCACAGCAGCCTCACCTACATCCGCCGAGAGCACCACAGCGCCTCGGCCAGGCGGGACCTCGGCGCGGCCTCGGCTGCGGACCCCATCGGCGGCGACCACGGCCACCTCGGCCGCGAGACCCTAGCGGCGGTATAGGCCGCCGCAGGGCAGCGCAGCACGGGGACCTCGAGAGGGACAGGCACCTCCCGGCCCGGCTCGAGATAGATTTTACGCGGCTCGCAGACCCGCGATCATCCGGAGGAGTTGTCGAGGGTATACTTCCCATCTCTTCATGCATCGCCCAAGTATTATTTGATTCGCGCTTCTCACTCATTCATGTCCGAGGATTTCGGCCGATCGACTGGATTGCCGACAAAGTCTACTAGTGAGGGATTGACCGTATCGACGCCCTTGGGAAAGACCACAGTTGGGCCATTTCTGTCCATCTTGTCCGATTCTTATCGGTGATATCTTTTGCCCGCGACTTGTTTGTGCTACCGATGACAGATTTTGACGTTATCTTGGGCATGGACTAGCTTGCCGAGTACCACGCTATCTTGGACTGCTCCGCGAGGACCACATTCTGCATACCAGGCTTGCCGCAGTTCCAATTCATCGCCGAGCCCAGAGGAGAGCCGTTGTCTTGCTTGATGTCATGCGCATCAAGGAGCCTATTGCCTTGTGTATTGATCGGTTGCCGGTTGTCTGCGACTTCCACGACGTGTTCCAGGAGATTCCGGGATTGCCTCCGCGCCGTCATATTGAGTTCCGGATAGACCTGTGCCCCGTACCGCGCCTATCTCGAAGGCCCTGCACGTATGGCACCGATGGAGTTGCGTGAGCGGCTGTGACGATTGGACGAGTTGCGTGAGTTGGGATTCATTCGTCCGAGCAGTTCGCCTTGGGAGCGCCGGTACTCTTCGTTAGGAAGAATGATGGCTTGTTGAGGCTCTGTGTGGATTACCGCGAGCTCAACCGAGTCACAATCAAGAACAAGTGCCCACTCCCGAGGATAGACGATTTATTTGATCACGCAGGGTGCACAATTCTTTTCAAGGATTGACCGTTCTGGTTATCATCGATTCGTGTCCGAGAGGAGGACATCCCAAAGAGCTTTCAGACGCGTTATGGTCATTTTGAGTTTCGGGTCATGTCCTTTGGATGACCAATGCACCCGCGGTCTTCATGCGATTGATGAACGAGGTCTTTCGTCCATATCTCGATCGGTTTGTTGTGGTCTTCATCGGCGACATTCTGATATATTCAAGGACCCGTGAGGACCATATGCGGCATCTGGAGCGCTGCAGACCCTCCGTGCCCACCGGCTATATGCGAAGCTGGAGAAGTGTGAGTTCTGGCGGGAGGAGGTGAGATTCCTCGGTCACGTGGTGACGAGGGAGGGTGTCGCAGAGGAGACCCCTCGAAGGTTGAGGCGGTGCGTCAGTGGGGCCAGCCCACGTACGCGTGATCCGCAATTTCCTTGGTTTAGCGGGATATTATCGATGTTTCATTGAGGGCTTCTCCCATATTGCGGCCCGTTGACCAGGTTGACTCAAAAGGGCACAGAGTTTATTTGGAGTGACGCCTGTGAGCGAGCATTTATGGAGTGAAAGGACCGTCACATTCGCTCTGTCCTCACTCTTCCCTCGTGAGTGATGGATTCGTGGTATTTACCGATGCTACGCGTATTGGATTGGGTCTTTGTCCGATGCAACACGCGACTGTAGCATTTACATCTCGTCACCAAGGTTCATGAGCCGAACTACACCACGCACGATTTGGAGCTGGCAGTTGTCTTCACACCGAAGGTGTGGAGACACTATCTCTATGGGGTTAGGTTCGAGCTCTTCTCGACCACAAGAGCTTGAAGTATCTATTTTCTCGGTCTAAGCTGAACATGAGATAGAGACGCTGGATAGAGCTTCTGAAGGACTATGATTTTGACCTCCAGTACCACCCAGGCAAGGCGAATGTGGTGGCAGATGCCCTCAGCCGTCAGTCACGAGGCCTGGTGGTACATATGATGATTCAAGAGTGGAGGATGCTCGAGGATATAGCAGAGTATGACTTTGATTTTGGTCTGCAGTCTTCTATCGTTCAGCTATCGAGCCTGTCGATTCAAACCTCTCTTGTCGTAAGGATGATCGAGGCTCAACAGACAGATGAGTCGTTACAGGATTACCGAGCAGAAGTAGCATCTGAGAGTCAGACAGATTAGCAGATTGGTTCTGATGGTGGACTTCGCTTCAGAGGCCACTTGTGTGTCCTGGATATTCCCGAGTTGCGCAGAGATCTTATGACCGAGGCACATCGATCGCGTTTTTCTATCCACCCTAGCTCGACGAAGATGTACCGTGATATGAAGCGACAATATTTTTGGGCAGGGATGAAGTGCCAGATAGCTAGTTTTGTGACTGAGTGTGACACGTGCCAGCGTGTCAAGGCCGATCATCAGAGACCCCCGGTCTATTGCAGCCATTAATCTTCCCGATGTGGAAGTGGGAGCACATATCTACTGATTTTGTTATGGGCTTACCGTGGACTCAGCGCAGTCATGACGCCATCTAGGTTGTTGTGGACCGTCTAACGAAGTCGGCACATTTTCTTGCAATTCGTGCGACTTGGCTTTTGGACCGGCTTGTGAGGTTATTCATTGAGGAGATTGTGAGACTGCATAGCCTCCTAGTTTTGATCGTTTCTAACCGAGATCCAAGGTTCACGTCTCAGTTTTGGAGGAGCTTTCAGATGGCATGGGGTTTGTTTTGCAGCTTAGCACTGCGTATCATGCGCAGATTGATGGACAGACCGAGAGGGTCAACCAGATCCTTGAGGATATGCTTCGCCCTGCGCGATTGACTTCGGTGGTAGCGGGGATGAGCATCTGCGTTGCTGAGTTCGCATACAACAACTATCAGGCGACCATTGGCATGGCTCCTTTTGAGGCATTATATGGCAGACCGTGCAGATCTCCGAGTTGTTGGACCGAGGTTGGAGAGCGGCGTCTCCTAGGTCCCGAGCTTGTGCAGGAGACATCAGAGGTTATTGATATCATCAGGCAGAGGATGCGCACAGCTCAGAGCCGGCAGAAGAGTTTTGTTGATCGCCGGCGTCGTCCCTTGGAGTTTGATGTAGGGGACCATGTGTATCTCAAGGTCTCGCCCATGAAGGGCGTAGTTAGATTTGGAGCGAAGGGCAAGCTTGCCCCGAGATTCATAGGACCTTTCGAGATCACTGAGCGCATTGGCGCTGTGGCCTATCGGCTTGCCTTACCATCTCAGTTGTCTGGCGTCCACAACGTTTTCCACGTCTCTATGTTAAGGAAGTGTGGGTCAGACATCGTTCCTGTTATCGATTGGCAGCCGTTGGAGGTTCGTGAGGACGCTTCTTACATCGAGCAGCCAGTTCGTATCCTTGATCGGAAGGAGCAGGTCCTCCGAACCAAGGTCATTCCCTTGGTGAAGGTTCAGTGGGGTCACCATTCTGTTGATGAGGCGTCTTGGGAGCGCGAGGCTGAGATTCGAGAGCGCTATCCTCATCTCTTTGATGATTGATTATATGTTATATGTTGCATGTTGTCTCTAATATTTATTCGACGATGCCTTGTTTTCTCTTTATTATGAGTTATGATTCCTTGCTTTGATTGTGTAAATTTCGAGGACGAAATTTTTATTTGGAGGGGAGATCTATAAGACCCGTGTCCTAATCCTTACTATTCCGTTGGCTTCCGCGGTCCTTCCGGTCAAATTCCAGCAACCTTCACACCGTATCCGGCGTTTGCGCACGATCCTAAGCAAGGTCCTGCACACCGACGTCGGCTCGATCCGAAACTTATGTCTTGGAGATCGCGTCGTCGCCGCAGTTCCAACGCCGTGACTTGCGCACCGAACCGATACCCAGGCAAGAAGATGCCGATCAGCGTTTATTCCGAAGAAACACCGTGCGTTGCGGATTTCGAGGGAATCTCTACACAATTAGTCCCATCAATCAACCATAAATGCAACCATACCTCAAGTACATCAACCCATTCCCTCTTTTTTCAAAAGTCCACCCTCTTTCCACCTCACCACTCCTCTTTTTCTCATTTTCAACAACAACCATACCCCTTTTCAAAAATTTCAACCCAACCCATCACTCATCACTCCATCACCTTACCTCACCCATCCATATCCTCTTTCTCTCCCTCATTTCTCAAAATCTCCAAGCAACCCCAAGCCTCAAACGTCCAAGCTTCCTCTCCCTCTCAAGTGTGGCCCACCTTCCATCCTCCATCTACACCCTCTCATCTCTCATCCCCACCATCAAAAGTCCATCAACCTCCATCAAAGTTGAAGGTAAGGAGCTAAGGAGCCCAAGGGAGCAAGGAAAAGGAAGATAAGGTGGGTGATTTCCCATTATTTTAAATTTTAGGGCCCACTTGTTGGTGGGACCCATTTGGATGTATGTGATTTAATCTAGAGGGCCCATAGTGGCGGGGTTCCTCTACCTCACCGTATATCTCTCTCTATCTCTCTCCTTTTCTTTCTTTGTAATGGTGTGGATCCCACCAATGTGTTACATCTACCCCGTCCATCTACATCAGACGGTGTGGCCCACTCTATTACAGGTGATGATCCACACCATCCACTGTTTGGATGGGCCCAATGCACTTTTTTTGTATATATATACTTATATATATATATATATATATATATATATATATGTATGTTATATTTTATATAATATATATAATATATATAACTTAATATGTATTATATATATATATATTATATGTATATATATATATATATACTTGGTGGGCCACGTCCATGTGGGACCCACCACAAGGCATGTGTTTATCCACACCGTCCAGCGTCACTGGACGCTGGACGGGCGAGCCCCTTTGTGTTCTTTAAAAAAAAAAGAGAAGGGAGAGGTGGGCCACTCATGCAGGTCCCACCTTGATGCTTTCATGCAATCCAAGCCGACCACCCTATTTCACAGATCATTTTAGGCGTTGAGCCGAAAAATGATCTCAATCTGAACTTATGGTGGGCCATAGCATAGCGAACGAGTTTCCTACCTTTGATTTACTCCCTAATGCTCCTGTATATCTGAAACAGCCCAATATTGGACTCTATGGGTTTGTATCGAGCCACAGGGACCAATGGCTGGGATGGATTCGTCTGTGGTGGGCCCCATCTATCAAAAACCACCGGATCACTGATTTTCAAAAAAAAAAAAATGTAACCAGAGGCAGCAGCATCTGCTGCTGCCGCTGTCAGAGGGCGGGCGGACGGACCGAGCAGGCCCTCACGGCCCAACTATGGGCCCCACGTCGATGTTTTTCGGCCATCCGCACCATGCATTTGATGGGTCCCCTCGGACCAGCCGTCCATCCAAAAACTCAGCCGAAAACGGAACTCAGGCGGGCCATACCATCTAAAATCATGTGAAGACATGCCTAAAACATATAAAATCGTTGGTGGGACCTACCTGAGTTTTGGATGCGATTGAAACTTGAATTGGACCCTTACATTTGTGGGACACACACAATGAATGGGCTGGATTTGTGAACCACATTTCGGTGGGCCCCAGTTTTCCCAAGGTCCAGTGACCTTATGAGCAATTGGATGGCAAATAAAAATTACAGTGGGCTCCCTGCCCACGTGACCTGCTCAATAGGTTAGATGAAAAATAAGCATTTCGGTGGGCCCTCCCTTCCTGCGTGGACCTGTGAACAGGTTGGACGTTAAATAAACATTTCAGTGGGCCCCTGCTCCACACGACCTATCAACAGGTTGTATGGAAAACCAACATTACAGTGGGCCCTATTCAGGCCCACGTGACTTTATGAATAGATTGGATGATAATAAATATTTTAGTGGGCCCTACCCTGGTCCACATGACCTTATGAACAGTTGGGTGGAAAATAAACATTATAATGGGCCCTAAGTTGGGTGGAAAATAAATATTATATTGGACCCTAGACTAGGTGGAGAACAAGCATTATGGTGAGTCCTACTTGAGACCCGCCTATGTATGTATTGTAAACCACGCCCTCTAATAGTGTGGGCTCCATCATGATGTATGCGTTTCATCCAACTGTCCAACTGTGTTGAAGATAATCTAAGGCCCATTGTGGAGGCCCATCTTCATGTATTAGTGGTCCTTGTTGAGGCCCACCTTGATATAGATATGGGGCTCATGTTATGTAGCCCATTTGATGTATTTGGGTCCTTGGGTCAAGGCCCAATTAGATGTACAAAAGGCCCATTACAATGTGTGATTCATGGAAGGCCATTCCTTGGGAGCAATGTTGGTTTGATGTCCACATTGAATGGATAATGTTGGTTAAATGTCCGCATTATAACTCTCCCTAAGGCCCACTGATAGGCCCATAATTATGGTAAGTAGGCCGTCTAGGGCCATCTCCGTTATACCTAGAGCTCATCTCTTTATACATCTTTAGTATAGATCCAAGATTCATGATCATTCGCACCATATATATGCCTGATGTGAGGAGTGACCGATCATAGCATATGCCTTTGGGCGGACTGTTTATAGGCTCCCTGATAGGCGGAGTTACCCCATATAAGTGCATGGTACACGCAGGACTGTTGCATGACTGATAGTGTGATTCATGCACTTGCATTTGTGTGATTGTAGTTATATATGCCCTAGCCACATCAGGGTCATAGCCTCCACGGACACATCGTGGGCAGGATTGAATACCGAAAATATTTGGTTCTAGCATACAGGCACCATAGATGTCCCTGGGTGAAAATCCCTAAACCCGATGATACCAGAGGATGACTCCAACATCGAGACCGAGTGGATATATGAGCGCACGAGGGCCGAATACCAGGAGGCCGCGTCTCCCACTGTGTCGTGGTCGGTTGGAAAGGAGTGTGGCCTTACTCGCCCGAGGGTAGGGGGCAATACTAGGCTGAGTTTGACCAGCTCGCGAATGGGTCCGCTATCGACGTGCCGGATAGGTATTGGCAGACTATTGGCCAGGCGGATAGTGAGGTTTCTTACGCTCACTTGGACTGTGCGGCTAGGAGAGCGACAGTGCCATTTGGAGTGTATTGAACCCTGGTGATTATCCAGAATGAGAACTGTACTGATATATGATGAGGTTTGGCATGCTTGAGTTGCATCTCACATCGTATGGCTGTGTTATGGCCGATAGCATTCATATCTTGCACCGCATAGCCTTAGTACGGCTGATTGCATTCATGTGCTCATCACCATGATTCCGCATTACTCTGACCTTGCATTTTGAGCACGCTTATATTGCGCACATACTTACACCACCCTCTAAGCTTTTTATAAGCTTATGCACGATTGATGCGTGCAGGTGACGCCAGGACGCAGTCGCAGCCATAGTCTCGCCGTAGTTGGACCGTGCAGACGAGCTTTGGAGTTTCTATCTTTTGCACTACATTGTATTTTCCCTTTCTGTTGTATTGTACAAAAAGTTTTTGATCATAGTGGATTTTGTGGTGGTGTTCTTGTGGTTATTGTTTGTGGGTTATGCTTTTTATTATGCTCATTATGATTCAAACTGATGATTTGAAACCCTCCTTGTAGTCTCCCAGGATCGGAACCTGGTGAATGGGTGCCGGGGTCCAAGAATGGGGTTCTACGGAGGCTGTCGGCGCCGGATTCGGCAATCGGGAATTTTGTGAGCCCGGTTTTCGAGTTCGGGGCGTGACATCAGCACTTGCCGATTTCTGGGCAGCGGCCGATTCACTAACTCCTTCGGCCGTCTCACCCTCTTCCTCTGCTTCCTCCTCAAGAGGATTGGGCCTGCTAGGGGCAATCACCAACAAGCCACTTAAATTTCATATTTTTCATCTCTCTGGATTTGGCTTTAGAAAGTTTAAAGTTGCTGAAAGAATTGCAGGACAAGAATTTAAACAGAAAATTTTGTCTCACCTTTGGTTGCAATAGGTGCCACCGACTGGAACCGAAGACAACTAATTACCACCGAAAGTAACAATTTTCATCAAGCAACTTCAAGACTTAATTCGGTGCCACCGAAAAGTAGTCGTTATAGACCTGTTAGAACTTTTCCTTTATAAAAGGGGCACCTAGAACTTTATGAAAAGTGTGGATTTAGGCATTTCAGAGACCCTAGGTTGTCCCAAGCTCTAATCACTCATCCTAGACTTTATCCACATGAGATTCATGTTCTTTTCATTGTGATTCTTCACTCATGAGCATTCAAAGCTCCTATTAATGAAGAACATGATCTCAAGCCTCCTCTAGAGTATAGAGACCGAACCTATAGGTAAAACCTTAGTCTCCATGATACTCTAGAGCATCCATCAGTTGAATCTCTTAGAAAATCCATTCATAACCTTTGTTAGAGATTCAACCAACTCTCATTATCTTGGTTACCTTAATAGAAACATCATATGCAAGGTTCTTGATCATGAAGCTAAAACAATAGGTAAACTACATCATAGCGATCGGGGGAGCATTGGGGAGCTGATTCAAGCACGAAAGAGCAAAGATCAAGTAACCCAAGACAAGCTACAAGATAAGATTCATTCCGACAAGTAAGTGTCATTATTAAGAGTTCAGAAGTTAGTCTCTATCCTCGTGTAGGATTGAAGTTAAGAGTTTGCTATTAATAAACTCGTGTGGGTGCCTTGTGTGAGACCTTGGTCTGTGTGCCTAAACGTAGGTGTCTTATGTGGGACCTTAGTCGATGGGTCTAAACGTAGGTGCCTTGTGTAGAACCTTGGCAGGTGGGCCTAAATGGAGGTGCCTAGTGTGGGACCTTGGTCGTGGGACCTAAACGTAGGTAATTAGTATAGGACCTTTGCTCATGTGAATAGCATAAATTGTTGAGTCCTTTGTATAGGGCTATAAAGGTTAATGGTGAACCTGATTTAAAACCTTTCATAGTGAAATCAGACACACTCTAGGAAAGAGAGTGGTTGTCGAGAGTGGAGTAGGTAAGTAACCGAACCACTATACAATAGCAGTAAGCAAATAGGAGAAAAGAACACAACAATTTTAACGTGGAAAAACCCTTACGGGAAAAAACCATGGCGCAAAGCGATAGATATCACTATGAAAGAAGAAATTACAAAGAGAAGAGATTACTCGATTTGAACAACCTTGAATCTTACCCTTGCTACACCCTTTGAAACCCTTGGACGAATTAAAAACTATATAATTCTCTCCCAATCCTGTTTACATCCATATTTATAAGCCAAAAAGGAATCTCAAACGAAATTGGAAATAAATTCCACAAAATCACAACTTTGTGTATTCTACGTTGAATAATTCGATAGCATCGAACACACTTCGATGTCATCGAAACTTATCCTTCGATGGCATCAAACTAATATCCTAACTGTCCAGAGACAACACTGGAAAATCCAATTTTCTCTGATGGCATTGAACGGATCTTCGATGGCATCGAACAGCTACCGGTAGCATCGAAAAGATGCCCGCGATCGAAAATTTTATGAGCCCGATTTCCGAGTTTAGGGCGTGACACTATATGAGCTTTATTGTTGAATTTAAGGATTTCAGCCTCATACTTGGACACATAGGTAAATTTGAGGATTAAGCCTCATTTAGATTAGGGTAATCTAAGCTTTTAAAAATTGTTGAACTGAAAAATCACATGTTTTTAGCTTAGATTGTCCTTGGTCATTCCTGTTTACATTAGTATATTGAATGACCTAAATATACATGCTCCTTGCTTTTAATATTTATATGCATCCTTAACCCTCATTAGTATAAACTTTCATTGATAGATTATTGACTTATAAAGTTGGTTCATATTTTTTTTATCTTGTTTGGACTAACCCTTTGTCAAATACTAACAAAAAGGGAGAGAAAGATCAATCCCACCAAAACATTGCATTCTCTTGTGTAGAATTGTTTGTTGTGTTGCAGGTTTGATCGGGGAAGCAATTATGGGGGAGCATTGCTACATTACATGTCTAAATGTATTGAGTTGCAAATCATTTATATTTGACATGTAATTTAGTTTAGTTGTTTTGGTATGTCATTGGTATGGACCATGACATGGTATAGGTTAGGTTTTTATCACATAATTGACAAAGGGGGAGATTGTTAGTGCACTCATTTTTGTACACAGATTTGTCAATCACGTGAGTCGTTGTTTTGTAAAGTCGGTTGAGCCTTTGGAAAGCGAAGATCGAAGACACAGCAGAAGAGAAGTATCAAGGCAACAAGCATAGGTAAACAGGTGGCCTTGGTGACCTTAACCCCTTACCCAAAACAACCCTATAGCCTCTAGATGATCTTGACCGAAATAGAAAACCTTATTTAGATCATCCCTTAAAGCCACTTAAATTTCATATTTTTCATCTCTCTGGATTTGGCTTTAGAAAGTTTAAAGTTGCTGAAAGAATTGCAGGACAAGAATTTAAACAGAAAATTTTGTCTCACCTTTGGTTGCAATAGGTGCCACCGACTGGAACCGAAGACAACTAATTACCACCGAAAGTAACAATTTTCATCAAGCAACTTCAAGACTTAATTCGGTGCCACCGAAAAGTAGTCGTTATAGACCTGTTAGAACTTTTCCTTTATAAAAGGGGCACCTAGAACTTTATGAAAAGTGTGGATTTAGGCATTTCAGAGACCCTAGGTTGTCCCAAGCTCTAATCACTCATCCTAGACTTTATCCACATGAGATTCATGTTCTTTTCATTGTGATTCTTTACTCATGAGCCTTCGAAACTCCTATTAATGAAGAACATGATCTCAAGCCTCCTTTAGAGTATAGAGACCGAACCTATAAGCAAAACCTTAGTCTCCATGATACTCTAGAGCATGCATCAGTTGAATCTCTTAGAAAATCCATTCATAACCTTTGTTAGAGATTCAACCAACTCTCATTATCTTGGTTACCTTAATAGAAACATCATATGCAAGGTTCTTGATCATGAAGCTAAAACAATAGGTAAACTACATCATAGCGATCGGGGGAGCATTGGGGAGCTGATTCAAGCACGAAAGAGCAAAGATCAAGTAACCCAAGACAAGCTACAAGATAAGATTCATTCCGACAAGTAAGTGTCATTATTAAGAGTTCAGAAGTTAGTCTCTATCCTCGTGTAGGATTGAAGTTAAGAGTTTGCTATTAATAAACTCGTGTGGGTGCCTTGTGTGAGACCTTGGTCTGTGTGCCTAAACGTAGGTGTCTTATGTGGGACCTTAGTCGATGGGTCTAAACGTAGGTGCCTTGTGTAGAACCTTGGCAGGTGGGCCTAAATGGAGGTGCCTAGTGTGGGACCTTGGTCGTGGGACCTAAACGTAGGTAATTAGTATAGGACCTTTGCTCATGTGAATAGCATAAATTGTTGAGTCCTTTGTATAGGGCTATAAAGGTTAATGGTGAACCTGATTTAAAACCTTTCATAGTGAAATCAGACACACTCTAGGAAAGAGAGTGGTTGTCGAGAGTGGAGTAGGTAAGTAACCGAACCACTATACAATAGCAGTAAGCAAATAGGAGAAAAGAACACAACAATTTTAACGTGGAAAAACCCTTACGGGAAAAAACCATGGCGCAAAGCGATAGATATCACTATGAAAGAAGAAATTACAAAGAGAAGAGATTACTCGATTTGAACAACCTTGAATCTTACCCTTGCTACACCCTTTGAAACCCTTGGACGAATTAAAAACTATATAATTCTCTCCCAATCCTGTTTACATCCATATTTATAAGCCAAAAAGGAATCTCAAACGAAATTGGAAATAAATTCCACAAAATCACAACTTTGTGTATTCTACGTTGAATAATTCGATAGCATCGAACACACTTCGATGTCATCGAAACTTATCCTTCGATGGCATCAAACTAATATCCTAACTGTCCAGAGACAACACTGGAAAATCCAATTTTCTCTGATGGCATTGAACGGATCTTCGATGGCATCGAACAGCTACCGGTAGCATCGAAAAGATGCCCGGTTAGTCCAACGACCAAATAGAGAAAATCCGAAACATCTTAATGGGATCAATCACTGTTTGCTACCATCGAAGGTGACATCGAACAGTCCATCGATTACATCGACGGGCCCAGTAACAAACTCAATTTAAGACATCTATTACATCAATTCTATATCACTTAATCCCATGAACCAAACATGCCCTAGGCTTAGCCTTACAATAGAATTGGATGATTGATTAAAGCTTTGTATAAAATGCATTTTGTACGGAACTTCACAATGGATCCGTGTTTTCAAAGTTCCTGTCCTCTTCAATCTGTTGGTCTAAGAGTACAAATGAGAGAGAGCGGGAATAAAAAAGAAAAGAAAAAGAAAGCCATTCTCCCGATAAATAAGCAATTCATGGGTAGCAGAAAGATCTTTCGGGCCATCAACCATCCATGGTTCAGTACATCAGATTAACGGTTTAGATCACCAAGGCATGCATGGCCCCATGAGCAAAGTTAAGAGTATGCAGCAACAAGAAAGAGAGTAGGATATCAAAATATAGCCGGGCAGCTCCTGGGCCAGGCCCAACTAAATTTTCTCGGGCTCGAGTTGGGCCTTCTATGCAAGGCGATGACCGACTCGACCCTTGGACCAAATAGCATCGCAAAGGTGGGGCCTAGCCTGGCCCAGCCCATCATGCTAGGGGGGGGCGCGGCAAAACTGCGCCAACCGCACATCAGGCAGGACCAACAATGTAGATGACTTCGCCAATAATCAAGCGACCAGATGGACCACACGTGTTTGAAAACAATGGACGGTTGAAAAATGTTTAATGGTCCACATCCAATGTTCATGAAAGTGCACTCCCCTCAGACCTCACAACCCAAAATGAGGTCTCTACAAATCTACAAATCTACGCATAAGTGATCATCATTGGACCACACCTATACAAAACAAATGAACGGTTAAGAGAGAAAAGAAAGAAAATCACTCGATCCTTAGCGTAGATTCCATACATATAAAATCCACCTGGGCCACACGTTTACACAATGTGTGAAACATTGGTTAATCGTTCTTAACCGTTTATTTGTAGTGTATAGATGTGGGGCCAGCCAAGTTTGGGCTGAGCGATTAGCCCATGAGTTGGACTTGGGCCAATAACAAACTGGGCTCAATATGGGCTTCTTTTTACATAAAGGCCCAACATGTAGGCTTGGACCGGCCGGGAGCCCATGCCTTAGCTTCATGGCGGGCTGGGCCTGGATTGGGTTCGTACATGATTCAATTCAGCCCGCCCGGCCCGGTCGAGTTACAAACCTGATTCTATCGAAAGGTGCGTCTGCAACCCTAACAACTCTGTGCATTTTTCGAAATTTACCAACGATCCTGGTGGGCATCCACGCCAATCCGAACAGTCCAAACTGTTAGCCCCGTTATCTAACACCATGTGATTTGTCATGTTTAACTCACGAGGTTTACTAATTCCACACGTGTAGAGCCGTGAACATGTGAAACATGTGTGTGGGATCTGGGCTTTCCATCGGGTTGGGAACAATGGTTAGATCTTCTGCCTTGAAAATCATACAATTCGACCCTTCAGGTGGGCCGAGACCGTACAAAGTACATTAAATATGACGGTTAAGTTCTTTTCTGGCCATTAATTTGTTATCAAATTCTGTGGCACACCTGAGATTTAAAAAATATAATTTTTTATGACTAAAGATCTAAACAGTTTAGTTCACCCGATGGAAAGCTCAGATCTCACACATGTATCACGTTATGAGACGTGAGCCCTTGTGTGTATGTGTACGGCTTTCACACGCGCGTGGAATTAGCAGATCTGTAACTTCTAGCCTTCCGTATGGACGTACAAGCAGATTGTGTCGGCGTGTGAGTAAACTCTGTGGGTCTGCCGTGATGTGTGTGTTTTATCTACGCCGTCCATCCACTTCTCTATATCATTTTAGATCATGAGCCCAAATTTGAACCATATCCAAATCTTAAGTAAGCCACACCATAGGAAATAGTGGTAATTGATCACCTACGGTTGAAACCTCCCTAAGACAAAAAAAAAAAAAAAAAACAAATATCAGCTTGATCCAAACTTCCCTCAGCCACCATAAGTTCTCAACAATAGACTATTAATTCCCACTATTTCCTGTGGCATGGTCTACTTGAGCTTTATAATTCAATTTTGGAATCATGCCATAAAATGAGCAGAAAAATAGATGGACAGCATGAATAAAACACATACACATCACTGTGGGCAGGATAAGTTACTCACCACACTATCAATGTGGTCCAAAACTTCCCTTAGCCCCCAAAGGGTTACAACCATAGACATTTAATTCCCACTGTTTTCCCGTAGTGTGATGTGGTCCACTTGAGCTTGAATATGATTCAATTTTAGAATCATGCCACAAAATGAGCAGAAAAAATAGATGTACAGCGTAAATGAAACACATACATCACTGAGGCGGGCAGGATAAGTTTCTCACCACACTATCAACGTCCGTACAACTAGCGTGCGGAATCATTTTTCCCTCTGTTATACATGCCACGTGTACGGTCAATAGATTACTACGGCTCTCTCTCTCTCGCTGAGTGATTCCATCGCTGCTTCCGTCAGATCTCTCTCACGTGAATTACACGCCACAGGTAGAGAGGAACGGTTCCAGCTTTTGCCACGTCTAATGAGGCTCGACCTTTCTTTTTCACAGACACATTGCCGCCAGAAAAAATCAGACGCGAAATTCCTATCGCATGGAGCCCGGGCGACAAAAAACCTTCGTGGGCCCACGCGATGTATGCGACATCCACTCCGTCCGTCGTTCTCTCTTTAAAGAGATGATCCTAAAAATAAGCCAATCCAAATGTCAAGCGGGCCACACGCGGGGAACTGTGGGATGGGGAGAGCGGATTCGGTGAGAGGGGAGAAACACCTAAGACGTGACCGTAGGGCCCACCTTGATGTATGTATTGTATATCCATGCCGTCCATCCGTTTTTACTGCTCATTTTAAGTCATGAACCTAAAAATAAAACAGATCCAAATCTCAGGTGGACCACACCATAGGAAATAGAGGCAGTTGAACCTGACCACTACAAAACTCTCGGTACCCACTTTAATGTTTATTATCCATCCAACCTATTGTAAAGGTCAAACAAATCTAGATACAGAGAAAATACAAATATTAGTTTGATCCAAAACTTTTATAGCTCATTAGAAAATTTGAATGGTGGGCATATAATAACCACTATTTCCTGCGGTGCACCGCACCTGAGATTTCTATCTATTTCAATTTCGGGCTCATGCCTTAAAATAAGCTGGAAAAATGATGAACGTCATGGATATACAACACATACCTCAAGGTGGGCCACACGATCACGGACTCACCAAAGTGAGTGTTTCCCGGCCTTGCCCAATCAGCTCTCGGGAAGATAAATCCAAAACTTTCAGTGCCCCACAAGGCTTCATTGGTAGTATCCTATCCCCGCCTTGTCCCATTATGGGGCACTTGAATTTTGGATTGGTTTTATTTTTAGGTCCCTGTTATTCTTATACCGGTTTTGTTATACTTATACCGGTTGTAGGAAATTGTGTCTGAAAAAATTACAACGGTTTTTTTAGTACTCCGGAAGAGTGTGATGGTTGATAAGCAGGCACTTGGGAAGACTACACGAGGTATACACCAATTCCGACCAAATGCTGGGACACAGTGCAGATAGGTCATCACAGCGAAATCAGATTGGTTGAATAAACTTAGTTTGTTAATCTCTTGCACTTATTTGCTGAGGGCTGTTTGGATCCGTTGAAGGTAAATAATGTTTCACGTGAAACTTTTTTTTTTTTTTTGAAGGAAAACTAAACATTGTACCTCACATGTTCCCCTGTGTTACAATTCAACTTCAAATGGCCATATATGTTAGATATGCTACTATTCATCTTCAAGGTGTCACACGTGCTAATTTGGCACTTGCTAATGACTACTTAAATTTATTTATTTATTTATTTATTTTATAGCTAAATAATAAATTTAAAAATAAATTCTAAATTCTTGAAATTCTTGATGAGAAACAAACAACGAAAATGATATTTACTTCTCATAATTTTTTTAAAATAAAGTCTTTTAGTATATATTGTATTTTTTTCCTATGATTTCCATAAATCCAAATAGGCCCTGAGTAGAAAACTGATTACGTACGTGTTACCTAGGTTAACAACTTAGCTGGTGTTAACCTTACAGTGCAGCCCACCTTAACGATTTGTCATATATCCATGCGGCCCCTTCGTTTTTCATTGTCACATAACTCATACGAAATTGTGGTGATTGAACATCAACCATTAAATACTTTTTAGAGCCCACCCTAATGTATATTGTCCACATGACTGGTTAATAAGGTCAAAAAGTCTTGGAAGGTAGGAAAACACGGAGATCAGCTTGATCCAAAACTTTCGTGGCCCATGAAAATTTTTAATAGTCATTCACCAGTGTTGTTTCTAATATTTGACTTGGATCGGCTTAAGTTTTGGGATTACATTCTAAAATGAAATGATTAAACACCTGAATGGCATAGATGTATTACACATTCATCAATGTAGGCCTCGTATGATAACAATAACACCCACTAATATGTTACCCGAGGTAACCAAATTTGCTACATGTGTAAAAGTTGATTGCGTAGCGTAGCACACGGTGTTATGAAAAATATTGTTTAAAAATATTTTAAAATAAAAAATATATATTTATAGTAAAAGATTTTGTTTTAAAAAATTCTTGCAGTTTTGGCGTTTTTGGAAATAGTCCTTTATCGGAAAGGAGAAGAAAAAAGTGTGTTTATATGTGGATTATGGAGTACTTTATTATTTGCTTGGTTGATCCGTTGAGTACCAAGAATTGGGAAACACTGGAACACCTGCATGCAGGCATGGTCACGGTCTCGGAGCAGGGGCGTGGGCATGTGAGGCAGTGTGGTTGTAAAGGCACTAGTGGTGCACTTTGCACTTCGCATGTGTGCATCATGTCGCAGATGAGTCACTCCTTCGTAACCTTATACAAACCGGTCGAGATGAGTGCATGTTGTAGTGCGATATAGAATTTGAGTCAGATGGCTGGAGTGGACGAGTGGATTGAATGAGACCAGTGTGGTTTTTATAGAGACTGAAAACTAGCCGTCGGAGAAAAGTATAACTACTCATGCAATAATAATGTAGACCATGAAGAAACTGCTGCATGTGGCTAGCCCAACAGTCACAAAATGGCTAGCTAGTAAGTCTAAACGATTAGCATGCATCAGTAGTTATCTCACATGCAAAACGGTCAGAAACTGTCAATAACGACTAGTTTCTCACCAACAGCCAGATAACGGTCATATTGAGTTATGACCCCGGACTAAAACGATCAGCAACCATGGCCTATATAAACAGTGTCTGAATGGTTCAATAAGCCATCACCAACACTCGAATCATTCACTTGCAACCCAAAAAAGAAGAGCAACCGTACTCTAATTAGTAACCAAGGTTCATACAAACCTTAGCCAGAAGACCTTAGGAAACAGACTAACGCAATGTTCTAAATCTAAAAAATTTCTAATATTTTTTCTGAATATGGGATGTTTTTTTTCTTTTATTCATCTGCTAGACAAATTTGTGTATACAAAGTTCCATTTGTTGTTCTCCGTATTTGTCGAACGCAAAATCACATTTAGGGCTCGTCATATCGTAAAAGTGGTTTGCCCATAATCTATTAGCATTCTTAATTACTTTGAGAAGGGGTGAATAAAGCTTTAAGGACAGCGTGATCATGAGTGATTCAACGTGTCCTTCATTTTTCGATTTCTATATTATTTTATAGAATTATAAATGTATAATTTAATTTGAACACAGCCTTGTTAGTGTTTGGTGTTGGAAAAGACATCATGATATGTGTGTGTGTGTGTGTGTGTGTGTGTGTGTGTGTGTTTTATCTACATTGTTTATTTATTTTGTCAGCTCATCTTAACGCATGGTCCCAAAAATGAGGTGAATAATCCAAATATCAAGTGGACTACACCATAAGAAATGATGGTGATTAAACGGCCACAATTAAAACTTCTCAATGCCCACTATAAATTTTTTGCCATCCAACCTCTTCATTAGGTCACACGATCTGGATGAATAAGAAATAAAAATATCAGCTTGATCAAAACTTTTGTAGCCCTAAAGAAGTTTATAACGGTGGATGTTAAATCACCACTATTTCTAATGATATAGTTCACGATAAAATGATGGTCAAAATGGATGGATGGAATGGATAAAACACATATCATGGTGTGGTTTATAGTGCTTTTCCATAACCGTAAGTGTAAGTGTGGGTGTTACACCACGTAATATAAGTCTTTGCATAAAACGCCTAAGCTTTGTTGGACCCACCATAGTGTATATATATGTGACATCTCACCCCCATTTGGCTAGAACCCTTACATCGCCATGCATAAAACCCTTATATTGCCATACATAAAAAATATTTACTTAGTAAAAATGTCAGATGAGCCACACCAACAGTTTACATTAGTTCTACAACTCAGTGATTTAATTCAAAACTCACCGAATCAATTCAGCTTGACCAGACTTCAAGCTAAGTAAATGTAACTCACTAGTCAGCTTGACTCCATCAAGACTCAGACTCGAACCAAGTGACCCGTTGGATGATTGCTTTCATAGTAAAAATGTAAAATTGCAATGACTGAGAATCAAACCTCTGTTGTTTCAAGGAGAGTCAAGAGACTCTGCAGCAAGGCATGCATTTAAACTATTTAAACTATGATAGTCTATGTAATTTTTATATTTAAATAGGTATTAGTACTTAAATATCCCTGTTATTTTAATAATTAAATATTAATTCGAGTGAAGCCTTCAAATCAACTTCACCCAGTTGGACACTCAGTCAAATAATTTTTTGGGAATTTTGAAGTATGATGTAAATTTGTACCTAAAACCTCTAAGTTCATACAGTGTGGCACATAGGAGTTTTGGATTAGGCTGATTTTTCTATCTTAGTTTCACCTTTGTGAACTATGCCTTATGAATGGTTTGATTTAATTACACTCCATGGTGGCCCACAAACCTATGGTTGGTGTAGCATCCGATTATTCCTCGTGGTGTGGATTGCTTAAGTTGTCCATCCGCGTGGTTTTTGGCCTGAGGACAACAATCGAGGAGGAACACAACTGATGAATGGAGTGGATTTAACACAGGCAATATAGTGGGCCCAGATAGGGTGACTGAACCCGAGCGGGTCGACTCCACTTACTTTGCGCCGAACAAGGCAGTCCGAGTCGTGACTTGTGAGTCCAACCACGCGCACACCATCGTTTTCATTTTTTTCTCAGGAAGCATAGAGAAACGTGGACTTTGAAGCTCTGCTGTTTCTTGCCCGGGTGATGCCGATGGCGCTGTTTGATGACATGCGCAATGGAAGCGGATTGGCTGGTCTACCACACATCACCGATCTGGCTGGTGTGGGTATGTGTCGTGTGAAGACGAGTGCTGCTGCTCCTACGAGCTCCGAGTTGCGCGAACAGTTCAAAGGAGATCAAAGTTACGTGGCCCCAAAAATGATGTATTTATTTTATCCACACCGTTCATCCATTTTACTAGATCATTTTAGAGCATGAAACCAAAAATGATTCATATACAAAGCTTAAGTCGATCCCAACATAAATAGAAGTGGGCTTATGTTCTGTATATCCACACAGCTCATTCTTTTGGCCCCAACATTTTAGGCCATGAGCCCAAAGAGAAAGCAGATCCAAATCTTAGGTGGACCATACCACAGGAAACAGTGGTGATTGATCATCAAAATCTTCTATCTCAGGAGGACCATACCACAGGAAACAGTGGTGATTGACCATCAAAATCTTCTTGTGGGCCACAAAAGTGTTGGATTAAGCTGATATTTAGTTTTCCCCTTCATCGGATATATATGACATCATCGATAGGTTGGATAGAAAATAAACATTACGGTAGGTATTAATGTCGGTCATAGAAGGTTTTTATTAGTGTGCATTCAATCACCGTTATTTCATAGTGTGATCCACATGAGATTTGGATCTACTTATGAATTGGAAAAATAGATGGACTTAGGGGATATACAATAAGTACATCAAGGTGAGCCTCACAGTCAAGCCCACAGCATGTTAAGTGAGGCCAGGCCACACTTAATCCTCTATTGTAGGTCTCCTGCGACGGTAAGTTAGGCGAGGCCAACCTTGATGGTTGCGATGGATGGAGAGTGAAGAAGATCCAAAACTCAAGGGAATTGCAGGCGGGGGTACAACGGTTTTTCCATCAGGATATTATATTTCTTTTTTCAGTACATCTCAATGGGAATGACCTTATAAATGATACAGATGGCATATAAACATGTGGACTTGGGGAGGTTTGAACTGTGGGTATTTCTCTATTTACTTTTCCTGTTGGGTGGCCCACTTGAATTTTGGATCTGCCTTAATTTTGAGTATATATATATTGTAATATGATATGGAAAAAAGGATAGATGGGATGCATTTCTCACCAACATCAAGGTGGCCCACCTAGCTTGGTGTAGTGGGAAGTTATTGCTAAAGCCATTTCCGAGCAATCCACGTCCCTCAAGCATGTACAGCCAACTTGGTCGTTGAGAGGTTGATTCTGCTGAAATTTGGTTTTTGAAAATAAACATTATTTTAAAAAATTTCAATATTTTATTTTACTGGCAAAATGATTTTAAAACTTTTCAAATAAAAAAGTGCGCTTTGTGATTTTGTCATACTTTGAAAATGCGAGAAGAAAACTTGTTGTTTACATGTGTTGGTGTGTACAGTATTCTTACTTAGGGGTCGTTTGGCACTATGGATTGGAGGAGATTTGACACAGGTGTAACTTCTTGAAAAAATCCGTACAAAGACCTGAGTACCACCTCATGTAAAATTCACATAGGACCGAACCCTTTAGAAATTAGGTGAGAATTAACTAGTGCTACACTAGACTACTTGTGAAATTAGCACTAATCACTTTTAAAATGGTCTGCAAGACCCAAAACATGCAGAATCATTGACGCTACTTTACCCTGAAATTTAGAATCAATCTCTAAACCCGGTTGCTCTCAGGAGCACCTCGAAGCTCCGTATCAGACCTAAACCGCACGTCGAAAGTCCGATTACTGCGAAATCATACGGTTATGACCGCCTTACTGGGCTTGACTACCATATCGGAAATCAAGTCCTAATAGTACCCAGAAACGTACAACTTGAGCCCGGAGCGAAGTGTGTGAGAAACGCGAATATCTTTAGGAAATGAACTGAAACTTAAGTGAATTGAGTTGTTTACTTGCAGGCCAAATCTAAGGATTCAGACCGTCAGAATCTGACCCAATTACACCATCGGATCAGGAAAAATTTTCAACACATGTCAGTGCACTTATGGAGCTGATCGAGTGCCGGTGACCGTTGAACTGAAATTGGTCCGCCACGGCCGATCTATAAATTCGATCGGACCAAAAAGTTAACTCAACCTAGATCCAATGTCAGGGAGTTTAAGTTCGATCGCATGCAGAAAATGGGACCCCAGATGTGCTCCGTTGGATCGGAACGGTCCGCATTTGGTTATAACCTAAGTATACCATGGCCCTGTGGCCATTCTCATCACTTATGGGCCTATATAAGGGCTTAAACCCACCCCTCTCTCATTCCATACGAATTCTTAACCCTAGGAGAGAGAAGAGAGAGAAAAGAGAAGGAAAGAGAGAGAAAGTGAGAAGGAAAGCTGGAGTTTGTTCCTAGGATTCAATCCTGTCGCTCCACGTGCTTAACCACCCTTCTCACGTCGCTATTCCGGCGATTCCGATTCTGTACTTAGGTAAAAAAAACCTAACCCTAATCTGTTTTAGGGTTTTCAATAGTGTAAGTGATGAAATAGCTAACCTATTTCATGTTATAGGTGCCGTTGTGCCGTAGACAAAGATTCGGTATACAAACTGAGTTTGATACTTATTTATCGGCGAAAGGTGCGGATTATAAATGTTTAGGTTATGGTTTTCATGGCTTTCAATACCGGTTAATAATTTATAACTGACATGGGTGTCATTTCACATGCTAAATCCGATGCCTGATTCGCTTTATAGATATATATAAACTACGTTGAATATATTGTATTTCATGTGTTCATTGAAATGTTTGAATGGGTATGAAATTTGGATTCGTGCTTGCCATAATTATCCGTCGTGGATATATGATTGGTATATATGTGAAAATTCCTTGTTGAAAGGATTTGCCGTAATACATGCATTGACCAACATACGTCATGTATGTTAAAGTGTGTAGTCTAAGTGTTTGTTATAATGTTTGAACGAATGTGGAATTATGATTTGTGTATGTCAGGATTATTGATTGTTAATGCATGATCGTTACACTCATGACAACTCCTTTGTGAAAGGGTTTGCTAGTATATGTGTTTTAATTAATGTATTACGTGTATGTAATATGTGTAGTCTAAGTGTTTGATGAAATGTCTGGGTGAGAAAATGCTTGATGTAATGTCTCTGATGAGGACGTTGAAATAAGATTTTCAATCCCCTTATCTAGGGTTACAGTTTCCTTCATGTAATCTATCTTATTACTATGTGATGTATGAAGAAAATGCTCATGTATGTTAATAAGTATTCTGTGTGTTCGTTAAAAATGTTGAAATGAAATCTATATTTAAATATGTTGTTACATGTTGTCTTGACTACTACATGTACATGCTATTGTTCTGGAGTGTGCTTGGGACTATTACATAGTCCAGGCAATTGGTAACAGGTTCCGACTAGGTGGCTAAAGTTGTTTTCGCCACACAGGACATGTTCGATGAATCTGAGCCGTACCTCGGTTGTTGACAGGGTTAGGCCACACAGAGTGCTTACGCACTTCATGTCGATCATTTCGATGTGCGCTCGTACTAATCGGGCTCGTCAAGTAACCTGATTAACCCGATATATGTTCACCATGTATGAACGCTATTGCTTGAACCTAAGGTACCAAACCCACAAGTGGAAACCCCATTAACCTTGGTACCTCGATCTGCTAAGACTCATGAGCCGAGCATGGTGGTGGTATGGGACATCGTGGTCGAGCTGTCGGCCCACGCTGGGGCGACGAGCCTCTCCGTAGTGTCCAGTGAGTAACCCAAACTCGTGAGCCGAATACGGTGGTATGAGACACTGTATTCGAGCTGTCGGCTTGCATTGACGCAGCCTGGTTATGGTCCCCAGTCGGGTTGGTGACGAGCCTTCGAAAATAGACTGCCAGTTGGTAGGACGTTGGTGGAGTGACCTCGAGTACGAACTAGGCCTACACTGATCAGGTGACGAGCCTTTTGCAGTGACCTAGAACCGCAACATCGTATGAGATTTACTAGGAGTGACGACCCTAGGATGGATCATTGTTTGGAAATTGATATAAGGAAGGTACCTTGGTTTCCCAATCCTACTGTATAAAAAGGTCTAATAAGAACTCGGTAATCACGTTCATGCACTACATTGCATGTGCCTTTGGCGTTGGAGTTGAGCACTGAGGAAGTGACTGCATGCCGTGACCATGAGATGAAGTTCGTAGAGGGAGTGCAGGCGAAGGCATGCATCATTAATACATATCATTCTTGCACTAATCAGAGTACTTAGGGATGCTTGATTATATTACTTTATCATTATTGCGTGACTGAATTGATAACATGTTAACCTTTTTTCTATAGCTCCACTGAGTTGATCACTCACTCCCACGTTCTGGGACGGTATTTTAAACACCAATCAGACTTTGTTTTAGCTGCAAGTGACTGCGAAGCCTACAAGGCGGAGCCAGACTTCGAGGATGACGAGGAGGCGTTCTCCTATAAATAGTTTTCAGGCGGGTTCATGTGAGTCATGTCCTGATCGACGGGGATTTCTAGGATGTTGACTAGATGACATTACACCTTTTGTATATTTTGGAATTGTACCTGTAATTATTTGACCTGGTAACATGATCATACTTGGGAGACTTAAAATCACTTTATACCTCATATACTTATCACACTCTTCCGCTTACGTAATTTAACTGTCTCTGGAGTATGATATGTTGTTTTGGTATAATCCCGCTCATGTTTAATGCACTAATACGGATAACATTTAATCATCGTTATCTATCTTGCATAAGTGATGTGTTGGAACTTGGGAGTTGAGCCTATACTCGACCCCCCGATTTTCAAGGCGTTAAAAGTTGGTATCAGAACATGATTTGGATTAAACTCAACCTGAGTTATGGTCGCACGATGCACACCGACGTATTCTGACTTAGGAGGGTGCGTTAAACCATAGAGACAGGGTAGGAGTCTTAAGTTCTGTCTGTCGGCAAACGTTTGACCGCCAAGGTGAAACTGACCATAGAAATTACTCTAATAGGTATCGAAAATCACGTGGGATGATCCCAAACCTTTCCTAGGCCGTCGACTGATGGGTCTAGACTAGGGTTCAGGCCATTTCACACTCAAGCCAGTCCGAAAACGCGAATACATGGGAGATGGGATTCGAAACTGTTTCAATCGGCCGAGGGGGCCTGAATTGCACAAAACGGTGGGACCCAGGGGGTTAACGCATGTATACAGCACCCCGAGAGGGGGGTGGCCACCGCCCAAAGTGTGGCGGCACTACGCCAGGTCTAGTGGACCACGGCAGGACCGCGCTCGGGTCCAGCGGACCACGGCGGCACCGTGCCATCCGCGGTCGACCGCGCCCGCGTTGGTCCGGGCCTGTCGGGCCGCAACGGGCCGGCGTTGGACCGACCTCCCAACACATGTGGGACCCACCAAATTGTGTGGGGACCCCTATTTCTTTCTTATTTGCTTCCTTTTCTCCATTCCTACCCCTTCAAGCTCTCCAAACCTCCAAAAAAAACTTCATTTTTCTCCCTTAAATCTCCCCCTCTTACACTATCTTCTCCGCTCCCTTCACCACATACTCCCTTTCCCTCATCCCCCTCAAACCCTATCTTCCCCCACTTCGATTTTCCCTTTCTTCTTACCCATTTGGGCACAAGTTTGTAGCTTTGTGTCCCATCTTTCAAGAGCCTCACATTTACCTCCATTACAAAGCTATTTGGGTTTTCATGGCTCTTTTTGAGCTTGTGGCAGCCATTTTCTCTCTCTCCACGATTCTTTCCCTTATGGGGAAGAAAAGAGCTCCTGTGGATGAAGCTGGGCCTAGCTGCCCTACCCGTCCAAGGAAGAAGGCAGGCACCGAAGCTAGCACGAGCGCCGCCCAAGAGCATAGGTCGAAGCGGGACTTAGATCCCTGAATTCCAATCGAAAGAGCGCTACCGGCAGGCTTCGAACATGGTCGATTTGGTGGTCGTTGGGTTGTGGTTGAAGCTCGTGTAGACAAAAGGCTGTTTGGGTTGTACCCGATGATGGACCACCTGGTGGACAACGGGTGGGGTCCCATATTCGAGGGTAAGTCTTACGCATGTAAGAACATGGTTCGAGCCTTCTACACTCATATGTGGGACCCATCGCTGGAGCCGCTGCAGTTCAAGATTCCCGTAGGAAAGCGGGAAGCAACAGTCGATGTGAAATTGGTATCCCGAGTCATGGGGATTTTGCGTGGAGAGGTGCACGCTAGCGATAAGCCTCTCAAGAACGCGCGAGAAAGAGATCGTTGCACGCGCTACCTCTGCGGCCAGTTAGCTCATTGGAAAGAAGGCAGAAGCCTCCCGGCGTCGGAGATGACAGACGATTTTCGCCTGCTTCACCACATATTCATGTATAACGTGTACCCTAGGTGGGGCAACCATACAGAATGCACTTGATTGATGGTGGATTTTTCGTATAAAGCTGGGCAAGGAGACAAGCTATGTCTACCTACATTCGCCTTATTACAGATAGTCCAGATGGCGCGTTCTCCTAGGAATGATGTCTCGCTCCCATTTGGCCGACTCATATGCAAGATTGCTCGAGAGTTCGCCCACAGACTTAACATGGACGATCTTGCGCCGATCCACTTCATTAATGAGAGTACGCTCAACAACATGGGGATTGGCCCTCATCAACGCCAAGCCCGGCTTGACCGGTATGGCGATGAGACGGAAAGTGAAGAGGAAGAGACTGACGAAGAGGGCAATGAGATAGAAGAAGAGTAAGAAAGAGAGGAAGAGGAGGCCCAGGACACTGATGATGGCTCTCCTCCTGCTGCTATGCAAGAGCATGACAGTGATCGGACTACCAGGGAAGCCCGCTTGGCTCAACTGGAAGAGGGCTAAGTTGCCTTACAATAGGAGATCACGCAGATCCGAACCAAGGTTGAAGAGACCGAGGCCTTCATAAAATGGAAATTCAAAAAGGTGTCTCGCACCTTGAGGTCCATCCTGTGCTGTGTACAGGACAAGGGTGCACCTCCACCATCGCCAGATTCTCACGACTAGTCATGCACGCAGTCATCCTTTTAGTTGTTTTATGTGCTTCTTTCCTTGTTGCTAGGTATAGCCTTGTTAGGCTTAGTACTGTGGTCGAGTAGTTAGCATGTTTTAAGTGTTTGGAGCCTCTTATATTAGCTCACATGCATCTTCTGTCATCATCCATGTAATACCGCGTCTCATGTATTGTGACAAATTTTGGTAAATAAAATGCAGGAAGTTTCCTTAAAGCTGTGTGTGAATGCTGCGTTTGAGTTTGTGACTATGCTGAATCTGACCTGGGTTGCACCCTATGTTGAATATAGGGAATGCCACCTAAGGCCGCATGGAGTACGACACGTCTCACTTTTGGCGATTCGACTAATAGGGCACCTCCCTTGAGTGATAGCCAGATGGACCCTAGTTTGGGCCCAACTCACGCTACTATGCCGGATTCTCAACCGGCCACTGACCCCGCCACTGGGCTGACACCTATAACACCACCTATGGTACCACCTGTTACACCATCGGTTCCTCAGCAGAACCGTGCTTCTGCCTCGATGCCTCATATACCACAGTCCACTCCGCCTCCTGATAGGCTGGAGCAAATAATGCTGTTGATGCAGCAGCAGCAGATACAGCAACAATAGCAGCAGCAGCAGTTTCTGACTATCATCGCAGGGGTCTTTACCCAGAGCATGGGTGTAGATCCACCTACTCCATTTTGTGTCCCCTATTAGGAATGCAAGTACCAGCGGCCTTTTCGAGCTATTCCAGCGCTTGCGGCCTCCTACCTTTGTGGGTACTCACAGACCCAAGGAGGCCGAGTATTGGCTTGACCGCATCTCTAAGATGTTAAAGCTGCTGCACTGCATAGAGCTTGAGCAGGTGGAGTTGGTCACCTTTATGTTTGAAAAGGAGGCTAGCCTCTAGTGGGACAGCGTCCTCCGGATCGTTGCGGTCGAATATGTATGGACGTGGGCTGCGTTTGAGACCCGCTTCCACGAGAAGTACTACCCCCTCACTTATCGACACGAGAAGGAGAGTGAGTTTCTTCGCCTCCGTCAGGGAGGGATGTCGGTGATAAAATATGAGAACCGATTCACGGAGCTAGGCAGGTATGCTCCGTTAATACTAGGAGATCAGCCGATGCGGATGCAGAGATTTTCTGAGGGTCTACGACCCGAGATCTGCTTAAAGATGTGTTGCGCTAACATATCTACCTATGCTGAGTTACTGGGCATGTCCCTGCGAGCTGAGCAGGATGGGAACACGCTGTCCCGGGCCCTTGTGCCTATGACTCCTAGGCCTCGACCTGATCTACCGAGAAGACCGTTCCTTGGTAAGAGACCGCGTGCGGATTCACCGCCTAGGCTTATGGCTTCACCAACTCCGATGAGGCGACCAGACTTGTGGTGTTCCTACTGCAAGAAGCCAAGCCATACAGAGCTGAATTGCTTCACTAAGATGAAGGACAGTGGGTTTTCGCCACATCAGAGGATCAACCACTAGCTTCCTCAGGCCATATTAGCACCACCTCTGCGGTCAGCACCAGCACATCTATCCTTTCGGCCGCCTGCACCTCGATTTAAGCCGCCTCAACGAACAATGGTACCGCAGCCGAACCGTCTGCAATAGGCTCGTGTACACTCACAGCTGAGGCATCAGAGACAGCACCTACAACACTTATGGCTTTCAAATTCACTGCACATGTTTAAGGTACTCCAGTCTTCTTATTAGTGGACACCGGGTCCACTACCTCCATCATATCATGCGCAGCCGTCAAGCGACTATCGTTGGGTACAGCTCTTACGAAGGGAGTGAGGATTCTTACCGCCACAGAGACTTTTTCTGAGGTTACCAGGATTTACGAGGGTTGCTTGATAGATTTAGGAAGCAGGTCGGTTCTAGTCGACCTAATTGTTGCCCCCCTGTATCATTATAACGTTATCCTTGGAATGGATTGGCTCACTAAGATGAGAGCAGAGATCGATTGTGAGAGTAGGCTGGTGACAGACCATGGACCTGAGGGCACAGTTTTTATTTTCCCTGCACAGGTCAGTCACCCTTCCCGTTTGAGTTGTTACGCTTCTCTGTTGGAGCGTATTAATGGCCCAACGTTGGGGAATACGCCGGTAGTTCAGGATTTCTTAGCCGTGCTTAGGACGATTCCTGGATTAACTCCTCAGCACGAGATTGATTTTACTATTGACCTGGTGCCGAGTGCGACACCTATTTCTCTTCTGACGTATCACATGCTTCCCTGTAAGATGGAGGAGCTGAGGAAACAGATCGATGATCTGTTTGATGCAGGCTTTGTGTCTCCTTAGGGAGCGCCCGTGTTGTTTGTGAAGAAGAAGGACGGGTCACTACGATTGTGTATTGACTATCATAGGCTGAACCAAGTAACGGTGAAGAACAAGTATCCTTTGCCCAGGATAGATGATCTGTTCAATCAGTTGAAAGGGGCGCAGCATTTTTCGAAGATCGATCTGCAATCAGGGTATCATCAATTGCGCGTCAGGGATGAGGATGTACAGAAGATGGCCTTCAGGACCAGCTTTGGACACTATGAGTTTCTTGTGATGTTGTTCGGCCTTACGAACGCACTGGTCGTGTTCATGGACTTGATGAACATGGTGTTTCAGCCGTTTCTGTTTCGATTCGTCATCGTGTTTATAGATGATATCTGGATATACTCTAAGAGTCAAGAAGAGCACGAGGAACACTTGCGAGCAGTCTTGGGTACTCTGAAGAAGAACCAATTATTCGCACAATACAAGAAGTGCGACTTCTGGAAAGAAGAAGTCAAGTTCTTGGGACATGTGGTGTCTAAGGAAGGGATAACAGTTGACCTCGCTGAGGTAGCCGCGGTTCAGGATTGGGAGCAGCCTGGTTTAGTTACTGAGGTGAGAAGCTTTCTTAGTCTGACAGGGTACTACTGTCGATTTATTAGAGACTTCTCCAAGATTGCCAGACCACTATCTCAGTTGACACGAAAGGATTTGAAGTTCTCCTGGAACGAGAAGGCAGAAGTAGCTTTTTGGGAGCTAAAGGACAATCTAACGTCTGCCCTTATGCTAGTATTGCCAGAGCAAGGAGTTAAGTATACTATATACATCGACGCATCTCGCGTTGGTCTGGGTTGTGTCCTTATGCAGAAGGACAGAGTGATTGCTTATGCTTCGAGACAGTTGAGGAAACACGAGGAGAACTACTTTACACACGACCTAAAGTTAGCAGTTGTCATCTTTGCACTGAAGCTTTGGAGACATTACCTCTACGAAGAGGAGTTCGAGCTCTTTTGCAATCACAAGAGCCTCAGATACATATTCACTCAGTGGAACCTGAATATGAGGCAGCAGCGATGGATGGAAACCTTGAAGGATTTCAAGTTCGAGATTTCCTACCATCCGAGCAAGGTTAACCTTATGGCTGATGCGTTGAGTTGCAAGAAGACCATAGATTTTGCATCTCCGTTGATGGTGGCAGAATGGGGTATGGTAGAGTTCGTGCGAGACTTCGAGAAAAACTCACCGTAGATGAGCCGTTCGAGAGCATCGCGCACGTTCGTGTACGGCCACTTATTGATGATAGGATCATTGAGGCTCAGAAGGACGATGGACGATTGTCTGAGCTTCGAGAGCAGGCTAGCGACGGTGAGGACGCTGAGTGGAGAATTGGTACGGACGGTGGCTTACGTTACCATAGCCGCCTATGCGTCCCAAATCTTCATGACTTGAGATAAGAGGTTCTTGAGGCTGCACATAGTTCGAAATTGGCGATGCATCCTGGTAGTACGAAGATGTACCGCGATATGAAGAGGTCGTACTGATGGGACAACATGAAGGCCCATATAGCAGAGTATGTATCATGTTATCTCACGTGCCAGCAGGTCAAGACCGAATATCGCCGACCTCCTAGACTGCTTCAGCCCATGCCCATAGCTGAATGGAAATGAGATTTCATCTCTATGGATTTCATATCAAGGCTGTTGAAGACGAGGAAGGGGCATGACTCTATATGGGTGATCGTGGACCGGTTGATGAAATCGGCTCATTTCCTCCCTATTAGAGTTTCAAACTCAGCAGACGAGTTGGCCAGGTTGTACATCAAGGAGATTGTACGTCTGCATGGGGTTCCTTTGGAGATCGTGTTGGACAGAGACACACAATTCACATCTATCTTCTGGACTTGTATCTAGGAAGCCATGGGTGTGAAATTGAAATTCAGTACCGCGTTCCACCCACAGATTGATGGGCAGACGGAACGGGTAAACCAGGTGTTAGAGGACATATTGTGAGCTTGCGTGCTGGATTTCAAGGACAGTTAGGACGATTGTCTTCCTTATGTAGAATTCACGTATAACAACAGTTTTTAGGTGAGTATTGGCATGGCTCATTATGAGGCCTTGTATGGGTGCCCATGTAGAGCGTCGCATTGCTGGGCAGAGGTTGGCGAGAAGAGCTTGATTGGCCCAGAGTTAGTTCAGGCGACTTCAGAGAAGATTGACATTATCAGGCGTCGACTTCTGGTAGCACAAAGCAGACAGAAGAGCTACGCCGATACGAGGCGGCGACAGCTAGAGTTCGAGTCCAGAAGATTGCCATTATCAGGCGTCGACAGGGACCATGTGTTTATGAAAGTTTCCTCCATGAAGGGAATTCTTCGGCTTGGCAAGAAAGGGAAGCTCACG
The DNA here is from genome assembly GCF_029962835.1 of Magnolia sinica. Lineage (NCBI taxonomy): Eukaryota > Viridiplantae > Streptophyta > Magnoliopsida > Magnoliales > Magnoliaceae > Magnolia > Magnolia sinica. The sequence continues at coordinate 20,536,499 of NC_080582.1, read as the reverse complement.
CCGCGATTCATTGGCCCTTTCAAGATACAAGACTAAGTGAGAGTGGTAGCATACCGCCTTGTTTTGCCCATACCACTCGCAGGCGTGCACAACGTATTTCATGTATCTATGCTGAAGAAATACATTCCCGATCCTTCCCATATTATCAGGTGGGAGCAGGTACAGTTGAGCGAAGACGCTACTTATGTACTGCGACAGATGCGTATCCTAGACAGGGAGGAACATGTGCTGCGTAGTAAGATTAGCCCACTTGTGAAAGTGCTGTGGACACACTACACCAAAGAAGAGGCTACTTGGGAAACAGAAGCCGAGGTTCGAAAGAACTACCCTCAAATTCTCGAGGAGTATGAAAAGGTACTAATTTCGAGGATGAAAATTTTTCTCAAGGGGGGTAGATTGTAATGTCTCGGAAAAATCCATACAAAGACTCGAGTATCACCTTAGGCAGAATTCACACAGGACCGAACCCTTTAGAAATTAGGTGAGAATTAACTAGTGCTACACTAGACTACCTGTGAAATTAGCACTAATCACTTTTAAAATGGTCTACAAGACCCAAAACATGAAGAATCATTGACGCTACTTTACCTTGAAATTTAGAATCAATCTCTAAACCCGGTTGCTCTCGGGAGCACCTCGAAGCTCCGTATTGGACCTGGACCGCACGTTGAAAGTCCGATTACCGCAAAACCATACGGTTATGACTGCCTTGCTAGGCTTGACTACCATCTCGGAAATCAAGTCCTAATAGTACCCAGAAACGCACAACTTGAGCCCGGAGCGAAGTGTGTGAGAAACGCGAATATCTTTAGGAAATGAACTGAAACTTAAGTGAATTAAGTCATTCACTTGTAGGCCAAATCTAAGAATTCAGACCATCAGAATCTGACTCAATTACACCATCGGATCAGGAAAAATTTCCAACACATGTCAGTGCACTTGTGGACCTGATCGAGTGTCGTTAACTATTGAACTGAAACTGGTCCGCCACGGCCGATCTGTAAATCCGATCGGACCAAAAACTTAACTTGACCTAAATTCAATATCAGGGAGCTTAAGTCCGATCGCATGTAGAAAAAGGGCCCCCAAATGTGATCCGTTGGATCGGAACGGTCCGCATTTGGTTATAACCTAAGTATACCATGGCCCCGGGGCCATTCTCATCACTTTTGGGCCTATATAAGGGCCTAAACCCACCCCTCTCTCATTCCATACGAATTCTTAACCCTAGGAAAGAGAAGAAAAGAGAGAGAAAGTGAGAAGGAAAGCTGGAGTTTGTTCCTACGATTCAATCCCGCCGCTCCATGTGCTTAACTACCCTTCCCATGTCGCTATTCCGGCGATTCCGATTCCGTTCTTAGGTAAGAAACCTAACCCTAATCTGTTTTAGGGTTTTTAATAGTGTAAGTGATGAAATAGCTAACCTATTTCATGCTATAGGTGCCGTTGTGCCGTAGACAAAGATTCGGTATACAAACTGAGTTCGATACTTGTTTATCGGCGAAAGGTGCGGACAATAAATGTTTAGGTTATGATTTTCAAGGCTTTCAATGTCGGTTAATGATTTATAACTGACGTCGGTGTCATTTCACATACTAAATGCGATGCCTGATTCGCTTTATAGATATATATGAACTATGTTGAATATATTGTATTTCATGTGTTCGTTGAAATGTTTGAATGGGTATGGAATTTGGATTCGTGCTTGCCATAATTATCCGTCGTGGATATATGATTGGTGTATATGTGACAACTCCTTATTGAAAGGATTTGCCCTAATACATGTATTGACCAACATACGTCATGTATATTGAAGTGTGTAGTCTAAGTGTTTGTTATAATGTTTGAACGAATGTGGAATTATGATTTGTGTATGCCAGGATTATTGATTGTTAATGCATGATCGTTGCACTCGTGGTAACTCCTTTGTGAAAGGGTTCGCTAGTATATGTGTTTTAATTAACGTATTACATGTATGTAATATGTGTAGTCTAAGTGTTTGATGAAATGCCTGGGTGAGAAAATGCTTGATGTAATGTCTCTGATGAGGACATTGAGATAGGATTCTCAATCCCCTTATCTAGGGTTACGGTTTCCTTCATGTAATCTATCTTATTACTATGTGATGTATGAAGAAAATGCTCATGTATGTTAACATGTATTCTGTGTGTTCGTTAAAAATGTTGAAATGAAATCTATATTTAAATGTGTTGTTACATGTTGTCTTAACTACTACATGTAAATGCTATTGTTTTGGAGTGTGCTTGGGACTATTACATAGTCCAGGCAATCGGTAACAGGTTCCGACCAGGTGGCTGAAGTTGTTTTCGCCACACAGGACACGTTCGATGAATCCGAGCCATACCTCAGTTGTCGACAGTGGTTAGGCAACACGGAGTGCTTACGCACTTCATGTCGATCATCTTGATGTGCGCTCGTACTAATCGGGCTCGTCAAGTAACCCGATTGACCCAATGTATGTTCACCATGTATGGACGATATTGCTTGAACCTAAGGTACCAAACTCATAAGTGGAAACCCCATTAACCTTGGTACCTTGATCCGCTAAGACTCATGAGCCGAGCATGGTGGTATAGGACACCGTGGTCGAGCTGTCAGCCTACGCTCCGGTGACGAGCCTCCCCGTAGTGTCTAATGAGCAACCCAAACTCGTGAGCCGAATACGGTGGTATGGGACACTGTATTAGAGCTGCCGACCTGCACTGACGCAGCCTGGTTGTGGTCCCCAGTCGGGTTGGTGATGAGCCTTCAAAAATAGACTGCTAGTTGGTAGGATGTTGGTGGAGTGACCTCAAGTACGAACTAGGCCTACACTGATTAGGTGACGAGCCTTTTACAGTGACCTAAAACCGCAATATCGTATGAGATTTACTAGGACTGACGACCCTAGGATGGATCATTGTTTGAGAATTGATATAAGGGAGCTACCTTGGTTTCCCAATCATGCTGTATGAAAATGTCTAATAAGAACTCGGTAATCACGTTCATGCATCGCATTGCATGTGCTTTTGGCGTTGGAGTTGAGCATTGAGGAAGTGACTGCATGCCGCGACCGTGAGATGAAGTTCACAGAGGGAGTGTAGGTAAGGGCATGTATCATTAATACATACCATTCTTGCACTAATCAGAGTACTTAGGGATGCTTGATTGTATTGCTTTATCATTACCATGTGACTAAATTAATAATATGTTAACCTTTGCTCTATAGCTCCACTGAGTTGATCAGTCACTCCCACGTTTTGAGACGGTGTTTTAAACACCAACCAGACTCTGTTTTAGCTGCAGGTGATGGCGAAGCTTACGAGGCGGAGCCAGACTTCGAGGATGACGAGGAGGCGTTCTCCTACATGCAGTTTTCGGGTGGGATCATGTGAGCCATGTCCTGATTGATGGGGATTTCTAGGATGTTGACTAGATGACATTACACCTTTTGTATATTTTGAAATTGCACTTGTAATTATTTGACTTGGTAACATGATCATACTTGGAAGACTTAAAATCACTTTATACCTTATATACTTATTACACTCTTCCGCTTGCATAATTTAACTGTCTCTGGAGTATGATATGCTGTTTTGGTATAATCCGGCTCATGTTTAATGCACTAATACGGATAACATTTAATCATCATTATCTATGTTGCATAAGTGATGTGTTGGAACTCGGGAGTTGAGCCTATGCTTGATCCCCCGATTTTCAGGGCGTTACAGTAGGGGAGGACGTGAGGTCGAGCACCGTCTTCCTCAAGAGGATAACTATTCCAAATCCATGGAACTTCTCTAGACTCCTCACAGAGACTTCTCGAATCCACGAGGAAAGAAAGCAGGAAATACAAATAAATTCTAATAAATTCAAAATTGATTAATAAATGAATAAAAATGAGTTCACAACCCTTTAAATAGGGGTACCAAGCAATGGGAAAGAAATCAGAATCACACTACAACTAAAACTCTAGAATTCGCGACTTACTGTAAATAGTAAACTTATTATTTATAGACAGTCATGATGTCTACTAGTGCGGCCAAAAATAGTAAGTGTCCTATTTGGCTTCACCAAACCGTTCTCCTATTTTTTCTAAGATCTTTTCACGTTGGACGCAACTCCTAAAGCACAATGGATGAAGAGTTATAATCAAACTAAAACTTACTATTTATAGTAAAAACGAAATTAAAATAGGTAAACAAACGTCGATCTGGAGGTATTTCGTAAATCTGGCTTGGGTAACCCGACATAGTAGGGTTGGTTGGCTAAAGTAGCTCGTTCTACCCCAAAATCATATACATCAGATAACTCATTCCGGATTGCGAGATACGCCCGATTTAAGGTCCGATGGTCTAGATTACTTCTGTTGTCGACCGGGCCTTTTCTGATCCATCTTGGCCATGTAACTATTCGCGACCCACTTTACATCAGTCTCCTCCACTTTAAAAGAACTTGTCCTCGAGTTCTCGTCATGCTCTGGTTCATGATACTCGGTCAGGTCCGCGACATTGAAATTCCGTGAGATCGCCATGTCATCTGGAAGATCAACAACATAAGTGTTGTCATTGATCTTTCGGATGATTGATACTGATCCAATCTTTTTATTCTTCAACTTGTTGTACGTTCCGGTCGAAAATCTTTCTTTGCATAGATGAACCATTACTTGGTTGCCCACCTCGAACACTTTTTGTCACCGATGCTTGTCCGCTTGCTCCTTGTACTTTTCGTTTGAGGCATGTAGCTTAGTCTGTACCTCCGCATGAATGCCCATGATCTTGTTTGTAATATTTTTTGCTGCAATGCTCATGCCTGTGAGCTTGGGTAGAGGGACCAAGTCTAGTGTGTGGCGAGTTACTTGTCTGTAAATAACATGGAACGAGGATTTTCCCGTCGAGCAGTTCACCATGTTGTTGAATGCAAACTCCACTTGAGATAAAGCCAAATCTCACTGCTTCAATTTTTCTCCTGAAATACATCGAAGGAGGTTTCCCAATGTGCGATTCACAAACTCAGTTTGACCGTCAGTCTGTGGGTGGTAGGCGCTGCTGAACTAAAGTCATGTATCGAATCGAGTCCACAAAGTTTGCCAAAAGTGGCTTATGAACTTTGTGTCATGGTTAGAAGTAATAGTCTTAAGAACCTCGTATAGCCGCACAATTTCTCTAAAGAATAGATTCGCCACGTGTGTTGCATCGAGAGTTTTTTTCATGGAATAAAGTACTCTATCTTGGAGAAACGATCTACTACCATGAACATCGAATCCATGCCGCATTGTGTTCGTGGGAGACCAAGTACGAAATTCATAGATAAATCCTCCCAAGGGCTGTCAGGCACGGGTAACGGGATGTAGAGGCTCGTATTATAAGATTGCCCCTTGGAGGTTTGACAAATATAACGAAGTTGGACTACCTTTTCCACATTACGTACCAACTGCGGCCAGTAATACTATTCTTCCACAAGAGCTCACATCTTATCTCGCCCAAAGTATCCACTAAGGTCACCTCCATATAGCTCTTGGATTATTTGTTCCTTTAGCGAACTGTTCGGGATGCACAATCGATTTTCCTTGAAAAGAAACCCATCTTGCATATGTAAGTCACCGGGGTGACCTTCTTGGCATCTAACCCATGCGTCTTTGAAGTCATCATCATCGACATATGTGTCTTTGAGGCGCTCGAACCCGACAACCTCATTGCTCATAGTGATTAACAAAGTTGCACGGCGACTCAATGCATCAGCTACTTTGTTCTGTTGCCCTGACTTATGTTTTAATACGGGAATTCCTGCAAAAATGAGATCCATCTAGCATGCAAATGGTTAATGTTAGTTTGACTATTAATGAATTTGAGAGCTTGATGGTCTGTATAAAGTATGAATTCCCTTTGAATCAAATAATGTCTCCAGTGTCGCAGTGTCTGGACCACGGCGTACAACTCGATCTCATATGTAGACCACTTCTTGCGTGCATCGCTAAGTTTCTCACTATGGAAGGCTACCGGCCTATCTTCTTGAGATAAAACTCCCCCAATTCCGACGTGCATATGGGGCATCACGTTCGACTTCAAACAGTTTGTCGAAGTTAAGAAGTACAAGAACCGGGGTCGTAGATAATCTGCACTTGATTTCGGCAAAGCTCCTGTTGGCTTCGTCAGTCCACTGAAATTGTCCTTTCTTCATGCAATCTGTGATTGCTGACACAATGGTACTGAAATTTTTCACGAACCCATGATAGAATGTCGCTAGTTCATGAAAACTCGTACTTCGTGAATATTTGTGGGAACCGGCCATTCTCTGATTGCCTTCACCTTTTCCTCATATACTCGAATACTCGTAGATGTTACGATAAAACCTAGAAACAATAGGCTATCTTTCATGAAGCTGCGCTTTTTAAAATTGAGATACAGTTTATTTTTAGTGAGAACTTAAAGGACTTTCTTGAGGTGTTCTATATGGGTGGTTTTATTTTGACTGTATATCAAAATATCATCGAAATAAACCACCTAATGAAAGGTTTCAAAACTTAGTTCATCAATCTCATAAATGTGTTAGGTGCATTCGAAAGACCGAAGGGCATGACCATCCATTCGTACAATCCTTTCTTGGTCTTAAAGGTCGTTTTCCACTCATCACCCGGTCGTATTCGAATCTGATGGTAGCCGCTTCTTAGGTCCAATTTAAAGAATATTTTTGCGCCCTCTATCATGTCCAACATATCGTCCAATAGTGGTATAGGAAACCTATATTTTATGGTGATTTTGTTGATGGCCCCGCTGTCGACACACATGCACCAACTCTCATATTTCTTTGGAGTTAATAGAGCTGGTACGACACATGGGCTCATGCTTTCTTGAATAAGACCCTTACGAATCAGCTCCTCTACTTATCCCTTCAGAATCTCGCACTTATTCGGACTCATTTGATAATGAGGACGATTAGGTAAACTGGACCCAGGGACAAAATCGATATGGTGTTGGATATCCCACATGGGGGGTAACCCATCAGGAAGGTCATCGGGCCAGATTTCTTTGAATTCATGTAACAAGGGCCTTAGTCTTTCAGGGATGATGGTAAGCTCGAGTTCTTCCCCTTTTATAATTAATGCATAAGTCTGTCCTGTTTCTTTGGATTCTTTTACGAAGTCCCGTATGGTTAAGAGAAAACGACCTTCCACTTTAGAAGTTTTAAATGGTCTCCTTGGATCCATAGGGGCCAATATGGTCTTCCGACCGTCCTTGACAAAGATATATATATTTTTTCACCCTTTATGAGTGACATCACGATCAAATTGCCAGGGTTGACCAGTAGTATGTGACATACTTCCATGTCAACCACATCGCATATTACTTCATCCTTATAATGTTTGCTAATTGAAAAGGATATAGTGAACCGTTCAGTTACCTTTGTTTCGCTGACCTTCTTGATCCAACCGATTGTATATGTAGAGGGATGACGCTCCATTTTCAATTACAATTTTTCCATCATGATCTTAGAGACGATGTTCTTGCTGCTTTTACTATTAGTGATCACGTCATAAACCTTTTGATTCACCGTACACTTAATGCAGAAGATGTTATGCTGCTGTGGATGCACTTCTTTTTTTGACGCATATAATAGCCGCCTCACGCCTCACAACTCGTCGTGATCTTGCTGAACCCAACCTGAATCATCTGCCTCGTCCTTGGTAGTATGCTCCTGTGTCTTCAATATCTGGATCTTCATAAGCGTTATCAGCACTACCATCATTGATGTCGAGGTTTGTCACTTTTCGTTGGGGACAAGTATTTGATAAGTGGCCCGGTTGGCCACAACAATAGCAGTTGTTGGGCCTTTGCCGAGCATAGGGGTTCGGGATTCTACTTGGACCAGCAGCAGTTGATATGCCCCTTTGGGTTCTAGCTTGCCCGCTTCCCTGATCTCGGTTCTCATACGCAGGAGGTTGAGTACGTGCTCCTACGGGCTCCTTCCCCTTGAGCTGTAGAGCTCCCCGGGGTGGACCTCCCACAGGGATCCTTGCAGTAGGATAGGTCTGTGTGTTAGGACGTTCAAATTATACTTTCGCCCGAGTAGCTAACTTGATCGCATTATTCATTGTCTAGACGAACTGCATCTGGACCCGATCCTGGATAGCCATACGCAATCAGCCATTGAATCGGGCGACTTGCTACGATTCGGTCTCAACCAAATCGTTACGCACCGCCAAGCGGTAAAATTATTCTGCGTATTCTCTCACCGACCGACTACCTTGCCGATAATTTTGCTATTGTTGGAATAATACCTGATCGTAATCGCTAGGGAGGAATCGGGCACGTATTAGTTGCTTCATCCGATGCCATATGCGGATTAGTGCTTTCATCTGCCTGGTTCGTGCGAGTTGTAGTTATTCCTACCAAGCTGAAGCTCCGCCTTTCAACTTGTAAGCCACGGGCTTGACCTTCTTTGCCTCAGAGATGTCCATATAGTCGAAAAATCACTCAACTTCAGAAAGTCAATCGAGGAAATCCTCAATATGTATTTGGTCATTGAAGTTAGAAATATCAACCCGTATCTTGAATTCTTGATATGTCCGATCTACTTGATCACCTTATCTGGGGTGTTGGAAGATTATGTCGTCGATCTTCTCCTCACTGGATCCCCCTTCCTTAGGAATGACCCTTGGATGCATTGCCGGTACTATCCTGCGATAAGGGCGATTATGAGTTTCAGTATTGGCGGTGGAGGATTACCACCAGGAACACGAAGTTGCCCTAGGGTTTTCGCCAAGAGATCCGCTATGCGGTCAATGGAAGCCTGCAGCCCTTGCATGGCTTGTCGATTCTCTTGTTGCACTGCTTCGAAAGTTACGGCCATTAAAGGTAAATTCCCTAAATCACCGCCCCTGGGATTGTTGCCCGACTTGTTGTTAGAAGTCATCTATCCGAGGAAAAACCTCGCTCTGATACCAAACTGACGCAGGGGAGGACGTAAGGTCGAGCACCGTCTTCCTTAAGAGGATAACTATTCCGAATCCACAGAACTTCTCTGGATTACTCACAAAGACTTCTCAAATCCACGAGGAAAGAAAGCAGGAAATACAAATAAATTCTAATAAATTCAAAATTGATTAATAAATGAATAAAAATGAGTTCACAACCCTTTAAATAGGGGTACCAAGCAATGAGAAAGAAATCAAAATTAAACTACAACTAAAACTCCTAGAATCCGCGACTTACTATAAATAGTAAACTTACTATTTATAGACGGTTGTGATGTCTACTAGTGCGAAAGGTTTTCAGCCAAAAAATAGTGTCCTATTTGGCTTCACCATAACGTTCTCCTAATTTTTCTAAGCTCTTTTCACGGACGCAACTCCTAGAACCCAATGGATGAAGAGTTATAATCAAACTAAAACTTACTATTTATAGTAAAAATGAAATTAAAATAGGGAAAAAAACGTCGATCTGGAGGTATTTCGCAAATCTGGCTTGGGTAACCCGACATAGCAGGGTTGGTTGGCTAAAGTAGCTCGTTCTACTCCAAAATCATATATTTTACGTCAGATAACTCATTCCGAATTGCGAGATACGCCCGATTTAAGGTCCGATGGTCTGGATCACTTCTGTTGTCGACCGGGCCTTTTCTGATCCATCTTGGCCATGTAATTGTCTGCAACCCACTCTACATCAGGATTGGATGGGATTTCAAATCCTCTGGTTGTTTGGCAGCATAAAGTAACCAGGGGTTTCAAATCCCCTCTGGTTTGTAATCCAACATAAGAGCTTGGATTATACCTAAAATCATTTCAATAGTTGCCGGTGTAACAATGTGTCACTATACACTATCATTCTATTGGGCACATAACCCACTAATGATGATCATCACCGTCCAAACATTATTCATGTAAATCAATGATTAAAAATTGTTGGTTAGTCACTTAGACATGATCTTGTGCTTGTGGCCCATCCTAGACTTGGAATTTCATCATTTTTGGGCAAAGCATATATTTTAGCGGGCTTATCATAACCATTGTCAAAAATTACATATCTCACTAATTAGAGATATTAAAATTGATTCAGTAATTAAATTCAAACCCTCGCGAATTTACTATACACATGTACTTTTGGATTAAAGTTGATTCACACTCTAGTACCAAACACACGGGGAGGATTTTAAATCCAGGGGGTTTCAATTTGTGGGGGTTCCGAAACCAGGGGATTCCAAATCCACGCTCCCAAACCGACCCTTAGAGTTTTGGAGAGGGCGAGGCAAGGGCATGGTGTAGACAGTGTGGCTATAGTGGCGCTAGTTGGCACGCTTTACTCTTCGCATGTGCGCATCGTGTCGCAGAATGGTCGCACAGTTAGATTATTAATAAAAAATGGATTGCCATTTCTAAGAACGGCTAGCAACCTTAAAAACCACAACAGTCCCAAAACAGATGAGATATGATGATCCAACAATTAGATCTTTCAATCCGACGACCAGAAACGGCTCAAATCAATGATCAATAGTCAAAAACATTTTTTAAACGTTCTGAACCATTGATGGCCATCTGGCAATGGTCTACTCCCTGGTACTTATATAAACTAGACCATTTCAGTCCAAATCTTAATCAACTCTTACATATTTCTCCTTATCCATCGGATCCTCTAGACAATAACTCTATCAAAGAATACCACAGATACGTTTAATGTTAGGCTTGTCTTATCCTGGAAGCAATTAACTTGTAATTAATAGGTAAATCACGCTTTAAGCACAACCTAAATTTTAGGTGATTTAACCTGGTAAAACAAAAATAATTAATTTTATTTTATTTTTATTTTTCAGTATTTCCAACATATTTTGCAAGTCAATCCAGGCTGTCCATTATGTGGTACAGTTTTTTGTTTTTTAAGCAGGGCCGGTTGATGAATGACTTGACCTTGCTTTTTTGCTCTCATTTTCAAGTGGGCCGAAAATCCGGCAACTGATATGTCCCATTAAGCTAGCCGTGCACGCCTCAGTGGATTGCGACTTTCCTGTCTGTTGGGATGGACCCGAGCATTCCTCACGGTTGAAGCTATCTCGCGTCTGATCCTTTCTCACCCATATGATACTCTTGTGGGGAGCCCGTGTCACAAAAAGCTATTTGTGCCTACTGTGATGTGTGTGGCGCATCCACTCCGTCCATCACTTGCGGCAGCTCATATTAGACGTGATTCTAAAAATCAGGACGATCAAAGACTAAGGTGGGCCACGTAAAAGCGAAAACTGGGATGGCATGCATGCCATCGAGACTCTCTTGTGGCCCACCCAAGTTTTAGATCATGCTGATATTTGGGTTTTCCCGTCATCCACGTTGGATATTGGAATTACGTGATGAACGGGTTGGATGGCATGCAAAGATGACTGTAGGCCCAATAAAGGTTTTAATGGTGCGCTTCTTATCTTTACTGTTCCCGTCGTGTAGTTCACTTGATTTAGATCAACCAATATTTTGGGAGGGCGAACTAAAACTGATATGTTTAAAATGATGGACGGAGTGGATTTCTCACACACATCACGGTGGGCCCCACGGATCCTTTGTTTTCCAGCCTCTCTTTCACCGTTGTTGTTAGAAATTTGCGTCCGGTTTGAATTTTAAACGACCTTAGGCCGGTGGCACACGCGGATTGCCCGCGGCGCCTCTTTGAGAATATCCTGGAGCAGGACCAAGCCCAAGCTATGAGGGGCGCACGGTAATGCATTGTGCGTAGTTCTCCACGTTATTTTATTGCCCCAAACAAACAAGAATGAATGCACACCACTAAAAACTTCACGGGCCTGCCTTGAAACCTTTTTGGGAGTCAGAAGTTTTGGATCGGTATAATAATTGTTTTTCCTCTTCATCGAAGTCAGTGTGACCTCATGAACCGAACAAATTGGATGTAAAATAAACGTTATGTCAGTCCTTATGAATGTTTTAACGGTGAGAATCACTGTCCTACTGCTATTTCTGGTGTGATCCAGTTAAGCTTTGGAATTTTGGTATAATAGTCTAAAATGATCTCAAAAAAATGGATAAACGGTGTAGATATAGTAAATATATCATTTTGAAGCCAAGTAACTTTGATCTCCTTTGAACCGTTCGTACAACTCGAAGCTCCATGAGATGCAACGTTCGTCTTCCCACGACACGTACCACACTAGCCATATCGCTGATGTGCGGTACACCAGCCAATCCGCTTCCGATAAAGCACATACATAACGGTGGGCTCACAGAGGTTGGGCCACGTTTTGCTCCAGGATATTCCTCGAGACAGGCGGACCAGAATCGTCCAGGACATCAACACCTGTTTTACCAAGCGCGTAAAACACCCAGGCTCTATGGGCCCACCATATTAGTTGTGTAAAATCCGCTCCGACCATTAGGTGAGCTCGTCAATCCTTGTCGCTGGGAAGAAAATAAGCCATATAGACCATCCCAAGTGGGCCACACCACAGGGAAAAATGGAGAATAAATCGACAGCCATAGGTTTGCGTGTGGGTCACAATAGTTTTAATGTTTCATCAAACCCAATAATCAGGTGTGGATCACAAGGATGAAGGGGATATACAAAAATCATCCTGTTACAGAACTCAGACAGGCAAAAACGCTTGAACTTTTAGGTTTTAGATACGGTTTTGCATTTTTCCCACTAGTGTGTCCTTCGTAAGATTTTTATCATTACAATATTTTATATATACGTTTTTTAAATTTTTTCCCGCTAGATGGACGGGTTGGATGTTACATACACGACATGGTGGGCCCTGGAGAGCCTGCGCGTAAAGGGCGCGGATTAGCTACTGACAGGTTGAGTAGCGAGCCTCCTACTGCAGTGACGTCACCAGGTTCCGTGGCCCCACCATGATGTATGTTTGGTATCCACACCTTCCATCCATTTGGAGAGATCATTTTAGAATAATAACCAAAGAATGAGTTAAATCCAAACCTCCAACAGACCCTAGCACAGAAAACAGTAGGGACAGTGACCAGTGACGCTTACCATTAAAAACTTCCGTGGGCCACAAAAGTTTTAGATCAAGCTGATATTTGTGTTTTTCATTATTTCATGTATTTTTTAACTTTTGAACAGGTTGGATTTCAAATAAAAATTATGGTGGGCCTTAGGATAGTTTCAACGGTGGGAATCACTCTCTCCATTGTTTTCTGTGGTGGGGTCCACTACAGATTTTTATCTTGATCATTCTTTGGTCCATGACCTAAACTGATATCTAAAAATGGATGGACAGTGTGGATACAACACATACATCATAGTGGGGCCCACAGAACTTGGTGACGTCAATTCAGTAGCTGACTCGCTACTTAACCTGTCAGTAGCTAATCCGCGTCCGCGCGTAAACAGGTGCTGTAGACTATTTTTGTTCGCGCTGGAGTAAGCTCGTCCCCAGGATTCGCGCGCGTAATTGCTGTTTGTCGTTGAAGATTGGCGCCTACTCCCAAACCCGTGCGCCACGTGTGCACAGTAGCATCACTCCTCTCTCATTCCACCTCTCCCTCACATCTTTCTCCTCCTTTTTTATTCCCCTGAAAATCCAATTCCTATTTATTGTCGCACCTTACTGCAGAAGAAGAGAGAGAGAACCCTAGAAATTCCGTGCATTTCACTCATTCCAGCGTTTGCAGTTGAAGAAGATTCGAAGAAATTGAAGCTGTATCGTTTTTCTATTTCCTTTGGAAGTAGTTTGATTGAATAATTTCAAAAAAATTCAGAAGCTTGTAAGTTACTCGATTGAAGCTTTTTCTCAATATTCTTTCCAGTTGAATTCGCCGAGAAATTTCAGTTCGCGTTTTAAGCAATTCGACTGGCAATTGAATTTGCAATGAATTCAATAGAGAAATCGCTTCTTTCTTGGTGGATTGTGTATGCGTCGAGTGAAATTTTAGTTTAATTGTACATAAAATTCCTTGATTAGAGCTGAATGGCAATGAATCATAGTCCAAAAGTTATGCTGATTAGAAGTTCATTATTATCCTTTGAATTGCCTGTTTCCTGAGGGCTATGAAATGTTAGAAAATAAAAATAAAAAAATCTGTGGCTCGGTCGTTGTTGTTTTTGACGGTTTATGGTTGTTGAGGTGGCATCGGTTGGTCAGTTCTGATTGAAAATAGATTTGACAATCATATGTTACAAATTAGTACTTCCAACGAATATGCAGGTTCCGTCCTCTTCTAATGCTAAGTCAGCATCAGAGTGGTTTTTCCATTTTTGCAGTTGAATTTACAAAATGAACTGCCAAGAAATGAATTTAGCAGAGAAGTGAATTTTCTTTTCTTTTGCTTCTATTTTTGAAAGGAAGCATTTAAGTGACATTATTGAAGGTTTTTTCTTGTTTTTTCCAGTACGATATTTGAAAAGTTTTTTTTTTTTTTTGGATCATGCTGTGATATAACTGGATATCCTCTATTTGAGTATTCATTCTAGGATTGAGGCTGGATACAATGTTCAAATGAATCAATCCTATTACTGATTAGATTGCTGATTCTGTCGAACAATCTGGACCATCCAAATGATAGTCTGCCTCATGGATGGGCAAATTGAAAAATTTGGAGCTTTTGGTTGTTTCCTACCACTCAATTTATAGAATTTTTTGTGGACCATTGATCTAAACTGTTCTCGACTTTGTATCAGTGAAATGTTTGGGCTGTGGCTCATCTAGAGGTGCAAATATGAGGAGGAGGATTAGAAATGAATGCATTTGAGGGAACTTATGAGTAGCAGCAATAAGTAATAAGATGAGGGAAAGTAGACTTAGATGGTTTGTTTATGTGTGACGGAGACCAAGAACTGCGCCGGTTAGGAGTGTTTGCAACTTGAAGGTTTTGAAAGGGCAAGGGGAAGGCCCAAAAGGATGTATGTGGAGGTAGTAAGAAAAGACTTGATGACCTTTCGTCTAACTGAAGTTATGGCCCTTGATAGAGTGGAATGGCGGAAAGGGATTCATGTAGCTGACCCCAATTAGTTAGGGTAAGGCTTAGATGATGATAATGCTCATCCAAGAAATCGTCTACTTATTGGATGGTTGAGTTCCATTGCCAAAGTGCACCAGTAAATGGTTAGTAGGATTGATGCCATTTACTAAATCTTACTGGATGTACACTGATCATGAGCTTCTACTGAATAGTTGAAGAAGTTGCTAATTTGTTGATCTGATTGATTCTTCTCCTCTTTTTTTTTTTTTTTTCTCTTTCCCTCGTTGCAGGTTGAGGATTCTAGGAAATTTATAGTTAGCTTTCAAAGAGATATCAATTTGTTGTCTGTAAGTTCATTTCATTGTTTTGTTAATTTTTTTTCTCAGTCTTGAGTTGTAGAATCCATTTTTGAATATTCTTAAAGTGAATTTGTTGTTGTTTGTTCTGTAATTATAACCCAATTATTGGACATTTTTAATAGTAATAACGTGTTGGGTATTTCTTCCTCTTGTCAGTTGTCATCAACTTCGGTTACCTACCGCATTCTCGCTATAGTTTCTTGAGAATGCTATTGTGATGCATAACGTCCCTGCAGACCCTGCCCTACATCTGGCAAATGCTTATGGGGATTGGGACTGTTGATTTGGTTGGCCATGAAGTGGATGGGCCATAGACCCAAAAAGGTTTAGTGGTTGCATGATCCTACTGCTTGGGTTTGAGGTTGGCTTGTCGAATGTGATCTGTCGCTACTGTTTTCTCAGCATTGTGTTAACTTGCCATTTGCAGGCCATTATTCTGATGGTTATCATAGTTTGATTTTCTTCACCTTTGGTCTGTGGCCCATCTTATTTTTAGAGTTCATTGTTGAAGGTCCTTATAGTGAAATACCCATGCTTTTTTATGCAAATTGTTACTGAACATGAGTGTGGACCGTACACCTGTACAGCCTATCCTGTCTTGGTGTTTGGTCTTGTTTATGCGTTTAGTCTTATTTCTTAATGTTTAGGGGTACTTTGGGTATTTTTAGTTTTTATCACTTAATATATGAGACAGCGTTACCACTCATACAGCTCCCATCAAGCAAGCAGTCGCTAGAAGAGTGTCGCCAGAAAGAAGCGACAAGAAAGTGAAGCTGTCTACGAAGCTCCTCTGGAATTGAGTGTACTTTACCTCAGCATCTAGGATGATAAAGCATTGATCTAGCCTGTATATTTTGGCAACTACTGCGCTTTAACCCATTCTCTACTCTTCTTGACAACACATTTTCTTCCTCTATTTCTTCTTCTTTTCTCTTCTATATTAATCTATATGGTATGATATCATATTTACATATGATCTTATCCATATTCTGTTCTTCCATCTCATAAACGCTCCTCTTTCTTTTCTTCTTTGTCCTTCTTATCTATCTTATGCTGAAAGCTCTTTAAGAAACCTATGGTTTCTTCTTTTCTTTTTGCGTGCTGGGCTTGTGTAATGGTCTACATGTGAAAGGGTGAATGCCGTGTTCGTGATCATCACCTCTCTTGTATTCAGTTGGAACGTATGGATGTGTGGGCTGATTATTATCATCGGATGCCATGTTTGTGATCATCACCTCATGTTCGGTTGGAACATGCAGCCGTGTGGGCTGATTGTTCTTGTCAAGTGTGGTGTGCACATCGTGTAAAGCGTGCAAGTGGAGTGTTCTCTTGTCGTGAAAGGTCAACCCATATTCGTGCAAGCATTTTGGATTCATCTCAACCCTTTATTCTAACGGAGATGAAAAGTGATCCAAAATATGGATTTATAAATTCATCAAATCGTAGGGGTCCAAATAATCTCTGTAAAATTAAATGTAGCAAATTATCTCCCATGGTTTAAATCCATTCAAATGTTTTTTGCGGCCAAAGGTGTTTGACCATGGAGATGTCAGATGAGAGAGATAACATATATGATCAGTGGATCCATGAGAATGCTCAGATTGTGACATGGTTATGGAATAGTATGGAAACATCTGTAAGTGCTAATGTATTGTTTTTTGTACTGAAAAGGAGGTTTGAGATGTATTTGTCTGACAAAAACATCTTTCCTATGTACTAGTTGTTTGAAGAGATTTTCTCATTCTAATAAGGAGATAAGTCTCTTGTGAATATTATTCAGAACTTAAATATATGGGAGGAACTGAATGTGTATTAACCTCTCACTAGTGATCTGGAAAAGCAACGTCAACAACATGAGGAGTTTTGTGTGGCTAAGTTCTTTTCTGGTTTAAAACTTGAATATGAGCCCTTACTTGTGCAGATCTTCGGTGGCAAGGATGTGCCATCTTTAAATGAAGTGTGTACTTGCCTCCAACATGTATCCCTTAGCTCTACGAGTGGAGTTAATGATAGCTCTGCTTTGGCCTCATTTATTGGACGAGGTAAAGGTGACAGTCGTGGTGGTAGAGGCAATTAAGGTGGTCGTGGTAAAGTGGGATGAGGTCATGGACCTGGGAAGTGCACTTGTTGTGGGCTTATAAATCACTTTGTTGAGAAGTGTTGGGATCTCCACAAGAAGCCAACCTGGGATACTCAAACATCGTTTATTGGAGAGAGCAATAGGCCTTATTTTGCGAGTTCTACCTCTACAACTCAACAACCATATATGTTTGGAGAGATGGTCATGCTTCCCCAAGATGAATATTCCAAGTTATCGAAGAACCTGCATGTATATGCTGCTATTCCCACTCCCATAGCCACATTCGTGAAATTAGGTATGTTATGTTTTGGGTCAAAGTCTTCTAGTCCATGGGTCATTGATTTTGGAGCATCTAACCTTATGATAGATGAGTCTGATGCTTTTCCCTCTGCTGATAGTGTCAACGAGTTCATCTGTCACTTCGACTGATGGTACCCAGTCCAAAGTGTGTGGAATGGGTATTGTTAATCCAAGTTCTTCTCTTTCGTTATCATTGTTCTTTATCTTCCTAAATTATCTTTAAGCCTTATGTCTGTTAGTAAACTTACCACATCTCATATCTGCTCTACGATCTCCTATCCTTCACACCATGTTTTCTAGGATCTAAAGATGAAGGAAGAAGATTGGTGGAGGACATGTACATGATGGGGCTGTATTATCTTGATCATGAAGTAGTTGGCGCAATAGCACATAAGAACATCTCTCCTTACCATTGACTTTGCTATTGCCATCTCAATAGTCTATCCTTGAAGACTCTTAAAAGTGTTTTTTCTTCCATGTTGTCGATGTTGGTTTTAGAGTGTGAAGTGTGTGAGTTGAGTATACATCATTGAGTTACTTTTCCATCACATGTGGAAAAGTGTAGCTTAATTCCTTTTTCTTTGGTTTATTCTGGTGTTTGGGGATCGATTAAAGTCTCCAATAGGTTAGGGTTTAAGTATTTAGTATTTTGTTACATTTGTTGAAGATTTGTTCAAGAATGTCTTGGCTTTATTTAATGAAAGACAAATATGAATTATTCTATATTTTTAAGACCTTTCATATGGAAGTACAAAGTTAGCTTAATCCAATGGTGTCTATATTTCATTTGGATAATGCTAAGGAGGTTTAGTTCAGATAATGCTAAGGAGTTCATGTGCCCAAGTCCTCCAGCTTGTATTTCTTTAAGAATGGTATCTTGCATCAAACATTATGTGCACATACTTCACAACAAAACAATGTTGCAGAAGGAAAACATAATCACTTGCTTGAGGTGACACACACTTTATTGACTCATATGGATGTCCCTAAAAGTTTTTGGAGTGATGCAATTCTAACAACATGCTTTCTGATAAGTTGAATATACTCAACTATTTTAATGGGTCAATCAATTCATGCGGTTTTATTTCTAGATATTCCATTGTTTTCTTTGCCTTCCAAGGTTTTTGGATGTATGCTTTGTTCATTAGATAGAGTCGAGCCATTATAATTAGATCTTAGAGCAATTAAATGCATTTTTCTTGGGTATACTAGAACCAAAGAGGTTATAGATGTTACAATCCTTCATTTCAAAGACAATTTATGTGTGCGGATGTTGTCTTTTTTTTTTTTTAGTCTACTCCATTCTTCTTAGAAGCATGTAAATCTTTTGACTTAGAAGGCTCATCATCAGTGTCTGTGCTTGTTCCTGTTGGAGAAGACGCTATTCAATCACCTGCTTCCACTGGTTTGTCACTCCCTGTTGTGCCTTATCTTAAAGTCTACTCATAATGAATATGGGAAGATAATACGACCAATCATGATGTGCCATCCAACATATCTTCTTTTGAGCCTATTAATCTAGCTCCACTTTCTATATTTCCTAGTTCGTCTGATGTTTTTATTGCTTTCAGGAAAGGTAAGCGTGCGTGTATCGACCTTCTTATCTCCAAATATGTTTCCTTTCAGTGCTTATCTTCTATTTTCTATAGTTTTGCCCTATTTTTGTCATCTCATTGTGTTCCCAAGTCATAGCAGGAAGCCTTGTTACACAAGGGGTGGAAGTCGGCGATGGAAGACAAAATGGCTGCACTTTATCAAAATAACACTTGGGAGCTAACCGGTCTTCTTGCTTATAAACATACTATTGGTCGTCGGTGGGTGTATACCATTCAATTTCAACCTGATAGTACAGTTGAACAATTAGAGGTGTGCTTGGTTGCAAATGGATATATTTAGAGTTTCAGATAGTCAATGCTGATTATTCTGAAACTTATCTTTAGTTGCCAAGATGAATTTTATTCACGTTATTCTATTAGTGGTTTTCAATCATGGATGCCCCCTTCTTTCAGCTTCATATAAAAATGTCTTTCTTCATGGTGATCTCATAGAGGAGGTCTATATGGACTAGAGCAACCACCTTGATTCGTTGCTCAAGGGGAGTCATATTAGGTGTGTAAATTAAGAAAGGAAATTTATGGGTTGAAGTAGTCACTGTGTGCATGATTCGATAAGTTTAGTAAGATTGTACTGAACTATGGTTCTATTTAAAATCATGCGAATCATTATGTGTTCATGCAAAGAGGCATCTCCGGCCTGATTGTATTAGTTGTTTACGTTGATGATATTGTGGTTGCAGGGAGTGACAATAGGGAGATTGAGGTATGTATCTTCAAAGTCACTTTCGAAACAAAAGATCTAGGTCATCTTTGATACTTTCTTTGTATAGAAGTTTCCAAATCAAATGAGCAATTAATCCGTCTCAATGAAAGATTTTTTTTTGGATTTGCTTATAGAGACATGCCTTCTTGGTACTAAGCTAGTCGATACATTAATGGATTTGAATAATAAACTAGATGGTGATCAAGGAGATGTGGTTAAAGACCAAGGAAGGTATAGAAGATTGCTCGGAAAGCTTATCATCTGACTATTATCAAGCCAGATATATCATATGTAGTGAGCATGGTCAGCTAGTTCATGAGCTCTCCAAGGGTGCCTCACATGGATGAAGTTGTTTGGATTCTACGGTATCTTAAGGGAGCTCTAGGCCAAAGAATTTTGTACACAAGGAATAAACTTCTTCAAGTCATAGGGTATTCCGATGCAGATTGGGTAAGCTCTCTAACTGATAGTGTAAGTGCCTCGGTTTGTCAATGACGTGTGCTAGTGTGTCTTGAGTCGGTTGAACCCTCATTAGAAGACGAAGACAACCGAATACTTGAAGACTTGCAACATCAAGGCTTGAAGACACAAGTAAATTGAGGTGCCTTGGTTATCCTAGCCCTAGACCCCCTTTAGTTCCAAAACAACCAACCTCTAGGTGGTCCATTTTTGTATAGGAAAACACTTGTTAAGATCATCCAAGCCTTAGGAATTAACTTGAACAAGTTCATCTAGGCTTTAGAGGTATTCTAGGGATTTTTGATTCGACCTGAATCATGTTCGGTTCAACTGAAATTGGCCGAAATAGTCTAGCAAGCCAATAGGATAAATTAGAGTATTTTTTGTCTGACCTAGGAATCTTCGGCTCAATTCGGTCCGACTGAAATTACAATTCGGTCCGACCGAAATTGGCCAAGTTTGTCCAGCAACATTCTAGACTCTACTCGACTATTTTCTGTTGAACCGAATTGTATTTGTTCCAATTGAACAACTAGCCGTTATACATCCATTGGTGCCTTTTCTCTATAAAAGTGGCACTCGGACCGTTGCAAAGAAGATGATTTTTGGTGATTTAGAAGTCTTGGTGTATTCCACTCTTTCCCATTACTCCTAGGCTCTATCCCAAAGAGATACAAGTCATCTCCTTGTGATTCATCACTCAAATGAGCATTCCAAGCTCCATTTGAAGATTTACATATTCTCTAGCATTCTCTATAAATTAGACACAAATCTAATAGGTAAATCCTTTGTTAATCATCCTCTGGAATGCCCATTTAGGTGAATCTCCATTTGGAACTGACTATCATATTAGTTGTAGGAGATTCCACTACTTTCCCATTATCTCGGCATCCTCATAGGTACATCATTGCAAGGTAGCTGATCGTTGGAGCTGAAGAAGATTCGCATCAAGATCGGGGGAGAAAATGAGAAGCTGCATCAAGATTGATTGAACATCTCAAGAAGACGCCATCAACGGGGCTCATCCATAACTTGTAAGAGTTTAATTAGAGTCCATTGAGTTTGAAACCCAAACTCAAATCAAGTCCTTGTGTAGGACCGCTTTTGATGCGAGTGTATGTAAGTCCTTGTGTAAGATCGTCTCCAGCAGGAGTGTATGTAGGTCCTTGTGTAAGATCACATAGGTTCTTGGTAAGCCTATAGAAAACCTTGTAAGTCTCCGAGGGAGCCTCCAGTAGGAGTGTACATAGTTGGTGTGTATGTAGGTCCTTGTGTAGGATCACATAGGTTCTTGGTAAGCATATAGAAAACCTTGTAAGTCTCCGAGGGAGCCTCTGGCAGGAGTGTACATGGTGTGTGAGGAGATTCTTGGCAGTGTTCGAAATATCGTTATCGCGCAATGTATCGCAACCTTGCGATACAGATACGTATCGGTTATCGCAAGGTATATATCGTTTGTATCGCGTAGTTTATCGCACTTTTTGGGAAATATGGGGAAACATTGGCACAATGGTTGAATTTTTTTATGAAACTTTAGGGATTATTTAAAAAGACCCTAATACACACTTTTAAATCATAAAATCTCAAAAAAAAAAAAAGTGCACATAATAATTTTCCTTTGTATAGAGTCCTAAGTTATGCGTTATCTGATTGAATAAAGGTAACTATATTCAAATATGATACATAACATTTATAAATGTATAAAGATATGTATGAAAACATAACTAATGCATTTAAAAGCAAAAGATATAGTAGAAATTAGAAAACATACCTATCAATGATGTGTGAATTCAATATCTACCCTGTCCATCCGTTTTTTCATATCATTTTAGGACATTAGCCCAAAAATGAAGTAGATCTAATAATCAGGGGGACCATACCATAAGAAACAATGGTGATTGACCATTAGTGGGCCACAAGAGTTTTGGATCAAGCTGATAATTGTTTTTTCCCTTCATTCAAACTTATGTGGACTATGCAAGTGAAAACAATTGGAATTGATGCTACCACCGCAAATGGCTTTGATCAATTAATGCTACCATCGAAAACAATAGGGCCCACCTCGATGCATGCACGACATATCGGCATCATCCATTTATTTTGCAACCTGATTTTATGGGTTGGGCTAAAAAATGAGACAGATACAAATTTTAGGTAGATGTGGACCACTCCACACAAAATAGTGGTTATTGACCATTAAAAATTGTGGGCCACAAATATTTTTTTGGATCAAGTTGATATTTGTTTTTTCCTTTCATCCAAGTCCGTGTGAACTTATCAACAAGTTGGATGGTCATAGTGAATGTTAGAAAGTTTTCAATGGTGGGCATGGGCCAAAAAATAAGGCAGATCCAAATATGTGGTGGACCACACCACACAAAATAGTGGTCATCGAATGACCAACAGTAAACGTTTTTGGAGCTACAAATTTTTTGGATCAAGTTAATATTTATGTTTTCCCATCCAGGTTTGTCAAACCTTATGAATGGATTGGATGGAAAATAAACACCACGGTGGGCCCTAAGAAGCTTTAATGATGGACATTATTGCCACCACGGTTTCTGTGGTGTGGTACACTTGAGCCTTACATCTGTCTCCTTCTTGGGCTCATGCCCTAAAATAACATATGAAAATGAATGGACAGTGTGGATTGGCTGGTGTACCATGCACCAGTGACCTGGCTAGTGTCGGTACGTTTCATGCGAAGATGAGCGCTGACGCTTGTCGAGCTCTAGTTATACAAATAGTTCAAAGGAGAACAAAGTTACATGGGCTCCACAATAATGTATTTATTATATCCACACCGTTCATCCATTTGGAGAGATCATTTTAGATCATGAGCTCAAAAATGAGTCATATCCAAAGCTCAAGTGGACCACACCATAAATATCAGTGGGATAATGATTCTCACAGTAAAAACATTTGTGGGGCCCACCATAATGTTTATTTTCCATCCAACCTGTTCATGAGGTCACACAGACCTGGATGAAGAGGAAAAACAAATATCACATCGATCCAAAACTTTTGTGACCCTCAAAAGGTTTTCAATGGTAGACGTTCAATCTCCCATTGCCTATTTCAGTGTGGTCCACTTGATCTTTGGATCTTTCTTATTTTTTGGATCAAGCCTTACGACGAGCTCGCCAAATGGACGAACGGTTTGGATATAAAATATACCTCATGATGGGACCCACAGAACTTGGTGACGTCAACACATCATCCAGGTCGGTGGTGTGCGGTACACCAGCCCATCCGCATCTCTTAATAAGGGCTCAGAGCCCTTTTTTTCGAAGGAGAGAGGGTTCCGGAACCCTAAAATCTCTACCAAATCTATCATTTGGCCGAGGTTTTCTTCGAATTTCGCCAAGAATTTCTCCGGATTTCGTTGAGAATTTCTCTGGATTTCGCGATTTCTCTGAATTTCAACGGATTTCGCCCAAATCTCTCCTAAATCAGAGATTTTGTTGCTGCGATTCGAATGACCCTTCAAATATAGCTTCTGATTAGGGTGATCTCCTCTACAGGTATTGAAATCTACTTGTTAAAAGTTTTCGTTTTTTCTTCTCTCTCTCTCTCTTTTTGTGTTTTTTCGAATAATGATGCTGTACTGTACCAACGTCCCTGATGTATCATTGATATCGCACGATATCGATTGATATTTGGTGATATTATGCGATATTTATCAATATATCGATCCATATAAAGTATTTTGCAATTTTTTTTTTCAAATTTTTAGTATCTTTCGAAGGGTTTCGTATCACTGGGTTGCGATACTGATAATATCGGCCGATAGTATCAATATTTCGAACACTGGTTCTTGGTAAGCCTATAGAAAACTTTGTAAGTCTCCGAGGGAGCCATCGACACGTGTGCGTGCATGTACGTTATTGATGAGCCTATAGAAAACTGTTGAAGTCTCTGAGGGAGCTACCAACACGGGTGTGTATGTGTAAGTCCTTGTGTAGGATCGCCACCAACACGAGTACGTACATGTAAGTCCTTGCGTAGGACCGCAAAGGTTTGTGGTGAACCTATTGAAAACCATTGTGATAGTGAAATCAGGCACGCTTGAGTTTGAGTGCGTCAGTCAGGAGTGGAGTAGACATTTAGCTGAACCACTACACATTCTTGTGTTTGCGATTATTTATGTGAATGCGATTGTATTTATGCTTGTGAATGATTTGTTTATGTTATATGAATGCATGGAATAGGTTGTATGCCAGGTACTTAGATTAGAGCACAAACAATTGGTATTTTCTTATCTCACATCATAGACTCTTTGCACATTTAGTTGTCTTTTATAGTCCATGATCTTGGACCCAATTAGTCTTGTGACTTAATTTGTGTTTATTGGTAAATAATTCTAAGTAGTCCTATTCACCCCCCCTCTAGGACTTAGCCATAATTTTAAGCTTCCTAAGCTTCTGCTTGTCATGGTATTGTGTTAGATAACTGCGTAATTTCAGATAGGTAATCTACTACCGGGTACTGCACGTTTGTGTGAGGAAATTGAGTTATGTGGAAGAGTAAACTATAGAGTGTTATAACCCGATCTAGCGTTGAAGTAGAATATAGGGCGATGGCTTATATCACGTGTGAGCTCGTGTGGATCAAGAAGTAGTTGTAGGAAATGGCTTGCGCAGTGAACCGACCAATGCCGTAATTTTATGATAATCAAGTGGCCCCCCATAATGCAAATGATCCAATCTATCATGAGAAAATCAAGTATATTGAAGTCGGTTGTCACTCTATACATAAGGTAGTCTCCAATGGAGAACTTTCTATTCCATATGTCAGGTCTCAAGATCAATTTGTTGATGTGTTCACTAAGGCTTTTCATCACAATCAGTCTACTCACATCTATTCCAAGCTCGACATGGGCAATTCTATGCTCCAGCTTGAGGGGGAGTGTTAACGAACATGAGTGTGGGTCATACAACTCTACGGCCCACTTAGTCTTGGTATTTGGTCTTATTTATGTGCTTAGTCCTATGTCTTAATTCTTAGGGGTACATTGGGTATTTTTGGTTTTTATCACTTAAATATAAAAGAGAGAGGGGGACCTGTTACCCTATTCTCTATTCTTGTCTACAGCACTTTTTCTTCATCTTTTTCTTCTTCTTTTCTATTCTATATTAATCTACATAAAATATAACTCTACAATTGCACGTCTCCAATGGTCAAAAGATGTTTTAAAATTTTTCTTGTTATCAATTTTGGTCATGTATTTGTGTATTTTTATTTGATTATTCTTAGGAATGCTGCTATGTGGCACATGCATTCCATCCTATGTCGGCTATTGCTTATGACAACCAGGAGTCTAGGATAAATGATCTAGTTGGCCATCGAATGGATGTGCCATAAGCCAAAATTAAGGTGAATGTGGACCTTTGCTCACCACCTGCTCAACTTTCTAGAAACCGTCTATTTTCCAGGCACTATTCTGATCATTACATACCCATCTGATGATGGGCAACAAATTATGTTCTTGATAACTTCTTGCAGACATCCCACCTAGGATGAGAGAGACTACTTAACGAGATTCAGGTCAAACTTCGAAATCAGGGCTCTGATCGACCTGGAGAGACATCGCAAAACTAAACGGGTTGGACGGAGGGCATCCCCATGACCTCCCAATACCAACCAAGTGCTGAAATAAAGGAAAGGGCACCGGTGGGAATTCGATTCCCACCAGAGCTGAGCTGATATCTGGATTACTAATATGACAAGAATACCTTGGAAAATATGCAAAAAGGACCGGTAAAAATCCAATTCCCATTGGCGCATAAAAAGTCTACTTAGCAATTAGACAACTTGTATCGCCTGAAAATGTCTTGAAAAATGCAAAACAAGCCACGTAAGCCACCAGCGGGAATCTGATTCCCATAGGTCTAGTCTATATAATTTGGCTTGTTCCTCTCATTTGAGGAGGCGGGAGAATTTCCAAGAAGAAGGGTTTTTAGGTGATTGGGAGAGTGTTTTGGAGAGAAAAGAAGTGTTTTGAGAGGAAAGAAGGCTTCATTCTCGGGGCTGGAAGGTTGGAAAAATCCTGAGGGAAAAGAGGAGAAAAGAGAAAGAAGTTCGAAAGTCCACGAGTAGGGTTGGAATTGGGGATACCCAGTCATCTCTTGGTTAAAAGAGTATCTAGTTTCCTCTCTTGCTTCTCACATCTTATCCGAGCTTGTATTTGCATTTTGCACATTCATTTATTCACACATATTTACTACTTTTTTTTTTTTCTCTTTTTCCTACTTTGGTCCATTAGATTGATGTGGAGCGCTTGGTCTTCGCAGTCCAATCCTAGATGTAGATATTTTAGAACTTAGTCAAATCCTCAAAAAACCCCAAAATCCCATAAAGTAAAAACTGCATGGTTGTGCTGATGGAAAAAGGGTGCCTAACCCTTTCCTTTTCTGTCACCGAAGCCCTTACTCAGAATCTCTAACCGTAGATCAATTGCATTAGTCACCTGAATTGGGGAGTCTACGATTCCTCAGCTCATAAGTGATTCTACGGTGTCTAGCCTGCCATAAATTCTGGGTTTCATTGGCTAGTGGCAACTCCAAGTCAAACACATCATCATACTTGAGTCAGTACCACACCACCTCTTTGCACCATTAGGAAAAGTGCAAAAGTGAGAGGTGAGCGTGCTGCCCCTATGATGAGCTTTCACACTTCTACAAGTGGTCCATTTGTACAATGGAGATGCATACTCAGTTCTTCATGGAAGTGGAACTCAATGAGGCAAGATCGTTGTACTAATGCTCTTCGTTTTCCTTGATGACTGTGTATTCTTACTTGAAATTTACATGTGGAAGTTGTCATGGTTACACTCACTGTGTTCACTGTATAAGGTTGAGTAGTTATAGATTCTGCTTGATTTTATTATTCCACCTTTGTTATGATCTTGGTGGCTAACTATATAAAGGATGCTGTTTGTAGTTTTGCTATGGGGTTCATATCTGTCTGGATTCTTGAGACGGGATTTATATCTTCACTTTGTATATCTTTGGTTGTGAATATTACTTTAGAACATGTGTTCTCAGTGCTCTTCAGCTAAGTTCATGTGCCCCTTGCTGCAGATTGAGGTTTCTGCGGACTTAGGAATTCTGTGTATGCCAGTTAGCAATTTCCATTTTTTTGTCAGAAGTCTCTGGTTTTTTTTTTTTTCCATATTGGGGGGCTTCCATATTTTTGTTTTCTGATTAATTAGTTGGCTTGATCTGTAGATTGAGTATTCTGATTTTTATTTATTTATTTCCTTTTTGTGAATTTCTGATCTATATTTCTTTGGAAAACTGGGTATGGCAATTCCTGCATCTGATGGCTTCTTCCATCTCAAGTGATTCTTGTTTGACTTGCAACGCAGAGTATCGATGTTTCCTGTTTTGTTGATAGAGGTTTGCTAAGCCCACTCATGTGCATAAGGTAGCTTATGTACCACTACCATGTGTACCAGCATCTTACATAGACCGAGATCTAATCCATCCATTGTGCAGGTTCTACTATTTAGATATCCTGGGCCAAAAGTCAGGCCCTTCCACTTATCATGAGGGCCACTGTTTAAGAAATAAATATGCAGCTGAGAAAAAAACTTGGGGGTGTGTAGATCATCTGCACATCATATACCTGATGAATGGTTGGATCCTTTACCCTTGTGCCACACTGGTGCATGTGGGGGTGTGTAGATGGGCTGCCTTATACATGTGTGGGCGGAGCAAATCCCTCTCTTATAGTTTCAGTCTTTGATGGCGGGGGCCTCTCTAAACGTGGTCCTGAACTGTATTTTGCAGAAATCTTTTTGTCATCTTGGAACAATAGAAGCTATTTGTTGCTTCTTGAAGATTTAGGATTTGTTACTTCCGTTTCTTATATTTGGCTAATGGGTCTGTTTCTGTATTTTGCAATTAATAGTAGTTGGGCTTCATGGCCTCATAGCTGAAGTGAATTTCCGTTGTTTTTTTTTTTTTGTTTCTTCAGATGATGTTATCCAGGCTTTTGTTTTCTGTACTTCAATATCAACTTGCTGTGTCTTGAATTCCAGGCCTTTGGATATTTATGGCGGTACTGGCTTCACATGGCTGCTATCGCCACAATATTGACTTGATGGATCTAGGAAGAGGAATGGATGATCTCAGTTTCTCTCAATCCATTTCTAGTCAGAAACTTCCGAGGGGAGAGAGCTATGCGTATGACTTCCCAGCAGCTAAGAGATATTTAAGGTTCTGGGTGGATGGCGCACAGACTGAGTTTGAGAGATTAGGTACTAATGGAAAAGCTTCCAAAATGATATCCACAAAGGAATTATCAAAAAGCAGGACAACTTCCCGCACTAAAGGAGAGACGGTGAATGGTTCAAAGCCAGTTGTTAATGGAGCAAGTCTGGTTAAAAAAAATACAAATGGAGCAGTAGTTAAGTCTCAGAAGGCCACATACTCTAAGGAGTTTCCATTTACTGATGCGGTAAAAGTTCTTCCTTCGGACGAAGGTTTCAGCTGGGCCAAGGATGACTATAATGCCTGGCAAAGGTCTATAGATGTGTGGTCTTTTGTTATTTCTCTACGCCTGCGTGTCCTTTTTGACAATGCAAAATGGGCATATATTGGAGGCTTAACGGAAGACAAGCAGGTTTGTTTTGGAAGCCAATTATAGACGAATTCTCACTGTTTTTCCCCTTAACTAAGCGAAAATTAACTTAATTGTACCTCAGGATCTAGTAGTGCTATATATATATATATATATATATATATATATATATATATATATATATATATATATATATATATATATATTCTTGTTCTTCTTCTTTTTCTTCTTCTGAATCAACCTTATTTGTTAAATTTTGTGGGTATATAAGGAACCTGAGCATATGAAAGGTGCTTTGATTCAATATAGATAATTGATTTGCAATCCTTTAAAAAAAAAAAAAAATCTTTTGTAAAGGCATTCCTTAGCCTACTTCTCTGCATTGGTGATGCAAAGATCTGTTTTATTTATAATTATCATTTCCAGTTGGTCACTTGGTATTCCCATGACATTTTTGTTCTCACCCAAATTATTTACCTCTATTTGAATTCTGATAAGTTTGAATGACATTGTTTGGCTTCTGATAATTTTATGCTCTGTATCATACAGAAAACCAGAAGGAGAAAAACTGCTTCATGGTTGAGAGAACGTGTATTGCAGCTTGGGCCAACTTTTATCAAACTAGGACAGCTATCGTCAACAAGGTCTGATTTATTCCCAATAGAGTTTGTTGAGGAGCTTGCCAAGTTGCAGGTATGACTTCTTTAGTCACTGAAATGCTTCTGACTACATCTTTTCTCCCTATTTTATAATGCCTGAATGAGGATGACATGAGTATTCTTCTAACTTGATGCAACTTTAAGACAATAAACTGTAGCACCAAGTCCTTTGTCGGGGTAATGTAACTAACTGGTCTCAGCTAACTTATGTGTGGTTGGAAGCAACTGTCCATGATAGGTAAGATACCAGTCATGGCATACTTAACTGTGGCAAGATTAAATTCATCAACATTCAATACTTCGCTCTCATACTCAATAGCATATTGATTACTTTCCCGTCCTGATTCTGGGTGGCTTCAAATTCTGTTGTGCATGGTGTGACCACCACAATTTTTTAGTTGAAAAGCAGTGTTCATTAGGCAACTGTGTGTTGCCAACTACCGAGGAGTTCTCTTCAAGATGGAGTAACTGCATTATTTTCCAGCTACTGATTTAAGATTCCAAAGTCACTGCATGTTGATGTGATAGAAGATTTCTTGAATTGTTGAGTAGTGTCAAAGGATTATGAGGGCTTCTACATGTATATAGAAAATTCTGGCTGTGCATTTCTAGCCTTTCACTTTCTTTGCTTCGAATCATAATCAAGTGCACAGGGATCGTCGTGAATTATCAACACAGCTTCTACTATGTATATAGCAAATGATGGCTGTGCATTTCTAGCCTTTCACTATCATTGCTTCGAATCATAATAAAACAACAGGGATCGTAGTGAATTATCAACATAGTCATCTAAAATGTTCCCAATCAAAAAGCCCAATGTAGCAAAGGTCTGGTCTTGATAGTTATAGGAGGCAGTTCAGTAACTGGATGTGAGGCACTATATCTTCAATCTTATGATCCATTTCAAATAAGATTTAGTGCTGAAAATTTTACTCATTGGCACTATTCATGTCCATTTGCCTATCTCAGTTTCCAAATCTTCATTGACCTGAAACATTACGAGGTTGTCCAAGATGTATTTCAAAGACTTTCAACCCAAAGTTTAATGAGCTGAATTCAGTATTCTACTCTTGGTAGTTTTTTTTTTTTTTTTTTACATAAAATTATTATTATTATTATTATTTTTTAATTTTATTTTATGAAAATTTTGGATGCTTATTTCTGCTTGTCATTTTGAAGAGTTGGGTCTTGGATGGGACAAGGCTACAATGACAATGATGGTGATGATAATTTTGAAGAGTTGGGGCTTCTTGTTTGAAGCTAATTATTTCAGTCCAAATCTTAGTGCTTTTGGATGTTGAGGCATGCTAGTGCCTACTCATTTGCTTCTATGCATGTCAGGGCTTTGTTTGGTGTTGAAATCCCTATTTTCTTCATTTCTAGAAGCCCTAAACTGTACCTTTTTGCAAATAAGCATTGAGATCCATCAGGGCATTGTTGTTGCTTTCTTATTGCTTTATTTACCGCTTGAAATATTGTAGTATGTCTGATCATATGCATGTAACTTTTTAAACTAAATTGTAAGAAAGAAACTATAGCTTATGCCATCCTCTCTTCAAAATTATGATAGCTGTGAATTATGGTGAATTAGGATGGATTTTTTTGAGCCATGTAAGTAGGATATGGATCTAGATAAGCAGAAATTCAAATTAAATGAAATCAGCAACAAGAACATGTTACCTTGGAACTGTGAATTTCATTGAGCATGTTATAGTTGTTGATGGCCTTTCTGGGGTCTACACATGCCACTTATTTCAATAAAAAAGAGACCGTAACGGCCATTATAGGGGCCATAACAGTCATTACGACCTGTATCGTAAAGGTAAAGGTGGTGGCCGTCATGGCCACCGCAACCGTTACAGAATACATTGGTTCTGTCTTCTTCTTTCTTCTTCTTCTGGTGAAACCTTAACGTGTTTCGGGCTGACCTAAGTTTAATCCATTCCCTTATTGTGCCACCACTTGGTGGGTTGTGTAATCATGTACTGTGAAGGTTTGTAAGGTTCACTTTTATGTTCTATCACTGTGATGAGTCAAAGTGGACCATCGATCGTTAAGAGTGGATTTATGGTCTGATTTGAAGGCAAAGGTCAGATTTGAAGATGAGTTGTGTCTGAAGTTTTTTTGATGGCCATGATTGAAGATCAAGTGCGCGGATGAAAGCCATAAAGCAAGTAAAGTTCTAATTGATTATGTTCATGGATATATATCATCCTGGAAGTTTGTTTGTGTAAGATTAAGTTGAAAGTTCTTACCTTTTTGTGTTCAAGTTTCATATTTTACGGAATATATATCATCCTGGAAGTTTGTTTGTGTAAGATTTAAGTTGAAAGTTCTTACCTTTTTGTGTTCTAGTTTCATATTTTACGGAATATGGATGTCAAGAGTGAGACGTAAATAATATCATATTTCCATTTGAGTCAATGAGTCTCCAAATCACATCAACAGAACTTAAATGGAGCAAATTACCTACAGTGGGCCACATCCGTAGAAGTCTTTCTTACGAGAAAAAGAAAGTTAAAGTGTTTAACTTTCCCGAAACTTGCAGAAACTTTAATTGAGTATGAAGATTGGGTGGCTGAAGATGCTCAGATTAGAGTGTTGTTGTGGAATCGTATGGAACCACATATCATTGCGAATGTCATTTTCTTCAAGATGATGAAAGAAGTTTGGAAAACTTGAATGAGATGTATTTGGGTGAGAAGAATTTGACTCGTATCTATGAATTACTCTAAAATATTTTCTCCTTCCAGCAAGGAGATAAGAGTGTGGGAGAGTACTATTCTTTGTGAAGCATGTGGGAAGAATTAAATATGTACTAGTCCTCGTTGACAAATTATGAGACTATGCGACGACTAAGAGAGGAATTTTGTGTTGCTAAATTTCTCTCGGGCCTCCGCATTGAGTTGGGGCTTGATAGAGCTCAGACCCTTAAAGGTAGTGAAATTCCATCCATCACAGATCCATTCGCCAAAGTTCAACGTACAACTAGTATGAATTTACAAGGTTCATCCTCATCTGATTGGTCTACATTTATCTCTGCTTCCGATAGAGGAGATGGGGGTAGTCAAGGTGGTTGTGGTTGTGGCGGACGGTTTGTTGGTAGAGATGTTGGGGGAGGTCGTGTTGGAGGTAGGAATACATGGTGTTGTTGTAGCACAAACTTTAAGCAGTGGCCGTGGTAATCGACAACGTACACATTGTGGCCTTATTGAGCATACAATTGACACATGTTGGGATCTTGTTGAAAGACTAGTTTGGGCAAATTAGGTTTGCTCATCGGATGATGGTTTTAAGGGTTATGTCTCCAAGTCTACCTCCACCCATATTGAGCCGAGTACCTCAGGTGACACAATTACTATGTCAAAGGAAGAGTATGCTAAGATTCTGAAAGATCGCTCCACTCATGCCTCATCCTCCACAACTATTTTTGCCCAATCAGGTATAACTTGTTTTACTTCTTTTGAGTGTATTTCTTAGATAATTGATTCTGGTGCTTTCGATCACATGACCAGTATACACAGCATGTTGTCTTAGTTAGTTTAGTCTTTACCAATTTTTTTCGCAACATTAGGTGATGGTATTTCAACTTGTGTATTTTGGGGTGGGTATTGTTCATCCTACTCCAACTCTTTCATTATCATCAGTACTGTACATTCCTAGGTTTCCTCTAAGTTTACTCTTTAAATCGTCTTGTCAAATTCTATCCTTCCTATTGTGAATTTCAGGATTTAGAGTCGGGGAGGATGATTGGTGGAGGACATGAAGTGAACGGGCTCTGTTACCTTGATAGCGGAATATCTGGGGCTGAAATTGCATTATGGGCCGAAGCCTCTCCTCATCAGTGGCATTCGAGGCTCGTTCATCCTTAAATAGTTAGTCTTGTCCCCTCGTTGTCTTTTGTGGGTTAGAGTGCGAGGCTTGTGAGTTCAAAAAGCATTATAGAGTGTCATTCCTCTCCCATGAGGATAAAATTTTCTATGTGATACATTTTGATATTTGGGTCCAGTGCGGTTATTTGATTTTAAATATTTTGTTATCTTTGTGATAATTGCTGTAGAATGGCATGGTTATATTTGTTGAAGGGTTGTTTTGAGGTGTTCACTTATTTTAAGGAATTTCTTATGCAAACACAAACTCAGTTTAATGTTAAAATGTGTATTTTGAGGGTAGATAATGCTAGGGAATATGTATCACAGGACTTTGACTCCTATCTCCTATCTCATGGCATTATTCACCAAACTTCATGTGCTCATACACCACAACAGAATGGAGTAGCAGAGCATAAGAATTGTCATTTACTTGAGGTCACCAGGGCATCCGATTTTTATTTTTATTTTAGAATGATGCAGTTCTAATTGCATGTTATTTGATAAACCGGATGCCTTCATTAGTCCTAGGTGGAAAGTCTCATTTTTTTTGTTCCATACCCTTAACATAAATTTTTTTCAATTCCTCCTAAGGTATTCGGTTGTGTGTGGTTCGTGCATCGGTATGACCTTGTTTCCGATAAATTTGAATAAAAAGCTGTGAAGTGCATGTTTGTTGGTTATTCTTGTACTTAGCATAGTTACAATTGTTATAATCTAGTTAGTCATACACATTATGTATCAACTAATGTTATGCTTTTTGAACATACTCTATACTTCTTTGAGTGAGGACGATCATTGCAATTTGAAGAAGGTTCTACTACCCTCCCTATTGTGCCAAATGTAACTTTGTCCATGGAGAAGGGTCTTATGCAATGTGTAGATCCACCCCTGTAGTTTTACTCAAGATGTTGAAAAAGAGGAGATAGAGTGCCTACTAACGTGTCCTCTATCATTCCTTCTATCCCGTCAAAAGATCATTTTCCGGAGTCTTCCCCAATCCCCAGTGCCTTTGGCTGAAGGTGATTTTCTCATCGCTTTTTGTAAGGGTATATGTTCTTGCACCGAACATCCTACATCTAACCAGTATTCGAAGTATTGGTCTTGCACCCAAACGATGATGTCACTAAATTACAGGACCGTCAAGAAGCAAGGCAACACCTATTGATTCTCTCTCCAAATAGTATAGACCATTCATTTTACAACCTCCACCAATCATCATACTCGTCTTGAGGTCCTAAGAAACATAGTGAGAAAGAAATAATGTGACAGAACAATTTAGAGATTTTTTTAGTTATAAATAAATAACAAAAAGGAAATTTGGGGCATAAACAAGACAAATGATAAGGACACAAATGCATTTGGTTGAGCAGTACCAAGTCCAACAATGTTGGATGAGGTACCATCAACTAACGTAGCAGATATATTAGATGAAACAAGGTTAAAGAAGGAAAAAGAATTATGGTTACCAAAAATATGATCAGATGCCCTAGAATCGATTATCCAGTGAAAAGGTTGATACGACAAGAGATGATTTGCCTGAATGGGTTAAAGTGGCTATAGAAGAGGAAGGCACATTTGGACGTAGAGCCACTTGAAGAGAGGAACCATATCTAGTTTCTACTGTTGGTTCAGTTTAGCAAGTTCATGTCAATGCTAATTAATTGAATTGGTTGTCATGATTGCCCACTAACACATCAGGTATATTTGGAGGTTTGTTTCACGAGGTTGAACTTCACTACATGTTTTCCCTGTTTCTGCCTCTAGACTTGGCAAGAAAGAATAGATCTTCCTCCAACAGTTTCAACTGGGTCTGATTCTTGCATCCATTTCATTTTACCAGAGATGAAATTTGTTAAAAAAAATAAAATAAATAAAAATCTTGCGGGTCTTTCAACAGGAAATCATATATTGGCACAAGGGTGTTCATGTTGACACATTCTTGAAGGCATGATATTTGAGCGTATGGTTTCATGTTTTGACAAGTAATGAAAGATAATTTTTGTGAAGACTTTAACATAACTCAATTCTAAGCAGTGCTCGAATTATCTCTGATATTATCTTTATCTCTAGCTCAGCGATACCGATAACACTGGTAGCGATACCGATAATGCTGGTAGTATCAGAAATTTTAGTTATTAGCAATGTATCGCTAAGTATCGCCAATGTATCAATATCGCTAATGTAATCGCCAATATTTTCAACTATGTAAATTGTAGGTGTCTCTTGTATTGCCAATGCATCAACATTTCTAGTGGATCCAAACCTTTATTTTAGGTAATGCTTGTATCATAAGTGTTGAAAACCTATTTGCCCCCATCCCTTGGTATATGAAAATGACCAACTAGAGAAAGGCAAGGCAACAGCTCTCCAACCCCACTGCATAAACGTCGGCTACAAGTCCAATTGCAAAGGCAATTTCTGGTCCAGTGTTTTTGAGATTAAAAAAAAAGCCCCAACCAAACTCCTGTATAAAGTAGCATCAACCTCATGAACGATATTTCAATAGTATCGCCAACATATTGATATCATCAAAATTTTGTTATTAGAAAAAAATTTATTTCAATTTTTTTTTTTTTCATGGGTACATGGTTGTACATAGTGTTCAATTTGTTATTGATAATATTGATACTATCTCGATATTATCGATAATGCAATATACGCGATAATGAGACCACAATCTTTCATTTCCTTTACAATGGTTGATGATTTCTTGGTGAAATATCATGTGTTGTTGATATTTTGCAATATCAATGAATGTTTGGATGGAATGTTGGATGGTTAATTAGGTCAGATGAGATGGTTAGACTGGTTTTTTACAACAACACATGCTTTTAAGGCCCCATTAAATGGAAACTTGTTATGTATGCATTCTTTTTGCTTCTTCTTCTTCTTCTTCTTCTTCTTCTTCTTTTTTTTTTTTTTTTTTTTTTAAATTTCTAAATATGCAAATATGTACATTTTAACATTTCCTAAAGTTTTGTTGAAAATTCCACCGTTTTTCCCATGCTTCCCTGCATTTCTGGTTATCAACGATATTATCGGCGATATCGATATTGTTTCCGTATCCCTGGCCGGTGAAACTTGTAGCGATATTGATACTTTGAACATTGATTCTAAGTTTATTTGATAGAATTTAGATTAATTGATTCTAGTTCTTTTTAGTGTCTTCTTTAATTTGGTTCTCTTTCGCTTTGTGGGAATCTTTCTCTTAAGGCTGTTTGGGAAGCTGGAATGGGTAGAAATGAAATTGATTTCCATATATCATGTTTTCCACTGTTTGTATTACGAAAAGTAGCTGTGGAAATTGACTGTCACTACTATGCTTTACCTCAGAAAATGAATGAATTGTTCCTTTCCAATAATCTAATCCATTCATATTTCCATGGTAACAAGAGACTCCTCTTGATATTGACCTTTCAACATTTCCATGGAAATGGATTGCACAACAAAACATTAGATTCCAACTTCTTTTCCATTGTTTTCCACCTTGTTGGGTTTCTAGGGTGGGGTGGGGTTTCTCATCTCTGTTTTGACTTTTTCCTCCGCGAACACCTTCTAAAATGTGCTCTTGGAGGAGTCTCTGTGAGCCTTTATAATTCGAAGTTCAAAATGGTTAATGTGTGATTAGATTATTTGTTGTCATTGTTTTTATTTATAACTTGGAAGCATTTTGGTTACTTAAGTAGGCATCAAAATCATTATTTGGTTGAAGTGAGAAGTGATATAAATTATGATATCCTTCTAGTTAGTTAAATATGATGTCAAAATCATTGTTTGGTGACAATGAGAAGTAAGATCTTCAGGTTGAATTTAGATAAAGGCTAATGCTCTAATATTTTGATTTTAAAAAGTTTCACCATTGCTATATATATATTGGTAGGCATCCAAACAAAAAGGTGGAAATCTTGCAAGATTTTGGCATTGATTTCTGCCCATTATTGCGATAAAAGTTTTAGCTTGGATCTGAAAGATTTTATATTGAAGTATTTGGTCGAAGGTGAAACCTTGCATAACTGCATATGATATCCCTTTCATCCAAATGCAGTTTCTCTTTTTTCTTCATATGCTTTTATTGTTGTTGTATGTTGCTTGTGTACAGTGCTCTGTTTTTCTGAAGTCCACTGCTCTCAGTTCTTCCTCTGTTGAATGTAACCAGAAATCCTGAAACCACTTCAAAATGTTGCTTTGTTGGAGAATTCTTGTATGCGTGTTAAGGGAATTAATCTGTAACTTAGTTTTTGTTCGATTATAAAACATAAATTCTTCATAAAACCTAATTTCTCAACCAAGGTTCATATGGATTTTGTGCAAAATGATGCAGGATCGGGTCCCTGCATTTTCGGCTAAGAGTGCAAGAGATTTCATACGGAAGGAACTGGGAGCTCCAGTTGATGTATTGTTCAAAGAGTTTGAGGATCAGCCGATAGCTGCTGCTAGTCTTGGTCAGGTGTTTGCTTCTCATTCTAACGTCATATATCCTTACGTGTCTTAGCATGGAAATCATTGAACTATTTTATGCCCTGTTTCTGCTCGCCTGCTAAAAAAAGAGTAACTATAATGCATTCATGTTTGAATATGTTTTTATTACTGTTTTAAAGTTATTTTGTAGAAGAAACATATAATGGCATTCTGTTGGGGATTGTAAAGACAAGAACTTTGTGGAAGAGTATTATGGGAAGAAATAATTGCTAAAATAAGAAGTTGATACATAGTTTCCAGAATCAGATCCCAGTTTTTTCTAACTTTTGTAGAAAATTGGGTACTAATCATTGTAGCAAATTCAGTAGAAGTGCGTAAAAGTTCTTATTTAAGGAACATAAAATAATTCCAAGTACCATGATAAAAAATCATCAAGAAAGATAACATAGTAGAGGAACCTCCTTTAGATAACATAGCAGAGCCCCATGCATACGGAAGAACTAAAGTAAATTGAGCAGTAGGAACAGTACTATTGAAGGACTGCGATGGTCAATCATTATTGTGTGCGGCTCACCTTCTTGATGGATGATGATAAGATGATTTAGAGCGCTCCATGTAATAACCCACATGTGTCTCTTGTGTTTGTTGTGGGTTGAGTGAGTACAGTGTTTGAAATATCGGTATTGCGCCATGTATCGCACCCTTGGGATACAGATATGTATCGGTTATCGCGTGGGATATATTGTTTATATTGCATAATTTATTGCACTTTTTGGGAAACATGGGGAAACATTGGGAAAATTGTTGAATTTTTCAATGAAACTCCAGGGATTATTCAAAAAAAGACCTCAATACACACTTTTAAATCATAAAATCTCAAAACAGAAGGGCACATAATAGGTTTCCTTTGTATAGGGTCCTAAGCTATGCATTGTCCGATTGAACCAAGACAACTATATCCAGTATCCACCCCATCCATCTGTTTTTCCATATCATTTTTAGGACATTATGCAAAAAATTAAGCAGATCCAATAATCAAGTAGACCATATCATAGGTAACAATGGTGATTGACCATTAGCGGGCCACAAAAGTTTTGGATCAAGCTGATAATTGTTTTTTTATCTTCATTCAAACTTATGTGAAGTTATCAACAGATTTGATGCCTAATAAAATATAGGGAAAATTAAGGTGCACCCTAAGAAGTTTTTAATGGTACCATGTTCAACTAGTATAGTCCACCTGATAATTGGATCTTCTTAATTATTGGGATTATACTGTAAAATGATTTGAAAAAATGGATGGATAGAGTGGATGCAGAATACACACGTCAAGTTGGACCCCACCGTACGGGCTGTACGGTCTTGGGTGAGTCCAGGGTCTCACCTAATCCACTCAAATACACTATTACAGTACTAAATAAACTTTGTTGGGCCCACTGCAAATGTACATGGTTTATCCACACTAGCCATCCGTTTTTCCAGATCATTTTAGGGGTTGAGCGCAAATTTGAAACATATCCAAAGCTCAAACGGACCATACCGCAAGAAACAATAGGAATAATGATTTCCACCGTTGAAACCTTCATAGGGCCTACAATGATGTTTATTTTTCATCCAACCTGTTCATAAGATCACAAAGACTTGGATGAAGGAAAAGAACAAATATCCACTTGATCCAAAACTTCTTTGGCCCCCAAGGATTTTTTAATGGTAGACGTTCAATTCGCACTATTTTATGTGGTGTGGTCCGCTTGAGCTTTGGATATGCTTCACTTTTTGGGCTAAAATCATAAAATTACATCGTAAAATGAATGGATAGAGCGGATAAAATACACGAATTATAGTGGGCCCCACAGAGTTTACTCACTACGTCATTCGCTTCCCACCACCCTGCAAAGACGTTGCAGACGCTCCTCCAGCTTGAGTTGTATGAATGGTTCAAAATTAAATGGGCCCCACAGGAGTGTATTTATTATATCTATACCGTGCACGCATTTGGAGAGATCATTTTAGATCAAATGAGTAATATCCAAAGGTCAAGTGGACCACACCACAAATAGCAGTGGGGACTGATTCTCACCGTTAAAACGTTTGTAGGGCCCACCATAATGTTTATTTTTCGTCCAATCCATTCATTAGGTCGCACAAATCTAGATGAGGAGGAAAAAAAATATCATATCAATCCAAAACTTTTGTGACCCCCAAAAGGGTTTCAATGGTAGACGTTCAATCTTCCACTACTGTTTTCCGTGTGGTCCACTTGATCTTTGGATCTGTCTTAGTTTTTGGCTTAAGCCTTACGACGAGCTCGCCAAATGGACGAACAGTTTGGATATAACACATACCTCATGATGGGACCCATAGAACTTGGTGACGTCAACACACTAGTTGGTGGTGTGCGGTACACCACTCTATTCCAAAAAAAGGGCCGGACGCCCTTTTTTTCCTAAGCAGAGAGGGTTCCGGCCCCAAAATATCTCCCAAATCTACCAAATCTTCGGATTTCGGCGAAGATTCTCTAGATTTCGACGAGGATTTCTCCTGATGTCGCCCAAATACTTGGATTTCTTCAGATTTTAACGGATTTCTCTCCCAAATCGGAAATTTTGTTTGCACTAGCCTACGAAAGAAGCTTCGGTTCGAATGACCCACCAAATGGAAGCTTCCGATAATGACGATCTCTTGTACAGGTACTGAAATCTAGATTCTCTCTTCTTTTTTTTTTGATTTTTTCGGAAAATGATGCCGTTTGCGTAATATTTTTATTTTTATTTTTACTTTCTTGGTCTCTTTCGAAGGATATCATGTCGTTGGACTGCGATACCGATAATATCGGCCGATAGTATCAATATTACGAACACTGTGAGTATAAGTTGGACCCCACCGTAGGGGCTGTACGGTCTTGGGTGAGTCCAGGGTCTCACC
Organism: Magnolia sinica; assembly: GCF_029962835.1. Taxonomy (NCBI): domain Eukaryota; kingdom Viridiplantae; phylum Streptophyta; class Magnoliopsida; order Magnoliales; family Magnoliaceae; genus Magnolia; species Magnolia sinica. Next base: position 20,495,610 of record NC_080582.1, on the reverse strand, counting down.
TAATCCACTCAAATACACTATTACAGTACTAAGTAAACTTTGTTGGGCCTACTGCGAATGTACATGGTTTATCCACACTAGCCATCCATTTTTCCAGGTCATTTTAGGGGTTGAGCCCAAATTTGAAACATATCCAAAGCTCAAACGGACCATACCGCAAGAAATAATGGGAATAATGATTTCCACCGTTGGAACCTTCATAGTGCCTACAGTGATGTTTATTTTTCATCCAACCTGTTCATAAGATCACAAAGACTTGGATGAATGAAAAGAACAAATATCCACTTGATCCAAAACTTCTTTGGCCTCCAAGGATTTTTTAATGGTAGACGTTCAATTCGCACTATTTTATGTGGTGTGGACCACTTGATCTTTGGATATGCTTCACTTTTTGGGCTAAAATCATAAAATTATAAGGTAAAATGATGGACAGAGAGGATAAAATACACGAATTATAGTGGGCCCCACAGAGTTTACTCACTACGTCATCTGCTTCCCACCACCCTGCAAAGACGTCGCAAATGCTCCTCCAGCTCGAGTTGTATGAATGGTTCAAAATTAAATGGGCCCCACAGGAGTGTATTTATTATACCTATATCGTGCATGCATTTGGAGAGATCATTTTAGATCAAATGAGTAATATCCAAAGCTCAGGTGGCCCACACCACAAATAACAGTGGGGACTGATTCTCACCGTTAAAACATTTGTAGGGCCCACCATAACGTTTATTTTTCATCCAATCCATTCATTAGGTCGCACAAATCTAGATGAGGAGGAAAAACAAATATCATATCGATCGAAAACTTTTGTGACCCCCAAAAGGGTTTCTATGGTAGACATTCAATCTTCCACTACCGTTTTTAGTGTGGTCCACTTGATCTTTGGATTTGTCTTATTTTTTGGCTCAAGCCTTATGACGAGCTCACCAAATGGATGAACGGTTTGGATATAACACATACCTCATGATGGGACCCACATAACTTGGTGATGTCAACACACCAGTCGGTGGTGTGCGGTACACCACTCTATTCCAAAAAAAGGGCTTCCCAAGCAGAGAGGGTTCCGGCCCCAAAATATCTCCGAAATCTCCGAAATCTTCAGATTTCGGCGAAGATTCTCCAGATTTCGACGAGGATTTCCCCCGATGTCGCCCAAATACTCGGATTTCTTCAGATTTTGACGGATTTCTCTCCCAAATCGGAGATTTTGTTTGCACTAACCTACGAAAGAAGCTTCGATTCGAATGGCCCACCAAATGGAAGCTTCCGATGATGACGATCTCTTGTACAGGTACTGAAATCTAGTTTCTCTCTCTATTTTTTTTTAATTTTTTTTGATTTTTTCGGAAAATGATGCCATTTGCGTAATATTTTTATTTTTATTTTTACTTTCTTGGTCTCTCTCGAAGGATATCGTGTCTTTGGACTGCGATACCAATAGTATCGATATTACGAATACTGTGAGTATAAGTTGGACCCCACCGTAGGGGCTGTACGGTCTTGGGTGAGTCCAGGGCCTCACCTAATCCACTCAAATACACTATTACAGTACTTAAGTAAACTTTGTTGGGCCCACTGCGAATGTACATGGTTTATCGACACTAGCCATCCGTTTTTCCAGATCATTTTAGGGGTTGAGCACAAATTTGAAACATATCCAAAGCTCAAACGGACCATACCGCAAGAAACAATAGGAATAATGATTTCCACCATTGGAACCTTCATAGGGCCTACAGTGATGTTTATTTTTCATCCAACATGTTCATAAGATCACAAAGACTTGGATGAAGGAAAAGAACAAATATCCACTTGATCCAAAACTTCTTTGGCCCCCAAGGATTTTTTAATGGTAGACGTTCAATTCGCACTATTTTATGTGGTGTGGTCCACTTGAGCTTTGGACATGCTTCACTTTTTGGGATACAATCATAAAATTATATGGTAAAATGAATGGACAGAGCGGATAAAATACACGAATTATAGTGGGCCCCACAGAGTTTACTCACCACGTCATCCGCTTCCCACCACCTTGCAAAGACGTCGTAGACGCTCCTCCAGCTCGAGTTGTATGAACGGTTCAAAATTAAATGGGCCCCACAGTAGTGTATTTATTATATCTATACTATGCACGCATTTGGAGAGATCATTTTAGATCAAGTGAGTAATATCCAAAGCTCAGGTGGACCACACCACAAATAGCAGTGGGGACTGATTCTCACCGTTAAAACATTTGTAGGGCCCTCCATAACGTTTATTTTTCATCCAATCCATTCATTAGGTCGCATAAATCTAGATGAGGAGGAAAAACAAATATCATATCGATCTAAAACTTTTGTGACCCCCAAAAGGGTTTCTATGGTAGACGTTCAATCTTCCAATACTGTATTCAGTGTGGTCCACTTGATCTTTGGATCTGTCTTATTTTTTGGCTCAAGCCTTACGACGAGCTCGCCAAATGGATGAACGGTTTGGATATAACTCATACCTCATGATGGGACCCACAGAACTTGGTGACGTCAACACACCAGTCGGTGGTGTGCGGTACACCACTCTATTCCCAAGCAGAGAGGGTTCCGGCCCCAAAATATCTCTGAAATCTCCAAAATCTTCGGATTTCGGCGAAGATTCTCCAGATTTCGACGAGGATTTCCCCCGATGTCGCCCAAATACTCGGATTTCTTCAGATTTTGACGGATTTCTCTCCCAAATCGGAGATTTTGTTTGCACTAACCTACGAAAGAAGCTTCGATTCGAATGGCCCACCAAATGGAAGCTTCCGATGATGACGATCTCTTGTACAGGTATTGAAATCTAGTTTCTCTTTTTTTTCTTTTTTTCTTTTTTTCTTTTTTTTCTTTTTTTGGAAAATGATGCCGTCTGTGTAATATATATATATATATATATATATGTGTGTGTGTGTGTGTGTGTGTGTGTGTGTGTGTGTGTGTGTGTATATTATTTTTTGTTTACTTTCTTGGTCTCTTTCGAAGGATATCGTGTCATTGGACTGCGATACCGATAATATTGGCCGATAGTATCGATATTACGAACACTGTGAGTATAAGTTGGACCCCAACGTAGGGGCTGTACGGTCTTGAGTGTGTCCAGGTTCTCACCTAATCGACGTAAATACACTATTACAGTACTAAGTAAACTTTGTTGGGCCCACTGCGAATGTACATGGTTTATCCAAACTAGCCATCTATTTTTCCAGATCATTTTAGGGGTTGAGCCCAAATTTGAAACATATCCAAAGCTCAAACGGACCATACCGCAATAAACAATAGGAATAATGATTTCCACCGTTGAAACCTTCATAGGGCCTATAGTGATGTTTATTTTTCATCCAACCTGTTCATAAGATCACAAAGACTTGGATGAATGAAAAGAACAAATATCCACTTGATCCAAAACTTCTTTGGCCCCTAAGGATTTTTTAATGGTAGACATTCAGTTCGCACTATTTTATGTGGTGTGGTCCGCTTGAGCTTTGGATATGCTTCACTTTTTGGGCTAAAATCATAAAATTATATGGTAAAATGAATGGATAGAGCGGATAAAATACACGAATTATAGTGCGCCCCACAGAGTTTACTCACGACGTCGTCCGCTTCCCACCACCCTGCGAAGACGTCGCAGACGCTCCTCCAACTCGAGTTGTATGAACGGTTCAAAATTAAATGGGCCCCACAGGAGTGTATTTATTATACCTATACCGTGCATGCATTTGGAGAGATCATTTTAGATCAAATGAGTAATATCCAAAGCTCAGGTGGCCCACACCACAAATAACAGTGGGGACTGATTCTCACCGTTAAAACATTTGTAGGGCCCACCATAACGTTTATTTTTCATCCAATCCATTCATTAGGTCGCACAAATCTAGATGAGGAAAAACAAATATCATATCGATCCAACACTTTTGTGACCCCCAAAAGGGTTTCAATGGTAGACGTTCAATCTTCCACTACTGTTTTCAGTGTGGTCCACTTGATCTTTGGATCTGTCTTATTTTTTGGCTCAAGCCTTACGACGAGCTCGCCAAATGGACGAACGGTTTGGATATAACTCATACCTCATAATGGGACCCATAGAACTTGGTGACGTCAACACACTAGTCGGTGGTGTGCGGTACACCACTCTATTCCAAAAAAAGGGCCGGACGCCCTTTTTTCCCAAGCAGAGAGGGTTCCGGCCCCAAAATATCTCCGAAATCTCCGAAATCTTCGGATTTCAGCGAAGATTCTCCAGATTTCGACGAGGATTTCCCCCGATGTTGCCCAAATACTCGGATTTCTTTAGATTTTGACGGATTTCTCTCCCAAATTGGAGATTTTGTTTGCACTAACCTACGAAAGAAGCTTCGATTCGAATGGCCCACCAAATGGAAGCTTTCGATGATGACGATCTCTTGTACAGGTACTGAAATCTAGTTTCTCTCTCTCTCTCTCTCTCTCTCTCTCTCTTTAAATTCTACTAGCGTGAGTGTATGCATGCGTAATATATATATATATATATATATATATATATATATATATATATATATATATATATATATATATATATATATATATTGTTTACTTTCTTGGTCTCTTTCGAAGGATATCGTGTCGTTGCACTGCGATACCGATAATATCGGCTGATAGTATCGATATTATGAACACTGTGAGTATAAGTTGGACGCCACCGTAGGGGCTGTATGGTCTTGAGTGTGTCCAGGGTCTCACCTAATCGGCTTAAATACACTATTACAGTACTAAGTAAACTTTGTTGGGCCCACTGCGAATGTACATGGTTTATCCACACTAGCCATCTGTTTTTCCAGATCATTTTAGGGGTTGAGCCCAAATTTGAAACATATCCAAAGCTCAAACGGACCATACCGCAAGAAACAATAGGAATAATGATTTCCACCGTTGAAACCTTCATAGGGCCTACAGTGTTGTTTATTTTTCATCCAACTTGTTCATAAGATCACAAAGACTTGGATGAAGGAAAAGAACAAATATCCACTTGATCCAAAACTTCTTTGGCCCCTAAGGATTTTTTAATGGTAGATGTTTAGTTCGCACTATTTTATGTGGTGTGGTCTGCTTGAGCTTTGGATATGCTTCACTTTTTGGGCTAAAATCATAAAATTATATGGTAAAATGAACGGATAGAGTGGATAAAATACATGAATTATAGTGGGCCCCACAGAGCTTACTCACTACGTCATCCGCTTCCCACCACCCTGTAAAGACGTCGCAGATGCTCCACCAGCTCGAGTTGTATGAAGGTTCAAAATTAAATGGGCCCCACAGGAGTGTATTTATTATATCTATACCGTGCACGCATTCAGAGAGATCATTTTAGATCAAATGAGTAATATCCAAAGCTCAGGTGGACCACACCACAAATAGCAGTGGGGACTGATTCTCACCGTTAAAACATTTGTAGGGCCCACCATAATGTTTATTTTTCATCCAATCCATTCATTAGGTCGCACAAATCTAGATGAGGAGGAACAAAAAAATATCATATCGATCTAAAACTTTTGTGACCCCCGAAAGGGTTTCTATGGTAGACGTTCAATCTTCCACTACTGTTTTTAGTGTGGTCCACTCGATCTTTGGATCTGTCTTATTTTTTGGCTCAAGCCTTATGACGAGCTTGCCAAATGGATGAACGGTTTGGATATAACACATAGCTCATGATGGGACCCACAGAATTTGGTGACGTCAACACACCAGTCGGTGGCTCCATTCCAAAAAAAGGGCCAGACGCCCTTTTTTTCCCAAGCAGACAGGGTTCCGGCCCCAAAATATCTTCCAAATCTCCCAAATATTCGGATTTCGGAGAAGATTCTCCAGATTTCGACGAGGATTTCCCCCGATGTCGCCCAAATACTCGGATTTCTTTAGATTTTGACAGATTTCTCTCCCAAATCGGAGATTTTTTTTGCACTAACATACGAAAGAAGCTTCGATTCGAATGGCCCACCAAATGAAAGCTTCCGATGATGACAATCTCTTGTACGGGTACTGAAATCTAGTTTCTCTCTTATTTTATTTTATTTTATTTTATTGGAAAATGATGCTGTCTGCGTAATTTTTTTTTATTTTTTTATATTACTTTCTTGGTCTCGTTTGAAGGATATCGTGTCGTAGGATTGCGATACCGATAATATCGGCCGATAGTATCGATATTATGAACACTGTGAGTATAAGGGAACTAAGTCATCATGGCATATTTGTAATTTTTTTTTCTCCTAATATAATAGAGTGACATAGGGGAGGCGTCACTACCTCTCTCTCTCTCTCTCTCTCTCTCTCTCTTACCCCCCTGTCACTCCCTCTCCTCTATTCTTTTTCTCTGTTACTCCCTTTTCCGTCTTTTCTTAATAAACAAGGTTTTAAAATCTTGGGTGCTATTGTTCCTCTCTTCATCTATGCGATCTCCTCTTCTTTTTTTCATTATCTTCTTTAAGGTGAAATTCTAAACTCTTCAGGTCTGATTTCCTCTCTTTCTCTTTCATTCATTGTCATTCCACTATATGGTGGGATGTCTTCTTCCTTGTGAGTGGGAATGCGGCCCACTTCTTATGAAACCAATTCTCGATGGTTCAAAGTGGATTTTTGTACATCAACAACCATATTTGGAGAATATATGTTCCCATGAAAAGTGTTGATGTGGGTGAAATCCATTGCGAAGATCATTAGTTGACATTTGAAAGCATTGTTAGGTGAGTTCGAGTTTCACTCTTCCCTTGATATTTGATCCTTTTCACATCTTGTTTAAATGGAGATAAAAAGTGATGCCAAATATAGTTTTTGACTCAAAATGAGCTAATGAATCTTCAAATCACATCGACCAAGCTTAATGGTGCAAGCTATCTACAATGGGCTATGTCAGCAGAAGTTTTCCTCACAGGAAAGAGAAAGTTAAAAGTATTTAATGTCTGCAAAGCTTGATGAAGGCTCCACATGGTATGATGATTGGATTGCTGAAGATGCTCAAATACAGACTCTTATGGAATAGCATGGAGCCAAATATTAGTGCCAATGTTATTTATTTCAAAACAACAAATAAATTGTATGGGACAACTGTTTAAGCCTGTGCAAGCCCATATTCTTGGAGGTTGTGAAATTCCTTCTACCAAGGAAGCCTTTGTATGTGTTCAACGTGTGGTCAATGTGCCCACCCCAAGTTTATCTTGTTCTGATTGATCTGCTTTAGTTTCTTCCTCTGGTAGAGGAGGTGGTGGAAATCATGGTGGTGCTGGTGGTCGTGGCCGTGGTAATGGTGATCGTCGGTTTAGTGGTAGAGATTCAGGGTGAGGACATTCTAATGCTATAAACCCTTGGGAGGTAGAGGTACAAATTTTGATGGCAGTCATCGTAGAAGCTGCAGAAATTGACAATGCACTCATTATGGTCTTTTGGAGGCTCAAACTAGTAACAATGTGAGTACTTTATGGACTACAACTGAGAAGGAAGCTCATTTATCCGAGCTGCGAAATAAATAATATCGACCAATATCATCGATAGTTTGAACACTGACCAAAATAACCCATGATTTTGTAACAACAACAAAAGGAAACTCCATTTAAATGAGCTCTTGAATTTGGAGATTGATTGTTTAGCATTCATTCTTTCTGAGAGTTTATATTGTTTGTTTTCAGATTGTGTTTTTTCTGGTGGTTCTTAACTCTCTGCTTTGTGGTGCATTTGCTTCACCTTCGGAGGAAACATCTTTATGGATTCCTAAAAATAACTGGGTTGGAACCTCATTAAATTGGTTTTAGGAAAAAAAAAAGAAAAAAAAAGAAGAAAAAAGAGCATCTTCATGGGATTCCTCTTGGATTAAGTTATCTAGGTCTTGCATTGGGCTTTTTCTTAATTATTTTATTTAGTGTTCTCTTGTATTTCTTGAACTGAGAGGCCGTGTTCCCTTTTTCTTTTTTTTTCCTTTTCTAGTGCTGCAATGAAATCTTTATGATGATATCAGGGAACTCTTAGATTCTGAGTATTGCTTATAGATTTGTATTTTGTTAGTTACTTTTAGAGAATTGACTGCCTATCAATATGGAGTTCTTGAACTTTGGCTATGCATGAAACTTTTTATTTTTTCTATGTTTGGATTCGAGAGTTTGACCATAGTTACTAGGAAACTCGTTTTTCCTATCAAATACAAGCATTTCTTGATTCTTCTCACCCGCATTCATTTCATGCTACACTAGAACAGTTGAAAAATGAGAATTTCAATATATATGTTTCTCTTGTTGCTTCTGCATCCCTTTCTCTGTTTGGTAAATATGCTATTGAAACAATTATAAAAGAAATTTATAGTGTCATTAGGTTAGTCTCTATAATGCCCAAAAAATCGACTCTAGTGTACATCGCATGGGATTCGAGTTCTGTGGTGTTAGGAAATTAATGTAGGGGCATTTTCACACTAGGCTCGAGTGGGGTTGCCTATGGGGTGCAGGGGCACACTCTGGGCGGGTGGCTCGTGTGAGGCGGTACCTATGTGATTTGGGGCCCATGAGGGGGGGTTCGGCCGAGGTCCTAACCCATGAGATGTGGGGCCTGGGCTATGATATAAAGGGATTGATTCGCCATGCTTTAACAGTTCGAGCTTTTAGAGCAAGTGGTTAATTGTCCTGCATCAAATTGGTATCAAAGCGGGAGGTTTCATGTTTGAGACTCCTCACCGGGGGTAATTAATGCATGGGCATTTTCACACCGGGCTCAAGTGGGTTTGCTTGTGGGATGTAGGGGCACACTCGAGGTGGGCGGACCGTGTGAGGCAGGCCCCACCCATGTGAGGCAGGTGGCTCGTGTGAGGCGGTACTCATGTGATTTGGGGCCTATAAGGGGGGTTTGGCCGAGGTTCTAACTCATGAGATGTGGGGCCTGGGTTATGATATAAAAGGATTGATTTGCCATGCTTTAACAGTTCGAACTTTTAGAGCAAGTGGTTAATTGTCCTGCATCAGAAATGTACTTCCTGCCTTTCATATGTCATATGCATATACATTCACGAAGGTATTCAATCACAAGGATAACACCAACCACACCAAAATTCTTATTCCATTTAATAAAAAATATGTTCAATTATTTAAGTCTACTTCTCACTTAGAAGGGAGCTTATTACAATCATTCTCAAATCAGTTCAAATCCATGACATGAGACATAAAATAAAGATAAACTAGATGCATCGGGCAATATAAGCCCACGTCGCTCGCAGTAATCATCACTAAGGAGCTTGTTGCCCGTCTCCTCCACCTGTACGTCACATGCACTATCTATATGGTTGGAGAGGGTCAACGTCCCACCCATAGTGATAGTTTTTTCCAAGATTAACAATTTAAGTAATTCATCATAGCAAAACAATCCATGGGTCCTGATATTCTCGCATTCCATACTGCAAATGGAGTCCGTTATGCACAAGCAACCTACATGAATGCATGCCTTTACACGTAAAACTCATAAACTAGTACAGTGAGTGTAGCAAAACGCATAAGCGACCACCGGATAATGGAATTATTCATAAACCCGACATGCTTCTCATCCCATAACTATGGAGATAATGATGGTGTGTCCAATGCTACCATGGATTTATGTGAGCACCCTTAAATGACATTACACATGGATTAGTAGATTTACACAACATGATTTGTTCATCATCCGACTAATCGCGACATCCAAATCCCCAGAGTGATGTACCATGATAGTTCGAATTACATGCATCGAAGTGTGATACCACTGCTGCTCCAAGGAATCATGCGCCAAACAAGAGGATCACTACCCAGAGCACATTACGTTCATGATGTATAAACAAGTCACTAAGTTGTGAGGCTTTAAACACATCACATGCATCAATAGAATTAAATTAAACCATGAGGGTTATGGAATCCACATGCACATGCCCAAGCCATAAGAGAAATAAGAAGAATAGCAGAAGGCTAACTCAATAAAATAGAATAAAGAAAGAGTAGCATAAGCTAAATCAATACATAGAGTGGAAACACGCATCACTCTTAAAGTCGGCGAATGATAAGGCTTGAATCCAATATTCTTCATAAGTTCATCAAAAGTCCAACAGTGTTTTTATGGACAAATCAATTTGGAATTTAAATAAAAGAAACCCCAATAGGGTAGAAAGTAATCAAGATACGTCAAAGTGCATAGGAAAAAAAAACTGCAATTTCGGGTCAGACTGTTCAACTCGGTAGGTCCAAAATTAGGGTTGTACATCGAGCCGAGTTGAGTTGAGGTGGGTCAAGCTTGGCTTGGCTCGTCCGTGCTCTCCTCGAGTTCGAGCTAGAGCTCGAGCTCAGCCTCGAGCTTACCATTGGAGCTTGGCTTGTTTGCTAAACCTTTCGAGTCAAGCTAGTGAATCGAGCCGAGGCGAGCTTACCCCGAGTCGAGTTGAGTCGAGTCTACTCCCAACCTGACCCAACCCCCAAATCAAATATTCAATTAGTAATATATCTCATAAAGGTTGTAACGGTCCATGACGAGGCAGATATAGGTTTTTCAGTTTTTTGTTCAATAGAGAGAGAGAGAGAGAGAGAGAGAGAGAGAGAGAGAGAGCAGCCGTAACGGCCATTATAGCCCATGTCATAAAGGCAATGGTGATGGCTGTTACAGCCACTGTTACCGTTATGGAATACCTTGATTTGAAGGCCAATGATCAAATGACTAGAGTGGTTTAAGTTTTATTTTATTTTAATTTTTTTAAATATAATAATATTAATATAATATAATATATATTCGAGTCGAGCCGAGCTGGGTTTGAGTCGAGTCAAGCTCTACTATGTTTAAACTTGGCTTGTTTTCAAAACGAGCTGGGTCATATGAAGCTTGGCTCGTCTCGAATCGATGTTTGAGTCTAGTCAAGTTGAGCTAGATCGAGCCAAGCCGGGCGAGCTTTTCGAGCTAGCTTGGCTTGTGTACAGCCCTATCCAAAATGTCCAAAAGTGGGTCCCGATGTCCTAAGGTTTAAAATATGGAATTTAAATAAGATTATTATAAAAAAAAAAGACCCTTAAGGTTTGTCGATCTAAACATATGGTCCAAAAGATGCACGAACTATGAACCGTTCGGAGCCCGAACGCACGTAGTTTCGCGGAGTAGGTGTAGTTTTGTGATCCATACCACAAAATCTGTCCAACATGATTAATGTCACATATTAAACATAATTCCCACATAACAAACCATTCATAACAGATCAATAACTTAATAATATGAAAATCGCAATAACAATCAAGTTATATGCAGTTATATAACAAAAATATGAGAAACCATGCATAAATTAATCTTAAATTGAAGTAAGCTTAAAGGAATCCCTCACCTCAGATCGTGGGTTTTGTTAGGGCTGATCCAAGGGAGAATTTAAAGCCTAAAATAAAAATTCAAGTTTACACAGTTTAGATTACACGTGTATGGTGTAGATCCAAACTAGGGTTTCGATCGAGCATTCTAGAAACTAGAAAACTAAAATTTTCTCTACATCACCTAAATGTAGGGCCGACATACCTTTAATTGAGGAGGATGAGGAAGTAGAAGAAAACTCATTTTGAAGAGGTGGGGATGCCCACACCCTTGTCTCTCTCTTTCTTTCTCCCTTTCTCTCTCCCTCCTTCAAAATGCAAAAGGGGGTTGGGTGTCCAGCCCTTCCTTCTTATTGAGGAAGCCTAGGGCAGCCCCTTTGTGTGGTTGAATGTGGGAGTAAGTGTGGTCCACTTATTGTATTCGGGATCCAAAACGTTCACGAAACTTGGTTTTTTGATCCCTTTCCAAGGTATATTTTTGTGTAACCATCAGACCATCCTAGGTCCACTTTCCAACCGAGGGTTATCCACCCTTTCGATGTAGATGGCCCACCTAGGTTGTAGCTCACTCAGATTTTTGATATACTAGTTAGTTTCGACGAAGTGGTGCTAGTGCACGGCGTGGATTTGACACTATTCATGAGGGGGCCTCCACTTTGAGTGGCCGGCCAGCCCTTTGGATGACTTCACATGCCCAAGGGCTGGTTTGTGTGTCAACCCCCTTTTTGAGTTGAGGCGGAACTCGATTTCTGTCTCGTTCGTGTGGTGTTTCCACCATCTGATGCGTTGTCTTGCACAGAACGACAACCAAAGATATAATTTTCATGATGGGTGAACACCTAGGATGTGTTTTAGACCATTCATGAGATGTATGGTCCATCCTTGATGATCGGGTCCCAAAATTTCTACAAACTCGCAATAGAATGATCCTGACAATTACGTGAAATTTCATCACGAACGGACCATGGGAAATGGTCCAACTTGACATCCTACTCCAAGTTACATAGGGCTTAAGCTAACCAGTTTTAAAAGGATTAGGAAACTTCTAATTAGGTGGATTTTGAACTAAAATAAATTGCTCTCCTTAATTTCCATGATCAGCCCACGAAGGGTGCGATCCAAGACATTCATTAGATAAAGTCCATTGCCCCGACTCTAGGAACATTAATTTTATGATCATGGGACACTAAATGAAGGATTGAGGGGCTGATTTGTTAGTTTGGGTATTTTGATGATGATCTAAGAGTGGAGGTTTGGTTTGCACTGTTAAATCGTGGCCAATAACTTAGGTATAAATTTTGGGTTCGATCGGATCACCAGAAGTGGTCCGTTTAATCATTCTAGGTTTAGGTTAATGTGAACTGTTATAAGTCTCGGGTCACTTTGGAAATCACATTTAAACCTCTGCATTCATAATTCCAACAGTGGGTTTAGGGTTTATCAACGTGGTGAAGAGAATGGTTGGTTTACCTTTGGGACCATATTTCCCAATTGGCGGGTACGATGAGTTGATGTGCTAGATCTCCATGATCTAGTGGTCTATTTGAGATTTTGGTTTTATGGAATTGTTCCTTTAGCTATTCTACACTAATACCACTATTTACTTCCGAATAGATTATTATTATTTGGATAGAAAATGTGATGGGTTCATAAGGACAATTTCTTAATTTTTGCAATTTATGCTCGTATTCGAAAGATAGCTTATTTTGATTGGAATCTATGTTCTGAGCAACTTTCATAAAAACGTTCCTTTTAATTCCTAACAACGAAGGTTATATAAGCCATCTTTCATTCTGGCGGAAGTAAAAACATCCTATAGCACATTTAAGCGAAAAAATTTCTATGTAATAATCTGGACATTTCCAGACTCAAGTATGGGAAATCCGGGTTATTACAGTCTTGCAGGCTGATTCTTTGAACGAGGAAAAAAATAAAATAAAAATCTATCTGCAGTTTCCTTAGTCTCATTGTCTGATTCTCATTGTCTAATTCCTTAGATAAAGGAAAAAGTCAGTTTTCTTCTGACATTGTCATTTGCTTGAAAGTCGGATGTGAAAATCTAAGGCACATTTTTGCAGTAGACCTGCCATCCTGGTTCCAGTTCATGCTATTCTGTAGCGCAAAATGTTTACCTATCCTTGTTCTATGTGTAAGATGAAAATCTAACATCTTGTTTATATAAATCACTGTATCCTGATTCTGCAAGTGACAACAAGCATTTTTTGTGCATTCTAGTGGAGAATAATAATAACACTATCCTAAATTAGAATTAACTTTTTATTTATCTAATGTTATGTTTCAGAATTAATTGTTGGCCACACATTTGCTGTAATGAGCTTCTCCGAACATTTTATTGATTTGTGATTTCGTGATTGCTGACTTTAGGTACATCGAGCTACTCTACATAGTGGAGACAAAGTGGTTGTGAAAGTTCAAAGGCCTGGTCTGAAGAAACTTTTTGACATTGACTTAAGTAAGTAATTCTGATCCTTCCTATATTTGTATCGAAGATTCATCATCATTGTCATCTAAACCTTACCCCAACTGATTGGGGTTGGCACATGAATCCTATTCTGTCATTCCACTCTATCAAGGGCCATAACTTCAGTTAGACCATAGGTAAATAGGTAATCAACTCTGTTCTTACTATTTCCCCTCACATTCTTTTGGGCCTTACCCTTGTCCATTTAGAGCCTTCAACTTGTACCAACTCACTCCTTCTAACAGGCATAGTTCTCAGTCTCTTTTGCGCATGACCAAACCATCAAAGTCTACTTTCCCTCATTTCATTACCTATTGGTTCTATTCCTAAGTTCCCTTGAATGCATTCATTTCTATCCTTCCTTGTCTTGCCACTCATACATCTCAACCTACTCATTTCAACTACACTCATCCTGTGAACATGTTCAACTGCCCAGCATTCTATCCCTTAAAGCATGGCTGATTGCAATCAACTAGTTGATTGCAATCAACCTATGTAATAGACTATTAGATAGCACTTGATTGCAACCAACCTATGTAATAGTCTATTACATTGTGCTTGTGGGAGTTTTGTGCTCTCATTTCCACTCTCAAGCTTGGATAAAGGAAGGTTGCATCAGGTTCAGCTGGTATCAAACTTATGCCATAACTTCCATCATGAATCTGAACAATTGTATCAAAGATTAGAAAGTAATATTACAAACTCAGAAATAATGGTTTCAACTTTGCCCTTTTTTCAAAAACTTGTTTGGGCAAGTTTTGAAAAACTGGTGAAAGGCATGGTTTTGGGGGGGAAAAACTACCCCAATTTTTGTTATATGGGTAAAATAATCACCATAATCACTTTTATAACTCAATAGAATTTGTTTCCTACCACACATTTTCTTGGGGTTGTGTTGGATGTGATCATTAATGCTGTTGGAAGCACTACATTTTCACCCTAATCATCAGTTAGATAAGCAAAGACATGCTTTAACTCTCTCAGCATTTGAACAGAAATCAAGACAGGGACAGATAATCTTGCAAAGCTCCAGTTTTTGTGGTTGCCCCATACTCACCAGCACAATGCTTGAATATTTATTCTAGAGAAAGAAAAAGTTTGGTGGACATCCAAATGCTAACATACCTAACAATCTTTTCAGTTTTAGCAAACTGGCTTAACCAATGCTTAACAAAGAAGAAATGTTCGATAAGGTGTAACTTAATTGACAACTTTTACAAAGACTAGTGGGTATGGCACGTGTCACGTACGTTTAGAGATGAAGTGATTTGCGAGACATGGGGAGAGGGTTGGAATGGAGGGAAGGTGAACGAGTTGTACGAAGGAAAAGGACTGAAGTCCTCCATACTATCATACAATTTTATTCATTTCTGTTCCATCCGCTCCATCCATATGGTGAGTGTCTTGACGTTAGGCCTTTCAGTGAAATATCTGCCCAATCTACAACTTAGCTAGGCCACGCCACAGTGAAAAAATGGAAAGGACTCCAACCACAGGTTGCTCACAATGGTGTATCTATTCAATCTAGCCTGTTCATTAGGTGCTAACCACCAGGAAGAAGAGATTCCCAAAAATAAGATCGATCCAAAACATAGCCAGGCCACAACGTTTATGCTTAGAGGCTTTAGTTGTAATCTAACATTGTTCCTTGTATTTTGGACCACTGAAGTTTTAGATTAGGCTGGGTTGTGGGATGTACGGTGAACATGAGGGGCTTTAGCTAGTGGACAGGGTGGATGTGAGGCAAACAACATGGTAGGAAAATCTCTTCTTGTACCCACCTTTTACAATACATTATTGTAATAGAATGTTGGGAATTGGTTTTGATGGGATTTACATGAAATCTACAGTGTCCTATTTATTGGTAGTGGGCAAAATCTCAGGCTTCTGCGTGAAGCACGTGGTAAGGCTTGCAACAAATGACCTAAATACCCTTCTCATTCTTCATCAACCCATCCCTATCCTTTAATCATACTAAGATAAAAACCCTAGAAAAGCAATTGGGGTAGAAAAGTTTGGCCCTACTATTGGTTTTATTGATTATAGAAATGAGGACATAGTCTTTTGATAATAATCCTTGCAATCACCAAGAATCTGGATCCGAGGTGTGATCATCCATGACATGCTCCATCTACAGCGGGGCTCACGAATTTTGTATGGAAGTATGCATCATGGTTCTAAATATCAATACAGGAGGGCATATCGGTTTGGCAGAAAAACGAAATGATATGGGCATGCGTATTAGGGTTAAGGGTCCACCGGAGCCCAACCTGACCTCAAGAAGATCCTACTTAGGACCTAAACCAATCTAAATTTAATCTGTGGAGCCCCGAACTCGACCCAACCTGATCGACCCAATCCAACCTAAATAAATGTGATTATGCCTAACCAGTCTGACTATACTTGAATTTTCCCAACTTGAATTCAGATTGGGTTTGCGTTTTTCAACCCGAACCCAACCTAAGGACCTTGACAACCTGACTGAAACTCGGGTTGGGTTAAGTCATATTTGGGTTGACCTGAACACAAGTTGTGGTGCTATTGCATATTGATATCGAACCATATTGCCAGTATTGGTTGAAATTTTTTTAAGCTAAAGAATAAGGAAAATATCATGAAAAGGGAAAAATGAGATATTCAAGATCTTTATTATTATTATTATTATTAATTTTGTATTTTTGACATGTATCTAATGGTTTATCAAACCATTCTTTGATAAAAATGTTGCATGTCAGCTTGACTTGTTGGAAGTCAATCGAATGGACCATAATCAAACACAAATCAAGCATGATTTGGTGAATTAGGTCACAATTGCATTTAAAAAAAAAAAAAGAAGAAGATGAAAACATGAAAAACAATGATGATTACCTTTTTTTTTTTTTTTGATAATGGTCTATTCCTCATTAATTCATCATATCCCACTCAAATATTTTGTTTTGATCCCTAAAATAGGCCTAAATTTAGTCTAAAATAACTTTTAAAGCTTTCCCCATTGTTCAAATGAAAAAAGAAGCTGAAAATGAGAGAAAAAAAAATGGAAAAAATAACAAATTTGGGTCTTTGTGGTCGTAGTAGCCCATACCCGCCTATATCGGTGCTGATGCCTGCTATATGAGCTAATGGGGTCCAAAATTTTGAAGAATGACTAAATTCAGTCATGTATCGCATTTCCTAGATAGCCTTTAAAGATGCAATATGTTTATATTGGTTGAACATTATGGCTTTTTAAAACCCTGGTGTGCATCCACATTGGCAGTCCTACTTTGGCAATGTATTAAATATTCCTTCATGTAAATGGAGTGAACTAAGAATATATTCTAGATCCATAAAAACATAAAATAAAAGGGAATCAGGACATGTTTTATGGATTTTTCTTTAAACATGAGGGAGAAAGCATAAAAACCTATTCTTTATCGATGTGAAAGGGCTACGATAAACCTAAAGTGCTCCCAAATGCTTCTTTAAAAAATGTTATAAATTTTAACATAAAAAGGGGTTGCACTAACACGTGCCCCCAAATACTCCTTCCTCCAAGTATATCACTTTCTCATGTGTTTCTCTCTCTCTCACATTATATGAATAAATCATATACCACACTAGTAACCTCACTGTATCACATTGAGATGGATTCTCCATGGTAGCTTGGAGGATTTGGGTAGCAAAGTGTCTCACCTTAACGATACACCCTGGATATCTCATTGCAAATAGTTATGACGTAAACTCTCTCCTTCTCCTCATTAGATTTTCCAAAAACTCTATAGTATTGAAAGTTGCAAATAAAGGTCAGGAGAATAAACACTAATATAACTTCATTGAAGTAAGTAATAAGGGATATGTACAAATAGAAACTGAATCAAGCACTAGTTTTAGAATTTTTGGTTGGCTCAAAAACGCTATGTGTGGACTCAAGCAATCTCCACGTACGTTGTGCTGACTATACTAAGTTTTTTAGTTGTTGGGCGCTTGGCATCACCATTACCATTTTATAGTTTGGTGATATTGCTGTTATTGGGAATGATGCGGATGGTGTTCAAAACTTGAAAACTTTTCTAGGTCAGGATTTTGAAATCAAAGATCTTGGTCTGTTGTGCTACTTTCTAGGAATAGAAGTGGCCATATACAAAAAGGGTGTCGTCATCTCTCAATGAAAGTATGTTCTTGATCTATTGCATGATGTTGATCAGTTAGGAGCCTGACTGAGTGATAATCCGGTTGAGCAAAATCATTGCCTCTAGGCTAATAATGGAGATTTGTTGCCAGGTGCAGGGATGTATCAGCAACTGGTAGGCAAACTTATCTCTTTGACCATTACTAGACCAAATATTGCTTATGAGGTTAGTATTGTCAGTTAGTTTATCTATGCATGGTCTTTGCTCAGACCATTTAGAAGCTATGTATTGTATCTTGTGATATTTAAAAGGAACACCTAGAAGATGTTTTTTTTTATATTCAAAGCATGGTCGTCTTTATGTGGAGGCATACTTGATGTTGAGTGGGCTAGATCTCACACAGTTAGATGATCTATTACTAGTTTTTTCACATTGGTTGGTGGTAATCTTGATAGATTGAAAAGTAAAAAGCAATCAATCCTTACTCGTTCGAGTGCTGAGATGGAATAGTGTTGAGATGGAATATAGGGTTATGGCCCATGGTGTGTGTGATCTACTATAGTTGAAATCTTTTTTAATAGATTGGGTGTTTTCGTTAATCTTTTGATGAAGCTCCATTGTGATAACTTTGTAACATATATCTTCTAATATGTAATATCATGAGCAGATGAAGCATATCGAAGTGGATTGCCACTAGTGTTCAAAGTATTGGTATCATTACTAGTTTCACTAGTTGAGGATACATAAACAATATTGATATCCCTCATAACCGGAAATGTTGGGAGACATGGAGAAAATGGTGGATTTTTTTAAATAAAACTTCAGGAGATGCTAAAATACACACTTGCATATTTAGGAATAAAAAAAATTGCAAAAAGAATGCATACATAATAAGTTTCCATTCAATGGGGGCCTAAAAGCATGTGCTGTCGTAAGAAATCAATCCAACCATCCCATTTGTCCATCCAATCATCTGACCTTTCATCCAAACATTCATCGATATTTTAGAATATCGATAACATGGTATTTCGCTGAGAAATCGTCGACAATTGGAAAGGAAATGAAAGATTGTGGTCTTGATCTTGCCCACATTGTGATAATGATACTTTGGTCGACAAATTGAACATTGTATACAACCATGCACCCATAAAAGAATTTGAAGTGGATTTTTTTTTTTTTTTTAAAATTTTAAATAAACATATTTTTGTTGATATTGATGCATTGGCGATATTATCAAAATATCGCTATCACATTGGCGATACAAACAACACATGAAATTTACACTGTTGAAAATATTGGCAATACATTGGTGATATTGATACATTGGCAATACAAGCGACACCTGGAATTTTTCACAGTCGAAAATATTGGCGATATATTGGCAATACCTGGAATTTCTGATAGTAGCAGTGTTATCAATATTGCTACCAATGTCATCGGTATCGCTGAGCTAGAGATACAGATATTATTGGGGACACTTCGAACAATGATTGCCACCTCATTCGAGAGAGTTGCTTACAAAGTGGTTCAAATTTCATATTAAAAAAAATAAATAAATCTAATGATCAACTTGTTGGCTTTCTCGGCATTAGTTGTGAATTTGTGATTATCTCCATCAAACTTGTTTCAAGTTGTGCATGCTTGATATCCATTGTCAACTTGAGGGGGACTATTGTAGAATGTCTATATTCTTGTGGAGTCATGGGAGTATCATATTGCTCTCTCTCTCTCTCTCTCTCTCTCTCTCTCTCTCTCCTTCCTCTTCTTTAATTTTACCGTGTAAGCTTATAGTAATTGGAAACTGACTTGTCTCTCCAACAATCGTCCTTACATTTGTTATCGCTTCCTCTTACATCTTCTTAATCATGTCAATACATCCTATTGAGACTCTTTTCTTTCCTAACACCCACCAAATTGTCTCTACGGACCCTACCGTATGCTTTCTCCAAATCTGTGAAGACCATGTGGAGATCCTTCCTTCTCTTTCTATATTTCTCTATCAATTTTAAGTCGCAATAAGCTCAATGGTTGACCTTCTTGGCATAAAAAAAAACTAATCTTTTGATACGTTCGTCTCATGCCTTCATCTTTGCTCAATCACTATCTCCCGAAGTTTCATAGCATGATTAATAAGTTTAATCACATGACAATGCAGCTTTGTATGTCTTCTTATTCTTATAAATGGGTAGCACAATATTGTAAAGGTATGGGACCACTGAAATGATTCCAACTCAAATCAATGTAGAAGGCCCGAGTTTCCATTTTTATATTAAAAAAGGTACCATGCTACAAATATACTCATTCTAATCATGTGATATAAGTGTTCTCTTCCTCTTCTCTAATCTTCTTGTAACGTCCTGAAAATCGAGGGTCGAGTAGAAGTCCAACTCCCGAGTTCTAACGCATCACTTATGCAACATATTTAATGATGATTAAATGTTGTCTGTAATAGTGCATAAAACATGAATAAGATTAAGCCAAATCAGCAAAACATAATCTAAAGACAATTGTACTATGCAAGCGGAAGACTAAAACGAGTATGTATAACTTTATAAACCAGTTTAGTTCCTCAAAGTATGTGTGCATTGCCAGGTCAATAATTACATGTATTGATTCAAATTACAAAATGTCAAAATGTAATAGTCCACTATAAGTTCAACCTTGAAGCCCCGCCGATCAGAATGGTCTAAGTATACCCGCCAGAATACTGCATATAGGAGAAGGCATCCTCATCGTCTACGAAGTCCGCCTCCGCCTCATCAGTTGGGTCTCCATCTGCATCTAAGATAGAGTCTGGTTGGTGTGTACAACACCGTCCCGTAACGTGGAAGTGAGTGATCAACTCAGTGGAACAATAAAGCAAAGGTTAGCATGTTATCAATTCAATCAAGCAGTAATGATAAAGCAATACAATCAAACATTCCTAAGTACTCTGGTTAATGCTAGAATGGTATGTATAAATGATGCATGCCCTCGCCTGCACTCCCTCTGCGATCCTTTTCTAGGTCGCGCATGTCAGTCACTTCCTCAGTGCTCTGCCCAACGCCAAACGGCATATGCAGTGCGATGCATGAACATGATTACCAAGTTCTTATTAGTCCTTTTTATACAGCAGGATTGGGAAGCCAAGGTACCTCCCTTATATCAATTCCCAAACGATGATCCAATGTAGGGTTGTTAATCTTAGTAAATCTCATACGATGTTACGGTTCTAGGTTGCTGCAAAGGGCTCGTCACCTTATCAGTGCAGGCCTAGTGTACTCCTGTTGCTACGTAAGGGCTCGTCGCCGCTACGCAGTCTTAGCGTACGCTCGAGGTCACTACAAAGGGCTCATCACCTTATCAGTGTAGGCTGACAGCTCGAATACAGTGTCCCATACCACCGTATTCGGCTCACGAGTCTGGGTTGCTCACTGGTCACTACGGGGAGGCTCGTCACCCCAGCGTAGGCCGACAGCTCGACCACGGTATCCCATACCACCATGCCCGGCTCATGAGTCTTAGCGGATCGAGGTACCAAGGTTTAAAGGGATTTTCACTGGTGAGTTTGGTACCCTAGATTCAAGCAGTAGCGTCCATACATGGTGAACATACATCGGGTCAATCAGGTTACTTGACGAGCTCGACTGGTATGAGCGCACGTTGAGTTGATCGACATGAAGTGCGTAAACACTCTGTGTGGCCTAACCACTGTCGATAACCCAAGTACGACTCGGATTCATCGATCACGTCCTATGTGGTAAAATCAACCTCAGCCACCTATTCAATGCCTGTTACCAATTGCCTGGACTATTCCGTAGTCCCAAACACATTCAATTATAACAAATAATCATGCAAGCTAATCAGAACAGTAATGGATCAACAATTTCAATCATACTAGCATATGAGCATTTGATGGATTTCAACTTAAACATGAATTCACACTTATGTAATTTCTAAGTAAAACAGACACAGAATGTAAGTTACATGGAGGAAATCATACACATCGTCAAGATAGTTGAGAATCTCTTCTCAACGCCTATATAATGTACATTTTATTACACACTTGTTCATTCAGACATTTCTACAAACACTTAGACTACATATTCCATCATACATGACGTATGTTAGTGATAGCGCGTATTAGGGCAAATCCTTTCATTAAGGAGTTGTTACACATACAACTAGGATAATCACACGACAATTAATCATGGCAAACATAATTTCAAATTCCATACGTATACGGTCTTTTCTACAAATACATGGAATACACTAAACTCCAAATAGTTCATACATATCTGAAACGCGAAACAAACGACGCATTTGGCATGTGAAATAGCACCCACATCAGTAATAAACCATTAACCGACATTGAAAGCCTTGAAAACCATAACCTATATGTTTATAGTCCGCACCTTTCGCCGGTAGACTCGTAACGAACTCAGTTTTAAAGCTAAGTCTTGTCTACGGCACCACAATAACCTATATTAGGAAATAGGTCAGCTATTTCATCTATTACAATAGTTGGAAACCTTAAGACAAGTTTGGGTTAGGTTTTCTTACCCAAGTACTTTGTCGAAAACGCCGAATTTGTGATACAGAGGGGGTGGCTAAGTGCGCGGAGTAATGAGATCGAATCCTAGGAGGAACTTCTAACTCTCACTCTCACTCTCTCTCTTTTCCCTTCTCTTTTATCTCTTCTTTCCCTTAGGGTTTGCAAAATTCGTATGGCATATGAGAGAGAGTGTTTAAGGTCCTTATATAGGCCCAGGTTTGATGGAAATGGCCCCAGGGCCAAGGTATACTTAGGTTATATCCAAATATAGACTGTTCCGGCCCAACGGAGCACTTCTGGTGGCCTCTTTTCCATGTGCGGTCGGACTTAAGTTCTCTGACCATGGATCTAGGTCAGGCTGAGTTTTCGTTCCAATCAGGTTTGTAGATCAGCCGTGGCGGACCAGTTTCAGTTCAATGGTCACGGCCACTCGATCAGGGTCACAAGTACACCGACATGTGTGGGACATTTCTCCTGATCCAAGGGTGTATTTGGGTCAGATTCTGATGGTCTGAATCCTTATATTTGGCCCGCAAGCGACACTACTCAGATTACTTAAATTCGGATTTTTATTTCTAAATATTTTCACGTTTCTCATACTCTTCGCTCCGAGCTCAAGTTGTGCATTTCTAGACACAATTAAGACTTGATTTCCGAGGAGGTTGTCAAGTCCAGTAATGCGGTCATATCCGTATAGTTTCGGGGTAATCGGACTTTCGACGTGCGGTCGAGGTCCGATACGGAGTTTTGGTGTGCTCCCGAGAGCAACCGGGTTTAGGGATAGATTCTAGATTTCAGGATAACGTAGCGTCAACGATACTGCACGGTTTGGGTCTTGCAGATCATATTTAAAGTGATTAGTGCTAATTTCATAAGCACTCTAGTTTAGCACTTACTAATATTAACCTAATTTCTAAAGGTTTTGGTCCTGGGTGATTTCTGCCTGAGGTGGTACTCGGGTCCTTGTACGGATTTTTCCGAGACGTTACACTTCTGCTCCTCTCTTTCCCATTGCATTTACATCACTAAATTTCACTTTTAAAATTCATCTACAAGTTCAAAATTGTAGAGGCTTAGTGTTAGAACTTGGTCACTGCTATAGGAAACTCAACTGTGTTGCCATGATCCATTCCCACTCTTGTAACATCATACATGTGTTAACGATGTCAATATATCTTCTTGGGGCAGCTTTACATCTCAACATCCACAACATTACCTCTTAAGAGACTCTTATCCTACGCTTTCATGTGATTTATTAATACATGTACGGATTCTTCCCTTTGTCTCTGATACTTCTCCATTAGCAATCAGACAACCTTGAATGTTGATCTCCTTGGCATGAGGCAATTGATTCTTTGAACTCCTTATAGTTGTCTCGTTTTGTGTTGCTCCACTACTCTCTTCTATAGTTTCATATTGTGACTAATATAGGCTTCTTTTTGTATATTTATGTGTATGGTTGTATATAATTGTGTATGATTGATTGCTTGTTTACTTGTTGTGGGACTAGTGTTTTCAGTATTGATGATATCAGCTGATATATCCCATGATACATCTTGTATCCCACACGTGCAATGAGAAACACATAGGTAGTGTCGGTATATCCCACTTGTTCAATACAGTTAGCATTTTCGATTTTTGATCAATTTTTCTTTTTGTAAATCATATTAAATTAGTATCAAATGGTTACAAATTCATGATTCATGTTTTGCATGAAAAATCATGAATTTGGAGCTTCGATTTCAAGATTTGGGGGAAATGGGCCAAGTTGCGAAAAATTAGGAAAAATAAAAGTTCCCAATTTCTTGCAAATTGGTTGTTATCTTTTTGTCCAAACACAAAATCAAACATGTATGTAATCTGATCTGGTGATTCTTGGTAATTAAGGGATTAAAAAAAAATTCAAAATGTTAAAAAAATATTTCTTTTTCGAAATTCTACTTTGATCAGCGGTCAATTGGTCCCTCATTTCAGAGTATCCAGAAGTGTTTGATGAAATCATCATCACATACAAATTTTGGGATTTGGGGGAAGATGGGCCGATTTGTGGAAAATTGAGGACAATTTGAAAAATTTCCAAAATTTCTCAAATTGGAGAGGATGAGTACCAACATTATGTTAGAGAGTATCTTCATAGGTATCATTCTACTATGACCTAGGCATAGTATTGTTGGTTTGTGGAGCAGCAGTACTATGCCCAACCCCGTCGAGATGTAGATGATTATTTTGAGCCGCCATGCAACTCTATGTGGGTCTGAGGCTGAGCCACAACCACACACATTATTCACAGGTTTACTTCTAGTTTTCTATTTCTTTTTCCTTTGAATGTATTGCTTGTGTTTCCATACATGTCTTTTTACATTTGTAAATTATATGAATAAACTTTGAATATAGTTGCATCAGTTCAATCAGACAACACGTAGATTAGGACCCCATATAAAGGAAACCTATTATTTGCACTTGTTTTTTGTGATGTTTTGATTTCTAAGTGTGTATTGATGTATTTTTTTAACAATTCCTAGAGTTTCGTTAAAAAATTCGACCAATTTCCCAATGTTTCCCAACAATAGCAATACATTGCATGATACAACTGATATATCCCATAACTGATATGTATCCATATCCCAAAGGTGCGATACATTACGCGATAACGATATGGAAAACATTGTGTGGGACATAAATGTAGCCATACAATGTTGCTTCTTCTATTTGTACCATGGGTTACACTTTGGTTTATATATTCTTCTATTTGCTAGAAGTGCAATATTTAAAGATTCTTTGTATTTGGGGTGATCTGCACCCCCTCTTTTATTTTTTCTTGGCAGTTTTGTCTTTTAGTTAATTATGTTAAGTATAGAAAATCAACACATTGTTATCTCAATTATTTCTATGCCTTTTTATGCAGGAAATTTAAAGCTAATTGCTGAGTATTTCCAGAGAAGTGAAACCTTGGGAGGACCAACAAAGGATTGGATTGGTATATATGATGAGTGCTCAACGTGAGTAGTAAGCATTCATCAGTTTCATTTTCTACTTGAATCATTATTTCATGGAAGTCCAAATAATGCTTGTTCTCTCAAGTACCATTTAAATTATGTGTTTTTCATTGATAATCATGGACATTGCTTTGTATTGTGTGCTCTTTCATCATTCTTTTCCAGACAAACAATCCAAGTTTAATGTTTGAAGAAAACTTGTTCTCCCATTTTCTCCATTTATCCATGCCCCCAGATGTTCAACACCAGAGGAATACTATAGACTGTCTGACTTTTTTTTGGAATTCAACTATTAAATTTTTTGTTGATGCTTGTCTCTTGTAGAAGGATCTTTTTTTCCTATTATCTATTTGCTCATTGGTTTATCCAAGGCAAATTTGGGTAACAGATGAGGGGCATTTCATCCTTTCCCTGTTACTCTTTTGGATAAGTGTGCATGAGTTAGAAAAACCTCTCATGTTATACATGAAGCATGTATTTATCTATTAATGGATTTAATTTTTCCCCAAACCATGTTCTTATAAGGAAACTGGATTGTAAAACTTACTGCATATTTGTTGGAGGAAATCTGGTACCGTGGAAAGGTAAGAAACAAAATCTGGTTACTGGGTTGTTTGCTGAAGCTGAATGCAAAGCAATGGCTAACACTGCTTGTGAGCTGATTTGGTTGAAATCTCATCTCCAAGAGATGGGATTTGGTGTTGGTACTCCTATATGACAGTTTAGAGTCCTTTTGAAAAAGTCTGCCTTTCTTCATTGACAATTGCCCATTATATAGGTAGATTACAAGCTATTTAGGGAAGAAATACAAGCTGATCTTCAGCCCCTACCATATATACATCTATCTAAATATACTGTACAGCTAATATATCCTAATTAAGGAAGGAATAAATCTGTATAACTGTCATATCAGTCAAAGCTGTAGATATTAGCTGTAAATCTGCTATTAGCTGTAAATCTGCTGTAGATATTAGCTGTAAATCTGCTGTAAATCTGTAAATCTGCAAAGCTGTAAATCTGCTGTAAATCTGTAAATCTGCAAAGCTGTAAATCTGTAAATCTGTAAAGCTGTAAATCTGCTGTGTAGATTGATATTTCCTTTGACATCCCCCCTCAAATTGATGCTGGTAAATCGACAAGCATCAATTTGCTAACGAGAAAATGATGGCGCTGACGAGGCATGGATTTTGTGAAGATATCGGCGATCTGCAAAGTTGTGGAGATATGTGGAAGAGTGATGACTTGATGATCATAGGCTTCCCTGATTGAGTGACAGTCAACCTCGATGTGCTTGGTGCGTTCGTGATAGACTGGGTTTGCGGCAATTTGGATGGCACTAGTGTTGTCAGCATGGAGTGGAGTAGGATGTACGGGAATGAGACCACGCAGCCAAATGATCTCGGAGCATGCTGCAGACATGGCTCGGTACTCGGCCTCAGTAGATGATTTGGAGACGTGGTCCTGCTTGCATTTCCAAGAGATAAGGGCATCACCAAGAAACATACACCAGCCGGTAGTAGATTTCCTGGTGTCTGGGCAGCTAGCCCAGTCAGCGTCACTATAGGCTTGTAGCTGAAGTGAAGAACCGGAAGGGAAGAATAAGCCACGAGTAGGTGTCCCAAGAATGTAGCGAATTATGCGGCGGACTGCAGATAGATGGAGATGCCTTGGTGCTTGCATGAATTTGCTAACGGTATGAACAGCATAAGAGATGTCTGGTCGGGTAATGGTTAGATAGATAAGACTACCAACCAACTTCCGATAGGTAGTAGGATCCTCAAGAAGCTCCCCTTCGTCACGTCGATATTTCACATTAAGTTCCATGGGGGTGTCAACCGAAGTAGCGTTGGTGAGACCGGCTAGCTGAACCAGATCTTGACTATACTTGTGCTGATGCAAGAGGAGACCGTGCGGCTGATGATGCACCTCTAAACCCAAGAAATAGGTGAGCTGGCCAAGATCTTTCATGTGAAATGTAGAATTCAACAAAGTCTGAACCGCAGAGATTGCCTCCAAGTCAGAGCCAGTGATGACGATATCGTCCACATAAACAAGGAGGACGACGATACCTGTGGATGTCCTTTGTAGAAAAAGAGAGGAGTCATACTGACTTTGAGTGAAAGAAAAACTAAGCAAAGTGGATCGAAACTTCTCAAACCATACTCTTGGTGCCTGCTTCAAACCATACCAAGAACGTTTCAGTTTGCAAACATCAGTAGGTGAGGAAGTGGGCATACCAGAGGGAAGTTTCAAGTAAACGTCTTCCTTGAGATCACCGTGGAGAAATGCGTTCTTAACATCCATTTGATGTAAGGGCCAGGATTGGGATGCAGCAAGAGCGAGTATAGTTCGGACAGTGGTCATTTTGGCGACCGGTGCAAAGGTCTCATCATAGTCGAGACCATATTCTTGTTTGTTGTCAAGTGCCACTAACCGAGCTTTGTAACGATCTATGGACCCATTGGAATTAAGCTTGATAGAAAACACGAACTTACTGCCAAGGGGTTTCACGGAGAAGGGACATGGAACAACATCTCATGTTTGGTTTTCTTCAAGTGCGAGAAGTTCGGTTTCAATTGCTTTTCGCCAACACTCATGCTCCATTGCCTGTTTATAAGATGAAGGAAGAGAAATAGACGACAAAGTGGCTGTGAAGGATGAAGGAGAAGAGAAACCAAACCTATCTGGGGGTCTACGAACCCGAGTACTGAGTCGGAGACAAGGAGGTGCAGGTGCTGAAACAGGAGCAGCAGTCGGGGAAGAAGCTTGAGGGGGCTCAGGAGGTGCTGAAGGTTAGTGGGAAGTGGCGGTGGAGCGTCATCGATACACTAGGAGAGGTTTAGAAGGGACTGGATCTGCAAGAGAGTTAGGAAACATAGGCAAAACAGAAAATGAAGGAGAAACATGATCCTGATGGGTAGAAAAGAAATATTGATTTTCGAAAAAAATTACATTTCTAGAAACTCGAATGCGACACAGATTTGGATCATAGCAAAGAAAACCTTTCTGCTGTACTGAATATCCTAGAAAAGCACATTTAATTGATTGAGCCGTAAGTTTTGTGCGTTCATGTGCAGGAAGATGAACATAACAGACACAACCAAAGGTACGAAGGTTAGAATAAGTTGGAGGGTGACCAAATAACCTGGTGAAAGGTGAGTCATGGTTCAATGTGGGAGAAGGCAATCTGTTAATGAGATGGACAGCAGTGGAAAGAGCTTCACACCAAAATCGAGAGGGCGTGGAAGATTCTAACAGAAGAGTGCGAACCACATCAAGAAGGTGACGGTTCTTCCTTTCAACCACTCCATTTTGTTGAGGTGTCGAAGGGCAAGACCGTTGAGAGATGATGCCATGATTCTGTAGGAAGTCCTGAAACAAATGAGACATATACTCACCCCCATTGTCGGAACGAAGGATTTTGACATGGGCCGAAAATTGTGTCTGAATATATGCATGAAAAATCTTAAAAACAGAAAATACTTCGTCTTTGGAATGAAGGAAATAAATCCATGTGAAACGACTATAGTCGTCAATAAAAGTGACAAAGTATTTGTAATTAGCATGCGAAGTGACTGGTGCCATACCCCACACATCACTATGTATCAGATCGAAAGGTTTGACAACATGCGGTGTGTGAAAAGGAAAGGGTAGAGTTTTACTTTTGCCAAGTCTGCAAGAATTGCAATCAAACTGAACAACACTAAGAGATGGTGTTTCATTATTCCCAAGAAAACCAGATTTCAATAAAGCATGAAGTACATTAGAGTTTGGATGTCCGAGACGTTTATGCCACGCTCGATAATCAACATGAGCAGAATTACAAGCGACAAAAGGCAAAGAAAAAGAAGACAAAGGAAATTGAAGAGGAAAAAGACGTCCCACTTTAGGCCCCCTCGCGATCATCCGCCCTGACTGTTGATCCTGCACAACACAACCAGATTTAGAAAACTCTACTTTACAATCATTATCAACTAACTGACCGACGGACACAAGATTGGTGGTAAGACCGGGAGATACGAAGACATCAGTGAGAGAGGAGGAAACATCACCAGTGGCCGTGATAGGTAAATGATTGCCATTAGCAGTATGAATTTTGAGATTTCCAAAATATTTGTTTACATTGGTAAGAGAAGCAGCATTGTTTGTCATATGATGGGAAGCCCCGGAATCAAAGTACCAAGGAGATGATGTAGTGAAGGGTTTACCTGAGAGTCCTAAAGCTGAAAATGCAGAAATGATCATTTGTTGATTCATGTCAGGGGTCATGGGTTGGACTGAAACAGGAGCAGGAGCAGGAGCACTTTGTGTTGTATTCACCAAACTACCCGCACTAGAAGAGCCAACTGAGACAGTATATGCTGTCTCCGATTTCTTGGGGGGTCGAGTTGGGCATTCCTTGATGATATGGCCATCCTTTTTGCAATAGTTGCAGAATTTTCGGGGACAGTTTGCAGCATAATGACCAAATCCCTTGCAACAGAAGCACTGAACAGTGTTCATATCCCTGCTTTGTGGCCTGCCTTGTGCTGCATAGGCTACAGGAACAGATGTAGATCGTCGTTGTTCCATGGTGGTTTGAGTGAGAAGGCGCTGTTCCTCGCGAAGAAGATCATTTAGGCATGTATCCAAGGAGGGGACAGATTCTCGGTTCATAAGATTGGATCTGGTGCCTTCAAATTCAGACCTTAGTTTCATTAGAAATTGATCCCTCTGAGTAGTTTCATAGACAGATTGAACAGAACTAAGACCTTCGGATGGTAAGTCAGCATAAACTATATCAGTGTATTCAGCCCAAAGATTAGTGAATCTAGAGTAAAAATCAGAGATAGAAAGACTATCCTGTTGGAGAGTGGCCAATTCATGTTCAAGCTGGAAACGACGAGCAGTGTTTTGTTGACTGTAGACCTTCTTCAGGTATGTCCACATCTGAGCTGCAGTCTGAGAAGATCGAAGGTTCAAGATGATGTTGGGTTCAACGGATCCCAAAATCCATGCCATAACTTGTGCGTCCTTGACTTCCCACTTGGCGTGTCGGTCTTTGTCTTTGTCTTTGTCAGGAGCTAGGTTACTGCCATCAACATGTCCCCACAGCTCCTTACCTTTGACGAAAATCCTGAAATGAAACGCCCAAGCAGAGTAGTTCTTGCCATTGAAACGAATCAAAGAAACATCAGACTTATCGGAAGACATGAGGTCAACCGAACTAGAACAAGAATAACCGAGACTAAGAAACTTGAGAGCACGAGACAAATGGAAATTTAGAGCTATATCTCTGATACCATGACAGTTTAGAGTCCTTTTGAAAAAGTCTGCCTTTCTTCATTGACAATTGCCCATTATATAGGTAGATTACAAGCTATTTAGGGAAGAAATACAAGCTGATCTTCAGCCCCTACCATATATACATCTATCTAAATATACTGTACAGCTAATATATCCTAATTAAGGAAGGAATAAATCTGTATAACTGTCATTGGAGGAAATCTGGTACCGTGGAAAGGTAAGAAACAAAATCTGGTTACTGGGTTGTTTGCTGAAGCTGAATGCAAAGCAATGGCTAACACTGCTTGTGAGCTGATTTGGTTGAAATCTCATCTCCAAGAGATGGGATTTGGTGTTGGTACTCCTATATATATATATATATATTTCATCGTGATAATCAACCAACCACCATATTGCTAACAAACTAGTATTCTACAAAAGAACTAAACATTTCAAAGTGGGTTGTTACTTTGTTTGAGAGAAAGTAATGAAGAAGCTGATCGCCATACCATTAGTTCAATTCGACAGTCAATTGGACAATATCTTTACAAAGGCAACCAATTGCCACCGAATTAGGGATATTTCAGGCTAGCTGATATCTATGTTCTAGCTTGAGGGGTTATGTTTGGTTGGCTAGTCACAAACAGTGATCAGATTATCATTATCGTTACATGTTCAATGCTTGGGATATGGAAACATGTATCGATATCATCAATAATATCACGGATAGTGGGTAAAAATAGCTGTCTGGGGGAAACATTGGAGAAATTTTAGGAAAATAGTGGAATTTTTTAGAGAAAATTCAGGAAATATTAAAAGTATATGATTGTGCACTTAGGACTCAAAATACTATAAAAAACAGCTATACATAATGGGCTTCCATTGTAGAGGAAGGCATGCGAGACAACTTGCAATAGAGGGAGGGTGGGGCATAAAAGATCTTGCCATAATGAATTAGACACCTTTGGGTAAGCGGTTATGGAGATCCAATGCGGCACCTGTGGGATCAAATCATTTCATCCTAAATATAGGATAACATAGGGCAGATGGAGCATCCCTCCTTCCTCTTTGTATAGAACCTCAAATATTTCAAAGACAGTTATGCGTGTAGAAGAAGAGTTCATTGAAGTTATATCCTATGTAGTGGGAAATGGTGCCTGAGTTAGATTTTGGGAATATGTATGGATTAGTGGATCTCCACTACAACATGATTTCCCAGTGTCATATAGTATTTCCCAAAGAATAGATATTGCAGTAGCTGAGACATTTAGCGGGAATGGAAATGTAACCATATGCATCCTAGTATTCCCAAGACACCTATATGACAGAATTAATTTCATTCGTCTTCAAGAGAAATCACAAATACTTGCTTTAGGACCCCTTGGACACTTTTACAATTAGTACTTCTATCTGAAGCTAAAACACAGTAGACGACTGAATTAGATTGCTGCATTGGCACATTTATGAAGGTATCTGGGCCCCCCAAGAGTACTGGTGTTTAGCTGGTTAGCAACAAACAACAAGATCCTGACTATCAACAATCTAAGGGAAAAGAAACATTGTCATCATTACTAGATGCACCTTATGCCTCAAGGAGGCAAAATCAGTGAATCATTTATTCATCCACTATGAGGAGGCTTTCTCCCTTTGGCATAATCTACTAGCAATCAGTGAATCATTTATTCATCCAATATGAGGAGGCTTTCTCCCTTTGGCCTTATCTACTAGCAATTTCCAATATGATATGGGTTTCACCTAAATAGATCAACGCATTATTCTTAGCATGAAGATGGGTTTTTTTTTTTCCCCTGTAAAAGAAGATGATACTTTGGAGGATGTCTCTTATACGGCCTATGGACACTTTGGAAAGAGCGTCACAACCAAGGTGTTCTGTATCCATTACGATATGGCCATAAAGGCCGACATATGTAGCTAACGGCTGTGACTATTGCACGATATGGAGGTGAAACGGGGCTATTTTTTTTTTTTTTGGACCATATGGGCTGTTATGGGGTATAATGATCGTTACCCCTGCAATAGTTGAAAACCGACAATTTTTTTCTATTCAAATCAAATTTTCTTCTCATTTTTTGACTTTACCCATCCCAAAAACTCTCTTAGATTATTCTACAGGAGATTTCGACTACTCTTTCTATAGTTTTTATGATTAAAACGGTAGATTGAAGCGATTTGAGCGAATAGAAGCTCCGAGGGCCATTTTTTCCAAAAATTGAAAAAAGTGGTATTTATGCATTTTTCTAATTTCTAATTGTAAAGCTTGATTGTGATGTGCAAACACATTAAAGACTTATAACCATGTTCATAAATTTACCAAACAACCTGATACAACACTCTCACCAAAGAGTGGACCATTATGCTACCGTAAACATATTCAAAACAAAAAATGAATACATAATTGGAATATTTACATTATTTTAGATTTTCTAGATATTTTTCCAGAATTTTTCGTGCAAATTTTTTTTTCCAACCGTTACCGAGGTTGTAATGGTCGTTACACCCCCATATTGGCCTTTACGGTGGCCGATACCCATATCGATAATAGTGGTGATCGTTATAGCTACAACTACCGATACGGAATACCTTGGTCACAATAGAGTATTTAACAAGAAGATGGAAATCTCTAGAGCAATATTTCATGGTGTAAAAGACAGCTGTTATTTCGCACATCAGGAGTTCCTTGCTCAAGGGTGTCCTATGGATGAAGTGATAAAATCCTTGTAGGCACATCTTAGGATGTACTGTGATTCCAAGCGTTGGCTTGTCATCATCCCTTAGTTCCATATTTTTTATTTTGTGCTTTTCCTTTTTAGTTAATGCATTTCCCCATTGCCTTAAAAAATAATAAAAAATAAATTTAAAAATAAGGGCCCGAATTATGCATTGTCAAACAAAACTATTTAATTGATAGATATGATACTAATTCATCAATTTTAGGAAATAATGTAATAATTTAGCACATATAAATCACTAATTTTAAATAAACTTAGGAACGATCTATAAAAAAACAGAAAATTTGATTTTTATATTATTTTCTAGAACTGTATTAACACTGGTATCATCAATAATATCGATAATAATCGCATGATAAATATGATACAATGCATTTTTTCAAAGGGATGTTGTTGATATCTTGCGATATTGTCGATACATGCGATAATATCAATGATATCTTGCAAATTTTATTTTATCCTTGCTATCTATATTATTGACACATAACATCACCAATGCTATCAATAATATTGACAACACTAAGAATATTGGTTGCAAAAAAACAAAATTTGATATAGATCATTTGCAAAACAGGAATATGATCATAACGAATGTATGCTCCTTATGTCTAAAAGATGCAGAATTGGTTAACCACCTCTTTATTCATTGTGAATTTTTAAAGTATGGTGGAGAATGATGGCCCTCTTCAAAACTCTATGGATTATGCCCGGGTCTATTAAGAAAGTCTCTCAAGCACGGCTTTGGGGAGCCCAAGGAATAATGATGAAAATCCTATGGTGCATATCCTTTCCATCAGTGTTGTGATCTATATGGAGGGAAAAGAACAATAGAGTCTTCAACAACAAGGCAAAAAAGGACTATTGTAGTCTTCCAAAGGGTGAAAGGGAGAATGATATTTTGGGCCTCACAACCATTTCAAGGGTTTCAGATAGGAAGATCGTTTGGTTATTTTGGGGAATGGTAATGTATTGCATTGAGGTTTTGTTGGGTTAATTCCTTATCATCCCATTTATCCAAGGGAGAATGGTACTTTGTGCCCCTTGGAGTATCCATTTCAAGGGTTTCAAATGGGTAGATCTTTTGGATATTTTGGGGTGTAGTGATTTACCGCATTGAGGTTTTGTTGGGTTGATTCCCCATCATCC
Organism: Magnolia sinica; assembly: GCF_029962835.1. Taxonomy (NCBI): domain Eukaryota; kingdom Viridiplantae; phylum Streptophyta; class Magnoliopsida; order Magnoliales; family Magnoliaceae; genus Magnolia; species Magnolia sinica. The sequence goes on along the minus strand of NC_080582.1, from coordinate 20,461,008 downwards.
CATTTATTCTTTCTATGTACTTTTGTTTTTTCCTCTTAATAAATTGCATTGCCATTATATATATAAAAAAATTGCTCCATCTTGAGGGGGAATATTGAGAGTATCGTATGTAAATTGGTGCTCTTGTGGAGCACCATGCCTATATAGATTGGCGTACCTCTGTAGATTGGTGATCCTGCGAAGCAACATACCCTCATCTGTTATCTCTCTCAAGCCATGCATCTCTTATTTCCTTATCTTTTTCTATTCTCTCATGTCTTGTAACTAAGTGGAGTGATAAATAAAGATTTAGAAGAGGGTTTAAGCTCTCCTTTCTCCTCTCTTACCAATAATAGTAATAATTTCATATATAAATTAGAATGTAAAATCATTTGATAAAACTATTACTTTGTAATGGGTACCCGTTCTTGTACCACGTAATGGGGCGACCACAATCCAGGTAATATTGCAATCATCATCGTCATTGTTGTGCAAGTCTTATCCGAATTAATTGGGTTTGGCTACATGAATCTTGCAATAGTGTTTAAAATCATTTTGTTATCTTTAAATGAATTTGTAGGTTATTCATCCAAGGATGTATGGCTTATGATGGAAATGATTCATTGTAATGCAGCCTAGGGCTAGGTTCCTGCTCGGTTATATTCTGTCCCATAGAGCTATTTTAAGAAAATTCTCTTATCAATTAGAAAAAAAATAATCATTTATTTAGAAACCCCTTTCCCCTTTTGGTCATACCTTGCCCCTTTCGGTCTTCCATTATCATTATATCAAAACCCTTTTTTTCCATTCCCGAAACCCTAACCTTAAACCTAAAATCCCTAACTTTCCTACTTTCCTAAATTACCCAAAACCTAATTTTATCTTATGTTGTATTAGGTCTTCTTCTTTGAAATAGACTAAACTCTATGCTAATTAGATGTCTCTCCATCCATTAGATCCTAGTTTCTTTTTATTTAATGATCTTGTGTTACAATGTTGGTAACTTAGGTGCGGATTATGCATGATGTTCTTTTGATTTTCATGATAGTTATCATGATTATAGCGATATTTGTGTTTTTCTTGTTAAATATCTTAATGCAGTTACTTGATCTCATATGTTATTTGGTTCATGCATCGGTCCTGCATCATGTGGTTTTGTGAGAAGATTAGTTAAGATTGCTAACGAAGAAGTTCCCCAAAATGACCACTTTCAATACCTTGGGTCAATAATTAATGAGAGTGGAGAGATTGAGAAGGATGTTGCCCATAGAATTCAAGCCGGGTGGAAGAAATGGAGATTTGCCCGTGGAGTTTTATGTGATTGTCATGTACCACTCAATTTGAAACTGAAATTTCATAGGATAGCTTTAAGACCAGCCATGCTTTATTGGACGGAATGTTGGGTAGTTAAAAAGCACCATATTCATTGGATGGGTGTAGCTGAAATGAGGTGTTGAGATGGACGAGTGGCAAGACGAGAAAGGATAGAATTAGAAATGGATGCATTCAAGGGAACTTAGGAGTAACACCAATAGGTAATTAGATGAGGGAAAGTAGACTTGGATGGTTTGGTCATGTGTAACAAAGACCATGAACTGAGCTGGTTAGGACTTAGGAGGAGTGAGTAGGTACAAGTCGAAGGCTCTAAGGGCAAGCGGAAGGCCTAAAAGGATGTGGAAGGAGGTAGTAAGAAAAGACTTGATAACCTATGGTCTAACTAAAGGTCTGAACCTTGATAGAGTGGAATAGTGGAACAAGATTCATTTACCGACCCCAATTAAATGGGATAAGGCTTAGATGATGATGATTTATTTGAACTTGTACTTAGATCATTTTATGTAGTTGGAACTGTTTTTTCCTTTAATTCTCAACCTTATTGCAAATTTTTTTGGCATCTTGTGTTGTTCATTTGACTATTTATCATAGTATATGCGATGCTTGTTTTGTTGTGAATTTCAGGATTTTATATCAAGAAATTGATTATATCAATGAAGGGAAAAATGCTGACAAATTCCGGCGGGATTTTCGAAACGTAAAGTGGGTCCGCGTTCCTGTATGTTTCTTGTGCTACAATTCATGCTTATTGGCTAGTGCATTTTTAAGTTTTGGATTTTGATAAGGAATCTGACCAAGTGTGTTAGGTTTTCTTTTTATGTGATTAGAGTTTATCAATTACCAAGAAGTTAATTTTAAATAGCCTTGTTGATGCTTACAGAGCCCCCCTTTTTTTAAAAATTTTTTTTTTTAATTTTATTTTTAGATGGTGTATTGGGATTACACTGCCATGAAGGTGTTGACCTTGGAGTATGCTCCAGGTTAGTGTTCTTGAATGAAAATATTTGATATGGTACTTGGTGGACAACTTTGGTAGTCAATACATTTTTCATGTTAACATTGAACAATGTCATCATCATCATCATCATCATCTAAGCCTTACTCAGTTGATTGGGGTCAGCTACATGAATCCTATTCCGCCATTCTACTCTATCAAGGGCCAGACCTTCAGTTAGACCATAGGTCATCAAGTCTTTTCTTACTACCTCCATCCATGTCTTTTTGTGCCTTCCCCTTGCCCTTGTCGAGGCTTCAACTTGTCTTGACTCACTCCTAACTGGGGCAGTTCTTGGTCTCTGTGGCACATTATCTATTGGTACTACTCCTTAAGTTCCCTCAAATGCATTCATTTCTAATTCTGTTTGTCCTCGTCTTGCCACTCATTCGTCTTAGCATCCTCATTTCAACTACATAGGCTACACTCATCCTATGAACATGTTGTTCTTAACTGCCCAACATTTTGTCCCATAAGGTATGGCTGGGTCTTATAGCTATCCTATAAAATTTCCCTTTCAGTTTGAGTGGTATGTGTCAATCATATAAAACTCCAGAGGCCCAACTCCATTACTTCCACCCAACTTGAATTTTATGGGCAAAATCATTTTCAATCTCTCCACGCTCATGGATTGTTGACCCAAGGTATCGAAAGTGGCCATTTTGGGAAACTTCTTGGTCTCCAATCTTAACTAATTCCTCGTTTCCACTCCTATTATTACTAAAATTGCTCTCCATATACTCTTTTGTAGTTTGACTAATTTTAAATCCTTTTGATTCTAAAGCATCCTCCATACATCTAGCTTTATGTTTATGCCCTTCCTCAGCTTGTTAATTAAAACTATGTCATCTGCAAACAACATACACCATGGAATCTTTTTCTGCAAATGCCTTGTTAACTCGTCCATAACTTATGTGAAACTAACTAGCTCATTGCCGACCCCCAATGCAAGCTTATAGTAATCGAGAACTCACTTGTCGCTCCTCTAGTTGGTCTCACATTTGTTACCACTCACTCATACATATCCTTGACAATGTCAATATATCCTCTTGAAACTCCTTTCTTTCCCAATGCCCACCAAATTAACTCTCTAGGGACCTTGCCATATGCTTTCTCTACGTTAATAAAGACCATGTGGAGATCCTTGCTCCTTTCCTGTTATTTCCTTTGAGCTTTGTAAATTATGTAATATTTTATGGATTTTGATTGTTGTAATCTGTAATCTATATCCGTAAGTTCAAGATAAGCTGTAATGTTGTCTTGTTTTCATGAAATCTAATATAATATGTTTGCTTTTGTTAATAGGCATTAAGATAAATAATGTGGATGTGATAGATGCACAAGGCTATAATCGATCTCAGATATCTTCACATGCAATTGAAGCATACTTGATCCAGGTCAACAAACATCATCCTTGTTTTAATTAGATTATACCCGTTGTTTAGCATTTTGCATGTGATCAATGATCATGCCCGTGTTTCTGCTTATCTGCTGCAATTGCTGATATCATACTCTGGAAAACAAGTCTGTTGACAAAAAAACATTTAAAGGCTTTCCCCTCTCATTTAGTTCTAGATGTTTTAGATTTTTCTTTGCGTCACTTTACCTGATTCCGTCTGATTGGAAACTATGACTATTGCTTTATATGACTATTTGCACTCATGAGGTATAAGTTATAAAGTATCTGACTCCATGATGGTGAGGTATGTTATGAAAACTAGTAGAAATCTGTCCCTTGACCTGGACTTCAAGGCATAGATGTTTGTTTAAAACTGGGTGGCAGTTGATAAAAATGATTGAATGAGAAGTCAGCCATGCTTGGCTGGAGATACATGGCTTCCATCATCATCGAGAAAGGTAACTTACTAATGCATAGAAAGAGAAAATAATCCATGGATATCTGCATGCATAATATGCAAAGGGGTGCATTATCGATGCTTTAATCTGAAGGTAATGTAATGCAAGTTTGCCAACGACGCACATGCCATGAGGAGTGAGAACGTGCAGTCTCATTTGAAATTCTGGAAGGAAGAGTTGTCTTTTATTGTCAGATCCTCAGTGCACCATGCCTTATTTGCATGAACATTCTGCCCTGGTTCCTCTACTTCTTTGAATCACACTTTGGAGTTTGGACCATGCTCAAAGTCCAACTTCTTAGCTGTTTATGCTTGCTAACATTTCAAAATTCATGCTTCTCCACTCTGCTCCTGGATTTGTTGCTGCTTCCCTTCTCACTTTGTGCCACCAATGGAACAAACAATCTAAGCTTCAGTTGGGTATTATTTCAACCTCCCCAATCTGGTGACTTCTCATTATCACCTTTGCCTTCAAATCAGACCATATATGAAACACAAGCAATTCATTCAAAAGCAAAAGAAGAATCACTAGATCGGGTTACATACATGTTTGAATTTATGTTTGGACACAAGGATTGCAACCGATTTGCAACGAATTGATTTTTTTTTTTCAATTTTCCGCAACTCGGCCCATCTCCTCCAAATCTCCAAATCGAAGCTCCCAATCCATAATTTTTCATGCAAATTTGTAACAATTTGGCATTGATTTAACATGATTTATAGAAGGAAAAAAAAAAAAACAGATCGAAAATAAAAAATGTTCACTGGATCGAACATGTGGGATATATCCCACTACTTGTGCATTTCATATCGCATAGGTGGGATACAAGATATATCGGCCAATATCGTCGATACTTAAAACATTGGTTGTAACATTTATCAACATGTTAATATATGCCTTTGTTTTTAACTAAAATAATGGCTACACATTGAATTTCTTCAACTACCAGTTTATTCTATCATCTCATACCATATAAGTAGATGAATTGCCATTTTGAGTTCCTAGTCATTTCAGTGGAAAGTTTTTTACCAAATCCTTGGTAGCTACTGTATCTAACTTCAGATTTCTTACCAAACTGTTGTAATTTTGATTTCAAGTTCTAGGCATATATGCCTCTACCATTCTTTGAGTGCCTTCCTCTTTGTATATGGCATCGCTTTTCCCTTTGGCAGTACTCAGTAATTCGGAACTTAATTCGGAAGCCATATTACGAACTGTATGTTGTCGGGTTGCTCCTAATAACCAACGAATGACAAGTGCTTTTCCATGTGTAGATCCTTAATTCCGAATCTACCCCTTGGAAGAAAATAGCCTCTTGAAAATTTGAACCTCAAATTGTATTCCATAAAAGGAATGTTTAAGAAGCCACCAATGTTTTAAATAGCTCATAATATGTTGCATAGCATTCAACCCTCTATGGTGTGTAGCATAAGCTACATGATACTTCTATTTTTTAATTAAAGTAATAGGAAAAAAATTGATAAATAGTAAGAATAAAAAGAAATATAGAAAACAGCAAGAAAAAGCCTAAAATAAATGCTTCGTTTTTTCATTAGAAGCATGTTCAAAGCAAGTTATTAGTTTTTACTTATCAAAAGCCAATCCATGTATCTTTAAACCAACTGTAGTGGTGGCCCACCTGACGGTTTGATCAACCATAGAAAACAATGGACAGCCGCAACATAGAAAACATGACCCCCACCATCATCACGTGGACACTACACACTACACTACACAGGACAGCCACTAAACACTATACAAATGGTTGTAGAACAAACTTATTCTACAATAAAGTAAAAGTTATTAACTGAGATAAAGAGTAAAAGAAATACCTGTATTTAGCTTTGAATAAATAAATAACACAAATCTTCAGCTCCACAATTGTATGGACTTCAAATGGGGAATATTGAAGTTCTCCTTTATTTGGCTCCAATGCTCATGAAACTTCAGCCGTAGGACCTCCTCACAGGGCCGATCAATGCCCTAAAATTTCTTCTCTAATGGTTCCTTGGATTGGGAGAGTTTGAGTATAGGAAGTTTGGTGGAAAGAGGGCTTGCCAAGGGTATTAGGACTTCCGAAAGAGGGCTTGCCATCAAGGGTATTAGGACTTCCGAAAGAGGACTTTCAAAATCCTCTTTCGAAAACTTTTATTTATTTATTTATTTTTAATTTTATTTTAAAAATTGAGTAAATGTGACTACTCACACCATTTAGAAAACTCATAAATCTTCAGCTGTACACGTGTAGACCCCTGTATAGATAGTTAAGACTGTTTGATATGGGTACATCGTACCCGCACAGAGATTCTTCATCAACAATAGGACCCACTATTTGGATGGCCTGGATAGCTCTAAGTCATTGCCATGCGTGAGAAGGATTGGTCACTGCCATTTGACATCAGCAACTAAACTAACATAATAGGAGAGCCCTTTAAAAACAAATGCTACGCATCCTTCACACCATGTAGCTTGTAGCATATGCTACCGCCCATGTATCGTATGCTACATGGGAAACACGCTATTTACTCACGCTATGTAGCATGTAGGCTACGCTACACTACGTAGCATTTAAAACGCTGAAAGCCACATATACCTAATTGTTTAAATCTTTGTTGCAAAGTCTGAAGGAGCCTAATACTATAAAAAATTGTGAGGTTTACACTTCCCATTGAGGCTATTCACTCTTACTGTCTTGCAAGAAGTGTCTTCGTCCAATAATAATTGATCCTCTGAAAATTCGCATGTATTCCATGGTTAACAAATCACCGGGTTCATTCTCTGTTTCACTAACACAGGCTACATGGTGCTAATACAGATACTGAAGACTGGTTTCTTTCATGCCGATCCTCATCCGGGAAATCTTGCTGTTGACATGGATGGATCACTCATATACTATGATTTTGGAATGATGGGAGAGATAAAAGCATTCACCAAGGAGAGATTACTTGAATTGTTCTATGCAGTTTATGAAAAAGATGCAAAAAAGGTATGCTCTTTAGCTCGGGTGGTACTTACGTGCTCCGCATTAAAGCTTGATCTATATCACTTGGCACTGAGCTCTCTAGCATGTGTAGTGTGCTGTGTTGCAACTGAAAATCATGGCATTCATCATCGAGTTCTCCACTTTATTTAAGACAGCTTTACATTTAAAAAAAAATAAAATCATGTTGTGAATAGTTGTAAATCTCATAGAGATCAGGTGAAGGAGAAACCGGAACCTTATCATTTGTGTAGCAGAAATCCTTCTAATAACATACTACAACTAGGAATGAAAATGAAGTTATGTGGATTATTTTCCAACAACCATGATTACTTGCTCATATATATAATATCAAATTGTGTAGGGATCTGTCTAAAAGATTCTCTGGGTTTCCAACCAAAGCAATATTTTAAGTTGCACTAGAATTTTCTTTCTCAGCCACTATGCATCTAAGAACACTTTCTTTCTTTCCAGAATCCTTTGTAAAAAAATAAAAAAAAGTCACAGCCCCCATATTCACATACCTTTGGAATTTCAATTTTATCAACTTTGTCAAGTTTATCGGCCTTGATGTATTCATTTGGAATAACAAGTGGCTACCATACAGGTCATGCAGAGCCTCATTGATCTTGGAGCGCTCCAACCCACTGGAGACATGTCATCGGTATGTGTTGCATGCTAATATTAATGACTAACATTTAATTGAGCATGTATGATTGAATTGTGTTGTTTCCTGTTCCCTTATGGGTCTTACAAGCACTTAATCATGTATTCGTTTGAATTGTTCCATAATGTATGTCTAGGTAAGGAGATCCGTACAGTTTTTCTTGGACAATTCACTAAACCAGAGACCAGATCAGCAGCAGACTTTGTCTGCAATTGGTGAGGTATGCAAAAGTTTGAGTAAAACATTAAGATGTCTTGGCAGTTACTGAGAATTTGAGAACTGAGGCACACCATTTTGTTTATGACTCGTATTATTTACTCCATAAATTCAAATGCTTTGATAGATCAGCATTGAGTGTTCTCTTTTCTTATTTTTATAAATGTGGTTTATGTTAGAGGGACTGTAGGTGTGTTGGATCCAACGCTATTGTGTAGGGCCTGATTTTACTGGACCGAAGGTAAAATGATCAGGTTTATTATTTTAGATGGTAAAAGCCTAAATGCTTTAGCTTCTTAGAAAATCAAACTCGATAAGAGAATGCGATCTAGATCCATATAAAAAAGTGTGGTAGACCTTATTCTCAAAGGAGGCAAACTTGCTGTGGTGAATGCCTTAAAATACATAATCATTGTCAGACCTGGTTAGTACCTTGGTTATTGAGTAGCATAATGGGGAATGAATAGATTGAAGGTGGAGGATGACAAAAACAGACAAACAGCCTTTCATTCACAATAGAGAGCAAAGATTAGGTGTTTTATTCATATGGCAAGATTTGCTTGACCAAAGGGAAGATGAATATCTTAGATAAAGCAAATTGTCATTGACGTGGTTATATAGGCAGGAGATAGTATTTGCACTTCAAGATCTTAGTGTTTGGCATCGGTAGTGAGAAAAATATGAAAGAATAGTGAACGTTTGTTTTTTAGTTAAATCTGGCATTAGCAGTGATAGTGTGATATCCTAAATCTTCACTCCGATTCTGCCTGTGAATAATAGCGCAGCTGCTTTTGAGGACAGGATAGAGGGAAGAATCTTGTCTGTTTTTGATGAGGATATTATCATATCTGTAGAAGTCTTACAAGGTGAAATACTTGTTTTTGTTCAGCATGTGGTTGGCGATAGAAGAGACCCCTCAAGGTCTTTTTTTTTTTTCCCGTGGGAGAGACCTGATGGTTGAGCACCAAAATCTTACACATGTTGGTTTGGTTATGAATAAAGAGAGGAATGAAGAGATTTCAGGATGAGCATGGTAGAATTTGTTATCACAATATTATCATGTCAATGCTAGTACTAAAACAAACATGCCTTTGTGTAACTTGGCAATCTTCTTCCATCTTTTCTTTCCATAACAATTTCTTCATGCCTGACCCTGCTCCATTTTTCCTTTCTTCCTTCTCATTAAGTTTTAGATCTTCCTAGCCCATCCCAGGTTTATCTGACAGTTGAATTAGGAGGGAGCTGAAGCTTAAACTTGGATTGCCAGAAAAGATGATTGTGAACAGTGGATTAAACCTGTTAGAGTATTTCTAATTTTCTGGGGCTTGTGGGGGCCTGCAAGCAGTAACTTTCATACTTCCAGACGTTAAATATAATAAAAGTTTTTCAGGTTTTCATGAAATACAAGAATCTCAATGTGTTCTTCTATATATATATATATATAAAATAGGTTGTCCTAGTCAACCTTCAACAGGTACACACTTGTAACCTACAAAAGTCCACTACCCAAGGTACAATATACATTGTGTAACAATATTCAGTTGCATCAAAAGCGCCGATATTATCGGTGTCGCTGGACCGGCGATACCGAAACACCAAAAATTCGTTTCTCTTCCTAATGTCGACGAAATATCGGCGATATTTTCGATTTTATCGGGAAAAAAATAGTATCAGCGACAACTCTTCCTATTATTTCGAAAAACAAAATAGATGCAGAAAAAAAAAAATCTCTTACCATTTTTTTCTCAAAATCTGCCTGCGGGAGTGGCTTTCGGATGGATTTGGTGGGCCAATCACGGTCGATAGCGCCGGATTTTCAGAGGTAAGAAATCTCCTCTTTTTTTTCTTTTTTTTCTTTGAAAAGAATAGATTCGACCCCAATTCCAGCGAGGTTGAAGGGGATTTGGGTTAGGATTTGAAAAACGAGAGAAGTTTTGGGAAAGATTTGGGATTTTTTTCATGTGGAAAAAACGATTGAAGTTTTCCGGAGAAGATGAGACGAAAGGGAAGGGATTGTATACACCAGCGTGGGTACGTGTCATGCGATGACAAGCGCTGATGCTTCTCGAGCTCCGAGTTGTACAAACGGTTCAAAGGAGATCAAAGTTAAATGGCCCCCAAAATGATGTATTTATTACATCCATACCGGTCATTCATTTTTCAAGATGATTTTAGAGCACGAGTCAAAAAATAAATCATATCCAAAGCTCAAATGGACCACCCCAGAAATAGTAGTGGGTAATGATTTTCACCGTTAAAACATTCGTAGGGCCCACCATAAAGTTTATTTTCAATCTAATCTGTTCATAAGGTCAAAAATACCTGGATTAAGAGGAAAAACAAATATAATATTGATCTAAAAGTTCTGTGACCCCCAAAAGGGTTTCAATGGTATACGTTCAATCCCCCATTGCTTTTTGCGGTGTGGTCCACTTGATCTTTATATCTGTGTTATTTTTCGAATCAAGCCTTAATACGAGCTCATAAAATAAATGAACGGTTTGGATATAACACATACCTCATGATAGGACCCACAGAACTTGCCAACGTCAATGCACCCAACTACTTGGTACACCAGCGCAGAGGAAAGCTCTCTTTTGAGACCGTGAACTCGGTGCAATTACGCTTTACAAATGATGGTGCGGCTCTCACGGCGGGCTCACCTTGATGTATTTGTTTTTTATCCATGCTAACCATAGGTTTTTCCATATCATTATAAGACGCTAGCCCAAAAATGAAGCAGATAGAAATCTAAGTTGGGCCATATTTTAAGGAAGAGTGGTGGTTGAACCTCCACCTTTAAAAACTTCTTCAAGCCCACATTAATGTTTTTGTAATGTTTATTTTTCATCCAACCCATTAATAAGGTCACATAAACCTTTATGAATGGAAAAGAACAAATATCAGGTTGGTCCAAAACTTTTGTAACCCATGAGAAGGTTTTAATGGTCAATCACCATTGTTTCTTATGTAAAGGTCCACCAAAGATTTGAATCTGCTCCAATTTTGAGATTATACCCTAAATTGATTTTTTAAAATAGATGAAGAGGATAGATATACAATAAATATATCAACGTGGCCCCACTGTAAGTGTTGTACTATCTTATGTCAAGCTAAGGTTGCACATAATCCACTCTACTCCTTGCACCACTAAGTGGGTGGGAGTCAATACGGGGGGTATTATTTATTTATTATTATTATTATTATTATTATTTATTTATTTTCAATTCATCCCAGCAGGAATGGGACCATTAACAGTTTGAATGTATATAAACATCACGGTGGACTAGGGAAGTTTATTTGTCATCCAAGTTGAAACCTTCCTAGGAGCTATGGCCCACAGTGGTGTTTATTTGTCATCCAAGTTATTCATAAGATCACACGGAAATAGATAAAGGTAAAATACAAAAATGACATGGATCCAAAACTTTTGTGGCCCCTAATGATTTTTCAACCCTAGGAATGTTCAATTCACATTGTTTCCTATGGTGTGGTCCATTTGAGCATTGGATATGCTTCATCTTTGGGATCAAGCCTGAAAATTATCTTGTAAAATGGATGGATGGGGTAGATAAAATACATAAATCACAATGGGCCTCACACACAGTACGATAAGCATACTGATTTATACGGTGCGCATGTGTCACTTGTTTGTATCTTTGGATTGATGGGTCGATGTTCTGTAGGGGCATCATAATGATAAATATTTTATCAATGTCGTCCATTTTTTTTGATAGATAATTTTAAGGAATGAGTTCAAAATGAGACAGATTTGCATCTCAGGTGGACCACACTAAGGGAAACAGTGGTGATTAAATGCCCACCATTAAAAACAGTGGTATGGCCCACCACCAGATTTTTGGATCTGCCTAACTTTTAGAACATTGTCCTATTGTGGCCTTTCAAAACAGATGGTAGGAGTGGATTTGTGACGTACATCTCTATCATGCAAAAACCACACCTAATTGGATAATCCAATCCATCCTTGATTTGGTATCTTTGAGTTCATTCACTTTTACATGTCTTAATTACTGTATGCCAGCTGCATTTGTAATATATAAACTCATTTTGATTGCTATTAAAGTGATTTTTTATGGGATCGCATGCCTTTTGTGTTCCATTAAATGAAAACTTATCATGTAATGCATTTTTTTTTTTTTTTTTTTGCAATTTTTTCATTCATGAATATGTAAATATATGTATTCATGCATGTCCTAAAGTTTCACTGAAAAATTCTACCATTTTCTCCATGTTTCCCCCTTTTTTCCTGCATTTCCGGTTATCGGCGATATTATCGGCGATAACGATATTATATCTTTATCTCTGGCCAGCGAAACTTGTAACCTACAAAAGTCCACTACCCAAGGTACAATATACATTGTGTAACAATATTCAGTTGCATCAAAAGCTCGAACTGAACCTGTTCGACTGGAAAGGCATGTGAAGACTACACATGTTGACACAGAGTATTAGTTAACATACTCTGTTACATTCTGATGCTTTCTTTACCAAGAAAACGGATCCTAATACGACACTTGAATGATATCCTTAAGAAATAATTTTTTAAAAGGAGAAGAAAATGGAAAGAAACCCATCCAACTGTTAAGTCTGCAAAGATTGATGGCTGGTGATCGGTAGAAAGTATTGGTAATACTGAAAGGACATTTGGAAGATTTCAAAAGGGTTCAATAGTGAGGAGGGTGTTTCACGGATAAATGAACAAAGCATTTAAATGACACAAATCTTGTTTCAAACTTCATGATGGAAATAGGACTGATTTAAAAATATTTTAACCCACGTGAATGAAGTTGTTGAAGAGTGTTGTATGACTATGTTTCAAAAGTTACAGTAGTCATTCCTCAAACAAATAAATAAATAAATAAATAAAATAAAAATAAAAATAATGAAATTATGAATAAGTTATTCTATCTAAAGAGTTATAAAGACATTTAATTATTTATCCTCCCTGGTGATGGGAATAATACGAAATTTATTGCAAATTGGGAGACAAATATAGAATTAACAATTGAGAGAGCGGTTATTTATTTATTTATTATGATGCACCGAATAATGTTGATAGCAAGTGTTTTCAGTATTGATATCGATGCATATATCGCACACTTGGGATACAGAAACATATCTGTATCGCACGGGACATATCGCATGTATAGTGGGATGTAATGTTGTGTGAGGGAAAGATTAGGAAAACGATCAAATTTTTCAATGACACTTTTGGAGATGTTAAAAGAGGTATGACTACACTGGTTTCATACCTGGCACCTGCAATACCGAAAGATCAGCTGATAATGTTGATAATTAAAACACTGTTGATACGTGCACATAGCACATACATTAGATGAGTTCCATGAGAACTCATGAATATTTGCTCTAATGCCATGTCAGATCAAAAATAAAGTGACAAAAATCAGAAAAATATTAAAGTATTAGTAGCATTAAATATTGCATTGCAAGGGAATATTGGTTATTGAATGGCTACATGTGACTTGTTGGAACTATAAAATAATAGGAGTGAGACTTTTGAACATGCGAGTCTGATTATATAGGTACATTCAATCTTTCAGAAGTACTTCCATCAAATGAAAGAGAGGAGTTACTATTATTGGAATATGATGCTTGAGAACCACCCAGTCAAGGCAGAAGCTGTGGGTTGAAGCTCCATTGATCTAGAATCCAATGAATCCATCATTTAAACTCTCTGTTTTCTTTGAAGAAAGGGAACAAAGGGTGGAATTTAATTAAACTTAATGGTAAAACATTTCTCTATGCTTAAATGTTTGTGTGAGTTCTTGCATTATTAACATTATTCACTGGTTGATTACTATTCCTTACCCCTCAAGCATTATGGAAAAGCGGAAAGATGCATGTTCTAGTAGCTTTATACATTTTAAAGCTAAAATTTATTTTCCTCTTGTCCTGTCACGCCCTGAATCTGGCGTTTGGATACACACGAGTCCTCGACATCGAGCCCAAAGCATTGCTCCATGGGAAGTGCTCAGTCGGATGAAGCCTTGCCAATGCTAGATACAAACTGGTCCTTCAATGTTGGCAGTGCCATTCGATATGGAGCCATTGATATCGACATAGTCCTGGGCACGAGATCAATACCGAAATCAACAACCCTTCTTGGCAGCAAACCATGTTTGTCTTGGAATGCCTTCGAAAACTTGTAAACAACCTGTTGTTCCTCCTTCATGAAAGCTAGGAGATTTTCTAGTGACCCTTCTCTCAATGTCCCCAAGAAATGGAATGGTGGCTGCCTGGGAATGGAGAAGGTGACTGTCTTCTCAAAGCAGTCCACCTTAGCGTGGAAGGCATGTAACCAGTCCATCCCCAAAATAAATTCATACTCCCGCATCTTCAACATGATCAGGTCTGCAGGCAAAACCGACTCTCCAACGGTAATAGGACAGGACCTACATATATGGTCTAGGGTGGCGAAACTCCCTAATGGTGTCGCAACTACTAATCCTCCTTTTAGGGGTTCAGGGGACAATCCCAACGAGCATACTAAATCATGAGCAATAAAGGAGCGTGTAGCTCTCGAATATTAAAAAATAAAAAATAAAAAAAATCCTAATAGGCGATGGATAAACTATTAAAGTATCTTCCAATACGGACCCGGAGGCATTTGGGTCTTCCCGCAGTATCACAAAAATATAGCCCTGAGCTTGGCTGGCAGGGGGCTTGACTCTTCTGTTGCCGCTGACAGGGTTGGAACTACGGCCTTAGCTGTTGCTGAAAATGCAGTCCCTGTCGCCGTTGGCCTTTGTTGGAACTGCAACCTCTGCTGCTGCTACGGGCAAGTGCAAAAGAAAATTGAGTGCCCCGTCCCCTCGTAGTTAAAGCACTTCCTCGAAAATTGTCTCGACACTAGCAATACGTATGCTTGGGCGACTGGCCTTGCAGTCATTTGCCTCTTGGTGGCACTGAACTGCCTGTCATGTGTCGCTCTGCCCTTGTCCTAAGCCTCTTTCTTCTGGTCCCAACTCCTCCACTATTCTTTGCTGACCTTCTCGATAATGATCACCCTCTTGACCAGCTCCACGTAACTCTCTAGCCTCAAAGCCAACAATTTACTGCGGATTGACCCCTTTAGTTCCCTCTCGAACTTTTGCACCTTGTGTGACTCGTTCATCACCAAATAAATGGCGAAACGAGACAACTTAGTGGACTTTGCCTCATACTGTGACATGTTTAACTCGCCCTGCTCCAGTGCCATGAATTCCATCTCCTTCTCTTCTCGGACGCATTCGGGAAAGTATTTCTCTTCGAACCTCTTGTAGAATCTCTCTCAAGTCCAAACTGTCCCTTCTTTAGCAGTCCTGGCCTCCATCTCCCACCAGTAGTCTTCTTCCCCTTCAAGAATAAAAACAACTACCTTCTACTCCTTGTTGCACCCCATAACCGCGAAGATCTTCACCAGTTGTGCCTTCCATCTTTCTGCCTCCATTGGGTTCGGCAAACCCTAAAAAACTGTCAGGCTTAACCTTTGGAACTCTTAGGTGAAGCTCCCTGCCATGCCCTTCTCCACCATTGCATGCCCTTTGTTGGAACGACAAACTTTCTACTCTAGTATCGTTGCCATTCTCCCTAAGGCGCAGAGAACTCCCTCTGAAGGCTGACTATTGTCTGAAGTGTCAGATCTCAATGCGCCAACTAAGGGCCTACTCCTAGTGTATACCAATTCATTGTGCCCCAACATGATCTATAGCTGGACAAGCAAAAATTCATAATCCAGGGTAACTCTCTAATTGCAATTATCAACACAAGGGGCATCCCAACTCCAATGTGTCTATGTTCTCAAATCCAGGATAATAAGTTTACTAGGTACTCAAATTGGAAATCCTGATTCCTGGAAGTGTTAAGTTTTTAAATAAGGATTAATTCTAGGTTATCCCAAAACCGTATGCTCTGATACCAAGTCTGTCAAGCCCCGAATCCAGCGCCCGGATATACATGTGACCTCAAAACCTAGCCCAAAGGTGCGACTTGGGAGATTTTTTATTTTTATTTGTTTGTTTGTGTTTTTGTTAAGTACTAAGCACATAGCTACTTATTCAATCATTATAGCATTCAACTAATAGTAGTAACCAACATCAGCCTTATTTGATAACCATTCGAGTTTGCAAAACAATAACCATTGCTATTGCAAATATTACAATAAAAACTTTCAAAAATAAACTAACCAAAATATCCTCAGGTTCATGCCAAGCTATTGCTGCCGGTTAACTTATTGTGAAAATTAAAAACAACAACTTGGGGGGAGCTTAATAAGTCTAGTGAGTACACCTCTATGCATGTAAGATAATAATCACATCTTACTCCAGTAATCATGATTAACATGTTGATTTGGGAATCATGCGTAAAACTATACATGTGAGATAATTATGAATGCAATGCTTATTAATGCAATAGCCAACACATCTCAGTACAGTTAACTTCATTGAACAACCGGGGCCATTTTATACCAGCTGGCCAAAAGTCTCCTAACCACCATCTGACCTCGGCAGTGGGAACCTGTTGCACACCCAATATGCTTACCCAACCAGGCCTGACAATAGGGAACCCTTTTTATCACAACATATGTTGTGGGCTCGTTACACCTCTTCTCCATCTGACATGGGTAGTGGGAACCTCTTGCAACATGTGCTCAGTCAGCCTGACAGTAGGGGTTCCAATTGGTACCAAGTTAGGTTTAGGGCCTCTCACCTATGGGACCCCTCGATGTTCCCTTCTATTTGGCTTTAGGGATTTTCAACCCAGGGGACTTAATTATCTTGCCTGATTTTTTCCGGTGTTCTCAAAACATTTGTGTGGTTTTAACAATCCACATGCACGGGGTACATCAGTTGACCATTTCAAACCCTCTCAAGGTTCTAACTATTCACATGAGTTCACAAATCTGAATCATTTCAAGGTTCTAACCATTCACATGAGCCCACAAATTCGAACTACCTCAAGGTTTTAACAATCCACATGAGTTCACAATTTCCAACCATTCCATGGCACACATGCATGAGTTCTTATGCATAATTCGAGAGGAAGCTCTTTCAAGTTAGCAAGTTATCAAATGGTAGGTTAACACATGATTTGCTACTTTAGTAAAGGGCTAGTCTACACAGGATTCCACATTCAACAAGAGGTCTAATTTGCTCACACTTGTGCATGCACCATTGTTTGGTTTGTTGCACTTGTACGCTTGGGTAAGAGTCTAACTTGTAAACACACATAATGTGTTCCTCATGGATCTAACTTGCCATGCTAATACACTTGAACATTGATCCATCTTGCAACACGTCACATTCGAACAGTGGACTGCTTTAGTCACCACCACACAAGGTTGAATGGGCTGGTTTGTGCACTACTAAGCAATGCTCAAGTAGACCAATATAGGCACCATACACCCATACCCAAGTGAACCAAGACAAGTATCATTTACACATGTTCAAGTGAACTAAGTCAAGTGTCACGAAGACATGTTCGAGTGGACTAAGTCAAGCATCATTCAAACATGTTCAAGTGGACTAAGTCAAGCATCATTCACATAAGTCAAACATCATTCACACATGTTCAAGTGAACTAAATCAAGCATCATTCACACATGTTCAATTCAAGTGAACTAAGTTAAGAATCATTCACACAGGTTCAAGTGAACTAATTCAAGCATCATTCACACATGTTCAAGTGGACTAAGTCATGCATCACATGTTCAAGTGAACTGAGTCAAGCATCATTCACACATGTTCAAGTGAACTAATTTAAGCATCATTCACGCATGTTCAAGTGAACTAAGTCATGCATCATAAATAGGTGTTCAAGTGAACTAAATCATGCATCATTCACACATGTTCAAGTGAACCAAGTCTAAGCATCATTCACACATGTTCAAGTGGACTAAGTCATGCATCATGCACACATGTCCAAGTAAACTAAGTTAAGAATCATAACCACATGTTCAAGTGGACTAATTCAAGCATTATTCACACATGTTCAAGTGAACTAATTCAAGCATTATTCACACATGTTCAACCAAATTAATTTAAGCATCATAAACACATGTCCAGCGGGCTGATCTTAGCATCATTACCACACATCCAAGCAGACTCTTTTCGGTCCACTAGACCGCCTTAGATGTCTTGCCACCTCTTGCCTTAGATCATCCAAGGAGGAGAAAAAGCAAATGGTGAAGAGTGAGTGAGATGTACTCACTTTTTTCCTCTTGTGTAGTGTCCCATTGATGAATGTTTTGGGTGGCTTGATGTCTCTCTCTCTCTCTCTCTCTCTCTCTCTCTCTCTCTCTCTCTCATTTGTTTCTTTTCTTTCCTTTTTTTTTTTCCCTCCTTTTTTCCAAGCTTGGGTGTGTGAAGGGCTAATAATGTGGGAGTGGGCCCATCTTTTATAGAGAGAGGCATGGGAGAGAGGGATGGGAGGTAAAGTGTGATGAGGTAAGAGAAAGGGAAGGGATGGAGAGAGCATGGGAGAGGGATGGGAGTGGGGAGTTGATAGCGTGGAAGAGGAGAGGGGGGCCGTGGTGGTAGGTAGGAGTGGTTGGGGATGTGAGACGCCTTGGCCTTGCTTGGTCAAGGTCAAGGTTAAGGGGTGAGGTGTAAAGGGAGGTGATGTGGAGGTATATGTGGCATGTGAGTCCCATGGTCAAAGTCAAGGGTCAATGATCAATGGTCAACAAAGGTATATGTAGGTTTAGAGTGTGAGTAGTGTTGTGTAATGTGTGTGTGTGTGTGTGTGTGTGTGTGTGTGTGTGTGTGTGTGTGGCACATTGGTGAGAGAAGGTGTGTGTGGGTGGACACATGTGGGCATGTGTGGGTGAATGCTCATTTGTGAAGTTGATTATGGAAATACTTTCAGGAGAAAATAAAAAAGAAGCAAAAATAAAATGAAGTTGAATATGTGAAATGGGAAAGCATGAGAGGAACTTGATCATTTTATTTTTGGTTCTTCTAAATGACCCTTATCATTGCACATGCATCGATGGTGTTATAAGCTTTTCACGCATTTTTTGCAGGATTTGTTTGCGATAGCAATTGATCAGCCATTCCGCTTTCCATCCACTTTTACCTTTGTCCTAAGGGCATTCTCAACACTTGAAGGTGTGCTTCCAAAAATCCTGCTCATGGATTTGACAACTATCTTGATGCTTTCCACTTGTACTATTGTCTTCAATTTCTGAGGTTCATAGCTATTATTCTACATATACTCGCTTGCAAGCCCTAGTTTGCTCCACTTCTATATTTCATGAAAGACTAAACTGAGCTGCCAAATAAGTTGCTATGACTGACAAAATTTTCACCTTAGCAAAGAAAAAAAGGAAAAAAAAAAAGAAAAAAAGAAAAAAAAAAAAGATATATCTTCGGCCATTTCTTTAAAAGATGAGGATGTTTGATTATTTACAAGATATCTGTGGAGATCTCCTTTCTGTCAGCATTTGTGAGATGTATTCTTGTCTTTTTTCTTCTTTTTTTTTGTGCATATTAACAATGTAAGTGGAATAATCTCTTTTATTGCCCTTTTTGGCTGCTAAAAGCAGTGCTCATTGCTGAGCCTCAGATAAGATTTACTTCAAGGAAAGTTGGAAGTGTTGGATATGCTAGTCACTCTCAAATGATGCCTCCACGGCTCTTGATATTTCATGCTTATGAAGTTGAAACTAATTCAAAATCTATAATTTCTTAGTTTTTTACATTGCAAAGATTTCAGGCTTAATAACTTGCTTTTTTATGTACCTTAATATATTTGAGTAAATCAGCATATGTAGTTGCATGGTCATGTCCTTCCTGATTTATCTCATTTTTCTGTCTATGATGGCTTATTGCAGGTATTGGGTATACGCTAGATCCAGACTTTTCCTTTGTGAAGATTGCTGCACCTTATGCACAGGTCTAAGTTGGTTGTTGTACCATAAGGTATCGATTTTCATTCGTGATTCTAGTAGCATGCCTCATGCTAATAATTGGTATATCATTCATCAAATTACAGGAATTATTAGACATAAGACAGAAGCAGCGCAGTGGAACACAACTCGTGGAAGATCTAAGAAAACAAGCTAATGATGTATTCCCTTTTACCTATCTTGTCCTTCCTTTTCTGTCAGATCCTGCTATTCACTGTTGAAGCAATAGACTTGCTCTACCATAAATATTGGTTTTGATTGTTTCGATCATTGGACTTGATTCCTGAGAGTAGAAGGATATTATTCTATTAATGATATATTTGAAAGCTATTATTTATAGGCTTTTTGTGATCTGTACTAATCTCTCAAATAATTCTTCAACTTGGTTCATACATCACTCTATCAACTCACGTTGGGAGGTATCACGTACTTTCTAAAAGTTCTCCTGTGATCTTCAACCTTTTTGGTCCATGATCTTAAGATTAAAGGACATCCCACCTTTGTTTTTAGAGAGAAATGGCAGATATTGGTGAATCCTATTGAACTTAGTTGACATATGCTGCATACACATGGTTTCCTACATGTTGTTGATATCACGGGGTGATTACAGTTCAATGAAATCCAAAACCCAGGATATGAGGGGGCAGCTGCTGTTTTATTTTCCCAATGATTAGCGTAATGTACTAATAAGAAAGAAGATATACCCACACCATTGTTAATGTATCCCCAATTGCCAGGTGCATCCTAAAAAATCTTCTCTGACAAAGTAGTTTTGACCTCATTTTGCTTCTATTTTATTCAGTTTGATTGATGCTGCAATAGCGTGGAAAGAATAAAAAATACAGTAGAATATCAGACAAGGGTAAAACAACTAGTATCGAAACCTGATATGATCATCTGTTGCAAAAAGAAAAAAACTCTGTATTCCTAGCTGTGGAACAAAATAATGACTGTTTAAGAAACACTGTAAGAGAGATGCAGTTGTCATCAGGATGGCCCTTACTGTTTTCACTTAATTTAGTAATGGCACTAGCCATTTAATATCATGCTAGTAGAGCGAGTAGCATTTCTTGTTTGGAGCTGAACATAACATGCAAGTCAAAACAAAATGCACATTACTATATAAAGTTTGTATCTTTTGTCATTTTTATATGCATTTTTTTTTGTCATGATTTTGTTTGTTTTCAAATTTCTACTTTACATGCAATTGATCCTCTATGCATTTTACCTCAGTGAAATGGAGTAGGCAATTTGATCATTATAAAATTTATATTCAAAAAGGTATATTCAAGGGATACTAACGAATCATTGTTTGTTGTTTATTTATTTATATGCTAGCACTTGATGCTTATGTTAATGCCTATTGGGGGCAACAGATCCTTATGATGAATCAGTAGAGAATGGTTTGATGATTATAATGTGAAGAAGAGAGGAGAAATTGAGAGAGAGGAGGAGGAGAGTTTGGGAAAGATGTTGTGTTAGGCTATCTTGCCCTAACACACAATATTTTATTATAATAGAGCATATAGTACACCGCAGGAGGAGGAAAGTGTGCAAATGCACTTACACCAAAAAGGGCCACTACATTGTACACTAGCATTATCTATACTCCCCCTCAAGTTGGAGCATAGATGTTGATCATGCCCAACTTGTCACGAACACGATGAAGAGCATTTCGACTCAAGGGCTTTGTAAAAACATCAGCAAGTTGATCCCCAGATCGAACAAAATGAGTGACGATTTCCTTAGAAGCTACTTTCTCCCGAATAAAGTGACAGTCGACCTCAATATGCTTAGTTTACTTGTGGAAAACCGGGTTACAAGCAATATGGATGGCCGCTTGGTTGTCACAATGAAGAGGAACAGGATCCGAATGAAGAAAGCCAAGTTTTTTAAGAAGGTTGCGAAGCCACACGAGCTCACACGTCGCATGAACTATATCACGATATTCTTCTTCAGTCGAGGACCGAGCAACAACTGGTTGCTTTTTGCTCTTCTATGTTATAAGATTGCTAACTAGGAAGGTACAGAAGCTGGATGTAGAGCAGCGATCACAAGTACTACTTGCACAATCAACATCTAAATAGCTAAAAAGATGAAGATGACCATGCAACTGAAAGCGGAGGCCAAGACCCGGGGCTGATTTCAGATACCGAAGTATGTGGTAGACAGCCGTGAGATGAGAAGTACGGGGAGCTTGCATGAATTGACTAACAACGCCCACCGCAAATGAGAGATCTGGGCAAGTAATAATCAGGTAAATAAGTCGGCCAACAAGTCTTTGATACATCCCGAGATCAGTAAAGAGAGCACCATCTGGTCGAAGCTTCTGCGAAGTATCCATGGGAGTGGTAGCAGGTTTGCACCCTAACATGCCGGTCTCCATGAGAAGATCGAGCACATATTTTCGTTGTGACAAGACCAATCTGGATGATGAGCAACCAACTTCAATTCCGAGGAAGTAGCGAAGAGGACCAAGGTCCTTGATCTCAAACTTAGTCTTCAAAAATTCTTTGACCTCCCTCATTCCAACCGAATCACTACCGGATAGAACAATATCATCCACATAGACAATGAGAACCATGATGCCCGTCGATCGACGACATATAAAGAGAGAATGATCGGCATGACTATGAACAAAGCCGAACTCCAGGAGAGCCTGACTGAATTTTTCGAATCATGCACGTGGGGATTGTTTGAGTCCATAAAGAGTCTTCTTCAACCGACATACAAGCACAGGGTTGTGAGAAGCAAGAAAGCCAGGAGGTTGATACATGTAAACTTCCTCTGCAAGGTTCCCATGGAGAAATGCATTCTTAACGTCAAGTTAAAACAAGGGCCATGATAAATTAACGGCCAAGGAGAACACAACGCGAATCAAATTAAGCTTAGCCACCGGAGAGAATGTCTCGAAGTAATCCACACCATGAGTCTATGTGTAACCCTTAACAACAAGATGGGCTTTATAACGATCAGTGGAGCCATCTGGAAGAAACTTGATCGTATAAACCCATCTACATCCAACAAGTTTATGCCCTAAAGGAAGTGGCAAAAGGTCCCAAGTATGATTCTTCTCAAGAGAAGACATTTCTTCTATTATCACCTTCGTCCAGTCAGGACTTTGAAGAGCATGTGAGAGAGACCGAGGAATAGTCTATGATGAAAGGGAAGCTGCAATCGACTGAAAAGATGGTGAAAGATGATCATATGAAACGAAATTACTAATGGGGTGTTGAGTACAAGATCGTGACCCTTTGCGTAGGGCAATGGGGAGATCTAAACTCGAGGTAGGAGAGTCACCTTAACCAACATCCAAAGTGAGCAGAAGAATGGATGACTGAGCGTGTGAAGATTTATCTCGACGATGATACACCCGCAGAGGCTTAGGCTCACCCAAATCACCAACAAGATGCTGAGCGGAGGGGAGAGGAGTTTCCCCATGATCACTAGTGGAAAGGGGATTACTAGTGGAAAGAGGAAGAGGATAAAGGTCATACTCCCCCTGACTTGCAAGAGGATCACAGAGAGGTCGGACTGAAGCTGAGAAAAAAGAAATATCCTCAAAGAATGTTATATCGGCAGAGACATATTTCTTGCGAGTCAATGGGTCAAAGCATTTATACCCTTTTTGACTCTAAGTAAACCCTAGAAAGACACATTTAATTGCCCTGGGGCTAAGTTTATCATTACTTCCATCCAAAATTTGAAGAAAGCATGTGCAACCAAAAACTTTAGGTTGTAAAGGAAATGGATTATCATGAGGATACAATATAGTAAATAAAGATTTGTAAAACAGGATACGTAAGGGTATACGATTAATAAGAAAAGTAGCAGTTAGAAAAGCATCGCCTCACAAATGTTTAGGTAGGTGCATACCAAGCAGAAGTGTGCGAGCAACTTCAAGAAGATGACGATTCTTTCATTCGGCAATTCCATTTTGTTGAGGTGTGCGAGCACACAACGTCCTAAACAAAATACCATGTTCGTATAAGAAGGACAGAAAGGCAGTAGACATGTATTCCCCCCATTATCAGAATGGTGGGTTTTGATGAAACATTGAAATTGAGTGCACACTTTATGATAAAACACTTTAAACGCATTAAACACTTCACTTTTAGATTTCAAAAGATAAATCCAAGTCATACGTGAATAATCATCAATAAATGTAACACTATCTAAATCCAAAAGTGGATGTAACTGGAGTTGGTCCTCAGACATCCAAGTGAACCAAAACAAAAGGTTGAGATTTCCTCTCAGAGGAGCTAGGAGGAAATGTAGCACGATGATGTTTAGACAATTCATAAACATCACAACATAACGGTTTAGTGACAGATAAGGAGGGAAACAAAATTCACAATCTAGCTATTGATGGGTGGCCTAATCGGCAGTGCCACCGAGTCATGGATTCTCGATCTAGAGAAAGAGTACTAGAAGCAGCAACAGGTGTATCATCGAGAAGATAAATGCCTTCTTGCTCATGCCCCCCACCAATCACTCTCTTCGTCTGTAGGTCCTGAAACAAACAATAAGAAGGGAAGAAGGTAATGGAACAATCTAATGATTTAGTAAGAGAGCTAACAGACAATAAGTTTAATGGAAAACAAGGCACATGTAAGACTAAGGGCAGAGACAGGGAAGAAGAAAGAGAGATGGAACCAATCCCAGAGATGAGAGTTTGGGTTTCATCTATGACTGTGACATACTGAGTATAGGGAGAAGGAGAATAAGAGGAAAAGAATTGAGACTTACCAGTCATATGGGAGGAAGCTTCAGAGTCTATGACCCAGGTGGTAGGAGAGGATGACGTAAGAAGAGTAGTACCTGACTGGCTGAAGCTGCATAAGATGGCTCAGGAATATCACGAATGTGAAGCCGCATAAGGGCATCGTATGCAGCCCGAGAAATGATAAGAGACTCCCTTGAAATAGACTGCTCAGCTGTCTGGGTGGAAGACTGTCTCAGGAGCAATTGTGGATGCAACAAAAGCAGTGACATACGTAGGACGACCATGTATTTGCCAACAATAATCAACAGTGTGATTAGTTCTACCGCAATGTGAACAAATGCGGAAACCATCACGTCCTCGTCCACGTCCACCATGACCACGAAGACTACGACTGCCACGACCGCGATCTCCCTCGCGGCCTCTACCACGACCACCAAAACCAAAAAAGCGCCTTGAACTCAAGGATGGTACCCGAAGGCCAAGAGAGGACTGATCATCAGGAAGATGTGCCAAAAGCTCTGGTGACACAAATGAATGAGAAGAAAGAGTAGAGACAGTAGTACGTTGACACATGGCATATACTGTCGTCAATGGAGGAAGAGGATCCTGCATAACAACCTGATCACGAACATGAAGATAATCAGAATTCAACCCAGCTAGGAACTGCGTGATACGAGTATCATCCCGTTGCTTATGAGCATGTTTATGATCCTCTTTACATTTGGAAGGAAGAGGCTGATACATATCCAAATCATCCTACATACCCCGAAGCATCGAATAGTAATCTTTTAATGATCTTGAGTTTTGCTGGATCTGACCAATTTCTTGAATTAGCTAGAATACACGTGAAAAATTCTGAGATTCCGAGAACATATCATGAAGCGTATCCCAAATGCCTTTAGCTGATGATAAAAACGTCACTGAGTGGCTAATCGAGGAATCCATACTATTCTACAACCATGCAATAACTTGATAATTCTTCTTTGTCCAAGACTTGTAGGTAACATCTGTAGAGCTTGGGGGATCATCCAAAATATACAACTTCTCACGGGCTCCTAAGAACACTTCTACAGATTGTAGCCATTGAAGATAGTTGTCACCATTCAACTTAGTGGAGGTAATCTGCAAGGGGTTGGATTCAAGAGACCCTATGCCAAGAGATGAGGGCCCTTCGTCAGCCATTGGAGAGTCCAAGAGAGATAAACCTATGCCGAGAGAGGCCCTATGCCAAGAAGAATTGATTCAAACAACTTTATCTCACTCAATCATTCAAGATAATAAGATATAAACCTCCAACAAATAGCAATCATCCAAAATAACATGAAACACAGTAAAAAAACGGCCCAACCGAGTGAAAAACGGCCCAGCCGCACGTCCATTTGAGGTTAAAACCCTCTTAAACATGGATCTTAGGTAAAAACTCCTCCATGGGTAGCTTGGGAGGGAGATTTCGGTCCATCTTGAACAAAGAAACCAAAGAAAAGCTTACCGATGTGAGGTAGATCGAAAAAAAACGGAAAAAGGGCCCGATTTTCAAATTTCTCTATTTCGCCCAAAATACCATGAAAGGTCCAAACAATTCTTAAAAAATCATTGACAAATCTTCTAAAATCAAGATCTATCAAACCCTTAAACTTTTAGCTCAAACGGAGTCCATTCATCCATCCAATGCTGACATCAGCCGTACGGCTGCTGACGTCAGCAAGGTGACGTGTTGCCTCTCAATTTGTTGGATGCGGAATGCCTAGATCTATGCTCTGATACCAAGTAGAGAATGGTTTGATGATTATAATATGAAGAAGAGAGGAGAAAATGAGAGAGGAGGAGGGAGGAGAGTTTGGGAAAGATGTTGTGTTAGGCTATCTTGCCCTAACACACAATATTTTATTATAATAGAGCATATAGTACACCGTAGGAGAAGAGGAAAGTGTGTAAATGCACTTACACCAGAAAGGGCCACTACACTCTACACTAGCATTCTCTATAGAGTCTGCCTAGGGTTATTGCATTTTTGTGGGAGACTTTTGTCTCATGGAGTCATAAAAGCAAGATTTAGTAGCATGCTCAATTGTAAAGGCTTGGTCGAATTTTTCAATGAAACTTCAGGGATTGTTGAAAAAGACATCAATACACACTTAGAAATCAAAACACTAGAAAAAAAAGTGCACATAATAGGGGTTTCCTTTGTACGGGGTCCTAATATATGTGCTTTCCAACTAAACTGATGCAAGTATATTCAAAGTCTATTCATATAATTTATAAGCGTAAGAAGACATGTATGGAAATACAAGCAATACATTCAAAAGAAAAAGAAGAATCACTAGATCAGGTTACATACATGTTTAATTTTGAGTTTGGATACAAAGATTGCAGTTGATTTGTGAGAAATTGAGAAATTTTGAATTTTCTCAATTTTCTGTAACTTGACCCATCTCTTCCAAATCTCGAAATCGAAATTCCAAATCCATGATTTTTCATGAAAAACATGGAGAATCATAGATTTGTAACCATTTGACACTGGTTTAACATGATTTACAATAAAAGCGTGGGTCGAAAATTGAAAATGTTCACTGGATCGATAATCATAGATTTGTGTGTTTTGTATCGCACAACTAGGATACAGGATATATCGTGGCATATACAAGATATATCGGTTGATATCGTCAATATTTAAAACATTGGGCTTAACTTATGAAAGTGAATTCGATTAGATCACCAAAATTCACATTGCATAAAGAGATCCTTTGTGATCTTCATTTCTCAAATAGAGAAACTACAAATTATTGGATTACAATGCGCCATTCATATGCCCAATACCATTTAACATGACCCAGCACATCAAAATTGATTAGTTTATCGTCTAGAAGAGGATATCTGCTAAAGAAATCAAGCCTTCATTTCTTGGCAGAAAATTGGTACATTATGAGGGATATTAGCAGTAACTGAAACCTGAAGAGAGAAGAGTATAGAGAGGACTCTATACTTCCATTGGGGAAAAAAAAAACTATAGGAAGCAGTGTATGATCAGGACCAAATGACCAAGGGCAACATCTATTAGTGTGAAGGTGTGGAGCTACTTTCTTTGTGTTTATGGCTAAACCTTAGTCACACAAAGCATGATTGGAAGTGGGAGCAGATTCAGGTGTTTGAGCTGGAAGAATATTAGCAAGTGTAAAACCCCAGGAAGCTGTAGTGTATACTCCCACTGGGAAAAAAAATCTATAGGAAGCAGTACATGATTAGGACCAAATGACCAAGGGCAACATCTATTAGTGTGAAGGTGTGGAGCTGCTTTCTTTGTGTTTATGGCTAAACCTTAGTCACACAAAGCATGATTGGAAGTGGGAGCAGATTTAGGTGCTTGAGCTAGAAGAATATTAGCAAGTGTAAAACCCCAAGAAGCTGGAGTGGGATGCAAGTTTGAAGTTTTGAGTTGAGATAGTAAGCTCTTTATGTAAAGCTGGAGTGTGTGCTGCTCATGTGATCAGCTTTAAGGTGCAACTCAGATAGCTTACTAATTAATAAGTTACTGATGGGGACATCGGAGGACTTACTCGATTGTACCAGAGACGGAAACGACTACCCACATTAGTGCAGCTTTCTTTGTGGATGGGAGACGAGTTCCAGATGGGGCCCACGGGGCCATTTTGAAGACCCCACATGCATTGGACATGCGTCAGGAAGACCCCACTTTAGGATGATGCATGTGGGCTGCTTAGGAGATCATTTTAGTCATAGTATTTCTATTTTGTGTTGATCTGACCATTTGATCCTGTCAATCAGTCCATCAGGCCACCAGATCTTTTAGATCCGGGGGCCCCTTGAACTCTGATCTTTCTTTCTTTATGTTTTTTGTTATTTTTAAGAGTTATTTGATGGTTGAGATTGATAATATATGTTTTAGTTTTTTAATTTTAGATGATGTGCCACTTCACTTAAGTGAGTGGCATAGTTGTAATTATGTTGAATTTTAATTCCGAATTTTTAATAATAAAAGCACATGGAGGGCGGAGTTCCAACCCCATTGGATTTTGTGATTTTTTTTATTTTTTTATTTTTTTTAAAGAGAAAAGCTCTTGCTTTCTTTTCCCATCTTCATGCGATTTGAAAATACTTCCATGCGATTTGGAAGGAAGATTGGTCCGAGGCTAATCTTCATCAACGGAGGTGCGATGTCTCCATCTATCCCCATACCATCTCCTCTTTTCTTCCCTATCCAGGTATTTTCTTCAGGTTCTTCATTCTCCCTATCACAGATCTTCGTCTTTTCCCAAACTCAACCTTCCCATCCTCATCCACAATCCAAACCCTAATCGGCCTAAACTCATCCTCCCACGCCATATTTGTGACCGTACGACCAAATGTATGAATCCCACCTGTCCCTTTTGGTTTCCCACCATCATTATATCAAAAACCCTTTCTTCCATCCCCGAAACCCTAACCCTAAACCTAAAATCCCTAACTTTCCTAGATTTTCCCCAATTTCTAAAAAAAAAAAAAAACATAATTCCAAAATTCTCAATTCCCATGAATCCTAATTCTTCAAATTTCAAAAATTTCCCTTTCTAACCCTAATAATAAAACCTACAAATCTATCCCTTGAGTGTGGAACGTGCCTATGATAAATTAGAAGTTTTGTCCTTCCATCGAGCTTAGTTTTAATTGATTTATATGATTTCTTAGCATGCGAGTATGTGATTTAGTTTAAATCATATTTTATTTCCTATTATTTACTCTTAATTACTGGGTGGATTAGCATTTTTTGTTAATTGAAGTACTTTATGACTCTTTCATAATCTCCAAGTTGCATGTTAACATTAAATCATGTGTCCTGCATCAAATTTGGTATCAAAGACCATAAGTTTAGCATAGCATCTAGGTTAGAGTCACATTTAGGGTTAGTAGAGTATGGATTGCATATAGGATCATATTGCTGAATTTTTGTTGGAGTACCTTATTGCTGAATTTTCAGTTCATGTCCCCACTTATACCATTGCTGAAATTTCAGCACAGTAATTTTAAGTTGTCATATTGCTGAATTTTTAGCTTGTAATTTTCGAATTACACCTATGCTGAATTTTCAGTTTGGCACCCTCGGATTACTATCCTGCTAAATTTTCAACATAAGATTTGAGGATAGCGACTTGCTGAATTTTTTTGGTTAGTGTGTCTACCGTGATCTCTAGGTTAGTACTATCATTGTCATTACATTGTCCTAGGACCTAGGGTTTCCTTTAGAGTGTCCTTGTGTGTGCCCACTAGTTTAGGACGTGGTTTTGGCCTACATCCCACTATGAATCTATAACAGATTGCCGAGGCCCTTAATGCTATCAACAATCGTCTAACGGCTATTGAAGTGCATGGTAAGACTATCGTGACTCAATTGTCCGTGACCAATGCGCGTATCAATCGGCTTGAAGCCTCCCTTAAGGCAAACGCCGACACTGGGGAAGGTGTCCAATCACAAGCTGAGGATCAAATTGAAGGAGTTGAGACTATGCCACTTACAATTATTAGTCACGCCTTAAGCCAAGGAATTGTAGAAAGTGATGATTGGCACTTGAATTCAAATTTCCATACTTATGCCAAGTGTTGTGGCAAAAATTGAAAGGTGATCATTGATAGTGGCGGTTGCATCAATGTGGTCTCTGCTAGCACTGTAGGCCATTTAGGAATGCTAGTCGTTCCTCACTCTCAGCCCTATCAAGTCTCATGGGTTGATGCATCTTCGATTCTGATTTCTCAGCGTTGTTCCATTCCCATCTAGTTTGGTTCCTATATGGACACGTTGTGGTGTGATGTTTTGCCTATGGACATAAGCCACATCATTTTGGGCAAGCCTTGGTTGTATGACAGCGACGCAACACTGTTCGGTTGCTCGAATACGTGTTCGTTTCTATATGGAGGCAAAAGGATTGTCTTGAAGCCTTTCTTGCTCAAAAGTACCTCGGAAAAGGAGGACGTCAAGAAATGTGGTCCTGATGGTGTGACAAAACTCCAACTTGAGTCTCTTCTTATAGTTAATGCCAAAGAGTCTAAAAGAGAGACAAACTGCTTTGACGTTGTATGCCCACGTGGCAAGTGAGGTCACACCTAAGGTTATTATGGAGATGCCACCTAAGGTTACACCTAAGGGTAGTGTAGAGTTATCATCTGAGGTGAGTCCGGTATTGGAGTCCAGTGTTGTTATTCTAGAGGGCATACCAGATGAGCTTACACCTGTGCAGGACATTCACGCATTGACTCTAGCAAACCTTCATTACGATCAGATGAGTGCTGGGGAGGAAGTGGATTTAGAAAGACAAGTAGATGAGCCTAGGACTCTTATAGATTGCATACCCATGTATGTGTTTCGTAGGCCTTCAGAGTCTGCACCTGTATCTACACAACATATGCATGACTTGTATGTTGAGATTAGAAAAAGAATCAATACAAGTAATGAAACATACAAAATGATTGCCAACTCACACCATAGGTTATAAAGAGTTTGTTATGGGTGATGAAGTCATGATTAAAATATGTCCACAAGGGTTTCCACAGAGAACCATAAAAAAATTACAAGCGCGTAACACCGGACCATATAAAATCTTGAAAAGATTGGGTTTGAATGCTACTTGATAGATCTTCCACCTAACATGGGTATCAGTTCCACATTTAATGTGGAAGATCTTGTACCGTTTCATGGACATTCCCCTAACCCTCACTTGAACTTTGATGATAATGCCCCTGACCTGTCCCAAAACCCATGGCCATTACTTGACCCCTCTTCTCAGCCTTTACCATCCGTACCATCCATACGTATGAGAAGAGAGGAGATGGAAGATATCTTAGATGAAGAGGCGGTTTGCACATAACATGGTAGTTACCAAGAGTACCTTGTTAAGTGGAAGGGTAGACCAAAATCAGACAATACGTTGATCACATAAGCAAAGCTTCAGCGACGAGACCCGGATCTTCTTGAGCATCACTGCAACTTTATTTCGCCAGAGGCGAAATCTCCTCAGCCGAGGGGAATTGATGGGGACATCGGAGGACCTACTCGGATGTACCAAAGATGGAAATGACTACCCACATCAACACAGCTTTCTTTGTGGATGGGAGATGAGTTCCAGATGGGGCTTACCGGGCCATTTTGAAGACCTCACATGCATTGGATGTGCACCAGGAAGACCCTACTTTGGGGTGACGCATGTAGGCTGCTTAGGAGATCATTTTAGTCATAGGATTTCTATTTCGTGTCGATTTGACCGTTGGATCTTGTCAATTAGTCCATTGGGCCACCAAATCTTTTAAATCCGGGCCCCTTGGACTCTGTTCTTACTTTCTTTATGTTTTTTATTATTTTTAAGAGTTATTTGATGGTTGAGATTGATAATATATGTTTTAGTTTTCTTATTTTGGATGATGGGCCACTTCACTTAAGTGAGTGACATAGTTGTAATTATGTTGAATTTTTCATAATAAAAGCACATGGGGGGGGGGGGGCGAAGTTTCAACCCCATTGGATTTTGTGATTAAAAAAAAAAAAGAAAAAAAAAAAAGAAGAAGAGAAAAGCTATTGCTTTCTTTTCCCATCTTCATGCGATTTGAAGATACTTCCATACAATTTGGAAGGAAGATTGATGCGAGGCTAATCTTCATCAACGGAGGTGTGAGGTCTCCATCTAGCTCCACGCCTTCTTTTTTCTTTCCCATCTAGGTATTTTCTTCAGGTTCTTCATTCTCCCCATCACAGATCTTCCTATTCTCCCAAACCCAACCTTCCCATACCCATCAACAATCCAAACCCTAACCAGCCTAAACTCATCCTCCCACGCCATATGTGTGACTGTACGGCCACACATGTGAATCCCACCTGCCCCTTTTGGTTTCCTACCATCATTTTATCAAAACCCCTTTCTTCCATCCCCGAAACCCTAACCTTAAACCTAAAATTCCTAACTTTTCTAGATTTTCTCCAATTTCTTTAAAAAACCATAATTCCAAAATTCTAAAGTCCCATGAATCTTAATTCTTTAAATTTCAAAATTTCCCCTTCCTAACCCTAATCATAAAACCTAAAAATCTTTCCCTTTAGTGTGGAACGTGCCTATGCTAAATTGGAAGTTCTATCCTTCCATCGAGCCTAGTTTTAATTGATTTATGTGACTTCTTAGCATGCGGGCATGTGATTTAGGTTAAATAAGATTTTATTTCCCATTATTTACTCTTAATTACTTAGTGGATTAATATCTTTTGTTAATTGAAGTACTTTTTGGACTGTTTCATAATTTTCACATTGCATGTTAGCATTAAATCAGGTGTCCTACATCAGTTACGAAATATAAATTCTGATACATGTGGAACTTGTTATTAATTTAATTAGGACATTAGCTTCTGCCAGATAATTTCATTTAAATTTTGTTGTACTGATTTTGAAGAACATCCAAATAGGCCCTTGTTTGACTGCAAACAACACGGATTGAATAAGTCATCAATTATCCCATTTATAGCAGGTGCTTATTTTAATCTTTAGTATTGTTATCAAATATTTACAGCCCACTTGGATTGGTGAATTGAGGGGCTGTACAGTAGTACAACCCACCTAGTCTTGGTTTTGGGTCCTATTTCCTTAGATTTACCTAATTAGATTTTCTTGGGACTGGAAGGTCATATTGTTAATATTGTTAGGGGTACTACGGACATTTTGACTTTTTTATGATATGAGAGAGAGAGAGAGAGAGAGAGAGAGAGAGAGAGAGGACTCTGTTCTACCCTTCTCATTCTCTTTTCTCCAGCTCTCTTCTTCCTTTTCTCATATATTCTCTTCTATTTTGATCTACATGGTACAAGAGCGTATTTGATTCCAATCTACTCCATCTTCCTCTCTGCTATCTCACATACTCCTGTTTCTTTTCTTCTTTGCTTATTGTCTCTCTTGTGCTGAGATTTTTTAAGAAACCTAGGGTTTATATATATATATATATATATATATATATTGTGTATTGGGCTTGTGCAATAGTCTGTGTATGAGAGGCTGAATGTTGTGTTCATGATCAACACCTCTCATGTATGGTTGGACAGTTGTATGTGTGGGCCGATTACTCTCATCAAGCGTAGTGTGCACATCGTGGAGCATCCTCCTACCATGAATTCAGCTTGCATTCGTGGAAGTATTGTGGTGTTGATCTTAATCTATTGTTCTCATGGAGATGAAGCATGATCAAAAGTCTGGATTCATTTATGCATCTACTTTTCTGAGGTCCAAATAAGCTCTAAATCTCTTAATTGCTTTGTGATCTTCTATCCTTCACACTATGTTTTCCGGGATCTAAAGACGAAGAAGAAGATTAGTGGAGGACATGAACGTGATGGGTTGTAGTCAGTGTTTGAAATATCAGTATTGCGTTACATATCACGTTCTTGGGATACGGATACACATCGGTTATCGCGTGAGATATATCGATTGTATTGTGTAATGTATTGTTGTTGTTGGAAACATGGGGTAACATTGGGAAATTGGTCGAATTTTTCAATGAAACTTCGGTGATTATTAAAAACAACATCAATACATATTTATAAATCAAATCATTACAAAGAACAAGTACACATAATAGGTTTTCTTTATATTGGGGTCCTAATCTATGCGTTGTCTAACTAAATTAATGCAAGTATATTCAATGTTTATTCATATAATTTATAAATGCAAGAAGACGTGTCAAAACACAAGCAATACATTCAAAAGCAAAAGAATAATCACTAGATTAGGTTACATACATGTTTGACTTGATGTTTGGACACAAAGATTGAAACAATTTGCAAGAAATTGGAAATTTTTGATTTTTTTCAATTTTTCGCAACTCGGCCCATCTCCTCCAAATCTTAAAATTGAATCTCCCAATCCATGATTTGTAACAATTTGACACCAATTTAACATGATTGACAGAAAATAAAAGGATTGAAATTTGAAAATGCTCACCAGATCGAACATGTGGGATATATCGCACTACTTGTGCGTTTGGTATCGCACTAGTGGGATACAAGTTATATCGTTGGATATATCGGCTGATATCGTCGATATTTAAAACACTGGCTGTAGTATCTTGATCTTGAAATAGTTGGTGTGGTAGTATAGAAGAACATCTCTCTTTACCAATGGCACTGCCATCGCGATCATCTATTCCTGAAGACTCCCAAAAGCATTATCCCTTCTTTGTTGTCGGTCTCAATTTTAGAGTGAAGTATGTGAGTTAAGCAAACATCATCAAGTTACTTTTCCACCATGTGTGGAAAAGCGTAGTTTAGTTTCTTTTACTTTGGTCCATTCAGATGTCTGGGGACTGGTG
Organism: Magnolia sinica; assembly: GCF_029962835.1. Lineage (NCBI taxonomy): Eukaryota > Viridiplantae > Streptophyta > Magnoliopsida > Magnoliales > Magnoliaceae > Magnolia > Magnolia sinica. The sequence goes on along the minus strand of NC_080582.1, from coordinate 20,426,000 downwards.
AGAGTCTTCGGCAGAGCAGGTATAAGTATTTTGTTACACTTGTTGATGATTTTTAAGAATGACCTGACTTTATTTAGAGAAAAAACATTTGAATTGTTCTATATTTTTAAGATCTTTTATATGGAAGTACAAATTCAATTTAATTCCAAAGTTTTTGTGTTTTGTTTAGATAATGCTAAGGAGTATACATTCAAGTCTTTTAGCTTGTATTTTTCGGAGAATGGTATCTTGCATCAAACATCGCGTGCACACATTCCACAAGAAATTTGTGTTGTATAATGGAAAAATCGTCCCTTGAAGTGACATGTGCTTTATTGTTTCATATGAATGTTCCCAAAAGTTGGGAGTGATGCAGTCCTAACAACATGCTTTCTAATAAATAGAATGCCCACATTAGTTTTAGTGGGGTCAATTGCCTCATGTAATTTAATTTCCGGCCTCCTAAAGTTTTTGGGTGTGCATGTTTTGTTCATCAGATGCAGTTGAGCCATGATAAGTTAGATCCTTATGTGTGTGGATGTTATTATTTTTTAGTCCACTCCATTCTTCTCAAAAGACTGTAAATCTCTCGACTTGGAATCTTCTTCGTTAATGCCTATGCCTGTTCCTGTTCCAATGACACTATCTAATCGCCTCCTTCCACTGGTTTGTCCATTCTTATTGTGCCTCCACTTAAAGTCTACTCACGATGAAAATGGGAAGATAGTACGACCAATAGTGATTTGTCATCCACCATATCTTCTTCCGAGCTTACTGATCCAGTGCCTCTTCCTATATCTCTATATTAATTCAATGTTCTTATTGCTTCAAAAAAATGTAAGCGTGCACGTACTGTTCACCTCATATCTAAATATGTTTCTTTTTAGTGCTCATCTTCCACTGTCCATAGATTTGCCTTATCTTTGTATTCTCATTATGTTCCTACATCATACTAGGAAGACTTACTACATAAGGGGTGGAAGCAGGTGACGGAAGACGAATTGGCTTCACTTTATTGGAATAACACTTGAGAGCTTACTAATTTCCTTGTTGTTAAGCATATTGTTGGTTGTTGGTGGGTGTATACCATTAAATTTCAGCATAATGGTATAATTGAACGATTGAAGGGTTGCTTGGTCGCTAAGGGATACACTTAAACCTTTGGCATTGATTATACCGAAGCTTTCTTTCCAATTTACAAATTGACCATTCGTTTTATTCTCTCAGTTGATGTCAATCATGGATGACCCCTCTTTTAGCTTTTTTTTAAAAATGCCTTTCTTCATAGTGATCTCACAAAGGTTTATATAGAGCCACCACCTGGGTTTGTTGCTCAATGGGAGTGACATAAGGTGTACAAATTGAGAAAGGCAATTTATGGGTTGAGGCAGTTACCACGTGAATGGTTTGATCAATTTAGTAAAGTTGTATTGAATTGTGGTTTTGTTCCAAATCATGTTGATCACTCTATCTTCGTATGAATAGGCACCTTCGGTCTGATTGTATTAGTTGTACACATTGATGATATTGTCGTTACAAAGAGTGACAGTAGGAGGATTGGGGAATTTAAGTAATATCTTAAACGTTACTTTCTAATGAAATATTTGGGTCACCTTCGATACTTTCTAGATACAAAACTTGTCAGATCAAAGGAAGGAATTAATCTGTCTTAATGGAAATATTTTTTGGATATACTTACAGAAACATAGCTTCTTATTAAGCTAGTAGATACAGTGATAGATCCAAATCATAAACTAGTTGGTGATCAAGGAGATGTGATTGAAGACCTAAGAAGGTATAGAAGATTGGTTGCAAAGCTTAACTAGTTAACTATCACCAGGCTAAACATATCATATGATGTGAGTATAGTAAGCCAGTTTATGAGTTCCCTAAGGGTGCCTCATGTAGATGCAATTGTGTGAATTTTGCGGTATCTTGAAGGTGCACTAGGCCAATGAATTTTATGTAGAAGAAATAGTCATCCTGAACTCATAGGTATTTTGATATAAATTGGGCAGAGTCTCTAATTGGTAGGTGATCTACTACCGAGTACCGCACATTTGTGGGAGGAAATTTGGTCATGTGGAAGAGTAAAAAACGAAGTGTTGTAGCCCAATTAAGCGTTGAAGCATAAGATAGCCAGTGGCTGATACTATTTATGAGTTCGTGTGGATTAAGAAATTATTATAGGAAATGTGTTTTACAGTGAAGCTACTAATGAATTTATTTTGTGATAATCAAACGGCCTCTTATATTGCAAACAATCTAATCTATCATGAGAGAACCAAGCATATTGAAATTGACTATCACTTTATATGTGAGGTATGTTTGGTCTCAAGATCAACTTGTTAATGCGTTCACCAAGGCTATTAATCACACTTAGTCTACATGTATATATTCCAAGCTTGGTATTGACATCTATTACAACTTGAAGGGGATTGACGGAAACGGATGTGGGTCATACCACCATATGGCCCACTTGGATTGGTGAATTGAGGGGTCGCACAATTGTACAACCGACCTAATCTTAGTTTTGAGTCCTATTCCTTTTTATTTTACTAATTGGATTGTCTTGACGCTGGAAAGTCATATTGTTAATGTTGGTAGGCGTAATTTTGGACATTTTTGCTTTTTATGACTTAAAATATGACCCGGGGGGCGGGGCGGGCCGCACCTTATTCAACTCTTCTCACTCTCTTTTCTCTAACTCTCTTCTTCCTCTTTTCCTTCTTTTCTCTTCTATTCTATTTTATATTGATCTACAAATATCATTAAAAGTAAGGGTGAATTCATTAGTCACCTAAAAATTAGATAATCTAATTGTACTTATTGTAATTTTGTATAGAGATCATACTTCTTTTTAGTAAGGATTAAAAACAATCTTGATAACCGACATTCATGATGTCTAACACATAATTATGATTGTAGAACTATGTAAAAGTGAAAAGAAATAGAAAGGAGAAAAAATGATGGTGAAAGAGAATGGAGCGAGAATGAATTAGTGCTACATGCCCCCTACTCTCTCTCTCTCTCTCTCTCTCTCTCTCTCATATTAAGTAAAAAAATTAGAAAACTACCCCTTACAATATGACATTTTAATATTAAATGTATCCAATTGACAAAATAAAGAGAAATAGGGACTAAGTACATGACTAGGTGGGTCGTACCTCTGTATGACCCCTTATTGCATTCATCCAAGTCTGCCTTAGAGTTGAACGCACCACGTCCGTAGTCATTAACACTCCTCCTCAAGTTGGAGCATAGATGTCATTGATGCCTATCTTGGAAAGTGCAAATTGACTACAATCAAGAGCTTTGGTGAGCACATCGGCAAGTTGATCTAAGACCAAACATATGGTGTAGAAATTTCACCACTAAAAACCTTCTCACGTATGAAATGACAATCGACTTCAATATGCTTGGTTATCTCATAATAAACTAAATTGTTTGGAATATGGGAGGTTGCTTGATTATCGCAAAATAACCACATTGGTAGGCTCACTGCGAAACCCATTTCTTGCCACAATTTCTTGATCCAAACTGACAAGTTTTATTTGCTATCGCACTATATTATGCTTTAGTGCTTGATCTGCTACAATACTCTACTTTTTACTCTTCCACATGACTAAATTTCTTCCCACAAATGTGCAATACCCAGTAGTAGACCACATATCAGTTGGGGAGCTTGCCTAATTTGCATCAGAATAGCTTGTAAATTGAAGATGATTATTCTTTTTATATAAAATTCTTTGGCTCAATGCTCTTGTAGGATATCACAGAATCCAAACAACCGTATTCATGTGAGGCCCTCTAGGACTCATAAACTAACTTACCACACACAACATTTGATATATCTGACAAAATGATTATTTGGTAGAGAAGTTTTTTATTAATCTTTTATACCTTTTGGGTCTTCAACCACATCTCCTTGATCGCTAACTAGTTTATGATTTGGATTCGTTGGTGTATCAATTGGCTTAGTACCAAGTAGGCGTGTTTTTGTGAGCAGATCTAAAATATATTTCCTTTGATTTGGCAACTTCTAACTCAAGGAAATATCCAAGATGACCCTAATCTTTCGTTAGGAAATAATGTTGAGGATATTTCTTAAGATCTTCAATTCCATTATCACTCTCTGTAATCACAATGCCATCCACGTATACAACTAATACAATTAGACCCAAGACACCACTTCATATGAAGACAAAATTATCAGTATGACTTCTAACAAAACCATAGGCCAATACAACCTTACTGAATTTATCAAATCATGCATGTGGTGACTGCTTCAATCTATAAATTGCATTCTCTTAATTTACAAACCTTATCCGCTTCTGCTAAGCAACAAACCCAGATAGTTACTTGATATAGACCTCTATGAGATCAACATGAAGAAATACATTTTTAACATCGAGCTAAAAGAGGTGCCATCCAACCAACCATATAGGGAATGACGTGAATGGAATAAAATTTGACAACTGGAGAGGTGGTTTCCATGTGGTTGATGCTGAGAGTCTGAGTGTATTTCTTAGCAACTAAGCAAGCCATCAATCATTTAATTGTGCCATCAGGCTGAAATTTAATGGTATACATCCAGCAATAACCAACAGTATGTTTACCAATGGGAAGAGTAGTTAGCTCCCAAGTGTCATTCTAATGAAGCGTAGCCTTTTTTTTATTCCATAACTTGCTTCTCCTCTTTATTTAACAAAGCTTCCTGTTATGACTTAGGAACAAAATCAAATGACAAAGACAAGGCAACTTTACTGAAGGTGGAAGGTAAACTCTGAAAAGAAACAAATTTGAAAATAGGATGGTCGGTACATGCATTACCTTTCCTCTGAGCAATAGGTATATCGGACAAACCGGGAGATATAGGTGGAGTGGCTAGATGAACAGGCGTAGAAAAATATATGGTGGATAGCATGTCATGGTTGACAGCACCTCCCGGTTTTCATCTTGAGTAGACTTCTAGTGTAAGCACATTAGGAATGGATGAATTAGTGGAAGGAGACAATTGGATAGTTCTTTAACAAGGATAGGCATAGGCACTGATGGTGAAGCTTCTAAGTCTAGAGATCTATTGTCATTTGAGAAGAATGAAGTGGATTCAAAGAAGTTAACATTTATGCAAATAAATTGTCTTTGATGACAATGACCGTAACATCTATAACCTCTTTGTTTTCTAGAATACCTAAGAAAATAAAAACATTTAATTGCTCGAGGATCCAATTTATATTCCAATTGATGAACAATGCATACACACAAACCTTGGGGCAAAGAATAATGGAACACCTAGAAACAAAGTTGGATGAGGCGAATGACTCATCAAGATAATAGGGGGCATTCGATTAATCGGATAACATGTTGTTAAAGCTGCATCACTTTAAAAACTTTTGGGACATTCATATGAATCAAGAAGGCATGTGTCACCTCAAGCAAATGACGGTTTTTCTGTTCTGTCACCCAATTTTGTTGTGGAGTGCAAGCATAATGCAAAATACCATTTTTAGATAAATATAAGCTAAAAGAATTGGATATATACTCCTTAACATTATCTAAACAAAATACATACACTTCAAAGTTAAATTGATTTTGTACTTCGAACAGGTCCTCAAACATCTGAATGAACCAAAACGAATGGAACTAGACTATGCTTTTTCACACCCGGTAGAAAAGCAACTAGGTGATGCTTACTTAATTCACACACTTGCATTCTAAAGCTAACCCAAACTATAATGGAGTAACACTTTTGAGAATCTTCAAGAACGAGTAATCAAGACGTAATGCCACTGGTAAGGAGATATGTTGCTTTGCATTACTGCTTCAATTACTTCATGGTGAAGATGGTATAGGCTCCCACCATGCTCATGTCCTGCCAATCTTCTCCTTCACCTTCACATTCTGAAAACACAATAAAAGAATAGATAGTCGTAGAGTAGTCAGGTGATTTTGTGAGTTTACTAACAAACATACTTTAAACTAGGATGAGCAATACCTATTCAACACACTTTAAACTAGGTACCATCTACTAGGCACATTAAGAGCATGACAGTGAAAAAAAGGAACTTGGATGAACAATACCGATTCAACACACTTTAAACTAGGTACCATCTACTAGGTACATTAAGAGCAATGACAATGAAAAAAAGGAACTTGGATGAACAATACCCATTCAGCACACTTTAAACTAGGTACCATCTACTAAAGTGATCGATGAACTTAACAATAATGTATCAATTGAGGAAAAGACACTAGACTTACCTATCATGTGGTCAAAGGCTCTAGACTGAATGACCCCATGGAGTAGAGGACTTAGACCCTAAACAAGTCATGAGTTTACAAATGTGGCTATAGGCTTGGTAGTAACAGCAGAGATAGGATGATTCTTAATAACTTGGAATATTTATCTTTGGTAAGGGTGACTATGTCATCAGATGTACTTGGTTGCTAAGTTGTAGGAGTGGAACCAATAGAATGAGGCCCACTGCATTCTTCAGAATAAGATGCCTAATTTGTCCAAGCTGGCTTCCCATGGCGCCCATAGTGAGTCCATTCCTAGGTTTACGACCTTTTCCTGCATCCCCAGATCACCTTGATTATCTTTGCCACCTCGTTGATTATCTTGGCCACCATGACCACCACCACTACCTCATCTAGCAAATGATGCCAAAGTAGAATTATCATTGACTCCACCCATAGAGATAAGAGATACACGTTGAAGGCAAGCATAAACTTCATTTAGGGATGGAACATCCATGCCACCCAAGATCTATATGTGCATGGGCTCATATTGTGGATTTAAGTCAGATAGAAATTTAACCACATGGAACTCCTCACATTGCTGACGTTGTTTTTCCATATCTTTAGTAAGTGGCCGATACATATCCAATTCCTAAATTCCTTAAGAGTTTCAAATAATATTCACTAAGGGACTTATCTCCTTGTTGGAATGCAAAAATCTCTTCAAACAATAGATACATACAACAATTGATATGTTTACAAGATGTCTTTATTGAATGAATACATCTCTCCTAATGCATCCACACCTCCTTTGTAGTATCTAGAAACATTACATTCCCACTAGCAAGCGTTTCCATATTGTTCCACAACCATGCCATGATTTGAGCACTTTCTGATATCCACTGATCGTATGTGCTATCACTTCCATCTGGTTTCTCTGCGTTCAGATATTTTAATTTGCCTCTATCCATTAAAAAAAAAAAAAACTTGAATCAATTCAACCATTGGAGATAATTTACTCCTTTTAGTTTTATAAAGGTTATTTAAAACCCTAGAAAATCAAATGGATTTAGGAACCCAGATCTTTGATCACTCTTCATCTTCATTAGAAGAAGAAATTAAAGAGAATACCATAGTGCACACAAATGTGGACTGACTCTTCCAAATATAAGAATGCTTCAATTGCACGGTCCACACGATTTACACACTACACTTGACGAAACAATCATCCACACATTCCAACCGAACATGAGAGGAGCAATGATCATGAACACAACATTCACCCTCTCATACGTGGACCGTTATAAAGGCCCGACACACAAAAAAAAAAAAAAAAAAAAAAAAACCAAAACAAAAATACAAAAAACAAAGCCCTAGGTTTCTTAGAGAACTTTTAACACAAGGGAGATATGAATAGCATAGAGGAAAAGAGAGAAGAATTTATGAGATGGAAAAGAAGAAAGTGATGTAAATCACAGTGAAATCCATCTTGATACCTTGTAGAATCATATAGAAGTGAAAATAAATAGATAAGATAAAGAAAAAGAGATTGAGAAAGAGAATGAATTATGCCCACATGCCCTAAAGCATTTAGTAGAAAGAGTGCACCGAGAACTGATCGGATCTCTTACCTACACCATCTTGCCCCTCACCCGAGGAGGGAAAGCGACAGTGAAGTCGTTCCAGGAGCCTTATGAAGTCTCCCACTTCATCATTTGTCAGATTTCTTAGGCAAAGGGGAGACTAGACAACTACATTTCCACAAACAGAGAAGCACCGATCCACATAAATATTCCTTACCGAAGATAGCTGAGCTAAACTTGGAAATTTTGACTGGAGCGTGTTTTCACCTATGTAGACATCCTCCCAAAATGAATTTACTGGCCATCTCTAAGGGAAAAAGAGACCTCTTTAAACTAGAAGCTACTCTCCACAAGGTAGAAGCTCTATAAAGAGTAGAATCCCTCACCCACCATCCCTGTTAGTAGGATTGATAACATACTTACCACAAATAAATTGTACAATTATTTAGGAAACAGATCTGTAAATATCTTTCCTGAATTAGGTGATATAGATGTTGTAATTAGGTGATATTATGCTGTAATTAGGGGATATAGATGCTGTTGTAATTAGGGGATATAGATGCTGTAATTAGGGGATATAGATGCTGCTGTAATTAGGGGATATAGATGCTGTAATTAGGTGATATTATGTTGTAATTAGGGGATATAGATGTTGTAATTAGGAGATATTATGTTGTAATTAGGGTGTATAGATGCTGCTGTAATTAGGAGATATTATGCTGTAATTAGGGGATACTGTAATTAAGGGATATATTGTAATTAGGGAAAATGATTTCTATATAAGAAAAGGACCACTCGATTGAGGGTCATTGAGCAAATCTGACATGGTATCAGAGCCACTCTCTGCAACCTTGTCTTTGGTCCAATTTTCATTGTTCTAGGATCTGGTTTTCTAGTTTCTGGGGTGCGGGTTTTGGTTTGCAGTTTTTTTGGTGCATTTCGAGGGATTCTAGTTATGGCTAACAACTCCAACTCAGAAGTCTTTCAAACTCGGTTTACAGGGAAGAATTATGCTGCCTGGGAGTTTCAGTTTCAACCTTTTGTCATGGGAAAGGAGTTGTGGGGTCATGTTGATGGGAGTGATCCAACACCTGTGATCCTACGACGTTAGTTTAATGGAAGGTGAAAGATGCTCGCGTGATGACTTGGATTCTTGGGTCTATTGATCCACTGCTTATACTCAATTTAAGGCCGCACAAGACAGCTAAATCGATGTGGGAGGACTTGAAAAATGTCTATCATCACGATCATTTCGCCCGGTGATTTCAGTTGGAAACTGATCTTGCTGCCTATTCCCAAGGTACACTTTCTGTTCAGGAATATTTCTGTGGTTTTCAGAATCTTTAGGCTGAGTTTTTCGACATTGTGTAGGCCATGAAGCTAGCAAAAGAGACCAGTTTTTAATGAAACTAAGGCCAGAATTCGAGTCTATTCGCTCCAACCTGATGCACAGGGATCCTTCACCATCTCTTGACGTGTGTTTTGGAGCACTTCTTCGAGAGGAACAACGTCTTCTTATTCAATCTTCGTTTCCGCAAGAGAATGCTGTCGCATATGCTGCTCAAGGCAAAGGGAGGGTTCGAGACATGCGTACAGTTTAGTGCTACAGTTGCAAAGATTATGGGCATATTACTGCCCATTGTGCTAAAAAATTCTGCAACTACCATAAACAGAAGGGGCACATCATCAAAGAATGCCCAACACGTCCTCAAAACTGACCCGTGAATGCTTATCATGCTACTGCTACTGGCCACACTTCGGATGGGGTAACTAGCATCTTCCACTGCTGCTACACCTGCCCTTACACCAGAAATGGTGCAGCAAATGATTGTATCGGCATTTTCCGTTTTAGGGTTGCAAGGTAAGGGTACTATACGTACTATACCCTCTCAATCTTGGCTTGTTGACTCTGCTGCATCCAATCACATGACCAGTTCTCTTGATATGCTTAGCAATGTTCGTAAGTACACTGATTCTTCTAATATTCAAGTTGCTAATGGCCATCGTTTACCGATTACTGGGGTTGGTGATATCGCACCATCACTTACTAATATTTTTGTATCACCTGGGCTTTCTACGAGTCTTATCTCGGCTGGATAATTAGTGGATGATAATTACAATGTTCAGTTTTCTCGTGATGGTTGTCATGTGCAGGATTTGGTGTTGGGGAGGACAATAGTGAAGGGGCCTAAAGTTGGGAGACTGTTTCCATTATACTTTTCCATTCCTAGTATCATTTCTTTGGCTTGTACTACTGTCTCCAATAATTGTGAAGTATGACACAAACGTTTAGGCCATCCAAACAATGTTGTTTTATGTCATTTGTTGAATTCTGGTTCATTGAGAAAAAAAAATTCTTCTTTGCCTCATGCTTTGTCTTTTGATTGTTCTACGTGTAAAATCGGAAAAAGTAAGATTCTTCCCTTCCCTTCTTCCGGGAGTAGGGCAAAGAATTGCTTTGACCTTGTTCATAGTGATGCATGGGGCATTACTCCTGTCATTTCTCACGGTCGTTATAAATATTTTGTGACATTCATAGATGACCATAGTCGGCATACTTGGGTATATTTTCTGTGCTATAAGTCTGAAGTCTTTGCTGTTTTCAAATCGTTTCTAGCATATGTTAAGAATCAATTTACCACTAGCATTAAGACTTTACGATCTGATTCTGGTGGAGAATATATGTCTCATGAATTTCTTGAGTTTCTTCGTCACAAAGGAATTGTTTCTCACCGCTCATGTCCTTATACGGCTCAACAGAATGGCGTGGTTGAGCGCAAAAATTGACATTTGTTAGATGTTGCTAGGACCTTGTTACTTGCATCTTCTGTTCCTCCTAAATTTTGGGTTGAAGCTTTAGCTACAACAGTATACTTGATTAATAGGTTGTCTTCTAAAGTGCTAAATTTCGACTCTCCATTCTATCGTCTGTATATACAACACCCTAGCTTTCTTGACCTATACACTTTTGGTTGTGTCTGTTTTGTGCATCTACCTCCACATCAACGTCACAAACTCTCTGCGCAATCTGTGAAATGTGTCTTTATGGGATATAACTTATCTCAAAAAGGATTTCTGTGCCATGATGCTTCTTCCAATAAATTTCATATATCTCGTAATGTTGTTTTCATTGAGCATCAATATTTCTTTCCTAGTTCTATTACATCATCTCCTGCAGTTTCTGTTCTTCCTCACTTTGATGATTTGATGTGCCCTCCTGAATGCTTCAAGCCTGGTTTTGTGTATGAACGCCGTCGACCAACTCTACCCCTTCATGAGTCTAATCTGCCACCTGATCCCATTTTGCACCCTCCTCGATGATCTGGCTGTACTTCTCATCAACCGGATAGGTATGGTTTCCCTCATACCTCCTTCACGGTTACCTTATCAACTGGGTCGATTCTTAATTCCTACTCACAAGTTGATAAACATGAGTGTTGGAGAAAGGCTATGTAGGAAGAACTTCAAGCTCTTCAAGAAAATCAGACTTGGGACCTGATCCCGTGTGTAAGTGGGTTTTTCCTATGAAACTTCGGCCCGATGGGTCTGTGGACCATTATAAGGCTCATTTGGTTGCCCTGGTAACCGCCAGGAGTATAGGGTTGACTATGAGGAGACCTTTGCTCCTGTCGCTAAAATGACAACTGTGCGTACTATTATTGCCATTGCAGCCTCTCAGCGATGGTCCCTTTGCTAGATGGATGTGAAGAACGCATTTCTTCACGGTGATTTACGGGAAGATGTTTACAGGACACCTCCTGGCCTCTACTCGTCGTCGACATTGAATGCGTGTAAGCTGAAGCACTCTCTGTATGGTTTGAAACAAGCTCCCTGGGCCTGGTTTGATAAGTTCCGAGCTACCTTACTCGATTTTCTTTCATCCAAAGCCAATATGATTCTTCGTTGTTTCTTCGTACGACTTTTGTTGGCATTGTTCTTCTTCTGGTTTATGTCAACGACATTGTCATCACTGAGATTGATTCTGCCCTCATTGATCAACTGAAGTAGCATCTTCATGATTCATTCCATACGAAGGATCTTGGTCCTCTCTAGTATTTCCTCGGTTTGGAAGTTCAGTTCGATTCCTCTAGGGTTTTCCTGCATCATCATAAATACATGGAGGACTTGATTTCCTTGTCTGGTTTGCAGGACTCCTCTTCCGTGGATACCCCTTTGGAAGTGAATGTTAAGTATCAACGTGAGGAGGGAGATCTCCTTCCTGATCCCATGGTGTTTCGACAGTTGGTAGTCTCAATTATCTCAGTATTACATGGCCTGACATCTCCTTTGCTGTCCAGCAAGTTAGTCAATTTATGCAGTCTCCTCGCCACCTTCATGTTGCCGCGGTCCACCGAATTATTCGATATCTTTGGGGTTCCTCTCACCGTGGCTTGTTCTTCTGTACTGGTACTCTTCGCCTTGTGGCTTTTAGTGATGCTGATTGGGCAGGATGTCCTAATACTCGTCGATCTGTCACCGGGTGATGTATGTTTCTTGGTGATTCACTTATCTCTTGGAAGAGTAAGAAATAGGATCTTGTTTCCAAATCTTCGACCGAGTCCAAGTACTGTGCCATGTCGGCAGCCTGCTCGGAGATTATGTGACTCCGTGGCTTGCTGAAATAGGTTTTCCTCAGTCTACTCTCACTCTTCATATTGATAATACGAGTGCTATTCAGATTGCTACCAATCCTGTCTATCACGAGCGTACCAAACATATCGAGGTGGACTGTCATTCTATTCGGGAAGCTGTTGATACTCGGGTTATCTCTCTTCCACATGTCTCAAGCGACCTTCAGATAGCGAACGTCTTCACCAAAACTGACGCAGGGATGAACGTGATGAGGATAACTACTTCGAATCCACGGAGCTTCTCTAGACTCCTCACAGAGACTTCTCGAATCCACGAGGAAAGAAAGCAAAAAATAGAAATAAACTCTAATAAATTCGAAATTGATTAATTGATGAATAAAAACGAGTTCACAACCCTTTAAATAGGGGTACCAAGCAATGGGAAAGAACACAGAATCAAACTACAACTCAAACTACTAGAATCCGCGACTTACTATAAATAGTAAACTTAGTATTTATAGTAAACTTACTATTTATAGACGGTCGTGATGTCTACTAGTGTGCAAGGTTTTCGGCAAAAAATAGTAAGTGTCCTATTTGGCTTCACCAAACCGTTCTCCTAATTATTCTAAGCTCTTTTCACGTTGGGCGCAACTCCTAAAGCCCGACGGATGAAGAGTTATAATCAAACTAAAACTTACTATTTATAGTAAAAATGAAATTAAAACAGGGAAACGACCGTCGATCCAGGGGTTTTTCACAATTCCGGGTTGCGCAACCCGGCGTAGCGGGGTTGGTTGGCTAAAGTAGCTCGTTCTACCCCAAAATCATATATTTTACGTCAGATAACTCATTCCGGATTGCAAGATACGCCCGATCTAAGGTCCGATGGTCCGGATCACTTCTGTCGTCGACCGGGCCTTTTCTGATCCATCTTGGCCATGAAACTGTCCGCGACCCGCTCTACATCAGTCCCCTCCACTTCAAAAGAACTCGCCTCGAGTTCTCATCCTGCTTTGGTTCATGATACTCGGTCAGGTCCACGACGTTGAAAGTCGGTGAGATTGCCATGTCATCTGGAAGATCAACAACATAAGCGTTGTCATTGATCTTTCGAATGATTGGGACGGGTCCAATCTTCTTATTTTTCAACTTGTTGTACGTCCTGGTCGAAAATCTCTCTTTGCACAGATGTACCATAACGCGGTCGCCCCACCTCGAACACTTTTTGTCGCCAATGCTTGTCCGCTTGTTTCTTGTACTTCTCGTTCGAGGCATGTAGCTTGGTCTACACTTCTGCATGGATGCCCATGATCTTGTCTCCCATATGTTCTGCTACAATGCTTGTGCTTGGGTGCTTAGGTAGAGGGACCAAGTCAAGTGTGTGGCGAGGCACTTGTCCGTAGATAATCTGGAACGGTAATCTCCTTGTCGAGCGGTTCACCATGTTTTTGAATGCAAACTCTACTTGAGACAAGGCCAAATCCCACTACTTCAGTTTTTCTCCTAAAATACAGCGAATGAGGTTTCCCAACGTGCGATTCACAACTTCGGTCTGCCCCTTAGTTTGTGGGTGGTAAGCACTGCTGAATTGAAGTCGTGTATCGAATCGATATCATAAAGTCCGCCAAAAGTGGCTAATGAACTTCGTGTCACGATCGGAAGTAATGGTCTTGGGGACCCCTTGTAGCCGTACGACCTCCCTGAAAAATAGATTCGCCACGTGTGTTGCATTAAGGGTCTTCTTGCATGGGATAAAGTGTACCATCTTGGAGAAACGATCTACCACCACGAACACCGAATCCATGCTGCGTTATGTTCGTGGGAGACCAAGCACGAAGTCCATTGATAAATCCTCCCAAGGACCGTCAGGCACAGGTAACGGGGTGTAGAGGCCCGTATTCTGAGATTGCCTCTTGGAGATCTGACAAATATAACGTTGTACGGCTTTTCCCATATCGCATACTAATTGCGGCCAGTAATACCGCTCTTCCACAAGAGCTCGTGTCTTGTCTCGCCCCAGGTGTCCACCGAGGCCACCTCCATGTAGCTCCTGAATAATCTGCTCCCTCTGAGAACTTAGGGGGATGCACATCAATTCCCTTTGAAGAGAAAATCGTCCTGTATATGAAGGTCACTGGGGTGACCTTCTTGGCACTTCATCCAAGAATCTTTGAAGTCCTTATCCTCGGTGTACAGCTCCTTGAGACAGTCGAAGCCTACCACCTCGTTGCTCATCGTAACAAGTAGTGATGCACGACGGCTAAGTACATCAGCCACCTTGTTCTACTGCATTGACTTGTGCTTCAGAACGAATGTGAATTCTTATAAAAACGCAACCCATCTAGCATGCACACAATTCACGTTAGTATGACTATTAATAAACTTTAATGCTTGATGGTTAGTGTACAAAACAAACTCTCTTTGAATCAAATAATGCCGCCAATGTCGCAGCGCCTGAACAACTGCGTACAACTCAAGCTCATAAGTCGACCACTTCTTTCGGGCTTTGCTGAGCTTCTCGCTATAGAAGGCTACCGGCCTGCCTTCCTGTGATAATACTCCTCCAATTCCGACGTATGAAGCATCACACTCAACCTCGAACAATTTGTTGAAATTAGGGAGCACCAAGACCGCTGTTGTAGACAAACGATGCTTGATCTCATGAAAGCGCTTGTCAGCTTTATCGGTCCACTGGAATGGTCCTTTTTTCATGCAATCTGTTATAGGCGTGACTATGGTACTAAAATCTCGTACAAATCGACGATAGAAAGTCACCAACTCGTGAAAACTCCTCACCTCATGAATGTTTGTCGGGATCGGCCATTCTCTAATAGCTCGCACCTTTTCATCGTCCACATGAATGCCTGTGGACGTTACAACAAATCCTAGAAACAACAGGCTGTCAGTTAAAAAACGACACTTCTTCAAGTTGAGGTACAACTTGTTAATTTGTTGGACTTGCAGTACCTGCCTGAGATGTTTCCTGTGCTCCGCCTCATCCTGGCTATATATCAATATGTCATCAAAATATACTACCACAAATCGGCCAGTGAACGGTTTTAGAACTTGATTCATCAAATGCATAAAAGTACTTGGTGTGTTCGATAGGCCAAAGGGCATGACCAGCCACTCATACAACCCTTCATTGGTCTGGAATGCCATTTTTCCCTCATCACCGGGTCTAATACGAATCTGATGGTACCCGCTCCTTAGATATAGTTTAGAGAACACCTTGGCCCCTTCTAACATATCGAGTATGTCGTCCAACCGTGGTATTGGGAGCCGATATTTGATGGTAATCTTGTTAATTGCCCGGCTGTCGACACACATGCGCCAGCTTCTATCTTTTTTTGGCATTAATAATGTTGGTACGGCACATGGGCTCATGCTCTCTCTCAAGAGACCCTTATGGATCAATTCCTCCACTTACCCCTGAAGTATCTCACACTCCTTCGGACTCATCCGATAATGAGGGCGGTTGGGCAGGCTAGCCTCAGGGACGAGATCTATGTGATGTTGGATGTCCCTCATGGGGGGCAATCCATCAGGTAAATCCTCAGGCCAGACTTCTTTGAATTCGTTTAGCAACAGTCTTAAACTTAGAGGGATGTTTGAGGGTTCCTCTTACTCGCCCTTCACCACTACGGCGTATACCTCGCTGGTTTCCTTGGATTCTTCCATGAAATCCGGAACGGTCAAGAGGAGACTCCCCTCCACTTTAGAGGCTTCAGAGTGGTTCTCTGGTGCCATAGGGGTAAGGATTATTTTTCTACCATCCTTGACGAATACGTAGATATTATCTCGTCCCCGATGGGTCGCATCACAGTTTGACTGACAGGGTCGATCGAGTAACATATGACAAGCTTCCATATCGACCACATCACAAAGTATTTGATCCTTATAATTTTTGTCAATTGAAAACGAGATAGTGCATTGTTCAATTACCTTGGTCTCATTCACTTTTTTTATCCAGCCAATTGAGTACGGGGACGGATGTTTCATCGTTGGTAGCGGCAACTTGTCCACCATCACTCTCGAGACGATGTTCTCGCTACTACCACTGTCTTTGATCACATTACAGACCTTTCCGTTGACGGTGCACCGAGTACGAAATATATTGTGTCGTTGTGGGTGTAATTCCTTTCGTGGGGCATACAGTAATCGCCTCACAACTAGAAATTCGCCACGATCCTTGCCCGTCACTTCATCGCCACCTGCTATTTCTTCAGTGGTTTGTTCGTGTTCATCAAAGTGATGGTCTTCTTCTGCGGCCTCATCTTCAGTGTCCCATTCGTTTATAGTCAAGTGTGCTGCGGGACGTTGAGGACAAGTGTTTGATAAGTGGCATGGTTGGCCACAGCGGTAACCATTGTTCGACCTTGGCCGAGCATAAGGATTTGGAATCCTACTTGGACCCGCTGTCGTGGGTGCTGCACGTTGAGGTCTGGATGAGCCGCTCCCCGTATCACGGTTTGCGGTTGTAGGAAGTTGAGGTACTGGGTCTTTTCCTCGTGGCAGCACTGGATCCTGTGTGGGACCCATCATGGGGAGTCGAGTTGAAGGATATGGATGAGCAAGAGCTCTTGCAAGTTGTGTTTTTTCCCTACCCGCCAATTGAACTGCTTCATCCACGGTCCTGAATTGTCGGTCGTAACCCACCTATAAATCGTGCTACCTTCTGTGACTCAGATTCTGACAGATCGTTTTGTGTAGCCAACCGTTAGAATTCTTCAGTATAATCTGTGATGGTTCGATTTCCTTGTCTGCAATTTTAATATGCTGGAATAATATCTGCTCATAATCACTAGGGAGAAATCGTGTTCGAAGAAGACATCTCATTCGTGGCCATGATGAGATGGGCGCCTTGTTCTGGCGGGCTCGTGAGAGTTGTAATTGTTTCCACCATGCAGAAGCATCAGATTTTAATTTAAATGCTACTAATTTTACCCCTTTATGATCTCGATAGTCTCTTTCAGCACGATCTAAATGATCACCTCCATGGATTGGTTGTCGGGCAAAACCCTCATTAAGGTCCTCGTTACTAGAACTTGAATCATCTGGTGTATCCCTACGGTTTGCCACTGGTAGTGCTCTACGAAAATCGGGGTTGCGTCGTACAACAACCATGGGTGGTGGAGCCACCATGGGTGGGGGAGCAACCAAAGGTGGTGGAGCACCGCCTAGGGTTCGGGGCGGAAGTAGCGCATCCACAAGACGGTCGAGAGTTGCCTGTAGCCCTTGCATGGTCAACTGACTCTCCCTATGGAAAGCTTTTATTCTTTCTGAAAGATAACGAATCCCTGGATCACTGTCCACAGGATTTTGATTCATACCTTCATTGTTTGCCATCGGCCCGAGGGGACTCCTCGGTTTGATACCAATTGACGCAGGGATAAACGTGATGAGGATAACTACTCCGAATCCACGGAGCTTCTCTGGACTTCTCATAGAGATTTCTCAAATCCACGAGGAAAGAAAGTAGAAAATAGAAATAAATTCTAATAAATTCGAAATTGATTAATTGATGAATAAAAACAAGTTCACAACCCTTTAAATAGGGGTACCAAGCAATGGGAAAGAACTCAGAATCAAACTACAACTCAAACTCCTAAAATCCGCGACTTACTATAAATAGTAAACTTACTATTTATAGACGGTTGTGATGTCTACTAGTGCGCAAGGTTTTCGGCCAAAAATAGTAAGTGTCCTATTTGGCTTCACCAAACCGTTCTCCTAATTATTCTAAGCTCTTTTCACGTTGGGCACAACTCCTAAAGCCCGACGGATGAAGAGTTATAATCAAACTAAAACTTACTATTTATAGTAAAAACGAAATTAAAACAAGGAAATGACCGTTGATCCAGGGGTTTTTCACAATTCCGGGCTACGCAACCCGGCGTAGCGGAGTTGTTTGGCTAAAGTAGCTCGTTCTACCCCAAAATCATATATTTTACGTCAAATAACTCATTCCGGATTGCGAGATACGCCCGATCTAAGGTCCGACGGTTCGGATGACTTCTGTCGTCGAACGGGCCTTTTCTGATCCATCTTGGCCATGAAACTGTCCACGACCCACTCTACATCAAAAACTATGACACGACTACGTCATCAGTTTCTTGTTGGCAAATTGATGCTTCTTGATCGACCAGCATCAATTTGAGGGGGATGTTAGTAGGATTGATAACATACTTACCTTAAATAAATTGTACAGTTATTTAGGAAACAGATCTGTAAATATCTTTCCTGAATTAGACGATATAGATGCTGTAATTAGGTGATATTATGCTGTAATTAAGGGATATAGATGCTGCTGTAATTAGGGGATATAGATGCTGTAATTAGGGGATATAGATGCTGCTGTAATTAGGGGATATAGATGCTGTAATTAGGTGATATTATGCTATAATTAGGGGATATAGATGCTGTTGTAATTAGTGGATATAGATGCTATAATTAGGAGATATTATGTTGTAATTAGGGGATGTAGATGCTGCTGTAATTAGAAGATATTATGCTGTAATTAGGGGATACTGTAATTAAGGGATATATTGTAATTAGGGAAAATGATTTCTATATAAGAAAAGGACCACTCGATTGAGGGTCATTGAGCAAATCTGACAATCCCCTTCCTGAACTCCATATTTTCTTGCAAGTTGTAATGACTTCTCGCCACGGATTCCCTTCTTCTGAATCAAACTGCCACAACCAATTTCTAAGTAAGGCTAGGTTCATTGCATCCAGTTCCTTAATGTTTGCTCCCCCTTCATCTAACTGCTTACACACCTCTTCACACTTTAAAAGAAGAAATTTTGTTTTTCCTCAATTCTTCTCCACGAGTCACACTTCAATCTCTCTAGCCTATCCAGAACAAATTTCTAACACCCGAAGGGACATGAATTACAATGGCATATTTGAGAGTGCAACTTTAATTAGCATTATACAACCGCCCGAGGAGACATGCTAACTCTTCCATTTAGTCAACTTCCTTTCCACTCTTTTTATGACCTTGTCCCAAAGGTGCTTTGTTGACTTTCCAACCATGGTGTGCCGTAAAGGCCGTTACGGGGCTGTAAAGGTAACAATGGAAACCGTTACACGTTACGGGGTTGTAACGGCCGTAACAGCCATTATGGAAAAAAAATGACCCGTAATTGTCGTTAACGGCATGTTACATCCCCTATAAAGGCCATAATAGCCCCGTAATGGTCTATTACAGGACATATATAGGTTTTTCATACTTTTTAATCAACATTACGAGGCAGATACAGGTTTTTCGGAGTTTTTTTCAATAAATACAAAAATAAAAAAGAGAGACCATAACAACCGCAATGCCCTGTATTGTAAAGGTAACGGTGGTGGCCGTTATGGCCACTGTTACCGTTACGGAACACCTTGTTTCCAATGCCTAACGGAAGACTGGGATATGTTGAAGAAAAAGAACCCGTTATGCACCTAAAAACGTTTGCTTACCTCGCCACCTCGTCCATAGACAATATAATACCCAGCATCTCACTCTTAAAAAGATTTACCTTTAGACTCGAGGCCACTTCAATGTACCTAATTATCCACCACAACATCAGCATCATAAAAAAGATGGTGTCGTTGGTGAACTGAAGATATGAAACCCGAAGCTCCGCATTCGCCACCCTAAAATCGCCAATGAGACCAGCCAACTGGCATTTAGCATTTTACTTAAAGCTTTAGTGACCAACATGAACAAAAATGGGGACCACGGGTCACCCTACCTAAGGCCCCTTAAGAACGTAAAAAAGCCTTTGGAGACCTATTGACTAGAATAGAGAACAGATAACACAACCGATCAAGTACATTCTTGGATCCACCCTCTTCATTTCTATCCACAACCCAACCTCCCCAACATTTAGTCAAGGAACTCTCAGTCGACATGGTCATAAGCTTTTTCCAATATCCAACTTGCACATAACACCCTTTATATCTTGTACCCATGTTTTAAATATCGACGATGTCAGCCGATATATCTTGTGTCCCACCTATGCGATATGAAATGCACAGGTAGTGTCAATATATCCCACCTATTCGATTCGGTGAGCATATTCAATTTTTTATCCCTTTTTTTTTTTTTTCGTTGTAAATCATGTTAAATCAATGTCGAATGGTTACAAATCTATGATTCTTCATGTTTTCCATGAAAAATCATGGATTTGGAGCTTCAATTTAAAGATTTGAGGGAGATGGGGCAAGTTACGGAAAAATCGAAATTTCTTTCAAATCGGTTGCAGTCTTTGTATCCAAACACAAAATCAAACATGTAACCTAATCTAGTGATTCTTCTTTTGATTTTGAACGCATTGCTTGTGTTTCCATACATGTCTTCTTACGTCTATAAATTATATGAATAGACTTTAAATATACTTGCATCAGTTCAGTTGGACAGTGCATGTACTAGGACCCCATATAAAGGAAACCCCTATTATGTGCACTTTTTTTTTGTAATGTTTTGATTTCTATGTGTGTATTGATGTCTTTTTCAACAATCCTTGAAGTTTCCTTGAAAAAATCGACCAATTTCCCAATGTTCCTATGTTTCCCAACAACAACGATACATTACGTGATACAAACGATATATCCCATGCGATAACCGATATGTATCTGTATCCCAAGAGTGCAATAGATTATGCAATAAGGATATTTAAAACATTGCTTGTACCTTGAGTCAATGCACTCATGAGCAATGAGTGTAATATTATCTGTCTTCGCCTTGGACTTTTGAAATGACCTTTGCCAAAACCACCCATAATATGGAAGCGAAGATTTTGGTTAAAATCTTATAAAGGGGCCCCAATCATACTATCAACAATGATAATAAGTAAAATGAGATGAATGACATGATAACATTTTTAAGGGTTGCCCTAAATTCTTTCCCCTTATTGTGGTGATTTCAGTGTTAAGTTCTATAATCCTTAGGATCCATATCTTCATTTGACAAAATCTATGTGGCATCTTATCCATGCATGACAACAATTCATGACTCATCCAAAGAAGACATTTGAGTTTCAGACACAATTACCTATCGGTGTGGTTGCCGGTATGGCTTGGATTAGTCCGTAGATACTGTGATATTTACATGTTTCTTAACATCACAAACCATTTCAACCATGGAGGAAATTATCTAGCAAATAGACGGCAGCTTAAGATGTTTACAACTAGTGTTCGTAAAAATGAAACATTCCTTGTTCCACAAGAATTGCATATGAAACTAAATAGAACTCCCTCATTTCGACTCATTTCTGATCCCCCTATCACCTATTCTTCTTGCTAGACTATGTTGAATTGGAAACTTCACGAAAATATGCAACTCTTGGACATCCTTAATTCCATAAAAAGGGTCCCTTTGAGTTGTCACAACAACTAAAATTCACTCACCAATAATGATTTCCCCAGTTATCTTAAACTTATGTTGACTTTTCGTTTTTTCTTTTCTTTTCTTTTTTTCTTAATTCCAAACTTAATGCCGGTTGTTGGTTGAGGACATATTGTCGAACAAACTACCTTGAGAATGTTATTCTTGTTTCCAATATATTAGTAGTCCTATAATTCATTATTTTCTTTCATCTATGTGTTGGTTGACATGGTTGCAACATGATTGCAGGCTAGAACACATACCATCTCCATGCCATACAGAATTCAGCGTATAGAGGAGTTCGTGAAACAACTTGAGGTGGGAGATTTGAAACTTAGAGTCCGAGTACTTGAGGTAATTCATCTTTCTCATCAGTTATATAATATAGATTTGAAACAACAATAGTAAAAAAAAAAAATGGTAGTTTAAATTGGAAATATTGAAAAATGAAAAAAACAAAATAAGTAGAGATTCAGAAAAGGGAAGGAGAGTAATTGAATAAGGTATTACTCATGGCAAATATGCAGCTAAGCGACTTTGTCAAATCCAAGAGAATAGTATTCCAAGCGAGTAGATTGACCTTGGGTATGTGAAGAGATCTCATGCTCAAGCTGGTAGGTACAAGCAGTGTTTCCCTGCGAATACCTATCTGAGGGCTCTTTCCAAATCTTGGAAGTTGTGATGATGTAAATTGCACAATGTCTTTCTAAATGGAGTTCAGGAGCCTTGTCATAACAAGATTGGTGCAAGATTCCAAGCTAAGTAACAAGGAGATTTCCACTGGTTGTCATAAAGAGCCTGTGATAAACCCCCTCTTATTCTTGGCAGCAGAGCAATACGAACTGATCTACTCCATGTGGCATGGTTATCCCTGTCCTATTTTTCTGTACCAGACTCATAGCAGGATATCACATGTGCTGAGTGCTGACTATAGGGTGATGTTAGAATATTGTTCATATTTGGTTCTTGGCTTTGGGGATTAGCCATCAATTAATGAGATGATCAATATCACAAATGAGTAGGAATCTAGATCAACATAGATTGCTGTGTGGGTTTTGGTGTATTGTATAGATGAACGGTGGAATTAGGTACACGATGCTCGATTTCCAGATTTGAGTCGATAGATATCAGGTATGTGAAATGTGTGTGAGATCAAAGCTATCATAAGTTGGACGAATGTGCAAACAAAGTGGGCCATAAAATCTACAGTCAGGCAACACACTTGCATACTTTTTTAGTTGGCAATTTTTTGTACACTGGCCACTTGATGGGTTGACAGGCCAAATTATTTGGCCAGGACAGGTACCCTTTGGCCCACCTAATGGATGGCTTAGATCTCACACATACATGTTTGCATGACGGTATGCAGAGGGGTTGGGTTTACATGTATATAGAAATAGCAAACCTCTTTGACAAGATACCCTTGAAATTCATCTGAAACAATTACATAAACTCTTTCTAGGAGCTCTTCCTAAGGCTCAGAGCAATCTTTAGTCGTTTTCAGAGTAGGCATGTTCTTGCATTACTTCTTATGTTAATATCAATTTTCATATGCTAACTGAAATTCATATCAGTCTGAAAGAGCGGCTCGAAAAGCAACTATACTGCAGATGGCTACTATGTATACAGTTTTGGGGGGAACCTTACTAAATGTTGGGGTGACATTCAGCAACCAAGGCAGCCCAGTTATTGCAAATGGATCTTTCATTGGTGCTGGTATGGATCTTCATGCTTGAGCTTCCTCATGATATAAAATACAATGTTTTTTATTTTTTATTTTTTATTTTTTCAAATTAAGACTGATGTCTTTTCTATTTTGAGAATCTAAAGGAGCAGGATTTTGAATAGTACTCTTGCCACATGTTCTAAATGGATTCAGTCACATTGGCACAGTCCTTTCTTTGCTTAATAAATGTGATTGTTTCAGCATTTGTCATCGCCTACTACTAAACTGAAAACTAAGTCAAGCGGACAGAAGCTTGTAATTTCCATTGGATTCTCTGAAAACAACTGTCATATCCATCTGTTTCAGAACAACTAATGTGGCACACATGAACAAGATCTGATCTGTTCATCAGGTGGACTCCATTGTGTCACAGCCTGAAGCTCAGGCCAAACCAGCAATTAGTTGGGTCACACATCCATGGTGAAAACGCACTGTTGAAAGAATCGACCTGCAGTCCACATTGGACACACATGAGTTCACCTAATGACTGGATCCCCTAATGATTTTCTGGTGATGGCACATACATGGTGGGACCCACCTGATGAACAGCCTGGATCTTGCATGGATGTGCTACATTTACACATGCTGGAGATTAGGTCAAGAGTGTAAAATAGAATCCTTTGTGAAAATTATCTTCGTTAAATGTGGATTATCTATCATGGCTTTGCAAAACTACAATCATTCAGGTGGGGGAACTTGCATGAAGAGAAATTATGCACGGTCCTGATGCACCAGAATTTGAATGCATCCTAATGGGCGTGGATGGTACAGGTAGAGCCCTGGTCAGGTGATCAAAAAGGTTGACATGATGAGCTCCAGTATGGTGTTGCGGAGAAAACACCCGCGTACAATAGATGCAGGCAAAGCAAAGCCACAAAAGAAAAGAGCCAAACAAAAAACCCAAGGGTCAAAGTAAAAATAAGAGACAAGAGGCACAATGATTTATATGATTTTGATAATATGCTTACTTCCAAGGATAGCAATACGGAGCTTTCTTCTTCACTAAAACGAGAAAAATCAGAAATACAAGGCTTACCTCTATCCCACTCTTCCTTTGTATCACAAATCTCTCGCTAAGGAATACCCCAGAAGAATATCCTTTTTACCTATACTCCACCTTATATAGACCACACCATAGGAGAAAATTCCAAAAGACCTTGGAGAATTAGGTTCTACCGTATGTACATACATATGTATGCACAAATAAGGTGGAGAGATCTCTTGTTAGGAAAGGACAAAGAGCTACACCAAGTTAACATTCTCGTACTTAAAGACTAGTTTCTCTAACAAATATTCAAATGTCACCAATTATTCGGTAACAATAAGACTAAGAGAAGTCCTACACCAAACAAACTTCTCTCTTTCAATAAGCTTTGTCAACATATCTACTATGCTATCGTCGGTGTGAATTTTCTACAATGAGATATGTTCATCTTCCACCACTTCATGAACAAAGTAATACGGAACATCAATGTGCTTTGACTGAGCATGAAGTACCATAATTTTTGTCACGTGTAATGCACTTTGACTATCACATTGAATCACCACTACTCTGTGCTTGATTTTCTATTATTCTAGCAATCTCTTTAACTAAATACCTTGCATGCTTGTGTAGTTGACATGTAGTATACTTTCGTGGTAGACAAGACCATCACTAACTGGAATCTCAACATCCAACTAATCACACCACCAACAAAAGAGAAAATATAACATGTGTTAGATTTTCTTTTTTTCACGATCTTCTACATAGTCTGTATCCACAAACTCAACTAACTCTAAAAAAATTTACTATAACAAATAGGTGCCTCAAAAGTACCCTTCAAGTAACGAAGAATCCACTCCACAATAGTCCAATGATTCTACGTAGGTTCACAAGCTGAATGTATGAGCCGTATGCTTGTGGATAGTGCTAGAAGCATGCTGAGTTCTGCTATGCTCGAGTAGTGTTTTTGGATTGAAGCCGTTAACATAGCTTGTTAATAGTGAATCATTTTTCAATGACTGCACTAGATTGCCAATTCCCTGAAGAGATGATTTGAAAAACCTGTTAATTATTCATTCATTCCTACTTTTGGTTGTGATGCGAATGTGTAGATTCCCAAAGTGCAAGGGATTAAGCTGGATACGAGATCCAAACAATGTATTTTTCTTGGCTATGCAGATAGAACAAAGGGGTACAAGTTGTAAGACCTTAGTGCCTACAAGTTGCTAATTAATTAAGATGTCGTTTTTAATAAAGATTACATGCAGAAAAGAAAAGCAACTGCCGAGCTTAGAGTTTTGAGCGATAACTGGATTGGAATCTTCAAGCAATGTCTAAAAGTAGCCTATTGATTCAAAAGATCAACAAGTTTTGATATCGTTGAAGATGAAGCTGTGAAGAGCATGTAGATGAGATACAGGGTGCTGAAACTGAAAGTGATCAAGGCCGATTGAAGAGAACTCTAAAACCGATAGTGGACAACTGACCAACTCACTAAAAGCTCCAGAGCTGATGGAAAAGATCGGTTTATCCTTATATGCATGCCCTCTTAGGCAAACCCAAGCGAGACCTCTTCGTGGGCAACCGTAGTTTTGCTCAAGTCCCCGAATCGCATGATCTCACAATGGGCCCCACCTCGTATCCATTCTACATCTCATAGACCACACCTTGTGGGCCACCCCATCCCAACGTGGAGATATGGTGCATCCTTGGAATCACAACAAGATGCCCCCGCATCATCACGTCAGTGAGGAGACTCGAACACTGGGCTCCCACTCTGATACCATTTTGATAGTGGACAATCGATCGGTGCACCAAAAGCTCCATAGCATGCTAAGTTCTGCTATGCTCGAGTAGTGTTTTTGGATCGAAGCCGTTAACATGGCTTGTTAATAGTGAATCATTTTTCAATGACTGTACTAGATTGCCAATTCCCTGAAGAGATGATTTGAAAAACCTGTTAATTATTCATTCATTCCTACTTTTGGTTGTGACGCGAATGTGTAGATTCCCAAAGTGTAAGGGATTAAGTTGGATACGAGATCCAAACAATGTATTTTTCTTAGCTATGCAGATAGAACAAAGGGGTACTAGTTGTAAAGACCTTTGTGCCTACAAGTTGCTAATTAATCAAATTGTCATTTTTAATAGAGATTGCATGCAAAAAGAAAAGGAATTGCCGGGCTTAGAGTTGTGAGAGATAATTGGATTGGAATCTTCGAGCAATGTCTAAAAGTAGCCTATTGATTCGAAAGATCAACAAGTTTCATATCGTTGAGGATGAAGCTGTGAAGGGCATGTAGATGAGATACAGGGTGCTGAAACTGAAAGTGATCAAGGTCGATCGAAGAGAACTCTAAAACTGATAGTGGACAACTGACCAACTCACCAAAAGCTCCAGAGCTGATGGAAAAGATCGGTTTATCCTTATATGCAGGCCCTCTCAGGCAACCCAAGCAAGACCTCTCCGTGGGCAACCCTCGTTTCGCACAAGTCCCCGAATCGCATGGTCCCACAGTGGGCCCCACCTCATATCAAGTGGTCTAGGAACCAATTGCCACACCTCATTTCTCTTAAACTGTTGAAGCTCTTCTTACATAGCATTGATCCAATATTCATCTTGAAGAGTGTCCACAATATTTTTGGGCTCAATCTTTGAGATGAAGTAGAAATGGCTATAAATGCTTTCTATCTGACGTCAAGTCCTTACACCATCATTAGGATCTCCAATGATTTGATTGAGGGGATGATCCTTAATGATGGGTATGTAAGTCGACGGTTGAGGCTCGTTAGAGGGGATTTTGTTATCTGATTTACTTAGAACGCATGAATCCACATCATCCTCCAAGTCATTCAAAGGACTTTCTTCTTCATGAGGTTGGTCATCAACAACCACATTAACAGATTCTTGAATGGTGAGAGTCCTTAGATTATACACTCTATAAGCACGACTATTCAGGGCCTACCCAAGAAAAATGCCGTCGTCACTTTTAGATTCAAATTTCCCTAGTTGTTCTCTGTCTTTGAGGATATAACATTTACTACCAAAGACACGGAAGTATTTCACACTAGGTTGTTTTCCATAACATAATTCATATGGAGTCTTGTTCAAACCTGCTCTCAGATATACTCTATTTATTATATAGCAGGCAGTATTGACTGCTTCGGCTCAGAAGCTTTTGGCCATATCTTTTCCATTTATTATAATTGAGCCCATTTCTTGTAGTACACAATTCCTTCTTTCAACAAACTCCATTTTGCTGTGGAGTTTTTGGGGTTGAGAATTCATGTTGAATCCCATTCTCATTACAGTATCTTTGAAACCGATCATTTTCAAACTCACCACCATGATCACTCCTGATACAATTTATGCAGTATCCTTTCTCATTTTGGGGTCGCTTTTCCATGATTACAAATTCATCAAAGGCATCAGATTTTTCTCGAAGGAAAGCGACCCAAGTAAAAGTCATCCACTACCACAAAAAAATATCTTTTTCTACCATGGCTTTCAACTTTGGTGGGGCCTACTAAGTCCATGTGTAGCAAGTCTAGTGGCTTAGATGTTGCTATGATGGTTGTCTTTTTGTGTCCAACTTTTATCTGTTTGCCCTTAAGACAATCACCATACACAATCTTTTCTTCCTTCCTAATCTTGGGTAGTCCTCTCACCAAATTCTTTAAACTTGGCTTGGCTAAGTTTCGATAGTAGACATGTCCCAGCCTTTGGTGCCATAGTTTGGACTCGTTCTTCATAGTCATATGACATTTGGTGGATAATACATTTTCCCTACTACTCTCAATTACGTAGCAGTTATCACTTGTGCGTAGACCCTTCATGATAGGTTTTCCTGTATGGTTTAAGATCCTACACATCTTTTGAAAAAGTGACTAGGTGTTCTTTGTCACAGATTTGCGAAATACTAAGGAGATTATGTTTTAAACCTTCTACACAAAGAACATTTTTTATTTTGGGGAGTCCTTGGCTAACTATTGTTCCTTGCCCAATTATTTTGGCAGAGCTCCCATCTCCAAACGTGACTGACCCACCATCAAATTCTGAATAATCACAAAAGTGAGTTTGGTCACCGGTCATGTGTTTGGAGCACCCATTGTCAAGATACCACT
This sequence comes from Magnolia sinica, assembly GCF_029962835.1. Classification (NCBI taxonomy): domain Eukaryota; kingdom Viridiplantae; phylum Streptophyta; class Magnoliopsida; order Magnoliales; family Magnoliaceae; genus Magnolia; species Magnolia sinica. The sequence continues at coordinate 20,397,409 of NC_080582.1, read as the reverse complement.
TCGAACTATTGCCTGCCTTAAGAGCAGTATGAATTACTAGGCAATTGTTCTGACTGGTTTTACTTTTGATAATACCCAGTAGTTTAAGAGTTTCAGTGTATAGCTGATTTTGGGTATTTGAAGTGTTATCTTTTACTCCCTCTAGTCCCATACTATTGACCATCGTTTCTCAACTTCAGTCAAGATCCCTCTCTAGGTGGTTAAACCCTTAAGAGAGACCCTCTTTGATACAAATTGAAATTGCAGTATGGACCGCTATACTAGAAGTAGGAATAGGTCAAAGTGTCTTAGAGGGGTGTGAATAGGACTATATAAAATTTTATGTCAATTTAAAATCCTGTTATCCTAATCTTGATCTAATATGCAAGAATCAAGATATACTCATTTCAATTCTAAAGGCTTCCAAGCCAAGTAGAGGATCCAAGCTCAAGGCTTCTCAATATAAAGTAAGATAAGCAATTAGTCTATGATGGATTCAAGTATGTGAAAGTGTGTGGGATGTGATTCTTATCAGTTCCAGATATTCATGTTATCATGCTTCATGTGAACATTCAAAGTAAACACAATAAAAAGAATATGAAATAACAATCCCAAACACAGTCGTTTATAGTGGTTCGACTATGTGCCTACTCTACTCCTAGCGGACGCACTCAACCGTTGAGTGTATCGGATTTCACTAACGGAGGTTTTAAATCAGGTTCACCTCTAACCTTTATAACCTACACCAGGTTGACTCTAGGACCTACACAAGGCAAGTGGTCCTACACAAGGACATGATAGTTTATGCCCTACACAAGAGCAAAGGTACAAAGCACCTAGGTTTTAGGCTACACAGGCCAAGGATTCACACAAGGAACCTAGTTTAGACCACACAGGTCAATGATCCACACAAGGAACCTAATTTAGGCTACACAGGCCAAGGATCCACGCGAGGAACCTGATTTAGGCCACATAGGCCAACTATCTACACAAAGGACCTAAGTTTATGCCTTACACAAGAGCAAAGGTCTTACAATAAGCACTTAAGTTTATGCCCTACACAAGAGCAAGGGTCTTACACTAAGCACCCAAACGTACTCTCCCGTCGGAGGCCTCAAATGAGGGCTTGAAAGGTTTGAGATACACCTGTGATCCAATCCTACGCAAGGAATGATCAATAGGGTTTCTAGACTCTAATGACTTACAGTTAAGTAGATGAGCCCCATTCTGCACGTTTATGACGATGTTCTCCCTTGATGACGGAGATTCTTTAGCTCCCTTGATCCGCAACACTGATGATGCTCCAATGTAAGGCGATGGGGTTGGGTCAAGGTTTTGTTGGAATCCACTCTAATGAATGTTAAAAGTTGAAAAGATGGACTGATTCCAAGGTCTTAAGCATTCAAGGGATCCCAGTTCAATGATTTGCCATTAAGGTGGTAGCTGGATGATCCTCGTATGAGGAAGTTCATTCACTAATTCACTTTATTGAATATCAATAATGAGGGTGGATTGAAGGATAAACTCCCATGAGAAAAAGGGCTTAGAGTTGATAATAAGCAATTACTCTCTCAAAGCTCTCTCTTTTTCTCAATACAAGCTCTCTCTTTTTCTCAATACTGCAACCAAGAACAAGCTCTCCTTATAAAGGCAAAAAGCCCCAATGGTAATAAATTAGTCATTGTCTGACTGAGTTCGATGTCGTCGAACCTGATTTGATGTCATCGAACGTATACTTTCAATGCCATCAAATATCAGCTCGATGATACGAACTTAACTGAAAGACCAATGCTGGAACTTTTTGACAGGAAGTCGATGACATGGAACCTGATTCGATGACATCAAGATTTGAACTCCGATGTCATCGAATTACAGTTCGATTCCTGACATTCTATGTGACATTTCACAAGAGCTTACTGGACAATTTTAAGGTTGTGTTCGATGTCATCGAATTTCAAAGTTTGATGTCATCGAATCCCAGTTCGATTCATCGATCTTTTTGGAAGATATTCCTTGAAGGCTCGCTGGACACTTCTTTGTCCAATTTCGATGTCATCGACATTTGAATTTCAATGACATCGAGGCTAGCTTGATTCATCGAACATTTCAGTATGATTTTTCTTTCAAGCTTGCTAGACTAGCCTTGTCCAATTTCGATGTCATTGAGGCTTCCTCGATGTCATCGAAGTTTGAATAGTGATGACATCGAGTCTAGACTCGATTCCTCAAATGTATCTATTGATTTTCCTATAAAGCTTGCTTGTCATAGACTTGGCCATATTTGATGTCATCGAACATTCCTCGATGTCATCGAAGTTTGAATCTCGATGACATAGAAGCTTGTTCGATTCCTCGAGCAATGTCAGAATATTTTCCAAGAAGTTTTGCTGGACAATGCTCTAAGTTCTTCGATTTCATCGACTCGCCCTCGATGTCATCGATTACTTATGTTCGATGTCATCGAAGGTATGTTCGATTCATCGAATATTCTGTCCAAATATTATGTGGTTGTTGGACATAAGAGGTCTCATTTCGATGTCATCGAACATGAGTGTTTGATGTCATCGACTTAAGTTCGATGTCATAAAACTAAGCTGAAAACTTAGAGAATTTTCCATTTCGAAACAAGTTTTCAGACTTTTAACTCCTATGTTGTTCTAAGGCTTTTAAGGATTTATTTACCTAGGTGTTTTGGGACATGGGATGTGAGGCTTAATTTACCTTTGACGATCTCGAAACACGCATCCGGTTGAGGCAATAGCTTGTATGATCTTCATATGGGGCTCGCTTTACTCACCGCCTCAACCCTCACGCTAATTGACAAACCAGGGTACTTTCAATCTCCTCCTTTGTCAATCACGTGACAAAATACCTAGAACAACACCCTAAATTGTGTGTACATCAACTTTTCACAATTTTACAAATATTCTATTAAGTTCACACACAATTTTGAATCTTCATGTAGCTGCTCCCCCTATCTTCTTACAGCTGCTCCGCCTATCACATGTATCACCATGCATATAAAACATATAACCAAGTGTTCTCTTGGTGGGATTTTGTTCTCCCCCTTTTTGTCAATCATTGGCAAAGGTTAGTATATACCAATATCAAATAGATTGACTGAAGTTGAACTTGAAGAAACTGAGAGAACCAATGTAATAGGAGGGCCATGTAGGGGTCATCTCATGGCAGTGAATCCGCTTTCCATATAGTAGAGAATCATCATTTCATAATATGTAAGCATATCTCCAAAATGCATAAGATATATAATGGTTCAATCAACATTCCATAGATTACATCAGAGACACAGATATGCATTTGGATTTTAAGCACTGAAATCATCATTCCACAAATAACACATACTTCCTTAGTGCATTTGATAAACAGTAATTAGCTCAGCATTCTACATATAACATTCACTTCCATAGACATTTAATATGAAGCTCAGAAGGATCATCATTCATTTATAAGAGCAATCAAAGAAATTGCCCAAGCTTGGTAGTGAATCAGTGTCTAAACCAATTAACAACCAAAAAAAAAAATATCATCTAGCCCATCCATGGGCAATCCAACCAATGAAAAATTCCCAACCAATCTTCCCCTCCATGGGCATCAACAAAAGGAAATGTCTGCACAAAATGACCAACTTAGTACCTAAACCCAGAAAGATATATACTTGGGGCCAAAAAAAAAATTCCAAGTATCAATTAGTCATGCATGGGTAAGTGAGGACAGAGAAGACACCCCGATTCCGGTCAAACGCGCCTCGCATCGCCGAAGTCATTCTTCTATGTCAAATTGTTCGTTCAGCAGATGCCGGCCAACTCCGTGTTGACTGAACCGCCGGCGATTACCGACCGACTTTGGACTGTTTAGAGGCATGCGATTGGAACCCCATGGCGTCGGTGGATGTGGGCGCTGACTGTCTTTTGCGTCACGGGTTGTAGCAGGGGGACTGTCCTAGTGAAAGGTGGTGGTCAAATACACGTGCTGAATCGTATCGTCATTTAACCACACCTCAGGTTGCTTTGTATGAAACGTGGGTGGCAATCCCATAAAGCGCGCTATCTTGCAAATTAGAGACGGAAATGGCAATGTGTCAAGATGCTCCGCTTTGACTATATGAATCAATTGACCTAGAATGAGGGATGGAAAATACACAGGGATTTCTTGATGAGCATCATATAAGATGTTGAGCACATATGGAGAGAGATCACTTCCCGTCACTTCACAGGGATATACATTCGTGCTGAAGATACTATGAAGGATCTTGAATGTAGTCTCAAGGTATTTGACATGAGGAACATTCCCCTCATTTCTAGGAATAGTTGCACCTTTGCATAACGCGTGCGTTACCTCTCCCATACTCCAAGAGCATTCAAGTTCCGCTTTGTTACGGGTATAAGCGTAACCTCCACTCCTAAAAGACGTCTGATTAAAACTGGGGTGATGAGCTTAGTTTGATTCATAAACTCGAGGCTGATACACGGTGGATCTTCACGGATGGTGTGGCAAGCATTAAAAAAGTGATGAATCAAATCATACCGATATTGACCACCAAGATTGATGATGTTGTACCATCCGTTTGCCTCCAACATAAGGTCCACCCCATATGGCTCAATAAATGTGCTAAGAATCACACGATCGGCCACAGTAACTTCTCCCAATCTGGACGTTTGGGAGGAGAATTACATGCCATCTGTTTGCTTTTTCTAGATTTTTTGTTTTTGGATGATTCAACATGAAGTAGTCCCTTACCTTTATCCTTCCCCATTCTTCTTTAGATGGATGTAGGTTTTCCTCAAGAGGGGTGTCGCCAAGTCAGACGATTGGAAGAAGCTGGAAACCAGAGAGAAAACAGATTTTCGATGGGAAATAGATTTTGAAATTTCTCCCGCTCGCCATTCTTTTTATACCAGGTATCTTCGATGACATCAAATCTGTTTCAATGTCATCAAATACAGAGTCATAATGGCATCGAAGTCAGCCACGATGACCGTTGAAAAGCACTTTCTAGGTATATGACGTTTCATATTCCAAAGAGTCTTTGATGACATCGAGTGGGTTCGATGACATCGTCGGATGTGTGTCTAAACATTTCATTTCCCACGGCGACGATTCAAGTTCTAGACGGCTTTGATGACATCGAGATGGTTCGATGTCATCAAATATGTCAAATTTTTGAAAGATTTTGAATTTTAATCATTTATTTGACATATAGAATGGGCAATAGTTAGTACTAGAAATATGCCTATTTTGCATATGTACATTCAACCAAAGCAAAACAACTTTTATGTTCTCCTTTTTCAAAAAGAGAGGACCTTAGTCCCCAGATGTAACAATCTAGCTCATTTTGCCTGTGCATTCTATCAAATTGCACATATTCCAATAGATTTTTGGAGATCACCAAATCTATTTGCATCAAGAGGCTTTGTTAGGATATCGGCAAGTTGTCTTTCTGCAGACACATAATCCAACACAATGATTTTATCTTCAACAAGCTCTCGGATAAAGTGGTGTCAGATGTCAATATGCTTGGTCCTTGAATGTTGAACTGGATTTTTGGAAATATTGATGGCACTCGTGTTATCACAGAAGAGAGTCGTTGTGGACTGTTCAATCCCGTAATCCAGCAACATTTGTTTCATCCAGAGAAGTTGTGCGCAACAACTACCTGCTGCGATGTATTTGGCCTCGACAGTGAACAAAGATATCGAGTTTTGTTTCTTGCTTTGCCAAGATACCAGACAATTTCCAATATAGAAACAGCCACCACTAGTTGATTTGCGATCATCTATATTTCCAGCCCAATCGGCATCAGAGTGCCCAGCAATGACGGTAGATGTTTCAAATGGGTACCACAAACCGAAGGTGGTTGTTCCGGCCACGTACTTAATGATCCTTTTAACTGCTGATAGGTGTGATTCCTTTCAATCAACCTGATATCGTGCACATGCACTGACACTAAAGGCCATATCTAGATTGCTAGCTGTGAGATACAGTAAACTCCCTATCATGCTACGGTACAAATGTTGATCCACACTCTTGCCATTTGCATCTTTAGAGAGTTTGAGTGTGGTACTCATGGGAGTATGATATGTACGTCCAGATTCAAGTCCGAATCTTTTCACTAAATCTTTTGCATACTTGGATTGACATATAAATATCCCATTGTGGATTTACTTCACTTGTAGTCCCAGAAAGAAATTTAACTCACCAACCATGCTCATTTCAAATTCAGATTTCATGAGTTCGGCAAAGCTATGAGCAGTATCTTCACATGTAGATCCAAAGACTATATCATCAACATAAATCTGAGCAATAAGCAATGAATTCTCAGTCTTTTATATGAATAGTGTTTTATCAACACTACCCCTACAGAATTTATAGTCCAAAAGAAATTGCGTCAAACGTTCATACCATGCACGAGGTGCTTGTTTAAGGCCACAAAGAGCTTTGCTCAACCGATGGACATGCTAAGGATACTTGGGGTTTGAAAATCCCTTAGGTTGTTTTACATATACTTCTTCCTCAAGTACTTCGTTGAGAAATGCACTTTTGACTTCCATTTGAAACAATTTAAACTTCAAAGCACACGCAATGGACAAGAGGATCCTGATAGATTCTAGGCGAGCTACAGGGGCAAATGTTTCATCAAAGTCAATGCCCTCTATCTGTTAATATCCTTGTGCTACTAGTCTTGCCTTATTTCTAATCACATTGCCAGACTCATCGGATTTGTTTTTGAAGATCCATTTGGTTCCAATGATATTTGTATCAAGTGGTCTAGGAACCAGTTGCCACACCTCATTTCTCCTAAACTGTTGAAGCTCTTCTTGCATAGCATTGATCCAATATTCATCTTGAAGAGCTTCCACAATATTTTTGGGCTCAATCTTTGAGGTGAAGCAGAAATGGCTATAAATGCTTTCTATCTGACATCGAGTCCTTACACCATCATTAGGATCTCCAATGATTTGATTGAGGGGATGATCCTTAATGATGGGTATGTTAGTCGACGGTTGAGGTTCATTAGAGGAGGGGATTTTGTTATCTGATTTCCCTAGAACGCATGAATCCACATCGTCCTCCAAGTCATTCAAAGGACTTTCTTCTTCATGAGGTTGGTCATCAACAACCACATTAACAGATTCTTGAATGGTGAGAGTCCTTAGATTATACACTCTATAAGCATGACTATTCAGGGCATGCCCAAGAAGCCGTTGTCACTTTTAGATTCAAATTTCCCTAGTTGTTCTCTGTCTTTGAGGATATAACATTTACTACCAAAGACACGGAAGTATTTCATACTAGGTTGTTTTCCATACCATAATTCATATGGAGTCTTGTTCAAACCTGCTCTCAGATATACTGTATTTATTATATAGCAGGCAGTATTGACTACTTTGGCCCAGAAGCTTTTGGGCATATCCTTTCCATTTAGTATAATTGAGCCCATTTCTTGCAACACATGATTCTTTCTTTCAACAACTCCATTTTGCTGTGGAGGCTGAGAATTCATGTTGAATCCCATTCTCATTACAGTATCTTTGAAACCGATCATTTTCAAACTCACCACCATGATCACTCCTGATACGATTTATGCAGTATCCTTTCTCATTTTGGGGTCGCTTTTCCATGATTACAAATTCATCAAAGGCATCATATTTTTCTCGAAGGAAAGCGACCCAAGTAAATCAACAGTAGTCATCCCCTACCACAAAAAAGTATCTTTTTCTACCATGGCTTTCAACTTTGGTGGGTCCTACTAAGTCCATGTGTAGCAAGTCTAGTGGCTTAGATGTTGCTATGGTGGTTGTCTTTTTGTGTCGAACTTTTATCTATTTGCCCTTAAGACAATCACCACACACAATCTTTTCTTCCTTCCTGATCTTGGGAAGTCCTCTCACCAAATTCTTTGAACTTAGCTTGGCTAAGTTTCGATAGTGGACATGTCTCAGCCTTTGGTGCCATAGTTTGGACTCATTCTTCATACCATATGACATTTGGTGGATAATACATTTTCCCTACTACTCTCAATTATGTAGCAGTTATCACTTGTGCATAAACCCTTCATGATAGGTTTTCCTGTATGGTCTGAGATCCTACACACATCTTTTGAAAAAGTGACCAGGTGTTCTATCACAGATTTGTGAAATACTAAGGAGATTATGTTTTAAACCTTCTACACATAGAACATTTTTTTATTTTGGGGAGTCCTGGGCCAACTATTGTTCCTTGCCCAATTATTTTGGCGGAGCTCCCATCTCCAAATGTGACTGACCCACCCTCAAATTCTGAATAATCGCAAAAGTGAGTTTGGTCACCGGTCATGTGTCTGGAGCACCCACTGTCAAGATACCACTTCGAACTATTGCCTACCTTAAGAGCAGTATGAATTACTAGGCAATTGTCTTAACTGTTTTTACTTTTGATAATACCAAGTAGTTTAAGAGTTTCAATGTACAGCTGATTTTGGATATTTGAAGTGTTATCTTTTACTCCCTCTAGTCCCATACTATTGACCATTGTTTCTTAACTTCAGTCAAGATCGCTCTATAGGTGGTTATACCCTTAAGAGAGACCTTCTTTGATACCAATTGAAATTGCGGCATAGACTGCTATAGTAGAAGTAAGAATAGGTCAAAGTGTCCTAGAGGGGAGTGAATAGGACTTTATAAAATTTTATGTCAATTGAAAATCCTATTATCCTAATCTTGATCTAATATGCAAAAATCAAGATGTACTCATTTCAAATCTAAAGGCTTCCAAGCCAAGTAGAGGATCGAAGCTCAAGACTACTCAATATAAAGTAAGATAAGCAATTAGTCTATGATGGATTCAAGTACGTGAAAGTGTGTGGGATGTGATTCTTATCAGTTCTAAATATTTCATGTTATCATGCTTCATGTGAACATTCAAAGTAAACACAATAAAAAGAATATACAAATAGCAATCCCAAACACAGTCGTTTATAGTGGTTCGACTATTTGTCTACTCCACTTTCGGCAGATGCACTCAAACCTTGAGTGTACTGGATTTCACTACCGGAGGTTTTAAATTAGGTTCACCTCTAACCTTTACAACAGACATAAGGTACTTAAACATGCCTACACAAGGCAAGCGATCCTACACAAGGACATGATAGTTTATGCCCTACACAAGAGCTAAGGTCTTACACTAAGCACCTAGGTTTTAGGCCAGGGATCCACATAAGGAACCTAGTTTAGACCACACAGGTCAAGGATCCACACAAGGAACCTGATTTAGGCCACACAGGTCAAGGACCTACACAAAAGACCTAAGTTTATGCCCTACACAAGAGCAACGGTCTTACACTACGCACCTAAGTTTATGCCCTACACAAGAGCAAGGGTCCTACACTAAGCACCCAAACATACTCTCCTGTCGAAGGCTTTAAATGAGGGCTTGAAAGGTTTGAGATATACCTATGACCCAATCCTACCCATGGAATGATCAACAGGGTCTCTAGACTCTAATGACTTACAGTTAAGTAGATGAGCCCCGTTCTGCACGTTTATGAAAATGTTCTCCCTTGATGACGAAGATTCTTTAGCTCCCTTGATCTGCAACACTGATGATGCTCCAATGTAAGGCAACGAGGTTGGGTCAAGGTTTTGTTAAAATCCACTCTAATGAATGTTAAAAGTTGAAGAGATGGACTGATTCCAAGGTCTTAAGCATTCAAGGGATCCCAGTTCAATGATTTGCCATTAAGGTGGTAGCTGGATGATCCTCGAATGTGGAAGTTCATTCACCAATCTACTCTATTGGATATCAATGATGAGGGTGGATTGAAGGATGAACTGTCATGAGAAAAAAGGTTTTAGGGTTGATGATAAGCAATTACTCTCTCATAGCTCTCTCTTTTTCTCAATACAGGAACCAAGAACAAGCTCTCCTTATAAAGGCAAAAAGCCCCAGTGGTAATAAATTAGTTATTGTCTGACTGAGTTCGATGTCATCGAACTTGATTCGATGTCATTGAACATATACTTTCAATGCCATTGAATATCAACTCGATGATACGAACTCAACTGAAAAACCATTGCTGGAACTTTTTGACAGGAAGTCAATGACATCGAGATTTGAACTCCGATGTCATCGAATTACAATTCGATTCCTCGGCATTCTATGTGACATTTCACAAGAGCTTGTTAGACAATTTTAAGGTTTTCTTTGATGTCATCGAACCTGATTCGATGTCATCAAATTTCAAAGTTCGATGTCATCGAATCCTAGTTCGATTCATCAATCTTTTCGAAAGCTATTCCTTGAAGGCTCGCTGGACACTTCTTTGTCCAATTTTGATGTCATCGACATTTGAATTTCGATGACTCAATTCCTCGAACATTTTAGTTTGATTTTCCTTTCAAGCTTGCTGGACTAGCCTTGTCCAATTTTGATGTCATCGAAGTTTGAATATTGATGGCATTGAGTCTAGTCTTGATTCCTTGATCATATCAGTTGACTTTCCTATAAAGCTTGCTAGACACAGACTTGTGAATATTTGATGTCATCGAAGTTTGAATCTCGATGACATCGAAGCTCGTTCGATTCCTTGAGCAATATCAGAATATTTTCCAAGAAGTTTTGCTGGACAATGCTCTAAGTTCTTCGATTTCATCGACTCGCCCTCAATGTCAAGGTATGTTCGATTCATCGAATATTCTGTCCAAATATTATGTGGTTGCTGGACATAAGAGGCTCATTTCGATGTCATCGAAGCCCGTTCAATGTCATTGAACATGAGTGTTCAATGTCATCGACTTAAGCTCAATGTCATCGAACTAAGCTGAAAACTTAGAGAATTTTCCATTTTGAAACAAATTTTCAGAGTTTTAACTCCTATGTTGTTCTAAGGCTTTTAAGGATTTATTTACCTAGGGGTTTTGGGACATGGGATGTGAGATTTAATTTACCTTTGACAATCTCAAAACACGCATCCGGTTGAGGCAATAGCTTGTATGATCTTCATATAGGGCTCACTTGACTCACCGCCTCAAACCTCACTCTAATTGACAAACCAGGGTACTTTCAAAACTCGCTGGTAAGCTCGACTTGGCCAGACTCGTCAAGTCGGCTTGCTGACTCAATTTACTCAACCTGACTTGGCATGATATGAATTGGGCCACTCACTGAGTGATTCCTTTTCAAAATAGAAAGGGAAAGTGAGAAGCATAAGATTCAAACCCCTGACCTTTCTTAGAGAGTTGAGTGATTCTACCAGCAAGGCATGCACTTCATGTTTGGTAGCTTGTGTTAATTTTTATATTTATTTCCTCTTAATTAAATATATACTACTAAAATGTTTTTTTTGTTAAAATTAATTTGATCATCAAATACTGAATTAAGTCGAGTCCTCAAGTTAACCTAACCCGCCTGGACATTGAGTCAGTTTTCGGGTTTCGAACTATGCTTGAAAGATAATTTTTGTTCAGAGCCCATACCCTCAGAATGCGAATGAAACTACAATTTGGCTAATTCCACTCTATGAAGAGAGTGCTTGGTTGCACCAAATTTCATGAAATATTATGAGATTTTGCCCCAAATTAGACTGATTAATCATGAAATTTCATGATATTTGGTGCAACCAAACACACACACAAAAAAAAAAATAATAATAAATAAAATAAAAAATCCTATTGCAATTTGATTTGCTAGTCAATATCTTAACTTCCTTGATTTGCCACAGCTTTCTATTAGCAGATTTTACTGACAGATGCTTCTTCACTGTGACAATGCAGGAGTGTTCTTGACATTGTTTATGAGGTCCATGCAAAGGGTGCAAATGCTTGATAAATTCGAGAAGATGATCTGATGATACATACTCCCATTGCAATACCTCTCTACTTACTTTCACCTATTTTCTTCTGATTATTTATGCAAGTGTTAATGCGGGGTGCTGTCGATAAATCCATGGGCTGGGTGAAAGCTTCTTTCCCTTCTTTGTGTAGCAAATATCAGCATTCTTCTTCTTTCACTCCATTGTAATATGTCTGTGTAAGCCATAAATAGCCCATGCAAGATGCTACAATATTCTTCCTCCTTCCGCTTCTCCCTTGCATGTGTAACATAACCCATCTTATTTTCTACATTTACAGATTGTAATTGTTATATGCTGCATGCATACAAGTGAGCATGCAGTCTTCTCATGATTATTTGATTCAGTAAGCATCAATACCAGCATAGAATCTTGAAAATGGAAAGGAAGAGAAATGGAGGTTTGCAGTCTTCTCATGGCACGTGTGTGTGTGTGTGTGTGTGTGTGTGTGTGTTATGGACCAGTGGTAGATTATTCCTTGCCAAATAAGCAAGTCCGAAGTCTCTTATGGCTGTTCATTTGCATTACACTGGCTCCATGCTTACAATCATCGAATGGCCCATCTAAAATAGTATATGTTGCACACAAATGGCTTTTATGTTGTTTTGCCTGATCCATGGGCCTGCAATAGGCCAATTGGTGGGACTCATGTGTTAAACACCAAAATATGATCTGTTGCATAGGTCTATTGGGCTTGGACCTTTTTTCGAATCCCAGGAGTAGCAAATTTGCCTCCTTAATATATTCTCCCATGGGGGCCGTTTATGGCGTGAGTTGTGATTGTTCCTCCACCCTTGCCATGTTCCCGTGCGGAGTTCCACCTCTCACATGTGGGAGAGTGTTAAAAGTCCCTTGATATACATTGATACGCCATCCTTTGACAACTCGAGCTTTTAGAGAAAGTGGTTGTTTGACAGGTTGCCTCTTTTCTCTCTTGTTCTAGCTTTTAAAATCTCCATTGCTCTTCTATCCAGCCATTTGCATCTGATCAATTGTTTTGGACGTATAAAAGTGCACCACAGCATCACCATCTATTTCTTTAACATAACCAGCTGGGTTTTGTTCTTTTGATCCCCATTAATGGGTTGAAGGTGAGTTAGCCTGATTTGGTTTGAAGAAGACCAACTGGTCAGTTGGATGAATTAATATCATTCCATTGCTACATGCTCAGCCTATATGATCTGGTTTTTGGTATTGCTGCTTGAACGATGATCAGGGTCCTCGGATCAACAGATCTGCTGCCATGATCTTCTATAGCACTATATTCTACAACACATTGTTATGTTTTCGTCTGCAGTCCAGCAGATCTGTTGACGCTGTGGCTAACCAACGATCCTATCGCTGCAGTCCATCAGGTGCTGATGATCTGGTGATGATGCTATCATCTCATCTGCGGTTCATCAGGTGCTAGGTATTTTGAAATCAACGGTCCTATTGTTGGGATGTTGAATCTTCCTGGCCCATCCTTTTTTTTTTTAATCAACACGTCCAGCACTTGTTGTCTGATTGAAACGTGGTCTCTTATGCATCTGTTGTTAGAATGTTGTCTTGCTGCTAGACCTACAACACGTTTTTGTGTGTGTTGATCCTTGCTACTGAAGATCTGCTAGAGTATTAGTCGTTACTATTGTTAAGATCTGCTGTGAAGAGTCATAGAGATCAGCATTCATATATAGATTTAACTCGCCCCGTGGAAGTTGAAAATTGAGACATATTTGCATGATAAGGTTAGTTGCAGTGCTCATAGTTTGTTGATTGATTAGTGTTTGGTGCTGGTCTTTGTGTGTCACAGTTGGTTTTTTTTTTTTTTGGTAATTTTTATATATTGGTGATTTCCTTCTAAATTGCTACATATGGAGTCGAAAGGCAAAACTAAATTTGATTACCAGCAAATTGCATCGGTTAAATTGCGTGGGATAGAAAACTATCTCCCATGGGCCCGCTCTGTTCAAGTTTTCCTCCAAGCAAAACAGAAAATCAAACATCTGACTGAGAGTGGACCCAGTACAAAGTCTATCATTTTTTCTGAGTGGAAACAGGCTGACTATCAAGTGATGAGTTCGCTCTTCCATGGTATAGATGAGCAAGTCTATCATAATGTAATAATGTAATGTATCGTGACAGTGCTAAGGATGTTTGGGATAGTCTCCAACAACTATACTCCCCGGAGAAAAATATCCAATGGCTCTATGATATTTTCAAGGAGTTTCAAAATATAAAGCAAGGTAATAATTTACACGAGCATTGCGCTCGATTAGGTGGCTTGGCTGATGAATGGATTTTACACCATCCTTTCACTCAAGACATCGCTCAGCAACAGTGTTAGTGCGAGAAAATTTTGGTTGCCTTATTTCTTGCTAGTGTATGATCATATTTAGACTTTGTCAAGGGTCAGATTTGGGGAAGTGAACGAGTACCTATATTATCCGATGTTTTTGCGAGGGTCCTGTGTGTTACTGCACCTACATCCTCTGCTGTTACATTGCCATCTACAGACAGTGCTGCCTTCATTATCAGATGTTTTTGCGAGAGTCCGTGTTACTGCACCTACATCCTCTGCTGTTACATCGCCATCCACAGATAGTGCTTCCTTCTATTTTGATATGGGCAGCACTACTAGAGGTGGCTGCCCACATTCACGAGGTTGTCGTAGAGGAGGTTGAGGTTGTGGACATACAACTGGGCAGCAATGTGTTCGTGTATATTGTAAAAAGACCAACCATACAGTGGATATGTGTTGGGAATTATTGAAGACTGGTGGTTCACAGGCATCTCGCCCAAATCATGCTGTTTCTCTCGACGATTCCTCTTTAGGATCATCTGTGACTCTTTCACTTGCAGATTTGGAGAAGTTTTTCAGGACTTCTAGCTATCTGTTACAGGCAACATTATCGGTGCCTCCACTTCTCTTGTCACATCAAGTAATGCTTTTGTTGCATTTGTTGGATCATCCCACCTGGTCATTAATTCCGGGACCACAGATCACATGACATGTACTATCTCTCTCGTTATCTCTCTCGTTTCCTCTTGATTGCCCTCATCCTTACAGCCCTGTATCATTGGCTGATGAATCTTTAACATCTGTCCTCAGCAAAGGAAATGCCTCCCTAAGCTTAACCTTCAATTTAAACCATGTCCTCTTTTCTTCCCAATTTTCCCATGAATCTTCATTCTGTGAGTAAAATTATGTCCTCTTTCTTCCCAAGTTTCCCATGAATCTTCTTTCTGTGAGTAAAATTATTGGATCTACAAATTGCTCCATCACAAGGCAAGGGTGACGATTGTGTGTGTGTGTGTGTGTGTGAAATACGCAGTCTATTACTTTGAACCAGGAAGTAGTGATGTCACTCTCCTCTCTGTCAGATCCCAGACACCCTTGCAGTGGCATGCTCGTCTAGGTCATCCGTCTCTAGATTCTTTACATAGGTTACTGCCTTCTTTATTTAGTGTTAAGTCTTTAAATTGTGAAGCTTGCCAATTGGCTAAACAAAACCGTTCAATTTATTTACCTCGTCTTAATAATTGTAGCAATTTTCCTTTTGATCTAGTACATTCTGATGTGTGAGGGCCTACTCAAGTTCCATGTTTGAATAAATTTCACTATTTTGTGACATTTATTGATAATTTCTCATGTATGACATGGGTTTATATGATGCATCATCGTTTTTGAATTATCTTTTAACTTTTTTACATAGAAGTACATGCTCAATTTTAAAAAGACATTAATTGCTTTAGGACAGATAATGCTGCCGAATATATGCCCTCGTTTACAGTATATTTGTCCTCATTTGACATTACCCATCAAAAATCTTACACCTACACACCCCAACAAAATGGGGTGGCCGAACGAAAAAATAAAATAAAAAATAGACACCTATTAGAGGTGGCATGCTCTCTTCTTACTTATATGAACGTCCCTAAACATTTTTGGAGTCATGTAGTGTTGACTGTGTGCCATCTTATTAATCACCAACCTTCATCCGTTCTTCATGGAGCTGCTTATTACTTCCCGGTGCCACTCCCTTTCCCTTGCACCCTCGAGTTTTTCGGTGCATTGCATTTGTCCATAAAGTGGGTGTTTTAATTGGTAAATTGGATAAACGGGCAATTAAATGTCTTTTTCCTCGCTACTCCCGTGCTCAAAAGGGGTATCGATGCATGGACCCTAATACTAATCAAGAATATGTAAGTGTTAATGTCACATTCTTCCTAGGCACTCCATATTTCTCCTTGTCAACTAAGAATGTGCCTACCGATCTAATGCTATTGCCTCATCCCATTCACATTGATTGGGCCGCTCCAACTCATGGGACTGAGAATAGACCACAGATTCACATCTGGCCCCACCATCGCCACATGAGGTCCTTCGTACTATTCAGCTCTCTCCATAAGTATTTGACTTGCACCTTCTTATCGCTTTACGAAAAAAATAAAAATAAACTCGATCATTTACTCTTCATCCCATTTCTAATTTTGTATCTTATGATCATCTTCAGCCATCATTTATGCCCTTTGCCTTGTACCTGTCACGTTGTGTGGTCCCCACTTCTCTCCATGATGTACTGACCCATCCTGGATGGGAGAAAGCAGCGGAAGACAATCTCTGCGATGCATCGTACAGGCACATGGACTCTCACTACTCTTTCTCCAGGAAAATGGTTGATTGGCTGTCGGTGGGTTTACACTATTAAATATCGTCATGATGGGTTAATTGAGCCCCTTATAGCACGGCTTATAGCTAAGGGATACACACACACAGTTGGCTTAGATTACAAAGAAACGTTTTCACCCAAGACCAAACTGAACTCTATTCACGTGTTACTTTTTATTGTTGCTAACAGGAAGTGGCCTATTTTCCAATTTGATGTAAAGAACGCTTTCCTCAACAATCACCTTTATGAAGAAGTTTATATGGAGCAACCTCCTAGGTTTGTTCCTTAGGAGGAGAGGGGTAAAGTTTGCAAGCTACGAAAAGCTATTTATAGATTGAAGTAATCTCCTTGGGCTTGGTTTGAGAAATTCAATTGTGCGCTTATGAACTATAGCTTTCACTGATGTAAGGTCGATCATTCTATTTTTGTAAATCATGGACCTAAGGGAGTTATAATCTTAATTGTGTATGTGAATGACATTATCATCTCAGGTAGTGATAAAGAAGGGATAATTGATGTGAAGTGCTATATCCAGGAGCAATTTCAGACTAAAGACTTGGGTCCCCTTAAGTGTTTCTTAGAAATTGAGGTAACAATGTCCACTCTAGAAGCATGCTATCTCAGGGGAAGTACATGCTAGACCTCCTCAATGAGCCTAGGTTGATGGGGTGTAAAGCCTGTGACACTCTCACAGATCCAAATATGAAGCTATCCCATGAACAAGGTGAATTACTTGAAGATGTCAGAAATAAAGAGACCGGTAGAAAAACTCATATATCTTATTGTTACACGACCAGACATCTCATTCGTTGTAGGAATGGTCAGCCGATTTATGGATCAACCACGCTCCCAACAATGGGATGTTGTCATCCTCATTCTGCACTATCTTAAGAGTGCTCCAGGACAGGGACTCCTCTACCGATCAAACGGGCTCCTTCACATCAAGGCCTTTGCTAAAGCAGATTGGGCAGGATCTCTAACTTTTTTTAATATAAATTTGCAGGATCTATTTTTTAAATATAAATCTGCAGGATCTCTAACTGATCGACATCATGATATTGTACTTTTGTTGGAGGCAACCTAGTGATGTGGAAAAGCAAGAAACAAAGCTGGTTGCTAGATCTAGTGCTAAGGCAGAATACCGTGCTATGGGCCTCACCTTGTGAACTATTGTGGATCATGTCTCTCCTTCAAGAATTTCATTTTTTTTTTAATGGAATTCCAATGACTTTGTATTGTGATAACTAGGCATCCACACACATTGCTAATAACCCTATATTACATGAAAGGACAAAATATATTAAAGTCGATTGCCACTTTATCAAAGAAAATGTTGTATCAAAGAAGGTTCTTATGGAACATGTACCATCTAAGGCCCAGTTGGCCGATGTGTTCACTAAGGAGTTACCACATGCATAGGGTGAATCAATTTTTAATAAGATTGATATGATTAATATCTATACTCCAACTTGAGAGCGAGTGTTAAACACCGAAAAATTATATGTTGCATAAGTCTATTGGGCTTGGACCTTGTTAAAGATCCAATAGTCCACTCGGTGTTTACACGGCTTTGGAATAATAAAAGGAGAAGCTTCGGTTTCCAAAAACCCTAAGCCTTACTCTTCTCTCTCTCCATTATCATCTTCCTTTAAGTTTTCACCAAGGACCGGCCTCAATATCTGATGGCTATTGTTGGTATGTAAAACAGAAAAACCTCATTTGCTTAGAAATATGTTAAGAACATAAAAAAATCTTGTTTTATAGTAGCTCTTGATATATTCGTACTTCTATATGGTGGAACGTCTCCTTTCAATGCAGTCGCATGCTACAACCATAGTTCAATACCTGAAACATGACTCAACGTCCATCCAAGTCGGGTCAAGTTGAAGACTTGATCGAGTATATGACTCAACTTGATATTATTAATTATTGTTAAAATACATGCTTGAGTACGTCTCAGATACTAAAATCAAGGTATTTAATAAGAGTAACGGTGGCCGTAATGCCTATCATTATAGCCAGTGTGATATGGGCCATAATGGTCCTTACGGTCTTATAATGGTAAAAAAAATTTAAAGGAAGAAAATATATCGGCCCTATATTATACGGTTACAGCCATTACAGGTCCATTACATCTTTTTTATTTTTACAACGAGCATTACAACCTTGTAATGTGTAACGGGTCCCACTACTATTCTTACATAATGGCTATTTACATAATCGTTTTCAAAATACCATGACTGTGATATGATATGTTCGGACTATAGCCATTGGAATTCAGTTATCTTTTTCAATGACACAAACTGTTTTATCTGATTGGAATTCTCTTGGATAGGGATGCCGGAAAAAAGAATACTTTGACCCTTCGATTATACCAAGATTATGGTATTTGTCCATTTTCAAAGATGCATTTCAAGGGATTGAAATAATTCAATTTGCGAGATTCTATTTGATGCCTATCCACCATACAAGGTGAGACCAATCATATATGGGTTTGCATGAATGGTACACGACTCATATTTGAAGGTTACAGTTCCAATGTATCATATTACAATTAATATATCAAGATGTATTCAAGCCAGCGTCTTTCTCTTGAAATAGGTTTGCTTGAAAGCTTTAATCCTTTGACTATATCCTTTTATCTGTTTGGAATTCTCTTGGATGAAGATGCCCAAAAAATCTTTCAGATTGAATACTTCAACCCTTCGATTATACCGATTATAACAAGGTTATGGTAGCGCTACATTTTCAAAGCAAAGGGATACATTTCAAGGGACTATTAATAAATATTTGCAATCCTATAAGTAGTGTAAAATAGAAAAAGGCAGCAACAAATTTCCGTCCATTCTAGTAGTTTAATAACTTGGCTATCTTACTGAAAAATGTTGCTTGACTGGGCGAGTTACTCAGCTGAGTTGTTTGCGAGTCGCATTGAGTTCACTGAGTTTTTCATTTGACTCGACAGGTCTCTCTAAAACTCGGTCTGAGTCACTTCCACAATTGAGTTTCTCAATGTCTGGGCTCCAAATCTCACCCAGTCGAGTTGACTTGAGTCAGAAAGATTTAGAACTATGGCCATGGTGAACCATGTAATTATTTGTGGATCTGAATTTATTAATATAACATGGAAAGCATCCACTTAAAAATTCATGCATCTCATACATGGCGTGCATTCCATGAAGAAAGTCTTAATTCAAAACAAAAAAGAGTTGGGAGTTTGAGAGGCAGATGGGAGATGCGTTTCTGCTCCTTTTTCCAATGTGCCGGGTAGCTAGCCTATTCCAAATTAAAGACCCCAACCTGGCCCGGGGTTGGGCCTTGCATGTATGGCTCGATCAGTTTTCAGGTTAGTCTTGGGCTCGAGTTATTTTAGCCTGGCCTGACCTAACTTTACATGTATATGTATTAGATCCAACAAATATGCATTCCGATCCTCCGTTGAGCAAGCCATCCATCTTGAATGTAGATCATTAGTTTCAAATCTCCACAATGTGTATTTCCGTGTATGTGGGGCCCACTTGATCGATGGATAGATTAGGAACATTCAAGGTGGATGGCTTTGTAGAATGTTGTCTTCGTCCATCTTGAATATGGAATGTCGGTTTCACTCATTTCTATTTCTTTGTAGATATGTGGCCCAAATGATCAACCAATAGATTAGGATCATTCAAATGCGAAATTTGGATTTATTAATTTTCATGTCCTATCGTATTATAAATGATAGAACTTTATCCTCCCATAATGACTCATCGTCACAACACGTGGCACTGATGAACTCTTATCCAGACCATTCAAATTATGGGCCCCATTGTGGATGCAGCGTATCTTTTAGAATCACATTGATCAAGCAACCCTAACAATTCAATTAAGGCTACCGAATGGATGGTTAAAAGCAAAGTACATGGTTAATGTCAGGGAAATTTGTATATATCCTCCATCTTTGTGACATTTATGGATCCCTTTATTTTGGACGCGGTTTGGCTAGTGACGCTGCCACTAGCCAGGTGGCTAGTGGTTGGTGCTCTGTGGGTCGCACTATGATGTATGTGTGTTATCCATGCTGTCCATTCATTTTTTTTCATATCATTTTAGGGCTTGATATCAAAATTGAGGGGTACCCAAATCTCAGGTGAACCACACTACAGGAAAACAGTAGTGATTGAATGTCCACCATTAAAAACCTCCCAGGGCCCACTGTAATATTTTGTTGACATCCAACCTGTTGGTTAGGTCATACAGACCTGGATGAAAAAAAAAAAAAAAAAAACAAATATCAGCTTGATCGAAGGAGTTTTTAACGGTGGGTGTTCAATCAACCCTGTTTCCTGAATTTTTCTGAAAACTGTTTGTAAACTGCTGCTGTCGATTCTCGTCCATGCTGCTACTTTGTTTTACTCCATTGACGCTGTTAGTAAGTAGGAAAGTGATTAAAATACCTTCGCATGAGGCGTGGCACACGTGTCACACATCCATATATACGGAACTCCTGTCAAGATCTGGCCTATTTACATAGGACATACGAGTTGCCACACACCCACAGGAAATTCCCAAGGACAGAAGCTACGCTGAGCCCAGCAGAGATTCTCACGAGAAAGGGAGATTGACCGTACTGGCCTCCATATATGGCCAAATTACCTAAAAAGATTCCACGTTTAAATATTTCGAGGGTGGCCTTGTGACCAACTTTCAAAAATTTCGAGGACCAAAATGCCATTGTCCTTGTTTTAGTAGTTGTCCAGTTTTCTAGGGAATAAGCAGTTACGTTGTATTTAATGCCAAGAAAGTAATGTCTATGGAACCCATTTTTTGCGCATGGGCAAGGACCAAACTCGTGGGGCTCACATTGATGTATGTGTACATAATCCGTGCCACCCATCCTTTTTTTCGTGTCATTTTAGGGCTAGGGCCCAAATATTAGCTTGATCCAAAGCTCGTGTGCCAACTTGGACACTGCCCAAATTAGGACTTTTTGGGCCCACGACGAGTTGGCCGGACAATGTGGACAGAACGGATCACCCCATTGTGAGCCTTAAGCTATTGTACCAATGACTATCTTTTACTATATTACAACCATGACCCATATCACATGAGAACCACGACTCATTTAACATGAGAACCACGACCCATATAACATGACAACCATGACCCATGCGACATGACAACCACAACCCATGTCAACGACGACCTTTACCACATTACAATCACAACCCATATCACATGAGAACTACAACTCATATAATATGGCGACTACGACCCATATAGCCTGCATTTCCTGCTCCTGCAGTCTATCAATAGTCATCTCTACATTATGGTTCATTTAAGATTTATATTTGAATGAAATTTAGTATCCACGGTGTAAATAGATCGTTTCATCTGATAGACGGTAAGGATCTTATGTATATTTATCTCATGTAGTCACCAAGTTAGTACAAGTCACGCCATAGTCGTGTAAATGATATCTGTATAGTATCATAGGTCGCATCAGGTGGTTGTAATGCCGTAAGGGTTATGATTGTGGTGTCATAAGGGTCGTAGTTATCATGGGTCGTGGTTGTCATGATATAAGGGTCGTGGTTGTCATGAAGTAAGGGTCGTGGTTGTCATGCTATATGGGTCGTAGTCTTCATTTTATAGGCCTTAGCCCTAAAATGAGAACCATGACCCATAAAACATAATAACCATGACCCATATCATATGCGAACCACGACCCATATAGCATGATAACTATGATCCATGACAACCACGACCCATATAACATGACAACCACGACCCATGAAAACTACAACCCAGTACAACTATGACCCATATAACATAACAATCACAACTCCATGAGAAGCCATGACCCATATAACATAACAACCACGATATATATAACATGACAACCACGACCATAATTACAATACAATACGAAGAATAGTTCTATTCAACGGACACCCAGCGAGCTGAAAAATTCTGTTAAGAATGTCTTGTTTAAGCTTGACCATAAACCCATTTACAGCTAGACCACCCTGTGCAGCTTGGCATTGCAATGCAATAAACGTTACCCTTCTCTCAAGCTATAGGCTTGGCATTGCGATGTAAAGATGTTGCCCTTCTCTCAAACTATTGCAGTTTATGGTCAGGCTCAAATAAGACATTCTCAACAGAGTTTTTCAACTCGCTGGGTGCCCGTTGAAGAGAACTGTTCTTCCTATTGTATTGTAATTATGGTCATGGTTGTCATGTTATATGGGTCATGGCTGTTATGTTATATGGGTCGTAGTTTTCATATGATATGGGTCGTGGTTGTAATGGGTTGTAGTTTTCATGGGTCGTGGTTGTAATATTATATGAGTCATGGTTGTCATATTATATTGGTCGTGGTTGTTATGTTATATGGGCCGTGGTTGTCATGAATCGTAGTTATCATGTTATATGAGTCGTGGTTCGCATGTGATATGGGTCGTGGTTATAATGGGTCGTAGTTTTCATAGGTCGTGGTTATCATGTTAAATGGGTCGTAGCCCTAAAATGAAACGGCAAAAAGGATGGGTGGCATGGATTATACACATACATCAATGTGGGCCCATATGGGTCATGGTTTGCGCGGGTCGTAGTTGTCGTATTATATGGGTCATGGTTGTTATGTTGCATCGATCATGGTTTCACATGTTTACTTTCGTTTATACCAAACCATTGGTATCCTAGCTTAAGGCCCCACAATGGGGTGATCCGATCCATCCACCTTGTCGGTCAGCTCGCCGTGAGCTCAAAAAGTCTTAACTTGGGCAATATCCACTTCTAACATGCATCATAGTGAGCCTGAAAAGTTTTTACAGTCACCATTATTTTCTATTTTTTTGCCCACACGAGCACCGGATCAGGCTAATACTTTGGCCCTACCCTTAAAATGACACGACAAAAAGGATAGGCGACATGGATTATATACATATATCAATGTGGGCCCATATGGGTCGTTGTTTGCATGGGTTTTAGTTGTCATGTTATATGAGTCGTGGTTGTCATGTTGCATGAATCGTAGTCTCCACGTGTTCACTTCTTCTACCAAACCATTTGTACCATAGCTTAAGTCCCATAATGGGGTGATCCAATCCATCCACCTTGTCAGCCAGCTCGCCGTGGGCCCAAAGAGTCTTGACATGGCAAGAAGGATCGACGGCATAGATGAAACCCATATACATGGTGGTGGGGCCGATAGGCCACCGAGCACTAGCCATTGGCTGGTGGCAGAGGGAGTAGCCAATCTGTCACTTTCTCAGGTGTTGAAAAAAGGTAACGTCTTATTCACTCCGGGACCGTACGACTTCTGAACCAAGGACATGGGCATTTTTGTCCGAAACAATATCAAAAAATTGTCAGAAGGCCACTCTTCGTATATCTGGAATGTCGTAGCTCCCAAGGTAATTTGACCAAACTTCAAGGTCAGTACAGTCAAAATCCCCACGAGAAATCCACTGTCCAACTGTTTCTCAATCTCACAATAGAACATGAGTCCAAAAATTAAACAAATTCAAAATTTAAGTGGACCACAAAAACAATGAGAATGAAAAACGCAAACTATTGAAAACTCGCAACTCATTTATCTTCGTTTCTTTATTCTCTCAAACTTCCTCCTTGATTGCTTTTGCTTTAGCATCCATATGATTTCCTAGGGCATTGAGAAACCTCAGATATGATTCTATATAAGTGTCTTTACTATTGAAGCTCTTGTCATTTTGATAAAAACTAGCATGAATCTTTCATAGACATTGCTCTACCTTACACGTAGGAAACTTAAATCCCTTTGACAATAAAATAATGAATGAAGTGCTGCACAAAATACATCAACATCATCGTACTCTTGCTTAATATAAAAGTTAGGATCATCTTTACTAAAATCACCCTAGTCACGAGCCTTCCTAAAATCACCCTTGTCATGAGCCTTTCGCTCTCACTTTTTAATGAATCTTACAGTGACTTGAGATATGCAAGATCATGACTGTATTCAAGCAAGTTATCTCCATCTTGGAGTCCAACAACATTGTCACCATCGTTGTCACCTCTTTCAGCATCATGTTGATGTCGCTTTTATCATCATTGGTATCTTCTTCATCAATTGCGCGGCACATTGCAGTGCAGAAGGTGTCTTTAATTGGATAATTTTTTTATTTTATCTGCATATGTTGACTTACTCATGTATGAGAAGACAAAAGGCCATTGCACACTTACCTAATAATTAATAAGCATGCATGTATCATATATTTATTACCCTGATTGTATGTGCCTTGAGTCACTACAGGCTATACCTATTTTTCATTTATAAAGGCGTATCATCTTCATTGAAAATCAATTCAAGGAAAAATAATAATAAATTCTTATCTAGTTTCTAAGTTCTGTGCATATATACTACACCAAAATCGTATATTTGCAGCAGACTAAATCCGTCGTAAAACTAAATAAATGATGGATTTTGTCCGTCGCTTGGTCTGTTGCTGTTTACTAGGTCGTTTTATGTTTGCGACGGATAAAATTCATCATTTAATATGTGATGGATAAGGTCCATAGCAGATTACCGATGGATAAGATCCATTGCTGAAATTCAAAAAAAAATCAACCGAATATTTCAACATTAAAAATATTGGCGACGGTTAAGCGACGGATTTAGTCCGTCACTAAAATATCTGTAAAAAAAGTGGTCAGATTTATTTTTTATTTTTTTATTTTTTTTTAATCTTACACCTGATAGTCATTCATTAAATAATTCACACGATTTTTTAATAAGAATCCTATTCACAAAATTGATAAATACACAAATTACTAACTTTCATTGTGGGGAAAATCCTGCTGAACAGGTTGTATGCCATATATACACCCCCACAACACTCATAAAATAAGATAATTCTACAAGGACTTGCAAAGGAACGAGTTGTTTGATATACCATTTTTCAGCAGTCCATTGCAGTCATCGATTGAATGGGCTAGGATGATCTAAGAAAAATGAAAGAATTTGGAAAAGAAAAATCAAATTTGGGCCTTTATGGCTATATCAACTATAATAACACGAATATGCTCGTACAGCCAATATAGCTTGATACAGCCTGGTTTTTCATTGGGACTTATATGGAATGGAAACAACTGTGTTAATCCATGTTGTTCACTAATCAAATCCTGAAATGGAAACAACTGTGTTAATGGAACTTACATGGAAAGGTATATATGTCTGCCATTAACAAGTCCCACAGTGGAGCCTGTGTATCCAGCCATAGCACCATGAACAACACTCTGAGCAAGGAGTGTGCAACATACATTATCTGATCTGATGCTTTGCTTGGAATAGCCCGGATCATATATGTCGGATCTGTGAAACATCACATAATTAAATAAGCTCACTTATCATAATTTTTTTAAAATATCCCGGGAGAAAAAAACTAAATTTTTTTTTTTGCTACAGACCTATATATTTGAGATTTGTCACCATCTTCTATCTTCTTCAGAAATAATCCTACAAATTACAAACAAAAGGCCATCATGATGTATCTATTTTATCCATCACGATCATTTATTTTTTTCCAAATCTGTTTAGAATATAAGCCAAAAAATGAAATAGATCCAAGCCAAGAGAGAGAGAGAGAGAGAGAGAGAGAGAGAGAGAGAGAGAGAGAGAGAGGACATGAAAACAACACAAACCAGATGCAGAGTTCTGCAACGGTGCAATGGAAAGAGACTTAGACCTTCAGTACTAACCATGCCTGCAATTCGATCAAGCATAAAAAATTAATTGTAAGATAAACCAAGAAAAATGAGAGAAATTTTAGAAAAGAAAATTCAAATTTGGGCCTTTATGGCTGTATCGGCCTATAACAACACGAATATGCTCGTACAGCCAGTATAGCCTAATACAACCCAGTTTTTCACTGGGACCTATACGAAATGGAAATAATTTTGCTAATCTATGTTGTTCACTATGGATATTTCAATCCATGTTGTTCACTAATCAAATCCTGAAATGGAAACAACTGTGTTAATGGAACTTACATGGGAAGGTATATGTCTGCCATTAACAAGTCCCACAATGGAGCCTGTGTATCCAGCCATAGCACCATGAACAACACTCTGAGCAAGGAGTGTGCAACATATGTTATCTGATCTGATGCATTGCTTGGAATAGCCCGGATCATGTATGTCGGATCTATGAAATATCACATAATTAATGGCACTTATACCATAATTATTTAAACATATGCCAGAATATAAAATAATCATGGTTTTTTTTTGATATTGATTTTTTCCTTTTTTTTTTGATTCCCATAATTATTGTCATATCACTAAATATATCTCATTTCCAGATAAATTGATAAAATACCTGATTCTTGAGATATAATTTTTTTCTAGTTTAAAATGGCCATCTGGCACCTTTTTTTCCAAAATAAAATAAAATAATAATCACATATCTAACAAAACAAAATCCATACATGCATGTAGACAATAGTCAAAGTTCAACAAGGCGTAGGTTATAGAATATTTCAACTTTCATTGGTTGATAGGAACCTCATCTGTGATTACTTTCTTAAATGTTTCTTTGTTGGCCCCCAGTTGAAAGATGTACGATTTTTCCCATCTGGGAGATTTTTGGTGCATGGAGTGTTCATACTTCATACTAATGCCTATAATATCAACGATTGGGATCATTGAGAAATAGGCCCCACTTGTACAAAACTGAAAACCTGAGCAGTACCAAACAGTCTTAGTCTGTAACTGTAAAATACCTCTACTCAAAATACTCTCTACTAATTCAAATCATGGCAAAGTAAAGTAGATCCAAGGTAATAGAGAAGCAAACTAAAATCATATATTCCCCTAATGATTCTTTGAGCATTATGAGCACACATTAAAGTCATTTCTACACGTTTAATAGGCTATGTTAAAGATTAATTGTTTTCATGCCCAACAGTCCTATTGCCATAAACAAGTGTCCACAAACAAGTTCATTCCCATGGCTGAATGCAGCTCATTTCAATGGTCGATCACAGCTCATTTTGGTTAAAACACCTGATATGCAACAACAATTCAATTCTGTTCTAAACACAATTGCTGCATATGTATCCCAGTTTCTCTTAATTTTTATCTGCTAAAACTCATTTTTTACATGCTTATTGATCTCTGAACTGACTAACAGATTTTTAATGATTTAAATAGGACTGCACATTTAATCATCTAAAGTTCAGATCAGCCATGCATTGTCCAAGTCGTTCAAATGTTGTCCACAATCATCAACAACAAAAGGTTTCTTCCTTCCATATCTGGCTTTCATCTTAAATTATAGCTGGTTTTGGGTCAGATGATCTACATGTTGTCATGTTAATTGGATTCTCCAAAACTCAGGCCCATAGAAAATAATGAAAATCCACAGGGACCTCTAAATTCACGTGGGATGAATTGATTTTTATTTTTGGGGCATCCAAATTTCATGGTGGGATAGCTCTTTTTTGTGGCAGACAAACATCACAGTGGACCCCATCTCAGCCCTTGAAGAATAAGCTTTTTCTACAAGGACCTGCAGAGGAGCCAATCCATGAGAGTTCAATGGTATTTTCCAAATTCTTTATTCATTTTCTAGTGGCCATTTTGGTAGACACCAAAAATCATCAGTTCATTACATTCTAGTTGATTGTAATTTTGCATGAGTGTCGGCTATCATGATAATTGGTAATCCATACCAAAAAGAAATATGATCTCTAGTGGAAAATTTATATTACCATCTAATTCATTCAAAGGAGTCTTCACACCAAGATGAACCTAGTATTATCTACTACATACTAGTAACATACAACCAATATTGAGGCACCATACAATAAGCTACAAGCATTTCATGTCCCCCTAAACAAGGTATCCTCCATTGATAATATATATATATATATATATATATCTTTATTTTCATTTACATTCGTAAATACATTCATCATCCATCCAACTATTAACAACATCTACAAAAAATAAAAGAAAAATCCTCAGTAAGAAACTCACAAGGTAGTTAAAGATGATAAGTTCCCCAAAAAGGGCGGCAATTGTCCGCTTAAGTTATTAAAAGACAATTCACTACACCAAGAAATATGTTAGTATCAGCATATAAATATTGGAAAACAAAAGGTTTCCAACTTTAGAAAGACATTCTTACAAATTAATTAATCCAGTGAGGCCCTGAAAGACATCCAACAATTCTCCACTTAAAAGATTACCATTCAGCAACCTAGGAGAATAAAACAATCAAGAACATCAGTGAAAAGAGCAAAACAAAACAACTCACACTAGTATGATGGATAAAAAAGAAAAAGACACTAGGTACACCTACAAATATGATAGAAGAGTTAGTCTTGATAAGGAATCAGGGATGATTCCATTCAAATTGTTATCTGAGACTTAAGAAAAAGCACCTATGCAAATGAGACTTAAGAAAAAGTTCAATAACATAGCTATTCAACCATCTATTCCAGATGGGATAGAATGTCCGTCAACTACAATGCGACTACACAAAGATGAGCTTTGCAGGGATGAAGATGTTAAGATGGATGGGTGGAAAGGCTAAGGAGGATAGAACCAAGAGTGAGGAGCAGTCTACGAGTGGATCCAATAGGAAATAAAATGGACAGCCGATTGAGATGGTTAGCCCATGTGCTACGAAATCTGTAAATGGCCTTGACGAGCTGAGGAACTTTGATTAGGGCTGAGGGGCCATTAAAGAGACTTGACTTGAGGTGGTGAGAAAGAGGGGGTTCGCACACTAAGGATAGGGCCTTCAATGGGACTGATTGGCGAAACAGGATTCATAGAGCCAACTCCAAATGAATTGGAGATAGCTAAGATGGTGATTTTTTAGGGCATAAAAAAATAAATCAAAGTAACACTACAAATACAATATCAATTCAGCTAAAACCCATGGCAATTGAAACTGAAACATACATCAACCACAAATGAAACATGACCAATGTACACATATTTTATAGAAATTGCATTCTATACAAGTCCCAAAAGAGGAATAAATAAGGCAGATAAACTAAGAATGGTTCCCAGGATTAGCATGTTAGAATATTGGAAACACTGCATGGTGATTGGTTGCATGGAAATATTCAAATGGAACAATAATTTCTCACTCTTTTGCCTCTCTTCAATCAAAAGCTTTTGGTATTCGGCATACTGGTACTCCTCAGCAGACCTGTAACCAGATAGCTTATGCTTTAGAAATCCAAGATTTTCAGCACCACTAAAACTTGGAGTAGTTAATGTACTTGAAAAGTGCGTTCTTGTCTAGAATTATTTTATCTGTCAATTCAGACCTGCGCCACAAGATAAAAAGACAAAGGGTTAAATTTTTATTTTTTATTTTTTTAAATAATAATAAATTTAAGTATAACACTGGCAGATTCAATGACAACATACTCAACTCAGGCCAGTCAAGAGCCCTTGTGAAACTAATAGCAAAGGGGAGTCATTTGATACTCTGGAAAAGTATGAATCCTGGAGACCTGTTGAAATAGGACAGTTGGATACTTCTTTAATTTCAAGTATTTAATAAATGTCCACCATTCCCATCACAATATGGCAGGCATGATAAACTGAAAAGGTGCAGAAAAAAAAAAAAAAAAACCTAATATCAATCAGAATTAACACACATGAACCTTGAGTAGAGGATATGCATTTGTAAAAGTGCGGCTTGGGAAACTAATAAACAGTAATGTGGGTAAGGGATTCTCAAAGATTTTGCTGTTTGGAAGGTCAATAAAAATCAACATCTGGCCCTTTCCCCCCTTGAATGTGGACTCTTGCTTTATTTTTTGCTTACCTCATATATTCAGGTCAAAGATCCAAGGGTTGGTATTGTTCCAGCAGGAGATATTGGGCAATACCCAACCCATGGTGGGATCCATCAGTCTGGACCACCAACACATGGGTCCCACTTGTAAGATCTCTAGTTGTGGCTCTTTTGACGGCATGGATCTTGGGCAGTTAGGAATTGGAATCCAGGAATCTCAACCCAAATCATGTTTGGCAAACCCCAAAATCCTGGATTTCAAATCATGTTTAGCAAACCCCAAAATCCTAGATTTCAAATCATGTTTGGCACACCCCAAAATCCTGGATTTCAAATCCTGTTTGGCAAACCCCAAAATAGCCCCTTTTCAAGATCCATGAGAAAAGGTGGGGGTGCAATCGGTATTGAGATTCAAATCCCTAAATCCCTAAATCGGTATTGAGATTGAGAGAGATTGAGAGAGAGAGAGAGAGAGAGAGAGAGAGAGAGAGAGAGAGAGAGGGCGTGCGTGGGTAGGGCGTTCGGCAATGGCAGATCTGTGGTGGAGAGATCAGAGAGAGAGGAAGAGAGAGAGATAGACAGAGAGAGAGAGGAGGGAGAGGGTGCAAGAGAGAGAGAGACAGGAGAGGAGACGCTGGAATTAGGGCAGTCTCTCTAGACACCCTAATTCCCTTTGACGTCACCAAGTTCTGTGGGCCCCACTATGATTTATGTATTATATCCACACCGTCCATCCATTTTGAGATATCATTTTAAGTCATGAGCCAAAGAATGAGGTAGATGAAAATCTGTAGTGGACCCCACCACAGAAAACAGCGAGGAGAGTGATTCCCACCGTTGAAACTATCCTAAGGCCCATCTTAATGTTTATTTGAAATCCAACCTATTCAAAAGTTAAAAAAGACATGAAATAAGGGAAAACATAAATATCAGCTTGATCTAAACTTTTGTGGCCTTCAGAAGTTTTTAATAGTGGTCGTCACTGTCCCACTGCTTTCTGTGCTGGGGTCCACTGGAGCTTTGGATTTAACTCATTCTTTGGATATTGCCCTAAAATGATCTCTCCAAATGGATGGAAGGTGTGGATACAAAACATACATCATGGTGGGGCCCATGGAACTTGCTGATATCACTTCAGTAGCTTATCTCGCTACTCCCCCTGACACCAACCCCGTGGCTTGTGGTCGGTGCTCTGTGGGCCCCACGATGATGTATGTATTTCATCCATTACATTAATCCATTTTTAAAGATCATTTTAGGGATTTATTCTAAAAATGAGAGGTATATAAATCTCAGGTGGACCACACCACATGAAAACAATAGTGATTGGATATCCATTATTAAAATCCTCGTAAGGTCCACTGTACTGTTTATTTGAAATCCAATCTATTTATTAGGTCATACAGGCCTAAATGAAGGGTAAAAACAAAAATCATCTCGATCCAAAACTTTTATGGCCCCCAAAATGTTTTTAATGATTGACGCTCATTCAACACTGTTTCCTGTAATGTGTTCCATTTCAAATTGGGATATACCTCATTTTTGGTCTCATGCCATAAGATGATCTTTAAAAATAGATGGACGGCATGGATAAAACACATACATCATGGTGGGGCCCACAGATCACCGACCACCAGCCATTGGCTGGTGTCAGGGGGAGTAGCCAATCCGTTCCCCATATATTTGTGGTGTGGTCCATTTAATCTTTAGATATGATTCATTTTTTGGATAATTCTCTAAAATGATCTCAAAAAATGGATGAACGGTGTGGGTTGATCCCAAAATTTCAGTAAATCCGAAACTCTAGTGGACCATGCCACACAAAACAATATGGAATAATGATTTCCACCATTGATACCTTCCTTAGGCCTATAGTAATGTTTATTTGCCATCCAACCTGTTCATAATATCAAAAAGATATGAATGAAGAGAAAACACAAACATCAGCTTGATCCAAAACTTTTATGGCCTCCAAGAATTTTTCAATGGTAGTGGTTCAATCACACTATTTCCTGTGGTGTGGTCCACTTGAACTTTGGATATGCTTCTGTTTTGTTCTTTAGACCTCAAATTATCTGTTAACATGGATGAACAAAGTGGATAAAATAAATAAATAACGGTGAACCCCATAGAGTTTACTCTAGTAAGGGTAATGAGTAACTCACATAAACGTAGCAGAGAGGGGTTTCCTTAAAGCATTCATAATTATATATTGGGCTTGCCTAAAAGTGATTCACATATCCAACCCACTCATTATGTGTGTCCCACTTGGATGAGGAGTCAGACTAAGTTTCAGCCGCATCCAAAACTAATGTGGGCCCCACCAAGTGCTTATATATATTTTAGGATGTCTTCACATGGTTTTAGATGGTATGGCCCACCTGAGTTTCATATACGGATGATTTTTGAGATATCTCATAACCTAAAGGGGACACATCAAATGTACGGTATTGATGTTTGACACACATCATGATGGGGCCCAAAAAACTTACTAACATTAATTCTTAGGTTCTCATGAGGTTAATTAGTTGGGTCACAATTTTGACTAGAATATTTGGCCTATTTTATATGTTTAATCCATTCACTCCAATTTGACTAGTTACTCACCCCGATCAGGCTACATTTTTTATTTTTTTTTCACAAATAAATTTTAATTTCCATTTAAAAATAACATTTTTTAAAATGTATATTTTGTACGCTTAATTTTTCTTTGAAAACTTTTAACAAAATATCATTTTTATTATAAAATCTTTAAAAAAAAATTAAAATACAAATTCTGAATTTTTATTTTCAAAATCTCAAAAATTTTCTCAAACTTTATTTTTTTTCTCAAAAATTCCAAAATGCAGATTTTTTTTTTTTTTCCTTCAAAAGCATCATTTTGTTCTCAACTTTTCAATTTTCTTTTTTAAAATGATTTAATTTTTTTTCAAAATCTCAATGTTTTTATAAATAACTTTTTCTTCAAATTTCAAATTTTTGACATTTTCAATTATTTTTTAAAATCAAAAAAATTTTCAACTTCTTTATTTTTCATTTCAAAATGTTTTTTTTTTTAATTATTAAAGTATGACTCTTTAATATTGTTTAATTTTAAAATTTCCAATTCTTTCTTACTTCTCCATTTTTTTTAGAGCATTTTTTTCGAACTTGTCAATTTTTTTCGAACTAGACAATTTTATTTTATTTTCAAAATACAAACTCTCATTTTCTTTTTCAAAATATTTTTATTTTTCAACATCATAAAAATTTTCATATTTTTTAAAATCTTTTTAATTTTCTTTTTAAGGATATTATTTTTTTCTCAAAATCAAATTCTTTTTTTCAAAATCGTTAACTTAATTCAATATTCTTTTTTATCCCACAAAATAGATTTTTATTAAATCATGATTTTTATTTTTTCAAAATCTCATTTTTTTCTCAAACATTGTTAAATTTTTTTAACTTCTCAATATTTTTTTTTCATGTCATATTACAAATCATTTAAATATTGGTATTAAATTTAAAAATAATAATAATTTCCACTCATTTGATATAAAAACAATATATATATATATATATATATATATATATATTCAATCAATTGTTAAAAAATAATATTAGATACAAATGTGTACAATTAAATAATTGAATTTGTATTAAAAAACAATTCTTAGATTAGAAAAAAAAAAAAAACTTAAATTTCCACCATATTCTTAAAAAAAAAAAGAAAAAAAATGAATGTTCAAGGCAAAAGTCCTTTCACGACGGACCATGATCCGTCGCAAAAGCAAGTAAAAAACGTCGGGAATTGCTATTTTGGGCGGGAATTTGCAACATTCCGTTGCAAAATCAAAATTTACGACGGACCAAAATCTGTCGTAAATCCGATTTTAGCAACGGATTTTGGTCCGTCGCAAAATTCCACGACGTTTGGACAGGATTTTTGAGACTGGACTGGCGACAGACTTTTTCCATTAGCAACGAATTAAATCCGTCGTTAAACTAAACAATTTTACCGACGGGCTAAGTCCATCGCAAAATCCGTCTTAAATTGACAATTTCGGTGTAGTTGTTCGAGTATTCATGAATTCATATGGATGTGATCGAGAGTGCACAAAATCTAAGCCGTTTATTTTGGAGAAGAGCTATTGCATTTCGCAAGCAAACTTGTTGGGACCTAGTGCATTAGGGATCGTCTTCTTGTGGGGGTAAATCTATCTTTAAGATCATGACGGTAACGTGCCTCAATTCTCTATATTCTTATATTTTTATTTTTGGTTTATTATTTTGAATTTTTTACTATATCTCTTTATTTTAGAACCAATATTTATTACTGTGAATAGTCATTTGAACTATTCAATGGTATGTGAACTGAAATCCAGATCATTCTAAGATGATGGACAATGATCTAGACTATTTAAAAGTAGGGTTGATAGAGGGTTGGGTCGGGTTGGAGCTCAACCCTAACCCAGCCCAACCTTAGGTTGGGAATTCTCAACCTAAGCTCAACCCAAGCTAGCTCGGTCGGGTTGGTCGTGTTGGTCAGGTGGATACACACTAATATTTTTGTTATTACATTACTTTATTATATTTCAATACACATCTTATTTTTTGTATCTATGAATTTTTATTTATTTATTTTTATTTTTTTAACACACACAAACACCACCACACAGTCACGCCTTAGTGGGATTTCACCACCTATGGGTGCTTGAACCCTTGACTAGGTGTTGAAACTCGTGAGAGTCTACCACTAGAGCAAGGGAAAGGACCAAACGAGATTTTATTAATTATATATGTAGTTATTTACCATAAAGAACTTCATTTTTTATAAACAAACAAGGTAAAATATATGACTACCTCTTTAAAAGTCAATGTTGTGTAGCATGCAATTTATTTGTGCGAGAAATCTAGCATATCTTGTTAACTCGAGTCATCAGAAATGGTGTAGACCAACGAGACCCAACGACACTAGAATTTCTTGTGCCTTCAACACAGATGATCTGCACTCAATTATTATTTATAACTTATATATCGATCGGGTTCGGGTTAGGTTGGGCAACTTGAGACCTCAACCCAAGCTTGACCCAACTTTTATCGGGTTGGTGTTTATGTGGCCCAAGCTCGAGACCAAACCTAATACATCCTTCCCAAGCCCAACCCAATGTCGGGTTGGCCACGGGTTGGTCGAGTTGAACCTGCCTGACTTTCAACCCTATTCAAAAGTAGGTGGATGTACAACAATTAGGACCGATCATTCCATCTATTATATGTGTAAAGATATGACCATTTTTAGAATTATTTTCATTATTTTTAGAAATAGGCTAACGACTATTAGTTGGATATGAAGTGGTATTTAATAAATAGATTGATAAAAAAAAAAAAAAGTTGGTCTTGACATTTAAAGAGAAGTTTTTTGAGTAGTTTGGTCTAGATAGGTAAAAATGCATGGCCTTAAAAAGCAAAGCCTTTAAAATTAATTGTTCATTTGCTTCCTGTCTTCATCTTTTCCACTGACATGACACTTCTGTAGGACATCCGCTGTGAAAACCATGTGCTCTACCATGGGAATCACCCTCCTCGAAAATCACATTGATCCAATGAGTCACTAACAAGGTGAGCCACACCTAAATTTTGAGTCAGACCATCATCAATAGTCCATTGATTCCAACATTGTGGCCCATTTGATGAATAGACAGCCGAATTTTTTAGCCTGATAATCTTCATGGTAAGTCTAGTATTTTCATGGCATAGATGTTCTACACAAGTGACATATCCACGGGAAGATGATACAGCACGGAAAGTTATGGTGCCATTGCCTTTAGGTGATTAGTTCTCTTTTTTTCTCATAGTTGTGTGGCCAACCTGATTAATGGACCGGCCTTAATTGCAGTAGGACATGTCCACGACGGGAAAATTTTGATGAACGGTGGAGATCTTATGTGTCCGCGAAATATTGCATTTGCATTTCTCTATAGATAACATAGCATTGTGACCAATTGCATTGTGATTATAATTAAACTGAAAGAACCAAATAATAAGAAATTATGGCACTTAATGTGGCGATCCAGGCCGTTTAATCTGTTGGTTGCCTCTTCAGTTGTCCATGGCCCGATATTTGCTCGGATCGGAAGCTTTTAAATATCATTCAACCATCATTTTTGGGATGGCCAACAAAATCTGGAGAAACACCGCATTATAGCAATTTTTAGGGCATTAGCCCATCCATGTAGTAGTATTGATTGATAGGGTACCTGTCCACACCTGGTAAGGGAATCAAATTTGGGCCCTGCTATATGATCATATACATGTGCCTGCACCTCTATTTGTAATATTGTGCTTTTCTAGCTACAAGATGTGTTAAAATAGTTATATGTGGTACCTTAACCAAATCTAATCGAGTTTGGCTAACTCACTGAGTCAAGTTGGTTCTGGTCATGAACAAGATTTAGAATTTGGATTCGAAAAGGAATCAGGATGTGTTCTGGATCCAAATTCTGGTCCATACTAGTAGTATTGCTTCTAAATAACTTTAAAATGGTAAAAAATAATTAAATAAAGGGCACATCTTAAAACTTTAAAATCACACGGATACTGAGTGGATGACCTGATTTCCAATCAGCCCGCTTACAGCCCTAACATCAACACTAAGGAACAATAGCACAAGAAAATGACGATAACAAACAATAGAACTATCATACCATACTCTGGTACTCTGGTTGACTATGGTCGAACATACTCCTGTACGTTTCAACATACATGTTTCTTACATATGCCTATATGTCAATCTGACCGTCCAAATCGTGAACCCTACTGTGGTTGAGTCATAGCCACAGAATAACCCTGAATTATTCAACTTTTTCACACTGTATTTAGGCCACTTCCCATGTTTCTTTGTGACCATCATGGTCTCTGATCAAACAGTGTTGCCTAACCAGCGTGATTTTCCTGCTATGACCCATCCATAGAGAGTGACACAATTTAGACGGTCAAGATCTTCACACATGTGTGCATGCCATGGAAAACATAAGCAATATGATCTACCATATTTCACTAGAGTATACATTGCAAATAACTAGAAAAAATTCTCACATCCAACCAACTAAATGATAAATTACCTTCCACCCTGCAGATAACTTCCACTCTTTCATGTGTGTGACCAATCAACGCAGTCCAGTAGGTTGGCCCCACCACCCCACCATGAAGATCACCTTGTGTAAAAATTCAACCTCATCCACTCTTCAGGTGGACCACACTAGTATTTTGTTATTTTATTACCATCCACGCAATATTTTCTATGGTGTGACCCACTTGATGAGTTTTGAAAGTGAGGGCCAAAACCTATATATTGGACGGAATGAATGTGGTACACACCAGATAAATTGGAACTTATCTGCTAGATAGAGCATTTATCATATAACTACTACAACAACAAAACACAAAAACAAAAAAGAAAACTACTGAAATGAAATCATGTTCTCTTTTTGTAGATGAGAAAAAAATGGATCAGAGGTCGTCGTCGTTCATGGAGCAAATTCGGTCCAGGTATACTACCAGGCACGCCAAAACAATCGGAATGATGAATAGCACTGCGATAGGAGGAGGCAGCAGCATGCCTGGTGGAGTCACCAATGGTAAGAAAATGATCGTGGCTGTCACGATCGCCGTACCCACGATTGTAAAACGGTTGCAATAGTGGAGCATCTCAGCCATTCTTTCCCCTTTGTAGAAACACAACCCTAGCTCACAAAAAATGCATGTGCTATAGGGAGAGGTGTGTTTGCCTGGAATATATATAGAGAAAAAATCACCTGGGGTCTATACCATCGTTATTTTGACTGGGGTGGGCCCCACCATGATTTCCTAATGACATCCACTCTAACCATTAGATGTGTTAATAGGCGGAAACGGATTGGCTACTCCACCTGCCACCAGCCAATGGATGGTCGGTGCTCTGTGGGCCCCACCATGATGTATGCGTTTCATCCATGCCGTCCATCTATTTTTCCAGATCATTTTATGAATGAGACCAAAAACTGAACTATATATAAATCTCAAGTGGACCACATTACTGGAAACAGTGTGGAATGAACGTCAACTATTAGAAAACTTTTTGGGGGCCATATAAGTTTTGGATTAAGGTGATATTTGTTTTTTCCATTAATCTAGGTCTGTATGACCTAATAAACAGATTGGATGTCAAATAAACAATACATTGGGCCTTAGGAGGATTTTAATGATGGATATCCAATCACTATTGTTTTCCTGTAGTGTGGTCCAATAAGATTTATATCCTTCTTATTTTGCCATCAAGTCTAAAATGATCTGTAAACATCAATGAACAACGGAATGGATGAAACACATACTTCATGGTGGGGCCCACAGAGCACCCACCATCAGCCACGGGCTGGCGGCAGCGGGAGTAGCCCATCCGCTTCCATGATAGGCTTAGGGCTAAAAAAATCGGAAGCTGACTGGGTACTGAGTAACTCAGTACGCTTAGCGTACTGAGTAAACTCTGTAGGGTCCATCGTGATTTAAATATTATATGTACTTCGTCCATCCATTTCAACGTATAATTTGAGGGCTTACTTCCAAAAATGAAGAATGTCTAATTCTCAAGTGGACCTCACCATGGGAAACAGTGTGAATTGAAATTCTACCATTGAAAATTTCTTGAGGGCCACAGAAGTTTTGAATAAAGCTGATATTTGTATTTTCCCTTCATCCATGTCTGTGATCTTATGAGTAGGTTGGATGAGTACAAATAAACATCACCATGTGCCCTAGCAAGGTTTCAACAGCAGAACTCATTATTCCCACTGTATCAGGTGCTATGGTCTACTTGAGCTTTGTGCATACTTATATTTTGAACTTAACCACTAAAATGAGGGAAAAATGGATGACCGGCGTGGATAACCCTCATACATTCACTGTAGGCCCAACTGAGTTTACTCGGTACAGTCAGATAAAAACGTGTACTGAGTAACTCAGTATGCAATCCAATTTCTAAAAAATCAAGCCCCATGTGTAATTCGGGTAGGACACACGATAGGAAATAGTTGGGAGGGACATGCCCACCTTTTTTTTTTTAATGGGGCCCACCATGCTAACGGTTCAGATGCTTTGGATGGATGGAATGCAAAAACTCAGGCCACTTTGCAGAGCAAGTGGATGCCGTACAAAATAAACGGCGGGCATCTTTTGTTCACTCTTTCACACATGCATTACATTGCTAAGGTTGCTGGTGGGGCCACATTAGGTGTGTATTAGATTCTGATATCAAATGTATTAAAAGCATTTCCACATATAGGAAATGGCCGGAGTGGCTAATGTAACTTGGATAGATTCAATGATAGTTGCTGAATTTGAATGCCAACATTTCAGAGACGTTGGGTTGGGTGATTGGGGCCATGCTTTGGTGATCTCAGGACCGTTGATCTGTTGAATTCCACCATGGCCACCATGGATAGACCATTACTAATAATCGTCCTCAATCGGACAACCTTAACCTTCCAAACATAGCCTGTAAATAGAGACACAATCCTAATTCGAGAGAGAAGGCCATGAATATTGGCTCATACAGATCATTAGATATGGGCAATTTAGGGCATGATCTATCGAATCCTGGCCCATCATATTAATGGTTTAGATAACAGGATCATTGGCCGACTTGTGTTTTCTGGAGGGGCATGGATATTATGAATATTCTAAGGTTGAGGATTACATTATACCGTTAATCGAAGACTATATGTGCGGTCGGTATCCGGCGGGCCAGGAAAAAACATTGATTGGAAATAGTCAGCGCCACATGACAATTCAGTTAACCGTTAAGAACACCGTCAAAAGTCACGAATATTGTTTGTCGCGCGGTCATAATAGATTCTTTGGCTCTTCTCTTAGGGTTTCAAGTTGGAACCACTAGTCTTGGTCTCGTCTCGTGACAAACTGTGTGGTCTAATCCTGGCTCTAGGTCATTCGTCCCTCCATTGATATTCTGTTAGCAGTTCACAAAGTGGAAGTATATTTAACAATGAAACAATTATTTAAGATCTTCAAGCGCTTTGGTATTGGTAAGTATTTAATAAAAGATAGAATATACTTAGATCGAGATCTATCAACGCAAAATGCACAGAACAGTGAAGCTTGCGGTCGTGTGAACCGTAAATGAATTAACAAATATGAAGCAAGAGGGGTTGCCAATAAACTTTCCGACCTCATATGAGAATGGAAAAAGTAAACTAATAAGTTATAAATCTATCTTTATTTAGAAAAGAAATTATTGTTAAGGCAGAGATTGAATATAGTCCTTAAAAGGATAGGTTAAAGAAATGAAAACATTAAAAAATTGGAGAATGAAAAGTTCAAGTTTAATATGATTTACACTAAATAATGGAGCAGAAAAAATGGCTTAATTCAGGAATGTACCAATATGTGTGTGGAAATGCTTTACAAGTCCACAAAGCTTTTGAATGACTTGCGGTATGTCCAGTCAATTTCGGCGATTCATTTAATAGTATCATTGGAAGGAGTTCATAGTTCTAATGTTCTACGGAGGAGATGATCTTAACCCTTTGAGTTGGACCATTTTGTTACAATTGTCCTTTTTTTTAAAAAACAAATATTTAAATAAGACATAGGTCTCGTAGTTAGAATCATGAAACCAAACTACCACTTTGAGATAATAATAGCATATGTACTATAAGAGCTTTTCACTTATTATTATTTTTTTAAAAAAATTATTTGAAAATGGATTGTTTGATAAAAATTTAATTTTTCTACTTAATTTTTTAGAAACTAGTAAAAGAGTTCTCAAAAGGTAAGTAATGGAGAGGTCACTTATTTTTTAAGAGTAAATTTAGCTTAAGTTGGTAGACATTTGTCGCTAATTTTGGGGCGAGTTTGTCCTTAAAATTTTTAAATAATTCTCATATTTTTACAATCTTTCTAAGGTGGGCACCCACATGACGAACAACCCATATTGAAGGTGAGATCCCACATGATCAATGGTCCACATTAAGGTGGGCTCGCATAATGCATGATCAGATCAAAGGTGGGCCCCACATGATGGATGGCCCACATAAGAGTGTAACCCCACATACTGGATGATCCACATCGCGTGGGCCTTGCCCAATGATGGAAGGTGGGACCACATGATGGAAGGTTGATATCAAAGTTAGGCCCACATGATGAATGACCATCATTGAAGGTTTGGGTCCCACATTATGAATGGTCCACATCAAGGTGGCCCACATAATGCGTGGTTTATATCAAAGGTGGGTCCCACTTGATCGATGGCCCCACATTAAAAGGTCACCCGGCATGATGGACTATCCACATCAAGTGGACCCCACATGATGGTCGGTCCACAACAAAGGTGGGATCCAAATGATAGATGACACACATCAAAGATCGACCCATATTGAAAGTGGGGTCCCACATGATGAATGGTCCACATTAAAGTGGGCCCACATAATGCATGATTCACATCAAAGCTGGCCCTCACATGATGAATGTCCCACAACAAAATGTGGCCTAGCATGATGGACTATACGCATCAAGTGTGCCCCACTTGATGGATGGTCCACATCAAAGATGGGACCCACATGATGGATAGTGGATATTGAAGGTGGGCCACATGATCGATGGTTGACACCAAAGGTGGGCCCACATGATGAACAACCCATATTGAATGTAACGCCCCTAATTTTTGTTAATAAAATTTAAATTTTAAATTTTAAGTGGGAAAGAGATCCACTGATCTCATCATCATTCCTCTTATCTCTCGTTATATAAAATTTTCCTTGTATCTCGTACTTTCCCAACGAACATTCTTTCTTAAAAAGGGAATGTAAGAGAGCAAGAGTTCTATCAAAAATGAAAGAACCAAAGAAAAACTCGTAGAAAAAAAAAAACACGGAAAGAACGTAGGAAGGAGGATTTTTGGAATTCACTTATTCAGGTAAGTATTTTTCCTTATTTTATATATGAAATAATTAATTTGCATGATCTACACATTGGATGGATTGGATCAATCCAACATGCATTGTTTAGGTTTAATTCATTCATGTAAAAAAGTATGCAGATGACTTTAAGGCTAAAGTATATAATGTGAGATTTTAAGGTATGCGCATGGCTTTAAGGTTAATGTGTAGATGTGAGATTCTTTTCATGGTGGACAGTGATTAGTGTGATTTGTACTGTTCATAGGTTTTATAAGACTTAATTATGTAATATTTTTAAGAATCAGACCAATTTGACACCTTAATGGACCGTACTGATCATAGACCCTACAAATTTTATTCATTAATTTAACGAAATTGAAAAAAAAATAAAAGAGTAATTCTCTACACAAAATACAATTTGGCATAGAAAATTATATGACATATAAATCATCACTATTCATTAGATCCTTAGGATTAAAATAAATTAAAATATTAAATTTTAGACAGATCATACCATTAGATGGGTGCAACATCGATATGAATAAATGATAAATAATAAGTTATACATTTTATTCATTATATGTAATCGTAAGATTAATTTATTTTTTTTATGTGATTTTAGGAAGTCCTAATTCAATTCAAACCGTTGGTTCACAGAATCATCTCCACCACATTATGGTGAGTGATCCCGATGTGTTTCTCATCTATCAAGTTAAAATAAATGAATTGTTAGATATATTATATTATTATCCTGATTCAATTGCTATGATTTAATTATCATGTACTCTTAGTTGATTTAGATGACTGTGTGATTTCTGTATTAATATAATAATAATGATATGGTTTGATTAATGTGTTAGACTATGTTGATTCAAATGTGATAATCGAAATAATCTATATAATACATGATTAATGATTACTTAGTGCATCTATCAATTGCATGAACAACACGTGTTGAATTCCTGGAAGACCTTCCTGGATGATATCCTAGTAGAATCGTTACCAAAAGCCCACTATACCAGATGAAGCCTACTCAATGAGTAGATGCGGGTCTTGCCTATGCCTAGCAAATGATAGAAGCCTGCCAGGAGGCAGATGTGGGTTGATGGGTTTCCAACTCAAGCAAGTAGACGGATTCCCACTTGATGTAGTGATGCATTACATTTACATTTTTTAAAAAAATTATATTGTGTATGATTATTAGCATTCTATTATAATTTGATGTAAAGAACCATATCAGGAATTCTCACTAGGCCTGTCCAGCTTATCCTTTATTGATGTAAAACCATACAGATGTGAATGAGGGTGAGCTGGTGGCTCAAGAACAGGAATACCTGACCAAGCCGTAAGAGGATTTAAGGGACACGTGGCCCTACTTGGCAGAGGAAGAAGTTGCTGCCTTATAGTATCCATGATTTTTTTAACTTTAATTATATTTAATTTTCTTAAATTGTTAATTAATTCTTTCAAATTGTTAGACATGTTTATTTCATTTCATAAGACCCCTAATAGGAGGGTCTTTAACTATGTTTATGATTAATTATTGGAATAAATAGTTATTTCTTATTTTTAAGATGATATTGAGTATGAATGAATTGTATTTCTACGATGGAGCTACTAGGTAGATGAATAATTGTATAATGGAATGAAATTAGTATACTTTGTGTACAAGTTACGACTCGAAACTCGGGTCTGAGGGTGCACACTCTGTACTTGAATTTTGGGGCGTGACATTGAAGGTTGGGCCCCACATAATGAATGGTCCACATCAAGTGGGCCTCCTTAATGGGCAGCCTACATCCAAGGCCTCACATGAAGGATAACACATATCTTAAGTGGTCCAACATGATGGATGATCCACATAAAAGGTGCGCTGCATACAATGGATGGTGGACATCAAAAGTGAGCCTGACATGATGGACAACCAGCTTCGAAGGTGGAGCCCACATGATGGACACATCAAATGTGGACTCCACATTATGGGTAATGGACATTGAAGGGCCCCACATCAAGGAAAATTAAAATTGATGGTGGGACCAATATAATGGATGGCTTACATCAAGTTGGGCCCCACATAATGGATGGTCCATGTCAAACATCATCCCCTAATGATGAATGGTC
Source organism: Magnolia sinica (assembly GCF_029962835.1). NCBI lineage: Eukaryota > Viridiplantae > Streptophyta > Magnoliopsida > Magnoliales > Magnoliaceae > Magnolia > Magnolia sinica. The sequence continues at coordinate 20,353,099 of NC_080582.1, read as the reverse complement.
TACATCCAAGATGGGCCTCACATGATGGACGACCCACTTTGAAGGTTTGGCCCATATGATGGAAAGTCCACATCAATGGTGGGCTCTATATGATGGACGATTGACATCCAATGTTTGACATAATAGATGCCCGAATGTCTTAAAACATGAAGATTATAGATATCCATTCTTTTGTCATTTAGGGCATGGTTTATTTATAGTGATATCCACAAGAACAACCGCTTGAATTGCTCTTATAATGGAGTTATTGTAATTTTTTTTAAATGACATCATCTAATCTTTTAAAAAAAAAAAAAAAAAAAAAGAGCTCTTATTTGAATATTTGACCATACGTGCTAATTTCAAATTAGAGATGCCAAACAAGCCCTAAATAAAACATGTGATCTATCCAACAGATGTTTCGGGATGACTATTGGACCTATTTTGTTCTTGGCTATCCAGTTTTCAGGATATTGTTTAGAATCATCCTATTAGCATGATTCTTGTACTATGGCTTGCCATATTTGTACAAATTAACACTACCAAAAACTCGAGCAAAAGATATGGACGTTGAAAGCTTTTAGCCACGGATTAAATCCGTAGCAATATAGCTACGGATTAAATCCGTAGCTAAAGGCTAACTGATCTGTAGCTAAAGCGTAACTCCTCACCTAAACCATATTAAATATAGATGGTGCTTAAGGGGATTCATGGGGTCCATTGGAATATATGTGTTTGATCTAAGCCGTCCAACAATTCTAATATATAATTTTAGTGCATGAGCCCAAAAATTTGTAGATTAAATGTCTAAGTGGACCACACCATAAGAAATAATAAAAATTAAATTTCTACTGTTAATATGTTGTGTGGTCTCCTTATAGATTCGATCTAACTCATTTTTTGTATCAGTACTTAAAATAATAATTTAAAATTAATGGACAGAGTGGATATATGAAATACATCACAGTGGGCCCCACGGTCCTAAAACCCAATGTCCCCAGGGAGCCGTCTGTCACGCCCCCCTCCAGAATCCAAACCCCCTCCCAAAATTAAAAACCCATTCGGTCCGCCATTTTCTCCCGCGCACAGACGAAAACTCTCTCTCTCTCTCTCTCTCTCTCTCTCTCTCTCTCTCTCTCTCTCTCTCTCGCACTCAGTCTCTCTCTTTCCCTTGCCCTCTCTCGATCTCCCGTTCTCCCTCACCCTCGCTCCCTATCATTTGGCCGCACACGCCCATCTTCCCAAAACCCAAACCTAAAACTCTCTCTCTCTCTCTCTCTCTCTCTCTCTCTCTCTCTCTCTCGCACGCACATGCTCCTCTCTCTCTCTCTCTCGCACCCTCTCCCTCCTCTCTCTTTGTCTCTCTCTTCCTCTCTCTCTGATCTCTCCACCCTACCACGCAATCCACATCCAGTCGGTGGTGGCAGGGTCATCACGCAATCCTCGTCCTTTCTCGCTCTCGTCATCTCTTTCTCGCTCGCGATCTCACGACCAGCAGCTCTCTCTCTCAGCAATGACAGTGGTATTCTCCTCTTCCTCTTCTATGTCTTCTTTTTCTTTTTCTAATAGGGCTTCGAAATTAAAAATCTCTAATTGGGGATTTTTGAAATTCCAAATCCCTAATTGGGGCTTTATATCAATTGTTTAAAACAATATCGCTCAGTTGCTTTGGGATTTTTTTTCTTAAATTGTATTTCTTCGGTTAAGGGATCCCTATGAACGAGCACCAATTGAGGAAATTTTTTTCTTTTAATTTTTATTTTTAAAGTTTGCCTGGGTTGGGGATGCAGACTAGTCCTTTGGCTATAGGGTGTTGTAGTCAAAGGCATGTTCTGTTGGTCATTTGAGAGCAGTGCAAACCATCCAGGTAGAGTGTTCGGTCAACCGGGTGGGGCTATTTTGATATTGCATCAGCTATCTTTAAAAAATAATAATAATAAATAAATAAATATAAAATAAAATCTGTTGTTGGGGCTTATGGTGCTGTCCCATTTACATACTTTGGCTTGATGCAACTGTTTTTTTCTTGGCTATATTTTTTCTGCTGGAATTTGTAGGAGAGTGCATTATTGGGCAGATTTTGTTCCTTGACATGTAGCTAAATAATGCATTATTTGGGTGTGATATTAGAACTCTACCAGACAGTAGGCCTCAGGCGTTTCTCTGAGTGCTGTTATGTTTTTGGTGGCTGAATTTTTAAAAGAAACTTTCCAGCCTTTTCCTTTGGAGGAACGGGTGGCCCTATGTTGTTAACTATTGTCGTCCAAGTGTGGAAGAGTTGGTGTCTTGGCTTTGATTTTTTTTGCATGTGGCTACTCGGTTGGTCCGATATGATCGTGTGTTGTGGCTAGGAGACTGCCTGGTGGTGTGCTCTCTCACCTAAATTCAAAGTTTTTCTACTAAAGATTTTTGTTAAACTTCTCTTCATATACACTAATATGTAATGGTTCAGGTTCAAAAGATACCATTATTTATGCATATAATTATTTTATATGCCCATAATCCTAAACATATTTTATTTTTTTAATGGAGGATTATTAAATTAGTTTTTAAATTTTCTATCTCTAACCTTTGTTTTGAAAACTTGTTTTAGTTCCACATCAAAAGTGAAGTGAAGTTGAAATGTGGTTTATATAAGACATTTCCTGTATGCATATTCCTTAAGATTTCACTATGTAAATGATGGTCTAATGAAGTGTGAAGCATCGAGTGCACATGCATGCATGGGTAGTGAGTATTGGGCTATGGGGTGCCTGGGACAATTGTGGCATGTTTAATGGCCCACTTGGCACTTTCATGGGTTGTGGGTTGTAGGGTTGCTTGAGCGCATTGTAGTGCACTCGATACTTAGCATGTTGTTGCGGGGCTTGGCCAGCCTATTGGACTTTTATCACGACCCAATTTTTCTAGATCGATCTATCCATTGGGCCTCAAGCCCAATGAGGTGGATGACAGGTCGTAAAGTCTCCAAACCCACCTGGAAAGATGAAAAATAGTTTCTTGACCCAAAAGCATCCCACAATTATTGCATTATATTGGGACAATATCTACATAGTTAATATCCTTTTATAAGAGAAGATGGAGATATGTGATGGAATCACTTCAACTTTGTGTTACTTCCTTTCAATTCGTTTTGGACATTTGAAGCAAAGGTCAAGTATTGTGTCTTCAGCGAGTAGTGCAAACTCATTTAATCTTAAGGATAATGTGATCAAATCTCTTGTATATTTGAGAGGCTTTAACTATCTTTAAGAAGCCTATATGGTGGTATACACCTTTAAGTTACTCTAGATATTCTGAAAGTACAAGGACATTAATTTCAACTTTCAATCCCTAATTGGTATTTCTGATTTTGTAATTCCTTATTTCTGGAGGAGCTCTATCCCAGATTGGGATTTTGCATGGTTGATCATCATTTACCGTGTCTGGAGGTGAGGAACTCGAAATTGAAAATCCCTAATTAGGGATTTTTTTTTTTTTGGTTCTCATCATGGAAATGGATTGCTTATGATTCTAACGAATCACTTTCAACAGATGATCCTAACCATCCATATATGGCTTACAACTTAGATAGAAGATGGCCATAAAAAAAACAGATGGCTAGCTTTCAGGTGGATAGGATTATCTGACTAGTGTGATTCTTTCATGGTGTCCCATAAGTTGTAAGTTTGTAACTATGGACAGTCCAGATTCATTCCTTGAAGATAGTTGCCTAAGCAGAAATTGTTGATGGCACTGTATGATGGCTGATAGATGGATTTTTATGATACTGGTTCGTTTAGTTAGTTGATTTTGTCATAAGAAGCTCAGATTTGCTATAGTTTAATTTTAGTTGCAAGAATTCAAATGCAATTTGGATATGTCTGTAGCTTTGATCCCACCTCAAAATGACCCAATCCACAACCTTACTCAACCCGAATTCGAACGTGAGGAAGGGGTGAGCACTGATGTGATTAGTTGTGTAAAAGGGGTGAACCCTGATGTGATTAGTTGTGTAAAAGGGGGAGCTTGACTCGCGGGGCTGAACATTTCGTTTTCCCTGGTGGATCTTGACACTAACTATTCAGTGGCCTCTTAAGCTTTTATGGGTATCTCACACCCCTTCTCTTTGCTTTGGGAACCCTATTTCCCTCTTTTAATTTAATAAATTAAGTTAGAAAACAAAAGATTATACATAATATAGTTATAAATGCAAATTGAAGTTGAATTTTATATATGAAATGGTGAATCTTGTTACAAATCCTCGCATGCGTAGTATGCATTATGAATGATTTATGGAATGGTTTGAATGCCTTTTCTTTTGGAAACCTATTTGTTAATTTACATCTATTTTGAATGAAGAAAGGTTTACCTTTTATAGTGTTGGATGGTTGGCTTAATGTATGTTTATCACCATTAAATTTAGTTTTTCTTATTTGCACACTAACGCAATTTAATTTGTCAAAATCGAATTTGGGAACTTTTGGTGAGTGATCCAGCCACAATGACCCATCATATCATAGCCATGGACCCAGTTCTATAAACAGAAAACCTAAGTATGTTGATTTTATAGTGCCTTCTAAAAAGTAACCTGGAAATGAATAAGCCACCAATACTAATGGTAAAACGTATATTATAATTCTTGCTGTGATCATGAGGGACTGGCCACTTCTCCTTCAATTGATCTTATGTTAAGAAGAAAAATCGAGTAGAGAACTTTGGACTTTTATCACTTCCTAAGGTGTTATAAGTATCCTCAATACCATAACCTAAACCTATTCTCAAATCCCAAAACCTATACTTATAACCTAAACCTAAACCATAACCTTAACCTATAACCTATACTCAAAACCTAGACCTAAACTTATAACCTTAACCTATAACCTAAACCTATACTTAAAACCTGAACCTAAACTTATAACGTTAACCTAAACTCATAACCTTAACCTAAACCTATTCTCAAATCCCAAAACCTATACTTATAAGTTAGTAATGTATTACCTTAATTAACCTATAAGAAAAGGTTGGATCCAATGATTCGAGAAGTGCACGAAACCAATTAGATCTAGGTCCAGGTCTTCAAAAATAAGATTCGGACCTAAAAGGACCTAGACCTGACAATATCAGGTCTTCTCTCTAGTTTTGCATAGTAGAGATTTGGCATAAAACCCATTGGTGAAAAGCTATCCACCTCTTAACATGCTCATCTACAGCTAGGGATTGAAAACCTTTAGGAAATCCTAAAAAAACATACTTTTCTCTAACAGACAAGGTATTTGTAGGCCTACTAACATGATGAACCTCTCTCTCTCTCTCTCTCTCTCTCTCTCTCTCTCTCTCTCTCTCTCTTGGGAATGGGCATCCTTCTCTTCATTTTACATTTATCATTCGCATATGAATTAAATCTCTTGTTTCAAGTAGTTCGAAATTGATGGAGCAGACCCAGATGTGCATCAGAGCTATCCAGATGTTAAGAGGGGGTCCCTGGAAGGTGGGAACCGCTATTATGACCATGATGAAGTTGTCCATTTTCTATGGACAGCATTGGAGTGACCTGGCCATTTGGACAAGCTGTGTTTATGTATTTGCTCGAAATTAATGGAGTAGATCCGGATGTGCGTCGGAGCTATCCGGATGAGTGGGGGTCCCTGGAAGGTGGGAACCGCTGTTATGACTATGATGAAGTTGTCCATTTCCTATGGACAGCATTGGAGGGGCCTAACCATTTGGACAGGCCGTGTTTATATCTGTATTTGCAGGTACCACACCCTTAACCTAAACCACACCCTAAACCTATAACCTAAACCTAAATCTAGACCTTAACATAAACCTAAACCTATACTTATAACCTATAACCTAAACCTAAACCTATAACCTATACTTATAACCTTAACCTAAACTATAACCTTAACCTATAACCTATACTTATAACCTTAACCTAAACTTATAACCTTAACCTAAATCTATTCTCAGATCCCAAAACCTATACTTATAACCTAAACCTATACCTTAACCTGAACCTAAACCTATACTTATAACCTATAACCTATAACCTAAACCTTAACCTAAAGCCTAAAACCTGACCTAAACATTAACCTATAACCCAAACCTAAACTTATAACCTATAACCTAAACCTATACCTAAACCTAAAACCTAAACCTAAACCTAAACCTGTAACTTAAACCTAAACCTATAACCTATAACCTAAACCTATAACCTAAATCCTAACCTAAACCCTATAACCTAAACTTTAACCTATAACCCAACCTAAACCTATACTTATAACCTAAAACTATTCTCAAATTCCAAAACCTAAACCTAAAACCTAAATGTATTCTCAAATCCCTAAACCTAAACCTAAAACCTAAATGTATTCTCAAATCCCTAAACCTAAACCTATAGCCTAATCCTAATTTAACTCCCTAACCTAAACATATAACCTAAACCTAGACCTTAACCTAAACACAAACATATACTTATAACCTTAACCTAAACCTATTCTCAAATCCCAAAACCTATACCTATAACCTAAACCTAGACCTTAACCTAAACATAAACCTATACTTATAACCTATAACCTAAACCTAAACCTATAACCTATACTTATAACCTTAACCTAAACTATAACCTTAACCTATAACCTATACTTATAACCTTAACCTAAACTTATAACCTTAACCTAAATCTATTCTCAGATCCCAAAACCTATACTTATAACTTAAACCTAGACCTTAACCTAAACCTAAACCTATACTTATAACCTATAACCTATAACCTAAACCTTAACCTAAACATATAACCTATAACCTATAACCTAAGCCTATACCTAAACCTAAAACCTCAACCCAAACTTAAACCTATAACTTAAACCTAAACCTATAACCTAAACCCTAAACTAAACCCTATAACCTTAACCTAAACCTTAACCTAAACATATAACCTAAACCTAAACCTAAACTTATAACCTAAACCTATTCTCAAATCCCAAAACCTATAACGTAAACCTAAACCTTAACCTATAACCTAACCTAAACCTAAAGTTATAACCTAAACCTATTCTCAAATCCCAAAACCTATAACCTAAACCTAAACCTTAACCTATAACCCAACTTAAACCTAAACTTATAACCTAAACCTATTCTCAAATCCCAAAACCTATAACCTAAACATAAACATAAACCTATAACCCAACCTAAACCTATACTTATAACCTAAACCTATTCTCATATCCCAAACCCCATAACCTAAACCTAAACCTTAACCTATAGCCTAAACCCGAACCCAAACCCGAACCCGAACCCGAATCCCTAAACCTTAACCTAAACATATAACCTATAACCTATAACCTAAGCCTATACATAAACCTAAAACCTAAACCTAAAACTAAACCTGTAACTTAAACCTAAACCTATAACCTATAACCTAAACCCTAAGTTAAACCCTATAACTTAAACTCAAATCCCTAAACCTTAATCTATAACCCAACCTAAACCTATACTTATAACCTAAAACTATTCTCAAATCACAAAACCTAAACCTAAAACCTAAATGTATTCTAAAATCCCTAAACCTAAACCTAAAACCTAAATGTATTCTCAAATCTCTAAACCTAAACCTACACTTAATCCTAATCTCAACTCCCTAACCTAAACCTATAACCTAAACCTAGACCTTAACCTAAACATAAACCTATACTTATAACCTATAACCTAAACTGAAACCTAAACCTATTCTCAAATCCCAAAACCTATACCTATAACCTATAACCTAAACCTAAACCTATAACCTAAACCTATAACCTTAACTTAAATCTAAAGCCTAAATCTAAATGTATTCTCAAATCCTTAAATCTAAATCTACACGTAATCCTAATCTCAACTCTCTAATCTAAACCTAAACCTAAACTTGAAAATCCAAACCTAAACCCGATCCCGAACCCGAACCCGATTTCCTAAACATAAACCTTAACCAATTCTCAATTCCCAAAAACTGTAATCTATAACATATAACCTATAACCTAAACCTAAACCTAACCTAAACCTATAACATAAACCTAAACCTATAACCTTAACCTAAACCTAAACCTATAATTATAACCTAAACCTAAACCTAACCTAAACCTATAACATAAACCTATAACCTAAATGTATTCTCAAATCCCTAAACCTAAACCTACACCTCATCCTAATCTCAACTCCCTAACCTAAACTTAAACCTAAACTTGAAAACCCAAACTTAAACCCAATCCCGAACCCGAACCCAATTTCCTAAACCTAAACCATAACCTATTCTCAATTCCCAAAAGCTATAACCTATAACATATAACATATAACCTAAACTTAAACCTATAACCTAAACCTAAACCATAACCTAAACCTTAATCTTAACCTAAACCAAAACCTATAACCTATAACCTATAACCTAAACTTATAACCTATAATCTAACATTAACCTAAACCTAAACCTAAACCTATAACCTAAATGTATTCTCAAATCCCTAAACCTAAACCTAAACCTAAACCTAAAACCTAAATGTATTCTTAAATCCCTAAACCTAAACCTAAAACCTAATCCTAATCTCAACTCCCTAACCTAAACCTAAACCTAAACTTGAAAACCCAAACCTAAACCCGATCCTGAACCCGAACTCGATTTCCTAAACCTAAATCTTAACCTATTCTCAATTCCCTAAACCTATAACCTAAACCTAAACCTATAACCTAAACATAAACCTAAAACCTAAATGTATTCTCAAATCCCTAAACCTAAACCTAAACCTATAACCTAAACATATAACCTACAACATTAACCTAAACCTATAACCTACAACATTAACCTAAACCTATTCTCAAATCCCAAAACTATAACCTAAACCTAAACTTATAACCTAAACCTAAACCTTAACCTATAACCTAAACTCAATTCCCTAAACCTTAACATATAACCTAACCTAAACCTAAACCTATAACCTACACTTATAACCTAAACCTTAACCTAAACGTAAAACCTAAACCAAAACCTAAAACGTAAATGTATTCTCAAATTCCTAAACCTAAACCTATAACCTACAACATTAACATAAACTTATAATCTAAACCATATGGTAAGACCATTCCTTGGGAAGTGGGTACTTGTGGCTGCCGATGGTCCTTCTTGCGAAAATCGTCCAGGCATTTATTTTAGCCCTACAAACCATATGGTGAGACCATTTCTTTTGTGTCAATTTCATTCCTCTTTAAGTTTTTATTAATTCATAAAGAAAAAAAATGGTTATACATGATGCACTTCTGTTACTTTGTTTTTCTTTCCCCCAATGGTCATACTGATTTATGAATGCCATGACTATTTGTAGGATGATGGAATATACGAAGCTGTTGCAGGAAGTGACTTTGTCATTACTAGAGTTGCATTTCAAGACAACTCTTCAAAGTACTACATAAATGACCGTGGAAGTAATTTTAAAGAGGTCACTAAGAAATTGAAAGGAAAAGGAGTGGACTTGGACAATAATCGGTTTTTGATTCTTCAGGTGGGTGATGGCTGAAAAAGGTATATTTACTTGTGAAAAAAATATCATACCGTCAAAAAATATCTTCTCTTTCAATTCTTTATCATTGAAATTTCAGGGTAAAGTCGAGCAAATTTCTCTAATGAAGCCAAAGATTTGTATTTTCAGTATTATTGTAATTGTAATTGTAATTGATTGAATGAAGGATTGTAATTGATTGTAATTGAATGAATGAATGTTGTAATTGATTGTAATGGAATGAATGAATGATTGTAATTGATTGTAATGGAATGAATGAATGATTATGTAGGTGATAATTGAATGAACAAATGATTATATATATTTTTTTAATGTAGAAATAGCTACGGATATTGACCGTAGCCGGTAATCCGACAGTTGTAGCCATTGTTAAATTTGGCATATTGCTACGGACTTTTAGCGACAAATAATATCCGTAGCTGTTTATACTTATTGCTACATAATCTGTAACTGTTTATACTTATCGCTACAGATATAATTGCTACGGATTATATCCGTAGCTATTGTAACCTATAGGTTCCAGACCTATTGTTACGGCACCTACGACTATAGTCGTGCTACGGACTAGAACCATAGCCATAGGTCTAACGCTATGGATTTTATCTGTAGCCTTTGCCCCTTTTTCTAGTAGTGTGGATGATCAATAATTACTATCCCATAGATGTTTCAGGTTATGAGGGACCTTTTTATTTCTTAGCTCATCTTGATTGTCCATTTTTCATGATATTTATTAGGATGTAGAATCATCTTATTAATGTGATTTTTGCACCATTGCCTACTCATATTTATACAAATTATAATGTGGATGGTATGGGAGCTACCTGTGCTCTAAACTAAGTCCCCAGTCAAACTACAGATGAAACGTTTAAAGCCTGACCCTAATTTTTGATAGTGTACCATTTTTTTTTCAATTAAACTTCAAGGATAGTTTTTTTTTTCTTTTTTTGCCAAATGGGGAGCACTCCCCCCTAATATCATTGATAAGCCAAAATGCTATACAGAAAAGGGAGGCCAGGCTAACAAAAAGATCCTGACGCCCCGACAAGAAACTGCACATTCAGGGAGGCCCGACATAAAGTAGGCCAACCTATCGTAAAGAACTAACCAAAAAAGCAAAAACACAAAAAGGCTGCTAGGAGATTCGCACCCCACCCAAACCAGACCTATCCAAGACCAACTCACCTCGCGAAAGGAAGGGGATCTGAGAGGGGTGCCCAAAGAGGTCGAATTGTTGGTTGGCGCTAGCCCAGCGGACTAGGCTATTAGCAACTCGATTAGCTTCTCATGGAACATGCTTAATGAACAACGATCCCAAGGCCTGAAAAGACTCAAACTTCTTCTTCAAATAAAACACTCGCTAGGGCGCATCTCCCAGGCTTGAGAAAAAATCAACTACAGCAATGGAGTCACTTTCCACATCAATCAATCTGAGTCCTTTATCGAAACAGATGGATAGGCCGTCAATGACTGCCTTCACCTCCGCCAAGAAGCTGGATCCCTGACCATAGCCCTTAGAGAAGGCGAACTTGAAGTCACCCTTATCGTCACGACAGACACTGCCAGATCCTGATGGGCCTGGATTACCTCTGGAAGAGCCATCAACATTTAGCTTGAAACGGCCTGGGTTTGGGCGGCTCCATTTCACAAAAGAGAATGAGTGAAGAGGCCTCATGCCCTGAGGGAGATGGAGATCAGCCAGGGCTTCTCTGTCTGCCTAGTTTCTACACCCGGGGAGAGGAAAAATGGTCGCCAGTTTAACCAGCTAGGTCCTAACCTGATGAATGACATCCGAGGCGCTGGAATGGACCCCATCAAACCGCATGGAGTTTCTGCACTTCCAAACTTCCCATAGGATCAGGGTAGGGGTCAGTCCTCTGAGGACACCCAAAAAGGAACCGTTGCTAGCTACATCCCACCATTGGAAGGATCTGGTAGCCGTTGATTGGTTGGGGATGAGGTCTATCGAAAGAATGTGGGAGAAGTGGGCCCAAACTGCATAGGCAAGATCCCCCGAAACGAAGAGGTGATCAATGGATTCCTCCTTGTGGCCCGACTGGGCACAACAGACGCATGAAGAGGCCAAGTGCACACCCTTTCTTTTGACTCTGGTGTCAACTAGAACGACCTTGTTTAGAATCTTCCAGACGAACATCCCGATCTTAGGAGGCTGGAAAGCGTGCCACACCCACCTGGCCCAAGTACACGATTGGCCATGGGTGTGGATGAGATGCCAAGCCGATTTTACCATGAACCTGCCTGACTTCTCCTCAGCCCAAACTGGGAGATCATCCTACTGGTTCAGCGCAATACCCTTTGCTATGACATGCTGACGAACAGAAGGAGGAAGTGAGGCTAGGAAAGGGACGTTGATTAAAGGACCCTCTGGTCCAATGAAATCTCTAACCAACAGTTTTTTGAGATTGAGGGGGGACACTCCCTTGGTTCCATCGCGTAAGAGGTCCCAAGCCTGACCAATTCACACACCAGAAACTGTTGTTCCCATTCCCCACAAGCAGCCGCGAGTGGTCCAAAAGGAGGTCCACTAGAATTCTTAACTTCTTCCAGGCAGGGGAATCCTACTGCCATTGGATGGAGGCAACTTGGTTGCCATCAACTGCATACTTAGACCTCATGAATTTAGCCCAGAGGCTGCTGTCGTGGTTGAAGAAGATGGTCCAGGCTCTTTTCAACCTCAGGGCTGCCGCAACATCTTTTAAGCTTTTTATTCCCAACCCACCTTCTATTGTTGGGGACACGATTTTACTCAACTTATCTAGTGAAAATTCTTTTTACCTTCCGTTCATCCCCAGAAGAAGTCAGCAAACCCAGCTTCCAGGGTGGCTAGAGTCTTTTTAGGGACCTCAATTGTTGCAAGGGTGTGGATAGGGATGCCCAAGAGGACATGCCTAATGAGGACGCTCCTGGCAGCTTGGTTTAGGAAACTCACCTTCCAACCATGGCAGCTTGGTTTGATAGTGTACCATGGTGTGTACATGAAATCCACTTTAACCCGTACATGTGTCATCCCATGTTAGGCTTGAGGCCAAAAAATTGAGCTGACACTGTGATTCACATTGAGGTGGGTGATACCAAAGGAAGTGGTTGAGAGAAAGACGTGCACTGTTGATTTTTTATAGGGCTCACCATATTGATTATCTGAAATCCACACGAAACACTAGATACCACACAACAATTTAGGCCTAGAGGCAAAGGATTAAGCCTATTCGTGATTTAGGCAGGCCACAATAAGTAAAATAATTTGGAGGGCGAGCATCACCTTATATAATATTTTTATTCGTGAGGTCCACTAAATCATGGATGTGGCTGGTTTTTCAGTAAAATGACTAAAATTAGACTAATCAACTGATGATTGGAGTAGATGTTTGAAATATATGATGGTGGGGCCTACGTGACTAGACCACCCATTGCATAAATTACCATATACAACCCACAGGGATTGTAGGCCAGCCATGCCAATGCGTGAGTGCCACAAAAGTTGTTGGCCCGGAGAAGTTCCAGGTGTTAAAAGTTGTGTTGTGAACCACCCAATCCATCGGGGAGAGAAATTCAGCTTATTTTGTGAGGTGGAGTCATCAGAAATGACTTGGACCAGTGATAAGGGCGGGCACTGTTATTTCTTGTATCTTCAACATGGGTGATCTGCACTCTTAGAAGTCACCATTCATATTTTGAGGATTTGTTTATTTTAATACTTGCACTCAAATCCAAGTCCCTAGCCAATTTATGAAAATGACAAAAATGACCTTAAGAATTGATTACTATGAATAGCAATCTGGACCATTCAACAGCATGTAGATAGAGATTATATGAGACCCGACCTGAGTTCGCATGTGTGCATGTGTGTGTGTGAGTATGCATCTCGTTCATTTTGGTCTCGCGGTCCTACCGGTCAAATTCTAGCGACCCACGACCCTCAGATAGTGTTTGTGGTTATCTTTGATTTTGGTCACGTAAACCCAACTCGGATTGACCCAAGACCTATGCCATTACGATCGCATGTTCGCCATGATTCCAACGCTGTATCTCGCGCATAAATCCGATATGTAGATCAAAAGTTGTGTACATTTCATTATATGACCATTGATCATGTGGCCCACTTAGGTGGAATGCAAGTGGACCACCATCATCCTTGGCACAAGTTCCAAGGTACACTACCCACACACTACACAAAGATCCATAACTAACACCACTAACCACAAACACCACCAAGAGGCCTAGTCTAACCTATAACTTTGTAAACTCCTCCCTATGGTAATGATGGATTCCCTAACAAACCCATCATGGTCTCTCTCTCTCTCTCTCTCTCTCTCTCTCTCTCTCTCTCTCTCTCCTTCTCATTTCTAGCTAGCAACCTTCCTCCAAAAATCTCCAAATTCTCCAGCCCCTTTCAAGCTAGATATCTCTCAATCTAACCCTCAAAAACCCATCTCAACCATCAAAACTTCACCATTGGAGCTATAGAACCCAAGTGTGGAAGAAGGAGGATAAGCTTTGAGGTAGGTGACCCATAGGATTAGTCTCTTTCCTTTAGTCTTGCATGAACCTTTTTCATTTGATTGGGAGTGTGTAGGACCCACCAATCAATGGTGGGGGTCAACTCCATGAGTGTGGCCAACAACCAACTTTATGCATCCATGATTGCCATGATGGGGCCATTCTTTATGGACCCCATCATGAGATTTCCCTTTGATTTATAGGTTTGTGGGTCACCTAGACCCTAGATCCATGGTGGGGATGGTATTCCCACCTCAAATTCCTGATTTTTGTAAAGGCCCATGCTTGCATGGGACCCATGATCATGTAAATGTGGTTGTGATTGTTGTGGAGGACTCATTGTGGCGGAGTCCTCCCTATGGTCGTGACTCTCTCTCTCTCTCTCTCTCTCTCTCTCTCTCTCTCTCTCTCTCTCTCTCCTTCCCTCATTTGTCCCTGATGTATGTGGCCCACCTGATGTGTCCATAAATTCCAGACCGTCTAGATTTTTGGGACATCCAGGCCCACCTGCTGGATGTCCAAGCCTATCCGGTTTACATGGGTTGGATGGCCACTACAGCTTGATTTCTTGGTTGATTTTGTAAGGGACTTGGGTCTGAAGTATATGTGGCCCATCTAGGTGGACCCCATTTTGTTGAATCTAAGCTTTAATCTCTCCATTTATTTTACAATGGGCTGGAAATGGACAACAACATGTTGTTGTCCAGATTTCAGGCCCATTGTTGTATAGTTTGTATGTTGTTGCAAGGCCAGTTCACAATGCTTTCTTCCAAAATTTTTTTGATATTCTCTGAGGTGTGGACCCCACCTTAATGTAGGATGGATCCCACACCATTCACCCTTAATTTGAGCTCCATGGAGTGGGCCCAAGAGGGGTGGACGGTCCAAATTTTCTGAACTTTCTAGCAGTCCTACATGCAGAAAATACTCATGTATTATCTTAGTTTTAGGGATAGTGGGCCACTCCGGTGGGCCCCATTTGTTATCTATCTATGAGTGCATGAAATCCACCCATTTTCCCTTTGATTTGGTAGGCCTGGGCCCACCCCATTGGGCGTGCAAGATGGGACCAGTAACATTTTTTTTAGCAGCAGAATTTTATTTACAACCCTGCTGTCCATAAATTGCAGGAGTTAAATAAAATATTTTTATTATCCCAAAAATTTTAAATTTTTGTAGGGAGATGTCCCACCCATGTTAGGACCTACGTACACAATTTCAGGGCCAATGAATCCCATTCGAGCATCCAAAGGGGTGGGCCAACATACTAGACTGCCAAAATTTTCTTCTGTGCAGTCCAGCAGCATAGTCCTATAAAAAATAAAATTTTAAAAATACATTCTAAGAAGATGGGCTATATTTCTAGGCCCACCTTATTATAGGCTTGATGAGAGACCTTGGGTCCAAATTTCAAGAATTTTGGAGGCCCAGAACCCACCCATTGGATTGCCCAAATTCAGGACAATTATATTCCAGCAATATTTCACCCTGGACAAATTGTGTTCTTCAAATTAATTAAAATACTTTTGAGTATCATAAAATTCTGAATTTTTTTGAAGGTGTGTTCCACCCATGGTGGGACCTACCTACCAATTTTTATGGCCAATGTACCCCTGTGCGCACCGTGAAAAGGGCCGGACTGGCCCACCACATTGGGACGTCCAGGTCAGTCCAATTTTTTGGACAGACTGTTTTATTTAAATTAATTAAAATACATAAGAATATCCAAAAATTCTGAAATTTTTTGAGGGTGTGACCCACCCATGGAAGTGTCAATCTACAAAAGTTTAGACCCAACGGACCTTCGAGCTGACCTTGGTGTGGCCTGTAAATTTAGGTCAGTTTTGGGCCAAATATGCATGCCCGTAGGACTACCCATCATGGGACGCCCCTACCTTGGGCTGTTGTTGGGCCTGTATTCCAACAGCATGGCCCACTCCTAGTGTGTGTTGTGCATTCCCCTCTCATCTAGTGGGACCCACAGTGATGTGTGTGGGTAATCAGAAAATAAATACTATAAATTAATTTATTTATTTGCTGGACTCCAACAAACCCAGAAAGCGGGTGGGCTGGAAATTCAGCAATGGGCCCAATGTTGCCACCCCATAAATGTCTGTCTTGGGGAAGTATGGCCCACTAGATTTGAGGAGGATTCAAGTCAGTTATATTGCCATTTTAATTTTATTCTTGGGCTTAATTAGTGCATGATTAAGGGCTCATTCTAATTGGATTCTTCTCGGGCTAATCTTCTAGTAAATGGGCCTTATAGCCTTGGTTGGGTTGGAACTTTTGATAGGCCCGTTGGACCCTTGGTTCCTATATTTACCACGCCATTGTGATGGGTCTTATGGGCCAAATACTCAAGTAGTTGGGCCCTTGCTTGCCCACTATAATAAATCCATACTTGGGCCGAGATGCGAGGCCCAACTTACTTGTGTTAAATATAAGGATTTCCCATATGTTAGGATAATGGGCTGCCCATTAGGCCCACCACAATGAGTGAACCCATGATCCTTATGGCTGGGCCCAAACCTCACTTGAGGGCCCACTTCATGGCCTATAATTTGGGCTTGGGGTATGGCCTATTAGACTATACATTGCTTAGACCTTAGATCTCTTATCATTTACATAGCGGGCTACCTTTTTGGGACCCAGTTGAGGTTGGATGTCCTCCTTGGTGGCCCTAAGGTAGGCCCATAGAGGCCTTTTTAGGTGGTTAAAGGCCCACCTTGGGTTGGCTAAGACCGTCCCTCTTTAGGGCCATGGCTCTCTCTTAGCTTGTGGGCCATCCCAAGTTACTGGGCCCCCAATAAAGAACTTCTCTTCTTCTTAGAATACCTGTCCATGTGCCTAGACCTTGACCCTCCTTAGGACGGGGGATTCCATATTCCATAGGTAATACACTTACATTTTTATGACCCATATGCACCATCTGTATGAATTGATTGCATTGTGTGGTAGTCATTGAGGGATGGAGTTTCTCCCCTCATGCACATTGTGTGCCTGCAGCTAATGGATGATTTGTATGTATGACTCATGCACTGGCATCACATTTCATGATGAAACCGCCCTTGCTTCACTAGGGCCTTGCCTCCACAGGGACATTCGTGGATGACCGTATATATGGACATTAAAAATATTACTTGAGCATACCAGGTGCATAGGATGCCCATGGGTGAAATTTCTAGAACTTCCATGGTACCAAGGTAATGCCCCAACACCGTGACCGATTGGAAACTATGTGCGCATGAGGGCCTTATACTGTTAGGCCGCGACTCCCACTGTCATGTAGTCAGTTGGGCAGGGATGTGGCCTTATCGGCCTGTGAGGGAGGGCATTATTAGGCTGAGTCTGACCAGCTCGTGAAATGGGTCTGCTACCTTCAGGCCTTGTTGGTGATTAACTGTCCACAGGCGGGTAGTGAGGTCTCTTACGCTCGTTTGACTGTGCGGGTCTATAGAGCGGCAGTCATTTAGCAGTGTAATGGACCCTGGTGATTACTTTATGATTGGAAACGTACTTAACATGTGGTTTGAATTTGGGCACTGACATTACTTGCATCGCATTAGCATTGGCCATATAAGCCTTTCATGCATTGCCTTAGTATGGCGCCCAGTACCCATTGCATGGTATTCATGATAAGCCTTGATAAGGCTAGTGATATTCTCATTGAGCATGTTTCTCTCCTTGTACCTCCTACTATTCTTCTGTGCACCATTATCACACACTTACACCACCCTCTAAAATTCTATAAGCTTATGCACGATTGATACGTGCAGGAGACTCTAGGTAAGTGTCGTAGCAGCAGAGCGTAGAGTAAAGTCGAGCTTAAGGACCCCAGTGTTGCTTTCCCTATTACCTTATGTGTGTTCTTTTGAACCTGATGTAAACTTGTAAAAGTTCAAATTCTTAGTGGATTTTGTAATGTGTATCATTTGTTATTTCCAGATGTACTTGTTGTGATCTTGGGTATGCTCGCATCGAAAATGATCATACTGTTATGGAAATCCTCCTTGTAGGATCCCAGGATCAGAACCTGTCTCAGGAGCCCAGAATGGGGTACTATGGAGGCTGTTGCGGCCAGAACCGGCCATCGGGTTCCTTATGAGTCTGGTTACCGAGTCTGGGGCGTGACAGATTGGGACTATTCTAAGATAGTGGACAGCGATGTAGACCATTTAAAAGTAGGTGGACAATAATCAGGACCGATCCTTCCATTAAAATGTGCAAAGATCAAAGATATGACCACTTTTATGGGTTTTTTTTTTTTTTGTTATTTTTATAAATAGGCTAATTAGTTAGTTTTTTTTTTTTTTTTTTTTTTTTTTTTTAAAGATTGTCTTCATGTATATTCCAAAAGGAATTGTATAGTGTATGGTGGGACTTGCCAGCAAAAAATGAGAGGCAGGCCCACAAATGAACTCGAGACGACATTGCCTATTATAACTCACGCAAGTAGCCTAGACCTAGCTTGTCCAGGAAAAGGAGGCCTTTGATGAGGTCGGGAAGGTCGGATAACGATTGGAATTCATTGTAGGTGATAAATAAATAGACGTCTCAAAACATGGGTGCTGACATTTGAAGAAGAGATTTTTAAGTGGTTACTTTTAATTGGGTAAAAATGGGTGGCCTTTCATCATAAATGAATTGTTCATTTTCTTTCCCTTGTCATATTCTATTAGAGACCTGATCGTCTGCATCCAACATTGTACCATCTTTTCCACTACATTCCACTTATGTAGAACATCTGTGAAATGAAAACCGTAGCCCCAACATGCAAATCGCCCTTCTCAAAAATCACATTGATCCACTGAGTCACTGACATGGTTCGCCACGCCTAGATTTATGTCAGACCATTGGTAGTCCATTGATTCCAACATTGTGGCCCGCATGGATGAACTGATGGACCCAGTTTTTTAGCCTTGTAATCTTCCCTTTAGGCTATAATAATTTCATGGTACAGATGTCCAGCACAAGTATTAACATGTTGACGGGAGGATGGTACAGCACCACAAGTTATGGTACCATTGCCTGTATAGGTGATAGTTCTCTTTTTTCACATGGATGTGAGACCAACCAAATGAGTGGACAGCCTTAGTTGTGGCAGAACGTGTCCATGGCTGGACGAGATTGATGACCAGAAGAGAATTTAATTACGTGGGTCAGCCAATTGCATTTTGTATTTCCCTGAAGGCTAAAGGGGTGTTCTTTCTTAAATCTGTCTGGAATTTGTGCAGATAGTCAGCTGAGAGAAGAGGGTGGGCAAAGGTTTGGCATTCCAAAATGCCACCAAAGATTGTGATTTTCTCCAGGAAGCTCATACACTGCGGTGACAGTAGATGGTAGAATTCAATAAAGAGTAATTCGCTTGGCTTCTAAATGTGTCTGCTGCGAGATTGAGAAGAGTCCAGGCAGGGAAGACATTGATCACTTGTTCACGAGATCTTGCAACCAAAGTATGGAGATACTTCAGAAGTATTTTTTATATTTCTTTTATAGATGGTCAGTCAGCGTTGGGAAGGGCTTCCCAATGGTGGAGGGGGGCCTCTGTTGAGGACTGCCTTTCCTCCTCGCACCGTATCATATTATGGGAGACTTGGTTAGAGAGGAATAGGCAGAGATTTGATAGGTACCGTGGGGAGAATCATCTTGAGAGTTAAATGGTGGTTAAGGGCATCAAGTCCATCCCTCCCTCATGCCAAGGAGAGACATTTTTCCAGCCAGATGGCCTTTCAAGTGTTGGGGATTAAAGTGAGGTCCCAGAAATGCAAAGCTTTCTCGCTTTTGAAATGGGAAAGGCCTTGGAGGGATGGGTGAAAATAAACTTGGATGGGTCTGCACGGGAAACCCGGGCTGTTTGGCGGTGGAGTGTGTAGATGTAGGAACGGTGATCTCTTATTTGCTTTCTCCAATGGATATGGGTTGGGTTCGAACATCAGAGCTGAGATTAAAGCTATAGTTGAGGGACTTTCACTTTGTATTGATTATGGATTCACTAAGATCGTCGTTGAGAGTGATTCCCAAATTGTGGTGAGAATCCTCAACAAGGATCGTCCATCCAATTGGATTTTGTGGTACTGGTGGGCCCTGATTGCATCTCTTTCAAAGATATGGGGGAAGTGATCATATCTTATGTGCCTAGAGAGGTCAATGGTATCGCAAACGGCTTGGCCCGCTTGGGAAGTGATTTTTATTATAAAAGTTTTTGTTTTTTTTCTTTTCTTTTGTTTTTTTTTTTTTTTTTGTTTTTTGTTTTTTTGTTTTTAAGAATCTTAATGATCTCCCTAGAGCAATTTGTGGGATCCTCTTTCTTGATCGAATTGGCCTTGGTTGTTTAAGAGAGGCTTGAGTGTCAGCTCATGGGTTTCCTCCCTTTTGCGTTTATGTTTTTCTACCGTATATGATGGTTTTTTATGCCATGACGGCCCCATGTATTTAGCGGGAGCTTTGCTCTTTCTTTAAAAATAAAAATAAAAAATAAAAATAGCATTATGATAATTTGCAGTGTGATTACGATTAAACTGAAACAACCAAACAATAAATATGTATGGCATTTACCGTGGTGATCCAGGTCGTTCAATCCGTTGGCTGCCTCTTCAATTGTCCACAACCAAGGATTCAGAGGGGGAGCTACCGCTCGATCATACGGGTCTAGGAATGATTAGGGAAACTTAATAAAGTCATTTTTTGCACTCAATCTATACAAGTCCTTTGATCATATTGAATACAACTCCTCTTAAATAAATAAATAACCCGGAATTCACGCTGATTTGGAAGCCAGTAAATATCATTCGACCACCATTTTTAGGACATCCAGCAAAATCTACAGTAAATATAAATGGAATATCTTGAAACAACTCATTATTGCAAAATTTTGAGTTTTAGCCCATCCATGTGTTGTTAACAGATGTCTTAAATATGAGGAAATTTGACTAGCTCGAGAAAGTTTGGGTGAAAGTCCAACAACAATGTATTTTGGAAGTTTCGAGAAATTCAACCAGTCAAATGACAGGTTCGACTAGTCAAAATACCTTTGACTAGCCTAAGCTCTAGTTTAACTAGTCGAAGGTTACACAGATTGTGCGTAGACTGTGTAAATTTGAGGCGGTTTCCAAACTATTCCAAGTCGGTGCGAAAGTTGAAGTTTCCCAACTATAAATAAGAGTTTCTAGGGTCTTTCTAAGATATTCTAAGGCTTCTTAAAAGTACTCCAAGGGTTTCTAAAAAGGGTTCTAGGGTTTCAAAGGGTGTAGCAAGGGTGAGATTCGAGGTTGTTCGAATCAAGTAAGTCCTTTCTCTTTGTAATTAAGATCTGTCGCCTTATGCCGTGATTTTTTCCCGAAAGGGTTTTCCACGTTAAATCTTTGTATTCTCTTATGTTTGCTTGGTGCTCTTAGATTATTATCCTAGATTCGTCTCTGTGTGATTCCGCAGAACAATCCCAACAAGTGTAGTTACCTATGAGAAGGAACCCACCGCGTGATCGCAGGTTACCGACAAGATATAGAGATGACTCTAATATCGTATATGCCCTCATTACAGATGAGGGGACTTGTTAACTATTCATGAGGCTCTTGATGAGCTTGATGTAGAAAAGTGAAAGGCAGTTATGGATGATGAAATGGACTCGTTGCATAAAAACCACACATGGGAGCTGGTGGTGCTTCGAGTGGGCGAAAAGCGATTGGATACAAGTGGTTATTTAAAAGAAAACAGGATAGATACAAAGTAAGGTTGGTAGCGAAGGGGTATGCTCAAAGAGAAAGAATCGACTTTAGATAGATATTTGCATCTATGGTTAAGCAAGTATCCATCAGATTCCCGTACAGGAAGTTGGGAGAACAAATCTACATAAAGCAACCAGAGGGCTATGAAGTTAAAGGGGCAGAGAAAAAAGTTTGCAGGTTAATGAGATCATTGTACAACCTGAAATAGTCGCCTAGGCAGTGGTATAAAAAATTTGATTCTTTCATGTTGAGTGAGAAGTTTACTCGAAGTGAATACGATCACTGTGTATATTACAAGATACTGAGGAATGACAATTTCATCATCCTAGTATTGTATGTTGATGATATATTAATCGTCAGTCATAATATGTTTAAAATCAACATACTGAAGACTCGATTAATATAAGGGACATTCAAGATGAAAGATCTGGGGGCTGCAAAAAAGGTTCTCGGCATAGATATTCATAGAAACAAGAAGAGGAGTAGACTTTGGTTATCACAGGTAGAATACCTTGAAAAGGTGCTGATCAAGTATGGGATGAACCATGCTAAGTCGGTGAGCGTTCCCCATGCGGCTCACTTCAAGCTTTCCTCAGAACAATGTCTTAAATCAATTGAGAAAAAACAGATTATGTCTTATGTGCCTTATTCGAATGTGACTGACAGTTTAATGTATACCATAGTCTGTATGAGACCAGATATTTCACAGGCAGTCGGTGTGTGAGCAGATACATGTCAAAACCCGATAAGGAACATTGGGAAGTGATGAAATGGCTACTTCGATACATTCGAGGTACAAAAGACTATGTCTTAACTTTTGAAAAGATAGGGATAAAGTTGGTAGGCTATGTGGATTCATATTACACAAGCAATGTGGACTATAGGAAGTCGACTTTTAGTTGCTCATTTGTACTAGCGGGTGGAGCAATTAGTTGGATGTCGAAGCTTCAGTTCATGGTGGCTCTTTCCATGACCGAAGCGAAGTATATGTTAGTGACAGAAGCATTTAAGGAAGGTGTTTTGTTGAGAGGCATGATAAATCGGTTGGGACTTCAGTAGGAAGCCGTGCCTGTTAATTGTGACAGTGAAAAGGCTATAAATTTGGCTAAAATTAAATTTCGTTTATCACTATTGTACTAAACACATTGATGTTCATCACTACTTTATTCGACAGGTGCTTGAAAAAGGAGGTGTAACTCTGGAGAAGATTCACACCAACGTGAATCCAGCAGACATGCTTACCAAGGTCATTCCTATAGCGAAGTTTAAGTTCTGTGCAATTTCTCTAGGCTTGGCTATGACATAAAAGAAAGACGGATTATATACGAGAAGCACTGATGAAACTATGATACGAGGCAGAGATAAGAGAAGATGTTAAGAATCTACACGTTTGAAGATTGAAAACATGGTGGAGATTGTTGTTAACAAATGTCGTAAATCTGAGGAAATTCGACTAGCCCGAGAAAGTTCGGGTGAAAGTCCAGCAACAATGTATTTTGGAACTTTCGAGAAATTCGACCAGTCGAAGAACATGTTTGGCTAGTCGAAGGTTATACAAATTGTGCACGAACCACGTAAATTTAAGGCGGTTACGACATAGTGAAGATTTGTCGCTTTGTGCCATGGTTTTTTCCTGAAATGGTTTTCCACGTTAAATCTTTGTGTTCTCTTGTGTTTTCATGGTGCTCTCGAATTGATATACTAGATTCATCTGTCTGATTCCATAGAACAATCCCCAACACCATGTGGTGGTCCACCTTCGACTAATAGGGAGTGGTAGAGCTATGAACAGATCCGATGGGACACGAGTACCCGTCATACCTAGCTATGGTAATCCAATTTGGGCCCGATGATGTATTGATCATGTGAGGATTGATCACCTACCAATCCCTACACCGCTATTTGTAATACGGGACTTTTCTAGCCATAAGATAGTTAAAATGATTATATGTGGTACCATAACGAAATGTAATTGGATTTGGTTAACACGCTCGGTTAAGTCAGATCTAATCTTGAAAAAAAAAAAAAAGAATTTGGGTTTGAAAATGGAATCAGGACATGTTCTAAATGGATCTGATTGAATATGGGTCCATGCGAGAAGTTTGCCTTCTAAATAGCTTTTAAAAAAATTTAAAAGAAGAAGAAGAAGAAGAAGAAAAGAAAAGTCACATCAATATTGAGTCGAGGACCCGATCTAACCCGATTCCAATCTGCCCACTAATAAACCTAAAATCAATACTAAAGATAAATAACATAAGAAAATGATAACCACATACAAAAGAAGTATCATACCATAGTTTGCTACTAGAGCTGGGCAAAAACCGGACCGATCCGACCCGATCCGAACTGAACCGAAGGCCAGGATCGGGTCAGATCGAGTTGGCCCAGTCAGATCCGACCATACATCGGATCGAGTTCAAATCAGTGATCAATTTGGACCGATCCGATCCGAAATTCAAGCTGATTGGATCCGATCCGGTCGGGTCTATATAAGTAGTATTTTAATTTTTAATTTTTATTTTTACCTATCCCACCCGACATCAACTACCCTCACCCGAACCCTAATCACTCATCTTTTCTTTCTCTTTCTCTACCCGAATGAGCGTCGCACGGGCCACACCCATCTCAGATCCGGCCACTCATCATCACCGTTCTTGACCCGACCCACTCATCATCACCGTTCTTCACCCGAACCCAAACCCTAAACCCCTAATCTTTTCTTTATCTTTCTCTACTCGAACGAGCGCCGCACCCATCTCAAATCCAGCCACTCAGCGGCCCGATCAACTCATAATCACCATTTGTCTTCTCCATTGATCAGGTAGTTACCGTAGGTTTCATTTTTATTTTTTATTTTTTTTATCTTGTATTTTAGAGTATTTTTCTCGCCCTGCCTTGCTGGTGGACCGCATTGGCTCGTTGTGCGGTCATGGCTCGTCAACTGGCCATGGCTCGTTGTGTGGTCATAGCTCGTCGGCCGCCCTGCTTCTCTATTATTAGATATTACAAACCAATCCGAACCGTACCCAATCCGATCCAACTCAGTTAGGGAGACCGAGTCAGACTCGGATCGGATCAGGCCAGCAATTGACCGGATTGAATCGACTCAGGTGACCCGGACTTGGTCCCGGATCGGATCGAGTTCGGGTCAAGCCATGGAAATTTCGGACTGAGTCGAGTTGGACCCAATCCAGTCCGACTCAACTCGATGCCCAGCTCTATCTGCTACTCCAGTAGGCAATGGTGAATCATACTCTAGCATGTTCCAACATACATATTTCTTACACGCACCTATATGTGGATCCAACCGTCCAAATCGCGAGCCCTAATGTGGTTGAGTCATAGCCACAAGAAAAGCCCGGTCTGTTAAACATTTTCACAATGTATTCAAGTCACTTCCCATGTTTCTTTGTGACCTACACAGTTGGGATTTTCCTGCCACGACCCATCCATAGAGCGTGCACTACACCAAAATCGTGTATCTGGTACGGCTAGATGTTTGGTTCAAAAATGGCTTAGAGCCGTTTCTAATCTGAAATGGTAATGAACTGTATTCAGCTAGTTGCTGTTATACTCTATTGTTTCCATTTTTTTGTTGGTGTGTCCTAATTGAGTGTTTGATGTTCTTATTTATTATTATTATGCTTTATTTTTTTATTTTGAAACAGATGGATGGAATGGATTCAATTAGTAACCTCTGAGTGGACCCCACATGGCCCGAGAGCCACGTTACTGTATATACCGCATACTACCGAATATTTTTCTTCATTTCCTTATGCCAAAACACCCTAAATCCCTCATTTCCTTACGTCATCACCATCTGCGTCTCCCTCTCCCTCTCCCAATTTCCCTCAATCTCCCTCTCCCGACCTCAACCCTCTCTCTCGATCTCCCTCTCCCGATCTCAAGCCTCTCTCTCTCGATCTCCCTCTCACTCTCTCTCCCTCTCCCTCAATCTCCCTCTCCCTCTTCCGATCTCGACCCTCTCTCTCTCTCTCGATCTCCCTCTCACTCTCCCTCCCTCTCTCGATCTCCCTCTCCCTGCAACATCCCTCTCCTTACATTTCCTCTCATATGAAAGATGCAGTCGTGCATTTGAATCTGTGGAAGAAGGTAATGTGACGTCTGCTTACTCCATGAAATTGAAATGACGTCTTCTAGAATCTCTCATCATGAATGTGCATGTTATAATCTTCCGATAGATATTTGTTTTGGTGTATTTATAAATGTTTATGAACATGTATTTTGCATTTTGTGGGGTTTTCAAACTGTTTTTATCTAATCTGGAAATCTACTCGAGTTAGAAGAAAGTAACTAAAAGGATAACGAATAATACATATCTGTCATTGGCTTGGCAATTATTTTTGAATTAGAGGTTGTTGGATCGAACTCTACCTGATAGAGTTGTTTTTCTTTTTAAAAGAAACCAAATGAACACCTTAGTCGACCGGGATTTCCCAACTGGTCTCGACTAGGACTCTCTGGTCCAGTTTGGTTTTCAAACACTGCATTAAACTGGATTTATTTTTTTTCCCATTACTAATACATACTGTAGACTGTAGTAGTTAATCTACCACAACAAGGAGAATGTGGACTTGGAATTGGTAAAAGAAAAATGAAGTGGTAGACTAGGATATAGTTTAGACCTCGAGCGTGTTAATTTAAACTGCAACCCTGCTGGCTGTTGTGACTAACTGATGAGGCAGGCACTATACTTTTCTTCAATCATGTCTGGGGAGAAGTAGGAAATTTAGTTGTGGTCCTCTTAGACAATCATGATGCATTTGGTTGTCATCTAAATTGCAAATCGATGGGAGTTTTTGGCTTAAAAGATGGCTATTTGTTCCATCTGACACTTGGAGTGGTGCAAGTTTTTTGAAACTGCATTATCGAAGGTCCCATTTTTCAGTCTTGTGTGCGCCAAATCAGTATCCAGATTCAGGTTGGACGTGAAACATTGGGGATGTTGATTTGGGGAGAAAAGCATCCTGCCTAGGCAAAAAAATCAGGACATGGAAATGCAACCTTTAAGTGCATGGGGCTGATATTTCTTGTAATTAGGAGTTTGATTTCATTATTCACTTCACTTGGTCCCTTTTTAATTAAAAACAGGATATAAAGCTCAAACCACCATTCTAGTTGGATAAGTAGGTCCAAATATCCTTTAGATAAAATAATAGAGACCTCACTGTTCTCTTAGAATTTTTCTACAAAGTCCTTTGGATATATCAATTCCTGGCATTTTTTATTACACAGTTCAAAAACTCACTGACTCGACTCGAAACTCGAGGGAGTAAACTCTGACTTACTGAGATTTTTAGCTGCATTACTGGGAAACTTGGTTGTGGCCGTGACTCGACCTCACTGAGATTGTATCCTGTTGTTGTTTGATAGATTTTGACTCTAAATTTTTATTTTTCAGAGAAATCAACAGTAGAGAATGCAGGACAAAGTCAGCAGTGACCCATGGTAGTCCAGGTTCAATTCTCTCTACCTTGTTAGGCATCTGTATACTTGGGTTTATTTTCAAGGTATTTTGATTATTTACAATGGCACGTTCTTTATTATTATATATTTTTTCCCCTCGTCTTTTTTGGTGGCGATAAAGCAAACATGTTCTACATGATAAATACAATTACTAACTAGACAATGTATTGTGGTTGTATTCCATTTATCTGAAAAGGGCTTCCAGTTTTCCCATTCCCATCTACATTTGGCTAGCATTTCTCATCTTTGCTTGGGCACTTGAACGGATTATAGGTGGTTGCTTTTGAAAAAGAGAAACTTTAGAGACTCTGGTAGTGTGATGGATAATGTGCAGGCACTTAGAAATTACTCACCCATGTTAATGGCTCCTATAAGAAACTTTAGTTTATTTTCTATCAGTTAACCAATAACTACTGCAACTAATCAAAGGCCCTACATACACTCTCGATAGAGGCTTTTTATGGAGACTAACACTCACATACAAATGTCTAATGAATGCATTCTCAATCCAACGCCTTACGTACACTCTCATCGGAGGCTCCCCATGCAGACTAACACGTATATACCCGTGTTTGGTGAATTCAGCCCTACATAAGAGCGTAGGTCGTACACAAGAACTTATTCGAATTTTCGGTCATAAATTCTACACTCATTCCTATACAAGAAAAGAGCGTAGAGTCTACAATTGACAATTTTACTTATCAAATTGAGCTCTTTTGTAGTGCCTTGCTGAGATGATTGATTGATGCTCTCTCGTGCTTCAATCAACTTCTCAATTTCTCTCTTAATTGTTAATGCCGATGTTCGTATCGTACAATCAACTGCCTTGCATATGTTGCCCTGATGAGGTGAAAAAGGTGGTAGAATCTTCTAAAACTAATAAATAGTTGATTTTCAAAGGGGATTCACTTACATGGGTCTTCTAGAACATATATATAATGATATACTTATAGTTTTAGTGTCTAATCTCTGAAAAATGGTGGAGATCAAGTTCATCTTCATCATGGAAGTTGAAATCCTCGTTAGAGTGGTGAAGCTCAAGAAGATGATTGAGATCTCATTATTTTAAAGGTTTTGGATGAAGGATGTGAGTGGGGAACCACCTAGGCTTCTATTGCACAAAAAACTCATCGAAATGCCCAAATGTCATATGCCTTTTATAAAGAGTACAAGTTCCAAAAGTTTAAAAAAGGCAAAAAAAAAAAAACTCATTTAATCAATCGAGTGATTCCTTCGATTGATCGAGTGAATCTTTAATAAGATCAAAGGTCCCTCGATGGGATCGAGAAAGTCTAGAATATAGGCTACTGGACATTTCTAGCTATCTTCTATTGATCAAGGTTCGATCTTCGTTTGATCGAAGATTTAATTGAGAGACATTGACTGCCCATCGATGGGATCAAACTCCACTTGAAAACTATTGTTGTGGGTATTGTCTTTTACAACAACTTTATACCTCTTTTAGCCTATCTTCTTATGTTTCAATTAGGCTCCTAAGGCTAAGTGATGATCAATCAAGAATTTAACTATTAAGTTTAAGATCATATAAATGGTAGGTTATTTTAGATCTAAGGTTGGGGTCACCAAGGCACGTCATAATTTACCTATTCTTCACTCCTTATGCTTCATGTCATCTTGTGTTTTCAGTCTTTAACTTCATATTGCTCAACTGACTCACTGACACATAGACTTACATGATTGATAGATAGGTGCACATATTTGTGCACTAACATGTCCTTCGTTCACTTAGACATTTATCATTATTAATATTCTTCAATCTAACTCATCCATTACCAAAGTCAGCGTCATGCTACAAAATCAACCTGGATTGAGTAGATTAGAATAAGTTAGAGTAGGCACCATATGTCTACGACTACGTTATCAGACCTTGAAAGTTCCCTAATTAAGTTTCAAGCAAACAACTACTGAGGCCATCTTACCACGAGCCTAGTGATTTCTCTTGACCATCTTGCTACAAAGTTCGACCAAGTTATAAATAGGTTGATGCTTAACTATGACTACCTGGTCACGGAGCCTAGTCGAGCGACGAACCGATGGTCGTCCCATGACGGCTTCACTTATGAAGTCAAGATTCGAGCAACAAATGAATAGTCATTCCTAAGACTATCTCGCCATGAAGTCAAGACCCGGAGTGACGAAGAGGTTGGCACCCGACCATCTTCTTACAACAAATTTAAAGTATTGTGGCTAAGTGACGAATGGTTGATTGTCTAAACAATAATTGACTTGTCTACGAAGCTTAGCCATGCAAAATGATGAACAAACCATCATTTCCTAATGACTATCTCACTGCAAAACCTTGTCTTGCCAAGGAACCCGGTCCTGTGTGACAAACAAATAGTTGCCACAACGATTGTCCAAATGAGGAACTATTAGGTCTACCCTCCCGGCAATCACAAGAGTCTCGTATAACAAAGTTCAGCTCGTGACGAACAGATTGTCATTCCCAACGACTATTCAACTATAAAGTTAGGTGAGCAGTTAATCCGGCTCTCGTGGCACGGCAACTTTCTTATCACAAACAGATTGCCAATTCCAACGACTGTGTTGTTATGAACAAATTGTCGTTAGGTAACATTTTTCTTTGTTAGCGGAGTGTAGTTAAAACTCATTTATTTAATTGATCGACTTTGATTTATTTTATTCTTTTTAATTATATTTTTTATTATTATATGGTATTAATGTAAATCACATGCTTAATCATAAATAATACTTATTTTAAAGGTAAAAAGAACTCATCAAAAAGGCAAACCCTCCCCATCGCAGGCTGATCTTCTCACATCCATTCTTAAGCTAACTATTTTGGTTCCTGAGGTCACAAGGCGTTCAGTTCAAGTTAAACTACAATTAGCTCTAACATGCCCGACACATGTACATGTGCATACATAACACATATGACGGAATTCGAATCCAACGGTTACAAGTTGACTCATTCAAAGGGTTAGGATCATCCATTTAGTGTGGATTCCTGCATCATGTATTGTTCGTTGCTCATTCAAGAGGGGTGTATATCCGACAATGTACCAATGCTTTCATAGTATTATAACTTATAGTGCTCCTAGTTGAATGCGGTCCAAAATTTTAGCTGACCCTCTAATCCCATCCGACATATATATGTATGTTGAAAAATATTGACAGTTATGGAATAATTGCACAAATCAAGACCCATATCAAGCACAGCCATGTACAACTCATAGTACATTCCATATGTAGCACCATTTTAGTTGTACAAATATGGCACCGTGATTGTTCTGTAAATATACACTATCAATAGAAAATACAAAGTAGACGAGAATATTTTTCTCCTTCTACATTTCTTATCATGGTATCAAAGTGTCTCATTCTTCGGGATCTCTAACGTTTCCATTTACATGGCTAAGCAGAAGCCTGTTGCCGCAACTGCTCCAACCGTCTCAGCCAATGCAGTATCTTGGGCATCCTCTCCTTCCACTGCAAGTGTAATCCCTGGCCTCTTCACTGAGCAATATCGACAATTGATGGGTCTTCTTCAGCCAAGCTGTATGGATGATTTTTCTGGTACCTCTAGTCTTTTATCACTCATTGGTTCTATGCCCTCCTTGCCTTGGGTCATTGACACGGGAGCTTCAGCGCATGTGGCCTCTATGAATTTTTTACCTCATGCTACCCATGTCACAACTCACTCGTAGTCCCTCACTTTACCCACAGGGGCCATAGCTCAAGTCACTCACATGAGCAATCTTGTTTTATCTCCCTCCTTTTAGCTCACTAATGTGTTATTTATCCCTGATTTTCAATACAATCTTATTTCTATTAGCCAGCTTACTAAAGCCGCCTCTTGCCTTATTTTTTCTACTCTATCTCTTTGCATTTTTCGGGACCAACACACGAGGAAGCTGACTGGAATGGGTGAGGAACGTGGAGGTCTATATCACCTTCGAGCCCCGGGACCCATTGCTCTTCACACCGACTCTACCGCCCACCCATTATGACATTTTCATTTAGGTCATCCTTCACTTCCTTGTACCCCGAAAGATCTCTCTGATTTGAATAAAGATGCTCATTGTGATATTTGTATTCGTGCTAAAAATACTCGTTTACCTTTTTCATTGGTTGAAAATAAAAGTACAAATCCTTTTGATCATATTTACTATATTATATGAGGTGGCCATGCCACACCTTCTCATTCTGGTGCACATTATTTTCTTACTATTATAAACGATTACTCTTGTGTCACTTGGGTTTATCTCATGAAATTTAAATTAGACATTTTTTCTTGTCTCACAAATTTTTTTCACATGATCAAAACCCAATTCCATTTTGACATAAAATGAATTCGCACCAATAATGGTTAGGAATTTTTAGCTCATCGTCTTCAAAACTTTTTTTCTGATCATGGTATACTTCATGAGAGTACTTGTGTTAAAACTCCTCAACAAAATGGTGTTGTCGAGCGAAAACACCGTCACCTCTTAAATGTTGCTCATTGTTTACGTTTTCAAGCTTGTTTACCTATCTCTTTTTGGGGTGAATGCATCCTAACTACCACATATTCTATTAATCGTACCCCGTCAGTCTCTCTACATCATAAAACTCCATATGAACTTCTTTTTCATAAAGCCCCCACTTATGAACATCTTCATGTTTTTGGTTGTCTATGCTATGCACATGCTTTTGATCATTCATCATGATAAATTTTCACCACGTGCCTCCCCTTGCATTTTCCTTGGTTATTCTCTTAGCCACTCCACCTATCGTGTATATAGCAAAGAAACCAAGAAAATTTTTTCTTTATGAGATGTTCGGTTTGTTGAGACTGTCTTTCCTTATGCTGACCCTACAGCTTATAACATCACAGACACCCCACCCACTGTCCCTACTGTCTCTATCGACCCCACCCATATCTTTCCTGCACTTCCTCCCCAAGAGCATTTTCCTAACCCCACAGATCATCTCACCAATAGCCCTTCTCTTGAACCCGTTGAACCCAATCTTCCCACTGCCTCCTCTCGGCCACACCACCAGATCATTCATCCTTCCTACCTTCAAGACTATATCTGCTCAGACCTCCCAGAGCCTTCACGTTCCACTCCCGATCCACAGATTTTCTCAGGTACGGTTCATTCTTTACCTAATTTTCTCTGTTATCATTTTTTTAGTCCTAACCACTTTGCTTTTCTCACCTCTGTCCAAAAATGTTCATGACCCTCACCTTTATTCTCAAGCCATTCTTGTCCCTCACTGGCGGGCTACTATGGCTGATGAAATCAAAGCCCTGGAAGCCAACCATACCTAGACTCTCGAACCCTTTCCTCCCAACAAAAAACCCATTGGTTTTAAGTGGGTTTACAAAATCAAACTCAGGGCTGATGAATCTATCGAACGTCACAAAGCTCGGTTGGTTGCCAAGGATTACACCCAGGTAAAAGGTTTAGGTTATCATGATACTTTTGCTCCAGTTACTAAACTTGTTACACTTCGCTGTCTTCTTGCTATAACTGCAGCTAAAAGTTGGTTTTTACACCAATTGGATGTTCACAATGCCTTCCTTCATAGTGATCTTGATGAAGAAGTGTACATGCATCCACCTCCTGGTTATTGCCTTCAGGGGGAGAAGCGTTTTTGTCGCTTGGACAAATCCTTATATGGTCTTAAACAATACTCCAAACTGTCTCATGTTCTTACCTTGGCAGGTTTTTCTCAATCTAATGCTGATCATAGTTTCTTCACTAAGACTACGGGCACCGTGTTCACTGCCATCCTGATCTATGTTGATGACATTCTTATTATTGGCAACGACCTACCGCCATCACTACTCTTAAGAACCACTTAGCTACTGCATTCAAGATCAAAGACCTAGGGAATCTGAAATATTTTCTTGGCATTGAAATAGCACGTTCACCTGCTGAAATTTTTTTCAACCAACGCAAATACATTCTGGGCATTCTCTCTGATGCTGGTCAACTTGGTTCTCATCCTATTTACTTTCCTATGGAGCAACATCTTAAACTCAATGACACTGATAGTATCCCTCTTGCTAATCTAGCCTCTTACCGCCGCTTGGTTGGCCGTCTCATCTACCTGACCATTTCACGTTCAGATATTACTTACACAGTCAATCTTTTAAGCCAGTTTATACATGCTCCTCGTTCGCCCTATCAGCAAGCCGCTCTCCGGTTACTTCGGTATTTGAAGACCACTCCCAGTTATGGCTTATTTTTCTCTTCAGCCTGCAGTTTCCAATTATCTGCCTATTGTGACTCTGACTAGGCCAGTTGCCCTATGACTTGCCAATCTACCACTAGCTTTGTTGTCAAACTTGGCGATAGCCCCATCTCTTGGCGTACTAAGAAGCAATCCATTGTCTCTCATTTTTCTGCTGAAGCTGAATATCCTACCATGGCCAACACCTCTTGTGAGATTAAATGGTTACGCTCTCTTCTTCGTGATCTCACAATCTCTCATTCTCACCCTGCACTACTTCACTGCGACAATCAAGCTGCCATTCACATTGCACGTAACCCGGTTTTCCATGAACGCACCAAACACATAGAGATTGATTGCCACTTGGTGCGTGAGTGTATTCGTGCTGGTCTTCTTACTCCCGCTTATTCACCCACTTCCCAACAACAAGCTGATCTCTTCACAAAACCTTTTGGGTCGCGAATTATTTATCTTCTTCAAATCTAAGTTGGGCATTACAGATCTTCATGCTCCAACTTGAGGGGAAGTATTGACAGTTATGGAATAATTGCACAAATCAAGCCCCATATCAAACACAACCGTGTATAGAATAATTGCACAAATCAAGCCTCATATCAAGCACAGTCATGTACAACTCATAGTACATTCTATATATAGCACCATTTTAGTTGTACAAATATAGCACCATGATTGTTCTGTAAATATACACTATCAATAGAAAATACAAAATAGACGAGAATATTTTTCTCCTTTTACATTTCTTATCAAAAAATACAAAAGTTGATCATTTTCATTATCATCATCAACAGAGCCCTACTGATCAACTAAGTGGGACTGGCCATAGGATCCTATGAGATGCGACTCCCTCTACAAACGACCACGCCCTTAGTCAAATTAAGGGATTTTATGAAATGCCACTTGTTTATTGGGCTTATTAGATAGAACCATCCAAAGAAAATTGATATTTTAGAAGTCACCACTCATATTTTGAGGGGTCCGTTTATTTTAACACTTTCAGTGAAATCAAAGTAACTGTTGTTAGCAAATTTATGAAATCCACAAACATACCTTAAGAGTTTATTACTATGGATAGCGATATAGACTATTGAACAGTACGTTTATAAGGATTGGGACCATCCTAAGATTGTGGACAACGACATACATTGTTTAAAAGTACGTGGACA
The DNA here is from genome assembly GCF_029962835.1 of Magnolia sinica. Lineage (NCBI taxonomy): Eukaryota > Viridiplantae > Streptophyta > Magnoliopsida > Magnoliales > Magnoliaceae > Magnolia > Magnolia sinica. The sequence goes on along the minus strand of NC_080582.1, from coordinate 20,318,476 downwards.
ACAATCAGGACCGATCTTTCCATCAATGTGCAAATATATGAGCACTTCTAGGGTTTTTTTCTTTGTTATTTTTAGAAATAAAAAAACCATAGAACATGGATCGCATGGAAGGTGGTAAATAATATACCTCCCAAAATGTAGGTGCTGACATTTAAAGAAAATTTTGTGAGTGGTTCCATCTAATTAGGTAAAAGTGGGTGGCTTTTCATATAAACCCTTTATAAATTATTTGTTCATTTTGTTTCTGTTGTGATTTTTTATCAGAGACCTGACCATGTACATGCAACATGACCATACCATCTTTTCCGCTAACATGCCACTTATGTAGGACATCTGCGCTATGAAAACCATAGCCCATAACATGGAAATCACCCTTCTTGAAAATCTCAACGATCCGCTGAGTCACTGACAACGAGAGACCCACCTAGATTTTGAGTCAGATCACCATCATCAGTAGTCTGTTGATTCCAACGTTGTGGCCCATTTGATGAACAGACGGACTCATTTTTTTTAGCCTAATATCTTCACGTTGGGCTTAGTATTTTCATGGTACAGATTCACTATACAAGTGAAATGTTGAACGGAAGATGGTACAGCACCACAAGTTATGGTGCCATTGCTGGTATGATCAGATCTCTCTTTTGTTTTCATGCTTGTGTGACTAACCTGATGAGTGGACCAGCCTTAGTTGCAGCAGAACATGTACATGGTAGGATGGGTTAGATGACTGGCAGAGATCCTACGCGTCTCCGTGAATTGCATTTACATTTCTAGATAACATATCATTGTGAGCATTTGCAGTGTGATTGTGACTAAACTGAAACAGCCAAACAATAAGTAACTATGGCTATTAATGTATCGATCCAGGCCGTATAATCCGTTAGACGCCTCTTCAGTTGTCCATGGCCTGAAATTCGCTCTGGTTGGAAGTCCGTAAATAAAATTCAACCACCATTTTTGTATGGTCAATAAAATTTGGAGTAACAACTCAAAAATGTCTATAAATGGAAAATCTTAAAACTCACCCTTATTACAATTTTTAGGTCATTGGCCCATCTATGTTGTGGTCCACTATTGACTTCTATTTATGGGTATGGTACCTGTGGCCATACCGGACACGGTTTGGCTAGTGACACTGCCACCAGCCAAGTGGCTAGTGGTCGGTGCTATGTGGACCCCACCATGATGTATGTGTTTTATCCACGCCGTCCATCCATTATAAAAGATAATTTTAAGGTTGATCAAAAAAATAAGGTAGATCTAAATCTCAGGTGGACCACACCATGGGAAAATAGTAGTGATTGAATGTCCACCATTAAAAACCTCCTAGGACCCATTGTAATGGTTATTTGACATCTAAACTGTTGATTTGGTCGTACAGACTTGGATTAAAGGAAATATATATATATATATATATATATAAGCTTGATCCAAAAGTTTTGTGGCCCCTGGACGTTTTTAATGTTGGGCATTCAATCAACACTGTGCGGTCCACTTGAGATTTGGATCAAACTCATTTTTGGGCTCATACCATAAAATGATCTGAAAGAATGGGTGGACGGCATGGATGAAAAGCATACATCATGGTCGGGCCCACAGAGCACCGACCACTAGCCATTGGCTAGCGGAAGGGGGAGTAGCCAATCCGTTTCCGGACATACCAGGCTAAGGGAATCCAATTTGGCCCCACAATGCATTGATCATGTGAGAACTGATTACCTACATGTGCCTGCGCTGCTGTTTGTAAAACAGGACTTTTCTGGCCACAAGATGTGTTAAAATGATAAGTATATGTGGTACGAAATTTAGTTGGGTTTGGATCACTCCTCTTGCTCGGGTGGTAGATTCCCAGAGGTTTCAACAACCGGTAAACGGTTCCAGTATCTATAGGTGGTGAAATTCCATTAGCATGAGTGTGTGAGGGTGTGTGTGCGTGTATAAAAAAAAAAAAATTAATAATAATAATAATAATAAATATAAATAAAAAAATAAAAAAAAATAAAAATTAGTTAGGTTTGGCTGACTGGCTGAATCAAGTCAGATTTGGTAATGAAGTGACGTCACCACGTTATGTGGGCCCTACCATGATGTATGTGTTGTATCCACACCATCCATCCATTTAGAGAGATAATTTTAGGACATGAGCCAATGAATGCGACATATCCAAAGTTCAAGTTGACCCACCATAGAAAAACATGGGGACAGTGACAGCCACCATTGAAACCTTTCTAATGCGTGATGTTTATTTGAGATCCAACCTGTTTATAAGTTAACACAGGGAAAACACAAATATCAGCTTGATCGAAAACTTTTGTGGGTGAAAAAAGTTTTTAATGAAAGGTGTTCAATCCCCACTGCTTTCTGTGGTGCGGTCTGAATGGACGGTGTGGATATAATACATACATTTATAGTGGGTCCCACAGAACATGGTGACGTCAATTCAGTAGCCAGACTCGCTGCTGTCGAGTTCAGTAGCTAATCCGACTCCCAAACGTAAAAGCCTTTTGCCATTCGCACTGATTACCATTGAATCCATGCAGCTAAATGACCCCACCGGCACAAACTCTTCATTCCAATGGTACAAAACTACATCTTTTTATATAGAGGCGGGAAAAATGAAAGCAAAAGAACACATAAAAATAAGTTACATGAAAATCAAAGAAAATGGGCCACACTCTAAAACCAAATGAACCCCATCACAGACGTCCAATGTCAACACTTGGGGAGATCGGACGGTGGAGGTGGCAGCTTCTGATTGGGCAGATTTCCATCCAAGACGACCCATGCCATCTTCAGGCCCCTACTGGTGTGGACTTCCAGGTGACAGTGCATGACCAAACACCTGTTGCCACGCCACATGTCAGCATAAAATCATCTATGAGAATTCTACATTGCTAGTGGAGCTCAACATTATGTATCCATTTCTTGAAACCCGTTCCGAGGGATTGTCTACAATGAAAGTGGACGTTCCAAAAATCAGTCCTCTAATTATTCACTATGTGAATTTGAAGTGTTTGTGTGGTTGTCCATTATTATTTTTTAAACGTACGTAGGTGAAAGTTTTTATAACCCCTTCCCGATGGGAAGCCTAGACAGGTTGAATAGCTCAAAAGGGTCATGGCCGGCCAAACCACACAAAATAATGAACAACCATGCACCCAAAATTTTCTAACTCATTCGGTGGCTCACCAGCCTGATGATTGGATGGGCCTATTTCTTAGGCCACCTTCTTTATTAGCAGGGTAACCTTTTTGGACGGTTTGGATGCCATGAAAGCGTAAGAAGGCGATCATGAAAGCAGGATGCCACCAAAATCAGACCTGAATTTAGAGATGTTGAGTGTTGTGCATTTTTTTTCTATAGTGTGACGTGATGGTTGCATGGGCCTTTTATTTTTTGTAAACCCCATTAAGACAGAGAGCCTCTTTTGGTGTGCAGGTTGGATAGCATGAAAATGTTTGGGTGGTCCAAACCATACGAAAGAATAGCCAACCACCCAAAAACTTTTAATTCACGTGGTGGCTCGCTTGATGTTTGGAAGGGCCTAGTTTTTGGGCCACCCAACTTATATTAGGCCAGGGGTTCTTTCGAGACGGCTTGGATGGCATGAAAGCATCATTTGAAGAATAAGGTCTCTTTTTTTCTTTTTCTCCAACTAGCTTATTCTACAAACGTGGAGAGGAACCGGCCACCTCCATCGGATGCAAAATAAATAAAAGGTCACACCCGGATCCATAGCTCTAAGTGGTAGATTGAGTGAAAGAAACCTCATTTCAATACTGTGGTCTTGGTATCAATTTCCCAAGTGAGGGTGGCTAACAGTGAAGTGTGAACTGACCGTGGATGTACTAACAAGCTAACCAAAATAAATAAATAAAGAAATAAAAGGTCTATACTTAAACATGGAGAGCGACATGATGTGTGCATTTGGTGCAAGTGGATCCCCTGGATAGATGATCAGATCCATCAAACCGGTAGGCCTCACTATGGATGGTGGAAATTACTCAAAAAATTCAACCTCCGGAGAAACTATCCGGTATTCGTCTTTCATTCTGAACCTTTGATTTATTTTTAATCAACTCTCTGCTTGCGGGCCATGATCAAAGGGTTAGGTTCTTCTAACGTGGGATATTTCTGGTAACAGCTCATCTACGGAGGGACCATCAGATTGACGGTTTGGATCAGCTAAACATGGGCTCCACTTGCATATGGATCAGCACATCAGGGCACAACAATGATCACAGACAGTAACACTCTTTTGAGAATACAAACTCAATGCCCACCATCAACAGTCAAAAGAAAGTTGGCGGGAATCCAGGAACCATTTCAAAACGAGAATTTCCAAATACCCATTTCCAAAAACTCATGTTCAGATTCATCCTGACCTGGATTGTCTGCTCGAAACCGGATAGCCACCCAACCGCCAGACGGAACTCCAAAAGTGTTCCCCTCAAGAGGGTCGACGAGGTTGAATCTGTACGGATCATTGCTCGGGTCATAGTTTCCAAATCCTTGCCCGACGACGAAGAAATTAAATCCATGGAGATGGAGAGGGTGACTTTCTGCGCCAAGAATGCATGTGTCTTGCATCACCACCTCGACGTTTGCATTGAACGGAAGCACCACCACCTTAGTACCATGGCCAACCATTGTGTTGTTAGGAGGGGCACCTGTGTAATTAAATGGGAAGGGAGGGTTGTTTGGGAAGTTGGCGGCGTAGACGCCGCCGGATTGCCCGAAGAAGTGGGCCTGGAGGAGAGCCATGCTTGGTTGGATGAATGAGATATTATTGATAGATGCAGCGAACTTAGCTCCATTGGGTCCTTTGCAGGTTTGGTTCTTGGGGCATGGATTGGTTCCAAGGCCTACTGTGAAGAAGAACTGCTTGTCCACAGTCCAAGGGACGTTGACGGGGAATTGCGCGTTGGCCAGGCTATGCAGTCTCTGGGTGTAGTTTGCAGTGAAGGATGTGTCATTGAGAGGCGGGAGGGATGGTTCGCAGAGCGGCCCAATGTTTGAGGGATGGGATGAATTGGGTGGTTGGTATTGAAGAAATCCAGTGGCCATGGAATTGTCGAAAGTGCCGAAGCCTGTCATGTAGGGTCTCACTGCCATGTAGAATGTGGCATTTGGGTAATGTGGCTTGGTTTTGAGGAGGACGTTGGCGGTTTGGCCTGGCGTAATGAGGAGGGTGTTGGTGTAGAAGGGCTTAACATAGACGGCGTCAGCTTCGACGATGGTGAGTGTGTGGTTGGCAATGCCGAAGAAGAGCTGGTCGTTGAGGGCTGCGTTGATCAGACGGAGGAGATACGTCTTTCCAGGCTTCACAATCAGTTTGAATGTATCTGCTCCACAACAGGAAAGCCGAAAGAAACGTGAGAGATGATGGATACGATAGCAATGGGTTGGGCTGGGTGTAAGGTAGCCCGAGGTAGTTTACGGCCAGTCCAGGTCTGTTTACGCCTGTTTACGATAGTAATAGCTGTACCTATGTCTGTGTACGCCCAGCCCACAGAGTAAAACCCAGGGCCGAGGTGGCCCGAGCTCTACCCATGATGGTTATGCATAGCCGGAGCCAGAGTCCAGATCTCTGAAATCCTAAACTAGGTGGGCCAGGCTTATGGCTTCTAAATAAGCCTAGTTGCAGCCCCGTTATTAACGGGCTTCATTTTAGGCATAGGCCCTGCCATTGGGCCCATTTAGTGAGTGCCCATCTTGAAGTGAGCCAGGCCTGAAAGCCTGCCAGGTGGTCAACAGCCTAGGAATTTCTTGGCCCTAGAATTTCCAGGAGATTTTTAAGGTTATTGATCAGGATGGTATTGGGAAGGGACGCAAATGGGCCAGTGAAACTGCCACTAGCTAATGGCTAGTGGTCAGCGCTCTGTGAGCCCCACCATGATATATTTGCTTCATCCATGTTGCTCATCTGTCTTTCAGATCATTTTATGATATGAATCCAAAAATGAGGTAGATCCAGATCTCAGTGGACCACATCACAGCAAACAGTGTTCATTAAATGCCCATCATTAAAAATTTATTGGGGGCTACAAGTTTTGGATCAAGTTGATATTTGTTTTTTTCCCATCGTCCAGGTCTGTATGACCCAATCAACATGTTGGATGTCAAAAAAACATCATAGTAGGCCTTGGGAGGTTTTTAATGGTGGGCATTCAATCACTATTGTTTGCCTGTGGTGTGGTACACCTAAGATTTAGTATAATGCCACTGATTTTTGAGCCACCTAAAATTCTGAATTAATCGAATTAAGCATTTAATTATGTGATTTATAATAAAAACCAAACACTTAACTTAGTTGGCAGGGGTACTCTTGTTAGAAGGATATGTTAGTTTATTGATTCCTAACACATGGTATTTATATTTTTGCCAAAAATTACAAAGCCTTGGTGGAATCTTCTACATTCAGGGCTCTTTCTCTATTTAAAGGGGAAGAACCATGAAAATTTCCTACAGAAAACCTAAAGCTAAAGAGCAGGGAGAGAGAGAGGCCTCAGCCGGTAACTTTTCATCAATTTCTCCTTTAATTTTTTTGTTTAAAAAAAAAAAAATTAGAAGCCCTATATCTAACCAATGAACGTGGTGGATTAACACTAAGCTCGTTGTTTTGATCTATGGAGAAGTCTTGATAACAAGAGTTAATGTTTAAGTGAGATTTTGTATTTTGATAGATCGGCTATGTGAATTCCAGGTGCCTGAGTCTAGGAAAACTCGAACCTATAGATTTTAAAGACAAATCACGTAGAGCGTCAAATCGTAATTAAATTGATTTACCGAATAGATTTCTCACAGTGATCAATATATGGAAAGTATTGTCAAAAGATAAACAATGTTGCAGAATCATTTCAACTTTAGAATCAAGATATTACGGATATGAACAACCCATTATTTTCCTAGTTTTCATTTATAGGAAATCAATAGTTAGTATTGGGTCAAACCCTTTTATTGTTCAAGTTTATAAAAGCATAAGAGATGGAGTAGAAATCCTAGAATTTCTTAGAAACGAATTGCATAACAGGCAGAACCCGTCCTTTTCTATGCTGGCTTTGGTGTCGCCTCCAACACGAGAGCGGAGCTGCGTGCCATCCATGATGGTCTTCAGCATTGTCTCCGTCCAGGGTATTCCAACATTTTAGTGGAGTCTGACTCTCTGCTGGTGGTAAATTTCCTTTCTGGTCGCGCTGTTCCGGCTTGGAAATAGAAGTATTGGATCGATAGAATCAAGAACCTCAGCATATCCGAAAATGTTCTTTTTGTTCATATCCTTAGAGAAGGGAATGGGCCCGCGGATGCTTTGGCCCGTATGGGGAGCGAAAACCAAAGGTCTGCTCTATTCATGGTTCATGCTGATCTCCCGCTGATCCCCAGAGGCCTCCTGTTCCTCGACAGGTTGAGTTTAGGTTCTGTTAGAAGGGGGTCCTAGCTTTCTTTCCCTATCTTTTCGTGCTGAGCTGGCCCCGTCCTTTTACTTTGTTTCTTTACGATAGGCTTTCCTTTCCTTTTTGTCAGGGAAAGCCCGAATCTTAAGTGATGCGTCTCACCTTCTGTAAATCCTGGTTTATGAAATGGAAGTCACCTTTTTTTATATATAAAAAAAAAAAAGGCAAAACCCGTCCAACTTCGATTGATTGATTGAAGGGTTCAATGGATCCAAGAGGTCAATTTTCATTTAGAGATTAAAAACCATAATTCATAATTTGTTTCGATAGATTGAAATCAAGTTTCAATCAATTGAGGAGAACCTTGAGTAGTAATCAATCGAAGTCGACCGTTTTTTTTTTTTTCCAACATGCAAACTGATTTAATCCAACCAAGCCTGATCGATTGAATGTGGCCAAAAGAATTCAAAGACTTAAGGAAGGTCGATTGAGGACCCTCGAGCTATCTCGATCGATCGATAAACACTGTTATTTTCTAAATTTAAAATTAAGAATTAATGTTGGGACATCTTACTTGAATCAAATGTGGACCCCACTTGTTGGAATAATGTGATTGAATTGTGGCATGCTAAAATATCTTAATATGAATTTGAAGTATAGTTTCTATAGCGTTTGATTATCTAAAGTATTCGATCCTACCACAAATAGGTGAGTGAATCCCAAAGTGTCTCATACCTGTATGATTAAAATAAATTATATGAATGATTATGATTGTTATGATTGATATGCCTGCCATGTAATTTTGAAATATTATCTTATTATGATCGTTTCTTTATGATATATGCCTTGAATGATTCTAATGAATATTGAATATGCAAATATATTAATCATTGATATTATAGATCTATTATCCCTCTCAGAGAGAGATGTATCTGATTAACTATACATGTTGATGCATAGACATTGAGCATACATTACATGTATCCATTGTGAATGCATTCACACATCGTACCTTGGGTTCATGAGGGATCTCCCTGCATGGTTATGCTTGGCAGATTTACCAGATGCCCACGTTAATAGAATTCTACTCACAAAGTAAATGCATGATTGCCCATGTCTACTATGCTGGATATTTGACGGGTTATAGATTGCTCATGCCTACCTATGATGGATGTCTGTCGGGTATAGTTTTTAAGTTGACGGATATATATCCAACCTAAGTGGGTGATCATCCCACTTGACATGCATGTCATGACATCTCAGCATCCATACTCATGCATGCACACATACCAATTCATTTTTATTACGCTATCTTATATTGTATTACGTATGAAGTATGCTGGATTCACTCACTAGCCTAAGCAACTAACATTGTGGATTGACAGTCGTAAAGAGATGAACGAGACAGGTAAACCAAACAAGTGCCAAAGAATGAGACTCAGTTGGCGAATGATCCATAAGACCAATGGTCATACTTATTTGAAGACGAACTCACTACGATGAGCTAATTAAATTGATTCCTTAATAATAACTGATGATAATGATTCTTAGAATTTCATTATGTTACTCATAATTAGACATTGTTTTGGATAATTTTTAGTAAACATTTTTACTGATTAATAGACATTTTTTGTTAAATGATAATAGTTATTTATAAATGAATAGAATCCTAAATGGGTGGACATAGTTGAATTTCAGAATTAGTAATGTGATTTAAAATTGTGATGGTTGTGACAATGGAAAGATGTGACTTCGTATAGCCTATGTGGATGTTTGAACATTAACTATTGGTGAGAACTTAGAATACATTGCATTGCGCCTCTTATCATGAACCATAACTTAGCTCTAAAGGTGCACACCGCATTTTACTTTCAGGGCATGACATTGAGATCCCCTCATTTTTGGAATCAAGCCCTCAAATGATCTAGAAAAATGGATGGACGGCCTAGATAAAATATGTACATCATGGTGGCCCATAGAGTACGGACCACTAGGCTAGTGGTAGTGTTATTGGCCAAACCACATTCATTGGCAAGATTCAGCTAAAAATAATAAAAATAATAATAAATTTTAATTATAAAGTTAATAAAAAAAATTTAAAATTCTAATCTACATAATTATACAATGAACTGATTAATATTTTAAATAATTTTTACATTAATATAGTGATATTTAGTAGAATATCACAAAAAATCATGCAAAAAACAAAGTCCATGATGCTTGAAATTCTTGTAATATTGTTGCCATGATATTATTTAGCTTATTTCTCATGGAAATACCACCCAATTTTCAGATTTTCAGCTATATTTGTCACTCTGATGGATGCATCTTATTGGTGGGCCAAGATTGTCTAGGCCGTTAGGCTTGGTGCATGTGGGCAAATCAAGACTAGCCGGGCCCTAAATTAGGTCTAGATAGATAAATGGGCTAGGCTCAAATTAACAAGTTTTCTAAAGAAGATTGCAGCGAGCCATGTCTAGGCCCACTTATTGCGATAATGAGATGGGGTTCAGCTCAAATTGCAAATGGGCCAGATCCGTGGATCAGGCCAACCTCTACCTCACTGTCAAACAACCACTTGCTCTAAAAGTTCAAGCGATTAGAAGATGGTATATTAATGTATATCAAGTGACTTAACACTCCAACATTCCACCACATGTGTAAGGTGGAACTCCGCACGGGAACATATCAGGCAAGGGCGGAGGAACACTCAACTCACACCATAAATAGCTTCTGTTAGAGAATATAATCTGGTGGCATATTTGCTAGTTCTAGAATTCAAACACTTAACCTTTCGCTTTGATAGCATGATTTTTTAAAAATAAAATAAAATAATAAAATAAAATAAAATCACTTGATCTAAAAGCTCAAGCTTTAGCTATTAGAGGATGGTGTATCAATGTATATCAAGGTACTTAACACTCCAACACCCACAACCCATTACAAACATTACTATGTAATAAGCACAGCTACCTCTAACCGAACAGTTGTACAAGGGACCAGGGAGGCCGTTGATGGTGTATGCATTAGAGATGTTGGGGCCGTCTCCTGTCTGTAGAGCCTCCGTGATGACGGCCTCCGTGTCCGCACTGAACCACTCACCTGCATTTCAAATCCAATTTTTCATTATTATATTTAGGCGATTTAATCTTATGATTTTGCCTGTGATTACCAAAGATGATCCGGACTTCCTTGTATGGTTTGATGAAGGGGTAAGGAACGCCATGCTTAGGGAGGATAACAAGGGGCCCATAGACGGTCGATCGTAGCCATGAGATGTGCGCATGCCAGAAAAGGGTCCCCCTTAATTTGGTTGATAATGGTGAAGTTGTAGACATAGGTGTGGCCCATTTGGATAGGGCACTGGGTCATGTAGGCAGGCCCATCTGCCCATCCACTCTTGATCTGTCGAACTCCATGCCTGTTCTCACAGCAACCATCCACAGAACAATCCGAATCAAATGCATCTTAGGTTAATTCATCAATATTTAAGATTGTAATCAGCTTTGTTATCTCATTGTTATAGAGATGTATGTTTTACATACTTGTGGTTAGGGCAGAAAGTTGGGCAGGTTCAACCCGACCGACTCGACATTGGGTTGGGCTTGGGCAGGATCTATCTTGTTAATTTGGTCTCGGGCTTATGCCATACAAACACCAACCCAATAAAACTGGGGTTGGGCTCGGGTTGAGGTCTTGGGTTGCCTGACCCAACTCAAACCCGATCAATATATAAATTCCTTAGAAATTAATTATAATTGAGTGCAGATCGTCTGTGTTGAAGGCACATGAAAGTCCAATGCCGTCGGGTTTCATTGGTCCACGTCATTTCTGATTATTCAAGCTAACAAGATATGCTGGATTTCTCTCGCCCAAATAGATTGCTTGATACACAATACAACTTTTAAAGGAGTATTTATCCTATATTTGAGCTTGTTTGTTTAGAAAAAATGAACTTCTTTATGATAAGTAACTACATATATAATTAACAAAATTATAGGTACAAAAAATTAAGACGTGTATTGAAAATATAATAGACTAATGTAATAATGAAAATATTAGCATATATCTAGCCTACCAACCTGGCCAACCCAACCGAGCCCGCTTGGGTTGAGAATTCCCAAGCCGATATTTGGTTGGGTTGGGTTATGGTTGAGGTATAGGAACCTAGGGTTGGGCTAGGGTTGAGCACAAACCCGACCCAACCTGCCCGACTTTCAGCCTTACTTGTGGCAGATCATGTTGGTCATAATGATGCTGGGGCCCATGACACTAACGGTCTGAATTACGGGCTAGTTATAATCCATGGTGGGACAAACTGGATGAATGGTTTGGATTAGAGAATGGTACATGCATCCATGAGAGAACCTCGAAGGACAGTGTCATGTAGATGGGCCCCATTTCAGAAGTCTGATTATATCATTTCCATAAGAAGGAAAAAAAATATTAAGGTGGTAATTAGATGGTTCATATATACCAGTGAAGGGTGATGTTGTTCTGAACATGATTAACCACCTTAATGGAGACCTGGTCACCTTCTCTAGCGATGATGGTGGGCCCTGGAAACTGGCCATTAACAGTCACGATGCTCTTCTTGTGGCACAGGCGCGTCACGTTTTTCAACCGAATCTGCAAACAAACAGTTAAAGAATATTAAGGGCTATGTCAATAATATTTCTTTAGCTTATGGTAAATGGCTATTAGCTTACGTACCACGAACTTGTAGTGCCTGGCAATGCCCGCATGCTCGGCACATGTGAGCTCTGGCAAGAGAAACAAGCCACTCAGTGCAAGTAGCAATACAGCCATGGGAACTGATGTTTGGAGAAAAGCAGTCATCTCTCTCTCTCTCTCTCTCTCTCTCTCTCTCTCTCTCTCTCTCTCTCTCTCATACTGGTATTGTTGCTGGTCGTGTCTGGTTGTTATGTAAAGACTGTTTGGTTGATTACGTCATGAGATTATGGAAGTTAGTGAAATGCAATTTGATGGAGACAAAATCCGTCTCACTCACTCTCTCTAATACGATTGTCATTGTTGCTGTCTGTGTCTGGTTGTTTATATAGAGTGTTTGGTTGATTAGGTGATGAGATTATGGACGTTAGTGGAATGCATTTTCAATCTACCGGTGGCCATGGGTCGAGTTTGCCCACGACTTGACTGGCCGGACCAGCTTGTGAGGTGGGTTCGGACAAGTTAAATGGCTAGTGAGTCCAGCTCAGGCTAGAAATTTGACTCGTTTATCTAAATGCGCCAGGCTTGGGTTGAACCCTACCTCATTTGGCCCACCCATATAAGGTTATCAACAAGTTTGGCTAAGAGCCATTTGGATACACACCACCGTGGACCCCACAAACAATTTGGATGGTTTTAACGGTGAAATTTCCCATCTCGACTTTTCACCCTAGTCCAAACACAGGGTGGGCGCCTGATGGACAAATTGTTCTAGCTAGATATTGGATGGTTCAACTTCATTCTTTCTGTATGTCCAAAGTAGAAAAACGGTTCATTATTAGATGGTTAGGATAGACTGATCGAGGCAATTTTTTGTTAGTGTACTATCCATCATGGGACCCACAGGATAAATGGTCTAGATCATCATGCACGTGTTCCACACGTGCAGTGCACAATGCAGAGGGACGCCAGATTTCTGTGCATCCAGAAGCACTGGATCATTAACTCATTTTAAATGGCTAGAAGTATACAAAACGTACGGAGATTTCAAGCTGATGATGAACTTCGAACCGTTGATCTTATTGAAGCCACCGGCACAAACTCCTTGGCTCGTATATTACAAAGCGACTCCATCTTTTCACAGAGACGGTAAAAAAAAAAAATGAAAGTAAAAAAGAACACATAAAAATAAGTTACATGAAAATCAAAGAAAATGGGACACTCTAAAACCAAATGAATCCCATCACAGACGTCCAATGTCAACATTTGGGGAGATCAGACGGGGGAGGAGGCAGCTTTTGATTGGGCAACCTCCCATCCAAGACCAACCATGCCATCTTCAGGCCCCAGCTGGTATGGGCTTCCAGGTGGCAGTGCATGAGCCATACACCTGTCGCCACATCATCAACCATACCATGTCAGCATAAAAATAAAATCAGGCATTAGATTATTACCCTTGTACTTTTAACATTGTGTCCTGAAATCCATTGAGAAAAATTATAAATCATGAAAGCCGGGCCGGATGGTCCAAAAATCGAAATTCTCAGTAAGTTTGTGTGGTTGTCCTTCTTTTTTTTTTTTCTTTTTTTTTTTTATGTTTTCTAGTGTAGGCTACTTCTTCTTCTTTTTTTTTTAAATTATTTTTAGTGTAGGCTACTTAATTTTTGTATAGACCTAAGTTTTTGTAAACCTCTTACTCCTGATGGGGAGCCTCTATTAGTACACAAGTTGGCTAGCAAGGTTTATGGTGGACCAAACCATGCAAAATAATGGACAACCACCCATATTTTGCTGACTCATGTGGTGGCTCATTTGATGGTTCGGATGGGCCTATTTTCTGGGCCATTTTATTTATTGGCAATCCAACCCTTTTGAACGGTTTGGATGCCATGAAAGCATCCAGGTGGGCACCACCCATCCAGAAGAGTTGTCAACTCAGAAAGTGTGGGATGCCAAAATATCATACCTGACTATGTAGTTTTGGGTGGCCTTCCATTATTTTCTATAACGTGACTACTTGAGGTCATTGATCAAATGGCTAGGTTCTTCTAACGTGGGATATTTTCTGAAAATATCCCATCTACGGTGGGGCAATTGGATTGACGGTTTGGATCAACTAAAAATGGGCTCCCCTTGCATGGATCAACACAACAGGGCACTGGCCAATGGCTAGTGACACTGGCACTGCCACTAGCCAATGGCTAGTGGTCGGTGCTGCCCCACCATAATGTATGTGTTTCATCCATGCCATCCACCCATTTTTTTTGTATCATTTTATAGCATGAGCCCAAAAATAAGGTATATCAAAATCTCAAGTGGACCGCACAGTGTTAATTGAAGTGACACAAAAGTTGTGGATCAAGTTGATATTTATTTTTTGCCTTCATCCAGGTCCGAATGACCTAATCAACAGGTTGGATGTCAAAGAAACACTACGGGCTGCCATTAAGAGGTTTTAAAGGGTGGACATCAATATCAACTGTTTTCCCATGGTGTAGTCCACCTGAGATTTAAATCTGCCTAAATTTTTGTGCCAAGCCCTAAATTGATATTTAACAATGAATGAACAGTGTGGATAAAACACATACATCACAGTGGGCCCACAGGCCACTGACAACTAGCCACATGGCTAGTGGCGGCGTCACTGCCAAAACCGCGACGACAGGCCACCGACCACTTGAGATTTGGATATACCTATTTTTTGTCTCATACCATAAAATGATCTAGGAAAATAGATGGACGGCATGGATGAAACACATACATCATGGTGGGGCCACAGAGCACCGACCACAATCCATTGGCTGGTGGCTGGGAGAGTAGCCAATCCGTTACCGAAAGCTGGTGCTCCCACTCTCTCCCCACCATCAACATTCAAAAGATCACAGTTGGCGGGAATCCAGCTATCATTTCAAAACGACAATTTCCAAATACCCATTTCAAATAACACATATTCAGATTTACCCTGACCTGGATTGTCGGCTCGAAAGCGGATAGCGACCCAACCGGCAGGCGGAACTCCAAAGGTATTCCCCTCGAGGGGGTCGACGAGGTTGAAGCTAGACGGATCTTTGCTCGGGTCGTAGTTTCCGAATCCTTGCCCGACAACGAAGAAATTGAATCCATGGAGATGGAAAGGATGGTTTTCTGTGCCGAGAATGCTTATGCCTTGCAAAACCACCTCGACGCTTGCATTGAATGGAAGCACCGCCACCTTAGTACCATGGCCAACGAACATGTTATTCGGAGGGGCACCTGTGTAATTAAATGGAAACGGAGGGTTGTTTGGGAAGTCGGTGTCATAGACGCCGTCTGATTTCCCGAAGAAGTGGGCCTGGAGGAGGGCTGTGATTGGCTGGACGAAAGAGACGTTATTGATGGATGCAGAGAGCTTTGCTCCAATGGGTCCTTGGCAGGTTTGGTTCTTGTTGCATGGATCGAGACCCATGCCGACTGTGAAGAAGAACTGCTTGTCAACGGTCTGAGGGACGTTTGCTGGGAATTGTGCATTGGCCAGGCTACGGAGTCTTTGGGTGTAGTTTGTGGCGAAGGACGTGTCGTTGAGGGGCGGGAGAGATGGGTTGAAGAGCTGGAGAATGTTTGAGGGATGGGATGAATTGGGTGGTTGGTATTCGAGCAATCCGACGGCTGTGGAATTGTCGAAGGTGGCGAGGCCTGTGGTGTAGGGTCTCACCGCCATGAAGAATGCTGCGTTCGGGTAATGTGGGTTGGACTTGAGGAGGACGTTGATGGTTTGGCCCGGTGTGATGAGTAGGTTGTCGGTGTGGAATGGTTTAACGTAGACAGCGTCGGCTTCAACTACGGTGAGTGTGTGGTTGGCGATACCGAAGAAGAGGTTGTCGTTGAGGGCTGCATTGATTAGACGGAGGAGATACGTCTTCCCAGGCTTCACACTCAGCTTGAATGTATCTGCACCACACCATGCAACTCGAAAGAAATGTAAGAGATCCAATGGCTGCAGTCCTTGCATGGGCTGTACCTAGCCCAGCTCACAAAGTAAAACCTAATGGCGCCGAGTCAGCTCAGACCCATCACGGGACCAAAAATGGCCTAGGCCTGAGTCCAGATGGAACCCTAGCCACCCATTTTTGTGCAGTATCTGGCTGGTCATAAAGTGGGCCCCATCATCCATGATATATGATAAAAACCTGACTGGATTTGGTGAGGCCTGGGAGGCGCTGAGTTCAGTGATTCCCGACGTGGGAAGATTTGATTAGAAGGGATCGAGCCGATTAGGTGTGGCCCTTATCATGGGGGCCACCTGATAAATGTATTCTATATCCACTGTCAGTCGGCTAAAAGTGAAGAAGATCCAAATCTCAGGAGGACCATATTAATTACAGAAGACAATTGTGATTGAACGCCGTACCATTAAAAACTTCCTGAGGCCTACTCTAATGCTCTGGTAGTATTTATTTTCCATCCAATCAGTTATAAAGTCACGTAATTCAGGATGAAGGGAATGAACAAATATCATCTTTATAATGGTCACCTTTTTTCTTATGGTTTGGTTAACCTGAGAATTGGATCTGCTTCATTTATAGGCTCATTCCTTAAAATTATCTGACAAAATTGGATGTACAGCATGGATATAGAATACATGCATCAAGTTGGGCTCCACAGTAAGGTTTGGACCATCTTGAGTGAGGCCGCCAGGCTACACATAATCCACTCCCTCCATCAATCGAACCACTTTAAAATATGATATGGGGTAGCCCCATTTCTGGCCAAGGCATGTGGCCAAATCAAATCTTTCCATGTTGGGGCTTCACTCAACTCAGCGTTATATCAGCTTCACCAAATCTCATTCCAATAAAAACACCCTTGAAATCCTAAGGTGATATAAGGAATGGTTCGATGGGGAAGATCACTGGCTATCTCAAATGTGCAAAACCTTGAATTTACAATTATTCTTGAATCCACAATTTATTTATTTTTTTTATTTTTTTAAAGGGAGAAATTTAGAATTTTATTAATTAAAAATTATGTAATGTGTTTTTTCTTCAATTACACTGCTAATAAAGAAAAAGTATATCCTAATTCGTAATTACCAAAAAAATAGTAAAATTTTAACCCTAACAAAAGTCTCAAATCTATCAAAACTAAAAGAGTCTTGGCATGATTACAAGTAATTTCTAAAAACCAAATCCTCTAAAAATAAGAGAATGAGATAAAAATTAGAATTACTAAAATTACTAAATTTTTCTAAAATCAGAATCACCAAACTTTTAAAAAAAAAAAAATTTGAAATTTCTAAAAATAGTAAATTTCCCTAAAAATCACAATTTTGAACAAGAAGCATGCATTTTCTCGTGAAACGGATGGACACAACCCACTTTGTTTGTTGGTTGACCCTAAATGGCCTGTTACAATAAAAATACATCGGTCTGGGGTCCCGTAATGAAACCTAGATCAAAAGTTACAGTCGATTTATGATTTGCACTTAGAACACAGTTTCTCCCTATCCGGATTAAATTTCTTTGAATCAGGCACACCTAAGGCCCAACTACGTCATGCCCTACGTAGCACTAGGGCCAGATTTGATGGACTACTTTCACTTCCTTTTGGTCCAACCATGCTAGGAATGAATTTGTGCAACGTCCTACATTAGTCCATTCCACTTGGAAAGAACTTGTCTTTGAGTTATTCAACAGACTCGGCTCATGATACTCATACCAGTCTGCCACAATGAAATTCCTTGATATTTCCATGCCCGCAGAAGTATCAATAACATAGGCATCATTCTTCTTATTCATTTGCCTTTTATATATTTCAGTTAAAGACATCTTCTTTGCGCAAGTGAACTAGTATATTATCACCCACTTCAAACAACTTTTAGCATCGTTGATTATCAGCATATTTCTTATACTTAACATTAGACTTCAGTAACTTTTTTTGGACATTGACATGCATTATTGCGATTTGGTACACCATATTTTATGTCGCAACACTCACAACCGATAACTTAAGCAAAGGGAACATGTCAAGTGTATGTTTGGTAATGCGACCATACATAACCTCAAATGGGGACTTGTTGGTGGATCGATTATACATGTTGTTGATCGACGAACTCCACCTAAGTAACAGCAATATCCCGCGTAGGGGGCAATTTGTCATAAGTTCATAGGGCATAATTCCTTTGAACTTCTGCAATACTGGTTTCGACTTTCCTCAAATGTTCGCAGGTTCTACTTCTTTTTCATTTTCAATTAATGCATTGATCTCCCCCGTCACCTTAATATCTTTGACGAAATTTCATTCGATTGCGAGAGTTTATCCCTTTAACTTAGAAGGCTTGTGTTAGTTCTCGGTTTTCATAGGGGCAATGATAATCTTTCTACCATCTTTAACAAATATATATATATATATATATATATATAAAATCCTGGCCTCTATGCATAGTATTAACATAATATTGTCATGGTCGACCAAGTAGCATGTGACAAGCTTACATATCGACCACATCATGCATTACTTCATCCTTATAATATTTACCAAGAGATATGGGAATACTGCATTGTTTAGTTATCTTTGTTTCATTAACATCTTAATCCATCCAATCGTGTATGAAGAGCGGCGCCTTTCTATCTTCAGTTACAACCTTTCCACCATATTCTTTGACATGAGATTTGCACTACTCTTGTCATTTATGATTAGATCACAGACTATTTAGTTCACAGTGCACCTCATTCAAAAAATGTTTTACCATTGTATACAATTTAGTGTATACAACAACTTCCTTACAATCAAAGTGGTGGTCTGCAATTTACTATTATTGGATAATTGTCTGCAATTCATCACCGGTTTGGCACTATAAACATGATAAACATGAACTCCATCATCAATCTTATGTTGCTCATCATTACGAACACGGGTTCATCCTAAAACTTCTATCATGCAATCAATCATTGCCTACGGTCCTTACATGGATCGCAAATTCTCTCGCTACATCGTCTCAAATATCATCACTATCAAAGGATAATCCCCCAAAACACCATTCATGTGACTGTTACTCGAACCTTGGTTAAATGTTATTGAGCCGGGAAAAAATATAAAAGCCTCGCTCTTATACCAAATGACATATGGAAGGGTGTGATGAGGAAGATCACCGTCTACTTCAGTATATGAAAAGCCTTGAATTCACATGGTTATTATTGAATCCACAAGATTTAAATAATTATTATTATTATTATTATTATTATTATTAAAATAAAAAATAAAAAAAATTTAAATTTAAAAATTATAATTTAAAAAAAAAAAAAGGAAATGCAAAATTTTATTAAACAATAATTATGTAATATGTTTTTTTCCTCAATTACACCGCTAATGAAGAAAAAATAAACTCTAATTTGTAATTACCAAAAGTAGCAAAATTATAATCCTAATAAAAGTTTCAAGTCTAGCAAAACTCTTCCAAAGCCTAATTTCCAAAAATAAAAAGTCTAGATAAACCCTACTAGAAGAATTCTAGGATGTTACAAATAATTTCTACGAAAAGATGAAAATATAAAACTCTATAAAAAAAAAATTTTAAAAAAAAAAAAAGGACAAAAATTGGAATTACTAAAAATAGTAAATTATTATAAAAGTAGAATTACTAAAAATAGTATTATTATTTTTTAAACCGCAAATTTGAATAGGAAGTGTGTGTTTTCTTGCGAAATGGACAGATGCAACTTGCTTAGGAATTGATTGACTCTAAATGGTCTATTACAGTAAAAATTCATGGGTCATGTAATGATACCTACACACACACAGACATATGGCTGATTTATAGTTCACACTCCGAACAGTGGTTTCTCCCTGTCTGGATTGAATTTCTTCGAACCGGAAGCCTTAGAGCCCAAACACATTATGCCCTACATAGGACTGGGCCCAGATATGACAGACTACTTCCGCTTTCGTGTGGCCTTCTTTTGGTCCAGCCATGCTAGGAAAGTATCTATGCCACGTGATACATCATAAACAAGGCCGGTCGGGCAGATGGCTCCATATCCCAGGCCTGGCCCAGTTATTAAACATGCTTAAATTTTAGGCCTGGTCTGGCCCTTGGGCCTAGTTTTTCAGCCCAAGCCTAGACTGAAGCAGGACATGCCCAAAAGCCCAACAGGGCCCTGGACAAATCTTGTTTCTGGGATTAATATTTCTTAGCCCTAGAATTATTATTATTTTTTGGAGATTTTTATTTTTTATTTTTTGGAGATTTTTAAATTTTGAGGTTATTGCCCAGGATAGTACTGTAACTTCTTATTCTCATTTTAAATATTTTTTACATTAATATCGGGATATTTCAAAAAAAAAAAAAAAAATCAAAATTGATAATATTTTCGAAAATTATATGTTTCGTCTCTCACGAAAATTTCATGAGATTTTCAAAATCTTAGCGATATTTGTCACTCTTATGGGTGAGCCAGTATGGTCTAGGCAATAGGCCCATTCGGCTTGGTGCGCATTTGGACCATTAGAGGCCACCGGGACTAGCTCGGCCATAAATTAGGCATAGATAGATAAATGGTCTTAGCTCGAATTGACAAATTTTCTAAAGAAGATTAAGCTGAGCCCAATCAAGGCCCACTTATGGCGATCATGAAATGGGGAATTCGGCCCAAATTACAAACGAGTCGTCCAGGGGTCTACCTGGGCCCCCCTCTACCCCACAACCCATTACCGAAATTCCCACGTAGTAAGTAGAAATACCTCTCACCGAGCAGTTGTACAAGGGACCAGGGAGGCCATTGATGGTGTATGCATCGGAGACGTTCGGACCACCTCCGGTCTGTAGAGCCTGTGCAATGATGGCCTCAGGGTCCCCATTGAACCACTCTCCTGCCATTCAAATCCAAATTCAAATTAATTGCCTTGCATTATTATTCTTTAGGTGGTATAATCTTATGATCTTCCTTGTAATTACCGAAGATGATCGGGACTTCCTTGTATGGTTTGATGAACGGATAAGGTTCGCCGCGCTTAGGGAGGATTACAAGAGGCCCATAGACGGTCGATCGTTGCCATGAGAAGTGTGCATGCCAGAAGAGCGTCCCTCTTTGGCCGATGATCGTGAAGTTGTAGACATACGTTCGGCCCGTTTGAATAGGGCACTGCGTCACGTAGGCGGGCCCGTCCGCCCATCCGCTCCTGAACTGTCGAACACCATGCCTGTTCTCACATCCAAATCAAATGCATCTTAGGTTAATTCATCAGTATTTAAGGCTGTTGTTTGCTTTGTAATCTCCTAATTGTTATGGAGATGTGTGTTTTTCCTACTTGTGGTAGATCATGTTGGTCATAATGATGGTGGGGCCCATGACACGAATGATCTAGATTAGAGAATGGTCCATGAATCCAAGAGATACACTCCAAGGACTTTCATGTAGATGGGGTCCCATTTCAGAAGGATGGATGTCTGATTATATTATTTACATAAAAACGTATTAAGGTGGTAAGATGGGTTACATACCAGTGCAGGGTGATGTTGTTCTGAACGTGGTTAACCACCTTAACGGCAAGCCGGTCGCCTTCTCTAGCAACGATTGTGGGTCCCGGAAACTGGCCATTAACGGTCACGATGCTCTTCGTGTGGCACAGCCGTGTCACGTTTTGCAACTGAATCTGAGAACAAACAGTTGAAAAATATTAAGGAAAATGTAAATCATATATCATTAGCTTATGGTAAATGGAAATTAGCCTACATACGACGAACTTGTAGTGCCTGGTAATGCCAGCATGCTCGGCATATGTGAGCTCTGGCAAGAGGAACAAGACACTCAGTGCAAGTAGCAATGCAACCATGGGAACCGATGTTTGGAGAAGAGAAGAAGCTCTCTCTCTCTCTCTCTCTCTCTCTCTCTCTCTCTCTCTCTCTCTCTCTCTCTCTCTCTCTCTCTCTCTCTCTCTCACGACTAGTATTGCTGTTGTTTGTGTCTAGTTGTTTATATAGAATGCATTTTGAATATAGGGGTTGGCCCACGGGTCAATTGGCCCAGCCTTTCAAGGCGTGATGGGGCCAAGGCTCAGTTTAGAAATTTCACCCATATATGTAAATGAGTCAGGCTTGGGTTGAACCCTACGCTACCCAGCCGGCACATTTAAGTTATCAATAGGTTATAAATGACCCCACCTGATAGAGCAAAAACCCAAAACAAAATAAAGAAAATTAGTATAGATGAATTTAATATTTATGTATTCAATAACTGAGGGAGGTTGTGGATAGCCTTAGTGTAATATTCCATTCTTAGACTTGAGTTTATGGTGGGTTGGGTCAGGTCGGGTTGGGTTGGTCTGAATTGGGCTTGATGAATTGTAAGTGAATTTGGTCAGGTCAGAGGCTAATGGTATGGTTGTGGGTCTGATTTGGGTAAGAATTCTTGGACCTCTTAGTAAATGGGTTGGCTTGGAGATGATCCCCACCTATTGCCACACTTTAATTTTTATGGTGATGAATGATATATGATAGGAGGCCCACAAAACATATATGGGTTTTCAATTCTGATAAATGGGGTCCATGTTTGGTAATCTAGACCATTGGTCTATTGACTCCTACCATGGATGGAGAATGTCCCAAAAATCACCAAAATTGGAAAATCTCAGCAACTGATATTTGGACTTTTCTCAGTAGACGGTTGTTGTATTTCCCATCTTAACCGTCTATCTCTCCTTAATAACTCTAAGGAATAGTAATCCACTGTGGGACACAAGATAACAATGATCTGGACTTTCGAAAAATTGGGCCCATGTGTCAGAACTTAAAAGTCCCATGTACAGTCCAAAATGTGGGCCACCTATCATATAGTTACTCCAAAGAGAGGGAAAAAAAATCAAAATCAAAATACTGTAGCATGGACCGAATGGTGTGGGTGTTGGTCGGCCTTAACTGTTGAGTGTTACCGAAGAAAGTATTTTATTTGACATTTTTCTCCTAAAAAATATATATATAATAAAAAGAAGATGTGATGGATCATACTCAGGCACTTATAAATTATCTAAAATTACAAGAGTGGTGTAAAAGTAATTCAAATTAAACTGTTCCGATTATCGGGCCCATCTTAGATGTACTATTTCCCGAAAACTACGATATTTGATCATCTGACCATAGGTGGTTTGAAGAAATTTATTGGACGGTTAGTAATGAAAACTATCTGATGGTTGTATTTCAACAAACAAGTGTCCACGAATATTCAGAGGTTAGGATTATTTCTGATTTTGGGATTCTGTCTTAGCGACAGTTCGTTCCACAATTTAGTCCATTTACCTTGGGTTAATATATACCATGTGTGCAACTTCTAAGTGCCTGCGTATCAAGCGTCGTACTCTTCCAGAGTATCAAACACTTTGCCCTTTCCCTGCAGCGCCACTTGGCTGCGACCCCGGAACCAGCGGACGCGGATTGCCCACTGACGCCGACAGTAGCGAGGCGGCTACTGGACAGTGACCTGTGGGCCCTATCACGATGTATGTGTTTTATCCACTCTGTACATGTATTTTTTCAGATCATTTTAGGGCATGAACCCAAAAACTAGAAATATCCCAACCTCAAATGGACCACACCATAAGAAAACAGTGGCGATTGAACGCTCACCGTTAAAAACTTTCTAGGGCCCACTGAAATGTTTATTTTTCATCAAACCCGTTGATTAGAACACACAGATCTAGATGAAGGGAAAACACAAATATCAGCATGATCTAAAACTGTTCTAACCTCAGAAAAGCTTTTAATGATGGGCGTTCAATCACAGCAGTTTTCTGTGGTGTGGTTCACATGAGAGTTTTCTCTAATTAATTTTTTATTATACACACTGAAATAATCTGTAAAGATGAATGGACGGCCTGGATAAAACACATACATCATGATAAGGGCCACAGAGCAGCATCTATAGGATGTGAGTGGGACCTGACTCTAGGGCCCATATCGATGTATACTTTTATATCCAAGCTGTCCATTTATCTTTCCATCTTATTTTACAGCATGGTAAAAAAATGATGCAGATAAAATATTTATGTGGACCACACAGCTGTAAATAGTGGTTATTGATCATTAAAAACTTTTAATGGGCCACAAAAGTTTTAATTAGATGAAGCTTACATTTGTTTTTTTCCTTTCATCCAGATATTTTTTACCTTATCAACAGATTGATGATGTGCATTCAACAACCATTGTTTCCTGTGGTGTGGTTTACTTGAAATTTGTATCTGCTTCCTCTTTAGCATCATACTATGAACCAGTTCAATTTAGTTGAGTTATTTTACTGTGATTGGACTTTCTATCTAATAAAATTAAAGTAAAGAGGAAATTATTCAAAGTTTCTTTTAATTTATTTAGTTGGATTAGATCCAAGATCTGTTATTAAACTGCCCATTGAATGAGCATTCTCAATAATTCACATTCACACCTAATCCATGTTTAAATTTACCCAATCACTTATGTTATGATCTTATGCATAGTAGGTCGCTCTCTATGGTTTTGTCCAAAATATACGTTTCCATAATGGTTCTGTCCAGGATATACGTTTCCATGATTTGGATGGACTCATTTCCCACGTGTAGGAATGTTGTATTTCTAGATTTATATTTTTAAGTAATTCTACTCCAGTGAGGGCTGCTAGTTGCATCAGTTCATTTGGATGGTTCATATCAATCGGTGGTAGCCCATGAGAAAATCTCATCCATCGGATTATCCAATCCACCCATAACTTGGCCTTATTGATTTCAACTCCATTTTCGATGTTTATGATTGCCTAACAAAAGTGATTTTATAGAATCATATGCAATCCATGATGGGACCTAACCAATAGATGGAACAAATTGTTAATTAGGCCTATTTTGTGTAGATGGTTCTTGACCATTCATATTAAAGGCCATTGATCAGATGGTTAATATTTTCATATCAGTTTTACCTTTGCATGGTAGCCCATGAAATGTGCATTAGACCTAATGAACAGTCTAGATCAATTGATTGGACTTAAGGTTGTATGCATTAAATAAAAAAATAAGGGCTTAAATACTGGCTTCCAGGTCTATTTGATCTGGATTTCATACATTCCATAGGGCCACCTTCATGGTTTTGGCCACAAATAGATACTGTGATAAGATATTGGTTGGACCATGATGACACTAGTGCATTAAGATCTTAACCATGTGTTCTTTCCCATTGGATCATTCCTATATTTGGACAATGTGTGGGGCCATTGTTCATTGATCCAAGCAGTTGATATTGTGGGTCACACCATACATGGCCCATGCACCCAAAAATCCCCTCGAAGAATCCAAACCCTTTAATAGGCGCCCATAAACTAACACTCTTGCAAATAAGTTGGACATCACAAGACCAAATATTCTGTAGCTAGGATCCTCCACTTTGGATTTTTTTTTTACATGCCCCATCCTCTGTGAGGCCCACCATACCAACGGTTTGGATCATCTAACCGTTGTAGACACAAACTTTAGACCTAGAACTGCACTATACAAAATCAGGGTTTCCGTACACTTACTTGGAGGATAGTGTTATTGTCCAGCACAGGCATAGACATCAATGTGTGAAGTGTGTATAACATCCAACCTATCAAAAGGTTAGCCCCACCATGGAGAACGACCAAGGAAAAAGTGAGACTGGTCCACTCATCTTAAGTGCCACAACACAGAAAATAATGGATGGCTGCCAATCTGATCCAAACTACACATGTGGACCAAATGAGTGTATCCATCTGATATTTGCAATAGGTTGTCTGCATGGTGGGTCCAACCTTTTGGACGGGTTGGATATCATACACATATAGGCAATTATACACTAGCTGCATGGTAACTAGAATCTGCACGTGCTGCACATGGCAAGTTGAATGATGGACTCCTTTCATCGCTTCGACCCTCCAATTAAAGGTTGCTTACATTTCAAAATTCAAACCTATCAAACAAATATATGTGACTTGCCAACTTATTTTGTTTTCCACATTTTTTTTAATGGCCACATTGATTAATGGATGAAAAAGACCGACGACTTCTTTTGTTTTGTACAATTTTTCTAGTGGCCATTGATTAACGGATGGAAAAGACCATATATATATATATATATATATATATATATATATATATATATATATATATATATATATATATATAGTACCAAAGAAGTGTATTTAACGAGAACCTATCATTAGGTTGAGCTTTGTGGGCCCCACTGTGGTGTCTGTCGAACATCAACACCGTGCATTTGATGGGCTTAATTCCTACCATGTGGTCGAGGCTTGGACAAGGTAGCCCCTATATATGTGTGTGTGTGTGTGTGTGGGGACATTAGAAGAAAGTTGTTTTCTGATCATATAAGTTAATAACCAATTCAATTTATGCCCTGCCCTAGCCCAAGCCTAATTATTAATTGTAATTAATAAGTTATCAAATCTACACTCTTAACTAAATATTTCAAAAAATAATAAAATACATTTTAAAAAATAGAAAAAAGAAGGGAAATTTTGAATATATCCTTAAAAATCATAACTGACCGAGATATGCTAAACTTACCCAAGAGTTTCACTTAAAATTATTTAAAAATCATAAGCATAAATTGGATTCACTTCTAGGCTTGGGTCCAGATCTAGGGCCTCATAAGCCAGCCCAAGTCGAACCAGAATCGGGCACACCCAGAGCCCAATGAACCAACTCAACCCATTGACAGCCCCAAGTGCAAACAGTCTCTCTCCTTCATAGTTGTCTCCAAAATATTAATTCAAGATACACTAAAATTTGGCAATTGGATCTAGGTCGTTTACAGTTATACTAACCATTTATATAATTTTCCTCAACTATAGATGTGAAAAAAATAATAATAATAAAATAAAATAAAAAATCCCCCATTTAAATAATTTAACCCTTTAATCATTCAAAGGTTAGAAAACCATCCATATTCAAAGGAAAAGAGTTTTAAGATAATGAGGTCAAATATTCAATATGATTGTTCGTTTTTTTTTTTTTCCCATCCCTTATTTAATGTGAGGCCCATCATATAAACGGTTTGGATCATGAAACATAACCCATATTTAATGGCTAAAACCATAACCTATTTCGTAGCAGCACATGGGTATCGATGCATTCTAGAAGATCTAAACTCTTAAAAAAGAAAAATAAGAAAAATTCAAAGAAGAAATGAGAGAGTTTAGCAGCCGTGTCCACTTCTCCGTAATTTTTGTACGGTTTTTCATTGTTTATTGATACATTTTCTGATTTACACAAATGATTATTTGGTTCTAGAGGCATAGGTCTGTTATTTTGACAGTGGTGACTGGACTCGGATTCGGTAGTGACCCCTCCAGTACAGAACTCGGTACTGGTTGGTGCTGGAAAAAGCTTTACGGGCCTCACTGTGTTGTATGTCTTTCATCCATGCCATCCATTCATTTTTTTTAAAATCATTTTATAGTTTAAGTCTAAAAATTTTATAGTTTAAGTCTAAAAATGAGAGAGATCCAAATCTCAAGTGGACCACACCATAGGAAACCATAGGAATTGATTGTCCACCATTAAAAAAATTCTTGGGGCCCAGGTCTGGACTTTGTAACATAGTCAATTGGTTGGATGGAAAATAAGCATTAAGTTGGGCTCGGAAGTTTTTAATGGTGAGCATTCAATCACCATTATTTCTTGTGGCCTGAAGTGGATATACTTCTTTTTATTTTGGATTATGTCTTAAAACGAGCTCACAAAATGAACCGAGTGGATGAGATACATACATCATGGTGGGCCCACATTGATTTTCCAGCACTGATCAGTACTGAGCTCGGTACTGGAGAGGTTACCACCAAAGCAGTTGTGACTGGGGATTGCACCGGGTTTGTACATGTAGGGCCAGGGTTGGTTTATCCAAGACACTGATCTGACAGGCCCCATCATGGATAGAGCATGGACCCCAAGTCTCCTAAATTAGAAGATCCAAACCATCAAATGTTTGGTCTTTCCTCCACTGTCGCCTATTGGTGTTTTTTTCTTAACCATGTATATCATGCCAGCAGTGGAAAAATAATAATAATAACTTGAAAGATTGAGTTTTTTTTTTACATGGTCCATCCATGATGGAACTAATCAGATCAATGGTTTGGATAAACTAACCACAGGTCCATATACACAAAATCGGTGTATAGCAAGACAGTCCCGATCTAAACCTCTTGGTTTTATTTTAAAGGTCTGCTAGTGCTGCAATCTGTTTGGAATGTACTGCAGGAGACCTCTGAATTGCAATAGGTTTAGTTCATCTCTGCGATGAACAAAGAACTTTTCTATCATGCACTGATTTTGTATGTTGGGGCTCATGATATTAGTTTATCTAAACCGTTGAACTGATTGGTCCATCGTGAATGTATTGTAAAAATAATAATAATAATAATAAAATAAAAATCTCCCCTTAGGGAATCTAGCCTTTGAATCTGGGGTTACTTCTAGTGATCCAAACTGTTTAGTGGATAGAGGTCAAATATAAGCTATTAAATTGGATTATCTCAACTCCTGAGAATTTAGCTTAGTCTTTGTGAGCTTAACATAATTAAAGAGTTGAAATGCTCATTTTTCTTTTTTTATTATTTTTTACATCCCACATCCAATGTAACCTCCCATCACATAAACTGATTGTTAGTTCTAACAAAGAGATGTAACAGAAAATAAAAATATTAAAGATTTAAAAAAAAAAAAATTACCTGGAGAGCTGAAGCACATTGCAATCATTGTGTTAAAAACATATTTACCCCCCACAAGAAAGATCATTGATGCATTGGGTCTGAACTACTTTGTCATTAGAGGATACAACAACTCTCCTCATAAATGGACAATAGGATCTGGTGCATGCACAATCATAGTCACACAGACTCAAGCTTGCTCTTTCTTATTTACCTTGAAGAAGTGAAAAAGAACTAAAAAACTAAAAAATAGAGAGAAAGGATAGAGTATTTTCTGTATGAGAGGAAAAGGGGAGATAAACCAAACACATGGCTCAAGCCCATTGGCACATTAGCCCATGCAAAGCGATGGATTTAATAATATGATGGTACATGATGGCTCATTTAATAACATGTTAATACATGATTGCTCTCTGCACATGACAACTTTATGTATGCACGTAACGTCATCCATGTAGAGAAAAAAAATAAAGTGCGCGTGTATGCGAGGTTGCTACAAAGGAATACTCTTGATTTCTAATATAAACAATAAGTGAAGGAATCTAATATCAGGGCTTTCCCATCCCACTTTCTGTCAAATATAGAACTAAAACCAACATTAGAACACAAAACAAGATAACCAATAGTATGAGGAAAAATAGAAAAAATCAAGTTTTTCCTCTTTTTAAAACTTCATTTTAAACACCGTTTAGTCATTAAAATGAATCCAAATCTAAATAATAAATTACAATGTATTCTATTACAATAGTTTGGGATGCATTAATGAATTTGCTCTCTCTCTCTCTCTCTCTCTCTCTCTCTCTCTCTCTCTCTCTCTCTCTCATACACACACACACCTCTTCCTTTAACCATTAATCATGATGGCTAAGCCAAACCATTGTTGGAACTTTTCAATTTAAAAATATGGAAAAAAAAAAAACCATGTAGTTCTTTGGTTCTCTCTTGATGTGGTTTTTATCCTACATTGGATAAAGAGAGGTATTAAAAATCCTTTATAGTGAGTTTTTCATCTACAAGTTTGTAATGAAAACCAAGAGTATATATGCCCTGGGAATATTCATATGCACGCCTTGAGTTGTGGCTTTCTTGTGTTACCATACATGTGTATAAGGTTGCAATGATCTGCCACACATGTAGTGACATTTTAGTGCCTATAGCCTTGTGCGCCATGTGTCATGGATTGACTCTTTACAATTTCTTCTTTTACTTTACAAAGCAAATTGTGGGAAAATTAGTAGAGCATCTCTACCTTGTACAAGCTTTAGTTGTATGTACACCTAATCCCCAAGCCACCCATCATTGAGAAAAGTTACTGTATCCCAAGGACAGAGGTGTTGCAACCCAATACATCGAGGTTTAGATCCTTATGGGGGAAATTATCTTTAATACAACATTTATAATGTATCTCTCCATATCTCACTTTATATTTTTCTTTGTATCTGAAATACCATTTTCTATTATATTTCTATTTTTCGAACTAAAAATTTAAAGACAAATTTCTCCTTCAAAATCTCAATCAAAATAGCAACCATCTTTGAGAATCTCATAATCAAGATTTTTAAAGGAAGGAACTTCAAGATATCACAATAAAAAATAAAATTTTACTTAACAACTCTTAAGTTGATCTATGTCATCAAGAGTCCACTCCTGTTTTTGAGGCAAATAAACCCTCGACATCCTTTAAACTAGTTAAACGGTAAAAGGATGACTGTCTGTGTTGAAATCATACGCTACATGCAATGACAAATGATAAATATAAATCTACTGTCATCGTAAAAAATTATAGGAAAATCTTAAGAAAAGTTCAAAAAGTACATTATAGGTTGCTACATAAATTTTAGCAAATAGATGACAAACTTATAATGAATCGAATATAATATATATATATATATATATAGGGAAAAGGTACTATGTGCTCGACCTCACGAGTCCGTCCCATGAGGTCGAGCTGTGTGGGCCCCACCATGATGCGTTTCAAACATCTACCCCATCAATCAGATGCACCATTCCATCGTAGGCCTAGGTCTCAAAAATCAAGTCAATTCGTGACTTGTGTGGGCCACACCACATACAGAAGTGGGGAGGGGCCGTGCACCATTAAAACATTCATAATCATTTTTTAGGCCCACCGAGATGTGGTTTGCAAATTTAACCCATCCATTATGTGTGTCCCACTTGGATGAGGGTTCAGACGAAGTTTCAGCAGCATTCAAAACTCAGGTGGGCCCCACCAAGTGTTTTTATATGTTTTAACGGTGTCTTCACATGATTTTAGATGGTATGGCCCACCTGAGTTCCGTATATGGCTGATTTTTGAGATATCCCACAATTTAGAGGGGACCCATCAAATGCACAGTGTTGATGGTCGACACGCATCACGGTGGGGCCCACACAGCTCGACCTCATGAGAGCTTATTGTGAGGTCGAGCGCATAGTACCTTTTCATATATATATATATATATATATATATATATAAATTGGTCATGAAATTTTATCCAAAAGTATGGCTAGTGATGAGGCATTCCAAGCCGATGTGATCTTTGAGAAACTTCCTCCTTCATGGAAGGGGTATAAGATTTCTCATAACTATAAAAGAAATAAAATGAGCTTGGATGAACTCATTCTCCATATTTATATTTGAAAAAAAAAAAGCAAGGAATTATGATAAGCTTTCAATGGAAATGAAATCCATTGTATAAGCCCACTATATTAAAAATAATCAAAAGGATCAAGAAAATTGAAAAACTTGAACTTCAAAGAAGAAAATCACCCATTTCCATAAGAGTAAAAATAATAAACAAAATAATAAAAAGATTGTAAATTAACTGCTTTGCGTGTGAAAAGGTCAGTCATTTCGTCAAAAAATATCGCCATCGAAAGAGTGACAAAAAGGAGAAACCTTATCGCAAGACACCCAACTAAAATGACTCATGTAGTTAGTCTACAACCATATATTTTCAGTAAGTGTATCAGTGATAGAAGATGAAGGGTTTAGGCACCATCTTTTGCCTACACGATGTGCAGTCTCTACTTTATAGAATTTTACATTTTTCTTTTTTAGAATTTTAGTATAACTTTAACATTTCTATATTTGGACATGCTTCACATAACCCACGAGGGGCTGAGTGGGTAATTAAATTAAAATGTAATAAATAAAATGAAATGTAATCATATCCTCACATTATAGAGTTTAAGACTTAAGGTAGGTAAATAAAATGTAAATATAATCTTAGCATTAATTAACGAAGTTTAAGACTCCAGGCAGGTAAATGAAGTAAAGAGAAAATTATAAAATAAAGAAAATAAAAGTGTGAGCTGATGTTTCTGATATGCTTGGAATATTTGGAATAGAATGTAAATTAAGTTTGATCGAGATGTGAGAAAGAAAATGGAAGATTAGTCACCTTTTTTCTACAAAAGAGATGGCTGGATATCCATAATTCTAACCATACTCTTGATTTTAGTGGTTTCTTCACTGGGCTACTTCTTTCATGGTTAGTTTCCTTTGTCGAACAATACCCCGACATGTCGAAAATCTTCGGGGCACTCCAAAACCTCGAATTGCCAACTCTCCTTATCATTATCTCTCATTCCCTAACCTTTATTCATGTAACGCTCCAAAACCTGGCACCCGAGTATAAAAAATCGGATCCTGAATTCTAGGATGTTAACACTAAAATGGTATGGTGCATTGACACCAACTTTGACAACACCCTTATTTTCATCACCCGAGCACAATGTTCTCGCAATGGAAACCTGAGTATTGTCTAACGATGCTGCACATGGGGGAAATTCACATGAGTCCAATAATTAGATTTACATTCATCCTGTGAAACCATAAATAAATCAAAGTAGCACATATAAAATTCAGCAGATATCAAAGAGGTAAGCGGTGATAACTAAAACCATAAAGTAGTTAGGCAAATATCCATATAAAAGCGTATAGATTCAAATGACGCCCATAAGGACCCCACAAACCATAAACATCCCAATGTACAAGATATAAACAAAAGTTAGAATAAAATACTAATGATCTATTGGTTACAGCTCATATAACATAGCCAAGCTAGCTTTGCTCTACTGCGATCATCTAACTCTTCTTCGAGCTCTACCCAGACCTCCAAAGCTCCAAGACTCTACGTGCATGCATCACTATTGTATTTCGAATTTGAATTATGAGTAACCAATTCAATGAAAAACCCTCCAAGATAACATAATGACATATCATTTTAGTATAATTTTAAAAAGGGAAAGCATATAACATAATAGTCATCACAATGCAATCTTAATTAATGCATAAATGTATGAATGCACATCATTCTAGGGATGCTCATCTAATTGGCTTTTGGGGGTAGCCACCAGCCTTTATCAACGACTACCCACCCACAGTAATATTAGTATTAGAAACTAACGAAAATACCTCAACTAGAGGTACATGCTACCACAGTATTTATCTCACAATAAAAGTACATAACCATTAAAGAAAGTAAACTGAGTACGTGCTCACAATGGTTAAAACACCAAAGGAGTTGTTCGAACAATAGACTAGGAGCCAGTGAAAGTAAACTAAGTACATGCTATAATATCATCTAACTATCCGATAATGCCCAGGTGTTATAAATGCATGATTATTCAGCTTTTATTAATCCAGTTTACGAATAGCCAATTCAACGAAACTTTTACAACTAGTGACCAACCTTAATCCAACAAATAGGTCTTATTATCCCCAATTCATATAAAATCTCAACATAAAGGGTTCCACTCGACGAAAACCAATAAGGCACAAATAAAGCCATCGAGGCATAAATAAAGCAATCTAGGCACAAATAAAGTCATCTATGCACAATGTCCACTTAGGGACACAACCAATAAAATTCCACCTAACAAACCAACCAGGGCATAGCGAGTTGTGGATAGTAAATCTGCAACAATTGCATTCAATTTCTTTCACAGGATGACCAATAGTTAAATGTGCAATACAAGAATGTGTCACATCCACACAAATCACATATAATTTCACTATGGCATATTAAAATTCATATCCACATGAATCACATGAGATAATGATTATATTCAAATGAATATTCAATTTGATGTATCTTAGGGTGGGTCCTACCCATTTATACATCCGAACTAATGAACTAGAAATCCGGTCCATTGGTGATCTAATATGGTTCGATCAATTAGGTTGTGGAGCCCAATTAAGCTATGGATTTTTAGGCTCAAATTTCAGCTCATGGTCCCCAGGTCTTCAAACATGTATGATGTAAGCACATACGATGGCCTAATTTAATCGAAATTTTGCTAGTAACACCCAAGAACAACTAATATTTTATAGACTCAATTTGTAGGCCAATGGATGGCCGCTAATGATGTTTTTATTATCCATAAATGATTAGGTAGAGGTAATACTTAGGCAAATATTGTTTGTTAGGTAAAAATTCTACCATGTAGAGTGTAGGTTTGCCACGAGCTGGGGATTGATTTTGTCCTCTTTTATATGTGTTTTACTATATACGATGAGTATTTAATTTCCTAAAGAGTTCATGAAAAGATAAGCTATCGATGTCCTAGAGGGAGGTATGACAGTACTAAATTCTTCGAAATAAAGCGTAATAAATAATTTCAATCGCTCAAATATTGAAACGTTGATTCCAGATAATTTGTAGGACAACTTTCACATATAATTTTAAGCAAGACAAACTTATTTTATGAATGTCTTCGAAATCAATTTTTCAACCTTTTAAGAAAAGATAAAATAAATATAACATTCACTATAATAAATATAACATTCACCACAATGCACAAGAGGTTATAATGGTTCGGTGCTTAAACTTACACCTACTTCACTTCCAAAATTACTACCCTCATAATTTTGACTTTCACTATTTCAGGGTTTTTATAGGTTTACCTTAACAACCTTATACAGTTCTTATAATTTTCATTAGCTCACCACAACAAAACTCCCTTTGTGATTTTTATCAGCTATCACAAATCAACCCATAGAGATTTCCGAGCTATCTCTGAAAAATCCAAATAAAATAAAGTAATTGACGATATACTTATCTTCAAATGATAATTCGAAGATACAGTCGAAATTTCAAGTAGTGATCTTCTTTCTTGGGTGTAGAGGAGGCAGTATTTGCTCAACCAGAAATAGTATATGGATCTAATGTATTTCAGAAAATGAAAACTCTAATGTTACATATTCAATGGAGTATAGACTACTCTCTAAAAATGTATTTGAGATATGCTTGAGAAAATGAATTGAATAAGCTTAAATATATTTATAAATACCACACAAATAGCTTAATAAAAACTTGAGCTTCTCTCTTACTTGCAGAAGATTTTAAATGAATTTCATTGTAGTTTAGAATGAGTGAAGATCCCTATTTATGGCCAAAGGATATGTAAATTCGGCTAGCCTAAGATTAGGTTCGGTTGGCAAAATTCCAACGAATCCATTCTAATGGCTATCAAATTATGTGGGATAAGATTTATCCAAAATTCAGCTGGCCTAAGGAAAAATTCGGCTCGCTAAATCTCCAATTCAAATGACCGAATTCTCTTGAAAATTCAAAAATCATTTGTTGGAATTTAACCCGAACTTTCCTCGGGCTGGCCAAATTCTAAGTTAGGCTAGCCGAGCCTAAAGTTAGACTAGCCAAATTTATAAAAGATTTTTCAAATATTCAAATCTAAAATCTTGCCTGAAGCTGAAGTTAGTTAGCCAAAGAAGTTAGGCTAGCTGAACCTGAAGGTAGGTTGGTCGAACTTCAGTGAAATTACACCAAAATTTAACCCAATTTGAACAATTTTCGAAAGCACTTAAGATAAGGTCTTTCTAGAGTTATTTCACATATTGGTTGGCTAATACAGAGATCTTCTAATCTTAATAAACTTGAAACCGAGCGATGTCTTAACATGATAAGCCGATCTTGAGCTGATATTCATGAGATGTAGTGTAGTTACAATCTGACCGGTATCATTGTGCATATTTGTCTTATGAAATTTGACAACCTTATGTGTGTTAAACATATAAACACTTATAGTTTGATTATTTGTCAAACATTTGGTTACCCTTGTCTAGGATCGATCAATTGAACTCATTGCATGTCTTTGAAAAGTGTTAAGGATCCTTCGACTTATCCTACTTGAACTCTCGACTTTTCTTGAATCAACTAGAGATTGTTTTATTAAAAAAATATATAATATAGGTTTTTAAAGAGTCTAAATTATCAATTGAAATTTAATCTATTATGTTTTAGATCTATTAATCAAGTCAGTTGGTTGTTTTGGGGACGTGCCGAGGTTCCTACTCATTTGATCGATTTGGATTTTCAACGTTTTTTAAGTTGCTCAGGGATGATTTAATCGAAATATGGCCAAAGTTTGAAAAGTAATTTATTCTCATTTTGAGTGTGGTGTTTACAAAAATATAAGTAAATAAAGTAGAAAATTAATTAAATAAAAATATAAAAATCCTCAAGTTAGATAGGGTGGAGAATACATCTCACGTGACTTTACATCATTTTATGAATTTGCGAGAAATTTACTTAAAACAATCACTCCTTATTGACCTTACCAAATGATATAATTGAAAAGAAGATTAGAATCTAAATGAATATGGTACATGTTATACTAATTAGTACAGGCTTACCTTTTAACTTATAAGAAAATGCCATCTTAACCGCATGTCACATCTTGAACAGTGTACCACATAAATACTCTAGAATAGTCCCTATGAATTATGAAAGAATAAAATACTAAATCCTACTTATCTAAAAGAGTGGGGATGCCTAACTGAGTAGGGCTACCTTTCCTGGAAAAAAAAAAAAATTTAAAGTCCAAAACTCTTGACTATGTATTCATAAGATATTCCCAAAAATAGTGAGGTGCTAAATTTTTAGATGTAAACACTGTGATAGAATCTTTAGATGCTAAAGTTTTTTAGAATATATTTTCATATAAATCTACTACTATTAAGAAAATAGAAAATCTAACTATAAGACTTGATATAGAGGAGAATACAACAAATGAGTTTAATAAACTTAAAAGAAGTAAAAGAGCTAGAATACAAACTAGTTTTATACCTAACTTTTACACATTCTTAGTACAAGAAGATTTTACCACTTATGCAATATAATAAATTCTCTTAATACTGGCTTTTGAAGAGAAGCTGCTAATAATGAAATTGATTCAATTTTACACAACTACACTTAGAAACTTATATATCTACCACCGGATAACAAACCCATAGAATGTAAATGGATATTCAAGAAAAAATTCAGACCAAATAAATCAATTGAAAAATTCGAAGCTAGGGTAGTGGCTAAAAGATATTTAAAAAAATAAAGACACTGACTTTTTTTATACATATCCACTGGTTATCAAAATCACCACCATTCGCACATTAATTGCAATTGCTTCTATTCGAACATTATAATTAATCAAATGAATGTAGAAAGTACTTTTTTTTTAATGGTGAATTAAAAAAAGAGATTTACATAGATAAACTTAAGAGGTATATCATAACAGGACAAGAAAAGAAAGTATATAAAGTAATCAAATCACTTTATAGTCTAAAATAATCACCTAAGAAATAATATTAAAATTTTGATTAAGTTTTATTATAAAATAAGTTTTAAATTAATGAATCTGATAAATGTGTGTGTGTGTGTGTGTGTGAGTGGGTGGGTGTATGTGTGTATATAGCAAACTATTCAAGGATGTTTATGTTATCATATGTTTATATGTAAATAACATATTAAATTTTTATATCAATATAAGGGTAGCAAATGAAACCAAAACCCTTCTTATCATCTTACTATTGCATGAAGAACTTGGGAGAAGAAAAAAAAAAGGCTTAGGAGAGCAGATGTAATTCTAACAATCAAAATAATTAAATATTCTAATAGAATTACATTAATACAATCAATTATATTAATAAAATTGTAAGTATAATCTTTTTAATTGTAGACTTGTCATTACTATCTATGATATCAGTGTATTTATTTATGCACTTTGTTTATTAATCACGTGAGTCCATATGTTATGTAGTTAGTTGAGCCCTTAAAAGCTGAAGACCAAAAATACAAGAGGACATGGAGCATCAAGGAGTGAAGATCAGATAAATGAGGTGCCTTGATGACCTTATCCTTAAACCCAAAATAACCTTAACATGTAGATAATCCTAAGCTTTATAGGGAAACCTTTGTCACGCCCCAAACTCGGTAACCGGACTCACAAGGAACCCGATGGCCGGTTCTGGTCGCAACAGCCTCCGTAGTACCCCATTCTCGGCTCCTGAGGCAGGTTCCGATCCTGGGAACCTATAATGAGGATTTCCATAATAGTGTAATCATTTTCAATACGAGCATACCCAAGATCACAGCAAGTATATTTGAAAATAACAAAGGGCATGCATCACAAAATCCACTAAGAATTTAAACTTTTACAAGCTTACATCAAGTCCGAAAGGACATACATAAGATAATGGGAAAAGAGAGAAAAGGGTCAGCAACACTGGAGTCCTCAAGCTCAACTCTACTCCATACTCTGCTGCTACGTCGCCTGCCTAGAGTCTCCTACACACATCAATCGTGCATAAGTTTACAAAAGCTTAGAGGGTGGTGTAAGTGTGTGACAATGGTGCATAAAAGAATAGTAGGAGATGCAATAATGGAAACATGCTCAATGAGAACATCACTAGCCTTACCAAGGCTTATCATGAATATGATGTGATGAGTACTGGACGCCATACCGAGGCAATACATGAAGGGGCTTACACAGCTAATGCTAATGTGATGCAAGTAATATCAGTGCTCATAACCAAACCATATGTCAAGTATATTTTCAATCATAAGGAAATCACCAGGGTCCATTACACTACTGAATGACTGCCGCTCTACAGACCCCGCACAGTCAAACAAGCGTAAGAGACCTCACTACCCACCTGTTGACAACCAATCACCAACAAGGCCTGAAGGTAGTGGACTCATTTACGATATGGTCAAACTCAGCCTAGCAATACCTCCTCACACCAGGCAGGTAAGGCCACACCCCTATCCAACCGACTACACGACAATGGGAGTCACAGCCTAACGGTATAAGGCCCTCGTGCGCTCATAGTTTTCACTCGGTCACGGCGTTGAAGTGGATCCTTGGTACCATGGAAGTTTTAAGAATTTCACCCATGGGCATCCTATGCAACCGTTATGCTCAAGTAATATTTCTGGTGTCCACTCATACGGTCATCCACGAATATCCCTGTGGAGGCAAGGCCCTGATGAAGCAAGGCAGTATCATCATGAAATATTATGTCAATGCATGAGTCACACACACAGATCATGCATTAACTGCAGGCACACAATGTGCATAAGAGGAGAAACTTCATCCTTCAATGACCACCATACAATGCAATCAATTCATACAGATGATGCATATGGGTCATGATGATGTAAGTGTGCTACCTATAGAATGTATTCCTCTGTCCTAAGGAGGGACAAGGCCTAGGTACATAGATAGGTACTAAGGAGAAGTGAAGTCCTCTAGTGGGAGCCCAATACTTTGGGATAACCCACAAGCTAGGAGAATCATAAAGCCTTAAGGAGGAAACAGGCCTAACAAGGTCCAAGGTGAGCCTTCAACCACCTAAAAGGGCCTTATGGGTCTACCTTAGGGCCACCAAGGAGGACATCTAACCTCAACTGGGTCCCAAAAGGCAGCCTGCTACTGATGGAAAGAAAGGTCTAAGGCACAATCGATTTATGGCCTAATGGGCCATACACTAAGCCCAACACATAGGCAACCTGGTGGGCCCTTAAGCAAGGTTAGGGCCCAACCATAAGGGTCATGGGTTCACTCATTGTGGAGGACCTAATGGGCAGCCCATTATCTCAATCATATGAAATCTTTATTTTTAACACAAGTAAGTTGGGCCTCACATCTCGTCTCAAGTATGGATTTACTATAATGGACAAGCAAGGGCCCAACTACTTGAGTGTTTGGCCCATAAAACTCATCACAATGGTATGGTAAATATAGGACCCAAGGGTTCAATAGGCCTACTAAAAGTTCCAGCCCAACCAAGGCTATAAGACCCATAATTAATTAGAAGACTAGCCCAAGAAGAATCCAATTGGAATGGGCCTTTAATCATACACTAATTTAGCCCAAAAATAAAGTTAAGATGGTAAGATAACTGACTTAAATCCTCCTTAAATCTAGTGGGCCATGTTGCCCCAAAACAACATTTATAGGCAACAATTATTGGGCTCATTGCCAAATTCCAGCCCACCCATTCTTTGGGTTGTTGGAGTTCAACAATTTAATTGATTTATAGTATATTTATTTTCTGATGGCTCACATACATCACTGTGGGTCCCACCAGATAAGAGGAGGATGCACAACACATATTATAAGTGAGTCATGCTACTGGAATACAAGCCCAGGAACAGCCCAAGGTAGGGGCGTCCCATGGTGGGTAGTCCTACGGGCCTCGGTATTTGGTCCAAAACTGACCCAAATTTACAATCCGCACCACAGTCAGCTCGAATGTCCGTTGGGTCTGAAATTTTGTAGGGAGACACTTACATGAATGGGACACATCCCCACAAAATTTTAGGATTTACACACTTAGAAATATTTTAATTAATTTAAATGAAACAGATTGTCCAGAAAATCGGACTGTCCTGGACGTCCCAACGTGGTGGGTCAGTCTAGCCCTTGCCACGGTGTGCACAGGGGTTCATTGGACCTGAAATTTGGTAGGTGGGTCCTACCATAGGTGGAACATACCCCCCAAAATTTTAGAATTTTTGGACATGTAAAAATATTTTACTTTATTTAGAGAAGTCAATCAATCCTAAAAATCGGACTGATCTGCACACCACATTATAGTGGGCCGGTCCAGCCACCACCATGGTGTGTACAGGTGTCCATTAGCCCCAAAATTTTATATTTAGGTCCTAACATGGGTGGGCCACCTCTCTGTAAATTTTTATAATTTTTAGACTCCCAAAAGTACTTTAATAAATTTCGGAATGCCAACCTGTCCGGGGTGGAGTGCTGCTGGAAATGTAACTGTCCTGAATTTGGGTCATCCAAATGGGTGGGTTCTGGGCCTCTAAAATTCCTGAAATTTGGACCCAAGGTCCCTCATCAAGCCTAAAACAAAGTGGGACACAGAAAGATAGTCCACCTTTTAAAAAAATATTTTTTAATTTTTTTTATGGGACTATGCTGCTGGACTGCACAGCAGAAATTTTTGGCAGCCCACTATGTTGGCCCATC
The DNA here is from genome assembly GCF_029962835.1 of Magnolia sinica. Taxonomy (NCBI): domain Eukaryota; kingdom Viridiplantae; phylum Streptophyta; class Magnoliopsida; order Magnoliales; family Magnoliaceae; genus Magnolia; species Magnolia sinica. Next base: position 20,277,450 of record NC_080582.1, on the reverse strand, counting down.
CTTTTGGATGCCGAAATGGGGTCCATTGGGGCTGAAATTTGGTATGGTTGTAGGTGGGTCATGCAGCTACAAGAATCATATATAAATTTGTATCAATCTTTCATCAAATTTTTAGAAAACAGGCCCCAAGGTGACCCAAAAATCTATCCAGACAGTTTCTGGACAGCAACATTACATTGGAATAAAATAATTTTAATCAGTAATTAAAATGGGATTTAATCTCAGAAAATTAGAGGGTGGACCACCCTAGTCGGCTCCACAAATATCTAGATCATCCTACCATACAAAACACCTTTGCATGTGTCCCAATTAGTTGAATTTTGGGGATACATGTCATAGGATGGGATGCCATGGGTGTATCCTCTCCTTTTTGGGTGGCTAGATTTTTGTTGGCCCACAAGGTGGGCCACACACCATGATCATGGATGGGAATAAGGGAAAAGAAGAGAAGGAAGGAAAATTCGGCCATAGGGAAGGGCTCCGCCACTATTAAGCCCTTCCAAGAAAATCTAACCATACATCATACACCAATATACATCTACACTATGAATCTCATACATACATGACTAAAAATTAAAACGGATAGTTGGGATACCATCCCCACCATAAAATGAAGGTCTAGTTGACCTTAGAATGATTTGGATCATGAGATACATCATGATGGGGTCCATGAAAAATGGCCCCATCATGGAACAATGCATGCATGTAGGATGGGCCAAGGGCCACATCCAAGGGATCAAATGGGATCCCCACCATGGATTGGTGGGTCCCACATATTCCATGCATGAAGAAATAAAAGGATCAAGATAGAGAAGAAGGATCAGCAAGTTGTAGACACCCACCTTCAAATCAATTTCTCAATCTCTCACACAAGATAGATCTTGGACCAAGGAAGAAGGTTTAATGGCTAGGATGAATTTCTAAGGGTGGGATTGAGGGATTTTGAAGCTTCAAGGGGCTGGAGTCATGGAGGAAAATGAGATGTTTGGAGAGAAAATTGCTGGAATGAAGAAAATGAGAAGGAGGGAGAAAGATAAGGAGAGAAAGAGATATAGAAATGATTTGTTTGTAAGAAAAGAAATGATTACCTTAGGGAAGAGAAATCAAAGTTGCTAGGGGTAGGGTAGGTTTGGGTGGTGTGTGAGGTCTTAGTAGTGTGAGTTATGGAAATTTAGGTAGTGTGTGTAGTGTTTATTGGACTTGTGCAAAAGAGGGAGTGTGAGCAACATGCACCACTCCAAGGTGGGCCACATGATCAAATCAAGGGCAATAGAATGAAACATACATAACTTTTGATCTACCTATCGGATGAACACACAAGACACATCGTTGGAAGCACAATGATGATATGAACAAGATGGCATAGGTCTTGGGCCGATCCGAGTCGGGTCAACATAATCGGACTCAAGGATGACTGCAAACCCTACCCAAAGGTTGTGTGTCGCCGGGATTTAACCAGTAGGACCGCTGTAACGCCCTGAAAATCGAGGGTCAAGCAAAAGTTCAGCTCCCGAGTTCCAACGCATCACTTATGCAACATAGATAATGATGCTTGAATGTTTTTCATATTAGTGCATTAAACAGAGTAAGATTATATCAAAACACCATATCACACTCCAGAGACAATTATCTTTCGCAAGCGGAAGACTGTGATAAATATATAAAATATATAAACTGTTGTAAGTCTCCAGAGTGTAAACATGATTCTAGGTTAAATATATACATGTATGCTCCAAAAATGAACAAAATGAAGATACATGGGTATTCTAAAGGTGCAAAATAACAATTATAAAGCCATCTAATCAGCATCCCTGCAACCCCGTCGATCAGAACATGGTCTACATAGACCCGCCTAATAACTGCATATAGGAGAAACCCTCCTCATCATCATAAAAGTCCGGCTCCGTTTCGCACACATCGTCATCATCTGAAACTAAAAGAGGGTCTGATTGGTGTTTAAAACATCGTCCCGTAACATGGGAGTGAGTGATCAACTCAATGGAACAATAAAGCAAAGGTTAATATGTTATCAATTCAGTCAAGCAGTAATGATAACGCAATACAACAATCAGGTCCTAAGTACTCTTATTAATGCAAGAATGATATAAAATAATGATGCATGCCCACGTCTACACTCCCTCTGCGATCTTCATCTCACGGTCGCGGCATGTCAGTCACTTCCTCAGTGCTCTACCCAACGCTAAACGGCACATGCAATGCGGTACATGAGCGTGATTACCAAGTTCTTATTAGGCTTTTTCATACAGCAGGATTGGGAAACTAAGGTACTTCCCTTATATCAATTCCTAAATAATGATCCATTCTAAGGTCGTCAGTCCTAGAAGTCACATACAATAGGCAAGTTCTAGTCATTACCACCAACGCCCTACCAACTGGCAGTTTATTTTCGAAGACTCATCACCAACCCGACTGGGGACCACAGCCAGGCTGCGCTGGGGTAGGCTTAGTTTATACTCTAATTGCTACGGAAGATTCGTCGCCTCAACGCAGTCTCAGAGTATGCTCAAGGTCACTACAAAGGGCTCGTCACCTGATCAGTGTAGGCCGACAGCTCGAATACAGTGTCTCATACCACCGTATTCGGCTCACAAGGCGGTGTTGCTCACTGGTCACTGCGGGGAGGCTCGTCACCCCAGCGTAGGCTGACAGCTCGACCACGGTGTCCCATACCACCATGTCCGACTCATGAGTCTTAGCGGATCAAGGTATCAAGGTTAACAGGATTTCTACTTGTGAGTTTGATACCTTAGGTTCAAGCAGTAGCGTCCATACATGGTGAACATAGATCGAGCCAATCGGGTTACTTGACAAGCTCAACTGGTACGAGCGTACGTCGAGCCAATTGACATGGAGCGCATGAGCATTCTGTGTGGCCTATCCACTATCAACAAGTAGCGTACAACTCGGATTCATCAAACTTATCCAACGTAGCGAGACTAGTTCGGCCACTCAATCGGGAACCATTACCGATTGCCTGGACTAAATAGTAGTCTCAATCACAATCGAATGCAGCAGGTAATTACATGTGATAGCCATAACAATATTGAGCAAGCAATTCAAACATTTCGGTCCTTTGAGCATTTTTTTTATGAAACATAGGATGAACATATCATCACACATATACATCTCATACATAAACCACATAGTTAGATTTAAATTACATGAAGGAATTTTATTCATATAGTTAAGGTAGATGAGAATCTTATCTCAACACCCTTGTAAAGTATAATCCATTAAACACTTGCTCATTCAGACATTTTATCAAACACTTAGGCTACATATTTCAACATACATGATATAACTTAGTTATAACATATATTAGGGCAAATCCTTTCACATAGGAGTTGTTATACCTATAAAAATTACGTATTCTAGATTATTAGTCATGGCAAGCACAAATCAAAATTCCATATTCATTTAAACATTTCAACAAACACATAAAATGCATAGTTTATACACATGTGATATATGAAAAACATCATATCTAAGGGTATATGGTAGCAATCAAGTCAGTCATAAACCATTACTAACATCGAAAGCCTTGAAAACCATAACCTAAACATTTATAGTCCGCACCTTTCGCCGGTAGACTCGTACGAACTTACTTTAAACACTAAGTCTTTATCTATGGCACAACGGCTGCCTAAAACAATGAAATGGGTTAGCTATTTCACCAGTACCTCTATTTGAATCCCTAAATCAAGATTAGGGTTAGGATTTCTTACCCAAATCAGAATCGAAACAAGTTAAGTAGCATAGTAGAGAAGCGAAACGGCATGTGGAGTTGTGGAAAAATATCCTAAAAATAATCCCCAAGAATCTCTCCTCCTTCCTTCCTCTTTTCTCTCCTTTTCTTTCTCTCTCACCTAGGGTTTCTAAGAAATTCATATGGATTGAGAGTGAGGGGGTTTAAGGGCTATTTATAAGCCCAGAATCGATGTTAATGGCCCCAGGGCCATGGTATAATTAGGTTATAGCCCAAATGCGTCTGTTTCGGTCCAACGGAGCTGATCTGGAGGCCCATTTTCTACGTGCGGTTAGACTTAAGCTCTCTGACATTGGATCTAGGTCAAGTTAAGTTTTCGGCCCGATCAGATTTACAGATCGACCTTGGCGGACCCGTTTCAGTTCAACGGTCACCGGTACTCGATCAGGGCCACAAGTGCACTAACATGTGCTGAAAATTTTTCCTAATCCGAGAGTGTAATTGAGTCAGATTCTGACGGTTAGAATCCTTAGATTTTGCCTTCAAGTGAACGACTCAATTCACTTAGGTTTCAGTTCGTTTTCTAAAGATATTTGCATTTCTCACACACTTCGCACCGAACTCAAGTTGTGCGTTTCAGGTTACTATTAGGAATTGATTTCCAAGATAGTAGTCAAGTCCAACGAGGTGATCATAAATATATAATTTTGCGGTAATCGGACTTTCGACGCGCGATTCAGGTCCGATACGAAGTTTCAAGGTGCTCCCCTGAGCAATTGGGTTTAGAGATGGATCCTAAGTTTTTAGGTAATGAATCGCCAATGGTTCTACTCATTTTGGGTCTTGCAGTTTATATTTAAAGTGGTTCAAGCTAATTCTACTGAGTATTCAGTTTAGTACTTAACTAAATTATGCCCTAATTACGACAAAATATGCTCTTAGGGCAATTCTACGCCCCTTTCTGGCACTTTCAGTTAGTATATTATTTTAATTATTTTTCTAATAGTTCATCATCAAGTTTACTATGCCTCCACCAAATTTCATTAGATTTTGTGTTGAAGAAAAATTTTAAAAATTCCAGAAGCAGCAGCTGTCCAACTAATGATTTTCGGACAGTTGGCACAACGACTTATATTTAAATATATTAAAATTTTTATTATATTTTTCAATTATTTTTATATGAAACTAGACTTATCAAGCTTCAATCTGAATTTTGAATCACCTAAATCGGAGTTATAAGGACGATAAGTGCAGAAAAATCGCAGAGGTCGGCGAGGCCTCGCCGATCCGGCGATGCCATTGCCGGTCCCTGGACTCCCCAGCAAGGGCTCGCCCCAGGGGCGATGGCATCCCCACCTACCTGGGTCCCCGATTTGCATTGTTTAGCCCCCCAAGTCTGTTTGATATGTTTTCGGGTCCCCTTTGCAAATTGGAATGAGTTGTTTGACGTGCAATATATGATTTTGGGGTAGGAGAAGCTAATCTATCTAAATAACCTATGCATTTTGTGATATTCCAAAAGTTTAAGAATTAAAAACCTATTTTATTTATTTATTTACTATTTATAGTAAATTTTTGTTTTAAGTATTATTTTTTATCACTTAAACTTTAGGATTCATATCTAATATGAAAGGACTTAGAAAAATTTGAAGAATAGGGTAGTAAACGGTGAGATTTTGAAGGAAATGGGTTAAAAAGGGATTTTGGACTTGAAGATTGAGTTTCAAAAAGTCAGTAAGGTATTATGGTCAACCCATTGCCTAAGGACATCTATCTCTAAGTTGGCAAAAATCTGAGGTGTTACAATCTACCCCCCTTAAAAATAATTTCCTCCCCGAAATTAGCTAAGGGTAATGAGTAAAGATTCTATTATTCCTTTTGCCTAAGATTTCTTGCTTTCAAGTTTATATGCAAGATAGGATGAATACTATCTATGCTAATCTGGCTCACTTTAGTCTACCCTCCTTAAAATTGTTCAGCCCTAAAATTGGCTAAAGCTCATATTGGGTCCATATTCGACGAGCACATTATAAATACACTAACCTTGGCAATTGTAATTCAACTCGTACCTATTATTAGGCGTATTCTTTAATATGAATTAGTTTAACACTTGAACCTCAATTGCTTTCCTTTAAAGACTTCATTATTGACATTCTAAGGAAGATTCCTATTTAATGACCTAGCCTTATATATAACCTAGATTAATTCCCTTCGATCCTGGGGCAGTGGGGCAGGGGCCAACCATGCTTCCGCTACGCCACTCTGATCCAACAGTTGTATCAACTGAGCTAACTAGATTGGGCTCATAATGTTCTACCCCCCTTAAAAATTATTTCTACTCTCAAGGCTCAAGAATCTATGTCCTAATCCGTATGTCGAAACAGGGTGTAATTTAGGACCTATCCTTAACATGAAATAAGATACAATCTCCCAATACATTGGTCTTCCTCCCATTAATAATGTGTGCTATGGCATAGGTACCTATGGTTATAGAAAGGAGCTAAAAGGATGGATGTTGTGGTTGATTTCAGGGATGGGTGTGAGTTTGTGGCAAGATGCCTAATCTCTATTGGCTATATATTCTCAACACTTCTCAAAAATGAAGTAATAAACTTTTGGTTATAAGTGGTCGGGCCAACATGGAAGGAAAGTTGTGTAGTGGGTCTGAGCCGGATACATAGACCTTCTGCCTAATTAGGACAGAAAATTTGTCGTATTAGTTCTTAATCCTAGTTGATCCCGATCTTCTACTTGATCAGAGCATTGAGTTCATTGGTAACTACCAGGATTGAGAATTCGATTCAAACCGCGAATACTTCGCTTATATATAGTTTCTCTACTCCGTGTTTCCGATTATAACAAGTCCTTGAGAAGACAATTTTAGGGGTGGTGTTGATTTGACCTAACGTTAAATCCAAGGGATATATAAGTTTTCTCTAAGTGTGAATAGTTTCTCATCAAAACAAGCTTCTTAAGAGTCATTAAGGAAGCCTATAAGTATTAATGGGATTTAACGAATGAACGAAGTCTCACTCTGACCTAATCAAGTCAAGTAACTAAGTCTATGTTTCGATTATCTTAACATAATCAGTCTTTTACATCCCTTAGTATAACCAGCAACCTAGTCTTAATTTAGGAGTAGCGATAATCCAATAGTTGTAATCCAACGTCTGCACTCATACACTAGTTGATTTCGTACCATTTCTAATACAGAAAATTGTTTTATTGCTTAGGGTCAAAAGTTGTCTGATTGGAATTGAGTTGCCTGAACCTGAATTTAATTACGCTCGAGCACTTCACATATACTCATACCAGCTAAAGAGATCCTAGGGTTCACATTATTAATTTATTAGATTTCCTATACTGTCAGATCTTTCGAAATCTAAGAGTACCAACTTTAGGTCCAAACTCTAAATGTCCCAGCACTTGATGGCCATTGTTTATGGACTAAACTATAGTGTTTGGTTTCACCCATCGGTAGAGACTGTTTTAACGAAATTCAAGGGTCAAGATCCCGTTTCAACCTTCGCTCAGCGCTTGCACTTGTCTCGGCACTTGTCTTCTTCTTAGAACCACTTGGACGGCTAGGCCCGGCCTCATCCGGGGCCGCTCTCTTCCTTCCCATGAGGGAAAGGAGCGTAGGGATCGAGAAGATGGCTATAACTAGCTCAAAAAGAGCCATTGGGATGAAAAAGCTTGTAGGGTGAGATGGGTTTGTGGGTTTGGAAGGTTACGAGACACAAAAGATTGGTTTTGTGCTCATATGGGTGTGAAAGGGTGGAGGGGTGGAAGGAGTTCGAAATTGTCAAGTACAACTCCAACTTGTCGACTATCGGTCTAAATGTGACTGAGATCAATTCATATGATCTCAGACGCATACAAGCTAAACTACAGTAGTCCATCTCGCCCATTGGCGAAACTTGGGATTCTAATGTGGTTTCTAGATTCCATCGCTCCATTCCTAAATCAAAGTGTGTCAGTGTGCGTCGTGTTACCATAACCGAGGTCCAGTTTAATCCAAATATGCTCTGATACCATCTTGTAACACCCTGAAAATCGGGAGTCGAGCAGAAGTTCAGCTCTCAAATTCCAACGCATCACTTATGCAACATAGATAATGATGATTGAATGTTGTTCATATTAGTGCATTAAACATGAGTGAGATTATACTAAAACAGCATATCATACTCCAGAGACAATTAACTTTCGCAAGCGAAAGACTGTGATAAATATATAAAATATATAAACTATTGTAAGTTGGTGTTTAAAGCATCGTCCAGTAATATGGGAGTGAGTGATCAACTCAGTGGAACAATAAAGCAAAGGCTAACATGTTATCAATTCAGTCAAGCAGTAATGATAACACAATACAACAATTAGGTCCTAAGTACTCTTATTAATGTAAGAATGATATAAAATAATGTTGCATGCCCTTGCCTGCACTCCCTTTGCGATCTTCATCTCACGGTCACGGCATGTCAATCACTTCCTCAGTGCTCTACCCAACGCCAAACGGCAACTGCAATGCGGTGCATGAGTGTGATTATCAAGTTCTTATTAGGCCTTTTCATACAGCAGGATTGAGAAACTAAGGTACGTCCCTTATATCAATTCCCAAATAATGATCCATTCTAGGGTAGTCAGTCCTAGCAGTCACATACGATAGACAAGTTCAGGTCACTAGTACTAACGCCCTATCAACTGGTAGTCTATTTTTGAAGGCTCGTCACTAACCCGACTGGGGACCATAGCCAGGCTACAGAGGGGTAGGCCTAGTTTATACTCTAGTTGCTATGGAAAAACCCGTCGCCTCAATGCAGTCTCAGAGTATGCTCGAGGTCACTATAAAGGGCTCATCACCTGATCAGTGTAGGCCGACAGCTCGAATACAATGTCTCATACCACCGTATTCGACTCATGAGGCGGGGTTGCTCACTGGTCACTATAAGGAGGCTCGTCACCCCAGCGTAGGCTGACGGCTGAACCACGGTATCTCATACCACCATGTCTGGCTCATGAGTCTTAGCGGATCGAGGTACCAAGATTAACAGAATTTTTACTGGTGAGTTTGGTACCTTAGGTTCAAGCAGTAGCGTCCATACATGGTGAACATAGATCGAGCCAATCGGATTACTTGACGAGCTAGACTAGTACGAACGTACGTCGAGCCAATCGACATGGAGCGCATGAGCATTCTGTGTGGCCTAACCACTATCGACAAGCAGCGTACGACTCGGATTCATCGAACTTATCTAACATGGCGAGACTAGTTCGGCCACTCAATCGGGAACCATTACCGATTGCCTGGACTAATAGTAGTCACAATCACAATCGATTGCAGCAGGTAATTACATGTGATAGCCATAACAATATTGAGCAAGCAATTCAAACATTTCAGTCCTTTGAGCATTTTTTTATGAAACACAGGATGAACATATCATCACACATATACATCTCATACATAAACCACATAGTTGGATTTAAATTACATGAAGAAATTTTATTCATATAGTTAAGGTAGATAAGAATCTTATCTCAACACCCTTGTAAAGTACAATCCATTAAACACTTGCTCAATCAGACATTTTATCAAACACTTAGGCTACATATTTCAACATACATGATATAACTTAGTTATAACATATATTAGGGCAAATCCTTTCACATAGGAGTTGTCATACCTATAACAATTACGTATTCTAGATTATTAGTCATGGCAAGCACAAATCGAAATTCCATATTCATTTAAACATTTCAACAAACACACGAAATGCATAGTTTATACACATATGATATATGAAAAACATAATATCTAAGGGTATGTGGTAGTAATCAAGTCAGTCATAAACCATTACTAACATTGAAAGCCTTGAAAGCCATAACCTAAACATTTATAATCTGTACCTTTCACCGGTAGACTCGTAACGAACTCAGTTTAAACACTAAGTCGTTGTCTACGGCACAATGGCTGCCTAAAACAATGAAATGGGTTAGCAATTTCACTAATACCTCTATTTGAATCCCTAAATCGAGATTAGGATTAGGATTTCTTATCCAAATCGGAATCAAAACAAGTTAAGTAGCGTAGTAGAGAAGCAAAAAGGCGTAGTAGATAAGTGAAAAGGCGTGTGGAGTTATGGGAAAAGATCCCAACAACAATCCCCAAGAATCTCTCTTCCTTCCTCTTTTCTCTCCTTTTCTTTCTCTCTCACCTAGGGTTTCTAAGAAATTCGTATGGATTGGGAGTGAGGGGGTTTAAGGGCTATTTATAAACCCAGAATCGATGTCAATGGCCCCAGGGCCATGGTATACTTAGGTTATAGCCCAAATGCGTCTGTTTCGGTCCAACGGAGATGATCTGGAGGCCCCTTTTCTGCATGCGGTTGGACTTAAGCTCTCTAACATTGGATCTAGATCGAGTTTAGTTTTCGGTCCGATCAGATTTACAAATCGACCTTGGTGAACCCGTTTCAGTTCAACGGTCACCGATACTCGACCAGGGCCACAAGTGCACTGACATGTGTTGAAAATATTCTCTAAACCGAGGGCGTAATTGGGTCATATTCTGACGGTCAGAATCCTTAGATTTGGCCTGTAAGTGAACAACTCAATTAACTTAAATTTCAGTTCGTTTTCTAAAGATATTTGCATTTCTCACACACTTCGCTCCAGGCTCAAGTTGAGCGTTTTTTGTTACTATTAGGACTTAATTTTTGAGATGGTAGTCAAGTCTAACGAGGTGATCATAACCGTAAAATTTTACGGTAATCGGACTTTCGACGCGTGGTCCAGGTCCGATACGAAGTTTCAAGGCCCTCCTGTGAGCAATTGGGTTTAGAGATGGATCCTAAGTTTTTAGGTAATGGAGCACTAGCGGTTCTACTCATTTTGGGTCTTGTAGTTCATATTTAAAGTGGTTCAAGCTAATTCTACTGAGTATTCAGTTTAGTACTTAACTAAATTATGCCCTAATTACGATAGAATATGGTCTTAGGGCAGTTCTACGCCCCTTTCTGGCACTTTCAGTTAGTACATTATTTTAATTATTTTTTTAATATTTCATCATTAAGTTTACTTTTCCTACACTAAATTTCATAAGATTTCGTGTTGTAAAAAAATTCTAAAAATTCTAGAAGCAGCAACTGTCCAACTAATGCTTTCGGATAGTTGTCACAACGACTTATATTTAAATATATTAAAATTTTTATTGTATTTTTTAATTATTTTTATATAAAACTATACTTATCAATCTTCAATCTGAATTTTAAATCACCTAAATCGGAGTTATAACGAGGGAGATATGACTTTTCAAAGTCAGACGACAAGTGCAGAAAAATCGTAGAGGCCGGCGAGGCCTCATCGATCCGGGGATGCCATTGCCAGTCCCTGGACCCCAGGGCAATGCCTCCCCCCCCATGGGGTACCGAAAATGTATGGGACCCACCTCGGGTCACCCCGATTTGCATCGTTTGGCCCTCCGAGTCCGTTTGATGTGTTTTCGGGTCCCCTTTGCAAATTGGAATAAGTTGTTTGACATGCAATATATGATTTTGGGGTAGGAGAAGCTAATCTATCCAAATAACCTATGTATTTCATGATATTCCAAAATTTTAAGAGTCAAAAACCCATTTTATTAATTTATTTACTATTTATAGTAAATTTTTGTTTAAGTATTATTCTTTATCACTTAAACTTTAGAATTTATATCTAATATGAAAGGACTTAGAAAAATTTGAAGAATAGGGTGGTGAACAGTGAGATTTTGAAGGAAATGGGTTAAAAAAGGATTTTGGACTTTAAGATTGAGTTCTAAAAAGTCAGTAAGGTGTTATGGTCGACCCATTGCTTAAGGACATCCATCTCCAAGTTGGCAAAAATCTGAAGTGTTACAATCTACCCCCCTTAAAAATAATTTCGTCCCCGAAATTAGCTAAGGGTAATGAGTAAAGATTCTATTATTCATTTTGCCTAAGCTTTATTGATTTTAAGTTTATATGCATTATAGGGTGAATACTATCTATGCTAATCTGACTCACTTTAGTCTACCCTCCTTAAAACTGTTTCGCCTTAAAATTGGCTAAAACTCTTATTGGGTCCGTATTCAATGAGCACATTGTAGATACACTAACCTCGGCTATTGTAATTCAACTCGTACCCATTGTTAGGCCTATTCTTTAATATGAATTAGTTTAACACTTGAACCCTAATTACTTTCCTTCAAAGACTTCATTATTGACATTCTAAGGAAGATTTAGATCCTATTTAATGACCTAACCTTACTTATAACCTAGATAAATTCTCTTCGATCTTAGGCCAGTAGGGCAGGGGCCAACCACGCTTCCACCATGCCACTCTGATCCAACGGTTGTATCAACTGACCTAACTAGATTGGGCTCATAATGTTCTACCCCCCTTAAAAATTATTTCTACTCTCAAGGCTCAAGAATCTATGTCCTGATCCGTATGTCGGAACAGGGTGTAATTTAGGACCTATCCTTGACATGAAATGGGATACGATCTCCCAATACATTGGTCTTCCTCCCATCGATAATGTCTGCTATGGCATAGGTACCTATGGTTATAGAAAGGAGCTAAAAGGATGGGTGTTGTGGTTGATTTCAGGGACGGGTGTGAGTTTGTGACAAGATGCCTAATCTCTATTGGTTATATATTCTCAACACTTCTCAAAGACGAAGTAATAAACTTTTTGTTGTAAGTGGTCAGGCCAACACGGAAAGAAAGTTGTGTAGTGGGTCTGAGCCGGATACATAGACCTTCTGCCTAGTTAGGACATAAAATTTGTCGTATCGGTTCTTAATCCTAGTTGATCCCGATCTTCTGCTTGATCAAAGCATTGAGTTCATTAGTAACTACCAGGATTGAGAATTCGATTCAAACCGCGAATACTTTGCTTATATATAGTTTCTCTACTTCGTATTTTCAATTGTAACAAGTCCTTGAGAAGACAATTTTAGGGGGTGTGTTGATTTGACCTAACATTAAATCCAAGGGATATATAAGTTTTCTCTAAGTGTGAATAGTTTCTCATCAAAACAAGCTTCTTAAGAGTCATTAAGGAAGCCTATAAGTATTAAGGGGATTTAACCAATGAATGAGGTCTCACTCTGACCTAATCAAGCCAAGTAACTAAGTCTATCTTTCGATTATCTTAGCATAATCAGTCTTTTACATCCCTTAATATAACCAGCAACCTAGTCTTAATTTAGGAGTAGCGGTAATCCAATAGTTATAATCCAACGTCTATGCTCATACACTAGTTGATTTCGTACCATTTCTAGTACAAGAAATTATTTTATTGCTTAGGGTCAAAAGTTGTCTGATTGGAATTGAGTTGCCCGAACCTGAATTTAATTGCGCTCGAGCACTTCACATATGCTAAAGAGGTCCTAGAGTTCACGTTATTAATTTATTAGATTTCCTATACTGTCAGATCTTTCGAAATCTAGGAGTACCAACTTTAGGTCCAAACTCGAAATGTCCTAGCACTTGATGGCCATTGTTTATGGACTAAACTACAGTGTTTAGTCTAGCCCATCGGTAAAGACCGTTCTAACGAAATTCAAGGGTCGAGATCCCGTTTCGACCTTCGCTCGGCGCTTGCACTTGTCTCGGCACTTGTCTTCTTCTTAGAATGGCTTGGACGGCTAGGCCCGGCCTCATCCGAGGCCGCTCACTTCCTTCTCATGAGGGAAAGGAGCGTAGGGATCGAGAAGATGGCTGTAACTAGCTCAAAAAGAGCCATTGGGTTGAAAAAGCTTGTAGGGTGAGATGGGTTTGTGGGTTTGGAAGGTTACGAGACACAAAAGATGGGTTTTATGCTCATATGGGTGTGAAAGGACAGAGGAGTGGAAGGAGTTTGAAATTGTCAAGTACAACTCCAACTTGTCGACTATCGGTCTAAATGTAACTGAGATCAATTCACATGATCTCAGATGCATACAGGCTAAACTACAGTAGTCCATCTCGCCCGTTGGTAAAACTTGGGATTCTAATGTGGTTTTTATATTCCATCGCTCCCTTCCTAAATTAGAGTGTGTCAGTGTACGTCGTGTTACCATAACCCAGGTCCAGTTTAATCCAAATTATGCTCTGATACCATCTTGTAACACCCTGAAAATCGGGGGTCAAGCAGAAGTTCAGTTCTTGAATTCCAACGCATCACTTATGCAACATAGATAATGATGATTGAATGTTGTTTATATTAGTGCATTAAACATGAGTGAGATTATATCAAAACAGCATATCACACTCCAGGGACAATTATCTTTCGCAAGCGGAAGACTGTGATAAATATATAAAATATATAAACTGTTGTAAGTCTCTAGAGTGTGAACATAATTTCAGGTTAAATATATACATGTATGCTCCAAAAATGAACAAAATGAAGATACATGGGTGTTCCAAAGGTGCAAAATAACAAGTGTAATGGCATCTAATCAGCATCCTTATAATCCCGTCAGAACATGGTCTACATAGACCCGCTTGATAGCTGCATATAGGAGAAACCCTTCTCATCATCATAAAAGTCCGGCTCTGCTTCGCACACATCGCCATCATCTGAAACTAAAACAAGGTCTGGTTGGTGTTTAAAACATCATCCCGTAACATGGGAGTGAGTGATCAACTCAGTGGAACAATAAAGTAAAGGTTAACTTGTTATCAATTCAGTCAAGCAGTAATGATAACGCAATACAACAATCAGGTCCTAAGTACTCTTATTAATGCAAGAATGATATGAAATAATGATGCATGCCCTCGCCTGCACTCCCTCTGCGATCTTCATCTCACGGTCGCGGCATGTCAGTCACTTCCTCAGTGCTCTACCTAACGCCAAACGGCACATTCAATGCGGTGCATGAGCGTGATTACCAAGTTCTTATTAGGCCTTTTCATACAGCAGGATTGGGAAACTAAGATACCTCCCTTATATCAATTTTCAAATAATGATCCATTCTAGGGTCGTCAATCCTAGCAGTCACATACGATAGACAAGTTCAGGTCACTACCACCAACGCCCTACCAATCGACAGTCTATTTTTGAAGGCTCATCACTAACCCGACTGGGGACCACAGCCAGGGTAGGGTGGGCCTAGTTTATACTTTAGTTGCTATGGAAAGACTCGTCGCGTGAACGCAGTCTCAGAGTTTGCTCAAGTCACTACAAAGGGCTCGTCACCTGATCAGTGTAGGCCGACAGCTAGAATACAGTGTCCCATACCACCGTCTTCGGATCACGAGGTGGTGTTGCTCACTAGTCACTACGGGGAGGCTCGTCGCCCCAGCGTAGGCCGACAGTTCGACCACGGTGTCCCATACCATCATGTTCGGCTCATGAGTCATAGCGGATCGAGGTACCAAGATTAACGGGGTTTCTACTGGTGAGTTTGGTACCTTAGGTTCAAGCAGTAGCGTCTATATATGGTGAACATAGATCAGGTCAATCGGGTTACTTAACAAGCTCGACTAGTATGAGCGTACATCGAGCCGATCGACATGGAGCGCATGAGCATTCCGTGTGACCTAACCACTGTCGACAAGCAGTGTACGACTCGAATTCATCGAACTTATCCAACATAACAAGACTAGTTCGACCACTCAATCAAGAACCATTACCGATTGTCTGGACTAAATAGTAGTCCTAATCATAATCGAATGCAGAAGGTAATTACATGTGATAGCCATAACAATATTGAGCAAGCAATTCAAACATTTCAGTCCTTTGAGCATTTTTTTATGAAATAGAGGATGAACATATCATCACACATATACATCTCATACATAAACCACATAGTTGGATTTAAATTACATGAAGGAATTTTATTCATATAGTTAAGGTAGCTGAGAATCTTATCTCAATACCCTTGTAAAGTACAATCCATCAAACACTTGCTCATTCAGACATTTTATCAAACACTTAGGCTACATATTTCAACATACATGATATAACTTAGTTATAATATATATTAGGGTAAATCCTTTCACATAGGAGTTGTCATACCTATAACAATTACGTATTCTAGATTATTAGTCATGGCAAGCACAAATCGAAATTCCATATTCATTTAAACATTTCAACAAACACATGAAATGTATAGTTTATACACATGTGATATATTAAAAAATATTGTATCTAAGGGTATATGGTAGCAATCAAGTCAGTCATAAACCATTACTAACATTGAAAGCCTTGAAAATCATAACCTAAACATTTATAGTCCGCACCTTTCGCCGGTAGACTCGTAACAAACTCAGTTTAAACACTAAGTCTTTGTCTACGGCACAACGGCTACCTAAAACAATAAATGGGTTAGTTATTTCACCAATACCTTTATTTGAATCCTAAATCAAGTTTAGGGTTAGGATTTCTTACCCAAATCGAAATTGAAATAAGTTAAGTAGCGTAGTAGAGAAGCGAAACAGCGTGTGGAGTTGTGGGAAAAGATCCCAACAACAATCCCCAAGAATCTCTCCTCCTTCCTTCCTCTTTTCTCTCCTTTTCTTTCTCTCTCACCTAGGGTTTCTAAGAAATTCACATGGATAGGGAGTGAGGGGGTTTAAGGGCTATTTATAAACCCAGAATCGATGTCAATGGCCTCAGGGCCATGGTATACTTAGGTTATAGCCCAAATGCGTCTGTTTCGGTCCAATGGAGCTAATCTGGAGGCCCCTTTTCTGCGTGCAGTCAGACTTAAGCTCTCTGACATTGGATTTAGGTCGAGTTAAGTTTTAGGTCCGATCGGATTTACAGATCGACTGTGGCGGACCCGTTTCAATTCAACAGTCACCGGTACTCGATCAGGGCCACAAGTGCACTGACATGTGTTGAAAATTTTTCTTGATCTGAGGGTGAAATTGGATCAGATTCCGACAGTCAGAATCCTTAGATTTGGCCTGCAAGTGAATGTCTCAATTCACTTAATTTTCAGTTCATTTTCTAAAGATATTCACGTTTCTCACACACTTCGCTTCGGGCTCAAGTTGTGCATTTGTGGTTACTATTAGGACTTGATTTCTAAGATGGTAGTCAAGTCAAATAAAGCGGTCATAACCGTATAGTTTTGCAGTAATTGGACTTTCGACGCGCGGTCCAGGTCCAATACGAAGTTTCAAGCTGCTCCCGTGAGCAATTGGGTTTAGAGATGGATCCTAAGTTTTTAGGTAATGGAGCACTAGCAGTTCTACTTATTTTGAGTCTTGCAGTTCATATTTAAAGTGGTTCAAGTAATTCTACTAAGTATTCAGTTTAGTACTTAACTAAATTATGCCCTAATTACGACAGAATACAGTCTTAGGGCAGTTCTACACCCCTTTCTGGTGCTTTCAGTTAGTATATTATTTTAATTATTTTTTTAGTAGTTCATCATCAAGTTTAATTCACCTCCACCAAATTTCATAAGATTTCGTATTGTAGAAAAATTCTTAAAATTCCAGAAGCAGCAGATGTCCAACTAATGATTTTCAGATAGTTGTCACAACGACTTATATTTAAATATATTAAAAAAATTTATTATATTTTTTACTTATTTTTATATGAAATTATACTTATCAAGCTTCAATCTGGATTTTGAATCATCTAAATCGGAGTTATAACGAGAGAGATATGACTTTTCAAAGTTGGACGACGAGTGCAGAAAAATCGTATAGGCCGGCGAGGCCTCGCTGATTCGACTATGCCATCGCCAGTCCCTAGACCCCGGGGCGATGGCTCACCCTGGGGGCGATGGATTGCCCTGGGGTGCTGGAAATATCCGGGACCCACCTCAGGTCCCCCCGATTTGCATCGTTTGGACCCCCGAGTCTGTTTGATGTGTTTTCGGGTCCTCTTTGCAAACTGGAATGAGTTGTTTGACATGCAATATATGATTTTGGGGTAGGAGAAGTTAATCTATCCAAATAACTTATGTATTTCGTGAGATTCCAAAAGTTTAAGAGTCAAAAACCCATTTTATTTATTTATTTACTATTTATAGTAAATTTTTGTTTATGTATTGTTCTTCATCACTTCAACTTTAGGATTCATATCTAATATGGAAGGACTTAGAAAAATTTGAAGAATAGGTTGGTGAACGGTGAGATTTTGAAGGAAATGGGTTAAAAATGGATTTTGGACTTTAAGATTGAGTTCCAAAAAGTCAGTAAGGTGTTATGGTCGACCCATTGCCTAAGGACATCTATCTCCAAGTTGGCAAAAATCCGAGGTATTATAACCGCAAGACCATGAGAAATGAAATGCACACCTACACACACATGTACACACAAGAACTCAGGTCGGGTCTTACAACCCTCCCCACTGTCAAAGAATTTTTGTCCCCGAAATTGACCAATGCAGGAAAAAATAAAAAGCAAACACCATCATCATATAGCAATCATCAAAAGAGAAGGCAATATAATCTGCATATATCAATCAACAAATAAATCGGGATAACGCTCTCTAATCTCGGCCTCGCGTTCCCAAACCGCCTTGGCCTCTGAATGATGACCCCATTGCACCTTCACTAAGGGAATGACCTTGGTCCTGAGGACCTGCTCCTTCCGATCAAGAATACGAATCGGCTGCTCAATATAGGAAGCATCCTCAAGGGCCTCAAGTAGCAGTTAATCAATCACGGGAATAGTGTCCGACCCACATTTTTACAACATAGAAACATGGAATACATCGTAGATCGCGGACAACTCAGGAGGTAAGACAAGCCTATAGGCCATAGCGCCTACGTGCTCGATAATCTCAAAAGGTCCAATAAATCTCGGGGCGAGTTTGCCCTTCACACCAAAGCAAATCACGCCCTTCATAGGCGAGACCTTGAGATATACCATGTCCCCAACTGTGAACTCGAAGGGTCAACGCCGACAATCAGCAAAACTCTTCTGCCGGCTCTGAGCTGTGCGCATCCTCTGCCTAATCACATCAATAGCCTCCGACGTCTGCTGCACAAGCTCGGGACCTAAGAGACGATGCTCTCCAACCTCGGTCCAACAACTAGGAGATCTACACAGTTTTCCATAAAGTGCCTCAAACGGAGTCATGCCGATAGTCGCTTGATAACTGTTGTTGTACGCGAACTCGGTGAGGCGCATATGCTCATCCCAATTGCCCACAAAGTCGATCACACAAGCCCTGAGTATATCCTCAAGGATCTAGTTGACCCTTTCGGTCTGCCCATCCGTCTGCGGATGATAAGCAATACTGAGATGTAAAGTGACCCCCAACGCCTGCTGAAAACTCCTCCAAAATTGAGACGTAAATCTGGAGTCTCGATCTGAAACAATCGAAACTAGGAAGCCATGTAGTCTCACTATCTCTTCAATGAATATCCTCGCCAACTAGTCCATAGACCAGGAAGTACGCACTAGAATAAAATGAGTCGACTTTGTCAGACGATCGACAATAACCTAGATGGTATTGTGACCACTCTGAGTCCTTCGCAACCTTGCGATGAAGTCCATCGACACGTGCTCCCACTTCCACTCTTGAACGCTCAACGGCTACAAGGGACAAGGGGGTCTCTGATGATTGGCCTTAACACGCTAGCATGTGTCACACTCGGCCACAAAACTCATAATCTGGCACTTCATCCCCTACCAGAAGTACTGCCTCCTCATATCACGATACATCTTTGTGGAGCCCGAGTGGATAGTAAGTCTCGATTAGTGTGCCTTGGTCATCAGATCATGACGCAACTCTGTCACGTCTGGGACACACAATCGGCCTCTAAAGCGTAATCTACCATCAGAACCAATCTGCCAGTCTGACTACTCCACGGAAGTAGCCTCTGCTCGGTACTCCTGAAGTGACTCGTCCGTCTACTGATCTTCGATCACCCTAGCCACCAAAGAGGGTTGAATCGACAAGCTCGAAAACCGAACAATGGAAGACTGCAGACCGAACTCAAAGTCATACTCTGAAACATCCTTGAGCATCTGCCACTGACGAACTATCATATGTGTCACCAGGCCTCGTGGCTGGCGGCTGAGCGCGTCCGCCACCACGTTCGCCTTGCCCGGGTGGTACTGAAGGTCAAAATCATAGTCTTTCAGTAACTCCATCCATTGCCTCTGCCACAAGTTTAACTCGGACTGCAAAAATAGATACTTCAAGCTCTTATGATCCGAGAAGAGCTCGAACTTGACCCCATATAGATAATGCCTCCACACCTTCAGTGTAAAAACAATTGCTGCAGCTCCAAGTCATGGGTGAGGTAGTTCAGCTCATGAACCTTGAGCTGGCGTGAGGCATACGCCACTGGCTTCCCGTACTGCATCAGTACAATACCCAATCCAACTCTGGAGGCATTGGTGAAAACAACAAAACCCTCACTCCTATCAGGAAGAGTGAGAACAGGAGCAGACGTGAGGCGGTCCTTTAATTCCGTGAATGCCTCCTCGCAGGCATCAGTACAGACGAACTCGACGCCCTTCCGTGTCAACCGGGTCAGCGGTGCAGCAATACGGGAGAAACCCTCGATAAATCGTCGGTAATATCCTGCTAGACCAAGAAAGTTACGGATCTCGGACGCGTTCGTGGGCTGGCCCTACTGACGCACTACATCAACCTTCAAGGGGTCCACAACGACACCCTCCCTCGTCACCACATGACCGAGGAACTTCATCTCCTCTTACCAAAACTCGCACTTCTCCAGCTTCGCATACAGCTAGTGGGCATGGAGGGTCTCAAGCACAATCCACAGGTGCTCAGCATGGTCCTCTCGAGTCCTCAAATATACAAGAATATCATCAATGAATACCATCACAAACTAATCAAGGAACTGCCGAAAAACCTTGTTCATCAGCTGCATGAATACGGCGGGCGCATTGGTCAGTCCAAATGACATGACCAGGAACTCGAAGTGACTATAACGTGTCCGGAAAGCCATCTTCAGAATGTCCTCCTCTCAAACCTGAATCTGATGGTAACCGAAGCGCAAGTCTATCTTTGGAGAAATACTATGCACCCTACAACTGATCGAACAAATCATCAATATGGGGAAGCGGGTATCGGTTCTTCATGGTGACTCTGTTGAGCTCGCGATAGTCCACACAGAGCTGCAGCGAACCATCCCTCTTCTTCACAAACAATACTGGGGCTCCCCAAGGTGAACTGTTGGGATGAATAAAACCTAGACGAATAAAACCTAACTCCCGGAGCTCATCCAACTGCTCCTACAGTTTCCTCAACTCTAACGGTGTCATCCGGTAGGAGGCCTTCGAGATAGGCGCGGTACCAAGCACCAAATCAATCTGGAACTCCACCTGCCGACGCGGCGGCAAACTCGGGATCTCCTGGAACACATCCAGATACTCACAAAAAATTGGCAGCTGCTCAAAACACCCTACCACAGAATCCTCAATGACTGAAGCTGAGAAACTAGATAATGGCTCTCCTTTGAGCTCGACGACGAACTGGAATACTGGCAAGCCTGGAATGTGAAACGTAACCGTCCTCGCAACACAATCTAAGATGGCACCATACTCTGCAAGCCAGTCCATACCCAGTATAACATCAAATCCTGACATCAACATCACGAACAGATCGGCCGGAAGGAACATCTTGCCCATTAACACCGGGCAAGAAGGCAGCGATGGGTCATTACTACAGACTTCCCCATGGGAGTCGAAACGGCCAAGGCCTCAGACACGGACTCCGATGGAATACCGGTCGATCGATAAAACTACTTGGCCACAAACGAATGGGAAGCGCCAGAATCAAACAAAACATGAGCAACACAAGGAGAAACAAGAAGAATACCCTCAACGACTCCACTGGTCGATGACTGTGGGTCCTGGCCCGGCGCCTATTGCACAGAATAACATCGGCCCTAAACTGGTAGAGGAAGCAAACCGGAAGACTGGGGGTCTTGAGTCTGTGCCTGCTAGGCTGCTATACACACTGGACCCAAGGATCGGACAATATACAGATATCTCGTTTGCTGGTGTTGCGGCTGCTGTTGTCTCTACTGAGGAGGTCTGCCTGGCTGCCTCTGCTGCTAAGGAGGAGCCCTAGGAACGGTGGGTGGAAGCTGTGCTCTCTGCTACTGCTGAGGAGGATGAGGAGGGGGCAACTACGGTGGCTTCTATTGCTGAATGGGGAGAGGGAACTCACTCCTCCGATGCCCGTCCTGTCCACAGCTGAAGCATACACCGGAAAAGGGCCCGGCAGATAAAGCGGCTGGCGGTGCTAATGATGAGGAAGAAGCTACTGTCTGAACCGTAATGACGATGCGAACAAGATGGCATAGGTCTCGGGCTGATCCGAGTCGGGTCAACGTGACCGAACTCAAGGATGATCGCAAACGCTATCCAAAGGTCGCAGGTCCCCGAGATTCAACCAGTAGAACCACGAGACCATGAGAAATGAAATTCACACTTACACACACACATGCACACGCAAGAACTCAAGTCGGGTCTTACAACCTTGATTGAACATCACATAGCCTTAAGAGCCAAATTAGAATCATAATAAGTAAAGATATAATAGATTATAAGCTGTTGTAAAATATGCTACCTAAAACAGTAATTTTTGAGTGTCCTCGATCCCATCGACAGTCTGTCGATGGGTCTCGATGGCATCAAAGATCCACTTGATTGTATCAAGTAGCGAACTCAAATTTGTCTAGTGAGCTTGGTCTATTTTTTTTAAGTTTATCGATGGGATTGATAATCTTCTCGATCATATCGAAGAACCTTCAATCCTATTGAAGATCTACTCGATCTTGTCGATAGATCCATTAACTAGCGATTAGAATACGATTTCTATAAAATGGGCATTCAGTTCTTGTACAAATGGATGAATTTTTTATACAATAAAAGCGTATGTAATTTTACATTCATATCATTCATCCTAAGGCTCTAAACCATTAATATCTAAGTCATCTTTCTCGTGATTTATTACTTGAATGAGCATTCTAAGCTCCTCATCAAGATATTAGTAATCTTCACCATTCTCTAAAGATTAGACACTAAGTTTATTGGTATATCATTGTCTAAATCTTCTAAGAGACCCAATTAGTTGAATCTCCTAGTATTACAACATTTTCATGAGTTATAGAAGATTCAACCAACCTACCTTACCTTAGTCACTAAAATGACACATCACATGCAAGATAAACATTTGTAGGAGATGAAGCATCGACATCAAAGATTGGTGGATCAATTGAGAAACAGATTTGTGCATGTAAGAGCATTGAAAAAGCATTTATAGACAATACATCAAAAAAGGCTTAATCCAACAAGTTGTCATTTGTAAGAGTCTACATACATTCATTCCTTGTGTATGATTGAGTGTAAGAGTTTGTGACCCAAACTCGAATAAGTTCTTATGTAGGATGTAGGATCTTGTGTAAGGCCTAATTCATCGACATAGGTGTATATATGGTCCACTAGGCATGGGTGCATATGTATTGATCTTTGTGGGAGCCTCCAGCAAGAGTGTATATAGGTCCTTAGATTAGGACTGCTAATACGTAGTTGTGGTTAGTCGATAGAAAATCAACTAATGTCTCTTACGGGAGCCTTCGACGAGAGTATACATTAGGTCCTTGTGTAGGACTGTAAAGGTTAGAAATGAACCTGATTTAAAATATCTGATAGTGAATACCAGTATACTCAAAGAGAGTGCATCCACCAGGAGAAGAGTAGAAAAATCGAACCAATATATATGTTTATATATATAATTGTGAATGTTTGTGATTCTAATTCATACTCATGTGTTTGATTAATTAAATCATATGAATGCTTGAATTAGGTTGTATGCTAGGCATTTATCTTGTAAGCACACACAAGCTCACTATCTCTCTTATAGACTAGTTGCTTGATCGGTAGATCATGTGTAGTCTATGTGATTGGACCCACTTTTACTTGAAAGCCTTAGTATTAACTTACCTTCTTAGTTTAAATTGGCATATTAGTTTAAGTAGCTAATTATGTGTTTTAATTGAAGAATTTAAAGCGGTCCTATCACCCCCCTCTCCTAGGACATAACCATCATTTTATAGTTCTGTCAAGCTTTCACATGCATCGTGGTGGACTCTTAATCCCACCATTTATGATCTTTATGTGAAATTGTTTTAAAATGAAGGAAATAAAGTATCATAACTTTAGCACTCTAGTATTATTGGTCACTTGATTTTTTAACGAATTGTGCTGACCCGATATTGCATATGCTATTAATATATTAAGTAGATATACTAGTAATCTTTAATAAGATCATTAGAATATTGTAATTCAAATACTGATATACTTAAAAAGACTCGTAATTATGATCTCCACCATCTTAGATATCAAGTTGTGCTTAAATGGTGCAATGATGCTAACTGGACAACAGATTCTATTGAATTCGGATCTATGAGTGGATATGTTTTCACTTTAGGAAAGACGGTGGTTTCTAAAAAATAAAAAAATAAACATATAAGAAAATAATTGAGATAACTAAGATATAATAGCAAAGGAAAAGCATAATTGCTAAAGAGTCTACTTGTATATGTACCTTTATGGGATAAACTTGTGGTAGCAATTTCCTTGCATTGTGATAGCCAAGATGCAATAGCGAAAGAAAATAATTGAACATATAATAAGAAATCCAAACATCTACATCTAAGAAACAACTTAGTCAAGCAATTACTCAAGGACGGAGTTACTGCAGTTGACTTCACAAGGTTTAAAGATAATTTAATTGATCAACTAATCAAAGCATTATCAACCGGTTAGTGATGAATACATTGAAGGAAAATAGGATTTAATCCCATGTAAATTAATTCACCGATAATGAAAAATCAACATATACAATTAGAGATCCTAAGAACTAGGTGTTGGGATTAGAAAAGTATTGATTTTGTATTTTTAAAATTTTGGGTAAGTACAGTGCTAACACGGCCTACATTAAATACAAGTTATATATTGGTTAGCATGAACCTGAGAATGAAAAGCATTTCCCTCTAGCATGGTTTTTATCCCTACTAATGCCACCCATAATCTAGGTCGTGCCAACCTCGTACCACTTGGATGGATGGGATTTGTCTCCTTACCACATAGGGATTTGTCTCCCTACCACATCAGCATCAGTCCCTCATAGCACAGTACACTTACACATGACATAGTCTCGACTGATGGGAGCTAGTCACATCATTAACTCTCCTTATATGCCTATAAGTACCCCATTGATGTCTTCATTTTTCACATTTTAATCTTGCCTTCTCCCTTTTCGCTTTCTCCTTTAGGCTAGTGCATCCATCCCCAAGTGAAATTTAGGAAATTTTATAATAAAAATAGTCAACTTTGAGGTTGGCATAGCGCACCAACCCCTCAATCAAATAAGGTCCACTCCAAGTCTTACAGAGGGTCACATAAAGCCTTTTTATTACCTAAATATGCTATCATGCTATCGAATCCCCAGTGAGGTTACACCAAAACCTTTAAAGATGCATCCACTCTTATTCTTTCTATCTTATATTTTTATTTCACGTCATTGGATCAAAATTATCAATCTCTATTACCACTCACATAGTAATCAATTACACTACTAAGAGAAATACTTATCATTCTCTAATTCAGGATAAATTCATGGACATCGTCCAATATATCCAATTCAATGCCATAACATTGTCCTCTATATATAAACAATGCGTTCTCCAATAGAAACATAATTCTTCACTCCATGTCTTAAAGATTCATATGCAGAATGTGCACACTCATAAATCCTCTCTATACTATCATAGCTTCGTACTAGAAAAGAAAATATCAAAAAGTGTTCCGTATCTTGATATTTCACTATATGATGAGGTGATAAACCCTAAACTGATAAATCATACAATCAATCCATAAATTATCTAAAGACAATCATTCTTGCATTATCTTTACATATCATGCATCTCTCGTATTCTATTAATTAAATATTACTATTTTGTGACCATAAATATACTTATCATTGTTTTGTCACCATATCTTACCTTAGAATCAATGGTTACTTTATAAAATATAATTGAGATTTTTGAGAAATCACAACATGGAATGTAATAAGAACCAAGTAATAATAATAAAAGCTTTCTAATTGTATACATTCCAATCTCTCTTGTTTAAACATAGCAAAGTGATTATGATATTTTATGAATGTCTTATGAATGAATGGCATTGAACTCAAACCCTAATGCAATACTTATATTCAATCAAAATCTCAATCAACGTTAAGTTCAATAGGTGAAAAGTTGCTATTGAGTTATTTGACATCAACATTATAAACTTATAGTGATGGCTCCATTCTTACTGTGTTACAATGTTATGACTTGTAGCAAGAAAGGTTGGACAATGTCACTAATGAGCTCCATACATGTGATACAGTGGAATATATAGCTATATAAACATTCATGATGGACTCACCTATATGAGCATGAAAGTGTGGCCGCTTCTTATAAGAATTGGGACATTCTCTAAAGAGCTCATGAAATTGCAATATAGCACATGGCTCTAACATGTTGGCTTTGTAAGAACTCATGTTGTTTGAAAATATTGTATATGATGTATCAGAGATGTCTTTTAAAGGTGTTAGTTTAAGGAACTAAATCACTAACCTCCTGACAAGCTAGATATATTTACATTAGGCAATGTTCAAATCTCTATATACCTTTATCAATATATTTTATTTCATTGATTTGCTCACTTATTTTTCCTTTAAATCATCTTTTATTATTTTCCTATTTTTTAATTGTGGGAGTTTGTTGAATAATTTAATTTTAAAATATGAAATATATATATATATATATATATATATATATATATATATATATATATATATATATATAGAGAGAGAGAGAGAGAGAGAGAGAGAGAGAGAGAGAGAGAGAGAGAGAGAGAGAGAGAGATATGTAGTTCTTTGGTTTTCTCTTGAAGTGGCTTTTTCTCACATTGAACAAAGAGAGGCTTCGCGCAGGGGTAGTGAAGTGTGGTGTGGTTGTTTTTGAGCATCTTTTATTTTTATTTTTGCCATGCCACCACACTTGCCTGTAAGGTAGCGGGCCACTCATGTGTCTGACAGCACTTATATCCCTTACGTGTCCTGGGCTCTCCTTTCAAACTTTAAAAAAAAATAAAAATAAAAAAATAAAAAAATTTAAGGATATCATTTTTGTACCTTTCATACACTACAGCATCAGTGAAAAAATCATCTATATCCCTTTCCTTTTATATTTTATGGGCAAATCAGTAAAGCATATATACCCTGTGTAAGCTTTTATTGTGTGCTCACCTTATTTAAACCATCCATCGTTGAAGAGAATTAACCGTTATATCTCAGGGACAGGTGCTGCAACCATGCATGTTCATATTCTCATGGAGACAATCTATTTTTAATATAGCATCTATAACGTTCCTCAATTCCCCATCATATTTTTGTCTCCCAATTATCGTTTTTCTTATATTTATTTTTTAACAACAACCACTTGGTAATTATCATGTCAACCACTCATGCCTCATTTTTCACTATAGAAATACCTTTTTATAGAAAGACATTGACAAGCTTTCGTTGCATTGTAGCCGTTGGTCTTTGTTTCTTGATCCAAACAAGAGAAAGACATCTCATCCACCTCAAGCTCCAGACAAGAACCCTCCATCAAGAAAAGTATCTCTTCTTCTTCTTTTTTCTTTTTTCTTTTTTCTTTTTATTCTGTTTCTTTTTTCTCTCCATAGCTAACCCCCATGTAACGAAACATTCGGCCAAGAGTATGTGTGCTTTTGCCACATACTCATCCACCAACATGCACCATACACGTGCATCAATCCAGACCATCCAGATTACCGACCTTATTCTGAATGAGAGAACGGCCTGAACATCGCATAGATTGAGTGATCCATACCGTTTAAACTCACATTTTTTATTTGGACCAGTTAAATATCTAGGATGATCACGACCGTCTAATCAACGTATATTCCTGTCCACAGTAGGGCGATGATTTGGGCAGTGTCAGTTGATATGGGTTGCCGTAGTTTGGTAAGCTGTGGTGAATACACACCGTAGTCATTTCTAGAGAAAAATAAGGGGTCACTTTTATGCTCTGACGGAGTGTGATAATGATACGCAGGTACTTAGACATTACTAGACAACGCATAACGTGAAAAACATTTATTTCAAATTAAACTGTCCAAATTATATTCCCCCACTTAGATGTATAATTAACCAAAAAATTACACTTATCATTCGACCATTGGATAGATAGACCTTTCTTGGTCGGTTAAAAATGAATAATATCCAGTGGTCTTATTTCAATAAACAAGAAAGAGAACAGGATTTCATTTCAGTAGTTTTCTTTTATGTTTTTGTGTTTTGTTGTTGTAGTAGTTATATGATAAATGCTCTATCTAGTAGATAAGTTCCAATTTATCTGGTGTGTACCACATTCATTCCGTCCAATAGGTTTTGGCCCTCACTTTCAAAGCTCATCAAGTGGGCCACACCATAGAAAATATTGTGTGGATGGTAATAAAATAACAAAATACAAGTGTGGTCCACCTGAAGAGTGGATGAGGCTGAATTTTTACACAAGGTGATCTTCATGGTGGGGTGATGGGGCCAACCTATTGGACTGCGTTGATTGGTCACACACATGAAAGAGTGGAAGTTATCTGCAGGGTGGAAGGTAATTTATCATCTAGTTGGTGGGATGTGAGCATTTTTTTTCTAGTTATTGGCAATGTATACACTCTGTACAAATCAAAGGTTAGGATTTTTCGATCTAATTTCCGTAATGTGAAACAGCTATGGTGGATCCCACTATTTAGATGTTTTATATTGAGTTAACGTATGACATATTTTGGGTGCATGTGTATCAAGCACCATAAGCTGCCTGAGTATCATATAACTCCCTATATTTGCACATGCACGTATACTTAGTATGGGATGTATTTCTGGTATTCATGATAGGAGTTGCACCAGTAGGTTGTACCAGATGCTGTCTTTACAGGCTACTCCTACCAATACACCTACTTCCTCCCTGCATACATAGATATACATACGTCCATACGTCTACATACATACAGCCCTTTTTTCAAGTATTTGAATGTGAGCCCCTTTGATACTACCAAA
Source organism: Magnolia sinica (assembly GCF_029962835.1). Taxonomy (NCBI): domain Eukaryota; kingdom Viridiplantae; phylum Streptophyta; class Magnoliopsida; order Magnoliales; family Magnoliaceae; genus Magnolia; species Magnolia sinica. The sequence continues at coordinate 20,248,639 of NC_080582.1, read as the reverse complement.
ATGCATAAACCAACGTTTCAGAAACAGTCTTATGGCCCCATAACAGCCAATCAGGACTGTCAATGGGCTGGGCCGGATTCGAACTGTTCGGGTGGGGCCTGATGGGCTGGACTTATTCAAAAATTGATTTTGCCAAGCCCAAAAAATGGAAGTTATTGAGGAAATTAGAAATGTACATAGTACAAAAATACAGTAATCTCTATATACGATGGCGGTTTTGGACAATTCTGCCCCTGCAATTCGTGTACATGAGAGTTCTCATCCTCCAATACAGGTCGAGGTATTTTGGGCATTAAAAATGTAAGTCATCAACTGAGGTCATTTTTGTCATTTTACGAAAAGCCTCCAACGGTTACTTTAGGCATTACTTTCTGTCCCAATCTCTTCCTTCCTCTCCACACGATTGCACATGCCATAGCCCCAGTAATCCATGACATAAGCTTAGCACGATTAAGAAAAATGGATCTTCAATGAGAGAAAACAGTTTTTTTTTTGGGTATATAGTTGTTATTTTAGCAAGCTTATTTGTAAATAAGTAGTTGGGAGCTAAAGGCACCTGTTGTACTACTATAAAGGAGTTATGGTCTTATAATCATGCTTCATTGATTATCCTGACCTTTGAATCTTGGATTTGAGGATGAACATTAAATATTCATCTTCACACAATCATTCATTTGACAAATGTTTCTTACTATGGCCTAGGTAGCATAGAATCCAGACCATGAACAGTTCAGATCATCCAAGTTGCAATCATGCTGGGGTATATAGACACTCTATCGAAGACCCATATCAAAAACCCTGCAAAAATGAATTCCATTTTCATGGGTTATGTTTGTTTTGCAAGTGGAAATCCTAATTCAGGACTTAGATTTTGATCAGGTCAGGCTAGCCCTATTCATGACTGACCCATTGTAGCCTTTAACTGCAATAGAGGCTGCAACCATTTCTCAAGACATATGTCCAAATAAAGATGAAAATGTTACTTCAAATCCACTCTTTTCACCGACATGGAAACATTGCCTACAGTTCAAATCAAGGGAAACCATTTCCTTTTCCTTCGGCGTCCAAACAGTGCTGTTTACACTTTTTTATTTTCTTTTTTTATCCTTTTTATTTTTTTTTTTGCCAAAATGAAAATGGATGAGGATATCCTAGCTGATTCGATTGAACATGCCCCCTCCAAACAGACCCGATGAAATGACATCACAAGTCAACGTATACCAAAAGGAAAATTCTCAATACCACCATGGCCTTCCAAATTTATCTGGCATCCAAACAGACCTAATGAGAAAACATAAGAAAGTCATCATTCCAAAAGAACAGTTCTCTGTAACACCATTTCTATCCAAAGTTATTTACAATGGTTAGCAATCATACCAAATTGCATGTGATTTGAAACTGTAGAATCCTTCTACAAGATGGTGATGACCCAAACAAGTTCTTTCCCTTCTTTCCTATTCACATTCAGGGGACTGAGTGCAGCTTACAAAATTCACTCAGCCTACATGCATATACACATCTATTCCTGCAGCTTTGCTAATCCCATGCACATGAATAAAGCAGAACACTAATGCACTAGTGCACAAATGCAAGATCGAAGCCGTCCATCAGATAGGTCCCACCATGTAGATGTTTACTGACCACATTGGCCACATGTTAAGAAACAGACTGGTCGAAAAACTTAGCCAATTGTTTGTAAGCCATCCACTAGTTTCTAAAGCTAGACAACATGAATAGCCAAGCAAGAGTTACCCATCTGATCGATGGCTTGGATCTTGCTCCTGTCTGCCTGGTGGCCAAATGGTAGCATTTTCTTGGGCTGCTCTCATACATGCATGGGATTAGTGTACCTATTCCTGAGCTTCAACAAAACTACATCAGCAACCCAAAAACCTCCCATGATTACTATATATTAGAAGGGGCCCATTACAATCAAATCAATGGGCATTAGTAACCAAGAGATCTGACTCTCTTCGGCAACTCTGCCTTATTGTCATCCTCATTGCGCCTCTTAATCGCATCAATGTCGCCCTTGGTAACGATTTCGAGTTCACTGGGGTTTGCTCGACTGTTGTAACTGACAACGTTCGTTCCAATGGCATAGACGATTACTTCAGTTCTGGGTGCCGAAAGCATCTTTCGCTCAATAGCTGCAGACTGCCCACAGCATGAGTCATGGACTGCTGCCTCCTTCAGCTTCCCAACAATAGTATCCTTATCATGGCTGAAGCTGTCTTTTGAAACCTGCATCACCCGAGAACATAAAGAGTTAAAGACAGTCGCTCATGCTCAGTCTAGAATACTTAGAAAATGCATAATGCTCGATAGTGTGAAAATGGTTTTCTTTTTTAATTTTTTGTAATCTAGTTGAATCATCAACTATACAAGCATCCAAACAGTCCATTTGATGGGACGAACAAAAACTGCTGCTTGGTTCAGTTGGGCATCATATGGTTGCTCAAGAAGACACTGAAGATGATATCAGCTGCCAGTAGCTGTAAGATGGATTTTCTTAATAAAAGATCCAAAGAAGAGGCCAAATCAAGATAAAAATGCTCAAGGGCCAACAACCTTAAAATAAACATATCAGAGCATTAGGAACATCATAACATGGTTTAAAAACTTCAAACAAACTCAACCCAACTCCATTGGATCAACACAACTGTTGGACATAGGCCCATGGGGCCCAGTAATAGGCAACCACTAGTGGGCGGATCCCACGCAAGTCTCTCTATATCCTCTTTTTTTATTTACTCTCAAATGCTTAAATTTGAAAGTTGAATTCTAAATTTTGAATTTAGAAATGAATTCAATTGTAGATCAAATTGGTACAGAGTGAGATTGGATAAGACATGATAACTTCTAGCCACATCTAAACTCCCCGACCAGGGGAGGGGTTCTCCCGTTAATCCCATCCAAAAGTCATAGCTTAACTTATTAAAGAGAAAATATGGAGAAATAGTAAATCCATAGATTCTGTCCATCTGGCACATCCCTTGCACAATCCAAGCCATTGATCATGATCCAGAGCCACCTTAACTGTAGAAAACCTGATGACTCGACTAGACTAGGTAGGCCTCAACAATATTTAATGTAGTATTTTAAATATTCATTATTACCAAAAAAAAAAAAAAAAATTCAGAAAAACCCCAAACTCTTCCGAGTCATATGATTGGCTCGACAGACCTTAAGAGCCCAGTAAGGTTTCAAGTTTTTAAACTACACAAGAAGATATTGCAGTCTTGAAGGTATCTTAGCTATTAGACTCTACCAGATGAACATAACTTTTGAAGGAAGCCTATTTAATAGGGGCATAATCCACTTCTGAAAACAAAAATGTCGCAACAGAAACAAATGTTGGGCACAAAGAGAAGTTTGTTATGAGAAGACCTTTATCAATCTTTTCTTCTATTTTTTGTCATGTGGGAGCACCATAGGATCAAATCCTCTTTGATCGATTACAAAAAAGGAATTAAATATAGTTTCTTTAGTAAAAGCAAGTGTGAAGGAGTGGCATGCAATCAAACATTTTGCTGCTGAGAAAAGGACTTTGAAAAATGTACCACTGCACTGTAGGAGTGTACCCATGTACTAGACATTAATATCAAGACGTAGCTATGAACAGTGTTCAAAATATCGGTATCGCGTTACGTATCACATCCTTGGGATATAGATACATTTCGGTTATCGCACAAGATATATAGTTTGTACCAGGTAATTTATCGCACTTCTGGGGAAACATGGGGAAACATTGGGGAAATGGTTGAATTTTTCAATGAAACTTCAGGGATTGTTAAAAAAGACCTTAATATACACTTTTAAATCATAATCTCTTAAAAAAGAAGTCCACATAATAGGTTTCCTTTGTATAGGGTCCTAAGTTATGTGTTGTCTAACTGAATTAATGCAACTATATTCAAATTGAATGCATAACATTTAGAGTATATGTGATGATCATTTCATCAAACACTCCTAAATACTTCAAAATTAGTCTCACTTGACAGCTGGTTGAAGGGAAATTTTGAAAATAATAATAATAATTTTTATTAATTTTTAATTAAAAATGATTTTTATTTTTTCAAATTTTGATAAGAACTTAACAAATCAATATACCAGCCCTCATACAAGCTTGGTTTTATGTTTGGAGTGCAACATTGCAAGAAATTTGGAATTGCTAAATACTTCGAAATTAGTCTCAATTGATAGCTAGTTGAAGGAAAATTTCAAAAAAAAAAAAAAAAGAACATGAAGAACCAATGGATATAGAAATCAAAGCTCCATCTCCATGATTTTTCATGCAAAACATGAAGAACCAATGGATTTATAACCATTTGACACTGATTTAACATAATTTCAGAAAAAAAAAAAAAAAAAGGATCAGAAATTGAAAATGCTCGCTAGATTGAAGATGTGGGATATATCAGCACTACCTATGCATTTCGTATCGCACAAGTGGGATACAAGAGATATCGTGGGATATATCGGCTGATATCATCAATATTTAAAATGTTGGCTATGAAGAGGTACTTCATTATGCTTGACCTGAGAATATATACAGTATGGTCAACAAATAGACACATCATTCAGTGACACAAACTGTTGATATTAAGGGCCCCACAGACCCATGATTTGGTGACACAAACTGTTGATATTATGGGTCCCACCATTGAGAGCCCATGACTAGAAGTCTCCCATATGTTGAAATAGAGCCTAAGGTCTACATTTAACCAAATAAAAAAAGCCTGAGATTCCACGGGTGTGATCTTTCAATCTAGGAGATACTTTAGTGTATGTGGTATCCATATTAGGTCCATAATATTGATGGTTTCAATGAAAATATACCCCACTTACACAAACTGAAAATCCGAACCTACCTTAGGTGCTAGTGGGTTAAGTACTGTACAATATCTCAGCATCTACTTTTCTAGAATCCTTATCTCTGATATTTGTGGGCCACAACCCTCTACAAGACATGTGGTATGCAGCAGGTACAACACCTGAGCTCCATAAAGCCCGGTGTTGTGTGTGACATCCACTAGATCAATAGCTGAACCCACCAATGTTAGGCCCTGGGGCACCCAATAAAAACAGGTGGGACACACAACATGGAATAATTGGGGGGGGGGGGGGCGCGGTTGGGGGAATTGCCAGCCATAGATTTGTGTGAATTCGAGGGCCACCAAGGTGTGTATATTCAATCCAACCCATACATCAGGGGCACCCACCAGGATGAACAGACTCCAATATGCCTAATTCAAAACACAGCCAGGCCACACCACATGAACTTAAAGAGGATTTAAGGTGATTTTATATTGTTCCCCATGGTGTTGCCCCACCTGAGTTTTTTATCAGGCTGATTTTTAGGCTTGAATGTTGAACATGAGATGGTTCACCTGATGGACGGAGTGGATGTCACACACACAACATGGGCTCCACAGGCTCATGTGTTCTAGAGGATTTCAGTCCAAAATTTGGAACTTCTTGGGTAAATTTAGAATGACCACATTCAGTGACAGATGAAGCCAATACGACCTGCACAATATGTGGTCGTTTGGGAACCAGGAAAAGTACACTGCTAGAAATCGAATCCTCAAGTAGGGAAAATTCCTGTGTTTGGGCCCTGGAAAAGGCAAGAAACGGATTCCATCTAGAATCCAATTCCAGAAAAAACACGGCTTTTGGATTCTTGACCAAAGGCTGGCTAGCAAATTCCAAGGAAATGGATTCCCTCCCAACGGTCAATTTTTTGAATTTTTTTTATAATAAATAGGACCCGTGCAGCCTGCTTCATTACCAGGCCCCAAAGACAGTATCTGGATTCCACAAAATTACATTTCCACTTCCCAATAGCCAAAATGACTAACAGAATCTCCTAAGGAAATTTGATATTCATCAACTGCTTACTGATGGGTGTCACGGACTTCTGAAAGTTCCCTTATCCGTTGGGCATTGGGACCCTTGTATATCCCAACTGCATCTAAGGAATCTGTTTTGATAATGATCATGATTAACATGCATCATTGACTTCTAAATTCCAGGTTGCCAAACAACCCCTAATGATTACTGTTGGCTGATGGAACAATTTTACTATTAGAAAAACTATCCATTGAGAACCTGATATGCATTAGAACAACTAATCCTGTCATCCCTATGTGTTAGGACTAAAAAAGTAATCTACCAGCTTGAATCTTGACTTTTTAACAAAATCAGCACAAGTATAGTTAGTTTTCACTTACAAGAAAACCCGAACAGAAATCGTAACTACACATTTGGAAGTTTACAGTTCCAAACCAACACAAGAGTCTAGCACCAACATGTAAGTGAGATATGCTCAGGACTTTCTCTTACGCATCTCACTTGTGGTTGGAAGAAGCGGGACATAGGTGCCCGATTAATGCAGGTCCATTTTCTGTGCAGGCAGATTCAAATCACACCTTATTCGTTTGGAAGTCCCACAAACTGTGATTTGGCAATAAATCCAAAAGCTGACTAAAACAAGCTATAAATTATAATTCCTCACCTGGAAATCAACCGGCAACTCAATTCTAGTGCATGTACACCCACAACCATCGCTAAAGTTGAGTTCCAACACCATCTTAAAAGGTCTTGTCTTCACCGTCTCTCTGATATATAATCAACGCGGCATGTCAAGAACAAAACAAGAGGATAGATGACAAAATGTAAAATCTAATAGCATTACTAATGGTTTTGCAAACAGTGGTTCAAGATGCTACAAGATCCCATCTTTTGAGCTGATTTGAGGTACCTTTTTAACAAAAATGGTTGCTTCTGAAGATGGGCAGCCTTCAGGTATGGCCTCTCTGGAAACAAAACCTGACAATTCAAATAGAAGAAAACCAAGTTCAGGGTGGGTTATGAGGCTCCAAAAAGATATTAGCTAGAAGTTGGAAAGGAAACAAGAGAGAGCTTCTCGTATTATCTTTACATCCACTGATTTGAGGAACGGCAATGGTGCTCTCTGTCCATGTACACTAGAAATCCTGAGAGTCCATTTCGCATATTGTGTCTCTGTAGTAAATGGACCAGAGCGTGAGAAATTCAAGAACAAATGCTTCCTAACAGGTAGAGGTTTGCTAATCCCGCATGCATGTATAGCAAACCCCTGTAGACAAGCACGCGTGCCAAGTTGGCATGAGGTAACTGTCTAACCCATCCATCTAGTGAGCCCTATAGCATAGATGCACTGGCACGAAAACCAGGGCAGCTCGCTTATTAGGTATGCCCAGGATATAAAACAAATGGATGGATGGAAAAACTCTAGCCATCCCCATTTGATGGACAGCTGCAGACGGGATTGACTAGACATTATTTTAGAAAACCTTCAAATAGCCAATAGATTCCCAAAAGAACCAAAACTAGAAGGGGGAAAAAAAGCATCCAAGAAATTGATTGAAATGGGTAAAAGATGGATTCCAGAGGAATCTTTATCACTAAAAACTTGGAAAATCAACATTCAAAAGTTCAGTTAATCAAGAAGACTTGTATAGAAGACAAGTCTACTGAAACTAAACAGCTATGATGGTCTTTCTGTTACATTTATTTCAACTTCTAGCTTCGAAATAACCAAGAAGCTTCCTCAGTGTACAGAGAATAAGGCCCAACCATCCAAACACTTGTTTTATAATCTGAACCATGAAAAGCCTAGAAAATGTGGCAATTGGTCCCATGGAAGTGTTGTAGAAGAGGGACACTGGCAAAGGGGAAAAATAGGAATTTGGGTCCTGATGCATTAGCGCCTAGTGTCTTGATGAGCCAAGTCATACATGCGGGGGTTCAGTTTATCAGGCCGCTGATCTGATGGATCCATCTTGGACAGGGGATGCTCCAAAAAACTTCTCAATTGAAAGATCCTAGCCATCCAAATAGCCGATATCTGCCCTTTTTTTCTCGAACCTCGCTAGACTCTTCTTTTCTTTTTTTTTCGTTGCACATCTATATAGACCACTGACAGAGGGTAGGATCTTCCAATCTGGAAGATTTTTTGGGCATCCCACATCGATGGCGGGGACCATCAGATCAGTGGCCTGGGTCACCAAAATATGGGCCCTTTTTTACAGAATGCCGGATCAGGACACTACATGTCCCGATGCATCAGAACCTTATAACTAAAGATCTGTATTAAGGACGAGCTAGTGATTCTCCAAAAAGTGTCACTTTAGTCAAACCAACTCTAAGTCTCTAACTAAAGATCCTGCTACCCCGTTCTTCTCCCAAATAACATGGCAATAGGTAAAATTATAGGATTTCATAAGAAATAATCACTCTCATTAAAGAAAAATAGGTTTCAATGGACTGTCCACGTTCCAAAAAACACTGAGCAATATTATAGTTGTTCTAGGATATAGAAAGGATTTTTGCTTTTGTTATTAATGGGACACTTGCCACTCCTAGACACAACGACACTTCAAAATCTGTATCAACAAAGTGTCCTAGTGATGCCATCAAAAAGTTTAGCTTGTTCGACACGTGAGGTGTACATACAGATTTTCCACTAAGCTTTCCTTTCTTCTTCTTCTTCTTCTTTTTTTTTCTTTTTTTTTAAAATATGAATTTCTTTTGTCAAGACAGTTCTTTCACTCCTATCCCTCGAGCTTGCCTCTGTTCTCTTGTTGTTGGAAAAACTACTTAAGGACATGCACTCGCTCTCTAGATTTTACTTCACTTTTCATTATAGTTGCCATGACCCTTACAACAGAAAAGCAAAAGCTTTTTTGGCATTTTGTTCTTGATGGGATTCTCTGATTTCTTAACATATTAACTACTGTTTCTTGAGATGATTTTGCATGATTTTCAATGTTTTGTTGTACATTATTTGTTTAAGAAACGAGTGATGTTCATACTAACTACTATTTCTTGAGATGATTAGGCATGATTCTCAATGATTTGTTATCAATTTTCGTTAGAATAGATTGCTAGTAATTGATTTTTTAGAAATTACTAATAATTGGTTTTTATTGGAACTACATGAATATTCTTCTCTAATTTCTTTTGTTTTTTAATGTTTACATAGTCATGTTATTTTTTTATTGAGAAACGATCCAAGGCTCTCAGAGCACAATAAGCTAGTGTTCCTAGTACTAGTAGCACTAGGACAGTTGTCCATTCCAATCCATTGATCTAGACTGTCCATTAGGTCCACACATTTCATGGGCTACCATGCAAATGCCACACCCATCAGAAGAATATTAACCATTTGATCAATGTCCTTTAATATGAACGGTCAAGATTTTACATACAAAAATAGGTCCAATCAACAATTTGATGCATCTGTTTGTTGAGGACCGTCATGGATTGCTTATAATTCTACAAAAACACTTTTATTAGGCAATCTCAACCATCCCATCCATGGCATGGAGAAAGGATGGCTACAAAAAACAAGGCAAAATCAAGGATGGAATGGATCATCCGATCAGTGTTTTCATGCGAGTAGCCTGCCTGATTAGCTGAAAGCCTATTTTTGGTCCATGTAACCTACACAGTGGCCCACCCAAATTGCAAGGCTGGCACGTTGCTGAGGCATGTGGGCTTAGCAAAGTGCTTCACCTATAAAGATGATTGTTTAGTAGACTCGGGAGAAATAATAAATTAAAGTCAGGTAAGGTTATTTTCTATTTCACCTTAGATACTCAGTTTTTCTTTTTAGGATGTAAAATTGAAGTTCTAAGTTCCAAAGCTAGTTAACAATGAGAAACAATAAGAAAATAGAATGAAGAAAAAAAAAAAAAACCTAGGAAACTTGAGGAGAAGAGGTAAACTTACTTTTAAGGAATTGAGTAAAACTGATTTGTATAAGATCGACATGGACATACGGAGGAATGCGAAGATTAAGAAAGTGCATGACACCTGCAATAACCTGTTATGGTTTATATTAGTAATGATATTCTAACCAGTGATTTAAATATAGATAGCACCGCATGTGACCGATACGATATACAGGAGTTGTTAAATTCCCCTGTATTGCATAAAAATCACAATGTATCGTCAATATATCGCAATTTATTGATATATTGCGATATTTTGCCAAAAATGCTTCATAAAATTTCCCCGTATCATTGATAGATGCGATACCTTGAGATACATTACCCTACTGGAAATTTAAAAATAATAATAATAATAAATATTAAAAAAAAATAAAAATAAAAAAACCCATGAAAATCTATTCTCTTAAATTTATTTGGGGGAATTTGTTTTTATACTTCTATTGTATGATTTATGAATTATATGAACTCATTTTGGATTTAATTGCATCAAACAACGCATAGCTTAGGATCGTATACAAAGAAAACTTGTTTTTTTTTGTGATTTTTGAATTCTAAGTGTAATCTTGTCTCTTTCAACGCATCCCAAAGTTTTAATTGAAATTTTCCATCATTTACCAATGTTTGCCTCAAACAGCAATACATTCCCAGATACATGCAATGTTTCCGATGCGATACCAATATGTTTCCATATCGCAAGGGTGCAATACATGCAACAATACCGATAATTAAATCATTGATCCTAAACTGCAATGGTGTCAATCTATGTGTGCCCCTAGAGTGCCATGTGCCTACGAAATTTAGGGATAATTTGGATTGGGGTAATTGGAATACATTGGTATTAAAAAATACCTGCTACCCTTGCAATTCCCATGTTTGGGGCATGATGGGCATCAAAACTACAGCCAATTTAAATGTAAGAGTATTGAGGGAACTGGAATACATGGGTATTAAAAAATACCCGCTACCCTTGCAATTCCCATGTTTGGGGCATGATGGCATCCAAACTACAGCCAATTTAAATGCTCACCAATCATTGCGACATCCAAAATGCATGCTTTTGATTTCACAAAAAAAAAAAAAAAAAATGGTGGAATTTGGCTCCAATGCCCACCGAAAATTCCCCATATCTCCCCCACCTAATTCGCCACGCCACTTAAGGGGACCCGAATCCTCTGCAACAATGTGGGCCCATCAAGTTCTTTGTGTGGCATCCATTCCGTCCATCAGGTGTGCTCCTCAATTCCAGGCCTTGGGCCCCAAAATCATCCAGATGCACAAATCAAATGGGCCACACCACAGGGAACAATGGGATATGACGACAACCATAGCTTTGTGTAGGGCCTCCATGGTGTGTATCTTTCATCAAATCCATTCATCAGTTGATAATTCACTGGGATGAAGGGAAGATGCAAAAATCGGCCATATCAAAAAAATCAGATGGGCCACACCATGTGAACTAAAATGTTTTTGTGACTGTCTGTTTTTATTTCAAGATGGATTTTTGAAGAACAGTGATCTAAGGGCTCTCACCTGATGAACGGAATGGATTTGACATATACAACATGGTGGGCCCCACAGAACTTTGTTGTTTCCATGTTGCACAAAACAGGTGTCAAAGTGACAATTCGGGTCCCCTTTAGGTTTTGTAGAAGGGAAATACTTTTTTATACTTTGGGAGAGTGCAACTGTTGATATGCAGGCTATTGGAAAATGACTAATACATTGCATAAGTGGCATATAACACAAACAAAACCTTCCAAATTATGGTTATCCATTTAGACGTATCATGAACCAAAAATTACTCATATTTGGTTATCTATCTGCTGGTGTTTAGACATTTATTTGATGGTAGATAATGATATACCCAATGGTCGTATATCTAAAAGAAGAAGTTTCCATGTAGAGGCTAGGATTTTTCAACCAATCTGATTTTGCACCTGTAACTCAACAAAAGGGTTCCACAATTAATCTGTTTAGTTTGAGTCAAAATTTGCCACATGTACCAATTCTAAGTGGCTACTTATGAAGCATTGAACACAGCAGAGTATCAAATAACTCCAATTTTCTAAAAGGAGGTTTCTTGGTTCTGGGGCGCGAATCTACTACGATTATCGTGGGAGCATGCAAACGACTGTGGAGCCCACCATGCTGCCTGTGTGACATCCACATTCCACTCCATCCATCAGTTTCACTAGCTTTGTTAGAAAGTGAGCCCACAAATGAGGCAGATCCAAAACTCAAGTAAGCCACACCAGAGGAAATACTGGGGATGGAAACACTCACGTTGAAACCTTCCAACAAATATAGCCTGATCTAAAACACCCACCATGAAGTTTATATACCATGTTTACATACCATCCAACCTGTTCATAAGGGGATTCCCATAAGGGAGAACACAAATATTAACCCGATCTAAAACATATGTGAGCCTAAGAAGGTTTCAATTAGGGGTGCACGTCGAACCGGTAGAACTGTGGAACCGGACTAAACGGTTCGGTTCCAGTTTAGGGGTATGTAGAACTAAACCAAACCATGGATCCGAACCTGAAACTAAACCTAGAACCGAACCCAAGTTTTTTTAATTAAAAAAAAAAAAAAAAAACTCTAAGTCTACCCAACCCTACTGCGTGCGTGCGACTACCCCTACCCCCTCTCTCTCTCTCTCTCTCTCTCTCTCTCTCTCTCTCTCTCTCTCTCTCTCTCTCTCTCTCTCGTTGCTGCTCTCTCTCTCGTTGCTTCTTTCTCTCTCTCAGCTCCTTTCTCCACGTCTCACAAACTGCCCCCCTTCTACCATTACATGTGCAACATCCAGTTATTCATGCACGGCATTGCAATTGGGCTAGATTTTAAAAAGCCCAGAACAGCTCCACGTCACACAAACTGCCACCCTTCTGCCATTGCATGTGCCACATCCAGTTCCAAAAATCCCAGAACCGTATGGAATGGTTCGGTTCCGGTTTCACCCCAGAACCGAACTGAACCGACCCATGTGCACCCCTAATTTCAATGGTGGGCATCTCACTTAATCCCCACCATTTCTTGTAGTGTGGCCCACTTGAGTTTTGGATCTGCTTGAGTTTTGGAATCACATCCTAACATGAGCTAGCACAATAGATGGATAGAACGGATGTCACAAACATCTCCACGGCTCCACAAAGCTTTTTGTTGCATGGGCTCCTTCAGCATTTGTGGTGGGAAATTCACGTCATTCCGCACGTGTGTAGGATTAAGCTAAGCAGTAGTAACAAAAATATTTTATAAAACGTGATCAAAAGAAAAAAAAAAAAGAGTTGCAATTACCAATGATATAATCTGACACTCCAGAATTAATGATCCAAGAAGAGGGATGGGATGACAAGAACCACACTTTACCTGACTGAGCCAAAGTACCTATAGAAGTGAAAGGAACATTGTTGGACGTAGAGCCACTAGAAGAGAGGAAACGTGCATATTCTTCCTGTGATAATGTGACACTAATCTAAGTACCACTACCATTTGACGAAGTAGAAGTGGCAGATCTACCATCAGCAGAAGCATTGCCACCACAAGAGCTTGATCAATTTTTGGAGCCTTTCCATAGAGATCCCAACAAAAATCCATAGTGAGATCCGTCATACCACAATGAGTGCATATGCGATCTCATCTACCCCCCGGCCACCTCTACTTCCCCTAACAACCTATTACCTCTGCCACCACAATACCTGCTATGACCTATGCAACCATGTAACGTCCCGGATTTTCCCCAACTTGGCAATGGACGTCCTTGGACGTAGAACTGCCCTAGGATCTTATTCTGTTGTAATTAGGACATAATTTAGTTAAGTATTAATAGCTTGGATTACTTTCTATACAAACTACAAAGGCCCAAATACTACCTCAGGCAGAAATCAAATAGGACCAAATCCTTTAGAAACTAAACGAGAATTAATTTAGCGCTAAACTAAATTCTCTGTGCAATGGGCCCTAATCACTTTAAATACAAACTGCAAGACCCAAAACGAGTAGAATCGATACTGCTACAATACCCTAAAACTTAGGACCAATCCTTAATCCCATGTGCTCTCGGGAGCACACTGAAACTCCGTATCGGACCTGGACCGCACGTCAAAAGTCCGGTTACTGCGAAACCATACGGTTAGGACTGTCTCACTGGACTTGACATTTATCTCGGAAATCAAGTCCTAATGATACCCAGAAATGCACAACTTGAGTCCAGAGCGAAGTGCATGAGAAACGTGGATATCTTTAGAAATAAAATCCGAATTTAAGTAATCTGAGTCGTGTCGCTTACGGGCCAAATATAAGGATTCAGACCGTCAAAATCTGACCCAAATACACCCTCGGATCAGGGGAAATGTCCCATACATGGCAATGCACTTGTGGCCCTAATCGAGTGCCCGTGACCGTTGAACTGAAACGGGTCCGCCACGGTCGATCTGTAAACCCGATCGGAGCGAAAACTCAGCCTAACCTAGATCCAAGGTCAGGGAGCTTAAGTCCGACCACACGCAGAAAAGGGGCCTCCAGAAGTGCTCCGTTGGATCGGGACGAGCGCCCTTTGGCTATAACTTAAGTATACAAAGGCCCTGGGGCTATTTTCGTTGGTTTTAGGCCTATATAAGGACCTTAAACCCTCTCTCATTCACTCCACACGAATTTGAAAAAAACCCTAGGAGAGAGAAGAGAGTAAAGAGAGAGAAAGTGAGAGAGAACTTGGGAAGATTCTTAGTATTCTACCCTGCTTCTTCCCGTGCTTATTCATCGCTACCGGATCGCTATTCCGGCGAATTTCATTCCACTATTGGGTAAGGAATCCTAACCCTAATCCATTCTAGGGTTTCCATTAGTTAAAGTAACGAAGTAACTAACCTATTTCATGAAATAGGTTGCCGTTAGGCCGTAGACGGAGCGTGAGTGAACGAACTGAGTTCGTTACGTGTCTACCGGCATAAGGTGCGGACAATAGACGTATAGTTATGGTTTTCAAAGCTTTCAATGTCGGTTAATGATTTATAACTGACATGGGTGCTATTTTACATGCAAAATGCGTCGTCTGTTTCGTTTTACAAGTATATATGAACTATGTGGCATATAGTGTATTCTATGTATATGTTGTGATGTTTGAATACGTATGGAATTTGGATTTGTGCCTAACATGATTATCTATCGTGGATATATGCTTGTTATATATGCAACAACTCCTTAGCGAAAGGACTTGCCCTAAATCATGCCACGGCCAATATATGTTATATATGTTAAAGTGTGTAGCCTAAGTGTTTGAGGAAATGATTAAATGAATATGGAACCTGGATTCATGCATGCCATGATTATCCGCCGTGGGTATATGCGTGTGGTATATGGGGCAACTCCCTAGTGAAAGGATTTGGCCTAATACATGTGTGATCAACATACCTCATGTATGAAGATGTATGTTGACTAAGTGTTTGTAGAAATGTCTGAATGAGCTAGTTGTTACTAAGGAGTACTTTGTATGAGGGTTGAGATATGAATCTCGGCTACCTTAATTATGTGTACGATTTCCTCCATGTATGTTACACTATGATGTCTGTTTCATTATGGAATGAATGTTTGTAAACTCATGTTTACGTTGCTTTTCACTACATGCTCATATGATAGTAGAAATTGAATTATTGTCCGTTATTGCTTTGACGGTCTCGTATGATTACTTGTGGAAACTGAATGAGGTTGGGACTATGATATAGTCCAGGCAATCGGTAATAGGCCCTGATTTGGTGGCTGAGGTTGTTTTCGCCACATTGGACGTGTTAGGTGAACCCGAGTCGTACTTGGTCGTCGGCAGTGGTTAGGCCACACGAAGTGCTTACGCACTTCATGTCGATCGATTCGATGTGCGCTCGTACTAGTCGAGCTCGTCAAGTAACCCGATTGGCCCTATTGTATGTTCACCATGTATGGACGCTACTGTTTGAACCTAAGGTACCAAACTTACCAGTGAAACCCCGTTAACCTTGGTACCTCGATCCGCTAAGACTCATGAGCCGGACATGGTGGTATGGGACACCGTGGTCGAGCTGTCGGCCTACGCTGGGGCGACGAGCCTCCCCGTAGTGTCCATTGAGCAATATAGACTCGTGAGCCGAATACGGTGGTATGGGACACTGTATTCGCGCTGTCGGCCTACACTGATAGGTGACGAGCCCTTTGTAGTGACCTCGAGCATACTCTGAACCAGCGGTGAGGCGACGAGCCTTTCCGTAGTAATCAGAGTATAACTAGGCCTGCACTGATCTGGTGACGAGCCCTTTGTAGTGACCTAGAACCGCAACATCGTATGAGATTAACTAGGACTGACAACCCTAGAATGGATCCTTGTTTGGGAATAATACGAGGGAGGTACCTTAGATTCCCAATCCTGCTGTATGAAAGGGACTAATAATAACTCGGTAATCACGCTCATTACATCGCACTGCATGTGCCCCGGGTTGAAGAGCACGGAGGGAAGAAAGCATGTCGCGACCGTAAGATGGTGTCGCACGAGGGAGTGTAGGCGAGGGCATGCACCATGCTTACATTTCATCCTTGCATTAATAAGAGTATCCAGGAATGTCTGATATGTCTGCTTTATCATTACTGCTTAACTGAATTGATAACATGTAAACCTTTGCTCTATGGTTCCACTGAGTTGATCACTCACTCCCACGTTACGGGACGGTGTTTTAAACACCCACCAGACTCTATTTTAGTTTCAGATGATGGCGATGCGCATGAGGCGGAGCCGGACTTTTATGATGATGAGGAGGGTTTCTCCTATATGCAGCTATCAGGCGGGTCTATGTAGACCATGTTCTGATCGATGGGGTTACAGGGATGCTGATTAGATGCCATTACACTTGTTATTTTGCACTTTTGGAACACCATGTATATTCCTTTTGTCCATTTTTGGAGTATACATGTATATATTTAACCTAGTAACATATTTATACTCTGGAGACTTGCGACAGTTTATATATTTTATATATCTATCATAGTCTTCTGCTTATGAAATTTAACTGTCTCTGGAGTATGATATGTTGTTTTGGTATAATCCTACTCATGTTTAATGCACTAATATGAACAACATTCAATCATCATTATCTATGTTGCATAAGTGATGCATTGGAACTCGGGAGCTGAGCTTCTGCTCGACCCCCGATTTTCAGGGCGTTACAGACCACCACGGCCTCCACACAAACAAGTGTAACTAGATAAAGTGAGTAATGCAACTTCATCAGAAACATTTAACATAAGCACTGTCAGAGTTATTCGCAAGATAGACTATCCAAAGCCTAGCATAAATTTCACAACTAAATGGATTGATACACCATTAAAATCTAATATTTAGTCGACTGATATTCTTTTGGCAAACCAAACAAAAGTTTCACCACTTTCGCATCCTCCAACGTCTTCTTTAGAAGAGTAACATCTGAAGTAATAAGATGATATATTAAGATCTCTTCCCACATGCCAGTTATTTTGGCAAAACACTCGGTAAGGGACTTATCCCCCTTTTGGAATGATAAAATCTCCTCGTATAACCAATAGACCCAAGAGATGTTCTGCTCTGAGTGCATCTTTTTTCATGGTATCCCAAATATCTTTCACAGCGTTAAGAACACCAAATTAGAACTAAATTCGGGTCCCATGCTATTCCACAACAATGGATCAAATCTAGGCATCATCATGCATCCACTATCTATATCTAGGATTGGATTCCTCCAATTTAGATTCCGTGAGGAATTGATCCTTTTCCCGAGCTACGAGAAACACTTAAACAAGTTTAGCCCAAAGAGGATAATTCTTCCCATTCAATTTCACAGATGTTATGGACGCATTAAACGAAGGTCAAAACACATCTCCTAGTGATGGGGGACTATAACCTTTTGGCTCCATAGCTACTTTGGAACTAATTTACTTCAACTTATACGGAAAATTTGTTGATCTATAATTAGATTCATGCACCACTATAGCTCTCAACAATATCAGACAAAACTTTCCAACCTTCATCAACTAGAACCCACTTGAACATCATTCATACATCTCAAATAATGTAACAAATTGACGAAACTACCAAAAAATTGCTTCCAACACAAAGTAACGAAATAAAAACAACTTGAGCATCAACTAAACACACAAAAACAAAAACAAAAACAAAAACAAAAACAAAAAACAAAAAACCAAAAAAAAAAAAAAAAAACCCGGCAAGCATCCATCTTCTAGTTTAGGCTCATATGCTCCCTTTTGCGAGTGATTCCATCTACTCAACGAAAAATATAGAAACATGGTTTCTACATGAAAAAAGACGAGGAACACTCTTTCCTTAAGGTCCAATGAGTGCACTACAGTTTGGGAGGGACTCCAATCTTAGTCTAGAAATTAGGGATTTGAAAAGAGGAGATTCGAGGCCCAAATCACATCCAACCGCGCTCTGATACCATGTGAAAATGAGTAAAGAGAGAAACTACCGGGAATAAGGAAGAAAGAACAGAAAACAAGAGAACAGAGGATAAAGGAAGAAGAGTGACACTATCCAACATATACAATAAAGCCCAATAGCCCAAATAGTCCAGCCATATGACCATTTAAGAAGTTTAAAGGTTTGTCAAACATTTATGAACATCATAAATTTTATTCTCACCTTCGCTACCATTTTATTTTATTTTTTTGACAGATAACGAGAAATTTTATAGATAAGGGAAAACAGAAAAACAAAGGGGGACTAACCAGCTGAGATAATCGATCAGGGACACCCTGAAAAAAAGCAAATTACAACCCTTAAGCTTATCAAGAGTAGAAGCCCATTCAACTATAAAGCAAATAACCCTACTGATTGTATCCTGTATTGACTTTGAAATGTCATTAAAACACCTCCCGTTTCTTTCTTCCCACATAGCCCACCAAACTGCCACGATGGACATCTTCCAGAGTTTAGACCTTTGTTTACCGCACTTAACACCCTGCCTAGCCATCAGCAAACTGCAAACCGAGTCTGAAAAAACCCATTGAAGCTAAAATCGATACAAAATTTCAGACTAAGTACGAGATGTGAACGGACAATGCACGAAAAGATGGTCCACAGTTTCTTCATTAGCCATACAACATAGGCATATATTTGTAATGCACATGCCCTTTTTCTCAAAATGTCCACTCTGAGAACCTTTTTCTTAGCAATCAACCATCCAAAAGTAGCTATCTTTGGAGGCACTTGATATTTCCAAACATAGTGGGATGATTCTTCTTCAACTGGATGAGGACTCTTAACAATATGCCTATATAGAGATTTGACTGAAAATAGCCCTTCTTCGTCGAGACACCAAACTAATTTATCTTCGGAAGACTGGTCCGGATAACAACTCTGAATACGGTTGAGCAATGCAACGTATTCTTCAACTTCCTCGTCATGAAGATTTCTTCTACACATCGGATTCCAAGCAACTACTCCACATAGGATCGAGTAAGATGAGTCCACTGAGATAGACTGATTTGGAGAGAGACGGAAGATACGCGGAAAAGCTGACGCAGAGTGTCATCACCCACCCAAATGTCTTCCCAAAATCGAGTACGATTACCGTTTTCGATTGCAATTCCAGATCCTTTAAGGACCACCGCCTTATTAGACAGAATTCCTTTCCAAAGACCTGAGGCTTTGTTTGTGGAAGAATTCTTTGTCCACCACCCCCCTTCTGAGCGGCCATACTTGCTTTTGATCAAATTGTTCCAAAGAATTCCATTCTCGGTCCCTAGCCTCCAGGTCCATTTGCCTAAGAGAGCTCGATTCATACTTTTGAGATCTTTTACTCCAGCCCCTCCTTCTCGAGTATGCTTGCAAACTCCCTTCCAACTGACCAAGTGAAACTTTTTCTTGTCCTCTTTTCCATGCCATAAAAAATCCCTTCTAAGTTTCTCGAGCGAAGCCAGAATTGACGCTAGGCATTTGAATAAAGAAAAAATAAAGAGGAAGGTTTGAGAGCGCCACATTGATAAGGGTGAGCCTACCACCCAGGGATAAGTATCTACATTTCCATCTAGCTAGATAAGAACCCACTCTTTCAATCACCTTGTCCCATAAAGCTATTGGGGGTTTACCAATACACAGAGGAAGACCCACAAATGTCGTTGGGAAGCGACCCATCGCACATTGAAAGAATGCAGCATACTTTTCAATCTGGTCTTCCTCCATATTCACCCCAAACATTTTAGCCTTTGCCATGTTAACTCTCAAGCCCAAGACTGCTTCAAAACACCTGATTATGATCCGCATATTGCTAATTTTATCCTGGTCTACTTCAGAGAACAAAAAGCGTGTCATCCGCAAACTGAATATGAGAAATCCAAGTTGCCATCCCTTCCACTTTGAAACCATTAATAATTCCAACCTCTTGGCCTTTACTTAGCATTCTAGAGAAAGCCTCCCCTACTAGAAAGAATAGAACCGAGGACAAAGGATCTCCCTGACGAAGGCCCCTGGAACTACTAAAGAAACCTTTTGGAGAGCCATTGATTAAAACGGAAAAGAAAGCCGAACCCACACATTCCCCAATCCATCTTAACCATCTTATCTCGAAATCCCATCCGTGAGAGCATATGCTAGAGAAAGCCCCAATCAACGTGATCATATGCCTTTTCAAGATCCAATTTGCATAGAAGACCCTGCAGTTTGGATTTATGTCTAGAATCCAAACATTCAAAAGCGATAAGAGCACTATACACAATCCGATGACCTGGGATGAAAGCACTTTTATTATCAGAGACGAGTGATCCAATCACCCTTTTCAGACAAGACACCAACACTTTAGCCAGAATCTTATAAGGACCCCCTAAAAGACTAATCGGTCTAAAATCCTTTAGGGATTCCGTCCCTTGAACTTTAGGGATCAAAGCAATGAAACATGCCCCGAGATCCTTGGATAGCCTTCCTCTGTCATAAAATTCCTCCATAAATTCCATAACGTCTCCTTTTAAACTTTCCCAGAAAGTTCAGAAAAAAAAAAAAAACATCAGAAAACCATCCCGGCAAAGGGCTTCGTCCCCTCCCATGGCATCTACGTCTCCTTTAACCTCAAGAATAGAGAATGGGGACTCGATCGCACTTGCATCTAGATCGGGAAGCCGATCCACATGCAAGTGATTTAGTTTGGGTCTCTTCCAAACTTCTCCCTAAAGAAGGTTACTAAAGTAACGTATGGCCTTAACTGATATACTATGCTTGTCTTCTTGTTAACTCTCGCAAGCACTAGCTATACAATGGAAAATTTTGGTATTTTTATCGCCATCTTTTATCCATTTACAGAAAGACCGCTGCCTCCAACAAATTTCATCTTCCAACACCCTTGCGGAATAATCTTGAATCAGCTGGATTCTTCTGGACTGAGAGTTTGAGGAGATAGAAACAACTTCCAATAACTGAACAATAGATTGTAGCTCTACCAAAATATCCCATGTTTCCACTTCTCTTTTACGGAGAACTTCCACTTTCCAGATTTTTAACTTGGCTTTCAAAAGTCTCAACTTGCTGCAAAGCTTAAAACCAGCATATCCTGACACACTAAAACCTGCCCACCCATCTTTAACCAGTTGGTGGAAACCTTTTATCTTCAGCCATGAAGCTTCAAATCTGAATGGCTTTGGGCCCCAGTTTTCATCATCAACTTCCAGAAGAATGGGGCTATGATCAGAAGTAGGTCTTGGGAGACCTGATTGGGAGACTCGAGGGAAAGTTTCCGGCCACTCCAGCGAGACCAAGAATCTATCCAGCCTCGACATGATAGGATTAATTCTATCGTTGGACCACGTAAATCTCGCACCGAGCAGAGGGAGATCGACCAATTACTGGTCTTTGATCCATTGAGAGAAGAGACGCATACTAACCGAAGTCCTTCCACCCTGGGATCGTTCATCCGGGTATCGCGTGATGTTAAAATCTCCACCAATACACCAAGGGCCATCAAATTTCTTTCTGGCATTATTCAATTCCTCCCAAAACTCCGATCTTCTATCTTCTTGGTTGGGGCATAGACCGAAGTGATTAAGCAGCAAAAATACCTGAAACCTCTTTAAGCAAGACTGAAACAGAAAAGACTCCACACCAACTGTCTATAGCAGACCAAGAAGAGGAATTCCACGCCACTAAGATACCTCCTGATCTTCCAGTAGCATCCAACGTCACCCACTTGTCTTTTTTTTCTTTCCAAAGAGTTCCCAGCAATTTATCACTGAACTTCTGAACCTCTGTTTCTTGGAAGCATATCACCTCAGCTTTACTTCTTCCACAGATATCCTTGAGAAGTCTTCTCTTCCGCTTAGACCCCGCTCCTCTAATATTCCAAGACAGAACTTTCATTTAGGAGACCGATCTGCCCCGTTGCATTTTTGACCCACCTGTAGAAGAGGGACGACTAAGTGTCGTGGGACCGAGAGCAAGACTAAGAAGTTCTTTGTTACTGGTAGATCTGATGGGAGATTTCTTGGGTGTTCTAATCCGAGGCAAAGGACGGCCACGATCTTCGATACAGTGAAAAAGTGCTATGTAATCTTCTGGATGATTGCCAAAAGAAACTCCTATACATCTCCCAACATGACCCATTGTGTCCCTGATCCATTTTTTCTTTTGAATAGTATCAATCAACTTCATCCTTTGGTCCGCTTCATCTGCACTCCCCAGATGACCGCCCCCATCTCGCCAATAGATGTACTCGCTCTGATCTGCAGGGGTTCCACCTCCATAACTCCTTCTCCAGGATCTTTGTGAAAGAGGTCTGCTATGGCCCAATCCGCCATTAGAACCGAGGGAGAAGAGGATGGACGTGAGGAACAGACAGAGGAAGCCGCACTATCGGAGTTCTGGGGCAAAATATTGACATCAGAAGCATAGGAAGAACCCCTATCTGAGGAAGGGGATCCATCCATATGCAGGGGATGAGAGAGCAGATCCTTCACACTAGGGCGCA
This sequence comes from Magnolia sinica, assembly GCF_029962835.1. NCBI lineage: Eukaryota > Viridiplantae > Streptophyta > Magnoliopsida > Magnoliales > Magnoliaceae > Magnolia > Magnolia sinica. The sequence continues at coordinate 20,225,892 of NC_080582.1, read as the reverse complement.
AGCCTAACACGGACAGGGAAATGAGTCGACTCAACCGATGTGAGTCGTCGACAATTGGCACGAAAATAGGATCAGAGTCAATCAGGATCAGGATGATCTGACGATCGGAAGAAGTCTCCGCATCAAAAGAACAGACCGGATCCAACATAGGTAATCGGTGGGTCCGAAGTAGGCGCCTCGATGGCTTTCGAGCCAACTAAAAGCACTCAAGCCTCCCGTTCGGGTCCTCCAGAGTCTCCGAAGCTGCCATCCGTTGCCCCAGACCTGTCAATCTGACGCCGCGGCATATTCGAGGCAGGAAGCGAATGATGACGCTGCTCCGTCTCGATTTCTATGAACGGTGAGGATTTATTCTCTTTTGACACGGCGTCTGGATGGATACGTGTTGATCGATCGCGCGAGGGACTGACGACCTCACCTCTGTCACCAACAGACGCTCGACACGTCTCCATCAAGGTGTCGTATCCGTTACGATACGGCCATATTGGCCAATTCGTAACGGCCAACACCATTGCGCGATACGGGGTCGAAACGGGCACCTTACGGGCCTAAAGATAATAGGGGAAGAAAAACATACCTTTTTTTTTCTTTATTTTCTTCTTCTTTTTCTCCTTCTTCTTCTTCTCCTTCTTCTCCTTCTTCCTCTTCTTCTTCTTCTCTCTCTCTCTCTCTCTCTCTCTCTCTCTCTCTCTCTCTCTCTCCCACTTTTTCTTTTTAGTTTCCCTCTCTCTTCTTTTTCATTTCGGTATCAGAAAAAGAAATCAAACTACGTACGAGTTACGCAACACGCTTTTATCATACCGAGTAAACTCCGTTGGGCCCATCGTGAATGTATGTGGTTCATCCACACCATCCATCTGTTTTTCTAGCTCATTTAAGGGGTTAATACCAAAATTAAAACATATACAGAGCTCAAGTAGATGATACCACAGGAAACTACGGGAATAATGATTTCCACCGTTGAAACCTTGCTAGGCCCCATAGTGATATTTATTTGTCATCCACCTGTTCATAAGATCACAAAAACATGGATGAAGGGCAAACACAAATATAAGCTTTATCCAAAACTTCAGTGGCCATCAATAAATTTTCAACGGTAGAAATTCAATTCACACTATTTCCCGTGGTGTGGCCCATTTGAGATTTGGATATGCTTCAATTTTGGGCTCAAGCACTAAAATTATCTGGTAAAATGGATGGTAGGAGTGGATAAAATATCTAAATCACGTGGACCCTACAAAGTTTACTCGGTACGCAATCAGCTTCCATTCCAAAGAGGCTACGTGAGCCACCAAGTTTTCTTTTTAATAAAAGGTCGACGTGCCGCCGCGTGGGCCCCACCATGATGTATGTATTTTATCCATGCCATCCATCCATTTTGCCACATCATTTTAGGTCATGATCCAAAAAATTAGTAAGATCCAAATCTCAGGTGGACCATACCATAGGAAACAGTGGTTATAGAATGCTCACCATTAAAAATTTCTTAGGGTCCGCTGTAATGTTTATTTTCCATCAAACCTGTTAATTGGGTCACACTGACGTGTATGAAGGGAAAACACACATGTCAGCTTGATCTAAAACTTTTGTAGCCCCCAATAAATTTTTAATGGTGGATGTTTAATTATTGTTGTTTCTTATGGTGCAGTCCACTTGAGCTTTGGATCTGCCTCATTTTTGGGCTCATGCCCTAAAATTATTTGGTAAAATGGATGGACGGTGTGGATATAACACATTCATCACAATGGGGCCCAAAAAACTTTGAAACTCGTGTGCTACACTACACAATCCGAGTCCCGCCTAATTCGGGCCCTTAAAAAATTGTACACGAGACATGTATTAACTTAAAATTTACCAATTAAATTATGAACTGTAGCTGTTAACTCACAATGCCAAAATCAAATTGTTTGAATAGTTTTAATTGTTAATTTGTGGACGCTTATTTTTTAAAATAGGGCCTTTTGATTTTTTTTCATGATCCACTATCCAATAAATGTCCACCAATTCATAAGTGGGATAATGCCAATCAATTGCATGATTTTGAGGCTGATCTGGGGCATGGATTGGTCCTCCGAGTCAGCCCCAAATTGGCAACGCCATCTACCTGAATTTAATTTCATTTTTTAAAAGAACTATTGGGATAAATGATATCAAATTGTTAAGTATATAAATTATATATTTAGAAAATTAAATATATGAATTTTGTAGTCAAATTCAGGTTATCTGGTACATAAACTCATTAGACAGTCCGATACAACTACTCACCAAAGAGTGGACCATTACACTACCATAAACATGTTCCAATTTATAAATGAATGCATATTTGGAATGCTTAGAATATTCAGGATTTAATCCATATTTTTTTGGCAAAAAAATAAAATTGCACCGTTACGGGCCATTACGCCCCCGTATCGTCGTTACGCCCCCATATCGCCGTTACACACGCGTATCCGTATCGGAGGGCACCGTTACGCCAACCGATACCGACACAGGATACCTTGGTCTCCGTTACTACGTACCATGCTCCTCGGTAGCATGGAAGTTGAACTCCTTCTGAGATCCCTGCAACCTCTGCGCCTGATGAAGATGGCAGGTTCCCCTTCTGCCTCCATAAATCGCCCCATCTAGGAATGGGAAAATCCTTTTCCTCCCGTTGAACCAGGAGGAGAAGCTTTCTATCTTCCGCCATCACCTGAATGTGAGGTGGAAGGAACTCTCCCTTCCTCCGCCTAACTCTTAACCCTAATAACACCCATCTCCTCTGCGAGCTTTGTTTTAGGGTCGAGCTCGATAAACTAGCCCAATCGAGCTGCAACTGCTAGGAAAAACTCATCATACCAGAGTTCCAGGGGGACCGACCAGATCAAGAACCAAACGTCTTCCATCCCAAAACAAAGAGAACTCCCATTTCTGAATCTTGATAATCCGGTCGTCTTTATGGATCACTCCCGCCATGATCAAACAATCTAGGTTGATACCTAGAACCGATTCGATCCAAAGATCGTTGTAGCCGATGGGTTTGATGTTGTAAGTCTCCAACGGGAATCTACAACATACATCCAACCATCTCCTAACTTGCTCTATCGATGCTCCCTCTTTTGTGGTCACCACCACCGAATCCTGAAGGGCTCTTCTTGAACGGTTGAATGAATCAAGGTCAATACGAACCTAGTTATTGTTCTCTTTAAATGCACCCTCATCACTCTTCCGCCTCTCCTCTTCGCTGAAATCTGTTCTACTTACCTGTGGTTCCAATCGCGTGGCTTTCAATTTAAGTAACACCTCCTTGAAGAAAGGCGTCTCGCCGCACTTTGATAATATCTGCTTCCCTCGTGAATCGGCACCATAGCTGGTAGGATTCCGCATTCTAGAGAATATCTTCTCTTCCACAACTCATCCTCTTGTTTTGTTCATCAGTTCCAATCCGAATCTAGCTCTTTGAACCAACAGTTTTACACCACCGAATCCTTCACCGTGCAACATCTGGACCGCCCTGCTGAGTTCTTCCTTCGAACTCATCCTAACAAGGGCAAATTCTCTAACATTCCCTGTCGCCCCGTTCCTAGACAGTACAACGTCCATTACTGCTCCAGCTCGACCAAAAACCCTGGAGAAGTTAATGGGGAGCCATCCTTCTAGGAATCCCTTGACGAACAGAGTAGGATATGCGGAAACATCCCTCCCTCTTTTTAGATGTAACCCCTTCTCTCTTCGCCCTCTTTTAATTGTTCATCAGACCGATCCTTCATCGCTCTCCTTCTGTTTCACGATCGTCTCTTCCGGCAGCATCGCCTTTCCAATCGTCTCATCCCGCTGTTTTGCAGTATCTAATGAGGTCATCCAGAGGGGAAAAAAAAAATGAACTGCTCATTCACCTTCGCTACCATAGATCGCTGGAAAGTAACATTCAACAAACTTCATTTAAGTAGAGAATCCAAAATCATGCTATTAACATCCCAATACTTCTCAAACTTCCCATCATATTAGTCATTGAGGAAACAAAAGAAAATTGACTTGAACACTAATTCCTTACAATAAATGAAGTGGGAAAGATGAAAAAGAGTCTCCAAAATAAACGATAGTTTGTTACGTGTTTGATGCCCGAAAAACATCATGGTGGGCCCCCAGCACTGATATTGACCAACATGCATGTATATGTAACAAAGATGCAGAAAGAAGAGGTACAATATCTACGTGAAGCAATTGGTATAGAAGAGGCGGCGAAGATGGAAATTGGAGACTAGAGAGAGAGAGAGACATGGGAAGAGGAGTTGTTGCTTGCGGCACCATATTTCTGGCATTGTATTTAGCAAAAGGCAGGGCCTCTACAATACAAAATGACATTTTTCTACAGTTGCTTGTGGTGGGGCCCACCATGGTGTATGGAATCCAACCTGCCAAAAGTGCCAGCCCCACCATGAAAGCACCCCACTTCAAAAGTAATGCTGATCTGACATCATGTGGGCCACTATAAATTTGGACGTTTTTGGTGGTTTCCATTATTTTATATGGTATGGCCCACTTGATGATTGGATAGGCCTAAATTACTGGGAATCCCATCACCATAGTGGGATGTAATTTATCCACAGGTTGAATGATACGCAAAGAATATGGTGGTCCCCAAACTGATTTGGGGATTTTCTATAGTCGGTGCCTCCCATTTGTTCCCAATGTTGTGGCCCTGCTAATGATCAGATCAGCCTGGTTTTTAGGAAGTCTAACTTTCATGGTGAGCCAACTCTAATGGTGGTTTGGATGCCATACAGACATTGTAGCAGGCCCCACATGCAAAATAGTTGTAGAATATTCCCATTTTACACCATTGTTATAGGAATAAATTCTAATTAGTAATTTTCTATTTACATTCCTAATTAATTATTATATCACATATTAGTATTCAATATTTTAGTTAAAAATATAATTAGTTGGGTAAATTACGAAAATGCCCTTGGGTAATTGGTCCACCTGCTTGGACTTTGGGCAGTCAGTTAAGCAGCCAATATCCAAATCCGATTTTCGTCAGTTCGATACGTTGGGTAATCAGGTAAACGAATATCCATTGCCAGCCCTAGCAGCAAGTTTCCATTTTCCAGTATCAACATCAATGACTTTTTTTTTTTTTTTTTGGAGCGGTACATCAAGGACTTAACACATCCTAGGATTTTCACTTCAGCATTTAAGCTGACCTCATTTGGAACCTTCCATAGCCAAAACTGTTGCATGGAGATTTCTACCTATTGGCTTTCTCCACATGCTGACACTGACACCACATCTTACTCTGGAAGACATGCGAACAAAATGCTTTGCTGACATCTTCAAAGGTACCATGGGTTGTATCCCATTTAATCACCATGGATTGGTACCTCCAAGAATTTGAGAAATCTACCATTCTATGTGCTTCATTGCAATTGGGACTACTGAACTAATGGGTGATGCTGTGTGGAGCACAGTCCAAAAAGCACAGTGACTCCATGATTGTAACCTACTGACAATTTGGAGCGTTCCTGCTAGTATGGACCATTGCTCACTTTTTGCTCAACATTTTTGTCAACCATCCATTTGCAGGCCATTGATCAGATGGTTAGTACAATTGCTGATTCAAGGCTATGCCAAAGAGACATGATGAGACACCAAATCAACGGTTAGGATCGCTTTATGCAATTATCTTCTGTACAACTGAGATGCAGGTATGCATCACACAACTTCAGCGTGTCCAACTAAGTTAGCAGCCCTCACACATCCTTTAAACAAATTCATCTCTTGTCCATGCCAAACCATCCTACCGTATGTGATTACACAGCTTTGTTTAAATTTTAAGAAAATATCTCCCCAAGTTCCCACTTTGTCTACAAAACTAGAAATGTGTTCCCACTAAAATAACAGCTCAGCAAGATCCCCAAAATGTGGACGCAAGCAGCCATCATTGCCATTGTCATCGTTGCCTCATCGCAGCTATTTGGGTTGGCAATCATAGGATGTATGGATAACATCAGAAGTTGGCAATCATATGATGTATGGATAACATCAGAAGTTGAGAAGAGTGTAAGCTGGTAATGCATTCCAAACAAAAGGGAAATACCTTATCCACTTGCGCATGGATCACCAAACTTGCTTTCTTGTCCTTTGGAGTAGGCTGCAAAAGCATAATGAAATTTTTTTTAAATGACATCTTCGAAGGGAACTGGCCTAGACAAAAAGAGCTTGAGTAACCATGCGCCATATAAAGTCAAAGTTCCAATTTCTATATTGCCATTCTTTAAACATTGTCCCATCATGTGCTATAGCAATCACAATATGTGTGATACACGGGCATATACTCATTTCAATAGAACAACAGCTAGCTTACTGTGAAGGAATCTACTGATGAGGAATTACAGGGTACAAAGCTCATAAAACCTCTAGTTTACTAAGCTGCAGGATGCCATATGTGTACTGTCCATGGTTCAGTGAATTCAAACTGTCAATCTGATGAGCCCCATGTGTACGACTGTATGGGGAATACCCTCAAAAACCTCCCACGTTAAACAATCCAAACCCTTAGATCAGTATCCAACAAATAGCCACTAGTGGAAAAAATACAGCAGCAGTTCACATTAAACCAAAAATAGGCCATAGATTGCACGATAAGGATCTTCTTATCCAGCAGACAATTGGCACATCCCCCAAGGATTAGGACTCACCAGATTAACGGTCTGCATCATCAAATTATGGGGCCCCATGTATACAGAATCTTGTGCCTCAGCAAGCAATACATTTCCTGAGGGTCAGTCCCTATAATACCTCGTGGTGAATACACGTCTATTTCTTTTTATTTCCTTTTGAATGGATATAAATGTGCCAGTGAGAAATAGAGGCATACCTGAAGGTTGACAATAACAATCTTTCCACCACCGCGGATGGATTTCAAAGGTAAGTTGCATGCAGGAGTAATCTGCAAACTGCATGGGCCGGGCAGGGATGTCACTTCTAAGAAAACATAAGAAAAGAGAACCAAAAAAAAAAAAAGAAAAAGATCCACCTTCCATGCATTCAAGTTCAAGCAAGTTCAAGATAACATTTATATCTAATGACAAATCCAAAACAACCAAATTCATATTCACAGAGAAGATAAAGAGGAAATAAACAACACCAGTCCTGAGTTACTAAGGTTGTCACTTGATGGAGAATTCCTTCCAGGTGGGCCCACCTCTTAGTGATCCATACTATTCATCTTGTGGGGCCCATCATGGATGGATGATGCTTCACAACAATCCCCCTTCGGACAAAACCTATTCATCCTACCATTGGTCCACAAATGAAGGCTTAGAAAGCAAATAAAGCACATGGTCCATATTCAATGAAAGAAAGTCCACCGACCAAATATCCGCAGTTTTTTGTAGAGGAGATTTTCGATCTAGTATCCACTCTCAGTGGGCCCGACATGTACAGAATGCTTGACCCATTACCAGATGAATGAAATACATCACTGAAAGATGTGCCTCACTTGTACAAAGTGCTTGAGCCCAAAATGAACAACATTTTATACCATATAGAGATCATATGGCCTCCTTATCCATTTACCAAAGATAGGGGTAACCCTTTCGATTACCTTGTTCCTAAACATAATACAACGTCCGCCATTTTACAGTGTCTTTCGGCGGGATTAATCTCCTTCAGCGGCAATGCATCCTGAACAGGGAAAAAAGGAATTAAAAAAAGGAGGGGGAAAAAGCACACGTAGCAATCAAAACTAGAAACTTGAGAAAAAGATTTGAATTGCCCATACAGCACATTTCATCTCAAGAAAAGAAATGGGAAACAAGAGACAATATTCTTATATAATTTATAGCTCATATATCCAGGATATAAGCTACTAAAATTTATTTTGTAAGTGTTAACTACTGTGGATGTGGGCTGTAGATGACTATAATAAGGGGTCGCACGGTTGTACGGCCCACTTAGTCTTTAGCTTTGTCCGTATGTCCATTTACTTAGTTTATTAGGTTGACTTAATATGCACATGTCATATTGTAACTTGTAAGTAGGTGAGTGTGGCATTTTTGCTTTTAATTTTATGCACATGTCATATTGTAACTGAAAGTTTTCCAATTCTTCTTCTTCTTGTTTGGGTGTGTTGGTCCTTTGTAATGGTTTGCGTGTGAGAGTATGAATGGTGTGTTTATGATCATCACTCCTCGTGTTCGGTTGGAACATGTGGGCCGACTGTTACGTCAAGTGTGGTGTGTACATCATGTGGAGCATGCAATTGGCAAGTTCTTATATCTAGAAGAGACAACCCTCATTCGTATAAGCACTGTGTCATTCCCTTAATTTCTTTATCTAATGAAAATGAAGGGTGATCAAATATCTCAGTTCCCAAATCCATCTTATTTTCAAAGGGTTCAAATAGCCTCCATAAAACTAAATAAATGGAACAAATTATGTCCAGTGTTCTAAATCCATCCAAGTGTTTTTGACAGCCAAAGGCAAATTAAAACATCTAACTGCAGAGAAACCAGATGAAAGTGATAGAACGTACAACCGGTGGATCCAAGAAAATCCTCATATCATGATGTGGTTGTGGAACAATATGGAAACAATTTTTAATGGGAATGTGATGTTTCTAGATACTGCAGAGGAGGTGTGGGATGCGTTACGAGAGATGTACTCATCCGATAAAAATGTCTCACGTACAAATCAGTTGTTTGAAGAGATTTTTGCATTCCAAGAAGGGGTTAAGTCCCTTGGTAAATATTATGTGAAACTCAAAAGACTGTGGGAGGAGTTGAATGTGTGTATTAGTCACTTACCAATGATCTTGAGAAACAACATCAACAACGTAAGGAGTTTTTTGTGGTTAAATTCCTTTCTGGCTTGAAACCAGTATATGAGCCAGTGTGTGCACAGATCTTTGGTGTTAAGGATGTTTCATCCCTAAGAAGTTTACGCTCACCTTCAACATATATCACTTGGTTCTACGGATGGAGCCAATGATAATTTTGCTTTGGCATCATGTACTAGACAAGGCAAAGGTGGTGGTCGTAGTGGCCAAGGTAATCAACAAGGTGGCAACGGTACTCAAGGTAGTCATGGTGATGCGGAAAGAGGTAATGGTAGAGGTCCTGAACATAGGAAGGGTACTCACTGTAGGCTTACAAATCACACTGTTGAAAATTGTTGGGACATCATGAGAAGCCAACTTGGGCGATCACGCATCTCATCTAAAGAGAATAGTCTACCAGTTCTCCTACTAGAACTTGGCAACCAAATACATCTTGTGACATTGACATACCAAATATGAGTGCCCTATGTCATTGAAGAATCAACCTATCTCTGCCACAACTTCCACTTCTATAGCCATATTTGTGAGTTAAAGTATAAGTTGTTTACAATCCAAGTCCTCTGTTCCATGGTCATTGACTCTGAAGCTTCTGACCATATGATAGGTGAATTCAGTACATCATCCTCTATTGACATAGTGTTGTCGATTTCATCAGTCACTTTGACAAACGGTACCTGATCCAAGGTGTGTGGAATGGGTATAGTTCATCAAGTTTTTTCTTTCAATGTCATATGTTTTTTATGTACCTAAATTTCCTTTTAGCCTTACATCTGCTAGTAAACTCATAAAGTTACTTAATTGCTTTGCAACTTTGTATCCTTCATATTGATTTCCAGGATCTAAAGATGAAAAAGAAGATTGATAGAGGACATGAACATGGTGCACTTTATTATCTTGAGGGTGAAGTAATTGGAGTAGTGGCACAAAATAACATCTCTCCTTACCGATGGCGTTGTCGTTTAGATCACCCATCCTTGAATATTCTCAAAAGTGGCATTCCTTCATTACCGTCCATGTCAGCTTTAGAATACGAAGCGTGCGCGTTACGCATCATCAAGTCACTATTCCACCACGTGTGGAAAAGTGTAGCGTACTTCCATTTGCCTCAATTCATTCAGATGTTTGGGGACTTGTTCAAGTCAAGTGTGTTAGGGTATAAGTATTTTGTTACTTTTGTTACTTATTTTTCAAAAATGACTTGACTTTATTTAATGAAAGATAAATTGGAATTACTCTCTATTTTGAAGATCTTTTATATGAAAGCATAGAATCAAGTTTAGCTCCAAAGAGTGGGTGTGTGGGTGTGTGTGGGTGTGTGTGTGTGGGTGTGTTTCATTTAGATAATGCTACGGAGTATATATGTCCAATCCTTTTAGCTTGCACTTGTCTGGAAATGATATTTTTCTTCAAACATCATGTGCCCGCACTCTACAACAAAATGGTGTTGCAAAATGAAAAAAAAAAAAAACCGTCATTTGCTTGGGGTGACACATGCCTTATTGATTTATATGAATGTCCTAAAAAAAATTTGGAGTGATGCAGTTTTAACAACATGCTATCTAATCAATAAAATGCCCTCTATATTCTTAACGGGTCAGTCGCCTCGTGTAATCGTCCATTGTTCTCTTTGCCCCTCAAGGTTTTTTATTGTGTACACTTTGTTCACCGGTTGGACTCAGGACATGATAAATTAGATCATAAAGCAGTTAAATGAATTTTTCTTGGGTATTCTAGAGCTCAAAGGGGTTACAAGTGTTACAATCCTCGTCATTGTAGACAATTAATTTGTGTCAGTGTTACCTTCTCTGAGTCTGCTCCATTCTTCTCAAATGAAGGTAGATCTCTTGATTTGGAAGCTTCACCATCTCATCCCACAATGCCTATGCCCATTCTTGTTGAAGAAGACATTATCTCATGGCCTCCCTCCACTAGTTCGCCCATTCCTATGGCTAAGCTTGTTACTAATGGCGAAAACAAGGAGACAGTGCCACCAACCATGATGTGACATCCACCATATCTTCTTTCAAACCTATTGATCCAATCACTTAACTAATATCTCCCAATTCAATTGATCCCCCTATTGCTCTGAAGAAATGTAAGCATGCATGCACTGACCACCTTATCCCCAAATTTATTTCCTTTCATTATTTGTCTTCCGTCTTTCATAAATTTGTTTTGTCTTTATCGTCTCATTTTGTTCCCAAGTCATACCAGGAGCCCTTGTCACATAAAGGGTGGAAGCAAGCTAAGGAAGAAGAGATGGCAGCACTTCATCAAAATTACACTTGGGAGCTAACAAGTTTTGTCACGCCCCATCTCCTCCCTTCTTCATTGCTAGCAAAAAAAAAAAACAGAGAGAGACAAGAGAGAGAAGACGTCCCACCCCTTCCCTTCTTCCATTCTTCCCTTCTCCTTTCTTCATCCAACCACCTATGCTCCTCCATGTGAAAGTGAGAGAGAGCTGAGAGAGGAGAGAGAGGTCGAGAGGAGGAGGCAGCCCATTGGCCATCTAGCCATCCGTTTTGCCAAAAGAATGCTCCAACGTAGAGACCGAGTGGATAACATGAGCGCCCGAGTACCAAATATCAGTAGGCCGCGTCTACCACTGTGTTGGGGTTGGTTGGAAGGGGGTGTGACCTTATCCGCCCGGATGGAGGATACTATAAGCTATGTTGAGTCTGATCAGCTCGTAATTGGGTCCGCTATTGACGAGCCGGGTGGGCATTGGCATACCACTGGCAAGGCGGATAGTGAGGTCTCTTCCACTCACCTAGTCCTACGCATGATGGGGCGGCAACCAGTGTTAGAGTGTACTGGATCCCTTTGCATTTGCATCACTTGAACTTCATCCCGCCCTCTCGGCTTCACATGGCATTGCATTATCACCATGCCCTAGTTGTGTACTCCATAGATGTTGGGTTGTACGGTGTAGATTGATTGAGATTTGGGTGAGATTATGATAGGCGGTTTATAGTATGCCCCTTCGCATTGCTAAGATTTCGGTTAGATATGAGACTAACCTGAAATCAAGAGTTTACCATATTGAGGTTTGCTATCCAAATCAAGTATGGGACCGATCTAGATAGAGGCTCCCTGTGTTGGATTGCACACTACCTTCTTGACCTCACATGTGCTAACTCTATTCTTTACTTGGTATATTGTGGGTAGCTGATTAAATGCCTTCATTGACACCGTTATCCATCCAGCATCTTACCTTGGTTACTTTATGCAATGCTTACTCATGAGAATGTGTCTTATGATAAAACATGTAAAGCTTTACTATTACATGATGACTTGTTGTTCTCATGACTCATGGTCACATGTTTTATGTCATGCTTAGTAACGATAATATGCTCATCTACGAAAATATATTGAACCATGATTAGTTGCTCATTTATGGTAACATGTCTACTCATGGTAACCTGCTCGTCTATAATGATATGTTTAGTTGTGGCAATACATCCATCTGAGACAATATGCTTAGTTGTGATAACATATTTATCCTTGATAACATGCCTATCCGTAATAACATGCTCACCTATGATAACAACTCATATGTGATAACATGCTTATTTGTGCTTACATGCTTGTTTATGATAACATGTTGATGGTTATTTTGTATGTTTTCACGGGAGCACACTAACAAGTCGTGTTTTACTCCTGGCACGCTGTAGACTCATTAAGCCGGGTTTTTTCTCATACCGAAATACGCAAAAAATTTCAGGTTGAATTCAGCTTCAGGTTGCACGTAAGACCTGCTGGAGTTTTGCTATAGTCTTGTTCATTACTAACGAGCTGAATATACTATTTTGTGTATGATGATGGAATGGTCTGTGTAATTATATTAGGCAACCCTTCCTTGGAAGGAACAGGTCTGCCTCTTTGATGTATTCATTAATTTCATGTATGTGATGACGTTCCTTTTAAGATTCTTAGTTTCAGCAGTTTCAATAGTTTCAACTCGCTTAAATAAATAAAATCTCTGCGATGAATCGGATTTGTTGTTTGGGAAATTCATTAACTCGTCGTCAAGTCTAATAAGTAGTGAGGTAGTTGTCATGACCCAAGTTCGGGACTTGGGAAGTAGTTGGGCCTAGGTTCTGGATTCGGGGCGTGACAAGTTTTCTAGCCCGTAAATGTATTGTTGGTTGTATGTTGGCATATACCATTAAATTTTAGCCTAATGGCACAGTTGAACGATAGAAAGCTCACTTAGTTGCTATAGTATACACTCGTACTCTCGGCATTGACTATACTGAAACCTTCTCTCCAGTTGCCAAATTTAATTTCATTCGAGTCATTCTTTCTTATGTTGCTAATCATGGGTGACCTCTATTTCAATTCAACGTTAAAAATGTCTTTCTTCATGGTGATCTCACGGAGGAGGATTATATGGAGCGGCCAACTAGATTTGTTACTCAGGAAGAATCAAATAAGGTACGTAAACTAAGAAAGGCAATTGATGAATCAAAGCAATCACCACTTGCATGGTTTGGTAAATTCAATAAGGTTGTGTTGGCCCAAGGGTTTTTTCAAAATCATGTTGGTCATTTTGTCTTTATACGAAGAGGCACCTCTGGTCTGATTGTATTAGTTTTATATGTGGAAGGCATTGTGGTTACAAGGAGTGATAGTGATGCAGGACAATTAACCACTTCCTCTAAAAGCTCGAACTGATAGAGCATGGCGAATTAAACCCTATATCTCATAGCCCAGACCCCACATCTCATGGGTTAGGACCTCGGCCGAACCCCCTCGTGGGCCCTAAATCACATGGGTACCGCCTCACACAAGTCACCCGCCTTACACGGGTGGGGCCCGCCTCACACAAGCCACCCTCCTCACATGGGCCACCCACCCCGAGTGTGCCCCTGCATCCCATAGGCAACCCCACTCGAGCTCAGTGTGAAAATGCCTCTGCATTAGATATTCAAGGAACTGAAGATCTTCCGAAGTAATCTTCAACTTCACTTTCTAATAAAAGATTTATGACATAAAAGAAGTCATTGATCACTAAACCAGATCAAAGGAAAGAATTAATGTATCTCAAAGGAAATATATTTTGGATTTGCTCATAGAAACGGGCCTTCTTGGTGCTTAAGCCAGTTGATACACCAATATATTCAAATTATAAACTAGTTAGTGATCAAGGAGATATGGTTAAAGACCTAGGAAGGTATAGAAGATTGTTCAAAAAACTTATCTACCTAACAATCACAAACCAAAACCGGTCGCTTTGTCCAGGGTGGCAGATTCAATCCTTCCTGATGTAGCAAATTGGTCACTTTGTCTTCATATATCAAATTGTTGTATTATTTCTTCTTTGGTTTGTAAAGGCTTGGCTCCCTGGAGTCGGTCCAAGGCATCTAGTCTATCTTGAGTTGTATACCTCACTAAGTCTTAGTTTGGTTTATTTTCTTTTCTTTTGTTTTTCTTCCCTTTTTCGCTTCTCTTGTTTGTGTTGTAAAGCTGCTTAGTTCCGTCATTATTTTGTTTATTTTCTCTCTTTTTAATGTTTCTTTTGTTTTGGTATTTTTTCCGTTTTGGGTTACCTTTAGCTCCCTTTAATGAAGTTCAATCTTAAAAAAAAAAAATCACAAACCAAATATATCATATGTTGCGAGTGCGGTGAGTTTATGAACTCTCCTAGGGTGCTTCACATTGATGCGGTTGTTCGGATTCTACAATACCTCAAAGGAGCACTGAGCTAAGAATTTTTTTCTAAAAGGATAATCAACTTCAAGTTATAGGTATTCTGATGCAGATTAGGCAGGCTCCCCAACTGATATGCGGCCTACTACCAGGTACTTCACATTTGTGGGAGGAAATTTGGTCACGTGAAAAAGAAAAAAGCAAAGTGTTGTAAATTTGTAATCCAATCACGTGTTGAAGCATGATATAGGGTGATGACCCATACCACGAATGAGCTCATGTGGATTAAGAAACTATTGTAACAAATGGGTTTTGCAGTGAACCTACCAAGTCATCTATTTTACTATCATTAGGTAGCCTCCACATATTGCAAATAATCCAGTTTATCATGATAGAACTATGCATATTGAATTCAACTATCATTTCATATGTGAAAGGGTTTCCAGTGGTGAGATTTCTATGCCGTATGTTCGACTTAGGATCAACTTGCTGATGTGTACACCAAAAGCTCTTGGCGTCAATTAATACGCACATATTTATTCCAAGCTAGGTATAATGACATCGATGCTCCGGCTTGAGGGGAGTGTTAATGACTATGGATGTGACTTTATGATTGTATAGCCCACCTGGATGACTGTGATAAGGAATCATATTGTTGTACAACCCATCTAGCCTTTAGTTTTGTCCACATGTCCCTTTTATTTAGTTTGGGTGCACTTAATATACACTTCATATTGTAAGTAGATGAGGGGTATTTTTGGCATTTTTGCTTTTTTATTTAATATAAAGGGAGAGTAGGGACGTAAAACCCTAGTTTTATCTCTCAATTCTCTCTTTTCCCATCTCCTTTCTTCCCCTTTTTATTTCCTTTCATTTTAACATTATAGCAAGTACAAATTCAATTAAGGTCCTAATGGAATTATGGTAGCCATGTATTGACGACTCGTCTAAGTCAACTCAGACCGGGGCAAGTTTGATCCAACTTGGCATCATAAGTCAGTAGTGAAACTAGGACCAATTTGCCCCAACTCGAATGAATCACCCCTAACCCAGCCGAGCCACAACTTGACTTGAAATCGAACAAGTCAGTCCGAGACATAAAACCATGATGGTAGCAACTAGCAAGTCAATAGTATGAACAAAAAGAGGTCCATGAAGTCAGGGAAACATTGTAGGTGGAAGCAACACCTTTATTAGTAGAATGCAGCTACTAAGGCTTGAACCAACGACAAAGATGTGTTCAACCACTTATTCCTTCACTATCCCTTCGCCAATAATGTATGGTCTTCTATTCCGGTCAAGTTAAACACCTCTTGGGTCATGTTGAAAATGTGATTGGCATGCTCTGTCTGGCATGCTGGATACACCAATAAAGATATCAAATTGTCGTGGCATCTGACTGGTTTGGCTACTCTATGGGCAATCCGTAGGGAAAGAAACAATCACTGCTTCCAAGACCTTCCCTCCTCTTCCAGGGTATCAGATATGATTTTATGTGAGGCGGGTGACTGATCGCTTGCTCTCCGCTCTTAGGATTGTGGGCTTGTTCTTCTTTTCTTGGTTCATGTAGAGTTGCAAGCCCATGCCTGGTTGTTTTTGTCTTTAAGTGGTATAGTGTCTTACGGTTTTTTTTCTCTCTCTTTTTTCTTTCTTTTCTTTCTTGCTATATAGTTAGTTTTCGTTTTGTTTGTGCTTCTGTTTCTTTTCTTTTTTTTTTGGTTTGCTCCCTTTAATAATATTTGCAATCTTCAACATCCATGGTAAAACAATAAGGAAATGCAAGAATGATCAAAACACTAAGAAAATAAACAATTTCAAATAAACAGAACATATTCACCCTAAAATCTTTTTTAGCAGAATTTGGAACTACAACATCATTGAAATATAAGAAACTCAAAAGAAATTCTTATCATTCGCTTGGGGGCTAGACTATTATTTCTTAAATTGTGATGACTCATCTACCATATGTTTTATATGCATTTAAACAAATCTTGGTCATCCAAATCATGGACCTTAGTAGCATATCCAAAAAATCACAATGGTTGGATGTTGACATAAGCATCTAATAAGAGATTGGATTTGGACCACTACCCATTTCTTCTTAACGTCCATCTGATGCACCTAAATTGACCCCGTCAATGTGATCATCGAGATATGCTCCATTAATAGTGAAGCCCATGATTTGGACATTCTAGATTGAATTATATGGCATGTCATTTCAAAAAATAAAAATAAATAACATGCATGGCATGCTTATGATGGATGAGTCACCACCATTTAAGAAATGATGGAAAACATACATAGTAGTCTAGGCCTTCCCTCAGTTTCTACAACCATGCCATGCCACGTGGTTACCAAATTCATCGAGTAAACACGCAACAAAAGAAAAAGGGAACACGGGACCTTAAATTTCAAATGCCACCTCAACTATCATGCAACTATTTAAACGGCAGATGAGTTACCTCCCAGTCAAGAACTGTGTCCTTTAGTTTTGCTCCACAATTTCGACCAGAACAGCGGCGTGTTGTCTCCTTCATTCCAATAGTTTCCACCTCAAAATCCCGAACATATCTACAGAATTAAGTGCATCAAATGTTAAAAATGATGAAAATAAGTACTTACAAACATCCACTCTGCACTTGACATCAAAAGCCCAATATTGGCAATATCAAATCAAGAAGAGCTGTAGATGTATTGAAAAAGTTTCATAGACAAAAAGTGATTACTGAAGAGAAGGCTTGGATTGCAGTTAAAAGTACACGTCATACTCTAATCCACAAGAAGGACACAGTTCCCTGAAGGAATTCCCATGCAATTCAGCAAGTTTCTCCCTCGGTATTCCAGATCGAAGATGGAGGCTATCCACATTCTGCCCACATAGTTCATAAAGGATCAAGGATTAGTAGCCTATAATTGCATTAGCAATTGAAGCATGCAAGCTTCACAAGCTAACCTTAAGCTAAAACAGCTCCTTAGGTAACAAATGAAGTCATTAGATATATACGTTTGCTGATCCCAAAAGCACACCTAACACACATCAGCGTATTGTCATGGCCTGAATGATTCCCAGAGCATAGACTGCACAGCACTCATACTCAAAATCACTTTGAGGACAAGTCAACCAACCACCCAAGTGTCAGCCTAGCCAACATAACAAGAAAGAGAACACGCAAGAGACGGTGAGTGTAGGGGACTTGAATTACTCAAGAGCTCCCTTGATTACAACTTGTGAGGTTCAAGGTTTTCTCCCAATGAGAAACCCTCCTTAAATAGGACTGGCAAGTTTCTGGCTACTTTACATCAATGGCTAGAATAGAGCCATATGGCATTCATACTCTAGAACTTCTCTAGATGACTAACAACCCACCAAAGAACTTAAGAAAATTCCAGAGATATCTACACTTCTCCACAAGAATCTAAGATTATTATAGAATTCTCAACACACTGTATAAGCCCCTTATATAAGGACCAAAAATGGCCTAGTACATGAGCGATACCAGTGATGTTGTGTTGCATGTGTGACCTCCAAGCTGCTCATCAGGCAGGTCCACCATGTAGATGAACTGGCCCAATGATCAAGCTCATATCAGGTGGGGCCCATGTATGCAAAGTTAACGCTAAAAGAAAAGGGACCAACAATCAATTATCCAACTTGCACGCAAGGACCACCTAATGAGTGAATCAACCTGATTTTTTGTCCAGGTCATGTGCATGGTGGGACACTTCCTAGAGCGGCTTGGATGTCATGCATGTGGCATATTATTGCATCTGCTCCTACGTGTAAGCATGAAAGGTGCGTATGGGATTAGCAAACCTCTGAAATACAATAATAGATCTCCAAGTTAACTGATGTCAAATAGTTATCGCCAACACTTGGTCAATAGCCATTGTGCTTGGTGAAAGTGAATGCAACAAAAATATTAGACTAATGAAGGTGGCCTGGTTTTCCTTTTATTTCTTTTCTTTTTGGTAGGTAAGTGATGTAGCACAATAGAAAGAATTAGGATAGAAGAATGTAAGTGCCTATTTAACGATGAAACTGTCACAGTCTATGCCATTAAAATGATTTCTTCACTTGCCGTAGAAAATAGAATAAAACGAAAGAGGATAAATATGACGAATCACACTACAAAGAAAAACCCTAAGGACACCTCAGTTGCATGATCGTTCTAACTAGGTGCTACTCCCACTTCAAATGGCGCTGCAAACTCGCCCTCCCACTTCGCTTCCTACTTGTTTATGCTTGAAGACATATTGAAACAGATGCTTCCCCGCTCCCGCACCCAAGCTCATTGTTGCTTCACTTCACGCTTCATGCAACTATAAGTTACACTGAAGGGATCAAGAGGATTCTTAGAAGAATCACTCTCCTAAGATAGAATCTAATCACATGAAACTAAAATTAACTCCAATCAAAGTTCAAAGAATTCAAAACATTCATTATAGCATCATACATATTACCTTATTGCTTTTTATATAGGCTGCAAATTTCCTCTAGATTATTCTAGAAACAAACCTCCAGAGCTCTCTCTTGCAAACATCATGTTAGACCACAAATAATTGCCTAATCCTACACAACTTGCAATAAGAAAGAAAAATGAGGAAACTAAAGCAAAGAGTTGAAACGTCACTTAACTTCTTTATGTATCAATATATAAGTTGTTTTAGGTTGTCCGATCTGAAATTGCGTCGTTATCTAACACGATACCATGACACGCGGAAGCTTGTGGAGCTTAGAATTATGGCCAAGTCCTAGAGGGAGGTGAATAGGACCACTCAAAAATATTTACCAACTAATTCAGTTAAGTGAGGCCTAGATCATAGTCAAACAAAGAAATAACTAATTGTGCAAGTAGTCTATTATGTGAGATAGGAATATCAATTGTGTGTGCACTAAACCAAGTACCTAGCATACATTCTATTCATGTGTTCATACAAAATAAAAAATTCATTCACAAGCATAAATAGAATAGCATACGCATAACCAATCGCAAACACAATGATGTATAGTGGTTCTACTTAATCCCTACTCCGCTCTCGGATGACAAACTCAAATTCTAGTTTTCCGGATTTCATTATCTCAATGGTTTTCTACAGGTTCACCACTAACCTTTACAATGGTTTTCAATATATTCACTACAAACCTTTGTGGTCCTACAGAAGGACCCATGTACACTCCCACCAGACACGGTCCTACACAACGACCTACACGTACACACCCATGTTGGTGGCAGTCCTTGTGGCGGTCTTACACAAGGACCTACACGTACGCACCTGTGTCAGTGGCTCCCCTAGAGACTTACAAAGGTTTTTTATGGGCTAACCAACAACCTACACATACGCACCCGTGTCGATGGCTCTTTCGAAAACTCATAAGGTTTTCTATAGGCTGACCAAAAACCGATGCAATCCTACACAAGGACCTACATATACTCCCGTCGGAGGCGGTACTACACAAGGACCTTATTTGAGTTTGGGTTTCAAACTCGATGGACTCTAATTAAAACCCTGCACATTTTAGATGACGGCCTTCATGCGCTGCTCGATCAATCTTGATGCGGCTTCTCTTTTACTCCCCCGATCTTTGATGCAGATCTTCTTCAGCTCCAACGATCGGCTACCTTGCAATGATCTTCATATGAGGATGCCAAGGTAATGGGATGGTGGTGGAATCTCCTACAACTAATGGGATGGTTCCAATTGAGGATTCACCTAGATGGCATTCTAGAGGATGAGGATTTACCTATAGGATTGGTATCTAATCTCTAGAGAATGCAAGAGAACATGTACATCTTCAAATCGAGCTTGGAATGCTCATTAGAGTGATGAATCACAAGGAAGATAACATAATGCGGAGGCATTTTCACACCGGGCTCGAGTGGGGTGGCCTGTGATATGCAGGGGCACACTCAGGGTGGGTGGCCTGTGTGAGGCAGGTGGCTCGTGAGATGCGGGCCCCACCCGTGTGACTCAGGTGGCTCGTGTGAGGCGATACCCATGTGATTTGGGGCCCACGATAGGGGGTTCGACCGAGGGCCTAACCCATGAGACGTGGGGCCTGGGCAATGAGATAAAGGGATTAATTCGCCATACTCTAATAGTTCGAGCTTTTAGAGCAAGTGGTTAATTGTCCTACATCAAATTGGTATCATAGCGGGAGGTCTCGTGTTCGAGACTCCTCACCGGGGGTGATTAATGCGGGGGCATTTTCACACCGGGCTCGAGTGGGGTGGCCTGTGAGATGCAGGGGCACACTTGGGGTGGGTGGCCTGTGTGAGGCAGGTGGCTCGTGAGATGCGGGCCCCACCCGTGTGACTCGGGTGGCTCATGTGAGGCAGTACCCATGTGATTTGAGGCCCACAAGGGGGGTTCGACCGAGGGCCTAACCCATGAGACGTGAGGCCTAGGCAATGAGATAAAGGGATTAATTCGCCATACTCTAATAGTTCGAGCTTTTAGAGCAAATGGTTAATTGTCCTACATCATAACATGAATCTCTTTGGTTTAGAGTTTAGAAGCATGGGATAGGAGTTGAATGCATAAAGCCTCTAAAAACACTAAAAAACCATCTTTTTTGCAAAGATCTTAATACCCTTTTTATAGAGAAAAAGCTCCAACAGATCTATAACAACTAGTTTCGATTTAATCGAGTGCACCTTCAATTCAATCGACAGTTCACTGAATTTGCAAGTTTGCTCACTGGACAATTTTGGTCGTTCTTGATTGGATCGTTGATTTGATCGACAATACCTATCGATTTGATCGACTCGAATCGATGGACTGTCAATTCGATCGATAGTCTTCAGAATTTTGCTGAATATGATTTTTGGTTTTCAATGGATCTGAACCTCTATGAACCTAGCTAAACATGTTCATTTTAAGACTAAGGCTTGGGATGATCAATAAGGATTTTCCTATGGGAGAATGGATCATCTAGAGGTAGGTTGTTTTGGAACTTAAAAGGGGTCTAGGGCTAGTTTCACCAAAGCACCTCAATTTATCTGTCTTCAAGCTTTGATGCTGCAAGTCTTCAAGTCTTCTGTCTTCTAATATCTTCCAATGGGAGCTCAATCGACTCAAGACACACTAGCACGCGTTCTTGAAAAACCGAGGCACTAACATGATCTATATAAACCATCCATATGGGCTCTATGGTTTGAAAAAAAAAAATATCTGATAATTGGACTAGTGGACCCAGTAGCCTTCATTGATCAAAGGGATATCCAGATGGATCTAATCTGGTCATCATAGCCCATGACCCGATCCAAATCATCAAGCATCTCAATCAGGATGCAGATCTTCAATCCAGCAAGTTGCATAGTCGCACCCTTCTCCCCTGAAATGTTAAATGGCCCTGATTTGATGTATGGGTCCTCGGATGGTCCTGATATGCAATACCAACCCTTGGTCAATCAACTATCATATGGGAACCAATATGAGACACGATTAAATGATCGGATGGCCTGGATTGTTAATAAGCTGGCTTCAAACCCAAAACCTCAATATTTAAGTGCAAGTGACCCAATATGCACCACTTGTCTTGATATCCCAAAATTTTATGAATTCTTCTTTAGCTCAAGCTAAAAACAAACATTTAGATGCCATTTGGATTAGCTCCAACCATGGATAGCTATGCAAACCAAACCACTTGTTACTACTCAAAAAAACAAAAACAAAAAAGAAGAAGAAGAAGGATTACTTAGTGGTCCTCATGTTTTTGTCAGCACTAAAATGGTAGTGTAGAGCCCAGAAGTTGCCGCAATATCTAACGAAAAGGAAGGTGGAAAACAAACATACATGGAAGCTCACACGCCCCTACTACAGCAAAACGCCCTACCAATGGCAGGTTGATATAAAGGACAGTCAACTCCTTGTTTTCTCACTCGTGCCTAAAGCATTGCATGTCAGACAAGATGGGGTCTCTGCCAATAAGAGAACATACACTAACTACACCTCAAGAGAACACAAACTTGAGAAAGAAAACAAATCAAAAACCCGATGCCATGAGTTTGCATACTGAACCAAGTACTATGGGGATACAATGAAATGGCAAATAGAAGCTCAACCAACCACCAGGTGTAGTGGTTATAGCTCAAAATATCATCATGATTGGACTACTTAAACCATCGCATTAGTGGCCAAAGAATGGATGGTCCAACGAAATATGAGAAAAAGTGAGCAATTGTACATGTGGCATGGTTGATAAAAGAGAGAGAAGGGAAAAAAAAAAAAAAAAAAAGTGGAGAAAGAATGAAAGGAAATAAAGGAAAGGAGAGATTAAGTTCACGTACAAAAATGTTGTTGTAAGAATTTCTTCAACTTGTCAATATATGTACTCTCACTGCCTGTCACGATGATGTCGTCTACATTTACAACCAACAATAGTGTCAGTCTCACTTCGCCTTACGAAAATAGAGTGGTCGACCTAGCTACGTTTCATCCCAAATTTGAACACCACCTTACTGAACTTGTCGAACCAATCTCTTGGAGACCATTTCAATGCATAAGTTAATTTCTTAAGATGTCATACCTTATCTAACTCCCCCTAAGCAACAAACCCACATGGTTGCTCCAAGTAAAGTTCTTCAACCAAAACTCTATGAAGATAAGCATTCTTCATATCAAACTGATGCAATGTCTAATCCAAATTTACAGCAATGGAAACAACCACACGTACCACGTGAAGCTTTGTTGTAGGTGAGAAGGTCTCTGAATAGTCAATGCCAAGAGTCTGAGAGGACCCTTTGGCAACTAACAGGGCTTTAAAACAATCTACTAAGCCATCAAGATTGTGTTTTACCATATACACCCATCTGTACCCAACTACACACTTTCCAATGGGTAATTCAACTAAGGTCCAAGTTTGATTTTGATAGAGTGCAGTTATTTCTTCTTCCATAGCTCATTTCCACCCATTACAACTCATAACCTTTTGGAAAGAACGAGGAATAGACACAAACGACAAAGACAAAGCAAATTATCAAAATGAAATAGATAAACCAGGAACGAAACAAAGTTAACAATAGGATGTTAAGTAAATGAACGGAAACCCTTACAAAGATTACCTTCATCTGATGGTGTAGGCAAAGACTCAAAAGATGATCTTCTAATGAATCAAAAGGAGTAGAAGACATGCTCGTATGTACTCCATCTCCATGTTTGGAACGTCTACAATAAACATACAAAGGCCATCTGCATGTTGCATAGACATCTCCCCAACTCCAGTATTAATATCAGGTACAAGGGAAAGAGAAATTATGAAATTTTTTTCAAACTGTAAAGACTTTCCTTCCCTATAGAGATATGGAGTTTGTTCAAAAGAATGTAACATCAACTGACATAGCATCTCCGAGAGACGAGATTATTAAATTCGTATCCCTACTAGGTACAAGAGTACCCAAGAAAAATACACTTGATGACCCTTGGTTCAAACTTATCATGAACACGATCAAGTTGATGCACAAACACACACGACTGAACACCTTTGGAGGAATAGAGTATGAAGAAATTTGAGGACACAAATGGAGAGAGGTGACTCTCCATTTAAGACAGATGAAGGCATCCAATTTATGAGGTAGCATGTAATTAAGACTGCAATACTCCAAAATATTTTCGAAACTTCCATACTCAACAACAATACTTTAGCAACCTCATGCAAGTGATGATTCTTACGTTCTACTACCCCATTTAGTTGTGGTATATGCACATGAAGTTTAATGAATAATGCCATGAGATAAAACTTATGAGTTAAACTCATGAGATAAATATTCCTTGCATTATCTAAGCATCAAACACAAACCTTAGAATTGAATTGAATTTATACTTCCATATAAAATTCTTTAAAACAATAAAACAATTCTGACCTATCTTTCATCAAATAAGTCATATCATACAAGAATAATCATCTACAAAAATAACGAAGTACTTGAAAGTAGATAAATTGGTAATATGAACTAGACCCCAAACATTAAAATGCACTAAATAAAAAGGTTTATCGCTTCTATTGCCCACACAAGGATGAAACGACACTCTATGGTGCTCACTCAACTCACAAGCCCCACACTATAAACTAGACACATGCAACAACAATGGAATTAGACTCTTCAAACTACTTGAGGGATGACCAAGCTTGGCCACTGATGTAGAGAGATATTTGTCCGGAATGCAGCTCCAGTTATTCCACTATCGAGGTAATAAAGTCCATTCGCCTCATACCCTCCACCAATCAATCTCCCTGTCTTTAGATCCTGGAATTCATAATAAGAAGGATAAAATGTGATAGAAGAATTTAAGAATTTGGTTAGCTTACTCACAAACAATAAACACAAAGGAAATTTAGGGATGTAAAGTACTAAAGACAATGAAAGTAATTGGGTAAGGCAGTACCCAACCTAGACACGGGTTGAAGTACCATCTACTAATGTGACAGAAGAAATGGATGACAATTGTACTAAGACAATACACCGTACTTATCAATCATATGATCAGAAGCTCCTAAATCAATGACCTAGGGAACACTATCAGACAACGCAAGAAAAACAATACTTGACTGCAAAGAGTAGCTATGGATGATGATGCGTGAGTGAAACGATCCTTCAGAATTCCGACATATTCTTCCTTAGACAGTGTAACTACAACTATAATACTATGCTCAAAAACAGAGGAGAGGCTTGGAGACTGGCTTGGAAAGAGAACCCTCAGTGCCATCATCGGAAGAACAAACATGATCTTACCCAAGCAGGCTTACTAATAAGGTCCCAACATGCATCGGCTGTGTGGTTACTAGGACCACTATGAGTGCACTGCTGATTACCAAGACCACGACTGCGGCTACCACTGAAATCTGTACCCAACCTCCCCAATTATTTTTACCTTCAATGCGACCTCCCATTGAATCTCTACCACCAAAATGGCCACCATGAGCACGATTAGCACCACAACTTCCCACATCTCCTCTACCCAATGCAAAAACACATGTACAACAATCTGACAAAGGCGAACTCTGTACATTAACCACACGCTGAACACAAGCAAATGCCTTAGTAATGGATGGGATCTCTTCATCTCCAAGGATCTGAGCTCAAACAGACTCGAATTAAAGAGGAAGACTGGAGAGGAATTTAACAACACAGAATTCCTCTCTCCCGTCTCATAGTCTCATAATCGGTAGACAAGGATTGGTATATGTTCAGTTCTTCCCACATGCCTCGCAAGGATGAATAATACTCTTCGACAGTCTTATCTCCCTATTGAAAAGCGAAGACATTCTACACTAACTTGTAGATCCGAGATAAATTCTTTTCGCCTGAATACCTTGCTCTCATATTATCCCAAACTTTCTTTTTTGCCTTGGAAAAGATAACATACGCACTAATATGAGGCTCCATACTATTTCATAACAATGCTCTAATTTAAGCATCCCCTTCCACCCAATCTTCGTTTTCCATTGAACTTTCTTCAGGTATGGAATAAGTTAAATACTTTAATTTCCATTTGCCCACAAGGAAAACCTCTACCGCTATGGCCCATTGCAAGTAATTTGTTCCATTGGTTTAGTCGATGTAAAATTGAGTTTAGTCAATGTAATCTAAAGTTCATTGACTCATATGGAGACAAAAGACTAGTCTTGGCATTATTCTTGACATTCATTGATATAAGCAAAATCAAACACACAAGGGAAGAACGTTTAACTTTAACTTGGCCAACACAAATTCCCAATAACCACGTATATCAATGAATGCAATCACTTGCTAGCATTGCTTAATCCAAAAACTTCACATGTACACTTGTTTTGTAATCCTTACCATAAGCAATTTTCACACATACTTTGGATCTTACATCTAGCCACACGCACAAATTTGAACACACATGCACAATGGCCCACTTTTGTCAATCACAGTGGTGTTATAAAAATTGGCCTTCACACGCATTCAAAATACACAATTACACAACCCACCATATGGTTGTTGGAAGAGAATTCGTGCAAATCAGCCCCCAATGACTCAAAAAATTAAGAGAGTATGACTTTAAAAAGTTTACCTCAAGTAAATAAAAGAAGGAAAAGAGGGAACGAGGAAGTTGATGGAATAGGTCAATGTCCAAATCGATTTCACTCTGGTGTGAATGTGATTAATAAAAGAGAGAGAAGATAAGAGGAGAGAATGAAAGGAAGAAGAGAAGGAGACCCCCCTCATTTATTAACTTGTTTTTAGAAGTAACAAAATTTTATTAAAGAAAAACCACCAAAGCAAGGAGTTGTGGCCAGAAACTACCACCCAAGAAAAACTGAAATATTGACCAACCCCCTCCCCCGGTTGCTTAGTAACATGGTCTTCGATAATTACAACAATGCATAGTAACAAAAGCAAAAATACCCATTATGTCCTAAACATAGCAACAATACTTTGTCCTAAACATAGATGGGCCATAGAATAGCCCATATCCAATAACAGTACACATTCAATCAATAAATATTATGCCAACTAGATGGTTAGCATTATCAAATCAGCATGATTTTTTCAATATGACCTGCCAACGTGTTGCTGCACTAGATCAATAGATCATATTACCATAGAAATGTGCCACGTTACAGTGGAAATGTGGAGAAAAGTTGGCAAGTCTTTTGTTTGAACAATTTAGTGGTAAGCATACAAGAATTGGTAAGAAAAGCAAAACAAACACACATCAAAGGAACCATACTAAACAAACAGTCCAAGTTAGAAATGAAACATGAAAAACTCATATCAACCAACTCCATAACAATACAACAATGCTACATTACCTGGCTAATAACAAACTTCAATATACCAGCCTTCTCTAGCTCTACTAAAGCCATGTGGGTCAAACTCGGCATGGCACGATGAAACGGTAGTGATGCTTCAGGCACACCTTTGCCTTCACGCTGCAGTTTGAAGGCAACGAATCAATGAACCATTGGGAAATTTGTTCCTTATTTTCAGTCAAAATGTTTTAGAGAAAAACTTTAATACTCTGGCAGAATGTGATGGATGATACGCAAGCACTTACAAATTATTTAGAAATTGAACACGTGGCATAAAACGAGTCAAATTGAACCGGCCAAATTATGGTACCCAGTGTAGATGCATGAACCAAAAATTAAGCTCCTTTTGTTTAGCTGACCATTGGATTGGTGGACATTTATTGGACAGTTAAAAATGAAAAATATCCAATAGTCCTATTTCCACAAACAGGTATCCACAAATAAGAGGTTAGGATGATTTAACTAATCTGATCTTGGGATGGTTCTACACAATCTACTCAGTTAATTTGAGTTAACATATGCCACATGTACAATTTTTTAGTGCCTACGCATCAAGTGTCATACGACCCACAATGTTTCAGAAGTGTATTTTAATTTATTAAAATGACCCCAAAGTAACATTCTCTAAAATTCATGAGTGAAGTAATGTACAACTTTTGTCATCGGATGTCTATCATGTAATATTTTTGCCCCATGATTATTATAATTAAAATCTAGCTATATATGATATGAAATTTAGTACTAACTTTTTTAATTGCTTGCATTACACACCAGATCATTTTATTACCACAGAGAAACCCATGAGAACCAATTTCATGTCATTTCTTGCTAATTTCACAACCAAAAAGAAGCAGCTAAAATTTCATCAGTTCTAAAGACAGTTATAAATAGAAAAATCAATGTTGATAAACAAGTTTGATGGACCAACATTCTGCCCAACCTTAGGTAAATTATTCCTGGTGTTGCAAGCGCATTGCTTGTATAGAGATGTGTTTATGCAGTCTTGTGGAGTACGGAGTACCATACTCATCTTTTTTGTTAGTTGAGCTGGTGGAGACATGTCCCTGTGTGTGAGTGATCCAGGTTTCTGTCCTTTCACGCATGCGCATGCGCGCGCGCGTGCACACACACACACACACACACACACACACACACCTCCCTACAGATTGTGCATGTCTTACCATGTTGTCTGCAGTCTAAAGTTGAAAATTGCTAAACATGGCCTGCTGATGGGGCAGATTTAAGTCTCAAGTGTGGTTCAAATCATTAGTGGTGCCTTTCCTTAGGGCCTAATGGGATTCCTTGTTTAAGCCCATACACGGGACATGTTTAGTTTTGATATGGGCGCCGGAAACCAGATTTGGGGCCTAACACAAGGCATGCAAGGAAGTGAGGTTGTTACATGGTCAAATAGATGTGCTTCGAAAACCACATATGCAATACACTATCAACTTATTATTCCAACATCATCCCCCCCTCCCCGCCCCCCCAAAAATAAAAAAAAGGATTCCAATGTCAATAAAAAAATGAGCAAGATCCAATCGGGGTACAATGTGGTTTACCCGTTGTATTTTGTAAAGAATTTAATGGTTCTTTATGTTTTTGAAAGGAAAATTATCGGGTGCTAATCCCATGACATGAACAATGTACAGATTCACCCAATCTGTACAAATAGGAACAACAATTTGTGGATCGAGACAATTAAACGGACGGCTCATTTGGCGATGTGGATTTGGAATACAGTGGAATCCAAATCAAACTTTCACCGGAATCCAATGATTTCGAATCTTTAGTTGTGTTTAGAAGCCTGGAATTAGAATCCTATGGAATCCAAAATTTGTGTTTGGCAGCCTGAATTCTGATTAACAAGGAATTCTATAATATATTCACAAGATAATGAATTCAATGAAGTAAATCATCTTTAATACCCCAAAATGGCTTACATGTGTGAAAACTGACATGCTAGATACTCATTGCATAAGCTCATTGAAAGATATACTTTGGCTAAAAATGAGGCAATTATGAGCCTCCCACTAATTTTATAGTTAAAGCAAAACCCCATACGTCAAGAAAATGAAAGCTATCCATTTCAATGTATTTACTTATGATCCAAACCCACACAACATTCAAGTTACCCACACAATCTAAGGTGAACATCACGGTCTAGATTACACATACGCGTCACTGGCGCACGTCATACAGCTAAAACATATCGTAAAGCCTGTGATCATTACCCATGAATAATAGCCCGTAAGACTAACAAAGTAGACTATCTTAACGAACCGACTTTAACCCATTGACAGTTTTCATCTATTAATTGAAAGATGTAAATCGTCACCAATCAAATGGTTAAGATAGCCCCATGGGCTCACCATGGATAGGAAAAAAAAAAAGGCCCACAACACAATCTTAACTTATATAGTGCTCTAAGAGCACTGGAGCAATAAACAGGAACATGGATTGCCTACAAACCCTAGCTACGGGGGCCTTAAGCTCTGTGGGGCCCACCGTGATGTACATATTATATCCACTCTATCCTTCCATTTTGCCGGCTCATTTTAGGGTATGGGCCCAAACATGAGGCAAATCCAAAGCTCAAGTGGGCCACACCACAAGAAAAATTGGAGATTGAATGTTGACCATCAAAAACTTCCTACAGGCCAAAGAAGTTTAGGATCAAGTTGTTATTTATGTTTCCCTTCATCCACATAGAGTCACCTTATCAATGAGTTGGATGGCAAATAAACATCACGGTGCGCCCTAGGAAGATTTCAGCAATAGGCGTCGTCATCCCCACTATTTCTTGTGGTATGGTCCGCTTCAAATTTGGACTACCTCATATTTAGGCTCATGCCCTATAGTTAGCTAGAGAAACAGATGAACGGTTAGGCGCTACAAGCTCCACACATTCATTAGAGAAGAGAGGGAGAGAGGTGCCTGTCTCAAGTTGTGTCCAGAGATGGGGGGAGGGAGAGACGGACGATGGTGCATTTCAGCATGGAAAGAAAGTGAGAATACCCTTTTAAATCAAAATCACCTCCAACAGTTTTTTTTTTTTTTTTTTTTTTTTTTTAAAAAAACATATAGCTATTGTAGAAGATTTTGAATCCTCTCAAATCCAAGGCTAGGATTTCAAACAATGCACATTTGAAGAATTTCAAATACTCTTGAGTCCAATTCCAAGGCCCCAAAAGCCCATTTTTCTCCAATTCTTCTCAAAACCCTTCAATTCCGTGCTAGCAAACAACCCCTGATGGGCCTCATTGAAAATGCAGGATGCTTCCAAATTCTTCCATTTGAAGATTCTAGCCATCCTATCCCTTTCCTTTTCTACAAACGACTCATGCACATCTTTTTAACCATCTATTTGTAGGCCAACAATCAAATGGTCAGGAACATTCAACCTAGCAAATTTTTGGAACATTTCCATCCATGATGACACCCATCAGATACAATGGTCTGGATCAGTGAACCATGCCCTCACTCGCACATCCCAACACATAGGAAAACTGTTAACATCCTAATGCATCAACCCAAAATTATCTCTTTCAATAAGATGTTTAAGAATGAACGGAAAATATTAAATATGAGGAATCAATGACTAAGATTGCATATATATATATATATATATTAGATTTCTTAGATAATTTAAATATGTTGTTTGAGGCAGCCTTGCACCAAGGGGTCAAGTGTGCAACGCGCACACAAGTGTTGGGAGGTCACAAGAGGAGAAGAGAAAAAGAGAGAATTGCAACGCAAGCGCACTTCAATGAACACCCCATCCCATCGATGGGCTATTATTTGTGGTGACACCTTCTTGTTTCCACATCCACGCCTAAACCTGCGAAGGTTGTATGGGACGTGGCTTGGTTGGCCTCAAATGAAGAACAAGCAACAAGACAAAAAAGGAGGATGCAAGAGCTCACAGGCTAAACTACAAGACCCCCATGTATGCAAGGGAGCAGAAAAATGAAGTCAAGTGAAGCATGCACGTAGGCAACGAGCGGATCCTATGGGTACCATACGCACCCAAGCAACAGACGGATCTCCTAAGCACAAAGAAAATAATAGGCGAATCGAGAGTGAGTATCAAGATGCCGAACCACCCTGAGTGACTCGTAGAACGAGAGGGAGGTTGGGAGCTATTGGGAGGCTTCCACCAGGTACAAAGCCCACTACCCTCAAGTCTTCTCCGTCCTCCATTCCTTCTTAGACTCCCTTTTTTAGCAATGAATGACCCTTAGTTATAGGGTGGCAGGGAGAGGTAGTTAGCCAATGGCCAATATCTATCGGACATGTGGCACTTGGCAGCTTATGAGAATATGACACACAGCAACCAAAGTTGAGGTGTCATCAAAAGGTGAAGTGACATTATAAGATGCAAGTGGGAACAGCTCCTGTAGATGAGGTACATGTGTCACTATGAGGGGAGGAGGTACATGTGTCAATATGAGGGCCCACCCGAGGTGGCTTCAAGCTCGATGAGATGAGTCACTAGCATGTCACGCAACGAACCTCTAAGCATGCTACAAGTGTATGTGTGCAAAAGTGCAGAGTCATGCAAAATAGATAGAGATGTGGCAGGTCACAGGGCCAGGAGAGTAGCACCCTGCACTTCGGGCGTCTAGAGCAATGCTCACCAAAAAAAAAAAATGGTCACAAGAGCTCGCTGGAACAGTGGATACAATGACGGTCCGCAGGACCGAAAGGGTAGCGATCACACTACTTAGGGCATCCAATGAAGCTCACATATGTGAAAGGGTCACCAGGCCTAGAGTTGGTGACCTTAACTTAAAAGTCTTTACTGTAATCATCAGGCACTTGAAGAAGATAGCATGATAAGAACATCCGAGCACCAGTCAGAGTATACCAGAGGAGAAGGAGAGCTGCTTTTTCTTTATGGCTAGGTGATGCATACATGGGACCTCATGGGCCCAATTCGAATACCTAGCCCGTTGAAGACCCCGCATGTATGATTATGCATCTTTGAAGACCCCGCATGTATGATTCACCATCGGACATCTTAATCAAGGGCCATGAAATAGTTTAGTTTATTTAGTTGTTTATATGTTTCGTTATTTTTGTTTAGCTTATATTTTTGCTAAGATTAGGGAGTTAGGAACAAATTTTATTTCATTGAGCGTCTTTATGTGAAACTCTTTACCTAAGAGCATCTTTTTGTAAAAAGACTTTACTGACACTATATAAGGCTTGGAGGTCCCCACCGTAGCCATTATTGAGCATATGAAATAAAGTTCTTCTTTCTCGTACTTTGTGATGAAGTAAAACCCCCAGCAATTGGAGTGATTTGGTGTGATGCCATGGAGTGAATCCAAGATATCCTTTTCTCTCATTCTCTTCAATCAAAAGGTATTTTTTTCTCTTCTCGCTTTCCCTTTTTTCCCAGTTCTTTCTTCTTCGTTCCCTGTCTACAAACAATCCCTACTTCTACTTTTGTTTTTGTTCCTTCTTCCAACCCTTACATCTACAACTAACCTAACCCTAATTTCCTAAAACCCTAACCCTAAAAACCCTGAGTCTCAAACCCTAATTCTCAAAATCCTAATTCCCACAAACCTAATTCCCCCAAAGACCTAACTATTAAAGCCATAATTCCCCATAACCCTAATTCCCAAATCCAAAACTCCCAAATCCCTAAACTTTATTTTTCTCAAATTTGAAAATCCAAACCTCTTTCCCCATTCCCTAAACCTCGAAATCAGCCCAAGCCTATCAACCCTAACAAAGACAAGTATTTCCCTTGAATGATGATCAGTGCCTGTGCTTAAATGGAAGTTCTACCTTTAATAGATCATGTTTAATTGACATTTTATTGGATCTACATTGCGAGACAATCCGATAACTTGAACTTGAACATGTTACATAGCTGAATTTTTTAAAATTTGTGATAGGTCAGCTTTACTTTGTGTTTTCATTGCTCTAATTAATCTGTTATTTAATTTCTTTACATCATTCTAGGTTAGATCATCCATCCTACATCATAGTAATGCCCCGTTGGGACCTCATGGAAATCACAAGGTCGGAAGGGTAGTGACTGCTACGAACGAAGGTCCTAGAGTTCAGGTACATGAACAATTCGAGTAGCACAGACATCTTCTAAAGTGCACACCTTAGGAGCAAGACAACCTTGGCACAAGCAACCTCTGCAGGCATTGGCACAAGCAAGCTTACCACACCTCAATGCAAACAACTGCAACATGCCTCAATGCAAAACAGCACAATGCACTTCCATGTAGACAAGCCTTACGCACACAATCGCAACAACTCTGCACACCCTCGCACAAACAGGCAACAAGAACAAAATTACAAAAAGCTCTAGCATGCAACCGCAAACAGCGCCATGCATCTCCACACAGACAAGCATAGCGCATAGTCACAAGCGGATTTGGGGCACCTTGGTGTAGACAAGCTTAGCCACAAGTAACTTCACACACACAACATCCACGGATCTAGACGCAAAGCTTCCTCATAAAATCAGTGTGCATTCTCACGAGGGAGCAAGTGCCTACGATGATGAGATACCAAGCTAGACATATGTAAACACACCTTCATACATATATAAATCAGGACCCTAGCTTCACTCAATATTTTTTACCTTGTGTTCTCTTCATTCACGCTCCCATTATCTCATATTTATTTAAATATTTAATATTGATTTAAAAAGTGTCATAAGTAATCAATACTAACTAAGTTCTAGTGTTCGTGATGGTAAAACAAGACTCGCAAGGGACATGTAGGTTTTATAAGGCAATAATTTTACACTTGGACCATACCATCATCATCATCATCTAAGTCTTATCACAACTAATCGAGGTCGGCTACATGAATCTTTTTCCGCATTCCACTATCAAGGGACATAGTCAGACCATAAGTCATCAAGTCTTTTCTTACTACCTCCATCCACATCCTTTTGGGCCTTCTCCTTGCTCTTTTAGAGCCTCCAACTTGCAACAACTCACTCCTAACCACCATGGTTCTTGGTCTTCGTTGCACGTGAGCAAACCCGCACCTAAGTTCCCTCGAATGCATTCATTTCTAATTCTATCATTCCTCGTCTAACTACCAATCCAACTTGACATCCTCATTTCAGCTACATTCATCTTATGAACATGTTGTTTCTAAACTACACAACATTTTGTCCCCTAAAGTATGGTTGGTCTTGTGGTTGTCCTATAAAATACCCCCTTCAGTTTGATTAGTACACGACAATCACACCGATCCAACCCATTTCTGTGGGCAGCTCAGTCCAACCATGGTCCAAACGATCGGACCCTTTCTTAAACCCAAGAATCTACTTGGGGCCTGTTTGGATCGCAACTTACTTCGGTAAATGCAAGTAAAATCATCATTGTTACTCTTTACTGTCATTTGCGAAAAAATTTAATACTGCAGTGTTTGACTGTCATTTACATCTGACACTGCATCAAACAAAATTGGAGGTTTCCAACGCACTTCATTCTCTTGGATACAGCAGGGATACACCTGCATTTGATGTTATTGTTCAAGGTTACTTTCCTGCAGTGGTGTACCGCTCGACGTACCCACACATGTGCCTTTAAAAGGTATCATCAATACGTCTTCTTCGTATTCAAACTCCTCCGCCAGCTAACTGCATGCGACTTCCTCTGTTGCATGCAATGCCCTCTCCAACAGACCTTCCTCTCAATCTCTCCTGACAAATGCTTCCTTGCCGGTGGAAGAACCACCCATAAACCCATCATCTAATTGTTTCCCCATTCTGCATTACAACCCAATTGGTCGAAAATCTAGGTGGAATATGCAGTTAAGGCTATGCCCTCTCCATCTTCCACTGAATGCTACATGCAACACACCCATCTTCAATAATCTCCACTCTAGCAGAATCCCTCCCTAACTTCCCTTCTCCAAAGGGTTCTTGATGAGGACATCAGACCCTTCAAAGTTTATCAAAGATGAAGGCAGCAAACGAATACATCTTTATGCCTTGATGATGGTTTGTGGCATAACCAAGGAGGATTTTGAAGACCTTACATGTGTCCCTGGATTAATTGAAGGCCCCACATTAGGAGGACACACACGTAGGATGAGTTAGAAGACTAATCTATTACGCGGGATTTTATTTTTTTTAGAAAGCTTTGTTTTGGGGGTAGTTTAGTCATTTTCTTTTAAATCCGAATTTTATAAATAGGGTATTTTCTACCCAAAACCTAATAATGCTTTTTTTTATGAAAGCTTGGTGCCTCCTTCCCCTTTCTCTCTGTGGTACGTTCTTCTTTTCCCATAATCTCCTCTTTTTCTAAATTCTATTCCTAGCCCTCCAACCTTCTTATTCTCTTTCTATGCCTAGTATTTTTTTTTATTGTTATTGACCCTGAAAATCTGAGATTTGATCTCAACCCTCCCTCAGATTTTTCAACCGTCCCTATTCCATAAATCTTTTCATTTCCTGGACTAGAGAAACTGCATTGATTGTTGGATTGAAACCATGCAAGATCAGGAGGTCCCATCCCTCGCCGAATCCAATCTACACATGATTTGAGTACGGTACCGCAGGATTGTAATGGTGGTCTGTAACCATTGCATGTTTCCTTTGTTATTATCTTTTACTATGATGTGGAATGTGAATATTTCAATTGATTTGCTGAGTTTATTTCGCTAGATAATTTCAGTGGTCACACATACATTCTAGTTTTACACCGTCCTGCATCAAATTTGGTATATTTTGCATGGTTTTTGTTAGATCGAGTTATCTGAACTTAGGATCATCTGTTTTCCCATCTAGGATTGTCTAGATAATTCCAGATCTACATCTCACAGAAATTGCAAACCTGATTTTTCAGATTCACAGTCCTGTGAGATATAAATCTGAATTTCCAGATTTGTTTTCATTCTAGTTAAATCTGAAAACCTACAGCATTCATATATCATATAGAAATAGGATCATACATCCATATTGAGGTCTATTCAAACCTTAAAGTCGAGCTTAGGAAAATCGAGTTCGAGTTTTTGGTGTATGCCCACTAGAAGTGGTAAGGGTTTTGGCAAACACTCCATCATGAGTAACGAGCAATTAACCGATCACCTCGCCCAATTACTCCAAAAGATAACTGCCATAGAGACATCCAACAAAAATATCGAACGAAAACTGACCGCCATCGAAGCTAGACTTGAGCGATTAAAGGCATCCCAAATGGAGAACCCCACTGTTGGGGGAGATGTAAAGTCAGAGGCAGATGGTGTTGGTGAGGAGCCTATCCTTAGACAAACCCCCACCAATGGCGGGCATGTGGGTAGAGAACGGGCATATCAGGACCGCTTTGATCCTAACGAGAGGGCCATGAAGAATGTCAGGATTGATGCCCCGAGCTTTGATGGTCTATTTGACCCCAAGGCATTCCTTGATTGGTTAACTGACATGGACCACTATTTTGAGTGGCATGAGATGTCAGAGAACTGACAAGTGCGGTTTGCCAAAATGAAGCTTGTGGGGCAAGTGAAGATGTATTGGACCAATAAAGAGCGTGGGATTGAACGGGTGGGAGGAGCTCCCATTACCCAATGGAGCTAGATGAAAACTATGCTAAAAGAGAAGTACCTCCCTCTCTCTTATTGCTAGAAGGTCCTAGAACAATGGCAATCTTTACGCCAAGGATCCATGCCTGTCACGGAATACATCGCAAAATTTGAGGAATTCATGATGCGGTGTGACATTGAGAAAGACCCTCTAGTAACGCTCATGCGTTTCAAGATGGGCCTTCGATCGGATCTTCAGAGTGAGCTTTGGGCTCATCCCGTGACAGATTTGGATGAGATGTACCAAGTGGTGCAGAAAAGAGTAGTATCTGAAGACTCCTGTCACAAGACGGTTCGATTCCCAAGACTCTAATGTTAGGACTGGTTCTCAGGGAACTAGACCCAACATTGGTAATCAACCCAGGGCGCAGGCGAATGTTCCGCCTAGGCCTAGGCATCACAAGGGAAAAGGCGTCCTTGGTGCTGGTCCAGGTGGATGACAGAATGTGTGATGCTACGAATGTAGGAATGTTGGCCATTTTGCAACTAAATGTCCCACTAAGAGCAAAGGAAAAGCCTTAGTCATAGGTAATTCCCAGGATAGCAAGTATGATCAGGGCAACTCTGAAGTTGAAGAATATCAGCCCATAGGATCATTGAATGATGAGCATGAGGTGGGTGATGATGCCACACTAGCCGTTGTCAGGTGTGTGCTAGCCCAGACTAGAAGTAGTGTTGATTGGCGTCACAATACTATCTTTTACACAATTGTCAAGTGTGGCGAGAAAAATTGCAAGGTGATAGTTGACAGTGGGAGTTGCCAGAATGTAATTTCGACTAACACCTTAGGTTGTCTAAAGTTAGAGGCCACCCCTCATCCTGACCCGTACAAAGTCTCATGGGTAGACAAGACTTCCCTTCTCATCACCCATCAATGTCTTGTACCCATCGAGTTCAGGTCTTATAAGGAGTCCCTATGGTGTGATGTGTTGCCCATGGATGTAGGTCACATTATCCTTGGCAGACTGTGGCTATTTGATAATGATATCACGATCTACGGCCATTCTAATACGTGTACCTTCATGCATAACGGCAAGAAGATCAAAATTAATCATATGCCACCACAAAACACTGCACAGAAGAAAGGTGAGAAGGCTAGTGAGCCTAAAGAAATGAGGAAATCCACACCCAAGTCCCTCCACATCATCACAGCTAAAGAGTTTGAAAGAGAGACTGAGGAGGATTCGACGGTGTATGTCTTAGGGCATGTTTGGCCAAACGGATCCCATGGGATTAGGAGGGATGGGATGGTAAAATCCCAGGATATGCCAAACGAGCCAAACAGACCCAATGAACTTGTCCCGGGATATAGTAAACCCGTGGATCTTAAACCAATCCACTGACATTACCATCATTACCTTAAAATTGATCCCATCCCTCGTAATCCCGTTCAATCATGCCTGGGGCGTGTTTGGTTGGACGGATTGGAAGGGATTGGAAGGTAAAATCCCGGGATATGCCGGGCGTGCCAAACAGACTCGGTGAACTTGTCCCGGGATATAGCAATCCCATGGACCTTAAACCAATCCACTAACACCACCATCATTACCTTAAAATCCATCCCATCCCTCCTAATGCCATGGGATCCGTCCAGCCAAACAGGCCCTTAGTGGCTAGGGAGGCTACACCAGAAGTACTAGTAGAGTTACCCCATGAGGTCGCCCTGGTCTTAGAGGAGTACAGAGATGTATTCCCTAAGGATTTGCCGAATGAGTTGCCACCCATGAGGGACATCCAGCATGTCATTGATCTTGTCCCTAGGTCGACTCTACCAAACCTTCCTCACTATAGGATGAACCCTATAGAGCATGCAGAGTTGAAGAAGCAAGTAGATGAGCTCCTGCAAAAGGGTTTCATCCAAGAGAGCATGAGCCCGTGTGTCGTACCCGTTTTACTGAAACCTAAAAAAGACGGCACTTGGCGCATGTGTGTGGACAGTAGAGCCATCAACAAAATCACGGTCAAGTATAGATTTTCCATACCTAGGCTTGATGACATGTTAGACATGATGGCTAAATCCACCATTTTCTCCAAAATAGATCTCAAGAGTGGGTTTCACCAAATCCGTATACATCCCGATGATGAATGGAAGACAACATTCAAGACAAAGGATGGCCTATATGAGTGGTTGGTCATGCCTTTTGGCTTGACTAACGCACCTAGCACTTTCATGCGGGTGATGACCCAAGTCTTGAGACCGTCCATGAGGAAATTCTTAGTGGTATACTTTGACGATATCCTGATCTATAGCACCACTACAGAATCACACCTTCAACATTTGAAGTTGGTTTGTCGCGTCCTTAGGGTAGAGAAATTATACACTAACCTTAAAAAGTGTTCGTTCATGTCCAGTCAGGTTGTGTTCTTAGGGTTTATAGTGTTAGCAGAAGGGATGAGTGCAGACCCAGAGAAAGTCAAGGCCATAGTAGATTGGCCTGAACCAAGGAACATCCATGAAGTGCGAAGCTTCCATGGCTTAGCCACATTCTATCGTCGGTTCATTGGGAGTTTTAGCACGATTATGGCTCCCATTACAGAGTGTATGAAGAAGGAAGAATCCGTGTGGTCGAAAGCCACAGTTAAGGCTTTCAAAGAAATAAAGGGCAAGATGGTCGAAGCTCTCGTCATGCACCTTCCCACTTTTCTAAAGTCTTTGAACTTGAGTGTGTGTGATGCATCTGGTGTTGGTATAGGTGGAGTCCCGAGTCAAGAGGGTCATCATGTTGCCTATTCAGTGAGAAACTGAACGAGGCAAAACAAAAATACTCTACCTATGATAAGGAATTATATGCGGTAGTGCAATCTTTGAGACATTGGTACCATTACCTCCTACCGCAGGAATGTCTTATTCTTTGATCATGAGGCCTTACGTTATCTTCACTCACAGAAGAAACTTAACCCAAGGCATGTTAAGTGGATTGTGTTCCTTCAAGAGTATTCGTTTGTCTTGAAACACAAGGCCGGAGTAAAAAATAAACCAGCTGTAAAGTGGCGTTGCTCAATTCTTTAAGTGTAGGAGTTGTCGGCTTTGAGCAACTGAGAGACGAGTGCCCCACATGTCCGAATTTTGGGGGTTACCTATAGGTCACTCTCGAGTGATCAGCAAAGTGCGAGGGATTTCATATTGAGAGATGGATTCATTTTTAAAGGTAATCGTTTATGTATTCCTCGTACGTCCCTCCGTGAATTCCTTGTCTGGGAGCTTCATTCGGGAGGGATAGCTGGCCACTTTGGCTGCGATAAGACTATTGCCCTCGTAGAGGATCGTTTCTACTAGCCAAGTCTCAAGCGAGATGTCGCCAAAATTTCAAGGCAATGTAGAACGTATCCGATGGCAAAGCAACAAAAGAAAAATTCTAGATTATATACGCCATTACCTGTGTCACATGCTCCGCGGCAAGACATTAGTATGGATTTCGTGCTTGGGCTTTCGCAAGACAATTAAAAAGCACGATTCCATTTTTGTTGTTGTGGACCGCTTCTCTAAGATGGCGCATTTCATCCAATATTCTAAAACTTCAGATGCGTCTAATATTGTTAAGGTCTTTTTCGATGGTGTGTTTGATTGTGATGTCAGATTTACCAGTTATTTTTGAAAGACACTATGGCACATGATGGGAACACATTTGCAGTTTTCTACTGCATACCACCCCCAAACTGATGGCCAAACTGAGGTGGTTAATCGCAGCCTAGAAAACCTCTTACGATGATTAGTTGGTGAACATGTGAAAACTTAGGATTTGATTATACCTATAGCCGAGTTCGCCTCCAACAGTTTAGTCAATAGATCTACAAGGTTGAGTCCATTTGAAATTGTTAGTGGGTACAAACCTTAGATGCTCATGGATTTATTACCCATGTCAGTTACCCAAAGATCTTCTGAGTCAGCCGATGCATTTACACGACACATTCATGACTTGCATGCACATGTTAGACAGCGAATAAATGCAAGTAATGATAATTATAAATGCTCAGTTGACCAACATAGTAGGTGGACAAAATTTAATGAAGGGGATTATGTAATGGTTAGGATTAGACCAGAGCGGTTTCTTCCGGGTTCCGCCAAGAAATTACAAGCTCACAGTACTGGACCATTCAAAGTATTGCGTAAAATTGAGTCTAATGTGTACAGGGTAGACCTTCCACCTAAAATGAGAATAAATCCGACGATCAATGTAGAAGATCTAGTCCTCTGTCCTAACCCTTACATTGTTTCTTCTTCCAGCCATTACCCACTTTCCGACTTTACTTCTCAACCCACTCCACCCCTTCCACCATCAATTGACCGTAAGGAGGAGATTGAAGGGATAGTGGATGAGAAGATTGTTTCCACATGAGATGGGGGCTTCCAAAGGTACCTTGTCAAATGGAAGAACAAGCCACCATCTGATTCCACGTGGCTTACAGAAGCGGAACTGCAGCGGATTGATCCGGACCTTCTCAACACACAAAAGTTTCAACTCGTCGGAGCCGAGTTCTTCTCACCCGAGGGGAGTTGATGAGGACATCAGACCCTTCAAAGTCTATCAAAGATGAAGGCGGCCAACGAATACATCTTTATGCCTAAATGATGGTTCATGGAACAACCAATGAGGATTTTGAAGACCTTACATGTGTCATTGGATTAATTGAAAGCCCCACATTAGGAGGACACGTGTAGGATGAGTTAGAAGACTAATCTGTTACGCGAGATTATTTTTTTTTTAGAAAGTTTTGTTTTAAGCATTTTTTTCTTTTGTTATAGGGGTAGTTTAGTCATTTTCTTTTAAATCCGAATTTTATAAATAGGGTATTTTCTACCCTAAACCTAATAATGTTTTTTTTAAAAAATAAAGCTTAGTACCTCCTTCCCCTTTCTCTCTGTGGTAAGATCTTCTTTTCCCCTAATCTCTTCTCTTCTTCTAAATTCTATTTCTAGCCCTCCAACCTTCTTCTTCTCTTTCTATACCTAGTATTTTTTTTATTGCTATTGACCCTGAAAATCTGAGAATTAATCCCAACCCTCTCTCAGATTTTCCAGTCGTCCCTATTCCAGAAATCCTTTGATTTCCATAACTAAAGAAGCTGCATTGATTGTTGGATTGATTGTTGGATTGAAAGCATGCAAGATCGGGAGGTCCCATCCCTCACCGGATCCAATCCACACATGATTTGAATACGGTACCGCAGGATTGTGATGATGGTCTGCAACCATTGCATGTTTCCTTTGTTATTATCTTTACTATGATGTGGAATGTAAATATTTCAATTGATTTGTTTAGTTTATTTCTCAGGATAATTTTTGTGCTCACACATACATTCTAGTTTAGACCGTCCTGCATCAGTTCTTCCACGTTGGAACTCCCATCCACCTGCTGATATTAGGAATCTTTCACCCATGGAGGTTGAGAGCCTGCTTCAATACAGTGGTCAGATCAACAGACACTTGCGGTGGCTAGCCTCCTTCCGTCGAACATCCAAAGAGCAACAAGGTCAGTACAGTGTAATATGTAATGATGGTTTTTCCATCATCTAAGAAACTTACATGATCAACTGATATTCCACTTTCTCGGTCTCATTCTGCCCTTCTGCTTCTCTTTTCCCCACTCATGGATTGATCATGCCCAAGAATCCTCCAACACTCATCCAAAAGGATCCAACATAGGGTTTGCAAATGCATGGTGAATATTGGTTGACGTTGAAGCCCCATTCAATGCATATGGATTAAATAATCCCCCAGCCAAGCACAGTGAATTATGATTGAGCCAAAAATGGCTTGTTGCAATGTGTGCCTTGCCGATGTGTAGTCAGTTTCTACAAATAGGGTTTATTCTGGGACTGTTACATGTTAGGGTTTAACTTGACAGTGGACGGATGATCCATGTGCTGGACTTTGTTCTTTTGAGGACTGTTTCTATCTGAGTAAGCCTGTGTGTAATGCATGCAACGTGTTTAGCTGCTATATGTTCATAGTTGTGCTCAGCCTCTAACCCATGCCTGAGGAGATGTTCACAACTAAGGTGGACACTATGGTCACATGTTCACAACAGGATCCATGTAACTATAGATGCGTGGACGCCAGCAGGTGGCCAATGCATAATCATGTGATCATAGACATTCTTGTGTGGTAGACGGAATAATTATTAATTGAGTTTCTATTTCTGACACTTCAATGAATCAATTACTAGCTCGCACATGCATTTGTAGTGTGTTTTCAGCATGATAATTCAAAACTGTACGATAGGATATCCAGACAGTTGAAAACATGTATGGTTATTTGGGACGGGAGAACACCATAACGTTTTTGGCCAATTTCATGGGTGGATTTCTCTCTAATCCAAATGTCGAAACCCAGCCGCAAGGGATACATTATGAGTTTTACACTGATGTCCAAACAGCAGTATTTGACGTCAGGATGCAGATGTATTCAGGGGACAGGTATTGTAATTTGTCATCTTGATGCTTTTACAATACATTACTGAGGTGATCCTCAATCCAAACGGTCCCTCAATGTAAAATGACTTAAGTAAAACAAATAATCAGGCAATCTGCTTCTAGCATACTAGTTAGGGTGTTCAGTTTACAGGCAGAGGTCATGGATGCAAGAATTGCTTGGTGATCTAGCATTTTTGTTAGGAATACAGTTCACCACCTAGTTGACCTAGGTTTGTACTGACACAACTTTTTGGCCAGTTCCAGTCCAAAACAATCTGACCATCCAGTCTGATAAGGGTCTTAAACCTGTTAGAAGGTAGATATAAATCCTTCCATCGTGATGAAAAATATTGGTGTACGTCAGTGTGTGTGTGTGTGTGTGTGAGTGTGTGCGCGTGTGTGTGCAGATTTTGGGAGTGTTCTTTTTTTTTCATGATGTCAGGATGTCCCCGCCCCATTTTGAGGCAAGACCATAAAAAGGCATGTGCCATGCGCAACCATGCATAGAGCATTCTGAGTTTGGTTTATTGTGAATTGTGATTATCATACATCTATACATAGCCATAAGCACTGTTTAATGTATATTGGCATATATGCAACTTGATCCAAACTGAACAAATCATGGGCCTCGATGTAGATGGGGCAGAGACAAAAATTCAAATAGACTGAACAATCCCAATCTCTTCTTGCGGCACATCTATTTGTCCAATTCAGACCATTAAAATTTTTCATTCTAACCATTAATTTGATGCTATCAGTAGGGCCAGCAATAGGGTGGGCCAGGGGTGTTCATGCAAAGATTTTGAGCAAGTCAGGCCAGGCCTATTCAAAAGGTTGGTTGTCTGGCTCGGGCCCAGCTCATTGCCAGCCCTAGCTCTCTGACATAGGATCACCTATTCATTAGAATTTCTTGGAAACAAGTCATCTACAATAGGGCCAGAGATTTGGATGCTTTGAATTGAGGTACTTATATGGCACATGCACACTGACATTATGCAGGTGTAAAGATCAATCTACTGTAACAGAGCACACAATAATTTCTTTTACCTTTTTACCTTCTCACGGGGAGAGGTAGTGCAAAGAATCCAAAAACAACAAGTCTGTATCTAACTACCAAATTATCCGTTAGGCCCCTCTAAGAAATCTTTGTTCCAAGGCCCAATTACCAAAATACCTTTAGACCCTTTCTAATAAATTTTGTTTCAAAGGAAACTTATCTTCGAATAATTGATTCTGGGGAATGCACGAATAATTGATTCTGGGGAATGCATTCGCTGCCCACCCAATTCTAACTGGACAGAAATGTTTGTGCGCACAGTGACTGCAGTCACTTATGTGATAAATGTTGAGTACAAATAAGTGATCCAAAAATTATTACCTTAACTTTATTTTCTTACTATAATTCTTAATCAGTCCTACTAAATATTTTCTAAATAC
Organism: Magnolia sinica; assembly: GCF_029962835.1. Taxonomy (NCBI): domain Eukaryota; kingdom Viridiplantae; phylum Streptophyta; class Magnoliopsida; order Magnoliales; family Magnoliaceae; genus Magnolia; species Magnolia sinica. Next base: position 20,181,214 of record NC_080582.1, on the reverse strand, counting down.
AACTTACCTGAAGAGTCCATACTCCCTTGGGACCTCGAAAATCAGGTATACCACATGAAGTTGATATCCCTGCGCCTGTAAAAGCCACCAGATGCTTGCTCTACATGAAAAAAAAAAAAAAAACAGAGGTATATAAACAAGTTGAATATCATCAAACCCACATGCTTGTGAAATCATACACATTAATTCAATGATATCCTTTCGATGAGGTTTTAAGCATTCCAACCTTGTGAATCATCGCAGCAAGTTCTTCTATCTGTCATTATGCAAATCAAAGCAGTGGGTATCAGTAAAACAAGCAAACAACTCTATTAAGAAAGATTTCCATCTAATACAGAAAGAAAAGCCATGAATTTGGGAAGAACAGGAATGTGAATAAATCAAAGAAAATAGAGACCTGACCCAGCTGTCTTGGAAACAAAACTTCCTGTCAAGAGCTAAATCAGCCAAAAGGAAAAGGAAACTAATTGTCTAAATGTCAGAACCTAGTAAAGATAATTTTTTTGACATCCTGAATGACCCAACATGATTTGCTCACCAATTATAGACCTTTTGGCTAGACAACAGAAAAAGGATATTATCTGGAAGAGTAGAATTTAGAATAGTCTGAGTTTATCTATTCTAAAGAAAAGAGCAAACTTGGGTTGTTGTCAACAGAATATATTTCTACAATCATCATCATCTCACCATATCCTTGTCCAACTATTTTGTGTCAACTTTATGAGTCATGTTTCATCAATCAATCCCAAGGGTGCCCTACCTCGGTAAGTGAACAAGCCCTCATATCCTTCTCACCATCTCAATCATGTCCTTTTGCTCATCCTCTTTTCAAGTCATGTAACCCTAATCATTGCTCCCTCCTTGCCATAGCTATATACATTGTTCGGAGTATTCCTGATATTATCCGGATCTCCAGCTTGGTGATACCGATAACACTGGTACCGATGCCAATAACACTGGTAGTATAAAAAAATTTAGGTATCGGCGATGTATTGCTATGTATCACCAGCGTATCAATATCGTCAATGTATCGCCAATATTTTCAACTATGTAAATTCCAGGCATTGCTTGTATCAGCGATATTTCAATAATATCACCAATGTATCAATATCGCAAAAAATCTGTTTGTTAAAAAAAATCCATTTCAATTTTTGCAATGGGCGCATGGTTGTATGTAGTGTTCAAATTGTTGACAATAACATCAATAATAGCACGATACTATCGTTATCACAAGATAGGCGATATCAAGACCATAGTCGTTCGTTTCTTTTCCAGTTATTGATGATTTCTTGGTAAAATATTGTATGTTGTCGATATTCTAAAATATTGATGGATGTTTGGATGGATAGATGGGATAGATGGGATTGATGGGATGGTTGGACTGATTGCTTACGATAGCACATGCATTTAGGCCCCCCATTAAATGGAAACTTATTATGTATGCATTCTTTTCGTAATCTTTTTTATTCCTAAATATAGAAATATGTGTATTTTAGCATCCTGAAGTTTCACTAAAAAATTTGACCGTTTTACCCATGTTTCTCCAATGTTTTCCCGCATTTCCGATTATCACCAATAACGATATTGTTTCTATATCCCTGGCCAGCAAAACTTGTAGCGATACTGATACTTTGAACACTGGCCATCTATGAGTTTCTTCCCACCTTACTGAACTACATCAATCTTCTCTTCATCATGTTTCCTCTTATCGATACTACTCATAAGCCACTTTAGATGACTTCATTCTAAAATATATCCTTCATAGTCTTCTCATACATCCACCTCAACATCCTCATTGCTAAAACAATCAACCTCTATTCATTTTGCTATCTACCTGCCTAACTACTATGCCATATGGTATAGCTGTCTCATAAAACTTTCCTTAAGGTCTACAAGCATACAACAATCACACAACTCTCCAAAACAAGGGATTATGCAATGGGAGAAATTCTCTTAGGAACCAATTCCCATGAGAACCCATAAAAACCCTTTGAGAACTCATCACACGTGATGTGTGCACAAAATCCGAACCGTCCACTAGATGAGTTACCTCATGAAACCCCTATAGCTCAAAAGTCAGCTTGATCCAAAAATCAAGTGGGCCATAGCAAAGTGGGGGGAATTCTCACCCTTGATTTTCATCAAGGCCCACCTAAGTTGCAAAACAACTTGATTTTTTCCCAATCTTTCATTCAAGCTAAATGAAGGGCCTATATGGCCTAAATTGCAGATACGCATCATGTGAGATGAGTTTTCAAAAGGTCAAGTTCTCCTGAGAAGCGGTTCATAAGAGAAAATTACTCTATGCAATAGTATCGACCGGCATATCAACTAGATTGCTAGCTGATACATACGGGTTGTATCGGGCGATACGGCCATATTCACCATACCTTATAGGATAGATTTAGTGCAACTAATTAATATATTAAATGTGCTAGTGAATTATATGAATTATAGAAATATTAGTTGTTGATGTTGTGATCTGGACGTCCTCACTAGACCATTGTGCACCTGCAAAAGCAAACAACAATGGAAACCCTAGCTATAGTGGGGGACCCTCCAATGCCAAAGTTAGGGCAGGTACTCTGGGTCTAGTAGAACTTAGGGTGTATTTGTGCATACCTTTCTCCGTAGGTGAGGCTCTTATTTATAATCCCTTTTGTACCAATGACATATATGGCAATGCCCTATATGGTAAATGCGTATTACAGAAGGAATCTCCCTCCGAACGTGTCGTAATCGCTTTCCCGAGATCCTCGGAGAATATCTCTTCGAGATCTTCTTTCAATAAGATCTCCAAGTGGTTGGGATCCCAGGAGATCGCGATAGACAGCCGAGGTCAACCTTCAAGTCGGAGGGTCGAGGTCGAGGTCGACCTTCAGGTCGGAGAGTCGAAGTCGACTTCCTGGTCGGGAGGTCGAGGTCGACATCTAGGTCGGGGGGCCGAGGTCGACTTCCTGGCCGGAGGTCGAGGCCCCGCAGACCGAGCCAAGCTGTTAATTGGGGGGAGGGAACCTTTCTTCGAGGCAGGTAAGGTCCATATCCTACTGTTGGTGGTTGATGGTTGATCGTTGGTAGTCGATCCTCGAATTGATTGTAGAGGTCATTCTCGGTTGTCGGGGCCGAGCTCTTATTCGACCTCCTTTACTTATGCTTTGTGTTCTCTCTCATTGTGGTTGTCTTGGCCGGTCCATTTTCACCCATAACATTAACGATTTTTATATTTATTATTTAAATATTTATTTTAAAAATTCCAAAAATATTTGAAATGATATTATTTGTTGTTCCTTTTTTTTTTTTTTTTTGAAAGGTGAATACAAACACACTCTTATACCCACACCCACACACCACATGGGTTCTTGAACCCATGACCTTAGAGTAGAAACACACAATATCTACCACTAAGCCATGAGTAGAGACCCCATGATATTATATGTTGTTCTTAATATTCTTTTTACTTAATGCAGTCATGCAAGTAAAAATTGCTTGGAAAAGGGAGGCAGCCCAACATTGGTTAACAGCACGGAACTCCGCTTGCTGACAAACAACACAAGTACACGTGCAACTATTGTAGGTGCGTTTCAGAGTGGTGGGGTGTCACGTTTGAAGGAACACCTAGAGGGGGGGGGTATCAAAACGTTGTGGACTGCACACATGTTTTGAAGGAGGTGAGAACGCAAAGATGAAGTTGTTACTTGTTACAGAAAGGGGTGAGACTGAAAAATAAGCACGTTGAACATAAGAGAGTACGGTGAGAAGTTAGCACGTCCAGTGCAAGGTCTTGGGATAATAGAAGAGGAAGACGACAATGAAGACCCCGAGTATAGACAAGTTGTTGAGGAGTCTTTATGGGAGGATTGAGATAGAAACTATATGAGGCGTTGGGAAGCAAGTAGGCCTACTTTCGAGGAGTCTGTGGGAGGCCGGTGCGAGGAGTAGAGCGGGGAGCGCAGTGAAGTGTGGAGCAACAGCCGGGGGAGGTGGGAGGGGGGAGGGGTAAGGTTGGCGTATAAGTAGACATTGAAGTATTAAAGGGGAGATTGGAGGTTAGGTGGGCATCGAAGTAGTAAAGGGGAGATTGGGGGATAGGTAGGTGTCACAGTAGTAGTGTTTGAATGCTAGATGTACCTTCATATCCAGCCAACTGGATATGAAAGAATGGGAAAAGTAGAAGTGGTTGAAGGATCTTTAGAGTTGAGGGGATGTAAGAAAGAGGGTAGAAAAAATTTATGGCCAAGTTTTTTATACATGACCACATGCCAACTAAGGCAGCTGCAAGCCCCCACTTCAAGAATATGATTACTGAAGTACAACATGGCGAGGAGGGTACGAGTCACCTATAGCACATGAGATTATGGGATCTTACATAGATGATGAGGTTATTGAGATGCATTGTTATATCGACGAGTTAAGGCTGTTATGGGAAACTTATGGGATCACACTATTGTGTGGTGGATTGACAAGGTCGATGAAGTTGTCCATCATAAATTTTATAGCCTACTGTAGAGAGAGGACCATATTTCTAAGGTCCATTAATGTGTCGAATGCAAATTACATATATGGGCTAACAAATGATGTGATGAAGGATGTGAAGGTGAAGAATGCAGTGTTGTTTGTCATTGACAATGGGAGCGCATTCATGGCAAGAAGGAGTTGATGAATAAGTATGACCTATACTAGTGCCCAACCCATTGCATTGATTTGATGCTTAAGGCGATAAGGGTTAAACCTACAATTAAGAGTGTGATTGTTGATGCTTGAGCAATTACAAATTCCATCTACAATCACACTTAGCTATTATCTAAGATGCATGGGACGTACCATAGCGATATGGTACGGCCTAGGGTAACATAGTTTGCTACGAATTTTATTACCTTAAAAAGCCTCTTGAAACACAATAATGGAGTCAAAAAGTTGTTTAATTCTAAACAGTTCTAAGACAGCGTACAATGTAGTGGGTATTTTGGAGCCCATTTATAAAGTGTTACGAATGGTAGATAACAAGACATTTGTCGATGGGTTCCATGTACGAGTCCATGCAGTACATGAAAGATGCCATTAAGGCTAAAGCCTGATGCAGGACATGAAATTCAAATATAATGAGCAAGATTGTCAAGCTTTAGATCATGATAGTTCAAAAACAATTACACAAAATTCCATATCCCACACAAAAGTTCAAGCATTCAATCAAGGGGAATCTATGCAGGTCCAGGCCTACACATGCTAGGGCCGGATCAATCAAAATTATAGACCAAACAAGAATCAAAGGAGGGTAAATTCATCCACACATGCACAGAAATAATTCCCCCTATCCAAGGGATTCAAAAATTTCAATTCGGGAAACTCTAAGGTTGAAGAAATGGCATAAAATTGGGGATTTGGGTAATTTAGGGGTAGGTTTAGGGATTTTGGGTGAAAGGGGAGTGAAAGAGAGGAGAGAGACGAACCAGAGAAGCACTGCACGTATGAACAGCAGCAGTGGCCTAGACGCACATGCGTGTGATCCCGGCCGCACGTGTGTGGGGCCCACTATTCAGAAAAAGGCCACTTGGCCCTGGTCGGCCAGGGATAGACTCCAAAACCCTCAAATCTCAACTCGATCCAATGCAAGGTTTCTGCGTGATGCTCCACCGAAGTTTCAGCCCTCCTGCAGGGCGAGATTCCAGAAATCTGCTGTAGATTGGGAAACGCCTGCAAATATTGTTGGATTTGCAGATGGAATGCTTGTAAGAAAAGAGAAATATGGATGGTAGAAGGTGGGGGTGAATTGAGATAGGTGTGGCTTCGCACCACGGTAGTCAGCCCTTCGAGGAAGGGAGAGTTTCGCACCCAATTGAATCTCCACAACTTGGAAATTTAGAGGAGCAGAAAAATGCAACAATTTTATTAATCTTCATTCAGAAAAAAAGGCTACAAGGGGTGCTTATTTATAATAAAACCCTATACCCCAAAACTCGCGTCATGTGCGCAACCTATTACTTGGAGATGAAGTAATAAAAAATAACAACTAATCAAAGCAATCTAAATTGTCCATGATATTCCTAATAACAATAATAAGCAAAACCCAAAGTACTAGGTTACCTAGGGTAGTGGGCCACGATCATGAGATCCATGATGGGATCCACATGATGATCGGGTCCACCCTAAGGAACCAAAACACAGTCCTATAACTAGGAGGCCCTCCATGAATGTCATCATCGATCCAAATAGAAGGTGGGGCCCTCCTCCTTGCGTACGTGCGTAAGGAGGGCGTGCATGTGTGCGAGATGTTCCCATCAACTCTCCTCGGCTGCGAAGATTTCGCCACTGGCAAAACAAAACTCCTGAACCGCTCCAAGATGTCAGGATCAAGTCTCTGAAGCTCTTCCTCAGTGAGTCACATACTGTCTAAAGCTGGGCGTGACTGCCACTTAACCAGGTACTTCTGAAACCTGTCATCTGACGTGAATATTATCGGATGGTCCAGAATATCCTCTATCTCCTCTCTGAGTGTGGGAAGGGTAGGTATGGGAGGTAAAGGCTGGGAAGATGGGTCGGGAGGGGGTCATGGATCAAAGGAAAGGTCTGAGGAATCAGGATGGTTAGGTGATAGACTGAACAATGTATCAGTGGTCCCCTGAAATGCAACTAGATCTTCCACATTGAATGTGAAACTAATTCCCATGGAAGGTGGAAGATCCACCACATACGCATTAAGACCGTTTCGTTTTATAATTTTTAATGGTTCAGCGCTACGCGCATGTAATTTACGAACGGCTCCCTAAGGGTACCGCTTTGGCCTGATGCGGACCATCACAGAATCCCTTACATTGAATTCCTTGAAACGTTTATGGTGGTCTGCAGAAAATGTTTAATGTTCATTACTAGTCATGATCTTCTGCCTGATTTCTTGATGCCATGAATGAATGTGATGCGCAAAAGACTCTGCAGACTCTGATGGCCTATGGGACAGTGACATAGGGACAAGATCAATAGGTTTCCTAGGTTTATAACCAGTAACGACTTCACAAAGACGTAGACCTGTGGACCTATTGACAGAACTATTAAACGCAAACTCGGCTATAGGTAGTACAATGTCCCACGTCCTGGTGTGTTGTATATCCCTCATAGGGGGAAACTCATCCGGTAGATCATCAAGAAAGGTATCACGAAACTCATCCACTACCGGAATGGCCTCAGTGGGTAACTCTACACTAGCTTCTGGTACACTCTCTCTAGCCACAAGGCCATACATGTCATACCACTTTAAAAGTGGTCCATGTCTGCCAACCAATCTTGAAAAGATTTAGGGTCAAAGTGGCCATCAAACGTGGGGGCATCTACTCTAACTCCTTTAAGAAGTTGCGCATCGAAGTCATAGTGGTCTTGATGTACCTCACGGGCTGGGGGCACAGGTGCGCACCCATAACTGATTCCTTGGCCACCTCCATTCCTTGGTCTATCCTCCTGACCACCTACCTGAGATTGGGCATCTTCCCCAATGGTGGGGTTTGCCCTATCAAAGGTCTCTAGTTGGGTAATGCGCACATCAAGTTGTTCAAAGCGTTGGTCCATATGTTGTTCCAAGTGCCTACCCAAACACTCAAACTGTTGGGTCAGCTTGTCCATTGACTATTGCAATTGCTCCATATTTAGTATAGGGTGCAACGTGTGGGCATACAACTACTAAATCAATCTGAGCACCTTCTACTACGACTATATGCACCTTAATAGGACTAAATGCTCCTATAGGACCCTATATGGAGAAAACGACACAATACTACTCAATTTCCAGCAACCTATTTGTACAAAAAATCTGTCAACAGAAAATCCAGCAAAGAGATATGCGGATTTTCTGATAGCAGAAAATTCAGCAGCCTATATAAGAAATTATGGACCTCTAAACAACTCTATATGATGTTACTTAATGCATAATGGACATAAATAAATTAAACCCTAAACATGCAATGCATTCCCCTACAAGAACCCTAAGCTCTGATACCAAATTTGATGCAGGACATGAAATTCAAATATGATTAGCAAGATTGTTAGGCTTTAGATCACGATAATTCAGAAACAATTACAAAATTTCATATCCCACACAAAAGTTCAAGCATTCAATCAAGGGGAATCTATGCGGGTACAGGCCTACACATGCTAAGGCCGGAATCAAAATTATAAACCAAACAAGAATCAAAGGATGATAAATTCATCCACACATGCACAGAAATAATTCCGCCAATCCAAGGGATTCAGAAATTTCAATTCGAGGAACCTTAAGATTAAAGAAAGAGCATAAAATTAGGGATTTAAGTAATTTAGGGTTAGGTTTAGGGATTTTTGGTGAAAGGGAAGTGAAAGAGAGGAGAGAGACAAATCAGAGAAGTACTGCACGTGTGGACAGCAGCAATGGCCCAAACGCACGTGCGTGTGATCCCAGCTGCACGTGTGTGGGGCCCACTATTCAGAAAAAGGCCACCTTGGCCCTGGTCGGCCAGAGATGGACTCCAAAACACCCAAATCTCAACTCGATCCAATGCACAGTTTGTGCGTGGTGCTCCGCCGAAGTTTCAACCCTCCTACAAGGCCAGATTCCAAAAATCTGTTGTAGATTGGGAAACGCTTGCAAATATTGATAGATTTGCAGATGGAATGCTTGTAGGAAAAGAGAAATATGGATGGTAGAAGGTGGGAGCGAATCAAGATAAGTGTGGCTTCGCACCACGGTAGTCAACCCTTCGAGGAAGGGAGGGTTTCACACCAATTGAATCTCCACAACTCGAAAATTTAGAGGAGCATAAAAACGCAACAATTTTATTAATCTTCATTCAGAAAACAAGACTACAAGGGGTGCATATTTATAATATAACCCTATACCCCAAAACTCGCGCCATGTGCGCAACCTATTACTTGGAGACGAAGTAATAAAAAATAACAATTAATCAAAGCAATCTAAACTGTCCATGATATTCTTAATAACAATAATAGGCAAAATCCAAAGCACTAGGCCACCTAGGGTAGTGGGCCATGATTATGAGATCCAATGATGGGATCCACATGATGATCACCACCCCAAGGAACCAAAACACAGTCCTCTAACTAGGAGGCCTTCCATGGATGTCGTCATCGATCCAAATAGAAGGTGGGGCCCTCCTCATTGCGTATGTACATAAGGGGGGTATGCGTGTGTGCGAGATGTCCCCATCAAAGCCCCGAATATATAAATGGGTGCACACAATCATTGATGACTAATGGGATATGACTCTCAAGCGCCCACTTTTCAAGGCTGGTAAGTAACTACATTTAATTTTTTATATGTTTCAATACTTTATTAGTTACTTGTATGGTATAGACATGTATGGTTATTTTCAACATACTTTCTGAATACCAAGTACCACTACATTCGTAAACATAGCGACGACAATCGATAAGTATACAAGAAGTTATTCCCCAATTCTCCATAGAAAGCTCATTTCGTGAACAAAGTAAGTTGTTGCATTTGATTCTTGTCTAAGTTCTTGCCACATATTATATCAACAATTAGTATTAAATTCCATCAACAGATTGTGGACTTTCAAGATATGAGGGACATGTTTGAGTGTGAAGTTGTGAGAGAGTCGAAGAAAACGATGATGCCAAATGAGTTGTTGCATGTAAGCTTGTACTTAAAAGTTAGTTTTCATATTTTAAAATTATATATAGAACTAAGAGAAGGTCATGACCAATTTGTTGCAAAATGGTGAGCCATGTATGAGAGTGACTACAAGTGTTACAGCGATTATCTATCCACTTACTCACACAAATGATGCCATTATCACTGCGTAAGCATAATTGGAGCACTTTTTCGCTCATTCATGAACAAGTTGGGTTGCGAGAGGCTCCAGAAGCTGAAATTTTGCCACCATGACATGAAGTTTCGACAGATACTGCTTGCATGAAGAGCAAAAGAGTACAAGAGAATACGCTAGATGTCGTGATGATCGGTCAAAACGCATTTTATGAAGGAGATACAAATAACCCAATTTCCGAGCGGGTTAAGTCAGCTAACTTGGATTAAGTAGATGACCTACCGCATCCAAAGATAGCAGAGGAGGCAGCATCACAAGGCATTGATGTTGAGGGCAAGATCAAGCTTTTCAGCCATTGTCGAGGGGTGTTGGAGACAACCAAGCACCAAGATCTCATGGAACATATGGTCACCACGCTCTTACATCGACAACGACACGAAGAGCGACAAGGGTAGTGACAATGATGGTGATGGCAATGGCGATGGCGATGGCAATGGGGTGATGGAAGTGGGGATATCCATAGCAAGAGTCGAAGTCAATGGCCTCTTAGCCCATTCATTGGGGAAAGAATTTGAGCATGCCAGACCATGGTTCTTGTCCTATCCCAAAACAAGCTTCTCAATCAAAAAATAAGTATTATGACCATAAGAAGACAGGCAGGACTGTATGGCATCTAATTTTGCCATTTGTGTGGACCATTTGGGGCAAGAGGAATAAGCGATGCTTTTGGAACTCCTCCGGCTCAATCAAGGTAATAGTGGCTTCAATTAAGGTGTTCGTCTTTGAAGTGGCAGCTCTTTTAAAAGATGTAAATGATTGCAATGTGTCCAATGTTGTCAAATCACATATGCTCGTGCGGCAACCACATATTTATTTATTTTTCTCAAAAAAAAATTTAATAGGGAAAATAAGAAATATATCTATATATATATATATATATATATATAAGAAATTAGGAGGAACTTTCCTAAGTTAATGGATAACTAATTTTATGTATTTAAAATATATTTGAGTGAAATAAAATGAATTAAACATCAAGTCATCAATATTCAACAATATAGTTAACAAATAACACTTAACATTTAACAAATAATAAGTAAAATAACAACTAACAAGTAACAACAAAATGAAGAAGCTATTTTTTTTATTATTCATTGTAGAAATTGGAAATATAATTTACAAATTACAACTTCTACACACTAATAAAATAATATTAAATGCTATATACATCGAACTATTTGCCATTGCGGCATTTGATCACAACCTTCGTCACTATCACCATCATCATCGAAGTCATCTTCTTCTTCAACATATACTTCTTCTTTTATTTCTTCATCATCTGTATGTACTAATACTTCATCAACATCCAACGGTGGATGTGGACCTTCAGCTTGATTATCATCTCATCATTCTTCCATCTCCTCGATCTCTTCCGCGGGTTAACTGCTACTACTCGCCCCACCTCTCCTTTGCCTTCGAGCGTAAGTAGAAGTACCTTCTTTATGTGTCAATCCATATACAGCATCTTATCTTGGGCCCATGCCAGCTCCTTTGAAGTAGATTCTTGCCTTCTTTGAACTCATGCTTGATTCTTGAAAGTTGAATCATATCTTCTTGTAAGTTGTAAGTTGTGAGTTGTAACAAACTAAAAATAAGAAATGTCTTGAGTCTCTTGACTCTTGAATGTGGAAAATGGGAGATAGAAAGAGATAGAGAAATGTAGAAATGACAAATGAGATTAAAGTAGATTGTACTTGCACCTACTTTGTAGCAAATGACAGATGAGAATGATGAACGAATGTAGATTGTAGAATAGAAATGAGAATCTAGAGATTAAAGAGATATAGAAATGAGAATATAGATTAATAAGTGACTAAAGAGAGAAATGAGAATGAATAAATGTAGTTATGTAGATTGTAGAAATGAGCATCTACAGATTAAAAAGATAGAAGTGAAATGAGAATGAATGAATGTACAATCATAGATTATAGAGAATCTAAATCTAGAGAATAAAAAATGTAGAGTGTAGAGAGAGAGAGAGAGTGTGTGTGTGTGCATAAATGAATGTTATGTAACTAGAGAATTAATATAATAAATAAGAGAATGTAGAAAATGAAATGAATGAGAATTATGAGATAGATGTAGAAAATGAAATGAGAGACTTGACTTGGAATTCGATGTATTCTTGCTTCTACTTTCTTGAATCTTCATTGAAACTTGAAAGAAGTTGGAGCTTAGGCCTTGGAGACTCGGAACTTGGGAGTTGAAAGATGGAGAATGTAATTATGTAAGAGAGAATGAGAGATTTGAGACTTTGAAAGTGTATGAGAGTAGAGAAAGTTTGAGTGAATGTAGAATGCAAATAGAGGGGGTATGAATGCCTTTTTATAGGCAAAAAAGGTTAGATTTTGGAAAAAAAAAAGCCCCAACAATCAGATTTCTTACCGTTTGTCGCATATTTGATATATGCAATCACATATGTGCAAGGATCGCATATGCCACAGTCGCATATGCAATTTCCCCTCCATCGTGTGCATATGCGATCGCACATGCGCATATGCAGTCGCGCATTACAACAGTGAATGTGTCTACTCTTTGTTGTAGTCCCTTTGGACTATGTAGTGCCTTCCCGCCTTAATGCTCCATTTTGTTTGTTGTGTACAGTCCTAAGGAGTAGACATGATTGACCCACAAGTAACCTCCCACAACCCATGGCCTTGCATTTATTACTGCATACACAACTTCCAAAGCTTGTAATTGAGGTATTCAACTTTCTCAGAAACAAGAAGCCTAGTCCCAGCCATATTTGGTCACCATCTAAATATTTCCCAGATATAGACCCTTCTTCTATGGTTGCATAACGGATGCAAACATACAGGATCTGCAAATTCAACTTCTCACAATTAATCAATAAATTTCTGATCACACAATCACTAAGTGTTACTCCCAAAAGGATCGACTAGCCTTTGATGCCGCATTGTAAAGTTTCTTGGGCAACAAAAGTTCCCAAAAACTTGCACATACCAGGTCTACCACGTGTACACAAGAAAGAGAGAAGAAATCTCAGTCTCAAACTACAAATTCACAAGTATATTGTGCCATTCTCAAAGAGAGAATCTATTGGCATGGCCCACCAGATCACACAACAATGTAGAAGAAGAAAATAAATACAAGAGAAGAGGAGATGGCATGATGCAATAACCTTAACCTTACAGAATTAAGAATCAAAGACTAGAAGAACAATGAGACCAGCAACAAGTAAACGTAATAACGAGCAATATAAGCATCAAGAATCATCAGTAATTACCATAGGTTTTCAAGTTCACTTTCATTCATTATTATAGAAAATAAATACAATAAGAGGCCATTTGGAGAAAGTATGCATAATAGAATTTGACCCTTCTTAGATTGCACCAACTTCAAATTGAAAATGGTGACTAATACAGACCCTAAAGGGAGATGCAAATGGATCAATGAAAAGAAGAAAATTGATTGTGGGAAAGAACCCAACAATCCCTCTAGTCAAGATTAAAGATCATGAAAAACCCCCTCTTCAACTATTCTTCCAAGACCACATGCCAAAGAAAAGAAACCCAGCTTTTTATTACTTCATTGTAATGCCTTACACATCCATAACATAGCTTTATATCGGCTTAAACAAGAAAACAATAATGTAAATTAGCTTTATATGGGCCATAAGTAAATGTTGAAGTGATAAAGTCCATTGATATACATTGATACACCACACTCTGACAGCTTGAGCTTTTGGAGTGAATGGTTGTTTGACATGGTATCAGAGAGGAAGGTCCTATGTTCGAATCTCGAGAGCAGCAAATATGCCTTGCTAATATATTATTCTCCCACGGGGGGTCAGGAAAATCAGGTCCGGCCCAGGGACCGGGAAATTAAGCCCAGCCTATTTATGGTGTGAGTGTCCCTCCACCTTCGTCAATATGTTCCCGTGCGGAGTTCCCACCTCGCACGTGCGGGGGGGTGTTGAAGTGATAAAGTCCATTGATATACATTGATACACCATACTCTGACAGCTTGAGCTTTTGGAGTGAATGGTCGTTTGACAGTAAATTCCAACAGTATGGGCTCATTTGGAAGCTAACCTAATAGGTCATCAGGCAGGACCAACTTCATGCCATTCTGACATCATTTGGTTCCCAAAAAGTGGCCCACTAGAAAAAATGGCGAAAATAAAAGGGAAATCACTAATTAATTCATGATCAAATCCAACCCTAAAAACAATTTAAAATAATTAGACCCTATAAATTTAATGGCCACTTGATTGATCCCGTATGACCCACAGAAAAATTTGAATATTGATCTCGTCAAATCTATCATTAAACCATTGATCTGGTCCAGATCAGCAATCAAGATAATCTGAATGGTCGGAATGGTCAGATCTTTGATCAACCAGCTTGTGTGGCCATTTGGCTGCATCAATGCTTTTTTGGGAAGTCTTCTGCATCAAGCAAATAGATAAAACCCATCAAACCAGCTACATTTTTTGAAGAAACAAGCACAATGTCCAGTTGGGCAACCCTCCATTCCGCTACATTCCAATATAGGAGCTTCCCAACATGCAGCGAGATATCATCAAAAATCAAAGACGTGTAGTTTTTCTGCAGTTTTTCTACTTCAATCATCATACACTGCAACATTCATAAGAAAGCCATAATCGACAATTTAAATATACAGACAACCAAAAGTACGATATTGTAAATGACTAAAGAAAACAACAACCAAAAACAATTTTCATGGGGCTTTTTTTCCTACTTCATAATACTACACGCACCAAAAATCATCAGTAAGGTATCATCAAAAGATGAAACATTCAATCAACCACAAGCAATTTTCACGGATTTTCTACTTCAATAGTTACAGATATAAGCTCAGATGAGAAAAGAACAAAAACCCAAATGAGAGAGAGATAGAAAGATTGTTGCCTTTCGCTGCAAAAGGTGAGGTGGGTCGAAAATCTCAGACATTCCAACTTTGCCCACATCCTCTCTATAAGAGAGTTTCTCTGCATAGCCCAGAGACATGCTTCTCTCTTATATCTTTGTGAAAGGGACTGTTCTTTTTTTTTTTCCTTCTTTTTTTCTTCTTCTCTTTCTTCTTCTTCTTCTGAGGGATGGGAGCTTAGGATCCTTTATATAAAGAAGGCCCACTAGTGAAAACAAAGCCTTCCCAAATCCCAACATCCGAGGAAGAGAATTTTGTTGGTAGAAAATTACCTAAATACCCTTTTGACCAGAGTCAAATTACTTTCTTAAGTAGTTGGGCGATTGTGATTGTTCACCACCGTTTTGGAAGTTCCAGCAACTCCTGCGCTGTAGTTTGGCTTTCATTTAAGTCGATCCTCACTGTCCAGGGAATTGGTGGCCATTGACTGGGTGGTTGAACCTGAAATGGTAAGCAAACTAAATTCAACCCCAGGGATTAATGGTCAGGATTATCCGGTAAGCACCATTTTGCCTATCAAAAGAATGGTGTCGGCCCATGGGTTTAGATTGTCTATATGTTGCGTGTAAAGTGAATGAATCGTTACCATTACGCCTATCAAAAGGCGATTCGCATTCGGCATTTTAAACTCTCACGAGATCGTTTGGATGCCTATAAATTGGATAAGTTGTAAGTGACCAAGTGAACGGTAACACCTGGATTTATTATTCCGATCGAAGCAGCATATAGGGGGATTCCCCCCCTCTTCGATTGGAAAAAAAAAAAAAAAAGATTTAAAGAGTATGGTATCCTATGTAATTGTAAAAAGTATTATGCACATACATTGTTTAGGGAACTGGTCATGAAAAACAAAAATTAGTTGTTGAAAAACTTCAGTTAACCAATTGAAATTTTCAAAAGTGTTTACTGACTTTTTAAATACTTGATACATCATCCAAACCTTAAAATCAACCACCCATTCATGTGATATCGATGTCCTAGTGAGACCTAGTGGTTCTCGTGTTGGATTTCCAGAATCCTGATGAAAAACTCAATTATACCTACTTTCAAGTGCAATGGAGAAGGCTGTAAGGAGAGTCAAAGTATAATCAATTTAGGTCTCTCCATCTACACATTCTCAAGTATTGGGGATTTTAAATGATTTAGTGCAGTCACGAGACTATAAAAATTTGGGCATGATGAGCCTCCTAGTCTTGAGGTTTATAAGTTATCTATGCCATTGCCAGTGACCAATGGCCTAATTGAAGAAACCATCGATGTCACACTTACACACTTAAGTGTGGTAGGGAATAAGGTGAATCAACATCGAATTGACCCCAATAGGTGAAGATTGTCCGTCTTAATACTAAATGAGTTTCCTCACATGAGATGACTATTTAATTACAGCATATGTATGCTATGGAATTTGTATGGCCATGGCCAATCAAGGGCAATGAAATCCATGGATACAATTTTCTCTTAACTGCTAAACCGTTGTATCTAATCTCAAGTGCCCAATAACATCGTAGCTAATGCTTCTCAAACCAACTTAAACATGTTTCATAACAATCAACTCAAAAGATAAATATCATATTAACAAATGAGAACTGAAAACATTTATTTTTCAGGGCACAACCCAATCAATAGAATCAATGGATATTTTTCATTTTTAAGCATCCAATAAATGTCCATGAATCAGATGGAAATTCTCATTGTTGCTGAGCCCTGTGTAGGGAACACCAGATGGATA
Source organism: Magnolia sinica (assembly GCF_029962835.1). Taxonomy (NCBI): domain Eukaryota; kingdom Viridiplantae; phylum Streptophyta; class Magnoliopsida; order Magnoliales; family Magnoliaceae; genus Magnolia; species Magnolia sinica. Next base: position 20,164,744 of record NC_080582.1, on the reverse strand, counting down.
GCTTAGATCATCCACTTTAGCATCATCTTGGAGCACATCGTAGATGGGCCAATGGTGATTGGACGAACCTCAACCACAATGCACCGAAGATCCCCCATTTTAAGGATTTTTTTTATCTACTAAGCTACATGTACGGGGACCTTCTAATGCACCTAATCACATCTAGACTTGTTGCTATCAGCATCACCTATCCCGAATGGTGCAGTCCACTCTTCTTCTACTACTTTGTGAAAACCACAACAATTAGATGGTCCTAAATATCCATGACAGGATCTTTATTCTGCAAACAATCTTGTCCATCCTTTATGCATGCTGCTTTGCAAAAATCACACCAATTATATGGTACTAAACACCCATGATTAGACATATATCTTCTATGAATGATCTTGTCCATCATTTTTTGCATGCTCTAGATTGCTGTAACTAATTCTTATATTTAGATTTATTATTAATATATTTTTCTTGTTGCTTATTTTAAGTATATGCCCTACATTATAGGTATTTTAAATCCATTGGCCCACTTGATAATTGTTTTAGCTTGAGAATTGACTTAAATATTTATCTAAATGGGCCTAACTTAATGATGTATTTTATTTCAGGCTTTTTTATGAGATTTAAAGAATTTTTTTTTTTTAATAATTCCTACTCCGAGCTCTGTTTGGTGTGAATATACAACTAATGTCAATAATTAACTTACATATTATCAAAACACAAAAAAAAAAAAAAAAAGAAGAAGAAGAAGAAGAATTAGAAGCTTAGTTATAAGTGAATAATAGCTTATATCAAAACATACAACATGTAAGTGACTTTCAGGTGAAGGTGAAAGTCACAACTTAAAAACTCATTGACATTCAAGTGACCTTAACATTCGTTTTCTTATTTGTAGCCATGTTGTGGTTGAATTTAAAGAAGTTTGCTTGACTACATTTTGAAGTATCCCAATAAGATGAGACGCCACTGAGTTGGTTGGCCTTGAGTTTTTTACCACTATTAATTATCCAAACCATTTATTTCATAGGGCTCTCGTGATGCAAAAAAAAAAAAAAAAATCTCTTAGGTTCAATACTTCAACCCTTTGATTAAACAAAACTTGTGATAACTATCGACGTCTAAGATGAAAGAACTAAATACCAAAGGAATTGAACTCCAAAGTGAGACTCATTGTATAAACTGCTTGAATCATTACAAGATGACCCAAGTTCAAAGGCTAAAGTCCCAACTATTGAGGTAGTGAGTAGTTTTAATGTCTACTGATAGGAAATGTCTCTCCATCTTGTGTGAGTGTGTATGTACGTACATATGTATATGTAAAGCCTAGTTCCTCCAGGTCTTTTGATGTACTCTCTCTTGTGCAATCTATGTAAGGAAGAACACATGTAGAGAGAAGTGTATTCTTCTAGGGGTATTCTTTTCTGAAAGAGTTCTTGTACGAAAGGAAGAGTAGAATAGAAGTAAGCCTTGCATTTTTATTTTCTCTTAGTTCGGTGAAGAAGAAAGCATTGTGTTGTTACCTCATAAATGTAGGCATATTATTGAACTATGAAAATTTTTGTCATATATTTTTTTTAATTCTTTTTCTATCTTGTCTACATCAATTATGTGCTTTTCCCATGGTAATTAGTATTAGAACCAAAGGTTGAGAAGCCTTTTAATATAATTTTGATGTCAACATTTTTATTGCACTTGCATTTCAGATTGCTGGATCAATTTCTTTCAAATTTGATGCGCCAAAGTTTGACGGTTCTAATTATGCATTATGGATACTAAAGACAAACACGATGTTAATAAAGGAAGGCTATACAATTGTAATTAAAGGAAAAGGAAAGAGGTATACGGGATGAAAGATAATTTATATGAGGGGAAAATCAATTAGCCATGACAGATCTTCTTCTTATAATAGATGATCCAGTTTTATTTAATTCATTTGATCAGACCACTGCCAAATGTTTATAGGAAAATTTGCAAAATATATCTAAAGGGAAATATATGCCAAACAAAGTATTTTTTCCAACATCAGTTGTATAACTTGAAGATGAAGAAAGTGTCCTCTTTGCAAGAGCAATTGAATGAGTTTAGTATCCTTATTAGTAAATTAATAGTGGTTGATGAAGCCTGTATTTAATTTTAATGTTGTAGTTTACTTTGATTCAAGTTTTATGCTTTGAATGGTGAATAATTTTATCCTCCATAGATCCAATCATCCTCTTGATCATTCTTCGAGCTTTAAATTACTAGTTTAATCACCATTTTCATCTTTGCTCTCCAAATCACTTCCTATAGAAAAACGCACATAATTAGATCAATTTAACACACTTATGTATATAAAACCAATGCACAATTAGTGAGAAATATACAATATTTTACACTCAACAGTTGATGTGAAGATCAACTATGAAGATAATGTTATACTTCTGTTTTGTTCAATGTTGGACCCATGGGATGGCTTGATTATGAATATCAATAATGATCTATATCTCAGTAAAAAGCCATCCATGTTTACGTTGCTTACACAAGAGTAGCATAGAAAAACACACGACGGTATTCCGATGACATCATAATAGTCAGAAAAAAATTTAGAGAAATTTCCGACTGTACGATCCATTTATGGCCCATTCCCGAGACGAAGCCCACCTCATTTTCCTTTCCAAGAATAAGCCCCAGATGTACGGACGCCTTCCAAACGGTCGAAAATGCCCCTGGTTTTTCCTGCAAGCGGTTCGGTTGGTGCTCGAGGACGAGCGCTGACGCTCCTCGAACTCCGAGTTGTACAAACAGTTCGAAGGAGATCAACGTTACATGGGCCCAACATTTATGTATTTATCATATCCACAACGTCCATCAATATTTTGAGATCATTTCGGAGCATTATCAAAAAAAAAAAAAAAATCATATCCAAAGATCAACTGGACCACACCACAAAGAGCAGCAGAAAATTGATTTTCACCGTTGAAACTTTTGTAGGGCCCACCATAACATTTATTTTCCATCCAATCTATTCATAAGGTCACAGAGACCTGGATGCAGAGGAAAAACAAATTTCGTAATGATCCAAAACTTCCACGACCCCTAAAAGGGTTTCAACGGTATACTTTCAATTCCCCACTGCCTTTTACAATGTGGTCCACTTGATAGTTAGATCTATCTTATTTTTCGCCTCAAGCCTTAATGGACGGTTTGGATATAACACAGACCTCATGATGGGGCCCACAAAAACAATACAGGAAAAAAAATGTTGCAGCAGTTTGACAGATTTATTTATTTTAATTTATTTTATTTTTTTTTTATTTTTACGGGAGAACTTTTTCTCCCTTACATTTTTCTCAAATACATAAATATGTAAATATGTATATATAAGTATATAAAAATATTTTTCTATCTCTTAATTCATTTCTTTGTTTATTTATTAAACAAGCATATCTCCTGAACTAGAATGGGTTACCTAATGTACCATATATGATTTTGGGGTAGGAGAAGATAATTTAGCCAACCAACATAGTAATTTTTCAAGATTCCATCGGGTCGATGGTTAAAAATCCACTACACAATCAATTCACTTCACTTCACGGCCATTTCCACGCACTTCGCGGTCATTTCACTTCACTTCACCGTCATTTCCATGCATTTGACGGTCATTCCCGGCGATTCCGTGTTGATTCACGGTCAATTCGATGCACTTCACGATCAATTCACTTCACTTCACGGCCATTTCCACGTACTTCGCGGTCAATTCACTTCACTTCACCGTCATTTCCATGCATTTTAGGGTCATTCCCGGCGATTCCGTGTTGATTCACGGTCAATTTAACGAACTTCACGGTCAATACACTTCACTTCATAGCCATTTCCACGCACTTCACGGCCAATTCACTTAACTTCGCCGTCATTTCCATGCATTTCATGGTCATTCCCCACGACTCCGTGTTGATTCATGGTCAATTCGACGTACTTCACGGTCAATTCACTTCACTTCACGGCCATTTCCACGAACTTTGCGGTCAATTCACTTCACTTCACGCCCATTTCCATGCATTTCACGGTCATTCCCGACAATTCCGTGTTGATTCACAGTCAATTTGACGCACTTCATGGTCAATTCACTTCACACGGCCATTTCCACGCACTTCGCGGTCAATTCACTTCACTTCACCGTCATTTCCATGCATTTCACGGCCATTCCCGACGATTCCATGTTGATTCACGGTCAATTCAATACACTTCATGGTCAATTCACTTCACTTCACGGCCATTTCCACACACTTCGCGGTCAATTCGCTTCACTTCACCATCATTTCCATGCATTTCACAGTCATTTTCGGTGATTCTGTGTTGATTCACGGTCAATTCACTTCACTTTACGGCCATTTCCACGCACTTCACAGTCAATTCACTTCATTTCATCGTCATTTCCATGCATTTCACGGCCATTCCCGACGTTCTGTGTTGATTCACAATCAATTCGATGCACTTCACGGTCAATTCACTTCACTTCACGGCCATTTCCATGCACTTCGCAGTCAATTCACTTCACTTCACCGTCATTTCCATGCATTTCACGGTCATTCCCGGCGATTCTGTGTTGTTTCACGGTCAATTCGACGCACTTCATGGTCAATTCACTTCACTTCACGGCCATTTCCATGCACTTCGCGGTCAATTCACTTCACTTCACCGTCATTTCCATGCATTTCACGGTCATTCTCGGCAATTCCGTGTTGATTCACGGTCAATTCGATGCACTTCATGGTCAATTCACTTCACTTCACGGCCATTTCCACGCACTTCGCGGTCAATTCACTTCACTTCACCGTCATTTCCATGCATTTCACGGTCATTCCCGGTGATTCCGTGTTGATTCACGGTCAATTCGACGCACTTCATGGTCAATTCACTTCACTTCACGGCCATTTCCATGCACTTCGCGGTCAATTCACTTCACTTCACGCCCATTTCCATGCATTTCACGGTCATTCCTGGCGATTCCATGTTGATTCACGGTCATTTCCATGCATTCCGTGTTTTTTGTTGCTGATAGATGTCTTAAATATGTCAATGAGGGTTCGATGACACCAAACCAACTTCGATGTCATTGAAGCCAGGTCGATGACATCGAAGTCGGTCGATGCCATCGAAGTCGGTTGATGCCATCGAGTATTTTTCGAATTTTCGCCCCTGCTCGCTGGACATATTTTATCATTTTGTCACGCCCATTTCCATGCATTTCGCGGTCATTCCCAGCGATTCCATGTTGATTCACGGTCATTTCCAAGCATTGCACGGTTAATTCCCTTCGCTTCACGGTCATTTCCACGCATTTCATGATCAATTCGCTTCACTTCACGATCCATTTCGCCGATTCCACGTCACTTTTGCAAATGATGGTCCACCTTGTCGCACTTTCTCGTCCATTAACATCTCCTGCACCCCCTTCTGTATATAAACTGGGCTCCTTGCTAGGCAGATGGTGGCCCACCTCCTCCACTTGGAATCCTTCACCAGAACATGATGACGACCCTTTATCTTTGAATCAATGGAGTAACATACTCTCCAGTACATTACCATTTTCTTCTACCCCTTCAAGAAAATCAAGACTCTTGATTGGTGGAATAATATATCCTCTAAATCACTACCATCTCCTCCCCCTTCATGCAAATAGAGATTCTCAATTGGAAGATGGTGGCCCACCTCCTCCACTTCAGATCCTCCACCAGATGATGAAAGTGGCCCTTTCTCTATTGATGAAAATAATGTCTCCAAATTAACATAGAAATAAGATGCTCAAGTAGGCCACATGATAGAAAACAGTGGAGATTGAATGCCGTCACAATGGAAAATAGTCGGGGTCGACCAGGTCATACCCGGTCGACCTCAACTCGCTGGACAATTACCTGGTCGACCGGGTTGTGACCCGATCGACCCCATTCATGTGAATTTTATGTAAATGGGGTCGACCGGGTCACAACCCAGTCGATTGGGTAACTGTCCAGCGAGTTGGGGCCAACCGGGTTAGACCCGGTCGACCTCGACTGTTTTCCATGGTGATGGCATTCAATCTCCACTGTTTTCTATCATGTGGCCCATTGAACTTTGGATCTACATCATTTTTGGGTACATGAGAGTGAAGTGAAGGGAATTGACCGTGAAATGCATTGAATTGGTCGTGAAGTGAAGCGAAATGACCGTGAAATGAAGCAAATTGATTCCTTAACCACTCTACCATAACATTCTTTTAGTTAAGCTTAGATTCGTTTAGCTAAGTTTAACCACAACATTCTGTGGCTAAGTTAAAGAAGTCTATGCTTTTAGCTAAGCATCCAAAATAGCTCACAAGAACCATCTATTCCACCTGACCCTGTATATTTATCGAAGTCATTGATACGGAGGAAACCATTATGAATGGGTCATGTCTGAGAAATCTCCCTAATTGGTCAACTCTAACCTCATTGTTGTGTTCATATAAAACAGCATGGTTAAGAATGATTTGGTGGCTAAGATCTTATAATTTAGGAGATTTAGAGGGCGTGATCCATCCATTGTGAGAACGTTCACATCAATGGCTTGGATAAACCAACCATGGCCCTAGTTCTACAATCTCAGTGACGAATTTTATCATTCACCACAATGATCGTGAAATGCATGGAATTGACCGTGAAGTGAAGGGACTTAACCATTCAATTCATAGACACTTCCATTTACTTCACTTCACGGTCATTTCACTTCAATTCACGGTCATTTCCATGCATGTCACGGTCATTCCAAACAATTCCGTGTTGATTCACGGTCATTTCCACGCATTTCACGATCAATTCCCTTCACTTCACGGTCATTTTCATGCATTTCACGATCATTCCCGGCGATTCTGTGTCGATTCACGGTCATTTTCATGCATTTCATGGTCATTTTCGACGATTCCATGTTAATTCACGGTCATTTCTACGCACTTCACGGTCAATTCCCTTCACTTCACGGTCAATTCGCTTCACTTCACGACCATTTCCATGCATTTCACGGTCATTCCCGGCGATTCCGTGTTGATTCACGGTCATTCCACGCATTTCACGGTCAATTCCCTTCACTTCACGGTCATTTCCACGCATTTCACGGTCAATTCGCTTCACTTCACGGTCATTTCCATGCATTTCACGGTCATTCCCGGTGATTTCGTGTTAATTCATGGTCATTTCCACGCATTTCACGGCCAATTCCCTTCACTTTATGGTCATTTCCATGCATTTCACGGTCATTTTCGGTGATTTTGTGTTGATTCATGGTCATTTTCACGCCTTTCACGGCCAATTCCCTTCACTTCATGGTCATTTCCATGCATTTCACGGCCAATTCCCTTCACTTCATGGTCATTTCCATGCATTTCACGGTCATTCCCGGCGATTCCGTGTTGATTCACGGTCATTTCCATGCATTTCACGGTCAATTCCCTTCACTTCACGGTCATTTCCATGCATTTCACGGTCATTCCCGGCGATTCGGTGTTGATTCACGGTCATTTCCGTGCATTTCACGGTTAATTCCCTTCACTTCATGGTCATTTCCATGCATTTCATAGTCATTCTCGACGATTCTGTGTTGATTCACGGTCATTTCCATTAGGGCTGAAAGTTGGGCGGGGTCAACTCGACCGACTCGTGACCGACCCGACATTAGGTTGGGCTCGGGCAGGATGTATCAGGTCTGATCTCAAGCTTGGGCTATACAAACACCAACGCGATAAAACTTGGGTCGGGCTCGGGTTGAGGTCTCGGGTTGCTCGACCCAACCTGAACCCGATCAATATATAAGTTACTTATAAATTATAATTGAGTGTGGATCATTTGTGTCAAAGGCACACTAGTAATGTCGGGTCTCATTTGTCCATGTCATTTCCAATGACTCAAGCGAATAAGATATGCCGGATTTCTCTTTTTCTAAATAGATTGCATGCTATGCTAGATGACTTTTAAAGGAGTAGTTGTCCTATATTCAAATACAATAAACTAATGTAATAAAGAAAATATTAGCACGTATACAATGACCGTGAAATGCATGGAAATGACCGTTAAGTGAAGGGAATTGACCGTGAAATGCATGGAAATGACCATGAATCAACACAAAATCGTTGGGAATGATCGTGAAATGCATGGAAATGACCGTGAAGTGAAGTGAATTGACCGTGAAATGCGTGGAAATGACCGTGAAGTGAAAGGAATTGACTGTAAAATGCGTGGAAATGACCGTGAATCAACACGAATCGCCGGGAATGACCGTGAAATGCATGAAAATGACGGTGAAGTGAAGCGAATTGACCATGAAATGCATGGAAATGACTGTGAAGTGAAGGGAAATGACCGTGAAGTGAAGGGAATTAACCGTGAAATGCATGGAAATGACCGTGAATCAACACGGAATCACTGGGAATGACCGTGAAATGCATGGAAATGACCGTGAAGTGAATCGAAATGATCGTGAAATGCGTGAAAATGACCGTGAAGTGAAGGGAATTGACTGTGAAATGCGTGGAAATGACCGCGAATCAACACGGAATCGCCGGGAATGACCGTGAAATGCATGGAAATGAGCGTGAAGTGAAGCGAATTGACCGTGAAATGCGTAGAAATAACTGTGAATCAATACGGAATCACTGGGAATGACCGTGAAATGCATGGAAATGACCGTGAAGTGAAGGGAATTGACCGTGAAGTGAAGGGAATTGACCGTGAAATGCATGGAAATGACCGTGAATCAACACGGAATCGCCGGGAATGACCGTGAAATGCATGGAAATGACCGTGAAGTGAAGCGAATTGATCGTGAAATGCATGGAAATGACCGTGAAGTGAAGGGAATTGACCGTGAAATGCATGGAAATGACCGTGAAGTGAAGCGAATTGACCGTGAAGTGAAGGGAATTGATCGTGAATTGCATGGAATTGACCGTAAAGTGAAGCGAATTGACCATGAAATGAATGGAATTGATCGTGAAGTGAAGCGAATTGACCATGAAAGTGAAGGGAATTGACCATGAAATGAAATGAATGAAATTGACCACGAACTGATTTAAATTGGCCACAAAGTGAATGAAATGAATTTTTCAACCATCGACCTGATGGAATCTTGGAAAATAAGTAGGTTGGTTAGCTAAAGTAGCATCTCCTACCCCCAAATCCTATATGGTACGTCAAGTAACTCATTCTGGTTTAAGAGATATGTTTATTAAATGAATAAAGAACGAAATGAATAAAAAGAGAGAAAAAAAAAATTTATATGCTTATATATACATATTTATATAAATATGTATAAGAGAAAAATGTAGGAGAGAAAAAGTCCTCCTTGTATTAAAAAAATAATAATAAAATTTTAAAAAGTACAAAGGTGGAACAGCGAATTGGGGTCGACCAGGTCAGTGGGACAGTGACTCGAGGTCGACCGGGTCCAAACCCAATCGACCCCAACTCGCAGTCCACCCTTTTATAATTGGCAGTTTATGGCTATGGCTATAGATACGGCTATAGCTACGGTTATAATCCGTAGCCAAAGGTAGCCCCAGCTTTCACAAATCAAAAAGCTGAAAAAGCAGGGGCATTTTCGACCTGAGAAATGGGGCCATACAACTGGGGCTTATTCTTGGGAGGTAAAAGGCGAGTGGGCTTCAAAAGGTTGATGGGCCATATATGGGTCGTACAGTTGGAAATTTCTCAAAAATCTACTAAGAAAGGTACAAATTGAACAAATCGAATGAAATCTAAGTCAAAAGGGCAAAAAATAAGGATCACTTGTGTAAAAATTGTAAACTTAGAAAAACAAATCAGGAAAATTTTAAACCTAATTCGCATGATCAAGCATTTAATTAAAGGGTTTCTAAGAAAACTTAATTGATAAATGCGATTCATCCAAAGATAGGAAAGTGTTGTCGATCGTGGTTTCACAAGAGAATCTAAACTATCAATGAAATTAGATTTGGGTGCTTCGTTCCATATGAAACCATACGGAGATTGTTTTTACACATTAATTATGTGATGATGGCTGACATAATTTACCTGGACAATGATGGCACGCGTAAAATTGTAAAGATCGGAGATGTTGTAATCATTATGTTTAATGGTATCACATGTACATTTTTAAGTGTGCGATGCGTATTGAACCTGCAAAAGATTATTTCGTCATTTGAAAAGTTTGATAAAGATAACTATAAATTTTTTTGTGAAAATGGTCTATGGAAATTTGTATAAAGGTAATGATAGTTATGAAATGACAATTGATGTACAATTTATATTAGTTGATTGGAGATACTATAGTTGTTAATACTATTGTTATCAATGTCGTGACAGACTTTGTTAAAATCTAGCATAGGCGATTGGGTCACATGAGTAAGCAATGACTGCAATGTACTTTTTCTTAAATCAAGGTTTACTTCTTGATTTAAAATTTATTAATTTATATTTTTAGGATTATCTATTTCGAAAGCTTTATAAACTTGTTTTTCCCCTCCCACTACTAAAAAGAAAGAAGTCTTAAATCTAGTTTGTTCTAACACTTGGGAGGCACCTATCAAATTCTTGAGATGTTCAAAGTATTTTATTTGTTTTATTAATAATTTATCCAGGAATGGATGGATTTATATGCTTAAGGGTGATACTTTTACTTGTTTTATTAAGTTTAAGACAATGGTTGAAAATTAGAAGAGAATAAAGAATAAGCTAGTGTCCAAGAACTAATAGCGGATGAGAATACACTTTGAAAAAATTCAAAAATTTTCACAGCGAGCATGAAATTGAGAGATACTACACTGTCCTTGGTACTCTATATCAAAACAGAGTTGTTGAAAGTATAAATCGTACACTTACAAATTGTGTTATGAGCATAAGTTCAACTAGGCTTGAGCAATATTTTTCGGTGAAAATCTTTTATATAGCTTGTTATTTGGTGAATCATTCTCCTACAATTGCACTAAATTATAAGATCATTGAAGAGGTAGTAATCTGAAAAATCTATTAATTATTGAAGGTCATGCGGAAGCAAACCCAAATTCAATAAAACTCAAAACAAAAGCAAACAGAGATTATACAATTTTTACATAGAAAAACCCTCACGGGAAAAAACCACTACACAAAGCAACAACGAATCCACTATGAAAGTGAAATTACAAGAGATGGATAGACTTACCGATTCGTACAACCCCAAAATCCCTTCTCAAAATCCTAGCTTTGCTCTGGAGCACCTTGGGAGCGTCTTAACATTCACTTCCCATACCCTAAGGGCGTGTTTGATTTTCCAAACCTTCAGTAAATACACTACAAATGGGTAATAATTATTTCCTTTGGTATTTACCGCATTGTTCCTAATGCTTGATTTGACTTTTACTTTTTTAGCTCTAAAACCTAGGACACTTCCAAATATACGTGGGGCCCACCATGATGTATGTGGCTTATCCACACCGTCCATCTATTATGCCAGCTGAATTGAGGGCTTGAGTAAAAAAATGAGGCTGATACAAAGCTCAAGTGGACCACACCATAGGATTTAGGGAATTGAACATCTACCATTAAAAACTTATAGGTGCCACCGTTTCCTTTAGTGTGGTCCACTTGAGTGTTGGATTAGCCTCATTTTTCAGCTTGTGCATCAAAATGTTGTGCTAAAGCGGTTGGACGATGCAAATATATCATATATATCATGGTGGGGCCTAAAAATTTAAACCAGTCTTTTTGACTCAGTTTTCGAAATAGAAATGCAGGTGCATTTTCAAACAAAGTGGAGGAGTAATAATTGCTAATTCACAAGGCATTTACATGGGATTTGGAAAATCAAACAGGCCCTAAATCTCCTATCACAATCGAAATTATAAATTAATTGCGCTCTTACACAATTCCACGTATTCATTCAGTCATACGTTTAGTTATTACGCTTATGCATGGATTCTCAAATAGTAAATGACTAAGCTAAATGTGAGGTTTAAAGTGTGTATTTTTCCTAACTATCGAGATAGAACAAAAGAGTGTACATTGTGGGACCCTCTACCTCTAAGTTAGTGATCATGCATAATATGGTTTTTAATTGGATTCAATGCAAAAAGACAAGGAACTACGGAGCTTAGAGCCATGAGAGAATTGAATTGGAATCTTCACATCGTGTTCAAAATTAATGTATTAACTCAAATGATTAACAAGTCGATGATATCGTTTAAGTTGAAACCGATGAAAAGCATGTAGAAGATATCGGGTGCTGAAATGCAAATGATCAAGGCCAACTAAAGAGAGTTATTTGTCTTGAGGACTATGCTACGACTTATGCTTGCATGACAGAAAAGCATGGGCCTTCTCCATATTGAGGGATATGTGAATATGTGGTGCTAGCTAGTTGAGAGTGTGTGTGATTGTTGGTTCGTGGCCATGATCTTGTGCTTTTTATGAGTGGGTTAACTCAGGAATATGATACATTTGACTCGAGATCTCTACTAACCAATTAACTAAGGATTCTACAATTGGCTAGACCCTGTAGAATGTTTGAAATTAGAGAGTTTAGGAGCTCCTAGTTTTATAATGACTCTTGCTATTGATCTGCGTCCTCGGATTATAAGTAAGGGAACAATGATAAAGAAATAAGGGGTTAGGCACCTTCTTTACTTACATGAAAGTGTGGTCTCTACTTTTGTGGGATTAGTAGAATTTTAGGAGATTTACAAATTCTAGTGCTGTTTTATTTACTAATGCTAAAAGGGGAAAAATGAAAATTTCCACCCAATCATGAATAAGCACTTTGTGATTGTTAAAGCTTAACTTGTGGTGTGGAAGTGGAGAGCGCAATGCACATATTAACCAGTACCCAAGAAAAACAGAATAATAAAAAATAGACCTATGTACTAGTCAGCCACGAATAAACATTTTATAATTGTTATAACTCAATTTGGGGGTGGAAGTGGAGAATGCGATACTCACATCAATCGGCACCTAAGAAGAGCTAAAAAGGAGAAAATGGACTAAGTGATCTCATATTTATAATGTTGTAGGATCCAGGAAAACCAACAAGCCTCAGAGCATATGTCCAAAAATGTCTAAAAAATAGGAAGGTTGGAGAGAGAAGAAATGTTGCAAATAACTACAAGTGAAGTAAACAGATAGCAATAATATATGCCTCAAGAGATGATCGACAAAATAAAGATGTGCGAGAGGGAAGAAGAGACCTAACACTTTTCGTAGAAGAAACGATTGAATATCTTCAACCCTGACCGTACTTCTCATTATTTAAACCATTGAGATGATTTATGTTGATTGGGATGTGGACTTTGAATGGGTTGGATTGACTTAAATGTGACATATGGTTTGGACGAGTGACTTTGATAAGCTAGATTGAGTTAGATGGGATTGATAATTGGTTTTGATGGTTTGGATGACTTCAATGGGTTAAATGGATGATTTAGAGGGTTTAGATGGTTTGGATGGGTAGTTTTGGGGCAACACTACTTGGCCTAAGCTTAGGCCAAGGTAGAGAAGGGGTGGCTAAGTTGGATGGCTAAGGTGTATAGGGGGTTAGGTTTAAGCTAAGGGTTTGAGTTTTGGCTAGGGTTAAGGGACTTGCTCTAATTGGTTTAGGTTACTTGCGCTAGGCTAGAGGAGTGGCTAAGGGGTTACGTTTAGGCTAGGGGTTTGGGTTTTAGCTAGGGGTTAAGAGACATGGGCTAAGCTAGAGAAGGGGTGGTGAAAAGGCCAAGCTTTATGTCCTAGAGGGGGGGTGAATAGGACAATGCCAAAAAAAAACTTATAACAGCGGAATTAAAAAGAATATGATAGCCAAAGTAAATCACAATGCAGGAAAGTAAAATAACCTCAAAATTCAGATCTTGAGAGGTTGATACAAATGTTGTTCTAAGGACAACCTTACACCAAAAACCAGAGTTTATGGTAGGACAACCTTATTTCTAGAAAGATCTTTGTATCAAATCTCAAATCGAAGAGGAATACAGAAATAAATACAAACTGAATTAAAATAAATTGAATCACAAATGTATTGTTCTAGGGACAGCCATACACCATAAAAATGGCAGGGCAACCTTGCTGGAACAACTTTCAAAAGAAATTAAATATCAAGCTGATAAAGGAATAGCAGAAAATAAATTCTAAACTATTACAACATTCTCACAATGCTTGAATTAAATGATTACAACATTCACCACCATACATACATCCCACAAAAGAATAATTAAAGATTAGAAGTATAAACCATTCAACTACAACACAAGGGATTATAGTGGTTCGCCTATGTGTTCACTAACTGTTAAACAACAGCCACACAAAATGCTACTCCACTCCTAATATCCTCACATAGGGGATATTAGCGTTCACTAATAAAATAGGTTTTCCCAGGTTCACCCAAAACCTTTACAATTGTGTCTTTGTCTGTGGGCTTACACAATTAAAAAACCCCACTTCTGAGTTTTCCTGGCTTTCCTCAGATAACCAATACAACAAGATTTTTCTGGCAAATCTTAAAAGAAACCAAAACAGAAAGGAATTTACAATTAAATGTAAAATACCTAATTATCTCCTTCGATGTAGCAGCCCGGTAGAACCAAATCAGAGTAGATGATTGAATGTCCAAGTTCAATGTTCAGTACTCAATTATAATGGTTCTAATTCTAATAGATTTTAAATTAAACCAAATAGGGCTTGCCTTAATTGATTTTGATTCCAAAGAAAGGGAATAACAATTCCTCTTATCAAATTAGATTGGAATAGCTGAAACAAAATCAATTAAATAAAGCTAAGGAAAGAGAATATTAAATAAGCACACTTAGCTTAGATCGAGCACAGAATTATCTCTCAGAAGTTCGACGAAGATTGGCTTGAATGGATTAATTAATTCGATAATTTCTTCTAAGATTCGTGCACTATTTATAGGTGAGCAGATCGCGTTTTCGACTGGTCTAGGGAGCTCTTCGACTAGTCGAAGCAATAACAGATATTTGAAAAATCCGACGAGATATGCTTTGACTGTTCTACGACTGGTCGAAGAACCTATAAAATATCGCTGGATTTCGAGTCGAAGATTTTCGACTGGTCGTAGATGCAGTCGACACTGTTCCTACGACTGGTCGAACAGATTCCTGGACTAGTCGAAGCCTAACAGATTTCATCCGAAATTTGTAACAAACTCACGACTGATTGAGGAATTTCTTAGACTGGTCGAAGTAACTCTAGGACTAGTCGAAGAAGGCCTAAGACTAGTCGAAGAACAGACCAAACTTGTGTAAAATATCGACTTATGTATCCAAAATGACCTACTTCTAAGGTCAACCTATGGTCAGTCAAACCTCAATCATGAAGTATGGACATTGAAACATTAGAAACAAGTGACCTTGAAGTATGAGCCTTGAAGTCTTGATGTAGTTGAAACCTTGATGTAGCTCAATCTTGAAAGTGTACAAACTGCCTTGAACTCTTCTTGAAGTCTTGCAGCTTTAGTCTTGTCTTGTGAGCTTTGCTTGTTTATGAATGTTGATCCTTGAGAGAGCTTCACTTATGCAAGTTATATATAACAGTGATTTTGGCACCACAAATTTGACAACAGACAGGGATATAAACTATAGTACTTACAGGTGGCTAGGTTATAAATGAGATCTATCTCTCCTCTCCCTCTCCGGCGTTTGTTGGCTAAGGGAAGGACCAAGGCTTGACCTAGAGGTTGAGGGCTTCAACTTAACGTGAAGAAGGAGGAAAATGAGAGCTGTTATGTGAGAAATGAGAGGAGTGAGGGGATGACAAGGCCGCAGTTAAAGGTTAGGTACAAGTCAAATATACAAGTGGGGAGTTTTGATTGGTCAGGGTGGCTTGTGAGCCACATGACATCTTCTCATTTGTCCATGGAGCAGTAATGAAGGTAATTAAGTGAAAACATGAAGGGTACTTCGGAAAAATTGAAGGTTGGGCACTCATCTAAAGGGAAAAACTTTCCCCAAGATCTCCACTGATCAAACAAAAGGCAAGTGCAAGGCTGCGATGTAGTAATAACTCGGTGAGACCGAGGTCATACCCACAGGGACTTAGGATTGCGCAATTTATAGAATACTTTAGAACTAGAACTAGAATTAACTAATGTAAATTGGTTTAAGAAATAATTGTGAAGGAAACTATTAGAGATAAAACACTGGAGCGCTAAGAATCCACTTATAGTCATATCTTAATGTTAATTCACTTGATTGGATTACTTAACTGGAATCGAAGTCCTAACCTATCCAGTCGAATCATGGAGTGGTTAAATCATCGTTCGTATATCAAAACAGATTTAAACTTCAACTGAATTGGTTCCCACATAATGTACCAAAGTATTGATCGCATGGAATTCAAAGCACCTATCGTACCTAGAATCTACGATAGATCAATGGATTTTACAAATCAATCCCTTGCAAAATAGATTAGAAATTACTCTTAATGCTCTTATGCATCTAATGTGCCCGGAGTCGGCAATGGATTAAAGAAACTAGAAATAAATCTTCATTCAAACAAAACATCAACAAATTTATTCAACATATAAACTAAATGTTTGAATAAAAGTAAACTAAGTATTAAGAATAACTACAAGCTTTATCTCTTATCCCTAACTAAGAGATTAGCCAATCATAGACATGATTGAATTAAAACTCAAAAAGAAAAATATAAAAACCTACTATAACCAAAATTTTGGAGAAGGATTCTACAGAAGCTTCACAATTCCTTGCTCTACCCCTTCTGCCCTAATTCATACTTAGGAAAGTCTAAAACATCTATTTAAATAGGAAAAATCTATATCGACTTGGAACTGACTTCAATTTACGTACTTTTGTTACGCTTCGGTTGCAGTCGAGAATACACTTTGGTCGCAATGAACATGCCTTTGGTCACACCAAATATCTCCTTGATTGCAGTCGAATTTCTTCAATTTGTATCTAAAGCCTCTGTCTTCCTCAGGTGGCACTGAATATCACTTCAGTGGCACTGAACCTAGCTTTGGTTGCACCTAAAGTTGAGCCCAATTAAGTATGAAAATTATAATTTCTCACTAGACTATTTTGCGCATATTCGGTTGGACTGAATCAACCTTCGGTGGCACCGAATAGTCTGTTGTTTCTGTTATTAGGCTTCGTAATTTTGCTAGTCTTTTCTCTTCCTTTCACACTTGATTTTTTTGATCTTTGATACTTGAAATATTCATTAATCGCTCTAAATCTTCAAGTCTTCTCTAAGTCATTATTTGAGCTTTAAATCTTCTCTTTAATCGTTATTTTCATCATAGCTCTCCAAATCACCTGGCATAGCAAAACATGTATAACTGGATATATTATTCACATCTGTGCTTATAAAAGCAATGCATAACAAGGAAAAAATATACAATATTTCACACTCAACATATCCCCTAACCAGCATTTTACTAGTCCTGACCAAAACATGCAAACAACAAACCTTCAAAACTCATATTTCAAACATTTATTAGAAAAACAACACTCTATGCAATCCTATAAATGTACGAGTAAGATTCAAGGATACAATGATGAAATATGTTGGTCTAGAACTTAATATCAGTAACAAACCATTAAACTAACTTTTCCTTCATCAATCAATTAATAAAATACATTTAAATACCAAGTTCCTCGCATGCTCAATAAATTCTAACTTATAATTCATAAAAGTTATTATTCTTTCCTCTAACGTCCTGGATTTTCACTATTTTGAATTTTCAAAAATTCTTTAAAATTTTCAATATAACTAACCTACATTATCACTTACTGACCCTTGACACTCGAAGTGAGCCTATGCGGGGGTGGTACTAGTAAAGAACAACATAAATCCAATTAATCAACTGTAGGAGCTAGCAAGTTTGCCCAATCACTTAAACCTCGGGCTTAGCCTCATGATTTAACCCATATGGCCTAAATCTAGCCGACCTATCATTGACTAATCAAGACAACCGCATCTAAATAATGACCTACCAAAAGCCGAGACAAGTAAGGATCAAAACTTAATTAACAAACCAAACTAACTCACATATCCTTTTAACCTAAGAACTAATGGTTTATGATTATTTTAATAGAATCGTCATTTCTGATAGTTGCGAATAAGCCATATTATGAACTTAGCTAATCCAAATCCTAATCATTGCGCATAAGAAATCTAGATACCCAATTCATTCCAAAAATACCTTGATTATCCAAACAAGCTCTGGACCACTCGTTAGTAGGCCATTAAACCTGAGACTATAGAAAGACATTAGTCTTATTGGGCTTGACATCTGTCGGGAGACATCAAGCCAAGGTTGCATCTCGAATTGCTGAACTTGGACCCGCAAGCCAAGTGCATGAGATGGGTGAATGCCTTAAGTGAAAACCTGAAATTTAAATGAAACTAGTGCATTACTCTTTCGCGAAGTTATAACTTTCGGATCGTTGGTTCATGGCTAAATTCAGGGTACCGATTAAAGATATTTCTCCACACATATCCGTATAGCTATGTCCCCGATTGATAATCGATGACCATAGATCTAACTTAAGGCCTTCTTGGTTGATCGATACGCCCTCGTATAATTGTGTTCAAACAGAGATTGCATTGTTGGACACCTATTCTATGGCTTAGATTGACCCATATGCTTTCTATCGGGTCCCATTAGTGGGAAACAATCTCCCTTAAGGTTAATGTCATGAATAAAGGGCCATTAGGGCCATTTGCACTACTTCTGGCATTATATAAAGCCTTCATTTCGGCACCCCCTCCTTCCATACGAATTTCAACAAGAGAAAAATGGAGAAAGAGAGAAATAGGAGGGAGATCTTAAAAGAGAAGGGAGATCTTGGAGTGTTCTTGATGGAAACAGATTGGTTACTCCCCTTGACACCATCCCCGGGGTTGGGGGTTGGTGCTCTGTGGGCCCCACCATGATGTATCTGTTTCATCCATTCTGTTCATCCATTTTTAAAGATCATTTTAGGGCTTGATCCCAAAAATGAGAGGTATATAAATTTCAGGTGGACCACACCAAATGAAAACAATAGTGATTGGATATCCACCATTAAAATCCTCCTAAGGCCCACTATACTGTTTATTTGACATCTAATCTGTTAATTAGGTCATGCAGGCCCAGATGAAGGGAAAAAACAAAAATTAGCTCGATCCAAAACTTTTATGGCCCCCAAAATGTTTTTAATGGTTGATGCTCATTCAATAATGTTTCTTATAATGTGGTCCAATTGAGATTGGGATATACCTCATTTTTGGTCTCATATCGTAAAATGATCTGAAAAAATAGATGGACAGCATGGATGAAACACATACATCATGGTGAGCCCCACAAAGCACTGACCACTAGCCATTGGCTAGTGTTAGGGGGAGTAGTCAATCCGTTTCCGTTCTTGATGAGCTCCCTTTAATCAAGCCTTAACCTCGACTGATCTCCTCTGCCAAATCCATCCCACTCACGATCGAGAGGTAATAATTGATTCATACTTTCTAACGTAGTTTTTTTTTCTAGATTAAATTGTATAAATCTTACCTAATTGATCTTAAATTGGTATAGGAATAATTTTCCTCAAATTTTTAATCTTAGGAGCACTTTGAGTTGAGCAAATCATTGCAAAGGTGCGGACCATTATCTTTAGGTTATCATTTATTGACCCTTGAGGGTCTCGGTTAATGATTTTTTTGTTTATAGATAAGTTGTGTATGTTAACATGTTCATATTTCAATTTGATTGCAACATGTGTGATTACTTATTTATAGATGCTCACATTTTTGATAAAATGCCTAAGTGATTGAACGTGTTGTTCTATTGATGCTCACATGTTTGATGAGATGCCTAGATGAATGTATGATTTTATTAAAGATCACATGGTCGATTAAATGCCTAAGTGATGGTGATATGTTATTGATGCTCATATGATTGATGAAATGTTTAGGTGGTTGTGTTGCTAAATTTAGATTTCATATGAAATATTGTTGTGATTATTTGATGAATTGTTAGTCCTAAGTAATGTTTAAAATTGCTTAGGATATTAGTCAATCGGTAAATCGCCCAAACCAATGGGCGATATGAGTTAAGTCGGCCACCATAGGCTTGTTCGATCAACCCGGGTTAAACACGAATGACCGACAGTAGCTGGACTACACGGGATGCTTGCACCCAATGCCGGTTGTGTCGGGATTTCCCCAGGTCAATCAAATTGGTCCATTAGCCGATTGATCATGTATGTTCACAATGTACGAGATGACTAAATAGAATCTAGGATACGCCGTTCCTAATGGATTTGTCCATTCATAACCATTAGTGCGATGTGATCCTACTAAGACTTATGAGCCAGGTATGGTGGTATGAGACACCGTGTCCGAGCTGTCGGCCTACGCTGGGGTGACGAGCCTCCCCGTAGTGACCAGTGAGCAACTAAGACTCATGAGTCGGGTATCGTGGTATGGAATACCATATCCGAGTTATCGACATATGTTGGGGTGACGAGCCTCCCAATAGTGACCAGTGAGCACTGATGGAGGTGATAGACCATTGTTCGAACGACCCCCATTAAATTACTTGGCTGATGGTTGCATGCCATAGTACCGTTCAAATGACTCAATCATGAATGGAATTGGGTGATGCGCTATAACGCCCCAACCACTATTCATCCAGGCTGTGGTCCAAGCATGGGTTGGGGTGTGCCATTTGATCTGAACCTCCTTCAAAAATAGTGCTCCAATCGGTCGGGGCAACGTGTTGTGCCAACGGTTCAAATCCACATCAGAATGGTGGTTTAGTTTTTATGACAAGCCCACACCTCAGAACTAAGTGATCATACTTAGTGTTTGGCTGACGACCCATATCGACTTGATCCTCATACATTTGGGTATCATGCCGTATATTTGAAATTATTGATTGGTGAGATAAATGGGTGATTCCTAAAGTTGGATCAAGGGACACTGATAAAGAGTCATTATATACGGTAACGAGCCACGTGATCTAGATAAGGACTCGTGATATAACGTCAGTATCCTAGCTTCGCCAATATGCTGGATGAATAGAATTTAATAATTACTCGACTAACACGAACATTCATCATATTAGTTTAGGTTGTGGCGACTTGGGCGTTGTGGTCGCATGATGAGGGAGGTTAACATTTGCAAACTAGGTATTGATGTTGTGTGTAAGGGAGTGTTGGATTGTAAGGTGCATGCATCTTTTCATAATCTCAAATGTGCATTTAACAAGAGCATTTAGGAAAAGCTTGATTGGTTGTTTATTATTAACTGCGTTGATTGGGTTAATAACATGTGTAACTTAGAACTAATGGAACCACTGAGTTAGCTACTCACTCCCACCTGGGATAGTGTTTTAAAACACCACCAGACATTATTGTTGATGCAGGTTCTACCGAGGCCTCCAGTGGGTAGACTTTGGTCAGCTTACACTTTCACTGTGATGCCTTGGGAGCGTCGAACTAAGCTGGAAAACCTTGCTTTTTAGTTCTGTGCTTTATGAGTAAATTTTGTCGCATGTTCGTTGTGGCTTGTATAATCCTATTTTAGGCGATCATCGCTATTGGAATTGTACTTTTGACTCTTAACCCTATATTTTTGAATATTTTGTTATCTCTATCTCGCTTTAGTTCAGCTAAGTTGAATTGCACAACTCTGATTATCTGTGTGTGAAATGAATTTGAATTCGAATGAGGACATATGTGCGTTTTCATTTAGATAATACTCGGGAACTCGAGACCGGAGTCTATGTACTCGGGTGCAAATATTCAGGGCTTTATAAGTTGGTATCAAAGCAGAGTATTGAGATAACCAGGACCTTGGGAATGAGGACTATACAAACCATAATGACTAGGTGTTAAGAAACTTAGAATTTGAGGTTTTGACCTGAACGAGGTTTTCTAAATTTTAGGAGTATCCGACAGTGTAAAATCCATTAAATCAGGAACAATGAACTTTAGGACCAAACTCCTTTGTTTGTTATGCTTTGGAATTCAAAACTCAGAAACTGGACTTTAGGATTAAATTTCCTATTGTGTGGATGATTTTGAATATAAACTTAGAAATGATGAATAATAGGTTCAAATCCCCAATTTTGTGATGTTTTCGACCTTTAATTTAGAAATCAAAAAATTAGGACCGCCCTGATTTGTTTTATCGCTTAAGTGTTTTAGTATGTGTGATTCCAACTTGGAACAAGTGAATTTGGTAAATCGTCACTCGAGTGAGTAAGATTCAACGTAGGAGTTCAAAGACTCAATAGGATGAGTGATCCGAGCTTGATAGAAACTCGACCAACAAGTACAAAGTTAAAGTTTTACGAAATATGGACAGTGGGGCTCTATTCCTCGAAGTAATAGCTAGGGGTCATTTGGAACCATGGATTTAAGGATATTTGAGGGAATTTGATGAGGTTTCAAATCCCATGGTTGTTTGGTACCATAAAGTGACTAGGAGTTTCAAATCCCCTTAAAGAGGAGGTCTGAAATCCTCGGTGAGAGCTTGCATTACATTTAAATTGCTTCTAAGAGTTGCATGTGTAATATGTGTGTCACTAGACTATTAAACCATTGGGCAGATGGCCCACTAATGATATCCTAAAACAACTAGATTATCAATTGCATCACCATTATTACTTTAATACAATGATCAGTGCCATCCAAACATTGTCCATGTAAATCAACGGTTAAAAATTGTTTGTTAGTCACTCGGACATGATCTTGTGCTTGTGGCCCATTCGATACTTGGAATTTCATCATTTTCGAGCAAAATATTTATTTCAATGGGCTTATGACAACTATTATGTCAAACATTACATACGTTCCCTAATTAGAGATATTAAAGTTGATTTAGTAATTAACTTCAAACCCTTATAAATATACCATGTATAACTACTTTTGGATTAAAGTTAATTCTAAATCTATGGTGTTATACACAATAGGAGGATTTCAAATCCATGGGATTCCAAGTCCAGAGGGTTCCAAATCCACGCTCCCAAACTAGCCCTTAAGAAAATGGGAGGCCTAAGAAACAAAGAAAAGGAATAGACGTGATGAGGTCGATCATCGTCTTTCTCAAGGGGATAACTACTCTGAATCCACGGAGCTTCTTTAGACTCCTCACGGAGATACTCCGAATCCATGAGGGAAAATTAGAAAAATAGAAATAAATTCTAGAAAATTCAAGATTTCATGGGTAGATAATAAAAACGAATTTACAATCCTTTAAATAGTGATACCAAATCTTGAAAGAAGTTTTAGAATCAAACTCCAACTCAAACTCCCTAAATTTGTAACTTACTGTAAATAGTAAATTTTTTATTTATACTAAGTATCTTATCTGGCTTAACCATGTTATTCTACAAATTTTTCTAAGTACTTTTCATGTTAGATACAACTCCTAAAGCTTAAAGGATGAAGAGTTATAATTAAACTAAAACTTACTATAAATATTAAAAACGTAAATAAAATGGATTTTTGACCATTCACATGATGGAATCTCACAAAATAACTAGTTATTTTTTCTAAAGTAGCTCCTCCTACCCCAAAATCATATATGACACATCGAATAATTTATTCTGGTTTACGAGATACACCATTTTCCAACAAAGAGTGGCGGGGCCACCACCAAAACGACGCAACCCTGCCGATTTTGGCCAGCAGGATGAAGTGCCATCGCGGTAGCAGTGCGCCACCACCGGATTCCACAAGGGAACGGCGGTAGTGCTACCGCCAGAGTGGTTAAAGTGGCTGTAACATCTCGTATTTTTACCAACTTAGAGTTGGACGTCCTTAGGCAATGGGTCTATCATAACGCCTTATCGACTTAGGAAGGAGTGATCGAACTTAGCGACGTTAAAGGACCCTAGGACCAAGCCATCCAGCTAGTCCAAATGCTGAAGTCTTAGCCTAGGGTTCAGCTATAGAAGGGACCCCTCTTTGCTCTCATGAATCACATAGAAGCCTCAGGGGCTTCACCTAGGGCTATTTCTACTTCATTTATACCCCATTTCTAGTCTGTTATATCCTTTTCACTCTTAAGTCATCACCCCATTCTCTTCCCAAGCTCTTAAAACTCAATCCCTAAGTCTCAAATCCCCCTTTCAACCCATCTCCTTCAAGAATCTCACTTTCCACCACCTTATTCTTCAAATCTTTCTAAGTACCTTCATATTAGACACAAGTCCTAAAGCTCAAAGGATGAAGAACTATAATTAAACTAAAATTTACTATAAATAGTAAAAATACAAATAAAATGGACTTTATAACATTAACCTGATGGAATCTTGGGAAATAACTAGGTTATTTGGATAGAGTAGCTTCTCATACCCTAAAATCATATATTGCACATTAAATAACTCATTCCGGTTTGCAAGATACACCAGTTTCAAATATCAAGTGGCAGAGCCACCACCAGACACCACAGAGTATGACGGCGCCACTGCCAGATCGGCGGCGCGTCGCCACCGGCTCCAGAGGAGCATGACAGAACCACCATTACGGCGGCGCACCGCTGGTGCACCAGATTTTGGCGGGCCACCGTCAAAATTCTCTGAATTTTTAGGTCGACTTCAAAAAGTCATATCTCCCATAATATAACTCTGATTCAGGTGATTCAAAAGCCAGATTGAAGCTTGATAAGTCTAGTTTCATATAAAAATAAATAAAAATAAAATAAAATAAAAATTTTAATATATTTAAATCTAAGATGATGTGACAACTATCTAAAAATTATTAGTTTCAGACAGCTGGTACTTCCAGAATTTTTAGAATTTTTCTAGAATACGAAATTTAATGAAATTTGGTGGAGAAACGTAGATTTAATGATGAACTACTAAAAGATAATTAAAATAATATACTAACTAAAAGTACTGAAAATATTATATGAAATAGAGTTATTGAAACTGAAAATTTGCTACAACTACACGTTGTCAATGGGACGCGCGTATCTTTTTCATATTAAAATTTTTATACTTAGCGTCTTCTTAGAAATTGCTTCTAATCATACTAGGAATTATCTTATATAATTAAATTTAAATTTTCTATTTTAGTATATTTTATTAAATTGGTAGTTTCAAGTATAGTTGAATTAGGGTTCTTGATTAGGGTGGTTATGACCGAATCATCATTCTCACTAGTTGTGAATAGTTTACACTATGAAATTAGCTAATCCAAATGCTAATCATTTCTCACAAGAAATTTTGATACCCAATTCATTTCGAAAAGGCTCTGATTATCCAAACAAGCTCTAGACCACTTGTTAATGGGCCACCAAATCCAAGTTATAAAAAAACATTCGTCTTAGTGGGCTTGACGTCCATCGCGGGACATCAAACCGAGATCATGCCTCGAATCGCTCAACTTGGACTCACAAGGTGAGTGCTTAGGTTGTGTGAATACCTTATATGAAAATCTGTAACTTAAGTGAAACTAGCAACTTTGTTCTTTTATAAAGTTGTAACTTTTGGACTGTTGATTCATGGTCAAAGTCGGGATACCGACTAACGATATTGCCCCAAACATATTCGTATAACTATGGCCCCGATTAACCATTGGTGACCGTTGAACAGAATTTTAATCATATCCATCAATTGACGCATCTAAATGGTGGGCCTATTGTGTTCATGCATAGATCATCACTAGGGACAACTATCCTACGGTGGGTGTCGACCCCTACGCCCTGTAATGGACCCCAAAGAGTAGAAACACAATCCCCTAGGGCTAGTATAGTAAAAACTCAACTCTTAAGGCCATTTGCACCAAATCTGGTGCTATAAATAGGTCATTTGGGGGCCTCATTTGCTCCTATACGAATTTCCAAAGCCAAGGAGAGAAAAGGTAAGAGAAGAAGAGAGGAATGAGAAAGATGGTGGGGCCCGGTGACGGATCACACCATCTAATCTCCGTGCTCGCTGGATTCGTGCAACACATCATCTCTATTCCCGATCTCATGTCTTCCACGGATGAAATCCAAAGATTTTAGGTTGGATTCTCCACTTACTTGCTAGGTAAGAGGTTTCCCTACTTGTCTTTCCATCTTTTTCTTTCATTTTGAGCCATTAGGGTTTGAAACCCCTTTTTGTTTCTGTCGATTCTCGCAAACCCTAATATTAGGATTGAGTATGTTAGGGCTTTAAGTCACGATTATCAATTGGAGTGGTCCATACTCTTGCGAGAGCCGTAATCGGGCCCTAATTCATTATGGTTTAGGTTGTGCACCAATTTTGAGTCCCGATTCTTCAAACCGAGTTGATGGATCAATTAAATTGAGTTAGCTAAGGCATAATTCATTGTTTAATATTTAATTGGGAATAAATCCATGTCATTAATGATAGTCTTATACTTTAATTTAGGTTCGGAGCGTTTTCCCAAATTCTCAACGCTAGGGCCGCATTCGAGTACTGGATTTTAACTCAAATGTGAACATCTACCCCCAAGCTTCTACTTAGCATTTTATAATTATTAAATACATTTATTTGCTTTTTGATTTATAACATACTTGATAAAATTCTTGGATGACATGAAACTCTTAATATTATGAAAATTCTTGAATGTTGAATGCTTAGAAATACTAGGATGATTGAATTGTGTTGTTGCAGTGGATCGAGCTTCGCAAATTATGTAAATATGTGGATATCCCACTTTAGGGAGGCTATCTCGGGCTTATATGGCCGACCGAAGTTAAATACGGACGATCGACAGTAGTTGGAGCTATACGAGATGCTTTACACCCAATGTTGGTTTGCCCAAGGTCCTCCGTAGTCGTTCACATCGGTCTAATGCAAGCTCGATCATTCTTGTGCTTAGTAATTGTATAACATTTAATAGAATCTGGGATACCACCATTACCATTGATTTAGTTTACTCATAACCGTTATTGAGACGATCCCAAGACTCATGAGTTGGGCATGGTGGTATGAGACACGAAGTCCAAGCTGTCGGCCTATGCTGGGGTAATAAGCCTCCCCATAATGACCAGTGAGCAATTAAGACTCGGGAACCGGACATGGTAGTATGAGACACTATGTCCTTGTCAGCCTACGCTGGGTGATGAGCCTCCCCGTAGTGACCATCGAGCACTAATGGAGGTGATAGGTCCTTGTTCGAATGGCTCTGTCAAATTACCTGGCTGATGGTTTCGTGCCAGAGTACCATTCGAATGACCCAGACATGAATGGAATTGGGTGACGAGCCCCTTTCCTTTGTGTTGATTTGGTTTAATGTGATAAGCCCATACCTCGGAACTGAGAGATCATACTCGGTTTGGGTGACGACCCATATCAGGTTGATCTTCATACATTTAGGTATTATACCATACCTTTGAAATTGTTGATTTGTGAAATAAACAGTTGACACCAAAATTTGGATCAAGGGACATCGGTAATGAGTTGTTATGTGTGGCAATGAGCCACGTGATCTGGATAATGACTCGTGATATAATGTCGGTATCCTAGCTTCGCAAAAATGCTAGATGAATTAAACTTAATAATTACTTGGCTAACATAATCATTCACCGCATTGCATTAGCTTAGAATGTGTCAAAACAGGCATGATTGTCGCGTGATGAGGGAGTGTTGCCATTTGCGAACCAGGTGGTCAGAGCCACGTTTGAGGGAGTGTTGTTTAGAAAGGGCATGCATCATGTCATATCTTTATATACACATCTAACAAGAGTATTTAAAAATTGTTCAATTTCTTATTTATCGTTAACTACGCTGATTGTATTGGTAACATGTGTAACTTGTTTAATAATTACGCATTAAAAATAATATGCTTGAGTGTATAATATGTATTAATATATATTTGTTGTGAACCTGCTAATCACTAAAGTGTCCTAAGTAACAATCTTGGGGATATTTCTTCATTATGTTGGTGTTTAACGCCTTCTATTTAACATATTCAGATATCTCAACAGTAGGACCATTCGGTGGTGCGCTCGGGGCACCCAGTAGATCTCTAGCTTCTTCCTGCTTGGTAGCTGTTCTTCTATTTCTATTGTAATTATTGTGATTTGCATAATTTTCATTTAGGTGAACACCATATTTTAATTGTATCTTTACTATCGGCCCCATATTTATTTATTTTTGTTATCTCTATCTCGCTTTGGATCCGCAAATTTAAATTGCGCTACTCTGATTACTCATGTGTGGAACTGATGTGAATCTGAATGAGGCCACACGTACATTTTCATTTGGTTAACACCTGGATACTCGGGATCGGGGTCTATGTACTCGAGTGCCGGATTTTCGGGGCGTTACAATGGCGATACCACTGCCGGATTTTTTCAGAAAAATTCAAATTTTGGGCGAACTTCAAAAATTCATATCTCCTTCAATATAACTACGATTTAGGTGATTTAAAAGCCAGATTGAAGCTTAATAAGTCTAATTTTATATAAAAATAAATTAAAATAAAATTAAAATTAAAATATGGTTAATTTTAAGACATTTTTGACAGCTATCTAAAAATTATTAGTTTCAGATAGCTGATACTTTTAGAAATTTAATAATTTTTTTTACAACTCCAAATGAAATGAAATTTTGTGGGATGGCTTTAAATTTAATGATAGACTATCATAATCTTTTTAAAATAATTTAGTTATTAAAATAACAAGAAATGTGGTAAGAAATAAAGACGTTTTGCAATTATACATAAAATCATCGGTTTTAGACATTGACACTTCCAAAAAATTTATAATTTTTTCTGGAACTTCAAATGAAACAAAATTTTATGAAATAAAATTAAGCTTAATAATATATTACTATAAAAATTATAAAAATAATTTAATAACTAAATGTGACAAAGATGTTACGAACAATGGATGGGTTGAAACCAAAAATTTCTGCAACTTCGAGTTGCCGATGGAGCGGATGTATCTTTTTTATATTAGAGCTTTGCTATTCAGTGTCTATTTACTAATCATTTATAATCATAATAGAAATCACCATGTGTGATTAAATTAGATTTTTTTATATAGTTTTCTATTTTAAGTAGTTTTTAGTACAATTGAATTATAACCCTCGAGTAGGATTGATTTTCACGGTTTAAGGCTTTATAAGCTCATATTGGAGGCGGGTTATGGTAAGATATTTTCAGTTCTTATTCTCTTATGGATTCAAGGTTTATCACGTAAAGGAAATGATGTTCTTTCTCTTTCCTTTCCAAACCCTTTTGAGCTCGCCTGCCCTCCAAACTTTTGAAATATCTTAGAGCTTCTAATTCTTCATTGCGTCTTGAAATTAATGAAACTGAAGTACGGTTTGCTCATAACCAGTAGCCATAGGATCAAGATGATAATATAAAGATGCAATCTTAGGCCCTTGGTTTCATGTCCCAAACCTGAAAATTGGATTCATAGAAATCCCGATCCCCGAATCCGGTACTAACAGCCTCCATAGTACCCCATTATTGGCTTCCAGCGCCCAAATACCAGGTTCCAATCTTAGGATCTTACAAGGAAGATTTTTCAATGTATATTTATCTCGTAATAAGCATAACCACAAGTTTACTCAAATCACAAAGGCAACATCATCATCACATATCCACTAATATAAACATTTAAATATAGTGTTGAAAGGGAAATACATATATATCAAAAATCAAAGCTCCTGAAAACCACCACACGCTCCAAGCTCAACGCTGCTGCGACCTAATGCCACATGCACGCATCTATCATGCATAAGCTTATAGAAAGCTTAGAGGGTGGTGAAAGTGTGTGTGCAAGGTAAGTGCCAAGTATCCAATACAATGCCATAATCATACAATATCGGAAATGCTGGCAAGATCTTGAATCATACGATATCAGAGGAAGTGGAAATACTAACCAGTTTATAAATCATTTAATATTAGAATATTCAATACAGATCGACCATACAAATGAGGAATCATAGACAGCTAAATATCTGATACCGATGATGTAATGCAATATGTAAATCCTGCTCAGTCCGTCTAAGCTATATAAGTGCAGAAACATAGCAATCCAAAATGCCATATGCCTGCGGATGTAATGTAATATGCGATGTGTCACGCCCTAAACCCAGAGATCGGACTCACAGGAATCTCGATCGCTGAATCCGGTGCCGACAACCTTCGTAGTACCCAATTCTCGGCTTCCAGCGTCTATATGCCAGATTTCGATCTTGAGATCTTATAAGAAGAATTTTCTAACGTACATTTTTTTTCTCGTAAGAAGCATAACCACGAGTTTACCCAAATCACAAAGGCAACATTATCATCACATATCCACTAATATAATCATTTGAATACAATGTTGAAAGGAAAATATATATATCAAAAATTAAAGCTCCAAAGGTTCGCTGCATGCTTCAAGCTTAATGCTGCTGTAGCCTAATGCCACCTGCATGCATCTATCATGCATAAGCTTATAGAAAGCTTAGCGTGGTGAAAGTGTGTATACAAGGTAAGTGCCAAGTAAGCAATATCAGAGTAATCAGAGTAAGCGAAAATATACTGGTAAGTCCATGAGTGCTATCAGCCGTACTAAGGCTATACGATGCAAGGCATGAATGCTAACGGCCATATAAAGGCTATGCGATGCAAAAACATAATAAGCTAATATCAGACGCCGAGGATGTAATGCAATATGCGGTGCGAATGGAATAACCAAGCTGGAGTGTAAAGTCGGGATGATAGTATGTAGTATCGCAAGCTATGGGGTCTATCACAAAGGACTTCTATCCAAACCAGTCCCATACCTAAATTTGGATAGTTAGACTAAATGTGGTATACTCCTGATCTCAAGTTAGTCACGCGTCCCAATCGAAATCCTAGCCATTGCAAAGGTCTACATAACAAATAGTTGCGCACCACCAGCCCAAGTGGATAGTAAATGAATGAATGAATGAGTATGCAACTCCTGCTCAATAAGTCCATATATCAATATGGTTCCTCTCTGGGATCATCACCGAGGTTTATTACACTCTATACCAGCTTGTCGCCCCTATCCGAGCGCACAACTAGGTAAGTGGAAGAAACCTCACTATCCGCCTGCCAATATCGGGCCCGACTCATCAATAGCAGACCTATTTCTCAAGCTGGTCAAACTCAACATAGACATTGTCCCCTCACTTAGGCGGGTAAGGTCACACCCCTCCCAATCAACCATGACACAGTGGGAGACGCGGCCTATTGGTATATGGCCCTCATGCGCTCATATATATCCACTCGATCTCGACGTTGGGGTGTCTCCTGGCCATGGAGGTTTAGAAATTTTCACTCAGGGACATCTATGGCGCCCGTATGCTAGAACCAAACATTTCTGGTGTCCTATTTGGCCATCCATGATATGCTTGTAGAGGCTATGGCCCTGATATCGTTATGGCGTACAGTAGTCACAACATACAATGCAAGATGCGTGAGTCATACAATCCAGTCATGCATCAATCCTGCGCATACCGTGCACTCATGTGAGATAACTTCCGCCTATCAGGGAGCTCATAACAACCTGCCCAATGACATATGCGGTGGTCAACCACATCTCATAACAAACATGCAGATGATGCATATGAGTATGTATCATGATGTTATGCTGTCACATACTCATAGTCGATATTAATAATCGGTATCAACAATCGGCCTCGGCAATGTGGACATTTAACCAACATTACCCCAAAGGAATAGCCTACATAGAGCCAACATATAGTGGACTTATGGCCTCGCATAAGGGCCTAATATACAACACCATGGGCTTTACTCAAGAGCTTAATACACATTACGATAGGCCTCTCATATGGGCCTAATATACATCACATTGGGCCTTAAACATAAGTTGAATACACATCACAAAGGGCCTTAAATACGGGCCGCATATACATTACATTAGGCATAGATAATCGGCACCAATATTCGGCCTTGACACTCGGAATTGGCTTCGACAATCAACCTTGACAATCGGCCTCGACAATTGAAATCGGGCTCGATAATCAGAATCAGCCTCGACAATTAGAATCAGCCCTGACATCAGAATCGGCCTCGGCAAATCGAAATTGGAATCGGCCTCGACAATCAGAATCAGCCTTAACAATCGAAATCTACCTCGATAAATCAGAATTGGCCTATACAATCGGAATCGACCTCAACAAACGGAATCAGCCTCGATAATCGATATCAGCCTCAACAATCAGAATCGGCCTCGACAATTGGAATCAACCTCGGCAAATCAAAATTGGCTTATACAATCGGAATTGACCTCAACAAATGAAATTGGCCTCGATAAACGGAATCGGCCTTGATAATTGGAATAGGCCTCGAAAATCGGAATCGGCCTAACCAAGGGCCTAAGGGAAAGTCACAATAAGGACTTTCAACCATCATTGCCCATCAATGTGGACATTTAACCAACATTGCTCCAAAGGAGTGGCCCATATAAGTGATTCATATACAATGTAAAGGGCCATACATACATCGCATTGGGCCTTAACCATAAGCCTCGAATACATCACAATGGGTGATGAGTGTCGAATGTTGCATCTCAGACCCCAGTAATTGCCTGATTTTACGTACATGATAAGGTTTAATGCCATATTTTAATCATGTTTTTATTACAGGATGAAATTAGGAGTGTGTACTGAAAGATGATGTTAAGAACATAGATTTGGCGCTCCAAAATTACCAGAGCACGGGATGGACTCCAGAAAACCAATAGTGAAGATTTTACACGCCTGGGATTGAGGAAAGCAAGGCAAAGGGGCTCGAAAAGGGTCCAGAATGCAAGATCACATGTTTCCCGCCATCCGATCAACTCGAAACTTCATACACGTGATGGGGACCATAAATTAACCGTACATATTAAATTTCAGCCATTGACGATCTCGGGAAGTGGTCTAACGGCCAGATCAGCCCCTTAATTCATTAAGTGGGGCCCGCTGGATATCTGGATATACATCAATTTTGGTCCTGACGATGGAAATAATATGAGAAAAAGGATGGACGGTGCAGATTTCTCAAAAACATTACAGTGGGCCCTGTGTATGCAGAGTGTGCATCGTGCACACTTGCACCAGCTGTGCACCGTACCCGTATCTCGGTCAGCGCCAGCGCTGACTCGCGGTTCTTCGTCGAAAACGGCAGACCCGTCCAGCGTCTCCTCAAGCCGACCGCGGTCGTCGGTTGTGGGGCCCACCTAGTGTCCAAATGGACAGTCCAAACCGTCCATCCGCTTCCTGGGGCAGTTATAACCATCGCCTAGATGTCCGTTTGGTTCCATGCATGTGTACGGACGTTGATCGCTGAAAAATGCAAAACGGACGGTGAGTTCAAAACTCTGTGGGCCACTGCAACTCTAACTCGAAATTGGGCATTCCTAGCCGTTTTTTCATCCTCCATGCAATGGACGGAGTGGATTATTAAAATAATTATCAAAATGGGTCCCACCATTGCCACGGAAGTTGGTTTGGCGTCCGCGAAATGCACGGACGCTGCCTGTTTTTGTGGAAATTAGTGGGCCCCACTCGTCAACCTTCCGGAAGATCTGATCCGTCCATCGTGTAGAGGGCTTCGAGAGCTTCAAAACCATGTTGATATTCCTCGCCCATGTGTACACACGTGTGCGGTACAGAGGCCAAAAGTAGACTGCCTCGGGACGTTCAAAACCGAGTTTTTTGAGATTTCTTCTGTGGGCCGCGCTAATGGACCTTCGAATCCACCCATTCTTGACTGAAATTTCGTTCTGAATCCAATGGACGGGGTGGATTTTCCAGAAAATACCTCTGTGGGGCCCACCGATCACGGCTTCGAAAATTTGTACTCCGAGTCCTTCTACGACTCTGCCACCGACCCCAGCCATCAAGCAGATATAAAAGGGGAGTTTTGGACGTGGGAAAGGTATTCAGAACCAGGGGATTCCAGATCTGAAGCAAGGGAGAGAAGAAAGAGAAGAAAGAGAAGAAAGAAGAGAGAGAGAGATTGTTTGGTTTGACGTTTTTTTATGAATTTTATTTAATATTTTTTATGGATTTTATGGGTCACTAATCTCTCAGCTAGGGCTGAGATGAAGCCCCTAATTTGATTAGCTCTTGTATTGGTTGATTTACTTTGAATATTAATTAATTTGTCTCTTTCTCTAAGTGGGCTTTATGGGTTTAAATTCTATACTTCTCCATCTATGAACTTGATTAAAGTATATATATGGATGTTGTTTGGATGCTTATTATAGGTGCTTGTGTCTGATCAAGAACAAGTTTCCCATAGAGGAAGAAACAGGGTGATTTAATGAATGTACATTCCATGTACCCGACCAAGGACATGGGATATGTCATTCATGGCATTGCTTAAAGGAATTAGACAGTCTGTATGCCCGATTAAGGACACAGATTGTGCTTTCTCTATATAAGTGGTATCAATCTAGATCAAGGTGAATCAACAGGCAAAACAAGGGTTAGGATAATTAGGGGTGGATTCGAAAGTCCTAGTGCTCTCTCTCTGATTGAATTTTCTTCCCTGTTCTTAATTACTTGTTTTTTTCATAAAATTGTGCTTAGTAATTCATTCCATTATTTGTTGGATTAGTTAAGGAGAATCATAGATTTGAATTGTGACGACCAGTCCTCGTGGGAACATCTCGTAATACGTACCGTATTTACATCTGATTCGTATACTTGCGAGTTTAAAAATCATTTAAATCATGTTGGTTTAAATAAAACATCAAGTTTTTGGCGCCGTTGCCGGGGACTGTTTCGTTCCAAATTGGATTTAGGATTCTCTCTTATCATAATTCATAGTCTTATCACTCCTCTTTTATTCTTGTTGTCCCATGTGCATTGCTTGTTTATTTCTTTTACATTGAGGACAATGTAGATTTTAGGTTGGGGGTGGGCGATTAATGGGCCTTGCCCATAGGCCACAAATACGTCATAATGGGCCTTGCCCATGGGCTTCAAATACATAATAGGTGAGCCCTACACATGGGCCTTATACACATCAAGTGGGCTACATCAATGGGCCGCACTAATGGGCCTCATATACATCAAGTAGGCTACATCAATGGGCCGCACCAATGGGCCTCATATACAATAAGTCGGGCCTTGCCCATGGGCCTCGAATATATACAACAGGTGGGCCTCGAATACATCAAATCAGGCCCACTGTTCTAGGTGAGCTATCTACACCATACATCTTTATTTATATATCATTTTAGAGCATGATCCAAACAATGAATCATATTAAAAGATCATCTGGACCATACCATAAATAACAGTGGTGATAGTGATCAAAAGGTCAGTTGAACCACATCACAAATAGTAGTGAAGACAGTGATTTCCACTGTACAGAATTTCACAGGGGCCATCATAACATGTATTCTCCATCCAGTTTGTTTATAAGTCACAAGGACTTGAACCAACCTGAGAAACAAATATCATATTGGTCCAAAACTTTCGTGACCCAAAAGGGTTTCAATAGACGTCCAATCTCCACTGTTTTTGGCAGTGTGGTCCACTTGATAACTAGATCTGTTTTATTTTTAGTCTCAAGTCGTGAGACAATCGAGGTGGTCAAATAGAAGGACGGTTTGGATGGATCACGTACAGTAGGTGGGGTCCACGCTCC
Source organism: Magnolia sinica (assembly GCF_029962835.1). NCBI lineage: Eukaryota > Viridiplantae > Streptophyta > Magnoliopsida > Magnoliales > Magnoliaceae > Magnolia > Magnolia sinica. The sequence goes on along the minus strand of NC_080582.1, from coordinate 20,129,211 downwards.
CCAAATGGATAGACGATTGGATGCAACACATGCATCAGACGGTGGGGCCCACCGGGCGTCAGATGAATGGATGGTTGGAATATAGTACATGCCGCATGATGGGGCCCTCATGACTGATGATGTACACCGGCCAATCCACCAACAGACGTATCACACATGGGGCCCACCATACATATGTCCAGGTGGCCCACTATAAGAAAAATGGATGGATGGTTAGGTATAATGCATACCCAGAGATCAGCCCATCGTCCAAACCTCTGGACGGTGCAGATTGCTTGCATCAAGGTGGGTCCCACGTACGTGGCCCACCTCCAGAAGGTATGTACATATATATAATATAATATAATATAACATAATATAATATATTATAATATAATATAATATAATATATATATATATAAGATACAAGGAGCCCACCGTCCACACCCCTGGAGGTTCTGGACGGTGCAGATCTGATGCAATAACGTGGTGGGTCCACACGTGTGGCCCACTTCATCAGGCTATATAAATATTATATATATATATATAATTTTTTTAATTATTATTATTATTATTATGAAAGAGTCCAACGTCCAGATAGATGGATGACTGGAGCTGCAATGGCCCACCGTCTAAGCAATGGACGGTGTGGACCCACTCACTACACATACACCGTCTAGTTGGATGGTGCGCAGATGAAACACGTACATTAGGGTGGGTCCCACCTGAAATTCGCATCTGTCTCATGCCATGAGACGTCCCCCTAAGTGGTTGGACGGTATAGATGCAACACTTACATCTTGTGGGACCCACAGATCTACATACACTTGTTACAACAGCTATATTGCTGCTCGTGGGTCCCTAAATGAACGGTTGGGATATAACACAACCCTCATGATCGGGATCAGGGCCCACCTAATGATGTCAATACATCATCTACATAGCTGGGATTATGTACTCCAGCCAATCTGCTTCCTGTGAGGGGTCCACATTCCCTTGCTGGATGGTGCATATAACCCATCCGATGGGTATGCAAACTGCTGGACAGATAGTCCAGCAGTGCAAACTGACGGACGGTGTGAATAAAATACACACATTACAATGGGTTCACAAGCATGTGGTCCACCTAGATTGGATCAAACTGTTATTTGTGTTTTTCCCTTCATTCTGGCTGCCCAAAGCTGTCCAGTAGGTAGACAGCAAGGTGGCTGCCACTGATGGATGGTTTGGATCTATTCATTTCATCAAGGTGGGCCACACATCAAGAGAGAGAGAGAGAGACAGTGAGATAGAGGGACCCCGCCACTATGGGCCCCTCTCTACATTGCATACATAAATGTGGGTCCCACATTTGTGGCCCTTAAATGACAAAATCAAGTCATAAAATCAGCCACCTTCAAAACTACTCCTCTTTCTTCCACACTAGGGTGATCTAGCTAATCAATGGTTGAGATTGGATTTTAGAAGTTGGATGATGGGGTATGAAGCTTCATGATGGGTGGAAAAATGGAAGAACAACTTGGACGTTGGGAGTTCTTGGGATTGCTTAGAGAATGAGAGAGAGAGAGAGAGAGAGAGAGAGAGAGAGAGTGATATAAGAGAAGTGATGGGAGAGGGAGATGGTGAGGTGATAAGAAAGTTGATTTTTTGGGGTTGCTTTTGTACTTGGGAATGGAAAGAGTAATGGGTTGAGTGATGGGTGTACTTTTGACAAGTGAGGCGATTGATATGATGGATTCTTTCGAATTTTGTAACGCACGACGTTTTTCTCGAACTGAACGCGGGCCCACATCTCCTGGTCTGGATATCGTATCGGCGCGAGATGTTGCATCAGAACCGCGGCGATGGCGCGGTCGCAAGGGTATAAGCCTCGGGTCGAGCCGACTCTGCAATACGGGACATAACTCAGGATCAGCGCAAATGCTGATAGTAGATCGCGGGTTGCCGGAATTCAACCGGGAGGACCGCGGAAGCCTATGGAATGGTACGGAATAGGATACGGGTCTCACATGATGCAAATGAAATGACCAAGCTAGAGTGTGAAGTCCTGATGATAGTACGTAGTATTGCAGGCTACGGGGTTGTAACGCCTTGAAAATCGGGGGTCGAACCGGAGCCCAACTCCTGAGTTCCAAAACATCACTTATGTAACATATATGATGATGATTGAATGTTGTCTATATTAGAGCATTAAACATAAGTAGGATTATACCAAATCAGTATATCATACTCCAGAGGCAGTTAAATAATGCAAGCGAAAGACTGAGAGATGTATATAAGCATATATGGAACGTATAGACCATTGTCGGTCTCCAGAGTATGAATACATTGCCAGGTCAAATAATTACATGTATTAGTTCAAAATATAAAATATCAAAGATAGTCTAACTACAAATGATAAACCCGCTTGATAACTGCATATAAGAGAACTCCTTTTCATCATCGTAGAAGTCAGGCATCGCCTTATACGTCGCGTTGCCATCTGCAACTAAGACAGAGTCTGGTTGGTATTTAAAACACTGTCCTAGAACGTGGGAGTGAGTGATCAACTCAGTGGAGCTATAAGGCAAAGGTTAACATGTTATCAATTCAATCAAACAGAAATGATAAAGCAGTACAACATTCAAGCCCTAAATACTCTTGTTAATACAAAGATGATATGATATGATGCATGCCCTCGCCTGTACTCCCTCTGTGAACTTCATTTCACTGTCGCGGCATGCACCACTCCAGACACATGCTACTTCCTCGCCAAAGCACCGTGTAATGCAATGTTATGTTGTGTTAACCAAGTTCTTACTTAAGTTTATTCAGACAACAGGGTTGAGAAGCTAAGGTACCTCCCTTATATCAATTCCCAAACAATGATCTATTCTAGGGTCATTGGTCCTAGTAAATCTCATACGATGTTGCGGTTCTAGGTCACTACAGAGGGCTTGTCACCTGATCTATGTAGGCCTAGTTTATACTCTAGTTGCTACGAAAAGACTCGTTGCTTCAACGTAGTCTCAGAGTATGCTCGAGGTCACTACAAAGGGCTCGTCACCTGATCAGTGTAGGCCGACAGCTCAAATATAGTGTCCCATATCACCGTATTCGGCTCACGAGGTGGTGTTGCTCACTGGCAACTATGGAGAGGCTCGTCGCCCCAGCGTAGGCCTACAGCTCGTCCACGGTGTCTCATACTACCATGTCCGGCTCATGAGTCTTAGCAGATCTAGGTACTAAAGTTAAACGGATTTTGCACTAGTGAGTTTGGTACCTTAGATTCAAGCAGTAGCGTCCATACATGGTGAACATACTAGGGCTAATCGGGTTGCTTGACAAGCTCGACTGGCACGAGCATACGTCGAACCGATTGACATGGAGCACGTAAGCACTCTGTGTGGCCTAACCACTATCGACTAGCAGCGTACAACTCGGATTCCTCAAACGTGTCTGGTGTGGCGAAACAACCTCAGCCGCCAAACCAGGACGTGTTACCGATTGCTTGGACTATTTCATAGTCCCAACCACACTTGATTCCAACAAGTAATCACATGAAGTAGTAAATGCAGTATTGAACAAATAATTCGGATCCTACAACCATTTAGCATTTTTTGAAATACAGCATAAACATGGATTCTCACATACACATTCCATAAATAGACAATATAGTGCAGGTTGCATGGAGAGATTTATACACACAGTTAAGGTAGTTGAGAATCTTATCTCAACACCCGTATAAAGTATAATGCACCGAATACTTACTCATACCGACATTTTTACAAACACTTAGACTACACATATCAACATACATAATATATGTTGATTCTAACATATACTTGGACAGATCCTTCCAACAAGGAGTTGTCACATACACAACAATCGTGTATTTGCATTCCATAGACACGGCAGGTACAAATCATAATCCCATATTCATTCAGTCATTTCAACAAACACTTAGACTACACACTATAACATACATGACGTATGTTGGCCATAACATGTAATAGGGCAAATCCTTTCACCAAGGGGCTATCACACATACAACAACCCTATATCCACGACGGATAATCATGTCAAACACGAGTCCAAATTCTATATGCATTCAATCATTTCAACTAACACATGGAGTACACTATACTTAATATAGTTCATATATGTGTGTAAAGCACGGGAAACATCGTATCTAAGCATGTGATATCATTCAAGTCAGTCATAAATCATTAACTGACATTAAAGGCCTTGAAAACCATAACCTAAACATTTATAGTCCGTACCTTTCACCGATAGACTCGTAACGAACTCAGTTTGAACTCTAAGCCTTTGTCTACGGCACAACAGCAACCTATAACATGAAATAGGTTAGCTATTTCATCTAATACACTGTTTGGAAACCTAAAACAAATTAAGGTTAGGATTTCTTACCTAAGAACTGAACCAGAATTGCCGGTATAGCGAACGGTAGTGGTGTTTCGATACTTAGAGCGGCAGGGAACGATCTCTGTAGCAAAACCCTAACTTCCCTCACACTTTCTCTCTCTTTCCTTCTCTTTCTTTTCATTTCTCTCACCTAGGTTAGCAAATTCGTATGGAGTAAGACAGGGGGGTTTTAAGCCTTTATATAGGCCCAAGACTAATAGAAATGGCCCCAGGGCCAAGGTATACTTAGGTTATATCCAAAAGGGCGTCTGTTTCAGTCCAACAGAGCACTTTTGGTGGCTTCCCTTCAACATGCGGTCAGACTTAAGCTCCCTGACATTGGATCTAGGTCAAGCTGAATTTTCGGTCCAATCGAATTTACAGATCGACCGTGGCGGACCAGTTTCAGTTCAACGGTCATCGGTACTCGATCAGGGCCACAAGTGCACCGACAAGAGTTGAAAATTTTCCCTGATCCGAGGGTGTAATTGGGTCAGATTCTAACGGTCTGAATCTTTAGATTTAGCCTGCAAGCGAATGACTCAATTCACTTAAATCTGGGTTCGTTTTCTAAAGATACTTGCGTTTCTCACACAGTTCGCTCCGGGCTCAAGTTGTGCGTTTCTGGACACTGTTAGGACTTGATTTCTGATATGATTGTCAAGCCCAATAAAGCGGTCATATTCATATAGTTTCGCAGTCATCGGACTTTCGGCGCGTGATCCAGGTCCAATACGGAGTTTCAAGGTGCTCCCGAGAGCAACCGGGTCTAGAGATTGATTCTAAAATTCAAGGTAAAGTAGCGACAATGATTCTGCACATTTTAAATTTTGAAGATCATATTTAAAGTGATTAGTGCTAATTTTACAGGTATTCTAGTGTAGCACTAGCTAATTCTCGTCTAATTTTTAAAGGATTTGGTCCTGAGTGATTTCTACCTGAGGTGATATTTGGGTCCTTGTACGGATTTTTCTGAGATGATACAGGGGTTCACCACAAGGGACTTCTATCTAAACTAGTCCCATACCTAAATTTGGATAGTCAGACTCAATGTGGTAAACTCCTGATCTCAGGTTAGTCGCGCGCCTAACCAAAATGCTGGCCATGCGAAGGTACATGTAACAAATAGTTGCGCACCACCAGTCCGAGTGGATAGTGAATAAATGGATAAATGAATATGTAATTCTTTCTTAATAAGTCCACATATCAGTACGGTTCTTCTCTGGGATCATCACCGGGGTCTAGTACACTTCACAATGGCTGCCGCCTCCCTAGCCGCCCAACCAGCGAGTGGAAAAGACCTCACTATCTGCCTAACCAGTAGTCTGTTAATACCTACCCGGCTAGTCGATAGCGGACCCAGTTACGAGCTGTTCATACTCAGCCTAGCTTACAACCCCCTCACTTGGGCAGATAAGGCCATGCCCCCTCCCAACTGACCATGACACAGTGGGAGACGTGGCCTACTAGTATTCGAAACTCGGGTACTCATGTGTCCATTCGGTCTAGACGTTGGGTCATCTCCTAGCCACGGAGGCTTAGGGACTTTCACCTACGGACATCCAAAGTGCCCAGATACTCAAACCAAACATTTCCGGTGTCCCATCCAGCCCTCCACGACATGCTTGTGGAGGCTACGACCCTGATGTTGCTAGGGCGTACAATGATCATGTTACACATTTACGAGATGCATGAGTCACACCGTCCAGTCATGTAGGAATCCTGCGCGCATTGCCCGCTCATGTGGATAACTCCTATTAGTGAGTCCCATAAATAATCTGCCCAATGGCATATGCTATGATCAGTCACTCCTCATATCAAACATACATATGATGCATATGAGCATGAATCATGGAGTTATACTAAACATGTTAATTGCTGATGAACTATTCTTCCAACAAGGATGGGCCTAGACGACCTACACACAACAAGTATGGGCCTATCAATGGGCCCTAGGGAGAGTTACAATGCAAACATTTAACCAACATTATCCTTACAATGTGGACGTCAAACCATCATTGTTCCCAAGGTACCGCCCGTCATAAACATCATTACACAAACCATGGTGGAACCACGCATTGCAATGAACCTTATATACATCCCATTGGGCCTCAACCCATGGGCCTCATCAAATGGGCACAAATGCATCATATTTGGGCCTCGCCAAATAGGCCATAAATACATCACATGGGCCTCATCACATGGGCTTTATATATATAAAAGTGGCCCTCAACATGCTAAAAAAGAATCATATTGAAGGATCATTTGCACCATTCCACAAATAGCAGTGAAGAAAATAATTTTCACTGTTAAATAATTCACAGGGCCCACCATAAAGTTTATTTTCCACCCAATCTATTCATAAGGTCTTAAGGACCTGGATTAAGAGGGAAAACAAATTCCCTATTGATTTAGAACTTCTGTGACCCAAATGGGTTTCAATGATAGACGTTCAATCCCCCACTATTTTCTACAGTGCGGTCCACCTGATTAATGGTTGGACACATCACGGGGTGGCCCGCTTTGATTTTTTGAGATGCAACCTATTCATAAGGTCACAAAGACCTAGATTTAAATTAAAAAAACAAATATCATAATGATCCAAAGCTTCTGTGACCTACACAGGGTCTCAATGGTAGACGTTCAACCATCACTGCTTCCTGTGATGTGGACCACTCAAGCTCCACGGCTGATATTTTTAGGGGGGCCTACTGCCCTAAGGGCCCATCAAATGCACGGTGTTGATGTTCTCACACACCATGGTGGGGGCCACAGTTGGGACCCCCTGCCTCCAGCATCCTCAGTGCAGCAGCAGCGCTTGCTGCTTGATGTATTTTTTTTGAAAAATAGATTTTTTGAGGTTTTTCGTAAGTGGGGCCTGCATCAAGTGGATCCACTCCACCCATTGGATTTTATAGCTCAAGACAGTTCAAATGAGCCCAATATTCGACGTGTTTCGGTGCATAGAAACATCAGAGTGGGTCCTAACAGCCTTTAACAGTCAATATCGCTGTTTTCTATAGTATGGCTCGCTTGATTATCGGATTAGCTTCATTTTTCGGCTTAACGCCTAAAATGAGCTGGGGAATGGAATGAACGGTGTGGATTAGACTTATACATCAAGGTGGGGCCTAAATGAGTGGCCCACCTAGAAAGTTTAAGAATTAAACTAACAATTTTTTTTTCTTTAGCACATCCCACTGTCTGTTCACACTTCACTGAACCCACGTCTAGCGTCCAGGGACGCTGGACGGACAGCTTGAATATATTATCAAGGTGGGTCCCACATGGACGTGGCCGACTTGATTTGGATCAATCCAATATTTGTGTTTTCCATCACCATAATGTAGGGCCCACATGGCCTGGACAGTGTAGATCCAACCCGTCCCTCAAGTGGGTCCCACGAAGGTGGACGACTTGGATAAATTGCATACATCATGGGCCAACAACAAGGAAAAAGAGAGAGAAAGAGAGAGAGAGAGAGATCGAGTGATGGAGGGACCCCAGCACTATGGGCCCTCCCTTCTATACATCACAACATACATCAAGTGAGTCCCATTATATGTGGGCCCACTGATCGAAATCAACGGTGGAGATCCTTTCTCCACCAAAATGTAAGGTCTAGATGACCCTATTCAAGCATGAAAAATAAATATCATGATAGGGTTTATGGAGAATGGCCCCATCATGGAATGATCATGAGAATCAAGGTGGGCCATCAGCCACACCTAGGGTCCAAAGTGAGATCCATACCATCAATCGGTAGGCCTCACTTGGCCCATCATCAAAGTATTAAATCTAGGCCTATAAAGCACCTACCGTTCGATCTTCTTGGTCCGATGGAACGTCGATCTCCTTGTGTCTCACTTTGAGAAGGTGATGAGAAATGAAGGGCTAGGATCTTGGGATGGGAAGTGGGCCACACATGGCCTCCTCTCTCCCTTGGGAGGCCATGGACGTTGACTCTCCCTTGGGGTTGCTTGGGAGTAATGAGAGAGAGATGAGAGAGAGAGTGATGTAAGAGAAGTGAGGGATGAGTGTGATGGGTGAAAGGGTGAGTGATGGGTGAAAAGGTGAGTGATGTGTACTTGACATGTAAGGGTGAGAGTTGATTTTAGGTAAGGTTGTGTAAGAGTGGGATGGGTTGGGTTGCTTGTACTGGATTGATGGATTAATGTGACATGTCATAGAAATTCCCTTGGGATTGCAAATGTGCAGTGTTTCCCTCGAATTGAACGCAGGCCCACATCTTCTGGCCCAGGTATTGCCTTGACGCGCGAGATGTGGTATCGGAACCGCGGCGACAGCACGGTCGTAATGATATAAGTTTCGAGTCGAGCCGACTATAATATACAGGACACGACTCAAGATCCCGCGCAAATGCCAATAACAGATCGCGAGTCGCCGAAATTCGACCGGGAGGACTGCGGAAGCCTACAGAATGGTACGGTCTAGGATACAGGCCTCACACTTGGAAACCTTTTTAGGATAATTGTTTGACCATAGGCATAGTGAAAGATTTAATAATCACTAATTTGGACATGAATTAAAGCGAGAACTCTTTTTGACCAAGACCCAAATGACAACCTTATAAATAGGAGATTTAAACTTTTCAATGATGTGTGATATTTCCTAAACATTTAGGTTGATCGGACTACGCAATCACAGGACCATACACTTGCGAAGTATTCGCGGCTTAACCTAATTCTCAATCCTAGGAGACTACCAATGGACTCACTGTTTTGACCAAGCAGAAGACCAAGATCCACCATGATTAGGAAGGGATACAACGAGCTGTCTGCCCTGGTCAGACGAATAATCTACATATCGGATTTAAACCTACCATAACCGTTTTTCCATTTTAGTCTGATCGTGAAGAACAAAATACACCACCCTTAGTTAAACTTTGTCGTCAAACACTTAATGCAATAATAATGATTTTGATGTCTGTTCTTAAACCTCAACGGTGGAAACTTTTAAAGGGGGTAGATTGTAATAAGCCAGGCTCGTGTACTTGGTATACGCCCTAACAAGTATATAATCGTGAAATCAACGGAAACTCAGGTGTATGAAATTAGCATATATTTATATATTGACATTAGGCAATTTCGGGGACAAAATTGTTTTAAGGGGCTAGATTGTAACGTCTTGGATTTTGGCTATTTTGAATTTTCAAAAATTCTTGAAAATTTTGATATAACTAACCTACACATGTCACTTACTGACCCTTTACACTCGAGGTGAGCCTATACATGAGTCGTACTAGTAAAGAACCGCACAAATCCAATTAATCAACTGTAGGAGCCAACGAATCTGCCTGTCACTTAAACATCAGGCTTAGCCTCGTGATTTGACACGTATGGCCTAAATCTAACCGACCTATTACTGACTAATCAAGACAACCACATCTAAATAAAGACCTACCAAAAGCTGAGACATGTAGGGATCGGATCTTAATTAACAAAGCAAACTAACCCATATATCCTTTTAGCCTAAAAACCAATGACTTATGATGATTATAACCGAATTATCATTTTCGCTATTTGCGAATAGGCTACATTATGAACTTAGCTAATCCAAACTATAATAATTGCGCACAAGAAATCTAGATACCTAATTCATTTTAAAAATGCCCTGATTATCCAAACAAGCTTTAGACCGCTCGTTAGTGGGTCATTAAACCTGATACTATAGAAAGACATTCATCTTAGTGGGCTTGACATCTATCATGAGACATCGAGCTGAGGTCGCATCTTGAATTTCTCAACTTAGACCTGCAAGCTAAGTGCATGAGATGTGTGAATGCCTTAAGTGAAAACCTGAAATTTAAGTGAAACTAGCCTATTACTCTTTCGTGAAGTTGTAACTTTTGGACCGTTGGTTCATGGCTAAATTAGGGTACCGACTAAAGATATTTCTCCACACATATCCGTATATCCACGATCCCAATTGATCATCGGTGACCGTTTATTTAAGTTAAGGCCTTCCTGATTGATCGGTACGCCTGATCATCATATAATTATGTCTAAATAGAGATCGTATTATTGGACACCTATTCCATGGCTTAGATTGACCTCTATGCCTTCCATCAGGTCCCGTTAGTGGGAAACAATCTCCTTTAAGGTTAATGTAATAAATAAAGGGTCATTCGGGCCATTTGCACCGCTTCTGGCACTATATAAAGCCTTTATTTGGGCACCCCCTCCTCCCATACGAATTTTAACAAGTGAAAAATAGAGAAAGAGAGAAAGATGAGGGAGATCTTGAAAGAGAAGGGAAATCTTGAAGTGTTCTCGATGAGCTCCCTTCAATTAAGCCTTAGTCTCGACTGTTCTCCTCCGCCGAATCCATTCCACTCGCAATCGATAGGTAATAAATGAATCATACTTTATAACTTAGTTTTTTTCTATATTAAATTGCATGAATCTTACCCAATTGCTCTTAAATTGGTATGAAAATCATTTTTCCCAAATTTCTGATCTTAGGAGCGCTTTGAGTTGGGTGAATTAATGCAAATGTGTGGACCATTGTCGCTAGGTTATCATTTATTGACCATTAGGTCTCAGTTAATGATTTTGTTATTTATAGATAGGTTGGTGTATGTTAACGCGTTTATATTTCAATTTGATTGCAACATGTATGATTAATTACTTGTTTATAGATGCTCATATGTTTGATAAAATGTCTAAGTGATTGAATGTGTTGTTCTATTAATGCTCACATGTTTGATGGGATGCCTAGATGAATGTGTGATTTTATTAAAGCTCACATAGTCGATGAAATGCCTAAGTGATGGTGATATGTTATTGATGCTCATATGATTGATGAAATGCTTAGGTCGTTGTGTTGCTAAATTTAGATTTCATATAAAATATTGTTGTGATTATTTGATGAATTGTTAGTCCTTAGCAATGTTTAGAATTACTTAGGATATTGGGTTAGTTGGTAAATTGCCCAAATCAATGGGCGACACGAGTTAGTTCAGCCATCACAGGCTTGTTCAATCAACCCGGGTTGAACACGGATGACCAACAGTAGCTGGACTACACGAGATGCTTGTATCTAATGTTAGTTGTGCCAGGGTTTCCCCAAGTCAATCAAATTGGTCTACTAGTCGGCTGATCATGTATGTTCACAATGTATGATTAGACCAAATAGAATTTAGGATAATCCATTCGTAATGGATGTGTCCATTCATAACCATTAGTGCAATACAATCCCACTAAGACTCATGAGCTGAGCATGGTGGTATGGGACAACGTGTCTGAGCTGGCGGCCTACGCTGGGGTGACGAACCTCCCCGTTGTGACTAGTGAACAACTAAAACTCATGAATTAATCATGGTGATATGGGACACTGTGTCCAAGTTATCAGCATATGCTGAGATGACGAGCCTCCCTATAGTGACTAGTGAGCAATGATAGAGGTGATAGACCATTGTTCAAACGACCCCTGTCAAATTACCTGGCCAATGGTTGCGTGCTAGAGTACTGTTCAAACGACTCGTGCGTGAATGGAATTGGGTGACGTGCTGTAATGCCCTAGCCACTATTCATCTAGGTTGTGGTCCGAACGTGGGTTGGGGTGAGCCGTTTGATCTGAACCCCCTTCGAAAATAGTGCTCCAGTTGGTTGGGGCAGCGTGTTAGCCAGCGATACGAGTCCCACATTGGAATGGTGGTTAGATTTTATGTGACAAGCCCACACCTTAGAACTGAGTGATCATACTCGGTGTTTGGGTGATGACCCATACCGAGTTGATCCTCATACTTTGGTTATCATGTTGTACATTTGAAATTGTTGATTGGTGAGTAAACGGGTGATACCTAAAGTTGGAGCAAGGGATAGTGGTAAAGCCTCTACGTGCGGCAACGAGATACGTGATCCGGATAAAGACTCGTGATATAACGTCGGTATCCTAAATTCGTCAATATGCTAGATGAATAGAACTTAATAATTACTTAGCTAACATGAACATTCATTGCATTAGTTTAGGTTGTGGCGACTTGGGCGCTTTGGTCGCATGATGAGGGCAGTTGGCATTTGCCAAATAAGCGCTGAAGTCGCGTGTGAGGGATAGTTGGATTCTAAGGTGTATGCATCATTTCATAATCTCAAATGTGCATTTAACAAGAATATTTAAGAAATGCTTGATTAGTTGTTTATTATTAATTGCGCTGATTGGGTTGATAACCTGTGTAACTTAGAACAAATGGAACCACTGAGTTAGCTACTCACTCCCACCTGGGACAGTGTTTTAAAATATCAACCAAAGATTATTGCTGATGCAGATTCTACCGAGGCCTCTGCGGGGTAGAATTTAGTTAGCTTGCGCTTTTACCGTGATGACCTAGGAGCGTCGGGCGAAGCTAGAAGATCTTACTTTTATTTTAGATATGTATTTTATGTATAAATTTTGTCGCAAGTTCGTTATGACTTATATAATACCATTTTGGGCGATCATCACTATTGGAATTATATTTTTGACTCTTAGCTTTATATTTCTGAATATTTTGTTATCTCTACATTGCTTTAGTTTCGCTAAGTTGAATTGCGCGACTTTAATTATCTGTGTATGAAATGAATTTGAATCTGAATAAGGACATGCGTGCGTTTTCAAGTGGATAATACTCGAGAACTCGGGACAGGAGTCTATGTACTTGGGTGGAGATTTTTAGGGCATTACATTTCCCTTATGCGAACTATTGTGATTACCTCAAAGTGGATAGGTCGACACAAGTTACTGATTCTGAACTCATCTCATTTTCACTCTCTTTTTTTTTCCGACTTTTTGATTTTTCATCTATGGCTTTCACACTATCATCTTTTCTTGCTTTTAATTATTTTCTCATTTAAACTCATGCAATAGGCAGCCATTTTTTATTCTAACTTTTTTTTAGTTGGTTCTTTTCTTCTTTTCATATCAATGTAGATAATGATCTCCAAACTTTGTTCCTAATACTTTTAAGTTATTATCAAGTTAAACATTAAGAGTTCAAGTTATCTTTTAAAGAATATGAGTTAAACATGAACTGTAAACTAGGCTCAATTAATATTTAAACTTTCTATTAATTAATCCATTGAAAAAAAAAACATTTGTTTAAAAATCTACTAATGAATTAGACTATAGACTTTCAAAAATTACTTTATATCTTATTATCTTATATTCAAATATATTCAAATGCACAAAATATTAATCTTCAAAAAGAGTTTTGAAATATGAAAATTGAAATTTTTTTCTCAAAACTAAGATAATACTGATTACTTCCCTCTTATTTCACTCCCAACTTAAAATCTACATCATCGTTAATGTAAAAGATATGCAATGCATTATAACATGAGACAACGAAAATAAAGGAGGAATGAGTAAGGGAGAGAGTTAGAGAGAGTACCCAAGAAAGATCAATATTGAGGCATAAATTCTCCACCATCTAAAAGGATTACTACTAAACTAAAAACAAACCTAAACAAAACTATTCTAATCTAATCTTAAGAAAATAATAAATAGATAAATGGACCTCCATCAGACTAAAATGTTAGTTCTGATAGATATGATCAAATCAGAGGGATGGACATATCCTCTGAATCAAATTTTTTAATGAATGGTTTAAGGCAATGACCATTCACTTTGAAAAATCTTACCATTCATCGAAATTTCTATCTTGACAGCCCATGAGGATAAGCCATTTTGACTTTAAAGGGACCGATCCAATGAGATCTTAATTTTTTGAGATAAAGGTGAAGTTTTGAATTATACAAAATAACTTTCTGATTTGGCACAAAAGTTTTTCAAAGAATGTTCCTGTCATGGAACACTTTCATCATGTCCTTGTATATCCAAGAGTTCTCATAAGCATCGTTCCAGATTTCTTCAAGTTCATTCATTTGTAACTTGAGCAACGAGCCAACTTTGTTAAGATTGAAATTGAAATTCTTTATAGCCCAATGCTCTTTATGTTCCAACTCTATAGGCAAGTGGCAAGCCTTCTCATAGACAAGTTTATGGGGTGACATACCAAGAAGGGTTTTATATGTCGTACAGTAAGCCCACAACATATCTGTCAGTTGAAGTGACCAATCTTTGTGATATGGGTTAACTGTTTTCTCAAGAATCTCTTTAATCTTCCCATTTGATATTTTAGCTTGACCTCTCGTATGAGGATGATAGGGGGTGCTCACTTTATGCGAAATACCATATTTCTTCATTAAGGATTTAAAAGGTCTATTGCATAAGTGAGATCCTCCATCACTTATAATGACTCGAGGTGTTTCGAATCAGGATAAAATATTTTTCTTTAAAAACTTAATGATTGCGATGGTCATTATTCCAGCACGAATTGCCTCATCCCACTTGGAGACAAAATCAATAGAGAGTATAATGTAAATATTTTCAAAGGATTGGGGGAATGGTCTCATAAAATCAATGCCCCAACAATCAAATGCTTCAATAATAAGAATGGGTTTTGGTGACATCATATTTCTGCAGGATAAAGTTTCTAATTTTTGACATCGCTTGCATGCTTTGCAAAGTTAATGTGCATATTTGAACATAGTGGGCCAATAAAAGTTGCACTGTAGAATTTTTGTTGTGTTCGTTTTAGCTAAAAATGTGGCCACCACATGTATATGAATGGCAAAAGGAGATGAAACTTTGTTGTTCATAGTCAGGCACACATCTCCTAATAATTTGGTCTGGGCAATATTTAAAAAGATATAGTTCATCCCAGAAGAACTTGCATACCTCAGTAAAGATTTTTTTTCTTATCTTGCATAATCTAATGAATAGGAATCGTATCTGTGATAAGATAATTAGCAATATCATTTACCAAGGTAATTGAGATACTTTCAAAAAGTTTTTCATCAGGGAACATGTCGTTAATAGGTGTCGTCTCTGTGGAATCAAATAAAACAAGCCGAGAGAGATGGTTAACCACTACATTGTCTATTCAGTTTTTATCTCGTATTTTAAGATCGAACTCTTAGTGTAACAGCCCAAAAATTTCACGGCTAGAGTTCGTACTCGTGTCCAAGAAAATCGGGTGTTAATAATGTATAAACTTGAATTCTTTTGAAAATCGTACCTTATTATTATTTTTCCATTTGGATCACCTTCAGATACATTCAAGAAGGTAACATTCAGAAGAATAAAATCAACTGTATTAATTATATTTCACCAATGTAAAAAAAACAATCAAAGGCCTTCTCAATGGAAGCTCATTACATTCATCGAGTTCCCAGCGGAAGTATAAATCTAATTAAATAATCTAGCTTCAAATTCTTTCAATGTAGTCTTCTACAGGAAGCGGGCCCTCTAAGTCTTTAAACCTATATGTCACCTGTATAATCTGTACGGTTGGGAGAGAGTCAATGCCCTACTCATAGTGATGGCTATCCTTTAAGATTAAAAATAATTTAAGAGAATTCATAAAACTAAAGCAAGGGTCTGTTACATCCCGTGCTCCACTAACACAAGGCTATTGGCATGCTCAAACAACCCACATGAGATACATGCCTAGCAAAGTATGTGGGGCTCATCATACGTAGTAATCATCACATTATGGAATACGATTTATAGATAACTGGCTCGACTCGTATCCCATAATTTCGGATATTCGCCGTCATGGCCAACGCTACCATGGATTTACGAGAACTCCTCAGAGCGCACAACACATGGGCTGGGTGAATTATTTAACACGATTTGCTCATGGAGCGACTATTTGCGGCATCCAATCCCAGAGTGATGTGACACTGCATTTGTGAATTACACACATTGATTTGTGCACCACTACCCAAAGGCTCAAGGACTTATGTGCCCCAAGAGGGTCTCTACCCAGAGCACATTACATCCATGATAGAATATTTGAATCACTAGTTGTGATACATCTTACACATCACTTGCACTTATAGAGAATATAAACTGAATCATAACAAATATAACTGAATCTGAATCATAAAGAATATCAACTGAATTATGGAGGTTTTAGAATAACAAGGCACAAGCCCAAGCCGTAAAGATAGACAACACGAGGCCAACATAATAAAGAGAAGAGTGACAATAGTCAACTCAACAAAAGTGGCAATGGCCAACATAATAATAGAAGAGTGATAATGGTCAACTCAACAAAAGTGACAAGGGCCAACATAATAAGAGAAGAGCGATAATGGTCAACTCAATAATAAGGAGAGTAGCAATGGCCAACTGAATATAGAGACGAGTGACAGGGCCAACTCAAATAAAGAGATATGGCAGGGGCAAGGCTTGTATCCATGGCCTCACATAAATTTAAAAAAAATCACTTGTATTTCACATCATGTCATAATCCCAAAAGGGTCAATAGTTGTAATGATATTAACCAAATCAATTGATAGGATAATTCTTAGAAATTATAAACATGGAGAGGCTGGATAATTCACATCATTAAAGGAATGAAAAGGCAAGATAATTCACATTAATAAAATTATGGAAAGGTAAGATAATTCATATCATAAAAGGCATGGAAAGGCAGGATAAATATAATAACTTAAATTAGTGTAAGCTTAAAGGATAAAACCCTCACCTTGGCCTATTGATCTTTAGAGATATTCCTTATGGTCGTATTCTAATCTATTTTACATGTTTTCAGTCAGGATTCAATTAGGTTCAATGCATCTAGGGTGTTAGATTTTGGTCATACAAACTATGCATCCTTGGCTATGATCTTACCGCGTTTAAATTCATCCTATTACCGAGTTGACTCAGTTTGACATGGTCTCCACGCGAACTCTCTCTCTCTCTCTCTCTCTGTTTCCTTCTCTTTCTCTTTGCTTTTTTTTCTTTCTTTCTCTTTTCTTTCCTCTTTCTCTTTCTCTTTCTCTTCTTTCTTTCCTTTCCTTTCTTTCTTTCTTTCTTTCTTTTCTTCTTCTCTTTTCCTTCTTTTCTTCCCCCCTGCTGGATGGCGGCAGGCCTGGCTAACAGAAACCACTGCTCGGCAGCCATTTTCTCTCTTTCTACCTCTTTTTTCTTTCTCTCTCTTTCTCTCTTTCCCATTTCTCTCTCCTTCTTGTTCTTGCTTTCTTCCTTGTGACGGTAGAGCCCTTTATAGGTTGTTCGAATCGACAGTAGGTGCGTTACGCAGCAAAGGAGTTAGTGCAACATCTTACGTTGTTTGTATCCGGAAGTTTCTTGTGCATCACTGATCGGGACGACATGGCAGATCACTGTCCATCTTCCACTCTGAATGGCTTCCATGGAAGGGTTTGGATCTTGGGTTTATAAGGTTTGAATAGCCGTGATCGGCCCGAAACTCCTTAACTAATCTCTACTGCGACGTGGAGTGAAATCTGTCCAAACTCCTGTCGGCGTAACTTGCGGACAAGGATACAGCCTGTTTGAAGGTGGAAAACCTTAGGGTCTAATCTAAATCACCCCAGGAACATGATGGACGGCTCCAATCATCCTTATGGATGGTGATGGGTCCTCGGATTCATCCCAGTGGACGGTCTATGAATTCTCCATCTGCGGATGATTTCTTTCCCGCTTTTCTAATCTAAGCTAGTATCGAAAAGGGATCTGGATTGGGTTATCTTGTCTTCCGCACTAGATGAACGTTCTGGATCTTCTGATGGGATCGTGATGGTGGGCCACCGCTCATCCCAGTGGACGCTTTCGTGCGGTGTGCTCGGTCTTTCGCAGACGAGTTGGGTCAACGTAGGTGTTAATCGACTCTGGTTTCGGCGTGGCGCGGGTGTACATGTACTCATACACACGGCCATGAGGTTGAGGCCCACAAGGATGTGTGTTGTTAAATTTGCAGTGTCCATTTATTTCATAATGTATTTTAAGGGGTTGAGCTTGAATTTTAAGGATATCCAAAGGTCAGGTGGTCCCAAATCGACGGTTACAGGCTTTTTCCTCATTTTAGACCACTTCTATGATGATCTAAGTCTTGAAGTTTGATGTGTATGATTATTTTATGATGTAAAGGCATGGTGTATAATTTCACACTGAACAGATAGTGGGAATCACGTGATCTTGAATTCAGGGTTTGGTTTAGTGGCATTTTTGTAATTATTACTGATTTATGAGTTTTGAGAAATCCAATGGCTTCATGTGGTTATACTGGAAGATCTAAACCCTCTATTAATTCTAACGGCCCCCTAAATGAATGTTGATTTGAGGTGGGTAGATTTATAGCTCAAGTGGACCACACTGTTCGCTTGATGCATCAAGTAGATGTTTTCTTTTGATCCCACGATCAGACCCTTTCCATAACTAATGATTAACACGTCTAACGGTTCTTATTCCTAGTTTAAGGATGTTTCGATAATTACATCTATAATTTAATGGCTAGATTATTTGATTTAGAGACGATTCATCCAGGTCAGGGTTGTGGGTCCGATGAAGGGTGACCCATCTTGAAAGGCACCAAATGAATGGTTATGTGGATGGAAACTGTTTTCAATGGTCAGATGGCTTGATCTATGAATAGATATTATTCATAACGGTCAGATTCGTGTTGGAGCCTAGATGTAAGGTTAGGATGGCTAGATAGGTATGGTGTACATGTACTTAAATGTAGTGGTAACACTTGAAAACTTTTAATACTCGGGTATTGAAAAGTTCAGGGTGTTACACTTGGTGTAGAAGGATCCATCTCAGCGAATGAGGCTTAGTATCCTTATTAGAAAGAAGGTACTTAACACTGCATGTTCAGTGAAGATAATAATCTTGGATCCTA
Source organism: Magnolia sinica (assembly GCF_029962835.1). Classification (NCBI taxonomy): domain Eukaryota; kingdom Viridiplantae; phylum Streptophyta; class Magnoliopsida; order Magnoliales; family Magnoliaceae; genus Magnolia; species Magnolia sinica. The sequence continues at coordinate 20,110,112 of NC_080582.1, read as the reverse complement.
TTAAGTAGGACCTAAACTTATCCAAAGTGAACACTATAACTAGGAGTTCCTTTTCCGTAGTAGAGTAGTTCACTTGGGTAAGGTTTAGAGTTCTACTCGCATGATATATAACATAGGGCTTCTTCTTTTTTCTTTGGCCTATCACTGCCCCAATTGCATAATCACTTACATCGCACATTATTTCAAAAGGTAAACTCCAATTGGGTGGTTGCATGATGGGAGCGCTAGTCAACATGCCCTTTAGCTTAACGAAAGCTTTTTGGCATTCGTCGCTCCACTCAAAGGGAATTTCCTTTTGAAGAAGGTTGCACGAAGGACGTGAGATGAGACTAAAGTCCTTTATGAACCTTCGATAAAATCCTGTGTGTCCTAAAAAGGATCGCACATTATGTATGCTCTTAGGTGGAGGTAGGTCACTTTATCTACCCCAATTCCATTGGACAATATAATATGTCCAATGACCATCTCTTTCTAAACCATGAAGTGGCATTTCTCCCAATTCAGCATAATGTTCTTTTTCTCACATCTCTTCAACACCAATTTTAAGTGTTCAAGGCATTCACTAAAGGATGTACCGAAGATAGGGAAGTCATCCATAAAGACCTCTAAAAATTGTCCCACCATGTTTGAAAAAAATGCTCAACATGCATCGTTGGAATGTAGTGAGAGCATTACATAGTTCAAATGACATCCCTCGGTATGCGAAAGTGCCAAAAGGACATGTGAATGTAGTCATTTTTTGGTCATTAAGGGCTATCTCTATCTAGTTGTATCCCTAATATCCGTCAATGAAGCAGTAATAGGAATGAACTGCTAACTTTTAGATCTGATCGACAAAAGGCAAAGGAAAGCGGTCCTTTCTTGTGACAGTATTCAATTTCGATAGTCAATGAATATTCTACAACCAGTAATGACTCTAGTTGGCATGAGTTCATTATCCACATTGGATATGATGGTGATCCGGAACTTCTAAGGTACCGCCTGAGTTGGACTCACTCATTAGCTATCGGATATAGGGTATATACACCCAAATTTAATAGCTTTAACACCTTGGTCTTAACCGCTTCCTTCATGTTTGGATTTAACTGACATTGTGGTTGTCTAGACGTTTTTGCATTATCCTTAATGTGAATGTGATGGGTTCAAATCAAAAGATTGATTCCCTTGAGGTTCGCAATCGTCCATGCAAGGGCTCCTTTATGTTCCCTAAGGATAGAAATGAGCATTCTCTTTTGTTCCTCATCTAAGTAGGAAGAAATGACTACTGAATATGGTTCATCTTGACCAAAATAAGCATATTTAATATCAACGGGCAATGGTTTTAAGTCAAGCTTCGATGCCTTGAAACTAGACAGTAGAGGCTTTTCATCAGTTTGAGATAATTTTTTAAATTCAGGCCTCCACCGGTCAATTTCAAGTATCGGCATAACATCAAACAAGACATCTATCACCCTAATCATGTCGTCATCTAAATCAATAGAGTGAGCCAAATACATCTCTAGAGTGTCAGAGCATAAAGTTAAAAGTGACTTATCTTCCATGAATAAATCTATTAGGTTTATTTTGTGGACCTCATCAACATCCTTTGATTGTTTGCACATGTTAAACATGTTCAGCTCAAGAGTCATGTTCCCAAAGGATGGTTTTATAATCCAAGTCCTACAACTGATTATGGCGTTTGATATGGCTAGGAATGATCGACCGAGGATGACATGAATCTGAGAGTTAACATCAATGATGGGCTATGTATCCAAAACAATAAAATCTATTAGGTAGTAAAATTTATCGACTTGGACAAATACATCATCTAGCATCCCTTTCGGTACATGAACCGAATGATCGATGAGTTGAAGTGTGGTCATGGTAGGTTTTAATTCACCTAGGCTAAGTTGTTCATAGATCGAGTATGGGATCAAATTCACTCTTGTCCCTAAATCAAGTAGTGCGTGTTCAATCTAGTGGTCCCCAATCACACAAGAGATGATTGGGCTACTAAGATCTTTATACTTTTGGGGTACATCTTGTTTGAAGATGACACTCACTTTTTTTGTCAAAAATATTTTTTTTGAATATTGTGCCATCTCTTGGCCATACATGGATCTTTCAGGAACTTGACATAAGAAGGGATTTATTTTATAGCATCCAACAGGGGGATGTTGATTTTCACCTGTTTTAGGATATTTAAGCTATCATGAGTGTTTAGTAGAGCCTTTGGTGAGATCAACTTTTGAATGGAGCAATGAACTTATATTATTTTTCTGGTTCTTTCTCATGTGTAGCGTTGCTAGGCCCATCATCCCTCTCAGGTTCTTCTAAGCCTTGGGCTTCTCAGCCCTTGTCGGGATGATTTTATCAATTATTTTTCTACTTCCAAGAGTGGTGATGGACTTTGTTTGCTCCACATGTTGATTCAAAGAGTTCGGGTCACCTATCTCGCATTACGATCTTGGTTTAGGTAGAGGTTGGGATGGAAGAGTCCCATTCTCCCTAACAGCAAGTTGTGACTCTATTCGTTGAATGGACTATGCAAACACTCCCAAGAATGTTTTAATATCCTGGAATGCTTGTAATGTATTTTGGTTGAACTACTCTTGATTTTGAATAAAATTTTGAACTGGATCCTCTTAGGTTCTTTTCTGATTTCACAATGGAGTGAAGCTCGAAGGAAAAGCCCCTTGAGGATTTCTGTCTGTATTAGCTCGAAGGAAAAGCCCCTTGAGGATTTCTGTCTGTATTAGCCATTTGCCCATTCCTCAAATTAAAGTTTAGGTGGTTCTACCAACTAGAGTTGTACGTGTTTGAGATGGGAGTGAGAACGGCCTTTGATAATTGTTCACAACATTACATGTCTCATGTAACGACTCTTGGAACGTATGAATTATAGGACACTCCTGCGTTAAGTATATGTTACTAGCGCAAATACCACAAACAACTTCAATGGTCTCGTCAGGTTTAACCATCTCCAATCTTTTCAATTCTATAGCCTCGACCTTTCTTGTGAGGTTAGCCACCCTGGCATTAACATTGTCTTCCTCCTCAAGACGTAAATTCCTCCCTTCTCCTCGAATTGAGTCGACTTGGTGTTAGTAGGCTTGGATGAAGTGTCTCATGACTGCGCGTTTTTCACAAGTTTATCAAAATAGTCTCATGCATCATCAGGATATTTGTTCATGAATTTCTCATTGCACATCATCTCTACAAATTGGCGCATGGGCGAAGTCAGTCCATCAGAGAAAAGTTTATAACCCACCAAAATTTATAGCAATGATGTGAGCATTTAGAATATCATTGAATCTCTCACAGCATTGGAAGAATGTTTCTTCCTCTTTCTGTAAAAAATTCATGATAACTCTTCTAAGGGTGTTGGTTATATGAACCGAGAAGAACTTTATAAGAAACTCCGTGGTCATCTCAGCCCATGTCTTTATTGATCTTGGTCTCAATGAGTGAAGCCATGACTTGGCTTTCTCCTTCAAAGAGAAATGAAACAATTTTAATCTTAGGGTGTCGCTCGACACATTATGGAAGTATCGGGTTGCTACAATCTCATTAAATTATTTGAGATGTAGGTATGGACTCTCATAATCTAGTCCATAAAACTTTGGGAGTAGTTGGATCACTCCCAGCTTTAAATCTATGTTTCCTGCATTTTGTGGAAAGACCATGCAGGAAGGTGTACTCATCATCGTTGGTTGCTAATAGTCATGTAGAGTTCTAGGTGGAGGGACATTGTGTACATCATTCTCGTCTTGTTGCTCTTCAGTAGGATGATGAGGTTGATTTTCTACCATATTCTTTACTAACTTAGAGAATCATAGGTGGTGTCTAATCCGATGATGGATAGGCAAACCTTTGACTAATCCTCTTTCACTTAAGAGATGTAGAGTATTGTCATGGTCCCGCTTGGGCATGAAACACTCTTAGTCCTAATTCTAAACCTAAACCTACTTCTACCAAAAAGAAAAATTATAGAAAAATAAGAAATCGAAAATACTAAAGAAAGATGGTTGGAAGGATAGTACCAGATTAGCAATTCTAGATTAGATTCTACAAAATAAAAAAATGTTATTATCTAAAAATTTTAGAAAAACCTAATCAAACACAGCAAAAGTTAACCATAATCCTACATTAATTCTAATACTAAGATATATATTTCAGAAATTCGCAGCCGAAGTCCCCGACAACGGTGTTAAAAACTTGATCGAACAAAAGGCAAGTGCAAGGTTGTGATGTAGTAATAACTCGGTGAGACCGAGGTCATACCCACAAGGACTTATGATTGTGTGATTTCTGAAACACTTTAGAACTAGAACTAGAACTAAATAATACAAATTGATTTAAGAAGTAAATGTAAAGTAAACTATCAGAGATAAAATACTAGAGCGCTAAGGTTCCACTTATAGTCATATCTTAATGTTAATTCACTTAATTGGATTACTCAACTGGAATCGAAGTCCTACCCTATCCAACCGAATTATGGAGCGATTAAATCATCATTCATATATCAAAACAGATTTGAACTTCAATTGAATTGGTTCCCACATAATGTACTAAAGTATTAATCTCAGGGAATTCAAAGCATCTATTGCGCCCGGAGTTTACAATAGATTAATGGATTTTACAGATCAATTCCTTGCAAAATAAATAAGAAATTACACTTATTGCTCCTAAGCATCCAATGTGCCCAGAGTCGATAATGGATCAAAGTAAACTAGAAATAGATCTTCATCAAAACTAAATATCAATGAATTTATTCAACACATAAACTAAATACTCGAATCAAAGTAAACTAAGCATTAAGAATAACTACAAGCTTCACCTCTTAGCCCGAGTTAAGATATTAACCAATCATAGACATGATTGAACTAAAACTAAAAAAGAAAAACATAAAAACCCACTAGAACTAAAGGTTTGGAGGAGGACTCCACGAGAGCTTCACAATTCCCTGCTCTACTCCTTCTACCTTAATTCGTACTTATGAAAGCCTAAAACATCCATTTAAATAGGACAAATCCACATTGAATTGGAATCGACTTTAATTTATGCACTTTTGTTATGCTTCGACTGCAGACGACGATACACTTTGGTCGCACCGAATTTCTCCTTGATTTCAACCAAATTTTTTCAATTTGTATCTAAAGTCTCTGTCTTCCTCAAGTCGCATCAAACATCATTTCGGTGGCACCGAACCTATCTTCGGTCGCAGCCAAAGTTGAGACGAATTAAGTCTGAAAATCACAGTTTCTCGGTGGACTGTTTTATGCACATTCGTTCAGATCGAACCAACCTTTGGTGGCACCGAACAGTCCGTCGTTTCTGTTATCAAACTTTGTAATTTTTTCATTCTTTTTTCTTCATTTTGCACTTAGTTTTCTTGGATATTTGAAACTTGAAATCTTCATTAATCACATCCAAATCTTCAAGTCTGCTTTAGGTCATTCTTTGAGCTTTAAATCTTCTCTTTAATCATGATTTTCATCATTGCATCCACCATGTGGTGGCACTGTGTTTGGCACACATGGAAGTCGTACTTGCACCCAAAGAGATCTTTGGTTAATATTCCTTTGCATTACGCATTTCGTTATTAGTGCGATGGCAAAAACCCTTATGCATGCCTTCGAGGGGATGAATTGTTGCATGCCACGTGGCCACGATTAACGTGCCCACTTAATGAGGTAGCATACCTGGCATGACTATAGAAGACCAGCTCATAGAATGGATTTAATCACATATCTGGCTATGATATTCTCGGTCAGGCTGTCTCTCACAATCCTTCCAAAATGGGAGATCTTCCTAAAGACTTTGGAGAGACAACGGGCCTTAAGAAGGTTTCGAATATATGGAGATCAGACTAATGTCCAAGCCAATCCGGCTTGGGTTCGGACCCAAGTAAGGAGAGAGACAAATTGGGTCGATTAGGTTCTCCATTCTGTATATCAATCAAAATTAAAAGAATGGAGAGCATGATGAGTAGGTGGATCCATCCGATAACAAGTCAGTATTTGACAAATCTAGATCATCTAACGCCGCAGAGATCGGAAGAGACAGAGAGATCACCTAGACATCCTAGGGTCAAGCTTCGATCGGGATCAATATATTGAGAGATTAAGATCTAGTGGATCTAGTCAATTTATCCCCTCTAACACTCCAAACCATAAGGAATGTGACCTCACATCAAATACAAGAGGTGGTTTGATCCGAACCACCTAATACCTTGAAGTGGACAAGGTGGGTCACCATCAGAGGCATTCAATGGCCATGATTGATCTAGGACCAACCCTTAAGGTTCCCAGATCTTGGCTTGGTTGTCTTCATTAAAAGAAATTTGGTAGTCCCTGGCCTGATCTTTAGTGAGCCACGGAGATCTCAACGAAGGATTAACTACAAGAAGAAGATCCGAGAAGTTAGCAAGTCCAGATTTGGTTGGAGTCATTTCTTTCCAATGTAAGCAGGCAATTCCAGATTAATCAAGGTGATTTCTATATCCAGAACTATGACGTGAGTGTGAAGGATTCAGGAGTAGCTAGGAAGCCTAGCGATGAGTGTTACCGCCTTGACAAGCTATAAAAGGAGCACACGAAGAAGAGCTCGAGGCCCAACACCAAATACATTTATCTACTTTGCATTTATCTTAGCTTAGCCTAGCTTAATTCTGGCATAGATAGCTACTGCACAGTGGATCCCGCTACAATACCTTAGGAGTAGAGTAAATATCCTCAACCTTAAGTTGTGGGATCATGATTAATTAAGTTTCGATTTGGTTGATCATACCAATCCAGTCACATCTTGACAACCACCCGTCTTGATCGTCTGTTCCAATAAACGTATCAAGTATTTAGCTTTCATTTTCATTTATTTCGTTGATTAATTGTTACTATGTCGATTGTAATAGGCCATACATTTAAATGTCAATAAAATTGGCATTATTTAGGTATATTTTATTAATTTGTACATTCTTGTTCATTTGAGAAATATGCAAACCTAAAAACTAGTGGAAGAAAAAGTCCTTAAGAGTGTAGACTCATGTATAGCCCTGCCCTTTCACAAATCGCCTAAATGGAGTGTAAACCGGTGGTTGAGAGGATAACTAAAACCCGAGTTTGGTCTCCAATTTGTCCATCTTGATGCTAGGGAACACCGACGATTCAATCAAACCTTTGAGTCGAGTAGACTCAGCACGCCCATGCATCTTACTTACACACAAAAAACCAGTCTAGCCCCTCATTCACACGTGTGGTCTTGTTTGATTAAATTGGTAGAAATGACATGGACGCATTTACCTTGGGAGCTAAAAAATAGATTGAAAATTGATTTTGGAAGGTGGGTGGCATCGGGCAATTATGGCGCATATTTTGGTCAAAATTCTCATATCTCCCTCATTATAGCTCCATTTTTCATGTTCTTACATTCGTTGGAGATATAATTCGATAATTAAGCTTTCCAATGGGACTAGAATCACATCATTCAGAGGCCATTTATACCTTAAAAAAGTGGAAACAAAGGCATTTGAAAGTGTGACCCTTATTACTTGCAAAATCAACTATATATAACTTCGGTAAATTGGTCATATCTCTCTTGATATTTATAATATTAGAATGATCATTGGCTATTGGAAAGTGTAACGCCCTGAAAATCGGGGGTTGAGCAGGAGCTCAACTCCTGAGTTCTAACACGTCACTTATGTAACATAGATAATGATGGTTAAATGTTGTTTGTATTAACACATTAAACATGAATGAGATTAAGCCAAAACAACATATCATACTCCAGAGATGATTAATTTAGGCAAGCGGAAGACTGTAATAGGTATATAAAATGTATAAGTAATCGTAGGTCTCCAGAGTATGATCATTTTACCAAGTCAATAATTACATGTAAATTCTCAAAATATATAAGATGGTAATGTGTAATGTCATCTAGTCCAAAACCCTGTAGCCCCGACAGCCAACTCCAGGTCTACAGAGACCTCCTAGAGAGTTACATATAGGAGAAATCCTCCTCGTCATCTAAATAGTCCGGCTCTGCTTCATAAGCATTGCCATCACTTGCAGCTAAGACAGAGTCTGGTTGGTGTGTACAATACCGTCCCAGAATGCGGGAGTGAGTGATCAACTCAGTAGAGCTATAGAGTAAAGGTTAACATGTTATCAATTCAATCAAATAGTATTGATAAAGCAATACAACCAGACATCCCTAAGTACTCTGGTTAATTGAAATATGATATGTATTAATGATGCATGCCCTCGCCTGCACTCCTTCTGTGATCTTCCTCTTACGGTCACGGCATGCACCCCTTCCTCTGTGCTCAACACCAACGCCAAAGGTACATGCAGTACGATGCTATGAGCGTGATTACCGAGTTCTTATTAGTCATTTTCATATAGCAGGATTAGGAAGCTAAGGCACCTCCCTTTATATCATAACCCAAATATTGATCCATTTAGGGTCGTCAATCCTAGTAGCCACATACGATAGATGGTTTTCAGGTCGATACGGAGAGGCTTGTCACCGTCAGCGTAGGCCTGGTTTATGCTCTACTTTACTACGGAAAGGCTTGTCACCTCAACGTAGTTTCTAGTGTATGCTTGAGGTCACTACGAGCTCGTCACCTGATCGTAGGCCGATAGCTCGAATACAGTGTCCCATACCACCGTATTCGGCTCACGAGTTTGGGTTGCTCACTGGTCACTACGAGGAGGCTCGTCACCCCAGCGTAGGCCGACAGCACGACTACAGTGTCCCATACCACCATGCCCGGCTCATGAGTCTTAGCAGATCGAGGTACCAAGGTTAAACGGGTTTTGGCACTGGTAAGTTGGTACCTTAGATTCGAACAGTGGTACCCATACATGGTGAACATACATCGGGCCAACTGGGTTATTTGACAAGCTCAACTGGTACGAGCATACGTCGACCCGATCGACATGGAGCACGTAAGCACTCCGCGTGGCCTAACTACTGTCGACTAGCAGCGTACGACTCGGATTCATCGGGCGTGTCTATCATGGCTAAGTAGTACGACCACCTATCGTAAACCATTACCGATTGCCTGGACTACGTCGTAGCCCCAATCACATTGCAAAGATAGCATTCACGTATGGTAATCCAAAACAACATGTGACAATAGAAATTAGGTATAAGTCGTACTTGAGTAATTTAATAAACACATACTACACATAGTATCATACATAGACATTTCATTCATACCGCACATAGTAGTAAGATAGGTTTATATAAAGGATACTATAACCATAGTTAAAGGGATTGAGAATCTTATCCCAACACCCTCATTACATGCATTTAAACAAGTATTTTCACATTCAAGCATTTCATCAAACACTTAGACTACACATATAACATACATGTAATAACTTAGTTAAAACACATATTATAGAAAATTCTCTCATAAAGGAGATGCCACGTATACAACGATCATGCATTTACAATCAATAATCATGGCAAGCACGAATCATAATTCTATATGCATTCCGGCATATCAACAAACACATGGATTTCACTATATTCAACATAGTTCATATATATGTGTAAAGTGCGGGAAACATCGTTTCTAAATATGTGATAGCAATCAAGTCAGTCATAAATCATTAACTGACATTGAAAGCCTTGAAAACCATAACCTAAACACTTATAGTCGGCACCTTTCGCTGGTAAACTTGTAACGAATTCAGTTCGTTCTTTAATTTGTCATCTACGGCACAACGGTAACCTAATGTATGAAATAGGTTAGCTAATTCATCCTTCACTCTATTTGAAACCCTAAAACAGATTAGGGTTAGGTTTTCTTACCTAAAAATGGGATCGGAATCGCCCGAATAGCGATACAGGAAGTGGTGGATAAGCATGTGGAGTAATGAGATTGAATCCCAGGAAGAAACGCCAACTCTTTCTCTCACTTTCTCTCTTTTTCCTTCTCTTTTCTCTCTTCTCTCTCTTAGGGTTTTTCAAATTCGTATGGAATGAGAGAGAGAGGGTTTAAGACCCTTATATAGGCTTAAACGTGAGCTCAATGGCCCCAGGGCCATGGTATACTTAGGTTATCGCTAAAACCCATCTGTTTGGGCTCAACGGAGCACTTCTGGAGGCCTCTTTTCTGCGTGCGGTCGGACTTAAGCTCCCTAACATTGGATCTAGGTCGAGTTAAGTTTTTGGTCCGATCGGGTTTACAGATCGACCGTGGCGGACCAGTTTCAGTTCAACGGTCACCGATACTTGATCAGGGTCACAAGTACACTGACATGTATTGGAAATTTCTCCTGATCCGAGGGTGTAATTGGGTCAGATTCTGACGGTCTGAATATTTAGATTTGGCCTGCAAGTGAAATGACTCAATTCACTTAAGTCCCAGTTCATTTTCTAAAGATATTCACGTTTCTCACACACTTCACTCCGGGCTCAAATTGTGCATTTCTGGATACTATTAGGACTTGATTTCCAAGGTAGTTGTCAAGTCTAGGAATGCAATCCTAACCATATGGTTTCGCAGTAATCAGACTGTCGACGCGTGGTCCAGGTCCGATACAGAGTTTTAAGGTGCTCCCGAGAGCAAATGGGTTTAAAGATTGATTCTAGATTTCAAGGTAAAGTAGCGTTCATGATTCTATAAGTTTTGGTTCTTATTGATCGTATTTAACACGATTAGTGCTAATTTCATAAGAAATCTGGTTTAGCACTTAGCTATTTCTCATCTAATTTCTAAAGGATTTCGTCCTTAGTGATTTCTGCCTGAGGTGGTACTCGGGTCTTTGTACGAATTTTTCGAGATGTTACAGAAGGATAATTTGATAAGCTTTCCGATGAACTATAAATTATCTTAGTTAGAGATTATTTACTTTGTTGTTCCATATTGAGAAAACTGAATAACAAGTAGAACGGGTTCTAGGCCAATTTGGATTGTGTTTAGGTTTGATAAGTTTTGCGAGACGCATATCACATGGTGTAGGTCAACTCATGTCTCTGGTTGTGCAGATGGGGGTGATATTAGCTTAAGAGTAATAGTTTGTTTGTTTGGAATTGCCACTAGCCAATTAAACTCAGTAGCTACAACTAGCTAGAAATTGTAAAATCGCCTTAGGAGAAGAAGGATCTTAGACCCAAGTCACTTCTACGGTTGGTCTACAACTAAAGATTCTAAGTGAGAGTCTTAGAAACAGAAAACAAATGGGTTAGTCACCTTTATTCGCTCGCAGAAAGTACGGTCTCTACTTTACAGGATTTTAGATTTTCTAGAGATCTAAAAAGTTTTAGAGGTGACTACATTTAGGGTGAAATGACAAATGCCGGAATAAAATAACATTAGGTAAAAAACTTGAAGGATGGTATGTGTGGGAATGTTGATGCAAATTTGGAGAGATGTGACAAAGAATGAGGGAAACCAAGTACTCTTATGTAAAAAAATAAAATGATTGGGTGTCCCTAGTTCTGACTCCACTAAAGATATCAACCGAACTTCGTGGAAAATTGGCAGCCTTCTGGTGTAGAAGATCTCTCTTGCGGGGCCTCCATGACAAGCACCTTCCTCACTTAAAAGACCTACTAAAGTATTCTCCCTCACTTCTCAAGACTTCCTCAGGTCTTCTCGAGAAAACTTGGACATATGCATCAGTTAAGCATTGAATTGAAAGCAAAGAGAAAACAATTCTCCTTTGATTTTCTGTATTTCAGACAACCTTAAAAGGTTAAATATATAGAGATATACAACATTTATACAAGGAAAAAGATAAAATCAGAATCAACTATATAAGGAAAAAGATAAAATCATAATCAATTATCTATACATGGAAACAAGACACGTTTCCTGTCTAACATCCCCCCTTAAACTGATGCTGGTCATCGACAAGTAATAGTTTGCAAACGAGATATAAGTGACGTGCAGAAGTGAGGGACTTTGTGAGAATGTCTGCAATCTGATCATGGGATGCAACATGAGGAAGAGAAATGAGCCGAGACTGAAACTTCTCTCGGATGAAGTGACAGTCAACTTCAATATGCTTTGTCTGTTCATGGAAAATAGGGTTAGAGGCAATCTGAATGACACTTAGATTATTTACATGGAGTGGAGTGGAATTCTGTAGATGAACGCCCAAGTCGGAAAGAAGTCCACATAACCAGATAAGCGCACTACATGCAGCTGACATCGCTCGATACTTGGCTTTTGTGCTTGATTTGAAAACAATGGCCTGCTTCTTACACTTCTAAGAGATGAGAGAAGTGCTGAGAAAAACACAGTAGCCAGTTGTAGATTTGCGTGTGAGAGTACAACCGGCCCAGTCAGCATCCGAATAAGCATGAAGGTCCAGACTAGCCGTGGAGGAGAAGAACAGTGATCGATCCAGAGTGCCATGTAGTTACCGTAGGATGCGCAACACCACGGTCGTATGAAGAGTCTGAGGAGTAGAAACAAACTGACTGACAATGTGGACAACGTAGGTAATATCAGGGCGAGTATTGTTAAGTAAACCAGACTCCCAACCAAACGGAGGTATATTGTGGGCTCCGCAAGGAGATCACTATCGTCACAATCATATTGAATGTTAAGTTCTAAGGAAGTTTGAACTGTCTTTTGATCCGTCAATGAGGCTAAGGCGAGAAGATCCTTGGTATATTTACGTTGGCTAACTAGGATCCCACGTTTAGAACATAAGAATTTAAGTCTAAGAAAGTATGTCAGATGTCCACGGTCCTTCATCTTGAAGGATGATTTCAGAACTTCTTTTAATGCTGAGATGCCAGTAGCATCGCTACCAGTCAGAAGTAGGTCGTTAACATATACAAGAACAATAACAATTCCATGATTAGTGGAGCGCAAGAATAAGGATAGATCATGGCCACTTTGAGTAAAGCTAACACCTGTAATAACATCGTGAAAGCATTGGAACCATGCTCGAGGGGCCTGTTTGAGACTGTATAGAGCTTTCTTTAGGCGACAAACCTTATTGGCAGGGATTAAAGACCCAAGAAGAGGTTTCAAATATACTATTTCTTGGAGGTCATTTTTCACATCCATCTGAGTGAGTGGCCAAGAACAAACCGATGATATTGCCAGAAGAGTGCGAACAATTTTCATCTTGGCCATAGGAAAAAATGTCTCATCATAATCAATTCCGTGTTCCTATTTATATCCCTAAGCGACAAGTCAAGCTTTGTATCGATCCAATGATCCGTCAGACTTGAGCTTTACCAAATAAGTCCATTCACTCCCAATTAATTGTTGGTTAGTGGGTCGAGTGACAATGTCCCACATATGGTTATCATCCAATGCTTCCAGTTCTTCTGTCATAGTCTTCTTCCAACAAGCATGAGTGGCTGTCTGATGGTATGAAGTAGGAATAGATACAATATCCAGAGTAGCATTCATGGCAGACATAGAGTATATCAAGAGATTAGGTTGTCGATGTACACGAGTGAAACGACGTACCGTGGTAGGATCTGGATCAGTAACAAGTACAATATGTAGAGTAGTAGGTAGTAGATCTATATGTGATCGTCGTGAGTAAACCTGCAACGAACAAGGGAGTGTACTCGAGGCAACAGGAATATCAGGAAAAACAGTAAGACCAAGAGCATTTGGTGCGGGCGAAGGAGGAATAGATGAATGAAAAGCAATATGCTCAAGAAAAACAACATGTCGTGACACCCGAACACGATGAGAGACCGGATCATAGTAACGAAAACCCTTTTGAGTTTCTCCAAATCCCAGGTACATACATTTGACTGATTTTAGAGAAAGTTTGTTACGTTCACGTGATGCCAAATGAACATAACATACACAACTAAAAACACGAAATGTGGAATACGTAAGAAGTAAACCGGTGAGAATAAAGTAGGGAGATTTACTGTTTAGAACTGTGGTTGGCATTCAGTTAATCAAGTAGACTGAAAGCATCATAACTTCTGCCTAGAAAGAATGGGGAACACTTATAGCAACCATCAGGGTATTGGCAGTTTCAACAATATGACGATTTTTTCATTCAGCCACCCCATTCTATTAGGAAGTATCAGAACAGGTGGTCTAATGAATAATCCCATGATCTTGAAGATATGTATGAAAATTTATGCAGAGATACTCTCCCCAATAAGTCAGAGCAGAGAGTTTGAATTTTTACCTAAAATTGAGTATCCACCATAGAGTGAAATATCTTGAATTTTTCAAAAACTTGTGACTTAGAGTACAGAAAGTAAATCCAGGTGTAACGTGTGAAATCATCAATGAATATAAAATAGTATCGTAGTCCAGAGAGTGACATAATTAGTGAAGGACTCCAGACATCCGTATGCACTAGCTCAAACATAGATGATGATTTTGTAGTACTTAGAGGAAAAAGAAGATACTTACTTTTTGAAAGACAAGCGGAAGAACAAGAATAATCCAAATTACTTTTATTAAAAAAAATATTCCCTAACATGCTAGAAGAAATTAGCTGAATCAACCGATCGGAATGTGGATGACCCAGGCGAAAGTGCCATAGTTTCCACTTTTTATTTGCTGAAGAAATATCCAAGGAAGATGGAGAAAAGAAACAACGAGCTACAGTGACGGATGGGTCAAAGTCCAGCACGTGCAGACATCCATGCTGCCTACCCTTCCCAAGTAGCTTCTCCGTTGCCAGATCCTTCACAAAACAATAATTTGGAAGAAATATGACTAAGCAGTTATTGGATGTAAGTTTACCAACAGAAATTAAATTTGAGGAGAGCTTAGGGACAGGAAACATGTCACGAAGAATAAACTGGCGATGGACAGAAGGAGAGAAAGTCAATGAACTAACAGACTTAATGGGTAGTCTAGTGTCATCCGCAGTAGAAATAGCTTAATTTTTAGTGTAGGGACGAATGTCGTGAAGATGTAATATGTCACCAGTCATATGATTAGAAGCACCCAAATCGAAGAACCATGTAGAAGATGAGGATACACCTGACACACCGGCCGCAGAAAGGGCCTACACGATCTGCTAGAGCATCACAGGAGTCAAAGGTGAGGAAAAACCTTCAACAAAAATAGTACATGCAGTATTACTAACAAAAGGCTGGGAAGAACTAGTCGCAAAAGTAGCAAAAAGGGCACGACTACGGTCATGGCCGAATGAGGATGCATAGGCATGTGAACGGCAGTCCTAAATACCATGACCAGTCCGTCGACAATAAGCGCACCAATCTTTGCACTGAGCGACGACATGTCCCACTTTATTACAGCCGCGACAAGTTAAAGGAGTGGAACCACGGTTTGGTGCAAAGGTGGATACAGTGAGTACTAGATCAGATGGTCCCTGAGAGAGAACTTGCAGTCGTTATTCCTCAGCTAATAAATTATTAATAACTGAATTCATTGAAGGAGTTGGGCTACGGTTCAGGAGAGCAGCCTTACAGTGTTCAAATTCCGGACACGGCTTCATAAGAAACTGTCTAACTTGCGTACTATCACGCATTGTTTGGAATATCTTAAAGTCATTAGGGAATTTTGGATCCGTCATAGCTATCTTTGTCCAAATTATAACCATTATAGAGTAGAATATTTGAATACTTTTGTCACCCTAAATAAGGTGAACCAGATGTTGTTCCAGGTGGTATAACTGAGCCACATTATTCTGTTGATAAATAGTCTGGAGATGCTCCCACATTGCCTTAGCAGTGCGATGTGGTGTGAGACTAATAACAATTGTCCGATCGACCGAATCGAGAATCCAGGTAGTCCGGCCATTTTTCATTTCCCACTCAGCCATTTTGTCGGCATCTGTGGAAGTGGGGACAGTAATAGATCCATCAATTAGTCCCCACAAACCGCGACCCTTGAGAAAACTCTGAAAGTGGATGGCCCATAGATTGTAATTGGTACCATCGAAATTACATCATGGAGCCTCTGTATGGGAGTCTTTGTCCATAGTTAGGAAGTGAAATAAACTACGCCAAGGAAGAAGGTACCTTGTAGCAGGAGAGCTGGTTGTAGTGATAGAAACATAACAACAACAACACCACCACCAAAGGCAGGGACTGTGCGCAATATAGAGGCAGGGGCGTGCGCAGTATAGAGGTAGGGGCGTGCGCAGTACAGAGGCAGGGGCGTGTGCATGGGGTGATTGGATGAGGCAGGGACGTGCACTGCAAGGCGTGCAGCAGGATGTGTGCGCAGCAAGGCGTGCAGCAGGACATGTGCGCAGCAAGGCGTGCAGCAGGACGTGACAGGACACGCGCAGGGACATGATTGGACAACAGGAGCATGATCAGACAGCAGGGGTGTGATCGGATGGGCCTAGGAATAGTCGGATGGGGGTTGGGGATGGTCGGACGGAGGTTAGGGATGATCGGACGAGGGTTGGGGATGGTTGGACACAGAAGGAGAGTAGAAGGAGGTGCCGGAACAGAGTTTTCTGACGTAGGAGGGGCTGGATCTGTTAGGAGGTGGTGGCGGTGATGAAGGAGGTGCCGGATCAAGATCAGTATAGCTCTGATACCATGAAAGCAAAGAGAAAACGATTCTCCTTTGGTTTTCTGTATTTCAGACAACTCTAAAAGGTTGAATATATAGAGATATACAACATCTATACAAAGAAAAAGATAAAATTAGAATCAATTATCTATACATGGAAACAAGACACATTTCCTATCTAACATGAATGGCTTCTTAGCATGAGAAATGAGGGAAATGATCCTTGTTTTTATCGACTAGACCGTTGGGAATTTTATTCCCATTGGCGTTGATGTGACAATTTTTCCTGTTTAATGAGGTCCTTTTCGTGATAAGATCTGTCTTAGTTGATAAGTGTATTTTTTTTTCTTGCTAATACTTCTTTCACACATTTCAAGGTATTTTTGCTATCTCAGCGGTCCCGCGGTTCATTTGGTAGATTCAGGTAGACTAGGATGATCAGCTAGAAATTTATTCCTGCCAGTTTTCTTAGCTTGATCTTTCTTTTTCTTTTTTCTTTTTTTTTAAAATCATCATTATTATTTTTTAAAGCATATCATCCAACTGGCTGATATTTATAAGGACCAGGGTGCAAATCAAGAATCAAGCATTGCAGCTTATGTAGATCATCTAAGCTAGCATTCAAAGCTTATATTATTATGTAAAATGTGGGTTGGAGACTGTATATTTTGGCAACTATTCAAATCGGAAGAAAACTGCTTTAAAAAATCCTTATCAAAAGATATACGAAGCAATATCAAAATCGGATGAATAAATCTTTTCACAAGCATGTTTGTCAAAAGAACTTTGATCTAGGGGAATTGGCGCCCCATATATAGAAGCAACGAGGAACAAAATGATCTTATAGCTTAGCTTCTTCTTGACCGAAACCACGCTCCTTGCACTCATGCTACTAGCTAGGAGAGTCAGCAACGTCACTCGCATTTGATGAACTTCGCCTATGCTTCGTTTCCCAAAATGCCACTTTGGTAGAGGCTAGTGAAACTCAAAACGAGGTTTATGGCTCAGGGTAAAGATGTCCGACAGGCTGTTGATAACAGAACAAAGAGCCCTAACTGTTTTTGAAGGAATAAATGTTGGTGTTATTTCAAGTGTTGTTTTCTTTTCACACTATCAAATGCAATTACTAGCCAATTAATACACATGTGCATGATAACATTTAGTTGTTTTCTTTTCACACTATCAAATGCAATTACTAGCCAATAAATACACATGTGCATGATAACATTTAGCTGTGGGAAATGGTTTAAAAAACACAAATGTTTGGAAGCACAACCGACATCCCTTTTACACCTCCCAGAAGTCCACGACACAAGAAATCAGTGGTGATTAAATGGCCCGAATTAAAAACTTCATAGGGCCCACTGTAATATTTATTTACCATCCAACCTGCTGATGAGCTCAAGGAAAAATATGAATAACAGCTTCATCCAAAACTTTTGTGGGCCTTAGGAAGCTCTTACTGGTGAGAGGCCGATTAGCTACTGAACTTGGCATTAGCAAGACTGGCTACTGAAGTGACGTCACCACATTTTGTGGGCCCTACTATGATGTATGTGTGGTATCCACACCGTCCATCCATTTGGAGAGATCATTTTAAGGTATGAGATAAAAATGAGGCACATCAAAGCTTAAGTGAACCCCACCACAGAAAATAGTGGGGATTGAACGGCTACCCTTAAAATCTTCTTGGGGCCACAGAAGTTTTCGATCAAGATGATATTTGCGTTTTCCCTTATTCCCAGCCTTTTTAAACTTATAAACAGGTTATATCTCAAATAAACAACATAGCGGGCCTTAGGAAGGTTTCAACGGTGGGCATCACTGTCCCCACTGTTTACTGTGCTGGTTCCTATTGGGCTTTTGATATGCCTTATTCTTTGGATCATGCCCTAAAATGACATCTCCAAATAGATAGACAGCATGGATACAACACATACATCATGGTAGGCCCACAGAATGTGGTGATGTTACTTCAGTAGTGAGTTGGCTACCGTCTGGTTCAATAGCTAATCTGCGTCCCTACTGGTGGGTCTTCTATCACCATTGCTTCCGGTGCTGTGGTTCACATGAGATTTGAATTTGGTGCATTTTTTGGCTCATGCCCTGAAATGATATGAAAGAATGAATGAAAACATACATCATGGTGGGCCACAAAGAACCGTCCGGTAGCTAGCTACCAGCTACTGACAGTGTCAATGTGCAATCCTGTTTACCTAGGGTTGTACATGAGCAGAGTTAGTTTGGTAACTCGTACAATTCAACTCGAAAAAGCTCGATTTGAAACTGAGTTCAAGTCGAGTTGAGCTGATTTTTTGAGCTTGAAAAAATTTCGAACCAAATTCGAGCTTGCCCGAGCTTGACTTGACTTGACTTGGATTGAACCCTACTTGAATCGAACTTAGATCGATTCAGTTCAGTGACTCAGTTACTTTGATATTGCTATTGCTCACCAAGTGTTCGATGAAATGACTCAATGAAGTGTGGTTGGTGGCAAGGAAGGTACGTATATGAAACAAATACTTTTTTTTTCTTGATTTTTATGTTGTTTACGGGGTATTTGATTAAATACCTGTAAATCCATTGTTACTGTTTTACATACAACAAGATTTTGAAAGTGCAGTTCATGTGTTTGTGACAATGCTGCATAGGCAAACTCGACTCGATCTTGGCTCGAACTCAACTCGAACCGGCTCGAGTTACTGACCAAACCGAGCTGAGGTGGCCAGTCAGGCTCGAGGATCGAGCCGAGCTGAGGTTAGCAAGTGGCCGAGCCGAGTTGAGCTGTCGGATTAACTCGTGTACACCTCTATGTTCACCTACGCACATAGGTATGCATGTATGTATCCAAATTGATATCCGTACTAAGTTACTGTATGCTTTTATCATACTGAGTAAATTGTATATGTTGGGTCCATCGTGAATGTATGTGTTTATCCATGCCGTCCATGGAAGCGGATTGCATCCTACCTTGTTGGATAATCTGTTCGGGCAGGGCTTTCTTCTTGGAAGCTACAGAAGTTTTAGATTAAGCTAATATTTGTGTTTTCACTTCATTCAGGTATACATGACCTTATGAATAGGTTGGATGGTAAAAAAACATCACGGTGGCCCTCGGAAAGGTTTCAACGGTGGATTCATTATCAATGTTGTTTCCTTTGGTGTGGTCCAATGGAACTGTGTATGTGCATTATTTTTAGTATCATAATGTAAAATGATCTAAAAAAATGATACACAGCATGGATAAATTATTTACATCACGGTGGGCCCCACGGAGCATTGCCCATATGGATTATTGCCCCGGCAAGGTAGGACGCAATCCATCAGTTTTTTCAGCTCTTTTTAACAGTTCAGCCCAATATTAAAGAACATATAAATCTTAAGTAGACCACACCACAGGAAAACAATGTGAATAATGATTTCTACCATTGACACCTTCCTAACGCCCACAATGATGTTTATTTGCCATCCAACCTGTTCATAAGATCAAACTGACATGGATGAAGGGAAAAAACAGATATCAGCTTGATAAAAAACTTATTCGGCCTCCAAGAAATTTTTGATGGTAGCCATTCAAGTCACATCGTTTCTGTGATGGGATCCACTTGAGCTTTGGATATGCTTCATTTTTTGGCTAAATCTCTAAAATTAACTGGTAGAATAGATGAACGAGTGGATATCATATATAAATCATGGCAGGCCCACAGAGTTTACGCCATATACTTAGCCTAATGAGTTAATCAGTACGTAATCAGCTTCCGTACGTATCATGGTGGCCCCTGTTTTACATGCTTCCTGAAACAGGTGTCCTACCGTGTTCTGCCGCTTGTCAACGAATACCTGGTGCACCTGACCAGATATTAGCGGGTCAAGGTCTAAATTCTCGAACCAGTTTACCAAATGGGTTAGGTTTGGATCTGTCAATTGGACCCGGTAAAAAATTGGGTAACATGCGGTCAAGGTACATGTAGACCGTCTTGGACTTGATTAAAATGAGGTTCGGTCAAGTCATGGTCGGGTCTTAGGAACTTTTTCATATGTCCGCCTGCCTTTTTAGCTAATTTACCAATTCTCGCTTATCGTTCCCACCGTTATTCTTTAAACCGCGTGATGTTAGGTATCCATACGAATTGATTTTTATATTTTTTATTTACAAAACTTGCAACCTCCGTTCAGATTATTAATGTGTCAATCCCATCCCAAACTTTTGTATGGTAGCTTTGATGTTTGTGAAAATCCACTCCGTCCATCTGCTTTTCCAGCTCATTTTACGGGCATGGCCCCAAAAATGAGGCAGATCTAAATTTCAAAGTGGTCCCTTAATTGCCCCAAGATATTTCAATGGTGGACATTATTTTTCACTGTTTCCTGTCGTGTGGTCCACTTGAGCTTCAGATATGGCTTATTTTATAGTTTGTTCCCTAAAATAATCTGAGTTAACAGATGGAGGGAGTGGATTTGTCTCAAAAAGTATATGTTACCCATGAATGTTTCAACGGTGAGAATTCAATACTTGATCTTTCCTCCTCGTGTGGCCCACTTGAGATCTTTATAAACCCTATTTTTGGTTCCATGCCCTAAAATGAGATGAAAAATATGATGTACGGGGACGATTTGTAACAAACATCATGGTAGGCCCCACTACTGTTGGGTGGGTTGCACTTAAATTTCCAACTACTGAGAGCATTTATTGACATTGAATGTGGCGCAACTCTCATCCTAATTACATTAGGGCCACCTGTTTATGAGAAATCCATCCCGTCCATCTGCTTTGGAAGCTCATTTTAAGACATGACCCAAAAATAAGAAGACCAAAGGCTCAAAGTGGCCCCCACTATAGCCACATGATATTTCAACGGTGAGAGTCCTTCACACAATTTCTTATCGCGTGGCCCACTTGAACTTTACATCTAACTCTTCTTTGGTCCCATGCCCTAGCAAAAATTGATAAAGCAGATGAACGAGATGGATTTGTCATGAACACTCGCCAGGGTTTTAGGGAGATTTAAGTGGAGGCATGATGATGGCTAAGCAAGGATCCAGATTGCTACTGACACAGTCAGGAGCAACTCGCCATTGGACGGTGCTCTGTGGGGCATCATAATGTGTATATTTTATCCATGCCGTCCGTCAAAATTTCCAGATTACTGTAGGGTATGAGCCAAAAAACGAGTAGATTAAAGTTTCAGGTTGACCACACCACAGGAAACAGTAACTAAACGGCCACCATAAAACACTTATCGAGAGCCCCATAACTTTTAGATCAAGCTGCTATGATTTTTGTGACAAATCTACTATGTCCATCTATTTGCCATTTCATTTAAGGGAAAAATGAGGCAGATCCAAGGCTCAAAGTGGGCCCCAAGATAGCCCTTAAGATATTTCAATGGTGGACATTTTTCCCTGCTATTTCCTGTTGTGTGGCTCAATTGAGCTCTAGATCTGCCTCATTTTTGGGCAGTGCCCTAAAAGGAGATGAAAAAACAGATGAATGGGATGGATTTCTCATAAACCCCTGTGTTCCAATGAATGTTTCAATGGTGGGCATTCGATCCCACTTTATTTCCATCGTGTGGCCCAAATAAGCCCCATAATATCCTCAATTTTGGGATCATGCCCTAAAATGATCTGAAAAAATGAATGGACGGTATAGATAAAACACAAACATCATAATTGCCCCTCTAAGTAAAATGGAGGACAATACAGCCATTTGGTGAAGATAAAAGCATGATAAAGGGTTGAACAGTAATAAATCCTGACAAGCGGAGATAAAAAAGACTTTTTCCACAATTACCGGCTAAATCCGTTGAGAGTAGCGGCTGCTAGAGGTATATGAAATATATGATAAACAGGATTTAGGAAATAGTTTAACAGGTTTTTGGTCCAATAACCGGAAAGGTAGGCAGCCATAGGAAAAAATCCCTATATCTTAACTACTGTGGCAAGGGAACGAGGTTTGTCAATCCATATCACCTGGAATGTGTCAAACTATCACAGGAGTGTGTCATCTAATCCATCCATTCAAGTGGGTCCACCGTGTGAACGTCGGTCCTTATTTGAACGGCATGAATCAAACCGAATCTAAACCAAGGTAGAAGGACCCGATGGCTACCCATCGGGTACCCGTTACCCAATTGGATTGCAGTCCAAGTCCTGAAAAAAAGCCCCGGATCCCAAAGGACACGGCAAGACTGAACGCCGTTTAGACCGGGTCCGGGACCTGGGAGAGGATTAGCTGTTGCCTGGGAAACCGGTGTAACTCTAACGGCGTGGGGTCCAAATTGATGTACTTTTTTGTATATCTACACCGTCCATCTTTTTTCCCATATCATTTTAGTACAAGATACCAAAATTTAAGAAGATTCAAATCTCAGGTGGACCATTTCAGTGAAAATAGTGATGAATGACCATTAAAAACTATTTGTAGGCCACAAAAGTTTTGGATCAAGTTAATATTTATAATTTCCGTTCATCCAGATATTATTTATATTATAAACATTTTGGATGGAAAATAAACATCAATAAAACCTTAAGATGGACCCTTTGTAATTTTTAATGGTAAAGCACTGAATAAACAATTTTTACTATTGTGTGGTCCATGTAAGTATTTAATCTCCTTAATTTGTTCTATACATCTTAAAATTGGTTTTAAAAACTAATGGACGGCGTGGATATATAAAAAAATTATTAAGGTGGGCCCCACCGTATGGGTAACACCCACTAAGGTGTCACCCGGGTAACACCTAATCCGCTCCCCTCATTGACAGCCCCGGCTCTAAAGTCACGGGGTGCGTGCGTATTTATACGCAGGCGCATGTTAGCTTCGCGGCCAAAAGGCACCCCTCCATTCTAACTGCCGTAACCCCCTTCTAATTCCTCTCCACAGAAAGGTTGAGAAACTCCAGAATCAGGACTTCTCTCAACTTTCACAATTAAAAAAAGAAAAACGAAGAAAATAGAAAATGTTGAGATCTCTTTATCGTCCTCTGCCGATTCTCTGCATTTCTTTGAATGAGAGTCTCATCCGATCCTCTTATCGTCCATCAATCAGCACCGTCCAGAGCACAGCACGTGCCGTCTCTCTCCTCTCGCGTTTCGCCACTTCCAAAGGTATGTTTTCCTTCAATTCGCCTTTTGTAGCTCGAGTTCGACTCTGAACTGTACTTCTGATGATTTGGAATCTCGGTTTGGTTTATTTGATGGAGAGAAAGCTTCAGGAAGTTCTCTGTAGTTCATCCCCACCGTACACGTGGCAATTATTTGCGCTGATGGGACTTTTGGTCTCGGCGTCCATCGCATAGATCGGTCTCACCAGTTGAATGTAGTCTGCACTCAGTTTTTCTCAATTTTGGCTAACCATCCACTTTTCAGGCCACTGATCATTTTAGATATGGCCCATCCGTGTTGTGGCCCGCAAAATCAACCGTTCCGATCATCATAAGCAAATGCGATTAGTAAATTAGAGATTTTATGGCGCATATCTATGGATCTACGTTGAGCATTCACATCATATTAGTCATCGAATGGTTGGGCTTTCATTTTTTATTTATATTTTTTTATATAAATTGGAGACTGGATTGTCTAAAATGTTGTGGAATAAACGTACTCTATAGCTCTTGTGAGGGTGCCTGGCATGAAATTTGGATGCCTAAAATATAGGCCAATCCAACCTTTATCATTTGGGCCACCACGTGAATCAGAGGTTTTTGGGTGGTTGTCCATTTTTTTCTATGGTGTGGCCCACTGCATTGTTTTATGTGATCCAACGTGCACATCAGGTGAGTCATAGAAAGATGATGGCTATCTAAAAGATCAGGCCTATAAATCATCTAGTAGGTACCTGTCACTAGAGCTGTACATGAACTGAGTTACCTCCGTTAACTCGCTCAACTCGACTTGAAAAAGCTCGATTTGACTCGGCTTGAACCCGAGCCGAGTCGAGCTGATTTTTTGAGCTCGAAAAAATTTCGAGCCAAGACTGAGCTAGACCGAGCTTGACTTGACTCAGAACTTGACTCGGTTGGAATCAATTCGGCTCAGATCGAGTTCACTTAATATAAATATTTTGTAAATATTTATATTTAAATAAATTATATTATATATCTTATATATTATATATTATATATTATATACATTAAAAATCTTGAAGTCTAAACTCGAACTTAGCTTGTATGCTCAAACTCGAGCTCGGCTTGAAAGATCGAGTCAAGCTCAAGCTGGCCCGAGTTGCTGACCGAGCCGAGCTGGCCAGTCAGGCTCGAGGTCCGAGCCGAGCCGAGTTTGAGCTAGGGTAGCCTGTTGGCCGAGCCAAGCCGATCCGGGCCAAGCTCAACTCGGTTCGGCCTGTGTACAGCTCTAGGCCGTCACGGTTTGGGTGAACGGCTTGGGTTGTGGGTTTCCTCCCCACATACACGAGTTCGAGTCCCCTCTCTGTGGATACCCGATGCATGTGGTTGGCGGGTGGTTGCGTGCATCCGCATGGAATAGTCCCCCCTCAAAAACGGGGCGGAGACGCCCCGTCGTCAAAAAAAAAAAAAAAAAAAAAAAAACATCATTTGGTAGGTCATTGATTAGGCAGCTAGCTATACAAAATCAATCAGCAATGAATTCTCATTAGATATCTCTTAATCATTGGAGCATCTTTCTTGACTACTCTATTTTTTAGTTAGTCATTAGATGTTGATGACGTTAAGAACCTTTCTTCTTTGTACGTTTAAGAAGTCTATTTAAAGGCCTGACATGAGTAGTCTCTAGGCACCTTTGAAGTGAATAAAAAAATTCCACATAACGTTTTCTACGTTGTTTGTAATTCCTATTCTTAGCTTGGATGTGCTTACGTTTGGGTGGATCCTTTCTATCAGCTGGTTGCATTAGATTGGTATCAAAGCAAGTTTTGATGGATGGATTAAAGTCCTGGATCAACGACAATCACAATCTTCTGCTTCCGGGTTTTTTAATCATTAAAAATTCTGCATCTTTTGTTTTATTTTCTTCAGTGCATCAATTCTTCCTATTCCCTTCACTTTTTTTATTTGTCTCTTTTCTTTTACAAGGTCCAAATGTCCAATTAACGAGGGGAGACTGCCAAAATTTCGGCACACATCTATCCTCCTATTCTAGCCTATTAAAAGCCCAGAAAACCAGCTCATTAATAGTCCAAATTCAGTTCCTGTTCGAGCCTAGTAAAAGCCCAGAAAACCAGCCCATTAGTAGTTCAGATCTAGCTCCTATTCCAGGCCATTAAAAGCCCAAGAAATCAGCCCATTAACAGTCCAAGCACTATTCTGGCCCATTAAAAGCCCAGAAGACTAGCCACTTAACAGTCCAAACCTAGCGCTATTACATCCCATTAAGAGCCCAGAAGACCTGCCCATTAACAGTCTAAACCCAACCCCTATTATGGCCCATTAAAAGCCCCAAAACCAGTCAGTTAACAGTCCAAATCCAGCTCTCATTCCAGCCCTTAAAGGCCCAGAAACCAGCCCATTAAAAGTCCAAATCAAGCCCCTATTTTGAATGTTAATGGCTAGATTTTGGGCTTTTAATGGGCTCGAAAGACCCGCCCATTAACAGTCTAAACCCAACCCCTATTATGACCCATTAAAAGCCCCAAAGCCAGCCAGTTACAGGCCAAATCCAGCCCTCATTCTAGCCCTTAAAGGCCCAGAAATGAGCCCATTAAAAGTCCAAATCAAGCCCCTATTCCAGCCCATTAAAAGCCTAGAAAACTAGCCCATCAGCAGTCCAAATCCAGCCCCTATTCCAGCCCATTAAAAGCCCAAAATCTAGCCATTAACATTCAAAATTCTAGCTCCATTCCAACTTATTAAAGACTAGAATCTCAGCCCATTAACAATCCTCTACTCTAGCTCAGAAACTATGCTATATTCTGTCAATTACTTTGCTGACATTGCTCCGGTCACCCGTAGTGGTCACGTTTATTGAGGGAAGCTTACTGATCAACAATGAGGTAATTGCATCACTGAGTTATTTGCAAGGGTAGCGAGCTTGGTAGCCGCTGTTGACTAGGTACGTGGAGAACAACATGGAAAGCAACTTAACTCCACTAGGGTCCTAATAGACCCAAATATGCAACTAGGTGTCTAGATAAAACCTTTGGGGAATCAAAACTATACATATTATCGGGAATTTGTTATGACTTCACATAATGGCTCTTTGTAGAAAGAGCCCGTGACCTCTTGATAGAAATGCCCAAGAAGGATGATATCATAAAAAAGGTAGGAGTTGATTTTCGGATTTTGCGGGTCGCCTTGATGCAAAGGCTTTTGTTGATTGGATTGTTTGAAGATTATTTTGCATGGTATGTCATAGATGATGTCCAATGAGTGGCTCTTGCCAAAGTCAAGCTAAATAGCCTAGCAAGAATTTGGTAGTGAAGCACTGATGATAACAATCTCATTATAGGTCGACCTGCTATCACCAGGTGGGCTGACATGAGAGAGAAGCTGGAAAGTAAATATTTGCCTTTAAACTCTATGGATATCCTTCTTTAGGAGCTCATTACATTTAAACATGGAACTTTATTGGTGGATGATTGCACTAAGAAGCTCAATGAGCCTTTTGTTTGTTGTAAGCTTGCAGAGACCAACTGTGTAATGGCTAACCGCTATTGGGCAAGGTTGCACCAAGAGATTAAGTGTGAGATACTCATGTATGATTTTGAGTTATTCAACGATGTTCATCAGAAGGTTTGATGATTTGAACAACAACTACGGTAACAAATTCTCCGATGCTTTGGCTCCTAAGCCGATGAATATTTTGTGAGGAAAGGTCCAGATCCACTTCTTAAATGGACTTCGCCGCAAGGCTATCGACAATATTTCTACCATTTTTATCCGTGCCCATAGATATAGACTCCACTTGTCGGGCCTAGAATTTATACCAGAGGCAACTACTGTTGTAGGGACATGACACCAGAGGGCAATGTCATAATCTAAGTCCTCCCCTCAAGCAAGAATCGCGGGATATTGAATGTTACTTTTGCGGACGAGAGGAGATTTTTCTAATGAGTGTTCACAATTCATGAACCTTCATTACTATGGTAATGAGGACCTAATGCAAGGGCATTTTCACACCGGGCTTGAGTGGGGTGGCCTGTGGGATGCAGGGGCACGCTTGGGGTGGGTGGCCTGTGTGAGGTGGGTCCCACCTGTGTGAAGCGGAACCCATGTGAAGTGGGGCCCACGAGGGGGGTTCGGTCGAGGTCCTAACCTATGGGATGTGGGGCCTGGGCTATGAGATAAATGGATTGATTAGCCATGTTTTATCAATTCGAGCTTTTAGAGCAAGTGGTTAATTATCTTGCATCAAATTGGTATTAGAGTGGGAGGTCTCGTGTTCGAGACTTCTCACCGGGGGTAATTAATGCAGGGTCATTTTCACACCGGGCTTGAGTGAGGTGGCCTGTGGGATGCAGGGGTACACTCGGGGTGGGCGGCTCATGTGAAGTGGGGCCCACGAGGGGGGTTCGGTCGAGGTCCTATGCCTATATTATTCAAATATCGTCAATACACTTATGATACAAGCATTACCTAGAACTTACATAGTCGAAAATATTGGTGATACATTGGCAATATTGATGCATTGGCAATACAAGCGCACCTAGAATTTACGTAGTTGAAAATATTGACGATTATATTAACAATATTGTTACATTGGCGATACTTAGCGATACATTGCTAATACCAGGAATTTTTTATACTACCAACGTTATTATTATCACTACCAGTATTATCGGTATCGCTGAGTTGAAGATAAAGATCATATTGAAGATAATTCAAACACTGTCTATGAGGATGTTACCTTTTGAAGTAGTAACTAGTATATGTCCGCGTGTTCCAGTTGATTTGGTTCCTCTATTTGTAATGTCGAGATCAAGAGCAGAAGTTGCCAACTCCATCCACCATATGTAGCAAGTGCATGACAAAGTTCAACATAATATCTTTGCAAGTAATGAAAGTTATAAGCAACATGCAGATGCAATGTGTCGTTTTGCTGAATTTGTGGAAAGCAACATGGTTATGGTCCATATATGTCTGGAACGGTTAGCCCTCAAGTCCTTGAAGAACCTCCATCTTTGCACTACAGGAGTGTTCAATGTCATAAAGAAGATATTGCCAATTCGTATGTTTTAGATTTCACACCGGATTTACTTATTAGTCCCACTTTCAATGTGGAAGATCTTTCCATCTATTGTGGCACCATGCTATGTCATCGAGGAACAAACAATTAGACTTTCAACCATTTTGCACCAACAGACACGATTATTGATGTTCTCGATGATCATCGTATCCATGTTTCAAGATAGTTACCGGAAGTTTCTTGTCTGTTGGCAAGGATAACCTTTCTCTAATGCTACTTTCATCATAGCTACAAATTTCCAATGCCTGAATCCTGACCTTGAGCAATATCAAACCATTAACGACCCCCGAAATGATTGAAAATTTTTTTGCCCAAAAACATTCTGAAAAAAAATATTTAGAAAATCTAAAATAACGTAAATATTCCAAATATATATTCATTTTTTGTTTTGTTTTGAACATGTTTATGGTAACCTAATAGTCAATTCTTTGGTGAGAGTGTTTGATGTAGGACGGAATGATCTAACCTAATATGATGCTATGAAAGTAAAAGACAGATCAACAAAAACTATGGAATGACAAAATAAAGCTAATTTACCATAAATTCAAAAATTTTAGATTCATCACATGTCCAAATTCAAGCATATGATAGTCCTACAATGCGAATCTCATAAATTACTAATTATCCTGGACCTATGGAAGATAGAACCCTCATCCTAGCATAGGAATTGATCTAATTCTAATGGGAATCTCTTGGTTTGTTAAAGGGCTTAAGAACTAGGGTTTTGGGATTTTGGAAAAATTAAGGTTTTTGCAAAATTAGGATTGGGGTTTTAGAGATTTCGGGTTAGGATTTTAGGGATTTAGGGTTTTGAGAACTAGGTTTGGATGGATTAGGGGTGTAAAGAAGAAGAACAAAGGTTTAAAAGGAGAAAGTAGAAAAAAAAAACAAGAAGAGATGAAGGAAGAAAAGAAGAAGACATGCAGAAGAAAGAAAAGAAGAAGATGAGAAGATAATACCTCGTTGAGAAGAGAGAAAAGTAGACAAAGATAACTAGGGAATCCCTCCCCGTGGTTTCACACCACCAATCCAATCATAAGATGAAATTTTGCTCAATTTCAAAGAAAAATGAGAGAAATCTCTTTCATTCATAACATGCCTATTGGCTAGGGTGGGGACGTCCAACCCTTTATAGTCTTAGAAAAGACCTTTTACAAAAAGGCACTCTCAAATAAGATTCTTAACATAAAGATGCTTGATGAATTAAAAGTTGTTCCTAACTCCCCAATCTCAACACAAATATGAGCTATACCAAAAACTAATGAAATATGTAAACAAACTAAACAACTAAATTATTTCGTGGCCCATGAGAGTCCTCGATCAATATGCCGATGATGATGATCTAACGGACCAATCATCGTGCCCACTCGATCCAACAGACCGACGTGTCCATCAAACTCGTATATGCAACCCACATGCATCTTCCCAATGTGGGGTCCTCAAAGATGCATGGACATGCACGTGGGGTCTTTGATGTGGGTAGGAATGTGAATTGGGCCAAGTGGGCCCCATGTATGGTCGTTTAGCCATAAGAAGATTAGCTCAACCATCCTCCTCTAGTATGTTGCTCGGATGTTCTCATCAATTCCCCTCGGCTAAGGAGATTTTGCCTTTGGTGAAATAAAGTTGTGGTGACACTTAAGGAGATCCAGGTCTTTTCGCTGAAGCTCGGTGTCTGTGATCCATGTACTGTTGGACTTTGGCCTGCCCTTCCACTTGACGAGGTACTCCTAGTGACCTCCATGTCATGTGGAAACCACTCGCTCTTCCCAGACATCCTCTATCTTTTCTCTCTTGGTAGGTGTGTATGGTAAAAGAGGTAGATGCTGGAAAGAATTGGGTATAGGCCAAGGGTCATAGGACAGGTCGGGAGGAATATCATGAGGATCAAGATGATGATCTGAATAAAGGCTAGTAGGTGTAGATGTTGGACGCTTAAAAGATATAAGATCTTTCACATTGAATGTAGATATAATACCCATATCAGGTGGAAGATCTACAACATATGCATCATGTCCCAAATTACTCGGTAGGATTTCACACTACGGGATTGTAGTTTTTTAACGGTCCCTTGCGGACACTATTCAAGCCTTATATGAACTATCGCATAGTCACCAACTTGAAACTTTCTGAACCTGTGATGAGAGCCAGCACAGATCTTGTATGTTCATTGCTCATGCAAATCCATTTTCTAATTTCAACATGTCAATCATAGATATGATGTATAAATGCATCGTAGACTCTGATGACCTATGTGAGACTAACACGAGAATAAAATCTATGGGCTTCTTAGGCTCATCTACTTGTCTTTCCAAATCCGTTTCCTCCATGGGTCTCATTTTTTCTTGAGGAAGGTTTGGTAAAGTCAACTCGGGGATAAGATCTAAAGCATGTTGAGTGTCCTGCACGGGTGTTAGTTCATCTATTTTGTCCTCTAGTATAACATCACTAGACTCTTCCAATACTAGACTCACCTCAGGTGGTAACTCTATACTACCCTCGGGTGTAACCTCAGGTGGCATCTCTATACTAACCTTACATGTGACCTCACTTACCACGTGGGCATACACCGTCAAATCAACTTTAGTTTTCCTTTTGGACTCTTTGGCATTTATTATAGGGAGAGACTCAAGCTAGAATTTCCTTACATTTTCAGGGTCATGTTTCTTGATGTCCTCCTTTTTTGGAGTGCTTTTGGGTGGGAGAGGATTCGACTTTATCTTCTTACCCTTATGCATAAATGAACATATATTTGAGTGACCAAATAATGTCACATCGTGATTATCTTCTTACCCTCGTGCATAAACGAATACATGTTTGAGCGACCAAATAGTGTCACATCGTGATCATACAAGCAGGGTCTACCCAAAATAATGTGGCTTACATCCATAGGCAAAACATCACACCACAACGTGTTTGTATAGGAACCAAACTGGATGGGAACGAGACAACACTGAGAAACCGGAATCGAAGACGCATCAACCCATGAGACTTGATAGGGCTCAGGGTGAGGAATGGCTATTAAACCTAAGTGATCCACGGTTCTAGCAGAGACCACATTGGTGCGATTGCCACTATAAATGATCACCTTGTAGTTTTTGCCACCTCACTTAGTATAAGTGTGAAAATTTGATTTTTTGCGCCAATCTTCACTCTCTTTAGCCTGGGCCAAGGCGCATCTGACAACTGCAAGTGGCACGGTCTCAACTCCTCCAACTTCACTTCCCACTTGAGATTGGCCATCTTCCATGTTGTTGGGGTTTGCTTGGAGGGTAGCTTCCAATTATTTCATGCGAGTGTTGATCTCATTTTTGAGGACTGCCAGCTGGTTACTAGTGGCTATACTTTGGGCTTTGATGGCCGTAAGATGGTGGTTGATGGCGTTAAGGGCCTTGGTAAGCTGTTTCGAGTTCATTGTGGGGTGCAAACCAAAACCACACTCACTACGGGTGGGCATACACTAGACACACTAACTGGGGAGAACTAACCACAAAAATCCTAAACATAATATGATGAGAATGGAAGGCTACTAATTCTAAACGCGGCAATATGTAAACCCTAAACTCTAATGCTATATGAAAATCCTATGCTAGACCTAGGCTCTGATACGAAATTTTGATGCAAGACGGAATGATCTAACCTAATAGATGCTATTAAATTAAAAGACAGATCAACTAGAGCAATGGAATGATAAAATAAAGCTAATTTACCATAAATTTAGAAATTTTAGATTCATGACATGTCCAAATTCAAGCCTACTACAGTCCCGCAATGCCAATTAAATACCGATTATCCAGGACCTATAGGAGATAGAACCCCCATCCTAGCATGGTAATTGATCTAATTCTAAAGGGAATCTCTTGGTTTATTAAAGGGCTTAAGAACTAGGGTTTTGGGATTTGGGGATTTTGGAAAAATTAGAGTTTTTACAAAATTAGGGGATTTTGGAGAAATTAGGATTAAGATTTTAGAGATTTAGTGTTAGGGTTTTGAGAACTAGGGTTTTGAAAACTAGGATTTCTATAACTAAGTTTGGATGGATTAGGGGTTGTAGAAAGAAGAAGAATGAATGTTTAAAAGAAGAAGGAAGGAAAAAAAAAAGAGAGATGAAGGAAGAAAAGAAGAAGATGATACCTTGTTGAGAAGAGAGAAAAGTAGTAAGATAACTAAGGAATCGCTCCCCGTGGTTTTGCACCACCAATCCAATCATAGGATGAGATTTGGTTCAATTTCAAAGCAAGATGAGAGTAATCTTTTTCAATCATAACATGCCTATTGGATAGGGTGGGGATGTCAAACCCTTTATAGTCTAAAAAAAATGCTTTCACAAAAAGGCGCTTTCGGATAAGATTCTCAACATAAAGATGCTCGATGAATTTAAAGTTGTTCCTAACTCCCTAATCTCAACACAGATATAAGCTATTTAAAAAATAACGAAATATGTAAACAAACTAAACAACTAAACTATTTCATGGCTCATGGGGGTCCATGATTTAGATGCCTGATGATGATGATCCAATGGTCCGATCGTCTTGTCCACTCGATACAATGGTACAATGTGTCTGTCAAGCTTTTATATGTAACTCATGTGTATCTTCCCAGTATAGGGTTTTTAAAGACACAAAAACATGCATGTGGGGTCTTCAATGTGGTTAGGAATGTGAATTGGGCCAAGTGGGCTACATGTAATGGTCATCTAGCCGTAAGGAGACTGGCTCAACCCTCTTCCTTTGGTATGTTGCTCGGATGTCCTCATCAATGTTGCATCTGGTTGTCTAGTAAATTTATGAATATGATTGTGTCTCTAATATTTACACACCACAATCAAACATTAGAATTAGAAATTGGAAAAAATGCATAAATACCACTTTTTTTTTGATTTTTTGAAAAAATGGCCCTCAAAGCTTCTATTTGCCCAAATCGCTTCAATCTATGGTTTTAATCCTAAAAACTAGAGTAAGAGTAGTCGTAATCTACTGCAAAATAATCTAGAAAAGTTTTTAGAATAAGGAGTGGAAAAATGAGGAGAAAATAGATTTAAATAGAAAAAAATGGCCATTTTTAGACCATTACGGGGGTAACGGTCGTTATGCCTCATGGTGGCCATTACAACCCCCTTAATGGTCGATAGGGTCCCAAAAGACCGTCCCATTTCACTCCCGTATAGCGTGATGGTCATGGCCGTTACTTATTCATATTGGCCTTTACGGTCGTATTGTAATGGATACGAAGCACCTTGGTGAGGAGGCCCATTCCTTCTAATTAGGCAGCTAGCTATGCAAAATCAA
The DNA here is from genome assembly GCF_029962835.1 of Magnolia sinica. Classification (NCBI taxonomy): domain Eukaryota; kingdom Viridiplantae; phylum Streptophyta; class Magnoliopsida; order Magnoliales; family Magnoliaceae; genus Magnolia; species Magnolia sinica. The sequence continues at coordinate 20,076,221 of NC_080582.1, read as the reverse complement.
TCAGCCAGCCAAGCAATAAAATCCAATTAGATATCTCTTGTCCATTGAGCATCTTTCTTGATTAGTCTTTTATTTTTGTAATGAGTCATGGTTGTCAATGACGTTAAGAACCTTCCTTTGTATGTCTAAGAAGCCTATTTAAGGGCCTAGCATTAGTCCCAAGGCACTTTTGAAATGAATAAGAAAATTCTGATATCGTTTTCTACCATGTTTTTGATTCTTGTGCTTATCTTGGAGGTGCCTATGTTTGGGCGGATCATTCCCATCAGCTGGTTGCACCAATAATGTCATAGGAAACAATGGATAGCTACCCAAAAACCTCCAAATTCATTTGGTGGCCCACATAATTGTTGGATTGGTTTGATTTTGGAGTGTCCCAATTTCATAGTTGGGTGACCCTTTTCGATATGTTCATCGCCACACATACACCACACGGTGGGCCTCGCTCGCGATATATGTCAAATCATTTTTTTCCCACAAATGTTGTACTGTAGGGGATATGGCATCCTTTGATTATGCTCTAATTACATAATTTCATGCATAAGTCTTTTTGTCTCTCTTTTATAATAATCGAGTTTTTCCATAAGAATATTTGTAGGTGCCATATGGTAATGGGATTGGATAAAGAAAAGAGTGTTAGTTTAGGGAGAAAACCCTATGAACATCTTTGAATCTTCTGGGTTGTGCAAATCAGTTCTTATCCTCTTAATTTCTTCTTTCTCATCTCTATTACACCATGGATTTCCTCAGGGGTTTATTTATTTATTTATTTATTTATAGTTTTATTAATGTGATATTGAAAGTTGGTTAGACTCCACTTTTTAGATCGTTATTTCTTTATTTAATAATGGCAGTGCTTTAGTATTGTGGAGATGGAGTAACTTTCACCTCCTAAATTGGGAGGTGGGTAGGCTGTTGGCAGAGGCAGGTAGGTGCTGGTTTTGAGAGTCTTGTCCACCATGAATACAACCTTGCGTGGGAAATGGATCTAGAGATTTGGCATGAAAGAAGAAGTTGGTGGAGGGAGAAGATTGCAAGTAAATATGGTGTCCAAGAAGGGGTTTGGTGGATTAGATACTTCCATCTATAGGACTTGCGGCTTATGGAAAGTAGTTACCAGGTTGGCCCCAATGTTTAAAGAAGTTATCTTATTTTCGCTTGGCGATGGTTCATGGGTTCAGTTTTGGCAATCTGAATGGCACTTAGATTATCAACATGGAGTGGAGTAGGATTCTGCAGAGGAATGCCCAAGTCGGAAAGAAGTCCACATAACCAGACAAACTCACTACACGCAGCGGACATCGCCTGATACTCGGCTTCTGTGCTTGATTTGGAAACAGTGGCCTGCTTCTTACACTTCCAAGAGATGAGAGAAGTGTCGAGAAAAACACAGTAGCCAGTGATAGATCTTCATGTGAGAGTGCAACCAGCCCAATCAGCATCCGAATAAGCACGAAGGTCTAGAGTCGCCATGGAGGAGAAGAACAGTGATTGATCCAGAGTTCCACGTAGGTACCGTAGGATGCGCAACACCGCAGTCATATGAAAGTCCGAGGAGCAGAAACAAACTGACTGACGACTTGGACAATGTAGGCAATATCAGGGCGAGTCATAGTTAAGTAAACCAGACTCCCAACCAAACGGTGGTATAAGTTGGGCTGTGCAAGTAGATCACCATCGTCACGGCCCTATTGGACGTTAAGTTCTAAGGGAGTCTGAACTTTCTTCTGATCCGTCAATGATGCCAAGGCGAGAAAATCCTTGGTATATTTACGCTAGCTGACCAGGATCCCACGTTTAGAACGTGAAATTTCAAGCCCAAGAAAGTATGTGAGATGGGCGAGGCCTTTCATCTTGAAGGAGGATTGCAAAACTTCCTTTAAAGCCGAGATGCCAGTAGCATCGCTACTAGTTAGAAGAAGGTCATCAACATAGACGGGAACTATGATAATTCCGCGAGCAGTGGTGCATAAAAATAAGGATGGGTCATGACTACTTTGAGTAAAGCCAGCGCCTGTAACAACATCGTGAAAGTGTTGGAACCATGCCCGAGGTGCCTGTTTAAGGCCATACAGGGCTTTCTTTAGGCGACATACCTTGTTGTCAGGGATTAAAGAGCCAGGAGGAGGTTTCAAATATACTGTTTCGTGGAGGTCTCCATGAAGAAAAGCATTTTTTACATCCATCTGAGCAAGTGGCCATGAGCGAACGGAAGATATTGCCAGAAGAGTACGAACAGTTTTCATCTTGGCCACGAGAGCGAATGTCTCATCATAATCAATTTCGTATTCCTGTTTGTATCCGTGAGCGACAAGTCGAGCCTTGTATCGATCCAATGATCCATCAGACTTGAGCTTGATAGAATAAATCCATTTGCTACCAATTAATTGTTGGTCAGCGGGTTGAGTGGCAATGTCTCATGTATGATTATCATCCAATGTTGCAAGTTCTTCTACCACAGCCTTCTTCCAACAATCATGAGTGGCTGCCTGAGAGTATGAAGTATGAATAGAAACAGTATCCAGAGTAACATTCATGGCAGACAGCATATCAAGCGATTAGGCGCTCGATGTATACGATCGGAACGACGTATCGAGGTAGGTGCAACAGGTACGGTAGGTTCGGGTTGAGTAATAGGTCGTGGAGCTGTACGTGGACGATGCGAGTAAACCTGCAACGGACGAGGAAGAGTACTCGAGGCAAAAAGAATATCAGGAAAGGTCTTAGACCAGGAGATTTTGGGGCATGCGGAGGAGGAAGAGATGAATGAAAGGCAATATGTTCAAGAAAAACAACATGTCGTGAAACCCGAACACGACGAGAAACCGGATCATAACATTGAAAACCCTTCTGAGTTTCTCCAAATCCCAAGTACATACATTTGATCGATTTTAGAGATAGTTTGTTATGCTCACGTGAAGCCAGGTGAATATAATACACACAACCAAAAATAAGAAATGTAGAATATGCAGCAGGTAAGCCGTTGAGAACAAAGTATGGAGATTTACTGTTCAGAATGTTGGTTGACATTCGGTTAACAAGTAGATTGAATGTAACATTGCTTCCGCTCAAAAAGAACGAGGAACACTCATAACTGTCATCAGAGTGTTGGCAGTTTTAACAATATGACTATTTTTTTGTTCAGCCACCCCGTTCTATTGTGGAGTATCAGAACAGGTGGTCTGATGAATAATCTCATGACTCTGAAGAAATGTATGAAAATCGGTTAAGAGATATTCCCTCCCTGAGTCAGAGTGGAGAGTTTGAACTGGAACTCAAAATTGAGTCTCCAACATAGAGTGAAATATCTTGAATTTTTCAAAAACCTGTGACTTCGAGTGCAGAAAGTAAATCCAGGTGTAACTTGTGAAATCATCAATAAATATAACATAGTATTATAACCCAGAGAGAGACATAATTGGTGAAGCACCCCAAACATCTATATACACTAGTTCAAACATAGAAGATGATTTTGTAGTACTTAGAGGAAAATGAATACACTTACTTTTTGAAAGACAACAAGATGAGCAAGAATAATTCAAATCTTTTTTATTAATAGAAACGTTCCCTAACATGCCAGAAGAAAATAACTAAATTAACCGATCGGAATGTGGATGACCCAGGCGAAAGTGCCACAGTTTCCACAATTTATTTGCCAAACAAATATCTAATGAAGGTGGAGAAAAGAAACAACAAGCCGGAGTGACAAATGGATCAAAGTCCAACACGTATAGATGACCATGTCGCCTACCCATCCCAAGTACATTCCCCGTTGCCAGATCCTACACAAAATAACAGTTGAGAAGAAATATGACTAAGCAGTTATTGGATGTGAGTTGACCAATTGAAATTAAATTGGATGAGAGGTTAAGGACATGAAACACATCACGAAGGGTGAACTGGCGATGAGCAGAAGGAGAGAAAATTAATGATCCAACGGATTGAATAGGTAGTCTAGTGCCATTTGCAGTAGAAATAGCCTAATTTCCGGTGTAGGGACAAATGTCACGAAGATGGGATACAGCACCAGTCATATGATTGGAAGCACCTGAATCGAAGAAACATATAGAAGATGGGGATATACCTGACATACCGGCCGTAGAAAGGGCCTGAACAATTTTTTGGAGCATTGCAGGAGTCAAAGGTGATGAAAGACCTTCAACAGAAATAGTAGAGACGGAATCACTAACAGACGGCTCTGAAGAAATAGTGGCAGCATTAGCAGAAAGAGCACGACCAAGGCCATGACCACGACCAACACGTCCACGGTCGAAAGAAGATGCATATGCACGTGTACGGCAGTCCTGAATACTATGACCAGTCTGTTGACAATAAGCGCACCATTCTTTGCATTGAGCGACAACATGACCCACCTTGTTGCAGCCGCGACAAGTCAAAGGAGTGTAACCACATGTTGGTGTAGTGGTGGACACAGCAAGCACCATATCAGATGATCCCGGAGTTGAGGAAGGAAGAGAGAGAACTTTCAGTTGTTGTTCCTTAGCCAATAAATCATTAATAACCGAATTCAATGAAGGAGTAGGGCCACGGTTCAAGAGAGCAGCCCGACAATGCTCAAATTCCGGACGCAGCTTCATAAGAAATTGTCGAATTTGCGCACTCTCGCGCATAGTTTGGAATATCTTAAAGTCATGAGGAAATGTTAGATCCATTATAGCCATCTCTGTCCAAATTGTGACAATTTTAAAGTAAAATGATTGAATATTGTCATCACCCTGAGTAAGTTAACGAGATCCTGTTCTATGCGGTATAACCGAGCCGCATTACTCTGTTGATAAATTGTCTGGAGATGCTCCCACATTGCCATAGCAGTGCGATGAGGTGTGTGGCCAACAACAATGAACCGATCGACCGAATCGAGAATCCAGGTAATAATCCGTCCATTGTTCATTTCCTAATCAACTAATTTGTTGGCATTGGTGGAAGTGGGGATAGTAACAGATCCATCAATTAGTCCCCACAAACCACGACCCTTGAGGAAGTTTTGAAAATGGATGGCCCATAGAGAATAGTTGGTACCATCAAAACTACAACGTGGGGCCTCTGTACGTGATGAGTCCTTGTCCATTGATCTGAAGTAATGTAAAGCACGCAAAGAGTTCCAACAGAAGAAGGTTGTAGATGTACCGTACAGCAGGAGATACCCAAGGGTTGAAGTTTTCTGGATTTGGCGAAATAGCAACAGCAATAGAGGCTCTGGATCGGGAAAAGCTAGATCTGGAACAGCAACAGGGGCGCTGGACGAGCAGAGGGGTTGCTGGATCTGGAATAGAGGAGCGCTGGATCTGGATGTGCTGGATCAGGAACAGAGGGGCACTGGATCTGGATCTGGAAAAGCTAGATCGGAACAGAGGGGTTACTGGATCGGAGTAGAGGGGTTGGACGAGCAAAGGGGCTGGACGACGCTGGTGCGCAAAGGGGTCGAGCGGAGGGGTCGGACAAGCAGAGGGACCAGACGACGCAGGTGCGTAGAGGGGACGAGCAGAGGGGTTGGATGAGCAAAGGGACCGGACGACACAGGGGCGTTGGACGAGCAGTGGGTAGTCGGATCTGACAGGTGGTGCCGGTTTTGGATTAGTGAAGCTTTGATACCATGAAAACTGAGAGGAGCTGAAAACTTTTTTGTATTTGAGACAACCCAAAGGGGTTGAATATATAGAGATTACAGTCATCTATACAAGGAAAATAATAAAATCAAAATCCTTTACCTATGGAAACGAACTATACAAGGTATACTAGCTATACAAGGTATGTGAGCCTGTCTAACAAGATGTGTGGAGTGGCGAGAGTTCACTCCATTCGGGTTTTCCAAGGTTGGCTTGGATCTCCTCAAAAAAGAACATTACAGTGTCTTGATGCTTCTCTTCTTGTGGTGCAGTCATTTGGTCACCTCCTTGCTAGTGGAATCTTTCAGAGGAGGAAGTGTCCTACTTCCTTAGGCTTTTGGAACACTTGAATGGTTGTCACCCATCTGTAAAGGAAAAGGATGTGCTCTAATGGAACAAAGACAAGTCCAGCTGCTAAATGGTCCAATGTTTTTATAGGATGCTCCAGGTCCTGCTCCAAGTGAGTCAAGTTTCATGACATCCTTCACTTGGACCTTTGGTGCACCCCCACCCCAGGTTGTGGCTTTTGTGTGTGGCTGGTGGGTAGGACGCAAGTCCTCAGAATCGATAATCTTCAATGGAGGTCGATCATTCCTCCCAATGTCTGCTTGATGTTATGTGCAATGCCGATTCGATTAACTACCCTTTCATTCATCGCCCTTTCGCCTATAAGGTTCGGGCTCATCTGCTTGTCTCTCTTCAAACTGCTTGGGTGATGCCAGGATCTATTGAAGATCTCCTCCTCGCTTGGCATGATGGAGGGGTTGGGGATGCCGGGATCCTTACAGGCCATTTGGGGGGAAAGGAACAACTGGTGTTTCCTGAATTCCTCTGGTTTGCTGCTTGAGGTGGTTAGAAGGATCAGGCGGGATGTGGTAGTGTGTACCTCTTGCCTAAAGGCCGTCGATATTTGTAAATTACCCCTCCTTTTTGGGCTGTAGTTTGTATTTTGATTCTGGCTGTATTCTTTCTTGTCATTGTTTCTTTGGTGGTTTTCTAATAAAAGTTTCTCCACAAAAAACAAAAAACTATACTATTGTTTTTCAGCGCTATTTGATTATTCCTAGTGACACATGTTGAAGTTATTTTAGTTTGCTCCTGTAGGTTACAAGGATAAAGCTGCGAGTCATGATTATAGAGCTATGCCAACCTTAGCAAATCCATCATCATCTGTACTATCAACATTAGCTGATGATGAAGAGGCGGTTGAACTGCTCGTTGCAACCAATGACACCCATGGAGGAGTCATAGTTGACATGAAGGTGCCAATGGATTCTGAAGCCTTTGTTTCTTCTCTAAGAGCGTCGATATCTCATTGGAGGAAACAGGTGACTCCTCTTTTCCTTTGGTCATTGGTCTCATTGCTGGAAACAAGTCATCCTTCTTTTTGTTTAATGAATTTCTGTATGAAAATTGGAGCAAAGAAAAATTGACGAGCGGTACTTTTTGTTTGAGGGTTAGAACTCAGAAGCTATAGCGAAGTTGTTGCTTGTTATCTACGCCATGCTTGCTAAAACGTGATATCTGTGATTAGTATTATATGAATCTTGGCATTGCAATGTTTTAAATAAAGGAAAATTAAGGCAGCCATGACCAAGATAAGGTTTTTGTTAATGAATTTGACTGGTGTGGAGTTGAGGTGGTTGAGACCTATCTGACTATGTTTAAGCCTCTAAGTAGACAGAAGCATAAGCCTGGATGGTAGAACAATTATTAACAATAGGTAACAATAAGGAAAAGGTTAATTTTTTAAAGATAAGATGATAAAATAAATATTAAGTATGAAATAGGTGCATGCCTATGCTTTAAATTATGAATCATGAAGGTTCAAGTTAAAGACAATACATGGAAATGGCAATAACAAATTTAAGAAACAAGGCTTCCTGCTCAAAGCTTGTGCATGTTGTATGCGGAAGGTTCCCTGATGTTATTGATAAAAAAAAGAAAAAAAGAATCCTGAACCTTATTGAACAAGAAGTAAAAGGAAGAAAAGATTCCTTGAACTTGCAAATTTTAGATCCTTCGCTAATTTGATAAATAAACTTAACAAAAAACTATGGAGGGACTTTCTTTTTTTTCTTTTTTTTTTTTTTCCTTTTTAGTTTGGGTTTTTATTTATTTATTTATTTATTTATTTTTGGGGGGGTGGGTGGACGTCTTCTATTTTGGTTTTAAATGACCCCATAGCCTGAGAATGCAATTATCTATACTGCTCTACAATGGCAAAGTCCCTTAGATTTACAACATGTCCTTTTTTGTACTTGATGAAACTACCACTAGAAAATTAAATTTTTTTGAGAGAGAACAATTTTATTGAGAAGTCTGCAAAAGCAGCAGAGAATACAAGCCACACACCACCAACACGACTAAGAAGACCCAAAAGGATTATCGGCCAAATTGGGCTTAACATACACCACCCAACTGGAGATGAACCCTTTCATACACCTAACAACCTCAATGACACCTAACATACACAATCTATTTTCTTCCAATCCTCTGTCTCAAGGGGAAAAAAATGTAAAAATCTTTAATTTGTTCCTCAATGGGAGCCCTTTATATACACATTACAACTATAAATAGAACTACAAAGGTAAAGCCAAAAATACCCCCGAAATAATATTATAAGACTAGACTTTACACAAACAGTCTCTCGCAAGCTGGAGCATATTTATCAAGCATGTCTGGCGTGTCAAGAATATTTCTTTAACGATCTTTTGCAAGAGCTTTGGTAAAGATATTCGTAGCGTGATTCCCATATTTCACGGGCGGCATAAATATTTCCTTGGATGTTACTTCTCAGACAAACTGGCAGTTGACTGCTGTGTGCTTTGTTTGCTCATGAATCAGTGGATTAGAAGAAATATGAATTGTAGCTTGATTGCCATTGTGCCTCTTCATGGACTTTTGAGGAGGAACATCAACTTAGCTAATAGATTCTTTAACCAACTCACATGCATTATTTGGATGGCATAGTATTCAACTTCAACACTTGATCAAGCAACAAATGGTTTGTTTCTATCTTTATGAGAGCCTGCCCATTCGTCACCAAAATAGCTATATATATATATATATATATATATATATATACCCTTAGGGACTATTCTGATTCAAGGAATCCACACTGTGGAGGTGGATAAGTTATGTTTTCCATCACCATTCACTGATGGATTTCAAAAGGTCTATTCGGATAGCAACTGGGAAATGTGGGAGAGCCACTCCAACGGATAGTGAGTGATGTTTGGATAGCCACATGCATTGTGTGGAATCTTCCATTTAGAAAAAAATAAAAAAATAAAAATCAGTGCATCACCCTTCTTATGAAGGTATATTGAACATTTACTCATCCACCCAATGGTTAATTACCTTTGTTTAGTATCAAGTGGATTCCACGTCCATTTAACTAACTCTCAATAGTTCAGCTGTACATTAAACAACAGATCATCAACTCAATGGGTTGGATTAAGGCATTATGATTGGAAGATGCCACCCATGCGACGGATCCAATGGCTTTACCACTCCATGGAATCTCTAGAAGTAAAATGAAGCACAAAACCAGAATAGAAGCAGCAACGTAGCTGGAACTTAAAATCGGAGCGTGCAGCATAATAGCGTCCCAAATTACTCATGTTGCAGTTCCAAAACATATATCCCATATGAAACACTGTGCATGCAATATGCAGTTCACACAACCTCTGCCATGGAACAGACAACCAATGTAAATATTTGACCAATACTCGACAATGCGGATGGAGAATGAAGACCAAAACACCTCAGCCATACAAAAGAGATGGACATTAACAGCTATTCACTAGAAATACATGACTGACACGATTAACATCAACAGACTTAGAATTCCACAAAATAAACCCAACCCAACTCCCCTGTTCTGGGCACCTACAAGTGTTGCTGTTCCCTCCCATGTAACTGGCCACAACATCTACAACAACATTCAATTCTTCTTGCAAATTGTTGGTTGCTACTAATTAACAGCCACTGACCCAATGTATGCCCTCTGGCAGCCGTAGCTTCCGTTCTTGTCTGAAGTCAACAAATACTGCATCCCTTATTCTCACCTGCAGGCTGCACACTGCCCAAGAGTCGTACACCCTAGGGACACATACTTGAATTATGACATAGAATTTGCCCATTTCCCTTAAAATTTGCTACGAGTCGGTGTTCTGCGATTTCCATAATGAAATAAGTATACACCATGAACTGATGATAAATAAATTTTGAATCAATGAACAGGAGCAAAAAGAAAATCCAAATAAAAACTCTATACTCACGGACTGCATGAAATTATTTCTAACCAAGGGTCAGAACACAAGGTATTTAGTAATGGTAACGGCTGGCCATGTGACCATTACGATATGGTTGCAACTGCCTTTACGAACCCCGTAACGTCTGTTATGGCCCTGTAACGTTCAAAGCTTTTTTAAAAGGAAAAAATGTAAAAGAAATAATGGAAAATTAAGAAAAATGTGATCATCCAAAATATGTTCTCGTTTATGGTTTTGGACATATATTTGATGGTGTAATGGGCCATTTTTTAGTAACAATGCCATCTCGAGCTGCCTAATACTATTAACTTGAGACTGACCCTAAAACAGTAAAGCTCCTATCTTTAGGATTTTAAATATCTAATTAAGATTATAAGTCTCCAAATGAATAATGATGAGCTGATGACACAATCAGTGTTCGAAGTATCGTTATTGCTACAAGTTTCGCTAGCCAGGGATATAGAAACAATATTGATATCGCTGATAACTAGAAATGCGGGGAAACATGGGAAAAACTGTAGAATTTTCAGTGAAACTTCAGGAGATGTTAAAATGTACATATTTGCATATTTAGAAATTTTTTAAAAAAAAAATGCAAAAAGAATGCATACATGACAAGTTTCCATTTAATGGGGCCTTAAAAGCATATGTTGTTGTAAGAAATCAGTCCAACCATTGCATCCGGCCTATTTAACCATCTAACCTTTCATCCAAGCATCCATCGATATTGCAAAATATCAACAACACATGATATTTCAGCAAGAAATCATCAACAATTGGAAAGGAAACGAAAGATTGTGGTCTCAATATCGTGCATGTTGCGATATCGATAATATTGAGATATTATTAATATTATCAATGACAAATTGAACACCATATACAACCATGTGCCCATTAAAAAAATGAAATAAAATTTTTTCTAATAAACAAAATTTTGATGATATCAATATGTTAGCAATATTATTGAAGTATCATCAATACACTTATGATACAGGCATTACCTAGAATTTACATAATCGAAAATATTGGCGATACATTGGTGATATTGATGCATTGACAATACAAGCGACACCTAGAATTTACATAGTTGAAAATATTGATGATTACATTAGTGATATTGATAGTTGGTGATACATTGGCGATATTGATGCATTGGCAATACAAGCGACACCTAGAATTTACGTAGTTGAAAATATTGATGATTACATTAGTGATATTGATAGTTGGCGATACTTAGCGATACATTGCTAATACCTGGAATTTCTGATACTACCAGAGTTATTGGTATCACTACTACTAGTGTTATCGGTATCGCTGAGGTGGAGATAAAGATAATATTGGAGATATTTCGATAATATCGGAGATAATTCGAACACCACACAATTACAGGCCATTATATAATCATTGTATTTAGGTGTCGAAAACAACTCAAGCATGATTTGGTGGATTAGGGCCCGTAACATATAAGTACCAACAAAATAAAGATGGCAATGGAAAACAAGTAATGGTTTACCCCTTTCGATATTTCCCAACATGGTCCACTTTGCTTCGATTCATTGAATCCCACTCAATTTCATGTTTTGATCCTTGAAATAGTCTTATATCTAGTTTAAACTTAGTTTCTGAGCTTCCTTCCAGGTTGAAATGAAGGAAGAAATGGAAACGCAAGAGAAAAATTGAAAATAAAATTTTCAAAATGGGGCCTTTATGATCGTATCGGCTGATATAGGCCATACAACCCATTTTTTCCATAACAGATTGATTCACCCTAGTGTCAGGTAATGGGGTGACTATGGTCAGAAACAACCTACCGAATATGACTTTCTATTCACCACCTGCTTGCTAACCTATAAATCCACTCGTACCAATCACTGAATTCTGCCCCCTATCATAAAGATTTAAAAAATAATTGCAAAAGCATATTACAAAGCTATATCATCCACCAAGGAGTTTCTTCCAAAGTAGTTCATTATCACATTGACTTCAATCAAAGAGAAAACCAACACAATTATGCATCTACCTAGATAAGGAAACTGCAAAACTTGTGTCACTCAACATACAGTTTAACTCCAACGTCCACAAAATCAACACACTTTTATAAGATGTATGTACCGGTCTTATACTTGTTTGACAAAAGTTTGATGAGTCCCCTGATGTAGGAAGTAGGAACCTTTTGAATAAGGAAGCAAATGATTTTATTAGGTTTTGGAGCATCTTAATGGCTGCCTCCCTTGGGTGAAAAAGAGGCACTCATGTAGAATAAAGACAAGTTCGGCCGCTTCTTGGTTCTCTCTTTTTATAAGATGCTTCGGGAACTCCTACTGAGATAGGTGAAGCACAAACTTTCTTTACTTGGTTCTACGGCGCACCTCCCAAGGTTGTAGTTTTTGTGTGGTTGGTGGGTAGGAAGAGGGTGCTCATAATTGACAACCTCCAATAAAGGTTGATGGTACTCCCTAACATTTGCTTGACATGTATGAGCAACGCAAAGTTGATCAATCATCTCTTAATCCATTGTCCTTTCACTCAAAAGGTGTGGTGTAGCCTCCTTGATATCACCCAAACCTCATGGGTGATGCTGGGGTCCATATAAGACCTCCTCTTGGCTTGGCACAGAGAGGTTGGGAAAGAAGAGAGAGTGGTGTGGTGGTTAGTTCTAATGACAACTTTATGGGTTATTTGGGGAGAAAGGAATATCCTATGCTTATGTAATTTCTGTGGGTTGGAGGTAGTGGTGGTCAGGAAGATCAAGTGGGATGTGGTGGATTGGGCCTCTTGTTTAAAGGCTGGTGATGTCTGTAAAAATGATCATATCTTTTCAGGCTATATTTGTTTTCTTTCGGGCTGCATTTTTTTCCCACCTTTGTTTTCTTTGGCAATTCTTTCTAATAAAAAGGTTTAGTTACCTTTCAGAAAAAAAGTTTGGCAGATGTACCTGTCCATCTGCATGTATCTATCTTATACATGTTTGGAGTCCACACATGTCGATTTATCATGATAAATGATTTATTGTTGGAGAATGTGTTATAAATGCATAGTATTGATTGCAAGTACTGATCAACACAATAACAATTTTTGCAATATCTGAGGAAAATATAAAAAATCCAGAAAAAGTTTAAAAAAGGCATTTTTGCCTGAATTTTTTTGGATTGTGTTTCTTGGTTTTTTGACATCACGTGAGTTGTTTTGCATCAAAGCAAGAATTTGGTGGAGAAATGGCGATCCAAGAGTGATTCAGGTAGGAGCCTTTAATCTAAAGTTTGTAATACAACACAAGCAAGAAAACAAGTAGAAATCCACTGCCTTTCAAAAAAAAAAAGACAAGTAGAAATCCATATTTATAGATGAGTTTATGCGTTTACATAGATTTCAAGCAAGAAATTTCAATTTTGAAGGTTAAAATTGAAGAAAATGGGGAAATCAGAATTTCTTCCGCTTTTGCCCTTTAAATTTACTGTGTTGAAAAATATATGTTCATGTCTTGTGTTTTATTGCTTGTATTGTATGGCATTTGAAGGATATGAACTCATTTTAGATATAATTGCATCACTTATCGTTGACAACAAAGTAATTTTTTGTTCCCCAGACAATTGGAAACTACCATTCGTAATTTTTCCTTTTAATTGTGTAATCACGTATCTTTTAACATTTATTGAAGTTTCATTGACAATTTCCACAAAATTTCCTATAGTTTCCCTAGTGTTTCCTTAAGCTATGATATATTGTTTGATACATGTGATGTTTCCCAATCTTTCCCACGATATTTCCATATCCCAACGGTGTGATACTTTGTGCCATATCGAATCTTCGAGCATCGTATCTTAGAATATGGTTCCAAATAGAAAGAATAATCCATACTGCATTCTTGACATGCAAACTTGAAGATCAACAAGCTCCGTTTTTTTTTTTTTTTGCAACGCATGATAAAACCCTATGCCTTTTTTGTTGTTCTCTTTTATTGTAACTCGTGATGGCTAAACACAATCATAATACGACCTTAGTGTTTTTGGATCTTGGAATTTATAAGAAACTTGTGGTATTCAAGCATTTACTTAGTATCATCAAAACTTCCAAAAGGTGTTTTCTTTATCCTCCCATGTAGGGTTTGAAAAAAGCCAATAAACCTTCAAACACTCCGTCAAAAATCAAATTCTAAACTTTTTTTTTTTTTTTTTAAGTGTTGAAAGAATCTAGGAATTTTTTATTGATAAAAGATATTGAATAGGAATTTTTATTTTTTTATTTTTTATTTTTTTTAAAAGCTAAAAGTGAATTTTTGTCATGGCTTCCATTACTGACCAATAACATTGTAAATTGTGTGGCTCACCTCAAAAACAATTCTTATCCTTGACATAAATCATTTGGGGTTTGGTTTGATTTGAATTGTAAGGTTCAAATAAGAAATGTATGATTTTGATAACAATGCCAATGGTTATATAGCATCTAAACCATATGATATTATTTATTGTGTGCATATATACACACACACACACACACACACCTATTTATCAGATATCCATTTCATGGATTTAATGAAGTTTCTTTTAGCTCGATGTGTCTTCTTTGATTGCTTGACTTTGTTTGTCAACAATAACACTACTATAAATTGTACACTTTATTTCTTCTGTGGGCTAGACTAGATTTTAGTATTATTAATAAATTTCATAACCATGTTCAATGAATTAGCATTTTGACTGCTTGACTTTGTTTGTTAGCTTTGACTACTATAGATTGTCTACTTTATTTTTGCTCTCCTTGGAAAACTGTGGGCTAGACTAGATTTTAGCATGTTTAACAAATTTCATGTCCATATTCAATGATTATGATTTAAAGAAGGTGTTCATAGTTTTTATCCATGACAACTGGATAACTCTTCTAATGTTTATTTTTAGGGTAAAAAGGGGATTTGGATCAAGATGCCCATTGAGCTCGTAAATCTTGTTCAAGCTGCTGTCGAGGTATTTAATTTTCTTGAATTGATGCATTATTCATGGAGCCTACCGTGCAAGTGATTTAGAGTTTGAGGTTGTTTACTATTTCCAATAGTCACCACTTTTATTGATAATGTGTCTGCTATGCTCAATTCTGAGGATAATATAATGCCAGTAGATTGTGAATCCCAACTGGATGACAAGCGTGGGTCTCACTTGGTCACACATGAGCCTAACATGGGGTCTACATCTATCACGTGATTATCCTATTTTTGTTTAATCCTTAAAAAAATGTAAAAGTCTAAACTACCCTCACTTAAGGACTAATTGAATTAATGCTTTAAGTAGTGATGTTTTACTCTTTTCCTTTTATTAAAGTTTTCATCATTTCTACGTTATAAGTAAATCTATTATTGGACATGTGACTTCTTTTTAGAGTTTGAATATTGACAAAAGTTGTGAAGTTTGTTCTCTTTGCATGAATTGCAATGGTGGCATGTGTTGCCTCTTGAATCTTTACATGTGTTGCTCATGCATGTGGATCCTTGTACACTCTTGATTGTAATGTTTTAAGCATTCAATATGGTATGTAGATCTCTATTTTGGCATTTAGTTTTTTTTTTTTTTTTTTCCTTTTGAATTTGAATGCATTACAATATTAATTTTATGTTCATAATGTCTTTAATTATCAAATATGGCTTAGGGCTCGTTTGGGAGCTTGTATTTGGAATGCATTTGAGGCAGGACATGGAAAATTAAATATGATATGCAAGATTTTAGGCTTAGATCTTTACTAATTCAGAAACAATCACACAAATTCCACGTCCCACATGAAAATCCAAACATTCAATTAAAAGGGGAATCTATGCGGGTCCAAGCCGACACAGGCTAGGACTGGACCAATAAAAATTATAAACCAAACGATGTCAAAGGGAAATAAAATCAACTACTCATGCATAAAAATCAGTCCCTAATCTAAGGGATTTCCTAATTTCAATTCAAGGAACCCTAAGGTGATAAAAAGGGGCAAATCAATTAGGGATCATGTAATCTAGGGTTAGGATTCATGAAAAACGGCTATGAGAGGATAAAAGAGGATAAAAACCTGAGCCAAAAGATGATCCCGCGTGTGGACAGCAACAATGGCCCAGAAGGACGTGCGTGTGATCCCAGCCGCACGTGTATGGGGCCCACTATTCAGAAAAAGGTCACCTTGGCCCTGGTCGGCCAGGATGGACTCTAAAACCCTCAAATCTCAGCTCGATCCGATATACGGTTTGTGCGTGGTGCTTCGCCGAAGTTTCAGCTCGCCTGCGGGCCGAGATTTGGAAACCTGCTGTAATGAAGAAATCTGATGCAACAAAAGGACGAATTTGAAGTACGGATGGTGGGGGAAGATGGAAAAAAAGATGGAGGATGGGGGTGAATCGGGATCGATGTGGCTTCGCACCACGGTAGTTAGCCCTTCGAAAAGGGAGGGCTTCGCACCCACTTTTGAATTCTTCCACAACTTACGAAGAGAGCAGAAAAATAAAGCAGAAATTTTTTTATTAACTTCAATGAATCAAAAGAACTACAAGGGGTGCCTATTTATAGGGAGAACCCTATACCCAAAAACTCGCACCATGTGCGACACCTATTACTTGGCAATGAAGTAAACTAAAATAAAAACCAAACAAGGAAATCTAAAGTGTTCACGATGTTCTAAATAATAAAAATAAGCAAAACCTAAAATATAAAACCAATCCGACGAGTGGGCCACGATCATGAGATCCCATGGTGGGCTTTTCTTGACTATCGGGCCACTTTTCTGAACCAAAACTTGACTTCTAGATAGGAGGCCCTCCCTGGACGTCGTCATTGAGCTAGATCGATGGCGGGGTCCTCCTTCTACGTACGTACGTGTGTAGGGGGGCGGCGTGAGTGCGCGTGTGCGCGTGATGTCCCCATCAGCATTGGAATCCAAATCACAATTGCATTCGCATTAAAGGGATTTTGAATCCTCAGTTGTGTTTTACAGCTTGTAATTAGTATGAACTGGAATCTAAACCTTCCGTCTACGTGCTTGTATTTTGAATGCATTGGAATTCTTTAGTATATTTACATGACCTGAATTTGATTAACTAAATCAGATTTAATTTGGACACATTATGAGTGTTTTGGTTGATTTTATTTAGACTAAGACTATTTTCATTAAGATTCACAAGACAGGGGGATTATCATAATTTTTGAAACTTCTTGGATCTATAAAAAGAGGGGGGCGTGTGACCTTTCTCCCATTGGATTTTGTAGTAAAAAAAAAAAAAGAAAGAGAAAAGCTCTTGCTTTCTTCTTCCATCTTCATGCGATTTAAAGATACTTTCATGCGATTTGGAAGGGAGATTGGTGCGAGACTAATATTTATCAACGGAGGTGTGGGGTCTCCATCTATCCCTACACCATCTTCTCTTTTCTCCCTCATCCGGGTATTTTCTTCAGGTTTTTCATTCTCCCATTTTAGAACTTTGTCTTCTCCAAAACTCAACTTTCCCATACCCATTCACAATCCAAACCTTTGCTGACCTAAACCTATCTACCCCACGCCACACGTGTGCCCGTAAGGCTACACGTGTGAATCCCACCTTGCCCCCTTTTGGTCTCCCATCATCATTATATCAAAACCCCTTTCTTCCATCCCTGAAACCCTAACTATAAACCTAAAATTCCTAATTTTCCTACTTTCCCAAATTACCCAAACTCTAATTTTCACCCTAGATTGTATTAGGTTTTTTTATTTTGAAATAGACTATACCCTATGCTAATTGATGTCTCCACATCCATTAGATCCTAGTTTCTTTTTTATTTAATGATTTTGTGTTACGATGTTGGTAGCTTAAGATAGGATTATGCATGATGTTCTTTTGATTTTCATGATATTTGTGATGATTATAGCGATGTTTGTATTTTTTTGTTTTTTTTTTAATATCTTAATTCGGCTACTTGATCTCACATGTTATTTGGTTTATGCATCGGTCCTGCATCACCCATGGTTCAATGATCCAAAATGTTGCTATTATGAGCCTCATTAAGGATCACCTATTCCATAAAAATCCCTTAAACCCTCTAAACCTAGATTACTAGATTTAAATAAATTGATTTTTGTACTTTAGCATATGTAATTAGTTATTTATAAAATTAAAATAATAGAAAAAAAGAAGAAGATTTTCTTGACTTCCTGGTTGAACAAGGTCTTGTTGAATTGATTCGGCTTGGTGGCTGCCTGAATTTGAGATGATTTGGAAACTATGATCTACAACACCATCCCATGCGAGAGATGTAAATCTGACATGTAGGCTTTCATCATGAACTGCCGCTGAAGCCGAAGAAGGCACTCAACAAAGAAGAAAATGAAGAGTCAGTGACGGCTCCAAACTCGAGGATTAGGTCTTTCCAAGCCAGTGGGAACTGATGCAACACAATTCTATCGTCCAATGGTAGACATTGTGGTCCTATTCTGTTGCTTTTACTGTTGCCCTTACCCTCTATAACATGTGTTGCTTCTCCTTTTATGAATATGTTTACGTTTGTGCTTTCTATTTTTACTTATTACTATTAGACTGTTTGGTCAT
The DNA here is from genome assembly GCF_029962835.1 of Magnolia sinica. NCBI lineage: Eukaryota > Viridiplantae > Streptophyta > Magnoliopsida > Magnoliales > Magnoliaceae > Magnolia > Magnolia sinica. The sequence continues at coordinate 20,057,775 of NC_080582.1, read as the reverse complement.
AACCAACAGTCCTTTTTGTTTGGTTTTTCGTCGGTCGTGATGTATAGCTGAAGGAATTTGAAGCTCCTAACTGCTATGTATTCAATTTAGATCTTTGGTCTCTCTCTTGGCTTTCTTCCAATTCAGGTTGGCCCTAGTAGTCCCTAGAGACGTGTTATTCCTATGACCCCTCTTCTTCTCATGTAACAGTGGGTGCGAGTAGTGGTTCTCGGGGAATAATTTTGAGTGTTGTGGTCTTATCATTATTGCTAGATGTATATATTTTCTTATTATTTGCCCATAAAGGCAGATCTTCTATTACTCTCACTCATATCTTCAGGGAAGGAAAATTTGAGGGTGTGTGCCTAGGATGGAGAGGGTTTTCAGGTTGGCTCTAGTATGGCAAACAATGGTTACTGCTTGCTAGTATGACGTAAGTACCCACATCTCAATTGCTGGAACTTCTATGGAAGAGTTGTCATCAATCTGAGTCTCTCTGGAATTGGCTTAATAGTGATGGTGTTTGCATAGTGGCGTTCTCCGTTCTACCGGGCAAAAACACTCGAATGAAGTAGAAGTTAGGGTGCTAAGTGAAGGGTTGAGACCTGAGAGAACATTGACTCTTGTTTCATGCCATTGATAGTGGAAGACAGCTTGTCTGTTGAGATGATCATTCGTATTTAATGACATTGAGATCGTATGTATTTGTTAATTTACCCTTTTCCATTATGAGAGGTAGACACACTTCTACTCTTTCCAGAGAAGTTTTGTAAAGGGTTTCACTTTGTATTCCAAACACGAAGCAAACGCTGGTAGTTCTGTTTTGCTTTTGTTTCTTTTTGTGCCTATCAAAAGCAAGAATCTTTGGGCTTCTTGTAAGATGGTGTTAAAATTTAGTGCCTGTTTGTTAGATGCCTAAAACTGAGTCATCTTATTTTAGTTAATAATAATTATGTCTTAGAGATTATGATCTCTAAGAAATATGGTCTTGAATACCATCGATTATTAGAGATCATAATCTCTAATACATAATTACGATTAACTAAAAAAATATGTACTCATTTTTAGGCATCTACCAAATGGGCCCTTAGTTCTTTTGTATTTGTCATGTCATGTTTAAATCATCTTAGGCTATGGTTGCTCATGGCTGGAGGCTGGAGTTGAGTTTACTTTCTAGCAAACATTCCACATTTCTAATTATGATTTTTGATATTTATAGACTATATGTGTGATAAGGTTTAGATGATGGGAAGAGAAGACTTGATGACCTATGGTTTAATTGAACTTATGGCCCTTGATAGAGTGGAATGGCAGAAAAGGATTCATGTGGCTGACCAATTAGTTGGGATAAGGCTTTGATGATGACGGCGACGACGACGACGAGACTATATGTGAAGATATACTGTAGTTAGTGTATTGTAAGAGGACATTATTGAACGACATGACTGGATTGGGTCTTGAAGCAAGACAAAAGGATACTTGTCTCTTTTATTTTTTGACCTTTCATCTCTAATCCTAGTGGTTCGTCTACTATTTGATTCAGTTTTCAATACAATTTTTCATTGATTTCTAGGAGGGGTTTTCGTACCATCATGCAGAGCCAACCTACTTGATGCTTGTGTATTGGATTCCGGCTACTGTTAACACTCTCCCCATCAATGCTACACACAGAATTGGCGTTGGTGGTTTTGTGATGAATGATAGAAGAGAGGTACTTTCTATCTTGAATTATCTGTTAGTTCATTACCTTCAAAATTAATCTGTTACTTGTAACAGATTGCATTAAATTCTACTATTGTGTTTCAACCTTTTGCTCTTCAAAAAATCTTGCACCTTTTCTTGACTTGATGTTAATCTGAATCAATCCCTTTTTCTTCTTCCTAAAAGAATAGATTTAGAGACTTGTTTTTCTGATTTTAAAATATATTCTCATAAATTATTGTAACATATTTGTAGACTGCCACGGATCTCTCAGTATGTCTGAATGTTGTTGACCTTGTAATGGTTGCTCATTAGTTTCACATGTTCAAATCCATTATTTGGTAGGTGCTCGTAGTCCAGGAAAAGGGTGGCAAACTCCAAGGCACAGGTGTATGGAAGTTTCCTACTGGAGTAGTTAATGAGGCACGTCTACTCTCCTTTGCTACTTGAAAATGCACTGATGTCTTTACTGCATACTAACCTCTTTTTCCCCCAGGGTGAGGATATTTATGCTGGGGCAGTAAGGGAAGTTAAAGAAGAGACAGGAGTAAGTTATATGTGTCAATTTTATAATTCCAACTCTATCTGCAAATGGTCATATCTTGAAGTTCTTTTCAAGGCAGTGGAGATTTACTGAGTTTTGATAATGTGGCAGATTGACACGGAATTTGTAGAAGTACTTGCATTCAGGTAATTTGCATAATCTCAAAGGTTTTTACCTATCAGTTAGATTAAGAATTCATTACCGTTTTTTTCTTCTTGTTATGTGGGTTATGATTGATAAGCATTCTCACTGTGGAACCAACCTCTTCGATTGAGTACTCTCCTTGCCCAACGATTGTACGTGTGGGGCCTAATCTTTTGGCGATCCCAAATCATACATATGGTAGCCCCCATCGTGGATATGGATACCCAAAAATCTCCTCATGGCGTGATTCTAAGCATCCAACTGGTGCTGCAAATTTGGACCATTGATTGTAGTTTCTGTTTCCATTGGAGGAATTATATGTCCTGCTTTCTCTGAACCACAGGATTTCATACATGTGAGACTATGGTTTTTGTTGATTTGATCTAATGGCCAGATCTTCCAATATCTGTAATTTGGTGGAATCCCTCATCTGCATGGATTCCATCAGTTCAACGGTTTTGATCACCAAACTGTTTCCCTACATGTATTGAATCCTTCATCTCATCAAATTGTACATTTGCTGATTTGCGGGACCTATAATTCCTGTTATGTCATATTGCTAGGATCTTCTGATAGGGCAGAGATTGGAAAGTGGCCTATCAAATGCTGAGGAATGTAATAGAATCTTAGATTATCCAAAGGTGGGCCCCATCTGTACCATTTCTGGGTAAAACAAAAAATACCTTTTCTATGAATCGAGCATTCTATGCAATTCTTCTGAGCATATCCCTGACTTTCATGAATTCTGTTGTCATACAACAAAATGAAAGTATAACTTTTTAGAATGACTTTACTGAATTCTTTTACCTGTACTAATACTATGCCACAAGCAAAGTATATCATTTATACCTTTTTCCCTCTCCCAATGGGAATAGAACATGCAGATATATGATGAGGCAGCATGCAAAATTACTTCTCATGGAATCTGGTTCCATGGTTAATGATTAGATACTTTGATTAGCGACCAATACAACTCCAAGAACAATGTTCCTTCAGAATTCAGTTCTCATGATTATGACTTACTGTAAAGTATGTCTGAAGATGAAATTTCCGAGAAGTTATGTATAGGAGAGGGAAGACAGTTTATATTTTATATCCCTTTTAGTATAATTTGATCACATTAGTTCTCTCTTTTTGGAATTTTTATCAGTGAATATGAAAAACTTAGTGATGGTTTGTAGTTGGCCAATGCATTGATATAGCATATGCCTATAGCACATTTACCCACGTATGCATGCATCGGCACCACAAATCTTTTTCAACAATCCACTCTGACCAAGGTCTGTAAATTGTAATACCTTGTCTTTTAAGAGCAACAGTTGATAATCATTGTTTCCTGTGGTATTTGGTGGACTACATTGCTTCAGTGCTTGAACTTCTATATTTAGATCAAACAGTCATAGATCAGATGTGCACAATCAATCATGGGAATACATATGTTTTTCCCGCATCTGGATGCACTAAAAAAAAAAAAAAAAAACGTGAATGATGCCAACACAAAGCCATTTGAAAGTAAAACTAGTCACAAAAAGAGATCTTGAAGTTAAAGCGTCATACTCCTTCAAAGTCCATCTTGAAAGTAGTGTAATTGCGAGTTGGTGGTGGTTTAAAAGGCAAAGGCGTGGGGTGAGATGTCCAGGTCTCTTAAGAGGCAAGGAATAAACCTTGAAGCATGAATTCGGGCCTCCTGAAATGCCTTCCTAATTTCCTTCCTTTTATTTAAAAAATGTAATCAGAAAAATAGAGGAAGTTAAGAATTAAATTTATATATTATGTGAAATATTGTACATAATATACTTTAATATTTCATATGAATTTTTATGTGCATTATCTGTTCAATTTATTTACGTTTAAATGTTAAATGATTATAACACATGATTCAGTCAAGATGCATAACCTAAACATGAAAAACCAGCAAACGATTTATTTATGGTTTTTTTTTTTTTTTTTTACACACGCACACACACTCACGCCGTAGTGGGATTTCACCACCTATGGATACTCGAACCCTTGACCGGGTGTTGAAACTCCTGAGAGTCTACCACCCGAGCAAGAGTAAGGATCCATTTATGGTAATGTTAAACTACCAAACCTTACGCATTTCTGCTTTAAAGAAAATAAAAAATTATGGGGCTAATTCATCCAACACATAGATGAAAAAGGTAAAGGAAAGTGGGAGAATCCTCGAGTGGGGTTAAATGTATCTCTAAAATTTGTTCTATTCACTCGTTGCTCATCTAATTGCTCTCATGGTGGTAGAGAGACAACTTTAAAAAAAAAAATAATAAATAAATAAAAGGTTTCTTTAACTACTTCCACTCTTGAAAGAACAAACTGAGAGATGCATATGCCTCCCATATTTTTCACTGTCTGAGACATAAACCTCCTATCATTAAGCCTCAAGGTCTGTCTCTCAGTATGTAGGAGAGCCATGCCTTGAGGCAAGCCTTAAGGCATAAACCTCCAACATGTTTTAAAACATTGGAATTTGGAGCCCATACTGCTAGCCAATGTTGTCAACATCATTATCATATCGCAAATCGGCCTAAGGGTTGAATCATATTGAATCGCAAATCGTATCATAAATCATAAGATTTTTTTATGATCTTCTTAAAAATATGAAATATATAAATAAATCAGAAAAATTTTAAACTTAGAAATCATCCTTTTGGCCATCAATATGCACCAAGTAATACCATGCCATGATAGTGTTAATGGATTCTTATCTTTCCTTCTATTTTAGTCTCTCAAGAAAATTTCCTTATAGAACAGACAAGGATTCTGTTCACATGACATTCGGGACAATGATTTTTAAGTGCTCCGGGTGGTGTTACACATAACCATGCATGTAGAGGAGCAAATGCACTATGTAGTCTACCACAAGGTTTTAATGAGGCATACCATGGTACTTTCCTATTGCTTAAGGGTCTCTACTCATGGCATAGTGGTAGACATTGTGTGTTTCTACTCTGAGGTCATGGGTTCGAGAACCCATGTGGTGCGTGTGTGTGTGTGTGTGTATTCACCATTCCCCCCCAAAAAAAAAAGAAAAAAAAGAAGAGAAGAGAAGAACATACAAGGATCCTTTAATAATTTATGTTCTTGTTACCTTTCTTGAATGTAGAATCATATTGGAAAAGCGGCATTGGATTATGTAGACCAACCAAAAAAAGATATTTTGATTTCTAACCATCATTCCATAATAAATAAGTCAACATGGTCGTAACCATCTTTAAAAACATTCCAAATAAGTCATACATCAATTTGGTGTTTCGACCAGTTAAGAAGTAAGAAATCATTAAAAAGAAAGAAAGAAAACTCCACAATTTAACATTGAAGAGAATATATACCATTTAATCTCTTATAAAGAACAAAATAAAATATTTACCTTTTCTAAACGATTCTTTTTTGGAAAGGTTTTTTGGTAAATGATTCTTAAAGTCCCAACCAATTTAAAAACATAAAATGAAAGCCAAGTCACACTTAAAATAGAAGAAAACAAGTATAATTTGAATCGTAAATCATAAGATTCAAATCATGAAATCATAGGATTTATATAAAAAGGGATTCAAAAGTGGGATTAAATTGTTTTGCTTAAGATTTGACTCAAATTGTATATCATAAATCGTAAATCGTAGGATTTTGACAACACTGCTGCTAACATGAATGGTAAGGAAAGGATTATGTTTTGGTCATTTCCTCCTTATTGGACTAATTATTGCAATCCAATTCAATATTGCATTCAATTGAACCCTTCAGCATGTGAAATTCCAAGTAGAGAAACATGTTTCTTACTTGAGCAGGATCTTAAGTTTATAACCTGTCTGATGTGTTCAATTGGCAGGCAAAGCCACAAGTCATTCTTTGAGAAGTCAGATTTATTCTTCATATGCATGTTACGCCCCCTCTCCTCCAACATTCAGAAGCAAGAAACAGAAATCGAGGCAGCCCAGGTAATTCTCTCTTAATGATGGTAGATTATCAAGTTAAGTGAAGCATTAGTTTATCATTAAGTACGGAAGTGAATGAAATGCCATCAAAGCTTTTGAATGAATTGATTACATCCCTGTAGAGGGATTTCACATTAACTCTTTTGCTACCTCCTTCCATAACTGTACTACTAGAGTCTATACATGCTCATATGCAAAAAAGAAAAGGAAAAAAGAAAAGAAAAGAAAGAGGGCCTGCAATAGTCAGGCAGACCTGTAGGTCTCCCTGTCTTACCCTATTTTCAGGCTTGGTTGCAGGATTAATAAATACTTGGGTTGTAAATGGGATGGGCTGGGGCAAAGTCTGTCCAAGTCCGGTCCATGAGCCGAGTGCTTGAGTCCAGGCACAACGAAAACCAAATTAGGCTCGGGCACAGGATGGTCCAGGCTGGGCTACCATCTAAATGCTCAACTAGATGCAAGCCTAGGTCGAGCCCAATAAAGGTTGAAGCTGGTTTGAGGCCTGGCTCCAACCCATGGTCCTCAATGCTCATCCAAAACCTGGTATAAATACGGTTTGACACTAGTCAGACCAGCCTGTCCGAGCTCAATTGCCGCCAATAAAAACTAGGTATTGCATATTGACTCAACTCCAAAAACCGGCTTGACTGGTAGGTTCTAGCACAACTCATCATTTATTCGTGGCTTCGTGCCTCTCAGTTCTACCTTGATTCATTCATCTGGTCTTGAGGCATCGGAGATGATGGCACTCATGTCTTTTTCTTCACACGAGAGAGTGGGAGTGAATGATTCGCACATGCACCACACGCTTCTCGGCTGCATGTGGGAGATCAATTCCTCCTTTATTTTAAGTGGAGGTGGGAACCCTTTTTCTAACATAGCAGATTGTTGAAGCCCCCAATGTGAGATTGATCTCCAAACATTTAGAGACCGGGTCGACTTATTGAGAAGAGGTGGTATATAGCTATAAGGATCTCGAGACAAAAGAAGATCTTTCATCAAAGGGGCTCCGATTGCATGGAGGGACTAGCGTTAGAGATGGGCGACAAATTTTTTGAGGCGAGTGAGTCTTTCGAGGTGGCCAATGCTGAAAATTGCCCTCAATGTCGCTCCCTTGCAATCGGTGAGAGAAATTCCTGCAAGAGATGGCGATAATCTTCTTCTTCCAAGAGTGGCTAGACGTGATGGCCAATCGATGTTGGAGGAGATGATGTGGTACAGGAATATGTTGGAGCGTGACAGCAAGTCAGTTGGTATGACCTTCGGAGCAAATACAACTATGTTCATGCATTCATTAGCATCGTGGAGGCTAGAGGTAATCATAAGATGACATGCAGAGGCAGAGATTCAAGTAAAAGAATCCTAGAGGTTGGAGACAATTACTTAATCTAGAGTGTTTGGTAACTTACGATTCATCCAACAAAGGTAATGACTTCAAGAAGGGAAGGGGCTCTCGATTTGGGGGTCCAATGAAGAACCTTTGCTGGAACGTGGAAAGGGCCTAGGTTAAAGAGGTGTGCAAAAAGTACAAGATTCAAATTCTTTCTATTCGGGAAACAAAGCTGGAGAAATTCAAAGACAGGATTCTTGATTCTATCTAGGGTCTTAGCAACAAGGGTTGGTGTGCATTAAGCATGGAAGGCTCGGCATGAGGAATTATGGTAACATAGAACAAGGCTATCTGGTGTTTGGAAGGCAGTCAAATAGGTTCCTTTTGGTATCGGTGGTGCTTATGGAAATTTCATCTTAGTTTAGATGGCTATTCACAACTATATATGGCCCTTGTTTCCCAGTTTGCAAACACCTTTTCTGTGCGAAATTGAACCGTAACAAAGGCTCTTTCAACCTACCATGGTGTGTTGAGGGCAATGTTCGAAGTATCAGTATCACTACAAGTTTCGCTGGTCGAGGATATGGAAACAATATCGATATCGCCGATAATATCGTTGATGACCGAAAATGTAGGAAAACATGGGGAAAATGATAGAATTTTCAGTGAAACTTCAAGAGATGCTAAAATACACATATTTGCATAGTTAGAATAAAAAGTTTGCAAAAAGAATATATACAAAGCATCCATCAATATTGCAAAATATCGGCAACTCATGATATTTTGCCAAAAAATCATCAATAATTGGAAAGGAAATGAAAGATTGTGGTGTTGATATCGCGCATGTCGCGATAACGATAATATTGAGATATTATCAATATTAGCAACGACAAATTGAAAACTGCATACAGCAATGTGCTCATAAAAAAAATGTAATAAAATATTTTTAATAAACAGACTTTCTACGTTGGCATTATTATTGAAATATTGTTGATACACTTGTGATGCAAGTGTTACCTAGAATTTACACAATTGAAAATATTGACGATATCGATATATTGGCAATATAAGTGACACCTAGAATTTACACAATTGAAAAATATTGGTGATATCGATACGTTAGTGATACATTGTTGATGCCTAGAATTTCTAATACTACCGATGTTATCGGTATTGCTACCAGTGTTATTGTTATCGCCAAGCTGGAGATAATGATAATATCAGGGATAATATTGGGTGACTTCAATGTAATCAAATTCGTGCATGAAAATTCGAACAAAGGTAATATTAGGTGGAGACAACTGTCGAGGGCCATATGGCTCAAGGAGGGTGAGAAGAACACTAAATTCTTTTATGGTATTGCTAGCGTCAAGGCTAGGAACAATCAGATAAGCAACATTTTGGTAGATGGACAAAGGGTGGAAGATAAAGACCAAGTTGTTCACAACCCCAAGTGTAGGGTTGAGATGTAGTAATAATTCAATGAGAACGAGGTCGAATCCACAGGGAATGGGGAATACGGTCTAGAACTAATCTAAGTCAAACTTGGTTTGTCTGGGTTTTTAATGCAATGATTTAGAAAAAGGTTTTGAAATAATAAAGATAAAAAGACTACAGATCTAGGAATCCACCTATAACAATCTCAATATTAATCTACTTGATTCAATGATAACTCAATTGGAATCGAAGTCCTATCCTTTCCAATCGGATGATGAAGCAGTTAAACCAAATCTGAACTCTTCAGTGACCTAGCCACACATGAAAGAGTATTGTGATGATTGGAAGGGATTCCGTCATCCTAGCATGCCCAGGAGATGATGGTGAACAACAGGATTTACCAATCTCACTATCTCAAAACAGGAAAGAAGATATTCAAAGTTATCAAAACATCTATTGTAATTTGAGTCGCAACAAATCATAGAAGATTGAAAATATTTCTTAAATCAACTAGAGATTAATGAAGTTCAACATAAACTTGAATCAAAGCAAGATAAACATCAAAATAAACTATAGGTTTTATCCCTTAGCCGTAGCTAAGAGATTAACCTAAGAAGACTAACATCCTAGATGAAGAACAAAAAGATCAACTAGAACCCGTGAAGAAATCGAAGTAGAAGAACGTTGTCGGCGCTCCTTCTAGGCCTCCTATCCCTTTTCAAACCCTAAAAGATGGTTTGGGACATCCTAGGGACTCCTATTTATAGTTGTGAAACACTATCTTTCGCATCGCCTTCGAATTTCCGCAAACCGACTTTGAAATCGCCTCAAATTTACGCAACCGCGTTGTGCTTCGATCGGTCCGAAGTCACCTTTGGTCGGACCAAAGTTGAGTTCGAGTTGTGACAGGATTTTGTTTCAGCGGTTGCCCGATTTCAGTCGGACCGAGCTTGGGTTTGGTCAGACCGAACTTAAAGTTTCGGTCGAACCGAATTGAGCTTCGGTCGAACCGAATTAACTCTAAAATTCATCATTCATCGCTGGAGCTTTTTGTGCACTTTCGGTTGCATCGAATCCTCCCTTCGGTCGGACTGAAATTAGGTTTGGTCGGACCGAATTATCTTTCGGTCGAACCAAATTAGCTTCTGAGGTTGTTAGACTGTTTTGTGCGATTTCAGTCAGACCAAACCTGTCCTATTTTCTACTGTAGATTCTAAAATCTTTCAAGTCCTTTATTCATCCTTTGTACTTGGTTTCCTTGGATCTATGGCATGTGAATTTTTCATTCTTGGCCTCCTAAGATCCATTCTTTGCCTTGGTGATTCTTAAGCATCAAATCTATGTTTTTGGCATTCTTTTCAATCTAAGCTCTCAGATTTACCTTGCAATACAAACATGTATAAAATATACCCATTAAGCGTTATAATGTTCATAAAACCAAGATATAAATAGGGAGAAATATGTAATATTTGACACTCAAGACTAGTTTATAAGGCCATCGTACAATTCTATTCCAAACTATTATCTAGTGAAGGGTGGAGGAGGCCATTGTTGGATAATCTACCTTTTCATGCCATCTTGAATGTGGATAGGGAACCACTAGAAAAGCCGATCTTTGAAGAAGAAATTAAAAGCGTTGTTGATTCGTTGGGCGGAGACAAAGCCCATTTTTTTCAAGCTTTTTGGGATGTGCTCAAGAAAGATGATGTTGATTTGTGCAAGAATAAACTACCTCAATGGATGGGAGCCTCATTCATAGCCTATTATTTCAAAAAAGGTGAGGAGTCGCTATCAGAATTTCTGACTCAGTAGTCTTATCGGAAGCCTTTTTAAGATTTTTGCAAAAGTTTTCGCAACTAGGTTTAGGATGATCTTATCTTTAGTTATTTTTGAAAACCAAGGTGCTTTCATTGCAGAAAGATAGATCTTAGACAGTGCATTGCTAGCCAATGAATTAATCGATTCGAGACACTAGGAATAGAAGAAAGTTGTGGTTTGCAAATTGGACTTTGAAAAGGCATATGATCACATGGATTGCGGTTTCTTATGATATAGGTTGGGCAAAATCGGTTGCACAAGCAAACAGATAAAATAGATGATAGATTGCATATCATCGGTTTCCTTTTCAGTCTTGAGAAAAAGATTCTTCCAAGCGTCACAAGGCTTAAGGCAAGGCAATCCGTTATCCTCAAGGTATCCCGTATCGGTATCGGTTGGCGTAACGGTGCCCTTCGATACTGATATGGATGTGGGGGCGTAACGGCGATACGGGGGTGTAACAGTGCAAAAAAAGTTTTTTGCTAAAACAATATGAAAAATTATGGATTAAATCCGGAATATTCTAAGCATTCCAAATATGCATTCATTTATAAATTGGAACATGTTTATGGTGGTGTAACGGTCCACTCTTTGGTAAGAAGTTGTATCAGACTGTCTGATGAATTTATGAACCAGACAACCTGGATTTGACTACAAAACTCATATATTTAATTTTCTAACTATCTACTATCAATGATAGATATATTAGAATGAATGTAATATGAAAATATCTTACATGTGTAGGTGTTTGCAATTATTTTTCATAATTCATAAAAAAAATATAAAATGACAATAACAATATGTAAAATGAATATTAACATGTTCTACTATGATTAACACATCATATTCTACCATTAAAACATCAAAACATTCAATAAAAAATAATTTTTCGAATTAAAAACAAAGGGCCGAAAATAGTGCGTAAATAGAAAAAAATTATAAAAAAATATAAAATGATAACAACAATCTGTAAAATGAACATTAATATCTTCTATTATGATTAACACATCATATTCTACCATTAAAACAGCAAAAAATTAAATAAAAAGTACAAATACCTATTTTTGAGGATTTCTGTAAAATGGCCCACAGAGCTTCAAATCAAGAAAATCCTTAATATAAGTTATTTTTATTTGTAATATCAAGCTAAGAGTAGTCAAAAATAGTAATAGAATGATTTAGGAAGAGTTCAGAAGAAAGAAGTTTTAAAAAAAAGTGAAAAAAAAAAAGAAGGAAAAAAAAGGGGCCATTTTTCGGTCTAAGAAAAATGAAAAAGGGGCGTACGGCCCGTATCGCGTAACCTTGGTTATCCCCCTTTTTGTTCATAATGGTAGTGGAAGCATTGGGTAGAATGCTTGTCTAATGCCAAGAGTTGGGTTTTATCTCGGATTTTCGTGGTGCACATAACGTAGTTAGTATAACCCACCTTCAATTTGCTGATGATTCCCTTCTTGTCTATGATGCGGATGAAACTATGGTAGATAATCTTAGAAAGATATTGGGGTGCTATGAAGAGGTTTTAGGGCTAAAGATTAATGTCAAGAAAACCTAGATGGTTGGCATTGGTTTACCCGATGAAGAGGTATCTATCTTTGTGTGCGAGGTTGGATTGTTTTCATCTTCATATTTGGGTCTCCCGCTTTGTTTGGGCAAGCCTCTCAAACATTTGTGAAATAAGGTCATTGAAAGATTTGAAAGGAAGTTGTCAAAGTGGAAGAGTTGGCAAATTGGCCCTCTTTAACCTTCTTATTTACTTCATCTTTATATAAATACCCGAAGTCAGTGTTAAATAATCTAGAAAAGCTGCGGAGGGATTTCTTAGGGCAAGGGGTGGAAGACAAGCATAAGATTCATTGATTGAAATGGGAAGATGTGTGCAAGCCTTTGGCTGAGGGAGGTGAAGGAATAAGAGAGTTGGAATCTATGAACGTGGCTCTTCTTGGGAAGTGGTAGTGGAGATTTGATACCGAAGACGGCAAGCTTTGGAGGGAAGTTGTCGCCTCTAAATATGGAGTCCCTGGGGGGGCGGTGGGGGGGTGGGGGGGTTAAGAGGTCATACTACAAAACTCTCAGAATCTGGAAGGCTGTTATTTCAGTAACACCTTTGGTTAAATCAGTGTTCGAAATATCGGTATCGCGCAATGTATCGCAACCTTGGGATGCAGATACGTATCAGTTATCGCAAGGGATATATCGTTTGTATCGCATAATTTATCGCACTTTTTGGGAAACATGGGGAAACATTAGCAAAATGGTTGAATTTTTTTATGAAACTTCAGAGATTATTTAAAAAGACCTTAATGCACACTTTTAAATCATAAAATATCGAAAAAGATGTGCGCATAATAAATTTCCTTTGTATAAGGTACTAAGTTATGCGTTATCTGATTAAACTAAGGTAAATATATTTAAATATGATGCATACCATTTATAAATATATAAAGGTATGTATGAAAATGAGTCACATCCAAACATTAATTGGAAATCATTTTAACATATCATTTTAGGGCATGGGCCGAAAAATAAGGCAGATCCAAATTTGAGGTGGACCACACCACACAAAATAGTGGTCATTGAATGATCACCATTAAACTATTTTGGGGTTATAATTTTTTTGGATAAAGCTAATATTTATGTTTTCCCATCCAAGTTTGTCAAACCTCATGAATAGATTGGATGGCAAATAAACATTACGGTGGGCCCTAAAAAGCTTCAATGGTGGACATCATTGCCACCACATTTTCTTGTGGTGTGGTACACTTGATCTTTCATTTGTCTCCTTTTTGGGCTCATGCCGTAAAATTACTTATGAAAATGGATGGAGGATGTGGATTGGCTGGTGTACCACACATCAACAAGGTATGGGCATGTGTCGTGCGAATATAGGATGCGGATTTCCTACTAAATCCTTTCGTAGGAGTGGGGCACACTGTGATGTTTATGAGAAATCTACTCCATCCATCAGTTTTGTGAGCATATTTTAAGACTTGAGGCAAAAATTGAGCAGGATCCAAGACTCAAGTGGGCCGCACTAAAGAAAAAGGTGGGTAGGGAAATTCCTACCGTTGAAACCTTCCTGGGTCGACAGTGATGTTTACATTCCATCCATACCGTTCATTACGTCATTACTACTGGGATGAATTGAAAACCCAAATATTAGACTGATTCAAAACCTGTGGCCCCACGAATATTTCAACTGTGGACCTTTAATACTCACGTTTTCGGCCTACTTGAGTCTTGGATCCGGCTCATTTTTGGCCCTATGTCTTAAAATGTGCTAAAAAAACAGATGGGCGGAGTGGATTTCTCACAAACATCACGGTGGACCCCACCTAAGTTTCCAGCGCATGAACTTCATGCGAAGCCAAGACGAGCGCTACAATCGTCCACCTCGAGTTGTACAAACAGTTCAAAGGAGATCAGAGTTACATGGCCCCACCAATAACGTATTTATTATATCCACACCGTTCATCCATTTGGAGAGATCATTTTAGATCATGAACCCAAAAATGAGTGACATCCAAACCTCAATTGGACCACACCACAAATAGCAGTAAGGACAATGATTCTCACCGTTATAACACTCGTAGGGTCCACCATAATGTTCGTTTTCCATCCAATCTGTTCATGAGGTCACAAAGACCTTGATGAATAGGAAAAACAAATATCATATGATCCAAAACGTTTGTGACCCCCAAAAGGGTTTCAATGGTAGACGTTCAATATCCCGCTGCTTTTTCCAATGTGGTCCACTTGATCTTTGGATCAGTCTTATTTTTCGGATAAAGCCTTACGACGAGCTTGCCAAATGGACGAACGGTTTGGATCCCACATAACTTGGTGACGTCAACACATCATCCTGGTCGGTGACGTGCGATATACCGGTCCGTCCGCCTCCTCTGAATAAGGGCTCGGGGCCCTTTTTTTCCGAAGCAAAGGGGGTTTCAGAACGCCGGAACCCTAAAATCTCTCCCAAATGCCAATGATTTCGAGGATTTTGACGGATTTCACGCCCAAATCTCTCCAAATCAGAGGCTTCGATTCGAATGGCCCATCAAGCACAGCTTCCGATCAGGGCGATCTTCTTTATAGGTATGAAATCTACCGTTGAAAGTTTTTCTTTTTTCTTTTCTTTTTTGTTTTTTTCATTTTTTTCGGATAACGATGCTCTCCCAGGTGCGATATCGACGATATATCACGCGAGATCTGGATTTTGGGTTTTTTTTGTATCTTCCAGGGGTTATTAGACGGGTTTTGGCTCGCTAGGGGCCGATAACGATAATATCGGCCGATATATCGGCCGATTGTATCGATACTTAAAACACTGGGTTAAATCAGGTGTGAGGTTTGCCCTAGGAGACGGTAGCAGGATCCGCTT
The DNA here is from genome assembly GCF_029962835.1 of Magnolia sinica. Taxonomy (NCBI): domain Eukaryota; kingdom Viridiplantae; phylum Streptophyta; class Magnoliopsida; order Magnoliales; family Magnoliaceae; genus Magnolia; species Magnolia sinica. The sequence goes on along the minus strand of NC_080582.1, from coordinate 20,042,494 downwards.
TTAGGAGGATCCTTGGTGCGGCGTGGCGGGAATTCTCTAGTGGTGGAATTCCCATCCTTGGCAAGGCTATCCCCTTTGAGGAACATGTTAGTGGCCTCTTGTTTCATACCACTGGAGGGGGAGGGGTGTGGTGCCCTCCTTTTCATAGGGACCTATCAGATGAAGAGGTGGAACCTATGCCGAACTATAAGAACTCGCTGGTTTGGTCTGGTGCTCCATCCAGCGAATTCACAGTCAAATCACTTTATTTGATGCTTTGAAAGACCACATCTTCAAGTGTCCAAGAATTCTTCCACGCCTTTTGGTTTTATTGTGTCCCACCCAAGGTGGCTTCTTTTGTATGGCTGGTAGGTAGGAAGCGCATCCTACTATAGACAATCTAGAAAAGAGGGCCATGGTTCTTCTCAACATCTGCCACAATCAATAATGGACCGACCAGCTTTGGATGTGGCATGGCGTCCTGCTTGATGAGAAAAGAACGACGGTGTGGCGCCTGGTCATCCTTGCAATGTTATGGAATATATTGGGGGAGTGTAATGGCAGGTGCTTCCACGACAAGCAAAGGATGTGGGAAGTAGTGTGGAAGTCAAAGAGGGACATCATAGATTGGGCTTCTAGGTCCAAACATGTTGATGTCCTAGAATTTTCATCTTTTGGGGGTTGTAATGCTGTTTTCTTTTTGCTGTTGTGTACGTATTCTTTGCTGCCTTGGTCATGTTAAGCAGCTTCTCAATAAAAGCAACTCATTACCCTACAAAAAAATATAACATGCATATTTCAGTCATATATGCATGTATTTGAATAATAAAATAAAGTGACTTCCTCGGTTTCTTCGATCACATGTATGAGGTCCTCTCGAACCGATTGCAAAGATAACTTAATTCCTTGGCTGTGATGGGAGGGCAGGGGTAGAGGAATGGGATTGGTTGGAAATCATCTCTAGAGATGCAATCCTCCTAGATGCAAAAAGAGGGCAAAAAAAATATGAAAAACACTTCAAAAGGGAAAAAAGAAAAGAAAAATAGAAAACCCACTCAAACTGTTGAAATGTGTTTTGATAGCTCAAAATGCTTTCATCCTTGTGATTTTGGCTGAATCCTGAATTTCTCAGGTATTTCAATTTGGTTGCTCCAAAAAATGAGTTGACTCAGGCCAAGATTTGTCTTGTGATACACATATCGTTCAAAAAATTGAAGTACGTGGCTTGGATGTGTGGTGGATATGATAAAGGACCCATCAAAAGTTTTTTTTTTTTTTTTTTGAAGGATGAAGGATCCTCATTCCTTGAGACTTGAACTCCAGATCTACATTTGTGTTTGTTTTGAAGCATATTAATTATGTAGGAATTTAGAGTTGATGTTAACAACTGGACTACACGACAACTTTTGATATCATTGGGGAGACATTTTAACATGTTTGCTACGTTAGCTTTGTGATAATCCCTTGATCCACCGCACACCCATCCCTTGATGTATCCAGTGCTTGTGCATGCTCTCAGATAACAAGGAAGCCAGACAAATGTTGTTTATTATTATTTAAACAAAAAACAGTTTCTCCATCTTGGTAGTCTTTACTAATAAATTTGATCCACGTTTTGGCTATTTGTATACTTCACTTTGTTGTTCTCTGAAAGAAAGCTTTGTCAATTAAAAAGAGAGCAAATCAAGTTTACCACAAACATTGTCTCCCTCCAGGTTTACTCTATGGGAAATGGGACTCTATGACTAAACATAATTTACAAAACCCTCCACTATTTGTTTTTAGCTCATTTGTCCTTGCTTGTAAATTTGATTTTAGTTGTTATGACTGTAACTTCTGCTATGTTTCTTCCTTTTACTGGATAACAACATTTTATTAGAAAGATCAAAGAAAGCTATAAATGGGAAATACTTTCCAATACAAAGCGAGGCTGCTAAACTGTCAGCAAGGGAGTAACTCTCTTTGAACATAGAAAAATGAAAGGTTTAACCTAAATGGTAAGTCCCTGATTTTGCCTAATACGAAAGAATGACGTCAAGGCTTGATATGCTTGTTCGTGGCCCAAGAAATGGCATCTTGGAGTTCACTTTGAGTACTAGAGAGCATAATAATCAAAATCCTGTGACTCACGATTTGCGATTTAATTCGAATCTTAGGGAAAATGATTTGAACCCCACTTCAATCTCTCTATGGTTGAATCCTACCATTTTATGATTTGAATCCTATAATTGATGATTTGACTCCCGATTTATGTTTCAAAGTTATACATGTTCCCTCCTTTTATAAATTTGATTAGGTTTCCATTTTTATTTTTAAATTGTTGGGGGCTTTGAGAATCTTTTAAAAATGGGTCAATTGTTTTATTTTATTCTTTATAAGAGATTAAATGATGGATTTTCTCTCAACCTTAAATTGTAGAGATCCTTTTCATGATTTCTTACCTCTTAACTGGTCAAAACACCAAATTAATCTATGACTTATTAGATTTTTTTTTAATGGATGGTTGCTATTATATTGACCAATATTTATTGTGGTAATGATGGTTAGGATTTGACTTCAACTTAAAGACCACTACTTAATTGTCCCAATATTGAATTCAAGTTGTGTTTTTCTAGGGTTTAATTGTGTGATTTTAAATTCAAGGTTTATTTGATTCTTTCTATAATAGTGAAAAACTTATTAAAAGGATTTTTTTTTTTTTTTTTTGGTGAAGCCTCCTTGAGAACTTGCACTTCGTGAGTTTGACTTTAAAATATGTATTGTTTATGCTTGGAGGGGAGAATTATTTTGAAGTCTATTGGGTTGGTGGCAATCATTTTTGGGTTTCGGTTGATATATATATATATATATATATATATATATATATATATATATATATATATATATATATATGAGACTTTGAATTGATGATTTAGCACAATTTTGAAAAAGATTTCTTTTGGATCCTTAAGAGTTTAGACTCTTAGACTTCTAGTCATCTCTTTATCTTAATATTAATCTTTAATTTGTAGTCAAGTTTTTCAATTTGAAGTTCAGGTATTGACTTTATCAACACATTTGAAGTAATGAAACCACAATTAGCTTGATTTTTATTTTAAAAAATCCTCAACAATGTTTTGTGATAATATATTCTACAATTACAAACTATGATGTGGAATGGTAGAATATTGATTATTTTATCACATCCTTTATAAAAAAAAAGATTTTATGAATACAATTTCAGTTTTTTTCTTCTAAATTTCGTGTAAAAGATTATAAAATCCTTCGAATTTTGTAGTTTGCAATCCACTATTACGATTTCAATCCTTTTATGAATTCACAATCGAATTATACTTTCAAAACATTGCTAGAGAGCATTGGAAAAATCATAATAAATTTTTTATTTTTTTAAAATTTTTTTTATATCTTTTATACACTTCCATGCTTTTAGCATCAAACCATTAAGTTCATCGTTTATAATTTTTTTTTCAGTGGATGCCAATCGAGGAATATGCGTCCCAACCTTTTGTACAGAAACACGAGCTTTTTAAATACGTCGCCAATATTTGCTTGGCAAAGACAGGGAAAGGGTATTCTGGATTTTCACCAGTATGTGCAAAATCAAGCCTCTCTGGTCGGCAAAGCCAATTGTATTTAAACAGCAGGGATGTGAACCAGCCTTAAGTTCTGGTAACGAGTCCTAGCACTACTGCCTACTAGTGCTGTCTGTTGCATTATTTTATGTACATTGTTCAATTTATTACATGTACTCTTCCCTGTCAAGGTAAGAGAAATAAATTAACTTTTATTCATTCACCTTAGCTCATCTTCTTTTCAAATTTTTACTCAAGAAATGACAAGAACCACATTGGATTTTAGTAGAAAATAGAAAAGTGATTTCTCTTTTCTTTTTTTACTTAAAGATATGAGTTACATATACTGATATACACTGTTAAAACCATATTTGTACATGCTGATTTTGCATATCATTGGGGCTGGAAAAACTGTCCAAATTGAAATTGAGTCATAGACCTGATTTCACCTGCTAAAGTTATTTTGCTATTTTGACCATAGTTTGAGAACTTGGCAACTCAACTAAAACTCAGCTTAGTCAACTTGACAAGATTCAAGCCTAGTCACTAGAGAACTTGATCATCAGTATGACTCATTCTCGACTCAAAAAGATTTGTCGATTCGTGACTCGATCCAAGCCACTCTGTTTGATAGATCAATAAAAGTTAAAAATGAGTAGTGACTTTTGAACTTGTAATGCTCTCTAATGAAGCAAACACCTACAACCACTGTACCAGTGACTGCTTTTGATTAATCATGTTAACTTGTATTCTTTTAGTTCAATTATTTTCTTTAATTACTTTAAAATATATTAAATTTAATTATTAAATACCAGGTCAAGTGAAGGCTTGATCAAGTCATCAAATCGACCAAACCCAGAGATCGAGTTGAGTCGAATTATCAGCTTTTTGAGCTATGATTTTGATGGCCTGGTTTTCAGTCTTCTTCTTTTTCCTCAAGATCGTCTAAATACCGAAATGGCTAGCCTGGGACTTCGAAATTGCTGACAACTATACAGTTGCATGATCAAACCATGCAAAGCTAAAAATGCCCTCTACACAGAGAATCTCATCTTGGATGCAATTTACATGCATGACATCGATTGGATTGGAAACAAGTAGAGCACTGAATGAGATAATGTGCAGGAAATCCATGCACAAAGGTAACTTTTGCACCAGTCGGCAAGAAACAAAATGACAGAACTTGCATGACACATGTCGTGCCAATACGCCATGCAGCAGACCACATGCCCACATATAGCTAGACTTCAAAAATAAAGCTGAAAAATCCAACCCCATTTCAGAGCCATTAGGCCACATCTTGCAAGTGAGGTCAAGACGTTCTTCATTTTCATACTAGTCAGGTATAGCACCCATTGCCTTCTCTCTCTGCATGCTTCTGGTGGTTGTAAGCAAGATGTCTCTGGCCAAGTTCATGTTCCTCGCAGCACTCTTTCTGTCAGTTTCCAACAGCGTCTCCATTGAGACGGTGGGGAAGGTTCCGAGCAACAGTTCCCTTTGTGGGTACCCATGCATCTCCAGTCCACCACCGCCGCCAGCTTATCCGTCGTTTGCTGCACCACCACCCCCGTTTCCTCAAAGCAATTGCCCTCCATCAAATAGTATCCCGTGCTGCCAATATCCACCGCCAAGTCCTTACACTCGTCTTCCTTACTACAATTCCGCTCCACGTTCATCTTTCTCAATCAGCCCGTTAGCCGTTTCAATCCCTTTCATTTTCTTCATATCATTCTACTATGGTGTTCTTTTCTAGATGCGTTCTTTTTTTAAAAAAAAAAATCTCTTCTTCTGTAGACATCTCTTAATTTAGAACAGTGTCTTGTGTGAGTTTTTGGGTTTGATCAGTGTTTGTGGTGCTAATATATTATTGTTGTACTTTATAAAGATCTGCTGCTCTCTCTTGCATGTGGATGGATTTGATTATTTCGATTGTTATGTGACACTACCATTTGAGATTTTGAGATGCTGTTATATGAACTTGAGCCCACAACCCATACATGTGGGGCCTACTTTTCAGTGGTCTAGACAGTTCATTTTGCGGATTGTGTAGTGGACCCTGGTGAGAAATTTTTCACAATCAGATGATCCTAAACTGTTCGATTGGTGGTGTGCAAATGGATGGTTATGCTTGGAGGGGAGCATTATTTTGAATTATGTGAGCCCTGCCTGGTGTGCAAATGGATGGTTAACAAGAACAAACCAACCATGTTGGAGCATGTCCCGTTCACGATGGAGCCCATGAGTTGAATGGTCTGGATCACTGAAATGTGGGCCCACCTGTCTAGACAAATAACATTGTCGTTTTTGGTATCTGAGCATTGGAATTTTGCCATTGGGACTCTTGAGATTTCACGTTTTGTTTTGTTTTGTTTTGTTTTTTTTTTTTGCAAGGAATATCTCATATTCTGACTAGAAACTTTGATAAACCTGAATATTTGTAGTTCTATTACCTGCAATCAGGGGTTGGAATGGGTCCAGTTTGGCCTGGTTATTCAGCGGTCTGAAATTCATGCCAGGCGAGGTCTATTTTCTTTTTCTGGCCTGAAATTGAGTTTCGCCTGGCCAGTGACAGCCATAGATTGGGCATGTTCAGAAACCCAAGATGTGGAACAGAGCCCTGATGGGCCAGCACTTGGGGCATGATGTCGCTGGTGGGCCAGATGCAAATGAATTGGGGCCGTCGTTAATTGCAGAGGTAGCTCTTGAGATAATTTCTGTGAAGATTGTGTTGGTAGGAAACTGAGAAAGAAAAGAAAAAAAAAGGAGTATTTGAGGTTTGGTAGGAGTCTTTTGGGTGTTTCTGGTACACGTAGCGTTTGAGACGGGCCACATTGCCATGGATTTTTCGGTTTGGTTGTGGACGGTTTGTCTTCTTCTGATATTTTGGGATGGCTTTTATTCCACCGAGAGATGCTGAGGTGATTTGCGCGTGGGATCATCACACGTGCCACATGTGGGATGCTCATGAGCCTAGACAGTTTCCCATCCTTTCCCTGACCGTTCATTTTCTATTACGTTGGTTACCCTCGTAGCTGCCTTACTTTTGGGCTAGGATCTTTTTTACTCTGGCACCGGCCCGATGGGTGGCCTGGATCCATTACATGTGAGGTACGTTCGCACGTGCTTCGGATAGTCTTTTCAATATCATGTGGAGGTACTTTCGCACGTGTGCAGCGGATTGTCTTTACAATATCTCCCCGCTGTCGCATTTCTCTGTTCTCTAGTGGGACAAATATCGCCGAGATTTAAAAGATGGGAAGCGGATTGCGACCTGCCCCTGCCTGGCTGGAAAGCGGCAGTGGCTCCGTGGGGTCCACCGTGATGTATGGGTTTTATCTACGCTGTTCATCATTTTTTATATATATCATTTTGGGGTATGAGCCCAAAAATGAGGCAGATCCAAGGCTCAAGTGGACTACGCCGCAGGAAACAGCAGTGATAATGACACCTACGGTTGAAACCTTCCTAGGGCCCGGGCCCACCGTAATGTTTATTTGCCCACATGAAGGGTTGTTCACGAACCGAGCTAGCTCGGTTAGCTCGCTCGAGTCGATTTGAAAAAGCTCAATTCGACTCTATTCGAAGCTGAGTTAGAGCAGTTTTTTTTTTTTTTAGCTCGAAAATGAGTTGGAGTAGCCCCAGCTCGACTCGGCTCGGATCGAATCCAGCTCGAATCATACTCGGATCGAACCAGTTCGGTGATGACTCATTTACTTTGTCATTGATGTTGCTCACCAACTGTTTGATAAAATGACCCAACGAAATGTGGCTGGTGGCAAGGAAGGTTTGTACATGAAACAAATACCTTCTCTTTGTTTTTTTTGGTTTTTATATTACTTAGAAAGTGTTTGATAAAATACCTATAAACCATTGTTTCTATTTGTAAAACAGTGGGATTTTAAAGTTGCAGTTCAGGTGTTCGTGGAAATGCTTCAATGGCGAACTCGGCTCGATCTTGGTTCAAACTCGGCCCGAGCTGCTGACCGAGCCGAGTTCAAGCTGGGGTCAGCCAGTGGCCGAGCCAAGTCGAGGGGAGGCCAGCTCGACTCGGTTTGACTTGATGTACATCCCTAGTCATGTGGACCTGCATGAAGTATAAACATAAATAGGTGGACCGCATGATAAAACATATAGATCACGGTGGCCCCACATGTTCAGGGAGCGGATTGCTTGTGACCCCGGGGCTGTGTGGGGCCCATAGAGATGTTCGTGAGAAAGCCACCCTGTCCATCTGTTTTAAAAGACCACTACAAGACACGAGCCTGAAAATCAGGCAGATCCAAAATCAGGTGGGCCATACCACATGAAATAGTGGGAACGGCAACATCCATCGTTGAAACTTTCATGGAGCTGACCATGATGTTTATATTCCATCCAAACCGTTCATATGGTTATTACCACTCAGATAAACTGTAGGAACAAATATCATCCTGATGTAAAACTTCTGTAACCCCAGACGTTCAATCCCCATTCGTGTGGTATGGCCCATCTGGGTTTTGGATATTCCTATTGTGGTCTTTTAAAACCTATGGACGGATTTGTCACGAACATTTATGTGGGCCCCACACAGCCATGGCACACCTAATCCGCCCCCATCAGTCATCATCATTCGTACGTGGTAACTGAGGTATGCTATTCCACACGCGTCTGGTGCACACGTGCCTATATGAAACACGTGTGTTTGATCTTATCTTTCGGTGAGGTGGGCTATGATGTATGGATTTCGTAGCTTAATAATCAGATCATTTGACACCTCAAGTGGCGTGCAGCATGCAAAACAAAATGGACGGCTATAAGAAATTGTTTACGCCGCTAGTATACTGTGGAAGTTACGATTAATACGATGAGTGAAAATGCCTAATTTTTTGAGGAGCTTTTTCAGAATGTATGCGACACTTCTAACCCACCTTCCTTTCTTTGCCTCTCAAAACTTATTTTACCAAGTTATTACCCTATTGTGCTGGCATATTTTTACTGGACCAAAATGCCCTTACTTTATAATTTGCATTCCTTTCATGGCGCTACTAGCGCCGGTCCGGCAATAGTGGCACGGTTGACGTTGGGACTAGATTCCATACGGATAAGATTTCATTAATGGGCCCAAATTATTTAATGATTATATTTCACATGGATGGACGTTTGGACATGATGGCGCTTGGAATGGTTGAGCAAACCTATTAATAAATCTCAGCCTGAAACAACAAAAACAAAAAAAAAAAGAGTAGTGTATGATGCTTCGTACACAGGATCTCAGAAATTGTACACGTGGCACACACTAAGGGCCCGTTTGGCCGGTCGGATTGGAAGGGCTTAGATGGTATTGGAAGGGATTGGAGGTCAAATCCTGGGATTGGCCTGGCGTGCCAAACAGAGTCGGTGATCTGATCCCAATCCTATGGATCTTAAGACAATCCACTGACAACACCATCATTACTTTTAAATCCCATCCAATCCAACCTAATCCTTTCAAATTTGCCTGGGACGTGTTTGGTTTGAGGGATTGGAAGGGATGAGAAGGTTTAATCCCAGGATTGGCCCGGCGCGCCAAAAAGATTGGATATAGCAATCCAGGGATATTGCAATCCCTTGGATCTCCAGACAATCCACTGACAGCATCATCATTACTTAGAAATCCGTGCCATCCACCCTAATACCATTCAATCCCTCCCAATCCATCCGGCCAAACGGGCCCTAACTCAAGTCACACCCTAAAAATCAGATTGATTTGAGAATCATAACCTTTGATCCGTAAATATATTTATCTTTAAGTTGGATCATTGATAGTTTTCATTTTCAACCGTTCAATAAATGTCTACTAATCCAATGCTCTGATAATCGAATGGTGGCCCATTTGGACGGTGAAGGACTGGATTGTGTCAAAGTTGGGTTTTTTTTTTTTACCTGTTGCATTCTTCCCTTTCTTTCCAATTCCAACTCCCTTTTGTCCGTTTCATGGTCAAGGTGGACCAGAGAAAGGCCCGGTAGGAAGTGAAGATGATCCGGACCGTCAGAACTTGAAACGGACATATCTCGCAAATCGAAATAAGTTGTCAGATGTATCACATATGATTTTGGGGTAGGACGAGCTACTTTAGTGAACCAACATATTATGCCGGGTTGCACACACTAAATTCACAAGCCGACTGAAAAATCCGCTTCCTAAGTGAACTTGACCGCGAAGTGAGTAAAATTCACCGCAAAATGAGTGAACTTGACTGCGAAATGAGTGAAACTCACTGCGAAATGAGTGAACTTGATCGTGAAGTGATTGAAATTGACCACGAAGTGAGAGAAATTGACTATGAAGTGAGTGAACTTGACTGTGAAGTGAGTGAACTTGATTGTGAAGTGAGTTAAATTCATCGTGAAATAAGTGAAATTGATCGCAAAGTGATTGAAATTGACCGTGATGTGAATGAAATTCACTACGAAGCGAGTGAAGTTGACCACGAAGTGAGTGAAATTCACCGCAAAATGAGTGAACTTGACCACGAAGTGATTGAAATTGATCGCGAAGTAAGTGAACTTGACCGTGAAGTCAGTGAACTTGACGGAGAAGTGACTGAAGTTCACCATAAAATGAGTGAACTTAACCATGAAGTGAGTGAAATTGATCACGAAGTAATTGAAATTCACTGCGAAGTGAGTAAACTTAACCACGAAGTGATTAAAATTCATCGCGAAGTGAGTTCACCGCGAAGTAAGTGAAATTGACCGCGAAGTGAGTGAAATTCACCGTGAAGTGAGTGAACTTGATGCGAAGTAAGTGGACTTGACCGCGAATTGAGTGAACTTAATCGAGAAATTGACCGTGAAGTGATTGAAATTGACCATGAAGTGAGTGAACTTGACCGCGAAGCGAGTAAACTTGACCGAGAAGTGAGAGAAATTGACTGCGAAGTGAGTGAACTTGACCGAGAAGTGAGTGAAGTTGACTGCGAAGTGAGTAAACTTGACGGAGAAGTGACTAAAGTTCACCGTGAAATGAGTGAACTTAACCACGAAATGAGTGAAATTGACCACAAAGTGAGTGAACTCGACCGCGAAGTGATTGAAATTGACCGCGAAGTGAGTGAAATTGTCCATGAAGTGAGTGAACTTGACCGAGAAGTGAGAGAAATTGACTGCGAAGTGAATGAACTTGACCGCGAAGTGAGTGAAATTGACCAATACCAATTCACAAATAAATCACCATTCACAATGAAATCACTATTCATAAATTAATTAATTAATAATTCACGAGCAAGTCTTCATTTGCCCTGAATTTTATGTAAGACATTATTTACAACAAATTTCAATATTTCACAAAATTTTTCCATTCCTCTCATGCCTAAAAGAAATATCATCTATTGTGAACACTCAAGTAATCATAGGCTATTGAATTCCTAAAAATGGGAGTGAAATTTTGCAAATCTGTTCCTAATAAAATTGGACTACTGCACAAAATGTTAATATATTTCATGACAAATATATCGCGATCATATCCATTCGTCTGCTTCGGTATGGAAATCTCTTCTTTGACGGTCCAATCATTCCCGTCCAGTGCAGACGTATCTTCTGTGGCATGGAATATAATAGGCAATCCCTCATTCATCAGCTCGATCTGTTTCCTGTATCAACTGACTACTCTCGAATATAAGCTATCGAGAAGAATAATCTCTCGTTCTTCATGGTGGATGACCATCAAGTACCAATGATTTTTGTTGTGGTTCACCGGTACGTATGCTTGTTCATGTTTGATAAAATAAGATATCATTAAAGAAATGATAGAAATGGGTACACCCAGCATTAATAAGTTGTAACGACAGCATTACCCGTTCATATTGCCGCATGGATGAATCCCTTAAGCAAAGACTTGCCAACTAGAAGCATTACCCGTTCTTCTGCAAACCACTCTTCACGGTATCAAACCACCACGTTAGTGAACATCTGTAGGACAGGTTCGGGAGTCCAGCATCAAATCCCTTATGTGAAGACTTGCAAACTATAAGGATGAATTGGAAAATATATCACAATAAAGTTCAATATTCGATGAAGCATAGTGTGAAAGTTAACTTGTTGTGGTGAAAAATCATAAAGTATAGTATCAGTTTCCCAAGTTGGAGGTCAATTTTGGTGAATTCCAAGTCAAAATGCCCGACTTATAAGTTAATTTTAACAAGTTTGCGGCATATTTCAATAAGTTCTTAGTCAATTGCTCGAGTTATATGTTGTATATTTGCCCGATAACATCATCAATTGACCGACGACGAAGTGAAATTGACCGATAACTACTTGAAATTGACGTTTTCAATTGATTTAAATTGACCGCGAACATAGTGAAATTGACCACGAACATCTTAAAACTGACCGATAAATTAGTGAAATTGACCGAGAACTCGCTTAAGTTAGTGAAATTGACCGAGGACTGACTGAAATTGACCACGAACTGAGTTAAATTGATTGCCAACAGTGTTAAATTGACCGCTAATTGAATGAAATTGACCGATAAATGAGTGAAATTGATCGAGAACTCACTCATGAGGTTGTCGGTTAATTTTCACAAGTTCTCGGTCAACACGATGTCAATTTCAAGCAGTTATCAGTCAATTTGACTCAGTTCTCGGTCAACACGATGTCAATTTCAAGCAGTTATCGGTCAATTTGACTCAGTTCTCGGTTAATTTCACACTGTTCTCGATCAAGATGTCAATTTTAAGCAGTCCTCGATCAATTTCACTTAGGCCTCGATCAATTTCACTCAGTTCGCAGTCAATTTAACTCAGTTCGCGGTCATTTTAACTTAGTTCGCGGTTAATTTAACTCAGTTCTCGGTCAATTTAACTCAGTTTGCGGTCAGTTTAACTCAGTTCACAGTCAATTTCAGTTAGTCCTTAGTTTATTTCACTCAGTCTTAGTTCAGCTTCACTTCGATCTTTGTTCGTTGATAAAAAGCCTCAATGTGTGCCATTTGAGTATTAAATTTGCATAATTTTGTGGCTCATGCCATAAAATGTATAAATAAAATAACTGGACCGTGGATAGTGCAGATATATCATATAAAATACAGTGGGGTTCACATAATAAAGTCAAGACTTTGAAATATAACTGTCATTCGTAGCTTCTTTGATAGGGCCACCATTTTTGTCCTATCTTGGGTTGATAAAAATCGAAATGACGTACGTAGCAAGTGTATTCTTGACCAAAAGAAGAAATAAAAAGAAAATGAGAATTTTACTACTAGGGTGGACAATCACAAAAAAGGAGAGAAGAAATCAGAAAATGAGAATTTTTCTGCTAAGTTGGACAATCACAAAGAGGAGAGAAGAAATTAGAAAATGGAAGTTTTTCTGTTAGGGTGGACAATCACAAAGAGGGGAGAAGAAATCAGAAAACGGGAGTTTTTCTATTAGGGTGGACAATCACAAAGAGGAGAGAAGAAATCAGAAAACGGGAGTTTTTCTGTTAGGGTAGACAATTACAAAGAAGTGAGAAGAAATCAGAAAATATGAGTTTTATTGCTAGAATTAAACCGTGTGAGGGGAACAAAAGCTTTTAGAAATTGCATTTATGATCAAGCAGGGGCATTTTGGTCCGATAAAAATGCGCCCATACAGAAGGGTAATAGTTCGGTAAAGTAAGTTTGGAGGGGCGGAGAAAGGAAATTGGATTGTGCACTGAGTAACTCGGTATACGAAGGGGTACTGAGTTGACATGTCTTGAGCTAATTGGCTCTAAGATGTGGGGCCGCTTCCCTCCTCCAAACGACAAAACAAACGCCGTTAGCTTCTCTCTCTTTCTCTCTCTTCCGTGCAAGGAGGAAACGTAGAAGGATCTACCGCTACTTAGAGAGGTTTCAATGGTACTGAGTAAACTTTGTTGGGCCCACTGTAAATGGATGTAGTCTATCCACGCCGTCCATCCGTTTTTCAAGCGCATTTTAATGGTTGAGACCAAAATTGAATCATTTCCAATGCTCAAGTGGACCATGGAACAGGAAACATTGGGAATAATAATTTCCACTGTTGAAACATGACAGTGGCCCTTAGAGAGGTTTCAATGGTGGATGTCATTATCACCGTCGCTTCCTTTGGTGTGGTCCACTGGAGATCTGAATCTGCTTAATTTTCTGTATCATGCGGTAAAATTATCTAAGAAAAGTTATTAATGGCGTAGATAAAATCCTTAAATCAGTGGACCCCATAGAGCCCTGTCCGAATGGATTAGTAGGACGCAATCCACTTACATTGCAAACGGGTAACTCATTAGGCTTAGCATGCTGATTAAATTCTGTGACATTCACCATGATTTGTGTATCTTATCCATTCTGTTCATCTATTTTACCATATAATTTCAATGCTTGAGCTCAAAAATGAATCATATATAAAGTTCAAAATGGACCACACCACAAAAACAATGTGAATTAAATGCCTACCGTTGAAAAATTCTTAGGGCCACAAAAGTTATGGATCAAGCTTATATCTTTGTATTCCCTTCATCCATGTCTTCATAATATCATGAACAAGTTGGATGACAAATAAAAATCACTGTAGGGCCTAGCAAGGTTTCAACGGTGGAAATCATTACTCCTACTGTTTCCTGTAGGATGATCCACTTGATCTTTGGATATGCTTAAATTTTGAGCTTAACATCTTAAATTAGCTGTAAAAACTAATGGACGGCATGGATAGACCACATACATTTAAGGTGGGCCTAACTAAGTTTACTCTTTACGATAAAACCGTATTAAGTAACTCGGTACGTAGTCCGATTTCTGTTGGAATAGAGGAGCGGGAAGCGGATTGCGTAGTGAGTAACTCACAACGCTTACCGTACTGAGTAAACTCTGTGAGGTCCACCATGATTTATGTATTTTATCAGCTCCGTCCATCCATTTTCCCAAATAATTTTAGGGCTTTAGCCCAAAAATGAAGCATATACAATGTTCAAATGGATCACACTACAGGAAACAGTTAAATTGAACTTCTACCGTTGAAAATTTCTTGGGGGCCACAGAAGTTTTGGATCAAGCTTATATTTGTGTTTTCAGTTCATCCATGTCTGTATGATCTTATTAACAGGTTGGATGACAAATAAACATCACTATGGGGCCTATCAAGGTTTCAACGGTGAAAATCATTATCCCCACTGTTTCTTGTGGTATGATCCACTTGATCTTTGGATATGCTTGAATTTTGGGTTAAACCCCTTAAATTAGATGGGAAATCGGATGGACGGCGTAGATAGACCACATACATTCAAGGTGGGCCCAACTGAGTTTACTTATACGATAAGAGTGTACTGAATAACTCAGTGCAATCCGATTTTAGAGGAGCGGTAGATCCTCTACGTTTCCTCCTTACACGGAAGAGAGAGAAAGAAAGACAAGCTAACGGCATTTGTTTTGGCGTTTGGAAGAGGAAAGCAGCCCCATATCTTAGAGCCAATAAGCTTGTAACACGTCAACTCAGTACGTACTGAGTTACTCAAGACAACCCAATTCCTACGTAAGGGTAATAGTCTGGTAAAGTAAGTTTGGAGGGCAGATAAAGGTCGGTGGCTTAGAAGTGAGGCTTACAGTTGGAAAAGGCTCTTTTTTAGGCAGTAAATCTAGGTTTATTTCTAATCAGATAGAAGGCTCAGATCTTACAATCCTCTTCTAAAAACGTGTGCCTGCATGTGGATGGGCAGGAGCGCCCCAGAAACATATTGCGAAAATCAGCCCCATCTACTAATTATGTGGGCCACACCATAGAAAACAATGCTACCCATTATTAAAAGAGAAAAATACTTTTGTGGTCCACTCAACTAATGGATGTAGCTGATTTTTTTGCCCAAGGCAATTCTCATGTTGGTCAACCTATTGGACGGATTAGATTTTTCACACAAATGAAAGGTTGGAAATCATCCACTAGGTGGACCATAACTTGTGGTCCAACCGAGTTGAATTAGAAGCCCACTCCCTACTCCCTAGTGGATCGTTTAATATTTAACAATATATGTATAAATAAAGGAAAACAGCATGCAATAGAGCGTTTCTGTTTCTTCATTTTATCAAACATGCGAAGTTCATGCCGCTCGTTAAAATACTTATCAGACGTACTGTATAGGATAGGTTAGGACTATAGCCATTGGATCCTGGTCAGTTTCAATCAATGA
The DNA here is from genome assembly GCF_029962835.1 of Magnolia sinica. Lineage (NCBI taxonomy): Eukaryota > Viridiplantae > Streptophyta > Magnoliopsida > Magnoliales > Magnoliaceae > Magnolia > Magnolia sinica. The sequence continues at coordinate 20,026,805 of NC_080582.1, read as the reverse complement.
TCTAAACCGTTTATATGGTGGGCCTCAACGTAGATGAGCTATGCCATAAAAAAAATGAAAATAAAACTATTAAAATGGAATGTTTCCACCCTTTTATTATTTAACTCCTTCTGTTTTAAGTATCAACCATCTCCTTAACCGCTGTATATGGGCCATTGATAAAAAGTTTGGAAGCTTCTAAACTTGAATATTCTGAAGGCAACCACCATCAACTGTGTACTCTCAAGTTGACGGCTTGGATCACCGAACATGGCCCCAGATCCAATGTCTATAATCCCACGTCGTCCATGACAATAGGTGGGGAGGTATGGTATTAGGAGAGTTATTTAATACTGTGGAAAATGTACGATGTTGATGTGCAGGTGCAGGCTTCCGGACATTGGAATCGTGTAATAGTGGTGGTCGTTGTCCGAACTTCTTTCTCTGGTGTGGTCCACTTGAGATTTGGATCAGCCTCATTTTTGGACTCCAGCCCTAAAATAATATCTGAAAATTGATGGACGGTGTAGATATCACACATACATCATGGTGGGGCTCACAGATATTAGTGACGTCAATACACCACCGAGTCGGTGGTGTATGGCCCACCACGCAATCCGCTTCCGTGATATATATATATATATATATATATTAAAGTTCAAATTGCGAACTCATTTCTAATAGGTTGTCATTTCGTAATCAAGTTGGTTGGACAATCCTAACCGTTGACTCTTGGACAATTGTTTGCTGACGTCAGACGGTTTGATATATTTCATTTCAGCCGTTCAATATATGTCCACATAATCAAATTAAGACCCCCCCAATTAGGACGGTTTAGTCCAAATTACCTTTTTTTTCCACGTACACAACTTCTGGTGGCGGTGTATCAACCATCACACTCTTCCAGAGCATCAAAGTTTTTTTATTTTTCATCCATCAAACCTCGTCATAGAATCATCTATTTATTATTATTATTTTTGGCTTCTAGAAGTTTCCAGCTTTTATAATGCGTACTTGCTAAGGAACGTACGTAATATCATTAAATAAATTATCCCTCTATGATGGTGATATCCTCTACTGTGGGGTGGGCCATAGACAGTAAATCCCACAGATGATGGATGGTCTGGATTCATTGGCTGCACACCGGAATACTCTTTGCAGATGAAGGTACTATATTGAAGGATATAATACACCATCTCCCTCTCACCATATGCTGAGAAGAAGGCAGATCCAGACCGTCTATCTAGTGGACCAACCATAAATGATCTATACCTAAAATTAAAAACCAACAGATAATACTGGAAGCAACCTATTCTCACCTTTTCCCTGCTGGATGGTGATGGTTAACCACTTTTGTCTTTTGCTGCATATTGGAATCCAATTGATTGGATGGCTAGGATTGATTTAATGTTATTGTTTTTAATCCTGAGGTCGAATCAAGTAAGACCTACCACACGAAGGATAGGCCGCCACGTGTACAATATGGAGTAGGTTTCACGTGGCATGCAACTAAAATACAAACTGCCTGAATGGTGGGACCTACAGGTGATTGCTCATACCTCCAACATAAGATTGATTAGACTATCCTGACCGACAGATATTCATCTGTTGAAATGAACGGTTTACTGCTTTTGATCTGATTCATCCACAGAGGTAGGGGTGGAAATGGGAATGGACCGGGCCATGACGTCCAGCCCTGTAGACTTGGCACCCTAAAGTTGGCTTTAGGCCAACAGCTTTGGTGGATTCATGACTGTGGGGTCCGCTGTGGTGTATGTGCCTTACATCCACGCTGTCCATTTGTTTTGACAGATCATTCTAGGGCATGATCCAAAAAATGGAACAGATCCAAATCTTAGGTGGGCCACATCTTCCATCCAACCTGTTGATGAAGTCACAGAGACCTGGATAAAGGGACCACACAAATATTACCTTGATCCAAAACTTTTGTGGTCCATAGGAAGCTTTTAATGGTCCATCACGATGGTTTCTTATGATGTGGCCCCTAAAATGAGGGGTCAAAATGGATAGACAATGCGGATGCAAGGCACATACATCACAATGGCCCCACAGTCATGGATCCACCGATCCTTGGGTTTATAGGTCTGATATCCATGCAGGCTAGGTCAGGCCAACGGTGAATGGCTAGGCAAATTAATAAGTGGGTCATGATTTAAAAATATTTGTTATTAGAATTTGTGCTCTTTTAGTCTAATAAATTATATATATATATATATATATATATATATATATATGAAAATGGTTTTACCCGGTGGAGCTCATGGGAACTTCCAGTGAGGTCGGGCTATGTGGGTCCCACCGTGATGTGTGTTGTATGTCTACCCCATCAGTTAGATGCACCATTCCATGGTGGGCCATGAGCTTAAAAATCAAGTCAATCCATGACTTACGTGGCCACACCACGTACAAAAGTTGAGAGGGGTTACTCTCCATTAAAACATTTATAATCATTTTTAAGCCCCACTGAGATGTGGTTCACAAATCTAGCTCATCCATTGTATGTGTCCCATTTGGATGAGGGGTCAGACCAAGTTTCAGATGCATTAAAATTTCAGGTGGGCACCACCAACTCTTTTTATATGTTTTAGGCATGTCTTGGTGGGGCCCACCTGAAATTTTGATGCATCTGAAAGATGGTCTGACCCCTCATCCAAGTGGGACACATATAATGGATGGGCTGAATTTGTGAACCACATCTTGGTGGCCCTTAAAAATGATTATGAATGTTTTAATGGACGGTAACCCCTCTCAACTTTTGTATGTGGTGTGGCCCACACAAGTCACGGATTGACTTGATTTTTAAGCCTAGGCCCACCATGGAATGGTGCATCTAACTGATGGGGTAGATTTTCGACACACATCATGGTAGGCCCACACAGCTCAACCTCATGGGAAGTTTCCATGAGCTCCACTGTATAAAACCTTTTTCCCACAATACACACACGCACACACGTGTGTGTGCGATTAGCTTATTCGGTTCTTCATGGGTTTATAATATTGTTATGGCTGGTGTAAAAGTCAGAATAGCTTAATTTATGGATCACTATACATGATATGGATGTTGTGGGCATGATGAGTCTCTACCATAGGACATTGTCTTCACACATATGTATTTATATGTATGTATACATATTACCTTCATCTAGAAAATCAAGATGGATTTAACTGTCTGCTACTACCTTGCACTTTTCGTGCTTGTTACGCTTCTTTAGACTTAAGAGCACCTAAGAAATTAGTGGGGCTTTGATCAATTGCTGTTATTTGCCAATATATGAGCCACATAAGTGAATCATGATAAGTTGAATGGTCAATCATGATTTCACAGGGATTAAGATTACCAATGGAGTCAGAAATAAGAATGATTGATCCTCAAGGCCAATTAAATTAGCTTTGTAAATCATTTGATTAAATAATTGATTTCAAAATTGTTATATGTGTTGTTTTCTAAAATCAATTGATTTATGCTCTTGAAACTTATCAATCAATGATATGGATGATATCTAGTTACATCGATGATCTTGATAATAGACCATGAAAATAATTAGAGACTCATAAATTATCATGTATATCTTAATTGATTTACTTCATTGTATATCCTTTTGGTTTCTTTCCATATTTACACACTATACATTTCTATATAATACCCTATTGGGGTTGAGAAAATATGCAAAATAAAAATAAGAGTATTCTCCAAAACCTTTGGAGTTATCATGGTATCAGAGTAGTTCATCTAGGCCATTGACCACTAAACCCTTTTCTCCAAATGACTACTAAAGCTAGTTGTCATGGTCTTCATGATCAAATAGTGTGTCATCGCCCCACACCAATACCGGTCCAAATCAACAGCCCTAAAACCCATTTTCTTAGCATTAGTCTAGCTGCCCGGCAGGATCTAAGAAACCTGTCATTGTTTCAGGTGGAAGTGTTGCTGCCTTGATGTCTAACGTCATTCGAACCTAATATAATCTCTTTCCCATTCGAATCCACCATTCAACCATTGTTAATCGCTTCTGCTATTGTCGACTGTCATTCCTGACATCAAACTGTCCACAACGTCAACCATACCCAAATTATGCTTATTAGAATTCGTATCTATGCCACGGATGGTTATTAAAGTAACCGTAGAAAATGAAAAGTAGTTAGTCGTAAGAAGTTTGATGGATAGATTTGCATGTTACGTTTGGTTTTTGAAATATAAGCGATTCTCACATGGCCCAACTAATGTATAGGATGTAAGTTGGATGCGACCTCTGCCTGCAGGAACTGGGCCCACTAAGATGTCCATGAGAAATCTAACCATCCATCAGGATATGCTCCAAAAAATGAGCCAGATCCAAAACTTATCCAGACAACACTAGAAACAATGGGTATGGCAATGCACACCGTTAAAACCATGCCGAGGCCCATTATGATGTTTATATGCCACCCCAACCACTCATAAGATCATTCTAAATGAGATGAACTGAAAAAACATATATTATCCTTATCCAAAACTTCAATTTCTTCATAAAGATATGATAGTGGTTGTTCCATCCTGAGTATTTCTTGTAGTGTGATGTACTTGGAGTTCTGGATCTAACTCATTTTTTGGATCGAGTCCTGACATGAGTTGGAGAAACTAATGCATGGGATGGTTTCTCATAGACATCTCAGTGGGCCCCATGTACAGGTCAGATTCTCATAGACATCTCGATGGGCCCAACTCCCTACCCATCAGGCGGGGAAGTTCCTATGACCTTAAGCTAGGAGTGGAAGACTGTAAGGGGGCATTTGGGGCATGGGTTTAAGTGGGATTTGGTGGAAGTGGGTTTCAAGATCCCACGGATCATTGCAAGGTGTGTTTGGGAATCACACAAGGTATGGGTTGTGAAGCCCTTCTTGGAATTAATGCCGGAGCAAGAGTTTCTACTGCTATACTTTGGATTTTGTGTAGCTAATATATATGTGTGTGTGTGTGTGTGGGTGTGTTTTATCCATGTTGTCCATCTATTTTGAAATATAATTTTTGGGCTTCATCCCAAAAATGAGATAGATATAAATCTAAAGTGGACCACACCATGGGAAAACAGTAGTGATTGAATTACACCATTAAAAACCTCATAGGGCTAACTGTGCGGTCCACTTGAGATTTGAATCAAACTTATTTTTGAGCTCATAACATAAAATGACTTGGAAGAATGGGTGGACGGCACGGATGAAACACATACATCATAGTGGGGCCCACAGAGTATCGACTCATATTAGCAAGATGAGATGTCAATCGGTTTCCAGATAGGGAGTGGGATGGCCTCAATCCATGGGATTAGGAGACAATCCCTTACACAATGAAATCATTACATTTTGGTAATTCCATCCTACTTAAACCCATCTAATCCCATGCTCCAAACACCCCAAGTTTCGTAGCTTTTGTACCATTCATATTGTGGGACATGTACGTTAGGATATGAACCTAAAATGAGATACATCTAAAACTCAAGTGAGCCTCGTGACAATGACAAGAAATAGTGAGGATTGAATGCCTACCATTAAAACATTTATAAGGTCATACAAGTTTTAGATTAGGCTAATATTTATGTTTTCAGCTCATCCTAATGGGATTGAACTTGTAAACGATTTGGATGTCATATAAACATCAATGATGGATCCCGATAAGGTTTCAATGGCAGGCATTTCCATCCCCGCTCTTTCCTACTGCATGGCCCACGGGAAGTTACTATCCGTGTCCCTAGCTAGGAACGAACAAGGGCTAGATGGGCTACCGCGATTGATGAATAGGTTTTATCCGTACTGTGATTGATGAATGAATTTTATCTACACTGTCTGTCAATTTTCCATGTCAACTTGATCCATAATTTCTCCCACTCCCAAAAGGTTTTAAATGTAGGTGTTTAATCCCCACTATTTGGCCCATTTGAGCCTTGGAACTACCACATTTTTTAGTTTGTGCCCTAAAATGATATGGAAAAGTGGATGTACAGTGTGGATAAAACCCATACATCATGGTGGCCCATCAAAGCCCCTTTGCAAACTCGGATTCGATAGTGACCTCTCCAGTACGAGTGCCCGGGTGGGTGTTGGAAAAAAAAAAAACAAAACATTATGAGCCCAACCATGATGCATGTTTTATCCACACCGTCCACCCATTTTTTCAAATCATTTTATGTCATTATCCAAAATGAGATAGATCCAAATCTCGGGCGGACTACACCATAGGAAACAATGGTTATTGAACACCCACCATTAAAAACTTCTTAGGCCACAAGTGTTGGATCTAGCGGATATTTGTAATTTCCCATCAACTATGCATATGTGACTTAATCAACGGTTTGGATGGCAAATAAACATTTCAGTGAGCCTTGGGGAGTTTTTATTTGTGGGCATTTAATCAGAACTGTTTCTCGTGGCGTGGTCCACCTGAGAATTGGATATACCCAAAACGAGGTCAATCACCACTATTTCATGTGGTGTGGTTCACCTAAGAATTGCATCTACTTTATTTTTGGGCTCATGCCTTAAAATGAGTTTACAAAATGAATTAATGACATGGATAAGACACATACATCATGGTTGAACCCACTGAGCTATTCCAGCACCAATCAGCTAAGTATGGGAGAGGTCATTACCAAAGCTAAGTCTACTCCGGATAAGCGGGGTAGTACTTTTGGATATGCCTTATAATACCATGGTGACTTGGGGCTTTTTTGGTGCATAGTATTAAGTATGATCATGTGCAATAAAATTGCATTTTGTATCTGCAAATTCTATCTAACGTGTGAAAATGAACAATTAATTCTGCTGTCATATCAACCAACATTAAAAGTAGCTATTGTAGGATTTGTGGTGATTTTCAAAATCTATTACATACTTGGACTCCACATTGATATATATATATTTTATCCATGCCATCCATCTAAATGCATCTTTTACACAACATTTGAGTAGTGCAGGTGTATTAGTGATTAACATCATTTGTGAATCTTATCTGTTAATTATAATTTCATAATCTATTAAACATGAATTTTATTTGTTATAATTTTTTTTATTCGAAGAAAATATTTGATAATTTGATATCAAATATAGAATTGGACTGTCAAAATTATATTGAATCCTTGTACAATAATGATGTTTATTCCATTTAATGCAATTTCTTCAAACATTTAATCAGGTGAACAAAAAAGGCCATGTTAGCCCATGTTACTAGAACAGGGCGTTATTCAATTACGGGCAGTAGCCTGTTAGATATCGGTGAAGTACATACTCAACGTGTGAAAGTTGCTGGCCTGACATTGACAGTTTTTGCACGCGGGCATCTTTGTTTCATCGCACTCAAATGCTGTCAGAGAAGGGCATACGAAATTTCACATGTTATACTTTACACAAGTACCTACGAGCCGGAAGGGAGCGGATTGAACCGACGTGGTGTGTTGACGTGGCAAACTTCTGTGGGCCACTGTATTTGTTATATCCACACTGTCTATTCATTTTACGAGACCATTTAAGGGTTTGAAACAAAAAAACCAAGGTAGATTCAAAGCTCAAGTGGACCACACCACATAGAGTAGTATAGGAACAGTAACAACCACCGTTGAAACCCCGATGCATTTGTTATACCCACACCGTCATCCATTTTAGGAGATCATTTTACACGGCCAATAAATTAGGGAGCGATCTAGGTATTACCATAATGATGTGTTGTATATCCACATCGTCCATCCGTTTTTCCAGCCTAGTTTACGACGTGTTTCCAAAAATAAAGTAGATCCAAATCGCAGGTGGACCACCTCATAAGAAACAGTGGTGATTGAAGGCCTACCATTAAAAAATTTCTGGGGCCCACAATAATGCCCACTGTAATGTTTCTTTTCCTAGACCTGGATGAAGGGAAAATTTAAATATCAGCTTGATCCAAAACTTTTCTAGCTCACAAGAATCTTTTGATGGTCATTCACCACTGTTTCTAGTGGTGTGGTCCACCTAAGATCTGAATCTGCTTAATTTTTCGGATCACGTGCTAAAATGGTAGGAGAAAACGGATAGACGAAGTGGATATACAAAAAAGTCATCGAGGTGGGCCTCACTCAGTAAGGGCAACACCTAATCCGATCTCACCCAGGTAACAGCTAATCCACCTAAGTTGCGAATCCGGTGGTGCCGTACTACTCTTTAATTAATTATATTCCAAGGACTACTTCAGTGCAAGCAAATGCCTTCCCAAGATCATACCTGAAATCAATTAAGAAATGTTTAATATTCAATTACCAAAAATACCCTTGCTCTTATACAAATATTACTAGGATTGCCACTGACGTTTAGGGGTGTACACCAACCGAGCTAGCTCGGTTAGCTCACTCAACTCGACCCAATCCGATCCTAACCCATGTGGCCCTGGACCGATCCGAGTCCGACTCGGTCAGGAAAACCAAGTCGGATCGGATTGGCCCAGGTTCGGATCCAATCCAAGAGAGAGAGATATATATATATATATTTTGTACCTTGATATAGCATCGCTTCTTCTTGTTGAATCTGAGGAAGAGGGAGAGCCAATGCAACTCTTCTTTTCTTCTTCTTCTTCTTCCCCTTGGATAATCTGCAAAGGTATACAGAAACAGTTAGTGAAAAGAAATTCAAAAAAGGAACCCAAAGAAAAACATATAGGTACATCTATCTAATGTTTGGTAAGATCAACCAAGCACTGACCTGCAATTGCTCTAATGAGGGATGTAACACTGTTCCCAGGAAATTCTTTACACCCCGGAGATGACTGGCAAAAAAGGATAAGAAGAAAAATAGAACCGATCAGTTACAGAATACCACTTCATTGAAATTATCTTTAGGAAAGAATTTAAATCACAGTTTAATGCATTATTCACAGAGAAGTATATCACATGAGTTGCATTTCATTATTCAACCAGCAACTGCTGATCCCGACTGTTTATTCAGTGGGATCCAAAATCACAACAATCAGACATCCTAGCAATTGATAGGTGGCCAGAAAAACAACAGTTCAAATGAAAATTGGCAATTGCCCATATATAGCAGAAAATTGAAACAGTTGCAATCATCTAATCTTCGACTTTTGGAAATCCAAAGTGGCGACCACCATGTGAAATATCTTGATCATCACATGTCTAGACATGTGCAGTGAATATGACACCGCAAGATAAAATTTCTCTTATTCATAACCATTTCCATAATCAATCAAATCAGTCGATGCCCACAATATGAACTTCTTGCAGAACTTAACAAACCCAAAATCTAGGAGAGATCGAATGTTGCTTCTTACACAAAATAGCGATAGTATTTTGAAATCTTCATCTAATAACCCACCAGAAAAATATCAGAAAGACAATAAATAAATAAAAAGAAAATAAATTGAAGTAAAACATTTTTTGTAAAAAAAGGCCACAAATTTTCCTAAAAGCATTCAATCTCCATGTTTAAACTCAAATTGACTTAATAACACCAAGATGATCATGCAAAATATATAACTATAAGGTATCACTTTTACTCACATGTACACTACAGATCTGTTTGGTAATCCCACAAGCATGTGTAGCTCAGAATTGATAAACATACTCACATGTACACTACAGATCTGTTTGGAAAATTTGAGCCATCCATTTGATGGGTGCCACCAAGTATTGCCCTAGCATTTATGCTTGTTCTTCCATTTATGCTTGTTCTAGTATTGTTATCAATTCCCAACATCTTGGCCTTTTGGTCCCTTGCCCTGCCAAATTGCATTGTTATTAACAAATAGATGAAGGATCAAACAGGATACATGATGAAAGAGAAATACCTTTAACCTGTGTTTGGTTGCACTATTGTAGTGAATTGCAATTTGATGTAGAGCGGGTCACGGACAGTTCAATAGATACTGTTTTGAAGATGTTGATGCCAAACTGAAATAGTGGGGCATAGCCAGATACCAGAACTAATTAATGATCATAGCCATCTTATTTCATTCGTTAAATTTAGACTATTGAACAATTTCTTCATCTGAAGCATCCATTTGATAGCAAGCTATAGGATGGTGCTCAATTTGAAATGCTCCATCCACAACCAACCCCACGATTTGGACAATCTAAATTTAAGTGCATGAAAAAAATAAAAATAAAACAAAGGGTGTGTGTTCCACTTGCCTGATCAGTCGACAAATGCAGGGAAGTGTTTGCATTTTTGTGACTAATATTAGAACCAAGTCAATCCAAATCAACGAGAACCTTGCTCAATGCTACAAGAGTTGAAGTTTGACATGAGAAAAAGGAGAATCTTACAGCTCCCTTTGGGAATAAATAGAGTACAAGAAAGGACAAAACAAACTTACCTAAGCAGGAGAACACTAGAACACTCCATTCAATCACATTTTCTAAGAAGAAAAATATCTTGAAACCTGATGGTGGCTACCTTGAAAATCACCATCAATAGCCCACAAAACAAAAGTTATTGAGACAATGTGTTAGATTGCACGATTATTTCATGAAAATATCATGATATTTTGTGCCACATTAGACATGATATTTAATGCAACCAAGATGTTAAGAAGTTGTATAGATAAAAAATTGTTATGGTCGTGGCAAATACCATGAAATTTCATGACTAATCAGTCTAATTTGGTGCAGATTTTCATGAAATTTGGTACCAAACACACTTTAAGCTAAAATTTAAAAAATAATAAAGAAAGAAAGAAAGAAAGAAAAAGAAAAAGATTAGGTAACATGCACATACTGACATAAACCATGTCCAACATCATGTCCAAAATCAAAAGTAAAAAAACCTAACATGAATATACTGACATATAGATTAGGTAAAACTTTCATACATTCAATACCCTCTATATGATGAATGCCTTTGTGGCATATAACTATATGAACCTTGTCCGTAATAGTAACCCCCTCTTCCACCTCCACCTTTGTCACCAGCTTCATCCTTCAGTTCTCTTTTTATAGATTCAATTGCAGGAGAACTCTTGGGCGACTCCGAGCTGGATGTGTCCAACAAATGGTCGTTCACCTCTGCTGAATCGGATGGTGGGGATCTCTTCCCATCGTCCTCATTCACAGATGCAAGAACTTTTTTCAGACGCTTTTTATGATCCGATTTGTACGGGATTCCCAATAGCCTATAAAATGCTACAAGACTTTTAACAAACTTTGATGGTTTACTTGTGCCTGCTTCAGCATCATGTTGTCTCGGAGGTGGATGTTGTTGTCTGGTACTTCTTGATCTGTATGTCATTTGCATGCTTTCTTTGACGGCTTCTTTATAATCTCATTATTCTTACTCCCTTAAAATTCTCTCATGTTCTTTTTCTTTACTAATTGTGGTTGTGGAAGGCCTGGAACTAGAGCCAGAGGCAGTTGCAGTTCCTCTGCTAAACCCTTCTTCATTATAATAGCCATACTTCTATATATTCTTTGGTTAGTTGTATTGGTTATAGTTACAGGGTGGGGGGTGTGGGAAGTCTTCGTATTAGAATCGAGAATGGCTCTAAATAAATCTCGGACCCCCTGAGAAGCTTTGCTACATGGTGCGGCGTCTCCTCCTCGACAAACCAAATGTAATTTGAGTCGATTTGTTTTGTTAACAAACTGTTTCCACACAACTTACATTTCAACTTTATCTTTTCATCCTGGGAGTAGGTTTAGACTCCATAACTCAAATATCCGCCGATACATCATCTTCTGATGACATATTTCACGCTCCAAACTTGGAAAACGGGCTCACAATAGTCCCGATCGCCGAATCTGTGCCGACAGCCTCCGTAATTCCCCATTCTCGGATTCCGGCACTCACGTGCCCGATTTCGATCCCGAGATCCTACAAGGAGGATTTTCGGTATGAATTTTTGTAATGGAGTATAACCATAAGTATAACAAAGTCATAAAGGCAACATCATCATCACATATCCACTAATATAATCATTTGAGTACAATCTGAAAAGGAAATACATAAATTAAAAATCAAGCTCCGAATACCGCCGCACGCTCTAAGCTCAACACCGTTGCAACCTAACATCACTGCATGCATCTATCATGCATAAGCTTATGTAAAGCTTAGAGAGTGGTGTAAGTGTGTGCACAAGAAAAGTGTCAAGTATATCATAAAGCCCATAAATCATACACAATCGGAATAAGCAAAAATATCGACAAGATCATGAATCATACGATATCGAGTAAGCGGAAATATACTTGGTAAGTCCATGAGTACTATCAGCGTATATCAAAGCTATGCGATGCAAAACATAATAAGACAATAATAGATGCCGAGGATGCAAATGCAATATGCAAACCCCAACGAGTCCAGAATACCATCAACCTCATCTAGGCCATATAAGTGCAAAAACATAGTAACACAAAATGCTAAGTGAGGATGCGATGCAATGTAATATGCGGTGCGAATGAAATGACCATGCCGGAATGTGAAGTCGGGATGATAGTATGAAGTATCACAGATATGGGGTCCATCACAAGGACTTCTATCCAAACCAGTCTCATACCTAAATTTAGATAGTCCGACTCAATGTGGTAAACTCCTGATCTCAGGTTAATCGCGCGCCCAACCGAAATCCTGGCCATGCGAAGGTACACGTAACAAATAGTTACGTACCACCAGCCCGAGTGGATGGTGGATAAATGAATGAATGGATGCAATTCCTACTCAATAAGTCCACATAGCAGTACGATTGCTCTTTGGAAAAATCACTGGGGTCTATTACACTCGACACCGACTGCCTCCTCCCTAGCTGCACAGCCCAGCGAGCGGAATAGACCTCACTATCCGCCTGACCAGTAGTCTGCCAATACCTACCCAGCTCGTCGATAGTAGACCCATTTATGAGTTGGTCATACTCAGCCTAGCTTATAGCCCCCTCACTCGGGCAGATAAGGCCACACCCCCTCCCAACCGACCACGACACAGTGAAAAATGAGTCTTACTGGTATTCGGCACTCGGGCGCTTATGTTCCACTTAGTCTAGTTGTTGGGGCACCTCCTGGCGTCGGAGATTCTGAAATTTTCATCCAAGGACATCCTAAGTGCCCACAGTGATAAAATCAAGTATTTTCGGTGTCCCATTTAGCCCTCCACGATGTACCTGTGGAGGCTACGGCCCTGATGTCGCTAGGGCGTACGGTGATCATAACTCACAATGCAAGATGCATGAGTCATACCATACAATCATGCAACAATCTCGCGCTACCACGCGATAATGTGGGCGCTCCATCTCATAAGGAGTCTCGTAAATAGTCTGCCCAATGGTGTATGCTATGATCAAACATTCCTTATATCAGGCATACATATGATGCATATGGGCATGAATCATGCAGTTATACTAAGCATTTTATAGAATGATGAACTATCTTTGCAACGAATATGAGCCTAGACGACCTACACGTAACCAGTATGGGCCTATCAATGGGCCCAAGGGAGAGTGACAATGCGGACATTTAACCAACATCATCCTTACAATGTAGACGTCAAACCAACATTGTTCCTTAGGCACAGCCCGCCATAAACATCATTACATAAACCATGGTGGAATCACATTACAATGGCCTTATGTACATCCCATTGGGCCTCAACCCATGGGCCTCCAATACATCAAATGGGCCTCATAATATGGGTCTCATATATATCAAGGTGGGCCTCAGCGGATGGGCCATTACTACATCAAGATGGGCCTAATCACTTGGGCCTTATATATATACCAAGGTGGGACTCAATGGATGGCCACAAATAAATCAAGATGGGCCTCATACATATACCAAGGTGGTCCTCAATGGACGGCCACAGATAGATCAAGATGGGCCTAATCACATGGGCCTTATACATATACCAAGGTGGGCCTCAATGGACGGCCATAAATAAATTAAGATGGGCCTAATCACATGGGCCTTATATATATACCAAGGTGGGCCTCAATGGACGGCCACAAATAAATCAAAATGGGCCTAATCACATGGGCCTTATATATATACCAAGGTGGCCCTCAATGGATGGCCACAAATAAATCAAAATGTATATATAATATATACAAATGAATCATATCAAAAGATCAACTGGACCGCACTCCAAATATCAATGGTGATAATGATTTCCACCGTTAAAAATCCTATAGGGGCCCATCGTTATGTATTTTTGGGATCCAACCTATTTATAAGTTAACATGGAGGTAGATGAAGGCAACACATCATCTTGATCGGAACTGTCGTGGCCCTTAGGAAGTTTTAAACGGTGAATGTCACTATCCCCACTATTTTAAATGGTGGGGTCCACTTGAACTTATGGATCTGGCTCATTCTTTAGCTCATGCCATAAATGAGCTTTCAAAGTGGTGGGACAGTTTGGATGCAACACATGCATCATGGTGGACCCCACCGCCCAAACAGTGGACGGCGTGAATACAACGCATACATAATTGGGTGGGTCCCACCGTCCAGTTTTTTGGACGGTGTGGACAGAGCACATACACCATGGTGGTTCCCACCGTCCACAGCCGTGGACGATGTGAATAAAAACACATACATTAGTGCGGGTCCCATGTGGGGCCCACCATAACGTTTACTTTCCATCCAATCCATTGATAAGGTCACACGGACCCAGATGAATAGGAAAAACAAATTTCATAATGTTCCAAAACCTTCTGTGACCCAGAAAAGGGTTTCAATGGCAGACGTTCATCCACATTGTTTCATGTGATGTGGGCCACCTGTGTCCCAAATATAGCTGATTCTTGGGGGGGCCACTGTCCTAAAGGGAACCCAACAATTACACGGTGTTGATGATGGACACACATCATGGTGGGGCCCATGGCTAGGACCCCTTCCAACGTCAAAAGCATCAGGACGTCGCTGACGTCCTCTGACTGTTTCATTTTTATTTTTATTATTATTTTTCTGAGGTTTTTCTTATGTGGGGCCCATATCAGTAGAATCCACCCCACCCATTAAATTCTGCAACTAATAACAGATCCAACAAGCCCAATATTGAGCGTATTTCGGTGTGTAAAAACATTGGAGTGACTTTCAACGGTGAAAACCACTATTTTTCTATGTTATGGCCCCTTGAGAGTCGGATTAACCTCATTTTTCGGCTCAACGCCTAAAATGAGCTAAGGAAAGGAATGGACGGCTTGGATTAAAAACATGCACCAAGGTGAGGCCTGCACGAGCAACCCTCTCCAAAGCTTGAGAATCAAGCCAATATTTGTTTGTTTTTTCAACTAACGTCCAGCGTCCGGTTTTGGGCAAACGGCTTTACAAGGTGGGCCCTGCTCAAGTGGGCCACCAAATGATGGATGGTGTGGACACAACACATATGTAAAGTGGGCCCCACCTACAAATGGCTTGGGATCAAATACATGCTTCATGGTGGGGTCCATCCGGGTGAGCCACATGGCCATATCATCACATACAATAGGATGAAATGAAAGAGAGAGGGAGAGAGAGAAAAAGTGGGACACACGTGTGATGGAGGGACCCCAACACTATGGCCCTCCTTTTTAAGCATTCAATCATACATCAAGTGGGTCTCAATACATGTGGGCCTACCGATCAAAATCAACGGTGGAGATCCGTTCTCTACCGAAATAGAAGGTCTAAATGACCCCTTTTCAAATTATAAAGTAAACATCATGATGGGGTCCATGGAGAATGGCGCCATCATGGAATGATAATGAGCATCAAGGTGGGCCATCGGCCACATCTTAGGGTCCAAAGTGAGATCCATACCATCGATCGGTAGGCCACACTTGGCCCATCATAAAAACATGAAGACTAGCCTATAGAAGCACCTACCATTTGATCTTTTTGATCCGATGGAAAGCCAATCTCCTTGTGCTTCACTTTGATGGAGGGTGATGAGAGTTGAATGGCTAGGATGAAGGTTTTTTTTGGGATGGGAAAGTGGGCCACACAAACTCTCTTTCTCACCTTAGAAAAGCTTGGACATCCACATTTTTCTCTCTTGGTGTTGCTTGGAAAATGTGAAGAGAAAGGGAGAGAGAGGGTTGTAAGGAGAGAGAGTGAGAGATGGGTGATGGATATGAGTGATGGGTGAGGTGATGGTGTACTTGACTTGTGGAGAAAGAAAGCATGAGTGGGTGTACTTGACATGAGGTGATTGATTGATTGATTTGAGTGATTGATTGATGGGACATGTTGTAGAGATTCTCTTGAGATTACAAACGCGTTGTGTTTCTTTGAAATAAATGTCGATTCACATCTCCTCGCCAGAGTATCGGATCGATATGCAAGATGCGGCATTGGAACCGCGGTGACGGTGCAGTCGCAATGGAACAAGTATAGGATTAAGTTGACTCAAATCTACAGGATACGACTTAGGGTCACGCGCAAATTGAATAGTACTAATGAAAAAAGTGAAATATTCATCCACCCATAAGACATAACCATAAAACTTCAATGTAACTATTTTAACAAAATTACAAATAACATGATATAACAAAATTAGAAGGCATCAAAATCATATTGCAGCTGCAGGTACTGTCTCATCAATCTTGTTACTCTCCTCTTCATCTAACTCCTCATCAATAGAGGTCTCTTTCCCCCACATCAGAACGCAGCCAATCCTGAGTACAAATGAGCGCTTCAACCGATTTAGGTGTAAGTGAGCTTCCATACTTGCTTACGACCCTACTCTCTGTACTAAAAGCGGATTCTGAAGCCACAGTTGAAATTGGAATTGATAATATATCGCGTGCCATTAACAAGAGTATAGGGTACTATAACTTACCAGATCTCGTCCTCCACCACTCCAAAATATAAAAATCATCGCCTTTGTTTAGAACTAGAAGATCCTCCTTGAGATAGTCTTCAAGTTCTGATCTAGGCATCTGTACTTGAGTCCCTTTCAGCTGTGCATAGTAAGACATGAAATCATCTGCCGTGTCTTCTTACGATTCATCAACAGCAGAACTAGAACCCACTTGAGGAGATTGTTCTTTTGAGGCACACACATACAAATTGTACAATTCACTAATTGCATCAGAAATCTTTTCAGCCTCACCAACACCCATTGAACCATACAACTTGTTACATATGAAGCCAACTATATACATCTTGTATCGGGGATCAAGAACGACCGCAATACCCATTACCAGACTACACTCAGACCAATACTTATCAAACTTTACTTGCATACCCATGGCCATAAAGTGTAAAAAGTCTTGTCTACTACTGCTTTTGCGCAAGGCTTCTTTTACCTTCCAAAGTTCAGGCAGAAATATATTTGTTGTTGGATATTTGCAACCTGAAAATTTCTTCGTGCAGTTGTAAAAAACAGAAAGGAACTTACGAACTGATTCAGCTCTTGACCAATCATCTTCAGAAGGCAGCCAAGTATACACACTATCACGCTCTGCATAGTGAGAGAATGCGGGTCTCAAATCTATTACTGAATCCAACATTTCAAAAGTTGAATTCCAACGTGTCGTGACGTCCAACTTCATCGTTCTCTAAGTTGAAAAATTCAACTGCTTCACGATCTCATTCCATACATGTAATCGTGAAGATGACCCTCGTATGTACTTCACACTCTCTCTTATATTCTCGATCATTGGATCGATTGTTTTAAGGCCATCTTGTACAATCAAGTTTAGGAGAGGGAACAACACCTAACACGAAATATCTTTCCACCGAAATACAGGTCATCGGTAGCCTTAAACTGGTTGCGCAAATTAATTATCACGCTATCATTTGCAGAGGCATTGTCTAGAGTAATTGTGGAGATCTTCTTCTCAATTCCCCACTCCATAAGACATCTGTGTATGCAGTCTGAAATTATCAAACCACTATGAAGAGGCGCAAGATAACGAAAGTTTATTATTCTCTTGCAAAGCCTCCATTCAGCATCAACGTAGTGAGCAGTTACGAACATATACCCCTTTCGTTGATTGGATGCCATCCACAAATCTGATGTCAGGCTAATTTGGAAAATCGTTTTCAACTCTCCTTTCAACTTGACCTTCTCGCCTTCATACATCTTCATACACACCCTCTTGATTGTTGTACGAGAGACCTTCTCGTATTTGGGGTTAAGGCATCTGGCTAGTCCAACAAAAGCAATACTCTCTACTATCTGAAATGGTCTTTCATCTATAATAATTAACTTGGCCGTCTACTCATTCGCTGACTCTCTATCATACTTGTAGATAGACAATGACGGACCCTCTGCAGATTATGAAAATGAAAGTGTTTGTTGCCTTGTCGTACTTCTCACCTTTTTATGACACCTTGAAATATGTTTCTTCAACGTTGTGGTTGAACCATCTGCTTGCTTAGTGTAATAACTCTTGCAATGCTTGCATTGTATCCTCACTTGGTCGTTCTTCAGGGTTACTTCTTCAAAATCTTCCCACACTTCAGACCTCTTCTTCGATTTTCCCACAACATGTGATTGTGTGGTACTAGTATCAACGACGTCGACGGGCACCTCTTCATGTTTAAGACCTAATCCTTCATTTTCAAGGATCATAGGTGATGTAATTAACTGACCATCAGGGGCCGGGGAAGGGTATTGGAAAGGCCCTCACTTTCCATCTGATAGTTGAAATATACTAAATCATATTAGCATTAGCAATCTAATGCTAATAGAGTTATACTAAATCCTAAATTACTTACCCATCCAAGGTTGGATAAATTATAATACTTTCATATTCCCATTGAAACATCCACGCCAAAAATCCGGCAACATCTCCCCATGCCTCTCCAGATAAGTTGATCTTACGTTACATTCCGATGCCAAATATCTAAAGCAATGTAAAGATATTTGGCATTGGATACGAAACGAAAGAAACATATCCAGAGAGAAACGAGGAGATGGACCGCGGATCAGGCATGAACATTTAAATAGGTTATATGAAAGCATACTATCCATCTAACCTTGAACTGTCAAAAAAGGGACAATTTAAGCAATTTCTATGCCACCAAAAACACCATATATCTATGTATGGCCACATAGAAATCCTCAAACGGGTAACTAATTATCTAACTTACAAGTAACAATTAAATCCTAAATTAGTTACCCATCCAAGGTTGGATAGATTGTAATACTTTCATATTCCCATTTAAACGTCCACGCCAAAAATCCGGCAGCATCTCCCCATGCCTCTCCAGATAAGTTGATCTTACGTTACATTCCGATGCCAAATATCTGAAGCAATGTAAAGATATTTGACATTGGATACGAAATAGAAGAAACACATCCAGAGAGAAACAAGGACATGGACCGCAGATCAGGCATGAACATTTAAACAAATTATATGAAAGCATACTATCCATTTAACCTTGAACTGTCCAAAAATGGGACAATTTGAGCGATTTTTATGCCACCAAAAACACACCACATCTATGCATGGCCACATAAAAATCTTCAAATGAGTAACTAATTATCTAACTTACAAGTAACATTCACAACTCACAAGTCACAACTATAAACTAACAAGTGACAATAATAATTTAAGAAAAAAAATAAAGTAATGATTAAATAGACAGTTGCATGTTCATGTTCACATAAAACTATAAATAGACAGTTGCATATTCATGTACATACTATTGTTTCAAAGTATAGATTCAGTTCATCTATGCGGTAGTAAAAGCTTTAGTGGTTGGTTTCTTGTTGAAGTATCCCTTGAGTCTGACATCTACCAACTTAAATAGTTCAAGACTCTTTTTTCCCATTCGATGTTGATCGCTAACCATTTCATTTTTTAACCATTAGTTAAAGGGCAACATTTACAAGGCTAGGATCACCCACTCAACATGATTTCAAGTGTGGACAGGACCTAACCACTGGATCATGATGGTCTAGATTCATTGGCCCACCAACCATGTGTAAGGCATAAAGCCAGAAATGCCTATTGCTGATGCAGATGCCTGGAGGCGATATATTGGTGGGTCAATTGTAATTATTTATTAAGAAGTATTTGGTTTCATTGGATTTCATGGAATACCACAAAATTTTGCACCCAATTAGACTGATTAATCGTGAAATCAATGCAACCAAATGCAACTTTAGAGATAATATTTGGAGAGATAAATCAACAATGAATTGAGGAGGTGCTTTCACCTAAGTATTAATATGAAAATCTCTCTCTAATGACACCCTCTTCTATACATAATCACCCCTAACTCAATTTTGGACGCAATAGTGCCCAATTTCTAGTCATAGTTAACCATCTCTAGCTTATAGAGAGAGAAAGTAGTGGTGAACCATCTAGCAAGGAGATCTAAGTAATCTAATCCCTATATTAAAGTAAGTGAGTACACCCCCTCCACATTAACTTTACCATATTAGTCCTGGCCATGGGCCCAAAACTCAGGTAGATCCACTGTTCAAGTGGACCACATGTAGGGATTGAATGCTTACCGTTGAAAACTTTTAACTGCACACTTTAATGTTTACTTGTCATACAATTGTTGAAAATAAATTATTTATATATACAAAATAAATAATAATAATAATAAAACATATTAGGCAGCAACAGATGCTGCTGCAATACAGCGTGCAGCATTGCACGCTGCGTTACAACGAGTTGCTACAAACAGCCATGTATAGGATCTGTGGGGCCCACCATGGATCACTCCATGATGTATATGTTAGATCCACACCGTCCATTCTACTTTTCTAGTTCATTTTAGGTGGGTCACACCAAAAATCAAGCAAATTTTAATTTTAGGTGGGCCACACCTAGAGAACAGTGGGGAATGAATACTTACTATCCAACCTGTTTACAAGGTCACGCGTGACCTGAATCAAACGAAAAATAGGGGAGTGGTCCCAGCCGTGGGCGGTGGGACTAGCTGCTCTAACAGCAGCATGCTGCCTAGATGAAGTGTGGTCCCACGCTGTGGGGCCCACCTTAACGCATGTATTCTGTATCCACCGTACCCAGCGGGTGGGCCCCTCTGTCAAATTTGGAGAGTAGAACAAATGGCATGAAAATCAATAAACTAACCAAATAAAAAAAATCACAGATTGTGCATATATCCCACAGCAAATGGATGAAAAAGACCCATCCAAAAAAAGGGAGAAAGGACCCCGACCCTTACCCGAGTAGATGCAGACGTCGGGCAGGCAGCAACGAAGAGGAGAGGAAGAAGAAGAGGACAGACAGGACGGCTGGACATCGGGCAGGCAGCAGCGAAGAGGAGAGGAAGAAGAAGAGGATGGACGAGACGGCTGGACGTCGAGCAGGCCGCAGGTAGCAGCAAGAGGAGAGGAAGAAGAAGAGGATAGGAAGAAGAACCGAACGAGGGACGAGCGAAGAGGAGACCATGATGTATGTATTTCATCGATGCCGTTTATTCATTTTTACCTATCATTTTAAGGCTCAAAAAAAATATTAGAGGGATAAAAGTCTCAGGTGGACCACACCACAGGAAAACAATAATGATTGGATATCCTCCATTAAATTCCTCCTAAGGCTCTGGATCGAGTCGGATCTGATCGAATCGAATCCTTTCGGATTGGGTTTCGGACCGGATCTGTTCGAATTGACAAAGACTCGATCCTCATCCGAAAACTATTCGAATCTGAAATATCTAAATCGATCTGCACCGATCCAGACCATTGATCCGGTGGATCGGGTCTGATCGGGTCGGATCCACCGGATCGAACCTTTTTTGCCCAGCTCTAACCACAACCGTAGCAATAGTAACAACCACAGGGGAATGTACGGTACCCTTACCAGAATAGGCCAATGATAGCAAGGACCTAACTAGAGATGAATGGTCCTATGGGGGTCCACTATGATGTATGTAGTTTATCCATGCCGTCCATCCATTTTGAAAGATCATTTTAAGGCATGAGCCAAAACATGAGGCATATCAAAGGCTTAAGTGAACTACATCATAGAAAGCGGTTAGATTGAAAACCTACCATTGAATTGAGTATGCTGATAGGTTACAGGCAAACCACTTTTAGGATACGACGGGCCTGATGTGGGTCTGCGTACAACAAACACGAAGGCCCACTTATTGGAACTCTATTACACTCAGTCTGTCAGAAATACAGTAAAAGAAAAGGAGAGAAGAAGATGTCTGTAAGTAAGACCACTGCACTGGTCTATTTGTCTTGTTCTTCAGCTATTGGTTCAATTGAACTATTCTAGACCACACTGCTGGTCTGTTCTTCAAGCAATGGTTTAACCTTGCTGTCTTACTGGAGTCACTGGAGTATATGAGAGGAGTGACTGTCTCAGTTCATATGAGTTTGCTGGAGTGGGTTGAGTGATGGTTTGGAAACCCATCCAGTCCCTATTTATATAGGCTATGGTGGCCGGGGGTAATGGTCCAAGGAAATAAATCCCATGACCGTTTTCTAGCTGTTGGAGAAAACTAGCCATTTTATAGTTATTTTCTGACTGTTGTGTATAGGCTATTAAGCTGCTGCATGCTGACTGTTGTGAGACAACAATAGCCGTTTTCTAGTATTGGGCTAGCCATGTATCGATTCTGACATGGTTTCTATACTAATGGCACAGCAGTTACACTTCCTCCCAATTTCAACCTATATATATATATATATATATATATATAGCCTATATATATATATATATATGTATATATATATATATATATATATATATATATATATATACTGGAGGACCTCTTTCTCAGTCCTCTAGTCTTCCTTCCAACCAGCCACTCACCTTAGCCACCTAGTCACACCGCGACTCGCACACGTCTCACTCCGGTTCGCGAAGGGAGCAACCCTCTGCGACACGATAACCTCGTATGTAACATCTTAGAAAAATCCGTACAAAGACCCGATTACCACCTCAGGTAGAAATCACAAAGGACCAAATCCTTTAAAAATTAAACGAGAATTAACTAAGTACTAAACTAGGTTACCTATGAAATTAGCACTAATCACTTTAAATACGATCTGTAAGACCCAAAACGAGTAAAACCGTTAACGATACATTACCTTAAAACTTAGGATCCATCTCAAAACCCAGTTGCTCTTGGTAGCACTTTAAAACTTTGTATCGGACCTGGACTGCGCATCGAAGGTCCGATTACCCCAAAATTATACGATTACGACCGCTTTGTTGGACTTGACTACCACCTCAAAAATCAAGTCCAGATAGTATCCCGAAACGCGCAACTTGAGCCCGGAGCGAAGTATATGAGAAACGCGAATATCTTTAGGAAATGAACTAAAACTTAAGTGAATTGAGTCGTTCACTTGCAGTCCGAATCTAAGAATTCAGACCGTCTATTTCTAACCCAATTACACCCTCGGATCAGAAAAAATTTTCAACACATGTCAGTGTACTTGTGGCCTTGATCGAGTGTCAGTGACCGTCGAACTGAAACTGGTCCTCCACGGTCGATCTGTAAATCCGATCGGACCGAAAACTTAACCTGACCTAGATCCAATGTCAGGAAGCTTTAGTCCGACCGCATGTGGAAAAGGAGCCTCCAGATGTGCTCCGTTAGATCGGAATAATTACTATTTGGTTATGACCTAAGTATACCATGGCCCTGGGGCCATTCCCATCTATTCTGGGCCTATATAAGGGCCTTAAACCCTCTCTCTCTCTCTCTCATTCCATACGAATTTGAAACCCTAGGTGAGAGAAGAGAAAAGAAAGAGAAGGAAAGAGAGAGAAAGTGTGAGGGAAAGCTAGGGTTTGCTGTAGAGATTCTTCCCTGCCGCTCTACGTATCATATCACTGCTACTATATCGCTATACCAGCGATTCTGGTTCCGTTTTCGAGTAAGAAATTCTAACCCTAACCTATTTTAGGGTTGCAAATAGAGTAAAGGATGAAATAACTAATCTATTTCATACTGTAGGTTGCAGTTGTGCCGTAGACGACGAGTTAGAGAACGAACTAAATTCGTTACGTGTCCACCGGCGTAAGGTGCGGACTATAAACGTTTAGGTTATGGTTTTCAAGGCTTTCAATGTCAGCAATGATTTATGTCTGACTTGATTGCTATCACATATGCTAGATATGATATTTTTCGTAAATTACACATATATGTAAACTATGTTGGTTTTAAATGCATTCCATGTGTTTGTTGAAATGTCTGAATGCATGTGGAATTATGATTCGTGTTTGATACGATTGTCATTCGAGAATACATGATTGTTGTTGATATGGCAACTCCTATGTAGAAGGATTTGCTATGATATGCGTTTTAAACTAATTAAGTGCATGTGTGTAATATGTGTAGTCTAAGTGTTTGATAAAATGCCTGAATGAGAAAATGCTTGTTTAAATGCATGTATGGAGGGTGTTGAGATAGGATTCTCAATCCCCTTAACTATGGATATAGTACCCTTTCTATAACCTATCTTACTATTATGTGCTGTATGAATGAAATGTCTGTGTATGATAATATGTGTAGTATGTGTGTGATTAAATTGCTCAAGTAAGATTTGTATCTGATTTTGGTTGGCACATGCGGTTTTGGACTGGTACATATGAATGCCTAATGTACATGAAATGTGTTTGGGGCTACGACGTAGTCCAGGCGATCGGTAATGATTTCCGAGTTAGTGGCCGAGGTTGTTTCGCCACACCAGACACGTTCGAGGAATCCGAGTCGTACGCTGCTAGTCGACAGTGGTTAGGCCACGTGGAGTGCTTACGCGCTCCATGTCGATCGGCTCGACGTATGCTCGTACCAGTCGAGCTTGTCAAGTAACCCGATTGGCCCGATGAATGTTCACCATGTATGGACGCTACTGCTTGAATCTAAGGTACCAACTTACCAGTGCAGAGCCCGTTTAACCTTGGTACCACGATCCGCTAAGACTCATGAGCCAGACATGGTGGTATGGGACACCGTGGTCGAGCTGTTGGTGTACGCTGGGGTGATGAGCCTCCTCGTAGTGTCCAGTGAGCAACCCAAACTCATAATCCGAATATGGTGGTGTATGGGACACTGTATTCGAGCTGTCGGCCTACGATCAGGTGACGAGCCCATAGTGACCATGAGTATACACTAGGACTGCGCTAAGGTGATGAGCCTTTCTGTAGTGACCTCGAGTATAAATCAGGCCTGCGCTGAGGTGACGAGCCGCTCCATAACGACCTGAAAACTATCTATCATATGTGACTACTAGGATTGACGACCCTAGATGGATCAATGTTTGGGTTATGATATAAAGGGAGGTGCCTTAGCTTCCCAATCCTGTTGTATGAAAAGGTCTAATAAGAACTCGGTAATCACGCTCATGCACCGCATTGCATGTGCCTTTGGCGTTGGTGTTGAGCACAGAGGAAGGGGTGCATGCCGCGACCGTAAGAGGAAGATCGCAGAGGGAGTGCAGGCGAGGGCATGCATCATTAATACATATCATTTTTGCATTAACCAGAGTACTTAGGGATGCTTGATTGTATTACTTTATCATTACTGCTTGATTGAATTGATAACATGTTAACCTTTGCCTTATAGCTCCACTGAGTTGATCACTCACTCCCACGTTCTGGGACAGTGTTTTAAACACTAACCAGACTCTGTCTTAGCTACAGGTGATGGCAATGCTTATGAGGCAGAGCTGGACTATTACGATGACTAGGAGGAGTTCTCCTATATACAACTCTCAGCGGGTCTATGTAGATCTGGAGTTGCGCTGATGAGGCTACAAGGTTTTGGATAGAGAACATTACACTTTCTGATTTTGTACATTTTTAAATTAAACTTGTAATTATTTAACCTAATGACATTCATACTCTGAGGGCTTACTATTATTTTTATATACACATCATAGTCTTCCGCTAGCGTACTTTAATTACCTTTGGAGTATGATATGTTGTTTTGGTGTAATCCCCTTCATTATCTATGTTGCATAAGTGATGCGTTGGAACTCGGAAGTTGAGTTTATGCTCGACCCCCAATTTTCAGGGCGTTATAAGTTGGTATCAGAGCATGATTTGGATCGCACCGTGACCGTTACCGAGACCGAGACCAAGACCGAGCCCGAGCCCAAGCGCGAGCGCGCACGTGGGTGTTCTAGTGCGTAGGTCCATAGTCCATGGACTATGTGGGCAAATAATAAGGTACTCCACACTTTTCGTTTAAACCTCTAAATCTTCTCTTCCCTTTCCCATGTGGGACTATCCAAAAAACCCCATAAAATGCTTTTTACAAACATTTTTTAATATATATTATATTTTATTTTATTTAAATTATATTTTATCAAATCAATATTATGCAACAATCCCCCACTTGATTTTTTAAAAATAAAATTTTCTCGATTAAATATTTCTACCAAAATAATCAGCTTATATGCATAAAGAAAGATATCTTTCGATTTTAATCTTCCCTTAGTGTAAGTATCTCAAAACTCTATCGAAATGGCTGGTAGCCACAGCGTTGAACCAGTTATTCCTAGATAGTAGAACCGGAGAAACTGCATACATATTCACTATGTATTATTAGAGTTCCCACAATCTTGCTCAACACAATTAATGGCACCATGTGCTTATCCTAATTTGTGAACGATCCTGAGAAAAAACTCTTAACTCTCATGAGAGACGGCACCATCTCTACATTCATATAGGTGAAATCCTTCTAGTGTCTTCGTTACTATAAGACACTTATCCTTTAGACTGGATTTTATTAAGAGTTTTAAGATTCAACTCTCTGTCGTAACGCTCAGCAATTATCTATTATGGATGAAGTTTATAATTTAATGCTTAAAAACTTTCCACATATTAGTGACTTGTTCTTACCCATTAAACTCGAAATTAGAGATTTTCTGACTTTAGGTTGGGTTACCATCACTAGTGAAACTTTGATTTAAGAGTTTCAACTTCATCCCTCTAAATGTAGCCTTTACTACCTCTCTCGGTAGAGGTTTAGTAAAAGGGTCTACTAGGTTATTTCTTGATTTCACATATGAAATATCAATGATTCTATCTCGAATTAATTGTCTGACATAATCATGTCGAAGACTGATATGTCTAAACTTACCATTATATGTGCCGCTGTATGCTCTAGCTAATGTAGCTCCACTATTACAATATAGTAACACAGTCGATATATGCTTTATATAGAAAGAGATTTCTAATAGAAGATCCCTTAGCCACTCAGCCTCTTTGCCTGCTGCAGCTAGAGCTATAAATTCAGACTCCATAGTTGAGTGTGTTATGCAAGTCCGTTTCTTGGATCCCTAAGATACAACTGCACCTCCTAGGGTGAATACCTACCCTGTAGTAGACTTGTTGTCCCCTGCACTCGATATCCAGCTCGCATCGGTATATCCTTCCAATACAGTAGGAAACTCTGAATAAAATAGTCATAAGTCTTTAATTGCTTTTAAGTAACTAAGGACTCTACTGATTGCATTCTAGTGTTCAGTACTAGGGTTACTAGTAAACCTACCAAGTCTATGTCAAATTAAAACTTTAACAGCAAAATTTAAACGAACAAAGGAAAGATAGCACTTTTAAACAAATCACAATATGGAAATGTAAAGCAACCTCAAAATTCTAGTCTTGAGAAGTTGATACAAATGTTGTTCTAAGGACAACCTTACACCATAAAAACCAAGGGTTTATGGCAGGACAACCTTACTAGAACATTTTAAGTATCAATATCTCAAACTGAAGAGGAATAAAAATAAATAGCAAGAATGAAAGTCTAAACTATTACAACATTCCCCACAATGCTTGAAATAAAAATATTACAACATTCACATCCACACATACATCCCACAAACTTGAATGATAAAAGATATAGAAAATAAATCACACATCCACAAAACACAAAGAGTTATAGTGGTTCGCCTGTGTGTTCACCAACTGTTAAACAACAGCCACACAGCTTGCTACTCCACTCCTAATATCCTCACACAGGGGATATTAGCATTCACTATGAAAATAGGTTTCTCAGGTTCACCTAAAACCCTCACAATTGTGTCTTTCAAATGGGCTTACACAATTCAAAAACCCCACACTCTGAGTTTTCTGGCTCTCCTCAGATAACCAACACAATGAGATTTTTCTGGCTTAATCTCAAAAGAAACCAAAAACATATAAGATTTACACAAATGTAAAATACCTGGATTTCTCCTTTTGTAGCAGCCCGGAAGAACCAAATCGGAGTAGAAGTTCGAATATAGAAGTTCAATGTCTAATACTCACTTAAGAAATGGTTCTAGGTTCTAATTGATTTTAAATTAAAGCAAGTTGGGCTAGCTCTATTTGATTTTGATTCCAAGAAGTGGAATATCCCAATTACTCTTTCAAATCAGATTGGAATGTAGAAACAAAATCAAATATAAAAAGCTAACAAAAGAGAATTTTAAATATGCACAATATAGCTTAAAAAGAATACAAACTTATCTCTCAAAGTGATGCCTTGATTTTACTTTGATTGGATATAAAACTCTAAAATTTGTGCTCTATTTATAGTTGTAGAAATCGCATCTACGACTGGTTCTGTGGACACTACGATAGGTCGTAGGACCAATAGCATTTTAAAATTATGAGCGCGATCTGAAAAACCGTTTCACGATTGGTCATAGGCACTTCACGATGTCATGACCTTCCTACGATCGGTCATGAGAAACCGTAATTCATTCTTTGGAGTTTGAGTCGTAGGCGCAAGATGGTCGTGAATGAGTCGGCACTATTCACATGACCAATCGAGCAAACTCGAGGACTGGTCATAGCTCAAGCAAAAAATTTTAAAATTTTTCAACAACTCAGGACTGGTCTTAGAATTTCTTGGACTAGTCGAGCCAGCTCTAGGACTAATTGAACAGAGTCCAAGATTTCATAAAACAGACAAAACACTTATAAAAGATTCAATTTGAATTATGTATACAAAATGACCTACCTTAAGGTCAATCTAAGTCTTTCATACCCGAGGCATGAAGTATGAGCATTGAACATTCTTTTCTTCAGATGATTAATGATCTTTGAAGATCATGAAGCTTGAGATCTCGACGCTTGATGAAGCTTGAACGCTTGAACTTGTAGTTCTTGCATTGTACTTCGGAGATCTTTAGAAGCTTGAACTTGTAGTTCTTGCATTGTACTTCACCTTGAGTCTTGAATAAGATCTTGTAGCTTAAAAACTTTGAAGCTTTAGAGAAGAGAATAATGTACTTGATCTTGCATTTCTTGAAGTAGATCATTGCACTTGACTTGAAGCATTGTCCTTGAGCATGAGGTGTATTTCCTTGAACATATATATCAACATGCTACACAAGACATAAATTGTGGTTTTGGCACAACAAAATTTGACAATCAAAGGAATAAATAACCATAGCACTTACAGAATATATAATTGTTGTATGTGTGGCAACTCCTTTGTGAAAGGATTTACTCACAGCATATACGATATAGGTTTAGTGCATTGCATAGCATACATAAGACTCCTTATAACACTTTTACAACTGTTCTTCCGTTACTCTCTTTTAGCTTAATACTTGGATCAAATGGGGTTTTTACTTCTTTTATATTTAGATGGTTAAACTTATGTAGTATCTTCTCAATATAATGAGATTGACACAAAGCATAACTCCCATAATATTTTTTAACTTTGATACCTAGTATGGTATTAACTTGTCCAAAATCCTTCATTTTGGATACGGAAGATGAAAACCTCTTTGTTTCAGCTACACCTTCCATTTTATTACTTATTATTAACATGTCATCAACATACAAACAAATAATAATCATGCACTACAATCTACTTTAGAATATATGCATTTATCAATTACATTATGCATGAAACCATGAGATAGTATTTTAGAATCAAACTTCTCATGCCATAGTTTTGGTGTTTGTTTTAATCTATACAGAGATTTGATTAATCTACATATTTTATTTTCATTTCCTGGTAGAACGAATCCTTCAGGTTGTTCCATGTATACCTCCTCATTGAGGCCACCATTCACGAATGTGGTCTTTACATCCATTTGGTGAATGTGAAGATGATGTATAGAAGCTAGAGTAAATAATATCCTAATGGATGTTATCCTAACTACAAGAGAGTATGTGTCAAAATAATCTATCTATTCTTTTTGTCTAAAACCCTTAGATACTAATCGAGCTTTAAAGGTTTGGATAGTCCCATCAGTGTAATATTTTTTTCTAAATACCCACTTACAACCTATGGGTCTAGAACCTGGAGGTAAGTTTACTAGTTCCCATGTTTAATTTGACATTATGAATTCCATTTTATTGTTTATAGCTTCTTTCCAGAAAGCTGAGTTTCTAGAGGATACAACATCTTTATATGTTTTAGGATCATCTTCTTTAGTCATAGGTAATTTTTTTATAACATTTTCTCTATCTCCTTCTACAAGATGGAAAATAATGCGTTGTGAGTCTATGTAATCATCTCCTAGACTCTTCTCTATTCTTGTTCTTTAACTCCTACGAGGTTCAATGGGAGCTTCTACTATTTGTGGAGCTGTACTATCTGATTCTCTATCAGAAGTTTGGACTTCATTATCCTTAACTCCAAAGATAGTGAGTTTTCAAAGAACTCAACGTTTCTTGATTCTATTATAGTATTAGACTCTAGATCTAGAAGTCTATAAGCTTTACTATTTTGTGCATACCCTACGAAATCACACTTAATAGCTCTGTGTCTTAACTTAGTTCTTTTTGGATAAGGGGTTCTACAATACCGAAGACACCCTCACACTTTTAGATATCTTAGGTTAGGTTTTCTACCTTTCCATGTTTCATATGGAGATGTTCTATATTTTTTAGACGGAATTCTATTTACTATATGACACGCTGCAAGCAGTGCCTCACCCCATA
The DNA here is from genome assembly GCF_029962835.1 of Magnolia sinica. Classification (NCBI taxonomy): domain Eukaryota; kingdom Viridiplantae; phylum Streptophyta; class Magnoliopsida; order Magnoliales; family Magnoliaceae; genus Magnolia; species Magnolia sinica. Next base: position 19,996,042 of record NC_080582.1, on the reverse strand, counting down.
GACTTAGTGACAACTTTGCTCTTTTTAGCATTGAGTTGATCATTTCTACTAATGTTCTATTTTTTCTTTCAGCTATTCCGTTTTGTTAAGCTGTGTATGGTGCAGTACATTGATGTATTAGTCCATTTTTTTCACATAAGTTATCGAATTCATTAGAGAAGTATTCTCCTCTATCGCTACGAAAAATTTTTATCTTCTTATTTAGTCGATTCTCTACTTCTGCTTTATATATTTTAAACATGTTTAATGCTTCATCTTTGCTCTTTAACAGATAAACATATACATATCTAGAGTAATCATCAATAAAAGTTATGAAGTACCGTTTACCTCCACGAGTAAGAATGCTGTTTAATTCACAGATATCACTGTGCACAAGATCCAATATTTGAGATGATTTTTCAATACTTGGAAAATATTTTTTCGTCATTTTGGATCGTATGCACACTTCACATTTATCAGTTTTATTATTTGCGTATGAGATTAAACCATTCTTAGCCATGAACTTCAATGTATAATACCCTATATGTGCTAGTCTATCATGCCACATTCCAATGGATTCAACCATATATGCGGAAGTGCTACTTTCATTTAGAGAAAACTTGACGATTCCGTTACAAGCATATCCCTTTCCGACAAAGTTCCATTTCTTAGATAGAATCAGTTTTCCTGATTCGTACACCAACTTTATCCCTGGTTTACCCAGAAGGTCCCTAGAAATTAAGTTCCGCCTCATGTCTGGGACGTACAGGACATTTGTCAGAATCACTTTCTTTCCAGAGGTGAATATTAGTTCGACGGTTCCTTTGCCAACAACCTTCGATTGGACTTCATTACTTATTTGGACTTCTTGACCATCGGTCAATTCCTCATATGTATTGAAGGCTGATCTGTTAGAGCATACATGTACGGTAGCGGCAGTATCATACCACCAACTAGGAACCTTTCCTTGGATAGTATTCACCTCAATGATCATGGCCACAATATCGCCTTCTTCTACTGCACTTACCTCTTTTTTAGATTTGCGATATCGGCATACTCGAGCGTAGTGTCCAGTTTTCCCACAGACATGACATGGGCCTTTGAACTTTCCGTTCTTCTTTTAGACATTTTTCTTGAATTTTTCTTTATTGGGTTTCAGGAGATTGTCCTTCTTGGGATTCTTATTATTAGTGCTCTCTATTGCATGTAACTTGGAAGAAGCATTCCCTTTGTCATTCTTTTTGTCGCGATTGCGGGATTCTTCCTTAATTCGAAGATGATTCTGGATTTGTTCCAGTGTATACTCCTCAGTCTTATGCAACAATTTCTTTCTATAGTCTTTCCACATTGGTGGCAATTTAGCGATTATAGCCCCGACTTAGAACGATTCAGGAAGATCAATTTTGATGGCTTTAATTTTATTTACTATTAGCTGTAGTTCTTGGATTTGGGGTAACAGCGGTTTGTTACCTACCATGTTAAAGTCAAAATACCTGGCGATGAGGAATTTGTTGGCGCCTTCTTTTTCAGCCTTGTATTTGAATTCCAGAGTGGTCCAGATTTCCTTTACTGATGACGTCTGTTGGTACAGATCGTATAGGGGGTCGGAGAACGCGTTTAAAATGTGTCTTCGACACAAGAGTTCATCTTCAGCTCATTTGGTGCGGGCAGCTACTTGTTCAGGCGTGTCTTTGTCAGTTGCTTCAGACAAAGACTAAAGATTAGGATCTAAGATGTAGTAGATCTTCAGCGTCGTCAGAAGAAATTTCGGTTTGTCTTGTTATTTCGTGAAGTTGGTTCCATCGAACCGTCCAAGACGAATTAAATCCTGATTCATTAACTTGATGGAATCGAACTTGGATCAAACTGTTGGAAATTATACAGAATAATATTTTTTCTGTATAAATGTGGAAACTGAAAAAAAAAATTGGTTTGAAAAATGACAGGCTGAAGTACATCTGGGACGCTGTCCTTAAAGCGTTATTTGCCCCTACTCAAGTGAATTGATTATGCTCATAGGTTACAGGCAAACCACTTCTAGGATACGACGAGCCTGATGTGGGTCTGCGTACAACAAATCACAAGGACAATGTAAGACCCGTGTCCTAATCCGTACTGTTCCGTTAGCTTCCGCGATCCTTCCGGTCAAATTCCGGCAACCTTCGCACCGTATTCGGTATTTGCGCACGATCCTAAGCCAGGTCCCGCGCACCGACGTCGGCTTGGTCCGAAAGTTATATCATAGCGACCGCGTCGTCGCCGCGGTTCCAATGCCGTGACTTGCGCACCGAACCGATACCTAGGTAAGAAGATGCCGATCAGCGTTTATTCCGAAGAAACACCGCGCGTTGCGGATTTCGAGGGAATCTCTACAATTAGTCCCATCAATCAACCATTAAAGCATCCCATACCTCAAGTACATCAACCCATCCCCACCTTTTTCAAAAGTCCACCATTCTTTCCACCTCACCACTCCTCTTTTCCAAATTTCAACAACAACCATACACCTTTTCACAAATTTCAACCCAAACCATCCCCCATCACTCCATCACCCATCTCTTTCTCTCTCTCTCCCTCCCTTTACAACTATCTCTCTTATTCTTTTTTTCAAAAAAAGAAATCCAAATCCAAGAGAGAGCACCATGAGTCCCCCATGGTGAGAAAACTTCATGTGTGAGGTCCACCTTTCCCACCCCTTCATCTCTCATCTCAACCATCCATTTCTCATCTTCCACCATCAAAGAGGAGCTCAAGGAACTAAGGAAGCCAAGGGAGCAAGAAGATCAAGTGGTGGGTGCCTTGATAGGGTAGATTTTCATATTTTTAAGATGGGCCAAGTGAGGCCAACCGATCAATGGTTTGGATCTCACTTTGGACCCTAAGATGTGGCCGATGGCCCACTTGGATCATCATGATCATTCCATGATGGGGCCATTCTCCATGGACCCCATCATGATGTTTATTTTCTTGTATGTTTAGGGTCATCTAGACCGTTTAATTTGGTGGAGAAGGGATCTCCACCGTGGGATTTAATTTTTAATGGGCCACATAAAATGGGACCCACTTGATGTATGATTTGGTGCAAGGGAGGGCCCATAGTGCCGGGGTCCCTCCATCACGCGGTCTCACTCTCTATCTCTCTCCCTTTTTATTTTATTTCTTTTATTTATTTTATTTCATTTTATTATGTTGTTATGATGATGAGGTTGTGTGGCCCACTTGAATGGGCCCCACCATAGGGTATGTATTCCATCCAACTCACCTACGAGTGGGGCCCACCTTGTGTGTAGTATACACACCATCCTCCATGAGGTGGCCCACATAAGCAAGGCCCACCTCTAGTATATTTGAAGAGTCCAGCGTCCAGGGACGCTGGACGTTTCATGGCAAATGTAAAAAAAAAAAATAATTTTAGCTTGGTTTGGAGATGGCCCACTTGTGTAGGCTCCACCTTGATGTATGTATTAAATCCATGCCGTCCATTCCTTTCCCAATTCTGTTTTAGGCGTTGAGCCAAAAGATGGGGTTAATTAGACCTTCGGGCGGGCCGTACCATACCAAACGGTGGTTTTCACCGTTGAAACCTTCCCTGATTTCTTATCCGCCAAAATACATCCAATATTGGACTCGTTTTACTCGCGCTGAGCCATGGAGAGCCATTGGACGGAGTGGATTTACAAGATGTGGACCCCACCTGTAAAATCCATAAGAAAACAAAAAAATAAAAAAAAATAAAAAGGGGCAACACAGCAGCAACGCTGCTGTGTCAGGGACGGCAGCAGGCGCTGCCTGCGCCCAGCGTCCGGGCGGATGGGCGACGTGCAGCCACCCACGGCTGTGGCTGTGGGCCCCACCTTGATGTTTACCTACCATCTGAACCGTTCATGGGGTGGGACTCAGGTGGCCCACACCGTAGGAAACAGTTGGACTAAGCCCCTACCTTTGACACCCTTTTCGGGCCCACAGAAGTTTCGGATCAGGGTGAAAATTCTTTTCACCCTTCATCTAGGCCTGCTGGACCTTATCAACGGTCCGGATGGGATATAAACACTATGGTGGGCCCCACATGGAGCACACATTGATGTATGTGTTTCATTCCCACCGTCCGCCTGGACGGTGGACGTGGAGCCACTGTGATGAATGTGTGGGCCCACTGTGATGAGTGTGTGGGCCCACTGTGATGTGTGCGTGTGTGTGTGTGTGTGTATATATATATATATATATATAATATTATATTTCATATAATATTATATATATGCATTATGTATATATATTATATACTATATAGATATTATATACTATATTATATGTATATATATATATTTTTTTAATGTTGAGGCCCGTGATTGAGGCCCACCTCAGTACTTGTAACCCATGGTTGAAGCCCACTTTGATGTATATAAAAGGCCCATGGGTCGAGGCCCATTTAATGTATTAGGGGCCCATGGGTCGAGGCCCATTTAAGGTAATGGGGCCAATGAGTTGAGGCCCATTTGATGTGCACATGGGGCCCAATTGGTGAGGCCCATTTGATACATATAAGGCCCAGGTGAGTAGACCCATTTGATGTACATATGGAGCCCAACTGTCGAGGCCCATTTGACACGTGTAAGGCCCATAAACTTAGGCCTATTTGATATGTTCTGAAGCCCCCGGGTCATAGCCATTGCAATGTGCATAAGGCCCATTGGTGTGGCCCACTTAATGAATGTAAGGCCCATATGACTTGGCTAATTTGATGTATTTAAGGGCCCAATGGATGAACCTAAGGTCCATTGCAATGTGTGATCCCAAAATAACTTATGAAATGATATTTGTGGCAGTCGTGCCTTGGGAGCAATGTTGGTTTGACGTCCACATTGTAAGTGTAGTGTGGTTAAATGTCCGCATTATGACTTTCCCTTGGGCCCACTGATAGGCCCATATGTGTAATATGTAGGCCGTCTAGGCCCGTCTTCATTATGAGCATCATCCACCCCATATAACATATTTAATTCCATGATTCATGATCATATGCATCATACGTATGCTTGATATGAGAAATGATGTGCCTTCGGGCAGATTGTTTAGCCCGTACAGAGGGTGTTGCCCTACATGAGCGCACGATACGCGCAGATTTGCTAGTGGATAGTGTGATTCATGCATTTGCATTGTGTGATATTGTTCTGTACGCCCTAGCGACATCGGGCCATAGCCTCCAGACGTATCGTGGTTGGCGGGATTGGATACCAGAATACTCTTCTACATGGGGTGCGATAGATATCCCGGGTGAAAGTCCCTAAACCCTTATGGTACCAGGAGGTTGCTCCAACGTCTAGGACCGAGTGGGTGCATGAGCGCCGGGTGCCGATTACCGACGGTTGCGCTTTCCACTGCGTCGTGGTCGGTTGGAAGGGGGTGCGGCCTTACCCGCCCGAGAGTAGGGGCAATGCTAGGCTGAGTCTGACCAGCTCGAGGAATGGGTCCGCTATTGACGAGCCGAGCCCGATATTGGCAGGCGGATAGTGAGGTCTTTTCACTCACCTTATTGCGCGCGATGGGGCGGCAATCTGGCTTGGAGTGTACTAGACCCCGGTGATATTCCCGATTTGAGCCGTATTGACATGTGGACTTAGATGAGGATTTGTATGCTTGACTTGCATTTTGCATTGCATGGCCTTGGTATGGCCGACATCATTCTTTGCACCGCATGGCCTTGGTACGGCTAATGGGATTCTTAGCATTCATCGGCATGTTCCGCATTACTACGATCTGCATAGCTACATTATCACCTTGAGCATACACTTTCACCACCCTCTAAGCTTCTATGAGCTTATGCACGACCGTGCGTGCGGTGACGTTGGATCGCGCGCGCGAGGCTTGGCCGTGGCGATCTTCTTTTGGAGTTTTGGTCTATCTTCATTGTATTTCCCTTATGCTCATTGTACTGTAAAGTTTTTGATTATAGTGGAAATGTGATGGAGTTTTTGGTTGTTGTTTGTGGGTTATGCCTTTGGTTATGCTTATTACGAATCAAACGGATGTTAAAAAAATCCTCCTTGTAGCATCCCGGATCGGAACTGGCGAATGGGCGCCGGGAGCCGAGAATGGGGTTCTACGAGGTCGGCGCCGATTCGGCGATCGGGAATTTTTTGCAGATATTTTCCCAATTATATTATGAGAGAAACCTTAAAATCACTCGAGAAATTTCAAAGCTAAAAATCTCAAAAAAAAAGGAGATTTATTTGATTATCAGATGACCTCCAATAAGGTAGTTGGTCTTGTTCTTCAGCAATTGGTTCAATTGAACCATTCTAGACCACATCGCTGGTCTATTCTTCAAGCAATGGTTTAACTTTGCTCTCTTACTGGAGTCACTGGAGTATATGAGAGGAGTGACTATCTCAGTTTGTTTGGGTTTGCTGGAGTGGGTTGAGTGATGGTTTGGAAACTCATCCAGGCCCTGTTTATATAGGCTATGGTGACTGAGGGTTATGGTCTAGGGAAATAAATCTCATTGACCGTTTTCTAGCTGTTGGAGAAAACTAGCCATTTATGGCTGTTTTTTACTGTTGTGCATGAGCCATAACCACTGCTGCATGCTGACTATTGTGAGACAGCAGCTAGCCATGCAGCAGTTACAGCATAGTTTTTGCACTAATGGCACAACAGTAACACTGCGCCACTAGTGCCTTTACAGTCATACTGTCTCACATGCTCACGCTCTCACACTGAGCCCGTGACCATGACCGAGCTTGAGCGCGCACACGGCAAGGTCTATAGTTTATGGACTATGTGGGCAAATAATAAGGTACTCCACACTTTTCATTTAAACCTCTAAATCTTCTCTTCCCTTTCCCATGTGGGACTATTCAGAAAACCCCATAAAATGTTTTTTACAAACATGTTTTAATATATATTATATTTTATTTTATTTAAAATATATTTTATAAAATCAATATTATGTAATAAGAACCAATTCAGTGACTTGGTTACTTTGATATTGATGTTGCTCACCAAGTGTTTGATAAAATGACTCAACAAAGTGTGGCCGGTGGCAAAGAAAATATGTATATGAAACAAATACTTTTTTTTTCTTGCTTGGAAGGTGTTTGATAAAATACCTGTAAAACCATTGTTGATGTTTTACATACAATGAGATTTTGAAGGTGCAGTTCATATGTTTGTAAAAATGTTGCACTGACAAACTTAACTCGAACTTGACTTGATCTCAACTCAAACTAGCTTGATCTGCTAATCAGACTTGAGAACCGAGCCAAGCTGAGTTCGAGCTGGTTCAGCTAGTGGCGGAGCTGAGTCGAGCTAAGTGTTTGACTCGAACCCTTGACCAGGTGTTGAAACTCCCGAGAGTCTACCACCCGAGCAAGAGCAAGGATGGTTAAGATGGAAAGCTCTTCAGGTTGGTTAGCCCGCACACCGACCTTTACACGCGCCACCACTTGCAGACCTGGTGAGTGTGCGGACCATCTGATCCGTCCATATTTATTGTACACTTCCCATCCATAGTGGGGTCCGCAACTTGGAAGTTTTTTATTGCATAAATGGAAGCCACGTGTGCGTGAGCGTGCCCCATCGTACTCTCCCACGCAGATTGCATGCAGCCCGCGGCTGGAGGAATATTCTTGCACCCCTAAGCTATGTGGGGCTACCGTGATGTATGTGCTGTATCTACTCCGTTCATATATCTTTCCATATCATTTTAAGACATGGAACCAAACGTGAGGCAGATCTAATTCTCAAAGTGAAATACATCATAGGAAACATGGGAGAAAATGATGCCGACCGTTGTAACATTTGCGTAATGTGTATTTCACATCCAACCCGTTCATAAGGTAAATCAAACCTATATGAAGGGAAAATATAAATTTTGCCTTCCTCCAAAACATTTCGTGGACCCCAAGAAGTTTTTAATGGTGAGCGTTCAATTAGCAATTGTTTTCTACGGTGTGGTTCACTTGAGATTTAAAATTCTTCGTATTTAGTTACATGAACTAAAATGAGTTGGATGAACTGATTAACGGATTGGATATAACATATAGATACAGTGGACCCCACAGAGCTTAGGTATGCAAGGATGCAATCTGCGTCCTCGCAGTGGAAATCACTCAATCAGTGGCACCATGGTAATTTCGTCGGCATCGGTGGGTATTTGTGGGAGTCAGCTCAGCAAGTGAACTTTAAATCCGTCCTATATAAACCCACTATAAAAGCTTCAGCAAACAGCAGCAGACAAAGGATTGCAGGAATCAATGGCTCTCTCTCAAGGAAAATGGATCAAGGTCTGTCCTCTCCTCTCTCTTTCAAAATTTACCAAATACATCCTCTTTTTTCTGAATTTTGTAAAACACCCCCGCGAGATGTTTCTTTTTCGATTTTAGTCCTACGTTAAAGAAGGACCGGGTTACTTTCGAGGGGGTTTCGGATCATACTCGGAAATCAGGATGGTGTTCTTATAAATTTCGTATATTTAAGGGATAGGGGCTTTAAGGAAATTCATGGGATTTTTCCTTTTTTTTGAGGTAGTTCCTCTACCACTGTTGGAGATGGGAACTAACTGCGTGTGGGGTCCACTGTAGTGTATTTATAGCATCCAACCCGTCCAGAAACGTTTCCCTGTCATGATAGTATAAGGGTTTAAAAAACAGAGATTCCAATCATCAGATGGGCCACCCAACGGAAAAAAATGGAACCATCCAAAACCTATAAATTCATCTGATGGCCCACCTGATAATTGGATCGGGCTGATTTTTGTGGGTTTCGATTTTCATGGTGGGGTGATACTTTTTGACGGATTGGATTTCATACACACAGTACGGTGGGCCCCAAATGAAGCTAGTTGCACGAAATCTCTAGCATTTTTTTGAGGAACCGGCTTCTTTTTTTTTCTCAAGTTCTATAATATTCCGTATAGCACTTGATACACAGGCGCTCAGAAACATGTTTACATGGCATAAGTTAAATCAAGTTAAACAGATTCAGTTGTGGAATCCAGTGTGTTTTAAATTCACAGTCCTAATATCGTATTGCTTGATTAATCCTAACATCTGATTCGTGGCCACTTGATTTTGGAAACAAGACCGTTGGATTTTGTTCATTTTTAACCGTCCATTAAATGTCCAGCTTTTCTATAGCCAGATAATCAAATAGTGTAATTTTTGGTTCATGATACATCTAAGATGGGAACCATAATTAGAATAGTTCAATTTGAATGAATTATGTGATAAGAATACAAGTTCTAAGTGCACGCGTATCATCAATCACACTCTGCCGGAGTATCAAAGTTCTGTCTTTTTCTCTGTTTCTGTATGTTTATTTAAATATATTGTATTGAAATAAGGCCATCAATAGGCCGGGCTCGGGCCTGAGAAATCAGAATTTTGAATCAGACGGGACCGACCGCCCGGCCCGAAGCAGGTCTAAATCTGGGCTGAGACCTACCCCAGGCCCGGCCCTTTGACAGCCCTAGTTGAAATAAAGAGATGAGAACGCAGGCAGGGGCACTGTAACTTGTAGTATAGTGCCATCTTTTCCCCCAATTTGCCATTTTTTAGCCAATCAGTGCCGTAGAATGAGTAGATCCCACCATGATGATCACCCTTACAAAAAATCAGGTTGATCGGCTAAATGAATGGACCACACATATATGTTGCTTTGTTGTGTCATACGATCGGTTGTCCATTGATTACAAATTTGTTGCCCACCTGACGGAAGGAAGGTCTGATTCTTGTGGTAAGTGATCTTCATGATGGGGCCTACCTTTTCCATGGTACTGATGTCCTACATAAATGGCATGTTAGCGGAAAGATGGTGCACTTCCACAAGTTGGGTATTGTTTAGGGGTGTACATCTAGTCGAACTAAGTCGAGCTGGCCTCAGCTCGACTTGGCTCAGCCACTAGCTGACCTCAGCTTGAACTCGACTCAGCTTAGTCCCCGAGCCTGACTGGCCAGCTCGACTCAATTTGGTTAGAAGCTTGGGCTGAGTTCGAGCCAAGATCGCCGTTGAGGCATTTTCGCAAACACTTAGACTGCAACTTCAAAATCCCACTACATGTAAAACAGAAGCGATGGTTTTACACGTATTTTATTAAACGCCTTCTAAGCAATATAAAAACCAAGAAAAAAAAAAAAAGGTATTTGTTTAATGTACATTCCTTCCTTACCACAACCACACTTGGTTGAGTTATTTCTTCAAACACTTAGTGAGCAACTTCAATAGCAAAGTAACTGAGTCATTGATCTGATTCGATTCGAGATCCGAGTCGAGCTGGGGTTCGAGCTCAAAAAATCAGCTCGACTCTGCTCGGACTCAGCTTCGAACGGAGTCAAATCGAGCTTTTTCGAGTCGTGTCAAGCCAGCTAACCGAGCTAGTTCGGTTCGTGTACACCCCTAGTACTACTATTGCTGTATGTGATCAATCCTGGCTGTAAATGAGATGTGTCATGTGCGTAGGACATCAGAGCCGTGCAAAAAGTGGGTCACACCATAAAGATTACCTGCATTGAAAATCAGGAGGATCCATTCATCAGGTTGGCCACACTTAAACGTTGAGTCACCCCATCGGTTATCTGGAAGGTGTAGCTTTTCGCTGGTGATCTTCATGGTGTTGGCCCACCTTCTGCCCGGCTCAGATGCTTTACACACATCATATGTTGGCGGGAAAGATGGGGCTGTTTGTAGAAGTTTAACATGATCATTGCCATGTTCAAATTAACGATTTAGATTAGTTTTATTCAGCTTTCTCCAAACTGATTGGACAATCTTGACCATTCCTTGCTGGGTTTTTCATGTTAGAACAGTCTCATAGGTAATGAGTTGGATTGTTAGGATTGTCCATCAAAATCAAATCCAAGGAAGGAACGTGCAATGGAAAGGTCCAAATCAATACAGGATGTTGTAGATGATCTGGACCATGTGTTTTATAGGTTAGGATGATCTGGTCGGTGTGATTTTGCCACTGTATCTCTTGATGGATGGGGTGGATCAATTAAAGTCAACCCTGAGGGATAATTTTCCAAAACTATCAGAAATAACTCTTGTTAATGGACGGTTGAATTCATTGTACATCGCATGTAAAACACCCAAATTCCTTGGGCCCCACCGTGTTATATATATAAATCCACTCCGTCCATCAGGTGAAAGCCCTTATTTGAAGCATACGAAAGAATAGACTGATTAAAATCTCCAGCAGGCCATTCCGGTGGGAACAAAATACCTCGAAGTTCACTCGGTGTAGGCTGCTTGAGTATTGGATCAGATTGATTTCTGCATCCTAACTTCATCCTAGTGAGTTACCCCAGATTTACGGTTTAGATGAATGATACACACGTTGGTGGGCCCCACACAGGTTGGCATCACATCCCCATTGTTCCATGTAGCGACTCACCAAAGTTGTGAATCTGGCTTTTTGTAAATGGTCATAGAATCAAGAACAAAGAAAAAAAAAAAAAAAAAAACACCTGTGAATTTCACATATACAACATGGTGGGCCCCACAGAGAATTGGGCATTTTATGCCTATCACAGGTGTTGCAGCTGAAGCTAGGTGGGGCCCACAGTGATGTATGTTTGAAATCCACGCCGGAAAATGGATAGGTAGAAGGAAATGACAAATTGCTCACATTCATCAATCATCATACATTGGTGGCCCACGTGATGAATGGCCTGGATGACTCATACTTACAGGAGCCCAGAATTTGGATGGTCTGGATCAAGCAGATCTATTGTAGTATTTATTTTTTCTTTTTCCAGTTTTACCCAACCAATCAGCTATATTTCTATTTTTATATTTCCATTTTATTCCCTCTGATCAGCTTGACCAGAAAGGAAGTGGGCCAGGAGCAAGAAGCTCCCATGCCATAACAGTCGTGGGCAAAAAGGCCTACGTGTTTGGTGGCGAGCTCGTGCCACGTGTCCCAGTCGACAACAAGCTCCACGTGTTCGATCTCGAGGATCTTACGTGGTCGATCGCAGATGTGACCGGCGACGTCCCACCGCCACGTGTCGGCGTGACAATGGCTGCAGTTGGTGGGACCATCTACGTTTTCGGTGGTAGGGATGCAGATCACACAGAGCTCAATGAGTTCTACTCTTTTGATACATACACAAATAGGTGGGCCTTAATCTCATCTGGGGAAGATGGGCCCACCAATCGGAGCTACCATTCTACGGCTGTGGATGACCGGCGGGTGTACGTGTTTGGTGGGTGTGGGGTCGCCGGCCGGCTGAATGATCTTTGGGCCTATGACGTCCATGATCATGAGTGGGTCAGATTCCCTGGGCCAGGTGAGAAATGTCGTGGTAGAGGTGGGCCAGGCCTGACGGTTTCAGGTGGGAAGATCTGGGTCGTATATGGATTCGCTGGTGAGGAGATGGATGATGTACACTGCTTTGATCCAATCAAAGAAGAGTGGGCCCTTATTGAGACAGTGGGGGAAAGGCCCACTCCTCGGAGTGTGTTTTCAACGGTTGGGATTGGGAAATACATATTTCTGTACGGTGGGGAAATCGATCCAAGTGATCAAGGGCATCTAGGGGCTGGGATGTTCTCAGCGGAATTTTTTGCGCTGGACACTGAGACGTTGAAATTTGAAAGATGGGAGGACTTGGCTGATGTGGGCCACCACCCTGGGCCACGTGGATGGTGTGCTTACTCTGCGGCCCAGATCAACGGCAAAGATGGATTGCTGGTTTACGGTGGAAATTCGCCGACGAATGATAGGCTGGACGATATTTTCTTTTTCACACCCGATGTGTAACGTTTCGGTGTCGGTGGGAATCTCAGCGCGCATTTCATAATGGGACTTTGGAAATTTACATTTTGAAATGCTTTCTGAATTCCCGCCAAGCCTCTTTAAAGAGTGTGGTGTGTATGCTAGTTGAGTGAGTGTGATAATCTGTAGCCTTAAATTCCTTATTTTGAAGTGATTTTGTGTGGACAATGTAATGTTTTAGGTGCACGTGTAATTGAAAGGGCTACTTGGCCGTTGGATGGCTTTAGAAAAAGAGCAATGGTGATGGACGGTTTTGATGCATGTAAACGTTGAAAGTCTGGGAACTAGATGTTATAGGACAGTGAAAGGTAGACGGTTGGAAATTGCAGGGGTTTGGGGTGGGCCCAAGGATAGGTGGGGCCTGGGCCATCTGGATTTTGAACCGAAAATTTCAGGCTGCGTAGAGTGTATGGTTTTTCAAATGAGACCCAAACAAAATCCGTGACTACTATGGACTGACTCGAGCTGGGGTAGCCTGCTGTCTGAGCGAGTCAGGCCAAGCTCAACTCGATTAGGCTCATGTAAAGTTGCAGTTGAGAGGGGTTCAGGTTCAGCCCAACCTCAATAGCCTGGGGCTGTTATTGACAATAGATACAAGCCCAGATCGGGAGGCCCAATTGATGAACGGTTAGGATGATCCTGTCACTAGTGAGCTGGGCAGCATGTCCTGGCTTATAAGGCCAGGGCGTGGTCCCCAAAAAGGATGGTAATGGACAGGGTGGCCCAGTCCTTGCAGCAAGGGCTTCGGCCCCTAAACTTGGCCCGAGGGCCGTAATCTAGACCGGTGCAATACTGGGGCAGGGCCATTGATGAATGGTCCAGCCCAAGCGGGTCGGGTCACATGAATGGTTTGGTTGTTTTAAGGCATTTTTAAATGGAAAAGGTTCTATGAGGTCAGACCTCATGAGAGATTCCCATGAGGTCGAGCACTATGGGCCACATGGTAATGGGTGTCAGACATCCACACCATCAGTTCGATGCATCATTTCATGAAGGACTATGGATGTAAAAATCAAGCCAATCCATTACTTAGATGGGCCACACTATAGGCAACTGTTGAGAGTGGATATCCACCCATTGAAACGTTCCTAATTGTTTATAGGCCGACTGAGATGTGGTTCATACATCCAACCCATCAGTTGTGTGTGTCCCACAGGGATGAATGGTCACACCAAATTTCAGGCCATTTGAAAACACAGGTGGGCTCACTAAGTTTACATGGTTTCAAATTATGTGGCCCACCTGAGTTTTGGATAGGGCTGATTTTTGGGACATCCCATGAGCTAGAGGGGACCCACTGAATGAATGGTGTGAATGTACAACACGCCATTGAATGGTAGTATCTTTTTCCTTTTAAATGTGGGGTCACATCTTCTTATCAAAACCATTTATACAGTGCGACTGGAGTGTACCATAAATTAACGACATCCAAACCGTACATCAGATTCTTTGACTTAATTTAATCGTATGTACCAAAAATCATCCACGTGGAAAAGTCAAGTGGGACACAGCACATGGAACATGTTGAGAGTGGACAGTCACACCCTCGATTTACGTGGACTCTCTCCATGTTGTTTATACGGAATCCAGGCCGTCCATACCCTTCATCTGACCAATCATGGGGAGGAGACCGAAGGGATTGTTTAGGATCTGAAGGAGTCAGAAAGACCTTGAAATTTGAAAATGCTTTTTTCCTTGTCCTCTTCTTTAGAGGAAAACTTTGTTAGGCCCACAAAGTTTCTGATCAGACTAATATTTATTTTTTTTTTCCTTTTATCGCAATAGTAATAACCCTATGAACGGTTTGGATGGCATATAAACATCACGGTGTGATTAAGGAAGGATCCAACGGTGGCTATTTCCATCCTCATTGTTTATATCAGTGGCCTGAGTTTTGATCTGCCTAACTTTGGGTTACTTTCCTATTTTAAGATTTCCAAACTGATGGATGGAGCGGATATGGAGTGGATATCTCACGGACATCGTGGTGGGTCCCACGTAGCTTCTGCCCACAGGCAGTTCCTGTTGGCTGGACGCTCTCAACAGTTCACATTAAGCTGAGAAAATTTTCAAACATCGAACGGCTGGAACAGGAACCTTTCTGGACATGGTCCATCCACGTAGGGGTCCCATCATAAGTACGGCCTGGATCAATTAAAAATGGGTCCCACCTGTACAAGCGGAGTACTGGAGGTACTCGTCGCGATGTTCCAGACGAGAGAATTATGGGAAGGAAACAGTGATACTCTGGTGGGAGCACATACGCTTGCAGTATCAATTGTTCAAGTGACATTACATAAATCTAAACCGTTCAAATGCAGGGACCTACTGCTAGTGGGCAAACCCAACACATATTTGTTAATTTCTGATCGTCTAATCGAGTTTCTGAGGTCGGACAGTTATCCGTACGACCATAGCTCCTGTGGGTCCCACCATGATGTATCTGTTTATCTGCTCCTTCCATCTATTTTATCAGATTATTTTAAGATATAGTACAAAAATTGAAGCAGTTTCAAAGCTCAGGTCAACCACACCAAATAGTGAGCTTGGGTTACATTAAATCACAAAGCATTAAATGTAAGAGTCATCTCTGGTGTGGTCCACTTGAGCTTTGGATCTACTTAATTTTTAGTTTCATAAGATAAAATAATCTGATAAAATGGATGGAAGTCGTGGATAAACAGATATATCATGGTGGGTCCCACAGGAACTCTGTTTAGACGGCTTAATGTCCGACTGGGAAGGTAAGTTTTGAGTAGTTGAGAAAAGAAGCTGGATAAAAGTGGCGTCTACAGTGATAATTTTCTCCCGCTTCCAGCAATTTTCTACCTCCACACGCACCACATGTACGAATCTGATACCAGAAAATCTGAAACGTGTATCATGTGGGACCCACCGTGTAGATAGTGTGATAAAATTATTTCGATCAACTATCGGTGGCCATACACGAAGAAATGCAATTTTTTTCTGGACCGTCCATCCTTTTCTTTAATGTCTATCCTACCTAATAGCTGACCGGCAGGAATTTTCATTCACAACATCTCGACACGAGGGGCCCACCTGATACATACATGGATGGGATTTCAGTATCAGGCTGACACGTGTGTCTTCTGTAGAAGTGCTTGTGTACTATCCGTAGCTTTTGGTCATACGTACTTTTTCCATTTTAACCGTCTAGTTTTTAAATGATTTCTAGGTTATGGTCATTGACAAGTCCATGCTGGGCTCCTATTTTGACGGTTTGGATTACGTACACGTGGCACTAAAATAACATCTCGCGTTCTTTATAGGCTACACCGCCCCACTCTAGTCTACGCCTAGGGGACTACGATTCGCACTGAACGGCGCGAGGAAAGCCGACGCTACCCATTTCTTACGGCGTCACATTCACCGAGTTGTTTTAAATAGTCATTAAAGAGATTCGCGCGAGGATAAACGGAAGAAGTAAGTCGCGTCACACGTGCCAACATGTAATACGTGAGAGAGATCTGGATATGTAACAGGTGGGCCACTGAGTTAACATACCCTCTCTTAGAATTTAAGCTGTTTCTCTCATCAGATTGGCAACATTTACACTGACTATAGGTCATGATTTTTCTAACCGTCCATTTCTCTCATAGGTATGTGCCGCAATCAATCAGACGATTGTCCTGGTTTAAGAAAATCTGAATTTTCAAAGCAGAACCAATAAAATGATTGGCTTGGATCTTGTACACGTGTTCCATGAAGTAACATATGGCGCGATTCACCACTTCCATGCCTCCACTAGGAAGCCTTGATCAGAACGGTGGGCCAAGTCACAAAACCGTTAGATCTTCGTTATTTGCACCCTCATTTCTTTCCACTTGAGATCTTGTTGCGATCGAGGATTTGTCGTGTTTTAGTTACGGCCGTTAAATCAACGGACACGATCTTCGAATCTTATAATTAGGGATTAGGGTAAGTTGGTCATTTGGAACCAGTCAAAGTTTGAAAATTGAAAAACGCCTGCGTGATTGAGGGGTTCTCTGTGACTATTTGCTGACGTGAATGGGCTTCATGTGGAGGAGATCTAACCCGTTCATTAGTTGGGCCACCTTGTCTGACCGTAGGATCCAAATTTCAGGACAGGTGGGCTACACCATGGTGAACAGTTGATTAAAACCGTCCAAATTACGTGTGGGGCCCACTGGGGTGTTTATATGCCATCCAATCTGTTCATGTGCATCATTAGAATGAATGGATTCCCCCCAACCAATAAGTTTTCAACGGTAGGCGTTCAATTCCCACTGTTTCTTGTGGTGTGGATCACTTGAACTTTGGATATGCTTCAATTCTAGGCGCAAGCTCTAAAACAATCTAGAAAAATGGATGGACGGCATGGATAAGACAATATCCAACGGTACTGAGTGACTCACCAGACAATATCCAATTAGCTTGCTTGTCCACGCATGTGAGCTTGGTAAAGCTCCATTTAGATGGGCCAATCAGATCAGGCCAAGGTCAACCTCAGCCCGATGGTCTATTTAAATGGGCCATGTTTTCAGTTCTGAGTTGATGAACGAGCTGTTATTCATTTGTGACCGTTGATTTTATCAAGATCAACAAGAGGTTTGTTTAAGAATGCTGCTAGAGACTCATCTACTAGCTTGGGCCCGGGCATGGACCGTCTGAATAATTTTCAGGTTGGACTTGGGCTCAAGTCATTTTAGCCCGGCCCAACTCAAATTTGTAGTACGTGCCATTCCAATTCTCCATCAGGCAATCAATTCATCTTGTGGATCCCACCATACATCCACTTGGTCCATCAGTTTCTGTCTCTTTAGTTTAGGCTTGTGGGCTGATTGTTAGTCACCCTTTTTACAACCGTCCATTTTACAAACCACAGATCCAACGGTAAGCATCACCTCACCAAAATACTTTGGAACCATAAGCAATCCAAGTCAGGTCTCACTGACCAGATGCTTCAAGTTGATGATCTAACCTATTTTCTGTGGTTGATCTCAACCGTCCGCTCTTTTGCATGCTATTATAAGTACATGGATAAATTCCTTGAATGTAATAGCCTTTACACGCAGGTGAATAAGAGCGATAGAAAAAGCTTCTTTTATTTTCTACCGACATTCTGGAGGACCCCACCATGATTCAACGGTCGGATCTGATGTGTGTTTGGACGGTCACACGTGGCCAAAACAACCAGCTGTATTGCAAGCTCATGTCCCACTTGTTGCAGAAGGTCCTTTTCCCATTATGATAGTGAAAATCATTATAGAGTGGGTGACACCTCAACATGTATATCATCTTTAAATAATAAGAAATACAGGTGTAAGCGTGTCCAATTCAGTTTCATATGTAAGGTGGGCCCCACTACTGATGGATTGTATCACCGAAAATAGGTGGATTGGACAGTCCTAGTCTCCAGCTAATGGACCTTTCTTGTTGAATTTGGACTCATTGGATTCACTACATCAACCGTCCATTGGATGACCATAAATCAGACGGCTGAGAGTATGGGATGATCCATTTAGTGTGATATTCAAAGGGTTATCTATGTACAGTGGGCCTCGTGATTTGGACGGTTCGGATTGAAGTACGAGGATGCCACGTGTGCATTGGCTATGTTCAAGTATCATGGGGTGGTTCTATGTAAGACAGCAAATACTGTCCGTTTTAGTCAAAACTCGCCGACAATGAGAAGGTGGGCGGAGTGAGAGAATCAAAGAAGGAATAGTCACATTCAGCTCCTGCATATGAACTTTTCCACATACAATCCTTTGTCTTCCTCCCACATGTGGCATATTCTGTAGATCCGTTCCATGAAAAGGGTGGGCCAAGAAATGAAGATCACTTCATTTAAAAATCAGACCGATTCACTAATTAGCAGGAAAAATCAATGGGAATCCATGATTCAATGTACTGAAATGGCCCACCCAACAAGTGGGTTAACCTGATTTTCTTTCTCAGTGATCTTCATGTCCTTGTCCATCTTTTTCACGGACCAGATTTTCTATTCGTGTCACACGTTACGGGAAAGGGAGGGCTGTATGTGAAAGTACTGATGAGGGAGTTGTATGTGATCATTTCTAAAAACAAAAGAAAAAGGGGGTCGCTATCCATGAATGGGTGTATATTTTACAGCTTCGCATGTAATTTCTTTTCAAAGATCGGAAAAGGACAAAAAAATACGATTAATATAATATACGGTCGTAAATGAACATGAGGAATGATCCGGTTCGAAAAGATGGGGCCTCATCTTTGATGCTTGATGGACCATCAGATATTTGTGGGGCCCACATTGGTTGAGCTGGGCCCTCTATCACAAATATTAGATGGCTAGGATCATTCGATCCAAGTAATAAGGGGACTATTTCAGCGATCCAATGCTCTCAGATGCACCATAAGTCATAGTGCTCGTAGTTGCATTGGGACATTCGGAAAGATCAAATGACTGATCTGGTCTGTCCATTAGGTGGAGTAAACATTTCATGTGTTACTAGTTTAATATCACACTAATCAGATGATTAATCAATCCGTTACACTGCCTTCGTCTTATAGCCATCCATTTTCCAAGCCAGGGATTTGATGGGTAAGATGACCTGTTAAAAATTATTTTTTACAACCATAAGCCATCCATGATAGGCCTCACAAATAAATATATCAAACTCATGATTGCACCTATTCTTAGATAAATAATCCTGACCATCCACTTCATCAGTGATTGCTTGGACAGTCCGGATCACTCTCACTCGAATAACAGTTCACTTGATGATTTCTCTTGAGGAGTGATCTATCACAATGTACAGGTGTGGCCCACCTGATGAGTAGATCTGACGGCTCACCTTTCGCGTGGCTGGAAAAGTGGTGTAGCATGGTAAGCTGAGCATGCTATGGGTGTACGTGACCATTTCCTTTTCAATTAAACCCTAATCATTGTAGAATCTGTATAAACACTAGGTCGTCTCAAGTACATCCCGTTGGACAGAAAGCTGAGGTCTATCGAAAGATAGCTTCCAACTTCTTAAGTGAATGAGAAATCCAACCTTTCCAATGAAAATAATAAGACTATTTTCTCATTAGGTGGGCCACACCATAGAAAAGAATTTCTTACAACTGATAAGTAGAAAAATAGAAATGTGGCCCATTCAATAAATGGGTGTGGATGATTTTTCTATGGCCTAATCTAGCGGTGGGACCAACATTTTGGACGGGTTGGATTTAATAAGAATATGAAATGTTGGAAGTTATTGCTGGATGATCCCTAACTTATGGTTCAACGGGTTAGACTTGAGACCTTCTGTACCGAACCATCTAACGGTTGTATAAAAATGCAGCTTACGAGACACACATGCGTCGCGACATTAATGTCACGATCGATGATGCGATGGTGGATACAGACATCCTTGGGTGGACCCCAGGGTCCACCCATAATCATATGCTGTATGCTTTAGGGCCCGTTTGGCCGGGTGGATAGGAAGGGATTGAATAGTACTAGGTGGATGGCATGATAGGCAATGATGGTGTTGTCAGGGGATTGTCTTGAGATCCATGGGGTTGCTATATACAGTCTGTTTGGCACGCCCGGCCAATCCCGAGATTAAACCTTCCCATTCCTTCCATTCTCTGGAACCAAACACGTCCCAGGCAAATTTGAACGGATTAAAGTGGATTGGATGGGATTTAAAGGTAATGATGGTGTTGTCCATGGATTGTCTTAAGATCCATGGGATTGGATCAGATCACCGACTCTGTTTGGCATGCCCGGCCAATCCCGGCCAATCCCGGGATTTAACTTCCAATCCCTTCCAATCCGACCAGCCAAACGGCCCCTTAAGGTGATCAAGTGGTGGTGAAAAATGGAGAGGGAATGTTGTATGCTTTCACACACGTGTAGAGCAGTACCATCAGTATGCAGCACACGTGCAAGTACGGAAGAGTGAGATGAATAGAAGGTTGGAAATAATGCTCAGTAAGATGAAATCTGAACAGAAAGTTTGAAAACCTGTTTATCAAATCTGAAAATTAAGTATTGAAATTAAAATAATTTATTTATTAACAAACTATTTTAAATTTATTAATTTATCACATTTGCACGGCTACGTTACAAACAAACCGTAATTGAATTCCTACCAATATTGTTAAAAACTTCATGGATTCCACCCTAATGCTTATTTGCCATCCAACTCATTGATAAAGTCATAAAGACCTAAGTGAGGAGACCACACCAATGTCATCTTATCCATTATCCAAATTTGTGGTGGTTTACAAGAAATTTTTAATGGTTAATTACTATTGTTTTTTGTACTATGGTTCATTTAAGATTTAAATCTACTTCATTTTCCAAGTCATGCCATAAAATAAACTTTTAGTATGGATGGATGACGTGGATGTGGTCACATACATCATGGCGCACCCAATAATTAGGGGTCTCACCCACCTTAATGGATTGAAGAATGTAGATTGCTTGAGTGGGTGTGTTAAAAAATTAATTTTTTTTAAAAAAAAAGAAGAAGAAGAAGAAGAAGAAGCCCATAGCTATTAGATGGTGTTTTGTGGTTCTACCATTATGTATGCGTTTTATTCATGTTATATATCCATTTTTCTGAATCATTTCAAGGAATGATTTCTAAAATGAGGGAGATCCAAGTCTTACATGGACCACACTGCAGGAAATAATTGTGATTGGATGCCCACCATTAAAAGCTTCTCGAGGACCACAAAAGTTTTGGATGAAGCTGATATAGTGTGGTAAATAAATATTACAGTGGGCCATAGGAAGTTTTGAATAGTGGGCATTTAATTACCACTCTTTTGTTCTGCTCTGGTGTTGTCCAGTTGAAACTTGGATGTATTTTATTTTTAGGCTTATACCTTAAAATGGTATGGAAAGATAGATGGACAGTGTGTATAAAACACATACATCATAATAGCACTGTCGTAGCCAACAATCTCTTGGCACCTAGAGTAGGCAATCGGAGTGAGATTGCCCATCCACCAATTATGTGCCACAAATTCCGGAAGCAAATTGCATAGCTAGGGATGCAGATTAATAGCTACTGAACCGACAATAGGAGTCTCGCTACTGAAGTGATGTCACCACGTTATGTGGACCTCACCATAGAAAAGAGTAGGGACAATGACTCCCACCTTTGAAACCTTCTTAGGCCCACCGTGATGTTTATTTGAGACATGGAATATGGAAAAACATAAATATTAGCTTGATGAAAAACTTGTATGGTCCAAAGAAGTTTTTAATGATTGGCGTCCAATCCCCACTATTTTTTGTGGTGGGGTCTACTTGAGCTTTGGAATTGCCTTATTCTTTGGCTCATGCCCTAAGATGATCTCTCCAAATGGATGGACCATGTGAATACAATACATACATTATGGTGGGGCCCATAAAACGTGGTGATGTCACTTCAATAGCAATATAGTGTGTTAGTGGTGTGTTGACATTATCAAGTTATGTAGGCTCCACCGTGATGTATGTGTTGTATCCACACTATACATACATTTGGCTACATTACTTTAGGTTATGACCTAAAAAATAAGATTCATCTAAAACTCAAGTGGACCACAAAATATAAAACATTAGTGACTATAATTTCTACTATTGAAAACTTCCTAAAGACCACCGTGATGTTTATTTGCCATCTAACATGTTCATGAGGTCACACAAACTTAAATGAAAGGTAAAAAACAAATATCAATTGATTCAAAAACTTCAATGCCCCAAGAAGTTTTCAACAACACACTCAATCCCCCCACATTATATGGTGTGGTCCATTTAAACCTTGGATCAACCTTAGTTTTTAGCCCATATCCTAAAAATATCTCGTAAATTGGGTGGACAGTAGGATAAAATACATATATCATGTTGGGCCTATAGATCTTGGTAACCTTGATACACTTGGTAGGTTGGTGGTTTTCAATATTCCAGGCGAGAATGGTTACTACATCATTGGAACTTAGCCATATGAACCATCACCTACTATGATGTATAAAAGACATTTTCTATCTATTTTTTTATACTACTTTAAGACATAAGATAAAATGTGATGTATATATAAAGCTTAAGTAAACTACATTACAGGAAACAAATGGGAATTAAGTGCCTATCATTGAAAACTTGTTGTGATTACAAAAAGCCCTAATCAAGATGATATTTATTTTTTCCCTTCATCCAGTTTTGCATGACCTTAAAAAAATGTTAGATGGCAAACAAATCCCATAATGGCCTTAAGAAGGTTTCAATGATAGTTGTTCAATTCTCATTATTTTGTACATGTGATCCACTTAAACTTTGAAAGTACCTCACTTTCCGGGCTTATGCTCTACAATGATTTGGATGTGCCTCATTTATGTAGATCTAACACATAAGTTATGGCAGGGCTAGAGAAGTTTCACATTAAAAGTTGAGTAATGTGCTAAGCTAGCAATTTATTCTTTAGAGAGAAATTTTTTATAATAGCGTGCACGCGACAATTTTAATAAAATCAACACAGCGCATTATGTATTAATCATTAAGTTAGACTTTCTTGCTGAAAAAATTCGACAAAAATTAGGAATATTTTTTCATGATTGGCATTAACAAACATTATTTACCACTGGTCGCTTTTCAAATTCCATATTAGGTAAAAATAAATAAATTTAGCAATAACAAACAGCCTGGCGGTTTGAACGGCCTGGATTGAGGTGCATGAATTGTACGGTTAGTGAGCAACTCGTACTCTGAGGGTAGACAACTGGCTATCAAAATCCTAACCGTCCATTTCCCCGTAACTGTGTGGCCAACCTGCTTAATAGACAGGCCTTAATTTTGGAGTAGGGAACAATCACCACGGTGGCCATCGTATGAACGGCTCCGATCATTTTACTTTCGCTTGTTTGAAGAATAATAGCGTCCTTCTTATCAGCAAGCGCATTGTTCTCTGACACGCTGGATTAACACGTGGGACCTTTTTTGTGATCTAAACCGTTGATATGGTTGGGCCCACTTTCCTTAAAGACACCCTTTAAATCTTATACAGTGAAATTTCCTAAATCTGTGGAAGTAGACCATGGGTCCATCTGTTTTCCCAACCGTCTATAACCGTAGGCCGAAACATCAACTTTTTAGATAGAAATTTCAGATGAATTCCCCATCCTGTTTGGTCCATCTGATCAACGGTTTAGATCATTAATCCACGATTCCCACACGTGCAAAACCCTAGTCGAGAACACACCCAACCTTTACTAGTGAGGAGGATAGCACGTGCGGAGTGCTAGAACTCGCGGCGGCCAGAAATCACAGCCGTCGAATGCGCTGTTGCTCCCAACCACTCGCCCCAGCCAAAGAGCATTTGTCGGTGGAGGCATCTCCTGACGTAAGAGAAAGGCCCGATCTTCGTACACGTGGCAGCATCCAATAAGATCTTCTCGACCAGCCTGGCGCTCTTTTGGAATGCATGGCCAGGAGCTGGACCGAGGCCCCACGTCCTAACCATGGTTACCTAACCCAGGTAAGGATACAAACGAAAAACACCCACAGAGTTCATCAAAACTACGGAAATACCCCTCTTGCTGTGATTGACCGTTAGGCATGTGGTAACGTGTCAGTCCAGTCTCGTTTTCCGTTTCGGGGTCCCTGCTAACGTGCGCCCCGGTCTCAACGCCTTCACCTTCAGACGGCGAGATCAACGGCTCAGATAGGCCGCGTTTAGCGCATTAGGGGACCCGTGCACGTTAGATATACCCTCGGTAAAGAAAGGGGTGCATTGCTTTAATGCCTTGTTTTCTGATAAAGATGCCCAAATCACGTGATAGCGAAGGCTTTATTTAAAGAGAAAAACTATGATACTCTGGCAGTATGTGTTAGATGATACTCAGGCACTCAAGGCTTACTTATAAATTGCATAAATGACTTATAAAATAATCCAATTTAAACTATCCAAATTATGGTCCAAGTTTAGATGTGCCATTAACCAAAATTACGTATATTTGATTATTGGTGGACATTAATTGGACGGTTAAAAATGAAATATCCAATGGTTAGTGGGGTTAGAATTTTTCAAACAACTCGAGTTTCGGGGTACGACTATTGACAGCAGTTTACATAATTTAGTTGGTTTAATTTGATTATTATATGGCACGTGAAAAAGTTCGGAGTTGCCTGAGTATCAAGCTTCTTACTTTTCCAGAGTATCAAATAATTTGATCTATTACTTAAACCTCGTTACCATCGTTGCTTTTTCAAAGCGCAAGTTAGCAAATTACAGGTTTTGTCAAAAGATAAAAGAAATTGATACTCTGGCGGAGTGTATTGGCTGATAGTCTGATACACAGAAATTGCATGAGTATCTTACAAGCAGTCAAATCAAACCGTCCAAAAAATGTTACCTAGTGTAGATGTATCATAGAACAAAAATTAAGCTTATTCGATTATCTGACTCGCGGATTGGTGGATATTTATTGGACGGTTAAAATGAAAAATATCCAACGGTCCTATTTCGATAATCAAGTATCCACCAATCAGAGATTACGATTTTTCAAACAATCTGATCTCGGAATGCAACTTTGAGACACCAATATGAATGTAGTCGGTTTTATTTTTTATTTAATATTTGCCACATGTACAATTTCTGTGTGCCTGTGTATCAAGTGTCATACTTAGCCTGAGTATCTTATATGCATATTTTTTTCCAATTATGGTAACTTTGCCTGACACTTAATTTAAACCGTCTAAATTATCGGCCATAATTAGATTGACTATAAACCATAAATGATACTGATTTGGTGGGGTATTTATTGGACGGTTGTAAGGAAAGAATGCCAAAAAGTCCGAAGTCAAATAATAAGTGTCCACAGATCACTAATTAGAGGTCAGGTGTATATACGATCTAATTTGATCCTAAATGTGCCACGTGGACAAGTTCTGTCTGCATGTGTATTGGCCATTTTACGCTACCAGAGCATCAGACGACTCCGATAAGGGGATACCCGAATAGACTGTCAATTGGTGTCTGGATCCATGGATACTCACTGTACCCGATCTCATAATATAATTTCAGGCCTGAATTTATTTTTCCAGTTTGGAAAATGGTACCATAAGGTAGACCTCATGGGAACTTCCCATGAAGCCGAACTATGTATTCGGTGAACTTGTCTTGGGATACTACAATCCCATGGATCTTAAGGGCTTGTTTGGCCGGCAGATCCCATGGTATTAGGAGGGATGGGATCAATTTTAAGGTAATGATGGTGGTCTCAGTGGATTGTCTTAAGATCTATGGGATTGCTTATATCCTGGGACTTGTTCACTCGGTCTGTTTGGCACACCCTGCATAACCCGGGATTTTACGTTCTAATCCATCCAACCGAGGGATAGGATCAATTTTAAGGTAATGATGGTGATGTCAGTGGATTGTCTTAAGATCCATGGGATTGCTCATATCCCGGGACAAGTTCACCAGATCTGTTTGGCTCATCATGCCTATCTCAGCTTGATGTGTGTCGAACATCAACGCATTGAATTTGATGGGTCCCCTTTAGATCAAGGGATATGTCAAAAATCAACCGTATGCAGAACTCAGGTGGGCCATACCATCTAAAATCATGTGAAGATATACTAAAACATATAAAAGTACTTGGTGGGGCAACTTAGTTTTGGATGCGGCTGAAACTTGGTTTGACCCCTCATCCAATTGGGACACACAATGAATGGTCTGGATTTGTAAATCACATCTCGATGGGCCCAATAAATGATTATAAATGTTTTAATGGGAGGATAACCTCTCTCAACTGCTGTCTATGGTGTGGCCAACGAAAACATGAATTGATTTGATTTTTAAGCCCATGGCCCACCATAAAATGATGCATATGACTAATGGGGTAGATGTTCGACACACATCACAGTGGGGCCCACACATCTTGACCTCATGGGAAGTTCCCATGAGGTCGACCTCATAGTACCATTTCGCACTTAGGTTTTTTTTGTTTTTATTTAACTTTTGTGGATAAGAATGTTTCTGGCATGGAGTAAACATTGACCATGGCCGGATTTGAATTCAGACCCGGTTACAGATCCGAGCCCATGTGATCAGATTCGAATCCTGATGCCTAGGCAAGTAGGACCCGAATCCAATTCCCTTATATTTAAATTATATTTAAATGGGGGTAAATTACCAAAATCCCTCTCTTAGATATATCATACACTGTATTGCATGGCATGGAACATGTGTATAAGATCTGGAACGTTGATCTCACGAATGCTAGCATGGACCGTTAGACGCCACAGTCGGACCTATCTTAACTGTCCATCTGTAATTGTTGAAAGCCCTCTGATTATATGGTTAGGGCCATTCGGCAAGTGAGCTTTCTGTGCCATTCCATCCACGTAAGGGCTCTTGATGAACGGTCCGGATCTCTTAACACGTGCACAGAAAAGGTGTCCGCAGTTTGATCCTTTACATCACAAAAGTCTCCCTAATTTACCCTTTATTCTTCTCGTCAAATTCACACATCCATCTCATAAAAAAAAGGGCAATCCGGTAAGTTACTTTCAACGAGGCCCCTGCCAGTTTGTCTAGTACAAGTGGGGCCCCTTTTTCAGTGATCTAAACGGATGGATCTTTTTTTATCTGATTAAACGTGACCCTTTGCTGTATGTTCTTTCTCAACCGTCTAATTGTTGACCATTATCAAAATATTAGGATTTTTTTTTTTTTTTCATACGGTAGATTTTTGGTGCATCTATATATGCCAACGTTTCACAAGCGTGCAGGATCTTGACCGTATACGGATATAATCAACAATTGCATGGTTAGAAGTAGGGCTGTCAATTGATGCCTGGATACGGATATAATCAGACCTAAATTTATATTTTTGGTGGAGCCGTACAGGAGTCGAGCTGGGACAGCTCACTCGGCTCGGCCTTAACTGACCTTAGCTCGAACTCTGCTTAGCTTGGTCATCGAGCCTAACTGGCTAGCTTGGCTCAGTTCAATCAGCAACTTGGGCCAGTTTGATCCAAGTTTGAGCCAAGATTGAGCCTATCCGGCATTTTCTCAAACACATAGAGTACACCTTCTACTTCTCACTATATGTAAACTAGTAGCAGCATTTTACATCTATTTTATCAGACACTCAAGTTGGTAACATCAAAATCAAAATACAAGAGTACTTGTTTTATATCCATACCTTCCTCGCCATCGGCGGACACTTTGTTGAGTCATTTGATCAAACACTTGGTAAGCAACATCAATATCAAAATAGCTGAGTCACCGAACTAGTTCGATCCGAGATCAATTTGAGTTGAGGTTCGAACCAAGTTGAGTCGAGCTCAGGGAAGCTCGAACTCGACTCGAAAACAAAGCAATTCGAATCAAGCTTTTTCGAGTCGAGTCGAGCGAGCCTATATGAGCTAATTCGGTTCGTATATAGCTCTAATTTTTTGCTCTATTGATAATCGGGTCCTGCTCGGATTCTTGGACTCATATTAGGAATGAGGTCGGGTCTGGATCAAAACCAATTAGACCCGATGGGAGATATGAATCCAATCAGATTTGGATTGGATATCCAACCCTTATGTGAACTTTGAACGACAGGCTTCACGTGGAAGGTGGGTTGCATAGGCAGACCTCCTACAATGTCAATGTGAAATCCACTCCGTCCATCAGCTTTGTGAGATCATATTAGATTAGTAGTCCAAAAATGAGGCAGATCTAAGACTTAAGTGGGCCACATGACAATAAATAGTAGGGTGAATACACCTACCGTTAAATTGAAGCCCATCATGATGCTTATATGCCATCCATACCGTTAAACCAATATTAACACAATTCTAAACTTCTGTGGCCCCCACAAACCTTTCAAAGGTGGGTGTTCAATCCACACTGTTTCGTGTGGCATGGCCCACTTGAGTTTTGGATCTGCCTCGTTTGGACACCTGCTATTACATAATCAAGCTAAACTGGTGGATGGAGTGCATTGCGGTAGGCCCCGCATAGCGTTCTCACGAAAGTGGCTTTAGTGGATTCCTATGGAGGCCACTGTGATGTATTTTTCTTGTATCCACACCATCCATCTGTTTCTACAGATCATTTGATGGTACAAGCACAAAAATGAAACAGATCCAAATCTCAGGTGGACCAAACCACAGGAAATAGTGGTGATTGACCATTAAAAAATTTTTTGTGGGTGACAAAAGGTTTGGATCAAGTTGATATTTGTAGGGGTGTACACAAGTCGATCCGAGTCAAACTGAGCTTAACCCGGCTCGGCCCGGTCACCAGCCACACCCAGCCCGAACCCGGCCCGACTCGATCACCGGGCCAACATGTCTAGCCTGCCGGCCCGGTCAGTAATCGTGCGAGTTCGGGCCAAGTTCGGGCCAGTTTCGAACCTTACGGCAAGTTCATGGGAAGGGCTTTGGCAGGTAATCCACGTCCCATTACAAGGCCCTCGATCAACGGTTTAAATAGTTGAACTATAGACTCCACAAAAAATCTAACTAGTTAGGACATTATAATTCCTTTTTGTATTTGGATGAATATAGGTCGTTCAAGTTATACGTCTATGAGGTGGATGAGTCACTGTCACTTCAAAGATGGGCGATAAACTATCCCAAAAGGGTAAAGGGGAAAGGGACGGGAAGAATTTTTAATATATATATATATATATATATATATATATATATATATATATATATAAACACACACACACACACACACACACACACACCACTTGACCGAGTCGGGCCGAGTTGGGCACCGAGTTAGGCCGAATTGGGACCTATCCAAACTCGGTCCGAACTCAGTTTCGGACTGAAAAAAATGGCCTGTCCCGACTCGAACTCAGTTCCAAGTCAGGCCGAGTCGAGCGAGTTAACCGGGCTAGCCCAGTTCATGTACAACCCTAAATATTTGTGTGGTCCCTTCATCCATGTCCTTTTGACCTTATCAATAGGTTGGATGACAGATAAACATTCCGGTGGCCCCCGAGAAGTTTCTAATGGTTGGCATTCAATAACCACTGTTTCATGTGGTGTGGTCCACATTAGATTTAGATTTGTTGCATTTTTGGGATCTTGCTCTAAAATGTTGTGGGGAAACGGATGAATGACATGGATATAAGAAAAATACATAATGGTGGCCCCCACAGTCAGGGATCCACCGCCCTTGGTGGACCGTGTGATCCACTAAAGATGCGTCGCATGGCTAGAAGTGTGCACGAGTCGAATCGAGTTGAGCTTGGCACAACTCGACTCGGCTTAGCCACTAGCTGACCCCAACTCGAATTTGGCTCGACTCAGCTTAGTCCTTAAGCTTAACTGGCTAGCTCAGCTTAGTTTGATTAGCAGCTCGGGCCAATTCAAGCTAAGTTTGAGCCAAGATCAATCCTATTCGACATTTTCACAAACACATGGATTGCACTTTCAATTTCTCATTGTATGTAAAACAGTAGCAGCCGTTTCCAGGTATTTCATTAAACACTTTATAGGCAACATCAAAATCAAGAAAAATGGTATCTGTTTCATATACATATATTCATTGCCACTAGCCAACACTTTATTGAGTCATTTCATCAAACACTTGGTGAACATCATCAATATCAAAGTAACTGAGTCACTGAATTGATTCGATCATAGTTCGATTAGAATGGGGTTCGATTCGAGTCGAGTTGAGTCAAGTTAAGCTTAGTCAAGTCAAGCTTAGGCAAGCTCTGCTTCAAAAATTATTCCAGCTTAAAAAATCAGCTCCCCTCAGCTCTAACTCAGTTTCAAAGCAAGCTGAATCGGTCATTTTTGAGTCAAGTCGCGCGAGCTAACCAAGCTAACTCGGTTCGTGTACAGCCCTAAGCGTGGCACATGCAATTGCATGAAAGTTGAGTGGACACCATTCCAGGTGTCCACATTCACTTCGCACGTGGCACACTTGTACGGTAATCCAGAGGCCCCCCAGGTACGGATTCGATGGTGATTGACCGTAAACCAAAAATCACATGAAACAGGTGCTGTAGACGATTCCGGTCGGCGAAATTCGCCCCACGTAATTCCATCAAATGCCGAGGGCATTTTAGTAATTTAAATCCACAAACCGCCCCCCACGCGTCCAAAAAAA
The DNA here is from genome assembly GCF_029962835.1 of Magnolia sinica. Taxonomy (NCBI): domain Eukaryota; kingdom Viridiplantae; phylum Streptophyta; class Magnoliopsida; order Magnoliales; family Magnoliaceae; genus Magnolia; species Magnolia sinica. The sequence goes on along the minus strand of NC_080582.1, from coordinate 19,965,217 downwards.
ACCCAATGTCACCCTTCGTAATTCTTCCCAAAACCCCGCCCCATTTCCATCCGCACCTGCTTCAGATCTCCACTACAAACACCCCTCACTCTTCTCTGCAGCTCGCCTCTGTTCTCTCTCTCTCTCTCTCTCTCTCTCTCTCTCCTCCACACCACAATGCAGCTCCTCCCAGCAGCTTTCCTACTACTGCTGCTAATCTGCGCCGCAGATGCGCACAACATCACCAAGATCCTCGCCAAGCACCCTGAATTCTCCACCTTCAACCACTACCTGTCCCTCACCCACCTGGCCCCCGAAATCAACCGCCGAGAGACGATCACAGTCCTGGCCGTCGACAATGCCGGCATGTCGGAGCTTCTCTCGAAGCACCTCACCATCTACGCTCTCAAGAACGTCCTCTCTCTCCACATCCTCCTCGATTACTTCGGTGCGAAGAAGCTGCACCAGATCACCAACGGTACAGCCCTCTCGGCGACCATGTACCAGGCCACGGGCTCCGCCCCTGGTACGGCAGGGTTCGTAAATATCACTGATCTTAAGGGCGGAAAGGTAGGGTTTGGAGCGGAGGATAGCGGGACGTTGGATGCTTCCTTCGTGAAATCGGTGCAGGAGATTCCGTACAACATCTCCATTATCCACATCAGCAAGATCCTCACCTCACCCGAGGCCGAGGCCCCCACCCCAGCCCCCAACGAGATGAATCTGACGGCTCTGATGTCGAAGCAGGGTTGCAAGGTGAGTCTGAGATATCAGTGTGACAAAATATCGCTCAGATTTTGAAAATATCGTGATATTATTGCCGAATTTGGATCAAATGATATGATCGCAATAATATCGCGATATTTTACAATTTCCGCTGTTTTTTTTTTTCGCGTCTCAAAATCATTTTTATATGCATATATTTTAAAATTTTAAAATCGATTATAAATTTATAATAAATAGTTTTTAAATATTTGATTTACCACTAGATTTTCCCGATAACATCACGAGAAAAACGTGAAAATTGAAAATCTCCCGAGAAATTTCCGAGAACGAGAATTGCCACGATGTGAGAGAGCTCGTGAGTCTGAATAAAGGCGTCGCAGATTCGTGCGCGTGTGACGGTCGTTTTTCTTTGACAGTTCGTCTTTATAACAGCTGGCAGAGTCTTTTCTGTTCCGGCAGTTATAACGCCGATCTCTGCAGTCGCTTACAAACGTGCAAGATCGGAGCTTTCCACCGGGTGGATCACATCGTCAGATGTCGTGGCCGACAGCATAAGTGGACTCGCTTTTCCGTACGTTGTGGCCCACATGAGGATTGAAACGATTTGATTTTTTTTTCAACGGGCAGATCTTAACCACTACTGCACGACTGATCCGTAGTCCGGATCCCGCGCCGTCATGATTTTTCCTCTATTTTACTACGGCCGTTATAACGTCCGTTATGGGGATAAGGTCCGGTGCTTCTAAGTAAAGCAGAAGCACACGTGTCGATTTGAAATACGTGGTACTTGGGAGCTGTCAGGGCCTCACATTTTAAGATCCTGGATTCTGATGCGGTGGTGACCTTAAGGTAACCATGACGACGGTACTTGTCGGTGATGGAGAAGCTCGTGGACCCCACCACGATATGTGTTTTATCCACGCCGTCCATCCATTTTGCCAGCTCATTTTAGGGTATAAGACAAAAAAAAGAGGCAGATCCAAATCTCAGGCGAACCACACTTCAGGAAACAGTGGTGATTGGACGCCCACCATTAAAAACTTCTTGTGAGCTACAGTAGTTTTAGATCAAGCTGAATTTTGTGGTTTCCCTTCATCCAGATCTGTATGACGTAATCAACGGGTTGGATATTGGATGGCAAATAAAAATTAGTGGGCCTTAGGAATTTGTTAATGACAGCCGTTCAATTACCACTGTTTCCTGTGGTGTGGTCCACCTGATAGATCTGCCTCATTTTGGTGATCTTGACCTAAAATGAGCTGGCAATATGGATGGACGGAGTGGATAAAACACATAGATCATGGCGTGGCCCACATAGCACTGACGTCGGTACTGGAGGAATCACTACCGAGTCATCCTGGGGCTTAAAAACGAGCGGATGGAGAGAGGCTCTTTCAAGCCGTCCATTTGTTTTGTACAAACAGCCACTGTTTCATCAGTATGGTTCCCCTAATGGAAAGCTTGGATCTCTCACACGTGTGGCATATATTGGCACGCAGTAGTGTCCCTGTTTCATAATCGCAGTTGGGAGTTAGGTTCCTAAAAGTTACTATCTACCCCCACTCAGATTGCTAGCATCATCCATTCATACTACTTTTATATATCCAAACGGGACAATTTTGCACTGTTGAATAACCAAAATAAAAAGACAAAAGGGTGTATTATAATTATGAGGAACGATAACATCCAACGGGTTGGACTGCTACTTTAGTGTCCAGCAAGTGGGTATTTTTCACCCTATCATGCTCATGCAAAATCCAACCTGTCCAGAAGATTCGCCCCACCATGAGAATCAACGTAGTCAAAAATCATCCAAATCCATCCATTAGATGGGCATACCTTTATTTCTTTATTATATCAACGCGTATCCATTGTATTTCTTTGGTGTGTCCCACCTACTGGGTGGAATGGATTGAATTTTTCAGTAGGACATTCTAATGATGTGACCAACCTATTGGATGGGTTGGATTTAACATTCACATGAAAGGTAGTAAATAATCCATGGCTGGACAGTAACTTGATTGGATGTGAGCATATCTCAATGTGTTTTCCTTTCCTTTTGTTGAATGTCCGTTATAACGGCCGTGACAATGAAGCTCGCAACTCCAACGGAACTGATATTTACGACCCAGATCGTCACTTACAACCATTTTTTGTAATTCGGGTTGTACTTTCTTTTGTGAAAAGTAGGAAGAAAGGGCGTGTTTTCCCAAACGGGTGGGTTTGAACAGTAGCTGCGGATAGAATATGTCGCACGCGTGTGCGAGATAGCCATGTACACGCGCCACGCCATATTCGAACGTGGCCCAGAGTGGGAGATCCAAGCCGTCCATTGGGTAAATCCCACCGAGTAGATTCTCCCGAGAGAAACTAGGATGAGATTCTTGGGTGGGACCCATGATGAACGGTTTGGATCTCTCACATGCAGGCCACTTCAGCACATGGAGGGGGGTTTCCTAGTGGGGCCCATGGTTCAGCAATCCAGGCCGTTGATCTGATGGGCTGGGTCGTAGATTGACAATGCCCTAAATCTGGATCAGGCCCACTACTCCAAGGTTTAGGATTGTAAGGAATCGAGTTAATCAGATCTACGGTCTGGATTACTTTCTCAAGCTATTTGCTAACACCATTTCAAATTCCCACAAAAGGTCTTCGCCGACCTCTTAACGGCGTCAGGATCCCTTAAAACGTTCGAAGACAACTTGGACGGTGGTTTAACGGTTTTCTGCCCTGGCGACGATGCCACGAAGAAGTTCATGCCCAAGTACAAGAATCTAACGGCTGAGGGGAAAGCATCGCTGCTGTTATTCCACGGCGTTCCGGTCTACCAATCGATCGCGATGCTGAAGTCAAACAACGGTGTGATGAACACGCTGGCCACAGACGGCGTGAAGAAGTTCGATTTCACGGTCCAGAACAACGGAGAAGAGGTGACCCTCCAGACCAAGATCGTAACGGCGAAGATAACGGGAACGGTAGTTGACGAAGAGCCGTTAGCCGTTTACACTCTCGATAAGGTGCTGGAGCCCAAGGAGCTGTTCAAGAAGGTCGAGACACCGGCGCCGGCGCCGGCACCGGAGAAGCCCTCGCCTGCGCCGAAGGGGAAGAAGCTGTCACCGCCGGCGCCGGAGGGGCCCGATCTAGCTCCGTCGGATGATCAAAAGGCGGCGGATGATGACTCTGGATCCGTTAGATTTAACGGCGGGTGGGCCATGGTTGTGGGTTTGGGAGTTATGTTGTTAATTTAGATTTTTTTTTTTAAAAAAAAATTATTTTCTTTTGGTTTGTATGTGTGAATTAGGTTTTTTTCTTTTTTTCTTTTTTTATAATTATGAAATAAGTTGCCCATTTTTTTGTGGGGTGGTGTTTGGTTGGTTTTATTTATTTGTGATTATTTGTAATTTTGATTTTTTATGGTGTGTTAGAAATTTCTTTTATTTATTTCTTTTTTTCATATTTTGTTGGACAGTTGTAAAGGTTTCTTGAATGTGTGACGGTGCTGGGTTTTGCTTCTCTTTTTTTCTTTTTTTTTTTTGTTAACGATTTTATTTATTTGGGAAATGATATTTGGACACCCAACCCCGATTGATAAATGCACCCTTTATTTTATCTTTTTAGTAAGAAAATAGTACAGTTTTTGTACTGTTATAGTGCCAGAAGTGGTATTGGGCGGTAATGGCGAGTGCCGTTAATGGGTTCTTTTATTTATTTCGGTCTCTTGACTTTTATTTTTTTAATTGAGGATTAGGTGCGGCCCCTAACGTGGGGCCGGCCACCTTGGTGTATGAATTCTTCTACATCCACGCTATTCATCCGTTTTGAAAGAGCATTAGCCCAAAAATAAAACAGATTCATTTTTGTGGACCATAATATAAGAAACAGTGCTGATTGAATAGCTTACCCATAAAAACTTCCTATTGCTAGCTGTAATGAATGTCAGCTCCGTTCAAAACTTTTGTGGCCCACCGGAAGTTTTTTAAAATCGTCAGTTACTATTGTTTTCAATGTCATAGGCCACATGAGATTTGGATCCTTTTCACCCTTATGCTGGTGAACTAAAATAATGTAGCAAAATGGATGGACGATGTGAATGTAGGATATACATAAATCAAGGTGGGCCCCACATTAACCAGCAGACAAAAAAGTGTCACGTGGGAGCAGGTGAAATTCTAGACTTCTCTTTGAAAAGCTAGATGGAGAGAGAGGAAAAATCCAGATGAAAAGAAAGAGAGGGAGATGTACATCTGAAATGACCATCTTAGTATATTTTCGGTAATTAGTATATGACGCGATGGATCATCTTAACCAGGTCACCAACAGTACTTTGGTTGCAAGGATCCGGTCATCTTGGACAATTGGAGTGGTCAGTCAATCTCGACTGTCCACCTCGACCAACACACCTCAAAATTTCACACTTTTAAGTGGAAGATTAGTAGTCCCATCAACAATTGACTCACATTTATTCGGCCCACCCTTATTTTGATAACTTATGTTGGCAAAATATCTGAATTTTATTAGGGTTCATTTGGCTGCCGGGAATTGAGGTACAAAATGAATTCTTGGCTGTGACCTGAAACCCTAATTGTAGGGCCCACCTTGATGTATGCATTGTATATCTTTTTCATCCACATGTTTTTCAAGCTTATTTTGGGGCCAGGTCATAGAAATGAAGACGATAAAAATTTCAAGTGGACCACACCATAGGAAGCATCATTTATTCTTCCTAGGCCCACTATAATGTTTTTTGACCATCCAACCTGTTGATAAGGTTACACAGATCTAATGAAAAGAAAGAACTAATATTAGCTTGATCCAAAACTTTTGTGGCTCATGGAAGATTTTTAATAGTCAATAACCACTGTTTCCCATGGTGTGGTTCACCTGAAATTTTTATTTGTCTCATTTTTTGGACCATGCCTTAAAATAAACTAAAAAAACATAGGGACGGCATGGATATATAATGCATACATCAAGGTGGGCCTTACGAGTTGCATCCAAGTTGCCCTTGAAAATGGATTGATTTTATTTTTTATTTTGGAGAATGGATGGAAAATGAATTTTATGGAAATTTTATTTTTAAAATTTATTCTTTTAATTCTCGCTTTTAAGATGAATTACATGAAAAATAATTTTTCATCCTATGCTTTATGTTTTAAATGATAAAAATGGGTATGTGAGTGGATGGGGTTGACCCATAGGCTTTTTGGTTTGGATAGGCATTTGGGCAGGTTTAAGCAATGCCTTTTAGATGCATAAGATGGACTTGGACTTAGAAATAAAAGCATGAACAATTTTAAACTGACCTTAGGTTATCCTCAATCTAATTTGATTAGTCTCGAGCTCATGTATCTCTATTATACACACATTAACTATGTTTCTATGTTATATATTATATACAGACATGGGAGGATTGTCATATACGCATAGTTCTGCAGATTCTCACAAAAGAAGATTACTGCTAGGCAGTTAAGCTACCTAATGAATATCATATGGAAGATTCCTATGGCTAGAATTTCCTTCACCATTATTCCTCATAGCATATCCAACTTGAATTTTGGATGGTCTATCTTTTGAGCTCTTGGACTAAACTATGGAAAACAGACCTTATGGAAAGAATGAATCATGCACATTTATGTTACCTATTATATATAGGCTAGGGAGGATTGGCAAATGTGCAAAATTCAACATATTTTCACCAATTTTTTTTACCATACAACTGTTAGAAAATTTCTATGGATAGAATTTCGTTCATCACGAGCTAGCTCGCTTAGCTCGCTCGACTCAACTAGAAAAAGCATGATTCGACTCGGTTCGAAGCTGAGTTTGAGCCAAGTCAAGCTGATTTTTTTAGCTTGAAAATGAGTTCGAGCCGAGTTTGAGCTAGCCCCAGCTCGACTCAACTCGGGCCAGCTCGAACTCGGCTCGGATCGAACCCAGCTCAAACCGAACTCGGATCGAACCAGTTCAGTGACTCGGTTACTTTGATATTGATGTTGCTCACCAAGTGTTTGATGAAATGACTCAAAAAAGCATGGCTAGTGGCAAGGAAGGTATGTATATGAAACCAACACCCTTTTTTTTCTTGATTTTTATGTTGCTTAGAAGGTGTTTGATAAAATACCTTTAAATCCATTGCTGCTGTCTCAAATACAGTGAGATTTTGAAGGTACAGTTCAGGTGTTTGTGAAAATACTGCAATGGCGAACTCGGCTTGATCTTGGCTCAAACTGGCTCGAGCTGCTGACGGAGCAGAGCTGAGTTGGCCAGTCAGGCTCGAGGACCAAGCTGAGCCAAGTTCGAGCTGAGGTTAGCTAGTGGCCGAGCTGAGTCGAGCTAAGGCCAGCTTAACTCGGTTCGACTCGACGTACACCCCTAATTATTCCCCAAAGCATATTCCACTAGAGTTTTAGACGGTATATCTTTTGGGTGTAGGACTAAAAATTGGAAAATAAACCTTATGTGGAAAATCAGATGCCTTAAAATCTATGTTGAAACAGGGGCCTTTGACCGATTGACAGTCTTGTCGACCGATCAAAGGATATCAAAATAAATTTTATTTTATTTTTTCAAAACTCTTTGGATAGTTTTTGGAGTTTTTGACACGTCGAAAGTTCTGGTCGACAGGTCGACGTGCTGCACAATTTTGTGCATTTTTACACAAATTGTTTCTATTTCCATTTTTTTCTTAAACATATGGTTGTAAATAAGCTTAGGGTTAATGCAAGGAGTGCTTAAGGGGCTAAGAGGGTTTTAGAGAGAGAAAAAGGCTAGGATTTTTCTTTCGTGGGCTTTGAATCGGTAAGGCTTCATCTCTTGTAACTTTGTTATTCATAGTACATTATTGCTTTGTGTTGTGGTTTTTTTTTTTTTTTCTCGCAAGGGTTTTTTCTTCATGTAAATTCGGAGTGCTCTCTGTTGGATTTGCTTGTGCAATTGAAATTCTCTCGTTTAATTCTTCTCTATGTGCTTCCGCGAGTCCCAACATGTGGTATCAGAGTTAACATTGGAAAGCTGATCAGATCTGAAGACAAGGTATCTATGACACCTAACAGGAAGTTCGATGTAGAGAAGTATTCTGGGAAAAACAACTTTAAACTATGTAAGGTGAGTGAAGATGAAGGGCCTTCTAGTTCAACAAGGATTTGACGATGCACTCTTTGGAAAGCTATAAAATTCTATGAAAGAAGAAGAGTCGAACAAGTTAGATCAAAAGACCAATATCTCAATCTAGTTGTGTCTAACAGATAAAGTCATCTACAATATTATGAGAGAAATGACTGTGGCTGATACATGAGCAAAGTTAGAGAACATATATACGAAGAAGTCTCTTGAAAATCGTTTGTATCTAAAGTTCCAGTTGTTCAATTTGAAGATGACTGAGGGGGATGATGTTGAGACCCACATTAGTAACTTCATTAGGCTAGTTTGCAAATTATTGGATGTCGATGAGGTGATGAAGGATTAAGATCAAGCGTATACTTTGTTGAATTCTCTTCTAAAATCATGTAAGTCGTTCAAAGACTCCTTGTGCACCAGTAGAACGATCATTAGCGTTGAGACCATTATCTCAACCCTTTAGTCAAAGGCGATGAGAAAGAAAAGTGGTGGTGTGAAGAAATTTTGAGCGGGATAGTGGATCTTCACGATTGAGATCCAAATCTTAAAAGCAAAGAGAACACAATGAAAGCAAAGAGAAAACGATTCTCCTTTGGTTTTCTGTGTATTTGAGACAACCCTAAAGGGTTGAATATATAGAGCTTTACAGATGTCTATACAAGGTAAATGTTTAAAAACAGAATCATCTATCTATGGAAATTAGCTATACATCATCTATCTATAGAAATTAGCTATACAAGGCATGTGGCCTGTCTAACATCCCCCCTCAAACTAATGCTGGTCATCGATAAGTAATAGTTTGCCAACTAGAAATGAGTGATGTGCAGAAGTGAGGGACTTCGTGAGAATGCTGCAATCTGATCATGGGATGCGACATGTAGAAGAAATGAGCCGAGACTGAAACTTCTCTCGGATGAAGTGACAGTCAACTTCAATATGCAGTGTCCGTTCATGGAAAACTGGGTTAGAGGCAATCTGAATGACACTCATATTATTTACATGGAGTGGAGTAGGATTTTGTAGATGAACGCCCAAGTCGAAAAGAAGTCCACATAACCAGATAATCTCACTGCAAGCAGCTAACATCGCTCGATACTCGGCTTCCGTGTTTGATTTAGAAATAGTGACCTGCTGTTTACACTTCCAAGAGATGAGAGAAGTGCCGAGAAAAATACAGTAGCCAGTGGTAGATCTACGTGTGAGAGTACAACTGGCCCAGTCAGCATTCAAATAAGCACGAAGGTCCAGAATAGCCGTGGAGGAGAAGAACAGTGATCGATCCAAAGTTCCACGTATGTACCGTAGGATGCGTAACACTGCAGTCATATCAAGAGTCCGAGGAGTAGAAACAAACTGGCTGATAACTTGGATGGCGTAGGCAATATCAGGGCGAGTCATTATTAAGTAAACCAGACTCCAACTAAATGGCGATATAATGTGGGTTCTGCAAGGAGATCACCATCGTCACAGCCATATTGAACGTTAAGTTCTAAGAGAGTCTGAACGATCTTCTGATCCGTCAATGAGGCCAAGGTGAGAAGATCCTTAGTATATTTACACTGGCTGACTAGGATTCCACATTTAGAACGTGAAAATTCAAGTCCAAGAAAGTATGTCAGATGTCTAAGGTCCTTCATCTTAAAGGATGATTTCAGAATTTCCTTTAATGTCGAGATGCCAGTAGCATCGCTACCAGTCAGAAGTAGGTCGTCAACATATATGAGAACAATGACAATTCCACGATCAGTGGTGCACAGGAATAAGGATGGATCATAATCAATTTGAGTAAAGCCAGCACCTGTAACAAATCATGAAAGCATTGGAACCATGCCTGAGGGGCCTGTTTGAGGCCGTATAAATCTTTCTTTAGGCGACAGACCTTATAGGCAAGGATTAAAGATCCAGGAGGAGGCTTCAAATATACTGTTTCTTAGAGGTCTCCATGAAGAAAAGTATTTTTCACATCCATCTGAGTGAGTGGCCAAGAACGAACAGATGATATTGTCGGAAGAGTGCGAATAGTTTTTATCTTGGCCACAGGAGCGAATGTCTCATCGTAGTTAATTCCGTGTTCCTGTTTATATCCCTGAGCGACAAGCCGAGCTGTGTATTGATCCAATGATCCGTCAGACTTGAGCTTGACAGAATAAATCCATTTACTACCAATTAATTGTTGGTCAGTGGGTCAAGTGACAATGTCCCACGTATGGTTATCATGCAATGCTTTAAGTTCTTCTACCATAGCCTGCTTCCAACAATCATGAGTGGTTGCCTGATGGTATGAAGTAGGAATAGATACAGTATCCAGAGTAGCATTCATGGCAGACATAGAGTATATGAAGCGATCAGGTTGGCGATGAACACGAGTAGAACAACGTACTAAGGTAAGATCTAGATTGGTAATAGGTACAGTAGGGAGAGTAGTAGGTGGTGGCTCTGTACGTGGTCGTCGTGAGTAAACATGCAATGGACAAGGAAGTGTACTTGGGGCAACAGGAATGTTAGGAAAAACAGTAAGACCAGGGGAGTTTGGTGTGGGCGAAGGAGGAACAGGTGAATGGAAGGCAATGCTCAAGAAAAATAACATGTCGTGACACCTGAACATGATGAGAGACCGGATCATAGTAACGAAAACCCTTCTGAGTTTCTCCAAATCTCAAGTACATATATTTGGCTGATTTTGGAGAAAGTTTGTTACGTTCATGTGATGCCAGATGAACATAATATACACAACCAAAAACACGAAATGTGGAATATGTAGGAAGGGAACTAGTGAGAACAAAGTAGGGAGATTTACTGTGTAGAATGGTGGTTGGCATCCGGTTAATCAAATAGACTGAATGCATCATAGCTTCCGCCCAGAAAGAACAAGGAACACTCATAACCGTCATCAGGGTATTGGCAGTCTCAACAATATGGTGATTTTTTTGTTCAGCCACCCCATTCTGTTGTGGAGTATCAGAACAGGTGGTCTGATGAATAATCCCATGACCTTGAAGATATGTTTGAAAAGTTGTTGAGAGATACTCTCCCCCTGAGTCAGAGCGGAGAGTTTGAATTTTTACTCGAAATTGAGTGTCCACCATAGAGTGAAATATCTTGAATTTTTTAAAAACCTGTGACTTAGAGTGCAAAAAGTAAATCCGGGTATAATGTGTGAAATCATCAATGAATATAACATAGTATCGTAGTCCAGAGAGTGACATAATTGGTGAAGGGCCTCAGACATCCATATGCACTAGCTTAAACATAGATGATGATTTTATAGTACTTAGAAAAAAAGGAATACACTTACTTTTTGAAAGGCAACAGGAAGAACAAGAATAATCTAAAGTACTTTTATTAAGAGAAATATCCCCTAACATGCCAGAAGAAAAGAGCTGAATCAAACGATCAGAATGTGGATGACCCAGGCGAAAGTGCCAGAGTTTCCACATTTTATTTGCCGAACAATTATCCGAGGAAGATGGAGAGAACAAACAACGAGCTAGAGTGACGGATGGGTCAAAGTACAGCACGTACAGACATCCATGCCGCCTACCCTTCCGAAGTACCTTCCCCATTGCCAAATCCTACACAAAACAACAATTTGGAAGAAAGACGACTAAGCAGTTATTGGATGTAAGTTGACTAATAGAAATTAAATTTGAGGAAAGTTTAGAGACATAAAACACATCACGAAGGGTAAACTGGTGATGGGCAGAAGGAGAGAAAGTCAATGAACTAACGGACTGAATGGGTTGTTTAGTGCCATCCACGGTATAAATAGCCTGATTTCCAATATAGGGATGAATGTTGTGAAGATGTGATATGTCACCAGTCATATGATTGGAAGCACTCGAATTGAAGAACCAAGGAGAAGATGAAGATATACCTAACAATCCGACCGTAGAAAGGGCCTGCACGATTTGCTAGAGCATCGCAGGAGTCAAAGGTGAGGAAAGACTTTCAGCATAAATAGTAGATGCAATATCACTAACAGAAGGCTCAGAAGAACTAGTCGTAGAAGTAGTAGAAAGAACACGACCACGGACACGACCTCGACCACCACGTCCATGGCCGAATGAAGATGCATAGGCACGTGAACGGTAGTCCTGAATACTATGACCAATCCGTCGACAATAAGCGCACCAATCTTTGCACTGAGCGACGACATGTCCCACTTTGTTACAGTCGCGACGCGTTAAAGGAGTAGAACCACGGTTTGGTGCAGAGGTGGATACAGTGAGTGCCAGGTCAGATGGTCCCTGAGAGAGGATTTACAGTCGTTGTTTCTCAGCTAATAAATCATTAATAACCGAATTCAGTAAAGGAGTTGGGCTATGGTTCAGGAGAGTAGCCCGACAATGCTCAAATTCTAGACGCAGCTTCATAAGAAACTGTCTAACTCGCTCATTATCGCGCATTGTTTGGAATATCTTAAAGTCATTAGGGAATTCCAAATCCATCATAGCCATCTCCGTTCAAATTGTAACCATTGTAGAGTAGAATGTTTGAATACTTTTGTCACCCTGAGTAAGGTAAATCAGATCTTGTTCCAGGCGGTATAACCTAGCCGCATTACTCTGTTGATAAATAGTCTGGAGATGCTCCCACATGGCCTTAGCAGTGCGATGTGGCGTGAGGCCAACTGCAATGGATCGATCGACCGAATCGAGAATCCAGATAATAATCCGTCCATTTTTCATTTCCCACTCAGCCACTTTGTCGGCATCTGTGGAAGTGGGGACAGTAACAGATCCATCAATTAGTCCCTACAAACCACAACCCTTGAGACAGCTCTGAAAGTGGATGGCCCATAGATTGTAGTTGGTACCATCAAAACTATATCGCGGGGCCTATGTACGAGAGTCTTTGTCCATAGTTAGGAAGTGATATAAACCATGCCAAGGAAGAATGTACCTTGCAGCAGGAGAGTCGGTCACAGGGACAGGTAACAGAACAACAACAGCACCAGTAATGGGGACTGTGCGGACGGAAGCAGCACAATAGTTGCGGACGGAGGTAGCAGGGGCATGCGCAGCACGTGCGAAGTAGAGGCGTGCGCAGCAGAGACGTGTGCAGCAGGGGCGTTCGCAGTAAGGATGTGTCAACACGTGCGGATAGAGATCGGATGAGGCCGGGGTGTGATCGGATGGGCCTGGGTAAGATCGGATGGGCTGGGGATGCTCGGAAAAAGGTTAGTGATGGTCGGACAGGGCTGTTGACGCAGCAGGAGTGCAGAAGGGGTGCAGGGATGGTCCGGAACAGGGTTTTCTGATGTAGGAGGGGCCGGATCTGTCAGAAAATGGTGTCGGCGATGAAGGAGGTGCCAGATCAGGATCGGTACGGCTTTGATACCATGAAAGCAAAGAGAAAACAATTCTCCTTTGGTTTTCTGTGTATTTGAGACAACCTGAAGGGTTGAATATATAGAGCTTTACAGATGTCTATACAAGGTAAATGTTTAAAAACAGAGTCATCCATCTATGGAAATTAGCTATACATCATCTATCTATAGAAATTAGTTATACAAGGCATGTGGCCTGTCTAACAAATCTAAGGACAATGGCAAACGCAAGTTGAAGTGTTGAAATTGTGGCATGACATGTCAGAATCCTAAGTTTAGGAAGGAGAAATCATAGAGTTCTTCCAAGGAGGCCAACACTGTGGAATCTAGAGATATTGAGACTTAGGAATATGCTTCCTCGGACTCACCAACCTTGGAAACATAACCCTTGCATGGAGATATTGAGGGCCTGGAAACAGGAACATAAGTCCTACAAACACATAATTATCTGTTTCACCAAAGCCAACACTATCAGTGAAACTAATTTAATTTTAAGGTAACTGTTCCACTATTGAAAAAATGGTTCAACATCTAGCTAATGGTTGCTTCAAACCGGATCATTTTCCTAATTAAAATATTTACCAACTTATGTATTAGGTTTAATGAGTCTTATAACTACCCAACCAGATTAGATGGTGACAAGATTCACCCATATGCTAGATGGTGACAAGCTTCTTGAACCAATTCTCTGTTGACAGTCATCAGTATGCTACTAAAGCAATTTGAAGTTGCTTGATCTTCTTAAATTGGATTGCCTTTTATTTAACCAACATCACCAAACTTCAATCTTTCTAAACAAAAGAAAAAAGATGACAAGGGTTTGAACTGTTTCACATTTAATATTTAGCCTTCTGTATCTTGCGTGACTTATATCATGTTTTCAATGCCTTGCTTGAAAAATGCAGTTGTGTAGGGCCTATTCCATGTCACTCTCATTTGCTTGACAGATTTTTGTTGTAGGAAACTAAAACATGAAACTCAAGATAAACATTGTGCTTGTCAGTATGTGAGTAATATCCACCATGAGAAGTTATCATGTTGGCCCAAGAGTTTGGGGAACCGAGATGCCATTCCAATGGAATGTGTTTGCCATCTCTAGACTTTATAGGTTTTTTTTTTTTTACCATAGTTTTTTATGTTGGTGGGGTTTTACTTTTTAAATATAGTTGAGGCCTACTTTCCATCCAAAAGGTTTGTTTGATGAAAGCAAGATAGCATCTTCAAAGGAATTCAAAGCCATAACACAACTGTGGTATTTGAATGGAAGATGTCCTGAAGGCACCATTCCCATCAGAAGAACAAAGAAAGAGGATATTCTAAGAGCAAGCTCAGTGAAAAGATATGGTAGGAAGAAGCACAAAATTTCATTTTCTTGCCTCTTTTTCTTTACTTTGGTTGGCCTAATTGTTCTGTTATTTTAAAATTTTCTTTTGAGAGTAGCATGCAATTGCATATGTAGAAGAAGATAAATACTATGGAGCAAAGGCTACAATAAATGTCTGGCAACCATGGATTTTTGGTTTCTATTAGAAGTTAGGTCTCAAGTAAAATGGATTTTTGGGGTGTGTCATTTTCTTTTTATTTTTATAATGAAAAATGACAGATAGATGTCATTTTCTTTTTATTTTTTTAATGAAAAATGACAGATAGGTGTCATTTTCTTTTTATTTTTTTAATCAAAAATGACAGATAGATGCTTATCAAGCCACAAGCTGCTACAACCTCATATGCTCAGGTTTCATTCAAGTAAACAGTGAAATAGCAATAGGGCCAACATCTTCCCAGTCTCAGGCTATCATGGTTCCCAATATGATATCAGTATACTTGTCTGGAAGGTAAAATGGTAATAATGGCGGTTGGGCAGCTTCTTTTATTATGGCGGGCCTGGTAAAAATTCCAAATGCCCTTAGGAATATCCTAATTCCCCTCTCTTCTCTCACTGTCTCTGTACCATTCCATGTAATCCTAAGGGTTATTTTTGCTCCCCTTTCTTCACTCCTGGAGTAACATGTGCATGTACTCCTTTTGTCCTTTTTAGAGGTTTTGACTACTCATTTTTCTTTTTTCTTTTTTCCTTTTTTTTATATAAAAAAAAAAATTACTTTCCACTCTCTACATGAGAGGTTGGAGAGAAGTCAAGTTTCTCTAGCCAAGAGAAACAGTCTTGTCTTCTATATATGCAATTGTTTGTGTTCTCCCTTCTTGGGTTGACTTGTTTAGTTATTAACGAATGGGTGGAATTTTGGTGTTGGGTGTTTTGAGAATATGGCCTTGGATTTTGCTATTGGCTATATAAGTTTTTGTGTGTTTAGATGCTCAATTCAATTGCATATCAATTTATTAGGATTGTTGTGTAATTTGGAGTTAAGTCTTCCAAAGTGAGGGGAAGTTGGGCTAGCCCCAAATTCGTTTAGGACCTATTTGCTTGGGTGGGCCTGATCAAAATGGATATGATAGACCATCCATTTTGTTTTGAGCCACGATGAAAGGCAGCAGATTGGAAATGGGTGCCTTTTCAATGTTTACTTGCTTTCAGATAGAACATTTTTATAGACCAAACATCTGATTCTTTTGGATAGAGATGAGCCTGAATTCTCCATCCAAATGGACCCTTGAATGATGAGAAAAACTTTGATATGTTACCCATACATTGATCACTCGTATAGGTTTCCTGAAGTTACCCAACTACAAACTTTGAGAAATAAAGCAGGTATCTTTATGTTGTAGCAGTAAGAGGTGGGCTGTCATTGGCATTTGCAGATGCATGCTAACAGCAATCCTACCATGCATTGTGCATTGGCCAGCTTTTTGCAGCTGTCAGCTTGTTTTGTGCATTGTGGCCCACCTGATGAGCTGACCACCCTGATTCTTGGTTTAGGACATCTACATGAGGGCCATCTGATGGATAGCCTGGATCTTACCAAAAATGCCACATCGACACATGCGTGTGTTCTTAGAAAAGCTCTCAAGTCCAACTTGTAATGTGTGGGATTGCAAATTAGAGTTCGATTTTCATTGTAAGATGAAATGGCACCCTCCACTTCCACATTTCCTCTTAAAGTAATCGCAGAAATCTCAATTCAGTTCAATTGATCATCCAAACATGAATATGCAAATTGCTCCATTTTGTTTCGTTTGATGAATTTGTCCATTTTGGTTAATGTGCTTCCTCCACAATGTTGCGTAGGTTGCTGGGAAGGGCATTGGCAAATGGGCACCATATCTGGCTACGTAACGCTCTGTATGCTGATAGCAAGGTTTTCACACGCTTGCATCTAGCAAAGGTTGGTGTTTGTTGCTGGAAGATTTTATTTTCCACTTGATGCAAATCTTAGTTGGAAATATAATAGAACAAGCTGATTTGTTTTTTCTCGTTTTGTGTTTGATTTATTTTATTTTGATCTTTTTGTATTTGTTGTTTGGTCAATGATTGGCTCTGTATCGATTGTCATGCCCAGAGCGCAGCTATTCAGGTATACTCTTCTTCTTACTTATTTCGTACATTGTTACTGAAGATATCTGGAAAACCTTGAGTTAGTAATTAGAAAACTAAGAGACTGTTCAGTGGGATTTTTTTTTTCTCAGGTTAGTCAGAAGGTGAATGGAGTGGCTTCTGTAGATTATAACCAGATATAACAAAATAATTTATCCTGTATTTAGGATTTTCTTTTTTTAACTTGATTTGTGATGTCGGAGGTGTTTAAGATTTGGTTTTTACCTGGTTTGTGTGTGTTTCATTGGCGGCTGGCGGTGGGTCAAGATCTATGGTTGGATGACCATTTGATCTTGAATAAATCCTAAAAATAAGATGACCATTTTTGGAATCAAATCTTTGACCACAAACAGTAACCATCACTAAGATCCATCATTGCTTACATCCTTCATTTTGGTCAGCTCCGGCACTCTATAGCCCTGATCTGCTGAATCTTCAAGCATTTCTTGGGCTGAACTTGGTTTCAAAAGGAGATGAATGCCAAAAATATATGCTGTATTTGCTATTAGATTCCAATTGCGTTAGATATGGCAAAAGATAGCAATGGTAAGGACCGTGAGCTCAAAAAG
This sequence comes from Magnolia sinica, assembly GCF_029962835.1. Taxonomy (NCBI): domain Eukaryota; kingdom Viridiplantae; phylum Streptophyta; class Magnoliopsida; order Magnoliales; family Magnoliaceae; genus Magnolia; species Magnolia sinica. Next base: position 19,948,005 of record NC_080582.1, on the reverse strand, counting down.
AGAATCAATGCAGCTAATTACATGTATTGTGTTGTTCGCGAGTGCTATGCATCATTTAGAAACATTATCAAGCACTTAGTTGATGGGCCATATGAAAAAGAGTAAGGAATGTTTTAATTACAAATGATCTAATAATTCATTTTTTAACAGATATACAATGGGATCTACCGGCTCCGCCTTTTTCTTTTTTTCTTTTGGTGGGATTATTATTTCACTACAGTTGCATCTCCTGATAATTCTTGTCTGTGGTTTCACTTACATTTCAGGGTCATAAATGATATATTTTCTGAAGTTGAGAAACATATAGCCTATGACACCCTAATAAGTGAATTGAAGATGAGTGCTCTCCCCAGCCTTTGTGACCATTTTGTGAAGCTGATTAAATATTTGGTTCATATCTGAAATGTTTCATATTTCATTACTGCCACAAACGAGCTTGGTTGTGTAATCTATAAAAGCCAAATCTTTGTTTAATCATTTCAGTTAGACAATAAACCTGAAGAAAGGGATCGGGTCATCATTCTATTCCAAGACATGCTGGAGGTTGTGACTAGAGACATAATGGAGGAACAGTTTTCCAGGTGAAGCATTTTCAATTTGATTCTTTCATAAAATGCTAATTTATTAGTTGATGTTTTAATGTTGTTCTACATTTTTCTTGTGCAGCCTTTTGGATTCAAGCCATGGTGGTGGTCCTTATGGAAGGTATGAAGCGATGACACCTCTTGATCAACAATATCGGTTATTTGCATCCTCTGCAGCAATCAAATTTCCACTACCTGAATCAGAAGCCTGGAAAGAGAAGGTAAGCAAGCTGATATAATGAGAAGTTCTGGTCTTCTAATTGTGGCTCGCTGATTATTTTCCTTGTTCCAGATCAAAGGGCTGTATCTGTTGCTCACTGTGAAGGAATCTGCAATGGATGTACCATCCAACCTAGAAGCCCGAAGGCGAATTTCTTTCTTCTCAAATTCTTTGTTCATGGATATGCCACCAGCACCTAAAGTTCGTGATATGCTTTCATTCTCGTGAGTTCTCTAGATGTCAAACTCTCATCAATTCCTTGAATTTTTTTTCCCGTCAGAAGTTAATTGTTTAATTTAGGAAGTTTGTGATGCATGTGTGAACTTGATACCCCTTCTATTTTGGAAAGGCTTGTGGTTATATGCTTAAGGCCGGTCAACTTTACAGTCTCTACCAGCTGTTTCCGTGCATTGCTTCCTTTCTTTTGAGGACAAGATTTAATATACATGACATAGACTATTTTCTCACACCAGATATGCTCTCAACATTAGGGGCCTGTTAACCTGAATAGAAGAAGGGAAATCCAGTTCTTTTGACAATTAGTGTGCAGAAAAATATATTGATGATATTAGAAAATCATTGTATTCTTTCCTAGTGTTAGTTATTTTGAGTACTGCACTCAATTACTGAAGATTTGATTCAATTGTGAATTGCAAGGATAAATTCAAGCAAAAACTTATGTTGCACAGTGCCTGCACAGGTGAGGTGCGACTTTGATAGGAACTCGTTTATTATTCTGCTTTGGTGATGGCTGCTATATCAAAGGCTGTGAATCCTGCTGAGCCCATCAATCCCGTCGAGCCAATCCAAAATCTTGACCAGGTGACGCCTTATCATGTGATTGTGAAATTTATAAAAGAACCTACATGAAAACTTGAAATTTGAGTTCAATAGAGTTAAGCATGAAATTCAATGATCTTTTATCATGTAGTAGGCGCTTATTTGAGAAAGAAGGTAGATACCAGGGATCTCTTAGTAAAATCAGTTATTGTCAGACATTATTATTATAATTTCTATCAGGGCATGTACTACAATGCTAAGAAATACCATTATTATAAAAAAAAAATTTAAATATAGGCCCTTTATCTGGAAACCGTAGCTGTTTCTAATGTTAGGTTATTGCTACGGCCCTAGTCCGAGTTTCAGCTACAAATATAATCCGTAGCTATATACTTTTAAGTTATAGCTACGGATTTAATCCGTAACAATAGTCTCAATAGCTACGAATTTAATTCTTAGCCATATCTTTAAGACCTCTTGCTACAGAAGCATAACTACATTTAGCTTTGCTGCTGAACAAGTAGGCTTTTAAAGAACGATATTTCAGAAGTCAGAACAGTTTGAGTCTAACTCAATCATAGACCTGTAAGAACAATGTATTCAACGATGAACCACATAATTGAAAGTAGGAAAAGGAGAGTATGATAGATCTACAGACTTTAAAAAAGAACCAATGGAAAAAGAAACAAGGAAAGAAAACAGAGTGGTTGTGAATGAAACTGAAAAGCATATCACCTTAGTGAGATGGTAATCCAAGAGATATGCAAGCAAATTGATGCTGATTTTTGAATCTTGCTTTCTAGTTGCCAGAGAGGTTGAGATCCCCTCTTTGTATTGGGGGTTAGTATGCACAAACACATGCATATGCTGCTTTCTTCGTATTAGCAGATGAGTGTATATTTTGCTAATTTACACGCCATGTTCTGCTTTTTAACTGTGCATTCTGTTGGATGTCCTTTCCCATGGGTAGCCTTTAATTCATCCTTCCAAATTTCAGGTTCGTGTGAAGGTTGCTCTTAACAGGCAAACCAAAACACAACTGATTGGGCCAAACTGCCCTGGTATTATCAAACCTGGAGAATGCAAAATCCGAATTATGCCTGGGTATATTCACAAGCCTGGGCGTGTAGGAATTGTTTCTCGGTCCGGCACCTTGACTTATGAAGCGGTATGATTTAATTTGAGTTGAAGCCTTTGATTTTTAGGGAACTTATTTGGGGAATGTGATGGGATTTTTTTATTTTCTTCTTTTTTCTTTCATACAAGGCAGGTTTTCCAAACCACGAGGTGGTCAAAATTTGTGGATGCATTTACCAATTACTTGAGTTGGCAGTCTGCACCATTAATTAAATACCTCATTGCCAATAAAACAGCTATTATACAGCAAGGAAGAATATTCTATTATAGAATTTTGGACAGGAGATTACTACACAGTTGCCTCATCTGTAGGACACCTGAACCTCAATCCAAACCGACTATTCCATTGCTAACTTCCTTATTGGAAATCTGTCTTATACAAGACGAAATGATTGAGATTGGTCGGTTAACGATAAGAGGCTGAGCATTTGATCATTTTCACAGAAGGAAAATGGAAGAACGGGAAAAGCCAAACTCGAGGAAAAAAGTATCAACGGTACCTAAGAGCTTGAATGACAAAAGCAACCTCTCACACCCAATTAGTAACAGGAGACTTGGCGTTGTTAAGTTCTAGCACTCTGCAAGTACACCATTTAATGTCCAACACAGATATAGAGTTACGTAGTTACCAATGTATATAGACAATTCATTGTTTGATCAAACCAATAGCTGAGACCAACACCAGGTCGTCCCAGAAGAAACTCAATATCGGTACCTAGTTGAGTAATCCTTTGGTGCAATGACCAGACCTTGGCCTTTCCTTGCTCCCCTGTAGACAGTCTCGATGATGTCAATAAACTCCTGCTTGTCCTTGAGAGCCCAGTTGATCTTGTTGTTGTTTATCGTGCCCAAGGCAATCATCATGCGCTTGTTGCGGAAGAAGAACATGACAGTCGAGGGGTCGTACAGCTCATACAAGGTGTTGAAGTTGGGCACCTCGGTGATATCTACCAGGTAAATGACAGCAAAGTTCTTTATAGTCTCTGCAACTTTAGCCAGCACCTCATCCATCTACATACAGACCAAAAGTGAAATCAATCCCATCACAATCAAAAAAAGAGTTATCCATTTGTTTTGCTAACACATTCAGGTACAAAAGCATTGTAAAAGACACATTATTTGCTTTGCATTGTCAATGTATGCCATCCACATTATGAAAAAATACATTATTTGCTTTGCATTGTCAATGTATGCCTTCACATTATGAAATTCATTTTTTTTTCCTACGATGTGGAAGGTGACGATTTTATTAAGTGAGGCCAAAGCAAAATGAATAGTCTCTGCAACTGAAGCCAGCACCTCATCCATCTACATACAGACCAAAAGTGAAATCAATACCATCACAATCACAAAAAGAGTTATCCATTTGTTTTGCTAACACATTCAGGTACATACAAACCAAAAGTGAAATCAATCCCATCACAATCACAAAAAGAGTTATCCATTTGTTTTGCTAACACATTCAGGTACAAAAGCATTGTAAAAGACACATTATTTGCTTTGCATTGTCAATGTATGCCCTCCACATTATGAAAAAAATACATTATTTGCTTTGCATTGTCAATGTATGCCCTCCACATTATGAAAAAAATACATTATTTGCTTTGCATTGTCAATGTATGCCTTCACATTATGAAATTCATTTTTTTCCTACAATGTGGAAGGTGACGATTTTATTAAGTGAGGCCAATGCAAAAAGAACTACAAATCAGACCAAGAAAGATCGCAGGGGTGTGTGTGTGTGGAGGGGGAGACCTACCGACTAAAACCCTTGAGGCTAAGGCCTACCCCATTACATTCAATTTAGCCCTGCTAAAAACCTCCAAAGCCCGCCCGCTACAACTAAAACAATGATTGTTCCTCTCCCCCAAAGTAAAACCAAATGCCAGCCAACAAAGTCTCCAGATTGCCATCTCTACCTTTCTCACTCCTCCACTGTGCCAAGACAAAAGGCAAATCAATTGAACCCACCAGCACCCACGTCACACCGAGCAAGCTGTTGTCCCAAACTTCCCTAACAAAAGAGCAATGGACAACCAGTTCCTCATTTTTCAAACACACACACTATAGAGAATGCTAGTGTATTGTGTATGTGGTTAGTGGCCGTTTTAGTCCCTTTTAGTGTAAGTGCATGTGCACACTTCCCTCTTCTCCTACGGTGTACTATATGCTTTATTATAATAAAACATTATGTGTTAGGGCAAGCTAGCCTAACACAACATCTCTCCCAAACTCTCTTCCTTCTTCTCTCTCAATATTTTCCTCTTTTCTTCACATTATTATTATCAAATCATTCTCTACTTGGTATCAGAGCATAGATCCAAGTATTGCACATCCAACAAATTAAAAGGCGACACGTCAACAGCTGTACGACTGACGTCAACGTTGTACGGACATATGGACTCCGTTTGAGCTAAAAGTTTAAGGGTTTGATATATCTTGATTTTAGAAGATTTGTCATAATTTTTTAAGAATTTTTTGGACCTCCTTTCATGGTAGTTTGGGCGAAATAGAGAAATTTGAAAATCAGGCTCATTTTCCATTTTTCTTCGATTTACCTCAAATCGGTAAGCTTTTCTTTGGTTTCTTTGCTCAAGATGGACCGAAATCTTCCTCCCAACATACCCATGGAGGATTTTTTTTTTTTTTTAAAAAAAAAACTTAAGATCAATGTTTAAGAGGTTTTTAACCTCAAACAGACGTGCGGCTGAGCCGTTTTTCACTTGGTTGGGCCTTTTTTGACTGAGTTTCATGGTATTTTGGATGATTGATATTTGTTTGAGGTTTATCTCTTATTATCTTGAAGGATTGAGTAAGATAGAGTTGTTTGAATCAATCCTTTTTAGCGTAGAGCCTCTCTTGGCATAGGTTTATCTCTCTTAGACTCTCCTATAGCTGACAAAGGGCTCTCATCTCTTGGCATAGGGTCTCTCGAATCCGACCCCTTGCAGATTACCTCCACTAAGTTGAATGATGACAACTATCTTAAATGGGCACAATCTGTAAAAGTATTTTTAGGAGCCCGTGAGAAGTTGTCGTGTATTTTGGATGATCCCCAAAGCTCTACAGATGTTACCTACAAGTCTTGGACAAAGAAAAATTATCAAGTTATTGCATGGTTGTTGAATAGTATGAATTCCTCGATTAGCCATTCAGTGATGTTTTTACCCTCAGCTAAAGGCATTTGGGATACGCTTCATGATTTGTTCTCAGAATCTCAGAATTTTTTACGGGTATTTCAGCTTATTTAAGAAATTGGTTGGTTCCAACAAAACTCCAGATCATTAAAAGATTACTATTTGACGCTTCAGGGTATATGGGATGAGTTGGATATGTATCAGCCGCTTCCTTCCAAATGTAAAGAGGATCATGAACATGCTCATAAGCAGCGAGATGATACTCGTATCATGCAGTTCTTACCTGGGTTGAATTCTGATTATCTTCATGTTTGAGATCAAGTTATTATGTAGGATTCTCTTCCCCCATTGACGATAGTTTATGCCATGTGTCAGCGTGCTACTATCTCTACTCTTCCTTCTCATTCATTTGTGCCATTCGAGCGTTCGGCACATCTTGCTAGCGATCAATCCTCCTTTGGTCTTCGGGTACCATCCTTGAGTTGAGGGTGCATTTCTGATTTTTGTGGTCGTGATAGAGGCCGCGAGGGAGATTACATTCGTGGCGGCCATAGTCTTCGTGGTCGTGGTGGACGTGGACAAGGACATGATGGTTCCCGCATTGTTCATATTGCAGTGGAACTAATCACACCGTTGATGATCGCTGGCAGATATATGGTCGTCCTACGTATGTCGCTGCTTCTATTGCATCCACAGTTGCTCATGAGACACAGTCTTCCACCCTGACAGCTGAGCAGTCTACTTCAGGGGAGTCTCTTATCATTTCTCGGGTTGCATATGATGCCCTTATGTGGCTTCATATTCATGATATTCTTGAGCCATCTCACGCAACTTCGGCCCAGTCAGGTACTGCTTGTCTTGCGTTATCATCTCCTACCTCCTGGGTCATATACTCTGAAGCTTCCTCCCATATGACTGGTAAGTTTCAATTTTTTTCTTCCTATTTTCCTTCTCCTCACACTCAACATGTCGCAGTCGCAGATGGAACCCAAACTCCCATCTCTGGGATTGGTTCCATCCCTCTTTTTTCTTCCTTGTCTTTATCCTCAATCTTGTATGTGCCTCGTTTTCCATTACACTTGTTGTCTGTTAGCTCTCTTACTAAATCATTAAATTGTTCCATTACTTTCTTCCCTTCTTATTGTTTGTTTCAGGACCTACATACGAAGAGAGTGATTGGTGGGGGGCATGAGCGAGGAGGCGTTTATCTTTTCGATGATACACCAGTTGCCGCTTCTAGTACCCTTTCTTTGGATCGAGAGTCCATGACTCAGTGGCATTGCCGCTTAGGCCACCCATCCATAACTAGATTGAAAATTTTGTTTCCCTCCTTATCTGTCACTAAACCTTTATACTGTGATATTTGTGAATTGTCTAAATATCATCGTGCTACGTTTCTACCTAGCTCTTCTAGGAGGAAATCTCGACCTTTTCTTCTGGTTCACTCAGATGTCTAGGGACCAGCTCCGGTTACCTCCACTTTTGGATTTAGATATTTTGCCACCTTTATTGATGATTATTTATGCATGACTTAGATTTATCTTTTGAAATCTAAAAGTGAAGTGTTTGATGCGTTTAAAGTATTTTATCATGAAGTGTGCACTCAATTTCAATGTTCTATCAAAACCCTCCATTCTGATAATTTGGGGGTGTCACGCCCCGAACTCGGAAACCGGTCTCACAAAATTCTCGATCACCGAATCTGGCGCCGACAGCTTCCGTAGAACCCCATTCTCGGATCCCGGCACCCATTCACCAGGTTCCGATCCTGGGATACTACAAAGAGGATTTATAATCATCAGTCTAATTCATAACGAGCATAACCAAAAGCATAACCCACGAACAATAACCACAAGAACACTACAAAATCCACTATGATTAAAAACTTTTGAGTACAATGCGACTGAAAGGGAAAATACAATGTAACAAAAGAAACAAAACTCCAGAAGCTCGGCTACATGCTCCAACTACAGCGAGACTATGGTTGTGACTGCGTCCTGGCGTCACCTACACGCATCAATCGTGCATAAGCTTATAGAAAGCTTAGAGGGTGGTGTAAGTATGTGCGCAATATAAGCGTGCTCAAAATACAAGGTAAGAGTAATGCGAAATCATGGTGATGAGCTCATGAATGCAATCAGCCGTACCAAGGCTATGCGGTGCAAGATATGAATGCTATCGGCCATATCACAGCCATGCGATGCGAGATGCAACTCAAGCATGCCAATCCTCATCATGTATCAGTACAGTTCTCATTCTGGATAATCACCGGGGTTCAGTACACTCCAAATGGCACTGCCGCTCTCCTAGCCGCACAGTCCAAGTGAGCGTAAGAAACCTCACTATCCGCCTGGCCAATAGTCTGCCAATACCTATCCAGCACGTCGATAGCGGACCCATTCGGGAGCTGGTCAAACTCAGCCTAGTATTGCCCCTACCCTCGGGCGAGTAAGGCCACACTCTTTTCCAACCAACCACGACACAGTGGGAGACGCGGCCTCCTGGTATTCGGTCCTCGTGCGCTCATATATCCACTCGATCTCGACGTTGGAGTCATCCTCTGGTACCATCGGGTTTAGGGATTTTCACTCAGGGACATCTATGGCGCCCGTATGCTAGAACCAAATATTTTCGGTATCCAATCTTGCCATCCACGATGTGTCTGTGGAGGCTATGACCCTGATGTCGCTAGGGCATACAGTAACTACAATCACACAAATGCAAGTGCATGAGCCACACTATCAGTCATGCAACAATCCTACGTGTACCATGCACTTATATGAGGCAACTCCGCCTATCAGGGAGCCCACAAGCAGTCCACCCGAAGGCATATGATATGATCGGTCACTCCTCACATCAGGCATACATATGATGCGGATGATCATGATTCATGGATCTATACTAAACATGTATAAAGAGATGAGCTCTGTGTATAACGGAGATGGGCCTAGACGGCCTACTTACCACAAGTATGGGCCTATCAGTGGGCCTTAGGGAGAGTTATAATGCGGACATTTAACCAACATTATCCATTCAATGTGGACGTCAAACCAGCATTGCTCCCAAGGCGTGGCCCGTTACAAAATCAATACATATACCATGATGAAATTACACCACATTGGGCCTTATATATGTCCTATTGGGCCTTGACCCGTGGGCCTCCAGTACATCAAATGGGCATCATAATATGGGCTTAATACAATTCAAGGTGGGCCTCAACAAGGACCACCAATACATAAAGATGGGCCTCCACAATGGGCCTTAAATTATCTACGAAACGGTTGGACAGTTGGATGAAACACATGCATCATGATGGAGCCCACTCTAGTGGAGGGTATGGTTTGCAATACATACATAAGTGGGTCCCATGTGGGGCCTACCATAATGTTTATTTTCCAACCAACTGTTCATAAGGTCATGTGGACCAAGGTAGGACCCACTGTGATACTTGTTTGCCATCCAATCTATGCATATGGTCATGTGGACCTTGAGTAGGGCCCTCATTGATATTTATTTGTCATCTAATTTATTCATAAGGTCATGTGGACCTTGAGTAGGGCCCACAGTGACATTTATATGCCATCCAACTGTTGAGGAGGTCACGTGGGCCTGGATAGGGCCCACTGTAATATTTGTTTTCCGTCCAAATGGGCCGAGGTCACGTGGGCCTGGATAGCGCCCACTGTAATATTTATTTTCCATACAAAATGGGCCCACTGTAATGTTTGTTTTCCATACAACCTGTTGATAGGTCGTGTGGACCAGGGTAGGGCCCACTGGACTGGGGCCCACTGGAAATGTTTATTTTCCACCCAAACTATTCGTAAGGTCACACGGACCGTGGGTTGGGCCCACCATAACACTGTCAGAAGCCCACCGTGACGATTTTTATTTTATTTTATTTATTATTATTTTATATATACATATATATATCATATGGAAAGGGAGCCCACCGTGATGTGGTCTACAAATCCAACCCGCCCATTATGTGTGCCCCACTTGGCTGAGGGTACAGACCAAGTTTCAGCCGCATTCAAATTTCAGGTAGGCCCCACCAAGTGTTTTTATATGTTTAGACATGTCTTCACATGATTTTAGATGGTGTGGCCCACCTAAGTTCCGTATAAGGCTGATTTTTGAGATGGACATCCGGTTTGTGGCGACCCATCAAATGCACGGTGTTGATCGTTGAAACGCATCAAGGTGGGGCCCACAGCTGGGGCCGTGAGCCCCAGCCCGTCCGTCCGTCTGTCAGTGCAGCAGCAGCGTCAGCTCTGCTTCCTCCCTTGCTTTTTTTTTTTTTTTTTTAAGAAAATAGTATTTCTACGGATTCTCCATGGTAGGGCCCACATCAGCAACATCCACTCCAGCCATGGGTCCCTGTGGCTTGATACAAGCCCATAGAGTCCAATATTAGGCTATTTTTGATATACAGGAGCATCATGGAGTAAATCGAAGGTAGGAACACTGTTTCCTACGGTATGACCCGCTTGATTTTCTGATTGGTCCCAAATTTTAGCTCAACGGATAAAATGATCTGGGCAACGGGATAGACTGCTTAGATTATATGTATACATTAAAGTGGAGCCTGCATGAGTGCCCACCATTTTGGCTAGCTCGTTAGTACCTCCCATGCCAGTTTACACTTCCCTGTTTGCAAACGTCCAGCGTCCAGGGACGCTGGACAGCATGCATAAACACATTATCGTGGTGGGTCCCACGTGGATGTGGCCCACCAACATGTATACATATAATATATACATAATACGTCTTATATTATATTATATATATATATATATATATATATATATACATAATACATATCATATTATATATGTTATATATATTATATAAAATATAACATATATATAAACAAAAGGGTGCATTGGGCCCATCCAAACAGTGGATGGTGTGGATCATCACCTGTAATAGAGTGGGCCACACCGTCTGATGTAGATGGACGGGGTAGATGTAACACATATTGGTGGGATCCACACCATTACAAAGAAAGAGAGAGAGAGAGAGATAGAGAGAGAGAGATATACGGTGAGATAGAGAGACCTCGCCACTATGGGCCCTCTTGATTAAATCACATACATCCAAATGGGTCCCACCAACAAGTGGGCCCAAAAATTTAAAATAATGACAAATCACCCACCTTTAAGCCTCCTCCTTGCTCCCTTGGCCTCAAATGCTCCTTAGCTTGCCTTTTGATGGAGGTTGATGGACTTTTGATGGTGGGGATGAGAGATGAGAGGGTGGACCACACTTGGGAGGGAGAGAAGGGTTGGACGTGTGGGGGTTGAGTTGCTTGGGAGAGATTTGTTTTTTTTGAGAAATGAGGGAGAGAGAAGATATGGATGGGTGAGGTGAGGTGATGGAGTGATGGGTGATGGGTTGGGTTGAAATTTTTGAAAAGGGGTATGGTTGTTGTTGAAAATGAGAAAAAGAGGAGTGGTGAGGTGGAAAGAGGGTGGACTTTTGAAAAATGAGGGAATGGGTTGTAGTACTTGAGGTAAGGCTTGCATTAATGGTTGATTGATGGGACTAATTGTAGAGATTCCCTCGAAATTCGCAACGCGCGGTGTTTCTTCGAAATAAATGCAGATCGGCATCTTCTTGCCTGGGTATCGGTTTGGTGCGCAAGTCACGGCGTTGGAACCGCGGCGATGACGCGGTCGCCAAGACATAGGTTTCAGATCGAGCCGACGACAGTGTGCGGGACCTGGCTTAGGATCGTGTGCAAATGCCGGATATGGTGCGAAGGTTGTCGAAATTTGACCGGAAGAACCGCGGAAGCTAACGGAACGGTACGGATTAGGACACGGGTCTTACAGGGGGGGAATACATGCCTACTACCTTTCTGTCCTTCTTGCAAGAACGTGGGTATTTTGTCTAGAACGTCGTGTGTTCGCACACCTCAACAAAATAGTGTTGCAGAATAAAAGAATCATTATCTTCTTAAAGTTGCTCGCACCCTTCTGCTTGGTATGCATCTACCTAAATATTTTTAGGGTGATGCTCTTCTAACTGCTACTTTTCTTATTAATCGTATACTCTCACATATCCTATCTTATAAATTTTCATTTACTATATTGTATCCTCATGATAATCCATTTTCTCTACCACTTGAAGTTTTTTGTTGTACATGTTTTGTTCAAATTTTGGATAGAAGTAATGATAAACTTAGCCCCAGGGCAATTAAATGTGTCTTTCTAGGGTATACATGGAGTCAGAAAGGGTATAAATGTTTTGACCCATTGACTCGCAAGAAATATGTCTCTGCCGATGTAACCTTCTTTGAGGATATTTCTTTTTTCTCAGCTTTAAGTCGATTCCTCTGTGATCCTCTTACGAGTCAGGGAGTATGACTCTTATCCTCTTTCCACTAGTGATCATGGGAAAACTCCTCTCCCCTCTATTCAACATCCTGTTGGTGATTTGGGTGAGCCTAAGCCTCTGCGGGTGGCTATCTACCCTTTTGCTCACTTTGGATATTGACTCAGGTGACTTTCCTACCTCAAGTTTAGATCTTCCCATTGCCTTGCGCAAAGGGTCACGATCTTGTACTCAACACCCCATTAGTAATTTCATTTTATATGATTATCTTTCACCGCGTCTTTTTAGTCGTTTGCAGCTTCCCTTTCATCACAGACTATTCCTCGATCTCTCTCACATACTCTTCAAAGTCCTGACTGGACTAAGGCGATGATAGAAGAAATGTCTGCTCTTGAGAAGAATCATACTTGGGACCTTGTGCCACTTCCTTTAGGCCATAAACTTGTTGGCTGTTGATGGGTTTATACAATCAAGTTTTTTCCAGACGGCTCCATTGATCGAAAGCCCGTCTTGTTGCTAAGGGTTACACACAGACTCATGGTGTGGATTACTTCGAGACATTCTCTACGGTGGCTAAGCTTAATTCGATTCGCGTTGTGATCTCCTTGGCCGTTAATTTATCATGGCCCTTGTTTCAGCTTGATGTTTAGAATGTATTTCTCCATGGAGACCTTGCAGAGGAAATTTACATGCATTAACCTCCTGACTTTGTTGCTTCTCACAACCCTGCCCTTGTATGTCGGTTGAAGAAGTCTCTTTATGGACTCAAACAATCCCCACGTGCATGGTTCAAAAAATTTAGTCCGGCTCTCTTGGAGTTCGGCTTTGTTCGTAGTCATGCCGATCATTTTCTCTTTATATGTCATCGATCGATGAGCATCATGGTTCTCATTGTCTATGTGGATGATATTGTTCTGTCCGGTAGTGATTTTGCTGAAATGAGGAAGGTCAAAGATTTTTTGAAGACCAAGTTTGAGATCAAGGATCTTGGTCCTCTTCGCTACTTCCTCGGAATTGAAGTTGGTCTCTCATCATCCAGATTGGTCTTGTCACAACGAAAATATGCGCTTGATCTTCTCATGGAGACCGACATGTTAGGGTGTAAGCCTGCTACTACTCCCATGGATACTTCACAAAAGCTTCGACCAGATGATGGTGCTCTCCTTACTGATCCCGGGATGTATCGACGACTTGTAGGCCGGCTTATTTACCTGACTATTACTCGCCTAAATCTCTCATTTGCGATGAGCATTGTTAACCAATTCATGCAAGCTCCCCATACTTCTCATCTCACAGCTGTCTACCGCATACTTCGGTATCTAAAATCAACCCTGGGTCTTGGCCTCCGCTTTCAATCGCATAGTCATCTTCATCTTTTTAGCTATTTCGATGCTGATTGTGCATGTAGTACTTTTGATCATCACTCTACATCCGGCTTCTTTACCTTCCTAAGTGGCAATCTTATAACATGGAAGAGCAAAAGGCAGCCAGTTGTTGCGCGGTCCTCGGCTGAAACAGAATATCATGCTATGGCTCATGCGACGTGTGAACTCATGTGGCTTCGCGACCTTCTTGAAGAACTTGGCTATCCTCCTTCGGATCCTGTTCCTCTTCACTGTGATAACCAAGCGGCCATCCATATTGCTCGTAACCCAGTTTTCACGAGCGAACCAAGCATATTAAGGTCGACTATCACTTTATTCGGGAGAAAGTAGCTTCTAAGGAAATCGTCACTCTTTTTGTTCGATCTGGGGATCAACTTGCTGATGTTCTTACAAAGTCCTTGAGTCGAGATGTACTTCATCATGTTCGTGCCAAGTTGGGCATGATCAACATCTATGCTCCAACTTGAGGGGGAGTATGGAGAATGCTAGCGTATTGTGTATGTGGTTAGTGGCCCTTTTAGTCCTTTTTAGTGTAAGTGCATGTGCACACCTTCCTCTTCTCCTGTGGTGTACTATATGCTTTATTATAATAAAATATTATGTATTAGGCCAAGCTAGCCTAACACAACATCTCTCCTAAACTCTCCTCCTTCTCTCTCAATATTCTCCTCTTTTCTTCACATTATTATCATCAAATCATTCTCTACTCACATATTTAGGAGCAGCATCATCATCCTCTTTCGAAGGTTGTCAATAGCAAGCACCTTGTCATCATCATTCTCTTTCAAATGTTATTAATAGTCAACACCTTATTCTAACCCACGAACAAAGCAAGAGTTGCAACCTTATTGCATCATATTGCCACATAAAAATGGTGTGCCACAACTGCGCTCCCGTCGAAGAGCTGGTGATTGTTCTATACAAGGAACTAACAGAGAACAAGCCAAACTTTTCTTTATTCCACATCATAGCATCACTATCTCCCACCTCCCACCAAGGGAATAATGTTGCGCAACCACTCCGATAGCCTGACAAAATCTTCCAACTCGTCATTTGTCAAACTCCTAAGACAAGGAGGAGCTCAAATCAACTCATCTCCTGAAAAGGAGAGACATTGCACAATCAGGATATTTGCATCAAACACGATTTTATCTAGCCTTGGAAAGTCTTCATACAACACTTTCTTGTCCAGCCAAATATCCTCCCAAAAAGGGATCATCTTACCGTCACCCAAAGAAAAACCCACCCCCTTAAAAACTTTAATGTCAACCCAACTATAGACTGTTTTAGAGACAAAGCCTTGTATAGAGATGAGCCTTTGTCACCATCCCCCTCCCTGAACCCCATAAATTGCCATCCTTAGACCCAAACCTCCAAAGCCATTTTCCTAGCAAAGTCGAGTTCATTGCCTCCAATTTCCTAAGACCAAACCGCCTTCATCAAATGGTTTGCACAACTCATCCTACTTTATCAAATGAAACTTATGCTTCGCTTCAGCTCCCTGCCATAAGAAATCCCTCCTAAGCTTCTCAAATGAGACAAACTTTGGACATCTGAAAATAGACGTAAAACAAATCGGACGATTAGACATTGATGTCTCTATTAGTTTCAACCTTCCTCCCAAGGAAAGATGTCTATCAAGGTGTTCCTTAACGGTAATGGTGACCACAATGGTCATTGCCATTACTGTTATATGATTGGGCCGCTACAACCATAACAGCTTTTTTTACTTTAAAAAAACCTATTTCGGCCCCGTTACATGTCAAGTTATGGCCCCTTAACGAGTAATGGTTACAAATGTTACTGTTACCAATACCATTTTGTGACCATTTTGGAATGCCTTGATATCTACTCTTCCATCTTAACAAATTTCTTTCAAAACTCCCCATGACTTTGTCCCATAAATGCTTGGTCGGTTTCCCTATTCAAAGTAAGAGGCCGAGATAGGAAGAAGTGATCCAACACGACAGCCAAATACTTCTACAAAATTAACCACTTCCTCCTTAGAAAGAGGAATGCCCAACAACTCACTCTTAAGGATAATCACCTTTAATCATGAAACAGCTTCAAAGCATCTAATGACCTTCCTTAAACTATCTACTTTAGCCTCATCCCCATCACATAATAAAAGAGTATTGTCTGGATGCTAAAGATGAGTGACTTGGAAATCTATCTTATCCACACTAAAACCTTCGATGTAACCCCACGGCTAACCTCTTATCTAGCATCTTGCCTAAAGGAATAAGTGGGGAGGGAAAGACCTAGAAATTAGGTGACTAAACACAAACTTAAATCCAGCTTCTCCATTTTTGCCCGCAACCCAGCCAACCCAACACATAATCTAGAAACTTTCAATCAACATGATTATACTCCTTTTTGATATCGAGCTTACAGATAACAACCTTTTCCCTCCCCTGTATTGTGAATCAATGAATTCATGAGCTGTTAATGCACTAACTACAACTACCTCTCAGCCACATGCTCCTTGAAATTTAAAGATCACACTACCCAAAACCACACGAAATTTGAAGGCCACAATTTTAGCTAATATTTTATAAGGATCCTCAGAAGACTAATTAGACTAAATTCCCTCAAATGTTTTACTCCTCCCTTTTTTGGTTTGATAGCAATAAAAATTAGACCCAACTCTATTGCAGGGTTCTCGTTACCATGAAATTCATTGATGAAGCCCACCAAGTCGCCTTTTACTACTTCACAAATACTTTTAAAAGAAAGCCAAGGGGAATCCATTCAGACCAAAGGCCTTGTCACTACCAGGATACTCTTACCTTTGCTTGAAATTAAATCAAAACGCAAGATTTCTAGTCACGACCTTACTCACCCTTTCCCAGTAAGGTCTTTGAAAAACTTAACAATGGCACCACACATTTTTTATCTGTCCTCTAACCTCTCCCCATCCATCGAAACACTTTTGATCTTTGTTAGCTCTAGCCCGGGCACTAGCCATTGCATGAAAAAATTTGTATTTTTGTCCAATTCTTTGAGCCAACTCGCCCTAGACCAATGCTTCCATATGGTTTTTCTCTTCCCTCAAAAGATTATATGCCGCCAAATAAGTCTCTGGCAAAGCTTTTCCTTTCGAAAGAGCCATACCTTCTTCCATTATATCAAGGGCTTGAGTATTTTTACATTAGGGCCTGTTTGGATTCGCGTATAAGGGTGCGTTGTATGGTATTATAACAGAATATTCTCGAATATACCCATTATACAGCGTTTGGATTAGAGCTGGCTTCCGGCGTTTACCATGCGTGCGAATACACCAATAATCAAAAACTTTCAAAAGGCGGTAAACTGATTTGAGACGCCACTGCATCGTGCAGTGCAGTCTCTTCAATGCATAATATTATCGGGCGGCGTATACCTCTTTGGATATTATACGTTTCAACTATGAAGAACGGAGATATCCTGTTCCATCATCGCATAGTATCGTTTTTTTCCCAGTGCATGTGGCCATTCAACTGCGGAATAGTTTCCTCTGTTAGTATTGATAATCTATATACCACTGGGCTATGGTGTAATCTCTCTCCTCTCCATTGTTTCTCTCTCTCCACGCAAAACCCTGCATGTAGCAGCATTCCGTGAGAGATGAGTCTAGAACCACACTATTAGGATCATCATGGTTATTATCTTCTTTATAGTTTTAGGACGCTTGTCAGTGCCTTTCTTTCTCCATCTCCATCTACATCCTCTTTCTCCTCCTCCGTCTATCAAAACCTTATCCAGGGTCAAGATGGCATTTTCTCTCTTAAGGATCTGGATCCCTGCTTCCATCCAGACCGTCGTACCTTCATCTCGATCGAGTATCAACGGTGATCGGAAGAACACGAATCTCTCTCTACTGAAGAAGGATCCTCTCTCTTATAATCCTCTCTGTTTTGATCTTTGTTTTTTTTTTCGTTTTAAAAAAGTCCATCTGACTAATAAATACACCCATGCTTTCTGCTTTTGGTAATAGAATAGTATGAGGTGATACTATTCTCTTTTATTTTTATTCCTTTTTAGAATCTTAGATTTGTGATTTTTTTTATTTTTTTTTAAGTTCATTTTTGCTCTTGGAGGGAAAAAGAAAAAACCCGAATCCATCGAAAGGCCAGCAAATCGGACGGCCTGGATTGAGGTCACTACTCCTTCATTGGGTAATAACCCTCCAGATGTTGTACGACAGTACAAAACGCAGGCTCAATATGTCGTATCCAAACATTGCATAGTATAAGAAATTGTATATTTGCCCGAATAATACGTCCTATCCAAACATTGAATAATGGCATGTTGATTTGGATGTATTCTCAAAACCATTCAATGTATACATGAACAGTACCCAATTACAATACAAGTTGTCAAATGCGATCGCATATGCGCATATACGATCACATAAGCGCATACTGTGGATCAAATCGCATATGCCATGATGGCATATGCGATCTTGGCAAGTATGCCATGATGTCATACGCCATGGCATACTTTTATATGCGGCCAATATGCGATCGCATATGCAAGTATGCAATCGCATATTGCATATGCGATTGCATATTTCCTAATAATCAGAGTGGAAGCAATTTTTTTATTTTTATTTTTTTAATTTGGAGAACTTTTGCCTATAAATAGGCACTCATATCCCCTCCATTTTCACTATTCTTTACTCCAAAGCTCTAAATCTCTTACTCTCTCTCTTACTCTAATCTCTCTACAATTACTTCAAGTATTTTTTTTTTTTTTTTTTTTTTGTGTTTTATAATTGTGCTTACTTTTTGTAAATTAAGCCGTAAGTTATAACTTGTAAGTTGTTTCAAGTTATCCATTTATCAGTAAAATTTCTTTACTCGAAGTTTATAATAATTGGTTCTCTTTTAATGTAGCTTGATTGTTTTGTTAAAATTTATATAATATAATATAAATAATTAAATATATAACTTAATGAAACACTCAAACTATAATGAAATAAGTAAAATAACCCAATCCAATCATGTGTACTAATTAGGCAAGTTTTTCCTATTTTTTAAGATTTTTTTTCATTTTTAAATTTTTTATTATTTTATAAGAAATATGCTATGGCATATGCGATTGTGCGATCGCATATGCGAACAACATATGTTGATCGCATATAATCGCATATGCGATTTGACAACTTAGCTTCATGGTTCCAAAGAACCTCTTTCTTACATGCATTAATCATGCCTTTAGGGCTTATTTGTTTTGCCAGTTACCCCTGTAATTGAAAAGAAAAGTGTCTTCATTACAACTATACCACCACCAAACCAAACATGGGAGTCGTCAGTCAAATTTAGATGCATTCAGGAGACAGGTAAAGGAATTTGTAATCATTGTACTTTTTCATGGCACTACTGTGAAAATCTTTATTCCAAAGAATGACGTTAATATATTTTCGTAATGATTTGACATTTAAGTAATCTAAAAATGCCATCATTTTGATTTTGCCGCCTACAAACCAAACACGAGAATCGAGAGTTAAATACAAATGTTGTTGGAGAGAAGTAATTTGTGATCATTGGACATTTCCTTTATATTATTGTGGTAACTGGTAACAAAAACATGCCCTTAAGTAATCTGAAGTTTTTGAAAAAACAAAAAACCCACAAAACCCTCAACCGCGAAGGATGAACACTGCTCTTCCACAGCTTTGAAAATCCATCAATTTCAGGCCATGATAATTGAGACCTAAATAGCCACAGACCCTATCATCCTCATCCATTGCCAAAGCAACTGGGCAACGGTCTGAAATTAGCCTTGGAAGTCCTCTTATATGCATGAGAGAAAGCTTCTGTGCCCAAACTGTGGGAAAAAATAAATCCGATTTTGATTTAACCACTCTAGATTGCCCATTTAACCTTCACACACACCCCTCAGTAGATCCACCATCTCATTTGGTAGAATCCAATTTGAAAATTCTTTCCTATTTTTAGAAATCCGATCCTTACATACAAAAATGCCCCCCAATGATCCCACTGCATCTAGCCCCACCCAATCTTTAATCAACCAAACCCAATTTGTAAAGAGAGAGAGAGAGAGAGAGAAGCAAGAGTCTACTATTCTCTAATCAATCACCTGCATCTTCTTCTTTCTTTCTTTCTTTTTTTTTTTCTTTTTCTTTTTTAGAAGAGCTTACATTCTAACTAATTATCTTCACCGACAATCAGAAATCAACCCCTCAGTGGAGATTCCTAGGCAAAGAAGTTGGAGAAGAGAAATCGTAATCCATAAGAGGTGCCAAGAAAATACCTCACACACATCCCTTCCCACAACAAGCAGATCCTTTGAATTGAATGAGGTTGCATTCGCTGAAAAATCGAGAAGCATCTCCCACACGTGTCGTCTGTTAAGTGATCATCCACACGGACCGCGAGAGAGTTCTCGACCCGAGCGACTTCATACATAGGTAAAAACACAATTGGAAATTAGCACCCGCAAACTAGCCACATGTGAAGCTTCCATTGGTCACCTTAACACCTTCCACCAGCCCATTACACATGTCCATCACCCTCCCCCTGTGTCAAGAGTGGCAGTATCGCCATGTGTCACTAGCTCAGACAAAAGCCCTCTACATACCCCTTGCAACAACGTGGTGCCTCTCTCCATCTCTTCACCTTTGCATACACCACTTGACAGGACGTGTGTCACTCCATCAAGCAACACTTCCCCACCTACCCCACTAGACATATCAGACACTTCCACATCCCCTCCACAATGTCTGATGGTCCACAAGAGCAATAGACCTAAACATCATCTTCCTTTAAATCAACTTACAACACAAGCTCCCAATCTGCCTTATCCTTCATCGAGATGGAGTGCCTTGGAGAATGCTTTTGTTGTTGAATCTCATAGCAACTAGCTAATTCCATAATCATCCAAATCGTGATCCTGTAATCCCTTCACTGATGGAAATCTTCTCTAGCATAGGAGCAAGCTCATTCCATCTTATGTAGATTCTGGCAAACCGAAGCATTTCACACCTTTCTAAACTTGGATCGATCACAACCACTCCACCAATGTAAGAACTCCATGAAAATTGTGGATCTGGTACTCCATTGGGAGCTCCTAGATATTGTACCATGCTTCATCCCATCCGAAAGTCGACTATTCCTCCCACCTATAGATAGCTCGAATTGAGCCATCCCTATACACATTGCAAATGATAAAGAAGTTGTCGACATTTGCTTAAGGTCGAAGAGAAATCCATATCGTGAAATCACTCAAAAGCTTAAGACTCTTGTCTCCTTCTTCCATGCTACGATCCTACGATTGCCACTCTCACATCTCCTCCACAGCTCTTGGTCTAATAGAGGCAACCAGGATCCATTGGAAGGAGCCCCATGCATGCTCGAGGACATTCAAATGCATAATCACTTCCGAACCCGCATGTTTCGAACCCATCGGTTTTGCAAGGGAAGGAGACATCTTTCCCAAGGTTTTGCCTGTCTTCACCTTGTTGCTCGGGTTCCAACAATCATATCTTGAAACAATCATATCTTGGGCAACGATCTCCATTGTTAGTCATACCAAAACCAACTAATATTCTGAGTTGTTAAGCTATGGGCCTCACATGTCAAAACTGAATGCCTGAGGCCAAGGATTCATATGATCCTCTTTTCTCTAATACCATTGTATTTTTGTCTTCTGATCACCTTCTTTTGCATTGGAGCCCTAGCATAGTGCAGATAAATACAAAATTGCATTTATATGCATGTCTGTAAATATGTACAACGGTGATACGCAAAATGTGTATTATCGTGCTCAGCTGGATC
The DNA here is from genome assembly GCF_029962835.1 of Magnolia sinica. Classification (NCBI taxonomy): domain Eukaryota; kingdom Viridiplantae; phylum Streptophyta; class Magnoliopsida; order Magnoliales; family Magnoliaceae; genus Magnolia; species Magnolia sinica. The sequence goes on along the minus strand of NC_080582.1, from coordinate 19,926,642 downwards.
CATTCAGTTTCTTTGGTAGTGTTACTTTTGTGTAATGACATTAAGGAGCTGAACCTTCTTTATATATCTTTTAGTTTAGTTCCCATATAGGCTAATTCCAATGCAGATACATTCGCTAAAGAGGCAGTGAGATGGTACTTGCATGTTGGCAACACTATCACATTAGGAGTTCTTTTATTTTTACCTTCAATAAATTGTCATTATTTAAATATTTTTTTTTTTTAAATAAAAATAAAAATAAACACACACACACACACAACACCAATGATATTCTACCTACAATCTGACAAAAATATATAATTTTTCCAGCTTGATTGCATCAATCCAAGAACCCGTAGGCGACCACCAACAACATAACACCAAAATTCACTGAAAAATCTACAAAACAGTAACAATCAACAGATGAGAATATGCTTCCTTCCTTTCGATACAAATTCAAATCAGTTGATGAAAAAGGTCGATTTCACTGGACAACGAGACTGGTCCAAGAAAACCCTAACAATTTCAAACAGCTAAAAACTAGAATTCATCAAAGATCAGCAAATCATGGGAGACATAAAAGAACAGATGAAGATCATAAAAAACTGCGGTAAGAATCTATGGAACAGAAATCGAGGATTCTTTATAGTCTAGGGAAAGAACAGATGACGATCATCAAAACTGCGGTAAGAATCTATGGAACAGAACTCGGGGATTCTTAATCGTCTAGGGTTTGCTGAGATCCAAATTGAATGGAAAAACCATTGCCGTGGAGGAATTCAAAGAGGAAAGAAGAGAAAAAAGATGACATACCTGCTTGCAGATATCGTCCCAGTCGTGGCCGAAGCGTATGACTACCACCCGTTCTTTTTCGGCGAGGATCGCCTGATCGACGGCCCAACCCGAATGCAGGTGGGGCAGAAGGTATGACATCTGTTCACTCCCCAAGTATAGGGTTGTGATGTAGTAATAAACTAGGTGAGACCGAGGTCAATCCCAAGGGACTGAAACCTGTACGTTATCTGAAACTGGGTAGAAATAGAAATAGCCTAAGATGAAATCGAAATCAAATATAAATTGATGAATAATGGTGAAATACTAATCTAAAACTTAAGGAATTCAGAGGAAGGAAACTAGGGATTCAGAGGATCCACTTGTAGAGATCAGGGAGATCTTATGCCTGCATCAAGAATCATCGAAATCAAACTGAACTTACTTGATTTAGTCTTCACGAGATGAAAGGTATATGAATCAGAATGGATTCCATCATCAAACCATGCCCATGAGACAAAGCAAACAACAGAATTAAACTAATTACCAACCAATCAACAATGCATGGAAGTTAGGAAGGATACCGCCATCCGACCATGCCCATGAGACGATGGTGAATAACAGGGCTTCCTGACGTCATAAACATCAAAAGGAGGAAGAAATACTCAAAACCATCGCAGATCTATTGTAATTTCAGTCACAACAAACCATTAAAAATAACAGAAAGTATTCTTTTTAATTTGAACAAAAATCAACATCAGTCAGTCTAAACAATAGGCACAAGCAAAGTCTCTCCCATCAGACTACAAGCTTCACCTCTTAGCCCTAGCTAAGAGGTTTAGCCCGACATAATCCGGCTAACTTTTTTAAACATAAACATAAGTACTAAAAACTAAATAATAAAAACTCTGACTCTCTCTCTCTTGTGCAGCCGTCCACGATTTGGATCCCGGTTCATCACCTTTTACACACACACACACACACTCTCTCTCTCTCTCTCTCTCTCTCTCTCTCTCTCTCTCTCTCTCTCTCTCTCTCTCTCTTTATAGAACTATAGTCGGAGTAGAGTTTCCGCACTCTATGCGGAAGTTTTCCGCAGCAGCGGGGTCGGCTGGGGCTTGCGTATCAACCTTTACGCAGTCAGTACGCAGCAACCGGTGGAGGACCCGCTTTCGAACATCTGATCCATTCGAACTTCTTGGTGGTGGTCAATTGCCTCAGGGGAAGGATTTGGTCGGCTAGGATCGTCAGTCCGATCCTCACCGAGATTGCAGAACGGCCCGGATCTTTCGGTTGCGCGCAACAGAGCCTGTGCACTTCTTGCGCTGTGATGTTGGTGGAGTCCATGATCGAGTTCGGTTGAGAAATCGACACCGTCCATTGAAATCCTTGCGAAAAACGATTCGGGAATGGTGATTTTTGGAGTGAAAGCGGTGGGGTACACAAGATCTTCTACTCCGCCGTCCATCCTGCGTTTAACGGCTGGGATCGTGAAGACAATTACATAGTGGCAAAAAGACACCTAGGCGTTGGTCTTAGCCATCTTATAAGACATGTGAACAAGTCGGATCATCGAACTGAGGAGCGAGTGGGGCCCACAGCGATCACCCGGCGAAACAACGTCGGACACTATTTCCTTTTCAAAAACGGACTTCGGGTCAGCCCTTTGCTTGACCGGACTCTCCGTCCGGTGCACTTCTCGTGCACATGTACCCTATATACATGCAATCTACATATGGGTTCATCGTGATGTTCGAGAGAAATCTGTGCCGTCCATCCATTTTTCCGCCTCATTTAAGGCGTTGAGTCCAAAATTGCAGCGTATCTAGAAACTAGGTGGGCCCCAAATTGGAGATTAATGGGCTGATCTGTCCGTTGGCCCATTTCTCGAGATCTCCAATGGTTGAAATTTAATACGTACGGTTTATTTATATCTCCCAGGCCATGTATGAATTTTCGAGCCAATCAGATGGCGGGAACTATGTGATCTTGCATTCTTCACCAATTTCGGGCCTCTTTAACGTGAATGGCTTGATTTCCTCGGATCCCTGGCATGTAAATTCTTCATTCTTAGTTCTCTGGAGTGCGTCCCTTACTCTGGTGACTTCGGAGTGTCAAATCTACGCTTTTGATACTATTTTTCAGTCCATGCTCGTAAATACACTCTGCATCACAAACACGATTAAATCGGGCCATTGAATGGTATCATGCTTGTAAATCCAGGTAATAATTGAGTCTAATATGTAATATTTGACCCTCAACACAACCCCCAACCAGCGTTTTGCTAGTCCTAAGCAAAGTATACGAAAAATAAGTTGAGAATTACAGGACAATTTATATGAACTCGAGTGATTTTTGAAAATAATCCAGAAATAGAAGTCTACGATTCATAATACGGTAAACTTTATAATCAAGTTCAAATATTAATCCATTAATTAGAACAATTCTAAACATCGAGTTTCATGGGTGTATAGTGTAATCACGGCTTACCATCATTAAGAGATCCAATTATCAATTCCTATGATACATTGATGATCGACTGAGCATTCAAGACAACCAAAACCTAAGCCAGAAATTGCCTTACAATTCTCTCTCTTTTTTTTCTCTTTTTTTTCTCTTTTTTTATTCTTCCAGCTTTTGATTTTTCCATCGAGGGGAAAGGGAATCGCATCCACACCTATAATGAGCACACCTATGTTGAAGATTGTACACCCAACCCTTTCTGATGACAACTGTTTTTTTTTTTAACTGGGTGTTCTTTTTCTTTCTTTCATTCATTCTTTTTTTTTTTTTTGTATTCTTTGTATTGAGCAAGATGGACAATTCCCCAGGTTGGTTCCTTCCATGCTTAATGATCACCAAGTTACAATTCAATATCGAACTGAAACCTTAATGTGCAGGCGAGATGTGTCCTGAGAATTCATGACTCAATCAATGTTTACAACTTCTAATAATGGATTAATAATTCAAACTTAGCTGTGAAATCTAACAGATAACTGAATCCAAGAGTCATAAATTACCAACATCATGTATTTTGCAATTCCAAGTGTCCCAGATGGCCATCAAAATCACTTTGAATTCATACGAAATTTCAGAAAAATTTAAAAATTTCACAATTTTCACAATTTTCACTCAAGACTAAGAAAACACAGATTAGGAAACCTAATCTCCCACCCCCAACCTAAAATCTACATTGTCCTCAATGTAAAAGAAATAGGCATGCAATGCACATGGGACAATGAAAATATAAGAGGAGTGATGGAAAGATAGTATCTGGATGAAAGAATCAAGAGGCTTTCCAAAGATATCTACGTAAGAGCGGGTCAGCACAAGAGAGAAACCAACAGAAGTAAAATAAAAATAACAAAAATAAAATCCTACCTACACCACTTTCACAGGTGCTCTCGATTGCATTTAGCGTATGCAACAAGCCTTTAAACCCCTAGGTTACCCTTAGTGGACGAGTTGTAATCTTGTGAGGGTTTGCAGTAATGTTACCCACAAATATTTGAACTAACTAACATAAAATAAAATAAAATAAAATAAAAGGCTGGGTTGCCTCCCAGGAGCGCTAAGTTTACTGTCACGCCCCAAACTCGAAAACCGGGCTCACAAAATTTTCGATCGCCTAATCCGGCGCCGACAGCTTCCGTAGAACCCCATTCTCGGCTCCCAGCACCCATTCGCCAGGTTCCGATCTTGGGATGCTACAAGGAGAATTTTCAACATCAGTTTGATTCGTAATAAGCATAACCAAAGGCATAACCCACAAACAACAACCAAAAACTCCATCACATATCCACTATGATAAAAAAATTTACAAGTACAATGAGCATAAAGGGAAATACAATGAAGATGAACAAAAACTCCAAAATGATCTGCCACACGCCCAAGCCTCAGCGCTGCTGCGATCCAATGTCACCTGCATGCAACGGTCGTGCATAAGCTTATAGAAAGCTTAGAGGGTGGTATGAGTGTGTGCGTAAGATGGTAATGCAGTTATGCAGTATCAGAGTAATGCGGAACATGCTGATGAATGCCAAGAATACCATAGCCGTACCAAGGCCATGCAGTGCAAAGGATGGTGTCGGCCATATCAAGGCCATGCAATGCGAAATGCAACTCAAGCATACAAATCCTCATCTAAGTCCACATATCGATACAGCTCAAAATCTGGAATATCATCGGGGTCTAGTACACTCCAAGCCAGATTGCTGCCCCATCGCGCGCAATAAGGTAAATGGAAAAGACCTCACTATCCGCCTGCCAATATCGGGCTCAGCTCGTTAATAGCGGACCCATTCCTCGAGCTGGTCAGACTCAGCCTAGCATTGCCCCCTACTCTCGGGCGGGTAAGGCCGCACCCCCTTCCAACCGACCATGACACAGTGGAAAGCGCAACTGTTTGGTAATCGGAAATCAGCACTCATGCACCCACTCGGTCTAGACGTTGGAGCAACCTCTTGGTACCATAAGGGTTTAGGGACTTTCACCCAGGGATATCTATCGCACCCCATGTAGAACAGTATTTTCGGTATCCAATCCTGCCAACCACGATACGTCTGTGAAGGCTACGACCCTGATGTCGCTAGGGCGTACAGTAACCATATCACACAATGCGAATGCATGAATCACACTATCCAGTCATACAGCAATCCTGCATGTATCGTGCGCTCATGTAGGGCAACACCCCTTGTACGGGAGCCCCTAAACAATCTGCCCGAAGGCATATGCTATGATCAGTCATTTCTCATATCAAGCATACGTATGATGCATATGATCATGAATCATGGAATTAAACATGTTACATGGGATGGATGATGTTCATAATGAAGATGGGCCTAGACGGCCTACACATTACACATATGGGCCCTAGGAAAAGTCATAATGCGGACATTTAACCAACAATATACTTGCAATGGGGACGTCAAACCGCCATTGCTCCCAAGGTATAGCCCGTCGTAAACATCATTACATAAATCATGTTGGGATTGCACATTGCAATGGACCTCAGGTATATCCCATTGGGCCTTCAATACATCAAATGGGCCGTATCATATGGGCCTCATATTCATCAAATGGGCCACATCAATGGGCCGCACCAATGGGCCTTATGTGCATTGCAATGGGCCATAACCCGTGGGCCTTAGAATGCATCAAATGGGCCTAATCTTATGGGCCTTATGTGTATTAAATGGGCCTCGCCAATTGGGCCCCATATGTACATCAAATGGGCCTCAACCCATAGGTCCTAATACATCTTAATGGGCCTTAACCCATGGGCCCCTAATACATCAAATGGGCCTCGACCCATGGGCCTTACATATAAATCAAAGTGGGCCTCAACCATGGGCCACAAGTAAGCTGAGATGGGCCTTAAATACATATCAAAGTGGGCCTCGACCACAGGCCACAAGTAAACTGAGATGGGCCTCCCATCACTAGCAAATTATATATAATAAAATATATATATATATATATATATATATATATATATATATATATATATATATACAATATTACACATAATATAATATTTTATATATATATATATATAAATATACATACACACACGCGCACACCCACACATGCACGCACACGAACAAGCTCACTGTGGCCTCAACACCATCATCACAGTGGGCTCCACCGTCCGCCTGGACGGTGGCAGCTAAACACGTGCATCACTGTGGGCTCCATGTGGGGCCCACCATAATATCTGATATGCCATCCAACCCGTTGGTATGGTCAAGTAGACCTAGATGAAGGGTGAAATTAAATTTCACCCTGATCCAAAACTTCTGTGGACCCCAAAAGGGTTTCAAAGGTAGAGATTCAATCCCACTGTTTCATACGGTGTGGGCCACCTGAGTCTTGGATAGACTTGAAATTTGGAGGGTGGTCCACATTTAGACAATCTACTCCGTCCAATGGCCCTCCATGGCTCCAGACAAGCAAAACAAGCCCAATATTGGGCATGTTTCGCCGTATAAAAGCAATAGGGAAGGTTTTAATGGTGAAAACCACCATTTGCTACTGTATGGCCCGCTAGGACCTCGGGTTGACACCATTTTTTGGTTCAACGCCTAAAATGAGGTTGAAAGGGGAATGGACGGCGTGGATTGAAAACATACATCAAGGTAGGGCCAGAATGAGTGGGCCTCCCCCATTGGCTTGGAACCAAGCCAATATTTGTTTTTCTTTCCAGCAAACGTCCAGCGTCCCTGGACGCTGGACTTAGCATATTCGTTGGAGGTGGGCCGTGCTTAGGTGGGCCACCAAGTGGGGTATGGTGTGGGTTCAATACACACAAAGTGGGCCCCACTTGTAGATGGTTTGGATGGAATACATACCTTGTGGTGGGGTCCATTTAAGTGGGCCACACAACTTCATTATCATCACACATAAAAAAAAGAAAAAGAGAGGGAGAGAGAGGGATAGAGAGTGGGACACACGTGATGGAGGGACCCCGGCATTATGGGCCCTCCCTTGCACTAAATCATACATCAAGTGGGTCTCATTACACATAGGCCTCTTAAATCCAAAATCCAATGGTGGAGATCCCTTCCCCACTAAATTAGACGGTCTAGATGACCCTAAATATGCAAGGAAAATAAACATCATGATGGGGTCCATGGAGAATGGCCCCATCATGAAATGATCATGATGATCCAAGTGGGCCATCGGCCACATCTTAGGGTCCAAAGTGAGATCCAAACCATTGATCGGTTGGCCTCACTTGGCCCATCTTAAAAACATCAAAAACTACCCTATCAAAGCACCCACCGCTTGATCTTCTTGCTCCCTTGGCTTCCTTAGCTCCTTGTGCTTCTCTTTAATGGAGGAAGATGAGAAATGGATGGCTAGGATGAGAGATCTAGGGATGGAAAGGTGGGCCACACTTGATGTTTGGGAAGCTTGGAGAGGTTCATACGTATGGATTTTTCTTGCTTAAAGGAGAGTTTGAAAATGAGAGAGAGACTTGTAAAGGGAGAGAGAGAGGGAGTGATGGGTGATAGAGTGATGGATGTGGTGGTGATGGGTGTAAGAGGCTCCTTTTTGACTTTTGTGGTAAAAATTGTAAGAAAAGCATGGGTTGTAAGAAACTTTTTGACTTTTGGGGCTTGCTTGGGAAAGGGTGAAAGGTGATGTGTACTTGACATGATGGGATTGATAGGTTGATTGATTGATGTGACACCTTATAGAGATTCTCTCAGAATTCGGACTCGCGGCGTTTTCCTCGCACCGAACGCTGGCCCACATCTCCCAACCAGGGTATCGCCTCAGCGCGCGAGTCGTAGCATCGGAACCGCGGCGACGACGCGGTCGCTAAGGTACAAGTCCTGGGTTGAGTCGACTCGGGTTGACGGCAAGAGAATTAAGGTCGCGTGCAAATACCGGTTAAGGGTCGAAGGTTGTCGAAATTCGACCGGAAAGACCGCAGAAGCCTATGGAACGGTACGGTCTAGGATACAGGGCTTAAAGCTCTCCCCTCCTAATAAAAATTTCATCCTCGAAATTTACATAATCATTGCAACTAAAGCATAACTCACAAGGAAGAAGAAACATACCCATCATCATATAACATCAGAGATAACATACAAAATACAACACAATCAATCATCAAAAAGATGGAGATAACGGTCTCGAATCTCAGCCTCGCGCTCCCAAGAAGCTTCTTCAACAGAATGGTGACCCCACTGAACCTTCACCAACGGAATGACCTTAGTCCGGAAGACCTGCTCCTTCCGATCAAGGATACGGACTGGCTGCTCAATATAGGAAGCGTCCTCACGAACCTCTAACGGCTGCCAATCGATAACAGGAACGATGTCTGACCCACACTTCCTCAACATGGAGACATGAACAACGTTGTGGACGCTAGACAACTGAGATGGCAAGGCAAGCCGATAGGCCACAGCGCCAACGCGCCCAGTGATCTCAAAAGGTCCTATGAATCTCGGGGCAAGCTTGCCCTTCGCTCCAAATCGAACTATGCCCTTCATGGGCAAGACCTTGAGATACACATGGTCTCCTACATCAAACTCCAAGGGACGACGCCGACGATCAGCAAAACTCTTCTGCTGGCTCTGAGCTGTGCGCATTCTCTGCCTGATGATATCAATAGCCTCTAACGTCTCCTGCACAAGCTCGGGACCTAGGAGACGACGCTCTCAAACCTCGGTCCAACAACTCGGTGATCTACATGGTCTGCCATATAGTGCCTCAAAAGGAGCCATGTCGATGGTCGCCTGATGGCTGTTATTGTATGCGAACTCAGCCAATCGCAGATGCTCATCCCAGCTACCCCCGAAATCAATCGCATAGGCCCGAAGCATATCCTCAAGGATCTGGTTGACCCTCTCGGTCTGGCCATCGGTCTGCGGATGGTACGCGGTGCTGAGCTGCAAATCAGAACCCATCGCTCTCTAGAAGCTCCCCCAAAATTGAGACGTGAACCTCGGGTCTCGGTCAGAAACGATTGAAACTGGAACGCCATGCAGTCTCACAATATTCTCAATGAATAACCTTTCAAGCCGGTCCAAAGGCCAAGTCGCACGTATCGTAATAAAATGTGCCGACTTCGTCAGTCGATCAACGATAACCCAGATGGCGTCATGACCGCGCTGAGTCTTCGGCAAACCCATAATGAAATCTGTCGACACGTGCTCCCACTTCCACATCGGGACACTCAACGGCTGCAATAGACCAGGGGGTCTCTGATGATCGGCCTTGACACGCTGGCATGTGTCACACTCGGCCACAAAATTGGCGATCTGGCGCTTCATCAACCCAAAAATACTGTCGCCTCATGTCGTGGTACATCTTCGTCGAGCGAGGATGGATAGAAAACCGCGATCGATGTGCCTCGGTAATAAGATCTCTACGTAACTCAGGAATATCTGGGACACATAATCGGCCTCTGAAGCGAAGTCCACCATCTGTACCAACCTGCCAATTTGCCTGACTCTCAGATGCTGCCTCTGCTTGGTAATCCTGTAACGACTCGTCTGCCTGCTGAGCCTCGATCACCCTTGCGACAAGAGAGGGTTGAATCGACAGGCTCGATAACTGCACAATAGAAGACTGCAAGCCAAACTCAAAGTCGTACTCTGCTATATCCTCGAGCATCCGCCACTCCTGAATCATCATATGTGCCACCAGGCCTCGTGGCTAATGGCTAAGGGCATCCGCCACCACGTTCGCCTTACCCGGGTGGTACTGGAGATCAAAATCATAGTTCTTTAGGAGCTCCATCCAGCGCCTCTGCCTCATGTTCAACTCAGACTGTGAGAAGAGGTACTTTAAGCTCTTATGGTCAGAAAAGAGCTCGAACCTAACCCCATAGAGATAGTGTCTCCACACTTTCAGTGCAAAGACAACTACAGCCAACTCTAAATCATGCGTGGGGTACTTCAGCTCATGGACCTTGAGCTGACGAGACGCGAAGGCCACTGGTCACCCGCGCTGCATCAGGACAGCACCCAAACCAATATGCGAGGCATCAGTAAATACAATAAATCCGTCACTCCCAGAGGGAAGAGTGAGAACAAGAGCGGACGTCAGACGGTCCTTTAACTCCATAAATGCTCACTCGCAAGCGTCACTCCAAATAAACTCTACGCCCTTCCCAGTTAACCTGGTCAACGGGGCTACAATACAAGAGAAGCTCTCAATGAAACGCAGGTAGTAGTCCGCTAAACCAAGGAAACTGCGGATCTCGGACACAGTCGTGGGCTGGCCCCACTGACGCACTGCCTCAACCTTCGAGGGGTCCACTGCGACACCCTCCCTCGTCACCACGTGACCGAGGAACTTCACCTCCTCCTGCCAAAACTCGCACTTCTCCAGCTTCGCATACAACTGGGGTGCGCGGAGGGTCTGCAACGTAACCTCTAAATGCTGCTCGTGCTCCTCACGGGCCCTCGAATAAATCAGAATGTCGTCGATGAAGACTATAAGAAACTGATCGAGATACGGACGGAAGACCTCGTTCATCAACTGCATGAACACAGCTGGCGCATTGGTCAGTCCGAAGGACATGACCTGAAACTCGAAATGACCATAACGCGTCCTGAATGCTGTCTTCGGAATGTCCTCCTCTCGGATCCAAATCTGATGATAACCGGAACGCAAGTCAATCTTCGAAAAGAACTGTGCACCCTGCAGCTGATCAAACAAATCATCAATCCTCAAGAGCGGGTACTTGTTCTTGATCGTGACCTTGTTGAGCTCGTGGTAATCTATGAAGAGCCTCAACGTGCCATCCTTTTTCTTCACGAATAGTACCGGCGCTCCCCACAGTGAACTGCTCCGACGGATAAAACCTAACTCGCGCAACTCGTCCAACTGCTTCTGCAATTCCCGCAACTCTAATGATGCCATATGATATGGGGCCTTTGAAATAGACGCAGTACCGGGCACGAGATCAATCTGAAACTCGGTGAGTCGACGAGACGGTAATCCTGAAATCTCTTGAAACACATCGAGAAAATCGCAAACCACAAGCAACTAGTCGATGCTCACCGCTATGGGCTCCTCTATGGCACAAGACATCAAATAAGACAACGACTCTCCTCTGGGCTCAGCAATGAACTGGAACTGCGGCAAGCCAGGTATATAAAACGTGACTGTCCTCGCGGAACAATCTAATATGGCATGGTACTCGGCAAGCCAATCCATGCCCAGGATGACGTCGAACTCGGACATCGGCAATGCAAACAGATCGGCAGGCAAAAAGATATCCCCAACCAGAACGGGGCAAGACGAGCAAAATCGGCCCAACACTGCAGTCTTCCCCAAGGGAGTCGATACTGTCAACCCCTCATGAGCAGACTCCAATGGCAAACCAGTCGATCGGCAAAAACTCTCTGCCATAAAAGAATGAGATGCACCAGAATCAAACAACACACGTGCAATGCATGCGGATACTGGAAGTATACCCTCAACGACTCCTCCAGATGACTGAGGATCCTGCTGGGCCGCATAGAATCTAGCCTGAGCCGGCTGGGGAGGTGCCTGTCCCCTCTGAGCGTGCTGCTGCTGCTGCTGTCGCTGAGGTGGTCGAAACTGCTGCCTCTGCTGCTGCGGCCTCGGAGGCTGGTGCTGATGCTGCTGCTGAGGTGGCCTCGGTGGTGGGGGCTGCTGTCGCTGCTGCTGTGGGGGTCTCTGCTGCTGCTGTGATGGTGGGGGCTGCTGTGGACCTCTCTATTGCTGCTGCTGGGGGCGAGGACACTCCCACATATGGTGTCTTGCTGCACCGCACCTAAAACAAGTGCCAGTGAACTGCCTCGGAGGTGGTGGTGGAGGTGTTGCTGGCGCTCGGAAGGCTGGGCGACCTATGCGCCTCTGCTGCGGTCGACCCTGCTGAGAATCACTAGAAGGAGCCTGCCTCTTCCGGTCTCTCCTCTGACCGCGATTAGACTGAGAACCGTCCCACTCAGCTTCAAAAATCTGAGCCTTCCGCACCACTTCCTCAAAAGTCGGGAGCTCATGCCCAATAACACGGCCTCGAAGACCGTAACGCAAGCCACCCTCAAATCGACGGGCTCTCGCTCCTTATCATCCACTAAGTATGGTGCAAATCGGGACAGTGTTACAAAACGAGCGGCATACTGAGCCACTGTCATATCACCCTGCACCAAGGCCTCGAACTCCAACGCCCGCTGTCGTCGGATGTGATCAGGAAAATACTATCGGTTAAACCGATCCACAAAATCCTCCCATGTCCACGTAAAATCGGCGCCTGCTGCTCGAGAGACTAATGTCCACCAATGCTCAGCCTCACCATGGAGAAGAAATATTGCTAATCGGACTCGCCGATCGGTCGTACATCCCATCGTATCAAATATCTTCTCCACATCGGAACATCATCTCTTAGCTATAGTAGGGTCTGGCTCGCCCTGGAAACACGGGGGATCAAGCCGTCGAAACTCTCGAAGGAGGGCACTCGCGCGCTCCTGTTCTGCCTGGGCTGGTGAAAAGATGGGGTGCCTGCCCTGGCCCTGAAGGGCGGCCATCACAGCCTGCAACATCTGCTGCAACTGGGAGGCACTCAAAGATACGGTCGGATCCGCACCAGTCTCTGGTGGAGGATCAGCATCCTCAGGATGAGCGGTAGGAACTTCTGGTGGTGGAGTGAGAATCGTAGGTGGTAGGGCGGGAGCTGCAGGTGGTGGAGCCGGAGTCGATCGAGTCACTCTCCTACGCAGCGGCATGTCCTACAGGAAAGAGCGAAGGTGCCAATCAACTTTGAAAACTCTCGAAGGCACGCTCGTTAAGGGTCGGTAATAAGAAATCGCTTAGGCTATCCAAACTTAGGACTTAATTATTCATAGTAGACATGTAATGTTGTTCTTGGTTATTCCCGAGTTATGCTCTGATACCAACTTCTGTCACCCCCCAAACTCGAAAATCGGGCTCACAAAATTCCCGATCGCCGAATCCGGCGCCGACAGCCTCCGTAGAACCCCATTCTCGGCTCTCAGCGCCCATTCGCCAGGTTTCGATCCTGGGATGCAAGGAGGATTTTCAACATCAGTTTGATTCGTAATAAGCATAACCAAAGGCCTAACCCACAAACAACAACCAAAAACTCTATCACATTTCCACTATGATCAAAAACTTTACAAGTACAATGAGCATAAAGAGAAATACAATGAAGATGAACAAAAACTTCAAAATGATCTGCCACGCGCCCAAGCCTTAGCGCTGCTACGATCCAACGTCACCTGCACGCAACGGTCATGCATAAGCTTATAGAAAGCTTAGAGGGTGGTATAAGTGTGTGCGCAAGGTGGTAATGCAGTTATGTAGTATCAGAGTAATGCGGAACATGCTGATGAATGCCAAGAATACCATAGCCGTACTAAGGCCATGCGGTGCAAAGGATGGTGTCGGCCATACCAAGGCCATGCAATACGAAATGCAACTCAAGCATACAAATCCTCATCTAAGTCCACATATCGATACAGCTCAAAATCTGGAATATCACCGGGGTCTAGTACACTCCAAGCCAGATTGCCGCCCCATCGCGCGCAATAAGGTGAGTGAAAAAGACTTCACTATCCGCCTGCCAATATTGGGCTCAGCTCATCAATAGCGGACCCATACCTCGAGCTGGTCAGACTCAGCCTAGCATTGCCCCTATTCTCGTGCGGGTAAGGCCGCACCCCCTTCCAACCGACCACAACACAGTGGAAAGCGCAACCATTTGGTAATCGGCACTCAGCGCTCATGCAGCTACTCGGTCTAGACGTTGGAGCAACCTCTTGGTACCATAAGGGTTTAGGGACTTTCACCCAGGGATATCTATCGCACCCCATGTAGAACAGTATTTTCAGTATCCAATCCTACCAACCACGATACGTCTGTGGAGGCTACGGCCCTGATGTCGCTAGGGCGTACAGTAACCATATCACACAATGCGAATGCATGAATCACACTATCCAGTCATACAGCAATCCTGCGTATCGTGCGCTCATGTAGGGCAACACCCCTTGTATGGGAGCCCCTAAACAATCTGCCCGAAGGCATATGCTATGATCAGTCATTTCTCATATCAAGCATACGTATGATGCATATGATCATGAATCATGGAATTAAACATGTTACATGGGATGGATGATGTTCATAATGAAGATGGGCCTAAACGGCCTACACATTACACATATGGGCCCTAGGGAAAGTCATAATGTGGACATTTAACCAACACTATACTTGCAATGGGGACGTCAAACCGCCATTGCTCCCATGGTATAGCCCGTCGTAAACATCATTACATAAATCATGTTGGGATTGCACATTGCAATGGACCTTAGGTATATCCCATTGGGCCTTCAATACATCAAATGGGCCACATCAATGGGCCGCACCAATGGGCCTTATGTGTATTGCAATGGGCCATAACCCGTGGGCCTTAGAATACATCAAATGGGCCTAATCTTATGGGCCTTATGTGTATCAAATGGGCCTCGCCAATTGGGCCCCATATGTACATCAAATGGGCCTCAACCCATAGGTCCTTATACATCTTAATGGGCCTTAACCCATGGGCCCCTAATACATCAAATGGGCCTCGACCCATGGGCCTTACATATAAATCAAAGTGGGCCTCAACCATGGGCCACAAGTAAGCTGAGATGGGCCTTAAATACATATCAAAGTGGGCCTCGACCACAGGCCACAAGTAAACTAAGATGGGCCTCCCATCACCAGCAAATTATATATAATAAAATATATATATATATATATATATATATATATATAAAATATTACACATAATATAATATTATATATATATATATAAATATACATACACACACCCACACATGCACGCACACGAACAGGCTCACTGTGGGCTCAACACCATCATCACAGTGGGCTCCACCGTCCGCCTGGACGGTGGCAGCTAAACACGTGCATCATTGTGGGCTCCATGTGGGGCCCACCATAATATCTGATATGCCATCCAACCCGTTGGTAAGGTCAAGTAGACCTAGATGAAGGGTGAAATCAAATTTCACCCTGATCCAAAACTTCTGTGGACCCCAAAAGGGTTTCAAAGGTAGAGATTCAATCCCACTGTTTCATATGGTGTCGACCACCTGAGTCTTGGATAGACTTGAAATTTGGAGGGTGGTCCACTGACCTTAGGGCCCACCATTTGAACGGAGTAGATGACAAATAAACATCAAGGTGGGGCCCACGGCTAGAGCCGTGGGTGGCTGCCTGTCCGCCCGGACGCTGGTACGCAGGTAGTGCGTGCTGCATTTCTGACACAGCAGCTGCTGTGATGTTTTTTTTTTTTGATTTCTAGTCTTTCTGTGGATTTTACAGGTGGGGTCCACATTTAGACAATCTACTCCGTCCAATGGCCCTCCATGGATCCAGACAAGCAAAACAAGCCCAATATTGGGCATGTTTCGCCGTATAAAAGCAATAGGGAAGGTTTTAATGGTGAAAACCACTATTTGTTACTGTATGGCCTGCCAGGACCTCGGGTTGACACCATTTTTTGGTTCAACGCCTAAAATGAGGTTGAGAGGGGAATGGACGGCGTGGATTGAAGACATACATCAAGGTAGGGCCAAAATGAGTGGGCCTCCCCCATTGGCTTGGAACCAAGCCAATATTTGTTTTTCTTTCCAGCAAACGTCCAGCGTCCCTGGACGCTGGACTTAGCATATTCGTTGGAGGTGGGCCCTGCTTAGGTGGGCCACCAAGTGGGGTATAGTGTGGGTACAATACACACAAAGTGGGCCCCACTTGTAGATGGTTTGGATAGAATATATACCTTGTGGTGGGGTCCATTCAAGTGGGCCACACAACTTCATTATCATCACACATAAAAAAAGAGAAAGAGAGGGAGAGAGAGGGATAGAGAGTGGGACACGCGTGATGGAGGGACCCCGGCATTATGGGCCCTCCCTTGCACTAAATCATACATCAAGTGGGTCCCATTACACATAGGCCTCTTAAATCCAAAATCCAACGGTGGAGATCCCTTCCCCACTAAATTAGACGGTCTAGATGACCCTAAATATGCAAGAAAAATAAACATCATGATGGGGTCCATGGAGAATAGTCCCATCATGGAATGATCATGATGATCTAAGTGGGCCATCGGCCACATCTTAGGGTCCAAAGTGAGATCCAAACCATTGATCGGTTGGCCTCACTTGGCCCATCTTAAAAACATCAAAAACTACCCTATCAAAGTACCCACCGCTTAATCTTCTTGCTCCCTTGGCTTTCTTAGCTCCTTGTGCTTCTCTTTAATGGAGGAAGATGAAAAATGGATGGCTAGGATGAGAGATATAGGGATGAAAAGGTGGGCCACACTTGATGCTTGGAAAGCTTGGAGAGGTTCATACGTATGGATTTTTCTTGCTTAAGGGAGAGTTTGAAAATGAGAGAGAGACTTGTAAAGGGAGAGAGAGAGAGGGAGTGATGGGTGATGGAGTGATGGATGTGGTGGTGATGGGTGTAAGAGGCTCCTTTTTGACTTTTGTGATAAAAGTTGTAAGAAAAGCATGGGTTGTAAGTAACTTTTTGACTTTTGGGGCTTGCTTGGGAAAGGGTGAAAGGTGATGTGTACTTGACATGATGGGATTGATGGGTTGATTGATTGATGTGACACCTTGTAGAGATTCCCTCAGAATTCGCACGCGCGGCGTTTTCCTCACACCGAACGCTGGCCCACATCTCCCAACCAGGGTATCGCCTCGGCGCGCGAGTCGCGGCATCGGAACCGCGGCGACGACGCGGTCGCTAAGGTACAAGTCCTGGGTTGAGTCGACTCGGGTTGATGGCATGAGAATCAAGGTCACGCGCAAATACCGGTTAAGGGTCGAAGGTTGTCGAAATTCGACTGGAAAGACCGCAGAAGCCTATGGAACGGTACGGTCTAAGATACGGGGCCTACATTTACCGTCTATCCTAAAATATCATAAAGGAAACTATCCTAGTCCTATGAAAACACGAAACCTACCTATACTTCCATCAGACTAGGAGATCAATCCTAGTAAACAGGATCAGTCAAAGGTATGGACATGTCCTCTGAATCAAATTTCTCGACAAATGGCTTTAAGCGATGTCCATTTACTTTAAACTCCTTGCAATTGTCAGGATCTCTTATCTCAACGACCCTATGAGGATATGCAGTGACCACAATGTAAGGGCCAGTCCAACGAGATCGAAGCTTACCTGGAAAGAGATGTAATCGAGAATTATACAAAAGGACTTTCTGACCAGGTGTGAATGATTTTTGTAGAATACGTTGGTCATGAAACACCTTCATTCTGTCTTTGTAAATTCTCGAGTTCTCATACGCATCGTTCCGGATTTCTTCAAGTTCATTTAATTGAAGTTTACGTAGTGAGCCAGCGTTGTCCAGATTGAAATTCAGATTTTTGATCGCCCAGTACACTTTATGTTTCAACTCCACAGGCAAGTGACAAGCTTTCCCATAGACAAGTCTAAAGGGAGACGTTCCAATAGGAGTTTTGAAAGCAATACGGTATGCCCATAAGGCATCGGTCAATCGAATTGACCAATCCTTACGATCAGGGTTAACCGTTTTCTCTAGGATATGTTTAATCTCCCTATTGGAAATCTCAGCTTGTCCACTTGTCTATGGATGGTATGGGGTGCTCACCTTATGAGAGATACCGTATTTCTTCATTAAGCTCTCGAATGGTCAATTACAAAAGTGTGAGCCCCCATCACTAATGATGGTTCGAGGCATCCCAAACCGCGAAAGGATGTTCTCTTTTAAGAATTTAATGACCGTGCGATGGTTATTATTTCGGCACGGAATTGCTTCGACCCATTTAGTGACATAATCTACGGCGAGTAAAATATACAAATATCCAAATGATTGGGGGAATGGTCCCATGAAATCGATGCCCCAGCAGTTAAATGCTTCTATAATAAGGATGGGATTCAAAGGCATCATATTTCGACGGGATAATGCTCCCAATTTTTGACAACGCTCACAAGACTTGCAAAACTCATGAGTGTCCCTGAACATAGTGTGCCAATAAAAGCCACACTGTAAAATCTTGGCTGTGGTCTTTTTAGCAGAAAAGTGACCACCACAGGCCTGTGAGTGACAGAAGGAGATGACACTCTGATGCTCATCGTCTGACACACATCTCCTCAGGATTTGGTCTGGACAATATTTAAACAAATATGGATTGTCCCAGAAAAAGTTGCGCACCTTGGTGAAAAATTTCTTCTTATCTTGCGCAGTCCAATGTGTCGGTATGGAACCTGTGGTAAAATAATTAGCAATATCAGCGAACCAAGGTGAATGGGAGACTCTGAACAATTGTTCATCAGGGAACATGTCATTGATATGGATCGCCTCAAGGGAATCAGAGGAATTAAGGCGAGAAAGGTGATCGGCTACTACGTTTTCTACTCCCTTTTTATCTTTAATTTCCAAATCAAATTCTTGGAGTAGAAGGATCCATCGTATCAGGCGGGGCTTAGAATCATTCTTAGAAAGAAGATACTTAAGTGCCGCATGATCTGTGTAGATAATGATCTTGGATCCGATCAAGTAGAACCTAAATTTATCTAAAGCGAACACTACGGCTAGGAATTCCTTTTCCGTAGTTAAGTAGTTCACTTAGGTAGAATTTAATGTTCTACTTGCGTAATAAATGACGTAGGGCCTCTTATCTTTTCTCTGGCCTAGAACCGCTCCAAGAGCATAATCAGAAGCGTCGCACATAAGCTCAAAAGGAAGGTTTCAATCAGGTGGTTGCATGATAGGTGCAGTGGTTAACATGCCCTTAAGCTTGGTAAAAGCTTCCTGGCATTGCTCAGTCCACTCGTATGGTGCGTCCTTTTGCAGAAGATTACATAAGGGACGAGAGAGGAGACTAAAGTCCTTTATGAATCGTCTATAAAACCCTGCGTGTCCTAAGAAGGATCGCACATCTCTGATGTTCTTGGGTGGAGGTAGGTTAGAGATAAGATCAATTTTTGCCTTATCCACCTCGATTCCTTTGGACGAGATAATATGTCCAAGGACAATTCCCTTATGAACCATGAAATGACACTTCTCCCAATTAAGTACCAAATTCTTCTCTTCACATCTTTTCAGCACACATTTAAGACTCTCAAAGCACTCGATGAAAGATGAACCGAAAACAGAGAAATCGTCCATGAAGAGCTCTAGATATTTCCCCATCATGTCAGAAAAGATACTCATCATACATCGCTGAAAGGTGGCAGGGGCATTACATAATCTGAATAGCATCCTTCTGTAGGCAAAGGTGCCGTAGGGACATGTAAATGTAGTCTTTTCCTGGTCCTCAGGGGCGATTTCAATCTGATTGTAGCCCGAATACCCGTCAAGGAAACAGTAATAGGAATGACCAACTAGCCTTTCCAAGATTTGATCAATGAAAGGCAAAGGAAAGTAGTCCTTCCTCGTGACGGTATTCAGCTTCCTGTAGTCAATGCACATTCTCCAACCAGTAGTAACTCTAGTTGGCACGAGTTCATTATTAGCATTGGCTACAATGGTGATCCCGGACTTCTTAGGAACCACTTGAGTTGGACTCACCCATTGACTATCAGATATGGGGTATATGATACCCACATCTAATAGTTTAAGAACCTCGGCGTTAACCACTTCCCTCATGTTTGGATTTAGTCTACGTTCTGATTGCCGAGTGGTCTTAGCATTATCCTCAAGATAAATGCGGTGAGTATAAATCGAGGGTTGATTCCCTTGAGGTCCGTTATCATCCATCCAAGGGCTCCCTTATGCTCAATGAGAGTAGATATAAGCATACTCTCCTGTTCTTTCTCTAGGTGGGCAAAGATCACCACCGGGTATGTCTCATCTTGACCTAAATAGACATATTTCAAATCAGAGGGCAAAGGTTTTAAGTCAAGCTTCGGCGGCTTGAGGTTAGACGGTAGAGGCACTATATCAGTTTGGGGCAACTCTTCGAATTGTGGCCTCCATCGGTTAACTTCAAGTACCGGTGCGGTATCAAGCAAGGCACACGTCTCCCTAATCATGTTATCATCAAAATCATGGGAGTGGGCCAGGCACATCTCTAGAGGGTCAGATGATAAAGTCAGAGGTGTCGTATCTTCCACTAAAGAGTCAATCATGTTAATGTCCTGGAAATTGTCATCTTCCTCTAAGTTTCTGCCGTTATTGAAAAAGATGTTTAACTCCAATGTCATATTCCCCAAAGATATAGTCATGACACCATTCCTGCAATTAATAATTGCGTTTAAAGTGGCAAGGAATGGGCGACCAAGAATGACGGGGATCTGAGTGCTCATGTTATTGATGGGTTCTGTGTCCAGGATGATAAAATCTACAGGGTAGTAAAATCTATCAACTTGGACTAACACATCCTCAATTATCCCTCTTGGTACACGAACAGAGTGATCAGCAAGTTGTAGTGTGGTTAGGGTGGGTTTTAACTCACCTAAACCTAACTGTTTGTATACCGAGTAGGGAATCAGATTAACGCTCGCTCCTAAGTCAAGAAGTGCATGATAAATTCGATGGTCCCCGATTACATATGATATGGTTGGGCTACCGGGATCTTTGAATTTCTGTGGCACGTCTTGCTTTAGGATGACACTCACTTTCTCGGTCAAGAAGATCTTCTTTTGAATACTCTGCCGTCGTTTGGTCGTGCATAAGTCTTTCAGGAATTTGGCATATGAAGGTATCTGTTTTATGACATCAAGTAGAGGAATGTTGACTTTCACTTGTTTCAACACCTCTAGGATATCCTGAGAGTTAGAGAGAGGTTTTGGTGCGACCAACCGTTGGGGAAATGGAGCAACTGACTTTTCTAGAAGTTTCGGTTCTAATTTTTGTGGGGCCTCACTAGATCCATTATTGTTGTCCTCTTCTGGTTCTTGAGGCTTTTCGGGCCTAACCGGAAGGATTTTATCAATGATCTTCCCACTCCTAAGAGTGGTGATGGATTTAGCGTGCCCCATTTGATTCGAAGAACTGGGATCACTTGTCTCGTATTGCGGTTTAGGATTGGGGAGCGGTTGTACAGGAAGCATCTCCTTTTCTATAACCGTCATACGTGAATCCATCTTTTGCATAAAGTCTCGCATTGCATGGGTCAGCTCTTGCATGGAATTTTGAACCGGTTCTTCTTGAGGTTTCCCCTGATTTGGATTTTGATTGAAGAAACTTTGAGGGGTAGCAGTTTGTCCATTTCTCCAACTAAAGTTTGGATGATTTTTCCAACCAGGATTGTACGTATTAAAGATTGGTCCATTGAAAGGTCTTTGATAATTATTTATGGCATTGGATTGTTCATTCAACAATTCTCGAAAGGCAGGTATTGTAGGGCAATTTTCAGTTGTATGAATGTTGCAATCACAGATGCCGCAAACACTTTCATTAACCTTATCCTTCTTTCCTTCCATAGCCTTAACTTTCCTTATGAGTGTAGTCACTTTACACTTGAGATCATCCTCTTCTTTCAAGAGATATAATTCACCTTTCTCCTTTAATTGAGTCGGCCTAGACGTGGTGTTCGACTTTAGGTAATAGTCCCATGATTATGTTTTTTCAGCAAGACTATCGAGGTAATCCCATACCTCGTCAACATTTTTATTAATGAATTCTCTATTACATATTGTCTCGATCATTTGGCACATGGAAGATGTCAGTCCATCATAGAAAAAATTTGTAATGCGCCACGTTTCAAAGCCGTGTTGTGGGCATGAACTGACCAAATCCTTGAACCTTTCCCAACATTGGTAAAACGTTTCATCCTCCTTTTGGGTGAAGTTCATGATTGCTTTTCTAAGGGTAATTGTTTTATGATGTGGAAAGAATTTCTTTATAAATTCCCTTTGCATATCATTCCATGTGCCAATGGATCTAGGACGCAGTAAATGTAACCACGTCTTAGCCTTCTCTTTTAAGGAAAAAGGAAAGAGTCTTAGCCTGACTGTGTCCTCAGACACATTTTAAAAATATAAAGTGGCTCTGATCTCATCAAACTCTTTCAAATGTAGATATGGTTCTTCAGATTCAAGCCCATGGAACTTAGGAAGGAGTTGGATAACCCCTGGCTTGATGTTCATATGTCCTGTATTTTCAGGAAAAATCATGCATGAGGGCGTACTCACCCCCGCTAGTTGGAAATAATCTCGTAAGGTACGTGGCGGGGGTGCTTGATACACCTCATTTTCATTCTGAATGTCCTCCACCCTAGGTTGGGGTAGAAGAGGTTAGTTCCCAGCCATCACTTCAATTAACTCAGGGGATTTCGAGTGGTGTCTAGTCCTGCGATGGATAGTCAACCCCTCAACCAATCCTCCTTCAGTCAAGAGACGTCGAGTATTGTCACGGGCCCACTTGGGCATGAAACACTCGCAGCCCTCAATCAAATTCAAAACCTAATCCTAAGAAAGGAAAAGAAAATCACAAAAGAAAGAGAGGTTTGGAAAGAAGTTAGCAACTTAGAGTCCCTAAGTTAAAAACCTACAAAATAAGATAAAATAAGTTAGATTCTAAAAAAAGAGAAGAAAAATCCTTAAAACAAAGATAGCAGTAAACTGATTTCTAAAAGGGAGTGGAAATTTCTAAAATAAATTAGAAAAGTTCTAATCTAAAAAGTAAATTACTAAAAGAGAATAGAAAATAGAGAGTAGAGAGAAAACTTACCGAATTAGAAATTTCTATCTTAAAGGCCTACAAAATAGGAAAGTTAGTTTTTAAACAAAAAGTCTACAAGTAGAAAATTTCTAAAAATAAATTAGGAAACAAAGTTAGATTCTAAAAGAGTTAGAATTAGAAAGTTACCAAAAAAAAAAGTTAGTTTCTAAAAAGGAAAGTTCCCTAAACCTAGAAGCTAAGTTAGTTTCTAAAAAGAAGACCAAGAATTAGAAAGTTTCTAAAATAGAAAATCTAAGCCTAAAAATAAAATAAATGAAAGATGAGTTAGTTTCTAAAATTAGAAAGAATTTCTAAAAAGGGAAATAACTAACCTAGTTTCTAAAAACAAAAGATGAAAGTTTCTAAAAATAAAATAATAGTTTCTAAAAATAAAATAAAATAAAAACCTTTAACCTAAACTTAGTAAAATCCTAATCCTAACCTAATTCTAAAACTAATTAATTTCAGAAAAACGTAACCGTCAGTCCCCGGCAATGGCGCCAAAAACTTGTTCACTCCCCAAGTATAGGGTTGTGATGTAGTAATAAACTCGGTGAGACTGAGGTCAATCCCAAGGGACTGAAACATGTACGTTATCTGAAACTGGGTAGAAATAGAAATAGCCTAAGATGAAATCGAAATCAAATATAAATTGATGAATAATGGTGAAATACTAATCTAAAACTTAAGGAATTCAGAGGAAGGAAACTAGGGATTCAGAGGATCCACTTGTAGAGATCAGGGAGATCTTATGCCTGCATCAAGAATCATGGAAATCAAACTGAACTTACTTGATTTAGTCTTCACGAGATGAAAGGTATATGAATCAGAATGGATTCCATCATCAAACCATGCCCATGAGACAAAGCAAACAACAGAATTAAACTAATTACCAACCAATCAACAATGTATGAAAGTTAGGAAGGATACCGTCATCCGACCATGCCCATGAGACGATGGTGAACAACAGGGCTTCCTGACGTCATAAACATCAAAAGGAGGAAGAAATACTAAAAACCATCGCAGATCTATTGTAATTTCAGTCACAACAAACCATTAAAAATAACAGAAAGTATTCCTTTTAATTTAAACAAAAATCAACATCAGTCAATCTAAACAATAGGCACAAGCAAAGTCTCTCCCATCAGACTACAAGCTTCACCTCTTAGCCCTAGCTAAGAGGTTTAGCCCGACATCATCCGGCTAACTTTTTTAAACATAAACATAAGTACTAAAAACTAAATAATAAAAACTCTGACTCTCTCTTTCTCTTGTGCAGCCGTCCACGATTTGGATCCTGGTTCATCACCTTTTACACTTTCTCACTCTCTCTCTCTTTATAGAACTGTAGTCGGAGCAGAGTTTTCGCACTCTATGCGGAAGTTTTCCGCAGCAGCGGGGTCGGCTGGGGCTTGCGTATTAACCTTTACGCAGTCAGTACGCAGCAACCGGTGGAGGACCCGCGATCAACCCGCGTTTGGCACAATAACAGATCCGTTTCAGCTATCTGATCCATTCGAACTTCTTGGTGGTGGTCAATTGCCTCAGGGGAAGGATTTGGTCGGCTAGGATCGTCAGTCCGATCCTCACCGAGATTGCAGAACGGCCCGGATCTTTCGGTTGCGCGCAACAGAGCCTGTGCACTTCTTGCGCTGTGATGTTGGTGGAGTCCATGATTGAGTTCGGTTGAGAAATCCACACCGTCCATTGAAATCCTTGCGAAAAACCATTCGGGAATGGTGATTTTTGGAGTGAAATCAATGGGGTACACAAGATCTTCTACTCCACCGTCCATCCTGCGTTTAACGGCTGGGATCGTGAAGACGCTTGCATAGTGGCAAAAAGACACCTAGGCGTTGGTCTTGGCCATCTTATAAGACATGTGAACGGGTCGGATCATCGAACTGAGGAGCGAGTGGGGCCCACAGCAATCACCCGGCAAAACAGCGTCGAACGCTGTTTCCTTTTCAAAAACGGACTTCGGGTCAGCCCTTTGCTTGACCGGACTCTCCGTCCGGTGCACTTCTCGTGTACATGTACCCTATGTACATGCAATGTACATATGGGTTCATCGTGATGTTCGAGAGAAATTTGTGGCATCCATCCATTTTTTCACCTCATTTAAGGCGTTGAATCCAAAATTGCAGCGTATCCAGAAACTAGGTGGGCCCCAAATTGGAGATTAATGGGCTGATCTGTCCGTTGGCCCATTTCTCGATATCTCCAATGGTTGAAATTTAATATGTACGGTTTATTTATATCTCCCAGGCCATGTATGAATTTTTGAGCCAATCAGATAGCGGGAACTATGTGATCTTGCATTCTTCACCAATTTCGAGCCTCGTTAACGTGAATGGCTTGATTTCCTTGGATCCCTGGCATGTAAATTCTTCATTCTTGGTTCTCTGGAGTGCGTCCCTTACTCTGGTGACTTCGGAGTGTCAAATCCACGCTTTTGATATTATTTTTCAGTCCATGCTCGTAAATACACTCTACATCACAAACACAATTAAATCGGGCCATTGAACGGTATCATGCTTGTAAATCCAAGTAATAATTGAGTCTAATATGTAATATTTGACCCTCAACAACATCTCTTCTCCTTTCTCTTTCGGTCGTCTTTTCTTGAAATCAAACCTTGGAAAACAGAGCTCTGGTAGCGCGGGAAATACAAAAGGAAGCATTTGGAGAGGAATTTATAGCGACGCGGATTTCCTGCAAAAGCCTTTCACAAGAAGTTACTGCGCTGGGAACTTATGTGGGGCCCACCGTGATGTTTGTTAGGAATCCACTTCGTCCATCCATTTTGTGAGCTAATTTTAGAAGATTAGACCAAACTTGAAAAGGATCGAAGACTCAAGTGGGTCGTACTAAAGGAAAAGGTCGTTAGGGAATTTCCTACCGTTGAAACTTCCCTGGGTTCGACAGTGATGTTTACATGCCATCCTTTCCGTTAATAACGTCATTCCTACTGGGATGAACAGAAAATAAAAATATTAGCATGATTCAAAACTTTTGTGGCCCCACGTATATTTCAACTGTAGACGTTCAATTACCACGTTTTCCGTCCACTTGAGCATTATATATGATTCATTTTTAGTCACGTGTCCTAAAATAAACTCACAAAACGGATGGACGGTGAGGATTTCTCACAAACATCCCAGGCCTCACCTGCGATTCCTGCGCAGGAACTTCCTGCGAAAGGCTTTCGCAGGAAATTCGCGTAGGCGTATATGTTAGATTCGTACCGTTTAACAGTTTTAAATGGTGGTGACTCATTCTCCTCGCATCTGACACTGATATACGGATATCCAGACCATCCAAATTGTAGTTCAAGTTGTGGATGGACCACTTGTAAAAAATTATAATTATCAAACGATCATAACCATCCAATCAGTGGATATTATATGGATGGTTAAAAGCAAAATAGTGAGTGGTTCCAATTCAATTGAAAAATTGGATGGTTGCTATTCTATTCTCTGTGCAATTTTTGGGTTATGCTCCATCCAGAAATGGATTAGCGATTTCAACCATCTGGATTTTCGTTTAACTATTAGCGGTGTACGAATGAAGAGTCCAGCCTAAGAGTATTGCGGTGGGACGCGGATTGCCCGACTCGAATGGAAGCGGATTGGCTGGTACACCTCGCACCAGCTATATAGCTGGTGTATTGATATCAATAAGTTCTGTGGGTCTGATCATGAGGCGTGTTATATCCAAACTATCCATGCATTTGGGGAGCTCGTCTTAATGCTTTAGACTAAAAATAAGACAGATCTAACTATTAAGAGAACCACACTGCAAAAAGCAATGGGGGATTGAATGTATTATATTGAAACCCTTTTTGAGGTCACGGAAGTTTTGGATTAATATGAAATTTATTTTTCCTCTTCATCCAGTTATTTGCGACCTTATGAACAGATTGGATGGAAAATAAACATTATGGTGGGGCCTATGAATTGTTTAACGGTGAAAATCGTTATCTCCGCTGCTATTTGTGGTGTGGTAGAGCTGATCTTTGTATATGATTCAATTTTTGGATAATGTTCTAGAATGATATCTAAAAATAGATGAACAGTGTAGATATAATAAAGACATCACTGTGGGGCCATGTAACTATGATCTCCTTTGAATCGTTAGTACAACTCCGAGCTTGAGGAGCGTCAGTGCTGGTCTTCCCCTGCACGTACGTACAGCAGCTATACAGCTGGTGTGTGGTACAGCAGCCAATCCGCTTCGGACTCGAACGCAGATTTCATTGGACGCGAATTAGCTACTTGAGAAGTGAAACTCGCTACTGAAGTGACGCCACCAAGTGATGTAGCCCCACCATGACGTATGTTTTGTATCTATACCATCCATCCATTTGGAGAGATCATACAAAAGCACGACCCAAAGAATGAGTCAAATCCAAATCTAAAGTCCACATAAAACAGAGGAGAGAGTGACACCTGCCATTAAAAACTTCTAAGAGTAACAAAAGTTTTCGATCAAGCAGATATTTGTGTTTTCCCTTCTTTCATATGTGTGTTAACACATGATCAAATTGAATCTCAAATAAACATCACAGTCGACCTTAGGAAGGTTTTAGCGGTGGGCATCACTCTCCCCTCTGTTTTCTGTGGTGGGGTTCATTGCATCTTTGGATATGCCTAATTCTTTGAATCATGCCCTAAAATGATAGCTCCAAATGGAAGGACGGTGTGAATATAAAACATACATCATGGTGGGGCTCACGTAACTTGGTGACGTCACTTCAGTAGTGAGTCTCACTGCTCAACCTGTTAGTATCTAATCCGCGTCCGATTTCACTAACCGCGACGTCTAATGGGGAATTGGATTGCGTATTGAGTTACTCAATATGCTTTTATAGAACCCTGTAGATAAGATGCAGCATGAAAACGACCAGAACACTATCCCAAAAGGAATTATTAAGCACCGTGTTCGAAACCCTCTTTACACCCTAAGTCTATCTTTGATTCCACTCTAAGTACTTCTCATAAATGAAGAAAACCCTTAAGACCCGTACGATGCATATACAAGTCGAGTGCAATAAAGTTTGTGGTGAATCGTCACAGCCAATCTAATGACGTTCCCCTGACAACACTCGTGCATTGTAGCCAACAACCATGAGTGACCGTATACGAAGTTCGTCACCCTCCTCCCATCCTCGATGGTCTTCCAGATAGACTTCTTCTACACTATCACCTCGAGCATCAGATCAATGCAGTATGCTGCGCACAGTATCCAATAAAGATAGTACTTCATCAGCTTCTTTCCCGCCTTGACGAATGCACTACCATTATCTGTCACAACTTAGACGACATTCGCGGACCCAACCTCTCCAATCACTTCTTTTAGAAGGCAATATATGTGAGAGTAATCTTTTATATTGGCAGATGCATCAATGGATTTGGGAAAAATGGGTTGCCCTTAACAGTACACCATGAAGTTAATAATGGACATCTTCATGGGTCCTGTCCACCTCCACGCATGACCGTCAATTCATACTACTCCGAGCTCGGCTTGAGTTCACATAATCAAGCCTGCATTTCCTCGTACTCCTGATCAAGGTAGACCCTAAGGATCTGCTATGGTGTTGAAGGCTTCATGCCTACCTCAACACGTTGCACTGTCTTGATCATATTTTGGAAGTGAATGGCTACTACATTTGTTGGCATGTGTCTCGAGATGAATTACTTAGATATGTTTCCTATGAGAAGTAATCCACGATAGGATTGTAGGCTATCGGCAAGATATACGGATGACTTGAATGTTGCATTTACCCTCATTACGGATGAGAATAATCTGTCTACTTTTCAGGAGGCTCCTGATGATGTAAATGTCAAAAAGTGAAAAATAGCGATGTATGACAAGATTGACTCTTTGTACTAGAATGAGACATGGGAGCTAGTGGAGCTTCCCTTCGGTTGTAAAGTGATTGAGTATAAGTATATCTTCAAAAAGAAACATGATAAATATAAGGCAAGATTGGTAGCAAAGGTGTAACGTCCCATATTTTCGATATTTTGGATTTTCAAAAACTCTTGAAATTTTTTTATTATAATTAACTTATGTTGTCACTTACTGACCATTAATACTCGATGTTAGCCTATACGTGGGTGATATTAATAAAGAACCATACAGATCTGATTAATCAACAGTAAGAAGCAAACGAATCCGGTCGATCACTTAAACATCGAGTTTAGCCATGTGATTTGCTCACACAGAGCCCAAATCTAACTGACTTATTACTAACTAATCAAGATAACCACAACTAAATAAGGACCTACTAAAATTCAAGATAACTAGTAGTCAAATCTTAATTAACAAACCAAACTAAACTAGTATCCTTTTAAACTAATAACCAACGGTTTATGGTGATTATAATCGAATCATAATTTTTGCTAGTTGCAAATAGGCAACACTAGGAACTTAACTAATCCAAACCCTAATAATTGCGCACAAAATATCTCGGTATCAAATTCATTCTAGAAATACCTTGATTATCTAAACAAACTCTAAATCATTCGTTAGTGGGCCACTAAACTAGAGGCTATACAAAGACGTTCATCTTAGTGGGGTTGACGTCCATCACGGGTGGCGAATCAAGAAAGTGCTCAGAACAGTTCAACTTGGGCCAGAGGCCGACTGCTTGAAATACACAAATGACTTAGGTTGAGCCTGAAACTTAAGTGAAATAGACATTTAACTTGTAACGCCCTGAAAATCGGGGGTCGAGCAAAACTCAACTCCCGAGTTCCAACGCATCACTTATGTAACATAGATAATGATGATTAAATGTTGCCCATGTTAGTGCATTAAATATGAGTGAGATTATACTAAAACAACATATCATACTTCAGAGATGATTAAATTAAGCAAGCGGAAGACTAAGATAGGTATATAAAATATATAAGTGTTTCACAACCTCCAGAGTATGAGTATAATACCAGGCTGAATATATACATGTATGGTTCCAAAATTTATAAAATATCAAAGTGTAAATGTTCAACTAATCCATGTAACCCTATAATCCCATCGAATCAGAACAAGGTCTATGAAGACCCGCCTGATAGCTGAACATAGGAGTATTCCTCCTCCTCATCCATGAAGTCCATTTCAGCTACATAGACTCTGCCATTACCTGCATCTAAACCAAAGTCTAGTTAGTGTTTTAAAACACCAGCCCAGGGTGGGAATGAGTGGCCAACTCAGTGGTACTATAAGACAAAGGTTAACATGTTATCAATTTAATCAAGCAGTAATGATACGGTAATATAACAAACATTTCCTAACTACTCTAGTTAATGGAAGAATGATATGCGTAATGATGCATGCCCTCGCCTGCACTCCTTCAGTGACTTTATCTCATGGTCGCGCATGCTAAACTCTCACTGTGCTCTTCCTCACCAAAGGTACATGCAATGTGGTGCATGGTCGTGTTAGCTAAGTTCTTAATTAGACTTATTCATACAGTAGATTTGGGAAGCTAAGGTACCTCCCTTTATATCACATACCCAAACAATGATCCATCTAGGGTCGTCAATCCTAGTTAATCACATACGATAGGCAAGTTGTAGGGCATCACCCCTAATGAAAATAGTGAATAGGAAAGTTCAATTGATTATACTCGAGGTCACTCCACCAACGCCCTACCAACTGGAGCGTTATTTTCGAAGGGAGTTCGGATCAGACGGTATGCCCCAACCCACACTGGAACCGCAGTCAGGCTGCACCGGTGGAGGCCGACAGCTCGAATATAATGTCACATACCACCATATTCGGCTCACAAGTTTGGGTTGTTCACTGGTCACTACGGAGAGGCTTGTCACCCCAGCGTAAGCCGACAGCTCAACCACGGTGTCCCATACCACCATACCCAGCTTATGAGTCTTAGCGGATCATGGTACCATGGTTGAAACGGGTTTTACAATGGTAAGTGCTACCTTAGATTCAAGCAGTAATGTCCATACACAGTAAACACACAATAAGCCAATCGGGTTATTTGACAAGTTTGATTAGTACGAGCGCACGCTGAATTAATCGACATGGGGTGCGTAAGCACTCCGCGTAGCCTAACTACTATTGACAATCATCGTACGACTCGGATTCATCGAACGTATCCAATGTGCCGAATCTAGTTTGACCACTTGACCAGGAACCGTTACTGATTGGCTAGACTGCGTAGTAGTCCTAATCATACTCAATTACAATAGGTAATCACATGTGATAGTCATAACAACATCTAACAAATAATCCAAATACAATAATCGTTTGAGCATTTTATCAAACACATAAAGCATGCTACTATACATAGCATTTTTATACATAAATCACATATGTGAAATTAAGGTTACATGAAAGAATTTATACACATAGGTAAGGTAGTTGAGAATCCTATCTCAACACCTTTAATAATTACCATTCAACAAACAATTATTCATTCAGACATTTAGCAAACACTTAGCCTACACCTCAATAAATACATAGAGTAAATTAGTTACGACATATATTATGACAAATCCTTTCACAAGGAGATTGTCATACGTACAACAAATATGAATCCTATATTAATAGTCATGACAAACACAAATCAGGATTTCACACTCATTCAAACAATTTATCAAACACTTAGGCTACACATTACCACATATATGAACTAAATTAGTTATAACATATATTATGGCAAATCCTTTCACAAAGGAGTTGTCATGCATACAACAATCATGTATTCTACGTTAATAGTCATGACAAGCATGAATCATGATAACAATTTCATTCAAACATTTCAACAAACACATGAAACGCGTTATATATTCACATAGTTCACACACATGTATTATTTATCAAATACATCGTAACTAAGATCATATGGTGGCAAACAAGTCAGACATAAATTATTAGCTAACATTGAAAGCCTTGAAAATCATAGCCTAAACGTTTATAGTCTGCACCTTTCATCGGTATGCTCGTTTCGAAACCTACACTTCCGTTTACAGAACAGCGGCTACCTAAATCACAAAAGAGGTTAGCTACTTCGTCAATTCCTCTATTTGGATTCCTAAAACGAAATTAGGGTTAGGATTCCTTACCCAAATCGGAATCGAAACAGGCTGAGTAGCATAGTAGAGAGGTGAATCGGTGTGAAGAGTTGTGGGAAAAGATCCCAGCAACTATCTCCAAGAATCCTTTTTCCTTCCTTTCACTTTTCTCTCCTTTTCTTTTTCTCTCTCCTAGGGTTTTTAGGAAATTCGTATGAGGGAGAGAAGGGGTGGTTTAAGGGCCATATATAGGCTCAAAACTGATGTCAATGGCCCCAGGGCCATGGTATACTTAGGTTATAGCCAAGAGGCGGCTGTTTCGGGCCAACGGAACTCATCTGGAGGTCCATTACCTGTCTATGTCATAGAGTAAGTTCCCTGACAATGGATCTAGGTCAGGATATGATTTTGGTCCGATCGGACTAGCAGATTAACCGTGGAGGACCCGTTTCAGTTCAACGGTCATCGGCACTCGATCAGGGCCAGAAGTATACTGAAATGTGTAGAGAATTTTTCCTGATCCAAGGGTATAGTTGGGTCAGAATCTGACAGTCTGAAACCTTAAATTTGACCTGCAAGCGAATGACCCAATTCACCTAAGTTTGAGTTCATTTTCTAAAGATACCGCGTTTCTCACACACTTCGCTTCAGGCTCAAGTTATGCTTTTCTGGATATTATTTGGATTTGATTCCCGCGATGGTTGTCAAGCCTAATATCACGGTCATAACCTTATAGTTTCGTGGTAATCGGACTTTTGACGCGCAGTCCAGGCCCGATACGGAGTTTCAATGTGCTCCCGAGAGCAACTGGATTTTGAGATTGCCCCTAGGCCTTTAGGTAATGTTGAGTTAGTGATTTGAATAGTTTTGAGTCTTGTAGTTTGTATAGAAAGTGGTTCAAACCAAATCCATCGATCGTTTAGTTTAGTACTTAACTAAATTCCGCCCTAATTACGACTGAATAAGGTCCTAGGGTAGTTCTATGCCCCTTTTTGATACTTTTAATTAGTATATTATTCTAATTATTTTTATAGTAGTTCATCATTAAGTCTACTCCATCTTTACCAAATTTCATTAGATTTCGTGTTGTAGAAAAATTCTAAAAATTCTAGAAGTAGCACTTGTCCGGACTAATAATTTTTGGACAATTGTCACACCAACCTAGATTTAACTATATAAAAATTTTTATTATATTTTTTTACTTATTTTTACATGAAATCAAACTTATCAAGCTTCAATCTGACTTTTGAATCACCTAAATCGGAGTTCTAACGAGGGAGATATGACTTTTTGAAGTCGGTCCAAAAACTGTAGAAAACTGTAGCGAGGGTCCACCAAAACTTGATACACATACGAAGCATCGCGGTCGGCGCGATGCCATCGCAGTCCACTGGACCTAAGGTGTTGCCATCGCCACCTAGGCGAGGCCTTGCACGTGCCTGGTGGTGGTTCTACCACTTGCCTTCTTGAAACGGACGTATCTTCCAATCCGGAATGAGTTACATGACGTGCCATATATGAATTTGGGTTGGGAGAAGCTGCTCTATCCAAATAACCTATTTATTTCATGAGATTCTAAAAGGTTAATAGTCAAAAACCTATTTTATTTATGTATTCACTATTTATAGTAAATTTTAGTTTAAGTATTGTTCTTCATCATCTAAACTTTAAGATTTGTGTCTAATATGAAAGTACTTAGAAAAATTTAAAGAACAAGGTGGTGAGAGGTGAAATTTTGAAGGAAATGGGTTGAAAAATGGATTTTTGACTTTGGGATTGAGTTCTGAGAAGTAAATAAGGTGTTATGATAGACCCATTGCCCAAGGACGTCTAACTCGAAGTGGGCAAAAATCTTAAAGTTAATATAATGAATAAAGGGCCATTGTGACCATTTCTGCACCATCTAGCACTATAAATGTCATTTTATTTCACTCCCCCTCTCCCCATACGAATTTTTCTTAACAAAGGAGAGAAAGAGAGGAAGAGTAGAAGAGGGAAGGGAGAAATGGTGGAGCCCGATGTCGAATCATGTTGTCCAATCCCCATACTCATCGAATTTTACAAGATCTCTCATCTACGCTTGATTCCACGTCTTCCACGGCCAAAACCCAATGATTTTAAGCCAAATTCTTCATCCCTTGCTAGATAAGAGGCTCCCTAGTTGTTCTTCTATCTCTTTCTTTCGTTTCTTGTATTTTTGAGCCATCGGGGTTAGAAACTCCCTTTCATTTTCGTCAATTCTCGCAAACCCTAATGTTAGGGTTGAGTAAGTTAGGATTTTGAGTCACAATTGTAATTGGAGTGGTCCATACTCTTACGGGAGCCATAATCAGGCTCGACTTAGTTAGGGTTACAGTTGTGTGCCGATTCTAGGTTCCGATTCGTCGAACTGAGTTGATGGATCATTCCAATCGAGTTAATTAAGCCATAATTCAATGTTTAACATTTAATTAGGACTAAATCCACATTATTAATGATAGACTTTTACTTTAATTTAGGTTAGGAGTGTTTTCTTGAAATTCCCGACACTGAGGCCACATCTGAGTCAATGATTTTAACTTTAAGGTGAAGATCTACCGTCAAGCTTCTACTCGGTATTTTAGAATAAATAAATGTGTATGTTTTCTATTTTCTTGATAATATACTCGATGAAATACTTGAATGACATGAAACTCTTAATATTATAATGTTT
Organism: Magnolia sinica; assembly: GCF_029962835.1. Lineage (NCBI taxonomy): Eukaryota > Viridiplantae > Streptophyta > Magnoliopsida > Magnoliales > Magnoliaceae > Magnolia > Magnolia sinica. The sequence continues at coordinate 19,891,982 of NC_080582.1, read as the reverse complement.
AGATATTGAATTCTTAGAAATACTAATATGATTGAATTGTTGTTGTGGTGGATCGAGATCCACAAATTATTTAAATGTGTAAATAGCCTGCTTTAGGATGGCTATCCCAGGCTTATACGGCCGACCAGAATTGAATACGGACGATTGACAGTAGTTGGAGATATATGGAATGCTTTGCACCCAATGCCGATTTGTCTGGGGTTCTCCATAGTCGATCGCATCAGTCTAATGCAAGCTCGATTATTCTTGTGCTTGCTAATTGTATAACATTCAAAAGAATATGAGATACTACCATTACCATTGACTTAGTCAACTCATAACTATTAATGCGTTATGATCTCCAAAAACTCATGAGCCGAGCATAGTGGTATAGGATATTGTGTTCGAGATGTCGGTTTATGCTGGGGTGACGAGTTTTCCCATAGTGACCATTTAGCACCAATAAAGGTTATAAAATGTTGTTCGAATGACTCCCGTCAAATTATCCGGCCGATGGTTCCATGCCAGAATACTGTTCGAACGATCAGGCGTGAATGAAGTTGGGTAATGAGTCATTTTCTTTATATAATTTAGTTTTGAGTGAAAAGCTCGCACCTCTGAATTGATGGTCTATACTCGGTATTAGGTGACGACCCGTACTTTGTTAATACTGTAATCTGGATTAAGGGACACTGGTGAGAAGCCGCCACGTGCGGCAACGAGTCACGTGATTCGGATAATGACTCGTAATATAATGACAGTATCTTGGCTTCGCTAACCTGTTGTATGAACTAGAACTAATAATAACTTGGCTAATTATGTATATCCTAGAATAAGTTGCAATTTGACGTTAGAGTCGCTTATAAGGGAACGTTGGCATTTGCGGAATAGGCGTGAAAGTTGCTTATGAGGGAATATTGGATTGTAAGGAGCATGCATTATTTCATTATAACATTAATATATTTACCAAATAGATCATAAAACTGTTTGTTTGTTATGTCATCGTTACTTGTATTTGATTGTGTTGATAACATGTGTAATTTTTTTAGTGGCTGTGCGTTAAAGATAACATGCTTGAGTGTGTGAATATGTATTCATTGTGAACCTGTTAATCACTAAAATGTCTCAAGTAAAAATCTTGGGGATATTTCTTCACTATGTTGGCATCTGATGCCTTATATTTAATATATACAAATAACTCAGAAATAGAATCAGTCGATGGTGCACTCGGGGCGTCTAATAGATATCTAGCTTCTTACCCCTTGGTAATTGTTCTTTTATTCATTGTGGTTCGTACAATTCTCATATGCGTGATCACCACTTTTGGAATTGAAATTTTTGGGTGTTTGTCCCATATTTTTAGATTTGATTATCTTTACCTTGTTTTAGATCCGCTAAGTTAATTTGCGTTACTCTGATTATTTTTATGTGAATCTGAATGAAGACACATGTGCATTTTATTAAGTTAACATCTGAGAACTTGAGATTAGAATCTATGTACTCGGGTGCCGATTTTCAGAGTGTTACAAAAGGGATATGTTCAGAGAGAAGGTGTCAACTTCACTGAGATTTTCATGCATGTGGTGAAACAAGTATCTATCATATTCATATTGGTGTTGGTTGCCCAATACAATCTCGAACTGAAACAAATAGATATGAAAATTACTTTTCTGCATGGGGAATTGGAAGAATAAATTTACACAAAGCAACTAAAAGGATTTAAAATACAAGGGGAGAAGAAAGGGAGCATTCGTCATTTTAATATATATATATATATATATATATATATATATATATATATATATATATATATATATATATATATATATATATATATATATATATATATATATATATATATATATATGGAATGTCATTTTCTCACTATGATAAAAAGATAATTTGATTTGTTTAATGTGAGATTAGAAGGAACTCAATTATATTAATTGAAATAAAAGTAAAATCTTATAAAAGTATCATTCAACAATCCAATGTCTATGGCATAGATGACGATGCTCTAAATATAAGTCTTCCTTTATCCAACGACTTAGGCATAGAAAAAGAAAATTATAATACTAAAAGAGAAAAGAAAATCTTTCTTGCAATCCAACACTCGACGTAAATGGAAGGGAATTACATTACTCATAATTTAGGTCGGTTTAACATAACCATGTACACGAACAATACTATAATACTCCTATGATAAAGCCAGTCCAACATAGCAACACAGATGGCTTGTCTTAGTCATATATAAACTAAGAAAAAAATAAGATAAAATAATATGTAGCATTTTACCATAAGTTTGATTTGTGTTAGGTTGGTGATGGCCCAGAACCCTTCGATTTTTCTTCAATTTGCAAATTTTTTAAGCAATAGTTGGAGAGAGATCTTCCTAGACACTCCTCATATTTGCTTATGTAAAGATAACTATATGAGTCGGAGGATAGTTGTGGCTTATCAAACAATGCCACACATGCTAGTCGTTTGCAGTGGATTGGCCCATCAAACGTGACCACTCCCGAATTCCATGGGATTGTGGACTGTAACATGCAATCCACAACTTGCATTAATGTCAGAAAAAGTAATCCTATCCCCTGTAATCCCATGAATTCTGCGGGCCAAACAGGCCATTAAGTTTTATTTATGTGAGACAGCAGCAGTGGCATGACTTAGTTTGGCAGGCTGCTGTCAGGATTACCACGTAAAGCAAAGCATGTATGAAAGTTGTAAGTGAGCAGCACATATTACAGCAGGCTGTTCCCCAATCAAATTCAATTAGATTATACCTTTGACGACATCTACTGACGTGCATCATACATTCATTTACCAAAATCAATCACATCTCATCCAATCATATTTAATTTGAGAAATGATTTGATGGATGGGAGCAATTTGATCATATTAATTTCTCCTGGACTTCTTGGCCATGGCATGCTGAAAGTGGGACCCATCTAAAATCAGTTCTAGATTAGAACAGATATAGAATCAGGACATACAAATGACGAAATGCCTAAAATCCCTTACAAGAGAGTGCACTCACGGGACATGAATGGAATTTGACCGGAGCATGGCCGGTTGCTAGTCCTAGCTCATCCAAATAAAATGATGGGGTAAGATAGAGGTATAGCCAACTAGAAGTCCTCGTTTGAGTCTCTCGAAATGAGATTTTGGCCTTTCTTAGGTCTTGCATGTACATTGTACATGCCATACAGGCAGTGGATTAGGTACGGCCCTTACCATGGGGCCCACTTTGATATATCTATTGTATATCCATGCCGTCTATCTGTTTTGTTAGATATGTTTATGACATGAGCCGAAAAATGTAGCAGATCCGAATCTCCGGTGGACCATACCAGAAGAAACAATAGTGATTTAATATCCCACCATTAAAAACTTCCTAAGGCCCACTTTAATGTTTCCCAAGGTGTTGTCCACCTGAGATACGGATCGGCTTCAATTTTGGGCTCATGCCCTAAAAAGATGTGGAAAAACAGATGGACAGTGTGGATATACAATACATACACCAAGGTAGGCCCCACAGTAAGCTGAATTGTCCTAGGTGAGGCTGGGTTAGCACCTAATCCACTCTGGTCATATAAGATGCATGATTGACTTTAATTGAAATTGTAATTTTTAATTTAACTTAACATACATTAATTGAGATCCCCATTGACATTCCTAGATAGAAAGCCTTTCTTTCCTCTTTGTTACTTGTATTTAAAAGCAAGCGATATATATATATATATATATAATGGCTTTCCTTTATTCAAACATTACTTGCATTTAAAAGCAATAAATAATTTTTTGATAATGGCTTTCTTTTATTTAAATACTGTAGATAAAATCTCTTTCAGTGATCATGTATGTATTGGAATGGGATTCATAATCCCTTCTAAGATACTGGGAGCCAAGCAACCCCATAGGAATCCTTTCACTTCTATCTGATGGCCCATGAGATTGGTCGGATCTAATGGACAATACAGACGGGGAATTGGATTTTTTTTTTCTTACACATGCACTCACACTACAGTGGATTTTTCACCACAATGGGTACTCAAACCCATGACCTCATGTTGAAATTCTTGTGAATTGGATTGTTGTAAGTGTTTCAATGCAACTACTTTACACTAGCTTATGGTGCCTTCAAAGCATTTGATCATTTTTCTAATAAAATACTTATCATCCAGCAAAGTTTGTTTGGCAAAATAGTTACTAAACTTTGGCTTTTTTCTTTTTTTTTTTTGCATCACCTTGAATTGAATTGGTTCTGTTTCTTTTTCTCTAAGGGCCTGTTTGGATAGAGTAACTAAAAGGTGAAATAGATTTCCTATGTAAAACTAAGATGGTGGATTCCCTTGGTAAAATTACTTAGTTTCTATTTCCCTTTCACCTGTTTGGTTTCCATTTCATATGTTTGAATTGACATGCAAAAGTGTGGCTGTCCTACTCAAAATTATTATAGTGCTTTGCGACAATCATGATATGTATAGTAATGCAATGGTGGTCCAAAGTAATAAGGACATATATACATACATACTCATGTTATGGCGCTCATAGCATTCACATATTTAAATGTCATCCAATCCATTCATTTGATGTGCCTCATCAGGAAAAAAGAAACGCCCCAAAATTATAATATTCCAAAACTTAGGTGGGTCATACGATGTGAATTTAGAGGATTTGGATATAATTTTATAGAGTGGCCTACTTGAGTATTGAATCAACCTGATTTTTGAGATTAAGACCAAACATGGGATGGTGTACCTGATCGACATGATAGATTTCATGCACGTTGAGTCGTTTCCACCCACGCTAGAGAAAGTAGCCATAATAGATGAGCAGCAGTTTTCCTCCTTACGATTAGAGAGATGAAATGACAGGATGTTGTTTTCAATCCAAAAGATAGAAAAGGAAATACATTTATGTGGTTGGTTTGCATTCTCAATCAAGTGAAACCGTCCAATCAAGGAAAACCCTGATCATTTCCATCAGAGAAAACCCTTTTCACCGTCTAACCGGTCCTAAAAAAGAAAGCTAGGAAGGTTCTTCTTATTGCTTTAGAATGCCTTGTGTGTGTGTAATCATCATTGTAAAGAACTGAGACAGAACATTAGTTAGACCGTAACCATAATCTAATAATTCTTTTAGTCATTGCCGTTTGGGTTATACAACACATGTACAATGTCCTAATGCATGTGCATCAATCATCATCCTCTCCCCATCAAAAATAAATTGGATAATCCTAACCATCTATTTAGTGGCCTTTAAAGCAATGATAGCTTAATGGCCAACACTAAGCATTGGAAAAATGGGTCCTTACTCTTGCTCCGGTGTAGACTCTCAGGAGTTTCAACACCTGGTCAAGGGTTCAGTACCCATAGGTGGTGAAATCCCACTGCGGCATGAGTGGGTGGGGGGTGTGTGTGTGCGTGTTAAAAAAAAAAAGCATTGGAAAATAAAGAAAAGTGATGGATGTAATTGTCTAATTAGTGTTAATTTCAAAACATAGGCCATCCACCCTTAATCCATGAATGTAAAAGCTGTGGGAAGGGTTAGTTTATTGGGTGGTGGGGCTCAGAGCTGGCGGTCGAAAGACGCAATATATGAAAAATATATGTGGGGCTCGAGGAGCTTATAATGGTGGAATGATATGATGTGATAAGTGTCGGTGGGGCTCGAGGATTTAATAGGATCCTTCAAAAAGCATAGTTGTTTGTTCGTTTTATTTATTTATATTATATATTATCTGCCTTTATCCTGGTTAAGGTTATGGGCTTCTTTTAAAAAAAATAAAAAAATATCATATGTAGTTTGAAATTGGCTTTAGTTGTTTTCAATTTGTAATAAAATCTTTCTTACCTTCCAAATAAAATGGTAGATTGGTACTTCCACTATGGCTATGGAAGAGGCATCTGTACTTGGTGCTGAAAGTGTGCGACTCATTCACATGTGCGAGGTGAGTGAATTGCATAAACCCTAAAAATCCAAACTCCCTCCAAAACCCTAGTTCTAAGAAAAATAAAAAGATAAGATTAATCACAAAACAATAAAAACAACATTTGCAATGACCCACCACCACCACCAAAATCAAAACCCTAATTAGAAAAGAACAAGAAGAATATATATATATATATATATATATATATATATATAACACTTTACCCATGAAAAGAACTAGTTCTTGAAAAAATTAAAAAGGCGTTGACCATTTAAATCAAGAAATAAAGTTAACCATCTTGAGTCAAGTTGTCGGCTAAGGTTCCAAGATTTAAGACCACACACATTACAATACTCAATTGGTCCATAGCTATGATGAAAGTTTCTAGCTCATTTATGTATTTTTCTTTTCAGAAAATGATCTCATTTCTGACTTTCCAAAGAGTAGGGAGGATAACATTTCACTGGAAATCTCATTGGTGAATGTCCTTGGCCTACTCATGGCTCAGTAATAGATAGTGGGTTTCAACATTGAAGTCATGAGTTCAAGTGCCTGTGTGGTGCAAGTGTGTAAAAAAGAAAAAAGATAATAAGAATGTCCTTAGCCTAGTCTAGAAAATTTAATGAAGCTTCCGTAGTTTAATTTAGTTGATATTAGGCACCATCTAAGTCATCAATAATTATCATTCAAATGTGCTTGATACACTGGGCACTTTGAAAATGTGTTTGGATTCCAATTCTATGGATAACAAAATGATAACTTAATTACAATCAATTTCTATAGTCATCGCAAAATGTATGATTTTATTCTAGGATGTTTATTTGAATATATAATATATTTTTTAAATTTATTAAACAATTGTCACCTTATATCTCATACAAGAATTCTATTTAAATGACCTAATTATCTTGTCAATGGAAATGTTCTTATTGCCTCATAGAATTTGTGCAACCAACAAACCCTAAAAGGCATTCAGATGTATCCCAAATGTCCCCACAATCAACATAGTCATCAACGGTCTTGGAAGGACCTAGGAAATTTGAAATTTTGTATAGTGCTGCTCATGAGGCCGGGCCCAGTATTTAAAAATCCGGCCGAAGCCAACCGCAGGCCCGGCCCTTTTGACAGCCCTAATATTCAATTCATCCCAATGAAGGCGGTCATTGAGGACGCCGATTGCGTCCTACCCCAGGGATCTGTGGGGCCCACCGTAATTTAGGTGTTTTATCCACGCCGTTCATCGTTTTTTTCAGATCATTTTAAAATAAGATCCTAAAAATGAGTCAGGTATAAGTCTTAAGTGGACCACAAAGTGGGGATTGAACTTCCACCATTAAAAACTTCTTGGGAAGTGGAGAAGCTTCAGATCAAGCTGATATTTGTTTTTCCAATTCATCCACGTTTACATGACCTTATGAATAGGTTGGATGGTAAAAAAAAAAAAAAAAACATCACGGTAGCCCTTAGAAAGGTTTCAACGGTGGGTGTCATTATCACTGCAGCTTCGTTTCGTGTGGTCCACTGGAGCTGTGGACCTGCTTCGTTTTTTGGATTATATCTTAGAACGATCTGAGAAAAGCGATGAACGGCGTGGATAAAATACTTACATCACAGTGGGCCCCACAGATCCCTGGAGTAGGACGCAATCCGCGTACTGTCATTGAATAGGCGCCCATGCTTCAATGTCCATGTATCACATGCAACCACATGAAGAGTTGCTTGAACTTCGTATGTTGGTCTAGCACCATTTAAAAATGGTGGTGACTCTTCAACTATTGGTGTCATAGTTGTACAGGAATCCAGACCGTCTGAAGCTTTCGTCCAACTTTGTATGTAGCATTACCCAAAAACTACACTTGAAAAAATAATTGTAACCCATTCAAATTTGGATCAGCCACTACTTACTCCTAACCTTCCATTTGGTAGCAATCAATTGAATGGTTAGGATTACTTGATTATTGTGATTTTTTAGATATGATCCATAAAAAATAAGACCCTCAATTTGGATGGTCTGGATAACTGTAGATGAGTACCACTAGTGAGGAAGCTGAGTAACCACCATTTTCAAAAACGTACAAGAGCCTAGTCCAACTTACACGTTATCCTTTGTACTATCTTTCTTTTTTATCGCCTATGTGAGCATGAGCGTTCAATCCAACAACCTTTTCTCAACCTAACATTGGAGGCTCTTTACAAGGAATGGGAGTGGTTATGGATTCCTGCAAGGTATCTTATACACGTGGCATGAGTTTACAAATGATCCAAACCATCCATCAAATAGCCCCACCATGGATTGGACTCTGTATGATTAAACACATCGTTAAAAAGTTCCCAGGGCCCACCATAATGTTTATTTTTATCAAACATATTAATAAAACCTATTAATAAAGTCATACAAATATGGATGAAGAGTAAAAAAACAAACATTAATTTAATCCAAAACTTGTGGGGCCAATATGAAGTTTTTAATGGTTAATCACCTTTATTTCTTGTACTGTGTTCACCTGAGATTTGAATCTACTTCATTTTTTATCTGATTTGAAAAAAAATGAATGGACAACATAGATATATTATACATGAGGTAGGCCACACGGTCAAGGCCGCACAGTGTTAGATGTGGGCAGCCCATTCTTCATCTATTTCTCTAGATCATTTCAAGGTACGAGACAGAAAATGAGGTATATCCCAATCTCAAGTGGACCACATTACAGGAAACAGTGTTGAATGAACGTCAACCATTAAAAACTTTTTAGGGCCCATAAAAGTTTTGGATCAAGCTGATCTTTGTTTTATCCCTTCATCTAGGGTTGTATGACCTAATCAACAGATTGGATGCAAATAAACAGTACAGTGAGCCTTAGGAGGATTTTAATGGCGGATATCTAATCACTATTGTTTCCCTGTGGTGTGGTCCACATGAAATTTATATCCCTCTCACGTTTGGGATCAAGCCCTAAAATTATCTATAAAAATGGATGAACGGCATGGATGAAACACATACATCATGGTGGGGCCGACAGAGCACCGACCATCAGCCACCGGGCTAGTGGCAGAGGGAGTAGCCAGTCCGTTTCCACTGCTCGGATTAGGTGAGACCCGGGCCCACTATGATGTATGTGACTACAGCCATGCTGTTCATTCACATTTAAAGCTCAATTTAAGGCATGGTCCAAAAAATGGAGCAGTTTCAAATCTTAGGTGGACCATCGTATAAGAAGCAGTGGTAATCAACCATTAAAAACTTCCTGTTAACTACAAAAGTTTTGGATCAAGCTGATATTTGTGTGGTCTCTTCATCCAGATATTTGTGACCTTATCAACAGATTAGATGGCAAATAAACATTCTTTTTAGCCCACGTGAAGTTTTTAATGGTAGGGATTCATTCACTACTGTTTCCTATGATATGGTTCACATAAGATTTAGATGAGCTTCATTTTGGGGATTATGACCTAAAATGAGCTTTCAAAACGGTTGGTCGGTGTGAATTTAAGGCACACACGTCAGTTTGAGCCCCACAGTCAGGGGGTCTCACCTAATCCCCTCCCACGGACGCTGATTTCCCGGTAAAGGATGCCGGGTGGGGCCCACTGAATGTATGTGAGAAATTCATTCTGTCCATCCGTTTTTCGAGCTGATTTTAGGACGTGAGACTAAAAATGAGGTGTATACAAAACTCAAGTGGGTCACATGAGAGGGAAAATTGGGGAAAGAAATTCCCATCGTTGAAACCTTCCTGGACTCCACCTTGATGTTTATATGCTATCCAAACCGTTTATAAGGCATTCCAAAAGGGATGAAGTGAAAACACATAAAATATAGCCCGATACAGAGCTTTTATGGCCATAAGAATGCTTCAATGATGCTTACTGAATGCCCACTATTTCCTCTCGTGTGGCCCAGTTGAGTGTTGGATACACCTCTTTTTTTGGTCACACGTCATAAAATGAGCTCTCAAAACGGATGGACAGGGTGGATTTCGCACAAACATCTCGGTGGGCCCCACCCAGCATCCTTGCGAAGGAACTTCCACACCGGCAGGCCTTTGTCTTGTCTTAACATTCTCTAGACGTGGTCCACCTATTGAATGGTCAGAACCTCTCACATGTGAAGATCCACATGGTCCCCCTGCTTCAAATCATGTCTTCACTATCTTTGGGCCAATCACCTCAGCATTGCACATTGTTTTTCTACTAAGATGGGGTCCACCTATTGAATAGCAAGGACCTACGGCCACATGGCATACCTGCTTCAAATCGCCCTCAGCATTTCTCATTGTATCCATGTGGGTTAGCCCTTTGTCCTAACATTCCCTAATCTTCTAATAATAGAGCTGTGGTCCACCTATTGAATGGCGAGGATCTTGTTCCACATGGCATGCCTGCTTCAAATAGCCGCATGGGTCTGTCTACCTCTTCAGTCTACTTAGGCAGAACTGACCCGGTCTTCGAAGGGGCTCTATGGGGCCTACCGTGATGTATATGTTTTATCCACACCATCCATCTATTTTAACATATCATTTTAAAGCACTAATCCAAAAAGGAGACGGATCGAGGGTCAAGTGGACCACACCATAGGAAGAAGTGGTGATAATGACGCCACCATTGAAACCTGTCTAGGTCCCACCTTGATGTTTATTAGCCATCCAACCTGCTCATAGACCTGGATGAAGGAAAACACAAATATCAGCTTGATACAAAACTTGTGGCCCCGAAGAAGTTTTCAACGGTAGGCATTCAATCTCTACTATTTTCTGTGGTATGGTCCACTTGAGCTTTGGATCTGTCTTGTTTTTGGGTTGAGACCCTAAAATCATCTGGCAAAATGGATGAACCGCATGGATGGCGACACCGCGTCCGTTTCAACATGGGTCAGCATTACAGGAAAGGCCACGGTGAAAATGGCTTTCAAGTTACTAGAATTACCATTTCAATGCCACCAAATGGTTGGGACCGCTGCCATCACATGCGTGCAAAAGATCCGGACCACCCAACACATGCATTATGTGACCATTATGTGGTGATTGGGGACACTTGAAGGTAGATCCAATCCGTTCATTCTCTCCATGACCCACCATTTCAGTAAAAAGATACTAACTTCAAAAGATCCAATCCGTTCATTCTCTCCATGACCCACCATTTCAGTAAAAAGATACTAACTTCAAAACTGATATGAGCTCTCCTGGCCCACGACAACTGATAAACGAAAATTGTTCACTTCCAACTGTTTCCTCGTGATGTGGTTCACCTCATCTGTGTATGTGACTCATTCTTTGACCCATAGCCTTAAATTAAATTCTGAATCCAATGAACGGAGTGAATTCGAACGTACCCCACAATGGGCCCCACAACCCTTGACACATGACAATCCCAACCTCCTGGTTGTCATGTGCTAAGGGTTGTGGGGGCCACCGTGGGGTACCTGTCAAATTTACTCCATCCATTTGATTGGCCAAAGAATAAGTCACATCAACAGATAAGGTGGACTCCACAAGAAAAGAGTTGGAAGTGAGGCTACACGGAGCTCACATCCCACTGAAATTAGTATCTTCCTATTGAAATGGCGGGTCACAGAGAGAACGAATGGTTTGAATTTGCCTTCAAATGGGCTTAATAAGGTAAGAGTGGGCCAAAATACCAAAAAACATGGGCATTCATCGATTACCATTGAAACCCTTCTCCCTCTCCTCTCTCCATGTATCTGCACCCTTTACGGTTTGGGTGTACACATTGCTCACCACCATTACGGGGACGTATCAACCCATAGCACCCTGTTTCAGGCCCATGTCGGGCTGGTACGCCATATTAGTATCAGGCTATACGTACCAGTATTTTAGATGATACTTTAAAACTTGGTTTCACTAGTTTTATATACTTAGGTTATTTGTTTGTTCCCATTATATATGATTTCAAAACAAAAATACAAACATGCAACGTGAATGATGATTCCAAGCATTGATCACACCACCTCTGCCATTGATTGGACAGCTTAGACTTCATATGCGTAGTCATCACATACCGTATGTATAGGGGCTGGTTGTATTATACACATGGAATTAGCAAACCTTTGTGCCCATGGAGTTTTTACAAGTGCAAATCTGTTTGATGGATTAACAGTTCTAGAGATTACAAAAGTTTTTATCAAAAAATGAAAAAAAAGGTACATGATTTTACATATCTTTGCTCATATTTCGAACAAAGGGCACAAAGTTGTTCCAGTTCTCCACCCGAAAAATCTTATCATTCATCCGAAAGTAAGTAAAAGATCTTAAAGTTTCTGCTTGTGGATGGTAACAGTTAGCTAGTATTTGGCATAATCCGGCCTGCAAGGAACAAGTTCAGCTATTAGAAATGGGAACCAAAATAACCCAACAGAAGGCTTGAGAAGAGTATAAATCTGCAATCTTTGAAAAGTTCAAACTTGATTTAGCACTACAAACGCTATTGACTCAGGTCGAGTTAAAGGGGGAGCTATGCTTTCTTAAATAAAAGAAACTCAGAAGCAGAAATTGATCGAGCCTTTTCAAAAAGAGATATGCTCCAATGCTCTCAGAGCACTATACGTTATAATTCTCATAGTTGCTTCGGTTCACTGGGCAATCCAATCAACCAATCTGAACTGTAGTCCAAAACAAATTCATGTGCTCTCTCATGCAAAAATTGCATTGATGAGATGATCCAATCCATCCTCGATTTGCCTTTTTCTTTTTTTAACAGGCTACCATTTTCCAAGCCATGGATGGCATGTTTATGATTGCCTCATGAAAGTCATTCTTTAGAATTATAAGCCATCCATGATGGGTCCTGAAAAATTGATGAATCAAATTACTAAGTGGGTCTACTTTTATGTAGACAATCTTGACCATCCATATGAAAGGCCATTGATCAAATACTTAATATTTTTTAAATCCATGTGATGTTTCCATCGTAGTCCATGAAATGTGTGTCAGACCTAATGAACAGCCTGGATCAATGGATTAGACTAAGTGTTCCAATGCAACTATGAGCATTATAACTTACAGTGCTCTGAGAGAAATGGAGCATGTCTCTTTATAATTTTTTTTTTAAAAAAAAAAAACCAAAAAAAAGAAAGAAAAAAAGACTATACAATTACAATCATCATCATCATCATTGTAGTCTTGTCCCATCTATTAATGGTCGCTATTCATGGTCAGCCTTACTAATTCTCTTTCACCTGCAATGATCAAGATTCGAAACAGGATTCTCATGATTGCTGGCAAAAGTTCAACAACTGGCTATGTATCTGACACCAAACCTCCAAACGGGCTAGGAACTGGCTGGTGGATTGCCACCAGGAAGAGTTCGGAGATTATATACAAGCATGTTAAGCTCAAATGCTCAATTGAGTGCGTGACTGAGATTCAGGTCGACTAAGACTTGGGACTCTCCTCCTCATTGAGACACAGCATTTTCCAAGTTTTGAGACCATAAAAGATGAACTTGGTGGAAAGAATTGTTTTAAATATCATATAATATTCATTGGGAGTACATTTACCATTGATGAATATGTGAAAGTTCATTGTTTGAAGTATCCCCGATATTATCCATATCTCCAACTTGGCGATACCGATAACATTGATAGTGATACCGATAACACAGGTAGTATCAGAAATTTCAGGTATCAATGACGTATAGCTAATGTATCGCTAATGTATCGCCCATGTATTGCCAATATTTTCGACCAAGTAAATTCCAAGTGCCGTTTGTATTGCCAATGTATCAATATCACCAATATTTTCAATTGTATAAATTCTAGATGTCGCTTGCATCTCCAGTATATTGGCAATATTTCAATAATATCGCCAATGTATCGATATCACCAAAAATCTGTTTATTAAAAATAAAAAAAAAAATCCATTTCAATTTTTTTAATGGGCGCATGGTTGTATGCAGTGTTCAATTTGTCAACAATAATATCGTGATATTATCGTTATTGCAACATGGGCAAATATCGAGACCACAATCTTTCTTTTCCTTTCTAGTTGTCAACAATTTCTCGACGAAATATCATGTGTTGTCGATATTCTAAAATATGGATGGATGTTTGGATGGATAGAACATGTGGGATATATCGGCACTACCTGCGCGTTTTGTATCGCATATGTGGGATACAATATATATCGTGGGATTTATCGACTGATGTCGTCAATATTTAAAATATTGATCATGATAAAATTGGTATCATATCGGCTGATACGGGCGCATCATATCTGTATCGGCTTGATACGATATACAATATGGGGTTGTATCAGCCGTATCGGAATTGGTTGGACCGTATCCGTCCGTATCGGTGCCGATATAGGGCCGATACGCCCATAAAATCCCAAATTTGAATTATTATTTTTTTTTTCAAAAATTCACTCACGTCTCCTCTTCTTGTTTTCATTTAAAACATGGAAGAATCTAAAAAGCTCATTTTAGGCTAGATATAGACCTATTTTGGAATCAAAACAAATGATTTGAACGGGATTCAACAAATTGAAGTGAAGTGGACCATTACGGGAAAAATCGGAAAGAATGGTAAGCCTTCACTTTATTTTTTATATTTTTGTCTTCTTTCTATTATATTTCCAATGTAATGGGACATTGTTCACCAAATCATTTTTAATTTGTGTTCAATTAGGGCCCATTTAGTTGACCTTCAACAAGTCAAATCACACAGACACCATTCTCATCAAAGAATGGTCCGATACACCATTGAATACATGGTCAAAAGACATTTAAAATAAAAATAAAAATGATAGATTCGTTGATATCTCATTTTCCCTATTTTTCTGATATTTTTTCATATTTTTGTGCTTCAAAAAACAATTTTGACTGATACGGCCCTGATTCAATATGTGGCGCCATATAGTATCATTTTTCTGCGGAGCTGATATGGCAGCCGATACTGTCATTCAGAACCATGATCTGTACATGTTTTGGAACATGTGATTCATTTATTCTCCAGTTAATGAACCAAGTAGACTTGGATGAGTTTTAACACCTCGATTTATACTTGAAAGAGCAGGCAATGAACCCTGAATGCCATTCCTTCTAATCTTATAGATTTACTCTAGGTCTACATGTGAAACTAGAACACCCAAGAAAGCAAAACAATGCTATACCTTATCAAATCTTTCAATTGCATTTCTTCCAGTCAAGTGTACTATTCTTTTCTTTGACACTTCCCTTATCTGGATCAGAAAAAGAAAATTGGAAAGGTGTGAAAATATGAAACTAGCAAAAGCATCGGAAAAATAAATATTCATCTTAAGGAAGTACCATGAAGCAGACTTGAAAAGGAACAATTTGTATTCACTGACAATTGGGATTAATTATCTCCAACTAAATTAGCTCCATCTTGGGTGAGTGTATTAGATTTATTTATTTATTTATTTATTTATTTATTTTTATTTTTTTTTTCACTTTTTGAAAGATTGAGTGCATGCATTAGATGAAACTCGCATATGGAGAAATAGATCTATACAAGAGCATGTCACATGAAAAATGCTATGCATTGGAGTTTCCAAAAGACTGGCAGGGTTTGAATTTTTTAGCACAGTGGTAGCATCTCTAAGAATTCCAAGACATGAAAAAAAAAGAAAAAAAAAAAAAGAGCCACTCATGAAGAATAAAGAAATATTTGTAGCATTTCCAAAAGATAGTCTCTAGCAAATAGGAGACCATACACTAAAGAGGAAGCCTCAAGACATGATCTTTGCAACTCCCCAGGGCAAATTGCTCTTCGTGGAATGAAAGGAGTTGTTGAAAACATTATCCAACGGATCTAGTCTCTTAGCATCTACAAAATCTATTGAAGCTGATATCAGATTTTGAAGCTAAAGTTTGAGAATCTACGAGGTCAAAATGTGAATCCAGCAACACACACAAACTGTTAAGAACTTCACTGTTTGGCAAATCAATCACAATAAACAATGAAGACCCTCATTCATTGACAATTACCTCTTTATCCAAGTCACATGATGATATCAAATTGTAGTGGCAGCAGTCCACTAAATCATCCTTCAGGCAAATTCAAGCAGTGTCAACGCAACATTTGCGGTTTGTCACATCGTGCTGGAATATATACATGATTATTGTTCAATTTACATATGAATATTATTATTATAAATATTCCACATATAGTATTACATTATGGAGAATGTAATATCTCTGAGTTTGTCACATCATGCTGGAATTTATTTCAAGTTTGTTTGTGTAAAACGATTTCGCTTTATCCAAATCAGGATTGCTTGGCTAGCAGGTAGCTCCAATATGGTGTACGGAGACGGGTATGCAATACACTACTTCTGCCACTGGGTGTTAAGCGGTGACTATAATCATTTGGGTCACTCTGGTACAAGCCACTAACGCAGTTTAGCTATATATACATAATTAGAGTTCAATTTACATATGAATTGATGAATGTTGTTATTATAAATATTCCACATATAGTATTACATTATGGAGAATCTTCACATGCTATAAAAGGGAAGCCATAAGGCCCAAAAGGATGTTGGGGGAGGTACTAACAAATGACTTGGTGACCTGTGGTGTAATTGAGGATATGGTCCTCAATAGAGTGGAAGGCTTAGAAGATGATGATGTTTGCATGTGGTCAACCCTACCACAACTGTGGTTGGTAGGGTTAAGTTACGTGAGACCACCGCATGTGTTATAGATATCCCCTCTCCTCCCCCCCACGTGTCCATCAGTTGCATCCCACCCTTTTAGGGCCGGAGCCCAAAAATCATCCTGTCCATGACCAAGGTGGGCCACAGCACAGAAAAAATGGGCATTGAATGCGCACTATTGATTGAGTGGGCCCAAAATGATGTTTATAAGAAATCCAACCCGTTCGTTGTATGCAGCCCACCTTGATGAAGGGACTGACTAAAAACAGGTCATTCCAAATCTCAGGTGGGCCCAAAACATGATTTTAGAGTTTTTGGGCATAATTTTACTGTTTCCTGTGGTGTGGCCCACTTGAGTTTGGGATCCGGTTGATCTTTTGTGATGGCCTGCATCTGATGCATGGTTGCATGGTTCAAATGGGGGACACGCATCACAGTGGGTCCCACAGGCACTGAGCTGTACTGTACAGTCGACCTCATGGGATTATTTCCCAAACACCATATTTCTACATTTTAAATATGTACTTAAATTACAACTTAATTAACATTAAGTGTATAGAAACATAATTCCAGTACAGTTGACCGCATGGGATTATTTCCCAAACACCATATTTCTACATTTTAAATATATACTTATATTACAACTTAATCAACATTAACTGTACAGAAACATAATTCCATGTCGCAAGAAATAGTTACTGTGATTGCAAATGACCCATAATCCAGATTGAGCATTTTGCATTGAAAAAAGTAGGGGGTTAATGATACAGTTAAAGTTTTTCCAAATGCAAACACACCAACCCCATAGTAATGGTAAATAAGATTCTAAGAATTTTAAAGGCAACATATAGAAGTCATTAAAAGATAAGAGACAATAACATAAAGAAGGAAGCAGTTCTAACCAGTTGGAGCAGAGAATTTACCTGCTGAAGTAGACCCTCCGGGCTGCAAAGATAGGTTGACGGGACTTCACTGTCATGCATTTCTAAGCAGCTACATGCACAAGTTGGTTTGAAAAGAAAAAGAAGAAGAATAAAAAAAGAAAAGAAGAAAGCAGCATTTTTAGTTCGTTTGAAATTGAGACAATGTTTGCTAACTGTAAACACCAGCATCTACACAACCACCTACATGCCACTACAAATGATAGTGCTGGTACATGCAGGGTTTTAAATATCAGTATCACAGGTTGTATCAGCCCCCCAACTTTCCAAAGCAATAGTGGCTGATATGGCCCACATCGGCATGTATCGGCCCTCGTATCAAACATCGGGGAAGGCCTATGGGGGTACAGCACTGAGAATACAGCTATAGTGTATCAGATATTTAAAACCATGGACTCTATAGTATCGGATTTTTAAAACTATGAAGACATGTGCATCACTTCCAAGCCATGCATCAGGTGGACCCCACAGTATAGATACCCTTGAGAAGAAATCAGGCGGGTCCAGTCATCAGGTAAGCATAAAGTGCGTGGATAGAATAACTGGTTGAGAACACTCACCAGAAGTTCCCATTCAACATGCATGTGTGGCCAACCTGCCGATTGGAGCAGCCTGATTTTTGGCCAGGGAATCTAGACATTGGAACCAACCAGACACAGCTTGGACTTAGCACAGATGTGCGACACTAGCACATGTAGAAGCACATAAGTAGTGGAAGATCGCTCCTTGAATATGCGAACCCTTAAAGAAACACCAATTTCTACCACATATTGAAGTCCAATGAAAAGGGAAAAGCAAACCATCTTATCATTATGTAGACTAGACATATAAGGAAGAACCTTCTACAATAAGAAACTTACGAAATGTGTAAAGCAGCTCCATGTCTAGATAACACTGAAGCCAGGGGATCATAACCATCCCTCAAAGCAGTGTTATAATAACCTGCTGTGAGTTCAGCTGCATGTGAATCTGTCTGGTACCACCAATATATTCCACCAATTTTTGCCACCAGTAAAACAGAGTCAGATCTGTCTTGTTGATATTTTTTCAGCATATTAGCAGCCTTAGCAAGAATGGCATCTGCATGATGGATGAGCCTTCCACTGTACCACTCCTGCAAAAAAGGCAAACATTCATTATGTTTCCATACTAGGCCTGCAACTTGGGTTTGGGACAGCCTGAACCCAATTGACCCAACCTGAGTTCACATCATGTTGGGTAGGGTTTTCAAGGTCCACGGGTCGAGTTTGGGTTGGAAAACACCAACCCTAGTGAAATCGGGTTGGCTTTGGATTTGGTTGGGTCAGGTTGGGTTGGGAATAATTACATGCATATGAGTCAGGTTGGGTTGAGAATAAAGGAACTTGGGTTGGGTTCGGATTGGGCACCTCGGGTTGGAATTCAGGAGTTCAGGCTGGGCTCGGGTTGACCCTCAACCCAACCCAAGCCACCTGAGATGCACCCTTATACCATACTAACTGTAGCATGTGATGCAACTGCATGCAAATTGCTACTACAGATTTTGTTATGGTGAAAATATAGTCCTACCAAGCATACACTTGGCCAAGAAATTGTACATGGGGTCTGTCTTTTGGCGATCCAAATCATTCATACGATGGATCAAAGATACCCAAAAATCTCTCCTGACGGATTATCATAACGCTCCAATTGGGTGACCATTAACTGTGCATTGTTGATTATAATTCTACATTTTCATCAGATATTTACTGTTTTTTGACAGGGGAGATAAAGGGAATAGGCCATGAAAGAGTGTGGCCCCGGAAATGAACAGACAAGCCCCGCCTGAGTCATTACATAAGATAACATAAAAGATGGCATTTCTTTGGCCGAGCATCATATAGTACCTATCCGTTATGAGTTATAACCTTTAGTTGTTAATTCAACAGAAGACCACTTTCAATCTTTTCGAACATCATTGACTTGTATTCCGTTAGATCCAAAGAAAAAGCCAGCAAATAGAAGACAAGTTGCCAATACGCATCTTTAGTGCTGATGCGGTGAAAAGCCATTGCACACAAATATCATATGAAGGATGGTTATGTGGTACGCACTAGAAAAAAACTGCCATAATCAGAGAGAAAGCTTTCTTCTCCTTCTCCAAAGAAAGGGACTCCAGATGGACGACTGTTGTAACACCCAGCATTCTGTGGACACTTGTTTCCCCACTCAGGTTTTCCTGCCTGGCAAGCAGCAATCTTCAAGTCCTCCATCCTGATGAGGAATGCAACTTGTCGCAATAGGATTCATATAATTTTTACAAAAAGATTAATAGAACATACATGTATTTATCGTAGCACTGAAATTCACCAATTCCAGGGAAACTCCATCTGCCATCGTTGAATGGATGAGCTGGATACCTGCAGCCCAACACCCGTGAGAAGAAATGCTGCAAAGAGTTCAAAGCTAACAGATTTTTGTTGAGAGTTCATGTTGTTGAAACAAAGTATCATGAATAGTTCAGGGCGAGTTTGGAAAATGTTATTTCATCACATACATCAGTGCGAACCCACTAGAAAACAGGTTATTGCTTACCTGTCACCCATGGACACAACATTACTGCAATGAAGAAATATCAGAGTACATTTTTGCAATGGATACCAAACATACCCTAAATCAAATCATAGTACAGCTTAGTTATTCAAAACAACCCACTAACAACTCAATCTGTTTTCTCCTGATAAACTAGCCCTTCCTAATAACTGTAGTAACTCGCACAGAAAATGTAGAAACCTAAGGAACAGAAGCCATTCAGCATGTTTACGAAGGAACTTTACCATGTTACTCTCATCCTAGAAGGGCTAATTTATGTTCTTTTGTGTTTGGCTTTGAGTGTCCACCAAATGGGACACGCTACAACCAAATCAAGGCTGAGATAGAACTTGTGTGCTAAAGAACGTCAGAAAATGCGACGCACTTTATGTGTCCACCCAAACATCAAGACATTGAGTTGGCTTGCAATGATTTGGCAGGACACCAAAAACTACCTTAACTCTTGAGTGCAGTTACTCAACATATGACCTGATGCAGCTGGTGAAACCTTTAGTAAATTTACACCAAACCATAGTATTCAACATCGCTCCAAATATGCTCCGGATGGTGAATTGTCCGACATGAAAGGAACCTAAGGTGAGTTTTGTCTTTGGAATCTGTTTGGTAGTTGGAGATGAAATTACCATGCAAGGAACATTTACGGCAAAAGTGTAATTATGACACCACCTATTTTTTCACTTCCTCTATCTTGTAGTGTTTAAAGGGGGAAATCGCCAACGCAAAAAAGATATTCTGAGCTTTTACTAGGAAGGTTGGCTGGATAAAGGGCAAGAAATAATACAAGTGTAATCATTGCACATACAGAGAATTTTCTTGAACAGTATATTTTGTATCCTAGGACCAAACAGACCCTAAGGTAGTGCAGTCGAGAGCCAGTAAACACGGTTATATGCTTTACACCCTTAGCATGAATGGTTTTCCCAGTCCACAAATCTCAAGAATAACCTACTCCAAACGAAGTTAGAAATCTTGTTCTCAGCTATTCCTCAACACAGGAATTTATCATGAGATTTTCAAATGTTGGTTTTTCTCAAGATATATTAGGGAAGATCTCACAGAAAACATGACAATTAAAAAAGGAGAAAAACAAATAAATTAGAGATATGTGAATATCATGATTATATCATGATACTTCCAAACTGTGAACAATAAACTCAAAAGGAGTGATATTTTACTGATTTTTTCATTTTTTTCAAACATGCCATGGACATTTCCATTATCCACTAGTTGTCAGTTTTCACTAGGCATATATGACAGTCTTTTATCATGCGCATCTCCTCTAAGGGTTGTTGATCAAGAGAGATGCTTTAAATGTGAATAACAAACAAGGTTGCCTTTGACATCTCTAGTTTTGAGTTCATATAGATCTTGAAGACTCAAGACCCATCTGTTCACTATAGGTGCCCACATCCATAGAGAATCTAACGTCCATGGTGTGCCGTAACAGCCGTTACGTAAAGGTAACAGTGGCAACCGTTACACATTATGGGGTGTAACAGCCGTTATGGAGAAAATGATCCATAAAGGCTATTACATGGCAGATATAGGTCTTTCTTTTCTTTCTTTCTTTCTTTTTTTTTCCATTAAAAAGGAGACTGTAACGGCCGTTACGGCCTGTATCATAAAAGTAATGGTGGTAGCCGTTATGGCCACTGTTACCGTTATGGAATACCTTGCTAACATCCCTGTTTCGTTCCTAAACTAGAACTATTCTCATTCTTGTAGATTAACAAATAGGTTGAAAGAAATACCTTAGCTCCCCAGAAGGACCAAGACCAATGCTTACTTCTTCAATGATACTTCCTAAAAGTGATCCGAACTTGGATATGAAACTGAACATAAAATCTTCATAGCATTGGAGGGCAGTCCGGCCACAGAACAAAGGAACTTGGTCCACACCCAATGTAAGATAATCATCATTTGAGAATCCATATTGATCTCGGTAATAAATATCTCTATTAAGACGACCAATCTGAAAAGAAAAACAAAATATTAGTAGGTATTTTTCTAGTATGGAACAATGAACTTAACTAAAATCAAAGGTCCAAGACGTTGCCTCCACTCCAGTAAATCTACTCAACTGATGTTTGCAAAAGTAGTTGAACAAAGCTCTTACCTCAACAACCCACAGTGGAAGACTCACATAGCCCTTCGCATTAGATGATGATCGCATGCTAGCATGGAAAGATAATGCAACATGTAACTTCAAACCAGACTCAGATATTAGCTTAAAGAGCTCTTCATACAGAAACCAGTTATATGTGAAAGGCGAAGACCGCTCTACTAGTCCCCACCAAACCTCAACCGCAATTCCATGAACACCTGCCAACTTGAGTGCTTTCAGAGACATAGTTAAGGCCTTGATTCTGAAACAACAAATGAGCAATGTACAGGGAGTTTCAATGTCAAAAAGGAAAACCCAAGAATGCTAACTGATACACATGTTCATAGGGAGGGGCAAAAAAACAAAAAGAAAAAAAAAAAGAAAGAAAGAACAAGAACTAGCAACGCCCACTAGTTTTCGTATTTCTTCAAAGATCTAGATCGGAAGGGAACATGTCACAAACATGAAAATTTGGTCGGAGTAGAATATGTAACACCAGAAGTCAAGGATAAGAAGTGGTTACCTTCTAATCTTTGGAACCCCAGCAGTATCAATGCCGAATGCATCAATTGGCATCATCACGAAGAGTGGGACACTCCTTTGTTTTGAAGATTTCAATATCGTTGATCTGGATTTCTCATGGTAAACCGCGCTGCAGAGCATAAAATTCGTCAGATAAAAGCTAAAGAGTGGTCTGATGCAATTGGCTTTAAATTTTGAAACACATGTGTTGTGCAGGATGCCTTGGATTCTGCCAATCTGAGAGTGCAGAGTAAAGACACTTTCGGTTCAATCGGTATCCCATCGGTCCGACCGAATTAGTGGGTGAATCTTAGATTGCTCACTGTGAAGATTTGCACGTTTTCAATTCGACTGAAATGTGTGAGTCGGTTTGGTTCGGTCCAACCGACGGGTTATGTGATTTTGTAGAATCAAGGTATTTAAGTCCATTTGCAATTAGGGCTTAAGTGAATACAAGTGTTTTCTCTCTAAGGGCAAGGGTGTTGTGAGGTGAGAGGGTTTTAGACGCTTGTAAGGGCTTGGAAAGAGATTTTCTCAAGGAAGTTTTCCTAGGGTTGCGCATCGCAAGGGGACATCGGGTGCTTCTGTAATCGAAAAAGGTGAGTGGTGTAAACTCTAAGGTTTTGATTATAGTGGATCCATGTCGGTTTGTGCCGTGATTTTTTCCCACAAGGGTCTTTCCACATAAATATTGTTTTGTTCTATGTTTGCTTGCTTGATTGTTTTGGTTATTCTGCTTATTATGATTGTTTTATCTTCGTCGAATGTGCTTCTACAAAGAGCATGAATTAGCGATGGTATTAGATCCGAATTTCTAATACCTAGGGTTGCTAGAACTCCAACAAAGTGGTATTAAAGCGTTGGGTTTAAGGACATTCCCAAATTCAACGAAGATGTCAAGGTCGAAGTTTGATATACAAAAATTCGATAGGAAAAACAATTTAGTTTGTGGTAGCGGAAGGTTAAGGATATTCTAGTATCACAAGGGTTGAGCACGTCGTTGTTGGAGACTAAACTGGAGGAAGATGTCAGATGATGACGGGAGTGAACTCGGGGAGAAGACTATGAGCATCATCCATTTATGTCTATCGGATGAAGTCATGTACAACGTTCTGGATGAGAAATCTCCCCTAGATATGTGGAAGAAACTAGAAGATCCATACATGGCAAAGTCCCTCAATAATAAGTTGTTTGTGAAGAAACAACTTTCCGGGCTATGGATGAAGGATCCAATCTCATGTAGCACATGAACTCGTTTACGAAGGTATATAGCGAGTTGTTAAGGCTCGGAGTGATGATCGAAGATGAAGACAAAGCGGTGCTACTTCTAGTATCACTTCCCACATCATATGACCATCTCGTCACTACTCTGTTGTATGGGAAGAATACAGTGAAACTGGATGAAATTGATGCGGCTCTCGTTTCCAACAAAGTAATGAAGAAGCGAAGCGATGAGTACTCTCAAGCGGAAAGGTTAGTTGTGAAAGGGGGTCATAGACATGGGAAATCCGTGAAGCGATCTCGATCTGACGAGAAGAAAAAGTCTAGATCGAAATCAATGACTAAGGACGGATCCTTCTATTGCGGCATAAAGGGGCACTTCAAGAGAGACTACCATAAACGAAAGGATGAGCTAGAAAGCAAAGGTAAAAAGAACACAGGTGAATCGGCTAGCATAGCGGAAGAGAGCTCAGAAGGAGACTTCATCTAAGTCTCTTCAAGTACAAGTCATCTCTCAGATACATGGTTACTCGATTCAGGATATTTGTATCATATGTGTCTGGATAGGATTTGGTTCGTTTCTACGAGTCCTATGATGATGGAAGTGTTCCGATGAAGAATGACACAACATGCAAGACCATCGGAATAGGGACCATCAAGGTAAGGATGTTTGATGGAGTCATACGGACTCTAGGTGATGTCAGGCATGTCCTGGATCTGAAAGATATCCTTGGGGGTTTTAGATACAAATGGGTTCACGTTCATCGCATCTAGCAGTATAATCAAGCTCACCAAAGGTGCAATGGTGTTAATGAAGAAACATAAGACAGGAAATCTGTACAAGTTGGTTGAGAACACGATTATATGTGAGGCCGCTACCACCTCACATGCAGAATCCAGTACAAATGGCACTAACTGTGGCATTGCGGCTAGGGTATGTGACCGATAGGGGCATGATGGAACTGCATAAACGGAAATAGTTGAAGAGAGTTAAGGCGTGCAAGGTGGATTTTTGTGAGCATTACATTTATGAGTAGTGTAGAATAAGGTTTAAGAGTGTTACACATACTAGCAGCGGGGTGCTTGATTATATTCATTCTGATGTCTGGGAGGCCAGTGACAGTACCGTATAAGGGAGGAACACGATACTTTGTAAGCTTCATAAACAATTACTCGAGGAAGGTTTGGGTCTACTTCTTAAAGCACAAGTCCGATGTGTTCGCTAAATTCAATTAATAGAAGGCCGAAGTAGATAAGCAAATCAGGAGACAGGTTAAGTGTCGCGGGTCAGATAACTATACGAAGTACAGAGAGGCGGGATTCATGGAATTCTACAATGAACAGGGCATCACAAGGCACTTCTCGACTCTAGAGACCCTACAACAAAACAAGGTGGCGAAGAGGATGAACAGAACTCTATTAGAGAGGGTGAAAAGTATGTGGTTACATGTGGGGTTTCCTAAAAGCTTTTACGCAGAAGCGGCTAACATGGCATGCTATATTGTAAATCGGTCACCATCTACAGGCAAGGACATCAATTACTCAAGATTAAGGATCTTCGGGTGTCCAGCATACGTCCACGTGCAGAGTGGACAAGGACAAAGTTGGATCCCAAATCTAGAAAGTGCATCTTTGTAGGTTATGAGAAAGGTGTTAAGGTTTACAAGCTTTGGAATACAATTTCTTAGAAGGTGGTCATTAACTGAGATGTCATCTTCAACAAGGCATCAATGTTGAAGACCAACAAGGCCGCTGCAGGGAAGTTAGAAACACATGGTGATGCAGAGAAATTGTCGGTGCAGGTTGAGCCAGTTGAGCCGATTACTGGATGTGAAATTCAACAGGTGCAAGAAACTGATCAAAACAATCAGCAAGATATCCAGAAAAGTAGAGGTAGCCATCGGGTCGAGTCGGACCGAATTGGGTCCAACTCGACTCGATCCAATTTTTTCAAGTACCTGACCCGAACTGATTCGATCTGGGACCGAGTCCAGCAGGGCTGACTCGATCCGATCTGATTCCTTGCTGGCCTGACCCTGACCGAGTCGGATCGGGTTGGGTACGTTTCGGATCAAGTCTTTTGTTTTAATTTAAAAATAATAATAATAAAATCAAAAAATACGAAAAAATTGTAAAAAAAATAAGAAATTAAGGGTAACTTTCCTAAGTTATTAAATAACTAATTTTACATATATTTAAAATATATTTGAGAGAAATAAAATCAATAAAAGCAATTAAAATATATTTACAAACATTCAATTAAATAACAAGTGCTTGAATCTTTATTTTTCAACATCTAAGCGAGGGAATGTAGGGGGGAGAGAGAGAGAGAGAGAGAGAGAGAGAGAGAGAGAGAGAGACCGGCCTGGATTCAGATCGAGATGGATTGATATACAAGAAGCACAATCGAGCTTGAAAATACACAGGAAAAAAAATGGAACTTACTTGATGACTGGAGGAGGATGAACGATGAAGATGGGATGCTGGGCTGCTGAGTGGCTTGAATTCGGATCAAGATCGATGCAGTGCCGAGTAGGGTTAGGGAATTAGGGTTCGAGTTGAAAAGAAGAGTAAATATATATATATATATATATATATATATATATATATATTTTTATAAAAGTAAAAAAGATACTTTATAGTACCCGAATCCGGATCGGATCCGATTCCAAATAAGATTGAATCGGATTGGCTACTGATCCGAACTCGATCCGTTTTGCGGTCGAATCTGAGTGGGTCTACTCAATCCGACCCGACCCTGGCTTTCGGTTCGAGTTGGATCGCGATGAGTCGGGTCAGATCCTGCCCACCTCTATAGAAAAGTATAGCTAGGAACAGGGAGAAGAACCATTAGAGCCTCGATTTGATATGGGTTTGAGGACATGGTTTCTTTCGCATTGTTCACAGGAAGTGGAGATCCCTCCACCTTTCAAGAGGCAGAATCTGGAAAAGATTATGACAAGTGGATGTCGGCCATGGTATAGGAGACGGAATCTCTACACAAAAATCAGACATAGGAGTTGGTGGAACATCCAAAAGGTCATAGGGCTATAGGGTGTAAATGGGTGATCAAGAAGAATGAAGCATTAACAGAAAAAGATGGCGAAAAATTCAAGGCACAGCTTGTAGCAAGGGGTACTTGGAGAGAGAATGAGTAGATTACAATGAAGTTTTCTCCAGTCGTGACATCAATCAGGTTGCTCCTAGCTATGGTAGCGGAATCCAATTTGGAATTGGAGCAGCTCGATATAAAGATGGCATTCCTTCATGGGAACTTGGAGGAAGTCATTTACATGAGGTAGCCTAAAGGATTCGAGGAGCTTGGTAAGGAAGGCCACGTGTGTAGGCTGAGGAAGTCATTGTATGGGTTGAAGCAGTCTCTAAGGTAGTGGTACAAGTGGTTAGATTCCTACATTGTGGAGATTGGTTATATCAAATGTGAGTATGATTGTTGTGTATATTACAAGGTGCTCAAGCATGGGTTCTACATTCTACCGATGCTTTGCGTTGATGATATGTTGATTGCTACAAAGGACAAGAAGGAGATACTCTTGCTCAAGTCTAGGAGATACTCTTGCTCAAGTCTATGTTAAGCAACGAGTTTGACATGAAGGATCTAGGCGTTGCTAAGAAGACCATAGGCATGGTGATTCACAGAGAGAGAGTCTGTGAAGCTGTGGTTGTCTCAAAAAGGATATGCGCAAAAGGTGCTAGAAAGGTTCCACATGGAAATTGCTAAGCCGGTTAGTACGCTTCTAGCAAGTCACTTTAAGTTGTCAGTCAGGTCGTGTCTAAGTACAAAGGAGCATGTTTCAAATATGTCACGGGTGTTGTACGCGAGTGTAGTGGGGAGTCTCATGTATGCAAAGATTTGCATGAGGCCAAATATCTCATAGGAAATTAGTGTGGTCAACAGATATATGGCGAATCCAGGAAAGGAACATTGGAATGTTGTTAAATGGATTCTAAGGTATCTTAGGGGCAAAGTCAACACTAGGATCATGCAGTGTTGTCATGTGCGATCGCATACATATGCGATCGCATATGCGCATATATTTGGCCCAATCGCATATGCGGCAGTGGCATATGCGATCACTGCACATATGCGATCGCATATGCCACATGTGCCAGCATATGCGATGTATGCGATCGCATACTGCATATGCGATCGCATATTGGCCAACGGTCAGATTTCTGACCTTTTTTGACCCTTTTTTTATTATTTTAAATCCGAATTTTTACTCTATATATATGCATTCTAAGCATTCCTACTTACAAAAAAAGCCCAAACTCTCTCTCTATTCTCTATTTCTCTTAGTCTTACTACATCCTCTCTTACTAAGCACTTTACATTTTACAAATTACAATCTACATTCTACATTCCATCCACTCCTCTCCATCCATATTCCATTTCCATATTTCTTTTCTTTTCTTTTCTTTCAACTTTCAAGAATCAAGATGGTACAACAAGAATCAAGAATCAAGAATCCAAGATACATGATACATGATACATCATTCATACCATCCATATTCAAGAATCAAGATTCAAGATTCAAGATCAAGAGTCAAGACAAGAGTCAAGAGACTCCTCACTCCTCTAGTCCTCTCCAATCTCCATCCACTAAGTTTTCTAAGTTCTAACTTCTAAGTTCTAAGTTTCTAATTCTAAGTTTCTAACAACTTCTTTCTATCATTTTTTTAAAATATTTTGTTTGTTAATTGATTTGTTAGTTGTTACTTTCTTAATTGTTAGTTGTTACAAGACAACTTACAAGTTTGAAGTTACAACTTACAACTTATAAGTGAAGTGACAAGACAAGTTACAACTTACATTACAAGACTACAAGTTACATCTTACAAGTTACAAGTTACAACTTACAACAAGTTACAACAAGATTTCAAGATTACAAGTACAAGACTACAAGTTGAAGTTAGTCTAGTTACAACAAGATTTGAAGTTGGGAACCTCTTTTAGATTTGTTAGTTGTTACATTTGTAATTTTACTTTTATTTGTGTGTAAATCTCTCTCTCTCTCTCTCTCTCTCTCTCTCTACAAGTGTAAGTGTGTAACTCAACTCTCTCTTTTTCTCATTTTCTTTTCCCTCTTATTCCCCCTTTCTACAAGTGTAACTGTGTAAGTGTAACTCAACTCTCTCTCTCCCTCTTCTTCTCCCTTTCTAGTTTCTACAAGTGTAAGTGTGTAAGTGTGTGTGTAAGTGTGTAACTCTCTCTCTCTCTCTCTCTCTCTCTCTCTCTCTCTCTCTTTCTACAAGTGTAAGTGTGTAACTCAACTCTCTCTCTTTTTCTCATTTTCTTTTCCCTCTTATTCTCTCCTTCTACAAGTGTAAGTGTGTAAGTGTAACTCAACTCTCTCTCTCCCTCTTCTTCTCCCTTTCTAGTTTCTACAAGTGTAAGTGTGTAAGTGTGTGTGTAAGTGTAAGTAACTCTCTCCTAAGTCCCATCTCTTTAGGCTCTTTAGTACTCTTTACTCTTACTTACTCTCTTAGATCTACTTCTTTCTTACTTCTTAGTTCTTCTTCTTATACTTCTTAGTCTCTTACTTTACTTTTCTTTTTATTTGTAGTTTACTTTCTAGTTTCTAGTTAGTAGCTAGCTAGTTACTTTTTAGTGCTAATAATACACACACACCACCACTATCCACCATCATAATGTCTTCTTCCCAATCTTCCTCTTTGAAGCCCAAGTCGAATGAACCGGGTTGGAAATATGGGCACTACCGTGGTGCTACCGAAAAGACTCACATAGTATGTGAGTTATGTAGGTTTGTGAGTTCCAGTGGCATTGCAAGGCACAAGCAACACCTTGCACATTTACCGGGGTCAAATGCAAAAGCATGCGACAAAATTACTCCAGAAATCCGAAGGGATATCGTGGAGTATATGGAAAAACAATCAAGAAAGAAATACGATAGTGCCCTACATCAGGAGGAATATATGGAACAAGATGCATATGAAGATATAAATGTAGTTAATGTAGATGAAGCTAGTCCCACTCCCCCTACTTCAACAGGCCGGTCTAGACTACAAGTACAACCATCGAAAAGAGCCCGAGGGCATGGGCCCATAGATAGATGGTGTAGACCACACCCTGAGGATGTGGTCGACCAAAGGGGTAGAGGGAAAGGCCCGGCTCAAACAACTTTAGAGAACCGGTATAGACAAAAAGATAGGAAAACCACAATTCAATATATTGTTAAGTGGTTTTACCAAACCGGCATTGCTTTCAACGTCGTTAAATCGAAAAGCTTCAAGGTAATGATTGAGGCTATAGGTCAATTTGGACCTGGGCTTAAATCTCCTTCATATCATGAAATGAGGGAGACATGCCTAAAAACTGAAGTTGAATGTACACAATCCTTCATAGCTGAATATAGGGAATCATGGAAAATATATGGTTATTCACTAATGGTCGATGGATGGACCGATAGATCCGGTCGGTCTCTCATTAACTTTTTAGTAAATTGTCCAACTGGGACAATGTTCTTAAAGTCAGTGGATGTGTCGGGCCATTCACACACAGGAGAATATTTGTTTAACTTACTAGATAGTGTAGTTGAAGAAATAGGTGAGGACTACGTTGTACAAGTAATTACAGATAACGCAACCTCGTATGTAATGGTCGGTCGTCTTCTTATGGAGAAGAGGCGACGTTTATTGTGGACCCCCTGTGCGGCCCATTATATTAATCTTATATTAGAAGATATAGGTAAATTATTTATAAACGTGATTGCAAGGGCTAGAAGAATCACGGTCTTTATGTACAAACACGCCCTTCTTCTCAGTTGAATGAGAAAACACATTGGGGGTAACTTGCTACGTCCAGCAGTCACCCGTTTCGCCACAGCGTTTTTAACACTACAAAGGCTACATGCAAAGAAATCAGAACTTATAAGCTTTGTAATGTCGGCCGATTTTACAAGTGGGCCTTTGTCAAAGAAGGCTGACGAGAAAGGGGTTCAACAAACAATTCTTTCTCAAAATTTTTGGACTCAGGTGGTAAAGGCGCTAAAATCATCCGAGCCCTTAGTTTCTATGTTACGATTGGTGGACGGGGATGAGAAGCCCGCAATGGGCTACATATATGATGCGATGGAGAGGGCGCAAAATAAGATCATGGACCATTTTAACTATAGAGACCGTGATTACAGGCCAATTTTAGATATTATAGATAGAAGATGGGGCAGCCAAATGTCATCCCCATTGTATTTGGCTGCTTACATCCTTAACCCAACCTGTTTATTGGCTTCTGCTGATCCAGCAGAAACACTAACTATGCATATGGTTGGATTTATTGATGTCTTGGAAAGAATGATTCCAGATAGAGGAGAACAGGACAAGATCTCAACTTTGCTAGACTTCTACACAAAAAGTGAAGGGATATTCTCAAGGGATATCGTAATAAGACATTGGACAATGAAATTACCCAGTAAGTACTTTTATGAATGAATGTTAGTGTACACTGTCAACTGTGTACTGAACTCTTACAAAAAGTTTTTCTACAAAGTATCTCTAAGAGATCTAACGATTCTAACCTATACTTAAACTGTTTTTCTCAGCTGACTGGTGGGCTGCCTATGGAGTGGACCCAAACAGGAAGGATCCAGCTCTAAAAAAGCTGGCTATGAAGATTCTTGGACTCACGTGTTCAGCCAGTGGTTGCGAGCGCAATTGGAGCACGTTCGAGTCGGCAAGTAAAAGTTTAGACTGTTTAGTAATTGTTTTGTTATTTCGTAAACTTTAATTTTTTAATAGCCTAAGTTAAATTAATTAGCTAAATAGCTAATGCCAAATGCACTTTCTTTCTTACAGATTCATACCAAGAAAAGGAATCGCCTTGAACCAAAAAAGCTCAATAACTTGGTTTTCGTTCAATACAATCAAAAATTGCGAAAACGATTCCAAAGTAGGAAAGAAAAGCCCGGCTTCTTTGACCCTATCTGCTTAGATGAGTTGGATGCAGATAACGAGTGGCTCGTAAAGACGTAGAACCCGGTATTTGCTGGAGAGGATCTGACATGGGTACAAGTTGAAGATGCCGCATATAGATTGACACCTGGTGAAGGTAGTAGTACCACTCGAAGGCAAAGGACGGAGGGAAGCCGGGGGGCGAGTGGTAGCCGTCAACCCGTTGATGAGATTGAGGAGATTGAAGAAGGAGAATGTGATAATGATGATCAAATTGAAGATCATCCACCATTGGATGTTGATGAAGTATTAGTACGTATAGATGACGAAGAAACGGAAGAAGAAGAAGTGTATGTGGAAGAAGGAGATGACTCGAATGATGATGATGATGATGGTGGTGGTGGTGGTGGACCTAGTGGTGATGTGCCACAATGGATGCTAGATCAATGTATATCATGAATCATGATTATTGATTAGATATATAATAAATACATAACTTCTTAATTTTGTTTAATGGTTATTTCATAAGTCTAAGTGTGTTAATGTTGTCGATTGTTTGTTGATAACTTGATATTGAATCATTGATAACTTGATATATTATGTATTGTATCACTATCATAGTATCATGTACATGTAGTGTTGAATGTTGAATATGGATATTTGATATTTCATATTTCATATTTGTTAATTGTTATTGTTAAATGTAAGTATGTAATGTAACTACTAACTAAAATGTTAATTGTTAATGTTACTTAAGATCATTTAAGAAGTTAATTATATTGTAATTTGTAAATTACTAAATTGTAAATGTATGATGTATGATGTATCAACTATCATGCATGGAGTATGGTTTTATTTTTTTACTTAAATTAAATGTATTTCATGTCCCAATGACATATAATAATTTATTTTGATTTTTCTGATTTTTTTTGAATTTTTTCTGATTTTTCTGATTTTTTTTTTTTTCATTTTTTGAAAAAATCCAGAAAAAAAATAATATACATGCGACCGCATATGAGATTGTGCGATCGCATATGCTATTTGACAATATTGGGATCATGTTTGGGGAACATGGAGCTTCAAGTGGAGTTGTAGGCTACGTGGATTCGGATTATGCAGGTGATCTGGACAATAGGAGGTTCATGACGGGATACGTTTTCACATTAGCAGATGGACCGATATATTAGAGATCTACGCTGCAATCTATGATAGTCTACAATTGAGACAAAATATACGGCTGCGACAGAGGCATCAAAGGAAGCATTATGGTTGAAATGTCTGATAAAAGAACTCGGGTTGAAACAAGAGGCGATTCGGTTGCATTATGATAGTCAAAGTGCTATCCGTATAGCGATGAATCAGTCAAAAGAGATTCACTTTTAAAAGATTCACACGGACGAGAATGCCGCGGACATGTTGACAAAGCCAGTGACCACAGAAAAGTTCAAGCATTGCTTGGGATTGATCAATCTCTCCAACCATTGATGAGATTGGGCACCCTTGCACAAGGGTGCGGATGGAGTTGCGTTCCAGGTGGAGGTTGCACGAGAGATCTTCAAGGTGACTTGGTATAATGCAAGTCAATGTGAAGATTGTTGTGCGGGATGCCTTGGATTCTGCCAATCTGAGAATGCAGAGAAGGCCACTTTCAATTCGACCAGTATTCCATCAGTTTGACCGAATTAGTGGGTGAATCTCAAATTGCTCACTATGAAGATTTGCACATTTTCGATTCGACCGAAATGTGTGAGTCGGTTTGATTCGGTTCGACCGAAGGTCCCATTCGGTCAAAACGATGGGTTACACGATTTTGCAGAATCAGGGTATTTAAGTCCGATTGCGATTGGGGCTTAAGTGAATCCGAGTGTTTTCTCTCTAAGGGCAAGGATTTTCCCCGGTGAGAGGGTTCTAGACGCTTATAAGGGCTTGAGAATAGATTTTCTCAAGGGGCTAGAGTTTTCCTAGGGTTGCGCTTCACAAGGGGAGATCGAGTGCTTCTATAATTGAGGAAGGTGAGTGGTGTAAACTCTAAAGTTTTATAATCTTTGTCGCATTGTGCTATTGTTTTTTTTCCTACAAGGGTTTTTCCATGTAAATATCGTTGTGTTCTGTGTTTGCTTGCTTGATTGTTTTGGTTATTCTATTTATTGTTATTGTTCTATCTTCGTTGAATATGCTTCCGCAAAACGCACGGATTAAAAGTGGTATTAGATCCAAATGGATTTTCTCAAAGGGGCTAGGGTTTTCCTAGGGTTGCGCATCACAAGGGGAAATCGAGTGCTTCTATAATTGAAGAAGGTGAGTGGTGTACACTCTAAAGTTTTATAATCTTTGTCGCATTGTGTTATTGTTTTTTTCCCCGCAAGGTTTTTCCACGTAAATATCGTTGTGTTCTGTGTTTGCTTGCTTGATTGTTTTGGTTATTCTATTTATTGTGATTGTTCTATCTTCATTGAATGTGCTTTTGCAAAGCGCGCGAATTAGAAGTGGTATTAGATCCGAATTTTTAATACCTAGGGTTGATCTAGGTTTGTTGTAGCTCGGGATTACGTCATGGTGGTGTGAGATAAGAACCGGAACTCCAACAGCATGCATTACTAGTGATGAATGATCGTGTGAGATAGCCACAATAACTATCGCTATGTGTTGAAATCACCAACAGTTAGCCGATTCTTATGGGATCAGGTGTAGGTCCCATGACTTGTTAGGGTGGGCTCCATACCTAGTTAGTGTGGGTTTGAAGGCTCTCAATGTGAAAGTGGAAGTTACCATGATACGTTCTTCAAATATAGACACGGTTAGTATTGTGCTGATGGAGATGATGACGGGTTTGAACCAACGTGGATTTCCATGTGCTACTGGCCATTCATTCCTCTCATGGCCGAATTCATGGTGTCAGTTTTTTTTTTGTTTTTTGGGAAGATTCATCGTGTCAAGACTTAGTTATAAGACATAACCAAAAAACCATCTATCTGAACCTCAGTTTGTTTGACCATCCCAAACTTCTTTTTCAAATTTGTTAAATTTGTTTGGAATTTTAACTTCAATTATTTTTCTGATTTTTCAAAATTTTCCAGATTCCTTTTTTTATTGAATTCGGATTCCTGGCTCGACCATTTTGAACGAGTTGCATTGGTCTCAGCAACACGAGTATGCAACCCAGCAGCAGTCCCAAATAGGTGAGGGACTGAAACAGAGATTTGAAATTGTGTCTCAATTATTAGGCGGAGCATACATGTACAATGAACACTGATGGTTGATCAATTTCCTCTAACCATCTGTTTTGCCCAGCTGCAGCCCTCCTGATGACCGGCCCAGACTGATTTTTGGAAATGGCACAAACATGCCAAGGCGAGGCAGATTAACTTCTGGGTCCCACCCATACATGAGACATTGCCATGCTGGAGAAGAGGACTCAAAAATCTTACTCTTGTGAGCAGGAATCGCATTTTTCGATTTTTACTCCACAAGGCATATTGGAGAACGGAGACTTCGCAATACATTCACAGCAAGGCTTTCAACCAAATGTAAAGAATTGAAAACAAGAAAGAAGAAGATTAAAACGAACATGAAGACTGAAGGAACAAGTACCCAACCCAACTGTAGGGCTACCCAAATCAAGCATGATCCAAGACACTCGACAGGCAGGTCCTGCTGTTTGGATCCATTGGTGGAAAAAATCAGTCAGGTCAAATAATCAAATAGGACGTGCATGTGCAAAAGCAAAAGGCAGTTAGAGGATCAACAATCGACCCATATTCAACATACATGCATGGCCCACTGGATAAATCAAACAGCCTGATTACTAGAGCAAGGGTGTACTCATCATGGGCCTCACCAAATGAATGTCCCAGGATCTCACACGCATGTGCCGCATATGCTCACGTGCCACCACACCCTTCATCCATCTCGCACACAATACACTTGACAAAACCTTCAGAAAATAACGTCACCTGTTATGCAGAGCTGCCATTTTCTGCACTGCGCCAAACGCACAGCGGAAAATTATCGATCAATTCGGATCGCAATTTGGGGACACCCAAACACACCTTAAATCTTCAGCCGCTTATATCTCAATTTTCAACAGATTTGAATTTTCTCAGAGAAGAAAACAGATACTATTCCACACATACATACATGAGGTGAGCTCCAGTGGTACTGGGCAGAATCGGGGTCCAAATGATGTATGTATCACATCCAACCTGTCCATCAGACTCCCTCAGGCTACCCCCATGGCCAGAAAATCAGCTCGATCAAAAACTCTGGTGGCCCGTAACACAGGGAACAAGGTGAGAGGGAATGCTCACCCTTGATTTTCACCAGGGCAACCAGATCTTTGTCCTGCCCCTTCATCCAGGGCAGATGGAGGGTCTGGAATACCTGGATTCCATATATACAACATGGTAGGTCCCCACACAAATCAAGGGCGGGTCATCGCCTCTCAACTTGTCCCCTGTATCGCGGCCCACCCAAGTTTCTGTTTGGTATGATTTCTGGGCCCTGTGGGTAACAAGAGGCGACCTGCCTTATGGACGGATTGGATTTTGTGAATACATCAAGCGATCCCAGTTGGATATGGGTCCGTGGGGCCTACTGGTGAGCAACCACTTGGTGGACCCCACATGATTTCCCTCCAAATCCCTCTTCCAACTTCCTCTCGGAAATTAAAGTTGAATTTTAAACTCAAACAGCATTGGGATAATGGGAGAGAGATCAGATGTCTCTTACATCCTCTCCATTCCTCCCTTTTTATAAAGGGCTTTTTTACATGACCAGAGAAAAGAGAGCGGAATAATACCCATTCATCCATCAGGCCCCAGCCTTTAGACGATCTAAACCGTTAATTATAATCAGGGGGGCAATCTAAAACATAAAATCAAAGGGGTGATCATATCCTCTCCGCTTCCATGGTGGATGTACACCGTCAATCTTCGGCTTTGTGCGAAGGTTCCCATCATAAATATATACCGTCAGATCCTGAGGGCCCACCTATCCTAGCCGTTCAACAGTCCCACATCTGCCCGGTTCCACTGAAACGCGCCCCTAAATACAAAGATACATGGATGCATGTAATTTCTGATGGATTTAAGAGTAGAAAGAGACCTCAAAATGCAGCAATTTGCTGGAGGGGAAGAATCCCATCTGTAGAAACGACGTTTGATAAGAGAAAGGGTTGAAATGTTTCGGAGATTTCCCGTCGTTTTCAGCTTCGTGAGGAGACTCCCTTCTCTGAAATTGCAGCTTCTGCTGTTAGATCGATTGGCAGCAACTCCTCGGTTCTCTGCCATTGATGCTTCTGGCAGAGAAAGAGAGAGACCGAAGAGAGAGAGAGAGAGGGTAGATTTCAGAACGGATAAAGGCAGGTAGTTCGAAGGAGTAGCCCAAATTGTAGACCGCGAGAGCTCCACCGCGATGGGAACAGAGCCGCTCTCGCACGACGAGGAACGCGAGTTGCCTCTACTCGTGGTAGTGGTGTAAAACATAGCACTGACGTCGGTATTAGTTATAGATGGCTAGACACCGTGGCCCACCACTCCTCCATTCATGTTTTTTTCAGATATTTCGGACGGCTAGTGACCCCTCCTTTATTTCAGAATTGGCTAGTGATCGGAAACGGATCGGCTAGGGACCCTGCCACTAGCAAGTGGCTACTGGTCGGTGCATCTTCGGCCCCACCATGATGTATCTGTTTCATCCATGCCATCCGTCCGTTTTGACAGATCATTTCATGATAGTCTTAAATTTGAGGTAAATCGAAATCTCAAGTGGACCACATAGTGTTGATTAAATTACTACCGTTAAAAACTTTTTGTAGGCCACAAAAGTTTTGGATGAAGCTGATATTTCTTTTTAGCCCTTCGTCCATGTCCTTAAGACCTAATCAACCAGTTGGATGTCAAATAAACATTACAGTGAACCCTAAGGAGGTTTTTAGTGGTAGACATTCAATTACTATTGTTTTCCCATGGTGTGGTCCACTTGAGCTTTATATCTGCCCCATTGAGTTTTATATCTGCCTCATTTTTTCAACCAGCATCACTAGCCAAAAC
The DNA here is from genome assembly GCF_029962835.1 of Magnolia sinica. Lineage (NCBI taxonomy): Eukaryota > Viridiplantae > Streptophyta > Magnoliopsida > Magnoliales > Magnoliaceae > Magnolia > Magnolia sinica. The sequence goes on along the minus strand of NC_080582.1, from coordinate 19,854,096 downwards.
GTGTTCCTGGTGATCAGTTCTCTGTGGGCCCACCATGATCTATGTGTTTTATCCTTGCCCTAAATCCATCTTTCCATGTCATTTTATAGCATCTGGCCAAAAATGAGGTCCATCCGAATTTAAAATGCTCAACGGGAAACAGCTTTGATGGAATGCTAGCCATTAAAAACTTATTGGCCATGAAAGTTTTGGATCAAGCTGATATTTTTATAGTATGACTTAATTCGTGGGTTAGATGTCAAATAAACATTACAATAGGTCCTAAGATGTTTTAATGGTCGACATTTAATCACTACTATTTTCTTGTAATGTGGCCCATCTGAGATTTAAATCTACCATATTTTCTGGAACAAGCCTCCAAATGATTTAGAAAAATAGATAGACGGCTTGGATAAAACATATACATTATGATCAACCACCGCCCATCTAGCTCATGTCAGCCTAACTAGATAGACGTCAGTGCTATGTTTTTCACCGTGGCCCACCACGCCTCCATTCATTTCTTCTCAGATATTTTGGACACAAATTGGCTAGTAATCAGTGCTATGTGAGCCCACTATGATCTACGTGTTTTATCCATGCTGTCCATCCATCTTTTAAGATCATTTTACGGTATGATCTAAAAAATGAGATAAATCCAAATCGCAAATAAACCACATGTGAAATAGTGTTGATAGAATGCCCACCATTAAAAACTTTTAAGGGCCACAAAAGTTTTGGATCAAGCACCTTTTCACTTCATTCGGGTTTGTATGACCTAATCAATAGGTTGGATGTCAAATAAACATTACGATGGGTATTAGGATGTTTTAATGGTCAACATTTAATCACTATTATTTTCCCTTAGTGTGTTCCATATGAGAGTTAGATCCACCTTATTTTTGGAATCAAGCCTCAAAATGCTTTAGAAAAATAGATAGACAGCTAGGATAAAACATATATATTATGATTGGCCCACGAATTATCAACCACCGGCTGGCAGCGTAACTAGCCGAACCACGTCCGATATTTTGTCGCATAAGTCAGAACCAAAGATCGAGTGGGCAACTACATACAAAATAGTAAAGATTTGAATTCCTAAAGCTTGTGGTCACCACAGAAGTTTGGATCCAACTGATATCTGTGTTCCGTTCGACCATATCTGTATGACCGTATGAGCAGACGTGGTGTGGACAACACCACCTCCATTTTGGGCATTGTGGGCCCAATATGATTTGTGTGCTTTATATCCACACCGTCTATCCCATTCTTTTAGTTCATTTTAAACTAAGAACCCAAAAATAAAGAAAATCTAAATATTACGTGGACCAGGTCACGAGAAATGGTGGTGATATTGACATCCACCATTGAAACCTTTCTAATGCCCACTGTAATATTTATTTTCCATCCAACCTGTTTATAAGATCACTCTAACTTGGATGGAAGGAAAACATAAAGATCAACCTGATCCATGACTTTTGTGGCCCTTAAAAAGATTTTAAAGGTGGACATTTGATCACCACTATTTCCTATATTGTGGTCCACTTAAGCTTCATATATGCTTCATTTTTTTGCTCATGATCTAAAGTGAGAGGGCGAAATGGATGAACAGCATAGATATAACACATACATCACGATGGACCCCTCATTGCCAACATATTGACCCACCACCCCATCCACGTTTCTTCTGATCAGGTTCGATGGCAAATAAACATCATGGTGGGCCCGCAGAAGGTTTCACCGGTGGGTGTTACTGTCCACGCAGATTCTGGATCTACCTAGTTTTAACCTCATGTCCTGAAAAACAAAAGAACAGTATCGACAAAACAGATACATCACCGGGAGTTTTGCTAGGTGTACATGGTACTGACGTTGGTGTTGTGTTCCACATACTACAAAAATCCCTTAAAACCCTAAAATCTCTGGGGTCCACTATAATATTTGTGTTATATCCACTCCGTCCATCTGTTACACAGGCTCATTTTAGAAATAAGCGTGAGCATGGTAGAGATCCAAAACTCAAGTGGACCACATCTCCAGAAAATAGTGTGGATGGAAATGTCCGTTGTTGAAACCATCTCGCAGACCGTTATAATATTTATATGCCAACCTAACATCTTTATAAGGTGATTCTTTCCCGGATGATTTTTTATGGTATTTGATCCCATATAAAAAATTAAGTAAGCTTATGATTCAGATAGCTTAGTTTGAATTATTTAAATGATATTTGTACAATTTTTAAGTGCCTGCGTATCATCCATCATACTCTGCCAGAGTTTATCAGTTTTTTTCCATCCACGAAGTCAGGCAGTTCAGGAGGAAAATGCAGAGCACGTGTGGGAGATCCGGGTAGTCATTCATCACTTGAGACCTTAGATTATAAAAATTACAACGGCTCATCAGGTGGGCCACACATGTACTTTGAAATTTGGATGTGGTGTCGTCTCCTCCCACCAAGGAGTGGTGAGGGTCGGTCGCTCATCAGGTGGGCCATGCAAACTATCACGCAATGGAGAAGCCAAGCCGCTGGCTGTTGTGACCTGAGGTGTGCAATTGAGGCCAATTTCTCTAATCATTCATTTTCTTTTAAACATGTTTGGCATTTGATCTCATGATTAGCATGAATTTAAGGATTCCATCTCCTTTTGCATGGCTTTCAACCGCTCCCCCTTATGCTCGTCAGTTAGGGGCTCAAAATAATCTTCTGGCTCTCCCCCATCAGTGAGCATAATGTACTCATACGGTGAGTACCTCTTGGACGGTTGTCTGTCCCTAAATAACCTCCTCACCTGTGGCTCAACAGGTGGATCAAGTGGGGGCTGCTCCCTCGGTCCATCTTCTATAGGAACTCCCTCGTCTTGTACACTTTGTTGTACTCCCCCGTCATCAGGCACCACATGAGGAGTAACTAGATCCATATCCTCTAGCTCACCTGAACTAGACTGGGTCTTCTCTGGCCCACAAATGTCTTCTATACATTGATCTTCAAAGAAAACCACATCTCTACTCCTAACAAGCTTCTTCTCGGTCGGATCCAATAATCTGTAGCCGAATTTTTCATCATTGTACCCCAAGAACACACATTGCCTGATTTTCGTATCAAGCTTGGACCTTTCGTCCTTTAGTACGTGAACGGATGCCCTGCATCCAAACACCCTGAGATGACTGTACGATGGATCTTGTTCAGTCTACACCTTCTCAGGTACTTCTCCATTCAATGGGGTTGATGGAGACCTGTTTATCAAATACATTGTCATGTACATTGCTTCTCCCCAAAACGTCTTAGCCAACTTCGCATGGGACAACATGTATCTGATTCTCTATCAATTGTGCGATTCATTCGCTCAGCCACACCATTATTCTGGGAGGTCTTGGGAACCATTTGTTCATGTCGTATACCCAGAGACTTATAATACTCATGAAAGTCACCGATGTATTTACCACCATTATCAGTGCGAATGCACTTCAATGATCTACATGTCTCTCTCTCGACCATAGAATGAAACAATTTAAACACACCAAAGACCTCGTCCTTAGATTTCAAAGCATAAACTCAAACCCTCCTAGATGCATCATATATAAAAGTGACAAAATACAATGCCATATCCAAGGTTTTTGTCCTCATAGGACTACAAACATCAAAATGAACCAAATCTAATTCATGCAATTTATTAACATGAGAAGCAGATTTAACAAATGAAACTCTATGTTGTTTCTCTGATAAACAGTCAATAAAGGTTTTGAGAGTTATATCTGTCGCGTCTGGAAGGAGCCGCTTCTTTGCTAGTAGTTGAAGCCATTTTTCACTCATGTGGCTTAGATGCCTGTGACACATGTTAATAGTTGAATCTTCCGCTGCATTCAAACCACTCTTACACATACTGACACTTTGTCTTGTAAAAGGTGAAACACTTATTTCATCTGGCTGCGATCAACAAACCCTTAATAAGCTTCCAGCGCCCACCAACAAATCGACTTTTATAGCCATCATCATCTAACCTTCTCATCGACATCAAGTTGAGGCGAAGGTTTGGAATGTGCCTCACATCCCTAAGAACCAATGTGCTACTCACATTGGTCTTCACACAAATATCACCGACCCCTACGATCTTCGATATTCCAGAATTATCCATTTTCATGTTCCCAAAGTCACCTGAGTTATAGCTTGTGAAGAAATCCATGCGTGGAGTCGTATAAAACGAGGCTCCCGAGTCTATCACCCAGTCGATGTCCTGACTTGTAGCCGTAAGACAAACATTGTGATCTATTGAAAGAATAATTACAACGTCGCCATCTGAAGCGACCGCAGTGGAATCTGATTCATCTTCCTTCTCCTTTATTTTTCCTTTCTTGTCGTTCTTCTTATTACGACATTCATGCTTGTAGTGGCCCCTCTTGCCACAATTTCAGCATTCAACATCCTTTCTGACGCTCAACTTACATCTTGATTTATCTTGGGCTTTCCCGCCCTTTCTGTTTTTCCTCTCCCCCGTTCTTGTGTCACAAGAGCCTCTTGCTGAGTAGACCCCTGAGACTTTCTCCTTATTTTCTCATTGAAGAGACAACTAGTTACATGTTCCATGGACACCTTTCCGTCTGGCGCGTAGTTACTTAGAGACACCACCAATGTATCCCAACTATCAAGCAATGAGTTAAGCAATAACAAAGCCTGTAATTCATCATTCATGACCATTTTCATATCGGAGAGCTGGTTCAATATATTGCTGACTTCATTCATGTGCTCAGCCACAGAACTACCATCTTTGAAATTGAGATTCACAAGTCATCTTATCAGAAAAAATCTTATTGCTAGTTATCTTCCTCTCATACAACCCTTGCAATTTTAGCCATAGGCAGAGGTTAAGGTCTCCGTAGACACATGGTGGAATATGGAATCGTCCAGCCATTGTTTAATAAATCTCACCGCCTTCCGGTCCATCTTCTTCTAATCATCATCTGACATATCTGTTGACTTTACTAATATATCTTGAATTGGATAATACAAGTCCTTGTAATAAAGCAAGTCCTCCATCTTAGCCTTCCATATGGTCCAGTTAGAACCATTGAGGCTGATCATCCTTGATAAGCCACCTTCCATAATTCAGAACCGATTCTACTCCGTTCAACCAACCTAAACGCTCTGATACTACTTTGTTGGGAGCCGTTGTACAAAACCTTAGGATCTAGCCTCCCAAATAATACCAGAATTATGGGATAATAAAGCAATGAAATAAATCAAAGCATAAATCACACGACACAAGAGATTTTTATGTGGAAACCCTTAAAGAGGTAAAAACCACGGGACCTCATCCAGATTAACAATTCACTATGAAGTACAATGTTACAACTGATCACAAGCACACACCGCTTGGATCAAACCTTCTTCACTCACGTAGGGGTGGATGAACAATAAGAGAATAATGAAAAACGGAGAGATCTCACCGATCACAAGGAAGTAGAAACGCTGAGACGTCGACTGCGAAGTAGATCACCTCTACGAGCAGAACTTCCATTCTACAAGCTTTTTCTCTCTCTCTCACCCTTTGATAGCCCTAAACCATTTAGCAAACCCTTGTAAAGCTTTAAAAAACTCTCTTGCATATCCTAGAATAGCCCTAGGGTGTAAGCCCCGTATCCTAGACCGTACCGTTCCATAGGCTTCCGCGGTCTTTCCGGTCGAATTTCGGCAACCTTCGACCCTTAACCAGTAATTGCGCGCGACCTGGATTCTCGTGCCGTCAACCCGAGTCGACTCAACCCAGGACTTATACCTTAGCGACCGCGTCGTCGCCGCGGTTCCGATGCCGCGACTCGCGCGCTGATGCGATGCTCTGGTCGGGAGTTGTGGGCCAGCGTTCGGTGCGAGGAAACGCCGCGCGTGCGAATTTCGAGAAAATCTCTACGAGGTGTCACATCAATCAATCAATTCCATCAATCCCATCATGTCAAGTACACATCAACTTTCACCCTTTCCCAAGCAACCCCCAAAGTCAAAAAGCTCTTACACAACCCATAACTCCTCTTACACCTTTTGCCAAAAAAATCAAAAATCTCTTACACCCCCATCCCTCTCTCCCATCCATCACTCCATCACCCATCACTCCCTCTCTCTCTCTCCCTTACAAGTCTCTCTCTCTCATTCCATACTCTCCCATAAGCAAAATCTATACGTATGAGTCCCCCATGGTGAGAAAATTTCATTTGTGAGGTCCACCTTTCCTACCCCTTCATCTCTCATCTCAACCATCCATTTCTCATCTTCCTCCATCAAAGAGAAGCACAAGGAGCTAAGGAAGCCAAGGGAGCAAGAAGATCAAGTGGTGGGTGTCTTGATAGGGTAGATTTTGATATTTTTAAGATGGGCCAAGTGAGGCCAACCGATCAATGGTTTGGATCTCGCTTTGGACCCTAAGATGTGGCCGATGGCCCACTTAGATCATCATGATCATTCCATGATGGGGCCATTCTCCATGGACCCCATCATGATGTTTATTTCTTTGCATGTTTAGGGTCATCTAGACCGTCTAATTTAGTGGAGAAGGGATCTCCACCGTTGGATTTAATTTTAATGGACCCACATGTAAGGGGACCCACTTGATATATGATTTAGTGCAAGGGAGGGCCCATAGTGCCGGGGTCCCTCCATCACACGATTTCACTCTCTATCTCTCTCCTTTTTATTTTATTTTATTTTATTTTATTTTTTTGTGTGATGATAATGAGCTTGTATGGCCCACTTGAAGGGACCCCACCACAGGGTATGTATTCCATCCAAATCACCTACAAGTGGGGCCCACTTTGTGTGTAATATCCACACCATTCTCCATGAGGTGGCCCACCTAAGCAGGGCCCACCTCTAATGTATTTACAAGGGTCCAGCGTCCAGGGACGCTGGACGTTTTTGGAAAAATGCAAATATTAGCTTGCCAAGGGGGGTGGTCCACTTGTGTAGGCTCCATCTTGATGCATGTCTTCAATCCACGCCGCCCATTCCGTTCCCATCCTTCTTTTAGGCGTTGAACCAAAGGATGGTGTCAACCCGAGGTCTTGGCGGGCCATACCATACCAAATGGCGGTTTTCACCATTGAAACCTCCCCTGATTTTCTATACGCCAAAATATGTCCGATATTGGACTTATTTTGCTCGTGCTGAGCCATGGGATGCCATTAGACGGTGTGGATTGTCAAAATACGGACCCCACCTATAAAATCCATGGGTTTTCTAAAAATAAAAAAAATATATAAAGGATAACACAGCAGCTGCTGCTGCTGTGTCAGACGCAGCAGGCAGCGCCTGCGCACGGCGTCCGGGCGGACGGCGGTCGAGCAGCCACCCACGGCTGAAGCTGTGGGCCCCACCTTGATGTTTATCTACTATCTAAACCGTTCATAGGGTGGGCCACTACCTGACGTGGGCCCACCCCAAAAATCAGCTTGATCCAAGACTCAGGTGGCCCACACCGTAGGGAACAGTGGGATTGAACTACTATCATTGAAATCCCATTTTGGGCCCACAGAAGTTTAGGATCAGCCTGAAATTTGTTTTTGCCCTTCACCTGGGTCCAGGCGACCTTATCAACGGTCTGGATGGAATATAAACATTATGGTGGGCCCCACATGGAGCCCACAGTGATGCATGTATTCTCTGGCCACCGTCCAGGCGGACGGTGGGGCCAGCAATGATGTAAGTGTTTTATCCCCACCGTCCAGGGATGGTGGGCCCGTGAGTGCATGCGTGTGTGGTGTGTGCGTGTGTATATATATATATATATATATATATATATATATATATATATATATATATATATATATATATATATACACATATATATAATATTATATTATATATAATATTATAGGTACTGTATATATATTATATATTATATCATATATAATGTAATGATGGTGGGAGGCCCATCTCAGTTATTGTTGGCCCATGATTGAGGCCCACTTTGATGTGTTAGGGGCCCATGGGTCGAGGCCCATTAAGATGTAATGGGGCTAATGGGTTGAGGCCCATTTGATACATATAAGGCCCATAAGATTAGGCCCATTTAATGCATTCTAAGGCCCACGGGTTATGGCCCATTGCAATGCACATAAGGCCCATTGGTGTGGCCCATTGATGTGGCTCACTTGATGAACATGAGGCTCATATGATACGGCCCATTTGATGTATTGAAGGCCCAATGAGATATACCTAAGGTTCATTGCAATGTGCAGTCCCAACATGATTTATGTGATGATGTTTTCGTCAGGGCTATGCCTTGGGAGCAATGGTGGTTTGACGTCCACATTGCAAGTATAGTGTGGTTAAATGTCCGCATTATGACTTTCCCTAGGGCCCATTGTTAGGCTCGTACGTCTGATGAGTAAGCCGTCTAGGCCCATCTTTGTTATGATTATCATCCATCCTATATAACATGTTTAGTTCCATGATTCATAATCATATGCATCATACGTATGCTTGATATGAGAAATGACTGATCATAGCATATGCCTTCGGGCAGATTGTCTAGGGGCCCCGTACAGGGGTGTTGCCCTACATGAGCGCACGATACGCGTAGGATTGCTGCATGACTGGATAGTGTGATTCATGCATTCACATTGAGTGATATGGTTACTGTACGCCCTAGCGACATCAGGGCCGTAGCCTCCACAGACGTATCGTGGTTGGCAGGATTGGATACCGGAAATACTGTTCTACATGGGGTGCGATAGATATCCCTGGGTGAAAGTCCCTAAACCCTTATAGTACCAGGAGGTTGCTCCAACGTCTAGACCGAGTGGATGCATGAGCGTTGAGTGCCGATTACCAGACGGTTGTGCTTACCACTGTGTCGTGGTCGGTTGGAAGGGGGTGCGGCCTTACCTGCCCGAGAGTAGGGGGCAATGCTAGGATGAGTCTGACCAGCTCGAGGAATGGGTCCGCTATTGACGAGCCGAGCCCGATTTTTGGCAGGCGGATAGTGAGGTCTTTTCCACTCACCTTATTGCGCGCGATGGGGCGGCAATCTGGCTGAGAGTATACTAGACCCCAGTGATATTTCAGATTTTGAGCTATATCGATATGTGGACTTAGATGAGGATTTGTATGCTTGATTGCATCTCGCATTGCATGGCCTTGGTATGGCCGACATCATTCTTTGCACCGCATGGCCTTGGTACGGCTATGGTATTCTTGGCATTCATCAGCATGTTCCGCATTACTCTGATACTGTATAACTACATTACCACCTTGAGCATACACTTTCACCACCCTCTAAGCTTTCTATAAGCTTATGCACGACCGTTGCGTGCAGGTGACGTTGGATCGCAGCAGCGCTGAGGCTTGGGCGCGTAGCTGATCTTTTTGGAGCTTTTGGTCGATCATCATTGTATTTTCCTTATGCTCATTGTACTTATAAAGTTTTTTATTATAGTGGAAATGTGATGGAGTTTTTGGTTGTTGTTTGTGGGTTATGTCTTTGGTCATGCTTATTACGAATCAAACTGATGTTGAAAATCCTCTTTGTAGCATCCCAGGATCGGAACCTGGCGAATGGGTGCTGGGAGTCGAGAATGGGGTTCTACGGAGGCTGTCGGCGCCGGATTCGGCGATCGAGAATTTTGTGAGCCCGGTTTCCGAGTTTGGGGCGTGACATAGGGACCCCTATTTATAGTTTAGGCAACTCCCTTTCGCACCTCTTGCAAAATCGCCTCAAATTTACGCAGTCCACACCAAATCCTGACTGAATCTGTGTAACCTCGACTAGTCGAGCAGGGTCCTCGAGTGGTCGAGCCCGACCCTTCGACTGGTCGAGCAGCGCGGAAGAATTAACACAATTGGTCGTTGGACTTTGAGTTGAGTCAGGCCTCGGCTGGTCGAGCACCACCCACGATCGGTGGAGCGAGGCACTCGACTGGTTGAGCCTGAGGAGAAAATTCCTATCATTATACAGGGGACTCTCCGATGCCTAAGTCAGGCTTGAGGTCTTTAAAATGGGGTAAGATCTCCAAAAAAGAGATCAGTCAAGTATTAGGGTTTTTTTTGTGAACGTACCTCCAACGGTGGGAGATGTTGATTCATTTATAGGAGAGATATGATCCTGTAGTATAGGGATTCTTTCCTGATATCTTGGAGATCTGACATGATCAAGGATCTTCCCAAGATTGCAGGTTCCCGAGATTGTCGGGAATTTATCTTATCTCTCGAAGATCTTGGGAGGGATCTTCGAGACTTATGAGGATTATCTGAATCTGTAGTTCGGCTTTAGGTCGGATCCAGAGGCAAGCGCGGAGTTGGAAATGAATGATATTGACCTGATCAATAAATCAGCATTCACCATTTTCGACCGTCAGTTGAGTCGAAAGGTTCGCATTCCCTTTATTTGGGTGTCGAGACCTTTTTTCAGGGGTATTGTCGATCTATGATCGCGTTATGACCGATGTATTGCCGATCTATACCCGATCTATGACCGATCTGTGGCCGACCTATGGCCGGTCTGTGACTAAGTTGTGGCCGACCTGTGATTGATCTGTGGCCGAGCTATGGTCGATTCATAGTCGACACGTGGCTGATTTATAGGCGATCCGTAAACGTCCTTTAGCCGACCTATAAATTAGGTCGTCATTTCAATCACTTTGCATGAGCTTGTACGCTCTATGTCCTTACAGTTGCATTGACCTCCTTTGAAATTTCTCTATTTCTGGACGTAGAAGCCTTATCAGGCTCAGGTTTCCATAGGCCCGTACTGGCTCAATAGAGTTGGTCCATTCCATAAGTCGAGCTATGGACTTGTAGATTTTTCCCCAACACCCACCATGACGTACTTGTTGTATCCATGATTTCCATCCATCTTCAAAGATCATTTTCGGGATGAAGCTTGAAATGAGGCAAATCCAAAGCGTGGGTGGACCTCACCATAGAAAAGCAATTTTGGTAATGATATCCACTGCTAAAACCTTCCTACGGCCCACCATAATATTTATTTGCCATCCAGCTCATAAAATCAAATGGACCTTGGATGAAGGGAAGAAATTTTCAATAGTAGACGTCCAATACCTATTGATTTCTTTGGTGTCGTCCACTAGAGATTTGGATTTGCCTCATTTTTGGGTCATATCCCTAAAATGATTTTAAAAAATAAATGAACAGTACAAATATAACACATTATGGTGAGGTCCATAAAACTTGATGACAAACTTGATGACATCAATACACCATTAAACACGCCACATAATCCAATTCTTATTTTTAAGTGCATGAATTGTTTGATAATATATATGTGAGTAAATGAATTTAAAGGTAAATGAAATACAGAATATTAATGTGTATTGAAATCTCTCACCTTTTTGCAATGATTTAGTAACAGAGTGAATGTTTTTCTTCATCTTTTTCCTTTTGAAGACGAAAGGATCACATGTGGAACAAAGGTGTTGTTGGGGTTGTAATCTAGAGTACAGATGGCATACCGATAATATCCATAATAATTTAATGGAATTTTACAAAATAGTATCTCATTAATAGGGTATTGACATCCGGGTACTTTTTTTTATTATTATTAAGGGTTCATTAAGCTACTCATTCATTAATTTATTGTTTGCAAATCGCCTTTATTAGCTTCCTCTAACGTCTGTACATTTAAAGTATGATTCATTTTTATCCCGAAAATAATGAAAATGCCCGGTGAGCCTTTAACCTGAAGCACTATGGGCCCCACTATGATGTATGATTTTAATCCACACCATCCATCTAATTTGTCCAATCATTCTAGGGCATGATCTTCAAACTAAGGAAGATCCAAATCTCAAGTGGACCACACCGTAAGAAAGAGTGGTGATGAATGCCCAAGATTAAGGATTTCTTGTGGGCTACAAAAGTCTTAGGACAAGCTAATATTTTATTTTTCCCTTCATTTAGGTTGGTGTGTCCTTATCAACATGTTGGATGGAAAACAAATGTTATGGTGAGCCCTTAGAAAGTTTTTAATAGTGGGCATTCAATCAGCATCATTTCTTATGATATGGTCGAGTTGAGATTTGGATCTATTTAATTTTGGAGTTTATGGCCCAAAAGGAGCCTTAAAATTAGATGGTCAACATGGAAATAAAATACATACATCAAGGTAGGCCTATGGTCAAGCTGCACCGTTTTGGGTGAAGCAGAGGCCACACCTATTGTAAAAACCTTTAACCCATGGCTCAGACGGACGCAGATTGCTTGTGCTCTCGAGGCTTCCGGTAGAGGAAAGGTGTGTGGGGCTCACAGAGATTTCCATAACAAATCCACTCCCGTTCATCAGTTTTGAAAGATAAAAACACAGGAATCTAAAAATCATGCATATCCAAAACTCATGCGGCTCCACCACACGAAATAGCATGGATTGGATGCCCACCAATGGAAACTCTGTGGGGCTACAGAAGTTTTGCATCAGGATGGTTTTTGTGCCTACAGTTTATTTGAGTGGTAATTACCCTATGAATGGTTATAGCCTATAAACATCATTGTCAGACCCGGAAAGATTTCAACTGCTGATGTTTGTGTTCCCACTGTTTAACGTGAGCGTGAGTGATGTTTGTGCTCCCACTGTTTAATGTGACGTGGCTCACATGAGTTCTCTATAAGACTCCTGTCAAGTGTGCCACTTGATGTGGATAGTCCATCAGGCAGGGTCAATTTTTTATGTGGGCAATCCATCATGTGGGACCCACCTTTGATGTTCACCATCCATCATGTGGGTCCCACTTTTGTTGTGGAATGTCCATCATATGGGGCTCAACTTTCAATACAGGTCGTTCATTATGTGGGCCCACCTTTGATCTCAACTTTCCATCATGTGGTTTCACTTTCAATGTCCACCATCCTATTGTGTTAAATGTCTTTAATCAAGTTTTATGTATTCTTTTCCATTTGGGATTCTCTTGAGTTTTTTTTTTTTTTTTTTTGAATTTTTCCGAGGGCTATATATATGTGTGTGTGTGTGTGTGTGTGTGTGTGAGAGAGAGAGAGAGAGAGAGAGAGAGAGAGAGATTAGGAAATATTAAGGGTTTTTAATTTATCTAGAGGGCGTCAAGGGTGTAGCAAGAGTTGATTTGAGGTTGTTTGAATCGGGTAAGCTCTCTATTTTGTAATTTCTACTTTCATAGCAATATCTGTCGCTTTGTGTTATGGTTTTTTTCCGAAAAGGTTTTTCCACGTTAAAATTCAAAGTGTTTATATTGTGCTTTCTTGGTGCGATTAGATTATCCTACTTGATTCATCTCTGTGTAATTCCACGGTCCCCCAATACATCCATTATGTGGATCTCACCTTTGAGGTGGACCATCCATTGGATGGGGCCCGCTTGATGTGGATAGTCCATCACGTGGGATCACACTTTGATGTGGGACATCCATCATGTGCAGTCCACCTTTCATGTGATCGTCTATTACATGGGTCCACCTTGATGTGGAACATTTATCATGTGAGCCCCACCTTCAATATGGTTTGTTCATCATGCAGGTCCACCTTTGAGAGATTGAAAAGAGAACAAGAAGTGGGCAAACGAGAATTATCTAAAAAGTTTAAGGATAAAACTTGTTTAAAAATTAGTCAAAAATATTTACCCACTTCAGTCAAATAAGGTCTTAAAGAAAAGTGACATCACCCTTGTTTATTCAAAGCTTTTTTGCTAGTGTTTAAAATAATAAGAGATAAAATTAGGACTTTATCATACAACCTATTTCCAAAATAAGAGTTGATTTTTTTAGAACTTTATTTTTTATCTTATTTTATTATTATTATTTTTTGGATCCTTACTCTTGCTTAGGTGGTAGAGTCTCAGGAGTTTCAACACCCGATCAAGGGTTCGAGTATCCATAGGTGGTGAAATCTCATTACGGCGTGAGTGTGTGGAGGTATGTGTGCGTGTGTAAGAAAAAAAATTGGAAAAAAAAATATAGAGCTTATTTTTTAGAATAAATAAATAAGTTCTTGTTAGTAAAGATGTCGAGTGGTCTTATAAAACTAAGGGATGGAGTGAATTTGTGACGAGCATCTCCATGAGCCCCACATTCTTTTCAGCCTCCGTGAACTTCATGGGCAATCTCAAAGACACTAGAAGTAGTGCCCTTAACATGTATTGCACACGGTGCTCTATATGCCCCACCGTGATGTATGTTTAATCTACACCGTTTATCCATTTTTTTTCATATCATTTTAGGCATGAGCCCAAAAATGAAGCAAATCCACATCTTGGGTGGACCACAACAAAAGAAATAGTGGTGTTGAATGCCTACTCTTAAAAACTTCTCGTGAGCTACAAAAGTTTTGGATCAAGCTGATGTTTGTTTCTTGTCCCCTTCATCTAGGTTTGTGTGATCTAATCAACAAGTTGGATGAGAAATAAACATTATGGTAAGCCATAGGAAGATTTTAATGGTGGTCATTCAATCACCATTGTTTCTTATGGCGTGGTCCACCTAAGATTTGGATTTGCCTCATTTTTGGGCTTATACCCTAAAAATGACCTAGAAAAATGGATGGGTTGCATGGTTATATACTGGTGGGTCACACGGAACACCCACCAGTAACCACATCTTGGCAATTTTTTCCTTTTTTTAAATTTTGTATATAATAACACATATTTACACTTAGGTTCCTATTTAATTCTTATTAAGCAACCTCATTAATTAGTAGGCATTTTCATCATTTTAGAAGAAAAATATTCTTTAAATTAACAGATGTTAGAGAAAACTAACGGAAGGCACTGTTTGACAACAACGTGATTCATGATTAATGAGGTATCTTAATGAAAAGTAAAATTAAAAAAGGTATAGGGATGTAAATATCATATTAATGAGGTATTATTTTATAAAAATTCTATAATTTAAATATTGGCTTGAACTGTCTAAACATTGGCCATGTTAATTGACGGTTAAAAAACATTAATGAGTCACTCGTTTGTGATCTTTATGCTTGTGGCCCACCAACAACTCAAAATTTCATCATTTTTTGTCCAAGAATCTATTTTAATTAGGTTTATTACAATCATTTGTCAAATATCGTATATGTACACTAATTTAGAATATCAAAAATAATTTAATAGTTAAATTTAAGTTCCTATAAAATCTCAATGCGCACTTATTTTTGGTTCCGAGTGCATTCTAATTGTTAGCTGCCAAACACAATTGGGTATCCAGGATCACCTTGATTTGTGATTTCGATCAAAGGCATTCCGAATACAAGCTCCTAAATGAAAGAATACATCCTGTGACCACCCGTGATGCGTGGAATGCAAGCAAGTGCACTTGACCAACTGTTGTGATGAAATGGTTTGAGTACCTTTATATTTTTAAGT
Source organism: Magnolia sinica (assembly GCF_029962835.1). Classification (NCBI taxonomy): domain Eukaryota; kingdom Viridiplantae; phylum Streptophyta; class Magnoliopsida; order Magnoliales; family Magnoliaceae; genus Magnolia; species Magnolia sinica. The sequence continues at coordinate 19,838,797 of NC_080582.1, read as the reverse complement.
TGAATTGGCTATAGCTACCTTTTTCTTAATCCTTAGTTGTACAATATTAAAGGAATGACTTTTGATACAAGAAGTCACCACCAGTTGAAATAAGCTTTTAGACCTATAGTTGACTAGATGTCATAAGTTAGGTTCAAATTCTAAGAATCCTAAAATTCCTTATTCGGAATGACTCATGCAATTTGATATGTAGTTATAAATTCCTGAGTACGGGCTTCAATTATGGGAAAGGAAGAGGTTATGCACATTTCTCACTCACACACTGTGCGAGTCTCTACTTTACAGGGTTTATTGGTTCTTTTAGAGATTTTAGTTAAACTTTAGCAATATTACATCTAGTCTTACTTTGTGGATTTTTGACTTTTTAACTAACCGTGTATATATATATATATATATATATATATATATATAGAGAGAGAGAGAGAGAGAGAGAGATATGCTCACACGCAACTAGTTGGACCATTTAAATTAGTCTAATTAGCTGTGCATTAAATATCAAAATTCCTATTTTCATCTACACATAATGCATCATATGTGAAAATATGTGACACTGAGTTTTACATAAGTATGTTGGGAATTATGTGTCACAGATCTAATCTGTTTATTAAATAGAGCACACTAGTGAAAGTTTATGTACTAAAATTTAGTAAATTTTCATCACCACTAAAGCCACACATGTAACTTGAATCTGGATTGTTGGAGTAGATTTCTAACTTGTCATAGGTTAGGTTCAAATTCTAAGAATCCTAAAATTCCTTATTCGGAATGACTCATGCAATTTGATATGTAGTTATAAATTCCTGAGTAAGGGCTTCAATTATGGGAAAGGAAGAGGTTATGCACATTTCTCACTTGCACACTGTGCGAGTCTCTGCTTTACAGGGTTTATTGGTTCTTTTAGAGATTTTAGTTAAACTTTAGCAATATTACATCTAGTCTTACTGTGTAGATTTTTGACCTTTTAACTAACCGTGTGTGTGTGTATATATATATATATATATATATATATATATATATATATATATATAGAGAGAGAGAGAGAGAGAGAGAGAGAGAGAGAGAGATGCTCACACGCAACTAGTTGGACCATTTAAATTAGTCTAACTAGTTGTGCATTAAATATTAAAATTCTTATTTTCATCTACACATAATGCATCACATGTGAAAATATGTGACACTGAGTTTTACATAAGTATGTTGGGAATTGTGTCATAGATCTAATCTGTTTATTAAATAGAGCATACTAGTGAAAGTTCATGTACTAAAATTTAGTAAATTTTCATCACCACTAAAGCCACACACGTAACTTGAATCTGGATTGTTGGAGTAGATTTCTAACAGTTCACTTTTCTTGTATATGATATCATACTATTGATAAAAAATATATATTTTTTCTTATATACTTACAATGGACCCTATCCAATTAACGGATCGGATTTACAAGATATATGACGCATCATCCAAATATATTATATGTGTGCAACTTCTATAGTGTCTACATTATTTTCTCTGTAAACACTCTTTGTGGGCTCTACCATTATGTATGTGTTTCATCTATTCGATTCATCCGTTTTTACTGATCATTTTAAGGCTTTATACCAAACATAAGAGGGATGTAAATCTCAGGTGGACCACACCACAGGAAAACAACGGTCATTGGATATCCACCATTTAAATCCTCCTAAGGTCCATTGTACTTTTATTTGACATCCAAAAGTTGATTAGCTCATACAGACTCAAATGAAAGGAAAAAACAAATATCATCTTGATCCAAAACTTTTATTGCCCTCAAAATTTTTTAATGGTCAACGTTAATTCATCATTGTTTCATGTAATATGGTCCACTTGAGATTGGGATATACCTCATTTTTGGTATTATACCATAAAATAATCTAGAGAAATAGACATAAGCTCGTGGATGGAACACACACATCATGGTATGGCCCACAGAGCACCGACCACTGGCTGACAGGGGAGTAGTCGATCCGTTCCCCATCTCCGCCAGCATTGACGCTAGCTGATTAGCTACGGAACTATGGCAGTCTGGCTACCGAAGTGATGTCATGTTCTGTAGGCCCCACCATGATAAATGTGTTGCATCCACACCGTCCATTCATTTGGAAAGATCACTTTATGATATGAGACAAAGAACTAGGCAGATCCAAAGCTCAAATGGATCCCACCACAGAAAACAGTAGGGATTGAATGCCTACCCTTAAAACACATCTTGAGGCCACATAAGTTTTCGATCAAGCTGATATTTGTGCTTTCCTTATTCCATGTCCGTGTTAACTTATAAATAGGTTGGATATCAAATAGGCACCATAGTGGGCCCTATGAAAGTGTCAACGGTGATTGTCAACCCCCCACTGTTTTTTGTGTTGGGGTTTACTTGAGCTTTGGATCTACATCATTCTTTGACTTATGCCGTAAAATGATCTCTCCAAATGTATGAACGGTGTGAATTCAACACATACATGATGATGGCCCCACAGAATGGGTGACATCCCTTCAGGTTCAGTAGCTAATCGGCAACCACACGCGCTATGACTTATGAGCATTAACTTCCAACCTTTAAAATATGAGTACTATTAGTGTTTTGGAAACACATATCTCATGACGTCCACACCTTTTTTTTTTCTTTTTTTTTTAATAATGGATATACTTAATATGTATGTAAGATCCACTCGGACCATTAGATGTATAATCAAGTAATTGGCCTGGTGTCAATAAATCAGCTAACCAGCGGTTCAAATGGGCCACACCAATGAGAATCATTAGGAGAGAGACATCCACCCTTGATTTTTACAGGGCCAATTACAACGAAACTTTGAAATCTTTTCCAACCATTAGATGTCATACCAAAAGTAAGCCTAGGTCCCAAAAATCAGATTTACATGTCATTTATGTGAGCCACACTAGGGGAAACTGTTTGGAGGGTGAACCTTTCCATGTACACTGATTCCAATAGTGTGGTCCTCTTGAACTAGGGATGGAGATAAATTTTGAGAACTTACTCTAAAATGGAGTGACATAAGGGGCGGTCGGGGTTGATTTTACATTAACACTGTGATGGCCCACCCAAGTAGTGGCCACTTTTGTATGCTAAAATGAAATGAGTAGACAATGAAAACATTTACATTAATTAAGAAGAAAGTTTTCATTAAATGCAGTTGGACGAAAATGTAATGTCCAACTAGTTGTGTGTGAGCATTACTCATATATATATATATATATATATATATATATATATATATATATATATATATATATATATATATAAAGTAGATGGAGGAGTAATTAATCTAGGGGGGAGTATGCAAAAGTAGCTTTGATGAATGTATGAAGTTACATGTGGTTTGATTTTGAGAGGCAAGAAAAATGTAGAAATCAAATAAATTTTTTTTTTTTGGGCGAAAGAGTTAACCGGACATCCCTGATTAATCCTTACTCCCCTCTTTGGCTGCTACGGCAAATGGACATTTCTTGATTTGGTTTAGTGGCTCGGGAGTCAGATTGAGGTATAACCTCAAAATTCACTCTAAAAACCCATAACCCCTGGAATTTTAATGCCCAGGGTCACCCTACACCCTGCTGAGAGTGCTTGCTGTGAATGACAACCGATAGTCTTATAGGCTGCTGTTAGTCCACTGATCTGGACCGTTGATGTGGTTCCTAGGTCGACTATTTCTTCCTAGGCCAGCTGAGTTTTTGACCCCCTGGCTTGGTTGGGAGCGGTGTGTATTCTGGCTCACTTGGGAGACCCACATAGCTGGACTAGACCTTTTTCGATTGGTCAATCTGATCCTTCTGTTACTTTCATAATCACCCCAACCATGCATTATCCTATTCTTTTAATAGTTCAACGGTTCACCTTTATCGAAGCTGGTCAAAATGATGAATAACTTGCTTTCAAATTAGATGGGGTGTCTACACGTACACATGATAAGACACTCTTGGATGAGAGGCTTGGATCTCTCATACGTGTGACAAGTTGCCACGGTGAGAAGCAGGTGCACTCGTGTGACAAGTTGCCACGGTGACAGGCAACGGCAAGTGCTATAGAGTCCATGACTCTAGTCAACTTCACCTACGTACGATATTCTCAGGTCTAATCAAAGATCGAAATTAGATCCGAAACCTATCTAGACCCTAAACTATAAAACTGTAAACCTGGCATATTTGAACAAGATCTAAACCTATCATCAGGTGGGCCCCACCAGAATGATACAATTATTTAGGAAAAAAAAAAAAAAACAATTGTTTCATATAATACGTGATCTACATATGGACACTAAAGACCAATCCATTGGTACACATTCAATGTGTAAACTTGCAATTCTTGAATGACTAGGATCACCTGATCAGGTTGATTCCTGGACCAGGGATCATCCAAAGCAGAGCCCGCCTGATGAATGGTCCAGATCATATCCACATGTTCCTGGTATACACTTTTATGTCGAGGACACAAAGTTTTCTATGCGGCTCATAGATACAGGATTCTATCAATCTCCATACTGCAGCTGCCTTATTGAATCCTACGTGGAAGATCTTATCCACGGTGGATAAGAAGGGGCCATGTTTCATTTTCATATATACACCGTAAGTTCATACGTCTGGCAATCGCCATGCATTCAAGATGCGTGGGGCTCGCGCATGATATCTACGTGAAATCTAAACCGTTCATCTGGTGAGCCTCCTCATGTTCACCGTACATTCAAAGAATCATCAGGATCCAAGATTTCAAATAAGAAATAATACACCAATCACAACTAAAACCTATGTATTCACTTGTCCTGGCCCACCTGAGTTTTGGTGAGGCAAATCATTGTGATGGGCCCACTTGATGAATGTCGTAAATGACATATACACAAACCATCTAGAAGTTTCTAGTAGGAACGTCCTGAAATGTCACACATTGCGTTGAGAATCCAATCAAGGTTTGGACAAGGTTTGGACCTGAAATGTCACACATTGCGTTGAGAATCCAATCAAGGTTTGGACAAGGTTTGGACGGCACTTGAACATAATGGCTCGCTTAATAATGTTTAGAGTTCGACATTACTTACATCACTTGAAAGGTAATCAACGGCATACTAGAAACTTCTTTCTATACATGCAAGGCCTTTGACATGAAGTTCTTGCGCTGTAAATCTAGGTGGGCCCACCATGATGTTTATGAGAAATCTAATCCATTCATCCATTTTTTGATCTCACTTTAAAACTTGAGACTAAAAATAAAAAGGATCTAAAACTTAAGTGGGCTCTGCTGAAGGAAAAGGTGTGTTGAGAAATTCCTACCATTGAAACCTCCCAAGGGTTAGAAAGTAATGTTTACATGCCATCCATACCTTTAATAAGGTCATTCCTACTGAGAAGAACTGAAAATATTAGCCTGATTCAAAACTTCTGTTGAGATGAACTGAAAATATTAGTTTGATTCAAAACTTATGTAGGCCCATTAATATTTCAAAAGCGGACGTTCAATCCTCATGTTTTGGACCCACTTCAGTATTGGATCAGGATCATTTTTTACCCCATATCTTAAAATGACATCTAAAGATTAGATTCTCACAAAAATCACGGTAGGCCCACCTAGGTTTCCAATGCATGAACCTACTGCGAAAGGCTTTCGCACTTAGTTAAAGCGGATTGGCTGGTGCACCATACACCACTGACTTGGCTGGTGTGTTTATATCACCAAGTTTTGTGGGTCTCATCATGACATATATATATATATATATATATATATATATAGATATATATATATATATATATATATATATATATATATAGATATATATAGGGCCCTATTTGTGGTGTAGTCACCTTTAGCCTTTGAAATGAATCATTTTTGGGAGAAATATCTAAAATGATCTTGTTAAATGAATGAACGGTTTGGATATGATAAATATATCATTGTGGGGCCTGTAGATAGAATTAGAGGAATAAGATTGGAGGACCACTCTCATGGGTTATCTAAAGAGTACACATACTAAGACTGTTTTGGGAGCCGTTACACAAAACCTTAAGATCTAGCCTCCCAAAAATATCAGAATTATGAGATAATAAAGCAATGAAATAAATCAAAGCACGAACCACACAACATAAGAGATTTTTACGTGGAAAACCCTCAAAGAGGTAAAAACCACGAGACCTCGTTCAGATCAACAATCCACTATGAAGTAGAACGTTACAACCGATCACAAGCACACACCGCTTGGATCAAACCTTCTTCACTCACGCAGGAATGGATAAACAATAAGAGAATAAAGGAAAAACGGAGAGATCTCACTAATTACGATGATGTAGAAGCGCTGAGATATCGAGTGCACAATAGATCACCTACATGACCATAACATCCCTTCCACAAGCTTTCACTATCTCTTTCTCTCTCTCGAACACCTTTAATAGCCCTAAACCCTTTAGCAAACCCTTGTAAAGCTTTAGGAAACCCTCTTGCATTTTCTAGAAAACCCTAGGTACCTCCTATTTATAGTTTAGGAAACTCCCTTTCGCATGGGTGCGAAAATCGCCTCAAATTTCTGAATCCCGCACAAAATCAGATTAGAATCTGCATAACCTTGACTAGTCGAGCAGATTCATCGACTGGTCGAGCAGCACGGAGGAATTAAATCAATTCATCGTTGAACTTTGAGTCGAGCGCCACTCGACTGGTCGAGCACCACCCTCGACCGGTTGAGTGAGGCCCTAGGGAGAAAAATTCCATCAAATCTCCCTCTTTTTTAACTCAGGAAAGATCCGCCTTCTTCAAGCTAGCCAGGTTTCTATAAACCTCAAACTTGCCCTTGAGCAATGTCTTACTCATCATGTCTAACCCATTATCGTCCGTGTGGACCTTCTCAAGATGCGTCGGGCTCGCCCATGATATCTACGTGAAATCTAAACCGTTCATTTGGTGAGCGTCCTCATGTTCACCGTACATTCCAAGAATCATCAGATCCAAGATTTCAAATAAGAAATAATATACCAATCACAACTAAAACCTGTGTATTCACTTGTCCTGGCCCACTTGAGTTTTGGTGCGGCAAATCATTATGGTGGGGCCCACTTGATGAACGTGTTATATGACATATACACAAACCATCAAGACGTTTCTAACAGGAACGTCCTGAAATGTCACACATTGCGTCGAGAATCCAATCAAGGTTTGGACAAGGTTTGGACGGCACTTGAACATAATGGCTCGCTTAATAATGTTCGGAGTTCGCCATTACTTACATCACTTGAAAGGTAATCATCGACATACTAGAAACTTCTTTTTGTACTTGCAAGGCCTTTGGCATGAAGTTCTTGCGCTATAAATCTAGGTGGGCCCACCATGATGTTTATAAGAGATCTAACCTGTTCATCCATTTTTTGATCTCATTTTAAAACTTAAGACCAAAAATAAAAAGGATCCAAAACTTAAGTGGGCTGCGCTGAAGGAAAAGGTGTGTTGAGAAATTACTACCACTGAAACCTCACTAGGGTTAGAAAGTAATGTTTACATGCCATCCATACCTTTAATAAGGTATTCCTACTGAGAAGAACTGAAAATATTAGCCTGATTCAAAACTTCTACTGAGATGAACTGAAAATATTAGTTTGATTCAAAACTTATGTAGCCCCACTAATATTTCAAAAGTGGACATTCAACCCTCATGGGTTATCTAAAGAGTCCGCATACTAAGACTAATGGGAATGTGAGGAGATCGGCCGCCAATTATGTCATGATCGACAATGAATTATATCGCAAAGGGGCCGATGGAGTTTTACTTCGATGCATGTCCAAGAAAGAAGCTCTGCTAGCAATGGGAGAAGTCCACGAATGAATACGTGGAACTCATCAAGCAGGGAGAAAAATGAGGCTCATGCTCAGATCTTACGGATACTTCTGGCCAACGATGATGACCGATTGTGTTTAGTACGCTAAGGGCTGTGAGGCTTGTCAAAGAAATAGGCCGATCCAGCATGCACCTGCCATAGAGATACATTCTATTATAAAATCGTGGCCATTTCGAGGTTGGGCGATCGACTTGATAAGACAAATCCACACATCTTCATCATGGATAAATTCATTTATAATTGTTGCGACCGATTACTTCACCAAATTGGTAGAGGCAAAACACATGAAAAGAGTCAGTCACTGAGAAATTATTGAATTCATAGAGAATAATATTATCCATCAATTTGGAATCCCAAAATCCATTATGATGGATTTGGGTGTAGCATTTCGGCCAAGGAAGTGTGGGCGATGGCCGACAACTATAAGATAATTATTTATTTATTTATTATTATTATTATTATTTACATTTGACGCCATATTATGTACAAGCCAATGGCCAGGCTAAGACTAGTAACAAGATAATAAAAAATATTCTAAGAAAAATGATCGAATAGAATTCTCGGGAATGGCATACTAATTTATTAGAAGCACTTTAGGCCTATTGAAATTCACTGCGGACAAGTACTAGCGTGAGTACATTTATGTTGACATATGGACATGATTAGAGTTGGGCATTAAGTTAAGTCGAACCGAGTTAGAGTTGACCCGACTTGATCTGATTTTAAAATAAACCTGGCCCGAACTCAACTCGACTTGGTACCGAGTCTAGCATGCCTAAACCAATCTGAATCTGGGTCTGGCTTGGACTAATTCGAATCGAGTCGGACTCGGTAAAAAGTATTGAGTAGTTTTAAGTTGTCATCGATTCAAATCGAGAGATGAGGGAGGGAGGGAGTGGAGAGAAAGAGAGAGAGAGAGAGAGAGAGAGAGAGAGAGAGAGGGGAGGAGGAGGAGGAGGGTGGTGATGGTCGTGGGTGGTTTTCGAGCTTGGAAGAGGAGGAGGAGGGAGGAAGAGAGAGTTTGGGATCCGGTCGGGCTGGGGTTGGGTGTGGCGTATAGAGTTAGAGATACTTAAAAACTAGAGTTTTTTATTATATATAACCCGAATTCGAGTCGAGTCTAATTGGATTGAGTTTCGGGTTAAGTTACTTGGTAATTCGAACTTGACTCGTTTTGAGTTTAGATTGCGTGAAGCCTACTCGGTTCAAACCGACTCACCCATTCGATTTAGGTCGTGTTGGACGAGTCTAGTTAGGTGAGTCGAGTCAGTTTGTGCCCAGCTATAGACATGATGTAGTAGTGCCCTCAGAGGTCATTGTGTCATCTTTACGAACCGCTTATCAAGCCAAATTAACCCCTCCTGAGTTTATGGAAGCGATGTTGGCCGAGTTTGAATGAAATCACTTGACTCGATCGTTGCCCACAAAGCAGGCATTGCCCATGCTTATACCAAGAGGATGAAAGGGAAATCTTTTGAGGTAGGAGATACGGTGTGGAAGGTAATACTACCTATCGGTTAGAAAGATCGTGCTCTCGACAAGAAATGGTCTCCTACATGGGATGGACCATACGTTGTTGTCCAAGTTTTCAAAGGAGGAGCATATGTTTTACGGGATATGAATGGAAAGGTTGTGAAAGCTTGATTAACATCCGATTCCTAAAGTCGCACTTCCCTTTATGGTGGGAAGTTGTCAAGGAACAGGCCGAGTGAAGTTAAAGGACAAAAGGATTATTAAGTTTTTTTTTAAAAAATAAAAAATAAAAGGCCTTGAAATAAAGGCCATTCAATTACAAAATATATATGTACTCGGTCAATCGGCCGAATTACAAATCAGTTGCCTTGAGTTCTTTAAATTTCTTAGTTGTTGACTCATTGGCCTTTTAGGCCATCACACGTTTACTTCTCCATGAGGATTGCTAATCTGTGAGCTTACAGAGAAGCTTGCTGACTTGATCGATATGGTGGTCGATGGCTGCATCCTCCAACCTCTCGGACTTGTTAGACTCTTCATGAGTCCGATAAAATTCTATCTGGGACTTGATGAAGTTTCTCAGGTCCTGATTGTGTAGCTGATCATGGTATGGATAGAGTCGTTGGGCCTTAGACCGGTCAGTGAAGAAGTTGCTAAGTACAAGCTTCATGGATCATAACATCTCTTTGTCGAAGTGATGTTGACGGATCTAGTATAGTCGATTCTTCCAAGCTGCATCATGGCGAGCTAAAAGAGTCGTGAACTCGGCATGGAGGGTCGAGAGTTCTATTAGTGGAACAAAGCATCATTCGAGCTCAGAGTCAGCCCTATAGTATGCCTCTCCAAGTTGTTGAAGGTTCGAAATGACCTTAAGAACCTCTTGCATAAATTCGTCGACCTTGAATGCCTTAATGACATCCTTAAGAAAGGGATGAGCATCACGGATGAAGGAGGAATGAGAGAAAGAGTCAATCCCTCCTTCAAAGATTTCCTCCAGAACCCTTAAGGATTGAGAGAAGAAACTAGAAGTCATGGAGTCAAGGCTAGTTGTTGAGATTTCCTATTCGTAGCATGTTGTAAATTTGAGTGGGGAGTGCTTTTTATAGACCTCAGGGGGAATAATAAATGCACGCATTAGATAGGGTTTGATGGTTGGGAACCCGAAGTAGACGGCCAGGTTGTCGATTCATTTTTAAGAATATGGGAGAATGCAATAGAATAACTGAACACCTCGTGAGAAACATTGCACATTTACTCCCGCTGCAGCATATGGTAAAGCGTATGTAAGTGGAAAAATAACCAAGTGTTGAACGGCCAACTAGTGATAAAAAAACTCGATCAATGTTTAGGACTCTATTCAAACTAATTGTTTTTTCTTAACATCTCTAGCCATGATCGATGGTCGAAGTTTTAGTACCTAAAAGGAAAATATCACATATTGTGTAAGATTATCAATTTTATTGATAAAAAAGGAGATTTATTTTAATAACATTGCCGGTCATCAACCGCATTACATACGCAAGTAAGGAAAATGGAAAGGAAAATATAAGATGACCAAGTGATTTAAATCTTTATGCCTTTGAACTCCTCGAGGAGAGCCTGCATTTTGGTCTCATTCTTCTCTTGCGTCAATGCCCAATCTGCTTCCTTCTCGATGATGATTGGCAGAAGGTGAAGCAATTGGTTGATGCAGATGTTGTTTGAAGAAACCCTACTTTGGGCATCTTTCTTTGCATTGAGATTTATTTTCGACCACATTTGGTAGATGTCGATTTGTTCGTAAGGTCTTCTGGGATGACTATGTCTTTGGCAAAAAGGAACGCGTCTGCTCCTTAAGTTCCTCCATCAGTTAAGTATGATAAGCTTGCAAAGCATAAAGCATGGTACGATTGAACTGATGTGTCTGAACTCAGCGCAATTGGTCTTGTCAAGCCAATTCATGAGTCTTACTCACTTCTGCATAGTCTTCCTTAGCCAATGCTTACTGACGGAATTATCTAGAAAGAAGTTCAGAGTCGTAGGTTAGCTTGAGATAACGATATCCCATAGTATACTGACACTTTAGTTTTTGGAGGATTTCCCTAAATGCAACCTTTGATTCGGCCGCTGTTGAAGCCTCTTTAACAAAATAATTTGCATTGAAGAGTAACGAGGATTGAGAGAACTCTGCTAAACCCCACTCAAAGATATCTTTTAGATAACTTTTAGCACTAGGAATGAAGGAAGAAGGGTTGGAAGCCATGGAAGTAGGATAGAGATCTGAAGACAAGGTTAGTGCAAATTCAAATTAGGTTCGGATTAGTTTAAATATGTAATTTTGGTACCCATGATCCGTAATGGTTATAGAAAGAAGATCGCTACATGTTCTGATGAACTAGGAAGTATAGTGGTTAAGATTGTAAATTCAAAATGAGCCCACAACGTTTTGAGTTTTAAGGGCCAAGTCAGCAGTTAGTTACAAACATAAAAGAGTAAAAACAAATTAAGTCATGAAAACAACAAAACAAGCTCGATGGTCGATTGCATTGATGAGTGATTTTTTATACAAGGTAACAATTTAACAGAAGAGAAGCACTGCAGTGACGCGATTATCATTTCTAATTAGCCTTTCGCTAACTGTAAAGTGGCCTCCTGCTTGGCTACCGATCTACAAAGTCGGCTGATGGTGGCTGTTTGAATCTTAACAGATGTTGTCAATCATTTGTTTGTCTCCTTGCGATGGATATGTTCTGCATGCGTCTGCACATAATCCCTCTTTAGTGTCATCAACTCTGCCTCTAGAGCTTTAAGTTTGACCTCCATGTCTTCGAGCTTGGTTCCAGGGGTCTTTAGTTCATCGGTCTTAGTCACAAGGTCCTTGACAATATCCTTGACAAAAGTCATTTGAGACTTGGCTGTAGAATATTTCACTTCGATTTGGTCAACAATAATACATACATGTTTGTGTGCTTTGATAATCCCAAAAAACTCCCGAAGTATTAATAGTTTGTCTATCAGGCCAGGATTCGACCAAGAGCAAATATGATATGACTCGACCAGCCGTTCAAATTTATCGACCATCTCCACCGACAGAGATTTAGATGATTCCATTTGCAAGAGGAATTGAAGTTCTGCTTTTATACTTTGCAAATTGATAGAGAGAGAAGGTGACTCGACCATTAAAATGTCCTTAGCAATGGCCCTCTCGAATGAAGAAATGATATCGTTGATCAGAGGTTCATCTTCGTCAGGAGCAGCAAGAGTCAGAGCATCGCTCACCATTACCGGTATAAGAGTTGGTGATTGATGTGAGTCGAGCTCTAGGACGTCCATCGCTATAACTCCCTCGGCCACAATGATAGTCCCCTCATAAGCTGAAGATTCTTCAACTGTTGAAGAATCTGTTCATCAAATTAAGGAACCGTTGGCTAAGAAGGTGGGTTCTCACCAGAATGGTGAAGGAGCGCTTCTTCTTCCTCTTCTTCTCCCTGATTGACCGCAGTAGGAGGTGTTAGAGGTATGTTGATTATATGTTCGGACACTGAAGGTAGAGTTGTTACTTCAGGAGGGCTATTAGATGGAATGGCCTTAACGTTAACCACGTTCTCAAAATCCATGGTCTGGACATTGGCAATCTCAAGGGCATCGATCGCTGGTGGGCGCTGTTGTAACGGTTACGCCATAATGATATGTTTGTCAGTAGTCGATAACTCTCGAGTAACTATAAGGAAAAGACACAGTTATTTATCATGAAAATTGAGAAAATCTAAGATTGTTATATATAAGCAAGTAATTTCCAGCTAAGTCAGAACAAACAGCATAAGTGATGGGTCATGTGTCCACGGCCCGAGGATTTTTTACAATCATTACCAATGCTCGCCTCAAAGTAGGGAATGGTAGCAGATTTAGATGATAAAGAGTAAGATATTTTTCATCGAAGGAGAGATCGAGATTATTTAATATCTCCCTATCCTGCCACCATTTGTTTCAGCATTTGTTATAATGAGCTTCTTGGTGACATTTCAAGCCTTCCTCGATTTCTTTTTAGTAATCGATAATAGAGAGACCTAACCAATATTTAATTTTGAAATTTTTTTAAAGGAAGAAATTGCCTCGATCGAGGAAGTACCTAGTGTCTGCCACGGCTTTGATGGATCTGGCAATGGTCGATCGACAGTTGTTGTCTTAGGTGGGTCGAGACAGTGGAGAACCAAGACTAGAGGCTTCAAAGGTGGATCGAGCAAAGCTCCCAAATGGTTTTTGGCACTTGGGAGGAACAACTACTGCTTCAGTCAGTGAAATTTGAGGGAGAGATTGAGCGGGCGATCTTGTCATTGGCTTATTTGTTTTCGGCTCGATGTAGTGGCCGATGAGGGTGCTGCCCTCTTCTTTCCTTTGAGCTTAAGCTTTGAGGAAAGTTAAGCTATGATATCTTTTGGAGATTTATTTAGCAATCGTTGATAACGACCTTCACACAAACAACAAACGTATCCATTGCTTCTAGTTGATTTGGATAGTAGGGAAGATTAAGAGCCAAAGTAGTTTTTTAAAAAGAAGAATAAAGAGACTGATAGAGTTCAACATTGTTGACGATCGGTCAATTGAAAGGGGGCTAGTTGCAAGTCTTCTGGGTAAATGGATATGGCATATATTGAACTAAACTAAGTTGTCGAGCAAGAAAATTTCAGGCAATACTGTTCGATTTTGGCCTTGGCATTCTTGCTAGAATCAATTGAACCTCTATATAGAAGGTATCGGCTGATGAGGTAGCTTTCCCAAGCCAGATGTATCTGGGATGCTTCATGATTATTCTCCTGCTCATATCGGTTGATAAACTAACCAAGACTATACTCTCCATCATGAAATGGAATGAACAACCGATTCTGTTGGCTTTTACCCGAAGAGAAAAATAATATATCCATATATACCGAAAATGATTTAACTTCTTGAGGAGAGTTGATGACGCGCTCGCCATAAGAGGTATAGGTTGCTTTGGTATAGATGGAGTGATATACAAGGGAAGGACGGAAGTATTTGTAAATCCACATGCAAAAAAACCATAATGGTCCTCCTCCTAAATACAAAACCTTGGTGGTAACTTCATATATTCCTTTGTACAAGCGGCCAAGTACATAAGGCGCCAAGGCAAGTTTTCGTAGGCAAGGGCATCGGCCAGAGAGACATATTCGGTGGTTATTTGTAGGGCATTCACACAAAGCAGGTGATGACAGATCCAAAGCAACATGAAAGTTATATGTTCTTCATAGTTGACCGGTTCGATATCATTTTATTACGGTAGGCCTGTATGAAATGAGGATAGGCTTTGACAATCTTATTCAAGAAATGCTTAGTGCTTTTATACGCGAAACTTGCATAAATGACTTCACTAAAGGGAAGAAGTTGGGTTAGAGCTGTAATATTAAAAATAGTTGGACTCATGGGGCCGTAGTTGAAGAAAAATGTGTTGGTCGATGGGCTATAAAAGGTTGAAGTTGCGAGGAGAAGAAATGGATCTGATGAATAGCAAAAAACAAAGACCTCGATACACTCGTAGATGCCCGATGCTCTCCATGATGCCTCGTGTTGAGATGAGACATGCGCAAACCAAGTATCCAATTTTAAAAGGGGCTTCACCCATGATCGAGAGTTTTTCAAGACATTGACAGGATCGGGGACAGAATCAGATTGGATAAGCAAGGTCTCGTTAGGGTAGAGAGGAAACAGAGATCCATCATGCTAACTTCTTTAATTTCTATTGATAGAGTGAACGCTGGACCCAGGCAGTAGTAATCGTCGAGGGGCAATTGAAAGATTGTCTTGTCAATGCACTTATCGGCAAGAGCATCCGTTAATGTAACAAGATCATTTTGTTGGAACGTTGGAGTGGAAGATGAAGAGGCAACCATTGCTTGAGAGAAAGTTAGAATTCGTAGTTGCTTAGAAGAGAGTAAGGAATGAAAGCGTAAAATAAAAGAGAATTCGAAATGGTACTTATATCAGCAAAGAGGAGAAAATATTTATTAGGGCATCATTATGATTTTTTTTTGGAAACGATATAAGAACACAGGGTTTGATCCTTACTTCAATAAAGTGTAACCGTCGTTAATGTGGTACGCTGAATCCGCCAAAGACAATTATTGGCTCACTGCCACTTGTAGGCAATAAATGCCACATTAATTAGGGGTCGCACATCGCTTTCACCTTTTTTTCAAAGGTGAAGTGACGGGGATGGAGAAATGTTCATCCCCAATTATTGTCATTCATCTTAAGTGCCAATCAGAGTGGATTACGTGTGATTTATACAAAATTCGCGTGGTGTATTTGAAGATTTGATAAGATTTATTAGCAAACAATGGCTGGAATTAACATTTTAGACAGTTCCACGTCAATGTCTAAGCAATCAATGAATGAGTAATCGTGAAGAAACAGTTACAAGATAGATGGCAAAGGGAAAAACATAAGAAGTCAAGTGGTGGCGAATGGTTATGGCGACCGTCAGAACGTAAGAAGAATCCAAATACTAGATCAAAGCTATAAATATCAAATGAATATAATAAGAAAAATCGTTTTATGCCAACCCAATCAAACCAAACATTACCTTTTAATTATCATTTCAATTATCAATCAAATTACATTTCTTAGTGTAACATTTTACTTTCAGCCTGCTATTTACATAGCATTAATCAAGTTGTAATTTAAATCTACGGTCACACGTCGGATTCAGTTCTTCACTCAGAAATGTGTTTTGCAACTATTCTCCGCAACCGACTGTAAGAATCTCTTCCTCATTTTACTTTATATGTATCGAAAAGTCCTTTCGTACATAAGGCAAAGGTACAACCCATCATTAGAGGACGGACCCCATCCTCTGAATATTGCCTAATCATGTTTACACATTAAGCGAGTGGCTGAATAGGCAACCAATCTCATCTCAGTTATACATTTCATGTTTGCCTATCTTGGCGCTAGGGGTCATAATTGTTCGGTTTAAATTGAAGCCACAATTTTAATTTTGACACACCCACACAAGCAAAGTTGAAAGCTAAATAAGCAATGCAAGAATACTACATACACTCATGAATGCCAATGTCATGCTTTATAGCTATTACATGACCCATGGGCCCCATATAAATTACAATGGCCTAAAAATTAAATTGATTGAAATATTTAAACATGGTTGTCCAAGCAAACTTATCAAAAGGATTGTCCAAGGGGCTCAAGTTGGCCTAAGTCAACTTTTATAACGAAAGTATTTTAAGTTACTAATCCATTATAAACATGGCACATCTAATCTAATTACCAGGAGCATCATTAAAATCACATTTATAAAATGATCCAAACCATAAACAACCAAACACTAGTGATGTAAATCGATGGTTAACAAATAGTAGCACCTATGGACTTTCCAAGGCTCAGAATTTTATTATTTAAGCCAAAGTATATATTTTAATAAGCTTATTATAATTATTTTGTCAAATATTATATAGATGCGATTATATATTAAAGTTAATTTAGTAATCACGTATACATTTATGCAAATAAGTTGGAAGCAACTGAAGAAAAGAAATCACATTGATATGTGATTTGGATCCCAATGGATTCCAAATACAAGCTCCTGGGAGAGTGTGTCCACACGGTAGGACTTCCGTGGAGAGAGGATGGGATCTCACACACGTGGCAAGATACTACCGTGAGAGATAAGTGCTGTCGAGTGCACTGATTCTGGTTCACCTGCACCTACCTAGGATATTCTCGGGTCTAATCAAAGTTTGAATCGAGACCTATCCTGGGAGACGGATTACTCCCCTTGACACCGGCCCCATGGCTGGTGGTCGGTGCTACGTGAGCCCCACCGTGATGTATTTGTTTCATCCAATTTTTACGGATCATTTTAAGGATTGATACAAAAAATGCTAGGGATATAAATCTCCGGTGAACCACACCACAGGAAAACAATAATGATTGGATATCCACCATTAAAATCCTCCTAAGGCTCATTGTACTATTTATTTGACATCCAATTTGTTGATTGTGTGTAGAGAAAAAATAAATATCTGCTTGATCTAAAGCTTTTATGGCCCCAAAACGTTTTTAATGTTTAACGTTCATTCAAAACTGTTTCCTGTAATGTGGTCCATTTTAGATTCCGATATAACTCATTTTTTTTCTCGTAACATAAAGTGATCTATAAAAATAGATGAACAGCATGGATGAAACACATACTTCATAATGGAGCCCACACAGCACCGACCATCAGTCATTGGCTGGTGGCTGGGGGAGTAGCCAATCCGTTTCCCCTATCCTGACCCCAAACTCTGGTATATTTGAAAAAGATCCAAGCCTATCATCAGGTGGGCCCTTCCAGGGCCACACTTGTTTCATCTAATACGTGATCTACAGATGGGCCATAAAGACCAATCAAGTGGCTCACATTCGATGTGTAAACTTGCAATGTTTGAACGATTAGGATCACCCGATCAGTTTGATTCCTCAACCAGGCACCATCCAAAGCAGAACCTGTCTGTTGAATGGTCCAGATCATGTCCATCTCTTCCTGGTATACACTTTTGGGTCGAGGATACAAAGTTTTCTATGTGGCTCACAGATACAGGATTCTAGCAATCTCCATACTCCAGCTGCCTTATTGAGTCCTACGTGGAAGATCTTATCCACGGTGGATAAGAAGGGCCATGTTTCATTTTCATACAAACATACGTATGCTAATCACCATGCATTCAAGCTGTATGGGGGCTCACCCATGATGTCCATGTGGAATCTAAACCGTTCATCTGGTGGGCCTCCTAATATTCACCTTACATCCCAAAAATCATCAGGATCCAAGATTCAAATAAAAAACACCGCATGGATAAATGTATAATCACAAGTAAAACCTATATATTCACTTGTCCTTGTCCTGGCCCACCTGAGTTTTGACGTGGAAAACCATTGTAGTGGGGCCCACTTGATGAATATATTGGGATGACATATACACAAATCATCTAGAAGTTTCCATTGGGAACGTCCACGCAATATCATCCATTGATCTCTTTTACAGATGAGGCTGGATTTTAGAATAAGCCAAACATTGGAGTGAGTCTTGGACGGCACAAGAACATGATTGCTCGCCCACTTATTAGGAGAATATTTAAATATCAGTTTTAACTTTCTGAGTTCGACATCACTTGTGCAAGTAGAAGACGGCCGGAAGGTTCTTCCTCGGCATTATGAAATTATTAATTTCTTAAAGTCCCTCTTTCGCGGTACTGACAACTCAGCTGCAGTTAGCTCCAAATGTATGATAATTACACTAAGTTATAACATACTATGATTATTTTCCCTGAGGTCTTCCTAGCAGGGGGTGGCTAACATGGAGTGTGTGTATTGACATGGGCATGTACTAACAAGCTAACCCCACCCCCTCAAAAAAAAAAAAAAAAAATAATAATAATAATAATAATAATAATAATACTATGATCATTTCCCCACGTGTAACTCAAAAATATGAAGATTAGTGAATTATGATTAATGGGGTTGTTTGTTTGTTTTTCTGATTATATGTAAATATAGTTTATTTGAGCATTTATTATTCACTCTTATAATTCACTTCAGCTGCTCGTGTTTTGAATGTTGTAACACTAAAGTTTAGGAAAAGATCGAACGAATCCACTAAATTTGTGGGGCCCATTATTATGTATGTGTCTGATCCTACCATCTTATTTAAGGGCCTGAACTTAAAATGAGGCAGATTTGATGCTTAGGTGGATCACATTTGATGAAATAAGACGAATTGAAGCATATTTGTGTTTATCTTTCAAATATGACATTATGAATATGTTAGGCGACAGGTTCAAAATCATATGAGCTGTGAAAAGGTTTCGATTTTGAATGGTGGGTGTTATTAACCACCTAAAAAGGTTAGGTCATAAGGCAGTGATTTGCTGTTTGGCCTTGACAAAAGCCAAGCAGCCAGCCACTGCCCAATGCCCAGCCTTATACAGCCTAACAGCTGGTAGCTGCTTTATGGCTCAACCCTATAGGGCCAAAACTTAGACCTCTAAGCTCGGCCTAAGGGTTAAGTGAATAACAGCTCGGCCTGACCAATTGGCCTGGTTTAATGACCAAGTTGGTCGCCATTAGACAAAATAAATGGACAGTTTAAACACTTTTTAGGTCCCCATTTTATAGCCCTATACTTAAGTAGCTCCTTTAGACGGTCTATGTTTTCCAACATTTGGTCAGATATGTATAGATCCTACCACATGATGGCCCTGATGCACAGCAATGTCCAGGTGGCCGTTCAGATCAAAGGGATTGGCGACTCTCCCTGCCACTAGCCAATGGCTAGTGGTCGGTGATCTGTGGGCCCCACCATAATGTATGTGTTTCATCCATGCCGTTCACCCATTCTTCCAGATCATTTTCTGTTATGAGCCCAAAAATGAGGTTGATCCAAATCTCACGTGGACCACACGGTGTTGATTGAATGCCCACCGTTAAAAACTTCTTGAGGGCAACAAAAGTTTTGAATCAAGCTGATATAAGTTTTTTTACCTTCGTCCAAGTCCGTATGACCTAATTAACAGGTTAGATGTCAAATAACCATTACAGTGGGCCTTAAGATGTTTTTAACGGTGGACATTCAATCACTACTGTTTTCCCATGGTGTGGTCCACCTGAGATTTATATCTACCTCATTTTTAGGATCAAGCACTAAAATTATCTTTCAAAATGGATTGACGGTGTGGATAAAGCACATACATCATGGTTGAGTCCACATATCACCGACCACTCTGCTGGCGGCATCTCTGATGCACAGCAATGTCCAGGTGGGCATTGGTGTGATATAAACTTTTAAATTAGTTTTCTCAAACTTGTGGTAATATTTAGGGACAAGTGGCATCACTACAAGACAATGAGATGGCCCACCTCAATGAAAAGAGAGTTGTGGAGGGGTGCGAATTTCTTGCAACAAGCAATTTTTGATGGGGCCCAATGTGATGTCTGTTATATCCCTACTTTCCCCATTATTTATACATATCATGTTAGGTTGTGAGCCTAAAAAATATGGTACATCTAAAACTCAAGTGGGTCACACCACATGTAAAGTAGGGATGGAATAATTATCATTGAAACCTTCCTGGCCCACCAAAATTTTGGATTACGATGATATTTGGTTTTTCCTTCCATCTTGTTGGGACTCCATGTAAAAGAATTGAACTGCATATGGATATCACGTTTAAAGAAGTTTTATAGGTGGGAATCTCATCTCCACTCTTAATTTCCTGTCTAATATGATAATATGATTGGCAAAACAAATAGACGGAGTAAATGCTGCACAACATCATGGTAGGCCCACAGCTCCTTATAGGAAACTGTGGCAGCCCACGAAATGATTGGATTCGCCTGCTTTTTAGAGCATCACTGTGGGCCCCATGGTCTACTAGCTGAATTTGAAGGGGCCAAAATACAATTTCGATGGCCTGGATTGATATTTGGTGCAGCCAAACGCACCCAAATAAAATATGGTAATACTCTAGGCCCATTTTATATGTAGTTAATTCAGGTCAAATGTCAATCCAGGCCGTTGACATGGTGGGGCCTTACTGAATGGATCATAGCCCAAAAATCATACTAATCAAACCATCTTATCCATATATTTAGCACTAAGTGGACAGCTAAAAACAAAGTACTTAGTGGTCCAATCTCTCATGATGAACGGCCCAGTTCTCTAACACATGTGACCAGTTCAATTCACCACCCTGCAGTTCCTACGTGTTTCTCCACTTGAACTAAATAAAGGGCTTATACTGGCCATCTTGATCATGGAATTGGCAAAATTCTTGAAGAAAACAATAGAATCCTCCAAACCCAATGCACCAGACCCAACTCGGTGCTGACTCAGTACTTGTGACTGGATCAGACTCGGTCCGGATTAGTCCAGGCCAAACCTAGACTCGGATCGGATAAGGCATGCTCGACTTGGTATCAAGTCGGGTTGAGTTCGGGTCAGGCCTATTTCATAACCGGATCGATTCAAGTCAGCCCTAACTCGATCCGCAGTGCCCGTGCCCATGAAATTGGGCAATCTTGGGCTAAATGTAGCATATAGGGCGAGTCTGATCGTGTGGACACCTGTTCCAACGTGCACATAGTGCACACTTGCAGGTCAATTAGTTATGAGTGCGTTTTGTTGCACCAAATCTCATGAATTTTGTGGCAAATGGGCTGATTAATTATGAAATATCATGATATTTGGTGCAACCAAATGCTCCTGACCGTGTGTTAAACAGTTAAAGGCGAAGTACTCATGATTTGTTTTTAAGACTCAGTAAGTGTTGGATGCGACTCGCCCGAGTTGACTCCGAATCTGTTGGCCCGAATCTGGTTCGATACCATGACTCAGACCGACTCACGGCCAAATGAGCTGGGTCGAGTCGCTGGGTCTTTTAACCAGCTGTCAATGTGCGGGCTTGGGTCCAAGGAGGCCAGCCCTTTAAATTTTGGGCTTGCTAGTGGGCCTTGATGTCATGTACAAACCTGCTTATGGCACAAATGAATGGACCAGATTCCTCTAAAACCTGTTGTATCATGGCGGGTAAGACACTGGAGTTATTTGGGGCCCGCGTGCTGTGTGTGCGCAATCTACTCCGTCCATCAGGTGACCCTTGTAATTCCACCATGTATTACAAAAAATCAATCAGATTCAAAACTGAATTGGGCCAGAATATCTGGAACAATGCAAAATCACCCATAGCATCTCTAATTTCAAGGGGGTGTGTCCGGCCTGAGTTCTGGATCTAGATGATTTTTGAAGGGTTTGTTAATCCCAGTGAGGTGCATTTGATAAACGGGTTGGATGGAATATATACACCATGGTGGACCCCACAAACAAACCAATGGTTATTGTCACCTCGTCATTGTTCCATTTGGTTTGGTACATGCGAGTTGTAGATAGAAGGGATTTTTGGTCCTAGGATCTAATTTCGATCGATACACCTGATGGATGGAGCGGATGTAACACACAACCAGGTGGCCCCATGGAGATTGATTGTTTCACTTGCTAGCCCATAGGCCTGAAGATCAAACCCAAGCCCAGCTCATCAGGGGCCTTGGCAGGCTCAGCGGTCCAACAGTTGGTCCCCACAATGTAAACTCCCTGTTCCAGAAATCAGCCTGTCCACTAGAGGTGGGTCACTTGTTAGAAATAAACAGTAGACAATATTCGTAAAAGTAAAAAATTAAATAATAAAGGATGACTTATTTATTTGAGCCGAGGAGTCACGGATCATTCGACAAACCTCTATTTGGACCGTGTCCTAAGTGCAACGGCAATTTTAGATAGTTGGCCTCCAAAATACAACAACTATGACTCAGTCCCAATGGTGCACTCATTTTATACGAGCTCGAACTAGCATGCAAAACTTAACCAAAGTGAGTTGACTCGGCAACGATCTCAGTTGACAAAACAATTGAACTAGAGATGAATTTTAAAGAAACAGAGAAAGAAATAGTTGGTTTGAATGAATTAATTTGGAAAATGAGTAAGTTTATATATAAACTACGATTAGGTACTTAAAACACCGTTTCAAATGAGTTTGGTCTGTTAGGTTTGAACCCAACAAGTGAGACCACCCAAACAAACACGTCCCTGGTTTGAAATTCTCTCAAAACCGACTTTGTGAGTATACTCGCGGAGTGTGGAACAAAACTATTAATGCGAGTGTACTCTCAGTCATCACATACACTCGAACCCGACACGGCTCATCGCGTGCGTATGTGGTCAATGGAATACATTCGAACTAATGGAATAGCCTCCTATTGGACCAATTTCACATGCAGCCTGAGAAGGGGTTCAAGCCCTATGCAAAACTCTTATCTTATATACTTGAGTTTTTCTTTGGTCATTTATGACGTGGGACAAGAGAAATATACTAAAAATAAATCACTTACAAAAAGATACATAGAGAGAAAACTTTGAATTTTAAAACAAAATTATTTTAAAATTCTTTTTAAAATACACACCATTGTGTACGGAAAATGCATGTTAAAATATCTAATTTAGCTGTCCATTTGTTCACTATGGCCCACCTAATGAATGGATACGTTTGCTCTTTTACAAGGGCATGTATCTCCATGGTGGAGATCACCTAGTGGACAACTCTAATCTCATGTAACAAGTGTGCCGCATTGGCTTCTGCATAAGCATAGATGGATAGGTAAACTTAACAGAGAGACGCCTAATAGAGTGACCATATTTGTGATGTTGAGGCCTACAACAACATATTTCGCAATGATTTGATTCAACGAGTCAAAAGGAGAAGTGCAATGCTAGCTATTGTTTGGTCAGTTACCAACCGATCCCTCCTTCCCAATAGTACCTTCCATGTGGGCCCTCCACCTTGCCAAACACATGTGGATGCTAGATCCTGGGTGGGAGGGATCGGCTCACTTTTTCATAGGTTGCCTTGCACGAGGGCTTTCTTGGAGATAAGAGGGTGTTATATTAGACCAGAGTCATCACTAATCAATTATTTCGATCCTCCTAGAGTCGGTTAGACCCTGTAAAAATGTTTATGGTTGAGAACCCGAAGATCCTTAACCCTAAGATGATTCTTGAGTTTGTGTTCCAGAGATTCTGAATAAGAGACCACAGTTATAGAGAGAGAAAGTGTTGGGCACCAACTATTCCTGTAGCAATTATACTGTCTCTACTTCACAAGATCTAACTAATTTATGAGGAATATGATTAATTCTCACGCACTAACGATGTAATGTAATGCAATGATAATGATGACTAATCGATATGAATTTCTGATGGGTAGGATCCAATTATATCGGCAAGCCTTAGAGTATACGGTCGAACTAACCAAGTGCAGGGTGCAAATTATATAGAAATATATGATGTATAGGATTCTCGATGCTATGTTGATGCGTATGACAAAACAACAGCTAACTGAGTAGGTTTCTGGTGGGTAGGCTATGATTGTATCGGTAAGTCATAGAGTATACACCCACAAATTAGATATGAAAAAATGATTAAATGTAATGCAGTGATGATGTATTTGATGAGTAAGGGAGTTGAGAAGGGAATGAGTGTTGCACAATGCTAATGCTTTGATTTGATTAAAGCTTAAACGGTTGGATAGACAATAGTATCGCAAGGATAGATTAAGTGGCTCCAGTTATAACTTAAGTGGCTCAGGAGACTCGAATTATGGCTAGGTTAGGCTAAACCATGGTTGGACTCTTTCTGTCTCTCACTCTCACTCTCCTTGGTGGAGGGATGGAAGAAGACTCATTAGATGAGAATAGATAATTGAAAATGAGAGTGAATGCTTGAAATGAGAAGGGAATGGGGCTATTTATAACCTCAAAACTCAGTTTTCTGGTAATTCTCAGTAATCCTAGGGGTAAAAGGTGATTGAAAGGCTATGATTAGAGATTGCTACATGACATCAGCTTATGGGTTGGATGAGGTGGTAAAAGAATAATTTTGGATAAGGAGATGGGCATCGGAGTAAATACACCTCAACCGCATACTTAGGGTTTAAAAAAAAGGATCCCACATACTTGAGAGATGCCACCCCAAAGAGGGGGAGTGCCACGTGGCCAGCAACAAGTTGGTTGCCTCCGGGCCCTACTTAGACTCCTTGCTTCGGCAAGTAGCCTCCCTCACTTGTATGGAGGCTTTGCTGTAAAGGTCGTTGCATTGAGGTTTTGCATAGGAATTCAACTGGGCTTGATTCTAGACTTCAGCAAGCAACCTCCTTCACTCCTAGTATGCTAATAACTATACACAGGTCCGCAATCCATTAAGCAGTTTAGACTACCCAGTTAGTTCGTCCTATGTAAAACTTTAAATGGGACAAAATGAAAAAGCTCATACCTCATAGAGGGACTTTTCCATCCATCAGTGCCAATATAAAAACAAACCTTTAGAACAAAGGTCTAATAGTCCCCTTGAGTGTGGATGCAAAACCAAGTTCACAATACAGTGCAAATCCATGACCTAAGCTCAGGAAGCTGCAGAAAATCCATTTAAGTTTATACAGATTAGTTTCCTCATCCAACCATGATTTCTTTCTTACATTCTAGGCTTGTATTTTGTTTGCTTTGAATCTTTATATGAAACCAATCAGAATAATGTCCATTACGGAAATCATTGGATCCTTCTGCTTTCCTTTATCTTTTGTGTTAGATTTCTTAATATTATTCTTAGGAAAAGATAACATGTTCTATCATGTAAAAAGGAATTCCTTGAAATGTTAATTTTTATCTAAGCTTCTTTTTTTTTTCTCATATATATGGTGAAGATGAAGCTGAAGGCAATGCTTCCAACATATTTCTCTTCAGAAATACATTTTAGAAAACTTCATAACCTTGGTCCGATTTCTATTCTCAATAATCTTACCACAAGCCATTCAAAATCAGCTCAAAAAGTTCAATTCCAAAGTCTAAAATTTCTTCTATTTTCAAGTACTTTGATTGAACTTGACTATTAAGATTTTTTTTTTTTTTTGTGTATATATATATATATATATATATATATATATATATATATAGTTTCAGATGTTTGATTGTCGCAAAATGCCAAGTGGTTTCTCTTGCATTTGAAACGGAGATGAAGACTGGAATAAAAATAGAAGAATTAAAAGTAGGAAACAATTACAAAATCTATCCCTCAAATTGTGCAAGAACACACATGCGCCACAAACATATACAAATGCATACACAACCACACCCACTCACACATACATATTGGCCCACGCCCACACCCATGTACACGGACATGCGCATTTTTTTTAATTCTTTTGGTGAAATCTGTGTGTGCTACATTTCATCCGTTGGTTCCTATAGATTCATGTGTTGTCGGCATTCAACACTCGCCTTCCTTCAACAACAGGTAGTAATTTTGGGATGATTTTTTTATATCGTTATAGGTTGTAATATAACATTAACATGTCCTTTCTGTTACTTACGCTGTGATTTTGAACGCTAGACCTTATACATAATAGAGGGTGTCTATCTGAAGCCCCTACATCTAGAGGGATTGTTTCAATATCATGTTACTTGCCATAAGAAAAGAAATACTTTTTGCTTGCTTTTGAGGTTTTTATGCTTCAAATGGCATGTTATTTCTACCCTCGGCTCTGAAAATTACAAGGGCTAGTTTTTGCTTTATGGGTAGGCCATTGAATAATAGAGGTTCCATCACATGGCAATCGTGGAGATCTATTTTAGCCATGCTGTGATGCACCACTTGGTTCGAAAACAGTCATGTCATTTGTTGTTCGACTCCATACTATCATTTGAGATTATGTAAGGATTGGAACGAAACATTTGTATGATAGAACACGTGCATACGAAGTCCAGCCAGATTGATTGGGACCAAAATGACTTGAGCCCAAACCCATCTAGAAAATTGATTGAGCCACACATGACAAGCTGAAGCTTGGTCTACAGGTCAAGCTAATAGTTCCAAGCCAGTCCAAAGCTAGCCAGGCTAGGCAGGCCACCACGAACATTGCCACCCCTACTCAAAGGATTGGTATCGAATTTAAGGCCCAATAAGTAAGCCCGCCTGACCTAACTCGTTGATCATTGGTGAGTTGAATACTTAGTTTTTGTGGGGTCCATCCTAGCTTACAGTCAGGCTTTTCCCCCATTCATTTTAGCCCATTTGCTATGATACTGGAAGTCTTTCCACCCCAGCAATGCACATTCACTTTTTCTTGTTTCTTTGTTATAAAAGAGCATTGAAAGATATATGATGATTTGTGATTTGGTTATATATAGGATTGAAAGATATGGTATTAGCTAGATAGATGCTACTTCCCAGTTTTCCATTTATTGTGATCAATGATGTTATCAAGGCTTGGGACTTCTTTTTTCTTTTTTTCTTAATTTGGATAAGATGACTACCTGGTGCAATAAATTCAAAAAGCAACAAATATACAGCTATTTTTATTTTATTTTATTTTATTTTTTTTAAATAATAATAAATTTGCATAAATTTATGAAGGATTTAGAACCGTTCCTACAAATGAACATCAGAACGTACGGTTTAAAACAGTTCTTATTTTTTAGCGATGCCCTATTTAGGAACAGTTTAAGTAGGGCTGTACACAAACCGAGTTATCTCAGTTAGCTCGCTCGGCTTGACTTGAAAAAGCTCGATTCGACTTGGTTCGAAACTGAGTTCGAGTCAAGTCGAGCTGATTTTTTTAGCACGAAAATATTTCGAACCGAGTTCAAGCTTGCCCGAGCTCGATTCAACTCGAATCGAACCCCAACTCGAATCGAACTCGAATCAAACCAATTCGGTGACTCAGTTACTTTGATATTGATGTTGCTCACCAAGTGTTTGATGAAATAACACAACGAAGTGTCGGATGGTGGCAAGGAAGGTATATATATGAAACAAATACCCATTTTTTCTTGATTTTGATGTTGCCTACAAGGTGTTTGATGAAATACTTGTAAACAACGGTTGTTGTTTTACATACAATAAGAAATTAAAAGTGCACTCCATGTGCTTGTAAAAATGACGCACATGCTCGGCTTGAACGTGGCTCGAACTGGCCCAAGTTGCTAACCGAATCGAGTCGAGCTGGCTAGTCAGGCTCGAGGACCGAGCCGAGTACAAGCCGGGGTCAACTAGTGGCCGAGCCGAGTCGAGCCATGCCATGCTCGACTTGTGTACACCTCTAAGTTTAAGATCATTCCTAAATCTTTTAAGACCGGTTTCCAACCATTTCAAATCAGCATTTTTGGTGTAGTGATAGTTGTAAACACACACACACACACACACACACACACACACACATATCCGAATGCTCAACTTAGAGTTGTACACGAACTGAGCTAGCTCGGTTAGCTTGACTCGAAAAAGCTCGATTCAACTCAGTTCGAAGCTGAGTTAGAGCCGAGTCGAGTTGATTTTTTGAGCTCGAAAATGAGTTTGAGTCGAGTTCGAGCTGGCCCCAGCTTGAGTCGACTCGGATTGAACCCAACTTGATTCGAACTCGGATCGAACCAGTTCGGTGACTCGATTACTTTGATATTGATGTTGCTCACCAAGTGTTTGATGAAATGACTCGAAGAAGTGTGGCTAGTGGCACGGAAGGTATGTATATGAAACTAACACCCTTTTTTTCTTGATTTTTATGTTGATTAGAAGGTGTTTGATAAAATACTTGTAAAACCATTACTGTTGTCTCAAATACAGTGAGATTTTGAAGTTGCAGTCCAAGTGTTTGTGAAAATGATGCAATGGCGAACTCGGCTCGATCTTAGCTCGAACTCGGCTCAAACTGCTGAATGAACCGAGCCGAGCTGGCCAGTCAGGCTCGAGGACCTAGCCGTACTGAGTTCGAGCTGAGGTTAGCTAGTGGCCAAGCCGAGTCGAGCTGAGGCTAGCTCGACTCGGTTTGACTCGATGTACACCCCTGGCTCAGCTATGCACCAGTTCGCACAGAACTCGTGCGAACTTTTTGAGAACTCATCATACGTGATGTGATTTCAAAATCTAAATGGTCCACGTGATGCAACACCCCATGAAACCTCTAGGGCCCAACTTTTACTTTGATCCAAAACTTTGGTGGGCTACGAAAAAAGAAAACAGTTTCCTCCCTTGATTTGCATCTCTTTTCGATGGCCCACTAGAGTTTTAGATCGAGATCAAAATTGGTCCATTGGGGTTTCATGGGATGCTGCATCACATGGATCGTTTAGATTAGATGCCCATGACATGTGTGCAAACGTGCACACATGCGCAAGTGAGCATGTATATGTGTGTGTGTTAAGATGTTCTATAAATCTCTCACCTATTTTTATATTTTTTCGATTATTTTCAATAAAATAAACATAATACAGTTTTTCACAATGTGATTTCTTTTGTTAATATGGTATCAAAGTTTTTACGTAGTGGCAGCCGATGCAATTCCTAGTCCCTTCTATGATGGAGAGCTTGATGCCATTGCCCTTGGGCAAAGAGACCTACGGCTCCATCCCCTTATTGCCAGTAGATACTATAATGACATGCCAATGCCAAATATGATGAAGTCAAATTTGGGAATAGAGATGGCATTTGTGAAACCAGTTGGATAGGCCTTGTCAATTTTAACTTTTCCACCAACCGAAACACGCATTTTCATCAAATTTTGATATAATTGCACGGTAATAAGTGCATGTGAATGGCCGTGTGTAGCTCAACGGTTGTTGAGCTTGGATGACTTACTATTTGCAGAGATTATTCAATAGATAACAAAAGCTCAGTTTACTAATAAGCAATACTCGTAAATTTCGTATCGAAATATGTTGCATGTAAAGAGGAATACTAGCACATGATGATTATCATTGTCTTTTTCATATATATTCTAATTTGGGCATGATCGAGATCCATGTGTCAACTTGGGGTGGAGTGTGGCAGAATAAATATGATCGAGATATATATATATGGGAAAAGGTACTATGCACTCGACCTCACGAGTCCGTCCCATGAGGTCGAGTTGTGTGGGCCCCACCGTGATGCGTTTCGAACATCTACCCCATCAGTAAGATGCACCATTCCATCGTGGGCCTAGGTCTCAAAAATCAAGTCAATCCGTGACTTGTGTGGGCCACACCACATACAGAAGTGGGGAGGGGCCGTGCACCATTAAAACATTCATAATCATTTTTTGGGCCCACCGAGATGTGTTTTGCAAATCCAACCCATCCATTATGTGTGTCCCACTTGCATGAGGGTTCAGAACAAGTTTCAGCAGCATTCAAAACTCAGGTGGGCCCCACCAAGTGCTTTTATATGTTTTAACAGTGTCTTCACATGATTTTAGATGGTATGGCCCACCTGAGTTCCGTATACGGTTGATTTTTGGGATATCCCATAATTTAGAGGGTACCCATCAAATGCACGGTGCTGATGGTCGACACGCATCACGTTGGGGTCCACACAACTTGACCTCATGGGAGCTAATGGTAAGGTCGAGCTCATAATACCTTTTATAAAAGGTACACATGGGAGCTAATCGTGAGGTCGAGCTCATAATACCTTTTATAAAAGGTACCATGCGCTTGACCTCACGATTAGCTCTAACCTGTGTGGATCCCACCGTGATGCGTGTCGACCATCAGCACCGTGCATTTGATGGGTACCCTCTAAATTATGGGATATCCCAAAAATCAGCCGTATACGGACCTCAAGTGGGCCATACCATCTAAAATCATGTGAAGACACCGTTAAAACATATAAAAGCACTTGGTGGGGCCCACCTGAGTTTTGAATGCTGCTGAAACTTGGTCTGAACCCTCATGCAAGTGTGACACACATAATGGATGGGCTGGATTTGCAAACCACATCTCGATGAGCCCAAAAAACTGATTATGAATGTTTTAATGGTGCACGGCCCCTCCCCACTTCTGTATGTAGTGTGGCCCACACAAGTCATGGATTGACTTGATTTTTGAGACCTAGGCCCACGATGGAATGGTGCATCTGACTGATGGGTTAGATGTTTGAAACGCATCACAGTGGGGCCCACACAGCTCGACCTCATGCATGGGACGGACCTGTGAGGTCGAGCGCATAGTACCTTTTCCCATATATATATATATATATATATATATAAAGATGAAACTTAGTGAGACTCCTCATCCAAGTGGGACATGGTGTGTGACTGATGAGAAAAGGTACCCTTTATGAGGTTGACCTCATGGGAAGCTTCCCATAAGGTTGAGCTGTATGGGCCTGCCATGATGTGTGACAAACATCCATTCCATTAATCAGATGCATCCTTCTATGGTGGGCCATAGGCCTAAAAATCAGGCCAATCCATGATTTAGGTGGGTCACACCATAAACAATAATGGAGAGGATATTCACCCATTGAAATCTTCCTGATCGCTTATAGCGCCCACTAATGTGTGGTTTAGAGATTCAACCTATCCATTGTATGTGTCCCACTTGAATGAGGGGTCACACCAAGTTTTAGCTATATCCAAAACTTAGGTGGGCCCCAATAGGTCCTCTTAAATGTTTTAGGCATGATTTCACACTATTTCAAATGGTACGACTCACTTGACTTCCAAATATCACTTATTTTTGGGATATCCCATGACCTAGAGGGGATCCACCAAATGCACAATGTGAATTTCTGACACACATCATGGTGGGGCTACATAGCTCGACCTCATTGGAAGCTTCCCATGTGGTCAAGTTGTATGGGTCCCACCATGATGTGTGATAGACATCCACTCCATCAATTAGATGCATCCTTCCATAGTGGGTCTCGGGCCTAAAAATCAGGTTAATCCATGACCTAGGTGGGCCACACCATAGACAGCAATTGAGAGTGGATATTCACCAATTGAAATCTTCATGTTCACTTATACGGCCCACTTATATGTGGTTTAGAAATCCAGACAATCTATTGTATGTGTCCCACTTGGATGAGGGGTCACACTAAGTTTCAGCATTATCCAAAACACAGGTGGGACCCGACAGGTGCTTTTAGATGTTTTAGGCATGGTTTCACATTGTTTTAGATGGTACAACCTACCTAGGGCGGATTTTTGGAATATCCCATAACTTAGAGAAGACCCACCAAATGTACGATGTGGATTTCTAATACACATCACGGTAGGGCCCACACAACTCAACCTCATGGGAAGCTCCCATGAGGTGAGGTCGACCTCATAGTACGATTTCTATATATAGGGAAAATGTTTTATAGAGGTAGAGCTCATGGGAGCTCCCCATGAGGTCAAGCTATGTGGGCCCCACTATGATGTATGTCGAACATCTACCCCATTATTCAGATGCACCATTCCATAGTGGGCCTAGGGCTAAAAAGTCAAGTCAATTCGTGACTTGTGTGGGCCACACCACATACAAAAGTTGAGAGGGGTTACCATCCATTAAAACATTCATAATCATTTTTTGGGCCCACTAAGATGTGGTTCACAAATCTAGCCCATCCATTATGTGTGTCCCACTTGGATGAGGGGTCAGACCAAGTTTTAGACACATCCAAATTTCAAGTGGGCCCCACCAAGTGCTTTTATATATTTTAGGCATGTCTTCACACGATTTTAGATGGTATGGCCCACCTGAGTTCCGTATACGGCTGATTTTTGAGATATCCCATAATTTAAAGGGGAACCATCAAATGCACGGTGTTGATGTTTGACATACATCATGGTGGGGCCCACACAACTCCACCTCATAAGGAGTTCCCATGAACTCCACCGTAGAAAACCTTTTCCTATATATGTGTGTGTGTGTACGCACGCGCGCATGCACGCACACACACATATAGGGAAAATGTACTATACGCTCGACCGTATTATACCTTTCATAAGGTCGAGTGTTGGCAGCACATTATTAGTCGGATGGTAAAAAATTTTAACAACATGAGATTTTATAGGAAAACTGGATAAACAAAACTGGTGCTATGTGGACCCCACCATGATGTATATTTTCTATCCATGCCGTCCATTGAAATATAATTTAATTGAATTTCTACCGTCTCCTATGGTGCACTATAATGGTTATGTAGGGAAAAATAAGTTGTTATTGAATTTTTACCATCCAACCTATTCATAAGGTCATGTAGACGTGGATGAAGTGAAAACACAAATACCAGCTTGATCCCAAACTTCTCCAACTCGTAAGAAGTTTTTAATGGTGGACGTTCAATCCCCACCTTGTGGTCCACTTAAGCCTTGGACCTGCCTCATTTTTTGGTTCATATATTAAAATGCTAGGAGAAAATCATTGAACGACGTGGATATAAAACACTTACATCACGTTGGGCCCCACAGAGCCCTGCCTGGACAGATTACTGTCCGGGAGGTGGTAGGACGAAATTCGCGTTCTAATGGAAGCGGATTGGGATTGGCTAGTGTACCTCACACCGGCCATATAGCTGCTGTAGGTACGTGCGAGACGAGCACTGAAGCTCCTCCAGCTTCGAGTTGTACGAACATTTTAAAGGAGATAAAAGTTACATGGCTGACACTGATGTATTTATTATATCTACACGGTTCATCTATTTTTAGAGATCATTTTAGAGCATTATTCAAAAAATAAATCATATCCAAAGATCATCTGGACCACACCACAAATAGCAGCGGAGATAATGATTTTCACCATTGAAAAATTTGTAGGGCCTACCATAACGTTTATTTTCTATCCAATCTGTTCATAAGGTCAAAAGGACCTGAATGAAGATGAAAAAAAAAATTCATACTGATCCAAAACTTCTGTGACCCAAAAAGGGTTTCACTGGTAGATGTTCAATCTCACACTGCTTTTTGCAGTGTGGTCCAATTGATAGTTAGATCTGTCTTATTTTTCGTCCAAAGCCTTAAAACGAGCTCACCAAATGGATGGACGGTTTGGATATATATAACACATACCTCATCATTAGACCTAAAAAACTTGCTAACGTCAATACAGGTGAGGTACACCAGCCAATCCGCTTCCCCTTTTAATCTGGAAGTAGATGTACGCATAGTTGAGTAGCGAGTCGGCTACTGAAGCTATGTCACCAAGTTCTGTGAGCCCCACTATGATGTATGTGTTGTATCCACACCGTCCATCCATTTTGAAATATCATTTTAGGGCATGAGTCAAAGAATGAAGCAGATAAAAATCTGTAGTGGACCCACCACAGAAAATAGTGGGGAGAGTGATTCCCACCATTGAAACTATCCCAAGGCCCACCATAATGTTTATTTGAAATCCAACCTGTTCAAAAGTTAAAAAAGACATGAAATAAGAGAAAACACAAATATCAGCTTGATCTAAAACTTTCAATGCCTTTAGAAGTTTTCAATGGTGGGTCTCACTATCCCCACTGTTTTCTATGTTGGGTCCATTGGAGCTTTGGATTTAACTCATTCTTTGCATATTGCCCTAAAATGATCTCTCCAGATGGATGGAAGGTGTGGATATAAACATACATCATGGTGGGGCTCACGGGACTTGGTGATGTCACTTCAATAACGTTTCTAGCTATTTTAGTATATAATCCATGCCGTGTTTCTTTGGTTTCCTATAAAATCTCCCCATTGTTTAAAACTTTTACCATCCGACGAATAATGTGCTACCAGCACTCGACCTTATGAAAGGTATAATACGGTCAAGCGTATAGTACCTTTTCCCATATATATATATATATATGGTACTATGAGGTCGACCTCATATACACACATATATGTGGGTGTGTGTTTTATAAATGGATTTCTACGGTAGAATTCCTCATGAATTATAGTTTTAGCAAAAAGTACATGAAGGTTTGGTATGTTAATCACCACAAAGTGCTTTTCCGAATTAGCCATGTCATTCTCTTTTTCTTTTTTTTTTAATAAAAATCCATTGGTATAGTGCATTATGCGCCCACATGGTTTGTGTGTGACATCTAACCTTCAGTAGGTACACCTTAGGGCCTGTTTTGGGAGCATGGATTTGGAAACCCCCTGTATTCGGAACCCCCAGGATTTGAAACCCTTGGATTTGAAATCCTCCGAGTGTGTTTGGGACCCTGTGGATCAACTTTAATCCAAAAGTAGATATGTATGGTATATTTACAGGGGTTTGAATTTAATTACTAAATCAACTTTAATATTTCTAATTAGTGAGATATGTAATTTTTGACACAATGGTTGTGATAAGCCCGTTGAAATATTTGCTTTGCTCGAAAATGATGAAATTCGAAGTTTTGGATGGGCCACAAGCACAAGATCATGTCTGAGTGACTAACCAACGATTTTTAATCATTGATTTACATGGACAATGTTTGGACGGTGTTGATCATCATTAGTGGGCCATGTGTCCAATAGAACGATAGTATAGTGACATACATGTTACACCTACAACTATTGTCACGCCCTAAACTTGGAAACTGGGCTCACAAAATTTTCGATCACCGAATCCAGTGCCGACAGCCTCTGTAGTACCCCATTCTTGGCTCCCAGCGTCCATACACTAGATTTCCGATCCTGGGATCCTACAAAGAAGATTTTTCCAACGTACTTTTATCTCGTAATAAGCATAACCACAAGTTTACCCAAATCACAAAGGTAACATCATCATCACATATCCACTAATATAAACATTTAAATACAATACTAAAAGAGAAATACATATATCGAAATCAAAGCTTCAGAAGTCAGCTACATTCTCCAAGCTTCACGCTGCTGCAACCTAACGCCACCTATACGTATCTATCGTGTATAAACTTATAAAATGCTTAGAGGGTGGTGAAAGTGTGTGCGCAAGGTAAGTGCCAAGTATTCAATATAATGCCATAATCATACAATATCAAAAATGCTAGCAAGATCATGAATCATACGATATCAAAGTAAGTGAAAATACTGACCAGTTCATGAGTGTCATCAGCCGTACCAAAGTTATGCAATGCAAGTCATGAATTCTAACGGCTATATCAATGTAGAAACATGGCAACCCAAAATACTAAATGCTGCGAATGTAATGCAATATGCGATGCGAATGAAATGACCAAGCTGGAGTGAAGTTGAGATGATAGTACGTAGTATCGCAGGCTATGGGGTCCATCACAAGGAACTTCTATCCAAACTAGTCTCATACCTAATTTTAGGTAGTCAGACTCAATGTGGTAGACTCCTGATCTCAGGTTAGTCGCATGCCCCAACCGAAATCCTAGCCATTGCGAAGGTACACGTAACAAAGTTGCGCACCACCAACCCAAGTGGATAGTGAATGAATGAACATGCAACTCCTGCTCAATAAGCACACATATGAATACTGTACATCTCTGGGATTATCACCGGGGTCTAGTACACTTTACATGCAATCACCACCCGCTGGACGCGCAACCATGCAAGTAGACGAGACCTCACTATCCGCCTGACCAGTAGTCAGCCAATATCTACCCGGCACGTCAATAGCGGACCCAATCACAAGCTGGTCAAATTCAGCGTAGCTATGCTCACTACCCTTGGGCAGGTAATGCCACCACCCCTTCCTAACCGACCACGATAAGTGGGAGATGCAACCATTGGCGCTCATGTATCCACTCTGTCTCGATGTTGGGGCGTCTCTTGGCCTCGGAGGTTTAGGAATTTTCACCTAGGGTCATCTATGGCAGCCCGATGCTACTAACAGATTTCGGTGTCCCATCTTGTCATCCACGACATGCCTGTGGAGGCTATGGCCATGATGTCGCTAGGGTGTACAATAATCACAACACACAATACAAGATGCATGAGTCATACAATCCAGTCATGCATCAATCATGCTCATACCGTACATTCATGTGAGACAATTTTCGTCTATTAGGGAGTCTCATAACAACCTGCCCATTGACATATGCAATGGTCAACCACATCTCATAACAAACATGCAGATGATACGTATGGGCATGTATCATGATGCTATGTTATCACATACTCATAATCGGTATCGATAACTGGTATCGGTAATCGACATCAATAATCGGAATCGGCCTTGATAATCAGAATCGGTAATCGGCTTAACAAAGGGCATAAGGGAATGTCACAATGTAGACATTTAACCATTATCGCCCATCAATGTAGACATTTAACCATCATTGCTCCCAAGGAGTGGCCCACATAGAGCCAAACGTATTGTGGGCCCATGACCTCACATAAGGGCCTGATATACTTCACAATGGGCCTCACACATGGGCTTAATATACATCACAATGGGCCTCACCAAATGGGCCACTAATACATCACAATGGGCCACACATACATCACATTGGGCCTCACAAATGGCCGTATAAACATCACATTGGGCCTCACCACATGGGCTGTGAATACATCACAATGGACCTTGCTATCTGGGCCATATATACATCATTCTAGGCCTCACACATAGGTCACATACACACATCGGGCCTCAGACATGGGCCATAATTACATCACAATGGGCCTCCCCACATGGGCCCCAAAACACATCATAGTGGGCCTCCTCATGTGCCTAATATACATCACGATGGGCCACATACATGGGCCTAATATACATCACCATGAGCCACGACCCATGGTCATTAAATACATCACAATGGGCTACGATCCATGGGCCTCAATATACATCATAATGGGTCTTAACCCATGGGCCTCAATATACATCATAATAGGTCGTAACCCATGGGCCTCAATATACATCAAGTAAACTGCATCAATGGCCGCACCAATGGGCCTTATATACAACGAGTGGGCCACATCAATGGGCTGCACCAATGGGCCTCATATACAACAAGTCGGCCGCATCCACGGGCCACATAAGTAGATGGCATAAATGAAGCACGTACATCTTGGTGGGCCCTGCGTCAATGGGCCGAGAATATATAAGTGGGAGCTTAGATTATACCAAAAATCATTTTAATGGATGCAGGTGTAACATGTGTATCACTGTACACTATCATTCTATGGGACACATGGCTCACTAATGATGATCAGCACTGTCCAAACATTGGACAGCACCGTCCAAACACTGTCCATGTAAATCTGCACTGTCCAAACACTGGTCCAGCATGTTTGGATAGTGTGGATGAAACAAATACATCACGGTCGGCCCTACTAGCACTGTCCAAGAATGGATGGTGTGGATTTACAATGCATACATCAAGGAGGGACCCACAGAACTTGCTGACGTCATAGCATCAACAACTGTGCTACTGGACAACGTACACCAGCAAATCTGCTTGGTGGGTCCCACGTATGGCCCACCAGAAATGATATAATATAATAATATTATTTATTTATTATTATTATTATTATTTTATATTATTATTATTTATTTATTTATTTATTATTTTTTTTTAACAAACAAGCCAGCGTCCAGGGACCCAGCGTCCAGACCCTGGACGCTGGACGGTGGATTTACATACATCACGATGGGTCCCACACATGTGGCCCACCAGAATTGGATCTGCCTCACATCCAAATGGACGATGAGGAGAATACATATATCAAGGTGGCTGCCACACACGTGGCCCACTAGAGATTTGGATCTGCTTCATTGCAGTCTCAAGCCATAGGACGAGCTCACCAAATGAATGGACGGTTTGGATGTAACACATCCCTCACGGTGGGGCCCACCGTCCAGTCAGTGGACAGGTGGGGTAAATACATAAATCAAGGTGGCTCACATGCTAGACAACACCCAAGTGGGTACCACTGTCCAGGGCATCTGGACGGTGTGGAATAACATATATATCACGGTGGCCCACGTAGGTGGATGGTGTGGATCAACATCAAGGTGGGCCACAAAAAAAAGGGGAAAGAGACAGAGAAAGAGAGCAAGAAACGTGTGAAGGGGAGGGACCCCGCCACTATGGGCCCTTACATTAAGATGAGTCCCACCATATGTGGTCTCTCAATCCATCAAAATCACACAAATCAACTCTAGAAAATACCCACCTTTAATCTCATCTTTCTTCTTTCGTCTATAACCTCTAGAGCTCCAAAGGAACGATTTCAACGAGCTCCAAGGGAACGATTTCAACAGTTGAAATGATCTTTGGATGGTGGAGATATGAGGTAGGAAGGTGGCCCACACCAAGCTTCTCCTCTCTTTGGGAAGCCATGGGCGATTCTCTCCTTTGGGGTTGCTTGAAAAATGGAGAGAGAGAGAATGAGAGAGAGAGAGAGGTGATGGGAGAGAAGTGATGGGAGAGAGGGATGGTGAGTGATGGATGGGTGTACTTGATGGGTGGAGAGAGAGAAAGAGAGAGAGAGTTGACTTTAGGGGTTACTTGGGGATGGGTGTTGTACTTGACATGATGGGATGGAGTACTTGACATTTGATGTGATTGATGGGACATTCTCTTGGGATTGCAACGCACGATGTTTTCCTCGAACTGAACGCAGGCCCACATCTCCTGGCTCGGGTATTGCCTCGGCACATGAGACACGGCGACGGCGTGGTCGCAAGCATACAAGTCTCAAGCCGAGCCGATTCTAGAATACGGGATATGACTCAGGATTGCACGCAAACACCGGTTACAGATCGCAGGAATTCGACCGGGAGGACGGCAAAAGCGTACAGAACAGTACGGGCTAGGATACGGGTCTCACAACTATTAAAATGATTTTACGTGTAATCCAAGCTCTAACTGTGGATTTCAAACCCCCTCAAAGAGGGATTTGAAACCCCCTCTATTTGAAAACCCTAGTTACTTTATGCTGCCAAACAGCTCGTAGATTTAAAATCCCCTCGAATCCACGGTGCCAAATGACCCCTTATCATGGTGATCATATAAACTAAAAATCATGCCTATCCAACATCAGATGGGCCGCACATGAATTTTTAGTTTTCTAGATGGTGTAATTGTTTTTAATGATTGTGGCCCACCAATGATTGGATCACCTTGATTTTTTAATTTATCCGATCATCATAACAAGGTGCATCGGTTGGAAGGGTTGGATGTCATACAAACAACACATGGACCCCACAATCCCCAACTCCACCACTTTTCAGAAGAAAAAGTGGATGAGAATACTGTGTTGATTTCAACCTCTAAAAAACATGTTTTGGTAATTTCAAAATGGTTAGACATTTTTTAATAAGAGCATAATTTTTGATGAATTTCGTGGTAAAACTCCTATGAAAAATGCAAAAGTGTTAATGATAGTTGTACAGCAACAAAAGTGATTATGTTAGTTCTGATTCTCACAAATTGTAAAATCAGAAACCAAAGATTGCCCACAAGAAGTCACCACGGAGATGGTAACATTGGATGCAAGAAATCCCTTCTCGGGACAACAAGAAATTGTTGTTTGGCACATCGGATTCCGGCAATGGTAAGAGAATCAGAATTTACAAAATAATAATAATAATAATCAACGAAGCTTTCTAATCATCCGATGGACGTAGCAAATGACCTAGCGAGAGATGAACGAGGCAAAAGTCATGAGGCAAGTGATCACTATGAGCCCTTTAGATCTTCTTAATATGATTTTACTTTGCTATTCAAATAATTTTCATGGGTGTTACTTGTCTCTATATATAATAACTGAAATGATGGATGAAATGCCTTCAATGTTTCAATTACTAAAGGATCATAGAGAAACGAAATATGAAATGCCTCAAATGTTTGAATTGCCAAAGGCTTGTCGAGAAACAACTTTGTCCATTTACAGCATTTGATTTTTTATAATTTTGTTATTAAAACTTTATTTAAGAGGTGATATTTTCTCTTTGAAGTCTAGAATAATTTTTCTTTATGTTAGCAATATAAATAAGAGAAATAAAGAAGAAGGGTTTCTCCTTGAGGGATAATTTTCTTCAATTTATTTTTTTATATGTTTAAAATGTGGAACAAGTAAAAAGTTACTTTTGCATTGACTATAAAATACATATGATCTCTTCTCATCATGTAACCAAGAAAACTTTTGGAAAAAAACTTCTTTCCTTCTCTTTTCATATTTCAAACATATAAAAAGTAAAAGATGGTTTTCTAGGCTTGGAAGGGTTTTTCCATCTATACTCATGGTGTTAAGAAAAGAAAGAGGGGGAAAAAGAGTTCTCTTATCAAGGGCAGAGTTTTCTCCAATGTTTTTAAAAAAATATATATTTTAGAAAGGTATAAACAAGGTGGAATATTTTTCTCAAACGTTCTCTTAGTTACATGATGAGAAGAGGTGGAATTTCTTATTTATTCATTGTGTATGAGCACTGCTCTTCTTGTATTTTGTATTAACCTGATTTTCCATACAGAATAATTTGTCGCTTTCATAATAGATTTTTTATGAATAAAATAAAATAAAATGAGTAAAAGGTATTTCTTATGAGCACAGATAGTCTATAGGGAAGGCACGGAAAAATTCAGTGTAGTCACTTCTCATTGGTGCATGTTAGGTCAGGAAACAAGCTGATTTTCTCTCTCCGTTCTGTACTACACAAGTCAAATTTTAATGTGTGGAACTTCTTTGGGTCCCACCATGTTTTATGTGTTAGATCTACAGCGACGATCAATATTTATACAGACCATTCATATGGTGGAGCACACCATAGAAAGCAGCAAGGATTAAATGAATACAGTTAAAATATTCATAGATTCCACTGTGAGGTTTATTTACCATCTAACCTTTTCATAAGGTCACTCCAAAGGTGGGCGGGACCCCTAACTGTGGGGCTTATAGTGATGTATGTGTCTTAAATCCACATCGTCCAACTATTTTGAAAGTTCGTTTTAGAGTATGATCCCAAAAATGAAGCTGACTCAAATCTTAGGTCAACCACATCATAGAAACAGTTGTGATTGAATCCTCACCATTAAAAACTTCATCGATGCCACTGAAATGTTTAATTGCCATCCTACCAGTTGATAAGGTCACAAACACCTAGATGAAGGAACTACACAAATATCATCTTGATCCAAAGCTTTTGTGGCCCACAAGAAGTTTTTAATGGTCAATCACCACTATTTCATGTACTATGGTCCACCTGGGATTTGGAGTTGCTTCATTTTTAGATCATTCACTAAAATGAGCTTTCAATATGGATGGATAGCATAGATGTAGTCACATAAACTTGGATAAAGGAAAAATACAAATATCTATTTTCAACGGTATGCATCTAATTCCAACTATTTCCTGTGGTATAACTCACTTGAGCCTTAGATCTACCTCATTTTTTGTGCCCTAAAATGGTACGGAAAAATAGATGGTTGGTGTGGATTTGATACATACATCATGATGGGCCCACGGAAGCTCCAGATGTCAATGCTTCCGATTTTCTTCTCCCCCTTAATGTGCTGCACCACACAAGTGTGAAATTTACGTGGGCCCCACAATGATTTATTTCTTAAATCCATCTCGTCTATCCAAATTTTCATATCATTATTGGATAGAGTGGACCACACAACTAAAGTGGACGTTATTGTTGAAAACTTCTTGGGGTCACAGAAGTGTCTGATTAAGCTAATATTTGATTGGTGGTGTGGATCTAAAACAAAATTCACAGTGGGACCCAGAAATATTTTGGACATTAAAAGTTGTGTTGTGCACGAGGCAAAATTTGAGCGTATTTTGTGAGCATTAAATTAAGAGTCATTTGTAGTTGGTTGGTCCACTTGAGCGTATTTTGTATCGTGCACTTAATGCAACCCAAGCTTATTATTTGATTTGGTCCACTCAAGTGTAAGATCTGCTTTATATTTAAGCACATACCTTAAAATGATTTGGGAAAAGGCATGGATGGCCGATAAACAAATACACGAAGGTGATCCTCGCAATCCGCACTCATTACTTATTTATTCAATGAGGTTTTCTTGCTACATGACGATTGCCTGGTATGAAATCCAAGTTGATCAACTCATTAGGTGGGCCACACCACTATACTGAGACATATATTATTGGCATCTGATCATTTCTCAACAAAAAAAAAGCTGTGGTCTCATGCTCAGTGCTTTAATCCATACGTGTCGTGCTGTCCATGCCCTGTCCATTTATATGCAATGTAAGATCCCAGCTTTTCATCAAGTGAGCCATTTGTTTAGATATTTTTTTTTTAATCCCAAAAATCTTTCTTTCTTTCCCATCTGTCTTGTAAGATTAGCGAGTCGCCCGGTGGTGCTCGCATCTCTAGATGCAGTACGAGATTCGAGCTTTACATCAGGTGCTTTTAGATCTTCTGGTCATAAAATCTTTTTTCTTTTGAAGGGGGCCGTATCTTTATATCTTTTGGTCAAAGAAGTTTCACTTTTTTCTTTTTTCCTTTTTCCCTTTTCTCATCTTTTAGATATTTTTTAGAATGGGGTTGGAAACTCTGCCTGGGGCTGTCAGTGGGCCAGGCTGGCCCACTTAAATATAAGTGGGTTGGACTAAAAGCCGGAGTTTTGTATGGGTAATTTTTTAATATATAAAAATCATCTCAAAATCAGATTGCATATTGATTTGAACCCTGCGGGCCCATCATGATGTATGTGTCATATCCACATTGTACATATGTTTCCCTGTATCATTATATCATTTCAGGGCATGGTTCCAAAATTCAAGAATATTTAAAGCTCAATTAAACTAACTTTCAAAACTTTTTTTCAAAACATTTTGGAGTTGTAAGTTTTGGATGAAGCTGATATTTGTGTTTTTACTTCGTCTATATCTTTGTAACCTCATGAAAGGGTCAGATGTAATTAAATACATTATGGGCCATAAAGAAGGTTTCAATGGGCCATAAAGAAGGTTTTAATAGTGAACATCAATATCCTTGTTGTTTTTTGTGGTGTGGTCCAATGGTTGAGATATCAAGCTTGAAAAACCAAGAAAAAAATAACAATACTAATAAAATTATTTAGGTGAATGGGCATGATTATCACTAGCTTATTAACGGCCCACATTCATTGGTGGCTTATTAATGATCCACATAGTTTATTAACGGTCCAATGGCTGATAGATATATTAGACTTGAAAAACAAAAAAAAACATGAAACAGACAATCATATTGAACCAAAAAATAACAATAATAATAATAAAAGTACTTTAGGTGAAATACCACAGTGAATGTGCATAGTTGAGCCTCTGGGCATGATTATCAGTAGCTTATTAACGGTCCACATTCTTGGTAGCTTAAAAGAAAATCATTTAGTATGGTGGCTAGAATCGCTAGATG
This sequence comes from Magnolia sinica, assembly GCF_029962835.1. Classification (NCBI taxonomy): domain Eukaryota; kingdom Viridiplantae; phylum Streptophyta; class Magnoliopsida; order Magnoliales; family Magnoliaceae; genus Magnolia; species Magnolia sinica. The sequence goes on along the minus strand of NC_080582.1, from coordinate 19,794,871 downwards.
GGTCTGATTTTGAAAGGTGGGGCATCGATGATAAGGCCATCTCCCATAACTAAATTCCAATAAAAGGGGTATAATAAATATAATTTTATATTAATCTCTAATCCAAGAAGAAACATATTACAGCAATCCAATTAAAATAAAATAAAAATGAGAATTAATAAATAAATAAATAAATAAAAATCCATTCATAGACCCAAAGTAGCCAAAACCGCCAAACAACTGAAAACGAGTCCGGCCTTGTGCATGGGGTTCGACCCTGACTCGTCCGGTGCACTCAACGGACTCGGTGCATTCTGCCCCAATAGACCTCCCGGCGTCGGACTTGGAGGATTTAGTTCCGATGAAAAAACAGGACCCGGCGACGATTTCGTTGGAGATGTTGCAGGAGTAGCCGGAGTTGGCATGATCACCGGAGATGACGCCGGGGTTGCGGTGCCGGAGGGGCTGATGGCGGGTGTGGCTGCGACCGGTGGAGTCGTGGCCGGGGGAGATGATGCGGGAGGTTTCGATGGAGTTGCAGCCGGAGATGTCGCTGGAGATACCGATGGAGGTGGAGATAGAATGGGGGTTTTTGATGGGGTTGCCGCCGGAGGTGTAGATGAAATGGGGGTTTTTGATGGGGTTGCCGCCGGAGGTGTAGATGAAATGGGGGTTTTTGATGGGGTTGCCGCCGGAGGTGGAGATGAAATGGGGGAATTTGAAGGGGTTGCTGCTGGAGGTGGAGATGGAATGGGGGAATTTGAAGGGGTTGCTGCTGGAGGTGGAGATGTAATGGGGGAATTTGAAGGGGTTGCTGCTGGAGGTGGAGATGTAATGGGGGAATTTGAAGGGGCTACCACCGGAGATGTTGCTGGTGGTGTTGTTGGGTTAGGGGATGAGATGGGGGAATTGGAAGGGGCATGGAGAGGTGTTTTCGCCGGAGAAATGGCCGGAGGAGGTGTTGCCAGGATCGTCGGTGCCGGACCGGGTGCCTGTGCATTGCCGGAATTTGACACCAACAGCAAAAACAGAGCAAATACGCACAGGTTATGCATTTTGGGAGATGTCAAATTCCAAATGAAAAGATTTTCCGGTGGCCGGGAAAAGGCGTTCCGGTGACGTGTGTTAGATTCCGGCGATGTACGACGGTTTTCGGCGATGTGGGAGGAGAGGGAGTTGGGTAGAGGGTTGGGGTTTTGGGAGGATTTTATAAGCGGGTGAGAGACTTTGAGACGTTGGAATTTAAACCCGTCACGTGATTTTATGTGACCGTTGGTGGTGGGGCCGTTGATGACCGGCTATAGCAGGTAATGTTGCCGTTGCTTGGAAGTAGTGACCGGGAGAACTGATACCGAGAAAAACTTTGATACTCTGGCAGAGTGTGATGAATGATACGCTGCCACTTGAAAATTACTTGGAAATTACACAAATGGCGTACAAAGTAGTCAAATCAAACCGTACTCACCATATACGTATCATGATCTAGAACTTAATCTTATTTTATTATCCGAATTATCGGATTATTGGACCAGTTAAAAATGAAAATAATCCAACAGTCCTTTTTCCACAAACAACTGTCCACGAATCGGAGGTCAGGATCATTCAACGGATCTGATATTAGGAATTTAAATTTTAAAAAATGATATGGACAATCAAGTCGGTTTGATTTGAGTTAATATGTGCCACGTGTACAATTTCCCGAGTGCCTGAGTATCAAGCTTCATGCGCACCTGAGTATCATATAACTCGTCAAGTTAATCCGGTTGATCGACTATAAACGAGGACGCGAGTTCCCTGCAACGCCAGGGAGACCATGCAACACTGTGGGACCCACACTTGATGTCTGAGTGAAATCTGATCCGTCCATCCGTTGATCCAGACAACGTTAGGACGTGAATCAAAAAATCTCGCAGATCCAAGTGGGCCAAACTACAAGAGTGGGACCCTCACCATTGAAATCTTCTAAGTTCCCACAGAAGTTTTGGATCAGGTTGACATCCTCATGAACGGTTTGGATGGATTATAAGAATCACTTTGGCTGCAGGAAAGTTTCAATGGTGGGTGCTTCCATCCCTTACATTTTCCTGTGGTGTGGCCCACTGGAGTTTTTGATGTGCCTCGTTTTTGGAATTCCTTTCTAACATGAGCTGAAAAAACTGATGGACGGATTGGATGTCACACAGACATCACCTTGGCCCCCACAGACAACAAAAATCAAGTAGTTTCTCCTAAGAGGCATTAGTCAATCCCTGGATGGAACATTGAATTCCACAGCTAGCCTCCAGCTTTACAAGTGAGGCCAACGGATCAGTCATTCAAGCCGTTGATTCGGTGGGACTTGCCATGGATAGACGAATGCACAAAAAAATTTCAAAATCAGGCAAGTTCTAACCATTCAACAAGTGGCCAAGAAATAAACGGCCCATATTCAACCTAGAAAACTCTAAAGCAATCCGCCCATCCGTGGCCAGGGTTATTAGGGTTTTGGGTGCACGGTTTCATCCACGGATATACCGATTATACCAAACGTTTGAGACCTGAAAAGTGGGCCCCACTTGTACGAACTGAAAGCATGAACGTGGAATGGTGATGATGGCTCGAGGATTTCGGTGGACCGGCTCGTCCGCTTAGAGTGGCTGACGTGGCAACGCTAGGACAGGAGAACCGGCGAACGAACCGGGTTCTCGTCCGGAGCAGAAGACAACGAAACGTTGTTTTTTCTGACCCAAACGGCTCTTGTTGGCATATTGATACGCTGACGGAGTACGATTGTTCATGGACATTCACACAGCTATTGTAAAAAAAGGTATATATTTATTTATTTCAATCCAAACCGTTCAAAAAGCGCCTATTGTAAAGATGTTATGATGCAAAACATACAGAGAAATGTTGAGTCTGATTATCCAATTGGTGGTCATCTAATGGATGATTAAAATGAAATTAAATCAAAGGTCCTAATTCGCCTAAGTATATCCATTTGATCAGAGGTTAAAAATCATAAAACTGATTTGGATTTAGGTCTCCATCACCTATAAAGCAGGGCCCACATTTTGGACAGTTTAATTTTAGGCATTTATATATAACAAGCACAATTTGTGGGCCGATGCTTCTTCTTTTTTCGTGCTCATGTAAATTTTCCCACCCCTAGTGGCCTGTTTGTTTTTAGAAAACATGAGTAAATGCATTTTCCCTGAGCATTTATTACTTACTCGGGAAAATGCTATGAATTGTCAAATGTTATTATTGGCAATTTCACCCATTTGAAAATTTTGCTGCTTTTCACATTTGGAAATGAGCGAAAAATGTTTGGGTGGAAATCAAGGTTTGACGGAAGCCAATTAGCTGGTGTACCTCGCACTAGCTAATGTAGCTATTGTATTGACGTCAACAAGTTCCATGGGTCTAATGACGAGATATGTGTTATATCTAAACAAACCGTCCATCCATTTGCTGAGCTTGTCTCAAGGCTTGAGATGAAAAATAAGATGGATCTACCTATCAAGTGGACCACACTGCAAAAGCTAGTGGGGGATTGAACGTCTACCATTGAAACCCTTTTTGGGTCACATAAGTTTTGGATCAATATGAAATTTGTTTTTTGCCTTCATTCAGGTCTTTGTGACCTTATGAATATATTGGATGTAAATTAAACGTTTTAGTGGGCCCTACAAGCTTTTTAATGGTGAAAACCATTATCACCGCTGCCATTCATGGTGTGGTCCAGACGATATTTGGATATGATTCATTTTCTGGATAATGCTCTAAAATGATCTCTAAAAATATATGAACGGTAAAGATATAATAAATACATCACTTTGGGGGCCACATAACTATGATCTCCTTTGAACCGTTCATACAAGTCAGAGCTCGAGGAGCGTCAATGCTCGTCTTCGCGACACGTACCTACAGCAGCTAGAAAGCTGGTGTGTAGTACACCAACCAATCCACTTCCGGGTTTGACAGCCTTTGCATTCAGTAGTCTCTCGACATTTTAGTGGGACCATTCATCAAGGCCCACCATCACCGTCCATTTTTGAGAGACTACTATATCATTTTCAGTTGAATTTGGACCATTGATCCTATGTCTATGGGACCATAAACGTGATGATCAACATTCTCTTTAATTTGGAATGTGGACCCCTCTAAATTGTTGGTAAGATCTTGTGTTAAGCAGATCCAGTGCTCAAGTACCTTATGGTGGATATTGAATTCTCACCATTCAAAAATAAGTATAGTGGGTCAGATAACTTGTTAAGTTAGAAGAAGTTGTGAAAATAGCTCCAAAATAGCTTTTGGAAGTTGTCACCTATTAAGTAGAAGGAGAAGCCATTATAATAGCTCCAAAACAAAGTTGTCCATCCAAATAACCAAAACCAAAAAACAAAAAAACAACTCGTCCAACATTATAAACAACCCCAAAATTCACCACACATACATCAACGATAAATGACCATTAACTGAAAAACCATAACCATAACAGCAACACCAAAAATAATAAACAAAACCAGCATCGAGTCACGATCTACGTCACTACAGCCATGAGACTTCCCAGTGTTGGTTGTACATGTCATTGCTAGTATCATCGGAGCAGGCATATCAGGCGTGAAGTACAAACTGGACGCATTGTCAATACCAATGCCTGCCTGATTGGGAACGACGTCACCTATGAACGTGCTCCATGTAATAAAGGCCTCCTCTGCATACTTGAATGATCTGAACCGAGCATGGCCGTAACCCTTAACTTGGTCTTTCATTCCTCTCATGTATAATATATTCATGGTTGTCTTTAGAATTTCATCATTTGTTCGAAAGAAAAAGTCATTAATCATCGTTAGATTATCTATAATTATAAGCAATTACATACCAAGTAATATGTCACTGGCGCAAGTGTCGTCATGACTTGTGCATAAGTTAAGCCTACATGTAGTTCAAATTAATGACAATACATCCCCATGATTAAACTATATGGGAATCCAACCTGATATATATATATATAATATCAATGCATGTGTTATGTTCAAGTACCAGCAACATGTGATTTGTTATCTAAAAGTACAACAAGAAACAAGTAGAAATATCCAAATTTAACTTATACAAGTTCAAAAAATATTATAGTTAAAAATTTTCTAAAAGGCAAATCCTGCGAACAACTGATTTCAACCAATCAAACTAGGCAAAATGTTCCTTCATACGTGGGGTCCATCCCCATTTAGCAACATCCTTGCAAATGAAATTCTCTTCTCCTTGGCAGAGTTAAGGAAGACGTCTCCATATGATTCTTCTTTCGATAGCAACTTTGTCGCCCATAAGACCTCATCAGCCATGAGTCTTTCCAACTCTTCCAAAGCCAGTATAATTTGTGTCATCCGACCAAAGTTCTTACCCTTGTCGATTGAAATGGCAATTGACTTAATGGTTTCCCCAATATCGACCATCTCAGTGCCAATCATATCAACAGGTCACTCCACCCTCGGTCTCTTGTTAGAATTAACCGTGGAATTCATATTGCCGAAGGCATTCCCATGATGTGTCAGACTCCGATGGGGAATATTGTTGCCTCTACAACTGTCGTAAGACCAATGGATATGTGGTGCATCGTCGCCAAGATCTTTAGAGGATATTATGTTAATATCATTATTCAAATCAACAATGTAGTTGGACGACACCTCTATATCTCTCCATCGAAGAGTGGTAGCGCTGGGAGGGAAGTTGCTAGTGGCACATGCTTTACTGGTAGCTCTGTCATTTCCGAATATGAACTCAAGATCATCGTATCTTGGCATGAGTTTGCCGCGGAACTGGACAGCATCTAGATAGGACTAGACACAATACAAAAAAGAACCAATCATTAAAATCGCACTTTGTATGATGAGATATAATTTAAACGTTAAACGAGTTATACCTTAATGTAGTCCATCCACACTTCATCTGATGCGATGATAATTTTTAGGTTTGGATCCCATCCAAATCCAGACGTACTCCGTATATCTTTGACAGTGAAGAAGTTCTTTTTCACTATGCGGATGCGATTTTTTACGTTCCTATTAGTGATCTCGAGGCCTAACTTCAACCTCATATTTTCAACAACTCCTGTAAATGATTCTATTTTAAAGCCAACACTACTTTATCTTCCGATAAGGACTAGCTCCATTAGTTCATCGATTAAGATGTCGTCCATGTCATCCATCCAATGAAGAACACCTCCATAAGACTGGTCCTCAGTTCCATTGTTCTTGGTATGCTTTCTGTGCGATCTCCGTGGGGTACTAGTAGGTGATCCTAGGTGATTTTTCATTGGAGTAGATAGTATGGATCGTCTATTCGGTGACATGGAGCCGCTTTGGTCTACCTCAATCTGTTAGAAAATAAATTAGGAATGCAAGTATAAAAAAATCAATCTACCCCATGATTAAATAATATGAAGTGAAGCGTACCCGATATTTTTTTAAAAAAAAGTCGATATATTAAACAAACAAAATATGGAACAACAGCATGGGTGATCTAGCTAGGAGATTCTTGAATGCTACTTCAAGAACCATTGCCCATGTTCGTCATATTACAATGTATTTAATTTGTTTGACTCACTAGATGAGCTTAGTTCCATATTCTGGAAGCGATTTCATCACGTTTTCTTGCCCACTCATCTCTTTCGTGTGGGGTGACATTCAAAAGCATACGACCTTCATCGAGGATGGATACTTCTGTAGGTGATGGGGTCACACCATCAGCACCATAGCTGGACAACCCCTCAAACTCAACCATGTCATCGTCTCCAGACATCCTTATGAAGTTGTGTAGCACACAACAAGCTAGCATTATCTTCACTTGAGTTTGTACAAAATATTGTGGAGCAATATTCAGAAATGGAAACCTGGATTTTAAAACTCTAAAACATCTTTTTATTACATTCCGTAGTTGTGCATGGCGATAATTAAATAACTCTCGAGCATTGGAGGGTTTTTGACCTATACGATACTCACTAAGATGGTAATGTACACCGCAATACGGGGCCATGAAATCGAGTGAGTGCGTATATCCTACATCTACTATGTAGTATTTACCTACATTTTGAAAATAATTTCTAATCAATAGTAATCTTTATTCGTTTGATGCTATAAAGCAATAAGAGTGGTTAATGTCCATGGGTTTACCACGGGATATTACAAAAGGATCGCTTGAGTGAGTCAAAGCACTTTGCAAAACGCGTGCATATGATGTGGAACCTTCTCATCCCGCTAACACGTAAACAAACTTCATGTCAAACTTGCAAGTTGTCATGAAATTTTAAGATATGAATCCTTTCCTATTTCGATAGACAACACTATCTGCAGATGCTATAAAAGCAGGAATGTGTGTCCCATCTATCGCATCGATACAATCCTAAGTTAAACTTTTCAAACGTTAGGTGATATTGGCATTTGTATTTTGAAGACCAAAGACCCTAATCAACTGCAATAAAGATATGTTATATCATACCTGAAATTCTGTAGCCCAATGTAGGTTCGATGAATCTCCACTGCGGTCTCAACTGTAAATAGTATAACAAAATCTGCATATAAAGAAACTACTGTATGCAATACTCGATTAAAGTATCAGCTTACTGTTTCGCCTAACCTTATAAAATGATGTCTAATCACTCGGTTCTAGAAATTGTGACTTAATGTATGGAGGAACATGACAAGCTGCTCTTCCATACTTACATGCTTCACATCCGCCAACAAACCCTTCTCTCATAAAATTGAGTAAAGATTAAAGAACGTGGTCTTCTTCATCCGTAGTTGCAAAACACAATCAGTTTCCCTTACCCTAATAATCTCGTCGATAATACGGGCACGATCATAATCAGCAGACCTAGGAGGGTTTCGAAAGAGGTAAGTGCGACAATACTCCGCAGTTGCTATTGCAGCAGATCCCGCAGCCAATATTACTGCAAAGAATTCCAACTCTTCATCCGTCCAATTGCTCTCAGTCATAGTGATTCAGCTCTCTCTATATAAGATGCATGTGAATTTGATTAGAACGATGACACAACAATTTTTATGGATGACTAACTGTATTGTTGATCATGCTAATTGTAGTCCATCTGATCATCTTAATAGATTATTTTATGGAGAGTTATTTGATAATATGGGGTTTAATGGTTGATACGCAGGCCTCATAAATAAGAGATCTTTCAAATTTGTAGTTTGCATGGTAGGTTTATCATCATCCAAAAATCAAATTAGTTGGATAATACAAACCATGATAGTTGGCGTGGTGTTTGCCTAGTAGCCCTTTAAATGCACGTTGGATATAATGAACGGTCTGGATCAATGTAATGGGCTATCAAAGTGTTCCAGAGGAACTAAGAGCACTATAACTTGGTAATGGTGAGAGCATTGGAGCTGCTACTCTTCATACACTATGAAGAGTATGAATATAAATTTCTTAACAAAACCATGACAAAGGTAATAGTTCACCACCATTTTCTAATATGATGTCTATTGTGTAGGGAAATTGGCATACACACGTTGATCCAAATCATCTAAATTAGAGCGTTCCAATTTCGCCCATGTACCAAGACCTGGAAAATGTTCTGATCGAACATTCATAACAATCCAATTTGTGGCAATCGATGATAAAAAATAAGATGTTTACCGGACCAAAATTTTCTAGCAAAATCAGATGGTCAATATTGCTCAAGAAATGAATGTTTTGGTAATATCTCATCCATGATGGGATGGATTGTAGGGTTGATCAGACACCACAACAAAATATATTAAGTTGTGGTGTAGAATTATAAACCTCTAGCATTCTGATGGGATTGAGAGCTTGTATGTGTAGTAAACTAACATAGTTTGAAAGTTTAATTCGTAGATAAATTTACACTAATTGGATTTTTTGACTGGCAAATTTGATAGGGAAAAGGTTCTATGCGTTCCACCTTGTGAGAACTTCCCTTGAGGTCGAGTTGTGTGGGAACACCGTGATACGTGTCGAACATCTACCCCATCAGTCAGATGCACCATTCCATGGTGGGCCTAGGTCTTAAAAATCAAGTCAATCCGTGCCTTTTTGGACCACACTACATACAAAAGTTGAGAGGATTTACCCTCCATTAAAACATTAATAATCATTTTTTGGGCCCACAGAGATGTGGTTCACAAATCCAGCCCATCCATTATGCGTGTCCCACTTGGATGAGGTGTCAGACCAAGTTTCAGATGCATCTAAATTTCAGGTGGGCCCCACCAAGTGATTTTATATGTTTTAGTCATGTCTTCACATGATTTTAGATGATATGGCCCACTTGAGTTCCGTATACGGTTGATTTTTGTGATATCCCATAATTTAAAGGAGACCCATCGAATGCACAGTATTGATGTTCGACATACATCATGGTGGGGCCCATATAGCTCGATCTCATGGGAAGTTCCCATGAGCTCGACCGCATAGAACCTGTTCCCATCTATATATATATATATATATATATATATATATATATATATATATATATATATATATATATATATATATATATATATATATATGAGAGAAAGGTACTATACGCCCGACCTCACGATAAGCTCCCGTGAGGTCGAGCTGTGTGGGCCCCACCGTGATGCGCGTCAACCATCAACACCGTGCATTTGATGGGTCCCCTCTAAATTATGGGATATCCCAAAAATCAGCTGTATATGGAACTCAGGTGGGCCATACCATCTAAAATCATGTGAAGACACCATTAAAACATATAAAAGCACTTGGTGGGGCTCACCTGAGTTTTGAATGCTGCTGAAACTTGGTCTGAACCCTCATCCAAGTGGGACACATATTATGGATGGGCTGGATTTGCAAACCACATCTCGGTGGACCCAAAATATGATTATGAATGTTTTAATGGTGCACAGCCCCTCCCCACTTACGTATGTGGTGTGGCCCACACAAGTCACTGATTGACTTGATTTTTGAGACCTATGCCCATGATGGAATGGTGCATCTGACTGATGGGGTAGATTTTCGAAACGCATCACGGTGGGGCCCACACAGCTCAACCTCATGGGACAGACTTGTGAAGTCGAGCGCATAGTACCCTTTCCCTCTATATATATATATATAATAGATGGTTGAAATTTGAAGCAGTTTCAATGGTACTGATTCAACAAGCAAACTTATGACGAATACATTCTACAGATGCCATGGGGATAGTTTTTGAGTGCCTGCATATCAGCCATCCTACTCAACCCTTAACAATATCTTACACAATCCTTGGAAGTGATCTGTCCTTGATTTCCAGGAAGACGATGTGGCTCCCAGGCTGGCCACGTGACATGGCGGATTTAGACAAGGCACTAACCTGGGGGAGCCACTCCAACCGCCCAGCATGCCACACCGAGTTCTCCGAAAAGTACCATGGCTTGCATGCATGCACACAACCATTGGATAGATGGCACGCGTGCATCTCAGTCCTAACTTCTTACATCGTGGGGCCCGCTTTTGGATCGTTGATTGCACAAATTCACACCCAAAAGTGACACGTGACATGGCGGATTTAGACAAGGCACTAACCTGGGGGAGCCACTCCAACCGCCTAGCATGCCACCCCGAGTTCTCCGAAAACTACCATGGCTTGCATGCATGCACACAACCATTGGATAAATGGCACGCGTGCATCTCAGTCCTAACTTCTTACATCGTGGGGCCCGCTTTTGGATTGTTGATTGCTCAAATTCACACCCAAAAGTGATTCAAGCGTCATTTTAAGGGCCATTAAATGGACGGTTGATTAAACAGATGTCCACTAATCGAAGGACACAGTTCTCCAATCAATCCTATTTTTGAATCTATCCACATCTACGGTATATACTACTATTTTGATGATTCAGATTGGTGTAATTAGAAAACACGTGTCACTTATTATATGCACGTGTATGGACGGTCATTGTTTCTTGGCCGCATGCAACCTGCAAATCCCTCTCAAACTGTCAGTATCTAATTGCGTCCAACGGTGTCTTGAGAAGGGAAGCGGACTGCGATTGAGTAACTCAGGACGCTTAGCGTACTGAGTAAACTCTGTGGGCCCCATGCGTTGTATCAACTCCGTTCATTCGTTTTATCATATAATTTCAGGGGTTAAACCAAAAAAATAATCATATCCAAAGCTCCAGTGGACCACACCACTTGAAAGAGTGTGAATTGAAGTCTACCATTGAAAAATTCTTTGCGGCCCACTGAAGTTTTAGATGAAGATGATATTTTTTTTCCCATTCATCCATGTCTTTTTGATCTTATGAACAGTTTGGATGACAAATAAACATCATTGGGGGCCTTAAAAAGGTTTCAGTGGTGGAAATCAATATTTCCACTGTTTCCTGTGGCATGGTCCACTTAAGTTTTGGATTTACTATAATTTTGGGATCGACCCCTAAAATAAGAAGGAAAAATGGATGGACGGTGTGGATAAACAACATCCATTCACGGTGTTACTCAGTATGATAAAAGCGTACTAAGTAACTAAGTACGCAATCCGACTTCCTGGAGAAGCTGGTTGTGCAACTGATCCCCACGGCATGATCATGATTGCAACGGTGATGAACGGGCGTATACATCAAATATTCAGAAGCCATCAACCAGCAATGAGGATTATATACTTACATGAACAACGTATGGAAGCTTAAGCAAACAGTACCACCATCGCAGTCCCTCTTTCGGAAAAGGGTCCATGACCCATCTTCATGGGATCTCAAGTGTGGCCCAATCCAAGACGTTCAGCACGTCAGCCTCACCAAAATGACCAAGACGAAGGAGTTTGGAAAAAATGGCTTGTAGTACATACCTGTCAACACATCATTCATTTTCTAAAGTTCGTGCTCCGTAACAAAGGTCTGTCTTCTTCACCAACAATAGCAACCTTTTCTCACCTGTAAGGAGGAAGAAATGACGATTCAGTTATAACATCAGTATGCATTATCTCCTCTACAAATAGCACTACAAGACATCATTTAATGTAGCGTTGGAGAGAACATTACCTGCGCAAGAGGGTTTCACGAGTGGAAGCCATCGAACTGAGAAATTTCCGTTAATGTAGGAAGCTATCAGTGACGAGATCTGGTTTGTGCTCATGCGGATTACCAAGTGGTGGAATGGTCTTGTCGATGCCTCGAGCGTAACAACGGATTTTGCCCGGATTTCCTCGAAAATCGTCTGCAGAAATGAGGGAAATCCCATTTGCTTGCGGAAGATATCTGGTGTAAATACACATCCTACCAAACGAGGTACGCAGTCATAATGTGGGAAATCCCTATGCTTTCACCACATGCTGAAAATCAAACAAGCCCTAATGGTTGGATGCTTTTTGTCGGGTTAGGCACAACTTACTATTTTGGAACCCAGATCCTGTTAAGATGTGGAGCCACATCTAGGGGCCGCTCGACCAGTCGAGTGCTGTGCTCGACTGGTCGAGTGGCCCACTCGACCAGTTATGGACCGGTCGAGGCCCATGCTCGACCAGTCAAGGGTCCGCTTGACCAGTCGAGGTTACGCAGATTCGTTTCCGAATTTGATGCGGACTGCGGATTTTTTAGTTGGTTTTCACAGAAGTTCAACATGAAAGTTGCCTAAACTATAAATAGGTGTCTCTAGGGCTTTTCTAGGGTATGAAAAATAATTTTAAGGTGTGGGCAAAGGGTTTTCTCTGTACTTCCAAGGGAGAGGTTAGTATATTGCTTTGTAATCTTCATTTTTCTTCATAGTGAAAGTTTGCATTCGTGGTTTTTTACCCTTGTTGGGGTTTTTCAACCTATATCTTGTCTTGTGGTTTGTTTAGAATGCTTTGATTCTTTTTCTAGTTTATATTTATTTATGTTTATCGTTTGTGGGTGAGACCGGAGATTGGATCTTGGTTCACTACGTTGTTGGCGTGCTGTGCAACAACTAGTATCAAAGCTATTAGTTTTAGTTCTATTGGGAGCAATGACGGAAGAAATGAATACTAGAATTGAGAAGTTTGATGGTTCAAACTTTGCCTTCTGGAAGATGCAGATGGAGGATTATCTGTATCAGAAGGACCTCTATATTCCTCTAGGAGGAAAAGAGAAGAAACCAGAAAAGATGACAGATGATGAATGGTTTTTATTGGATCGGAAGGCTTTAGGAACGATCCGACTCTCTTTGTCTAAGAGCGTCGCCTTCAATATATCTAAGATGAAAACTACAAAAGAATTAATGGAAGCCCTAGCCACCATGTATGAAAAACCCTCAGCGTCCAACAAGGTTCATCTTATGAAACAACTATTCAACATGAAGATGTCAAATGGTGGGAGCGTGGCTGAACATCTAAACGAGTTCAATACAATCATGAGCCTGTTGGAATCCGTTGGCATTGTTTTTGAGGATGAGGTCAGTGCGTTATTGATCTTGTCCAGTTTGCCAGACAGTTGGGTGGTTTGGTGATTGCTGTGAGCAATTCTTCAGGGTCGACAAAGCTTAAATTTGATGATGTGACCAGTCTAATTCTCAGCGAAGAATCTAGAAGAAAGGCATCAGGAGTTTTAGGGGACTCAGGGAATGCTCTAAATGTTGAAGGAAGAGGAAGATCCTTGAACAAATGAGACAATAAACACGGACATTATAAGTCGAGGAATAAGTCCAAGGGACTGAAAAACAAAGACAAGTGTTGGCATTGCGGCAAGAATGGGCACATGAAATGTGATTACAGGGCGCTTAAGAAATAAGAAGTAAGCTCTCAGGGCGGGAAGGATTCAATGAATCTATCTGAGGAGAGTGACACAAATGTGTTGATCTTGTCTCTTGATACGAGGAATGAGTCTTGGGTTATAGACTCGGGTGCTTCGTTCCATGCCACTTCGTATAAGGAAGTTCTGCGTAATTATGTGTCAGGTGACTTCGGGAGAGTCTACCTGGGTGATGATGAGCCGTGCAGTATCATTGGAAAGGGAGACGTTCATATAAATCAGAAAGACGGAACGACTTTGAAAATTGAAGGATGTCAGACATGTACCGAGTTTGAAATGGAACTTGATCTTAGCGGGGTAGTTGGTCGATACCGGTTATGTGACGACATTCACCAGTGATTTCTAAAAGATCACAAAAGGTGTCTTGGTGATATCTCGAGGTAAGAAAGAAGGTACTTTGTACGTGACTTCAGGATCGTATAGTTCACTCACAATCGCATTAACTGGAGTGAATGGGCAGTTATGACATCAGAGGTTGAGACATATAAGTGAGAAAGAGATGAAAGTGCTATTGTCAAAAGGAAAACTACTAGGGCTAAAGTCTATTGACTTAGAATTTTGCGAGGACTGCGTGTATGACAAGCAGAAGAGGGTAAGCTTCAAGAAGATAGGACGCGCTCCAAAGACGCATCTGTTGGAACTTGTAGACACTGATGTGTGGGGACCGGCACAAGTATCATCTCTTGGTGGTTCATGTTATTTTGTTTCCTTTATTGATGATGCTAGTAGAAAATTGTAGATTTATTTCTTAAAGCACAAATCTGATGTATTTGATGTATTTAAGAAGTGGAAAGTAATAGTAGAAAACGAGACATGTAAAACAATAAAATGTCTCAGATCTGATAGTGGGGGAGAGTACTATGATAAGAAATTTGAAGAGTATTATGCAGCAAATGGAATCAAATATCAAAAAATGATTCCAGGGACACCACAATAGAATGGTGTGGCTGAGCGCATTAACAAGACCATCCTTGATCGCTCCAGGAGCATGAGGTTACATCCAGGGTTGCCTAAGACGTTTTGGACAGATGTTGTGAATACTGCCGCATATCTCATCAATAGAAGTCCCTCAGCACCATTGGATGGTGGGCTACCAAAAGAAATGTTGACTGGAAAAGAAGTAAACCTTACACTTCTCAGAGTGTTCGGTTGCACTTCATATGTTCACATTGATGCAGAGCACAGAAACAAGTTGGATGTGAAGTCCAGGAGGTGCACGTTTATAGGCTATGAGCAGCATAATTTTAGCTACAGGTTTTGGGATATAAAAAACAGAAAAATCGTCAGAAGTAAGGATGTAGTCTTCAATGAAAAAGTGATGCATAAGGACAGTGTACAGGAAAATAAGGTTGAAGAGAAAGAATTTGTAGAGTTAGAAGAGTTACTAGACATGGGTGTTACAGCGCCACGGGGATCATGCACATGAGCATTATAAGGCAGAGCCACAGACAACGGTTGTGAGGAGGTCTACTCGGGAGAGGAGACCCATGGTCCAATACTCACCCTCCTTACATTATCTACTCTCGACAGATATGGTGAACCAGAGTGTTTTGAAGAAGCATTACAGTCGGATACACGTGTTAAGTGTAGCAGGCCATGGATGATGAGATGAACTCTCTTGAGTCTAATCGTACATGGGAGCTAGTTACTCTACCCAATGGTAAGAAAGCTCTTCATAATAAGTGGGTTTATGAATGAAGGAGGAGCATGATGGTTCAAAACAGTACAAGGTTAGACTAGTTGTGAAAGGGTTTCAACAAAAGGCAGTATCGATTTCACTAAAATATTTTCACCGTAGTGAAAATGTTTATGATTCGCATGGTCTTAAGTATAGTGGTTACAGAGGACTTATATCTAGAACAGCTAGATGTTAAGACAGTCTTTCTTCATGGAGACTTTGAAGAAGAGATGTATATGCATCATCCGACAAGATATGTGGCACCAGGAAATGAGAACAATATGTGTAGACTGAAGAAAAGTTTATATGGCCTGAAGCCAACACAAGGCGATGGTACAAGAAGTTCGACTAGTTTCATTCGGAAAACGGTTTTAGGAGATGTCATGCAGACCATTATTGCTATTTGAAGAAGTTTGATACGTCATACATCATCCTTCTTCTATACGTTGATGATATGCTTGTGGCCGGTTCAAGCATGAAGGACATCTCAGATCTCAAAAGACAACTGTCTAGAGAATTTGCCATGAAGGATTTAGGAGCTATAAAACAAATCCTAGGCATGAGGATAAAGCATGATAGAGAAAATAAGAAACTGGTTTTATCACAGGCAGAGTACATAGCCAAGGTACTTGATCGATTCAATATGGGAGGTGCTAAGCCGGTTAACACTCCATTAGCCAACCACTTCAAGCTATCTAAGGAGCAAGGGGCAAAGACGCAGGAGGAACGGGACTACATGGCTAAAGTCCCATACGCGTCAGCTATTGGGAGTCTCATGTATGCTATGGTGAGCACGAGGCCAGACATTGCTCAAGCAGTGGGAGTTGTTAGCAGGTTCATGAACAACCCCGGGAAGGAACATTGGGAAGCTGTGAAGTGGATCCTCAGATACCTGGTAGGTACTAAGGATGTAGGGCTGTGTTATGGAGGATCGAAAATCAAGCTATAAGGCTACGTGGATTCAGATTTGGCAGGAGATATCGACAGCAGAAGAAGCACTACAGGTTATGTTTTTTCTCTGGGTAGTGCTGCAGTCAGTTGGGTCTCTCAGTTACAGAAGATAGTATCTATCAGTACGACGGAAGCAGAATATGTTGCGGCTACAGAAGCGTGCAAGGAGATGGTATGGATGCAAGGTTTCATGGAAGAGTTGGGTAAGAAGCAAGCAGATTGCAAGCTGTACAGTGACAGTCAGAGTGCAATACACTTGGCTAAGAATTCAACCTTTCATTCAAGGACCAAGCATATTGCCATCAGATATCACTTCATACGTTCGTTACTGGAAGATGGATCGATTGCTCTGGAGAAGATCCATACA
This sequence comes from Magnolia sinica, assembly GCF_029962835.1. Taxonomy (NCBI): domain Eukaryota; kingdom Viridiplantae; phylum Streptophyta; class Magnoliopsida; order Magnoliales; family Magnoliaceae; genus Magnolia; species Magnolia sinica. The sequence continues at coordinate 19,778,163 of NC_080582.1, read as the reverse complement.
AGTGAGAATCCTACGGATATACTGACCAAGGCGGTCACACGGGAGAAGTTGAAGCTCTGTTTAGCTTTTATTAGTCTTCAGGCTTAAAGACGGGGAAGTGGTACACGTTGGATGTAGAAGACAAAGGTTTATGGTGATGTGCCTCCAAGTGGGAGATTGTTGAGATGTGGAGCCACAACAGGGCGCTGCTCGACTAGTCGAGTGCCTTGCCGATCGGTTGAGTGGCCCACTCGACCGATCGTGGGAGCTCGACTCAAAGTCCAGCAAGCATCGGTTTTTGGGTTCGAGATGCTCGGCCGGTCGAGGCCCATGCTCGACGAGTCGAGTGTGGACAAAGGGTTTTCTCTGTACTTCCAAGGGAGAGGTTAGTATATTGCCTTGAAATCTTCATTTTTCTTCATAGTGGAAGTTTGTATCGTGGTTTTTACCCTTGTTGGGGTTTTTCACGTATATCTTGTCTTGTGATTTATTTGGAATGCTTTGTTAGTTCTTTTTTAGTTTATATTTCTTTCTGTTTATTGTTTGTGGGTGAGACCGGAGATTGGATATCGATTCAACTGCGTTGTTGGCGTCTTCTGCGCAAGATCCAACGACGCCGAAACACCAAGTTTAGTGAAGCCCTAGAGAGATTTATTATGCCTCGTGTTTGGACAAGATCGAGACATACTTTTGTGGGTTGAGGCGGAACTTGCTACATGTGATGTCTTTGATTTGCTTTTTTGGATATTCTCTTGTTGTTGTTCTTCTTCTATAAACATAAGTTCCCTTGGATATCACTTTTTGGTATTATTTGGACATTTAATAAGTTTCACATTTTCTAATATCTTTTATCTTTGTAGTGACCAGAGAGAACTTGGCCGTTAAAAATAATCCTTGCAACCCGAGGCGGTTCATGTTATTATTGTAGCCGATGCGGCTCAATCTTCGTAAGAGAAGGCCAATGCCTCAAACTCCGAGAAGACCATGAGTGATGCCCCCTTGTCCGATCTTCAAACTCAAGAGGAGATGGAGACCATGCAGCCGGTAGCATCTCTCCTTACCGATGTCAAAACCAAAGTGTCGAGTCATTGCTCGGATGAGGGTGAAGAGAGCTTCTTGTGGTGACACCATAAGGATCTCGTAAAGTTGTACTTCCCCGCCCGACATTGGGTTCGATCGGTCATGTTGCACCACCATCGAACTATCTAAACAAACAATTATGGCTCGACCGGTAGACATCGGGTACTTATTATGGAATAAGAAGAAGAAACCCCTAGGCTAGTTGAGCAACAACGGTGAAGTCCCAGTGGCCGAGGAAGCGATAATGCTACCATGCCGGTTGATACACCAACAACTTTTTCTTTCAACTCAGGAAATGCTTGTCATTGAAGATTTACTTTTCTCCATCGGTCGAGTCCTAACCAATGATATTTTAGTGACCGAGTCTCCAGACATTTGATGAACTTCAACAATTCCAAGAAGAATTATGCGCACTAATTCATTTCGGGCTTCGAGATCATTTTTAAGTTTGGTCGATAGTGTAACACCCCGAATTTTTGCCAACCTGGAAATAGATGTCCTTAGGCAATGGATCGGTCATAACACCTTATTAACTTTCCAGAACTCAATCCCAAAGCGTAAAGTCCCTTTTTAACCATTTTCCTTCGAGATCTCACCTTTCACCATCCTATCTTTTAAAGTTTTCTAAGCACATTCATAATACACACCAATGCTAGGGTATAAATGATGAAGAACAATACCAAAACTAAAACTTACCATAAATAATAACTGGATAAAATGGGTTTTGACCCTTAACCTTTTGGAATCTAACAAAATAAATAGGTTAGTTGGATAGATTAGTGTCTCCTACCCCAAAATCATATATTACACATCAAATAAACTCATTCCGGTTTGCAAATTGGACCTGAAAACGCCATACACGGACTCGGGGGCCCAAACAATACTATTCGGGAGGACTCGAGGTGGGTCCCGCATGTATCTGGCACCCCCTGGGAGGGAGGGCATCGCCCCTGGGGTGACCCATCGCCCCAGAGTCCAGTGACCGGCGAGGGGCTCCCCGGTTTGGCGAGGCCTCGCCGCCGAGCGAGCCTGGCAAGGCCGCAGCGGGCCGACAACCCGTTTTTGATAGAAAAATTCTGCAATGTACGTCCAACTTTAAAAAATTATATCTCTCTCGTTATAACTCCAATTTAGGTGATTAAAAATCCATATTGAAGCTTGATAAGTATAGTTTCATATAAAAATAATTTAAAAATATAATAAAATACTTAATATAGTTAAATATAGGTCGTTGTGACAACTATCCGAAAATCATTAGTTTGGACAGCTGCTGCTTCTGGAATTTTTACAATTTTTCTACAATAGGAAATTTAATGAAATTTGGTAGGAATGAAGTGAACTTGATGATGAACTATTAAAAAAATAATTAAAATAATATACCAACTAAAAGTGCCAGAAAAGGGCGTAGAACTGGCCTAAGACCTTATTCTATCGTAATTAGGGTACGATTTAGTTAAGTGCTAAACTAAACAATCAATAGAATTAGCTCAAACTACTTTAAATATGAAATACAAGACTCAAAATGTATAGAATCATTAACTCTACATTATCTTGAAACTTGGGATCCATCTCAAAACCCAGTTGCTCTCGGGAGCACCTTGAAACTTCGTATCGGACCTGGACCGAACGTCGAAAGTCCGATTACCCCGAAACTATACGGATAGGACCATATTAATGGACTTGACAACCCCCTTGGAAATCAAGTCTTGATTGTGTCTACAAATGCACAACTTGAGCCTCGAGCAAAGTGCGTGAGAAACGTGAAAATATTTAGAAATAAAATCTGAATTTAAGTAATCTGAGTCATGTCACTTGCGGGCCAAATATAAGGATTCAGACCGTCAGAATCTGACCCAAATATACCCTCGGATCAGGAGAAATGTCCTACACATGTCGGTGTACTTGTGACCCTGATCGAGTGCCCGTGCCCGTTGAACTGAAACTGGTCCGCCACAGTTGATCTGTAAACCCGATCTGAACGAAAACTTAGCCTGACCTAGATCCATGGTCAGGGAGCTTAAGTCCGACCGCACGTGAAAAAGGGGCCACCAGAAGTGCTCCGTTGGACCGAAACAACCCATATTTGGATATAACCTAAGTATACCTTGGCCCTGGATCCATTCCTATCAAACCTGGGCCTATATAAGGACTTTAAACACTCCCTCTCATATGCCATACGAATTTTGCAAACCCTAAGGGAAAGAAGAGAGAAAAGAGAAGAAGAAAGTGAGGAAGAGAGAGAGAGAGAGTGAGAGATAGATGTTGGGATCTTTCCCTAACGCTCCACGTGCTTAGCCACCACTCCTGTGTCGCTATACGGGCGATACCAATCCCGTTCTTAGGTAAGAAAACCTAACCCTAATCTGTTTTAGGGTTTCAGATAGTGTAAGTTATGAAATAGCTAACCTAATTTATGCTATAGGTTGTCAATCTGCCGTAGACAAAGACTTAGCTTTAAAACTGAGTTCGTTACGAGTCTACCGGCGAAAGGTGCGGACTATAAACGTATAGGTTATGGTTTTCAAAGCTTTCAATGTTGGTTAATGATTTATAACTGACGTGGGTGCTATTTTACATGCAAAATGCGTCGTCTGTTTCGTTTTACAAGTATATATGAACTATGTGACATATAGTGTATTCTATGTATATGTTGTGATATTTGAATACGTATGGAATTTGGAATTGTGCCTAACATGATTATTTGTTGTGGATATAAGCTTGTTATATATGCGACAACTCCTTAGCAAAAGGACTTGCCCTAAATCACGCCATGGCTAATATATGTTATATATGTTAAAGTGTGTAGCCCAAGTGTTTGTGAAAATAATTAAATGAATATGGAACCCGGATTCATGCATGCCATGATTATCCGCCGTGGGTATATGCGTGTGGTATACGGGGCAACTCCCTAGTGTAAGGATTTGCCCTAATACGTGCTATCACCAACATACGTCATGTATGTTGGAATATGTAGTCTAAGTGTTTGTAGAAATGTCTGAATGAACAAGTGTGTAATAAATTGTACTTTATATGGGTATTGAGAAGAAATTCTCAACTACCTTAACGATGTGTATGATTTTCTCCATGTAACTTATCTTCTTTATCTGTTTTACTTAGACACTGCTTATGTGTGAATTCATGGTTAAGTTGAAATCCATCAAATGCTCACATGCTTGTATGATTGGAATTGTTGATCCATTCTTGTTTTGATTAGTTTGTATAATTATCTGTTATATTCGAATGTGTTTGGGACTATGGTATAGTCCATGCAATCGGTAATAGGCCCTGTTTTGGTGGCTAAGGTTGTTTCGCCACGCAGGACATGTTCGATGAGTCCGAGCCGTACTTCGGTTGTCGAAGTGGTTTGGCCACACGAAGTGCTTGTGCACTTCATGTCGATCAATTTGAGGTGCGCTCGTACCAATCGAGCTCGTCAAGTAACCTGATTGACCCGATGTATGTTCACCATATATGGACGCTACTGCTTGAATCTAAGGTACCAAACTCACCAGTGGAAACCCCTTTAACCTTTGTACTTCGATCCACTAAGATTCATGAGCCGGGCATGGTGGTATGGGACACCGTAGTCGAGCTGTTGGCCTACGCTGGGATGACGAGCCTTCCCGTAGTGTCCAGTGAGCAACACAGCCTCGTGAGCCGAATACAGTAGTATGAGACACCGTATTCGAGCTGTCGGCCTGCACTGATAAAGTGACGAGCCCTTTGTAGTGACCTTGAGCATGCTCTAAGACCGCGTAAAGGCGACGGGCCTTTACGTAGCAATAAGAGTATATACTAGGCCTGCACTGATAAGGTGACGATCCCTTTGCAGTGACCTAGAACCGCAACATCGTATGAGAATTACTAGGACTGACGACCTTAGAATGAATCACTGTTTGGAAATTGATATAAGGGAGGTACCTTAACTTCCCAATCTTACTGTATGAAAAGGACTGATAAGAACTTGGTAATCACGCTCATGCACCGCATTACGTGTGCATTTGGCATAGCAGGTCAAGCACTGAGGAAGTGTTTTATGCCTGATCGTGAGATGAAGTCGCTAAGGAAGCGCAGGCGAGGGCATGCATCATTATTTCATATCATTCTTGCATTAATAAGAGTATTTATGGATGTCTGATTGTGCTGCTTTATCATTACTGCTTGATTGATTTGATAACATCTTAACCTTTGCTTTATTGTTCCACTAAATTGATCACTTACTCCCACGTTACGGGACGGTATTGTACACACCAACCAGACCTTGTTGTAGGTTCAAATGATGGCGTAGCCTGCAAGGTGAGCCGGACTTTGAGGATGATGAGGAGACATCCTCATATATGCAGTATTCAGGCGGGTTCTATAGACTATTTTGATCGACGGGGCTTATAGAGATGCTGACTAGATATCATTACACTTGTTATGATTGTATTTTAGAGTACACATGTATATTCATTTTATACATTTTAGGAGTATATATGTACATGTTTAACCTAGTAACCTGATCATACGTCGGAGACTTACTACAGTTCATATATCTTATACATCTAATACAGTCTTCCGCTTGCAAAATTCACTTGTCTCTGGAGTATGATATGTTATTTTGGTATAATCCCTACTATGTTTAAGGCACTAATACGGACAATATTTAATCATCATTACGAGTTCTCATTCACTCTGGGGCTTCTAACATCATTTCTTTGGGATCAATCGAGAGACTCGATCTTCTTATATGTTGCTACCAAACTCTCTCTCGGTCTAATGAATCTCTATCGGCGAAGATACATGTATGAATTTTTTAATCTAATTCATGATTACTAGGATATAGTCATGGCAGTCGACAAACTTCAATCCGAGCATACAGCTGTGTCCCTCAAAATGACCAAGGTCACAACCACTATGGAATGACTTTTCACCATCTATGGAAAACTGAAGGAGTCGGATTTGACTCTAACTAACCTGAAGGTTCAAATCTCAACGATGGAGGATAAAAGATACATCATATGCATCACTGTGCAATCAAAAATTAACATTAGTTCATTAATTGTCTTCATTCGTGACAACACATTGTGTGTCGACCAGTGCTAGAAGTGTAACCTCGAAGATTCGAGGCAATTCTCGGTCGATAAGCGATAAAAAGGCAATGATACGGGAGCGGTGAACATCTTTTCTTCCTTTGAATTTGGAATCATCTTCTTGACCTATAATTGATTTGTATTATAGTTGTTCATCTAATGGAATCGGCTGAGTGCCCTTTTCTTCCATTCTTTTTGCCTCAATCACTTCTCGTACTTAACCTTTTTGTGCGTTTGTGTAGAAATAATAATTGCCCCATCTATGTGACAATAGAAATGAAGAGTCACTCACCACTCTTGGCAAGTGCTCGTTTCCTATTCGAGGAAACGCCCACTATTACTAGGCACTCTAATTGTCACAACACATCGGATGTGGCAATGATTTAATGCTTGAGTATCTATATAAATAATATCCGGTTTCCATTTCTTCTTAAATCCAAGCTCTTTGTCTTGATCATTTAACTCCCTTCCCCTTTCACAACCATGTCTTCATCTGCAACTCTTACTCCTGTTTTTCAAGTAAATGAATTTAAAAATAAAAAATAAAAAATCTTGGCCAAACTCGCTTCTTTCGATTAATCGATGCTCTTGTTTGACAGGTTGTTTTTTCTATCAACGAGCAATGTTGCCCAGATGATGAATCCCTAAAAGAATTTTAGAGGTTCGAAGGAATTCCATAGTCTCAAGGAGTCTTTTTCAAGGTAAAGTGAATATCGAACACCAAGCTGCAAACTTAAACAAGTGATCGTTGTCCAATAGGACATAAAGATGCTCTATTCGATTTTGATGTTGCTTGGTTTGAATGACTTATGGACTTGAATTCATCAATTTAATAAGATGATGTTGGATGTGTTTTAAGCCCAATTCAAAGACTTAGAAAGCGACATCAAGGAACTTGAACGAGACTATAGTAGCCCCAACCGTTCACATCCTCAATAACTTTTGATTTTCATTAAGTCCAAAATTGTTATCTTTCAAGATTGGTTGCATGACAACAACGCTAGGAAAAGAGAGGCAAAGTTCAAAGTCAAAGCTCTAGGGCGTTGTATAGATGAAGCTTTGTATGTCCTCAAACGTGCTATGATAGATAGCTTGTCTTAGAAAAATAAGAGATGTCAACATGAAAATATCATGTTGCGTGCAATCAAGAAATTTGAAGAGAAATAATAGTGAAATATTGAGCCACCACACCTGGCCTCTTTTTCTTTTCTTTCTCTTTCTCTTTATCTATATATGTAAATGGCCAAGGGCACGATCTATGCTTCCCTTTATGCTTTATATTTGTTTAAACTTGGCGATTTTGGCCGACTCTTAATAATCTCTCTGAAATTATTACTAGGGTTAACTTCTCAATATCTCCCACATGCTAGGATGATTAAGTCTTTAAGAATTAGCCACTAATAAGATTTTCCCAACTCTTCCTTATATGCGGAGAATATAGGAACCTACTTAGAGAACTTTCACTACTATAAATGGCACATCCCGGTGGGTGACCATTTGTGGAAAATAGAATATTTGGATTTCAAATGTATTTTATTTTCTCCCATATCTCATTCTCCAAAAGTTTTACCTTTTACCCTTTTGTTATAGGCTTGGGTGACTTTAACCTTGTTAGCCATTATGGAATCCAGAGCCCTTAATTGCACCTCATCTAATCCTTCCAGATTGACCAGCATAACTTCTGTAAATTTGGCCGTTGTCAAGCCAGTTTGGCATACAACATTTAAGGATGGCATAATAACCTTTAAAGGTAATACTGCATTATGTCCATAAATGCGTGCAAATGGACTCATCCTAGTACTAGTTCGAGGTGAATTCCTGTAAGCCCAAAGAGCTTTTGACAGTCTAGTATGCCATTTCTCGAGGATTGTTGTTGATTATCTTCCTTAAAATATTTTTGATAACTTTGTTACTAGCCTTAGCCTAGCCATTAGCTTATGCGTGTAAGGTGTTGAATGTAACAACTTGATTTTATATTGCTTGGCCATGTATTTTACTTCCTTGGATGAGAATGTTGCACCTCAGTCTAAGGTAATCGATTTAGGTATTCCAAATCGATGGATAATATATGTTTTAATAAATTCAATTATTTCATTGTGGCCAGTTCCCCTCATGGGTCATGCTTTTATCTACTTAGTGAAATAATCAATGGTCACGATAATAAAACTATCCATTTTTATGTAGGTGGATTAAGTTATCCTATTAGATCAATGGCTCATCCTTAAAAAGGCCAAGGTTCGACAATAGGATGCAACTCAGTTATGGGCACGTGTTGTATCAGCATATATTTTTTACATCTTCGGCCAAAAATATCCATAACACATAAATGTAAGCCTCATTTGTTTCCAACTTGGCATGCTCCACATATTCCTTCATGCACTTCGCGCCATAGCTAACATGGCTTCTTTTTAACTTAGGCACCATAATAATAAACTATCAGCTCCTCTTCGATATAATTCGTTCTCAACCATAACGTAATTTATGGCCGATCTTCTAATATCTCGGCTGGTCTTAACTCAATATTATTTAAGATAGTTTATAATTGGGACCCTCCAGTCATCTTCATCTGTTTCGACATAAGCGATTTTAGAGTCGTTCTCTAAAAGACCGAAGGTAGAGATTTCTTTTGAATACCTATCGTTTTTTCGATCGTTCCCTAGACGATTTGAAGTCTAGCTGCCAATTGTGCCATTTCGTTGGCTTCACATTGTTTTCTTCGGTCACATGCCTTAATTCAACCTCGTCGAAACTATCCATCGGCTGAATTGCTAAGGCATAATACAATAGTAACGCAATACTAGTACATTTAAATTGCGAATCACATGTTACCACTATGTTTCGTATGCCCAATTCTAGTAACATTTCTAAACTGATTATCAACGCTTCATACTCGGCCTAATTATTAGTGCATTCAAATTCAAACTGAAATGCATACTCTTGCCTTTTTCCATCTGGGTTAATTAGCATAATTCATGCACTTGACAATTTGTCGATCCTAGAACTGTCAAAGATCAACTTTTATGGAGTTCAATATATTGTGTACAAATCCATCACTTATAGAGGAAATTGGTTTGCAAGATCGGAGGGATGATCAGCCAAGAAATTTGCTATGGCCTACCCTTTAACCGCTCTCTAAGGTACATACTTGAGATCGAATTTGGATAATGCTAAATCCATTCACCAATTCGGCCAATTCAACATAATTTTTATTAGACCAATAAAATGTCTTAACATAGTTACTGTAAAATACATTGATAAGCACAAATTTTTTTATTGTAAAATATCGTCTTTCATAATCTAGCAGTATCTGATTGAGGTAGTATACTGCACGCTCTTTTCAATCATTATCATCTTGGCCAGTAGGGCTTCAATTGACTCTGCAGAATCTTATAGATTAAGCAGTCGATCTTTGACTGGCGGCATCAATATCGGTGACTTCATCAAGTATTCTTCGATTTTATTGAAAGCCAGCTGATATTCTACTTTTCATCTAAACTCATCTCCTTATTTCAACTTCACCAATGGAGAAAACACATTAGCTATTTCTGCACAATTATAAATGAATATGTGCATAAAGTTAACCAAGAAAATGTTGCAACTCTATTTTGTTCCTTGGTGGTTGAGCATCTATAATCGCTCATATCTTGTTTTGATTTATCTCGATCCATCGCTAATGCATAAGGAATCCTAAGAAATTATTGGCTGAATCCCTAAAGGCACATTTAAAGGACTTCAACTTCAGTTTGTAAATCCTCACTCACTCAAATTACTTTCGCAAATGAGAGAAATGTCTTAAATTTAGTGGCCGATTTGACTACTACATCATCGATGTATACTTCCATGAAATGACTGAGCATATCGTGGAAGATTGCATTCATGGACCTATGATAAGTAGCACATGCATTTTTTAGTTCAAAAGACATCACCACCCAACAGAAAGTCCTTAAAGGTCCAAGACATCTAAAAGTTGTCTTTGGCACATCCTCAAGTGCAATACTTATTTGGTTATATCCTGAATGACCTTCCATAAATGATATCATCTTATGCTCTGCTACTCAGTCAGTTAGTTAATCAGCCATGAGCATTGGGTATTAATCCTTAGGTGTGGCTTGATTTAAATTCCTGAAGTCCATATAGACTTGAGTTTACCATTTTTCTTAATGACTAAAACCATATTGGAAATCCATTCGACTTATTTGATAGGCTTGATGAATCCAACTTTTAATAGCAGTTCGATCTCGTCTTTGAATTTTTGAGTAACTTCGGCCATCATCAGCCTTGGCGGTTGTTTGTAAGTTTAGATGACTCAATCTACGGATGCATGTTACCACTAATGGTCGAGTTTAGGTTAGATCGAAAGTGAATGTCTAGATGAGTCGGCTTTGTTTTTGTACTAAACTTGATTCTCATGGTAACACCCAAGTACTTAAAAGTACGGGATGTTACTCTCTGACCTGAAGCTTTTTTGAACAAAAGGATTTTGAACTTGGGCTCGAGAATCATCTAACTTTTCTGGTACCTGTTTTAAATATTTTAACTCTATACCATCTTTGGCTACCTCATTGGCCAGTATTACAATGTCAACCATATCGACTAGGCATCTATGACCATATTCTTTTAAGATTTCCTTGAGCTTCCTTATTCTTGCTGTGAACTCGGCTGTTCTTCTCTTGACTAATGATCGACTCATCATGGGACTTCTTCTATAGTACAGTGTGGAGCTGCCCGATAAGGCACTATAGCCTTTGATAGATTGTTGTTAAGTTGTAACATAGTAGCAATATCTTGTACTATGCTCTTTGGATTAACTTTGGCATTTATACTAGTTGGACGTCCATATTTATCCCTTTTAATAAAATATATCGGCCCAAGCTTGTCTCCATAAAAATAGGCATCAGCCGCATTGAGGGTAACTAAAATGTCTTATTAGCCGCCAACATCGATTCGAATTCATCTTAATTCAAGAAGATTATAAATTGGGGTAAGGATGACGAGATATATGAGAAATAATGTATCTAATCTCTCCTTAATAAGGCATTATAACTTGATGAAGTATCGACCACAGAAAAGACTACCAACACTTTCTTGGTTTGATTATGATAAGATAGAGATTGAACTTTGGATTGTTGGAGTTTGATCATCTAAGTAATCTACCACCTACGTTCTTGTGCGTAATTATTTTAGAGGTAGTTTGACTATCATTTTAATCTATATCACAGGACACATTCAATTTGTCTTCTGTAAGACTTGCTAGAAGTTTTGATTGTTAGTATGTGAATCATTGATAGATGGTGAGAATCGAGTCAGGAGAATCTTATCCACCTTAAAAGAAGAAAAGAACTAGTTAAAAAATAGGAGATCGAAAAAGAGGTCATGAAAAAGAATGAAAAGAATGCATAGAAGAATTAAGTTGTTCCACATCTCCCTCCATCTTGTTTGACCTAAAAACATAATGGTAGGGCGAGTACCATGTTGCCGTCTAGTATAATTGGTGGCAATCCCAAATTGAATTATTGAATTTGGAAATTGCTTCCTAGGCGTTTCCGAATTCGGTTGTTGTTCATTGTTTTCAGCCACAATATGTCCATGTGAAGTATCATTTATCTGAACATCTAGGTTGGATGAAGTTTCTCCCAACGCATTTGCTTTTTCGATGAGTTCTTCAATTAACAAATTGTCCCCTGAAAAGCATTCGTCACTACGATATTTGGTCGAGCCACTTAACCATATTGTGCGAATCATCTTTCATGGTTAAATCCACCATATTCAGTATTATTTTTTTATTTTCCATCCATGAAATCATTGACATCGATCGTGGTTGTATTGTCATCGTACAAGGTTTCTCATTTATGACTACTAATTAATCCTTTCATCTGGTGGCTCGTTGCCTTTGCCAACAACGTTTTTGGGTACTAGTCATCCCTTCCGGTATAGTTAGGAACTTAGAGTTCTTAAGCTTTCTCCATATTCCTTCCTGAGTCAGGGGAGGTTTAACCGTCTTTTTTTCTAGCATTAAATCTTGTCGACTGTTGTTCATAGGATGCCATTTTTTGGTTGTTGCTGAGAATACTCTTCTTCCTTCACTTGTATCATAAGCTAAGAATACTTTTCTTCCTTCACCTTTACTTCAACCGAAGTAACTACGTGATCAACCGAAGTGGCCTTGCACATTGATCATATAAGTTTGGTGATGCTATTTTTCGGTCTTAATTCCATAGCTGCTTGCCATGTCAGCCTCACACCCCTCGCGTCGTTTTCGTCCTTAGGTTGATTCATCTGAACTTTAAGATCGATCTTTGGTCGTGGCAAAACCAGCTTTTAAAGATTAATGGTGGTCATATTAATCTCTATATTGCACGAAAACGGATCAGTATCGATCAGTATTTCTTCTTTTTATAATTTCAGGGAATTCAGCAATCTTTGATTGATATTATCCTAAATAACATTCCTCAAAATAACACATTTTTTAGTGGAATATGACCGAGTTCCATATCATTTACAGTAATTAATTTTCTTCAATTCTTTGACTGTTGGAATCTTATGACTAACCAAAATTTTAATAAATTTACTAGCTACCATAATATCAAATATTTCATCATTTTGAGAAATACCAAAGGTGTATGATTATTGAACTTTCTGATTAGAGGATGTCATTGTCTCTATTTTAAATAAGGTTAAACATGCGAATGGCTGTTTAACTACTATTTCAGCCACTGCAACATCATAATTAGGGTCATAATAATGTCTCTGCCGATGAATTCTCTTGTCTTATTAACTCTTGAAGTAGGGTCTCATATCGAGACACCTTCTTGCTCAAATCATAAATATTTGTAAATTCCATTCCGATAAACTTCTTTCAAAACTTGATTTCAAATCTATCTTAAGTCAACTGGATAAATTATGCCTTGGTTGTGACTACCTTACATAAACTTTTTACTCTCTTGAATCGGGCAATATAATTTTCGATCGATTCACTAAGAAACTGATTGAATCGCGCAAGATCAGCCATAGAAGTTTTCTTGTCATTGTAGAAGAATTGGACATGGAATTTCTCTTTCATATCTTTCCAGGTTTGGATATAATTTGGCAATAGGTTATAATACCGAGTAAAAGCCATTGCAATTAAGGAATGACTAAATAATTGTAACTTATGATAGTCATTGTTGGCTAATTTGGCACATTGCATGGTAAATCGACCTATATGCCGTCATTGAAAAGTGGTTTGTTTGGAATGCTTTGATTCTTTTTTTAGTTTATATTTTTTTCTGTTTATCGTTTGTGGGCTTCACTAAACATGAGTAGTTGTTCGACCAATAACTTTGCCTGCTATTTCTTAGACCATGTGGAGAATTTGGTCACAGTCGTCTTGATGAGGTTCAAATATGGGAGGTGACTTAAGACCTACCTGGTATGTTCCCCATTGTAAGTTTGGTTTTTAAGGAAACGCGACCCCACAGGTATTCCATGATTCCTAACCTGTGGAATGAAATTCCTATTTTCCCACTCATATCGCTTAACTTCGGCAGGGGAGAAACCATTTGCACTTCCTGAGTAGGAGGCATATGACATCGTGTAATGGGTATTGCAAGTGTTGGTTGTGATGGTGCCAAGTTTTCGATAAAACTTGTCTTGGCAATAAGCAAAGACATTATTTATTAAGGCACAACAGGGTGAGGCATAGTATGTTGAGGGACAACAGGTTGTAGCATAGTTTACTGAGGAACAACGAGCATTCTTTCAATAAGGATAGTCATTATCCTATTCATGCTCTAAGCTTAACTAACCATCCATTTGTTGAAAGTTTCGTCTTAATTTCACGATTGCTCAACCTGACCTCGTAACTAATCTGCAAGGTGTTGAATCCCAATATGCATATCCCACAACATGACTGATATTATCTTAAGAGGATTCATTTAAGATGTAGATGCCTTATTTAGGTTGGAAGAACTACGTGCTGGGTTTAGCAAGAACTCGAGTGTTGGTTGTGCTTACAATTCATCCTCAATCAATGGAGGTTCACGAGTGCTATAAGTATTGTGACCACCTCTTTAACTCATATGTTTACAACACAATGAATATATTCCCGACAACCAAGTAGTTTGGTGTCCCACTGGGCATGCCAAAATCTGTTCGATACTTTTTTGGTTTGGGTTTTTGTGGTCATGTGTGGTGCATCTGGCAATGCCAAAACTGACTGTGCGGATCGATTCTATCTGAACAACTTAACCCTATGTACCATATAGGCAGATACGATGACTGTGACCGTATATATTCGATATCTAAGTAGATTGGCCGCCTATTCAGCTACTTGTAAATTGTTTAAGAGAACGATCATGTGATAGTTGGAGGGTAAAGTTTTTCCTCCGAAAATAGGTTCACTTTTGCCTTCCGTACAAAATGACTTTTCTGATATACGATAGTTGTCAAACAAAAAGGAAATACTTATAATCGATCATGGCACGACTGTAGAAAGCCTTCCTAAATAAAGAAGAACTGTTTATATTGAGAACAGATAAAGCCCAGCATGTGCACATAGACTTGGATTATAACTAGGCTATGATACGGAAATGTAGTGATAGTTTGATTGGTTGGTTGGATTGGTATGAGATAATTTGTTTTGTTAAACTTCTTGCTATTTTATAAATCTTTGTCACAGCTTCTTTTCATATGTTTTTATTCTTTACTTCAATGGTTACGATGACTGAATCGTTGTAACGTCAGCCTTCTAGATTCTTCTGTCTCTTTATATTCCTCCGACTGTTCTCTTCCCTTAACATGGGCTTATAGGCCGCACCTCGTCATCAAATGACGTGTATTGCTAACTCAATGTCAACCGTACTTTCATAAAAAGTGCTTCAAATGTCTTTGAAGATATTTCCGCATGCTATATTTTATGTGTAATAATACATGTAATTATTTGATTGATTATTCCAAAAATAACCATAAATAATGTACGATAATGCATATTTTTTATAACACCATGAATTTTTAATGATGGGGGTTCAATCCCCGATATTTCCTTATATTGTTCACTTGACTTTTAGATCAACCTCATTTCTCAAGTCCTATTATGATTAGACAAAACTGATGGAGGGGTGAATATTTCACAAATATTGTGGTGGGCCCACATAGTCTCTTACTATAGTAGCTTCTTAGGTCGTGTGCCCAGGCAATCTACGTCCATGTGGCTAATAGGTGTCACTCCCCGAAATTTGAGTACAAAGTGTGCACCCTCAGACTCGAGTTTCGAGTTGTAAATCACACACAAAGTGTACTAACTTCATTTTATTATATGATTATTTAGAGTCAAAAGTAATATTCATTTTTACATTCCAACCAGGTCCATTTACGAGCATTCACACAAAATGATTTAAGCATTAACATTTGTCTATTCTCAATATCCATAAACATTCAATCACATAAATTAAGCATCATTCATCAGTCACTAGAACTTATAAATGAATTTTTGCTACAGACATATAACCATTCAATTAAATAAAATCGATCAAAAGTTTAAAATCATACAACTAATCAGATCATCCTAACAAATAAAACTTTAATTAAATAATTAGGAATGATCTAAATGTGGTCTGTTCCTCTTCTGATAAGTACGACCACGTCTCATATGTGTTGTCCACAAGTTCAACTACAACTCCTTGTTCCTGCGCCAACTCATTAGCTAATTGCTCATCTGTACAGTTTTTTCACCAATATAAATGTAAACTGGTCAGGCTTAGTAAGAAAACCCAGCATGATTCAAGCTTATTGAAATTAAAATATAATAGAAAATGAGTATGTACAATGATATAGATGCAATGATGCATCTATGCATCAGATGGGATGATTATACATCTGCTTTGGTTGGAAATCGTCAACCCGCATCCACTCATTGGGCAGGCTTCCACCTTTTGGTAGGCTTGGGCATAGCCCACATTTAGTAACGCTCAACCAGGATCAACATTTCTTCCAGGGAGGGCCCCTATGATCGACCATGTATTTTGCAAAAGCAATGAATGATGAATGATGTATGAATGTATCATTTTCTTAACTGTCATATATATTTGTCTTAATAAGTGAATTCAATGTACAATTATTATAATTTATGTAATTCGGCACAAATTAGCATGTGATTTATCATTATATACATTCACAGTAGTTAAAATCAACAACATTATAACAAAACACTCAAATCAATACATCAATCAATCAAACCATCACAAATAATTTATTTTAATTCCAATGAATCATGAGACATGTTATGTTACTCACTTGAGTCTGGTAGTATAGAATCTACGAGGTAATTATGTCGGTTTTAATTTAGAGATCCTATCAATTATATCAATGATATTGTTATTCATCTAGTTTTATTACGTGGTGGGGCCACCTTTGATTAAAATCTTAGATGGCTAAACCCTAAATAATTAAATAATTAAAATTTCATATATAATATGTTCATTAAATTTATTTATCAAATTTTAGATTTTTTTTTTAAGATCCTGAAATTGAGTGGCAAATGATTGATTGAGATGGCCTAGTGGATGATTGGGTCATCTATATTCTTGAGATCTTGACATATTTTACTTTTACACATGGGATGAATATTGTGAATCTAATCACACATACACCGATGACCCATTTTGACATTCTACGCCAAGTGATACCAATACAAAAATCTGAGCTTTCATTATTTAACATTTTGAAATATGATCAGTGTGGCCCATTTGATGGTCAAATTGATTTGAAAGTTAGGGCCCATGTGTATTTTGGCCTTAGGGATTGTATGATCCATACATATGTAATCTAATTTGACCAGATGTACACTAATCAATATCTACAATGAGAAGCTTCGCATTAATTTTAGACTTTCATCATCTTTATATCAGATATATCCACAGATCAATGCAATGAACGTATGACCGATTCGCACCGTTCATTGCATAAATCAAGTCAAATTATATTAAATACATAAAAAAAGTAATGAAAGAAAATACTATGAATTTACTGGATCTAAGCTCTCTAAAATCATTTTCTTTCTCCATTTCTCAATTGTTGTAGGGTACATTTTTGTTAATATCTGAGTTGGAGTAAAAATCCTCTTACAATACACTCCGTAAAAGGAAAACTTATTTGAGAGATTGTGACTTGAGAGATACTAGGAGGGTTAATGGTATATATAAGGGAGAATAGTTAGGGATATAGATAAGATAATGACAAGATAAAGATAAGATAAAAATAAGATAGAAATAAGATATGAATAAGATCAGATTAAAAAAATCTATTATTATTATTATTATTATTTCATCATTATTAAATTTTAAATTTTCACGAGCACAACAATAGGTGATCCTTAAGTTATGGCCAATCGAGCTGTTCATCCATTATTCCATTCATTTAAGGGTTGAACAAAAAAATGAGATAGTTCTAAATCTCTGATAGACCAGGCTATACAAAAACATGAGTGACTGAATGTACCCCATTAAAAGCCTCTTTTAAGGCCCCTTGTTTTTGACATCCAACCTGATAAAACACATGCATCATGGGGGGGTCTACATTTCGGGACTAGCCACTAGCCCGTTAACTAGTAGTCGGTGCTCTGCTGGCCTCACTGTGAAGTATGTCTTTTATCTATGCTGTTCATCCATTTTTGCCGATCACTTTAGGGCTTGATCGCAAAAATGAGAGGGATATAAATCTCAGGTGGACCACACCATAGGAAATTAATAGTGATTGGATATCCACCATTAAAATCTTCCTAAGGCCCACTGTGCTGTTTATTTGACACCCAATTCTTTGATTAGGCCATATAGATCTAAATGAAGGGAAAAAAAAAAACAAATATCAGCTTGATCCAAAACTTTTATGGCCCCTGAAAAGTTTTTAATAGTCGACATTCAATTAACACTATTTCCTGTAATGTGGTACACTTAAGATTAGGATATATCTCATTTTTTGGCTCATACCATAAAATGATCTAGAAAAATAGACAAACGATGTGGATGAAACACATACATCATAGTGGGGTCCACGGAGCGCCAATCACTAGTCACTGGCCAGTGGGAAGGGGAGTAGCCAATCCGTTCTCCTTGCCATTGGCCAGTGGCATGGTGACTAGCCAATCGAGTTCCACATCAGATGGGCTCGAGACTCTTCGTAATTATAGCAATAATGCGAGGGTAGGTGGGTATAATTGTCACATGACTGGGACGAGACTGGTGGTGCAAATAACTCGGGCGGGGAACGGGTACTGCACCCACCGGCCACCGGGACAGGACTTAGCTAGAAACGGACGGTCTTATTAAGGGTTTTGTGGGGCCCATTGTGATGCATGTGTTATATCCACTCTGTTCATCATTTTGAAAAATTATCTTACGTGATTATCCAAAAAAACAATGCAGATGGAATGTTCAAGTGGACCACTCCAGAAGTAACAATGAAAATTGAATGCCTACCACCAAAACTCTCTATGGGGCCACAGAAGTTCTAGATCGAGCTGATAATTATGTTTCCCTTCATCCATGCCTATGTGACCTTGTGAACAGGTCGGATGGGAAATAAACATCACGGTAGGTCCTAAGATGGTTTCAACACTGAGGGTCATTGTCACCACTTTTTTCAATGATGTGGTCCAAACTAGCCTTATATCTATTTCTTTTTTGCGTTCATACCTTAAAATGATATTTCAAAATGGATGGACGGCTAGGATAAAACAAAAATATCACGATGGCCCGTAGCGCTCCAGATAGGACCGTCCGTCTCCAGCTGTCCTGACGGGGGCATCATCCAATCCGCGCCCATTAACCCAGGAAACGGATTGGCTACTCCCCCTGCCACTAGCCCGGTGGCTGGTAGTAGGTGCTCTGTGGGCCTCACCATGACATATGTGTTTCATCCATGCCGATCATCCATTTTTACAGATCATTTTAGGGCTTTATGTAAAAACTGAGAGGGATGTACGTCTCAGTTGGATCACACAAAAGGAAAACAATAATGATTGGATATCCACCATTAAAATCCTCCCAAGGCCCACTGTGCTTTTTATTTGACATCCATTCTGTTGATTAGGTCATAAATACATAGATGAAGGGAAAAAAAAACAAATATCAGGTTGATCCAAAACTTTTATAGGCCAAAAAGTTTTTAACGGTTGACACTCATTTAACAGCTTTTCCTATAATGTGGTCCAATTGAGATTTTTATATACCTCATTTTTGGTCTCATAAGCTAGAATGATCTAAAAAAAATACATGGACGGCATGGATGAAACACACACTTCATGGTGGAGCCCACGGAGCACCGACCACTAGCCATTGGCTGGTGGCAGTGGAAGTAGGTATTTGTCCTGCACGCTGCAGCGCAGTTTAGATAGACCCGGACGATCTGTGCACCTGTTTTACACAGCGCGTTAAACACCCAACCGCTGTGGGGCTACCACGTTGAATATGTAAAATCTACTCCGTCCATCAGGTTCTACGTCGATTCTTATATCATTTAGAAAAAACCAAATCATCAGATACCCACTAGTGTGGGCCACACCACGGGGAACAGTCGATATGGTATGCCAACCGTAGGTTTTCCGGTAGGTCCGCCATGGTCCGTATCTTTCATCAAAACCCGTCAATGTAGTGTAACTCATCAGGATTCTTATGTGTGGGATCTTTCAAACGTAGGGTTAAAATAAGGTTTCTGACTGGATGGACGGAATGGATTTACATATAAAACATGGTGGGCCCCACAAAGGTAACCCGTTTTAGGCAGCTGCGTAAAGGTGGTGTACGCCAGTACAGGATTCCGGTCCGTTTAGAAATTCCGTCTCCCCTCATCCGAAAAACAAAACAAACGAAGAGATCGTCTTCTCCAGATTTCCAGATTAGGGCTCTCTCTCTCTCTCTCCGGTAAGACTTTCGGACGTCCTCTCTCTATAAAAGCCTTTCCATCAGAGTCCAGACGCCCTTTCTATAAAATCCTCTCATCCACTGTCTCTCCAAACCCTAAAGCAAGTAAAAGGGCATGGAAGACGGGGACGGCAATTTCGACAGCGGAGATCGGAACGATCAGTTCCACCGGAACGAGGCGATCTCAGCCGTTGCTGACGACGGGTTTTTGGGGGAAGAAGAAGAAGACGACTACGAAGATCTCTACAACGATGTGAATGTAGGCGACGGATTCCTCCAGACTTTGAAACGAGAGGATGAGACTGACGAGATCAAGCCGAAGATTGAACCGTCTGCTTCGATCCCAGGCGTTGGCGGTGGCAGCGGCATTGGCAGTGGCAGCGGCATTGGGAAGACTATTAAAAAAGAAGTTATAGAGGAAGAATTGAAAGCTCCTCCGGAGTTGGGTTTCAGAGGCAAGACTATTAAAAAGGAAGTTGTAGAGGAGGAATTGAAGGGGCCGCCGGAGTTGGGTTTCAGAGGGAATGAATTGGGCATGAGAGGTCCCAGAGTGAAAGTTGAAATGGGTGAGCCCTTGGGTAAATTTGGTGAAATCCAAGGGCAATTTGGTAATAGCAATCCTCAACATGGAGTAGGAGTTGGGAATGCTTTTGTTAATGCCAATGTTAATATTGCTAATGTTAATGGTGGAGGTGGACCAGCCGTTGGAGGTGGGGTCACTGTTGGAGCTGGGCCTGCCCCCGCAGCCGGAGGTGTGCCTGGAGCCAGCAACATGGGTGGGACGGTCCTGTATGTTGGGGAACTGCATTGGTGGACGACGGATGCCCAACTCGAGAGTGAACTTTCGAAGTATGGCCCGGTGAAGGAGTTGAAGTTCTATGATGAGAAGGCCAGTGGGAAGTCGAAGGGGTACTGCCAGGTGGAGTTCTACGATGCTGCTGCTGCAGCTGCCTGCAAAGAAGGGATGAACGGCCACATTTTCAACGGGCGTCCATGCGTTGTTGCATTCGCGTCGCCATATAGCGTGCGTAGGATGGGCGAGGCCATGGTGAACAAGAACCAGGCGATGGGGGCTGCACAGACGGGCCCTATTCAGGGGCGGAGAGGGCCGGCTGATGTCGGAGGTAGAGGTGGTGGAATTGGGTCAGGCACTAATTATCAAAATTTTGGGAGGGGCGGGTGGGGAAGGGGTGGGGGAGGGATGGCAAATAGAGGGCCGATTGGGCCGATGAGGAACAGGGTTGGGATGGGGGGGAGGGGTATAATTGGAAACAATGGTAATGGGTTTGGGCAAGGGCTCGCAGCAGCGCCACCGCCATTGTTGCAACCTCAGGCGATGATGGGTCAGGGGTTTGATCCAACGTATGGAGCGACAATGGGGAGAATGGGTGGTGGTTATGGTGGTTTCCCTGCAGCCCCCATGCCCCCTTTCTCGGGGGTATTATCGTCTTTCCCAGCAATGGGTGGTGTGGGTTTGCCTGGTGTGGCTCCACATGTGAATCCAGCATTTTTTGGAAGAGGGATGCCGGCAAATGGAATGGGTATGATGCCTGCAACAGGTGTTGAGAATGTGGGAATGTGGTCGGATCCGAGCATGGGTGGATGGGCAGGTGAAGACCAGGGTGGGAGAGCGGGAGAGTCAAGTTATGGGGAGGATGCTGTGTCGGACCATCAGTATGGAGAGACAGGTGGCCATGAGAAAGGGGGATGGTCAAATGCTACGAGGGAGAAAGATAGGGCCCCAGAGCGGGACTTATCTGGGGGTGCTCCTGATAGACGGTATCGTGACGATAGGGAACCGGGGTGGGATCGGGATGCGCCGAGGGAGAGAGATACTGGTCGTGATCAGGAGTGGTCAGAGAGAAGGCATCGTGACGATAGAGAAGCAGGATGGGACCGTGACCGGGACCGTGACCGGGACCGCGACCGCGACAGGGATCGTTATAGGGAGGATAGAGAGAGATATTCGGATCACCCTAGATACAGGGACCGTGAACCAGAGCATGATGACGAGTGGGATAGGGGACGGTCGTCGAGGTCTCATCACGGCAAGTCACGGCTGCCACATGAAGAAGAGCAGCGCCAAAGGTTGAGGGATGTTGAACACGGGAAGCGGAGGCGGTTACCATCAGAGTAACTGAATCCTTTGAAACTATAGTACTTATATATTTTCTCAGGCTCTTGCTTTTCATGGTCCCTTGTCTTCACCATGGGCTATGATTCGATGCCTCAAAAATCTCTTGTGGAGACTGCTTGCAGGAGTGTCGTGTCATTCACATGATGAAGAATGTAAGTTTGTACATGTTTCTATACATTCAGTTGCATTTACAATTTTGTCCTCCATTATAAGTTCATAACTTTGTACATTATATTCTTATAGGTATACATGTGCTCATATTTGGTCATTTGATTCAATCAAGCTTGGTATTTTATTTTCTTGTAATTTCAAACGCCATGGGATTGTGAGGGTCGTCATGATTCTTGTGTTCAGTATGATCCAAGAAGTAAAAAATGTTGCTTATTTTTTTCTCGGGGGGAACCAAAATTTTATTAGAACACAGAAAATAATTACAAAGAGGATGATTGGGCACCATCCCAGATATAACAAAGGAGAAGAAACCCCCAAAGATTCCCAAAACAAATCTAAAGGCCTGTCAGCAAAGTGTTCTAGCGCAACCAATATCTAGTTATTTAGACTTCAAAAAGACCTGTCCTGTCGAGCCAGACTTATCTTGGAAAATTCTGCTGTTGCGTTCAAGCCAAATAGACCACAGACAAGTAAGAAGAACAAGCTGCCATAATGAATACCTCCTTTTACTCTCCTCGACTCTTTGCCATGCTTGAAAAAAATCCCCTGGCATGACCCAAACCACCCTAAAAGTTGGAAGAAGTTCCACCAAATCTCCAGTGTGAAGGGACAATGCAAGAATAAATGGTCCACTGTTTTTCTTCCCCCATAAAACATGCATCAATTTGGGATGATCATCTTCCTGCTCCTCAGGTCATCAATTGTAAGGCCGTTATGGGCAATTATTTCCATTACAACCACTATAACCTTATAACGTGTAACGGTCGCCACCTTTACCTTTACATAATGGCCTTTAAGATCTCGTAACAGCACCATGTTTGCAACATTTCCACAATGCCTAAAAAGTCAACAATTTCCTCATCTCTCGTGGCTCTACGAGGCTTCTAAACCTCGTTGACACCCACCATCATGGTTTTGAATATTTGTCTCACATTGGCTGATAGGGCTTGTATCGGCTTGTTACGTACGTGATACAGGCAGGGCCATAGGGTTCCACCAAAACAAGGGGCCATATCAACTGATACGGGGTGTATTGGCACCGATAATGTCCGATACAGTGTTTTAAATAGCCGTAGCATGTTGTGTAGCGTTCAACTCGTTGATAAGGTCATACAAACATGGGGCCCACGACAGCTTTTATTTATTTATTTATTTATTTATTTATATATATATATATATATATATATATATATATATATATATATATATATATATATATATATATATGTATGATAAATATTAAATAGCACAATAAAAAACAATGCACACATACACACACCACAGTGGGCCCACCATAGAAAACAATGCAAATCCACCCCTTCACGCACCTTAGTGGGCCCCATGTGGGCGACACCATAGAAAACAATGCACATCCACACATACGCACACCACAGTAGGCCCCACGTGGGCCACAACGTAGAAAACAACCGGCATTTTTAAAAGGAAAAAATAAGAAAAACTCAAAATACCAAGTTATTCTCATTGTACATCGAAAGAAATTCAAAAAAAAAGAGGAGCATGCGTACCTATTTTTGTCTCAAGATGAGATTGAATTAATGAAATATGTGAAAGTTCAAGCTCCATAGCCAATCGCAACCGGAATAGGGGAAATCCGATTTCTCAGTCATTTTTTCTCCATTGTTGATGAAACTGCACCAAATGGAGCTCCTTGTAGTCTCCAACAATCGGCCAAAGAAGCCCCTTCGAAGGACCTTTCGATTGCAAGATTGAAGAGGGGGAGAGGAAGCAGCGTCGGGCGTCCGGTTAGGCCCGGCTGTCAAATACTATTCGAATAGTGTTTTTTTTAATAAAAAACTTAAGTTACTGTTGTGGTGTGAGTTCACCACCATTTACGGCAGTGTAAAAACAAAAAAAAAAAAACCAAAACAAGTAGTGCACGCTACTTGCGGTACACGCTACGCTTCCGTAGCATACACTACGACCCTTGTAGCGTGTGCTACAGGGGATATACGCTATTGTACACGCTACGTAGCATTTTTGGAGCGCTACGCTACTGAAAACACTGGTCCGATATGACCATAAAGGGCCAATTTGAATTTTTCTCCCAAATTTCTCTTGTTTTTCCTCTTCCTTTTTCAAATTTGAATAGATTAAGAAAACTCGGCCATGCACCCCATGTGAACTCCCCAGTGAATGATTAGATGGTCCACCGATTTTGCATTTTGATGACAGAATGTAGACATTGAGATGACCATTTGTTTATTTCTCAAATGATCAATGGTTAGCTTGTTTATCTTTTTGCACCAACCAATCAAAGCGACCCACCCATATGAGCCAAATTCCTATTTGCAGAGCCCTTTCTCCTTGATTGTACTCTTCCCTGATAAAGTAGAGTAAATAGGTTTCACTGAAAACACTCAATCATTCAAATTCCAACAACACTTGTGCCACTCTACAGTCGAAGGTTTCCACCATTGCAGAATGCAGATACTCCACCAGGCTCACTTGGTCTTCAATTTTGTCTTTGCTCAAGTCCCTAGGGAATGTTGGTGACCATTCTACTTCTCCACCATAAGTTAAATGTAGAAATCATCACCTATTTCATGGGCCACCTTAGCCAACCTAGTTTATAATCCGCTAAGAAGCCAATCACCACACATTCATCCTCCCAAAAGTGAGTCGGAAGGTATCAATGATTTCCTTTCTGAAGAGGCTTTCCATTGTAAATACTACTTCCCACACTCCTGATGCTTTGTATTGAGACAACCTCAATGAGCAAGCCATCAGCATTGCCATATTAGGCGTCCAAGGGCTGTTGTCCTCCATGCTAAATTTCCAAAACCATTTCCCCCAATCACACTGTATTTGTTATTTTAAAGATTTGATCCCAACCTCGTCGTTGCGTTTTCGGCATGCCAAGTTCTCTTGCTCTATTGAGTTGAGTTTTTGCTTTTCCTCCCCACTTCTTCATAGGAAATCCCTTTGGGATTTTTTTCTAGCCAATTGAGAACATTAGATGAGCATTGAGATAGAGGCATAACATAGACTAGCATATTTGACATTGCTGCCTTAATCAATGTAATTTGACCACGAAATGAAAGATACATGGTCCAACTAGACGATCTCTTTCCTCAATAGCTTCCCAAAGATGTTTAGATGGCTTCACAATACACAGAGTAAGGCGCAAGTAAGATGGCGGAAGCTTGCTGGCTGCCTTCAAAGATCACTGCAAGATTTGAGATTCCGTTTGTCCATTTTGACACCCCCCCCCAAGCGCACTTTTCAAGAGTTTGATCTTTTGTCTTGAGATCTCTTAGAAACACTATAGAATCTCTCTCAAATTATCAACTTTAGCTTTATTTGTATGACAAAATATGAGAGATTTGGAAGTTCATGGTTTGCACTTTAAAGGCACATATTAAACCTTCCTCCTATCTTCGTCCAACAATTTGCTAAGAGCATTAAAGGCATTTTTTTTTTTTGTTTTGTTTTTTTGTTTTTGTTTTTGAGAAGAAATGATATTTTATTAGGTAAATGCCAGAAGGCGAAGAACAAGCTACAAAGACCTTAACCCAACTCAAGACGGAAAAAAACAATCCATAGAGATTTTTAAGGTGGAAAGCCCAATACGAAATCTTGCACTGATTGTCTCTTTCCCCCAAAGAGCCCAGTGGCTATCCATCATAATACCTTGCTTTCTGATGGCTGCCTCCATGCTATACTAAGAACAAGCTATCAATGGACCCCAGTATCACTCAAATTACCTTGAAGAGGCCAAAGAACCTCTCCCACATTGATCTTGCGAATGGACAGTGGATAAGCTAGTGGTTTACTGACACGGTGTCATGCAAACACATGGAGCACATGTTAGGAATGGCCATCAACCTCTTTTGGAGATTGTCAATAGTGGGCACCTTGTTTCTACCCGCCAACCAAGTAAAGGCTGCTATCTGTAGTGCCACAGGAAAGCCATGAAAATTGGATGTGAATTCGATGATGATTGGGCGAGCAATCCATAGAAGGACCGAACAGAAAACTGGCGCTTTTTTCCCAACCTCCACACCATGGCATCCTTCTCTCCATATGAGGGGCGAAATCCGTGAAGCCAAGTTGAGATCTAAATGAACTCGTCCAGCTCCTTTTGTCAAATTCTTCCTATAAGAGGGGGTTGCCATCCATAGCTATCCTTGTTAACCTTGGGATCTCAGCTTGTAGAGGCCCCTCACCTAGCCACACATCTTCCCAAAAGCGGATTCTCTCTACATCCCCAACTGAGAAGTTAACACCCTCCTTAAACTTGTTAGCTACACATTCTATCACCTTCCAAATCCCAGAAGCCCTACATAAAGATGAATCCCTAACCCACCAACCCTCCTCTTTAATTTCATATTTGGTAGGCCCCATGTTCCTCCACAGGCTCCCTTCATCCATCCTAAGTCTCCATAGCCATTTCTCTAACAAGGCTAGATTCACCATCTCAAACCTCCTAACACCTACACCCCCCTCTCCATAAAGCAGGCCTACCTCTTCCCATCTCAATAGGTGGAGCTTCTGACAATCTGCGGTTCCTTGTCACAAGAAATCATGCCTCAATTTTTCTGACCGGGCCAACACCCAATTTGGGCATCTAAACAGAGACATGAAATAAAATGGCATATTAGACATGTCTGCTTTAGTGAGAGTTAATCCCACTCTTCCATCTGGATAGTTTCCTTTCAACTTTTTCAATGGCCTTGTCCCATGGGTGGTGAGTGGGGCCCAATGTCTACTAGAGTTTTGGGTTTGTAAAGATTTGAAAAATCTATGTTAATTTGAAAAAGACTACCCAACTTCTCCACCTCCTCCCTAGATGTGTGTATTCCCAGTAATTCACTCTTTAAAAATGTTAACTTTCAAGCCCGAAACAACTTCAAAGTATTTATCTTTCTCAAATTATCAACCATACCCTTACCCCAATTCCCCATTCCCCACCTCAAATCCCTTAATGAGCCCTGCAGCTTGCCCTAACTCATCATTTTGCTAAATGCTTTTGTGACTACCACAGACAAAAAATGGGACAATGGGTCCCCATGATGGAAACCCCTCGAGGCCTTAAAGAAACCTTTGGGGGATCCGTTTATTAGGACAAAGAACTTAGCTGACCGAATGTATGCTTGGACCCACCCTCCACCTTTCCCCGCACCCCAACCGACCCGGAATATAATCTGGAAAATCCCAGTCCAATGATAATACACTTTTTTTATGTCTAACTTGCAGACAACACTCTTTTCATCAGCCTTGTGATGCAAATCAATACATTCGTGCACAATAAGTGCATTATCCAAGATCTGTCTCCCCGCAATGTAAGTGCTTTGAACATTAGAGATAACACTCGAGAGAACCGTGTGGAACCTGGACACCAATATTTTAGCTAGGATCTTTTATGGGTTTTCAATAAGACTGATCGGCCTAAAATCCCTCAAGCACTCACCTTCTTCCTTCTTCAAAATAACAACAATGAAGGAATTATCGCCCTTTGATGCTAACCGACTGCGTTCAAAGGGCTCAACTTTAAAATTGGTCACGTCCCCTTGAACCATCCCTCAAAACTTTTGGAAATACAACAAAAGGGAAACCATCCGGGCTTGGAATTTTATCCCTTCCTAGTGCTGCTACTGCAGCTTTAACTTCTCCCTACGAAACCAGCCTTTCTGAGGATTTTGCTTCTGCTATGGTTAAGCAATTAAATGGAAAGTTGTCAAGACATGGCTGCAACCACCCGTAGTTGTTCAGCAAATCTTTATAAAACTTGACTATAACCTCGCAGTTGAATCCATCTTCCCCATTTCACATTAAGTCCGAACCTTAACATGTAATCTATGTAATGTAGGATTCTTTTGCATCCTGCCTGGCTGTCCCTCCCCTGTTTCTGGAATGGATCCAATTCATGAGTGGTAAGGGCCCCATTCAGAATCTGTCTACCAAAGACAAACCTCCCTTGGGATTTGAATATTACACCACCTAAGCATCGCGAAATCTTGTAGCCAAAATCTTCACCAAAATTTTGTGAGGTCCCACTATCAAACTTATAGGTCTAAATCCTCTAAACATTTGACCCCCTCTTTCTTTGGGATCAATGTGATGAATGAAGCTCTGGGTTCTTTTGACAAATTTCCCTGGTCGTAAAACTCTGATATGAAGGCAATAAGACCTCCATTCACATCCTCCCAGAAGAATTGATAGAGTGTGATTATTGATTGGAAGTAGTCCAGATCCAGAGCCTTTTCTCGTTCTAAGTTATTTACTGCTTCACTGCTTCATCTATTGGCCTTTCAACTAATTAGCTTCTTCTTTGCACACTTTCTCGAAAGATAGATTATCGTAGATTTTGCCACCCCCAATCCTTCCTAGTGATAGGTTAGAGTAGAAGTTTACTATTAACTTGCATAATCCTCCTTATCTTCAAATTTTTTTTTTCCCATCAACCATTATGCTTTGGATAATACGATGTCATATCTGCTTTACATTTGCTTGTCCATGGAAAAAAAGTGTGTTTTGGTCCCCTTCTTTTGGTTCTACCACTCTAAATATTCGCCCCCACTTAATCTCCTTTATGTTTGCTTTCTTTCGACTTTCTGTAGCCACTCATTAATTGGTTCTGCTTTTCAAGTGGGGCTTACTAATATTTTATCTTGGTTTGAAGTTACCCTTAAAATTATATGTTTTATAATTTCATTATTACGCGTTGACAGTTGGAGTGTGTTTGTTTCTATATCCAAATCTTTGGTCCCAAACTTTTCAAGTGAAACTGTATTATACCCAAACAAATCTGTGTCTGAGGTTTTGAGGTTTCCATATTTTGTAGTTGAATTTTTAACCATATTTTTCAGTGTCTACACTGAATAATGCTCGAACTTTTGCCGTATCGAATTTTTACCATACACCGAATTGCTAACTATCATTAGCACTTACGAGATCTTGGGAAAAGTTTAAGTTTTGTTTTTAAGAGGTCTATTTACACGTGGCAAACAATGCTGGAGATTTAAGTCATTTGTCAAGTTGGCATGGACTGGCCTTAATTTTAGGTCATACAACTGTAACCGCTGATAATTGGCTAAAAAAGTTGTCACTCCTAATTGAGATCATATTGAAAATGTTTGATCATCGATCTAGATTTCCCATTATGTGTCTCATCTTTGATTGGCCATATCTCTCTAAAAGCACTTTGATCAGATGATTCTAAACCATTTGAAAACTATTGTTAGGAAGATGGATGGTTCATATTGGTTATATTAGAGAAAGTGCAATCATTGATCTAGACTTTCTATCATGTGGGGCTACCTTTGATTGCATATACATCTTCAAAAGCGACTTTAAAAAAAAATGATCATAACCAACCCACCAGTGGCTATGAAAATAAATGGTCTATATTTATTATGCTAGAGGCATGATCATTGATCTAGACAATCCGTCATGGTTGGGCACCTTCGATTGCCCTTCCCTCCCAGGAATTTACTTTAATTGTATTATGCTAACCATTTGATCCACGCTTAGGAAATGGATGATCCAATTTTATACCATGGAAGGTTCGATCATTGTATACCATGGAAGGTATGCCTTCCAAGATTCAATCTCATATGATGATGCTATGTATAAATTGATGGAAATGAAAGGTCCACCCACCTTTGTTGTATTAGAAACGGTCTAATAATTGATCTAGGCCATCCATCATTTGGGTGTCACCTTTGATTGGACAATCCGTACTATTATATACTAAAAAAGGCCTAACCATTGTACACCATGTGGGACCAACCTTTCATCGCTTGTCCCTCCCAAAAATCACGATGATCTAATGATGGAAAATGAAGAATCCAAAATTTATCAAGTACATTAGAAAAGGTCTATTCAATTACTTAGATTCTAGACTGCCTATCATGTGGGTTCTACCTCAAAGGTGAAACTCGACAGGTTGGGTCAGGTTGAGGGTCAACCTAAGCCTGACCAACCTCCCCAACCTGCAACCTGACCCAATCTGAATTCCAACATGAGGTGCCCAACCCGCAACCTGACCCAATCTGAATTCTAACACGAGGTGCCCAACCCGCAACCTGACCTAATTTGAATTCCACCACGAGGTGCCCAACCCGCAACCTGACCTAATCCGAATTCCAACCCGACCCAAATACATGTGATTTTTCCCAACCCGACCTAACTTGACCCAAATTTGCTCAACTTGAACCCCAACCCGATTGCAAATCAGGTTGGTGTTTTTGAACCCAGACCTAACCTGAGGACCTTGACAACCCGACT
Source organism: Magnolia sinica (assembly GCF_029962835.1). Classification (NCBI taxonomy): domain Eukaryota; kingdom Viridiplantae; phylum Streptophyta; class Magnoliopsida; order Magnoliales; family Magnoliaceae; genus Magnolia; species Magnolia sinica. Next base: position 19,747,582 of record NC_080582.1, on the reverse strand, counting down.
GAACCCGAACCAAACTTTGGTTGGGTCAATCAGGTTTGGGTTGTTCCAAACCCAAGTTGCATCCCTAGTGCACTTTTGAGCTTGGGGAAGAGAAGAGGATACAATTGTGCTAGAGTGGTGTGAGGGAGGCGTAGAGAGAAGGGGTGCAGAGAGAAGGATGGGGTGCTATTGTTTTATGAAATTTCCTAGTTTTTCCTTGGAAAATTTCCCTAGCTTTTAGTCAGGGAAATAATTCCCAGGAAAAGCTGCAAAAATTGGGCCTTTGGGAAATTAAAAAGCAAGAAAGGACGTTGCCAAACACATTTTCTTTGGAGGGAATTTTGTTTATGAAAAGACAAAAAGAGACCAAGCATGCCCTCAAGTATTAGTATCTCCTTGCGGATCAGTGTAGTAAAATGCACTAGGCATGTCCTAGGTGCAACTGCCCCTTGAATGCTTGAAACGCTTAGGCATGCCTAAGCGTGTGCCTGGAGATTCTAGGCACATTAAATTTATTATTATTATTATTTATGTTACATACCGTTACATATTGATTTTATTTAATAGTTTTAGCTCTAAAACTAATTTTAGCACAATAAAATAAAACTGTCTGTAAAGTTATTATGTATTATAAAGAGAAGATGCTTAGTCACCACTTGCAAAAACTTACACAGACTAAAAGATTCCAATGAATCCACAAAACCCTAGAATTTCAAATTTCCTCAATTTCCCATACCTAGAAAACCCTAGTTTCATAAAATCCTATATTCCTCTTAGCTCAAAATCACATATCCCCATTTTTTCTTAAATTCCCACAATTCTAAATCATAATGTTCTAGTTTTCCTAAATCCTAATCCTAAATTTCCTAATTTCCTCAACTCCCTGAAATTCCCGAATCCAAAATCCTAGTTTTGCTGAAATCCCTACAATTTTTAAATATTAAAATTCCAAAAAACATTTCCAAATCCTCTAATCTAAATCTTCCAATTCCCCTGAAGTCCCAAATTTATCTTCTATCGCTTATATGGCACAAATGGAAACTCCATGGGGTTTTAGAAGTCCAATATAGTGCTTAAAACACTAATAGAAGAAAGAAGTCAAGAAGATCCATGAGTTTATAAAAAATCTAAGAAATTTGGGGCGCGATATTTTTTGTAAATCAAAGCTTCGATCTAAAAGAAATTGGAAAAAAAGTGCTCAAAAGGGGGTTTATATGACGTCTTCCATCCTTACTTTTTAATTTTTCTTATTAAAATGCCCATTGAGAGGTGAGAATGAAATAAAACCTGACTCTACAACTCAAGAAAAAAGGAGAGATTAGCAGACTTTGATGCATTTACATAAGATACCTAACCAAAACAAAAGCCTTTTCTAATAATCTCTTCTACTGTAGACCTTTCATTCTGAAAGCAGCGTCCATTCCAATCCCTCTAAATAGATCAAAAGATTACCATAATAAGAAGTCACCTCATTGCTTTCCTAGATTTACCTACCCCAGCCCCATGCCAAGCCCATGGGAGGCCCTCAACAGACTTCAACATAACAGACTTCAACATCACCCAATTGGTATTGAAAAAGTCAAGGAAGTGTTCCCACGTCTTGGAGCAAAAGGGAAATCTTTTGGTGCACGAATGCAAAGATGACTGATCACCCTTTCATTCCATCCTTAATGGGTTCCAACATTACCAAAAATACTATTTTTTGTGGTATCCGAAGGGTTATATCACAATATTATGTAGATGGCACCTGGGTGCACCTAGGCGTCAGGCACTAGGCGCACGCCTGTGGATAGTGCCTCACCTGGGGCCCATGTAGGTGTCCAAAACACGTAGGCATGGGTCTAGAATGCCTTTGACTACATTGTTGTGAATATGTGGGGCTGAGCTCTAATGCAGGAAGGGGTAACTTTGGGAGGGAATTTATGCTTTAATTATCAGAAATTGTTGACAATCTAGGGAAAAGGGATAACAAGCATAGTTATTTGATACTCTGGCAGAGCTTGATGGTTTGATACAAATGCACTCGTGAATTGTACATGTGGCATAAATTGCTCAAATGAAACCAGATTTGGAGACCAGCTGTAGATATGGCCTTAGCCAAGTCCCTGTTCAGACTAGACTGTTTCACACATGTATGACATTCTCAACTAGCTATGGTTGTGATTTAAACATCTCGTGCTCTGTTTGGTTACAGTGTTGGGAATATGCAGGGCAGGGGTTTAATGTAGGAAGGGTAATTTTGGGAGGGAATTTATGCTTTAATTATTAGAAATTGTTGAAAATTTGGGAAAATATAACAATTGTAGTTATTTGATGTTCTGGCAGTGCTTGATGATTTAGTACGCATGCACTCATGAATTGTAAACATGGCATAAATAGCTCGAACTAAACCAGATTTGTAGAATGTAGACCAGCTGTAGATATGGCCCCATACAAAGTCCTTGTTTGGACTAGACTGATTTGCACTAGTATGACATCCTCAACTAGCAATAGTTGTGATTTAGGCATCTAGTGCACCAAACAATGATGGATGACTCACCAATGATTGAGGCTCATATGCCAGATCGACTTGATATGCCTGTGTGAATCATGCGTGAGGTTCATGTTCTGTCTTGTCAGCCCATGAAAAATTGTTTTCCTATTCTTGTTGTAGATGCATCTGTTGCCCTACTACCAATGGGAAGATGAAGTTGATGGCTCCTATATGCCTGAGGAATGAACTTGTATTACCTTGCAGCACCAACTTATCAAGTCAAGAAAAACAATGAATGTTTCCTTGCATACTGGACTATGCAGACCTCCTTGGGCAGCTACCCTCAGAATGCGTAGAAGGAACCTTCCATTACCCAAAGAAAGAATATTGTTTTTTGTTGTACTCAAACACTTGAAAAATGGGCCTTCCTGTGAACTTCCCTGCTTCATCCTTAGTTGCACAATCCTTCTATCTGGATTGTGCTTTGGATTCACTATCCTGCTCCCTTTTCCTACCCATTTATATATACTTGAAAGCATTTTGAAAGAGGCACTTCCCTGCTCTTGCACAGTTGCACCCCAATCTACTGTTGCTTCGCATTATGCTTCGAGTAACTATAGTCCTTATCCACAGCCATCATGCCTTGTAGGCTGATGGTGAATGGATTTTCACCTCCATAACCATGGTTAGAATGATTGATTGGGTACAGTTCAGGCTGTGTGCCCACATGCCATGAGACCGATATTATATTAAAACTTCATCAGGGTGTCACTATACCAACTATTGTAATCACACTCTCCCTTTTCCCATGCAGACCAAAAGTGGGGCTCATAACCCATCAAACTAATTAGTGGATCCCTGCATCTGTGCGACTAAATAATCCCTACAGTTGGACTAAATTGTCTAAACTGTTGATGGTTTCCACAGTAAGTAGTTTTGTTAGCTTAGTAGCAAATTTCAGTTCAAATTGGAATAATTGGGATTGGCGTTTAGTTTGTTTCTTAATTTTTGTTTTGTTTTTTGAAGATCATTTTCTCATTTTCTACATTAATGACCTGAACCTTCCACCTTGCATAGCCACCCACCACTTGGTAACCGCCACCTCTCAATTCCTTGCTATCTTAAGTCTCTACAGGTACCCACCTCTCTCTATCTTCATCACCCTTAACTGCTCACACATGTGCGTGCACACAGACGCACATATAAATACGGACAATAGAAGTCAGAGAAACAACTCTCTCTCTCTCTCTCTAAGGTGGACATATAGTCAGAAAATCAAAATTGAAATTTGTTGATGCTTGAGATCGCCAATCTCTCTCTCTGTGTTTTGGAAATAGTGACTGTTATAGGTACATGTTATTTGTTACAAGAATTATTAGGTGAGATTATTTGAAGTTATGACTGTTACTTCTTCATTCTTATAGATAATGTTATTTTTTATTTCTCCACTCTATAACCTGTTATGACATTTGTTTGAACCAGTATGGTTATCAAACAATTCATCTGGTGGGTATGCATATGCCACAGCTAGAACAAATTTGAGAATGTATTGGTGGCACTTAATTTCTAGTCCAGGAGTATTTGTGGCAGATGTTCACATTCTATTGGCAAAAGTCAATTTTCTGGTGGTTAGAACACATGATTGATGTGATTTTAATCTGCTTAGGAGATGGTCAGTTCCTATTGATGCTCACAAGCCATTGTTGTTCCTGCCTGTGATAGATTGTCCAGTGGGGCATGCAGCGTGGTTTTAAATATTGTCTGGTATGACTTGGTATCAATTGAATCATGTCGGTCTTGGTCCAACATGAAATATGTTATGATACCAATATGGGGCGAGTCAACCCCCTGGCGAGACGCATTATGAAACCGCTACTCAAATCCATAGCCTGTAGTGATCATACATTGCTCCATAGGGTGGTCCACCCATTAGGTAGCCAATACATGCATGTTTAGTGTATAGTTGTTTAGCCATTTTTCTCTGTCCATATTTCTCTCTCATCTTTTTCCTTCTCTAAGGCATCGGCTGGGACCCCACTTGTTCCAAGTACTTGTAGTTAAACGGTTGTGTTATTAATTCTGTAGCTAGAGCTATACATGAGCAGAATTGAGTCGAGCGTGTCCTGGCTTGGCCAGCAAACTACCCCAGCTCGAATTCAGCTCGGCTTGGTCCTCGAGCCTAGCCAGCTTAGCTCGGCTCGGCTCAGTCAACAGCTCATCTCGGCTTGGCTCCGTCAGCAGCTCAGGCCAGCTCGAGATGAGCTTGAGCTCGATCTTTCGAGCCGAGTTCGAGTTCGAGCCTACGAGCTGAGTTCGAGTTTAGGTTTTAGGGTTTTTAATATAATATAATATATAAATATTTACAAAATATTTATATTAAATGAACTCGATCAGAGTTGAATCGATTCGAACCGAGTCAAGTTCCGAGCTGAATCGAGTCGAGCTCGGACTCGGCTCAAAATTTTTTCGAGCTAAAAAAATTAGCTTAACTCGGCTTGAACTTAGTTTCGAGCCGAGTCGAGTTGAGCGAGTTAATCGAGCTAACTCAGTTTGTGTACAACTCTATCTGTAGCTAATCCCATTGATGGTAGAGGTGAAATTTCAGCTTCTAGATCTTGTTTAAGAGACGGAAGCTAGGTGAATGAATGGGATTAAGCCCTGGGTGACATACGTGCTACAATGGCTGGGACAAAGGGTAGCATGGTTACTAGGATTTCAGTCTCCTTCTTGGACAGGACCCCAAGTACATGTATCTTTACCAATTAACTAACTTCTAGACATTGAGCTTGGAATCCAAATCACAATTTCATTGGAATCAAGGTGATTCTGAATCCTCATTTGTGTTTGGTTGAAATGTACTGGAATGTAAATATTATGTTTGGGAGCTTATATTTGGAGGGCATTGGAATTCTTCAGTATATTCATAGGACTTAGATTAGATTGACTAAATTAGCTTTCATATCCCAAATTAGAATGATTGTAAATGTTATGTATATCCCAAATTAGAATGACTAAATTAGCTTTCGTATCCCAAAATAGAATCTAAATATTATGTATATGTGATATTTGATAGAATGATTGTAATAAGCCCATTAAAATATATGCTTTGGCCAGAAAAGAGGAATTTTTGAGCCTTGGGTGGGCCACAAATGCAAGGATCACAAACAAGCGACTCATTGATGTTTTTAACCATCTATTTAGATGCCCAACATTTGGATGTTTTAGATCATTCTATTGATGTGATTTTAGCATTGCAACTGATAATTGGATTGTTTTGGGGTATCATTAGCGTGCCATGTGTTCAATGGATTAGTAGCCTAGAGACACCTTTGTTATGTGTGCAACTCTCCTGCCCTTAAAAAGAAGACAAAAAAGGCACTTCCTTTGGATTACACTAGAATCTCAACATTTTGCTAAGATTTCAAAACACACCAAAAAGGTAGATTTGAAATACCTCCGATTTCATTTACCTCCAAATCTAAGGCTGCCAAACGCAAAATGCAGCTACTTGGATTTGAAGTACACTCATTTGCTACCAAATCCAAGGTGCCAAACGGGGTATAAAGAGATACAAACTTCCCTAGAGACTCCGGTAGCACAATTGACATGGCTATGGGTTCTCTGCCCCTGTGGGATGGAGCGACATAAGTCTTGAGAATCCTATATAAGGTCACAATGAGATTGTGTTTAACTTTCCTTCTTTTTTTTTTTTTTTTTTGTCCTTTTCTTTTGTAGGCAGCTCTTTCTAAAAGGTGTAAATGCAAATAAAAAACATCTCTTGGAGTTGGATAAGCTTCAAGACCGGGTGGTCTTCTTAATAGAAGAGACATTTGGCGATAAGCTTGTGCTTGATATGGATCAATCTATACTATGTATCTACATATATGCACATGCAAATAGCATTCTTTGAATAACATCTAGTAATATCACTCAAAAGTGTTGTTAAAATACTTCTATGAGTGCTTGCTTATGACAACAAGTACGACTGTGTTTTGCCCTTTTTGATTGAGAATAGTATCTGTGAGGATCGCACCAGAGTGCCTTCTACTTCTAACTGGCCATGAGCTAGATTAGAACCATTCTCAACGAATCCATAAGAAGTGATCCGACTTTTTTCATTGGGTACAAATTTCTACCCGTGCTGCTTTTGGGTACATGAATCCTTTTGTTGAAGGTCATTTGAGCTTTTCCTGGGAGCTTGCTTTAACCGTTAAGAAGGTGGTTCAAATAAGAACACTCTTTTTTAGTTACCTCTCATTTTGTTCTAGGATTCTTTCTATTTGTGGGTCCTCTGTGGCATGCGAGAAGGACCTTGTGTGGCTGCAGCAGGATTTGAAAGAGGAACCACCTATTGTCACTAAGAAACTGAAAGAAAACTTAGAAACGGAAGAAAGGGGGCAGAGTGCGGAAGGGCCTGTAAAGCTCACTAGGATAAGTGGTATTATTGAACTAGGAAAAACAAACATGTGATGAAAACCAAAGACAAAAATGTGAATCCATTGGAAAAAACATAGACGTATGTCTGATGAAATGGTTGTTGCCATCTGCTATGCTTTACGTGATTTCCCCTTATTGACATGACGGTTCTGACTGACTTCACTAAAGCATTCATTCCTCTCATATCATATGTACTTTTTGTTTGGATTTTGCATTCCTCTCATGATGTGGTTAGTATAGTTCCTTTTTAGAAAATAAATAAATAAATTACAACCTTCACTGAAGCCCGTCTTGAACAGGTCTTGAAATGTTTGGGGGTAGCTGATGCTACTGAGGATGCGATGGTGCGTTGAGAGATGACGCTGACTTCGTGGCTTCCCTGTTTCCACTATTTCTATTTTGTTTATTGGGATTAGATGTTGTTCCATCCCTCATCCGAGTGAGTGGAAGCCAAGCCCCCCCAACCCTCCAACAAAACAAACAAACAAGCAAACTTGAGAAAAAAGGAAGAAAAGTTTTAGTTACTAGTAACTTCCAGTTGTTAAGAAAGTCTCACTAGCAGTTAATTGTTTTGTTTACATATGGTTAATTGGAGGTTAGGTGATTCTAAAAGCAAAGGTTTAAGATTTTCCAGTCCTATTTATGTATTTGGCTAAACGTGGATTCTATGGTAAAAATAAAAAATAAAAAAGAAAAAAAATGAAAGTATTATTTTTTAGATAATTGAAACTGTTTTTCTTCTACACCTATCTCCTGCGGTTGGACTTGGAGAGTGTCTCAATTGGTGGGGAGATTCCTCCTTGATGAACTGTTGGGGAGATCCTTGGAGTTCTTCTGACTGAATTATCTTACTATTTATAAATTGATGTGTAATTTCAGTTTCAGATTTTCTACATCGATATGTTCTGATAGGATGCTGAATACTGTTCCACACACATTCAATATCAGATTGCTGAATTTAAAGATTCAATACTAGTTCTGCATTGGTTAGTGAGTTACTATTCGATATGAACTTCATCAGTTTCTGGAAACTCTGCTTCTAATTATCTTGGTAATATGTAATCCTCGTGTTGTGTCAGTTTACTTGGTGTTTTAGTTTTATAGTTGTGTGGTACCATTCTCCACATTTCGAAGACACATCTGTGGCAATTTTTGTTGCTTAGTTCAATATGCATTCTCATGCATCATTTTCTTTATTACACGGGTGGTTGATCCTTGCTTTTCCATCCATTGAATGATGCAAGTGGCTTTTCCCCCCTTGAAAAACCTTTTCTTTCCCAGCAATGTGTAGTTGATTAATCTGTGTAAGTTGGACATTGACGTGTGTCCATGTTGGACATGGTAGGTTTTAGAAGTCAGGTTTCCAACAGGCCGATCAGTTAAAGCTAAATAAAATATTACATTTAACAGGAGTCATTCTCATCATAGCCTGGCAAAAGTTTGTGATGAGATCAAAGCTGCAGTGGACTCTTCAGGTAGGGATAAGGCCCTAGGTCCAGATGGATTTCCGGTGGCTTCTAGGTTTTTTGGGACGTTGTGAAAGGTGATGTGCTTAAATTCTTATTTGATTTCAAGGAGAGGGACAGGATTTTGCTGGATATGGGAGCGTCATTCATAGCTATCATTCTAAAAGTTGAAGGAGCTGAGAGCCTATGAGGTTTTTGGCCAATCAGTCTCATTGGGAGGCCTTATAAAATCCTTCTGAAGATTCTTGTCTCTAGATTTCGGATGGTGCTTAGCAAATATTATCTTTGAAGCTCAAGGTGCATTCATGGTGGTGAGACAAATATTGGATACTGGATAGTGCTTATTGCACACAAATGTGTGTTTGATTGGTGGTTCAAGGGAAAGGAAAAATGCATCGTTTGTAAATTTTGCATCAAAAAAGTGTGTGGCCATGTGAACTGGGACTTCTTGGACTACACATTGGGGAGGTTGGGGTGCAGGCTGAAATGGAGAGAATGGATTTAAGTGTGCATCCATTCAGTGCGGTTTTCTATTCTTGTCAATGGATCTCACAAAGGCTTCTTCCAATCGTCAAGGGGCTTGAGGCAAGGTGATCCATTATCCCCTTTCCTATTCATGGTAGGTGGGAAGGAGGCTAACCTTAACCAAGGTGGCAATGTTCAATCTCTCAATTTATTTCATGTCCTTCTTTAAATGCCCAAGTCGATCATGATTAAATTGGAAAAAAAATTAGGAGGGACTTCCTATGGAGGGGAGTGGAAGAGAAATACTGAGTTCATCTTTTGAAGTGGGTGGATGTGTGTAAGCCGTGGGATCAAGAGGGTGCAGGTTTGAGAAGCTTAGAGGTAGTGAATATGGTGTTGCTAGGAAAATGGGTTAGAGGTTCAAGGTGGAAGAGGGTAACCTATGGAGAGAGGTGGTGGGTAAGAAATATGCAGGAGGATGGTAGGTTCTGTCATCTTCTTTATGTAGATCTTCCTATCTTTATCAATCAATGGCATCAATAAAAGGCGAGGTGTGGGAAGATTAGGTTTTGGGAGGACATTTGGGTGGGGGAGAAGAAATTGTGAGGTTTTTCCTAGCATAGCGAGGCTTTCGACAAAGGCAAGGTGTGGGAAGGGATAGGTTTCTCCTTGGAAATGGTTTGAAGATTAGGTTTTGGGAGGACATCTGGGTGGGGGAGAAGAAATTCTGAGCTTTTTCCTATGCTAGTGAGGCTTTTGACAAAGGCAAATATTTCGGCTGCTAGTTGTTTCAATGTGCAAGGTGGGGAAATTATGTGGGCGTTGCCGTGTAGAAGATATTTAGATGATGCTGAGACCGAGGAGTTGGTTAACCTGCTAAAGTTGCTCTTCGAGGTGTATCCCGTGCTATCAGAGTCTGATTCATTATTGTGGATCCCTGAAATTCTGAGGTTTTTCCTAGGCTAGTGAGGCTTTCGACAAAGGCAAATATTTCTGCTGCTAGTTGTTTCAATGTGCAAGGTGGGGAAATTATGTGGGTGCTACCGTGTAGAAGATATTTAGATGATGCTGAGACTGAGGAGTTGGTTAACCTGCTAAAGTTGCTCTTCGAGGTGTATCTCGTGCTATCAGAGTCTGATTCATTATTGTGGATCCCTGAAAAGTCTAGCATATTTTCATTAAAATCTTTCTTCAAAATGCTCAATGGTGGAGGTTCTAGCAAGGGAGCTTGCTAGACAACTTATGTTTGGAGGTATGGGGCTCCTCCTACAATTGCGGCGCTAGCTTGGTTTGTGGGGTGTAACAAGGTGTTAATGGTTGACAATCTTTGCAAGAGGAAGAATCTTCCTCTTGTTTGTTTAATATGCCATCGGGATGATGAATCGGTAGATCATCTATTTCTCCTTGTTCGTTCATAAGAAGAACGTGGGATTTTTTTTTCTCAATTTGTTCGGAATGGTATGGGTGTGGTCGGGATCCATTGGTCAATTCTTTCTGATGTGGCATGGAGTAGGCTTAGGGAATAAGGAAAAAAAGTATGGTGATAATGCTTAGTAGCGGGGATATGGTTCCTATGGCTAGAGAGGAATAATTGAGTTTCAGGAATCGGGCAGGGCATATATCAGAGGTTTTTAATAGGGCCCAAATGCATGTAATGGAGTGGGCGATTATGTCAAAGGCAATCACTCATTTCTTTGATAGTCGGCTAGAGTCACCCCCCCTCGTTTGGCGTTTTTTTTCTGCCTTCTTTGTAATTCTTTGGTTGCGAACCTTCTGAATAAAATTATATAATGTTCAAAAAATAAAATAAAAATGGTAGTGTTGAGTAAGATGTTGGGAAAAGGCCAATTGATTAGGTTGATTAGTGGATTTGGGGTGATTGTGTGTAAATATGACACTCAGGAAAGAGGATGGTGTTGAAGGATTCAGCGGCCTATAGGGCTTCTAAGATGCGGGAAGCGATATGCAAAGTGAAGAACAACTTCAAGAAAGTGATTTGACTTGCTTGTTGTGATGGGCAGATGATCTGTTTTTGGGGTTGATCTTTGGATTAGGGAGTGGCCTCTCGAGGATGAGTTCTTGAGGCTTGCAAGGTTTGCCTCGGACCGGAACATTAATGTTTATCGTTGTTTTACTGATGGCCCTTTCGATATCTAGTCCCACTCTGGCCCGATTTAGAAACAACCTTGAATTGTAAGCCTCTGCCTGGCCCTCGGGCCTGAAATTCCAGTCCTAGTCTGGCTCGAGGTGGGCCAAGCCCGGAAGCCCGACAGCCAACCTGACCCATTGACATCTATAGGGTCTAGATTGTCATGACTGACCATTTGGACGGGATTCTTAGGTCCTGGTTGGGCCAATTCAATGGTCTGATTGGATTGAAACCCACAAATCCAATCAGATGGCCTTGATTGATGAGATGTTAGACTGTGGGGCCCATTAGTTTGACTATCCAGAATTAGCATTTGTGTATGTATTGACTGTGCCTCATCTTTGGACCGGTACTATCAACATACAAGGAGTTCTAGGTGATTTGAACTCTTTAAGTTTCCTTATTTGATTTTATTTCCTTTTCCTTTCTTTGCCATGCAACGATGTGATTTGATTATTTTAAGAAACCTTAATTGTTGAATATGAAATTAGTAAAGGGATCTTTTAGAGGCTTCTTTCTGGAGAAGTTTCTTGGGAGGGGATGGAAGCTTATAGGTAAGCATATAGGATCATGCACATGAATAATGCTTTCTAATACTTTGGATCTTGATTGAATGGAAGTTGTTTTAGTTTCCTTGGAATTCTAGCCTAGGAGAGTAAATTGGTTGCTTGCAAGAATCCTAGTCTTTAGGTGGTCGAGTCATGCTCATAAAACCTACACTTATGAATCTCCCAACCTATTCTATCTTCCTATTCAATATCCCATCTCAGTAGTGAAAATGCTTAAAAAGATCCGAAGGAGTTTGATTTTAGAAAGTAGGGAGGGGGTGAATTTCATTTAGAGCCTATTTGGTTTTCTAATTTCCGTTGTAATTCAAAGTAAATAAGCCATCGTTATCATTTCAGGGTGTTTATTTAAAAGAGAATTACGACACAAAACACGAGTCAAATACACCTGTAAAGTAAACAGGTAAAGGAAAATTGTAATCATTACATTTTTACAATATAAAATTACCATTTTTATAGGAATTTCCTTCGTAAAACAAACAATGGTAGAATGTGCGTGATGCCGTTGCTGTTGCTAGCGCCATGCTCAGACGCTCGCACGGACTGACACGAGTCTCCAAGGAATGTTGGCAACAACTTCGTCCCCATCGACGCTGAGAGTTCGGCACTTCACAACACTCATGTCTCTTTCGAACCATGGCATCATGTCGTGGGTAGGAAAGGTGAAGGGAAGGAATCGTTTCGTAAACCCAGGTCAAACGCGAGTTGGCCTCCTTTCTATGGCTAGTTGGAGGCAATTGTATCCAGTGTTCGAAATATCGATACTATCGGCCGATATTATCGGTATCGGACCCCAGCGAGACGAAACTCCTCCGATAACCCCCGGAAGATACTAAAAATCCAAAACTTCAGATATTGGCCGATATTATCGTCGATATCGCACCTGGGACGGCGTCATTATCCGAAAAAAATGAAAAAAACAAAAAGAAATAAAAAACTTTCAACGGTAGATTTCGGTACCTGTAAAGAAGATCGCCCTGATCGGAAGCTGTGTTTGATGGGCCATTCGAATAGAAGCCTCTGATTTAGAGAGATTTGGGCGCAAAATCCATCGAAATCCCCGAAATCATCGGCCCTTGGGAGAGATTTTAGGGTTCCGGAACGCGCCGGAACCCTCTCTGCTTCGAAAAAAAGGGCCCCGAGCCCTTATTCAAAGGAGGCGGACGGACGGTGCCTCGCACGTCACCGATTGTGTTGACGTCACCAAGTTATGTGGGTCCCATCATGAGGTATATATTATATCCAAACCGTTCTTCCATTTGGCGAGCTCGTCGTGAGGCTTTATGAGAAAAATAAGACAGATCCAAGGATCAAGTGGACCACACTGGAAAAAAGCAGCTGGATATTGAACGTCCACCATTGAAACCCTTTTGGGGTTGCAAAAGTTTTGGATCGTATGATATTTGTTTTTCCTATTCATCAAGGTCTTTGTGACCTCATGAACAGATTGGATGGAAAGCTAACGTTATGGTGGACCTACGAATGTTACAACGGTGAGAATCATTGTCCTCACTGCTATTTGTGGTGTGGTCCAATTGAGGTTTGGATGTCACTCATTTTTGGGTTCACGATCTAAAATGATCTCTCCAAATGGATGAACGGTGTGGATATGATAAATACATTATTGGTGGGGCCATGTAACTCTGATCTCCCTTCAGCTGTTTGTACGACGTGGACGACGGAAGCGGATTGCGTACTGAGTAACTCAGTACCCTTAGCGTACTGAGTAAACTTGTGGGGTCCATTGTTATTTTTTTATTTTATCCACTCCGCTAATCCATGTTAAAAGATAATTTTATGGCTTGATTCCAAAAATGAGGCAAATTAAAATCTCAACTGGACCACACCACTGGAAACATTTTGATTGAACCTCTACCATTCAAAATTTTGGATCAAGCTGATGTTTGTGGTTTCTCTTCGTCCATGTCTTTATGATCTTATGAACAGGTTGGATGAGAAATAAAAATTACTTTGGACCTTAGGAAGGTTTCAACGGTGGAAATCATTATTCCACACCACACTGTTTCCTGTGTAATGGTCCACTTGAACTTTGGATTTACTTCAATTTTGGTATAAACCCCTAAAATTAGCAGTAAAAATGGATGGACGGTGTGGATAAACCACATACATTCACAGTGGGTCCAACTGAGTTTACTCAATATGATAAAAGCGCACTTAGTAACTCAGTACGCATTCCGATTTCGTGGGACGCTCGTCCGAGCTTCGCATGAAGTTCATGCGCTGGAAACTTAGGTAGGGTCTACCTTGATGTTTGTGAGAAATCCACTCCATCCATCCATATTTTGAACACATTTTAAGACATAGGGCCAAGAATGAGCTGGATCCAAGACTCAAGTAGGCCGAAAACGTGAGGATTGAAGGTCCACAGTTGAAATATCCGAGCGGCCACAGGTTTTGAATCAGTCTAATATTTGGGTTTTCAATTCATCCCAGTAGTGATGACGTAATGAACGGTATGGATGGAATGTAAACATCACTGTCGACCCAGGAAGGTTTCAATGGTAGGAATTTCCCTACCCACCTTTTTCTTTAGTGCGGCCCACTTGAGTCTTGGATCCTGCTCAATTTTTGCCTCAAGTCTTAAAATAATCCCACAAAACTGATGGATGGAGTAGATTTCTCACAAACATCACGGTGTGCCCCACTCCTGCGAAAGGATTTAGTAGGAAATCTGCATCCCATCTTCGCACGACACGTGCTCATACCTCGTGTGGTACACCAGCCAATCCACACCCTCCATCCATTTTCATAAGTAATTTTAAGGCATGAGGCCAAAAAGGAGACAAATGAAAGATCAAGTGTACCACACTACAAGAAATGTGGTGGCAATGATGTCCACCATTGAAGCTTTTTAGGGCCCACCGTAATGTTTATTTGCCATCCAATCTATCCATGAGGTTTGACAAACCTGGATGGGAAAACATAAATATTAGGTTTATCCAAAAAATTTATAGCCCCAAAATAGTTTAATGGTGATCATTCAATGAACACTATTTTGTGTGGTGTGGTCCACCTCAGATTTGGATCTACCTTATTTTTCGGCCCATGCCCTAAAATGATATGTTAAAATGAATTCCAATTGATGTTTGGATGTTCATACATATCTTTATACATTTATAAATGGTATGCATCATATTTAAATATATTTACCTTAGTTTAATCAGATAACACGCATAACTTAGTACCTTATACAAAGGAACTTTATTATGTGCACTTCTTTTTTGATATTTTATGATTTAAAAGTGTGCATTAAGGTTTTTTTAAATAATCCTCAAAGTTTCATAAAAAAATTCAACCATTTTGCTAATGTTTCCCCATGTTTCCCAAAAAGTGCGATAAACTATGCGATACAAACGATATATCCCGTGCGATAACTGATACGTATCTGTATCCCAAGGGTGCGATACATTGTTTGTTAGGGAATTCCTGGCCGGGTGGTACCCCATTAATCTTTCGAGGGTATTTGGTTGGGCAAGTGCGGTTATGGACATTGTCATGCCCAGGGACAGGAAAAATGGCTAGTTCAGAGGTTTTGCGTTGATTAGAATGGGCTCAGAGGAGGAGCTGGCTTCGGCCGTCCAGATGCTACACGGAGAAAGCTTTTGGGGACTTCCATTGTTGGTTCAAAGGGCAAGATTTGGCCCATAACGAAATCCCAAGAACATCGATCATGGCAAGCCTTCGGCCCCTAAGACTACGAGAAGACCGCAATTTATCAACCCAACACCATACAGACTAACGGAGACATATCGTTCAAAGATATGCTGCTCGGTTCGTCTTCCCAGAACACTTAACAGTCAAGAGAACTACATACTGGAGACAAGGAAGGGTATAAGAAATCTTCGATGTTAGACTCTCCTAATGCAGGCCCGGAGTAGATATTGCGGATTAACCATGAATCCTTCGCTTGTGCCAGAAAGGATCTGGAAGATACAGTCGTTATCATAACTAGAGAGGGTGCCTCCATCTCTCAAGTGCGAAGATGGATTGACAAGTGTTGCGGTATCCAGGCATTTGCTTATATCATGAAACCCATCGGTTACAATGAGTTATGGATCAAACTCGGTCCGGGAGTCAGCTCAAACCTCTTGGTTATGGCAGGGGCTTTGCACACAGACGGCCCTGTGCTGAAAGTTCGGAGGTTGGATGAGTTCTCTTATTTCGACATGGAGGAGGTTTGGATCCTTATCTGGTCGATACCTCTAGATCTACGGTACGACGGGTTTTTTTTTTTTCTCAGCAGCATCCATGGTGGGTTCCTTCATTGAACTGGATGCCAAAACAAAAATAGGAGAAGAAATGGCCGTTATCAAAGCTCGCGTCAAAAGAAACAAAGGGGACCAAATGCCATCTCACATTGAAGTTGTTGCGGACAACAGAAAACTATTCCCGCCGGTCCAAAGGGAGGTGATGAACGAGCCGACTCCTAGGTGGGGCGATCCGTGGAGATCGAGGGAACCGGGCCCCTTTCCCTCTGTCTTCGGCACCATTGAAGAAGAGCGCGCGACACCTAGATTTGGGTGCTCCCGGGGAGCACAGAACCACGAGATGTTGACTGCGGCGCCTCATGATGGTACTGTCAGTCTGATGTCAGTCTGTGCGGCACGCAGAACGCCTCACCCAGAGACACGTGTCTCCTATCCCGTCGATAGCCCCATCCTCACGTCTCCAGCCTCCTTCGTCAGACCCCACTCGAGTCATGAGACGTGGCGAGCGCTCCAACTCTGCTTCCTCCATGCGTGTGGCCCACTTGCCATCTAAACCGCTATCGCAGCACACTCAGACCTTGCCACGATCCCACTTTCCGCTCCCATTTTCACTATGGATGACAGCAATGCATCCACCCGTCTGATGCAGCCACATGTCGGGAAGGAAAACCATCTTGGAACAGATGACGATGTCGATGGTTACCAATCGGGTCTGAAATTTGGGTCTAAATCCACATCGGTCCCTAAAGCTTCATTCGGGTCGGGTTCGCAAATCATGCCGAATCGGATATTCAACCTCAATGTTTCCCTAAGCCCTGATCTGGACCGTAGATTAATCTCCTTGCTTCCTTCGCCAAGTGTCAAGTCTTTTGATCTCCCTGATAATATCCCAAAGGTTCGGCCCCATGCTTCGACATTGCAGTTTTCTGTATTGGAAAATCCAACCGTCTCGAGGCCTATCGCTACAAGATATCAGACCGGTCATCTGGCCTTAATCTTCACTTCCTTGAATGCGCTGAAATGGGGGAATTTGAACATCAGTTCTGTAACTCGGAGAATTCGGCTTCCCTCGACTCTCCTCCTCCCTCCCCTGCAGCTTCCTATGGGTCGATATCTAATCAGGCTCTTATAACCCTTTTTCAGGATGACATAGCTGATCGGATTATTGAGGCAGAACCACTCCAGATTCGTATTGGTGCATCTACAGAGCAAGGGATTCTTATGGAAAAGAAGACAATACAGAACGAAAACAAGGCGACTCTCATCAACACCATCAAGAAGAAGAAATGGATCAGAGATGCGATTAGTCACGTTGGTAGGGCCGTTGGGTTATCTTCCGGGGATTGCCCTGAAGATTATATCGCTTTATTCCAATGTGTGGAAGCTCGTGGAAGACCCTTGCTCGTTACGAGATCGCCCAAAAACCGTCTGTCCAAATCATGCAGTAATAGAGAATTGCAACGTACGACTTCTTCTGCGGGATCAACCTTGGATCCTTTTCACGCTGCAGAGCAACAGGGTACTCGGGGCAGTATGGTTCCTCTATAAAGATCATTTCTTGGAATGTAAGAGGGGTGGGGTCTAAGCAGAAGAGGCAACTGATCAAAGACTCCTGCGGTTCTCGATACCCCGATATCATTTGTTTCCAGGAAACAAAAATCCAAAATTTTAACGTTAGGATAATGGGCTCTCTATGGCAGGGTGCATATGTCAAATGGGTCATGTTGGACGCTATCAGAAGTGCAGGTGGCATTTTGATTGCTTGGAATTCCTCTGAATGGTGGTTGGTAAACTCTTGGTTGGGATTTTTTCGGTCTCGGTCGTTCTAATAGATATCTCTTCTAATCAAGAATTTTTGATTTCTTCTGTCTATGGCCCTATCCTTGATGCCAAAAGGGCTGAACTCTAGGAGGAACTGAGTGATTCCAGGCTGAAATTCTCAGGTCCATGCTACTTTGTTGGAGATTTTAACATCACCCGATATGCTGAAGAAAAATCTCATGGCAGAAATGTGTCTCCAACGATGCGCCATTTCTCTAGCTAGATCGATGACCAAGAACCTGTCAACCTTCCTCTTCTCGGCTCCAAATTCACTTGGACTAACGGTAGAATGAACCGATCCCACTCTAGATTAGACAAATTCTTCTTCTCTCGGGATTGGTTGGAAGGGTTTCCTTTCCTCTCTCAGACCATTCTTCCGAGAACAACTTTAGATTACAACCCAATTATGTTATCGTCCGACGATTATAATTGGGGTCCAAAACCTTTCAGATTTGAATCCTCCTGGTTAAATATTAATGGCTTTTTTCAGTTAGTTTCGGATTGGTGGGCTGGTTTTCATGTTGCAGGATTTGTAGGTTACAGGCTTTGTAACAAACTCAGAATGCTCAAGGACAAGTTAAGACAGTGGAAGCAGGAAGTTTTATCCAAAAGGGACTCAGATGTGGAATCGATAAAGGCAGATTTATAGGCGATCGATGTCGGAGCTGAAGATGGCCTGATGTCGACTGAGATTTTATCCAAGAGAATTCAGCTCATTCAGTCTCTGTCCGCCAAGGTGCTTGATAATGAAATCGCTTGGAAGCAAAAGATCTCGTGTCAAGTGGCTTAAGGAGGGGGATAAAAACACTAAATATTTTCATAGTATAGCCAGCATGCATGCCAGGAAAAACAGAATCAACAGCATTATTGTCAACGACCATCGAATCGAATACAAAGATGAAATCGCTGAGGAAGCGATAACGCACTTCAGTTCCTTGCTTAGCGAAGACTGTTGGGTTAGACTGCAATTGGATCACCTTCGGATGGACTGCCTTCTTAGTAAGGATGCTGATGCATTAGAAGCCCCCTTTTTTGTAGAAGAAGTGAAGCTTGCCGTGGATTCATTAGGAAGTGATAAGGCTCCAGGCCCTGATGGTTATCCTATCTGCTTTTATAACTTCTTCTGGGAGGTGATCAAAGAAGATGTTATGCTTTTCCTCAACGAATTTCATGATAGGGAAAGATTATCCAAAGGTTTGGGGTCCTCCTTCATCACGCTAATCCCTAAAGTCTCGGGTGCTAGCTCTTTTAAAGACTTCAAGCCTATATGTCTGTTAGGGGGCCCTTATAAAATTTTGGCGAAAGTTATGGCCTGCCGCTTGAAGAAGGTCATAGGGAAGATTATATCTGGTCACCAGAGTGCGTTTATTTCTGGGAGACAGATCATCAACTGTGCTCTTATTGCTAATGAATGTTTGGATTCCTGTCATAAAGATGGTTCGAAGGCTATCTTCTGTAAATTGGACATTGAAAAGGCCTGTGACCACGTGGACTGGAAGTTTCTCCAATACATGATGAGGCGTATGGGCTTTGGTGAGAAATGGCGTGGATGGATTGGGGAGTGCTTAAGGTCGGCCCACTTCTCTATCATCCTCAATGGGACCCCAAAAGGCTTTTTCAGGAGCTCCAGAGGTATCCGTCAGGGGGACCCGCTCTCCCCCTTCCTATTTCTCATAGTGGAAGAAGCTCTCTCCAGAATGATTCAGTCAGGTCAAGAGGCGGGCATCCTTTGCGGCATTAGAATGAGAGGTACGTCCTCTCCTATCTGTCATATCCAGTATGCAGACGATACTCTGATTTTTAGCAAAGCTGACCCTGTCAAGGTTGGCAATTTCTGCATCACGATCCGTTGTTTCGAAGCAATGTCGGGCCTGAGGATCAATTTGGCTAAGTCTAAGATGTTTGGGGTTAATTTGAAGGATGAGGAGGTTAGAGCGTTTGTTGATTCTTTTGGGTGTTCTTCGACTCTGCTTCCGGCCTCCTTTGTTGGCTTTCCATTATGTCTAGGCTCGCCCCCTAAATTTCTTTGGTACAAGGTCCTTAACAGATTTGAAAGCTACCTGGCTAGATGGAAATGCAGATATCTCTCTTTGGGAGGCCGCCTCACTCTTATTAAGGCAGCCCTCTCAAACCTGCCATTATACTCCATGTCCCTTTTCAGATGCCTAACTTCAATTCTGGCCAAGCTTGAAAGATTAAGACGCGGTTTCCTTTGGCACGGCAAGGAAGAAAAAAAGAATTTTCATCTTGTCCAATGACATCAAGTTTGCAAGCACTTTAACGAAGGTGGAGTAGGGATAAAAGATCTCAAAAGGATGAATAGGGCCCTCCTAGGGAAATGGATTTGGAGACTTGGGACCGAAGACGACAGTCTTTGGAACAAGATTATCAAAGGAAAATACGGCAAGTCTATCGGTGGATGGTGGACCAAGGACTCTTCTCGCTATAGGGCCTCATCCCTTTGGAAAGGGATTCTATCTTTGCAAAAGGACGTGCTCAAAGGTATCGGCTTCATCCTGGGCAATGGTGTCAATATTCAGTTTTGGGAAGATATTTGGGTAGGTGATACGTTTTTGAAAGATGACTTCCTAAACATGTTCAGTCTCGCCTCCAACCCCGCCATCCACGTTGCTAACTGTTTCTCTATCTCGGCCGACAAAACGGAATGGTCTGTGGCCTGTAGGAGAAACCTTCAGGATTGAGAGGTTGAAGAATATGTGAGCCTTCTTGAGCGCATTTACAAGGGTCTTCCAGACATCCATAGCCCAGACAAGATATTCTGGAAGGTGGATAAATCTGGTATTTTCTCAGTTAAATCGCTCTACTCTTTGCTGGACCGAGAGTCGGTCTCTGATGATGACCGTCCTCCCTTCCAATTTTGGAAATACTCGGTCCCCCCTAAACATGCAGCCTTTGCTTGGTTGGTGGGGATTAAAAAGATCCTCACAGTGGATAATATGAGATAAAGGGGAGTGCCCATCATCAACATTTGTCTTTGCTGCATGAAGAATGAAGAATCTATTGATCACCTGCTGCTTTTTTGCCCTTTCATCTCTCGAATTTGGATAGAATTCCTCATCTGCTTCAACAGTAAGTGGTGTTTTCGTAGTTCGGTGTCCTCTCTCCTTAAAGTTTGGCATGGGGTTAGTTTGGGCAAGCAGAAGACGCAGCTATGGAGAATGGCAATTATCACGATTTGGTGGTCGGTTTGGGAAGAAAGAAACGATAGATGTTTCACGGATACTTCTAGCTCGGAAGCGGTTATTGCCAGTAAGGTTAAGCGTCTCATGATTGAATGGGCAGTTCACATTGTGGATCTTAAGGACTGTGATTTTGTTTTTCTTGGAGTTTAGTTGTGATTGCTTCCTCGGCGATCTCTCTTCTCCCCCATGTTTTGTTTCCCTCTTTTCCTCTCTTTTATATATATAGTGACTTTTCAGAATAAAAATAAAAATGGTAGAATGTATTGATTGCAGTCAAATTTAAGTGACATAACCAGACAATTACAGGGGTAAGTAATCATTACCCATATACAGGATCATGCACACGAATGATGCTTTTTAATACCTTAAATATTCATTGAATGGAAGTTATTTTAGCTTCCTTGTAATTCTAGCCTAGGAGAGTAAATTAGTTGCTTGCAAGAGTCCTAGTCTTTAGGTGGTTGAGTCATGCTCATAAAACCTACCCTCAGGAATCTCCCAACCTGTTCTATCTTCCTATTCAATATTCCCATCTCATAAAACCTACCCACATGAATCTCCCAACCTATTCTATCTTCCTATTCAATATTCTCATCTCAACGGTGAAAATGCTTTGAAAGATCCAAAGGGACTTTATTTGAGAAAGGAGGGGATGAATTTCATTTAGGGCCTATTTGGTTTTCCAATTTCCGATGTAATTCAAAGTAAATGAGCCATCATTATCATTTCAGGATGTTTGTTTAGGAGAGAATTACGGCACAAAATACAATAGTCAAATACACTTGTAAAGTAGACATGTGAAGGAAATTGTAATCATTACATTTTTCAATATAAAATTACGATTTTTATAGGAATTTCCTCTGTAAAACAAACAATAGCAGAATGTATTCATTGCAGTCAAATTTAAGTGATATCACTAGACAATTATGGAGGTAAGTAATCATTACCCATTTACAGCCAATTACCGTTATAATTGGAAACCAACACCCCCTTAATGAAATGAGACGAGGTGCAAAGATCAAAAGCTGAAGGGGGAATCACTATCAGTATTGGAATAATTAGAGAAAAGAATTGGGCTCTTCTTGCCAAGTACCATTGGCGTTTTGCATTTGAGCAAGGGGCGTCATGGAGAAAAGTTACTGTAGCTAATTCAGTGCAAGGAAGGGATGGAATCTGGGTATTGTCATCGGAGGAAGAGGTTCGTGTATTTGGAGGGCATTTCTAGATTTGGTGATGCCTCCATAGGTGGCAGTAAGGTTATCCAAGATGGGAATTCGGTTTCTCGTGGGAAATGAGTTGGATTTTGGGAGGACAGTTGGGTGGTGGATGCCTCACTTGAGCAAAGATTTCTTGTGTTATACTTGCCTCTAAATTCATGAATGCCAAAGAGTGCTATGAAGTATGGGGTGACAAGGTTGTCTGGAACTTGAGGTTCACATGGAGTTTGAGGGAACACGAGGTTCAGATGATTGAATAAATTCTTGAAGCTCTTGCTTGCATGTTTCTATCTCTGAATGAGCCTTAACAGATGTATATGGGACCCCTCATCATATGTTCTTTAGGGTGTTGTGCCCAAAGGTTCTGCTTATGTCGGGACGTGCCTAGGCGTGGGAATCCCTTGCTTCGGCTCCGAGTAGAATAATTCTGCTGCATGGCCTTGGGAAACAAAATTCTACTCCAGATAGTTTTAAGAAGAGATAATTGGCCACCTTTTCCTCCTATTTAAGATGGTCCGATACATTTGATAAACTTTCTTTAATCTCTTTGGAATATATCTTGGATGATGCCAAAGTATGTGGAGGATCTCTTCATCGCCTGATGTGTGGAAGTGCTCTCCCGGTGCTATCTTATTCTTATGGGCCATATGGAATGAAAGAAACAAAAGAACTTTAGATGGCAAGTCATTCCCTCCAAATAAGCTGTTGAGAAAATCAAAATCTCTCATATCAAGTGGGCTGGAAAGTAAAAGAATTTAATGGAGTGCCCATGATGGATATGATAAAAGTTGGAACCATGGTCAGGGATTATCACAGGTGGGTTAAGCTTGCTTTCTTTGGTATGATCTGTGTTGGGTAACTCAAATGAAGTGGAGTTAGCCAGTTAGGAGCAATAAAGACTGGTCTGAAGCTTATCAAGGATCATTGTCGAGGGCGACTCCAAAAGTACTATAGTATGTATTTCAGCCAGCTTCTTGGAAGATGAATTTTGTTTAAAATGGAAGCACCAATGTCCTTGAATTTCATTTCTTTTAATCTTATCCTAGAGAAGCTAATTCCATGGCCTTCATTTATTTGAGTAGCCTTGGAGTCTTTGTTTGTTGATGATACTTATAAATTGTCTAATGCCCCATCTTCTTTTTTTGCCAATGAAATTTGTCCCTTTTGCCTTTTTTTTTCTGTTGCGAGAAGAGGGGTCATCAATTTGTAGCAACAATTGGAGGATTGGGTGCATCTGCCCACAACCTAAATGGCTATAAAACCCTCTTTTGCTTATGATTTTGTCTTGGTTTTTACGTCGTTCTTCATTTCAATCTTAGAAGAAGCCTAGATAGACTTAAAAAAAAATAAAAAAAAAAATAAAATCAAATCTAGACCTATGTTTGAGAGCAAAACCCAGGGTTCGACGCAATTTGACACATTAAAGTGGAATAGACATTTTTGGAAAATCTAAAGTAAACCATCACTTTATATATATATATATATATATAGCTGGGCATTTCAGATCCGATCCGGTGGATCCGACCCAATTCGAACCGAACCTTCGGTTTGGATCGGTGCGGATCGGGTAGCCCCATCCAGATCCGAAATCTCTTCGGGTCGAGTTCGGATTGGACCTAATCCGACCCGATCCGTTCTGGAATCTGATCCGATTGGATCCGATTCGGACCGATCCAATCCGATTCGGAATCTTTAGGCTTTTGAAATGGGTTACAGCTGTTTACCGAGTTCTGACCAAAAAAGAAGAGTGAAGGGTTTGATGAGATCTCACCTAATGGAAAGCTTGGATCTCACACTGTGACCCACCTGATGGAAAGCTTGGATCTCACCCATGCATCTGATGTTAGCATGCGTGCTTGCATGTGGATGGACAGGGCTCCATAGGCGTGTGGGCTTAGGAAACATGTCCATGCATGGCTTAATGATTAAGTTGGTGAATGGGCATCCATCCCATCCCCATGCGATGTTGAAGGCATTGCATGATCACTTCAGTCCCACATTTGCCTTCAATATGGGGGTATTTCTTGCATCTATTTCATCTATTAAGTTTTTATAAAAATCGAAAATATTAAATACTGATTTAACATATGGCTTGCAAACCGGTTTTCAGTGGTACATTGAAGCTTTCACCACTAACACCCAGTCGTATCACCTGGTGCCACTCTTGTATTGAATCTGCATGATTTGATAAAGATCTCTTTGCATCCTTTTTCATCTCTGCCACCACCGCTTTCTATTCTTTTCTTCCTAAATTATACTCTCTCCTTCTTAAATGTGCCCTCCTTGGGACGCTCATCCCACATGCCTAGACATCTTGCCAGTGCCCACATGGCATTGCCTGTTCCGGATCCGGACTTTATCCATGAACTAGCCGCTTCACCATCAAGCGAAGGTCGAACTTGGGCCGTTCGTTGTTATTTTCATCACCCGCGGGAAGAAGATGAGATGAAATTGGAAAGAGGAGTTGTATGATACTCCTGCTCCGTATGACACTTGATACACATGCACTCCAATATTGTATAAGCGACATATATCAACTCACATCTGGACCGATCCGAACTATGCCCAATCCGATCTGACTCGGTTTTCCTGACCGAGTCGGACTCGGATCGGATCAGGCAATCCACATTTCAGATCGGTCCGAGTCAGGTGACCCGGACTCGGTCCCGGATCGGAGCGAGTTCGGGTCAGACCATTGAGATTTCAGATCGGATCGAGTTGGATCCAATCCGATCCGATCCGGACCGATGCCCAGCTCTCTCTCTCTCTCTCCCTATATATATATGTTTTTTCCTTCATCTTTTTTTGTATTTCTATGTAGTGTGCCCTAACCCACCTAATAATCATCCTTGATTTCTGTTTAATTAGATGTATTTTGTTGATTCTCTCAAAATTTCACACTTTCACTGTTTTTTTTTTCTTGAAAAATTGAAGTTGTGCATAATAAACAAATAAATTATGATTTGGTAAAATAGCATACTGCTCATGTGAGTGGTCTACCAAACCCAATGGGAGAGAATGATGGAGAGTAGATTAAGATGGTTCGGTTATGTGCAGCAAAGATTGGAGATGGCTTTGGTTAGGAGGGTAACTGACGTAGGGATGAACGTGATGAGGTCGATCACCGTCTTCCTCAAGGATAACTACTCCGAATCCACGGAGATTCTTTGGACTCCTCACAGAGACTTCTCGAATCCACGAGGAAAAAAGCAAGAAAATTAGAAATAAATTCTATAAAATTCGTAATTTGATTGATTGATGAAATAAACAAGTTCACAATCCTTTAAATAGGGATACCAAGCAATGAGAGAAATTTCAGAATCATGTTACAACTGAAACTCCTAGAATTCGCAACTTACTATAAATAGTAAACTTACAATTTATATATGGTCGTGATGTCTACTAGTGCGTAAGGTTTTCGGCCAAAAATAGTAAGTGTCCTTTTTGGCTTCACCATGTTATTCTCCTAATTATTCTAAGTGCTTTTCACGTTGGCGCAACTCCTAAAGCCCAACAGATGAAGAGTTATAATCAAGCTATAACTTATTATTTATAATAAAAAAATTAAAATTGGGAAACGACCGTCGTTCTGATTGTATTTCGCAAAGCTGGCTTCGCAACTTGGCATAGTGGGGTTGGGTGGCTAAAGTAGCTCGTTTTACCCCAAAATCATATATTTTACGTCCGATAACTCATTCCGGATTGCGAGATATGCCCGATTTAAGGTCTGACGGTCCGGATCACTTCTATCATTGACTGGGCCTTTTCTGATCCATCTTGGCCATGAAACTGTCTGCGACCCGCTCTACATCAGTTCCCTCCACTTCAAAAGAACTGGTCCTCGAGTTCTCGTCCCACTTTGTTTCATGATACTCGGTCAGGTCCGCGACATTGAAAGTTCGTGAGATTGCCATGTCATCTGGAAGATCAAAAACGTAAGCGTTGTCATTAATCTTTCAAATGATTGGTACCGGTCCAATCTTCTTATTCGTCAACTTGTTATATGTCTCGGTGGGAAATCTTTTTTTGCGTAGATGGACCATAACGTGGTCACCCACCTCGAATACTTTTTTTCGCGATGCTTGTCCGCTTGCTCCTTGTACTTCTCATTCGAAGCATGTAGCTTGGTCTGCACCTCTATATGAATGCCCATGATCCTGTCTGCCATATGTTCTGCTACAATGATCATGCCTGGAGCTTAGGCAGAGGGACCAAGTCAAGTGTGTGTGGCGAGGCACTCGTCTGTAAATAATCTGGAATGGGATTTCCCTGTCGAGTGGTTCATCGTGTTGTTGAATGCAAACTTCGCTTGAGACAGAGCCAAAACCCACTGCTTCGGTTTTTCTTCTGAAATACATCGTAGGTTTCCTAACGTGCGATTCACAACCTCTGTCTGCCCATCAGTCTGTGGGTGGTAGGCGCTGCTGAACTGAAGTCATGTATCGAATCGAGTCCATAAAGTTCGCTAAAAGTGGCTAATGAATTTTGTGTCACAGTTAGAAGTAAGTCTTGGGAATCCCGTGTACCCGCACAACCTCTCTAAAGAATAGATTCGCCACATATGTTGCAACGAGAGTTTTCTTGCAGGGGATAAAGTACTCCATCTTAGAGAAACGATCTACCACCACGAATACTGAATCCATGCCGCGTTGTGTTCGTGGAAGACCAAGCACAAAGTCCATACATAAATCCTCCCAAGGACCGTTAGGCACAGGTAACGGGGTGTAAAAGCCGGTATTATGAGATTGCCCCTTGGAGGTCTGACAAACATAACAATGTTGAACTACTTTTCTCACATCACATACCAATTGCGACCAATAATACCGCTCTTCCACAAGAGCTCACGTCTTGTCTTGCTTAAGGTGTATACCAAGGTCATCTCTATATAGCTCCTGAATAATTTGCTCTCTCAGAGAACTTTGGGAGATACACAATCGAATCCCTTTGAAGAGGAAACTGTCCTGTATATGTAAGTCATTGGGATGACCTTCTTGACACTTCATCCAAGAATCTTTGAAGTCCTCATCCTCGGCATATATCTCTTTGAGACACTCGAAGTTGACCACTTCATTGCTCATTGTAACAAGTAGTGATGCACGACGGCTAAGTGCGTTAGCCACACCTTGTTCTGCTGTCCTGACTTGTGCTTCTGAACGAAAGTGAATTAAAACGCAACCCATCTAGCATGCAACACGATTGACGTTAGTCCGACTATTAATAAATTTTAATGCTTGATGGTTAGTGTACAGAACAAACTCTCTTTGAATCAGATAATGCTGCCAATGTCGCAACGCCTGAACAACTGCATACAATTCAAGCTTATACGTCGACCACTTCTTTCGAGCTTCGCTGATCTTCTCGCTGTAGAAGGTTACTAGCCTGCCTTCTTGTGATAATACTCCTCCAAATCCGACGTATGAAGAGTCACACTCAACTTCAAACAGCTTATCGAAATTAGGAAGAACCAATACCGGTGTTGTGGACAAGCGATGCTTGATTTTATGAAAGCTCTTGTTAGCCTCATAGGTCCATTAAACGGTCATTTTTTCCTGCAATTTGTAATAGGTGCGATTATCGTGCTAAAATTTCGCACGAATCGACGATAGAAGGTCGCCAATCGGTGGAAACTCCTCACTTCATGAATGTTTGTCGGGATCGGTCATTCCCTAATGGCTCACACCTTTTCATCGTCCACACGGATGCCCGTGGACGTCACAACAAAGCCTAGGAACAAGAGGTTGTCCGTTAAAAAACTACATTTTTTCAAGTTGAGGTACAACTTGTTAACTAGTAGGACCTGCAACACCTGCCTGAGATGTTCCTTGTTCTCTGTCTCATCTTCGCTATATATCAGGATGTCATCAAAATATATTACCATAAATCAGACTATGAACGGTTTTAGCACTTGATTCATCAAATGCATAAAAGTGCTTGGTGCGTTTGATAGACCGAAAGGCATGACTAGCCACTCATACAACCCTTCCTTGGTCTTGAATACCATCTTTTACTCGTCACCGGGTCGGATACGAATCTGATGGTACCCGCTCAAGTCTAGCTTAGAGAACACCTTGGCCCCTTCTAGCATATCGAGCATGTCGTCCAATCGCGGTATTGGGAACCGATATTTGATGGTAATTTTGTTGATTGCTCGACTGTCGAGACACATGTGCCGACTCCCATCTTTTTTTAGTGTTAATAACGCTGGTACGACACAGGCTCATGCTCTCTCTCAAAAGACCCTTACGAATCAATTCCTCTACTTGCCCTTAAAGTATCTCACACTCATTCGGACTCATTTGATATTGAGGGCGGTTGGGCAGGCTAGCCCCAGGGGCGAGGTCCATGTGATGTTGAATGTCTCTTATAGGGGGCAATTCATCGGGTAAATCTTCAGTCCAGACTTTTTTTAATTTGTTTAACAATAGTTTTAAACTTGGAGGAATGTTTGAGGGCTCCGATTCCTCGCCCTTAACCACTACGGCGTATACCTTGCCTATTTCCTTGGATTTCTCTATGAAATCCCGAATGGGCAAGAGGGAACTCCTCTCCACTTTAGAGGCTTCAAAGTGGTTCTTTGGTGCCATAAGGGCAAGTATTATTTTTTGACTATCCTTGACGAAGACGTAAACATTGTCTCGTCCCCTGTGAGTCGCATCACGGTCTGATTGCCATGGTTGACCAAGTAACATATGACATGCTTCCATATTGACCACATCACAAAGTATTTGATCCTTATAATTTTTCCCAATTGAAAACGAGAAAGTGCATTGTTCAATTATGTTGGTCTCGTTCACCTTTTTTATCCAGCCAATTGAGTACGGGGAAGGATGTTTTGTCATTGGTAGCTGCAACTTGTCCACCATCACTCTTGAGATGATGTTCTCGCTACTGCCACTGTTTATGATTATATCACAGACTTGGCCGTTGACAGTGCACCGCATACGGAATATATTGTGTTGTTGTGTGTAATTCCTTCCATGGGGTGTACAGTAATCACCTCGCAACTAGAGATTCGCTTCGATCATCGCCTGTCCATTCATCGCCATTTGCTCCTTCCTCAGTGGCTTATTCATGTCCATTAAAGCTAGGGTCTTTTTCTGCAGTCTCACCTTCAATGCTTCCTTCGTTTATAGTCAAGTACGTTGCGAGACGTTGAGGACGTGTTTGATAAGTGTCCCGGTTGGCCACAACGGGAAGAATTGTTTGACCTTGGCTGGACATAAGGATTTAGAATACTCAGGCCCGCTATTGTGGGTACTACACGTTGAGGCCTAGATGAGCCGCTCCTCGTATCACGGTTTGCGGTTGCAGGAGGTTAAGGACGTTCTCATACTGGTTCTTTTCCTCGTGCCAGCACTGGATTCTGCGTGGGACCCGTCATGGGGGGTCGAGTTGAAGGATAGGGCCAAGCATTAACTCTTGCAAGTTGTGTTTCTACCCTACCTGCCAATTGAACTGCTTCATCCACGGTCTCGACTGGGTGCATCTGAACTCGATCCTGAATCATCAGTCGTAACCCACCTATAAATCGTGCTACCTTCTAAGATTTGGTTTTTGACAGGTCGTTTCGCATTTCCAACCACTGGAATTCTTCGGTGTAGTCAGTAACGGTTTAATTCCCCTATCAGCAGTTTTGGTATTACTGGAATAGTACCTGCTCATAATCACTAGGAAGGAATTGTGATCAAAGAAGGCACCTCATCCGTGGCCATGATGATATGAACGCCTTATTCTGTCGGGCACGTGAGAGTTGTAATTGCTCCCATCATGCAAAAGCACCAGATTTTAATTTAAACGCTACTAATTTCACATTTTTATGTTCTAGCATGTTCATGTAATCAAAATATTGTTTTACTTCAGCTAGCCAATCGAGGAAATCTTTTATGCGTAATAGACCGTTAAAACTAGGAAGTTTAGCCTTACCTCGATAGTCTCTTTTGGCATGATCTTAGATGATCGCCCCCATGGATTGGTCGTCGGGCAAAGCCTTCATTGTCGTTAGAACTTGAATCATCTGGTGTAGCTCTACGATTTACCGCTGGTAGTCCTTTACGAAAATCGGGGTTGTGCCGTACAACGATCATAGACGGTGGAGCATCGCCTAAGGCTCGGGGCGGAAGTAGCTCATCCGCAAGACGGTCGGGGGTTGCTTGCAGCCCTTGCATGGTCAACTGACTCTCCTGGTGGAAAGCTTCTATTCTTTTCAAAAGATAGCGAATCCCTGGATTATCGTCCACAGGATTTTGGCTCATACCTTTGTTGTTTGCCATCGGCCCGAGGGGAGTCCTCGCTCTGATACCAATTGACGCAGGGATGAACGTGATGAGGTCGATCACTGTCTTCCTCAAGGATAACTACTCCGAATCCACGGAGCTTTTCTAGACTCCTCACAGAGACTTCTCGAATCCATGAGGAAAAAAGCAAGAAAAATAGAAATAAATTTTATAAAATTCGTAATTTGATTGATTGATGAAATAAATGAGTTCACAACCCTTTAAACAGGGATACCAAACAATGAGAGAAATTTAAGAATCATACTACAACTAAAACTCCTAGAATTCGCAACTTACTATTTATAGACGGTCGTGATGTCTACTAGTGCACAAGGTTTTCGGCCAAAAATAGTAAGTGTCCTATTTGGCTTCACCAAGTTGTTCTCCTAATTATTCTAAGCACTTTTCATGTTGGGCGCAACTCCTAAAGCCCAACGGATGAAGAGTTATAATCAAACTAAAACTTATTATTTATAGTAAAAACGGAATTAAAATAGGGAAACGACTGTCGATCTGATGGTATTTCACAAATCCGGCTCGCGCAACCCGGAATAGTGGGGTTGGGTGGCTAAAGTAGCTCGTTCTACCCCAAAATCATATATTTTACGTCCGATAACTCATTCCGGATTGCGAGATATGTCCGATTTAAGGTCTGATGGTCTGGATTGCTTCTGTCGTCGACTGGGCCTTTTCCGATCCATCTCAGCCATGAAACTGTCCGCAACCCGCTCTATATCAGTAACATTGGTTAGAGTTGAAGGTTTTGAAAAGAGGACGAGAAGGAAAACTAAAGGGACTCGGAACAAGGTGGTGAGTAGAGACATGGGGTCTTGTTCACTTACTGAGCATGGGGCCTTAGGCAGCAATGATCGGTAGAACATGATTCATAAAGTGGTCTCTAAGTGGTTGGGCTATGATATGATGATGGATGATGATGATCGCATCTAATTTTCATCAAATTCCTGGGGAAGCCAATGGTATGGCCAATTCTCCTCCCTTATGCATATTGGATTCCTATCCATAGCCTTTATGGATCTGTTCATTTTCTTGCATGTTGGCCCTTTCACTATGATAACAGAAGTAGAAACAACATCAAAAACATAAAATTGGTTTTTACGTGAGTTGTGTTGTGGAGTGTTTGACACATGGATACAGACACATTGACACAGGATGATTTCAAAATGGTGGTGCGGTGTCCTTATTACATACCGCATCCATGTTTATTTGGTTGTGTTACTTTTTTTTTTTCCCTTGGCTTTCTAATACTTGCAGTCTTAGGGGCAATGTGCACTTGTGAGCTTTTCCCAACTTTTTGTTCTTTGAACTTGTAGTTTTGCACCCAGACTATTAATCTACTTAATTTGATCACAGAACCTTGTTGATTATCTTGATGTCTGTTTATCATCTTTTCTTTCTTTCATTGGCGATGGCAAACCACTTGAAAACAACAGTGACAAACTGTAGCTGCATATTGCTAGTCAAAGTTTCTGCTTAGCAGTTAACCATCTATTAACAGGGGAATTAAAGGAAGATAAATTTTGAGAATCAAATTCAAAACCCTAATTCTTTGACTGCCTGGTTTTTTGTTCTGCTATGTGAAGCACATTCTCCTCAGCACCATTCTTTCATGCTTCAATTGTAATCCTGCATGTTCTTCTTAGCTTCACCAAAAGTCCTTGTATTTTCCAGTTTGTTGCAACTTCTTTGTATGTTTGATTCTTCATCATCATCTTCTAAGCCTTAACCCAACTAATTCAAGTCAACATTTATGTGTATTTGATTATGGAAGAAAAAAAGAAAAAAAAAAAGATCCAATTCATGATTGGCAAGAACTTTTTTTTTTTTTTTTATAAATGTTATCAGGGACATTCATTGCTTGGCCAAGCAAAACAGCATTTTTTGCAGGGCACAGAGACTAGCAAGTACCGCGGGTGATATAGACGCTATCATCTGGTTGCCCCCATAATTGATGGGTCATGTTCAGAGTCTCCCTCAATTGAGGACCCTAAGTCTCTAACTGTGCCAAGGTTGGCTTTTTCCCATTAAATGTGGACTCTTGGTGGTTTTCTTTTCTTTCTTTTTTAAAATGTCCATTTGCAAGCCACCATTTGATGCTTAGGATCTTCTGATGTGGGAGACTTTATGTCAGAGCTCAAACCATGATGGGCCCACCAGATGAACAGTCCAGATCACTGAAAGGTGGGCCTCATTCTCACGATTGCTCGGCAGAGCCAAAAATGCCAATTGCATGGCCAAGCATTGGTCAGTATGCTTTTACTTTAGCTCTTTAATAGAATGTTTTAATACTTAGCTCATTGTTATTAACTGCTACCTATATGTGCAGTTCAAGGGCACTTGGGAGACTGCAAGAGGACAGATCTGCACGTTCTCGCTTACAAGCTGATGTAGGGCTTTCTCAGAGACATGGCTTTCCACCATTAATTGAGAACCTCTTTCTTACCTTTATTTTAGCCTTCTAAATTTAAACTGATTTTAAGTGTTCTTGGGTGTTGTCATTACTCTCCAACCTAGACTAGAACAGCAGGAAAATGCAAGTGGATGTGGTAGCTTTGTAGCAGATACTGTTTGAATGACGTGTAAGAGATTTAGGATATGGTTTTCATTTTTCTTTTCCTTTTTGTGTTTTTTGTACCTTAGGTTGCTAGTGTTTAGCCATGAAATTGATGGAAAGATTAATTGCTAACCCCCTTATGATTTTGTTGATACAGTTTCAGTGTTTGGTCCTCTCGGGTTTTTTCTGTTGATGTTTGAGTACACGGTAAATTCCAAGCTGGATTTTCAATATACGAAAGGGCTGACGGACTGAAGATCGCATTAATTTTTTTGTACTGTGTTTGTTCAGTTGAGTACTGTGAACTTTGGCATACATTGCCATTAATCATTATCGTCATTGTTGTCATCATCATAATATCATATCAGCCGTTTGGGGTAAATTCAATTTCTCATTCACATGATTCTAACCATATCATCCACTTCCCCTTAGGTTCCTTCTAAAGGCAGGAGGCATTTCGAGAACCCAACTGTCTATTGATATTGTCAAATTTGGTAGCTGTACTCGTATTTAACCTGTATAAAGCATCAGAGGAGATACTCAGCGGACAATCCCCACACCACTAGTCTCCCCAGATTCAAGCCATTGTTCCATTTCAGTCCCTCGAAAGCAATGCCTTGCTCAAATATATTTTCCTGAAATGGATTTCCAAAGCCCTGATCCACCTAGGAGTGTGGGATGGTATTCTATTGAGGGTCTTTTTCTCAGGTGGCATAGTGGCGGTTATGGGAAAGAGGTAGGTCGAGGCAGCAGCTGGCCTTGCTTGCTGGTCTTTGGATCCTTTGGAGTGAGCGGAATAAAATCGCTGCATTCACATCGTAGTGGCTCTCGTTCAGATGTTCTTAGGAGGGAAAAATGTATATTTGGTAGTGGGCACCCTGATTCTCCTTGTATTTTTTCTTGCTGCGGCTTGCTTCTTGTTTAGCTTTGGCCTCCGGCCTGTTTTAATAAATCTTATTGTTTCTCAAAAAAGGAAAAAAAAAAAGAAAAAAAAGAAGAAGAAAAGAGCAGCAGCAGCAGCCCTGGTCCGCCTTGATGACCCAGGAGTATCCAACTGTCTTCTTGCATGTCATAGACCTTGCAGTTACCCTTAAGGAGTACCATCTTCTTCTCTACACCAACATGCCAGCCTGGTCTGGAATGGTTCATGACTCTCCATGGCATAATGCCTGCTTTACATGGTTTCACACCTCTTTCCATTCTAGAAGATGACTTTTACTGTTTTAGTTTTTTTTTTACCCATTCCATCCGCAAAAGGTCCCTTGGCAGCTGCTCCAATTACACTTGTGATGACATTGAAATAGAAAATATATTGGCATTGCTGAAACCACTGTGCTAGTGTAACACAACCTCCAAAGGAATAGCTGTCCTCTCTTCCTAGTGGACAGCTTCCCTTTACACACTTTGAACCATCAAATCTGAAAGACTTTCAGCGGCCTTCCCCACACATAACAGAGGAAGTTCTAGATGGAGGGGACCCCAGCTGTCATTTCAGAACTTCTGCCAGATTTTTCCCCCATCTCTCCTATCTTCTCCAACATCTTGTTTTTAAACAAATTCACTTTCAATCTTGACACTTCAGTATCATAAGATACATCTCAGATTCAAAAGATGTTCACTAATCATGAGATTGAAAACTGCGAGTTGTCTGTAAATTGCAAATGAGAAACCTGCAAAATAAGTTTGGTCCACCCAAATGCCTTCAGACAAACCATTTCTCCTTTGCCCTTTCCAACATTTTACTTAGATCCGCCGCAACGACTACTACAAGTAAAAGAGACGAAGGGCTCCTTGTGGTAGCTCCTCAAATGGGTGACCAGCAACCAGCGTGCCAAATCATCGGCATGACTAGCTCCGTCATCCAATTTCAATTCTATGGAAAACTCTGTGATTAAACGATCATGCTACACATACTTGTAATCACGAATAATTCACTGACATGACGAGTTCGTCCAGTTATCCCTGGCATGCATTCTCTCCAGCTCTCAAAACCTGGCCAAGTCACACATACGAGGGAGTTCTTACTGAATCAACTCGAAATCTCGCTGAGTTGAATCAGTGAAACACATCTTGGGAAAAGGAGACGACCGGGTCTGCAAAAACCTTTCCTAGGATTTTTTTGCAGGGTTCCATTCACACTAATGAGAATGTAGTCTATCAGAATCCTACCCTCTTTCTTCAAAATTAGTGCAGTCAAGGACACTCCCACATCTTTACCAAGTTCCCTAATCTCATGAATCTTCACCGCAGTTCAGAACATCCCCTTTCATCTCAAAGCAACTGGAAGATGTAATAGGATAACCATTCGGACCGGGGGCTTGATCATTCTCCAATGGTTTCCCCACCTCTACGCTGGTGGACCTTTGAGGGACTTGACTTTTTCCTCTGTAATTCGACTAGTAAAACTGAACAATACCATCACAAATATCCGGTGGCAGAGGCTTCTTCACCACCTCAGTCACCTCAAGGCTTTCGATGCAACCTTTGCATCCCTTTTCCTTTAGATCCTTTGAATATCATTAGGAATTCTCATTGTAACTTATTTTATCCTTCTACAAATGATTTTATTTCATTCATTGATTTTTGAATTAAGCAATTTAACTCTTTAAGGCATGTGTGGGATGCAAGCATGATCAAGATCCATGAGTTTATTGAATGTGTGTGTGTTTGAACTTATTTTACCTTTTTGTTTGCTTACCTGTTAGTTGTTAAACAGATTAAGACTTTAAAATTGGTTGGAGATTTCGATTAGAGTAATGTAGAAACTTTTCATTTTATTAAAAGTTAATGAATTTAATGATAAATGCATTATGTAATTTTGAAGGAGTTAATGAAATAATTTGGTGTTTTTCCTGCCTTTAAAATGTCTTCGGTATTTTTAGTAGAGGCGTACATGAACCAAGCTAGCTCAGTTAGCTTGCTCGACTCGACTCGACTCGTCATACTCTAACAGTTCGAGCTTTTAGAGCAAGTGGTTAATTGTCCTTCATCAAATTGGTATCTGAGTGGGAGGTCTCGTGTTCGAGACTCCTCATCGAGGGTGATGAGCTGCTCAGTTCAGTCGTCTGACGAGACATTGCAATGGCCCGAACCAATCACATGACTATTCCACCTAAGAAGAGCTTTAGGGTTCTTTTGTATTTTGTACAAAGCCTTCCTTTTCCAATCAACTCAGCCTTACAGTGGCTGAGCAATGTAGGTAGTGAAAATAGACAGACTCATTTTCTCCCTCTGTTTGTCACACTTCATCTCCCATTTTACAACTCTCCACACACACACTCACCAAAAAGAGGAGAGGGGAAACAACGCTTTGGTAGTCTTTTAGTATTCGAATACATGTTTAATTCAAAATTCCCTCAGATCGTGCTCGGCTCTGCTCCGCCTTCGAGGTCGAAACAGTAGCTCGTGCTCGACTCGTCCAAGTTCGAGCAAAGAGGGAGGAAGAGAGGGAGGAAGACGGGCAATGCGTTGATGCGGCCGTGCCGGTAAGGAAGGATGAGGGAGAGTAAAGGAGAGAGGGGAATTCGGTGTTTGGAAGACATCATCAGGAACTTACGGACGGTCATGATGCGGGATTGCTAGAGCACATCCATGATTGAATTCTCTTCCTGGAGAAGATCTTCCATTAAGTCAGTGAAATCGAGCCAGATCTTGCCATCGGTATGGCGGTAGAGCTGGAGGAGGGAGGGATGTTGTTCGATGGAGCGGGCCACCTTACGGCCGCGGGGGAAGCCGAGCTCACGATGGAGCTTTCCGGCTTCATCGAGAAGGAGAATGTGGTTGGGCTGGTTGAAGAGGAAGGATTTCATCCTGGTGATGAACCGGAAGAGTGTGTCGCGCTGAACGATCCTCTCAAAGGCTTGGATGTGTTGGGATTCGTGCTAGACGAGCTTAGTGCACGGAGAGTCCTTTTTGAAAAGGTGGGGTATGGTTTTTTTTTGAAGGTATATATACCCTGTACCGAGTCGAGCCGAGTTCGAGCATTATTCGAGTCGAGCTGAGTCGAGCTGGGGCAAGATCGAACTCGGCTTGAACTCATTTTGAGCTCCAAAAATGAGCAATGTAGGTAGTGAAAATAGACAGACTCATTTTCTCCCTCTGTTTGTCACACTTCATCTCCCATTTTACAACTCTCCACACACACACTCACCAAAAAGAGAAGAGGGGAAACAACGCTTTGGTAGTCTTTTAGTATTCAAATACATGTTTAATTCAAAATTCCCTCATTTAATTTGTCAGTTTCCTAATACATCACCCATCAAAGGACATACCTTTATCTTAACAGAATTTAAGACCATTTTAAATAATTTTCATAAACATCCACAAAAGGTTAGTCCCCTCCCCAACCTGGTTTGGTCACAGACAAGGATTGAACTTGGAGCATTACTCACATCTTTCATGATCAATACTCAAATACATGTTTGATAGACATGCAAAAATGACCTCATCTTAATTATGTATTAAAGATCAAGATATCCAATCGATGATTACGATTAATTAAAATGAGATGAACTAATTTTTAGACGTCGATCATATGGGCCTTAATAAATGTTCCGCCCACCAAATATTTGATAAATGGCGACGGCAATGCAATGCATATCCGTTTCAGATTATACTATAAACATAGGTCACATTGGGTAGCCTGAAAAGGGCACTATTCCATGGTTAAAAGACTCTTTTAAGTATTCGAATTGACTCGTTCGAACCTGAGTCAAGTCAGGGCTGAATCGGCCAGAGTAGCAGTCGAGTCAATATGAGTCGACTTAGAAGAGTTGTATTGGACTGGTCCGAGTCTCAAATTCATTCACCATACTCGAACATATGAGTCTATCTGAACCAATCAAATGGAAATTGGCAAGTAACATTATCATACATCTTTTGTAGGCCGGCTCCTGGCTCTCTCTGTCTATCTCTAATTAATAATATTTAATGGTCCGGATTGGTCAATGGGCTTTGAGGCTATTAGGCTAGGCATGGACCAACCTGACTCTTAGATCATAGCATCCGAATAGTGGTATCCCTCTGATGAATGGATTGGATTCCTTATGTATGTGCCACGTTGGCAAATGTGTGGCCTGTTCATGAGCTGCCTTCTACACGCTTTTGGGCTTAACAAAGCTCTACTGTCCAGTTGGCACGTGTGCAATCATTCACCTCTTCAATCTCTCCTCGTTTATAAACCTCTGTCACCCAAAATCCTCATTTGCTATTGTACCAGTGGCAACTCACCTATGATAGACGTGGCATCATCCAGGCCGTTGAAACATGGAAAATCACAAGCATCAAGTGTTCCTAACATTTGACTGTTGAATTTAAATTCAACCTTTTCCTTTTCAACCATCATTTGATGGGCCACATGTTTGGGAACCACGGAAGCACAAAGAGAAGAATCAAGTAAAGTATTACCAATTGTACAATTAGGTACAAACACTTACAATCTGAATTTTACGTGGCCGTGAAAAAATACCTTGGTACAAAGTGATGAGTAATGCAAAATAGAAATATAAGAGATAGATGGTTACTAATTCGAATAAGCCTCAAATCCATTTAACAAGCCCGAGTTATGCCCATAAAAACCTTAAGAATGAATTAGAAAGTCCTAAAACTCTTCTCATCCTACATATATAGTATCACAATAGGAATAGGAAAAAATCCTGCACAATTTTTCCAATGCCATTGAGCATTTGTCAATAGCATAGACCTTTACTCGAAGACATCGAGTGGTCTTTAGATGGCAGACCCTATTACTTACTTACATATTTAAGACATTAACAACACAACCATGAATGTGCCATGCAGGACAATCCCTAAATCTTTCGATCCATCAGTTAAATACTTGGTATTCTTTTAATTGAATGTGGATGTTGCTCTATTTTTTCTTAACCATCTGTTGTGGACCACCAATCAGAAGGTTAGACTTGTTCCGATCTAGTAGATTTATTTTTTGGTGCAGAGGACTGTCCACAGCCGTTCACCTGGGTCACTGAACCATAACCCATCTTTTACAACCTTTAGAACCCGATTGAAGTGAAGATCAGATCAATTCACTTATTAGGTGGGGGTATATCCATACATTGAGTCAAACCATAACCCACCTCTTTTCATCCTGGTTCTCTCATTAGGTGATCTCTATGAGTCGACCTACATCTTGATCGGCTCGGATGTTCTATTGCAGAAGTGAATAGGTTGGCGGAAAATAAAGTATATAATGTATATATAAATGTGGAAATACTAAACAAGAAGTTGCTGTGGTGTAGTCGGTCATCACGTTAGTCTTACACACTAAAGGTCCCCAGTTCGAACCTGGGCAGCAACAATAGGTTTTTTTTTTTTTTTGTGCGTCTTTGGGCCTTTTCAAGGGTTGATCCGGTGGGCCCCACTAGTACACGCCGTAGCCAAAGATTAGCTAGAACTGGTGGCCCATTTTTTCGATGATGATCGTCGCCACTCTGACATATGTTAATTGTCTAGCATTGATCTGGTGGGGCCCACTAGAATAAGCCATTAGCCAAAGATTGGTGGGCCCAAATGATTACTTGGAGTGTTTCCCAACCGTAGATCTGCCCATGGGACGAGCAGTGGTATACACGCAGTGAGCAGTCCATACAGGTTCGATGAGAAATAGATAACATGGTGGCCCTGGGAAGGTTTCAACGGTGAGTAGGGGTGTACATGGAGTCGAACCAGCTCGAGCCGAGTTCGTCATCGAGGCATTTCCACAAACACCTGAACTGCAACTTTACAATTCCACTGTTTTAGCAATGGTTAACCAAAAAAAATACAAAGAAAAAAAGTATTTATTTAATGTACCTATCTTGCTTGCCACAGGCCAAACCTTCCTTGCCACCAGCCACATTTGGTTGAGTCATTTTATCAAACAGTTGGTGAGCAACATCAATGGCAAAGTAACCGAGTCACTAAATTGGTTCAATTCGAGCTGGATTCGATCCGAGTCGAGTTGAGCCCGGCCTGCTCAAACTCATTTTCGAGTTTTTATAAAAAAAAAATAAAAATCAGCTTGACTCGGTTCGAACTCAGTTTCGAACCGAGTCACATCGAGCGAGCTAACCGACCTAGCTCGGTGAGTGTCATTGTTCCTGTTGGATTCTATGGTGCAGTCGGTCTACATGAGCTTTAGATCTGCCTCATTTTTGGGCCAATTCCCTAAAATGATCTCTCAAAATGGATGGACGGTGTGGATATAACACATACTTTATGATGGCCCCACAGATCTTGGTGACGTCAACACACCACGTTTCCATACGGGGGATGACGTATTCATGTTATCCTTTGACGTGGTCCGTACAGTGGAGAAGTTTCTGATGATCATGATTAAAAGCTTGGTCGGATCCGTGCAATGGGTGGGCCATTAGGAAGCATCCACAACAATGAGATCCATAAAGATTAGAAAATGAGATCTGGACCATCAACTCCACAGCTGATCAGATCGCGTAGCTTATATAATACATCTGACTATGTCACATGCTACAGCTAAGAAGCCCACATGCGGGGAAACGGATTGGCTACTCCCCCTGCTACTAGCTCCGTGGCTGGTGGTCGGTGCTCTGTGGGCCCCACCATGATGTATGTGTTTCATCCATTCCGTTCATCCATTTTTTCGGATCATTTTATGTTTTAAACCCAAAAATGTGAGGGATATAAATCTCAGGTGGACCACACCACATGAAAACAATAGTGATTGGATATCCACCATTAAAATCTTCCTAAGGCCCACTATACTGTTGATTTGACATCCAATCTGTTGATTAGGTCATACAGGCCCAGATGAAGAGAAAAAAAAAATATCAGCTTGATCCAAAACTTTTATGGCCCCCAAAATGTTTTTAATGGTCGAGCCTCATTCAACACTGTTTCCTATAATGTGGTCCACTTGAGATTTGGATATACCTCATTTTTGGACTCATATTGTTAAATGATCTGTAAAAATATATGGATGGCATGGATGAAACACATACATCATGGTGGGGCCCACATAGCACCCACCATCAGCCATTGGCTGGTGTCAGGAGGAGTAGCCAATCCGTTTCCCACGTGGTGGCAGCACTACTGTTCGGCAGATCATAATAAGATCCCTACGGCTTAAGTCAACGTTGGGAGGAGATTAAAGCACGAGGAAGCCTCTCATAAAAAAACACCGTGTCACATAAATACTATCACATCGACATATAAACGGTAAAGTAAGAGAGGCCATAAGTCCTATAATAACCTTGAAAAAGCCATTCACAGTTGCTTTTTTTTTTTTTTTTAATAGTTGTTAAAGATTATTTATTATTTTTATGATGCATGGTGTAAGATAAGTGGTTACTTATACACTAAGTTATAAGCAAATGCTCTAAAATATACAATTAGTTAAGGCCGTGATCAGTGGTGACGCATAACAGAACGTAACTAACTGAACAAGTCTACAACTAAGGGCTTGTTTGGGAGCGTGGATTTGAAATCCTCGTAGTGCGTTTGGCACCCCAGGTTATGAATCAACTTTAATCCCAAAGTAGCTATGCATGGTATATGTATAGGGGTTTGAATTTAATTACTAAATCAACTTTAATATATCTAATTAGTGAGATATGTAATTTTTGACACAATGGTTGTAATAAACCCGCTAAAATATATGCTTTGCCCGAAATCGATGAAATTTCAAGTATCGGATGGGCCACAAGCGCAAGATCATGTCCAAGTGACTAACCAATGATTTTTAATCATTGATTTACATGGAATAATGTTTGGACAGTGCTGATTTACATGGACAATGTTTGGATGGTGCTAATCATCATTAGTGGGCCATGTGCCCAATAGAATGATAGTATAGTGACACACATGTTACAGCTGCAACTATTGAAATGATTTTAGGTGTAATCCAAGCTCTCACCGTGGATTTCAAACTCCCTCTTTGAGGGGGTTTGAAACCTCCTGGATTTGCAACCCCCAATTACTTTATGTTGCCAAACAACCAGGGGATTTGAAACCCCCTCAAATCCCCTCGAATCTAGAGTGCCAAGCGACCCCTAAGTTGATTATTCGAAAATCATAATGACTCATTTCATAATAGAAATATAATCAGTTACGCTTGCCAAATAATTAATTGATTTTAGGAAGATTTCGAATACTCTTCTTGAGTTAGAAGTATAGTTGGCCATATCTGCTAATCGGTTAATTAACTAAGAGAAAGTCAGGTTGATTCCAATATGAGTCTTCAACAAACCTCGTTACACTTATATAAATTCAGCAGAAAATGAAGATATTGATGCCCAATACACTCCATTATAACATAACACTACTGTTTTAGTGACATGTTGTAAATCTTTCTTCCGTCATAGACACTTATCTTTATTATTATTATTCAATATAACCCCTCCATTGCTAGCCAATGCCATGCTCCAAACCAAATTGGATTGGTTAGATTAGGATTCGTTAACTGTCATCCTATGTCCATGATCATGTCGTCAAACCTAGGAAGATCTCTAAGTCTCAAACGGATGGCCGGTGGGGCCATCTTTCCATGTGCTTAGAGATTTCACTGACCATCTAGCCATGAAGTTTGATCAAAGTTATTAACTAGCTATCGTTTAATTACGGTTGTTTGGACATGGAGTCTAGTCCAATGACGAACAGGTGGTCAAATCACAACAACATTGCCTATGGAGTGAGGTTTCAAGTAACAAACAAATAGTCGTTTTTGCCATGGAATGAGAATCCGCAACAATTAACAAGTTATCACCCCATTGACCCTCTTGCTCGCAAAGTACATGGTAGAGTAAGAAATAATTGTTTGTCTAACCACGACCAACTCACCACGAAGTTAAGCCATGCGAGGTAACGACTCGACTGTTGTTCCTAATGACTCTCACAATGGAGCCCAACAATGCGACAAACAAATTCTCAAAAATCCGTGCACCATCGATTGTCTTACTGTGGAACCCAAACTTTCATAATAAATGGTTAATTGTCTCCAATAACTATCTTACTATGAAGCCATCCGAGAGACGAACAAACGACCATCTTCTTGCGAACCACCATTGTCTTGTACAACAAAGCCTAGCAACGCGATGAATAGATTATTGTCTCCGACGAATGTCTTTCTACGAAGCAGCTAAATAAGTGATTCATCTTTCGTGCTCGGCGATCTTCTTACCTTTGAAGCTTGGTATTCTCTTAGACAATGAATGAATTGTCGTTAGTTATTACATTTTATTTTATTTTATTTTCCCTTTCAACCAATTATAATTATTTTTGACGTATTAATATTATCAACTTCAACATCATTTTTTACATTTAATAAATATTGTGTTATTGTTAAATAAGCTATCATGTGTTGAATTATAAGTTTCTTTTTCCAAAGGCAAAATGAACTCATTAGAAAAATGAACCCTCCCCTTTGCCAATCGCTGGATTTTCCATAATCGGTGGCTAGATAGACAATCGATCCATTCAAATATGCTCTTAATTGGTCTCTTTCAGCCCATGGGGTCATAAGTCATTCAGTTTGGTTCGATTAGATCTGCATTTGGCTCTTGCATGCCCATCATGTACACATCATACAAATGACCGAATTTCAACTAAACATGATGAGCTGGCATAACTTGTGATAAGTGCATTTAGGATAAAGGTTTGATAAATTATGATGTTTAAAATGAGTTATATGTGCCTTGAAATCTTTTATCTACAAAGTATCAGATTGATTCGAATCTTATTGGTATATGGTATTCTAGAAAATGTATGGAAAGTATAGGTTGTTATGTATTCTGAATGTCAGGTGTATAGATTTATTTAAGCACATAGGAAAGGTTGTTGAGTCAATCGAGGTCTCCTCATTTGGATGAGCCTAATCCAATGATGAACTCTACAATAATCCACAAATGATTTATTCGATCCGAATTTAGATCCTACCCGAAGCTCAACTTCAATTGAGAGTGAGCCTACTCCTGTAGTGCATCCCTTCCCACTATGATTAATTTGATGGGTTGGTTCAAATTATTTAAGCCTCAAACTAACACCAACTTTTATATAAACCACACCTTTTCGACTTCTAGTGCTCCTTTCACCGTGTCCTATAGGAAAGAAGAGGGAGGTGGACGTAGAAAAGTATTGAGGTAATTCCTTTGTTTGATATTTTATAGGGAAGAGATCTTATTATTATTTTTTTTAATGATGAAAGTTATGCTAGAAAAGGTATGGAAAGTGTAGCATGTGATATATTTCTATTCTCTCGATAATAGATTCTACTTCTTCAAATTCAAAATTTTTAATGAAAGTTAAAAAGTCATCGAAAAAAACCTTGATTGGTTAATGATGATCTGCCCATTCATAAACATGCCTAACCATGTATTTAATAAATGTTGATGCAGTAATCTGGTCGATCTTGTCTCACCTCCTGTTAGCTGAAGTACTTGTGATTTAATGAAAAATAAATGAATGCACTGGGGGCGCTGGTTAAGGCTGGGGACCATACGATGCATAAGTTAGGATAAGTTTGTGGAAGGAGTAGAAGAATCGGTATTGTTGTATATAACTTTTATTGTAGAGGAGACTCTTATTTGTAGCTTTTGGTCTCAGAGACATATGTGTCAATGCCTCTTGGATGGTGATTGCGTATTACAGAAGAAATCTTCCTCAAGACGTGTCGTGATTGATTTCCTGAGATCCTCAGCGAATATCTCAGAGGATAATCCTATCTTACTATATTGTAAGTGTATTTGTATTTCGAGGTGGTGGTCGATATCCGAGGTTGACATCCAAGATCAAGGTCCTTAGTCGAGGCCGACCTTCGAGGGCGAGGTTGATACCCAAGGCTGAGGACCTAAGGTCGGTATCCGAGGCTGAGGCGATTTTTCAACCCTTAAACAATCCATAGTCTTCAAATCTGTACATCTGGTCGATCCATTTTTACCCCTAACAGTAGCCCCCTACTTCTGAGCGTTCTT
The DNA here is from genome assembly GCF_029962835.1 of Magnolia sinica. Classification (NCBI taxonomy): domain Eukaryota; kingdom Viridiplantae; phylum Streptophyta; class Magnoliopsida; order Magnoliales; family Magnoliaceae; genus Magnolia; species Magnolia sinica. The sequence continues at coordinate 19,702,790 of NC_080582.1, read as the reverse complement.
CAAGAGCTCGAGACGTAAGTTAGTATGGACCGATATTGTATGATGCCTTACGCCGAAAAGGTCGGGAGGTCGAACAAAGTAGAGCTAGTGGGTCATACAATCGTAAGATTGATAAGTAGATTGTTCAGTGGTATATCGCGCACGGTAGAATTAATAGGAGAGACTTTTTTCCATTCAATTAAGGAAAATCCTAGTCGTTGGCCAATCAAAATAGAATGAGTAGGTCGGGCGATGTAGAACTAATAGGAGAGACTTTTCTTCCCTTCAACTGATAAAAATACCAGTCGTCGATCGCGTAACTCAGATAGTCGGAATTTGAAAGAAATTCTCCTCCCATAATCTGGGGAGGTTCTTTCATAATAGAATTCACAGTGGGTGACTTTCTTCCCTTGCACTAAGGGAAGCCCTCATAGTCGGTCGTATAGTTCGTATAGTCGAGAAATCATTTAAAAGAATTTTCTTCCCCTAACTTGGGGAAGTTCTTTTATTATATAACCCGTAAAGCAGTAAAAAAACACAATGGTAGAGTCATGAGTACATTTTTTACTTTTAAAAAGGGAGGTCGCTCTTAGTCAAGTAGGTCAGGGTTGGCCGACAAGTCTTATTACCGAGCTTGGTTGATTGGTTTAGCTCGGTCGTCAGGTTTCCTTAACCAACCAAACTTCCTCAAGTACCTACTTCGGCTTAGTGTTCAAGGGAGTGTACTAATGGAAGTGACTTTCTGAATGTCGGTTGGTATGGTGGTCTTGATCTTGGTCGTCCTCTTTCTTTCTTTTGACGTTAACGGCAAATGGCTCCCCTTCTTTCCTTCGCTTCCTATCCTTAGCTAATTTGTTTCCTTCTCGAGTAGCTCTTCCTGAACTAAGGAGTTGTTTGACACTGTGGTTTCGAGGGGATTTGAGGGGGTTTCAAATCCCTTAGTTATTTGGTAGCATAAAGCAACAGGGGGTTTCAAATCCCCTCTTTGAGGAGGTTTCACATCCATGGTGAGAGCTTGGATTACACCTAAGGGCATGTTTGATTTTCCAAATCCAATGTATATACACGGTAAATAAGTAATGATTAATCTTACATCCCGTTTGAAAATCATATGTATTTCTACTTGGAAAATCGGTCCAAATGGACTGGTTTAAATTCGTGGGACCCACTATAATATTTATGATGTATCTGTGCCGTCCATCCATTCTAGCATAACATTTTGAGGCATGAGCCAAAAAATAAGCCCGATCCAACACTCAAGTGACCCACACCAAAGGAAACAGTGGCCCTAAAAAGTTTTTAAAGGTGGGTGTTTAATTTCCTAAATCTTGTGGAGTGGCCCACTTGAGCTTTGGATCAGATCTTCCTCATCTTTTTGGATGATGCCCTAATTTTAGCTGAGATAATGGATGGACGGTGTGGATAAGCCACATATATCACCGTGGGCCCCACATATATTTCACAGCATCATCGATTTAGTGCGTCAAATCAAGCATTAGTATTGCTGCTGTAATTACTTAAGGAAATCATTATTACCTATTTCCCATGTATTTACCATTGGTTTGGAAATTCAAACAGGCCTAAAATCATTTCAATAGCTGCAGGTGTAACATGTGTGTCACTATACTATCATTCTATTGGGCACATGACCCATTAATGATGATCAAGACCGTCCAAACATTGTCCATGTAAATCAGCATTGTCCAAACATTGTCCAACACTATCCAAATATTGTCCATGTAAATCAATGATTAAAAATCGTTGGTTAGTCACTCAGACATGATCTTGTGCTTGTGGCCCATTCAAGACTTGAAATTTCATCATTTTCGAGCAAAGCATATATTTTAGCGGGCTTATCACAACCATTGTCTAAAAAATTACATATCTCACTAATTAGAGATATTAAAGTTGATTTAGTAATTAAATTCAAACCCCTGTAAATATATCATACATAGCTACTTTTAGATTAAAGTTGATTCACACTCAAGGGTGCCAAACCCACTGGGAGGATTTCGAATCCAGGGAGTTTCAAATCCTGTGGGTTCTGAATCCAGACTCCCAAACAAGCCCTAAGGAACTCCTCGACATTGAAATATTTTTGAGGTCGGTTAAGTAGGTCGGCGAGGGTAGTCGGGGGGTTTTTACTAAAAGAGAAGATGAATTTTCATCGTTTTAAGGCCGGTTACCATGGAGGCCAGAGCAATCTGGTCGGAATAATCGTTGACTTGGACACCTTCATATTGATGGTATGATTCTAACCACCCAATCAATAGCCTATAAAACTTAAAATAGACATGAAATTTTATTTATTTCTTTGCAAAGTAGGGAAATGATACTATAAGGTCGAGCACATAGAACCATAACATACGGTCGAGTTGTGTCTTAGTGTGAGCCGTTGGATGATAAATTTTCAAAATATATAGTGGAGATGCCATGCCAAAAAAAAGAGCGAGACCGGATAAATCGGAGTTATACAATCTTGGGGTGCGCTGCCATCACCAATTATGTATGGTCCTCCATCATATATGTGTTATATCCATACCAATATCATTTTAAGGCTTTACTGTAAAACTCAGGCAGATCCAAACCTGAAGTGGACCACGACACATAAAGTGGGGACAATGATGTGCATCGTTAAAACCTTTCTACGGCCCATCATAATGTTTATTTTACATCCAACTTGTCCATAATGTCACACAGAACTGGATGAAGGGACCAAACAAATATCATCTTGATCCAAAACTTTTGTGGCCCCAAGAAGTTTTCAATGGTAGGCGTTCAATCCCTACTACTTTCTATGTTATGGTCCACTTGAGCTTTAGATCTGCTTAATTTTTGTGTTAATTCCCTAAAATGATTTTTTCCAAATGGATGGATGGTGTGGATATAACACTTATATCATGGTGGGGCCACGGAACTTAGCAATGGCAATACGGTTGGTGGCATGTGGCACACCAGCCTTTCCGCTTCCCACTCGGAAGGGGACACAGATTAGATGACAGGTTGAGTAGCGAGTCGGCTACTGAAGTGACGTAACCAAGTTGTGTGGATTTCACTATGATGTATGTGTTATATCCACACCGTCCATCCATTTTTAGATATCATTTTATGGCATGGGCCAAAGAATAAGGCAATTAAAAAGATTTAGTGCACCTATCACAGAAAACATTGGGGAGAGTGACTCCCACTGTTGAAAATATCCTAAGGCCCACCATAATGTTTATTTGAAATCTAACCTATTTAAAAGTTTAAAAAAAAAGACATGAAATAAGGGAAAACAAAAATATCAGCTTGACCTAAAACTTTTGTGGCCTTTAGAAGTTTTTAATGGTGGGCGTCACTGTCCCACTGTTTTCTGTGCTGGGATCCACTGGAGCTTTGGATTTAACTCGTTCTTTAGATATTGCCCTAAAATGATCTCTTCAGATGGATGGAAGGTGTTGATACAAAACATACATTATGGTGGAACCCATGGAGCTTGGTGATGACACTTTAGTAGCTAGTCTCGCTACTCAACCTGTCAGTAGCTAATCAGCGTAGAAGGGAGCAGATTAGGTGCGGCCTCAGCCTAACCTACGAGAGTGCGTCCCTCATTGTGGGGCCCAACTTGATCTACATATTGTGTACCCACACGATCCATCTATTTTGGAAGACAATTTTAGGTGCTGATTCCAAAAAGAAAGAAGATCCAATTCTAAGGTGAACCATACTATCAGCAACAGTAGTGATTGAATACTCTACCATTAAAAACTTCCCATGGTCCACTATAACGTTTACATCATGCTTATTTTCCATCTAACCTGTTGATACGTTACATAAACCTGGATTAAGTAAAATGAAAAAAAAAATCAGCTTCATCCAAAATATAAGTGGCCCATTAATTGTCAATCACAACCTTTTACTATGGTTTGGTCCATCAGAGAATTGGATCCGCTTCAAGTTCTGAATCATATCTCAGAATGATCTATAAAGACAGATGGGTGGAGTGGATATAAAATTCATACGTCAATGTGGGCCTACAATAAGGGCCGCACCGTCTTGGGTCAAGCCTGAACCGCACCTAAAACACTCCTCATGCAGACAGCCTGTCGAGAAAGAAGTCCCAACCTCAGATAAGTGTTGCTTGGTATGTCACCAACCTTAGGTCGTTAGATGGTAATAGACTGGATTATCGTATGGTAACTAAAAATGATAATCAAGACAACACTACTTCAAATGGTCATAACTTTAGTTTAAAAAATTCTGATGGATGCAATTCAAAAAACAAATGAAAGCTTATTAGAATTTTCAAACTTGAAGGAGAGAACCAAAATGTAGAATATTAGGAGTTGAATTAGGAAAAAAAATTTATAATGTCTAAAAATACTATAATTTTTTAGAAGCTTTTAGATAAGGAATTTTTGAAACTTTCTTTCCTAATAATCAAAATAACATAAATTTGTATATATAAGAAGTTTTCCAATACATATAGCTTTAGAAAAATTATAACTTTATTATCTAACCATAAGTATCCTAATAATATGGAATAAAAAACTAAGGAGGTGTTAGGATTGTATGTTACTTACTCCTTGTTATGGGAAAATCTGAGCCGAACCCGACAGAGGCCGACTTAGGAAAATCAACAATCAGAGCCTCGGACTGATAGCAGTACATCCAAACCGACCTGATTCCAAGTTCTTTTGTAAAGCTTTGACACTGGCATGGAACCCGGAAGAAGCTATTACACATCTGACCCGCCGGCCCCGACCACCAGCTCATTTATGAGCTCGGAGGGTCGTAAGCGAATCCCGCTTCAGATGAGAACATGGCCGAATAAGTCTCCAACAACGCATGTGTAGAGAGTCATCTGCCGCACGATCTCAAGATAACGGCCGACATCAGTGCATGCGTAGCTCCTGCTTGATGACAGAGATTGTGCCGAGAATGACGGACACGTCCACTCCAACCCAAAGGTATAAATAGAGGGCATAATGACTGAAACAGGTACACAAGATCTCACACCATAAGCTCCAACTACACTACTTAAACTCAGATTCCTAGCCTGACTTTGGCATCGGAGGGTCCCCTGCTCTAGCCAGGGTCTCCTTTGTCCTCCTCCTATGCAGGTTTATAAGGCTCGGTGCGAGTGTTCGAAGCGAACCAAGGGTGAACCAGATTTTTGTATCAGCACTCCTTAAGTAGCTTATCTTGGTTTCTACTTATTTCGTAGATAAGCTTGTTTGGTAAGTAATATACTTGTCAACTAAAAAGTAAAAAAGCGTATTTTTTTTCCGACATCACATAAGTATTTATCCATCATGTTTGTTTGGTCCGCCCTCATATTCCACGTTCACCATATGGGGCCAATCTTTGATGTGGACAATTCATTTTGTGGGCCCCACCTTTGATGTGGGCTGTTTATCATGCAGGTCCCACCTTGGATTTAAGTCATTTATCATTAAGGGACAACTTTTAATATGCACCATCCATTATGTAGGCCCTACCTTTGATGTATGTCATACATCATGTGGGGCTCGCCATTAATGTTATTGTCCATTATGTGGGGCTCGCCTTCAATATCCACTGCCCATCCTGTGGACTATCCATCATGTGGGCCCCACCTCTGATGTGGACTGTCTATCATATGAGCCCCACCTCCGATGTCGGTTGACATCATGCAGGACTCACCTTGGATGTGGGCCACTCATCATTAGGGCTGATGTTTGATGTGGACAATCCATTGTGTAGGGCCCACCTTGATGTGGGTCATCCATTCTTTGAAGCTCGCCTTTGATGTGAGCTGTCCATCATGTGGGCCCCACGTTCAATGTGAATCGTCCATCATGTTGGACTCGCCATGGAAGTAGGCCATTCGTTAAGGGCTGAACTTTGATGTGGACTGCCCATCATATGGGGCAACCCTTGATGTGGGCTATTGATGTAGAGCGGGTCGGGGACAGTTTCATGGCCAAGATGGATCAGAAAAGGCCCGGTCGACGACAGAAGTGATTCGGACCGTCAGACCTTAGATCGGGCGTATCTCACAATACAGAATGAGTTATCAGGCGTAAAATATATGATTTTGGGGTAGAACGAGCTATTTTAGCCAACCAACCCTACTATGCCGGGTTGCGCAAGCTGGATTTGCGAAATACCCCTGGATCGACGGTGGTTTCCCTGTTTTAATTTCGTTTTTACTATAAATAGTAAGTTTTAGTTTGATTATAACTCTTCATCCGTCGGGCTTTAGGAGTTGCATCCAACGTGAAAAGAGCTTAGAATAATTAGGAGAACAGTTTGGTGAAGCCAAATAGGATACTTACTATTTTTGGCTGAAAACCTTGTGCACTAGTAGACATCACGATCGTCTATTAGTTAGTCGCAGATTCTAGGAGTTTTAGTTGTAGTTTGATTCTGATTTCTTTCCCATTGCTTGGTACCCCTATTTAAAGGGTTGTGAACTCGTTTTTATAGATTAATTAATCAATTTCGAATTTATTAAAATTTATTTCTATTTTCTGCTTTCTTTCCTCGTGGATTCGAGAAGTCTTTGTGAGGAGTCCAGAGAAGCTCCATGGATTCGGAGTAGTTATCCTCATCACGTTCATCCCTGCGTCAGCTATCCATCATGTGGCCCTGCTTCAATGTCCACTGCCCATCATGTGAAGCCCACTTTTGATGTGGACTGTCCATCATGTAGGCTCCACCTTTGAAGTGGGTCGTCCATCATTTTGTCCTACTTTGGATGTGATTTATTTATCATTAGGGGCCGACCTTTGATATGGATCATCCATTATGTGAGCCCACGTTAATATGGGGTCATCCATCATATGGGGCCCACCTTTGATGTGGATTGTCCTTGATGTGGGCCCCACCTTCGATGTGGATAATCCATCATATGGGGCCTCCTTTAATACGAATAGTGACAGAGAGAAATAGTAATAAGTTAAAAAGAAAAAGAAAAAAAAAATTATTGAGATAAGTAGCTTTAATCACTTAAGTCACTTTTACTGTGATTTTTATTAAACTAACTTAAGTTGTGATGCTTATTAAGCTAATTTAAGTAAAAGAAAAAGTAACTTAATAACTTAAATTATGTTAAAAAGTAACTTATTTGGTGGTATCCAAGCAGGCCCTAAAAGACATGGAATTGAGGATACGAGGTGGCTAATATCAGACCCTCGTAGAGGGTAAGTCCTGTGGCAACCTTAAACCAAAGGCATGAATAAGACGAGCTCCATGAGAGAGGTACAACCTTCCTCTAGCTGTACAACCCATTAACCAACCAACCATGGGTATTTAATTTGCCTTCAAACTTCTGCACCTCATTAAAAGATCCAAGCTTCTAGCTAGCCATCTAAGAAGTCAAAGAGAATTTATTTCCATTCTCAATCTAGTGTTTAAATACCTTGAACTTGATCTATAAAGACAAATTTTATGGTACAAGCAAAAGTTTTATATTGAAAAAGTTCATAAGTATAATGATGAGAAGAGTATGTAGATACATGTCATGATCACAGGCAGCCCGTAATTTTCAAAGGGAGTAAGGTCAGCCATCCACCATCAATTAAATGAATATGCCATATTCCATAAAATAAAATAAAAAAATGCTTCTATGAATAAAATTATCTCCATCTTATCTCTTCATACAGTTGGGAATCACATGAAATAATCAAACAATAAATATAGTCTGCAGATCCTTTGTCTTGCCTACAATTCCTCATATGCTGAAGTCGACACACTTCACTTACAGCCAATATTTGAACAACAACATATTAGAGTATGCATCTCTAACACTCATATATGTTGACCTTGTCCAAGAGTTTCCATTATTTTCCGAGGGATGTGGTGGTGGCAAGCCATTAGAACTTGGGAACATCAAGCCCAATCATCACAACTCCCATTTGGTGATTTATTTTGGGTGATGCTCTTGGTGTGAACTGTTGATCATAGAATCATCAAAAGTCTAACTAAACCTCCAAAAATCATGAATTTTGTGGGCCACTGCAAAGGGAATATTTGATTACAAAAGGTCAAAACTAACACGTGTCTTTATTAGCCTATGCCACGTGGTAAAATTGCAATAATGTAACATTACTTGGTGTGTATTTTTATGATTTAGCTCCATAGCTCAATGGTAGATAGACTCTATTTCAACACTGAGACCAGGATCGAGTGACCATGAGATGTGGGTGGGTGTGTGAGTGTGTGAAGTATGGGAGTGCTTGTAAAAAAAGTATGTTGGGAAAGCAGTTAGAGTTAAGATTAGGTCATGAAGATGGTAGAGGCAAAGATCTTATCATACAACAATGATGATACACAAGAAACTTATCTAACATGTCAGATCAATATTAAATATTTTCAAGTAAGCTTTGATCTATCATGTTTGCGGAGGAAAATGTTCATGTTTAATTTGACTTCAATCATTAAAGAAAGTTATAAAGAAACATAAACACCAAAAATTAAGATTATAAAAAGCTTGGTTTAATATAGTTGAGACTAAAAAGATAAGAATTACAAAAAATGGATATGTGTGTGGGTGGGTGGGTATATCATCATTATCATCTATTCCTTATCCAAATAATTGGGGTAAAATATAGAACCTCAATTAATTTAGAAAGTTTCAATTAAAATAATCAGAATTTCTTTATGTTTGGGTAATAATGGACGCATAATGCATCTTACCCCGCCCGGACAGTAATCCGTCCGGGCAGGGCTCTGTGGAGCCCACCGTGATGTAAGTGTTTTATCCACGCCGTTAATCTTTTCTCTCAGATCATTTTAAGGTATGAGACAAAAAATGAATTAGGGTCACAGCTCCAGTGGACCACACCAAAGGAAGCTGCAATGATAATGACACTCACCGTTGAAACCTTTCTAAGGGCCACCGTGATTTATTTTTTTTACCATCCAACCTATTCATAAGCTCATGTAGATGTGGATGAAGCGAAAAAATAAATATCAGTTTGATCCGAAACTTCTCCAGCTCCCAAGAAGTTTTTAATGGTGGACATTCAATCCCCAATTTGTAGTCCATTTAAGCCTTGCGCCTGCCTTGTTTTTTGGATCATGCCTTAAAAGTGATCTTAGAAAAACAATTAACGGCATGGATAAAACACTTACATCATGATGGGCCCCACAGAGCCCTGCCCGGATGGATTACGGTGGGGGTAGGACGCAATCCCCATCCGGTAATAATGTATATAACTAATTGAATTATGTTCTTTTACTCTCTCAAATCCTTTCTTTTCGAGTAATCCTCACTAACATCGATTTTTCTCTACTAAAAATTTTCACTTTCTACTTAATCCGTTACTTGCTACCACCAATCTTTAGTTTTTAAATTGCCCTAAAAAGTTTCTGTTTTAAATGAAATATGTTAGAAGAAATTAGTTTTAGTCGGTTTGCCAAAAAATTGAATTTTAATCTTCCAAAACATACAAAGTTTCAAAACATTTAAACAATTATATGAGTTGTTTAAAAATTTAAAAAACCCAAAATTTTTTTAACTATAGGAAAGACTATAGTCTCAGACATCACACATTAAATCAATCAAATTAGAGGTTGTAAATTGGATATTCCTCTTTGGAAAAGATCATAATAACTAGATACACCTCATTAGCACGGGAATAAAAGATAAACACTTGTTGCTCTCTAATTAATTAAGGGTCTCTTAGTGGGAGGCCCACAACCTTAAATATTAGGATTTGGTTTGAGATACTTTTCTCCTATTTGAAACCCTAACCCAAGAAAAATACTCTCCATTCCTAATGTGTGGCCCACCAAATAGCTAGAGCCTCAGTGTATATAGTGTTCTCTTTTCACCTATGGTTGAGAATTAGCATCTATGATGACTAAATCCTAATGTATTTTTTTTTTTTTTTTCCCATTTCTCTAATTTCATCCAAGCATTGTCCTATTGCCCTAAAGTGCATAGTCATTTTCAATATTCAATTATTAAAAATGACACAAAAATTCAGCGAAATATCTCTAATAAGCGTTTGACTAAAGCAAGATTCCATGGCCATGGATCAAGTGAGATATAACCTAGAGTCGGTTGTTGGAGTGATCTCCTGGCTTTACACGTGGCAAGTTGACTTGTTATTTGGGCCGTCCATTTAGCTGGCCAGGTCAAAAGCAGCATACTGAGTAATCCTAGCCTTTAGATCATTGACCTTCAAAAAGAGGGCACAAAGGTTTTAGAATGCGGATTACCTATGGTAGGGCCCACTAGATGGACAGACCCGATTGATACATCACTCTCTGCCGGGTTTGAGTCAACCGCAACCCAACCCATTTGGCCAAGAATTCTAGCCCAAGACCGAACCACAACTCGCTAGACCTGGCCCACTAAATTCATCAAGCCCAAGCTGGACCGGAACCGACCAGTTCAATTGTAATCGGGTCGATCTTGACTGACCCGAGCCAATCTACCACCACCCAACTCCTCTTCTCCTTTTCATGTTGCTTCGGATTGGGTCGAATTTGGGTCATCTAGTCTAGATCTATATGAGCGGGTTGGGTCCAGTAGGGTTCGATCCAAGCCTGACCCATTCACTCAAACGGATCAGATTTCTAACCCAAGTCAGACCCGCTACCCATTCAGATAGGTCCGAACCCACCTCAAAAGAGGGTCGGGGCGGGTTGGCTCATATAGGCCCGACTCGACCCATTGTCACCGCCTACTGCCACGTGTATTTTCGGGAGCGGTCCTATCTTTGCCAAGAACAGTCTGCAACTCGTCCGCGAATCATGGACGCGGATTTCCCGCGAAAGCCTTTGGCTGGAAACTTAGGTGGGCCCACCCCGTCCGTACGTTTTTTGAGCTAATTTTATGACGTAAGATAAAAAGTGAGAAGGATCCAATAACCAAGTGGGCCACACCGAAGGAAAAGGTGGGTAGGAAAATTCCTACCGTTGAAACCTCCCTGGGTCGACAGTGATGTTTACATGCCATCCATACTGCTCATAACACCATTCCCACTGGTTTATGTTAGCCTGATTCATGAGGTATATATTATATCCAAACCGTCCGTCTATTTGGCGAGCTTCTTGTAAGACTTGAGGCAAAAAACAAGACAGATCTAAAGATCAAGTGGACCACTCAGCAAAAAGCAGTGGAGGATTGAATGTCTTACCATTGAAACTATGGCCGTGCCGTTGTGATCTCATGTGGTGTTCTTCATACCATCCTCACCTTCCCTAAATACAGATGGTTAATTAAAGCATTTTCTGTTGTTTTGTATGCGGGGAGAACAGTAAGAAGTTTTGTTTCCCCGATAGGAACATATTCGAATGGTTATGTGTTTTTTGTTATGTTATTATCTCTTTATTCTTCATTTGGTAACCCAGTCCGATTTCCTTTTCACATTTTACTTTTCATTTTAAAATTGGTTTCCTGTGGTTCCATGTTTATTGTCGGGAGAAAAATTGAAAAGTGCAAAGGTCGGATTATGGAATCAACGAACTCTACTTAACCAACACGAGCCCAGTGAAACTCAAGCTTGATAATGATCCTACGTCGAAAAGTAGGCTGACCTTCAAGAAGGAAAATGTAAATGCAAAGACGCCTGAAAGGCTTCTAAGCTCACGCAAGTGGTTGAAAAACCGACCTAATGGGTCAATTGCAGATTGGCCACAGTTCAACCATTGGTCGAATATAGGTCGATCTTAGATCTACCCCAGATTAGTCACTGTCCGACGATAGATCAGTCATAGCTCGTTCATTGGACGATCATAGATCGGGCAATGTCTGATTACAGGTCAAGCAACATCCCATGACAAGGCCAATGACTATTAGCGCCCAGCTAAAGGTAAACACAAATCCTTTGACCCAATTATTGGTCGAAGATGGTGAATGCTGATCTGTCGAGAAGATTGGAGTCGCTCATTCTCGAGCCATCACCCGCCTATAGGAGCCGGCCTAAATCTGAACTATAGATTTAAGTAATCTCCTATAATCCTAAAGATCTCTCCCCGAATCTTCAGGGGATAAGAACAAATCTTGATAACGTCGGAATCCGGTATTCTCATAAACATCCCGAATTCGAATGGCTCTCTAAGATATCGGGACGAGTTCTCATACGATCGGACTCTCTTCCCTATATATATAGAGGTATCCTAAACCATCAAAGGTACGTATATTCTAACCCTAACATTCGACCGATGTCTCTTTTCTAGATATCCTACCCTACGAAAAAGACTTCGGTCCTGACTTAAGCATTAGAGAGTCCCCTGTACTAGCCAGGGTCTCCTTTGTTTCTCCTTTACATGTGTGCAGGTGCAAGAGGGTCAACTACAGAGGGTCTACCGAAAAACTGCATCAACATTTATCATAACTTTTTCTTGGTTTGAATTGATTTTTCTGTCTTGATTGAAGGCCCTTTTCGATTGAACTTCCTAACAAATGAGATTCAATGTAGATATTTAAATAATATAAAAATATATATTTAAGCGAGACGAGAGCACGTGTTGGTAAAAATGTTCTACTGCTTGTCATTAGATGGTTAAGATGGAAGAGCTTTGTTGGTGATTGTGGTAGAGGAAATATGTTCTATTGCTTGTCATCAAATGGTTAAGACTGAAGAGCTTTGTTGGTGACTGTGGTAGAGGAAATATCATGGGTTTGGTGGATAATGTTGTGATGACTCGAAACATTTCATGACAATCTTACATGGTACCTGCTATGCCATGTCATCTTGTTGCTATGCCGTTGATGTAAGGTAACCGATAAGTTAGTGAAATTTACCACGAACTGAATGAAATTAACCGATAATTGAGTGAAATTGACCGGGAATGCTCATTTGATAGATCACCAATAATTGAGTTAAATTGATCGATTCCCGAGTGAAATTGAGCGATACTTGAGTGAAATTGACCACGAAATGAGTGAAATTGTAACGTCTCGGAAAAATTCGTACAAAGACTCGAGTACCACCTCAGGCAGAAATCACTAAGGACCAAATTCTTTAAAAATTAGACAAGAATTAACTAAGTGTTAAACTAGATTATTTGTGAAATTAGCTCTAACCACTTTAAATACGAACTGCAAGACCTTAAACTAGCAGAATCGCGAACGCTCCATTTTTTAAAAACATAGGATCCATCTCAAAACCCAGTTGCTCTCGGGAGCATCATGAAACTCCGTATCGGACCTGGACCGCGCATCAAAAGTTTGATTGCTGCGAAACCTTATGGTTATGACCGCCTTATTGGGCTTGACAATTATCTCAGAAATCAAGTCCTAATAGTATCTAAAAATGTACAATTTGAACCCGGAGCGAAGTGTGTGAGAAACGCGAATATCTTTAGGAAATGAACTAAAACTTAAGTGAATTGAGTTGTTTGCTTGCGAGCCAAATCTAAGGATTCAAAGCGTCAGAATCTGACTCAATTACACCCTCGGATCAGGGAAAATTTCCAACACATGCCAGTGCACTTGTGGCCTTGATCGAGTACCGGTGACCGTTGAACTGAAACTAATCCCCCGCGACCAATCCACTGATCCAATCGAACCAAGATCTTAACCTGGTATAGATCCAATGTCTGGGAGCTTAATCCCAACCGTATGCAGAAAAGAGGCTTCCAGATATGCTCCATTAAACCGAAACGGCCACTCCTTGGCTATAACCTAAGTATACCATGGCCCTGAGGCCATTCCTATCAGTTTCAGGCCTATATAAGGGCCTTAAACCCTCTCTCTCCCTTCACATACGAATTTTCAAACTCTAGGAAAGAGAAGAGAACAAAGAGAGAGGAAAGAGAGAGAAAGTGAGAGGGAAAGTGGGAGAGAGTTCCTAGGATTCGATCCCATCGCTCCACGTGCTAAATCGGCCTATCTGTATCGTTATTCCGGCGAATCCGATTCCGTTCTTGGGTAAGAAATCCTAACCCTAATCTGTTTTAGGGATTGAAATAGAGTAGATAATGAAATAACTAACCTATTTCATCATGTAGGTTACAATTGTGCCGTAGACAAAAACTTAGTGTTTAAACTGAGTTCGTTATGAGTCTACCAGCGAAAGGTGCAGACTATAAATGTTTAGGTTATAGTTTTCAAAGCTTTCAATGTCAGTTAATGATTTATGACTGACTTGATTGCTTTCACATGTGCTTAGATACGTTGTTTTCCGTATATTACACACATATGTAAACTATGTTGATTTTAAATGCATTTCATGTGTTTGTTGAGATGTTTGAATGGGTATGGAATTATGATTTGTGCTTGTCATGATTTATGTTTGAGAATACATTATTGATGTACGTGTGGCAACTCTCTTGTGAAAGGATTTGCTATAATATACGTTATTAACTGATATATTGCATGTATGTTCATATGTGTAGTCTAAGTGTTTGATAAAATGCTTGAATGAGAAACTGCTTGTTGAAATGTATTTAATGAGGGCGTTGATATAGGATTCTCAATTCCCTTATTTATAGTTACAATTTTCTTTATATAATCTATCTTTCTATTACGTGATTTATGGATGAAATGCCTATGTATGTTAACATGTACGCTATGTGTTTGTTAAAATGATCAAATGAGATTTATATTTGGGTTTGGTTGTCACATGCTGTCTTTGATTATCGCATGTGAATGTTATTGTTTTGGAGTGTGATTGGGGCTACGATGTAGTCCAGGCAATCGGTAATGGTTTACGATCGGTGGTCGAACTGTTTTAGCCACGACGGAAACGTTCGATGAATCCGAGTCGTACGGAGATTAACGACAGTGGTTAGGCCATAAGGAGTGTGTATACGCTCCATGTCGATTAATTCAACAGATGCTCGTACCAGTCGAGCTTGTCAAGTAACCCAATTTGCCCGATGAATGTTCACCATGTTTGGACGTTACTGCTTGAATCTAAGGTATCAAACTCACCAATGAAATGTCCATTTAACCTTGGTACCTCGATCCGCTAAGACTCATGAACCGGGCATGGTGGTATGGGACACTGTGGTCGAGCTGTCGGTCTACGCTGGGGATACGAGCCTCCCCGTAGTGACCAGTGAACAACTCAAACTCTTGAGCCGAATACGGTGGTATGAGACACTGTATTCGAGCTATCGGCCTACGATCAAGTGACGAGCCTGTAGTGACCTCGAGCATACACTAGGACTACGTTAAGGTGACGAGCCTTTCCGTAGTAACCTCGAGTATAAATTAGGCCTGCGCTGATGGTGACGAGCCTCTCCATAGTGACCTAGAAGCTATCGTATGTGATTAACTAAGATTGACGACCCTAGATGGATCATTGTTTGGGTAAATGATATAAAGGGAGGTGTCTTAGCTTCCCAATCTTGCTGTATGAATATGCTTAATTAAGAGCTTGGCTAATTACGCACATGCATCGCATTGCATGTGCCTTTGGCGTTGGAGTTGAGCACTGAGGAAGGGGTGCATGCCGCGATCGTGAGATGATGTCGTAAAGGGAGTGCAGGCTTGTGCATACATAACTATCACATATCATCCTTGCATTAACAAGAATACTTAGGACATGAGTGTTGTATTGCTTTATCATTACTGTTTGACTGAATTGATAACATGTTAACCTTTGCTTTATAGCTCCACTGAGTTGATCACTCACTCCCACATTCTGGGACGGTGCTTTAAACACTAACCAGACCCTGTTGTAACTGTAGATGATGGCGAAGCTTATGTAGTGGAGCCTGATTTTTATAATGACGAGGAGAAGTTCTCCTACATGCAGTTATCAAGTGGGTCTATGTAGGCCATGTTCTGGTCGACGCGAATTACCGAGATGCTGACTAGATGACATTACACATTTTGTATGTTTCGGGAATTATACATGTAATTATTTAACCTGGTGTCATGTTCATATTCTAGGGACTCACCACCATTTATATGCTCCATATAACTATCAGTCTTCCGCTTGCGTAATTTAACTGTCTGTGGAGTATGATATGTTGTTTGGTATAATCTCATTCATGTTTAATGCACTAATACGAATAACATTTAATCATCACTATCTATGTTGCATAAGTGATGCGTTGGAACTCGGGAGTTGGGCTCCTGCTCGACTCCCGATTTTCAGAGCGTTACAGAAATTGACCATGAAGGGAGTGAAATTAGCCGTGAAGTAAGTGAAATTGACCGCAAAGTGAGTGAAATTGACCGATGACTGAGTGAAATTAACTGCGAAGTGAGTGAAATCGGCCGAGAAGTGAATTTTCCGGAGCGAGTGAAATTGACCACGAAGTGAGTAAAATTGACCGCGAATCGAGTGAAATTGACCGAAACCTATGTGAAATTGGCTGCGAAGTGAGTGAAATTGACCACGAATGGAGTTAAATTGAACGCGAAATGAGTGAAATTGACCGATGACTGTGTGAAATTGACTACGAAAGGAGTGAAATTAACCGAGAACTGAGTGAAATTGACTGCGAAGTAAATAAAATTGACCCCAAAGCAAGTGAAATTGACTGCGAAACGAGTGAAATTAACCAATACCTAAGTGAAATTCACTGCGAAGTGAGTAAAATTAGCCATGAAGTAACTGAAATTGACCAATACCTGAGTAAAATTGACCGTGAAGTGAGTGAAATTGACTACGAAGTGAGTTAAATTGACTGTGAACTGAGTGAAATTGACCACGAAACGAGTTAAATTAACTGATACCTGATGAAATTGACCGCGAAGTGAAATTGATCGCAAAGGGAGTTAAATTAACTGCGAACTGACTGAAATTGACCGCGAACTGAGTAAAATTGGCCGCGAAGTGAGAGAAATTATCCGCGAAGTGAGAGAAATCTTCCCCGAAACAAGTCAAATTAACTAATACCTTAGCGAAATTGACTGTGAAATAAGTGAAAATGACTGCGAAATGAGTAAAATTGATTGAGAAGTTAGGAAAAATGACTGATACCTGAATGAAATTAACTGCGAAGTGAGTAAAATTGATCGAGAAGTTAGGAAAATTGACTGATACCTGAATGAAATTGACTAATAATGGTTGTATAGATTCTTTCGTTGACTGATAATAGCGTTGAAGTGAATGAGAACATAGTGAAATTGACCGAGGAAGTTGGATAAATCAAATCAATTTACAAACAAATCACCATTCACAATGAAATCAATATTCACAAATAAATTAATTAACAATTCACGAACAAGTATTTATTCATCACAAATTTTATACAAGATATCATTCATAACAAAATATAACATTTCAGGAAATAAGTTTTTCATGGTAATATATGAAGGCACTATTTTCGTCCTATTTTGAGTTAGGAAAACTTGAAAATAAAGTATGTGGTAAGTGTATTCTCAAATAAAAGAAATTAGAAAATTTTAAGAAATAAGTTTTTTATGGTAGAATATTCTCGTACCAAGATAAGGAAAAAAAACAAAAATTTAGTGTCAGGGTGACCAATCACGAGTAAGAGAAGAAATCAGAAATCAGAAAATGGTTTTTTCGCTGCTAGGGTTTTGTTGTGTGAAGGAGACAAAAAGTTATAGAAATTGCGTTTCTATCGCGGGGGCATTTTTGCCCCTTATACATGCATTCATAAAGCAGGGTAATAATTTAAGAAAGTATGGTTTGAAACGAAAAGAAAAGAAAATGGGTAGCAAGTAAGGCAGACAAAAATCTCTCCAAAATAAGTGGTGCCCATCATCAATATATGTAAAATCTATCCGTCCATCAGTGATAAACTTCATATTCAACGCATATAGAAAATATCATCCTCATAAAAAACTCAGGTGGGCCACACCAATCGGAAAGATGTAAAATTGCTTCTAAAGTGTGTACGTACAGGCGGTGTGGCCCACCTCAGCTTTGTACCAAGCTGTTTTTTGTACATTCTCTTCATCATGATGAATTAAACCTGATTAACAGATTTGATAAAACATGCACAACATGGCCCCACGCACAAATGTACGGTTAACATTCCATCCCCATTTTTTCATCATGTGGTAGTGTCCCACCTGAGTTTTGTACGTCTTCATCATCTGACATGGAGGAGAGCACCTGATGGACGGATTAGATTATACGCATACAACATAGTGGGCCCCGCAGCAAACAGAGCTTTGGTGTTTTAGGCAGCACGTGCCACCTAGGCTTGTTGGGGCCACCATTTATAGGTAAAATCCACTCTGTCCACCAGGCGAGTTCCTCGATCGTATGTACTGAGACAAAAAATAAGTCAGATTCAGAACTCAGGTGGACCACACTATAGTTAAAAATGGGGATGGATAGCAAACCATAGGTTTGTATGTGGGGGCAACCATTGAATTTATCTTTCATCAAACCCATTCATCAGGCCTTAATAACAAGGATGAAGGGAATACATAAAAAATAAAAAATCAACCTGATCCAGAACTCAGTCAGGCTACAATGGGCGACCTTAGAAATTTTATACTGTTTCCATTGGTGTGGCCCGCTTGAATTTTTCATGAGGCTGATATTTTTCATGGAAGCTGAGAGAAGAATTTATCACCAGATGGACGGATTGGATATCAGATGTACAACGTCATGGGCCCAAAGGGATTGGTCATTTCCTGTACTCCAGTAGGGATCTCATCTTTTATCTGGACCGTCTAGTTAAAAACTACTAGAAGATACGAATGCTTCGTTCCTTATTAAGGTGGGAATTCCTGCGAACGAGCCTATGATCACTAATAACCGTTGGATGAGTGGGTTCCACTGCCGATTACGTGGTCCGTCGTGATCTTACGGTCCCACCAGGAATCCGTAGTGGATCATGAGCTTGCATTTGACGATAACGTAAAAGGTGTGGGATAGAAAGAAAATGCTTGCGTGATCACCGGAGTCACATGGGAGGCATGACTTTTGGCTGACGTGGACGGGAACTTCATGTGAATAAGATCCATACTGTCCATCAGGTGGGCCACTATTGTTTTGGGTTTCTTCTTAAAAATCAGACAGATTAAAAGCTTAGGTGGGCTACACCATGGGGAACAGTTGAGATGGGAAACCCTAGCAGTAAGATCGTTCGTATATGGCATACAATCTACGCATCTGAACCAACACACTAGGATGAATAAATTCACTTGAAATCATGACATTAACAAAGACTCACGCGGGTCAACGGATGTTCATTTACAGTTTGTAGTCATGATTTTCCATCGTTCTATATGGTGTGGTCTTTTTAAGTCTTTGAGTGTTTTTTTTTAAGGATCCATGGTGGAAATGTGATTATGAACCTGATGAACGGAGTGGATCTGATTCAAATTATCACCAAGTAGCTATCCGTTAGTTGTAGGCACGCGCTTAGTACAACGCTAGTCGGACGATCCGAATGAAACGGATTGCGTACTACCCTCGCCCGTCCCTAGCTCCGAACGGGCAGTTCTGTGGGCGGGCCCACCATGATGTATCTGCACATCGAAGCTGTCTATCCCTTTTCTCAGATTACTTTAACGCATCAAAAGAAAAATTAAGCAGATCCAACAGTCAAATGTACTACACCACATATGACTCTTGCATTTAATACAATTGACATTTAATGCTGTGCGCTTTTTAATGCTTATTATTTGATGTGGTCCATTTGACCGTTGGATCTGCTTCAATATTTTTGAACTTAAAATAATCTGAGAAAAGAAATAGACGGCTTGGATGTACAGATACATCACAGTGATACATCACGGTGAGCCCGCCCACAGAACCGCCCGTTTGGAGCTGGGGGTGGGGGTAGGGGTAGTACGCAATCCGCGTCCCAGCTATTCGGGGGAAGCGGATTGGCTGGTGTACCTCCTCGAGCTCCGAGTTGTACGAACGGTTCACAGGAGATCAAAGTTACATGGCCCCACATTGATGTATTTATTATATCTACACCGTTCATCTATTTTTAAAGATCATTTTAGAGCTTATCCAAAAAATAAACCGTTACAAAGATCACCTGGACCACACCACAAATACGAGCGGAGATAATGATTTTCACCATTAAACAATTTGTAACACCCACCGTAACGTTATTTTACATCCAATCTGTTCATAAGGTCACAAATACATGAAGTCACAGAAAAAACAAATTTTATATTGATCCAAAACTTCTATGACTCCAAAAAGGATTTCACTGGCAAATGTTCAATCCCCCGCTGATTTTTGCAATGTGCTCCACTTGAAAGTTAGATATGTCTTATTTTTTCCTAAAGCCTTGAGATGAGCTCGCCGAATGGATGGACGGTTGAGATATAACACATGCCTCGTAATCAAACCCAGAGAACTTGCTAACGTGGATACCGCATTAATATAGCTGCTGTGTGGTACACCGGCTAATCCGGTTCCCTATTTGGGTGAGACCTTGTCCGTAGAGGCCCACCTCAACTTATTATTTATTTATCCATGCCGTTTTTCTGTTTTTTCAGCTTATTTTAGGCTATGTTCCCAAAACTGAAGCAGATTTAAAATTCAAGTGGACCACACCACAAAAAAACCATGGTTATTGATCATTAAAAAACTTTTTGTAGGCCAAAAAGTTTTAGATCAATCCGATATTTGTCCATTCCTTTTGTTGGGGACAAAAAGTACAAGTCCGCAGACTCGGACTTAATGCCTCGGATCACCAAAGGATGTGCCAAATCCGAGGCATGATTCGCTAAACCGAGACAAAGGTTGAGTCGGTTCGGACGACTCATCAGCATTCCGGGCATGCGTCGAACCGAGACAAAGGTTGAGTCGGTTCGGACGACTCATCAGCATTCCGGGCATGCGTCGGGCGGACCTCCTTACCAGATCGACCATCGCAAGATCAAGCTTCATCCCGGATATCTTGGGATAAGATCTCCGACCCCGAAGCTCACGGGATCGGATGAAGGCTCGAGATGGGCACGATCCTATCTCCGTGATACCAGGAGAAGATCCCGCGCACAATATCAGGAAGAGAATCCTCGTGAAACTAAATGCCCCAGCAGCTATAAAAGAGGGACCCCTGTCACCTTGAGAGGTACGGAAAGAATTCTCTCTAAAAAACTCCTCAATACACTTAGACCCAGAATCCAGGCCTGACTTTGGCATCGGAGGGTCCCCTGCTCAAGCCAGGGTCTCCTTTATCCTCTCTCTGTGCAGGTATACGAAGGTTCAAGAGGACGAACCGGATATTTTCATCAACAGCTTGGCGCCGTCTGTGGGATCCGTACAAAAAAGTCATCTCATATCTCTATATTGATTTCAATGGTAATGACTAGAAGGACGGTCCCAGAGGAAGATTTGAATGAGATTGAAGGGCCGGTGGGTCCAGTCGAGTTCTCCCCAGCCCAGAACCCACCTAACAACCGCCAACGAGGAGCGACCAGGACAGGCAATAATCAGCGGGGTCGCGACGATGGACGGTTGGATAAGGAGGTTCAAGAAATCCGGTCTGATATGAATATGATGAAGCAGATGCTGGAACGAATGTATCAGCAACAAATGCAGCCGCTCCCGCATCCTCAAGGGGAGACAACGCACGTACCAACTGCGACGGTTGATCCTCAACCCTCCGCGCCGCAGTCTTTTCGGCTGAGCCAACCCCAAGGCGGATCAGAACCATCTCCAGCGCAGTCAGCCAACGCTTCCCTACCCCCGACTGACCTTCGGTACGAGATAGAGCGAAGAAGGCGCAATCGCCCTTCCATGGAAGGCACGGCAGAGAGCAGTGAACCTTGGAAAGCCGATATTCAAAATTTTAAAAGAGAAGTGCGGGAAGAGATGACGAAAGAGATGGCGGACATGAAGCACGGCCGGAATGTATATTCAACCGGGTCCGAAGCGAAGGCGTCCCCCTTTGTGGACTTGGTACTGAAGGCCCGGTTGCCCGAGAGGTTTCGGTTACCTCAAATCACTCCTTTTACCGGCAAGACCGACCCGACCGAGCATATTGAATGCTTCAGAACCTATATGGAGCTCCACGATGCCTCGGATGCAGTAATGTGTCGGGCCTTTTCTCTTACATTGACCGATGTAGCTCGACTGTGGTTCAAACAGTTGAAACCAAAGTCCATCAGTTCATTCGCTGAGCTGAGCGACGCCTTCCTCACCAACTTCATCGGCGGAAAGAAGAAATTGAAGCCCCCTGCACACCTGAACAACGTAGTTCAAAAGCAGGGAGAGCTATTGAAAGATTATATCAAGCGTTTTAATTTCGAATCCCTTCAGGTTCGAAAACATTCAGAAGAAACGGCTCTCAATGCGCTCATGCAAGGAGTTAGAGATAAGCCCTTCCTGGCATCTCTAGACAAAACTCCGCCCGATACTCTCACAGAATTTATGGCACGGTCGGATAAGTATGCGAATGCCGAGGAAGCGCGAATCCTGCGTGAAACTAAAACTTTGGCCAAAGAGTCGGCCAAAAAGGAAGCCGACTCGGCTGGAGGAAGGAAACGCAAGGATGATCAAGCGCGTGATGAGCGAAGGTCAGGCAAACGGCCGGATCGAAGATTTTCCACATATACTCCCCTGAACAAGACTCGGGAAGAGGTATTGATGGAAATAAAAAACGAAGGCTTTGTTAACTAGCCCAGTAAGCTCAGGAGTAATCCTAATCGGCGGGACAAGGATAAATACTGTCATTATCACCGTGATCACGGGCATAGCACAAGTGATTGCCGTCACCTAAAAGAAGAGATCGAACGACTCATAAAAGACGGCCGACTCAGAGAACATATGGTTAAAGCTGAGGCACGCCCGACCGAGAATCAGCCTATGGAAGAAATCCGGACGATTATCGGCGGTCCACAAGGTGGGGGCGACTCAAACAATGCACGAAGGAATCATGCAAGAAAACTTAGTCAGCCTCAGTCCGAGCTCATGATTATAGATCGGCCACCAAAAGAGAAAAAAAGGGAAAGATATTGCATATCGTTCACTGAGGAAGACGCCCGAGGTATCCATCACCCCCACGATGATGTGTTGATCGTCACCCTGGTGATCGCTAACCGAAAAGTGTTCCGAATACTCGTCGATACGGGATCATCTGCAGACGTGTTGTTTACTCGGGCGTTCGACAAAATGGGGATCGAACGATCCACGTTACGCCCAGTTCGGACCCCGTTGATCGGTTTTTTCGGAGGACAAGTACTGCCCGAAGGGACTGTCTCATTACCACTCACTGCTGGTAGTGCCCCACATCAGACAACGATGATGGTTGACTTCCTGGTCGTCGATCAACCCTCAGTATACAACGCAATACTCGGCCGACCTTCATTGAGTCTCCTCCAGGCCGTGGTATCCACATACCATCTTTCAATGAAATTTCCGACCGAGCCGGGAGTCGAAATTGTCAAAGGAGACCAGCAAGATGCGAGGCGATGTTACATGATAGCTGTAAAAGGAGCCGCCGACAAGAGTCCGACCAACATATTAACGATCGAATCATTGGACCCTCGGGGCGAGAATTATGAACGAGGACAGCCGGTCGAAGATCTTGTCTCGGTCCCCTTGGTCGAGACAGATGGATCTAAGACGGTACGAATTGGCTCGTCTCTGCAGTCCCCTTTGAAAGAAAAGCTGATAGCCCTGCTCCGAAGGTACGCCGACGTATTTACCTGGAGTCATGAAGATATGCCCGGGATCGACCCCTCTGTGGTGACTCACCGACTCAACGTCGATCCGTCGTATCGACCGATCCGACAGAAGCGACGACCGCTCGGCCCTGAACGATACGCCATCATTGAAAAAGAAGTCAACAAACTCCTCCAGGCTAATTTCATAGAAGAAATACAATATCCAGAGTGGGTCGCGAATGTCGTGCTTGTAAAGAAATCCAATGGGAAGTGGCGAGTCTGTATTGACTATACCGACTTAAATAAAGCCTGCCCCAAGGATAGCTTTCCGCTTCCGAGGATAGACCAGCTAGTAGACAGTACCGCCAGACATGAGCTCCTTAGCTTCATGGATGCATATTCAGGGTATAATCAAATTGTAATGCATCAAACAGATAAATCAAAAACTACCTTTGTCACCGACAAAGGCCTTTATTGTTACCGAGTGATGCCATTTGGTTTGAAGAATGCCGGCGCAACTTATCAAAGGTTAGTTAACAAAATCTTTGCTCGGCTTATAGGCCAAACCATGGAAGTATACATCGACGACATGCTCGTCAAAAGCATACACGCGGCAGATCATGTGAATGATTTGGAAGAAATGTTTCTAATCCTACGGAAGTTCCGGATGAAGCTAAATCCGAGTAAATGTGCTTTTGGAGTAGGCTCCGGAAAATTTCTCTGTTTCTTGGTCAGTCAGCGAGGAATAGAGGCAAACCCTGAGAAGATAAAGGCTTTGATTGATATGGAATCCCCCAAAACCATTAAGGACATCCAAAGGTTGACCGGACGAGTCGCAGCACTTAATCGGTTCCTGTCCAGAGCCACGGATAAGTGTCTCCCTTTCTTCAAACAATTGAAAGGAAAGCAAACGATGGGTTGGACGGAAGAATGTGAAGCGGCGTTCCAACAGTTAAAATCATATCTCGGTTCTCCACCTCTCTCAACAAAACCCGAGTCAGGGGAGTCACTGCTCCTTTACCTAGCAGTATCCGAGGCAGCGGTCAGCTCGGCTTTGATACGAGAATTCGGAGGAAAGCAACTGCCGGTGTATTACGTCAGCAAAGCGTTACTGCCAGCAGAAACGAGATACCCGAGTTTGGAAAAAGTCGCCTTGGCTTTAATAACTTCCTCTCGCCGACTCAGGCCGTATTTCCATGCCCATACCATCATCGTGATGACCGATCTTCCGCTTCGCCAGGTATTGCAGAAACCAGAGGCTTCCGGCCGACTCACTAAATGGGCTATCGAGCTGAGTGAGTTTGATATTCAATACCGACAAAGGCAGAAATCAAAGGGCAAGCCGTAGCGATTTTATCGCCGAGGGGACGCCTCCAACCGAACTCTCAGTAAACGATACGGAAGGACGGTGCAGTTCCGACATCAACCGCTCCCCCTTGCCCTATTCCATGGAAACTCTGTATGTCGACGGTTCTTCCAACTCGAAGGCCAGGGGGGGTTGTGCTGGAAACTCCCGATAATACCTATATACAGTATGCCTTACGACTTGGATTCCAAGCGTCGAACAATACGGCAGAATACGAAGCATTGTTACTCGGCCTCCGACTCGCCGCTAGTATGGGAGTTACCCACCTAAGCGTTTTCAGCGACTCTCAGTTGGTTGTTAATCAAGTTACCGGTGTATACCAAACACGGAAAGACCAATTAAGAGCATACATGGAGAAAGCGAAAGAACTTGTCAATGGATTTCAGCTCTGTCGTGTCACTCGGATCCCTCGTACAGAAAACAGCAAAGCCGATTTATTAGCAAAGCTCGCCTCCGCCGATGAAGATGATATACCCAGGTCCGTCCCTATCGAATACGTCGACAAGCCGAGTGTAAATGAACCAATTGGCGAGGCCGTCAACACAATCGACTCGGGACCATCCTGGATTGATCCAATCCGCCAATACCTTGACGAAGGAAAGTTGCCTGAGGATCGCACCGAGGCTCGACGAATTAAGATCCGAGCCTCCCGTTACACCATACACAACGGAACCCTCTATAAGAAAGGTTACTACGCCCCGTTGCTGCGGTGCCTCAAACCCAGCGAGGCAAACTATGTATTACGGGAAATCCATGAAGGAATCTGTGGAAACCACTCTGGAGGGCGATCTCTCGCTCATAAGGTCCTACGACAGGGATACTATTGGCCCACTATCCAACATGACGCTCGCAAGCTCGTTCAAAAATGCGACAAATGTCAACGGTTCGCGGCAATTCCGAGGCAAGCACCCGAGGCACTGACACCGATGACTGGTCCCTGGCCTTTCGCACAGTGGGGCGTCGACATTATAGGACCGCTCCCTATGGGAAAAGGTCAGACCAAGTTTGCTGTGGTAGCAGTGGACTATTTCACGAAGTGGGCCGAGGCAGAACCATTAGCTAAAATAACCGAGCAGAAGATCACCGAGTTTGTATGGAAAAACATTATTTGCCGATTCGGAGTACCCCGTACCATTGTTACAGACAATGGAAGGCAATTTGATAATAGGAGCTTTCGCGAGATGTGCGACAACCTCGGAATCAGAAACGTTTATTCTTCACCTCATCATCCTCAAACCAACGGACAAGTTGAGGCGGTTAACAAGATTATCAAGCAACATCTTCGGACCAAGCTTGGCCGGGCCAAAGGAGCATGGGCCGAAGAGCTCCCGAAAATTCTTTGGGCTTACCGAACTACAGCTCGAACAGCCACAGGAGAGACTCCGTTTTTATTAGCTTATGGCTCGGAAGCCGTCACTCCCGTTGAAATCGGATTACCTTCGGCTCGAATCACCTCATTCAATGCAGAAGAGAATGAAGAACTCCTTGTACTCGGACTCGACCTTCTGGACGAACAAAGGGTAGTGGGGCGGCTGCGCACGGAGGCGCGGCAACGACAAGTGGCTCGGTTCTACAATACCCGAGTTAAGATTAGAAGGTTTCGAATGGGAGATATGGTTCTCCGGAAAGTATTTTCCAACACCAAGGAATTTGGGTCGGGTACGCTGGGACCCAATTGGGAAGGACCCTATATCGTCTCGGGCACCATCCGACCAGGAACGTATTGGCTAGAAGACCTAAACGGACAACCATTGCCTCACCCTTGGAACGCTGAACACCTCAAGGTCTACTATCCTTAGCTCGGTACTCAATGTTTAAAGATTCTGAACTAAGAAAGATTAAAGCCAAGTCAAATGAATAAAGCTAAGCATTTTTCTTTCATTTATCAAAACACATGTAAATACAACGTGTGAATACATCAAAAAAAAATCGAAGGGCCCTGGTAACTGTCCTCATGCACCGGCCTCGTCCCCAGCAGCAGTGTCTTCAGCAGCGTCGTCCGGGTTCTCCACCCTCGATTTCTGAAAGGTCAAGGTCAGGAAAAGATTTCTTTATATCCTTTACGCATTCCAGATATCTGCTTTGGAAAAAGCGGTCCCTCTCGTCCTCGAACTCCGCCGACTCAAGGAAAGGTTGGACGGCTTGGTCCCTGGCCTTCTCAGCCTCCCGAGTCTTCTCGTCGGCCTTCTGAATATGCTCCGCCGCCTCAAGCTTAGCCCGAGCTAAGTCATCTGCGCACGAAGCATGAACTGCGAGAACTCGCCGATTCTCTTCTTCAGCTTCGGAGAGAAGAGCCAGTACCCGAGCAACCTCTGCTTTCGCTTCATCCAAGGCTCTTCTGGAGGAAGCCGCCTCTGCTCTCGCATCTTCGGCAGCCTTCCGGACAAGGGCCCCCTCACCTGTCAGGACGCCGACCCGGATTTCGGCCTCCTCGCGTTGCCCTTCGGCTTCCGACAGAAGAGTCTGCAGCTGATGAGTCGAGGATAGCTCCTTGCTGGCCTTAATCAAGCAGGGAGCGAGTTCAAAAAGCACCCTTGCTGCATGGCTGACGGTTTGCGATGACGGAGCGTTGTAGAGCCTCACGAACTCTCTTTCGCCCCCGTGGGCTAAGGCCCAAGGAACCATCCCCGATACCACCTGCTGCAGGACAGACGGCCCTTCCTGGTTCGTCTCTTCCCCTCTGGAGGATGCGGTCCTCGTCTCACCTTCCCCTCTGGAAGACGCGGCCCTGGCCTCTTCTTCCTATCTCGGAACGTCCGTCTCAACGTGTACCGAGTCGGGTGCCGCCTGAGGTTCCGAGGCAGCGACCGCCGTCTCTTCCGCCCTTTCTTCCGGGTCGGGAATTACGACGACGGATGGGGCAGAAGAACTCGCTAGCTCTTTCTCCTTCCGCACCACCCTTTGCCTCTTCGGCGGCCGAGGCTTCGACAGAAGAACTGACCGCGGAGGAGCCTTCAACTTCGTGACTGCCCTAAGGGGAGGACGAGCTCCAGTCATTTCTGAGGGAACCGGTTCGGGAACAATCCTGAGATTGGGACAGGCTTCGGGCAGATCTATAAAATAAAAAATAAAATAAAAAACAAAAAAAAACGAAGTAAATCATGGGAAATTCGAAAAATTCAGAAGATACATTTTCAATTACCTGTAACTTCCGAATCTAGACCGGCAAGATGAAGGCGTTCCGGCTGTAGAAGCACCTTCCAAGACCTATCTCTCGGATCCAACGACCTCAACTCTATGATCCGAGCCGAGGCACTGGTGCTGAGCTTCGGCCGCTTCTTCGGAATATCTGCCAAACACAAGCCCGTCAAAAAAAAAAATGAAAAAGGGCGAGAGGGAGAGAAGACCCAAGTCACCTGCTCTCTGGAATGTCCGAGGAACACGAGCCTCGCAAGACCCGGACTCATCCGTCTCCCAGCGACCACATGCCCAAAACCAACGCTCTCTCCAATGTTTGTTGGAAGTGGGAGGGTCGGTTATAAGGGAACCGCCTCCGCCTCGCCAAGCAGCGAAGACGTAGAAGCCAGGGTAGTTCGGATTTACTCGCACTTGGTACAGGTGGAGAAATTCGTCGACTGTAAGCGGTGGCTGTTCCATCTCGGCCCACAACACCGCACACCCGAGTAAGTTCCTCCACCCATTCGGGACTATCTGCCCCGGGGCAATCTGAATGCGAGACAAAACTCCCCAGACGATGGCCTGAAGGGGCAGACGCAAGCCGCATTGCATTGACACTTGGTAAATCGCGACCGCCCCAGCAGGAGGGTGATTCGGCAAGTCATTCGGACGGGGGAGATAGGTGATGACCGACTCGGGGATGTGATACCCGATTCGGATTCTCTCTAAGTCCGCCTCAGTTAAAACTGAGGGAACCGGACCGCTTAAATCTTCCCCCGATCCTTCTCCTTCAGACTCGGCGTGCGCCGATTCATCGACAGGAACTGGATCAGAGGTTCCCTCGGCAATCAACATTTCATCTTCTTCCTCCTCATCTTCCTCCATACCCCTTGGAAAGTTAGGCCTTCCCGGGCGGGTTAATAAAGACGACCCACCACGAGAAGGAACAACGGAAGCAGGGCGCTCCGCCGGAGCTTCAGTGACTCTCTCAGATAGAAAAGCAGCGTTGGCATCCACTGCTATCTCCGTCAGTAAGGAAGGCGATTCCGCAACATTCCAAAAACGTTGCGCTTCGCCTTCGTCTCCGGAAGCTCCCCCCTGGGGACTTCGAGAACCCTTATCCGCCATTATTACCTAATAAAGAGGAAGGAGAAACTCACCGGAGGGAGAAAGGAAAACGGAAATGGCGGAAGGAAGCGCTGACGGTTAAGAGAGAGGAAAAGAAGAAGATGAAAGACTGAGAAGGCTCCAAAGGGAATGAAAAGTAGGAATGACAATAGAAGTTCAAAATGCGGGACCCCCACCAATTTATAAGATTGTCATACGGCGGAAGTAATTAATGGGGAAATGATTCGACGCCTGCATCGATTCCCCCACTCGACACGTGGCGCTCGTCGACTGACGACAATAATGCCCTTGCTACATGTCCAACCCTCATTGGCGGGATGAGCGATTTGACGGCTGACGGCGCATGCGATGTCAGGAACCGAACCGCCTCCCGTCAAAGGCGACACGGAACGCATTAAATGACTACCTACTGTCTCGGACTGGGTTGTGAACCGACTCAAAACTCGCTACTCCTAAGTGTCATATGAAACACACGGAGTAGGGGGGGCTTACTGTTGGGGACAAAAAGTACAAGTCCGCAGACTCGGACTTAATGCCTCGGATCACCAAAGGATGTGCCAAATCCGAGGCATGATTCGCTAAACCGAGACAAAGGTTGAGTCGGTTCGGACGACTCATCAGCATTCCGGGCATGCGTCGAACCGAGACAAAGGTTGAGTCGGTTCGGACGACTCATCAGCATTCCGGGCATGCGTCGAGCGGACCCCCTTACCAGATCGACCATCGCAAGATTAAGTCTCATCCCGGATATCTTGGGATAAGATCTCCGACCCCGAAGCTCACGGGATCGGATGAAGGCTCGAGATGGGCATGATCCTATCCCCGTGATACCAGGAGAAGATCCCGCGCACAATATCAGGAAGAGAATCCTCGTGAAATTAAATGCCCCAGCAGCTATAAAAGAGGGACCCCTGTCACCTTGAGAGGTACGGAAAGAATTCTCTCTAAAAAACTCCTCAATACACTTAGACCCAGAATCCAGGCCTGACTTTGGCATCGGAGGGTCCCCTGCTCAAGCCAGGGTCTCCTTTGTCCTCTCTCTGTGCAGGTATACGAAGGTTCAAGAGGACGAACCGGATATTTTCATCAACACCTTTCATCCCTTATCAACAGGTTGGATTTTAAATAAATATTATGTGTTCATTGCTTTCATCCAGGTCTGTGTGACCTTATCAACAGGTTGGATTTTAAATAAATATTATGTTAGACGCTAGAACGTTTCTAATGGTGGGCGTCGAATAAACACGGTTTCCCGTGGTGTAGTCTACCTTAAATTCACACCTTCTTATTTTTTAAAACTCATTTTAAAATACTATGAAAAAACAGATGGATGGCTTGGATTTACAATAAATGCCTGGAGGTGAGCCCTACGGTAAGTATCTCAGCCACATTGCTGGTTTTCGGTCGATTTGCGCTTTAACAGGAGATTAGGATACAGAAATTATAGCCTGAACTTCTTGGTGGAGGCAATATATAGTGAAAAATGCTTCATATCCAAGCGGTTGCACCACAAGTTATGGTACAACCAGCAGTTAACCTCCAACATCTAAATGAGTATGAAATCTAATCCGTCTAATAAGTTTCATCTATCATGAGGGTCACCTTACGCAATATTCAATCAATCCGCTATTGAGTGGACCACACATGTATTCTATCCCTTATCAGTGGCTAGATATTGTTTTCTACAGTTTTATGATAAGCAGATAGGGATAATTTTTGCATTACTTGATCCCCCATGGCGGGCCTAACGTATGAAAGGGTTGGATTTTCATGTACATGATAGGTTGGAAATTTTAACCTGGGTGGAACACGTCCATCCTATAGACTTGAGACTTCTCATATAAAACATGGTCGGTTGAATAACAGAATCCGGAGGTTGAGCTGGAGGAGCTCGTGGACATCTTTCTGCCACGTGGCAGTGCTCATTCTTAGAAGTGTCAGTGTCAAAGGGTCAAAATCATCGATTACGACATGGCGATCGACGGCTATGGATGAGTCTATATCTCGCTGAAATTTTAACTGAACGGTACGTATCAAAGGAGATCCTCGAGTCTACTAAATCATAGAAAATCATACTCTTAGCCTCTTGCCGAAAGTAATCTAAGATGGTACGTTGAGTAACGTAGATTAGTTGGAGAAGCCCATGGACATCTTCCTGCCACGTGGCGGTAGCATTTGACATGGCGGTCCAAAGCCTCTATGATAACTCGACAAGTGGAGAAATCATGGCCATCCACTTGGCGTTAGGCGTTGTTGAAGAGCCTGGAAAGATTATGATTGCTATGTTGAAGCGACTGGGTAAGCCCACAGGCTGTGGAATCCTACCCATGCAGACTCCACAACAGGCACGTGATTACGATTGCTATGTTGGAGCGATTGGGTAAGCCCATGAGCTTTGGATTCCTACCCATCTAAGACTCCACAACAGGCACGCGTGAAAACATAGTACATACGTATGAAAGATCCGAACTTCCCATCCTGGTGGGCACAACAGGTTGTAATGAAGATGTCATAAATATGTTTTATCTGACCGCGCTGCTCGACCGGTCAAGGCCTACTTGACTCGAAGTCCAACAAGCATAGCTTTTGGGTGTCCGGGTGGAGCTGGGCAAAACAGACCCGATCCGACCCAATCAAAACCAAACCGACGGTCTGGATCGGTGCGGATTGGGTAGACCCATCCAGATCCTAAATCTTTTCGGGTTGAGTTCGGATTGGCCCTGACCCGACCCGAAAACCCGATCCGAATGGATCCGGACCGATCCGATCCTACTCGATCCAGAGTAGTTCTTATTAATCTTCTACTTTTTCATGTGGTATGGTCCTCTTGAGCTTTGGATATGCATCAATTTTGGGTTCAACCACTAAAATGATCTGCAAAAACGAATATTGGACGGCGTGGATAAATCACATGCATTCAAGATGGGCCCCAACAGAGTTTAGGGTGTACAATGATAAGTGGATTTGCTGGTGTACCGCACACACCTATGTAGCTGGCGGTATGCGCTAGCTGTAGTTACGTGTCGTGCCAAGACGAGCATTGACGCTCCTCGAGCTCCGAGTTGTACAAACGGTTCAAAGGATATCAAAGTTAGATGGGCCCCACAGTGATGTATTTATTATATCTACACCGTTGATATATTTTTAGAAACCATTATAGAGCATTGTACAAAAAATGAATAATATCTAAAGATCATCTGGACCACACCACAAATAGCAGCAGAGAATGATTTTCACCGTTAAACAATTTGTGTGGTCCACATGATAGTTAGATCTGTCTTATTTTTTGTCTCAAGCCTTGAGATGAGCTCGTCAAAGAATGGACGGTTTGGATATTACACACAACCCACCATCAGACCCATAAAACTTACTAACCTCAATACAGCAAGTCACGTAAAAATAAAAAATAAAAAGTCACTGCATTTTCGTGCAGTGCACGTCAACATAGTACGCAGAGAAAGCACCACTTCTTTCATAGTCATGTGGGCCCACCTTAATGTACATGTTTTATCTAAGCTGTTCATCCACTTTGACATATCATTTTAGGCGTTGAACACAAAAGTACAATATATTGAAGATTAAATTGGACCACACCATATCAAACGATCCGAATTGTACCCAACCCGATCTGACTCGGTTTCCCTGACTGAGTCGGACTCGGTTCGGGTCAAGTTAATCGAACATTGGATCGGTCCGAGTCAGGTGACCCGGACTCGGTCTCGGATCGGATCGAGTTCGGGTCAGACTGTTGGAATTTCGGATCGGACCGAGTTAGGCCAAATCTGATCCGATCCGGACCGATGCCCAGCTCTATGTCTAGGCCACTCGACCAGTCGAGGGTTACGCAGATTCTGCGCCGATTTTGTGCGGACTACGTAAATTTGATGCGATTTCTGAAATTTTATAAAGAGGTGTGTAAGTAAAGTTTCCTAAACTATAAATAGAGGTCCCTAGGGCTATTTTAGGGCATGCTAAAGCTTTCTAAAAGTATTCTAAGAGTTCCTAAAAGGGTTTTAGGGTTTCTAAAGAGTGTAGCAAATGTGAGATTCGAGATTGTTCGAATCAGGTAAGTCCTCTCTCTTTGTAATTGATACTTTTATAGTGGAATTCTGTCGCTTTGTGCCGTGGTTTTTTCCTGAAAGGGTTTTTCACGTTAAATCTGTGTGTTCTCTTGTGTTTGTTTGGTGTCTTTGGATTGCTATCATAGATCTAGATCTGTGTGATTCTATAGCACAAATCCCCAACAAGTAGTATCGGAGCAATCATTGGGGCACATATCTGAATCTGCAAGATTAGTAATAATGGGAAACGACAAGTTTGATATTGAGAAGTACTCAGGCAAAAATAAATTTGAGTTATGAAAGGTTAAGATATTAGCCTGTTAACCATGCAAAGCGAGATAAGGCTCTTAAGGAGTGGAAATCTACCATGAAAGATGATGAATGGGAAAACCTTGATAGTAATACTTTAGCCTTTATCCGTTTATATCTCACGGATGAGGTTCTTTATAATATCATGAGGGAGAAATTTGTGACTAAGTTATGGGCAAATTTAGAGGATGTCTATGTGAAAAAATCCTTTGAAAATCGCCTACCTTGAAGCGGCAGTGTTATAACTTCAAGATGTCGGAGGCTGGAGATCTAGAGCTCACATTAGCAACTTTAATAAATTGGTTTGCAAATTGCTTAATATGGAAGAAATAATGAAAGATGAAGAACAAGCATGTATGTTGTTGAATTCTCTTCTGGCGTCGTATGAGTCATTAAAGGACACAATGTGCACTATGAATAAAACTCTGAGTGTCGATACCGTTATCTCAGCCCTTCAAGAGAAGGCTATGAGAAATTTAAACGATGACATGGGGACATCTTCTGATGCACTATTTACAAGGGGTAGAAATTCTAAACAAGGTACAGGTTCTTCAAGTTCTAGATCCAAATCCAATGGTAAAGGCAAAGGAAAGGTAAGCTGCTGAAACTGTGGGATGGAAGGACATATGAAGAAGGATTGTACAAATTCCAAATCTAAGATAAAAGAATCTGAGGCTTCATACAGGGAGGCCAATGTTGCCACGTCAGATGGATCGAGTGGATGTGATGGTGATGTTTTGTCTATGTCTACGATTAAATGACCATACGATGATCGTAAGGACGAGTGAATTCTAGACATAGGGACATCTTTTCATATGACTCCTCATCAGAATTGGTTCACTAGCTACATGGAGTGTGATGGTGGACATTTATTTATGGGTAATGACATTGCCTATAATGTTGTGGCTATTGGTATGGTGCGCATCAAAATGTTTGATGGAGCAGAGTGTACCTGACTGATGTGAGGCACGTTCCTGACATGAAGAATAATCTGATTTCTCTTAATGTACTTGAGGCAATGGGCTGCAAGTCCACAGGTATTGATGGTCTCTTAAGGTAATTAAGGAGGCATGAGTAATCATGAAAGCACAACGACTCGGTAATATGTATAGGTTGATCAGGAGCACTTCAAAAGGTGGAGCTGCAATGGCTATAACAGATTCCACCTTTGCACGTGTGTGGTATACTAGGCATGGCCACATGAGCGGGCAGGGTAGGAAGGTTGAGACGCGTGGACGGAGATACAGAGCAGGTAGAGCAGCCACCTGTGAGAAGAATCACACAACATAGATACAAAGCGAGGTTGGTATCAAAGGGTTATGCTCAGAGAGAAGGGATCGACTTCTCAAAGATATTCGCGTTGATGGTATAGCAAGTGTTTATTAGATCCATGATTGGTGCTAGTTGACCAATGTGATCTCGAGCTGGAAGGATAGATGTGGAGTCTACACTTCTAGAAGGGAAATTGGAAGAGTAGATTTACATAAAACAACCAGAGCAGTTTGAAGTTAAAGCTGAGAAAAAAGTTTACAGGAGGTCGTGGTACGACCTGTCACCTACGCAGTGGTTTGATTCCTTCATGGTGAGTCAGGAATTGTATTCTGATGACATATAGATCGTCAATTATGACATGTCTAAAATCAATGTACTGAGGACCCGGTTAGGTGGGACATTCAAGATGAAGGATCGGAGGGGCTACAAAGATGGTTCTTGGCATTGAAACTGAAAGAGGAGTAGGCTTTGTCTATCTCATGCAGAATACCTTGGGTAGGTATTGATCAAGGATGTGATAGACTATGCAAAGCTGGAGAGCGTTCCCTACGCGTCTCTCCTTAATTTTTCCTCAAGACATGCCCCAAAACAGATGAGGAAAAATAGGATTTGTGATTGCTTGCCTCCAAGTGCAGAGGTTTGTAAGTAGTATCTTGTGAATACAGAGTCGATCCCACAGGGAGATGAATTGTGATAAGAAAAGAAATCAAATGCAAAACAAATTAGGTAATAAAAATTAATCTGATGATTTGATTTTGGGATTTTTAAATGGATGTAATTCAACTGAATAAAATAACACCCAAGCTTCAAAGTTCCACACATAGGTTAATGTTCCAAAATCATGATGACTTGGATAACACAACTAGGATCTGAGCACTATGGTCAGCCTAATCAGAAAATAAAATAGTTTAAATATTTTAATAAGTGATATAAAATATTAGAAAATCATGGATTTGCACCATTGATATATATTCTCAAGCGTCAGTGATTTTAAGAATTTAATATCAATGAGATAATGAAAATCAAAAAAATATAACAGGTTGAGAACCTCTCCTATCTAGGAAATCTGATTGATCTAGGGTAAGCCTATCCATCAATGTGGATCTCATATGATAGAAATATATGGATCTTACAAGAGGATAAAAAATAAAACCTAAATAATAGATAACATGTATACACCATTCTTCTCATCATTAAAACAATCAATCATCATAATCTTAAAGAATTATTAAACCCATGTGCTTCCCTTCTAGCTTGGGCTAGAAGGAATTTAGAAAAACATAATTAAATTGCAGAAATAAAAAGCAACAAGAAAGAAAAAAATGCAAATAGAAGAGATTTAAAATTTTTTAAAAAAACAACTTATAAAGCTTTAATAAAACTAAAAACTCTTTAAAAACCCTAAATTTTGCTTTGGGATGCCTTGAATAATCTTTTGGAATGCCCTAGGAAGCCCTATTTATAAGTAGGGAACTCTAATTTTCGTACAAAGTTGAAAAATCTTAGAAACCGCCTCAAATATACGTATTTTTCTAAAATAGACTTCTCGCTGCATAGTTAGTTTAAAACAGACTTCCTGCTGCACAGTTTCCCAAAATAAACTTTACAGCTTCAGAATATACTTTTTGAGTACGATTTCAGGATTCTTCACTTCAAATCTTCAATTCTCTTCATCCCTCACTTGGTTTTCTTGGATCTTTGGTATGTGAATTCTTTAATCTTAGTCTCCTAAGATTCATCCCTTGCCTTGGTAATTCTTGAACATCAAATCCATGCTTTTTAGCACCCTTTTTCAATCCAAGCTCTTAAATTCACCTTGTAATACATACATGAGTAAATTAAAACATTAAGCTGATTCATGTTCATAAAACCAAGATGTAAATGGAGAAAATTATGCAATATTTGAGTCTCAATAATTTGTCTCATGAGCCTTATTTGAATGCGGTTGGCAGTACATGCCATGGTCTGTATTAGACCAGTTATGGCTATCAATGTTATGAGCAAATACCCCACCAAGCAATATTGGGTAGCGGTGAGATGGTAAAAAGACTACGTCTTTTCTTTTGAGAAGACAGGAGCAAAGGTGATTAGGCACGTGGATTCAGATCCGATAGACATGCTCTCCTAGATCGTTCTTGTATAGAAGTTCAAGTTCTGTGCAACTTCTCTGGGCTTACCGATGACGAAAAAGAAGGACGGAGTGTGTACAAGAAGCTATGATATGATGCAGAGATAAGAGAAGAGGACAGAGAGTTACACGGTTGAAGATTGAAGACATGATGGAGATTGTTATAATACAAATGTCCTAAATCTGTTTAATCTGACTGCGCTGCTCGATCGCTCAAGGGGGCTGCTCGACTAGTCGAGGCCTACTCAACTCGAAGTCCATCGAGTATAACTTTTGGGTGTCCAGGCCGGTCGACCAATCAAGGGTCAGGCTCGACTGGTCGAAGGGGTCCTTCGACTAGTTGAAACCCTTGCTCGACTAGTCAAGGGTTACGCAGATTCTGCGCCGATTTTACGCAGACTGCATAAATTTGATACGATTTCCAAAATTTCTTAAACTATAAATAGGGGTCCCTAGGTCTATTCTAGGGCATGCTAAATCTTTTTAAAATTATTCTAAGGGTTCCTAAAAAGGTTTTAGGGTTTCTAAAGGGTGTAACAAGGGTGAGATTCGAGGTTGTTCGAATCGGGTAAGTCCTCTCTTTGTAATTGATGCTTTCATAGTGGAATTATGTTGCTTTGTGCCGTTGTTTTTCCCTGAAAGAGTTTTCCTCGTTAAATCTGTGTATTCTCTTATGTTTGCCGACCTGGTGTCATTGGATTGCCATCCTAGATCTAGATCTGTGTGATTTCGCAGCACAAATCCCCAACAACAGGTACATCTCCTGCCTCAAAATTCAGGCTGTTTCACTCTTCGGCAGGCTCATACGATACATAAGCTACTTATACCTCTAATAGCTTAGCTTATCTTGGTTTCTAATCAATCAACAAATAATTATATTTGATAAATAACGTGCATGTAAGTTAAAAAGTTATAAAATAAAATAAAAAATTATAATTTCAAACATCACATCATTATTTATACCTTTTTGTTCCATCAGGCGCCTTTGATGTGGACCATTCATTGTAATTGGTCTACTTTGGGCCGAATGTGATGTCCATTGTGTGAGGCCTACCTTTAATGTGGACCATTCACCTAGCAGATCCACTTTCGATGTGAGCTATCCATCATGCAGGCCCCTCTTGATTGTGGATCACCCATCATGTCAGGATTTGGGTAATCTATCATGCGAGACCATCTTTAATGTGGACCATCTATCCATTATGCCAAGCTTGCGATGTGGGTCATTGATCAGTAGGGGCTGGCTTTTGATGTGAACTGTCCTTGTGTAGAGCTCAACTTAATATGGGTCACCCATCATGTGTGGCCTACCATCGATGTTATTTTCCATCATGGGGTACCCACCTTCAATATCCACCTCTCATCAACTGAAGCCCACTATTGATGTGAACCATCCATCTTGTGGGGCCCACCTTCAATGAGGGACATTCATCATGTGGGATTTACCTTGCATGTGGGGCCATTCTTCATTGGGGGTTGATCTTTGATGTGGACCATTCATTATGTGGGGTCCACATTAACATCTACTGCCCATCTTTGACATGGACCGTCCAAGTGTAGGCCCCACCTTCAATGTGGGTCATCCATCAGGTAAGGCTCACTTTGGATGTAGGTCATTCATCATTAGGCGGGGCCCACCTTGATGTAGGTCATCCATCATGTGAACCCACTATCAATGTTAATTGTCCATCATATAAGGCTCACCTTCAATGTCGACTTCTCATGATTAATGATCCGCATTAAGGTGGGCCCCTCGTAACAGGCAAAGATGAAAGATGAGAGAGGGAGAAAATAGAAAAGTAAATAATTGAAAGGAAAGAATTTTTTTTGTTAATGGTTGTAAAGGGTCATTTGAATGAGACTAAATGGTAGGAATTGAGAGTAAATGGTATAAGAGGTACTTTG
Organism: Magnolia sinica; assembly: GCF_029962835.1. Classification (NCBI taxonomy): domain Eukaryota; kingdom Viridiplantae; phylum Streptophyta; class Magnoliopsida; order Magnoliales; family Magnoliaceae; genus Magnolia; species Magnolia sinica. The sequence continues at coordinate 19,664,082 of NC_080582.1, read as the reverse complement.
CATGGGAGTAAATTGAGATAAATGGACTTGGGAATAAATGGATTGGTTTGAAATTTTAAGGAAAAGAAGAGATATGTGAGTAAATGGGTATAAATTCCTTTTGGGTTCCTTTAGAGATTTGCACAAGTAAATAAAGGTGTCACTACCCGTGTATCTGTCGTACACATGGCATGCTAATAATACTCTAAAATAATTCAATTATTTGGTACATCACTAAAATCACACTAATAATCAAATTGTCTAAACGTTGGCCATCTAAATGGATGGTTAAAAAATGTTGGCTAGTTACTTGTTTGTGATCCTTACATTTGTGGCCCACTTGAGGCTCAGAATTTCCACACTTTTTAGTAAACTATATATTTCAATGTGCTTATTACAATCATTCTGTCCAATATCACATGTGTACACTATATGAAATGTTAAAGCTTATTTAGGATATCACATGTTCATGTGAATATATTGAGAAATTTTAGTGCATTCCAATTCCTCCCATTTACTCCCATCCAAACAGAATAGTTAGATTTCAATGCATTTCATTTTCTCCTACTCAAATGCTCACTAACTTACTTTTAAAATGGTGCTTACCAAAGTAACTTAACAAAATAACTTTTTTGTTGTTGTAAAAAAATAAAAAAATAAAAAATAGATTAAAAAAATTATGAGATAGTATCCAAATATGCCCTTAATAAACTAATAAACAAATAACTTTGTAGCTGTTTTGTATCCTTATGGCTTACTTGAAAGGTTAAATGGCCTCAGTATTAGGCTAGAATATCTAAATATAATTAGTCTAGTGAGAAGTTGCACTCATACAAGCATATGCCATGTTGGCACATGTTATACATTAGTGACCTACATTCCATATAGGGGACACTTGAGATGAAAGCGCTACATTACCATATCATGCGCGGGACCCATGGTGAAAAGGTAAAAATTCTCTACATAAAATGATCATTTTGCCCTATATATATATATATATATAGATCTATATATATATATATATATATATATATATATTGTGGGTCACATGCATGTATACACACATGTAGAGCTGGGCAAAATAGACCCGATCTGGTGGATCCGACCCGATCAGACTCGATCCGACCCGATCAGAACAGAACCGATGGTCTGGATTAGTGCGGATCAGGTAGCCCCATCCAGATCTGAAACTTTTCGGGTCGAGTTCGGATTGACCCTGATTCGACCCGACCCGACCCGAAAACTGATCCATTCACATCAATTTTGGGTTCAACCATTAAAATGATCTACAAAAATGAATGGACGGCGTGGATAAATCAAATGCATTCAAGGTGGGCCCCGACAGAGTTACTGTGTACATTAGTAAAAGGATTTGCGGGTGTACCACACACACAGTAGCTATGTAGCTGCCTTACGCACTAGCATAGTACGTGTTGTGCCAAGAGGATGCTCCTCGAGTTGCGAGTTGCACGAACGATTCAAAGGAGATCAAAGTTATATGGCCCATGGTGATGTATTTATTATATCTACACCGTTCATACATATTTACATATCAATTTACAGCATTATCCAAAAAAAATGGATCATATCCAAAGATCACCTGGACCACCCCACAAATAGCGACTGAGAATGATTTTCACCTCTAAACAATTTGTAGGACCCATCATAACGTTTATTTTCCATCCAAACTGTTCATGAGATCACAAAGACCTCAATTAAGAGGAAAAATAAATTTGAAATCATTTAGAACTTCCGTCAGACCGTGACCCCAAAAAGGGTTTCAATGATAAACGTTCATTCTTCACTACTTTTTTTAGTGTGGCCCACTTAATAGTTAGATCTATTTTATTTTTCGTCCCAAGCCTTAAAACATGCTCGCCAAATGGATGGACGATTTTGATATAACACATGCACCATGATATAACACATGCACCGTGATCAAACCCACCTTAAAACGTGCTCGCCACTGAAGCCGTTCACAATCACAGCTGTTTTACAGTTGTAGCTTTTAAAAGCCTCACCCTCGAGCTACGAGTTGTACGAATGACTCAAATGAGTTTAAGATGGGCCCCATAATAACGTATTTATTATATCTAGACCGTTTATCTATTTTTCATAATCATTTTAGGGCATTTGGTAAAAAAATGAATCATATCTGAAGCTCAAATGAACCACACCGAAAATAGCAACGAGGATAATGATTTTCACCATTAAAAAATCTGATCAAGATCGACTCGGTTCGGCGGTTCGGGTCAGACCAACCGTACATCTGATCGGTTCGACTCCGATGGCCTATACTCGGTGTCGGATCTGATCGGATTCGGATCAGGCCGCATAGATTTTGGATCTGATCGGGTTGGTCCGCATCCAGTCCGACTCGGTCCGATGCCCAGGTCTACACACATGTGACATTTTTCATTAGCATTGGACCCCCTTAAAAATTTATAGAACATATTTTAATGAAACATCTTGATTTTTCAAATAAGTTTATATATTGAAAATGAGAAAGTCCATCGAAATATAAATCAAGCTCATAGGGAGAGCACATACCTACCATTAACATTTCATGAGAGTGACGTCTAGGTTTCTTTAGTTTTTTAGTCTCCGAGATTCTCTTGGATTTTAGAGTGTCAAGAATAAAGAATGAGAGAGTGACGTAGGGATGGACGTGATGAGGTCAAGCATCGTCTTCCTCAGGGGATAAGTACTCCGAATCCACGGAGCTTCTCTGGACTCTTCACAAAGATTCCTCGAACCCACGAACAAAAATAAAAATATAAATGATTTTCTAGAAATTCGAAATAAATTGATTGATGATCAAAAATGAGTTTACAACCCCTTAAATAATGATATAAACCCTAAGAAGAAGTTTCAGATTCAAACTACAACTAAAACTCCCTAAAATTGTGACTTACTATAAATAATAAACTTATTATTTATATGCGGTCATGATTTCCACTACACCTCATGGTTTTTGGCCAAAAATAGCAAGTGTCCTATTTGGCCTAACCACTTTGTTCTCCTAATTTTTCTAAGCACTTTTCATGTTGGACACGACTCCTAAAGCTCAAAGGATGAAGAATTACTATCAAACTACAACTTACTAAAAATAGTAAAAACGAAAATAAAATGGATTTTCAACTGTCGATTTGATGGAATCTCGCAAATTCGGCGTGGGCAACCCAACATAGAAAGTTGGTTGGCTAAAGTAGCTTCTCCTACCCCAAAATCATATGTGGTACGTCGAATAACTCATTCTAGTTTGCGAGATATGCCCGTTTTAAGGTTCTGAGGGTTCGAATCACTTTCGCCTCTAATCGGCCCTTATCTGGTGCATCCGGGCCATGAAATTGTCTATAACCTGTTCTACACCAGTCCCCCCTCCCCTCACTTCAAAAGAATTTGTCCTTGAGTTCTCGTCCTTCTTTAATTCATGATACTTGGTTAGGTCCGCAAAATTGAAAGTACGCGAGATCTCCATATTATCTAAAAGATCAACAACATAAGCATTATCATTTATCTTTCGGAAGATCAGTACCAGTCCAATCTTCTTGTTTTTCAACTTATTATATATCCCAGTCAGAAATCTCTCCTTTCATAGATGGACTATAACTTGATCGCCCACCTCGAACACCTTTTGTCGCTGATGCTTGACGGCTTACTCCTTGTATATGTCGTTCAAGGCATGTAACTTGTCTTACACTTCTGCATGAATGCCCATCATCATGTCTGCCATATATTCATCCTCAACACTCATGCTTGGGAGTTTGGGCAAATTGACCAAGTCAAATGTGTGACAAAGCACTCGACCGTCAATAATCTGGAATGTGTACTTCCCTGTCGAGTGGTTCACCAAGTCATTAAATGCAAACTCTGCTTGAGATAATGCCAAATCCTACTAATTAATTCATTTTTTCACCTGAAATACATCGAAGGAGGTTCTCCAACGTGCAATTCACAACTTTAGTTTACCCATCAGTTTGTGGGTGGTAAGCACTGCTGAATTGAAGTCGTGTACCGAACCGATTCCACAAAGTCTATCAAAAGTGGCTAATAAACTTCGTATCATGGTCAGAAGTAATAATCGTAGGAACCCCGTGTAGCCACATGACCTTTCTCAAGAATAGATTCGCCACGTGTATCGCATCGAGGGTCTTCTTACATGGGATGAAGTGTTCCATCTTCGAGAAACAATCTACCACCACGAACATTGAATCCATGTCACACTATGTTCATGGGAAATCTAGCACGAAATCTATAGATAGGTCCTCCCAAAGGTTGTTAGGTACAAGTAACCGGGTGTAAAGATCCATATTCTAAGACTGCCCCTTGGAGACCTGGAAAACATGACAGCGCTGACTGCTCTACCCACATCACGTACCAAATGCGGTCAGTGGTACCGTTCTTCAACAAGAGCTCGCATCTTATCCCGCCCCAAGGCGTCCACTAAGGCCACCTCCATATAGCTCTTAGATAATATGCTCCCTCAGCGAACTTTTGGGGATGCACAGTTGATTCCCTTTGAAAAGGAACCCATCTTGCATATGTAGGTCACAGGGGTGACCTTCTTGGCATATAACTCATGTATCCTTGAAGTCGTTATCGTCGGCATATATATCATTGAGGCGCTCAAACCCGACAACCTTATTGCTCATAATGATTAACAAAGTTGTACGGCGGCTAAGTGCATCAACCACTTTGTTCTGCTGCCCAGACTTATGTTTCAGCACAAACATAAATTCCTGCAAGAATGAAATCCACCTAGCATGCACAAGATTCACGTTAATTTGGCTATTAATGAATTTGAGAGCTTAATGGTGTAAATAAAGAATGAACTCCCTTTGAATTAAGTAATGTCGCCAATGTCGCGGTGCCTGGACCACTGCGTACAATTCGAGCTCATAAGTCAACCACTTTTTGCGTGTATCGCTAAGCTTTTCACTGTAGAAGGCTACTAACTCACCTTCTTAAGATAAAACTTCCTAATTCTGACATATGAAGCATCACATTCAACCGCAAATAGCTTGTTGAAGTTGGGAAGTAAAAGAACTGGGGTTATGGATAACACGCGCTTAATTTCAGCAAAGCTCCTATTGGCTTCATCAATCCACTGAAATTGTCTCTTCTTCATGTAATCTATGATTGGTGACACAATGGTGTTAAAATTCTTTATAAACCGACGATAAAATGTCATTGATTCATAAAAACTCCATACTTCGTGAATGTTAGATAAAACCGGCCATTCCTTGATGGCTCTCACCTTTTCTTCATCCACCCAGATTCCCGTGGACATCACAACAAAGCCAAAAAATGGTAGGCTATCAATTTTTTTTTTTTAAAAATGGTATTTTTTAAAATTGAGATACAACTTATTTTCGGTGAGCATTTGAAGGATCTTCTTGAAGTGCTCCATATGTCTTGCTTCGTCCTAACTGTATATCAAAATATCATTGAAGTAGACCACAATGAACCACCCAATGAATGGCTTTAGAACTTGGTTTATCAACCTCATGAATGTGCTAGGCACGTTTGAAAGACCGAAGGGCATGACCATCCATTCATACAACCATTGGTCTTAAAAGTCGTCTTCCACTCATCACCCGGCCATATTTGAATCTGATGGTAGCCACTCCTTAAATACAATTTAGAAAATAATTTCATGCCCTCAAGCATGTCCAACATATCGTCCAGCCGTGGTATGAAAAATCTGTACTTTATAGTAATCTTGTTGATGACCCAACTGTCGACACACATGCGCCAACTCTCATCCTTCTTAGGAGTTAATAGAGTTGGTACGGCGCATGAGTTCATGCTTTCTCGGATAAGACCCTTACGGATTAGTACCTCCACTTGCCCTTACAGAATATTACACTCCTTTGGACTCATCTGATAGTGAGGATAATTATGTAAGTTGGACCCATGGACAAGGTCAAAATGGTGTTGAATATCTCACATGTGAAGCAATCCATTGGGAAGGTCATCGGGTCAAATTTCTTTAAATTCATGCAGAAAGGGTTTTAATTTCTTAAGGACGCTGGTAGGCTTGAGTTCCTTCCCTTTTATAATTAATGCATAAGCATGTCTTATTTCTTTGGATTCCTCCACGAAGTCCCGTATGCTTAAAAGAAATATCTATCTACTTTAAAAGTTTCGGGTCGCTCCTCTAGATCCATAAGGGCTAATATGGTTTTCTGGTCATCCTTAACGAAAATATACACATTATCTCACCCTTTATGAGCGGTGTCACAATCAGATTGCCATGGTCGACCGAGTAGTATGTGATAGGCCTTCATGTCAACTACATTGCATACTACTTCATCTTTATAATGTTTACCAATTGAAAAAGATATAGTGCATCGTTCAGTTACCTTAGTCTCTCTGACATTTTTAGTCCAACCGATCATGTATGGGGAGGGATGACGTTCCGTTTTTAATTGTAATTTCTCAATCATGACCTTGGAGATGATGTTCTCATTGCTTCCACCGTCGATGATCACATCACAAACTATTCGATTCATCATACACCAAGTCGGAAGATGTTATGTCGTTGTGGGTATACTTCTTTCCTTGGTGCATACAATAGTCGTCTCATAATGAGCGACTCGATATGATCCTTGGAACCCAATTTATCTCATCCGCTTCATCCTCTACGGCACGCTCCAATCCATCAACGTTTTCAACACTACCATCATTGATGGTGAGGTTTGTCACTTGTCGTTGGGGACAAGTGTTTGATAAGTGACCCAGTTGGCCACAACGATTGCAATGGTCGAGGCATGGCCAACCATAGGGGTTTGGGATCTTTCTTGGACCAGCGGCCATGGTTACACTCCTTTGGGGCCTGACTTACCCACTTCCCTGATCTCAGTTCACAAGTGTAGGAGGTTGAATGAGTGCTCGTACAGGTTCTTTCCCTTTGGGCTATGAAGCTCCCTGGAACGGACCTGCCACAGCGACCCTAGTAGTAAGATAGGCTCGTGTGTTAGGATGTTCGAGTTGCGCTTCCGCTTGGGTAGCTAACTTGATTGCATCATTCATTGTCCACATGGGTCGCATCTAGATCTGACCCTGGTTCGCCATACATAATCCACCATTGAATCGGGCGACTTGTTGCGATTAAGTTTCAACCAAATCATTACACGCCGCCAAGCGGTAAAATTCTTCTGCGTAATATCTCATTAACTGACTACCCTGCTGATAATTTTTCTATTATTGAAATAGTACCTAATCATAGTCTCTGTGGAGGAATTGGGCGCATAGCATCCGCTTCATCCGCTGCCATGTGCAGATAGGTGCTTTCATCTATCTCATCCGTGCGAGTTGCAATTACTCCCACCAAGCTGAATCTTAGCCCTTTAACTTATAGGCCACAAGCTTAACTTTCTTCGCTTTAGGGATTTCCATATAGTCAAAGAATCTCTCAACTTCAAAAAGCCAGTCGAGAAAATCCTTGATGTGAAGTTGGTCATTGAAGTTAGAAAGATCTCATCCTAAACTCTCAATATGTCTGATCTGCTCGATCGCCGCCTTGTCTGATATATTGGTGGACCATGTCATCGACCTCCTCGTCGCTGGATCCCTCCTCCTCATGAATGATCCTTTAGTTCACCATTGGCACCATCCTATGATCAATGCAATTACGAGTTTCAACACCTGTTGGGGGCGGATTACCGTCATGAACATGGAGTTGCCCTAGGGCCTATGTCATGCAATCCTTGCATGACTTGTCGATTCTCTCACTGCTCTACTTCGAAAGTTGTTTCAAAAGCCGCCGCTGTTAAAGGTACATTCCCTGAAGCACCATCCATGGGATTATTGCCCGACTCGTCATTAGAAGCCATAAATCTAAGGAGAAAGCCTCGCTCTGATACCAAACTGACGCAGGGATGGACGTGATGAGGTCGAGCATCATCTTCTTTAGGGGATAACTACTTTGAATCCACGGAGCTTCTCTGGACTCCTCATAGAGATTCCTCAAACCCATAAGGAAAATTTAAAAAATAGAAATAGTTTTTTAGAAATTTAAAATAAATTGATTGATGGTTTTTTTTTTTTTTTAAAGAGTTTACAACCCCTTAAATAATGATATAAACCCTAGGAAGAAGTTTCAAAATCAAACTACAACTAAAACTCCCTAAAATCGTGACTTACTAACTTACTATTTATATATGGTCATGATTTCCACTGCACCTCATGGTTTTCGGCCAAAAATAGTAAGTGTCCTATTTGGCATAACCACTTTGTTCTCATAATTTTTCTAAGAACTTTTCATGTTGGACACAACTTCTGAAGCTCAAAGGATGAAGAGTTACTATCAAACTAAAACTAACTAAAAATAGTAAAAACATAAATAAAATGGATTTTCGACTGTCGATTTGATGGAATCTTGCAAATTCTGCATGGGCAACCTGACATAGTAGGTTGGTTGGCTAAAGTAGCTTCTCCTATCCTAAAATCATATATGGTACGTCGAATAACTCATTTCGGTTTGCAAGATATGCCCATTTTAAGGTTGATGGTTCGAATCACTTCCACCTCTGATCGGCCCTTCTCTGGTCCATCTGGGCCATGAAATTGTCCACGACCCGTCTACATCAGAGAGCTAGAAATTTAGAGAAAGTTAAAAGTTGTACGATGGGGGTGAAAATAAGACTTAAGGAGCATTTATAGGGATGTCTCTACGACGGTGAATATCATAGAACATGTCTCTAACATTTGTGTACACTAATTTTTAGAAATTTGGCATACAACTAGTACTAGAAGAATGGTTAACTTTAGAGCTATTAACATTTAGGGCCCATTTGGATACCACCAAATAAGTTGCTTTTTCTACTTATAGCACTAGAAAAGTAACTTCTTTCATATAAGTAAGTTTGGTTTATTTTTAGTTGTAAGTAACTTTGTTAATTAAAAGTACTCAATCACTTCAGTTAATTTTTTTAGCTTTTCTACTTTTCATAAGTTGTTAAAGAGAGGCATAGGAGAGACCAAAGAGAGGAGAAGCCGATAAGTAGGTTGTCTACCAAACATACTTATCTTCTTAATAAGTTGAAACTAAGATAAGTTACTTGTGGCATAAGTAACTTATCTTAAACAACTTACGATCCAAACGGATCCTTAATGAAATGCCTTAAAGCATATTTTACTAAAATGTCTCAATTTATATGAATTGACATATTGAAAATGGGAAAGTCCATTAAAATATGAATTGGCCTCATGGCTAAAGCGCTTACTATTCATGATTCATAAGAGTAATTTTTAGTTTCCTCTTGTCTTTTATTTATGGGTTCTCTAGGATTTTTCAATTTTAAGAATATGGAAAAAGGAAAGAGGGTGACAGAGTAGAGAAAGCAAAAAACTTATAAGATTAGGTGAAAAGAAGATTTAAAGGTGTATTTATAGGGACATTTCTAAGGTGAAAGAACGTCTTTAACACTTGTGGATACAACTTTTTAGAAAAATCATGTACAACTAGTAGTAGAAGAATGATCAACTTTAGAGCTATTAATGTCATGCCCCAAACTCGGAAACCGAGTTCACAAAATTCTCGATCGCTAAAATCCGTTGCCGACAGCCTCCGTAGTATCCTATTCTCGGCTCCCAGCATTCATACGCCAGATCTTAATCCTGAGATCCTACGAGGAGGATTTTCAACATGAATTTGTCTCATAAGAAGCATAACCATAAGTGTATCCAAATCACAAGAACAACATCATCATCACATATCCACTAATATAATCATTTGAGTACAATGCTAAAAGGGAAATACAATATAGAAATATCAAAGAAAACTCCAGAAGCTCAACCGCACGCTCCTACCTCAGCTAGGCTGCATCATAATGTCACCTGCACCATCTATCATACATAAGCTTATAGAAAACTTAGAGGATGGTGTAAGTGTATGAGCAGTATATGCGTACTCAGAATGTAATATCAGAGTAAACGGATGTACTGATAAATCCCCAAACCATACAATATCAGAGTAAGCAATACAGATCAGTTATATAAATGATGAGCCATAAAGAGTCAAATATTAGATATCGAAGATGCAATGCAATATACAATTCCTGATGAGTTCACGAATATCGTCAGCCGTATCTAGACCATATAAATGTAGAAACACAGTAACCCAAAATGTCATATGCCACGGATGTAATATAATATGCGGTGCGAATGGAATGACCATGCTGGAGTATGAAGTCGGGATGATAGTATGTAGTATAACAGGCTATGGAGTCCATCACAAGCAACTTCTATCCAAACCAGTCACATACCTAATTTGGATAGTCAGACTCATTGTGGTAAACTCCTGATCTCAGGTTAGTCGCGCGCCCTAACCGAAATCTTGGTCATTGCGAAGGTACACATAACAAATAGTTGCGCACTACCAGCCCGAGTGGATAGTGAATGAATGAATGAATGAGTATGCAACGCCTGCTCAATAAGTCCACATATCAGTACTGTACATCTCTGGGATCATCACCGGGGTCTAGTACACTCTACATGCAATCACCGCCCACTGGACATGCAACCATGCAAGTGAAAGAGACCTCACTATCCACCTGGCCAGTAATCAGCCAATATCTACCCGGCACATCGATAGCGGACCGAATCACGAGCTGATCAAACTTATCCTAGCTATGGCCCCTACCCTCGGACGGGTAAGGCCACACCCCCCTAACCGACCACGACACAGTGGGAGACGCGGCCAACTGGTATATGGCCCTCATGCAGTCATATATATTCACTCGGTCTCGACGTTTGGGCGTCTCCTGACCTCGGAGGTTTAAAAATTTTTACTCAAGGCCATTTATGGCAGCCTGATGCTAATAACATATTTTTGATGTCTCATCTGGTTATCCACGATATGCCTGTGGAGGCTACGACCCTGATGTCGCTAGGGCGTACAGTAATCACAACACACAATGCAAGATACATGAGTCATACAATCTAGTCATGCATCGATCCTGCGCATATCATGCACTCATGTGAGATAACCTCCGCCTATCAGGGAGTCTCATAACAACCTGCCCAATGACACATGCAATGGTCAACCACATCTCATAACAAATATGCAAATGATGCATATGGGCATGTATCATGATGTTATGTTGTCACATACTCATAATCGATATCAATAATCCGAATCAGCCTCGACAATCGGAATAGGCCTCGATAATCAGAATCGGCCTCGACAAGTAGAATCGGCCTCAATAATCAGAATCAACCTCGATAATCAGAATCGGCCTCGATGATTGGAATTGGCCTCGACAATCAGAATCAGCATTGATAATAGGCCTCAATAATCAGAATCGACCTCGACAGTCGAAATCGGACTCGACAATCGAAATCGACCTTAATAATTATAATCGGCCTCGACAATCAGAATCGTCCTCGATAATCAGAATCAACCTCGATAATCAGAATCAGCCTCGATAATCATAATCGACCTCGATAATCAGAATCGGCCTCAATGATAAGCCTCAACAATCGGAATCGGCCATAACAATCAGAATCAGCCTCGATAACCAGAATCGGCCTCGACAATCGGAATCGGCCTCAATAATCAGAATCGGCCTTGATAATCATAATCGACCTCGACAATCAGAATCTTCCTTGATAATCAGAATCAACCTCGATAATCAGAATCGACCTCAATAATCGGAATCGTCCTCGATAATTATAATCGGCCTCAATAATAAGAATCAACCTCGATTATAGGCCTCAACAATCAGAATCAGCCTCGACAGTCAGAATCGGCCTCAATAATCGGAATCAGCCTCAACAATCGGAATCGGCCTCGATAATCATAATCAACCTCTAGGCAAGGCGGGATCCATGGATGGACAGCCGATGATGGACCAAGCAATATAATGGGGCCCAATCGTTTGGGGTAACCCACTAGAGAATGACAAGAATGGGCCTAATCAGGCCTAAGGGAAGGTCACAATGTAGACGTTTAACCATCACTGCCCATCAATGTGGACATTCAACCACCAACATTGCTCCCAAGGAGTGACTCACATAGGGCCAAACGTACAGTGGGCCCACGGTCTCACACAAGGGCCTAATGTACATCATATGGGCCTCATTCAAGGGTTAAATATACATCACATTGGGCCTTATCAAATGGGCCACAATACATCATATCGGGCCTTATACAAGGGCCTCATATATCAGATCGGGCCTTATCAAATGGGCCCCAAGTTCATCATATCGGGCCTCACCAAATGGGCCCCAAATACATCACATTGGGCCTCATCAATATGGGCCCCACATCGAGCCTCATCAATATGGGCCCCAAATACATCAAATGGGCCACATCAACGGGTCACACCAATGGGCCTCATAAACATCAAGTGGGCCACATCAATGGGTTGCACCAATGGGTCTCATAAACGTCAAGTGGGCTGCATCAATGGGCCGCACCAATAGGTCTCATAAACGTCAAGTGGGCCGCATCAACGGGCCACACCAATGGGCCTTGTATACATCAAGTGGGCCGCACTAACGAGCCTCACATACATCAAGTGGGCCACACCAACGGGTCGCACCAATGGGCCCCTAATACATCACAATGGGCCACCACCCATGGGCCTCAAATACATCACAATGGGCCTTGCCCATGGGCCTCAGATTCAAGCCGATGGGCCCCATCATATGGGCCTTAAATACAAGGCAGGTGGGCCCCATGGACGAGCCGCACCAATGGGTCTCAAGTGGGCTTGGACCACACCAAAAAATCATTTCAATAGTTGTAGGTGTAACATGTGTATCACTGTACACTATTATTCTATGGGGCACATGGCACCCTAATGATGATCAGCACCGTCCAAACATTGTCTAGGTAATTCAGCACCATCCAGACGTTGAACAGCACCGTCCAAACATTGTCCAGCACTGTCCAGACATGTGGACACTGTGGATGAAATACATACAACATGGTGGTGTCCACGTGGGTGTGGCCCACAGCAGATGGACGGCATAAATAACACATATTACGGTGGGGTCCACAAGATGGACGGTGTGGATCATGAAACAGATACATCATGGTCCACCATCCAAGCAATGGATGGTGGATATCACACGTGTCAGGTGGGGCCACGTGCTGCCAGCACCTGCATCAGGTGCATCTCCACCGTCCAGAATCCCCTAGACGGTAGAGATAAAACATATACATCATGCGGAAGTCCACGTGGTGGCCCATCTAAGATTTGAATCTACCTCAGTTTAGGTGAGGTGGGTCTCACTGTCCCAGGTAGTGGACAGTGTGGACGAAGGCATACATCAAGTGGGTCCCACGTGGGGCCCACATAATATAATATTATATTATTGAATAACATATAATCGACATATATATATATTATACAGGGGGTACATCCAGCGTCTGACTGGATAAATGGACGGATGAAATACATTAATCAAAGTGGGTCCACACAGATGGATGGTGAGGCTGTAAATCACATGCATCATGATCGGCCCACACAACCATCTCAATAGGCGGACGGATGAGATGAAACACTGATGGATGGCGTGAATGAAACACATATCGTGGTGGGCCCCTCCTGCTAAACATAGATGAACGGCTTGGATCCAAAACACATGGCTCACACGGGACCCACAGAACTTGCTGCGTCAATACAGCAGTTGTTCTGCTGCTCGTCCACAAATGGACGGCTGGATGGAAAATACATGAAATCAAGGTGGGCTCCATGGATCTTGCTGACGTCCTACAGATGGACGGTGTGGGATTTTCACACGTGCAGGGTCGAACCTGCAGATGGATGGCGTGGAATACAGATACTTCATGGTGGGGTTGCAGAACTTGCTGACATCTCTGCAATTCAACTGCTGGGACCCACCGTCCTTATTAATGGACAAATGGCGTGGATCTACACATCATCAAGGTGGGTCCACACGTATGGGACCCACCAGTCCTGGATGAAACTGATACTTGTATTTTCAGTCATCCACTCCGCTGGACGGTACCATCAATGATGGACCGTCCAACCACCTGCTGGACGTCAATAGAGTGGGCCCCATAGGTGGACTGTAGTGTGGTCCACTTAATGGATATCATGGATAATATATGCAAATCATCAGGTGGGCCGTCAACAGTGAAGGAGAGAGAGATAGAGAGTGATGATCGTGAGAGGGGAGGGGCCCTGCCATTATGGGCCCTCCCTAAACATGCATACATCAAGATGGGTCCCACCTATGTGGGCCCTCAAATCACAAAATAAAATCACCCATCGATCGTCTTCTTAGACTTCTTCTTCCACTGACGCGTCCTAGAGCTCCATGGAATGCACTTCAACAGTTGAGATGAAGCTTGGATGGTGGAAATGAGAGGTAAGAAGGTGGGCCACATTAGCTTCTCCATGGAAGCCATGGACGATGGGTGCTTGGGTTGCTTGGGAGAATGAGAGAGATAAGAGAGATAAGAGAGATGAGAGATGTGAGTGAGTGACGGGAGCACTTGTGTAAGAGAGATAGTTGACTTTGGGGATGGGCAGTTGTACTTGGGGATGGGTGTGAGTGATGGATGTGATGTGTACTTGATTGATATGATTGATGGGATTGATGTGATAGATTCTCTTGGGATTAGCAATACGCGGCATTTTTCTCAAACTGAACGTAAGCCCACATCTCCTGGCCTGGGTATTGCCTTGGTGCATAATACGCGACGTCGGAACCGCCGCGACGGCACGGTCGCAAGGATACAAGTTTCGATCAAGCCGACTTTGATATACAGGATACGACTCATGATCGCACGCAAATGTCGATAACAGATCGCAGGTCGCCGAAATTCGACCAGGAGGACCGTCGAGGCATGCGGAACGATATAGGCTAGGATACTTACAATTAATGCCTCAATAAAATGCCTTAAGAGCATATTTTAATAGAACCCATCAATTCAAACGAGTTGACATATTGAAAATGGGAAAGCCCTTTAGAATAATAATCAGCATCATGAATAGAGAGCTATTACCAGTAAGGTTTTACGAGAGTAATTTCTAGTTTTCCTTTATTTTTATTTTTTTTCTATGAGGTACTCTTGGAATTTTGGGATTTTGGTAATAGGAAAGAAAAAGAGAAGGTGAGCGAGTAAAGAAATTTAGGAGGTATTTATAGGAATGTTTCTAAGGCTGTGAAAATCTTAGAACATGTATTTCACTTATGGATTATAATTTTTTAGTAAATTCATATAAAACTAGCAGTAGAAGAAGGATTGACTTTAGAGCTATTAACTTCACAATGAATTGCCTTAAAGTATATTTTAATCGAATGCCTTAATTCAAATTAGTTGACAAATTGAGACTTGTGAATGGAGTGCTTACCATTAGTGTTTCATGAGAGTTTTTTTTTTTTTTTGAAAAGAAGACATAGGGAGTATTTATGCAAATATTTCTAAGGTAGTGAAAATCCTAAATTGTTCTAATACATGTAGATAACATTTTTTTTAAAAAAAATTCACATACAACTAGTAATATGAAAAAAAAAAGACTTTTGAGCTATTAATGTCAACTAGCAATTGATCAAGATCAATGTCAGTGGCTCTAACACAAATTGTAGCTCCAATTACTATAACTCTATATTGGATAGGATTTAGTGTCTCCTAAAGGGGACTTTTACTCCAATGAATGGTCTTGAAACCTAATAAGGGTATGATATGGCTTATCTATGTATCTCAATAGTCGTGCATCCATATGTGTTCATATTGATATGTGCAAAAGCAATGAAAACTCAAAAAAGAAAAAGATTTGCCCAGTTGCACTTAAATGTGATGATTTGACATATACACATATATGCATATATATTTACTTTGATCAATATGTCTTGCTTGGTAGATTTTGGAATGTCATGATATATGCAAAAATGCTTGTTTTCAACTCGATTTTTACAAGTATAGTTGATTTAAGTATATTCTTGGTATATGTTTAAACGTTCGAATTGACCTTGAGTAGTGCGAAAGATGATCTTTGTTGCGAAAAATGTTTTGACACTCAATTGGAGATTTGAATGTTGGAGATGCTTCTGATGCTTTGAACCTTCATCTTTCTTATGATTATATTGGTGTAATCCTTGGTAATTGTGAAAGTATTGGATTAAGCATCTAAGTCACTCAAAGTTGAAAGTTATCTACCAAACCTAGTAAGTTTAATGTGTTGTTGTAAGAGTACTTACATATGATTTGTAATTATCTAGAGAATTAGAATGATTTGAATCAAAGGTTCGTGAGATTTTACCTTCCACCCTGATGGATATATTTCAATTTTTCATGTACATATAGCATCGGCCTGTCTAATAGGTTGGCCCCAACATGAGGATCACCTTGTGCAGAAATCAGCTTGATCCACTCATTAGGTAGATCACACTTTCATCACTATCACCATTATCTAAGTCTTATTTAATTAATTGGGGTCAACTTCACGAATCTTGTTTCGTCATTCCACTCTATTAAGGGCCATGATTTTAGTTAGATCATGCGTAATTGTCCTTTTTTACCACCTCCACACACATCCTTTTAAGCCTTCCCCTTCCAATTTAAAGCATTCAACTCGCAATGATTCGCTCATTCTAACTGATGTAGATCTTAGTCTCTATTGAACATGTTCAAAGAATTTAAGTCTACTTTCTCTCATCTATTATCCATTAGTGTTACTCCCAAGTTTCTTTGAATATATTTATTTCTAATTGTATACCTTGCTCGTTTTGTACTCACCCATTTCAACAACACTCATCCAATGAATATGTTTGTTATAGGCTATTATATCAATAGGTTACATATTGTTTTCTATGGTTTGGCTCCCCTAATGAGTGGATCAGCTGATTCTCGTGCAACTTGTCCTCATGGTGGGCATAACCAATTGGGTAGGTGTGGATGCTAGAATCGCGGGAATCGTGCCCACAGGGGCCTTTTTAGGCTTTCCCTTATGTGATTATGCAGTTTAACTCAAAATACAAAATATTTGACTTGTAGTCGCCACTAGTCATTAAACTCATATTTCTACACTCAGCTAAACCTATAAAATCCTTAGAAATTAAGGAATATAGGAATTCCTTATTTTATAATGACTCCTGATCTATGGCCTAGAATTTTTAGTAAGGGACCTTCATAACTTATAAGAAAGGTATTAATCATCTTCTCTGCCCCCATAAATGTGTGGTCTCTACTTACGAAACTCAGTGGATTATAAAGGATTTAATTGTTAGCTCCGTAGATAGATGAATGATGTATAGGGATAATGATATGTAATGCAGTAGTGATATGCTTAAATTATGAGTGGGTATGAGGGATTAAAACACAAGCAATCTGCATGACCCGTTTACCTAAGAGAAGCAGAAAAGAAAAGAAAAAAAATACCTTGATTGGTTATAGCAAGATTTGGAGAATTGGTAAGCTTAGCATACACTCGGATAAATTAGAGAAGCAAGAGGGTTAAAGATCCAGGTAAATTGAAAAGCCCCGAATCATACACTTGAATATACTAGACAAGCAAGAGGGGGGTTGAAAATAGGATGAGTGTTATGGCTAATTATAAATAAAATAAAAGAAAGCAGTAAATGTTCCACGTAAAGTGACCAATAAAATAGAGATATGGGAGAGAGAAGAAGAAAACCGACACTTTTCGTAAAAGAGATGGTTAGATATCTTTAACTCTAGCCCTACTTCACAAGATCTAAACTGTTGAGATGACTTGTATCAGTTGGCTGGTGACTTTAAATAGATTGGATTAACTTAGATATGTGTTAGGATTTGGATGAATAGCTTGGATTAACTAGAGTTGGAACGTAGCGCTCCAGATTTTCACCAACTCGGATTTTAGAAATCCTCAGGCAGTTACTATTGAAACTTTAAATAGATATGGATGTATATACACATCCACACTCGGAATTTCTAAAACCCTACACATGAGAAACATGTCTCTATTTATCAGACCTTGAAAAAATTTCAAACAAAGCCAGTATAGATAAATCAAATCGTAGAAGTTCAATAAATTACCCTTAGGAAGCTATCAAATATTATTGATAATTAAAATCTTAGGCTTAACCTTGTGACCTATTCATCTAGGGCCTAAATTTAAGCGACTCACTTTTAATAAATTAGAAATAACCATAACTTAATGAATATCTACCTAAAACAAAGATAACTATAAATCATATCTTGATTATCCCATGTATATAAACCAAATTCACATTACCTTTTCGGCCTAATAATTAATGATTTAGGGAGATTAATACTAAATTATCATTTTCACTAATTGTGAATAACTCACACCGTAAACTTAGGTAATCAAGACCTAACCAATCGTACACGATAAGTTTCGTTAATTTTTTTATTCCAGAAATTTCCAAATTAACTAAATAAGCCCTTCACTGCTTGTTAGTAGACCGTTAAACCCAAAACTATAGAAAGAGGTTCATCTTAGCGAACTTCACATCCATTGCAGGATATTAAGCCAAGATCGCATTTCGAATTATTCAACTTAAGCTCGCAAGTGAGAACATGAGTTGTGTGAATACCCTTAAAAATTGTCATGAACTTAAGTTAATTATCTCCATTCGAATCTTGCCAAAGCTGTTCCTTTCATATTATGATTAAATTAAGGGCACTAACATAAGCTAATATCCTACACACATCTATATAATCGCACCCCCGATCGATGATCGGTAATCATCGAAATGACTTTTTATCATGTCGATCAATTATCACGTCCAAATTGTGGGGCGATTGTATCCATACATAAACCATCAGTAGGGACAACTATTTTACAACATAGATCGACCCGTACATCTCCTAGTGGGCCCCAATAGCTAGAAACAACCTCTCATATGTTTGTAATATATATCACCTAGTCTTTACGCCTAACCAAATCATATATGGCAGTATAAATACCTATATATGGGTAGCCCCTCCATTCCATTTAATTTTTTTTAGTAAGAGATAAGGAGAGAGAGAAAGAAATTAGGGGACTGTGGGAGGGATTTTTGGTGTTTGCTTTGCCGGATTCCCTTAATCAAATCTTATTCGCTACCAAACCTTTCGTCGAATCCTCTTTCATTCGTGATCGGAGGTAAGAAATACATTATACCTTTTTATTTATGTTTTTTATGGATGGATTCCATGAATCTCGTATAGTTCTTCCATTTGGTTTAGGAATAAGAGTTTTTCCCCCAAAACCCTAACCCTAGGAGCGATTAGATCGCGTGAAACCTACTAAGGTGTGGACTATTCTCCTGTATTTCTTTTTATGAACCCTTGATAGTATTAGATAATAATTTTTAGTTATTGTTAGGATTTCATTTGCTATTTATGCTTGAATTACTTTATTATTGTAACCATAATGTTACTTATTGTTGTTAGTCAACATGTTTGATGAAATGCTTGATCAATATAAAATTTCTACTATTAGAACTCTTTTATGCTATTTGATAAGTGTTATTATTATAGGTTGGACTGTATTAAGATACATTAAAACGCACTACTGTGTACATTTGCTCTATTAATATACCATGGTGTGGCATTAATTTGTGTTATTGATACACAGTAGGTTTGAATTGATATACCTTAGTTGGTACCAAATGGTACATGTGTTCTATTCATATACCCAGGTGTGGCATTAATTAGCTTCATAATTTTAATTATGTATTTGATAATTTGAATTATATTTTGTGATGGATCAAACTTTACAAATCGTTTAAGTGCATGGCCCGCTTTGGGTTGGCTATCCCAGACTTATATAGTCGACCAAAGTTGAATATGGATGACTGATAGTAATTGGAACTACACGGGATGCTTTGCACCCAATGTCAGTTTTGTCTAGATTCTCTGTAATCAATCGGATCAGTCTAATGCAGAGTTAATTTTTCTTATGTTTGATGATTGTACAACATTCAATAGAATTTAGGATATCACCATTACCATTGAATTTAGTCCCTTCATAACCGTTAGTGCATTATAAACCTACAAAGACTTATAAGCCAAGCATGATAGTATGAGACACCGTGTCTGAGTTGTTAGCTTATGCTAGGGTGACGAGCCTCCCCGTAGTGACCATTAAGCACTAATGGAGGCAACGGGCCTACCATATTAGTGATATAATTGGATGACTAGCCCTTACCGTTTTAAAATTGTTCTTGGGTGAAAATGAAGGACCCTTACCATTTGAACAATCATATACTTTGGACATTTGAGCGATAAATCCTTGATTGGATCAAAGGACAATGGTGAGGTATTGCAACGTGTTACAATGAGCTACATGATCCGAATTAGTGACTTGTGATATAATGGCGGTATCTTAGCTTCATCAATATATTGTTTGAATTTGGGTTAATAAAGAATTAGTTAACATGCATATCATAGAATCTATTGGTAATGGTAGTCACGGGCCACATTACAACATGATAAATATTTTTTTGGATTATGGTGTTAACTGTGATGGGCTACATTACAATGGGATACATATTTTGTGGATGTTTGTGTTGATAAGAAGTATTACAGTTATTGTTATTCTCAAGATATGCATCTACACCATCCATGTATTTAATAAACCAATTTTGCATTTACATATTATGCCATCATTAACCACGCTTGATTATGTTAATAACACGGTAACTTAGGAAAATGGAACCACTGAGTTAATTACTCACTCCCACCTGGGACAGTATTTTAAAATACCAACCAGACAATATTATATATGCAGATACCACCGAGATCTCAGATGGGCAGGCTTAAATCAACATGCACCATCGCTGTAATATTTTTTGGAGCGTTGGGTGAAAATAAAAAACTTTACACTTTATTCATTTTGGACATGTATATATTTGAATATGTATATATTTGAGTCCCCAGCTGAGTAGACTTTATTGGATGAATGTATTTATATTTTGTATTATTGACTCAGGTACACTTATTTTAGGACTTTTAAATATTATTTAGTTTAGCTCTTACAATTGTTTAAATATCAATATAACTATACAGAGTAATCACGCTTTCATAAAACTAAAAGTTAACACCCAAAATATCGGATATCGAGTGTTTGCTTGACCCTTGAAAATTGGGTCGTGACATGGAGGGTTTGAATGGTTTTGGTGGGCTAGATGAGTTTGGTTGGTTGGGTAATATGGGTTAGGTTGAGTGGCTAAGATGGACAAGATGAGCTAGGTTGAGTGGGTTTTACTAGGGAAAGATGGCTTAGGCTAGATGGGCTAAGCTTGGAAAGGGATGGCTAGGTTGAGAGCCATCTCCCTCCTCCTCTCTTGGTGTGTTAGTGTATTAAAACGAATAAGAAATTGGGTATTTATAAGTGAAATGGATGGCATTTTTAATGAATGGGAAAATAGAGGCTTAGAGGATTGTAATTGAATGATGAAATGGGAGTGTCATATGGCATTCTTCCATTGGCTAAGGGGTATGATATGGGTTATAAAAATAGTGATCTCTAAGGGCAAATTAGTTATTCGGGCCCAAGCACAATACTTAAGGTGAAAGATGCTCTTCTCAATCCTCCTATAGACCGCACCTCAAATTATGTAATCATCCACGTGGCAAGTAATTCATAATGAGCTGCCCACGGCTCATCATTAGCCACTCGCCTTGTAAGACCTATAACCTAGTCCGTACCGTTCCGTAGGCTTCCACGGTCCTTCCGGTCAAATTCCGGCAATTCTTGACTCGTATCCGCCGTTTGAGCGCGATCCTAAGCCGAGTCCCGTATACCGAAGTCGACTCGAACCGAAACATGTACCTTAGCGACCGTGCCGTCGCCGCGGTTCCAACGTTGCGACTCACGGACCAAACTAATACCCATCGTAGAAGATGTAGGCCCACCTTTAATTCAAAGAAAATGCCACGCGTATGAATTCCGAGAGAATCTCTACGACCTATCCCATCAATCAATCAATCAATCCCATCAATCAAGTACATATCACACATCAAGTCAAGTACAAGCGACCCATACCCTATCCTTACCTCTCTCTTACATAAGCTACCCAAAGTCAACTCTCTCTCTCTCCACCCATCCCTTTCTTACAACCCATCACTCCATCCATCACCCATCACACCTCACCCATCCTTTTCACCCATCACTTCTCTCTCTTCCTCATTTCTCAAAAATCTCTCCAAGCAACACACTCTCACACGTCCAAGCTTCTCCCTCCCAAATGTCAAGTGTGGCCCACTTTCCCTACTTTCTCATCTCTCATCTCAACCGTTGATCCATCATCTACCACCATCAAAAGAGAAGGCAAGGAGCTAAGGAGGCTAAGGGAAAACGAAGGAGGCCTAGAGGTGGGTGATTTATTGTTGATTTTTAATTTGATGGCCCACTTGTGATGGAACCTAATCTAATGTATGTGTTGTAGTCATATGAGGGGCTCATAGTGGCGGGGCCCCTCCACTATGCCGATCTCTCTCTCCTTCTCTCTATTTATCTCTCTTCCCTTTTCCTTGTTGATGGCCCACCTAATATGTGTGTGTGTGGCCCACCATGAAATATGCATTCTATCTAGGCCGTCCACCGAGTGGTACACATGGTCGTTCGTTTGGACGTGCCTGATCAAAGGAAAACACAATCATCGGATTGATCAAGTGGGCCACGTTCATGTGGGACCCACCTTGATGTGTGGGGCACGTACAGGTGGGACCCACCACAATGATGTGTTTATCTATGCCATCCAGTGTCCCTGGACGCTGGACGTACTGGTGGTTGACACGGAGTGCGTGTACTGACATGGGTGTGTACTAACTGCTAACAAAAAAAAAAGAATATTTTAAAGTTTGGGGTGGACTGCTCATACGGGCCCCATCTTGATGTATGTACTCAATCCAAGCCGTCCATCCTTCTCCCCAGCTCATTTTAGGCGTTAAGCAGAAATTTGAGGGCAATCCGATACTCAGGCGGGCCATACTTTAGGAAACAGTATTATTACCGTCCAAAACCCGCATTGATGTTTTACTCGCCCAATCATAATGGATATTGGACTCTATTTGATGGTATCGAGCCAAGAAATACAATGGGCTGGGCAGATTTCCTTGATGTGGGCCCCACCTGTGAAAAATCACAGGAAAACTGGTTTTTAAATAATAAAAAAAAAGAGAGGAAGGCAGTGTTGACGCTGCTACTACAGACACACGTAGGCAACGCCTGCGCTGACGAACGTACCGACAGGCTGGCCCTCACGGCCCCATCCGTGGGCCCCACCGTGATACGTTTCGAACATCAATACCGTGCATTTAAGGCGTCCCCTTTAAATTATGGGATATCCCAAAAATCAGCCGTATACGGAACTCAGGTGGGCCACACCATCTAAAATCATGTGAAGACATACCTAAAACATATAAAATCACTTGGTGGGGCCTACCTGAAATTTGAATGCAGCTGAAACCTGGTCTGAACCCTCAGCCAAGTGGGACACACATAATGGGTGGGCTGGATTTGTGAACCACATCACGGTGGACTCCCTGTCCACGTGACCCAATCAACGGATTGGGTGAATATATATATATATATATATATATATATATATATATATATATATATATATATATATATATATATATATCTATATGTGTGTGTGTGTGTGTGTGTGTGTGTGTGTGTGTGTGTGTGTGTGTGTATCACGGTAAGCCTTAACCCTAGCAGGTGGGAACAGGTTGTATGGCAAATAAACGTTACGGTGGGCCCCAGTCCCACCCCGGTCCACGTGGCCTTATCGACTGGTTGGGTGGAAAATAAACGTTATGGTAGGCCCCTGGTCCACATGACCATATGAGCAGTTTGGATGTCATATAAACAGCACAGTGGGCCCTAGGTCTGAGTGACCTTATGAATAGTTTGGATGTTAAATAAACATTACCGTGGGCCCCCAGGTCTAAGTGGCCTTATCAATGGGCTGGATGGAAAATAAACATTATGGTGGGCCCCACATGGGACCCACTAATGCATGTATAGTAATCCACACTTTCCATTAGTGTGGGCCCCACCATAAGGTATGTACTTCATCTATGCCGACCATCCTTTCCATCCCAATGGGATCCACCATGATGCATGTGTTTCATCTAAACCGTCCAACCATTTTAGAGATAATTTTAAGGCAGGTGATGGAATAAAAATAAAATAAAATAAGATCGATCTAGGATCAAATGGGCCACATTATAGAAAACAGTGGGCTTGAACCCCCACCATGAAACCTTGGGAATTCTAATGGTGGGATTCCTTATCCCCACTTGTATTTGGGTGTGGCCCATTTGGTATACGCGTGGCTCATTGTTGAGGCCACCTTGATTTGCATAAGGCCCATTGTTGAGGCCCATCTTGATGTATTGGTGGCCCTGGTTGAGGCCCTCCTTTTACACACACACACACACACACACACACACACACACACACACACACACCCACCCTTGTGATGTATGCAAGGCCCATGGGTTATGGCCCATTGCAATGTATGTAAGGCCCATTGGTGCGGCCCATTGATATGGCCCACTTGATGAATGTAAGGCCCATATAATACGGCCCAATTGATGTACTTAAGGCCCAATGGGGCGCAATTAGGTCCATTGCAATGCGTGATTCATCCGTGGTTTATATAATGATGTTTATAACGGGTAGTGCCTTAGGAACAATGATGCTTAGAGGCCCACATTGTAAGGATGATGACGGTTAAATGTCTGCATTGTCGCTCTCCCTAGGGCCCATTAATAGGCTCATACTTGCAATGTATAGGCCGTCTAGGCCCATCTTCGTTTTGATCAGAGCCTATCACCGCATAACATGTATAGCATAGATCTATGATTCATGATCATACGCATCATATATATGCCTAATATGAGAAGTGATTGATCATAACTTATGCCTTCAGGCAGATCGTTTATGGGCTCCCTGATAGGTGGAGTCGCCCCACATGAGCGCTCGGTACGCGCAGGATTTTGCATGTCTGATCGTATGATTCATGCACTTGTATTAGTGTGATTGTGATTACTGTATGCCCTAGTAACATCAGGGCTATGGCCTCCACAAACACATCGTGGGTGGCTGGATTGGATACCGAAAATATTGTTACTAAGCATCGGGGCGCCATAGATGTCCCTGGGTGAAAATTCCTAAACCCGATGGTACCAGAGGATGACTCCAACGTCAAGACCGAGTAGATATACGAGCACACGAGGGCCAAATACCAGGAGATCGCGTCTCCCACTGTGTCGTGGTCAGTTGGAAAGGAGTGTGGCCTTACTCGCCCAAGAGTGGGGGCAATACTAGGCTGAATTTGACTAGCTCGCGAATGGATCCACTATCGACATGCCGGATAGGTATTGGCAGACTATTGGCCAGGCGGATAGTGAGGTTTCTTATGCTCACTTAGACTGTGCGACTAGGAGAGCAGCAGTGCCACTTGGAGTGTACTAAACCCCGATGATTATCCAGAATGAGAACTGTACTTATACATGATGAGGATTAACATGCTTGAGTTGTATCTTGCATCGCATAGCCGTGTTATGGCCAATAGCATTCATATCTTGCACCGCATAGCATTGCTACGGCTGATTGCATTTATGTACTCATCACCATGATTCCGCATTACTCTGACCTTACATTCTGAGCACGCTTATATTGCGCACATACTTACACCACCCTCTAAGCTTTCTATAAGCTTATGCACGATTGATGCGTGCAGGTGACGCCAAGACACAGCCGTAGCCTTGTCGCAGCAGGAGCGTGCAGTCGAGCTTTTGGAGTTTCCGTTATTTTCATTATATTGTATTTTCCTTTCATACGCCTTGTACTTAAAAGTTTTTGAACATAGTGGATTTGGTGATGGTGTTCTTGTTGTTATTGTTCTTGGGTTATGCTTATGGTTATGCTCATTATGAATCAAATTGATATTAGAAAACCTCCTTGTATGATCTCAGGATCGGAACCTAGTAAATGGGTGCCAGGAGCCGAGAATGGAGTTCTGCAGAGGCTGTTGGCGCCGGATTTGGCAATCAAAAATTTTGTGAGCCTGATTTTCGAGTTCGAAGCGTGAAAGAAGTTGGTATCAGAGCATAACTTGAGAATAACCGAGAACAACATCACATGCTTGCTATGAGTTTAGGACGATTAAGTTCCAAGTGTGAAACCTTCCGATTGAATTCCCTGACATGCGATTCTCAAGGTTGATCGACGTCCTTATTCTTCCTATAGGACATGCCGCGTAGGCGAGTGACCCGATCAACTCCCGCTCCACCACCTGAGGCTCCAGCTTTACCACCTGCGCCTCCCGTTCCACCGCCAGAGATCCCTGCTCCACAGCCTGAGGATGTCGTTCCTCCACCTGATGCTGGTGTGGATCCGATAGTACCTGTGAGTGCCTCGCAGTTACAGCAGATGTTGCAGGCTGTGACTACTGCACTTCAGGGGCAGGGTAGGCGCCCAGTTGTTTCTCCAGCCCAGGCCGAGCAGGAGCACACGAGTGCCCTTCTTCGAGAGTTCAAATAACTTGATCCTCTGCGTTTCCAAGGCGAGCCAGATTCGACTGTAGCCGAGAGATGGCGCTCCAATGTGAAGAAGATCTTCGATACCATGTCATGTACGTCCGAGCAGCGAGTCCGATTGGTTGTATTTCTTTTTCAGGGCGAGGCAGAGCATTTGTGGACCTCTATTACCCATGTTGCAGGACCTGATTATGTCTGAATATAGGAGGACTCTATCGACTGATTCGAGGAGCAGTACTTCCCTGACCACATACGACGTTAGAGAGCATTGGAGTTCTAGACTCTGGTGCAAGGGGACATGACCATGGCACAGTACGCGGCCCGTTTTGTAGTGCTATCGAGGTTCGCGCCATATATGGTTGATGATGAGGGGCGGAAGGCTCGCCGTTTCGAGAACGGCTTACGTTACGATCGTTGAGGCCATGTGATTGGACACGAGCTCCCGACTTTCCATGTGGTAGTGCGAAGGGCTTAGATTTACAAGACTGAGTGGGCCGGCTCACAGAGCGACCGAGATCAGAGGAGGGGTCAGAATCAGAAGAGGCAGGCCCCCTCTAGTAGCTCCTAACAGCATCGACGGCCACAGAGGTATAGGAGCCACCCACCTGCTAGAGCACTAGTAGCCCCAGCAGCACCTCTAGCGCCACCCCAGTAGTCATTTGTAGGGAAGACAGGGCACCGCCTGTCTGAGTGTCATCACCCTCATCTACAGCAGTCGAGAGGGCCACAGCAGCCTCCAGCGCAACAGCGACCTCAACAGCAGCTTCCGGCACAGCAGCGACCGCAGCCACCTTAGCCACCGAGGCCCCAGCAGCAGCAGAGACAGCAGTACAAACTGCCGCAAAGGCAGCAGCAGTACCAGGGACCTCAGAGGGGACAGGCACCTCCCCAGCGAGCTCAGGCTAGATTCTACGCGGCTCAGTAGGATCCACAGTCATCTGAAAGAGTCATTGAGGCTATTCTTTCTATCTTCGCATGTATTGCACGTGTACTGTTTGATTCTGGTGCATCGCACTCATTTATGTCTGAGGATTTTTACCGATCGACTGGATTGCCGACAGAGTCTACTCGCGAGGGGTTGACCGTGTTGACGCCCTTGGGGAAGACCATAGTATTGGGTCATTTCTGTTCATCTTGCCCGGTTCTGGTCGGTGATATCTTTTTACCTACCGATTTATTTGTGTTACCGATGTCAGATTTTGACGTCATACTAGGCATGGATTGACTTGCTGAGTACCACGCCGTGTTGGACTGTTCCGCGAGGACCGTCACATTCTTTATACCTGGCTTGCCACAGTTTCAGTTCGTCGCCGAACCTAGAGGAGAGCCGTTGTCATGCTTGATGTCCTGCGCCGTCGAGGAGCCTATTATCATTTGTATTGATCAGTGGCCGATTGTTTACAATTTTTTCGACGTGTTCCACGAGATTCTGGGATTGCTGTCGCGCCGTCATATTGAGTTCCAGATTGATCTTGTGCTCAATACCGCGCCTATCTCGAAGGCCCCGTACCATATGGCACCAATGGAGTTACGTGAGCCGCAGCGGCAATTAGACGAGTTACGTGAGTTGGGATTCGTTCGTCTGAGCAGTTCACCTTGGGGAGCGTCGGTACTCTTCGTTAGGAAAGGATGGCTCGTTGAGGCTCTGCGTGGACTACCATGAGCTCAACCGGGCCACGATCAAGAACAAGTACCCGCTTCCGACGATAGATAACTTATTTGATCAGTTGCAAGGTGCATAGTTCTTTTCGAAGATTGACCTGCGTTCTGGTTATCATCAGATTCGGGTTCGAGAGGAGGACATCCCGAAGACGGCTTTCAGGACACGTTACGGTCATTTTGAGTTTCAGCTCATGTCCTTTAAACTGACCAATGCGCCCACGGTCTTCATGCAGTTGATGAATGAGGTCTTCCGTCCGTATCTCAATCAGTTTGTGGTATTCATCGACGACATTCTGATCTTTTCGAGGACCCGTGAAGAGCATGAGCAGCATCTGAAGATCACTTTGCAGACCCTCCATGCCCACCAGCTGTATGCGAAGCTGGAGAAGTACGAGTTCTGGCAAGAGGAGGTGAGATTTCCCGGTCACGTGGTGACGAGGGAGGGTGTCGCAGTGGACTCCTCGAAAGTTGAGGCAATGCATCAATGGGGTCAGCCCACGACTGCGTCCGAGATCCGCAGTTTCCTTAGTTTAGAAGGATACTATCGACATTTCATTGAGGGCTCTCCCGTATCGTAGCCCCGCTGACCAGGTTGACTCGGAAGGGCACATAGTTTATTTGGAATGACACCTGTGAGCGAGCATTTGTGGAGTTGAAGGACCGTCTGACGTTCGCTCTTGTCCTCACTCTTCCCTTTGGGAGTGATGAATTTGTTGTATTTACTGATGCTTCGCGTATTGGATTGGGTGCTATCCTGATGCAGCACGGCAAGCCTATAGCCTTCGCGTCTCATCAGCTCAAGATCCATGAGCTGAACTACCCCACGCATGATTTGTAGCTGGCAGCAGTCGTCTTCGCACTGAAGGTGTGGAGACACTATCTCTATGGGGTTAGGTTCGAGCTCTTCTCCGACCACAAGAGCTTGAAGTATCTATTCTCTCAGTCCGAGCTGAACATGAGGCAGAGACGCTGGATGGAGCTCCTGAAGGACTATGATTCGACCTCCAGTACCACCCAGGCAAGGCAAACGTGGTGGCAGATGCCCTCAGCCGTCAGCCACGAGGCATTATGGCATATATGATGATTCAGGAGTGGAGGATGCTTGAGGATATAGCAGAGTACGACTTCGATTTTGGTCTGCAGTCTTCTATTGTTTAGCTATTGAGCCTGTCGATTCAACCCTCTCTTGTGACAAGGGTAATCGAGGCTCAGCAGATAGATGAGTTGTTACAGGATTATCGAGCAGAGGTAGCATCTGAGAGTCAGACAGATTGGTAGATTGGTGTTGATGGTGGACTTCGCTTCAGCGGCCAATTGTGTGTCCCGGATATTCCTGAGTTGCGCAGAGATCTTATGACCGAAGCACATCGATCGCGATTTTCTATCCACCCTGGGTCGATGAAGATGTATCTTGATATGAGGAGACAGTATTTTTGGGCGAGGATGAAGCGACAGATTGCCAGTTTTGTGGATGAGTGTGACACATGCCAGCGTGTCAAGGCCGATCATCAGAGACCCTCTGGTCTATTGCAGCTGTTAAGCGTCCCGACGTGGAAGTGAGATCACATATCTACAGATTTTATTATGGGTTTGCCGAGGACTCAACGCAGTTATGACGTCATATAGGTCGTCGTTGATCGTCTGACGAAGTCGGTACATTTTCTTACGATTCGTGCGACTTGGCCTTTGGACCGGCTTGCGAGAATATTCATTGAGGAGATTGTGAGACTGCACGACGTTCCAATCTCGATCATTTTCGACCGAGACCCGAGGTTCACGCTCAGTTCTGGAAGAGTTTTCAGAGAGCTATGAGCACTGATTTGCAGCTCAGCACCGCGTATCATCCGCAGACAGATGGCCAGACCGAGAGGGTTAACCAGATCCTTGAGGATATGCTTTGGGCCTGCGTGATTGACTTCGGGGGTAGCTGGGATGAGTATCTGTGATTGGCTGAGTTCGCATACAACGACAGCCATCAGGCGACCATTGGCATGGCTCCTTTTGAGGCATTGTATGACAGACCGTGCAAATCTCTGAGTTGTTGGACCAAGGTTGGAGAGCGGCGTCTCCTAGGTCCCGAGCTTGTGCAAGAGACATCAGAGGCTATTGATATCATCAGGCAGAGGATGCGCACAGCTAAGAGCCAGCAGAAGAGTTTTGCTGATCGCCGGCGTCGTCCCTTGGAGTTTGATGTAGGGGACCATGTGTATCTCAAGGTCTCGCCCATGAAGGGCGTAATTCGATTGGGAGCGAAGGGCAAGCTTGCCCCAAAATTCATAGGACCTTTTGAGATCACTGAGAGCATTGGCGCCGTGGCCTATTGGCTTGCCTTACCATCTCAGTTGTCTGGCGTCCACAATATTTTTCATGTCTCTATGTTGAGGAAGTGTGGGTCAGACATAGTTCCTGTTATCGATTGGCAGCCGTTGAAGGTTCGTGAGGACGCTTCTTACATTGAGCAGCCAGTTCGTATCCTTGATCGGAAGGAGCAGGTCCTCCGGACCAAGGTCATTCCCTTAGTGAAGGTTCAGTGGGGTCACCATTCCGTTGATGAGGCGTCTTGGGAGCGCGAGGCCAAGATTTGAGAGCGCTATCCCCATCTCTTTGATGATTGATTGTATGTTGTATCTTGTATATTATCTCCGATATTTATATGACGATGTCTAGTTTCCTCTTCTATTATGAGTTATGTTTTCTTGTAATGATTGTGTAAATTTTGAGGATGAAATTTTTATTTGGAGGGGAGAGTTGTAAGACCTGTACCATAGTCCATAGGCTTCTGCGGTCCTTCTGGTCGAATTCCGGCAATTCTCGACTCGTATCCGACGTTTGCGCATGATCCTAAGCTGAGTCCCGCATACCAAGTAACTCGAACCGAAACCTGTACCTTGGCGACTGCGCCGTCGTCGCGACTCCCGCACCAAACCGATACCCAGGGTAGAAGATGTAGGCCCACGTTCAATTCGAAAAAAATGTCGTGCGTACGAATTCTCAGAAAATCTCTACGACCTATCCCATCAATCCCCATCAATCAAGTACACATCACACATCAAGTCAAGTACAAGCAACCCATACCCTATCCTTACATCTCTCTTACACAAGCTACCCAAAGTCAACTCTCTCTCTCCACCCATCCCTTTCTTACAACCCATCACTCCACCCATCACCCATCACACCTCACCCATCCTTTTCACCCATCACTTCTCTCTCTCTCTTCCTCATTTCTCAAAAATCTCTCCAAGCAACACACTCTCACACGTCCAAGCTTCTCCTGTGGCCCACTTTCCCTACTGTCTCATCTCCCATCTCAACCGTTGATCCATCATCTACCACCATCAAAAGAGAAGGCAAGGAGCTAAGGAGGCTAAGGGAGCAAGAAGGAGGCCTAGAGGTGGTGATTTACTGTTGATTTTCAATTTGATGGCCCACTTGTGATGGGACCCAATCTAATGTATGTGTTGTAGTCATATGAGGGGACCATAGTGGCGGGGCCCCTCCACTATGCCGATCTCTCTCTCCTTCTCTCTATTTATCTCTCTCTTCCCTTTTCCTTGTTGATGGCCCACCTAATATGTGTGTGTGTGGCCCACCATGAAGTATGCATTCTATCTAGGTCGTCCACCGAGTGGTTCACATGGTCGTCCGTTTGGACGTGCCTGATCAAAGGAAAACACAATCATCGGATTGATCAAGTGGGCCACATTCATGTGAGACCCACCTTGATGTGTGGGGCAAGTACAGGTGGGACCCACCATAATGATGTGTTTATCTATGCCGTCCAGCGTCCAGGGACGCTGGACGTGCTGGTGGTTGACACGGAGTGTGTGTACTGACATGGGTGCGTACTAACTGCTAACAAAAAAAAAAGAATATTTTAAAGTTTGGGGTGGGCCACTCATGCGGGCCCCATCTTGATGTATGTACTCAATCCAAGCCGTCCATCCTTCTCCCCAGCTCATTTTAGGCGTTGAGCCGAAATTTGAGGGCAATCCGATACTCAGGCGGGCCATACTTTAGGAAACAGTATTATTACCGTCCAAAACCCGCATTGATGTTTTACTCACCCAATCATAATAGATATTGGACTCTGTTTAACGGTATCGAGCAGGGGAATACAATAGGCTAGGCAAATTTCCTTGATGTGGGCCCCACCTGTGAAAAACCACAGGAAAACTGATTTTTTTTTAAAAAAAGAGGAAGGCAGCGCTGACGCTGCTACTACAGACGCACGCAGGCAGCGCCTGCGCTGACGGACGGACGGACGGGCGGGCCCTCACGGCCCCATCTGTGGGCCCCACAGTGATGCGTTTCGAACATCAACACCGTGCATTTAAGGCGTCCCCTTTAAATTATGGGATATCCCAAAAATCAGCCGTATACGGAACTCAGGTGGGCCACACCATCTAAAATCATGTGAAGACATGCCTAAAACATATAAAATCACTTGGTGGGGCCTACCTGAAATTTGAATGCAGCTGAAACCTGGTCTGAACCCTCAGCCAAGTGGGACGCACATAATGGGTGGGCTGGATTTGTGAACCACATCACGGTGGGCTCCCTGTCCACGTGACCCAATCAACGGATTGGGTGAAATATATATATATATATATATATATATATATATATATATATATATATATATATATATATATATATATATATATATATATATATCACGGTGGGATCCCTGACCGTGTGACCCTATCAACAGGATGTATGGCAAATAAACTTACGGTGGGCCCCAGTCCCACCCAGGTCCACGTGGCCTTATCGACTGGGCTGGATGGAAAATAAACATTATGGTGGGACCCACATGGGACCCACTAATGCATGTATAGTAATCCACACTTTCCATTAGTGTGGGCCCCACCATAAGGTATGTACTTCATCTATGCCGACCATCCTTTCCATCCCTATGGGATCCACCATGATGCATGTGTTTCATCTAAACCATCCAACCATTTTAGAGATAATTTTAAGGCAGGTGATGGAATTAAAATACAATAAAATAAGATCGATCTAAGATCAGATGGGCCACATTATAGAAAACAGTGGGCTTGAACGCCCACCATGAAACCTTGGGAATTCTAATGGTGGGATTCCTTATCACCACTTGTATTTGGGTGTGGCCCATTTGGTATATGCGTGGCCCATTGTTGAGGCCACCTGGATTTGCATAAGGCCCATTGTTGAGGCCCATCTTAATGTATTGGTGGCCTGGTTGAGGCCCACCTTTTATATATATATACACACACACACACATACCATTGTGATGCATGCGAGGCCCTATATATATATCTATATATATCTATATATATATATATATATATATATATATATATATATATATATATATATATATATATATACATATACCATTGTGATGTATGCAAGGCCCATGGGTTATGACCCATTGCAATGTACGTAAGGCCGATTGGTGCGGCCCATTAATACGGCCCACTTGATGAATAAGGCCCATATGATACGGCCCAATTGATGTACTTAAGGCCCAATGGGGTGTAATTAGGTCCATTACAATGCGTGATTCCTCCGTGATTTATATAATGATGTTTATAACGAGTAGTGCCTTGGGAACAATGATGCTTAGAGGCCCATATTGTAAGGATAATGTCAGTTAAATGTCCACATTGTCGGTCTCCCTAGGGCCCATTAATAGGCCCATACTTGCAGTGTGTTGGCCGTCTAGGCCCATCTTCGTTTTGATCAGAGCTCATCACCACATAACATGTATAGCATAGATTCATGATCATAGGCATCATTTGTATGCCTGATATGAGAAGTGACTGATCATAGCTTATGCCTTCGGGCAGATCGTTTATGGGCTCCCTGATAGGCGGAGTCGCCCCATATGAGCGCTCGGTATGCGCAAGATTGTTACATGTCTGATAGTATGATTCATGCACTTGCATTTGTGTGATTGTGATTATTGTATGCCCTAGTGACATCAGGGCCATAGCCTCCACAGACACATCGTGGGTGGCTGGATTGGATACCGAAAATATTGTTACTAAGCATCGGGGCGCCATAGATGTCCCTGGGTGAAAATTTCTAAACCCGATTGTACCAGAGGATGACTCCAACATCAAGACCAAGTGGATATACAAGCGCACGAGGGTCGAATACCAGGAGGCCGCATCTCCCACTGTGTTATGGTCAGTTGGAAAGGGGTGTGGCCTTACTCGCTCGAGGGTCGAGGGCAATACCAGGCTGAGTTTGACCAGCTCGCGAATGGGTCCACTATCGACAGTCGGATAAGTATTGGCAGACTATTAGCCAGGCGGATAGGTTTCTTACGCTCACTTAGACTGTATGGCTAGGAGAGCGACAGTGCCACTTGGAGTGTATTAAACCCCGGTGATTATCCAGAATGAGAACTGTACTGATACATGATGAGGATTGGCATGCTTGAGTTGCATCTCGCATCGCATGGCCGTGTTATGGTTGATAGCATTCATATCTTGCACCGCATAGCCTTAGTACGGCTGATTGCATTCATGTACTCATCACCATGATTCCGCATTACTTTTACCTTTCATTCTGAGCACGCTTATATTACGCACACACTTACACCACCCTCTAAGCTTTCTATAAACTTATGCACAATTGATGCGTGCAGGTGATGCCAGGACACAGCCGTATCCTTATCGCAGCGGGAGTGTACAGTCGAACTTTTGGAGTTTTCATTATTTTCATTATATTGTATTTCCCTTTCATACGCCTTGTACTTAAAAGTTTTTTATCATAGTGGATTTTGTGATGATGTTCTTGTGGTTATTGTTTGTGAGTTATGCTTATGGTTATGCTCATTATGAATCAAATTGATATTAGAAATCCTCCTTGTAGGATCCCAGGATCGGAACCTGGTAAATGGGTGCTAGGAGCCAAGAATAGGGTTCTACGGAGGCTGTCAGTGCCGGATTCTGCGATCAGAAATTTTGTGAGCCCGGTTTCCGAGTTTGGGGCGTGACACGCCTCATAGAGTGCTCCCAATTTTTATGAAGAGCTCCATTTCGTGCTTTGTGAATACCTCTGAGGTTCTTGGTTTGGGCTAGAAGTGGGTCCTACAGGGTATGAGGTTGGATTTTAGGCCCAAATTTAAGTTGAATTTAGATTGCATTTAGTTTGCATTTTGCTCAAGTTTCTACTTAGGCTTAGGACTTGGCATGGAACTAGGCTTAGTTTTGGGCCTAGTTTATGTATGGAATTAGACTTGGTTTAAGGGGAAATTACAAGTCACACACAGTTTGAATCTTGCTACAATTGATTATCCCATACAGGGTGGGGTGTCTATAGTAGGTTGGATGTCACACTCATATGATAAGTTGAAAAACATCAATTCAATAATTATTTACTTATAGTCCAATAGTTTAGACTTGAAATACAATTGTAACACCCTGTAAAATTAACTAAATCTTAGCATATACGCAGGTGTTACTATCAGAGAACCATAAAAGTTCAATTAATTACCCTTAAGACGTTATAGAATACGTCCGATCACTTACTCTCGGGTCTAGCCTTATGATCTGATTATCTGAGGCTTAGATTTAAACTACCCACCACTAACTAATCTAGGTAATTGTAACATAATGAAGACCTACCTAAACCTAAGATAACTAGGGATCATATCTTGTTTACCCTATGTATATGAACCAAATTGACATGGTCACTCTATTAGCCTTAGAATAATTGGTTTAGGGTAATCAGGGTTGAAGTACCATTTCTCCTAATCACCTGAAGGCTAGACGACAACCCAACCCTACCTCTAGGATTGTGCAAGCATTTGTCCTCCTTACTTTTTTGAGATAGATCTGAAAGAAATTTTTTACATTAGAAGCTTAGTATTAAACTTTTATAGGATGATATAACACAAATCCAAGGTAAGCTTTTGGCCATTATTAATCAATTTGTATTAATACTTAATAGTTTCTAAATAAGGATCCTAAGGTTTTCAAAATCACTACACCATGTCCTATATTGATAGATAAAATAAATAAATTGATGGATAATATAAATATGTGTGTGTGTATGTGTCATAAATGAACCGTTAAAGAAGTATGAGCCAATATTAAACACAAATCTTGCTTGTGTTGACACTTCAGTTGATTTTCTATCACGTGTAGTATGTTCCAGCGTGCCAGAATCGATAAAGCGGCTTGATCCAAACCGATCAACTTTGACCCCAAGCATCAAAATAAGTAGATATGTCTTATATGAACGTATATGACCAGTTTCTGAGAAGATCGGCTGCTTAGTCAGCCACTTGCAGAATTTTATAATGATCAAGTGATAATCAAATGATGGGGTTCTTCCTCCGAAGATGGGTTGCTTTATGACTTCCATAAAAAATAAAAATAAAAAAAGACTTTCAAGATACCAATGCAATCAAACAAAATGAAAAACTCACAATCAGTCACTAAGAGTAACTGTAAGAATCTATCTCATGAAAGAATTGCGTAATATTAGCTAAAGAACAAATCCTGTCTGTGGTCATAGATTTGGATTACAACTAAAACTTATAGTTAAAAATTACTGCTACTAAATTATCGCTACTCTTATGATAAGCTAAAATAAAAGATAAATTGATAAATTTATTTTCTTTGAT
Organism: Magnolia sinica; assembly: GCF_029962835.1. Taxonomy (NCBI): domain Eukaryota; kingdom Viridiplantae; phylum Streptophyta; class Magnoliopsida; order Magnoliales; family Magnoliaceae; genus Magnolia; species Magnolia sinica. The sequence continues at coordinate 19,627,339 of NC_080582.1, read as the reverse complement.
TTGTACATGATTAGATGGTTTGCTCCGTTGGATTTCTCTACTATTTATAGAGTTTTGTTATAGCTTATTCTTTCATATACTTTTTTCATTACTCCAGCGATTATGGTAGTTGAAAAGACTTCTCGAGATACTTCTTTTTGTTACATTTCTTTTTTCTAATTGTTCCTCTTTTTCGACCAAGCTCTACTTTGGTCGCTAATCTTTCATCAGCCATACATTGGCTACATTACCATCATCGGTCGTCTGATGACATGTATTATTAATTCTTCTAAATATTTTTCTATTTAAGATAGTAGTTAAACCATTGCCACATGGTCTTCCAGATCCTTCTATCTTTCTTGATACATTTTCCTCTGTATATTTTGCTTCTGAACACCTCTCGAACGTTCAATCTACTTTTAGACACCTCTCGGTTGCACGTCTTAAATATCTTTTGGCCATTTGGTATGCTTTTGAATACCTCCCAACTGCTCCATACCTTATCAGTTTGTTAACCATAATTCCGTATAAAGCACTCCAAGTATCATTGAACACCTTTAGCATACAATCTCTTTATATTGCTATAACATGTGTCCTTTTCAATTGAAATTCTAAAAAATAGTTAGAAATAAGGTACAACAGCTTGCACATATAATGATTGCTCCAACTTATTTTTATTCGTGGAGCCCATGTTAATCCATCTCATGTAAATTTGTATATATACAACGTAAGTGTATCACCTTAAGCTTTCTCCATTAGATCATTGAACATAACTTGGTATAAAAAATTAAGAAACACATGGTACCAAAATTTCAATGTCGATTCAATGTCTTATTAATCCATTAATAATAAATGGGTGTTGCTTTAAAAAATTAAAAATCCTCGCCGAGTCAATAGAATCATAGGATAAAGAAATTTAAAACTTTTGGTAAATAAATGCTCCTGAAAAACATAAAATTGATCTATTTTCTTTTAATAAAATGTATAGAACAATGACAGCCCCACTCTCATAAATTACAACATGAAAATAAAATTTGAGGATTTCCTTCTTGTATGGCCACTTTGAGTTCTCGATCCACTAGATTTTTATCTCATTTCTTGAAATGATATGAAAAAATAAATTAAGAGGGTGGATTTTTCATAAATATCATGGTGGGCTCCTCGCAGCGTCGAGCCCGGAACTAATGAAGCATATAGAATGCTCAAATAGACCACACCATGGGAAAAGGTTTAATGGAACGCCTACCATTGAAAAATTCCCTAGGGCCACAGGCGTTTTGTATCAGGCTTATATTTTTGTTTTGCATTTCATCTATATCTGTATGATCTCATGAACAAGTTAGATGACAAATAAATATCAACGTGGGTCCTAAGAAAGGTTTATCCCCACTGTTTCCTCTGGTATGATCCGCTTGATCTTTGGATATACTTAAATTTTGGGCTCAACCCTTTAAACTATATGGAAAAACGGATGGCCCGCGTGGATAGACCACATACATTCAAGGTGGTGGGCCAAATGAGTTTACTCGGTACGGTAATAGCGTAACGAGTAACTCGGTACGCAATCCGATTTCGTCGAACTGTCAGCAGCTAATCCGCGTCAGAGAAAAAGAACATAGAATACATGCATGTGCATGCACTTTCGAAAGAGACGTTTGCACTATCCTGTGGCAGAGGATCTGTCCTTGGTCTGCAGAGTACAGTACCTACAGTTCGGGCCTGTTGGTATGTTTATCTAGATTCCAGACCGTTGTCGTGAAGCGCCCTGACATGGATGGTCCACGCTTCAACATTGCCTTTGATTTGTCAGTCTTAACTCACGCATTAGTGGTCCACCTGAGGACACGTGGGCATAGATTAGACTCTTTAATATTGATCTTGGAGATATTTAGGGCTTGGTCCATTCATGGTCGGGGCCATTAGGACAACGGTCCAGATCACAAAACCAATGGTTCTATTTTTACAAACTGCAGACCTGAGAATACATATAACAATCCGGCCATTCAATTAAAGGACCACCTCTTAGATTAACCATAGCCCCAAAAAATGCTATTATTCATGGGAATCTCATCCATCGCCCCTCCTTCTCTTTCATGGACGGTTCAGATTAAAAATTAGGATACCCAAATGCTAATCTTATCATTGATCTATCAGGTAACCCAAAAAATGCTATTATTCATGGGAATCTCATCCATCGCCCCTCCTTCTCTTTCATGGACGGTTCAGATTAAAAATTAGGATACCCAAATGCTAATCTTATCATTGATCTATCAGGCAACCCAAAAAATGCTATTATTCATGGGAATCTCATCCATCGCCCCTCCTTCTCTTTCATGGACGGTTCAGATTAAAAATTTGGATACCCAAATGCTAATCTTATCATTGATCTATCGGATGGTCGGTCTGGATTGATCGACAATAGGGTAGGTAATATTTACTACCCACGACCAGCTTCTCTCGCTAACATCCAATTAGAGCCAGGAATTGATATTTCCACCTACCCTCTTTAATAGATACGCCATGTTTTATACTTTTGGTAATAAAACAGTACAGCTTTGTTACTATAGAAAGAAATCTAAAAGCTTGCGTGACTTTCGCTGGCCGTTGGGGACCGTGACTTTTGCTTACGTAGACGGAACGGCTTCTAGATCAGATCCACACCGTCCATCAGGTAACCCATCCAGTCTTTTAACTGAATAGAAAAAATTAGGCGGATTTAAAACTTATGTGGACCGCACTATAGCAAACGATTGATAAGGAAATTTCCACCATTAAAGTCACCCCAATTTTGTGTATCTAATCCGTTCATCTGACGTAAAACATCGTGATGAATGTATGTTAAATGAATAAAGACATTAAAACTCATGTGGGCCGTACCACATGAATTTATAGGCTTTAAGCATGATTTTAAAAAGTTCATTGTTTTTAGATGTATTAAGTAATATTTTAAAATTATTTTTAGTATATACAGTCCAAAGGTCTCAAATTATCTGATGGACGGAGTGGATCTGATGTATGTTAGTCCCAATTATCGTTCAAAAAGTTAGACCGTTCTCAGACCTATGCGAGGTAGCTAACGTATTCGGAAAGTATGGTATCTGTCATAAAAGGGCAGGTGAGAGCGAATGAGGAGGTGAATCACGGCACAGATGCCAACGTCCCACGCTAGCACGGGGAGCGGATTCGATCGGGCTGTGAACGTGGGCCCACCTTGATGTATGTGTTCTATATCTACACTGTCCTTCCTCTTTTTCCTATCATTTTAGAGTATGAACCTAGAAATGAAACAAATTCAAATCTCATGTGGACCACACTCTAGGAAATAGTGGCAATTGAATACTAACCATTAAATGTCACTAGACTATTACTTATTACTCCATTGGGCACATGGCTCACTAATAATGTCCCAAAACTAAGATTATCAATTCCATCACTATAATTAATTATACAATGATGAATAGTATCGTCCAGATATTGTTCATGTAAATCAATAATTAAAAATCCTAAGTTAGCCATTAGGACATAATTTCGTGTTGGTTGTTCAACCAAGACCTGAAATTTCAGTATTTTAAGACAAAGCATATACTTCGATAGGCATATTGTAATCATTATATTAAACATTACTTATATTCACCGATTAAAAATATTAAAGTTGATTTAATAATTAAATTTAAGCTCCTGTACACGTACGATGAATAGCTACTTTTGGATTAAAGTTGAATTTGAAATCCAATAAGTCCGGAATCTGAGGTATTCCGAATCTACGCTCCCACACAGCCCGTAAGCCAGTAATGCTCACGAGAAATTTCTCCGTGGAATATCTCTCATCCTCGATTGTAACTTTTTGGTCTTTTTGGTAACATACGGGGCAATTTCTATGTATCAGTCAGTATCAATAGCCATCAGAAATATCATCTTGATACAAATGCTTTGTGGCCCACACACAAATTTTTAATGGTCATTCACCATCGTTTGGTACAGTGTGGTCCACATTAGAATTGGATATACTTTATTTTTGGGCCAACACTTTAAAATAATGTGGACAAAAAAGATGGACGGCCTAGACATGAATTAAATACATCAAGGTAGGTCCCTGAGTCACGACCTAACTGAATCCCTCCGGTTGGTTCAAAACTCAGGACATGTACCAGGTGGGGGCGAGCTTCAACATTTGCTGTCCTAAAATTCAAGCTGACACAGTAGTTAAGTGGGTCATACTTGCACGGCGAACCTAGACAGATGATGATTTTCTCTGGCCGTCCATTTTAGTCATATTTGTGGGGTCCACCTTATGAGCTAATATTAAGAGTAATAAATGTCGATGTTACGATCATCGTCGGCTCTACCAAGTTTATTAATGGCTCGGGTTTCAATCAACTAAGCCATGTTGACACGTGTCCACATTTACCTAATTAATCTGTCCGGCGCATGTGACCGTATTATTCTTTGTGGACGGACGCGGATTGCGTACTACCCCCGCCCGGCCCTGGCTCCGAACAAAAATAGGCAGATTCAACGATCAAATGGACCAAACCACAGATGACTCCAGCATTTAATGCAACTGACATTTAATGCTTTGTTTATTTTAATTCAACTAAGCTTATTATTCGATGTGGTCCGGTTGATCGTTGGATCTGTCTCATTTTTGTTTTGATGCCTTAAAATAATCTGATAAAATGAATAGACGGTTTGGATGTACAGATACATCACAGTGGACCTGCCCACAAAAACTGCCCGCTCGGATCTAGGGACGATCGGGGGCGGGGGTAGTACGCAATACGCGTCTTTTGTGGACACGACAAGGTGGAGCCGACTCAGTAGAACCAGAAGAACCGTAACATGGTAGAGCAAACTCTCCACGCTACAAGTGTCAGGGTAATCAATTAATCAGGGCCATCCATTTAGTTGCACTATTCTGTGTATATATATATATATATGTGTGTGTGTGTGTGTGTGTGTGTGTGGGGGGGGGGGGGAGTTACTATGCGCTCGACCTCACGAGTCCGTCCCATGAGGTCAAGCTATGTGGGCCCCACCGTGATGTGTTTCGAACATCTAACCCATCAGTCAGATGCACCATTCCATCGTGGGCCTAGATCTCAAAACTCAAGTCAATCAGTGACTTGTGTGGGCCACACCACATACAGAAGTGGGGAGGTGCCATGCACCATTAAAACATTCATAATCAGTTTTTTGGGCCCATCGAGATGTGGTTTGCAAATCAAGCCCATCCATTATGTGTGTCCCACTTGCATGAGGGTTCAGACCAAGTTTCAGCAGCATTCAAAACTCAAGTGGGCCCCACCAAGTGCTTTTATATGTTTTAACGGTATTTCATATGATTTTAGATGGTATGGCCCACCTGAGTTCTGTATACGGCTGATTTTTGGGATATCCCATAATTTAGAGGGTACCCATCAAATGCATGGTGTTGATGGTTGACATGCATCACGGTGGGGCCCACACAACTTAACCTCACAGGAGCTAATAGTGAGGTCAAGCGCAGAGTACCTCTTCCACACACACACACACACACACACACACATATATATATAGAAAAGGTTCTATAGGCGGAGCTCATGGAAACTTCCCATGAGGTCAAGTAGTGTGGGCCCACCGTGATAAGTGTCGAACGTCTACCTCATAAGTCAGATGCACCATTACATGGTGGGCTTGGGGCTTAAAAATCAAGTCAATTTGTGACTTTTGTGGGCCACACTACATACAAAAGTTGAGAAGGGTTACCCTCCATTAAAACATTCATGATCATTTGTTGGGCCCACCGAGATGTGGTTCACAAATCCAGCACATACATTATGTGTGTTCGACTTGGATGAGGGGTTAGACCAAGTTTTAGATGCATCCAAATTTCAAGTGGGCTCAACAAAGTGCTTTTATATGTTTTAGGTATGTCTTCACATGATTTTAGATGGTATGGCCCATCTAAGTTCAGTATACCGCTGATTTTTGGGATATCCCATAATTTAAAGGGGACCCATCAAATGCACGATGTTGATGGTCAACATGCATTACAATGGGGCCCACATAGCTCAACCTCATGGGAAGTTCCCATGAGCTCTACGGTGGAAATGGTACCATGAGTGTAACTGTAACGCCCTGAAATTCGGGGGTCGAGCATAACTCAGCTCCCGAGTTCCAAAACATCACTTATGCAACATATTTAATGATAGATGTATGTTGACTGTATTAGTGCATAAAACATGGAATAGATTAAGCCAAAACACATATATGATTCAGGGATAAGTGAATAAAGCAAGCGGAAGACTTATAGAAAAGTATGTGTACAAGTGTAAATCCCTGAAATACATATACAAGCCAGATCGTATGAAAGTGTTATTTAACAAAATTATAAGTATCAAGTTACATCATTTAAATTCCTAAAAATAATCCCAGAGATCCCGCGCATCAGACCGAGGCTCGCTAGAACCCGTCTGAAAACTGCATATACGAGAACGCAGCCTCATCATCATCCAGCTCCCGCTCTGCCTCAGAAGTCGCATCCACATCTGCAACATCAGAGCCTAAGACAGAGTCTGGTGGGTGTTTAACACCGCCCCAGAAACGTGGGAGTGAGTGATCAACTCAGTGGAACAATAAGGCACTGGTTAACATGTTATCAGTTCAATCAAACAGTAATGATAAAGGAGAACAATTAAATAAATCCTAAGTACTCTTGTTAATGCAAGGATGTATGCAATATGATGCGTGCCCTCACGCGTACAGCCTCAGCGTCTTCATCTTACGTTACGCATGACATCGCCTCAAAATGCGCCACATCTACAAAGCATATGTAAATGCGGTGCATGGATATGATTACCAAGTTGTTATTAGTCCATTTCACACAGCAGGATTGAGAAGATAAGATACCTTCCTCATATCACCATCCAAACAGTGATCCATTCTAGGGTCGTCAATCCTAGACATCTCATACGATCATATGTTTGAGGTCGTAGCAAAGGGCTCGTCACCAATCAATACACGCCTTTCATGCCTTTACTACCACAATTCGGCTCGTCACCTCCTTGCGGTATCCAAGTATGCTCGAGGTCACTACAAAGGGCTCGTCACCAATCAATGTAGGCCGACAACATGAATATAGTGTCCCATACCACCATAATCGGCTCACGAGTTTGATTGCTCACTGGTCACTACGGGAAGGCTTGTCACCCTAGCATAGGCCGACAGCTCGACCACGGTGTCCCATACCACCATGTCCGGCTCATGAGTCTTAGCGGATCAAGTACCATAGTTAATAGAATTTCACTGGTAAGTTCGGTACCTAGATTCAAACAGTAGCGTCCAATACATGGTGAACATACATCGGACAATCGGGTTACTTGACGAACTCGACTAGCACCAGCGCACGTTGAATTGAACGACATAGAGTGCGCAAACACTCCGCGTGGCCAAACCACTGCCGACAACTCTAATACGACTCGGGTTCGTCTAATACGTCATACGTGGCGAAAGCAACCTCAACCACGAACATAGAGTCGATTACCGATTTCCTGGACTAAGGCATAATCCCAAACACATTACACTACTATAGATACTCATGAGGAATGTAAAACCTTAATGGAACAACAACTCAAATCATGGTACATACGCATCTGAAGAGTATCAACTTAACATAAATGTAAGTATAGGAGATGCTTGAATTTAAATAACTTGGAATGTAACTTGCATAAAGGAAATCATGCACATCAATAGGAGTGTTGAGAATCACTTCTCAACGCCCACAATTAGTGTAACAAGTTACACTTTAGATCATTCATGCATTTCTACAAACACTTAGCATACATAGAACAACATACATGACGTATGTTGAAATACATGCATTTTGACAATTCCTTTTACCAAGGAGTTATCATACATGCATCTAGCATACATATATGACAAATAATCATGGCAAACATTTATACGTATATGGTACTTTATAAATACACATAGAATACACAAATCTTAATATAACGCATGCATATCAGGAAAGCAACGTAAACACAACATTTGGCATGTGAAATCTCATCCATAACAAGAATAAATCATTAACTGGGATTGAAAGCCTTGAAAACCATAACCTATACACTTAAAATCCACACCTTAAGCAAAGAAAGAAACACCGAACTGATTTAGACGAGTTGTCTTCGTCAACGGCGATAGAATACCCTAAAACAAGGATAGAAATGAGATACAACAACACCAAGACTAATCTAAGCTCTAACACAGGTTAGGGTTAGGTTAACTTACCCCAAAATGAACTCAGAATCGTCAGAATAACGATTCAAAGTGAAGGTTCAAAGATGAAGAAGAACAAAGAAGAATCCAAGATGATTCACCAACTTATCTCTCTCACTTTCTCTCTCCTTTCCACTCTCTTTCCAAGCTAGGGTTAGAGAAAATTCGTATGGAAAAGAGAGCTAGGGTTTAAGGACTATAAATAGGCCTCAGAATGATGGAAATAACCCTAGGGACAAGGTATACTTAGGTTGTCACGCCCCGAAATCCGGCACCTGGGTATATCCGACCCCGATTCCGTACCCGCAGGCATGACTTATGTTTTGTATGTTTACACTTCATATTCCACGCATATATTGACAAAATGACCTCATTCATAAAATATAACAATTCAAAATTTTAATAATTAAACATTTATTTAAAGAAAAATGTCCATGTTCCGATTATTCAAGATTATCATCAAACACATATCATTGTAATGTTGTCATACTAAATGTTCATTACACTTATTTAGAAAATGGTAAAGAAACAAAATAAATAAAAGAAAATCTCTTTAAGCTCCTCCATGTGATCCTGATCCTGAAATTTTAAAATCCCAACAGGGTAAGCTGCGAAGCCTAGTGAGTAATCTCAACACAGGTTTCAAAATAACCTCATATAACATGAATAAAAGTATTAAAAGATACAATATCTATTTAGGTAAAACAACAAATGAGGAGATCTAATAAACACCAAATTTCAACGTAAATTCAAAGAAACATGAATGAATGAAATCAACATATGATATACTCCATAATAAAGGTGTGGTTTATTCTTTTTTAACACCAGGGCCAGTTTACACCGGTTGGCCAACACCCGCGCCAATACAACACCTAGCCTGACAATGGGAACCTCTTGCATGACATGCTCACCCATCCAAAGGGCACTTGGTGAGGGACCCATTTGTACGTTAGCTATCAGACTAGGCAGTGGGAACCTTTTGCAATCCTGGCATGCTCACCCACTCAAAGGGTACGGTAGATGTTCCAAAAGGTACCAATTGGGTTTCTGGGACTTTCAACCCAAGGGTCTTGATCGCCCCACCTATTTACGCTTTAGGGATTTTCAACCCAGAGGACTTGATCGCCGCACCTATTTTCTGGTGTTCCAAAAACTGTTCGGAGTAAATATAATTTTAATAGTTCATGAGCAAAATATTTCTAAGGACAAATTGTTTCTAATCATTGTAAATTGTTTGTACATGATTTAAAGTTCTTATGTGAAAATATATTTATGCAATGCAATCCGTCAAATCCGATTCGATGGTCTGAAAAAGTATATTGAACTTGAATTTTTTTATTTTTTTTATTTTTTTTTATTTTTTTTAGATGCTCTAAATTCAGATTTTCTATAAATTACAAAAATAATAATAATAATAAAAGAATTATTAATGCATGGGTAAACAAAAATATAAGTTTGAGTTGATTCATAGCTTGCTAACTAAAATAAGGAGAACTATAAAAAAATCATGTTAAATAAACACAACAAAATATGAATCAAATAAATAAATCAATAAGAGAAAAATGCACAATTTATTAAATTTAAAACAAAATTGTTAATCAATGTAAATTGCATATACATGATTAAAGTTCTACAAAAAAAGAATTTAATAATAGTAAAAATAAAAATAAATAAACATGCAATATAATTTATTTGATTTAAGAATCCAAAATTTATAAACTCAAGATTTTTGCAATCATATCATGTTAATTAAAATAAAGACAACTGAACGACAAAAATTAAAATGACATGTTTAAATCTATAGTAAGCAATTAAAACAAGTAATAAAAATTAAACAAACAACAAAATATATAAGATGGGCAAGTAAGATCTATTTATTTGAATGAATGAATAATTAAATAATAATAAAAAATATTTTTTTTAAAAAAAAAATCAAGTGAGAGAAAACTCACTTTTTTCTTAAAAAGTATTTTTTTTTCTTTTCTTTTCTTCCTCTTTCTTCCTTTTTCTCTCTCCTCTTTTCTTCCTTCCTTTTTCTCTCTCTCTTCTCTCTCTCCCTCTCTTTCCAACGTGAATGTCTAGCAACTTTTTTTTTTCTTCTCCTTCTCTTCTCTCTCCTCACTCTTCTCACGTCCCTACACTTGCTCTTTATCTCTCCTCACGTCACACACTTCCTCACTTTTCACACTCACATCTTGGTTAAGAGCGATCCTCTGATTTATAGTGTTGTTGTAGGCACGTGCATTAAAGAAACTCTCACCTTTATTACTACCGTTTTCATTTTCTTTTGGCCATGTTTTTTTTTTTCTTTTTCATTTATAGTCATTTACTGTCTAGTGTATACATGTACCATGCATTTCACAACTGCCACGTGTGTGCCACACACATTTGTCAAATGTGTGTACATGCCACACATGTGTAAGTGTGTGTGCCTCATGCATGTGCCACATGTGTGTGCATGTGATGCATGCGATGTATTTGATGCATGTATGCCACGTGTGAAAGGTATGTGTGCATGATGTGTTTAGTGCATGTGTGTGATTGGGATGTATTTGATGGTACATGGATGATGTAGATGGATGGATGGATCAATGTATAATAGATGGACGAATGGATGTATGGGTAGATGGATGGATAAATGTACGGCAAGATGAGATCGAAGAATGGACTTTGTTATGTACCTGTGGATTATTGGTGAGATGGACGGTCAGTTTAGATGGATGGTAGATGGATGGACAAGTATTCTGATGATTTCACTATTTGGACGGTTTGATGGTTGTATTGTTGGATGGATGGTTAAATATAGGGTTGGATTTATTAGTTAACGAACAGTTGGATTGGATATGTCCAAATTAATGGTTGAGATTGAACCAATTGATCTTGTAGATCGACGGTCATATCAGGCTAATTGGATACATTGGTCAATGGTTAAAATTTGACGGTCAAGATTTATTTGGGTTATTACATAGGTTATAACCAAAGCATGCCTTTCTCGATCCAACGAAGCACTTCTGGTGGGCCTATAACCACGAAAGGTCGAACTTAAGCTCCTTGACCATGGATCTAGGTCAAGCTGAGTTTTCATACCGACCGGCTCTTCAGATCAGCCGTGGCGGACCACACTCAATTCAACGGTCACGGAATCTTGATCAGGTCCACAAGTACTAGGATATGCCTGGGCCAACTATCCTGATCAGATGGTGAAATTGGGTCAGAATCCAACGGTCAGATTGCTTAAAATCGTCGCGCAAGCGACACGACTCAGATTCCATAAAAACTTATTAAATTCCAACCGTTCTCACACTCTTCACTCCGAATTCAATCAAATCGACCCAGAACATCAGATGGACTTGATTTTCGAGGTGATGGTCAAGCCCAACTCGGTGACCGCAATAGCCTAAGATCATCGCCATCGAACACTCGACGCGCGGTCCAGGTCCGATCCAGATCTTCCAAAAATTCTCCAGAACAACTGGATTTAGCGATGGATCCCAGGTTTCAGAGTAACGTAGCGCTAACTAATCTACACGTTTAGAGCCATGCAGATACAATTTAAAGTGATTGATGCGAATTTCATAAGCAATTGAGTATAGCGCTAATTACCCCAAAAACAACTACTTAAGGAAAGATTAGCACAAATTCCAAGGTCGTTACAATCTACCCCCCTTAAAAAAAATTTCGTCCTCGAAATTCATACCTTCATATAAGCCTCAAGGATCAGAGGGTAGGTCTTCCTGACCTCAGCTTCAGATTCCCAAGTAGCCTCTTCCACACCATGATGCGTCCATAGCACCTTCACAAGAGGGATAACCTTGCTACGCAATACCTGCTCCTTCCTGTCGAGAATACGCGTCGGTCGCAGTATATAAGTGGCATCCTCACTCAACTGCACTTGCTCCCAACTAATAATATGCGAAGGATCAGGAACGTACTTCTTCAGCATAGAAATATGAAATACGTTATGCACGCCCGCAAGAGGTGTGGGCAAAGCAAGGCGGTATGCTACCGCTCCCACTCGATCCAGAACTTGAAATGGACCAATAAATATCAGCGTCAGCTTTCCCTTCTTACCGAACCGCAGAACTCCCTTCATAGGAGAGACCTTCAGAAACACATGGTCTCCCACCTCAAACTCAAGCGGTCTACGCCTCGTATCAGCATAACTCTTCTGCCTACTCTGCGCTGTCAAAAGTCGACGTCGAATGATATCAACCTTTTCTGAAGTCACCTGCACCAACTCCGGGCCAAGCAAACTACGCTCACCAATCTCTGCCCAACAATGTGGTGCTCTGCACGGGCGACCATACAACGCCTCATAGGGAGCCATACCGATACTCGCCTGGAAACTATTATTATACGCGAATTCTGCATACTGAAGACAATCATCCCAACTGTCTTTGAAATCCAAAACACAAGCTCGCAACATATCCTCCGGGACTTGATTCACGCGCTCCGTCTATCCATCTGTTTGCGGATGAAACGCGGTGCTGAACTTCAGTTTCACACCCATTGCTTCCTGGATACAAGTCCAGAAGATAGATGTAAAACGCGTGTCTCTATCAGACACAATCTCCAGGGGAACTCCATGCAGACGCACTATCTCCTTGATATACAACCTAGCCAACTCGTCTGCAAAGTAAGTGACTCTGATCGGTAAGAAATGCGCCGACTTCGTTAATCGATCGACGATCACCCAAATAGAGTTAAATCCCTTCCTCGTCCTCGGCAACCCAGAAATAAAATCCATAGAAATGAAATCCCACTTCCATTCAGCTATGGGCATGGGCTGCAACAACCCAGGAGGTTGGCGATGCTCTGCCTTGACCTGCTGGCACGTGAGACAACGAGAAACAAATTCAGCAATCTGGACCTTCGTATTGTCCCACCAATAAGACCTCTTCATATCCTGATACATCTTCGTGCTACCTAGATGCATCGCAAGTTTAGAACTATGGGCTAACTCGAGAACCTCACGTCTCAAGTCAGGGATGTCAGGAACACATAACCGGCCACGAAAATGTAGGCCCCCATCAGAACTAACACTCCAGTCAGAGTTCTCATCTGTACCAACCCGCTGCCTCATCTTCACCAAAAGCTCATTATCTGCCTGAGCTGCAACGATCCTCTCGTCGATAACGGGCTGTACACGAATGTGTGCGATAACCTCATATGGCTCAACCACCGTAAGCTTCTGCTCAAAATCGCGCACGAACTCCAACATATCCCACTCTGCTATCATCAGCGGAGCCGCAAACTCAATAGTCTTCTTACGACTCAACGCATCTGCTACAAGGTTCGCCTTGCCCGGATGGTAAGAAACATCAAACTTAAAGTCCTTCAATGTTTCCATTCATCTGCGCTGTCTCATATTCAAATCACGCTGCGTGAAAATATACTTAAGGCACTTGTGGTCGTAAAAGAGCTCGAACTCCTCACCATAGAGGTAATGTCTCCAAAGCTTTAATGCGAAGATGACAGCTGCTAATTCCAGGTCGTGCATAGGGTAATTCTCTTCGTGTTTCCTCAACTGACGCGAAGCATAAACAATCACCCTGTCCTTCTGCATAAGGACACAACCCAGGCCAACGCGAGAGGCGTCAGTATATATAATATACTTAACCCCTTGCTCTGGCAATACTAGCACAAGGGCGGACGTCAACTTGTCCTTCAGCTCCTGAAAAGCTAACTCCGCCTGCTCATTCCAAGCAAACTTCAAATCTTTCCATGTCAGCTGCGATAACGGTCTGGCAATCTTCGAGAAGTCCTGAATAAAGCGTCGATAATATCCTGCAAGACTCAGAAAACTCCTTACCTCAGTAACTGAAACAGGCTGCTTCCAGTCCTGCACTGCAGCTACCTTGGCAAGGTCGACGGCTATTCCTTCATTGGACACCACATGTCCCAGGAACTTGACTTCCTCTTTCCAGAAATCACACTTTTTGAACTGTGCGAAAAGCTGATGCTCCCTAAGAGTATCCAAAATCGCTCTTAAGTGCTCCTCGTGCTCTATCCGGCTCACCGAATAAACCAAGATGTCATCGATAAAGACAATGATGAATCGGAACAAGAATGGCCGAAACACCCTGTTCATCAGATCCATGAACACGGCCGGTGCGTTCGTCAAACCGAACGACATCACAAGGAACTCATAATGACCGAAGCTGGTCCTAAAAGCGGTCTTCTACACATCCCCATCCTTGACGCGCAACTGATGATACCCTGAGTGCAGATCAACCTTCGAAAAGTACCATGCCCCCTTTAACTGATCAAACAGATCATCAATCCTGGGTAAAGGGTACTTATTCTTCACAGTTACCAAGTTCAACCTGCGATAATCAATACACAATCGCAAGGAACCATCCTTCTTCTTCATAAACAAAACAGGTGCTCCCCAAGGAGACACACTGGGCCGAATAAAACCCAATTCCAGCAAACCATCAATCTGCTTCCTCAACTCCTCCATTTCACTCGGAGGCATACGATAGGTGGGTAAAGAAATGGGCGCCGCACCAGGCATAAGATCGATAGCAAAATCAATCTCACGCTGAGGAGGTAATCCAGGAATCGACTCAAATACATCTTTAAACTCCTGAACTACCGGCGTACTAACTAACGCCGATTCGGCCGAACTCTCCAACAGAGAAGAATAAAATTCAATACGAAGAGGGTAACTGACCTGAACTGGGAAAGTAACAATCTCGCCCTCAGGTCCATGGATCGTCACTGATCTAGCTTCACAATCAATCTCAGCTCGCATCCTCGTGAGCCAATCCATATCCATAATAACATCGTAGTGATAAAGCGGTGCGACTAGCAAATCAACACGGATCGATCCACTTCCCAAATCGACCAAACAATCCATACAACGCTTGCCCAAAGCAGAGGAAATTCCCGTAGCGGTAATAAGCGTCACTCCTTGCATATGAACAGATCTCAAACCCAAACGCCTAACTGCCGCATAAGATATAAGAGAAGTAGTGGACCCTGTATCCACTAACACAGAAACGGGAATACCTTCAATGTGCGCTGTCACCTCAAAGGACCTCGGCACTAAGTCGACATAGGCGCTTCAGCTGAAAGTGCATGAACACGAGCCTGCTGCTTACGATTTGGCGGAGGAACCATTGGCCGCTGAGGTGGCCTGAAACCAGGAACTGCAGGTCTGAAGGATGGATGAGCTGGCGCTGATCGAAGAGGAGGAGGAGAAATAACCTGAGGCATCGGACGGCTAACCCTCTGCGGTGGAGTAAAACCACCGGCTCGCATACGGGAGAAGCAAAAACGGTCCAAGTGCCCCACCTTCCCACAATAGGAACATCGAAGATCAGCTCTCATCTGCTGAGCGGGCGGCGCTGAACGCCTAGGAGGAGAATCAACTCGCGGCCTCTTGCCGAGGAAAGGTGCACCCTGGAAATCCGGTCGCGGCCTAGGAACCATCGGTGCTCGCATGCGGGACGCTCTATCTCCGTCCTGCTCTGCTCGCAAGGACATGCTCACCAGCTCCGCATACGAAGAAATGCTAGCACAGCAAATCTTCGATCGGATCTCAGGTCTCAGTCCCTCAGAGAAACGCCGCATCCTCATCGGCTGATCACCCAGGATCAAAGGAACATACCGCCCCAACTCAGTAAACCGGTTCTCATACTCCGTAACCGACAACCCTCCCTGGCGGAGGCAAAGGAACTCACTCTCCTTCTCATGTCGGTACATAATCGGAAAATACTTCTCGTGGAAGCGCGCATCAAACGCCTGCTACGACCACTCAAAGCCTTCCTCGACAGTGCGAAGCACACTGTCCCACCACAGACTGACCTCCTTCTCAAACATGAAGGTGGCAAGCTCAACCTACTCGACCTCAGAGCAGTGCAGCGGTCTTAGCATCTTAAAGATGGGGTCTATCCAATACTCGGCCTCCTCGGGTCTATGAGAACCTGCAAAAGTAGGAGGTCGCAAGCGCTGGAATCGCTCGAAAGTGCCGCTAACACTGGCCCTCCCAGATGGAGGCATAGGTGAAACAGGTGGAGTCGCCCCCACTGACTGAGCAAAGATGCCAGCCATGGAAGAGAGGAACTGCTGCTTCTGCTGCTGCTGGTGGTGGTGCTGCTGCTGCTGCTGCATCAACAGCATCATCTGCTCAAACCTATCAACAGGTGAAGCAGACGAAGGTGCACGGCTCGGCTCAGGAACCGAGGGTGTGACTGGAGGAGCCATCGGTGTCGACCCAACACCGGCTCGAGATGGACCCGCCTGCGGATCTGACTGGCTATCGCTCAAGGGAGGAACCCCAGTAAGCGACTCAATCAAAGAGAGACGAGCTGAAGTCTTCGAACCCTTAGGAGGCATCCCTACATTCAACAGAGGATGCAACCTGTCAGATTGTAAGTCACATAATCCATCCACACAACAACACAGCACAACTCCTAAGACAAACAACATGCATTCCATTAATCAAAATCGTCGCAATACAAGTAGTGCAGCAATACATGAATCACGACTATGAAAGCATGAAAATAACAACATCTAACACTTCAAACAACCACAGCAACTGCAAACAACCACAAACAACTTCAACAACTACAACAACTACAACACTACTACAACCACAACACTCCAACTACAAGCCAACAACGGCTATACACAGAAAGAAAAATACAAACAAAGCAAAGGACGGCCACGACGACAGCTACTCGTCGGAATCAGGAGATGGAGGCAGAACACCCTTATCCTGCAAGCAACACAGGATAGACTTCAGAGTCCGAGTCACCTTCTTAAACTTATGTTTAACAAGGCCTCGAAGATCAAAAATATCCTGGCGTAAAATAGCCTGCCCTTCTTCAAGCCGTGTAAGATGGGCATATCTGGCAGTCTGCTCTGCGCTCCGCTCTGGCGCTACAGGAGGAGAGCTATCACTAGAATCCTGTGCCTCAATCTCTTCCTCGTCTTGCTCTGTTTCTTCCTCAAACTCAGCACCACCTTCAGCATAAATCTCTTCATCACCGCTCTCAGACTCAGCCTCACCCACTGAGGCAAGCCGACCAGAACCAACCTCCATCAGCTTAAGAGTCTCAGATTGATATGACGAATAGGAACCGGCTTCTCAGCTCCAAGCCTATAGCCAAACTCATGTGCAATCTTGCAAATGAGGCGGCTAAAGGGAAGCGACTCGGTCCTTCTACTCGAACGAGCGATGAGAATAATCTGGCGCAGGACGTACGTCGGCACACACAACTTCGCTTCCTGCCCTACCTGATATAGGAAATCCACCATCAGGCACGTACACTCACTGCGATTGCTCCACCTTGGGTATACATTGAACGTAAAGATGTGGTGAAGCAAACGGAAGTCGTCCGTCATGAAGGAAGCCAGAAGACTCCTATTCGGCTGCCATTCGACCAGACGACCACACAAGGATCGGGTGCGACGATCCCTCTCGCGTACACTGTCCACATTCTTCTCGCTGGCATGCACTTCACCAAGTGGCACTCTCAGGAGGCGGGATATCAAAGCAACATCGACGATACCCACACGTCCGCTACCACAAGAAATCTTGAACTGCAGAGGCTCCAGCGAAGGTTCCAGAATGTTGGCATAAAAGGCCCGAACAGTACTAGCATTAGCGCGATACTCGCCTTTAAACAAAGGACCCCAACCAGCCCCTTCTAGGCGCTCCAATAAGAAAAACTCACCAAAGAGCCGCGGATCAACATGAGCCTCAAAAAGGACTCTACGGCCTTCATAGACTCCATCCGATAACTCCGCCAACAAAGTCCTACTAACGGGAGCTCGAGGATCAAGGTCCCGCTTCGTCTGGAATTCACGCGTGGCGGACGTGCTCGCGGCGGCACCTCTCGGCCTCCGTGCACGGGTTGGGCGGCTCTGCCCGGCTTCATCCACGGGCGCTCTCTTCTTCCCCATCAAGGAAAGAAGGGAAGAAATGGAAAAGATGGCCGTCACAATCTCAAAGAGGGCCATGAGAAATGAGAGAAAGAGAGAAATAGGAAGATGGTGAAGCTTCCACACAACTATAAGCCAAAATGGGAAAACAAGGGCTCAAATGAGAAGGAAAGAAAGAGAAATCAGCAATAGGAGGGAAGATTTGGAGATGGGGTGATGGGTTTACACGAAAAAGGGAAGAAGAAGATGATTTAGGAGGGATTTGAGAGGGTTTGGAGAGGGTTTTGAAGAAAAGGAGAGCTTGGGAGAGGGCTTTGTGAAGGAAATAGATAAAAGAAATAGATTTTAAGGGAAAACCGTGGAGAGGTTGGCCACATTAGACCTATGGAGCGTCGGCCCGCTGCGGCCCGCCCGGTCTGGCCCGTTGACCGGCGAGCCCTCGCCGAACCGGCGATGGCATCGTCGGTCTCTGGACATTCCGGCGATGCATCGCTGTTTTGGCGAGGCCCCCCTGATCCCCCATGGTCCAAAATGTGTGGTTCCCCCCTGGGCCCCACAGAAAATGTCCCGATTGGCCCCTTGCATAGTTTAACGCCTATCGGGTCATTCGGATAGAAATCTGATTCAAATAACGATTTCTTGCAGGTTTAAAGGTGAAAAAAGGAAGATAGACCGTCTAAACTCCTTAATAGAGGGTCTAGGAAAGGTTTCGGGTCGCTCTGTGTGATCAGGTAAGAGTACAGACTCGATCTCGGTGAAGGTTTTCAGGAAACTTTCGCCGATAAGAACTATGGAGCACAAACACCAAAGCGATGATAGACCCGCACCCAAATACACTAAAGTGGCGACAACGTGCAGTGTATGACCATAACTCAGGTCCAGTTTAATCCAGATCATGCTCTGATACCAACCTGTAACGCCCTGAAATTCGGGGGTCGAGCATAACTCAGTTCCCGAGTTCCAAAACATCACTTATGCAACATATTTAATGATGGATGTATGTTGACTGTATTAGCGCATAAAACATGGAATAGATTAAGCCAAAACACAGATATAATTCAGGGATAAGTGAATAAAGCAAGCGGAAGACTTATAGAAAAGTATGTGTACAAGTGTAAATCCCTGAAATACATATACAAGCCAGATCGTATGAAAGTGTTATTTAACAAAATTATAGATATCAAGTTACATCATTTAAATTCTCAAAAATAATCCCAGAGATCCCGCGCATCAGACAGAGGCTCGCTAGAACCCGTCTGAAAACTGCATATACGAGAACGCAGCCTCATCATCATCCAGCTCCCGCTCTGCCTCAGAAGTCGCATCCACATCTGCAACATCAGAGCCTAAAACAGAGTCTGGTGGGTGTTTAACACTGCCCCAAAAATGTGGGAGTGAGTGATCAACTCAGTGGAACAATAAGGCACTGGTTAACATGTTATCAGTTCAATCAAACAGTAATGATAAAGCAGAACAATTAAATAAATCCTAGGTACTCTTGTTAATGCAAGGATGTATGCAATATGATGCGTGCCCTCACGTGTACACCCTCAGCGTCTTCATCTTACGTTACGCATGACATCACCTCAAAGTGCGCCACATCTACAAAGCACATGCAAATGCGGTGCATGGATATGATTACCAAGTTGTTATTAGTCCATTTCACACAGCAGGATTGGGAAGCTAAGATACCTTCCTCATATCACCATCCAAACAGTGATCCATTCTAGGGTCGTCAATCCTAGACATCTCATACGATCATATGTTTGAGGTCGTAGCAAAGGGCTCGTCACCAATCAATGCACGCCTTTCATGCCTTTACTACCACAATTCAGCTCGTCACCTCCTTACGGTATTCAGGTATGCTCGAGGTCACTACAAAGGACTCATCACCAATCAATGTAGGCCGACAGCACGAATATAGTGTCCCATACCACCATAATCGGCTCACGAGTTTGATTGCTCACTGGTCACTACGGGGAGGCTCGTCACCCTAGCGTAGGCCGACAGCTCGACCACGGTGTCCCATACCACCATGTCCGGCTCATGAGTCTTAGCGGATCAAGTACCATAGTTAATAGGATTTCACTGGTAAGTTCGGTACCCTAGATTCAAACAGTAGCGTCCAATACATGGTGAACATACATCGGACAATCGGGTTACTTGACGAACTCGACTATCACGAGCGCACGTTGAATTGAACGACATAGAGTGCGCAAACACTCCGCGTGGCCAAACCACTGCCGACAACTCTAATACGGCTCGGGTTTGTCTAATACGTCCTACGTGGCGAAAGCAACCTCAACCGCGAACATAGAGTCGATTACCGATTTCCTGGACTAAGGCATAGTCCCAAACACATTACACTACTATAGATACTCATGAGGAATGTAAAACCTTAATGGAACAACATCTCAAATCATGGTACATATGCATCTGAAGAGTATCAACTTAACATAAATGTAAGCATAGGAGATGCTTGAATTTAAATAACTTGGAATGTAACTTGCATAAAGGAAATCATGCACATCAATAGGAGTGTTGAGAATCACTTCTCAACGCCCACAATTAATGTAACAAGTTACACTTTAGATCATTCATGCATTTCTACAAACACTTAGCATACATGGAACAACATACATGACGTATGTTGAAATACATGCATTTTGACAATTCCTTTTACTAAGGAGTTATCATACATGCATCTAGCATATATACATGACAAATAATCATGGCAAACATAAGTGCATATTTTATACATATACGGTACTTTATAAATACACATAGAATACACAAATCTCAATATAATGCATGCATATCAGGAAAGCAACGTAAACACAACATTTGGCATGTGAAATCTCATCCATAACAAGAATAAATCATTAACTGGGATTGAAAGCCTTGAAAACCATAACCTATACACTTAAAGTCCGCACCTTAAGCAAAGAAAGAAACACCGAACTGATTTAGACGAGTTGTCTTCGTCAACGGCGATAGAATACCCTAAAACAAGGATAGAAATGAGATACAACAACACCAAGACTAATCTAAGCTCTAACACAGGTTAGGGTTAGGTTAACTTACCCCAAAATGAACTCAGAATCGTCAGAATAACGATTCAAAGTGAAGGTTCAAAGACGAAGAAGAACAAAGAAGAATCCAAGATGATTCACCAACTTATCTCTCTCACTTTCTCTCTCCTTTCCACTCTCTTTCCAAGCTAGGGTTAGAGAAAATTCGTATGGAAAAGAGAGCTAGGGTTTAAGGACTATAAATAGGCCTCAGAATGATGGAAATAACCCTAGGGACAAGGTATACTTAGGTTGTAATCAAAGCATGCATTTCTCAGTCCAACGAAGCACTTCTGGTGGGCCTATAACCATGAAAGGTCGGACTTAAGCTCCTTGACCATGGATCTAGCTCAAGCTGAGTTTTTATACCGATCGGCTCTTCAGATCAGCCGTGGCGAACCACACTCAATTCAACGGTCACGGAATCTCGATCAGGTCCACAAGCACTAGGATATGCCTGGGCCAACTATCCTGATCAGAGGGTGAAATTGGGTCAGAATCCAACGGTCAGATTGCTTAAAATCATCGCGCAAGGGACACGACTCAGATTCCATAAAAACTTATTAAATTCCAACCGTTCTCACACTCTTCACTCCGAACTCAATCAAATCGACGCAGAACATCAGATGGACTTGATTTTCGAGGTGATGGTCAAGCCCAACTCGGTGACCGCAACAGCCTAAGATCATCGCCATCGGACACTCGACGCGCGGTCCAGGTCCGATCCAGATCTTCCAAAAATTCTCCAGAACAACTGGATTTAGCGATGGATCCCAGGTTTCAGAGTAACGTAGCGCTAATTAATATACACGTTTAGAGCCATGCAGATATAATTTAAAGTGATTGATGTGAATTTCACAAGCAATCGAGTATAGTGCTAATTACTCCAAAAACAACTACTTAAGGAAAGATTAGCACAAAAATTCCAAGGTCGTTACAGTAACATCCTGGATTTTTACTGTTTTGGATTTCCAAAAATCCTTGAATTTTTTTATTTATTTACTTATATTATCACTTATTAACCATTAGCACTCAATGTTAGTGTATATAGGGGTGGTACCAGTAAAGAACCGTATCATTCCAATTAATCAGCCGTAAAAAGCCAATGAATCCGCACGATCACTTGAACATCAGGTGTAGTGTAACGTCCCGCCCAACCAGAACAGTGTCCTGGGGCGTCCACATAGGATTTGCCACAAGATCGTTCGTTTAAGCTACTCGTAGTGAGGTATCGCAAATAAGTTAGACTAAGATTAGCCCAATTGATTAGGCCAGACAGGTCCTGATAAAACTTGGTGCAGGCCTCCAAGTCAAATGGCCGTTTACACCTAGCGATAGCCCGTGCGGGCTATATCGCGACACGAAAATGTCATAAAATTATAAAAATTTAGGGGAGCATAGATCTCACTAGGCTTGGGGACCATCGCGGACCACGGACCCAGTGGATACCGAGAAGTGGAATCCGGCACTTGCCAAATGCAACCCACCAATGCCAGAATTGGAATCTGGCACTGGTAAATAAAACTGAGATTTCAGGCATTTCAGCAGTTGGATTTCTTTCAAATTTACGGTAAAGGTCTAATGTATTTTTCTACGCCCGCTCATAAAATTTGGGTCCCGATCGTGGCATGATGACTGTTGATCGCGAATCGGACCTGTGCGACTAAACCCTATATCCAATCGTCCCCAAATTTTGCATGGCCCTTCATCAGGCCATGAAGCACCTATCCTATAAGTTTCATGGCCAGAGAGCCACCAAAACTGCCCCGATTCTCCAAACAATCTCTAGAACGCTCATTGGTGGGCCACTAGTTCCAAAACTATAGAATAAAGCCCGTCTCACTAGGCTTGATGTCCATCGCGGGAATCAGACTGGGGTACTATCCAGAACCGCTCAACTTGAGCCGAAGGACGAGTGCATGAGAAGTGCAAATACCCTAAAGGAAAGAGTTGGAACTTAAGTGAATTGAGTCATCCACTCTTATGCAAAATTGAGGATTTCGGACGTCGGTTTGCGACCAAACTTTACCTGTGGAGTAAGGATATTTTTTTGCTCATATCTATATAACCGCGGCCTCAATCGACCACCAGTGACCGTTGAATAGACTTTTAATCATATCCGTCGATCGGTGCATCCAAATGGCGGGCCGATCATATCCATGCATAGATCATCATTAGGGCCAACTATCCAACTGTGGGTGCCGAATCCTACGCCCCGTAGTGGCCCCCAAATGGTAGAAACACACTCCCCTAGGGCTAGTATAGTGAAAACCCATCCCTTAGGGCCATTTACATCAAACCTGACACTATATAAAGGCCTTATTTGGGGCACCCCCTCCCCCATACGAATTTGCCCTAGGGAACAAAGGGAGAGAGGAGAGAAAAATGAGAAGGAAGAGAGGAAAAAGAGAGTGAAAGTGAGAGTGAAAGTGGACCGCAGGCACGGTGGGACCCAAGGAGTTCAATCTTGCACCTCCCTACCTCTTCTTCAAGGAAGAACCCTCCACCACAACCACACATTCGCTCCGTTGATCGTTTAGGTAAAAGCCCTCATCCCTTTTCTTAAAAACATTGAGTTAAGGAAGGATTTGCTTGAAACTCTAACATGTGAATGGTTGCTTTAGGGATTCCGGCCGTCCGACCCCAAAAGCCCTCATTCCTAGGTCGTTTTCCAAGCCTTCAACGATCCATAGGTGCGGACTATTATCCTTAGGTGGCCTAACACCAATTATAGTTGGAGTTTAATGATTTTGTTTGCTTGGTATGTTGTATGGAAGAATCTAGAGGAACCTAGGGATGACATATTGTTGGAATTGTATGAATTGCATGTTTATTTCTTTTTATGTTAATCTTGCCTCTCTCATGATCTAGTATATGGATGATTACATGCTCATGTTTGGTAGATTTCTTTTTCTCATATGTTGCTTCATATTGTGTATGATTCATTTACTCTTATGTATTTAATCCCTTGAGGTGTAGGAAGTACTTAACTTCCTCACCAACCCACACCACGCACATACACCTTATTCATGATATTAATAGTTTGCTTGCTAGAGAAATTTGAATTGTATGTTGAGCAATATGAGAACATTGTGTTGAATATGCTTGATGTTATATTGGTAGTTGGCATGCTATGAGTCACTATTCCTACCCTTGGGTTGGTCAGGAACATGAGGAGGGCGAAGGTGGTTCCGTTGGTAGGACCACCTTAAGGCTAAACCCATGGGTTTGGGTGAGTACGTGTAGGCGGCAGTAGTTAGGCTACATGGGTCGCTGTACCCGATGTCGTTCCGCCACATACTTGTCTGGGCTCGTGCGGTTTAGTCCACTAGCTGACCCACCTGGTTTGTTAACCTTGTTTGCTTACATTTGTATGGAAACTGGAACACCCTACCACCGTTGTAGCCCATCGATACCGGATGGAATATTGATTCACAGTCTCGTGAGCCGGGCATGGTGTAATGGGACACTGTGTCCGAGCTGTCGGCTACGCTGGGGTGACGCGCCTCCCCGTAGTGACCGCGAGTGATCCCACATTCAACACGCCTCATGTGCTTGAAGTCGGCGATGAGGAAAACCCGACGGGGTCAAGGATCGCGGGGTTTCGGCCTCACACATTGGGGGGCCTTGGCCTCGCAATTAGTTTAGGGCATTTGATATGTGGGGTGTATCAGATTCTCAAATCTGCTGGATGAATGGACTTAACTAAGAACCCGGTTAACATCATCATTGCACGGCATTAGCTAGGTTGGCGACTCGACAGTCGAGGTCGCTCTGAGGGAGTGTTAACATATGCGATCGTTAGACGGAGTCGCTCAAGGAAAAGTTGTAGTGAGGGCATACATCTATCATCCACCATGCATATGCATTAATAAGATTAATTAGGTATTTGTGAATGATTGTTTTTCATTAAATTCCTATTATAACTTATGCTTGTTGCAACTTAAGACTAATAACACCCACTGAGTTGATCACTCACTCCCATGTTGGGACGGTGTTTTAAAATACCAACCAGACCCGCTCGTAGATGCAGGAGATACAGATTATATGGAGCCTGGTGATGCGAGTCTTGAGGAGGAGGACGAGTTCCCTTACTTCCAGTTGATGAGCAGGACCCCGTCGGATCAATAGATGGGTCGTTCAATCGCCGAGCAGCGGCTCAGCTATATTCTTTTAGACATGCCATTCTTTTTGTGAATTTGTTGGGCAGCACCTTGTGCACCCATTTGTATTCTTTTGCACATATATATATAGGTATGGTTGATTTTCTTCCATTTCAGTAGACTTGTGTGGTTGTGTTTCATGTTCCAGGAAATTTCAGAATGCGCATTTAGACTGGATTAATCGCATATTAATGAAAACCGGTTATAAGTGACCCCGGGAACTCGGGAGTCGAGCATATGCAGAACTCCCGATTTCCAGGGCGTTACAATGAGGTCGAGCTGTGTGGGCCCCACCATGATGTGTGTTGAAAATCAACACCGTGAATTTGACGGGTCCCGTTTATTTTATGGGATATTCCAAAAATAAGTAGTATATGTAACTCATGTGGGCCATACCATCATGTAAAAACGTTCCTAAAACATACAAAAGCACTTGTTGGGACCTATTTGAGTATTGGGTGGAGTTGAAACTTGGTCTAACCCCTTATCTAAGTGGGACACACACAATGGATGGGCTGGATTTGTGAACTACATCTCGGTGGGTGCAATAAATGATTATGAATGTTTTAATGAGAGGGTAACCCTTCTCAACTGTTGTACATGCTGTGGCACAGCAAAGTTATGTATTGAATTGATGTACAATCCCGACGCCCACCATGGAATGTTGCATCAAATTTAAGGTGTTGATTTTAGACACACATGATCATGGGTCCCACAGAGCTCGAACTCATAGTATCATTTCCATATATACACGGTGTCTATCCAAAATCTGAATTCTCCATGTGATGCAGTGCCCCATGAAACCTAGAGGCCGACTTTCATTGTTATTCAAAACTTTGGTGGGACATGAAAAAATGAAATTATTTTCTCCCTTAATTAGTCTCTCTCGTTTTATATGCCCACCAAAGTTTTGGGTTAGAGTAAAGTCGTTCCAAGGGTTTTATGGGTTCTGCGTTACATGGACGGTTCAGCTTTTCTGCCCACATACATGTAACGATTCGTGAAAAAGTTCTGACGACTTCTCGCCAGAACAGGCGCGGACGTAAGCAGTCCTCTGTCTACATCATGGGCACGGAATTTGGATGGTCCACGTGATGTATGGTTATATACATCCTCTTCGTCGGTTTCAACGGCTCATTTAAGGAGATGACCCCAAGGCTCATCCAAAGTTCAAGTGGACGATTAAATGCCCACCATTGAAAACTCCCTGAGCCACACATGTTTTGGATTAATCTGATTTTTATATTGTCCCTTATCCCGTCGGGGTGACCTGACGGACGGATTGGATTCAAATAAAGATGGCGGTAGGACCTGAGAAGGTTTCAACAGCTGGTGTCATTATCCTGGGTGTGGTCGACTGAGATTTGGATAACTCTCATTAATTCTCAGAAATGCGATAGTAAAACAAGTGAACGGTATAAATATAACGCAAACGTCACAGTGGGGCCACAAGCTTAGCCGGGAGCGACGGATTAGTTGAGTGGGTAAACTCATTACTGAAGTGACGTCACCAAGTTCTGTGGGCCCCACCATGATGTATTTTTTGTATCCACACCTTGCACCCAGTTGGAGAGATCATATTAGGTCATGATTCAAAGAATGAGTCAGATCCAAAGCTCAAGTGAACCCCACTACAGAAAACAGTGGAGAGAGTGATGCCACCATTAAAAAGTTCCAAGGGCCATAAATGTTTTCGATCAACCTGATATTTGATTTTTCCCTTCTTTCATGTCTGAGTTAACATATGAACAGTTTGGATCCTAAAAAACATCATCATGAACCTTAGGAAGGTTTCAACGGTGGGTGTCATTCTCCTTTCTGTTTTCTGTGGTGGGTCCACTCCAGTCTTGGATCTGACTCATTCTTTAGATCATGTACTAAAATAATCTCTCCAAATATATGGACGGTACGGATACAACACATATAACATGGTGGGCCCACAGAACTTGGTGACGCCACTTCAATAGCAAGGGTCGCTATAGAACCTGTCGGTAGCCAATCCGCGCCCGTAGCGGGTTAGGGGCGGCTGTGGCCTCACCCAAGACGATGTGGCGCTTCCCTTGGGGCCACCTTGATATATTTATTCGGATTGCCTACTCCCCCTGCCACCGTACAATGGCTGGTGGTCGGTGCTTTGTTGGCCCCACCATGATGTATATGTTTCACCTACGCCGTCCATTTATTTTTATAGATTATTTTATGGTATGAGTCTAAAAATGAGATATATCTTAATCTTAAATGGACCACGTCACAGGAAATAGTGTTGAATGAATGTTGACCATCAAAAACTTTTGGGGACCCATAAACCTTTTGGATCAAGCTGATCTTTGTTTTTTCCCTTCATCTTGGTCTGTATGACCTAATCAATAGATTGTATGTCAAATGAACAGTACAGTAGGCCTTAAAAAGGATTCCAATCACTATTGTTTTCCTGTGGTGTGGTCCACTTGAGATTTATATACCTCTCATTTTTAGGATCAGCCCTAAAATGATTCGTAAAAATGGATCAACAAGATGGATGAAACACATACATCATGGTTCAGCCCACAAAGCACTAACCAGCAGCCACCGGGATGATGGCAAGTGAGTAGCCAATCCATTTCCTATTTATTCTCTTTCCATGCACCTTTTATACATTTTTTTCATATTATTTTAAGTAGGGCTGGACATGAACTGGGCTACCCCAATTAACTCGCTCGACTCGGCCCGACCCAGAACTGAGTTCGGGTCGGGACGAGCCATTTTCTTCAGCCCGAAACTGAGTTCAGGCCGAGTTCGAATAAGTACCAGCTTGGCCCGACTCGGCTCGAAACCCGACTCGACCTGACCCGGCCCGGCCCGACTCGACCGTTTTATATATATATATATATATATATATATATTATTTTTCCTAAATTCTTACTCTAACCATTTACAGCAATCCACGCTGTCCAAATCGTCGGTCTCCTTGTAGATGGAGTAAAGTCCCAAAAATCTATGACAAAAGTCCTTTGCAAAAATTAAAGCCATTCAAGTTACCTGCCAAAGCCCTTCACATGGAGTAGATGGAAAAGAGTCAAAAAATCAAGGTCATCCAAATCGTGGGTCCGAAAATGGCCTGAACTTGCGCCGATTGTTGACTAGGCCGGGTTCGGGCTGGACATGTTGGCCCGTTGACCAGGTCGGGTTGGATTCGGGCTAGTTTGACAGGTGACCGAGCCAAGCCGGGTTAAGCCCAATTCGACTCAGTTCGGCCCGATGCACACCCCTAATTTTAAGGCATGATCTAAAAAATGAAGCAGATTCAAATATCACGTGCATTATATTCCAAAAAATAGTGATGATTGAATGCTCCACCTTAAAAAGTTTCTAGGGCTATTGTAATATTTATTTGTCATCCAACCTTTTGATAAGATCATTTAAACTTATATCAATCGAAAAACAAATATGGTTGTGGTCTAAAACTTCTGTGGCTCGTGATAAGTTTTTAACGGTCAATAGCCACTTTCCTGTGGTATGGTCTACCTGAGAATGCATCTGTTTCATTTTTTGTTTCATGACCGAGAATAATCTGATAGAACGGATTGACCGCATGGATATGGAATACATGCATCAAGGTGGGCCACACCTTCTTGGGTGAGTCCGGGGCCTCACCTAATCCGCTCCCGCAACCCGCGTCCTCTTTCGACTGTCTCCATCAATACCGGAAATGTGAAGGCGATTCTCACGAGAAGATAATGAAGAGGAGAATCGCTGCCTGCACGCCAATATGGAACACGTGTGTATCTCCTAACCATTCATCTGGAACGTAAGGAAACTGAAATTGACGTGGCATAATTCATGAAGGTTCACTCACCAGGTGGACCCCACGTCACATCAGTGGATCATTTTTCGAACCATCCATTTTTCTTATGTATTACCCACATCAGTATAATTCCAGAATGATTTATTTAACATAATATAGGTGGGGCCCACCCTATGAATGGAATGGATCTTGTATTCATTTTCTAAGTTGGCATGTGTATGGCTATTAATCTCTTCAACTCTCTCTGAGTGAATCGCCTTCGGATTTTTGTTGACGTGTAGGCCGGCTCTTGTGACTCGCTACAGTCCAGCTCGCATGAGTCATGAAACAAGAAATACGTGGTAGTCTGCAGGACTACGGAAATTAGATGACAAACGTCTGTGTTGGAAGCCATCCATAAACAGACTCAGTACTCACGCAGGCTGCCATATCTATAGAGTAAATGAGTAATCGTAAGCAGACGCGGTTGAAGCCTATCCAGCGGAACTAACTAATTAAACAAACACAGGAAGTCTGGCTGACGTTGATGCTTGATGCACATGCACTTAAAAAAAGCATACGTGTGAAATCTTAAATCAAAATAATAAACTATCAAGAACTTGCTAGAACTCAGATTAGTTGAACAATCCTAACCTCATAGTGAAGGAAGCTATTTTTCAGAAATAAGACCATTGGAAGGTATTCATTTTTAATTGTCCAATAAATTGTCCGAAAATCTAATAATAAGACCACTAAATAGCTCTATGCATAAGTTAAATCGAGTTGAACTTGGCACACCTCGATTCAGCTCGGCCACTAGCTGACCCTAGATTGAACTCGGCTTGGCTCGATTCTTAAGCTTGACTGGCTAGCTCAACTCGGTTTGGTCAGCTGCTTCAGCCACTTCGAGCAGAGTTTGAGCCGAGTTTGAAACTACGCGACACTTTCTCAAATGCATAAAGTGCACATTCACTTTCCCATAGTTTGGAAAACAGTTGCAACATTTTACATGTACAGGTAATATTAAAATCAGGATCCAATAATAGTATTATCATGCAATGTTCGTTTTTTTTTAGCAATGAATTATTTCATATCCATATATTCCTCGCCACCAGCCAATTCCATGAAGAATATATCCACCCGAAGCAATGCTTTGTTGAGTCATTATATCAAATACTTGGTAAGCAACATCAATATCAAAATAACCAAGTCATCGAATTAGCTCAATTTGAGTTCAGCTAGGCTTGAACTCGGCTTGAAATTTCTTGAGCTACAAAAATCAATTCAACTCGACTCTGTTCCAAACCAAGTTGAACTCAACTTTTTCAAATCGAGTTGGGTGAGTTAACTGAGCTAACTCGGTTTGTGTACAACTTTACCACTAACTAAGGTCAAACATCTAAACAGGTACACATAATCTGGATAGTTTATTTTAAATTTTTATATTCCAAGTGTGCAATTTCTTGGCAATGTATAACTGCCTGCGGATCATCCACCACACTCTGCCGGAGTATCAAAATACTTCTGATCCAAAATAGTAGTCTGGTATTACTGTAAGTTTACTCGGGCGACTAAGATGGTGAATGGACACAGGTGACACGTGCCTAATTGAAGATCGGCACCATTCATCGTGTAGGGGCCATCGTTTACAATCTATGTATTAACTATCATATCGTGTGAGAAACTTCACGGCTGGAAACAGTTATCGTACGTTCGACTTGCATTGTACACGTGTGGCCTAACTATTAGGTTGACCAGCATTCTTTGGTCGATTCCATGTTCATAATAAGACATGCTTGACTAATAGGAACGGACAGGATCTCTAACAAGTACGCCAAATCGGCACGTGTATAGCGAGGTCCCTTATCTATCTCACTCGCGCGATTCCACTTTGTATTAACCACTTTTACTGAGGCCAAATCTCCCACAATTAAAATGTCAACGCGGTTGCCACGTGGAAGAAACTGCACGTGAACAAAAAATAAAAAAGAACGAAGTTTGCTACAATACATACCGACGTACTGCAAGCATACATACTACACCGTTGGATCTGAGCCATTCAAACCGTTTAAAAGATGGACATCGCCATCGATGGCTCAAAGCTAATAATACAACCTCAGATATATATATACTTTATCAATTTTATAATTTAATATTTTTCCATAAATGTGAACTTTCTTTTTATCCGTCGCTTTGTGGGCCATTAATTCAAAATTCTATAATTTTCTAATCTTTAATTTTTAAAAAAAACCGGACGCTTAATCTCTGTGTGTATATATATATATATATATATATATATATATATTTATTTTTTCATAAAAACGGTTTAGATCTTAGAATATGTCCAGTGCCGATGTATCCCGGAGAATTGCTCGGGGAGAAAGAAAAAAGAAAGGCATAAGCTACTCACGCGAGTACAATAAAACAAATACTCGCGAACACACTTGCCAGAGTGGCATACATACGACACATTCGGACTGCTCATCTATCAGGTCCCACCGTCTAAAGAGAAATACTATGATACTCTGGCAGAGTGTGATGGATGATGCGCAGGAATTTAGAAATTATTGAGAAACTATGGATTATAATTATTTCAAACTAAACCGTCCCACATGATGAGTATGAACCAAAAATTACTTTTATTTTGTTACCTAGAAATTAGACTTTTAGATATTTATTGGACGGTTAGAAATGAAAAAAATCCAACAGCCACTACACCAAATTTCCTATTTAAGAATGGTTTAAAATCATTCCTAAACTATTTAAGGAATATGGTGTCGCATAGACTTTGAAATGTCTGATGTCCAGTTTAAAATTACAATTTTGATGCAGTGAGCCTTGGTTCAAAAAGCAAGTATTTGCAAATCATGTATTAGGATTATTCAACCAATTGGATTTTTAAATTGCAACTTGGTGACATTGGTTCCACAATTTAATTTAAGTTAATATCTCCAACTGCATAGTTTTTAAATAACTGTCTAACAAAAGTCGTATATGACCAAAGTATTTAATTACTCTTAATCTAAGTTGGTTTACCATCTAAATTGGGCCCACAAACTGAAAAGCTTCATTTGAGTTACGATGACTGCCACATGTATAATTTCTTACTACGTGTTTATCAACGACTGCCATAATTTCCAACCGCAGTTGAACACATCCATCAGCTTTGTCAGATTATATTAAGAGATGGCCCAAAAATCAAGTAAATTCAAATGATCCCCGCTGCAAGAAGTAAAAGAGATGAGGACACATCATTAATACCTTCTTGGGTATTTTAAACACTTGTGCATGAGGTGGGTCCCGCTAATATGACAGTCACAATCAGTCCCGGGCCGGCCTAATCCATAACATCTCTTGGCCTACAGTAAGTATCCAAGGCTTGTCGTCCTGTCCCTATTATTTTCCAAGATATAGTACACTCAAGTTATTAATATACCTCCTTTTTAGGTTCACGTCTTAGTATAAGAAGACGTAATTAATAAGCATAATAGATGACACATACCCTCACAATCACGCCATGGTAAGATTTCACCACTTACGGGAATTTAAACCTCAATTCTCGTATTGGAAAAATGAGCATGGTAGATGATGCATACCCTCGCACTCACACCGTAGTAAGATTTCATTACTTATGAGAATTTAAACATCAGATTTCGTATTGAAACTCTTGAGCCTACCATTGAGACAATGACTTAAATTAATTTTGGTTTCTTCTTATTAAATTGGAGTGATTAACTTTAAATAGAAGATTTATTTATAATTGATTATAAACTAAACTTAAATAAATTATTTATTTACTTTTGTAAGTAGAAAAAGTAACTTATTTGATGGTATCCACACAAGCCCTAGCACACGGGTGAATCAAATTGCTGAGTGGACCTCTTTTGTAATTAATCATGACCATCCATATTAAGGGACAATGATCAAGTGGTTAATAATTATCATATTGGGTAGATATTTGCATGGTTGCCCATAACATGTGCCACTGGACCTAAATGAACAGTTTATATCAATGGATTCGATTAGCTAAGTGTCAAAATGCAACATGAGCATGTAAATTTAGAGTGCCCTTTGCATATTTCCCATGCCTCAGCAAAAGGAAGTTCCATCTATCAGTTTCTCAAGACCAAAATAAGACAGGACTACAAGATGATATTTGTGCCTCTTTGCGATTAACTCTGTGAACGGTTTGGGTGACATATAAACATCATACTAGCTCCAGGAAAGCTTCAATGGTGGAAGTTTGTGTTCTCACTACTTTCGCATGGTGTGGTTCATTTGAGTTTTGGATCTGCCTGATTTTTGGAATCCTATCCTATTTTGGTCTTAAGAAACTAATTAACAGAGTGGAGTGATCAAGGGCATCTTTTAGGGTCACACATGACTTCTGACCACAGGAACTTCCAAAGTCATTTCACATGTGTACGTACACAAGGAGTGGATTAGGACATGGTCCTAAAAATTAAGGACCACGTCCATCCGTTTTTCTAGCACATGTTAGGACATGGTCCTAAAAATTAAGCAGATCCATATCTCAGGTGGAACCTACCACAGGAAACTGTGGTGATTGAATGCTCACCATTAAAAACTTCCGCGGCCCACCGTAAGAATATTCTTAATGTTTGCCATTCAGTCCTTTGCCAACATCAAACATTTTAACAAGGTCAAATATAAGAGAGAAATACAAAGATAAGCTTAACCAAACTTTTATGGCTTACTAAAATTTTTTAATGATCATTAATTGCTTTTTTCAATGGTGTGGTCCACTGGAGATTTGGATCTCCTCAAGTTTTGATATTAACGTCTTTAAATGAGCTGAAAAAACGGATGTGCCGTGTGGATATACAACACATTCATCAACGTGGGCCCCACATAGCAAGAGTGCCCAGGTCCTAATCGCTCCCATATATATAACGATTAACGAGGGCTGATTGCATGTGCCCCGGCCGAGAGATACACCTGTGACTTGGGCTATGTGGGGTCCACATCGATGTCCGTGAAGAATCGACTTCATCCATCTGTTTTTAAAGACTACAATAAGATAAGAATCTAAAAATCAGGTATATTCAAAACTCAGGTGGTCCACCAAAACGAAACAGTGGAAACTGAAACGTCCACCGTTGAATCCTTCATGGAGCTGAGCATGATGTTTACAAGTCATCCAGACCGTTCATAGGGTTATTATCACTCAGATAAACTGTAGGAACAAATATCATCCTGATACAAAACTTGTATCACCCCAGCCGTTCAATCCCCACTGTTTGGTGTGGTATGGCTTACATGATTTTTGGATCCTCCGTTCCTAGAAACCTATCCTGCTGGGATCTTTTAAAACAGATTTACTTAGGAGGCTGTTTGGTTGATTAGGAACCTCATGCATTTGAAACCCACTGTATTTGAAACCTTCTCATTGTGTTTGGCACTTTGTATTGAGAATTAACTTTAATCTAAAAGTAGCTATGCATGGTGTGTGTGTGTAGGGGTTTGAATTTAATTATTAAATTAACTTTAATAACTTTAATTAGTGACATATGTAATATTTGACACAATGGTTGTAATAAGCCTGTTGAAATATATGCTTTGCCCAAAAATGATGAAATTTCAAGTCTCGAATGGGCCACAAGCAACAAAATCATGTCTATGTGACTAAGGATTTCTAGCTGTTGATTTACATGGATAATATTTGGATGGTGCTAATTATTATGTTAAAATAATTATAATGAAGCAATGGATAATCTAATTGTTTTTTTTATATCATTAGTGGGTTATGTGCCTAATAAAATTGTAAAAAGTATTTTAGGTGTAATCTAATCTCTTATTGTAGATTTAAAACCCCCTCTCTAGGAGATTTTGAAACCCCGTGTCGATTTGAAACTCCCCTGGGTACTTTATGCCACCAAGCAACCTGAGGATTTAAAATCCCCCAAATCCATGGTGCCAAATGACTGTAAAAGTTTGCAAGTTTATTGTGAAAAAAGCTTTCTCAAGTTATTGCACATGGATTTTGGGTGGGCCCACTCGTTTTAGGATATATGGCAAAAAAAATGTGTATCAAAAGCTCAAATGAGTCACGCTAGAGGAAATAGTAAAGATTTAATGACCACTATTAAAACATTTATACAGCCCGCAAAAGTTCCGTACAAGAGTAAGTTTTTCATGTTTTCACTTCATTCATATGAAAATAACCTTATAAATGGTTTGAGTGGAATATAAAAATCAAAGTAGAGTATAAGAAGTTTTCAACAGTGGGGTATTCTTTCCCTACCCACTTATCCTCTTCATTTTTTGTTACATAGCTAGTAAAAAGGATAAATTTATCAGGAACATCGCGGTGGACCCACCTCGAATTTCCTGCGAAAGCCTTCTGCAGCCAATCCGTCTCCTTTGTAAAGGGAACGGATTGGCTACTCCCCCTGACACCAGCCCTGTGGACTGGTGTTCGGTGGTCTATGGACCCCACCATGAAGTACATGTTTCATTCATTCCTTTCATCCATTTTTTAAGATCATTTTAGGGCTTCATCCTAAAAATAAGAGGGATATAAGTATTAGGTGGACCACACCACTGGAAAACATTAGTGATTGGATATCCATCATTTAAATCCTACTAAGGCCCAGTGTACTGTTGATATGACATCCAATCTGTTGATTAGGTCATAAAGACCCAAATGAAGGTTAAAAAAACAAATATTAGCTTGATCCAATACTTTTATGGCCCTCGAAAAGTTTTTAATGGTCAAAGTTCATTCAAAACTGTTTCCTATAATGTGATTCACTTGAGATTGCGATATACCTCATTTTTTTTATAATATCATAAAATGATATATAAAAATAGATGGACGGCATGGATGAAACACATACATCATGGTGGGTCCCACAGACCACGGAACACCAGCCATTGGCTGGTGGCAGGGGAAGTAGCCAATCCGTTTCCCTTTGTAAAGTACATCTCTGTGGGCCCACACAGCCCTGGCCCAGGGTCACGGGCAATCTGCCTCTGAACGCCCTCAATCTCACACACAACCCATTCCGACACGTGTGCATGCGAGTAGCAATCGAACCCAACTCGCGCGAGTAGCCCAAACAAGCCTCGGAAGAAAACAAATCGCGAACCACTCCACTACAAAAAGAGCTTTTTTTCCAATCCTAGTTTTTTCTTTTTATCTTCTTCTCATCATCACCCACAGAAAGACAACTTCCAAACCCGAATCCAATTCGATGCAGATCTTCTCCACATACCCTTGATACCTCAACTCTCTCTCCTCCCATCCCCGAGAAATCCAAAATCCCAGATCCCTCGCTACAGATCCAACGGTCCAGATCAGATCTCAAAACTCCCTTCCCCGTCGCTTCTGCACTCTTAAATAAGAAGAAGACGACGACGGCGAACGAATGAACCCCAGAAGAGGAAAAAACAAAGAAAATCCCGCTCGAATACGAGATCGCCTTTTGTACTCGGGCCTCTGACGGGAAGAGAATGGAAAGGTTTCAGGTCAGACGGTTCTCAGACTCGCGTATTCGTGGCAATTTTCGCTGTCAATACACGCGGGTGGTATTTATTTTGCCGTCGTGGTAATTAATGCGAAAACCTGCCCTTTTTATGAATGTTATGTTATCAGGAGCTCTGTGTGTGTGGGGTAGTTGGCTATTTTACTCCATGGGTGCGTAGGATTAGTTCCATGCGCACCCCTTCTCTTCCAACTTTCGCTTCTGTTCTCTTTTTCGTCTGCAACGAATCTTAGTATGGTTGTCTCTTTCGCTATAGTAGTCTCGAATATCTGGTATTTTTTTTTTTTCTTATATATATATATAAGCGAGATTTCTCTCTCTCTCTCTCTCTCTCTCTCTCTCTCTCACCCTTGATTGGCACTGGGGCCCACCTGAGTTGCAAAACAGCCTAGCTTTGGGCCAGACCCGTCTATCCAAGGCAGATGAATGGTGGGAATGGCTTGGATTGCAGATAAATTACACGGTTGGCCCACTATTCAAATCAATGGTAGGCGTGCACTCTTAACTTGTTTCCTGTGTTGTCCCCACGTGAGTTTTGGATCGAGTTGAGTTTCGATAGGTTTGGTATTTTGAGGTCGCGTATCTGATGGACGGGTTGGATTTCATGAATGCATCACGTGGGGCCCACTTTTGTCGGATACCATTGTAGATGTGTATGTATGTTTTTAGATGGTGGTGAAGTGATGAATCTGATATTTAGATTTTTCGGATTTTTTTTTTTTTTTGAATTTTGATTTGAGGTTGGAGAGGAATTTGGTTTAAATGGGTTTTATTTTAATTAATTAATTTATTTATTTGGAATTCTTGTATGGATTTTTGATGGGTTAGATTTTGAGGTGTGGAAGATAATAGGATTCTTTTCTCTTTCTTCTTCTTTTTCTTCCTTTTTTTGCAATTTTTTATTTTTGAAATTGGGGAGCACCCTTTTGACATTGTTATTTTTTTTTTCTGTTGCAGAAGACCTTGATTGCAATGGGTTAGATATTGGTAGATTGTTGGACTCAGTTTTTTTTTTTTTTTTTTAAATTATGAAAATGGAATAGATACCTTTGATTTTTAATTTTTGCTAAGAATGTGTTTGGTTGCAACAAATATGAATTTCGTGATTAATCAGTTTAGTTTGGTGCAAACTATCCTGAATTTCATGATAGTTGGTGCAACCAAACGCACCATAAAATACTTGTACTAGTAGATTAAATTTTGAGGCATCTAACAAAGGGGTAGATAGTTTGATTCTGATATATCTTTTTTTTTTTTTTTTCCTTCTTTCTTTCTTTCATTTTTCTACTAGAATTGGGAGAACCCTTTTGATTTTTTGATTTTTCGTCAAAAACTAGGTTGAAACTGTTTTTCTTTTCTTTTTTTTTTCCTTTTTTTTTTTTTTGAAATTTGAATATTATTTGTTTTCTTTTTTCCTTATATGATATTAGCAAAGATTTCATAAACCAATTTTAGGTGGGCCCAGCACCATTTTATGCTGTCAAAAGCTTCTTTTTTTGGCTCTGTTCAATGCTACAAAATAAAAATATTTGCAGTCTGAGTGCTGAAAATTTTGAATTTTGAGTTTGGTTGCAAGTGTAATCTTTTGTTTGTTAGATCGCCTTTGTTCGAGATCTCCTTACCTTTTGCAGATGATTTACCGTTTTTTTCTTCTTTTTTGGAAATTTGAATATTATTTATTTTCTTCTTCCTCTTCTCCCTCTTCTTTTTCCTTCTTATAAGTGTGATGTTAGCAAATGAACAGGAAGGTTTCATGAACCAATTTTAGGTGGGCCCAGCACCATTTTGTGCAGTCATAAGCTCTTTTTTTTCCCCACAGTTCAGTGACCAAGTTGTCATTTCGATCTGGTGGCCCTACCACCCAGATGGACCACGCCTCAGAAATATCCCTGATATGGAGGAATCTCAATTTGCGAAATGATGGTCTGAGAAGGAATGTGGCAAAAAGGACTAGGTACGGACATTGGATGCCCAGGATCCTCCAATCTCGGAGATTTTTGGATGCCCAGGATCCTCCAATCTCGGAGATTTTTGGATGTCCTCGAACCACGGTAGGGCCCATCAGATTAACGGTAACGATCGCCGAACTGTAGTTTCCACCTGTGCCATATCAGAACATGAGCTCACTCTACATGTCGTCAAATAGATGATCATATAACTCCTCTTGGTTTGTTTTCAATCTCCTAAACGATTGCTGACTTTTCAAGCCTCTTACCGGCTTGCAGATTCGTTAGGTGCCTTCTGGTTGGTAACAGAATTCCAATTTAGTATTCGGTAGCATTAATTGCTTGAATATCTTGCTTCCATATCAAGATTTCTCAATTTTCTGTTTCTGGTTATTTTCAGCGATTTTCACTGCTTTACCTTCTTCATTGAATTATTTTATAAGAGTTAGCAAGTTGGCGAACATTTCTTTATGGCATTGGCAATGGAATTCAGCTCAGTTCTAGCTGTTTATAACTTTCCATACCTCTGCTTCCCTGGATAAAGATAGTTTTCTTGAAACGATGATTACCATCTGTTGTGGTAGGGTCTTCAGCCTAGTTTGATTGCTCATGATACCTTGTACTCTGGTTTTCAAAACCATAATCACAGCTCTCTTTAGATAATATGGTGAAGGGTCTGCTAAGCCCATGTGCACACAACTATATGTGTCGGCATGGCAGACAGGTAGAGTAGAGTATCCAAGCCAGCCACCAGGTGGGTCTGACCTTGAAGATGATCTCACACAAGAATCAGGCTCATCCAATCATCGGGTGGGTCATGATGTTTAAAATAGGTAGATGGCTTAGAAAACTTCAGCCAAGTTCTCGTCACTCATACATTTGATCTGTAAATTGCAGCCTATGCGATTAGTGGACTGACCTGATTCTTGGTTCAGGATCATCTGTATAGTGGTAACCCCTGATGGATGGATTGGATCTCATAGCTATGTGCCATGGTAGCACTTATGGTGGGGTGGGCATTAGCTGTCTTGTGCATGTGTGGCAGTGTAGCAAAGCTCTTTGGTCAAAATGTTGGTGTTTTTTGGTCAAATTACATAGATGGAGCTGCCCAACTTATGATGATTCGAGCCATTCATATGGTGGGCCCTGTGCTGGATGAGAGATGCCCCCAGATTCTTTCCATAGGGTTATCCTAGCCATCCGAGTTGGCTGTCATTCACTTGGTTGTAAATGTCCATTTTCATCAATCACTGGGATCATCTGCCAGGTGGGCACAACCCATTCCATGGTGCTGCCAATCAGATTAACAAATTAGATTGCCGAAAGATGGGTCCCACCTGTACCAATGTTGTGTCAGACAATAACTCCTTTTGTCTTGACTGACATCTGATAGCACCTTATCCGCTTATTGCATAATATAGTGGTTTGTTTGATTGAGCTTGTTCTGGAAAAAAATTTCTTCTTTGTAGTTTATTTGACAGAACTGGTAAGGAAGTTCCTTCTTTTCAGGCTTCAAATAGTAGTCCCTTGTATGTGTAGAGAATTGATCTAGTGCAAATGTTTTCACCACAATTGTGGTCAATCAGGTTTTGTGGGCCCCACCATGATGTGTTTATCAAATCCACTCCAACCATCAGGTGAGTCATCGCACATTAGGCCCTCGGCCCAAAAATCAGATTGTTCTATGATTCAGGTGGGCCACACAAAGGGAAACATTTTGGAGGGTGGGCATCCCCTGTACATAGTTTCCGATCATGTTGCCCACCTGAATCACGGGCCAGTTTGATTTCGGCCCATTG
This sequence comes from Magnolia sinica, assembly GCF_029962835.1. Taxonomy (NCBI): domain Eukaryota; kingdom Viridiplantae; phylum Streptophyta; class Magnoliopsida; order Magnoliales; family Magnoliaceae; genus Magnolia; species Magnolia sinica. The sequence goes on along the minus strand of NC_080582.1, from coordinate 19,586,960 downwards.
GCCTACAATGTGGTGATAGGATAGATGGTCGGAATGGATTTCGCATGCACAACACAATGGGGCCCACCCCAAGGCCCCCTCAGTTTTCCTTGCCCGTAACTTCCCTGTGGCACAACTCTTAGGGGACTGCCTCTTGGTTTTGCTCGCACGTAAGTTCCCTGTGGCACAACTTGTAGGGGACTGCCTCTTGGTTTTGCTCGCATGTAAGTTCCTGCAGCGCAGCTTGTAGAGCACTAGCCACAGAGAGAGAGAGAGGGGGGGGACTATGTCCAACTAGTTGGCATATGGGGCCCACCATGGTGTTTGTATGCCATCTCTCACGTCCAGCAAGGCTGTCCCACCGTGAAAATGGGATGCCCCAAAAATCAAGTCCAACTATCAAGTGGGGCACACCATAGAAAATAATGAACAACCACAAAAAAAAAAAAAAACTCCACAGTCATGCGGGGCCGCTTCTAATGGTTGGATTGTCCTGATTTTTGGGGCATCCCATTTTCGTGGTGGGACAATCGTGTTGGATGGGCAAGATGTCATACAAGCACCATGGTGGGCCCCACAAGCGAGGGGGAGAAGTGGGAGGAATGCTCACACACAATTAGTTGCATGTCCAACTAGTTGGTGTGTGGGACCCTATCATGGTATTTGTATGACATCCCACCCATCCATCATGGTACCACAATGAAAATGGGATGCCTTAAAAATCAAGTTGCTCCAACCATTAGATGGGACCCATAGGAACATAGAGGTTTTTGCGTGGTCGTTCATTGTTTTCTATGGTGTGGACAGTTGGATTGACCTGATTTTTGGGGCATCCCATTTTCATGGTGGGGCTACCTTACATGATGGATTGGATGTTATACAAATGGTGGGCCTCACACACAACTTGTTGTGTTTGAGACTTTGAGCTTATGTACACACGTGTATATAGATAGTCGCTAGATATAGATATGCATATTTGGAAATTCATTTGTTTAATTGAACTGAGATTTTCTAGTTATGATGATGACGATGATATTTTTGCAAACAAAATCTTATCTATTCTAACCAGTCTATGTCTAACTAGTTGGCAAATGGGGCCCTCCATGGTGTTTGTATGCCATCTCTTACGTCCAGCAAGGCTGTCCCACCGTGAAAATGGGATGCCCCAAAAATCAAGTCAATCCAACTATCAAGTGGGGCACACCATAGAAAATAATGAACAACCACAAAAAAAGCTCCACAGTCATGCGGGGCCGCTTCTAATGGTTGGATTGTCCTGATTTTTGGGGCATCCCATTTTCGTGGTGGGACAATCATGTTGGATGGGCAAGATGTCATACAAGCACCATGGTGGGCCCTACAAGCGAGGGGGAGAAGAGGGAGGAATGCTCACACACAATTAGTTGCATGTCCAACTAGTTGGTGTGTGGGACCCTATCATGGTATTTGTATGACATCCCACCCATCCATCATGGTACCCACAATGAAAATGGGATGCCTTAAAAATCAAGTTGCTCCAACCATTAGATGGGACCCATAGGAACATAGAGGTTTTTGCGTGGTCATTCATTGTTTTCTATGGTGTGGACAGTTGGATTGACCTGATTTTTGGGGCATCCCATTTTCATGGTGGGGCTACCTTACATGATGGATTGGATGTTATACAAATGGTGGGCCTCACACACAACTTGTTGTGTTTGAGACTTTGAGCTTATGTACACACGTGTATATAGATAGTCGCTAGATATAGATATGCATATTTGGAAATTCATTTGTTTAATTGAACTGAGATTTTCTAGTTATGATGATGACGATGATATTTTTGCAAACAAAATCTTATCTATTCATCTTATGTTTTAAATTTAGAAGATATGCAAGAAGCAGAATTCTTTGTTTTTCTTTTTGATTTTGATAATGACAAGTAGCGTTCACAGTGGTATGACAAACTATATTCTTTTTGGCAGATGAATAGACTGAATTGCTGATACATGCTGGAATAGGATATAATTGCGCATGGTATCAATTACCAGAAAGAAATTGCTTATAGCATCAGGACAGCAGTGCTATAACTACACTTTCAATCTTTCCAAACTCATGTAAATCATGAAACTAGGTGATTCTTTTGCTCTTGCTTCCTGACTTTGCACTCACTTTTTTTTTTCCTTTTCCAAAGCAGAGTGAAAATATGCTAAATTTCATCACGTGTGGAGGATACTCTATTGCTGCACGGTTTTGCTGGCTTCAATACGCCATTTAGTATTTAGATATGATTGCCTTCTATATTTATCATCGCATGGTTTCATCTCCCACTGAATAGTGATATTAGCAATTGTTTTGTTTGATGGGGTATTCGAGTTTCAGGCATCTTTGTCTGGGGATGTTTTTCCTTGATTTTCTATTTATGTACAACAGCTTACAAATTGTTTTCTATCTTGGGATTGATTTTCGAGTGTTGCTTAGCCCACATGCGTGTACAAGTCAGCTAATGCACACGCACCATTACATATGCCAGCATGGCAGATGATGCAATATCCAAGCCATCTAACAGAAGGGTACCGCCCTATCCCAAGAATCAGATTAGTTCACTAGTCAGGTGGGCCACATTTCAGTAATGTACTGTTGTGAAAAAATCAGCTGGAAGTTTTCTAATCTGTCCACTTATTTCTAATGTTATGTCATACCGACTGAGTAGACCACCTTTATCTTTGGGCAGAAAGTTGCAGTGAGGTCCACCTGGTGGATGGCTTCGATTTTTCACTTGTCTGCCACACTGGCATATGTGGTAGTGTGCAGCTGACTTGTACACGCATATGGCCTAAGCAAAGCTCTTGATTTTTCACAATGTTGTCATTCCCTGCATCTTCTATGGAAATTTTCAAAAATGGAAAATGTTTAATCAAAGGGATTCTCATTCAAATGGGTGCCATCTCTGGTGAAAATGATGGCGATATAATCCAAGCATTCTCACTTGTAAAATTCAAATTCCTCGTCTCATATAGAGTTTGAAATTTCGTGACTGACCATGATGAGGCTGCTTTTTGTGTTACTTCTGGATTTATGACAGAGAGGAATTACTGTTTGCATGTGTTGTGTGTTTTTTTTTTTCTCTCTCTGTTTACTTCTGTTTTTAATCAGGTGGTTGGAGGACCTTCTCATTTATTGTGTTATCTCCATGTCGTATAGTCAAAGTCACACTAAGCATTTACTATCTGCTTCTGTCTTTGAAATTTATTTCTCAAGTTGTAGCTCTCTTCTACCTTGAGTACAGACTACACCATTATTTATTGGAAATACATTTATTTCACAACACCCATATGCTTTCTTTTTCTAATTTTAGTATGTTTAACACATCTGCTAATAGAGACTTCATGGTTGATGCCATTTCATATTCTTCAGTAATCCAATCGTAGGCAACAGTTAGATTGATTAAATAGGCCAAAAGAGTATGCCTGTTTTCAGAAGATTATTTTGTATTGTATAAATAACATTCTGCCTTTTGATGCACAGTTGCAGAACTTGTAGTGGGTTTTTTTTTTTGGAAAGATCACGAGAACTTTCATTGAAAAAGCGCTGAGGTCATGCTAAGATGCAAAAACAACAAGAAAAACAGAAGAAGCAAAAAAGAAAATTACTACTTGTCCAACCGCCCCTTACCCCATGCCCATTCAACAACATTATCCCAGACATGAGAGACAACCCCCTCTACTCTTTGGAATCATTGCAAAAGCATCTACCATTCCTCTCACCCCAAATCCCCCATGAACTTGTAATGGATCAATCAATTCAACTTGAAAAAACATATTCTGACGTAAAGGAATAATTCATTGTTGATTGTTCTTTTATTTCTCTTTACTTAATATCTTTGTTATTTAGATTAATGAGAGAATGTTTATTGTACTGTTCTGTTGGCTTTCCATCTGAATTTGAGAAAATGCAATTTGGTAGAGTATGCAGCATTAGTATTTTGTTCCATGGTTAGCCATAAAACTTTTTTCCCACTTCTATGTTTTTTTTTTTTTTTTTTTTTTTTTTTTATAAAAAAAAAGAAAGAAAGAAGAAGATCTCTCACCTTGAATCAGCAGCAAAAATTCTTACCATTGAATGATCTCAACCATCTGATTGGTGACCTACAGGTGGATGGTGAAAAAGAATAATGGACCATCTAACTGCAAATGGTTCACCAATAGGATGGTTTTGGTCGTCCAACCCATGTGATTCATTTGACGTGGCGTCCACTGTGAGATCCATCCCATGAGCACTCTGGATCAAGAACCGTCATACCATATGTCGGAGTTTAGTGTGGCGCACTGATTAGCTCTTCATTGATATGTTAGATTACACATGTTCTCAAGTGTGGAGAATTTACACATGCTTGCAGATAGTGAAGCTGCATATTGTCATTCTTCTCTGGCTCACGAACCAGCGCCCAGGACCATTGAATATGATGCTGACAAGACTGAAGAGACTGGACCATTGAAGGCAGACTATGAGGCTATAAGAGAAGGAAAGCATGTAAAACAATCTGTTCTGGAAAGCAAAAACTATGAGATGGACACAGATCCATTACCATCTGAGAAGTGTGATGGAGATGGACCCAAGGCCAGACCAGGACCTTGCAACTATATGATGGAAGATTCAATTTGTGAGAATGCAAATGAGAGCAGAGATAAAATTGCATCAGATTCTATTCCTACCAGTGATGGAGATGGACACAAGGCCTCACCAGGAACCCAGGATTATATGGACATGGAAGATTCAATTTTAGGGACCACAAATGAGAGCGGAGATAAAAATGCCTCATATTCTAATTCATCTGGTGAAGTTGGGTTGTCTGAAAAGGATGCAGATTTATATACTGATAAGACTGTCACAGAAATTGAACTTTCAGAACTGATGGTTTATTCCAAAGACAATGTCGTCAAGGACATCTGCATCGATGATGGAATACCTACCATGGACAAAGTTTTGGTAGAAAATGATGAGGTGGGCCAGAAGAGAGTTGGATTTCTGCAATCAGAATTAGCTGAAAATGTTGATATGACCGAAGAAATGGAGGACAGTGGCGGACCCGTTGCAGATGGTTCGAAATCACTTGTCTTCAAGGGGCAGCTTATTTCTAGCGAGTATGAGGAAGTTGCTGCTAAAAGCAGTACTGCAAGCTTGCGAGAGGAAGGTGGACAGAATGTTGGTGCAACAGAAGAGATTGTAAATGCTACCACAGATGTGAGGACACCATCGGAAGAGTCGCTTTTGGTCACAGAAGAGGTTGTAAACGAAGAGTTGCTCTTGGTTCAAGAGCCAAGAATGGGAACGCTGCAGGATGAGTCTTCCAGTTGTGCTAGAAATGAAGATCAACAACCATATGATCAGGTAGAGAGATGAGCAGTATTTTTTTCCCTTATTTTCTAAGTGAATTTATATTATCCTAAAATCTGAGGGTATGTAGTATATGCACTGTCTCCTTAGGTCTTCAATTTATGCAAACTAGCTGGTGGGGCACGTGGAGAAGGGAGAGAAATCCGGGAGAGAAATTTTGGAGATGGAGTTTGCTAGGATCCAGTGGCCCCCCTACCATAGTACAGTGGCTGGTTTTCACCCCTGGATTGCATTTTATATGATGATCTGAACCATTCATATTCTGCATTCTATGGTGTACCCATACTATGGAAAGAAACATTTGTTGAATGGGTTATTGTGTATGAATATGAATATTCCTTGGCTCATATTCAAATCCAAGATTAAAGGTAAAGATAAACAATGAAATATGATTATAGGACTATAGCTTCTGTATGGTGGTGTTGAGAACATGGACATCAGTTCAGATCAATCTAAGGATGGTGTAAACCTGCCACCTTCCAGTTCCCAAAATACTGCTAACTTCATTTAAGATGTCTTCCCATGACCATTGAATATTCAAAGTTTTCCATCCCCATGAAACTTATTGCAGGGGCAAAAATGTCAAAAAACTGCTCACATTATATGTAGTATATATGGGGTCATGGTTAACTGATCCAAACTGATTTTTTCTGATGGGCCCACTGGGAATGGACCATGACTAAATTTCCTGGTTACGAAGATTCTAACCCTCAAATTTCATCCTTTTTTCTTTTGGATGTCAACTGTTGTTTTAAATTTCTTTGGTGTCTATTTGATGACCGCAAATTGAAAGGTTAGCATCTTCTAATCTGGGATACGTTCAGAGCATGGTCCATTCATGGTGGAGCCCATCAGATGAAGGGTTTGGATCACCGAGCTCCACTTGTATAAATTGAGGATACATACACCTGGGGTCAAGAACCATATAGCTCCTCATTTAAGATTGTTCATGGAAAAAGCTGATAATTACGTTCCTTTTTCCACTGGCAAATGACCTCTTTTTTAATAAATGGCAAACATTTCCTGATATGTTGGTTGTCAGGGACATGCTTTGAATTCAAATGAATCCATGGATGTAAGATCGCAGGATGCGACTCAAGAGGCAACCTTAGCATCACATTCTTGCTCTGAAGCATTCAGCAACAGCAGCAATCTGATAGATTTAGCTACTGATAGTAAGGTGGAAAGTGGAAGCATCGCTATGAATTCCGATCCTTTGCCAGCAGAAATGATTCGCAGCAGAGACGAGAACAAAGAAAATGCAGAATGTCAGCACTCAGGTCGGAGGTTAACTGCATCTGTGCTCGATGATGGAGCACTGGATAGCTTGACAGGTTCTACACGGAGTTTCTTTATTCAACATGGCCTCGGAGAATCTAGTTTTTCTGCGACAGATTTGGTCTCTGGTCCAATAGCATACTCAGGGGCGATGCCATGTTCTGGTAGCATCTCATTTCGATCAGATAGCAGTACAACAAGCACACGTTCCTTTGCTTTCCCAATGTGAGTAGAGTCTTCTGACCAAGCATTTTTTAGCATTTTTTAAAAAGTTTTATTTGCACTCATTTCATGTATTTACCTTTGAATTCTCAACTAGGTTTGTTCTTCCTTTCTCCATCTTACGTTTGATTCCATAAACATGCATGAATGGACTTTGTATATAATTTATGAGCTTTGCTATGCCCACACACGTGTACAAGTTAGCTAGTGCACATGCCCCAGCATGGCACGTGAAATATCCAATCCATCAATCAGGTGGATCTTACCTTGTATATGTTATTGCCTGGAGATAAAGGTGGTCCACTCAGGTGTGCCATATTATAAGAAATAAATTGACAGCATAGGAAACTTCAGCCGATTTTTTTACAACCTTATGTTGAATTAATTGAGGCCCACCTGACCAGCAGACTTCACCAGATTCTTGGGGTAGGGAATCTATATAGTGGTACCTTTTGATGGATGGCTTGGATCAAGTACCGCTGTACCGGTGGCATACATGGTGGTATGTGCATTAGCTGATTTGTACATGGTGTTGGCTTAGCAAAGCTCATAACTTATGCATCCATACCTGTGTTTCATATATAGAAGAATTTTCCTGTGAAGCTGCTCTACTTGTGCATGACTGTGTTTTTGGTGGGCTTTGATGTATATGCCATGAGTGCAATTGGAAGTTTATGTGGCAATACTTGTGTTTTCATATATACAAGAATTTTCCTGTGAAGCTGCTCTACTTGTGCATGCCTGTGTTTTTGGTGGGCTTTGATGTATATGCCATGAATGCAAATGGAAGGTTATGTGGCAATAACTAAAAATGGGGAAAACTACAAAAGATGCCAATTAATAAATGTTTTTATGGCAAGACACACAGTAGCTACTACAAACAAACCTTTGATGATCCACATAAAATGGGGATGAAACAAATGAAATCAGAGGCCATGAAATACTTCTTATTGCATTTGCCTGCATGTGCTGATCAGGGCCTTTCATCTTCTATGGTGAATGTGCTCGAGCCTGAAAGTCAGGCTGGTCCACCTTTCAGGTAAGCAGCTGGTATGCATTGAATAAAGGATGGTTGATTATCTTTTTTAACCTTCCATTTTTGGGTGAACGGGTGGCCCACCCCGCAACTGTTTGGGCTGTGGCACATTCTCCGTGGAGAATGCCACACCTATACCTTCTCACATGCGTCTGTATGTGAAAATTTCTTTGAGATGTGTGTTTGGTGATTTCTGAAGTACATAAATAGTTGCTTGAATGCAATTGGGGCTCTTGGATTTTGGAGAAATCGTGTAAAACATTTCTAAACCGCGAATGATTGATTGGATGTCCACTCAAGGTGCCATTCCCATTTCTTACCAATCAATGTCCATCCAAGGTGCCATTCTCACAAATGCTTACACGCCTCTTTTCGCTGCTACCATCAACCACAACTAACACAATTCCACCTAGACTCTTTTCCTTGATCAGTTTTAGTGACGCAGGGATGAACGTGATGAGGTCGATCACCGTCTTCCTCAAGGATAACTACTCCAAATCCACGGAGTTTCTCTGGACTCCTCACAGAGACTTCTCTAATCCACGAGGAAAGAAAGCAAGAAGAATAGAAATAAATTCTAATAAATTCATAATTTGATTGATGAATGAAATAAACGAGTTCACAACCCTTTAAATAGGGATACCAAGCAAGGAGAGAAATCAGAATCAAACTATAACTAAAACTCCTAGAATTCGCATCTTACTATAAGTAGTAAATTTCGATTTGTAGCATGTGTCCTATGTGGCTTAACCACATTATTCTCCCAATTTTTCTAAATGCTTTTTATGTTGGACACAACTCCTAAAGCCGAGCCGAACAGACGAAGAGTTATAATCAAACTAAAACTTACTATTTGTAGTAAAAATGAAATTAAACATGGAATTCGGCCGTCGATACGATGGAATCTTGCAAATTCGGCGTGGGCAACCCCGCGTAGCCGGGTTGGTTGGCTAAAGTAGCTCGTCCTACCCCAAAATCATATATGGTACGTCGAGTAACTCATTCCGGTTTGCGAGATATGACTGTTTTAAGGTTCCGACGGTCTTGATGACTTCTGCCTCTGATCGGGCCTTCTCTGATCCATTTTGGACATGAAAGTGTCCGCAACCCACTCTACATCATTTAGCCTTCTCCAGTCTTAGATTTTCTAAGTTCCTATGAACAGAAATTTTGAATGCCTTTTTCTATAACATTGTGCTCTTTTACAAGGCTAGACCCTGGCTTGTGTTTGCCATATCATGTGAAATTGTGCTGACTTGTCCTCCCCGTACATAGCATGTGTATACCAATCCTGACCATCCAAGTCATGGGCCCTATTCTAGATGGAGCACAGCCCGAAAGTTATCCCAATCAAATGATCCTAACTATCCAGTCACTGGCAATTAATGGATGGCGAGAAAAGAAAATTTGATTGGTCCAAATTCAATGGATGTAATCAGATTGTCAAGGGCATAAGTAAATGAGAACCCACAAAATGTGTAGTCTGGAGGAGACAGACAACCTTGATGCTTTTTACCATCCATTCTAATTAGCATCTACCCATCCATCTTTCTGCCTGTATATTTTGACTGACTAAAGCATTTCTTTTGGATTTTGGCGTCTGCAGATTACATTCAGAGTGGAATAGCAGTCCAGTAAAAATGGCAAAGGCCGACCGGAGGCATTTACGAAAGCACCGTGGTTGGAAGGTGGCTCTATGCTGTAGATTCTGAATGCTGCTCTTTACTTACATTCCAGTCTTCCCTCCACACACATCGTCAAAATTTTTATATTTCGATGTCAATTTTCTCATAAGCATTTCATCTTCAGCGCCGCCCATGTGTGCATTGTGTGATAGATCAAAAGAGTAGAGTCCCTATGGTTTGAAGCATGGAAAGTATATATATAAGCTAGTTATTGCCATTATACTCTGAAATTCTTTTTCTTTTATCCACATTTTTTATTCTATTATAAATCCTTGTATTTATTTGTTGGGTATGTGAGTAATAATATTATATTTGCGACGAGCAAGTAATTTCACATAGTATGTTTTATTATAAAGCAAAGATGAAAGTGATGAGTTTGAATGATCAGTTTTATGTTCCCGCTGCTAATGCAAGAAAAAATTGAAAAACCATTGGGCTGGATTTATCATCTAATTATAAAAAAGCATTCCTTCTTAGCTTCTTTTTTTTTTCTCTTGACTTTTCATTTGGAATCTGACATCAAAGATAACAATGAAGTATGGGTGTTATGGGGAAGAAGGCTCGAGGATTATAGCTGATGAAGAGAGCATTAGATGAACCGAATACGAAAACCATGATTTGCTATGGATATGATCTTACAAATTGAAATGAATAACTACATAAAATCTTGTTCTTTGATAGTAGTGGAATGTAACAGCCCTAAATCATATGGGGACCCACAAATGTATGTTCAACTGGGCCATGTTAGATTGCACAATGGTTGGGTTCATCTAGTCGGCCCCCCTTTTTTTCCCCTTAATTGATGTTGGAATGTTTTTGACACTCATCTTGCGGCTGCTTTTTGGTTGTCATATTATGCTACAATAACAAGAAATCAGTCCCATGTGGAAGTCCATTTAGATTTCGAATGAGCCCGAGAACATTCAATTCCCGCATCAGTTAAAAGAGTGTCATGCCAGATTTAGAGAACAGCTATATGGGTTTGATGGGATTTAGGGATGTTTTAGTTATTGTTGCATATTTTATTAAAATATATGGTAAGTATTGGAATTAATAAATTAGTCCTATGATACGCCTTGCTCGGGAAAGGTATATATTCATGGAAACAATAATATCTCTGGTGGGCTGCTGCTACTTTTTGCCTGCCTCAGATGCATATCCCTTTGAAGCCCCTAAGTATGCTATTGATGTCAAAGAGTATTAGAGAGAGTCTAGAGAGGATTGAAGGATGATCACAGGTTTGTGAAGCTATTGTGAGGTTTTATTTAGACTTGTTGACAATAGATATATGGAATTGACTGAAGCTTGATAACCTTCCTTTGACAGAAATTCGAAGAGGAAGAGGATTTATTGGATTGTCTTTTTGGGAGGGTGAGGTGAAGGCAACTGTGTTGTGTCAAATTTGGGTAAAGATAAAGCATGAGGCCCAGATGGATTTTCTATTTTCTTCCTAGTCTTTTTGAAAGGAATTGAAAGATGACAAGTTTTACTTCAGAATTTTATGAGAGTGGAAGTTGTCTAATGGGTGCGCGCGGTTCATTGCCCTTGTTCTCAACAAAGTGTTGAAAGCTTGAAAGATTTCAAACCAATCAACCTTAGTAATGGCTCTTACAAAAAAAAATGCCAGAAGAGAGTGAGAGAGAGTACTCTTGCTGCTAGTTGAGGAAATTTTTTACTCGTACTTCTTTTCTCTTCTTGGAAAAAGGCAAACGGCAAACAATCCTGTGAATTGGGGTTTTCTTAGTCATATGCTTTAAGGAATAGGTAGAGATTGTGATATACGAGAATTACAAACGGGTCTAATCATATCCCAATACTCGATAAGTTCATTGAAAAAAATGTGAGGATCATAATGATAATTTTTGTTTGATGATCAGGTAGGCCATCTAATGGATATGATGAAAAATTAGGATAGGTGATCAAATAACTTGATCTAAGTATGAAAATTAAGGATGTGTGGTTTAAATAAATCAAGTGACCTTAAGTTAAAATTTCGCTATAATTAGACATGCAAATATGTCTTCAAGAATGGTCCAAGGATATGGTTGTATATACCCTTAGATTTTTAGGTAATTTGTATGCATGTGTAGGGTTCTTAGATAGAGATTTTAATAGTAGAAACAGTTCATACAATACTAAGGAGTAAGATTGTCGGTTTACTTCATCATAGAGTCAAGTATATGGATGGTTACAATATATTTTGGGTTGTTTTACTATGATTGGGTGGCCCATTATACGATGTGAACCGATGGATTACAAGATCTGAGCTTATTAAGTCATCTTTATGGTTAGATCGGAGAAAAATAGAGTCTAGAGGTAAAATCCATTAAATATAATTTCTAGGGTATACGTAAAAGTAAAAATTTATAATTAAGCTTTATGATTATAAGGTTTAAGAAAATCTAAAATGGCCATGAAAATTCACACCACAACCTTAAAAATATTCGCATTTAACCTATTTCAAACTAGGAATGTTTTCCCTTTACAATAAGATATATAAATAAGGAGGGGTTAGGATTTGAATGATACACTTGACTTCGGTGTACCATACTGTTAAGGGAGCCCATCAATCTGCATCTATCAGACACATATTATGGTCCAATCCCGCCACTATCAAGGTTATCCATATATGATTTAGATCCAATGTTGATTATGAAATGAACCATCAAATCCGGGCCAACATATTATCATCAAGTATGATCAAAATAATTTTAACAATTAAAACAGAACTTCAGATGTTGAAAACTTTTTAAAAGTCGTTTAAAACCTTAAGCGCTTGGCCCAGTGAAAAAATCACTTGATTGGTTTTTTATCTATCCAAATCTTATCCTCAACAAGTACCATGGTAAACTAAGTGAAATTCTTATTGGCCCGTGTAAGAATCAATGAACCCTAACGAATGTATCCAAAATCACCTTCTTTTTCTGGCCTCTATGTAGCCTTGTAAAGTGAGTCAAAGTTGCCTAGTCAAGATTCAAGACCCTACACATCCTCAGGTTCAAAGGTTGATTAATGAATATGCACAATTATACCATCAATCACATGGTTACATCCCAAGCCAATGGATCCCTAAATTATTAACATGTACTTCAGTCCACTATTGTTACTGTCTAAGGGTCTATACTAGGATCCCATATCAATGCAATACTCATCCTCCTGTGTAGGTTTAGGGCAAAAAGCACAACCGACACCAAGTCAGTTCTCGATGGTGGAAACCTTCCATCCTCACCTAGTCAGCCCCCTCACATACGATGATTGTATATCTCCAAAAACAATATTCATGGATGTGTCCTAAGTATCTGTGCCGGTTATGACTCGTCTAGATACTGAGTTCCATGGAACACAATTCTCCCCAGCCAGTGACCACTATGTCCAACTCAAGTTTTCTAAGACTAAAGGATATATCATGTACTCCTCATACAACCCAATGAATATTAGATTAATGAAACACTAAATATGTCTAAGGTATATATAATATATGTCCAAGTAAGACCCTTAGCCATCTAGATCAATGGTTGAGATCGGCCCTATTAGATTCACATGACCAATAGATTAGGGCACACATTGTTTTTCCAGGGCACTAATTCCAATAATCTCTCATTTGTCCTAAAATCAATGCATACTCAAATTCAATCAAGCACACATGACTAAAGAACTTATGAGTCAGAAGATTTAAGGAGTCGTATCGATCCTCTATCAAGTTGATGAAAACTCTTTAATACTAACTCTCACTGTCTAGCACACTCAACCAAGTGCATTCGATTTTCATAACTGTCATTTTTATGCATTGTGTCATTTATCCTTGTGATTGAAAAACTGATCACCCAACTGTCACAATTCACTTAAGAACTTCAATTGATCTAAGAGATAAAGAGTTTCAGTGTATATCACACACTTGAATCACTAGGGAATCCCATGGCATATCATATGCCAAACTGACAGTATTACCATACAAGTGACATGACACAAACATGATATTTGAATCACAAACATAAAAAGCATTTCTAACCTATTAGAGTGGAAACTAATTACCACACGAGTCATTACCGTGTTCATTTTCTCCCATTGAATAAGACATCTATTTAAGTCACACCTTGCATGCACAGGCTAACCAAGGGAATCCTCATGAGCAAATAAGGACCTATTGGTCCACATTCCTTAAGTGTACCTTTGATTAGTATCATCTGAGTGATGCTTTAGATCCAATTAATCTGTCAGGAAAACATAAGCAATCAACCCTCAAGTTAAGGTGATAAAACATCTCATCACATAGTGTTCACAATTCAACGAGATAAAATAGATCATTTCATAACATGCATGTGCATGCAAAGTAAGTGTGGAAGCCATCTCAGAAACTGTGATTCATCACACATCACCAAGTGACATGCCCAGAGCCATTGCTCTCATTACCACCATCTAACACATGGGTGGTGGCAATCAAGGATAATTTTATGCACCTGATTGACAACCATACTGTACCCGTCCTGAATTTCAATTAATCAAACATCAAAGAAGCTACAGTAGTGGCGAGTAATCCAATGTCTTTAGTAGAATTCTAGTGACTCTTGCACGGTATCTCTCTTAGATTTTTAGATGGAATCCAATGTCATTTTTCCTTAACACCAGATACCTTAGAGAGTGAAGATAAAGACAGTCAATCACATAACATCTTGACATGAATCACAAAACTATGGACATGCTCATTTGCTTCCGGCTAATGCACACTCATCCTCTACTTTCTATCATGTCTCTTCTGATCTTTTGCACAAGCAGGTTAGCAATTTGTTAAATGATATGTTAAGGATCATTCCTCAAATTCCATAGAAGGTGAGAGGAGGGGGTTGCTCCCGCATTGCCCTCCCAAGCAACTCACCTTTAGTAGGCATGACACTTGGCATTAAAGTGGCCTGGCTTTCCCCACAACCATACAGTACCCGTCCTGAATTTCAATTAATCAAACATCGAAGAAGCTACAATAGTGGTTAGTAATCCAATGCCTTTAGTAGAATTCTAGCGACTATTGCACGGTATCTCTCTTAGATTTTTAGATGGAATCCAATGTCATTTTTCCTTGACATCAGATACTTTAGAGAGTGAAGATAAAGGCAGTCAATCACATAACATCTTGACATGAATCACAAAACTATGGACATGCTCATTTGCTTTCGGCTAATGCACACCCGTCCTCTACTTTCTATCATGTCTCTTTTGATCTTTTGCACAAGTAGGTTAGCAATTTGTTAAATGATATGTTAAGTATCATTCCTCAAATTCCATAGAAGGTGAGAGGAGGGGGTTGTTCCCGCATTGCCCTCCCAAGCAACTCACCTTTAGTAGGCACAAAACTTGGCCTTGAAGTGGCCTGGCTTTCCGCACTCCCAACATTCCTTATTCTTGCCTCTTCCTTTCCTTTTGCCCTTCTTACCGGCAGAATTGCATGTCTCCTTAGGTTACTGTCCTAGCCATTTTTCTCATCATCTCTCTCATGCTTTAGGAGAATTAGACTTGCAATTAGAGGCGTCTTCTACCAACTACACCACTCGCCCCCTTTTTTACATATCAAATCCTTAGCCTTAGAAAGGACTAACTGCGTGTGAAGTTTTTCCTCATCATATTCAACATTCATCATATTATAATTGTCAATGAACCTATCATACATAGGTGTCAATGAGATGAACATGCCATTTATAATAGTTTCATCATCCTTGGCATGTCTAATTAACTCTAACTCATTGGCCAATTAGAGCATTTCATGATGTGATCACTAACCAAGGCGCCTTCCTCGAGTCTCGACAATATAGTTGTCTTTCAATGGTCTAAAATAGAGCAATCACTTGGGCATCAAACAAGCCTTTCAAGGTGTATATCTCTAGCCTTCAGCATGTTCGACATTTGATTACAGAGCACATTTGATATGGAAGCCAATATGTACATTTTAGCAACCTCAGCATTTATTTCTCATTTGGCATAGTTGGAAGCGATGGTCAAGGGTTCATCATTAAAGTCAGGGTTGGCTCAAGTGTAAGCATTAACTCAAGCTTTTGGGATGAGTTGATATAATTCTTCTAGTGGGCTTCTTAGATGTGATAATTTCAAAAATTGCATTAAGTTTCGATATAGTTGTATGTCCATAAACTTTAGATTTAGTGTTCATTCATTATTTGCCCATGAATGTATTATTTTAGGCACACAAACGCAGAGTCCATCCTATCATGTCCTTAACACAACTAACGGCTCCCACTGCATGAAACAACTAAGGGTAACATAACAAAGTCTCATAATATTTGTTGATGCAGAAATTTGGTTAGCCCTCCATGGACTAGTGAACCTGCACGAAGAACAAACAAGGAAGACCCTGACTCGTACAGGGGACCCTCTGATGCCTAAGTCAGTCATGGATTTGGGTCTTAGTCGAAAGGAGAACATAGAGTTGGAGATTATGCATACCTTTCACCATCGAGGGTCCTCTTATTTATAGGTGGGGAGAGGCGGTGGCATGGAGGGTCTCTCCTTGTTTTGGTAGGGATGAATTATAGTAGGATTCAGACTCCCTGCTTGGTGGGAGGATCTTTCTAAATCCTTCGCTAGAATCCCGGGTAGAGCCGTCTTGAGGTCGGTTTCCTAGATCTTCGGCTGAGATCACAGACAGACCAGATAGAGGTCAGGTCGGATCCCATGGAGGGTGGGTCTTGCCTACTTGAGGTGATCCGACCTGGTTCATTCGATTGAGGTTGGGTCATATCTGTCAAAGGACGGGTCTTGCCGACCTAAGGCGAGTAGTTGTTCGTTTCTTTCAGATCATGGTTGGTCAACATTTATCCCGACCTTATACCCAGAGGTCAACCTCGGCCTTTGTCTACTTTGGTCGAGGAGATAAGGGTCGGATCATTGGGTTGCACCTGCTGCTGTTTGAAGTGCTGACCTGGCTTGCAGATAGTTGGTCGGTCCATTTTTCCCATAACAATATTCATCAATATAGAGCACATGGAACTCAGCTCAAAAGCATCTCATAACACCAATTGGTATATAGCATAATCAAATGCACGAATATTAAGGCATCTGTTTGAACTGTCTTGTCTTTCCTCGTGCATTCCATCGTACATCCATCTATGCGATCAAGGCACCTTCGACATTTGTGAGGCCTTAGGACACAACTCTCATTAACATCCGTGGGATTATCATGGTTGGGTCTAACACAACCTATGAACCAACAAACATGCATAATAAAGGGATGATCGATAAAAAATAAGTAACCTTTGCTCCTCAAGGATGTGAGTTTGATTCCCCTCCCCGTGGCTTACCTGAAGAGCACATTAACAACATCGTTCAGATCAATTTTCATGTCAATTTGATCACTATATCATGAGATATGACCCACTTATCTACATTTCAAGCAAACTTTATTCTTCAATATCACCTAGTCGGACTATCCCTCTACAGTTTCAATCTAACGAGATTGTTCGTCCTTAATATGAGTTCAATGAAACCATTGATCTTCTGTATTGGCTCATTCGACTTAAACTTTAATATTGACCCTATTGGAGTATTAATTTCCAATTTTGACCAAACCAGGTTGTTCTTTTTTATTCCTTGTTTCACACGATTCATCTTTGGTATGTTCTAACAGGACCATTCAACTTCAAAATCAATCCAATCAAACCATTGATCTTTAATATTAGCACGATCAAACCATTCATCTATAATAAGCCTCCACAATTTTGATTTGGATTCTTTGAAATTCGAGGTGGAATTGACGAAGTGTTCAACTACTTGATGGTCATTTTCCGTTTGCTCTTCCTTGTTATGATTTTCAAGGGGGTAGTAGCTTTTTGCAATATGCAGGAAACAACCCAGGTCGGCCATGCCGCAACAGAGTTTTAGAGTCAGCAACGATGCAGTTCCGAATAAGATCATGTGGTTTGTTGCAGACCCTCTCACGCTTCTCTCATGGAAAGATCTCCAGAGTAGATCACCCAATTGGACCTATCGGCGGTGCCTTTGGGCCACAGGCAAGCCCAATTAAACCGATGATCTTCAATATTGGTCCGATTTGGGACCAATTATTCTTAAAAGTCACTAGAGCTGATTATCCTAACTATTTGATCATGGGTAGGAAAATAAAATGTGCATACTAATTATTATATAAGCAAAATCACTTATTTGGATTATACATAATGTGCCCGCCTTTGATTGCCACCTTTGAGAGGAAAGAGTGAGAGAGAGGTAGCGGAATTTAGGAAAGTCATTAGTAAAATCTCTCTCAACATAAACTTATTATGTATTGAAGATCGAGATCTCTACTATATGATTATTGTTAACTAAAATAAGATAAACTCGTTTTTAGAGATTAGCCAAATAGAGCCTAAGATTATAATTATAATTACGCTGTCCAAATTTAAGAAAATAATGCATTATGCAAGTATGATGTATCAAAATTGTAATCATAATAAGTCTTCTAGATGCTTTTCATTAACATAATGCATTATAATATGATACAGTATTTTGATAATTTATAAGTAATTTCATAATTGGCTATTTAAATGGGCCTTATGTAGGAGCGGTAATGGACCAGGATGCCCGACTCGGCCCTACCAACTCAGCTTGTAAGGCAGGGCTTGACCCCCTAAACTTGGCCTAAGTGCATGTTGGCTTGGTCCAATCATCAAGTGGTTCGCCCTTATATGAAGGACTTGAAGACACTTGTGAGTGAAACCATTCAACTAACATGTCTAGTTTAAAAGTGCTTTTGACTTTGAGCTTCTATTTCTATGATCAAAACAACTTATATGATGGGATTCATCATAGATGGAGGGGATATTACAATTTTATTTTTCAAAATTTAGACTATTTATTTTACTGTATCACTCTTTTCCTTATAAGTCCAACCCTGAACTAGTCCAACTCTATAAGGCTAAGGTTAGGGCCGAGGCCTTTTTAACCTAATTAGGGTTAGAGTTGGGCCAAAGCCAGCACTCAAGATACTAAGGTCATGTCAAGGCTAAACTAGCTTAGCCTTTTAGCCTAGCCCATTGCCACCCCTAACCATAAGTCCCCCATCCAAAGTAGTGAAAGTCATGCCCTATCGCCTATGAAAGCTTGAAAAAGAAATTTTAGAAAGCAACTTTATTTGTCATTTGGCTTTGGTTGATTGGTTGCTTTTCACATGGTGGTCCACTATGGCTTACCAAGTCATTTTGCTTTTGCAAGTATAATTAGATTCTCTAACTCAGGAAAACAAGGAAATGCGTTCAAACTTCAAATTATAATCACAGTCCATGTTTCAAACATTGTTTCTTTACATAAAGAATTATGCTCTAATAGATTGTTTTTATAAGTCCTGTTTAGGTCACTTCATAGATGGTATGGCCCACCTAAGTTCCGTATATAGCTATTTTGAGGATATCTCATAATTTAAATGGGACCCATCAAATGCACGGTGTTTATGTTCAACACATATCATGATGGGGCCCACACAGCTCGACTTCATGGAAAGTTCCCATGAGGTCAACCAAATGGGAAATGGTTCAATACTGCCTACCTCTCGGGGAACTTCCCATGAGGTCAAGCTAGTGGGCTCCAGCATGATGCATGTTGAACATCTACCTCATCAGTCAGATGCACCATTCTATGGTGGGCATGGTACTTAAAAATCAAGTCAATCCATCACTTTTGTGGGCCACACCACATACAAAAGTTGAGAAGGGTTATCCTCCCATTAAAACATTCATAATCATTTATTGGGCCCATCGAGATGTGGGTCACAAATCCAGCCTATCCATTATGTGTGTCCCACTTGGATGAGGGGTTAGGCCAAGTTTCAGATGCATCCAAATTTAAGGTGGGCCCAACCAAGTGATTTTATATGTTTTAAGCATATATTCACATGATTTTAGATGGTATGGCCCACCTAAGTTCTATATATGGCTGATTTTTGGAATATCCCATAATTTAAAGGGGACCCATCAATTGCACGGTGTTGATGTTCGACACACATCATGTTGGGGCCCACACAGCTTGACCTCATGAGGTATATAACCATTTCCACACACACACACACACACACACATGTACAGGAAATGGTACTATAAGGTCAACCTCATGGGAACTTCCCATGAGGTCGAGGTGTGTGGACCCCACCGAGATGTGTGTTGAACATCAACACCATGCATTTGATGGGTCCCCTTTAGGTTATGGGATATCTAAAAAATCAACTGTATACAAAACTCAGGTGGGCCATACCATCTAAAATTATGTGAAGACATGCGTAAAACATATAAAGGCACTTGGTTGGGCCCACCTGAGTTTTGGATGTTTTGATCCCTCATCCAAGTGGGACACACACAATTAATGGGCTGGATCTATGAACCATCTTGGTGGGCCAATAAATTATTATGAATGTTTTAACGGGAGGTATCCCCTCTCAACTGTTGTATGTGGTGTGTGCATAGACATCCAACCCATCCAATAGCTTGGCCTCACCATGAGGACCACCTTATGAAAAAATTTCATTCCTATCCAGTCATCAAGTGGGCCACACCATAGAAAAAAATGTCTAACCACTGATAAATAGAAAAATGCAACTGTGGCCTGATAGATTATTGGATATGAATGATTTTTGTACTAGGTGATCCTTATGGTTTGGGTAAGTCATTGGATGGGTTGGATGTCACATGCACTCACTAGGTGGGAAGTTATAAGATGGGTGTATTGTAACTTGTGGTCCAACCAGTTCGACGAGATATTCTCACATATATTGAGCCTTAATAGGCTGTATGCTGACAATTGGATTATGTGTAAAAGAGAATTCGGCTATTTTAATAAGGTTCCTTTTAATGAGCCTCTCATGGTAATGCGAAGGGGATAACATGCATGAAATCCACCATCCGTCATGCATGGTTGCTTATGTTAACCTTGGAGCCTAAATGTTCTACTCTACTCATCTAAAACTGGACCACCATTATAGAGAATGGTTGGGATAGAGACACCTCCCATTAGTTTTGTGTCGGGCCCACTACGGTGTGTACCATGTCCATTTGATGCATCCTATTAAGATGAAGGGATGCCTAAAATCAGGACATTTAAAAACCAAGGTGTGCCTTAATTTTTGGATTAGTAATAAATATGGGACAACTTATTCCATGGATAGTGTGATGTATTTACAAAAATCGTTCTCTGGAATTAGAATGTGGATTCCTTTAAATAGGATACATATGCACTTAGTCTAATGTTAATGAAAAAGCATCATGTGTGGCTATATGAACTTGGGATCCACAATGAAAATAACCAAATGGTCATTTCATATAGGAAATTTTTACTTTTTCACTATTAGTCCCACGCATGATACACCAACGGAGCAGAGTGGATTAGTGAGGTTCGGCCTGGTGAGACTTGATTGGTCTAGCCCCATTGGACGAGCACATGGTCAATCCAAATACTTTCAAAACATGAAAAAGCCAGGTCTCTGACAGCGGAATGTAGCCCAATTAAATCTCATCATGCTTGGGCTTAGGAAGGACCCCAACTAATCCACTCCCACCCACCTGCAGAGATAGCGAATTAGGTGCAGCCGGCCTCACCCAAGGCAGTGTGGCCCAATCCATGGGGCCCACCTTGATGTATTTATTTTGTATCCACGCCGCCTATTTTGCCTGATCATTTTAGGGCACTAGCCTAAAAATGAAGAAGATCAAAGTCAGGTGGACCATACTACATGAAACAGTGGTGATCGGACACTACACTATTAAAAACTTCCTAGGGCCCACCTAAAATGTTCCAATGATTTTGATTTGCCATCGAATCTGTTGATAAGGTCACATAAGCCTACAAGAAGGGAAAAATACAAATATCAAATTAATCCAAAAATTTGTGGCCCATAATCGCCAATCACAATTGTTACTGTGGTAGGGTTCACCTGAGAATTAGATATCTTTTTGGCCTCCTGCTCTGAAATGATCAGATGTACCATGTAAATATAAAATACATACATCAAGGTGGGTCCCACGGTGCAGCCTGACCTGCACCTAATCTGCTTTCCACGCAAAGGCTCCATCTCTGACAGCATGGCCAATCTCATCATCTCTAAGCTTAGTCCCGAGCCTGTCCCAAGCTCGAAACAAGCTGGGTCTGAGGGGCCACCTTGATTTAATGGGTTTATCTACATTATCCCCTACTATTGAAATCATCCAACCTGTTAATAGGGTCACATAGATCTGGATGAAGGAAAAACAGAAATACCAGCTTGATCTAAGACTTTAGTAGCATCCACAAAATTTTCAACGGTAGTTGTTTAATCCCTACCGTGTGGTCCATTTGAGGGTTTTAACTAACTCATTTTTGGATTTGTATCCTAAAATGATAAGGCAAAATGGATGGATGGCATTGATAAACCCATACATCATGGTGGCCACTCAGAGCCCTAGTATGTTCCGAGCCCTGGGCAAGCAAGGTAGTACCTAATCCGCGTCCTTTTACTCGCATGGAGTCGTACATGGAGTCCACTGTGATTTATGTATTTCATCACTTTAATTATCCATTTTATCATATAATTTTAGGACTTGAGACAAAAAATGAAACATATCCAAAGCCCAACATTATGAGAAAAAGGGGTGAATTTAACTATCAACCATTGAAAATTTGTGGTGGGCCACATAAGTTTTATATCAAGCTGGTATTTATTTTTCCTTCATCGATGTCCATGTAATTTTATGAAAAGGTTAGATGATAAATAAACATTACCGTGGGCCCTATCAAGGTTTCATATGCGAAAATCATTATTCCCAGTCTCCTGTGGTGTAGTTCACTTGAGCCTTGGATATGCTTTAATTTTGGGTTCAAGCCCTAAAATGACATGAATAAACAGTTTGATGGCATGTATAGACCATATACATACACTGTGGGTTCAACAGAGTGGACTTCAACTCCCGAAATGAACTGAATAGATAGTTGGATGGCATGGATAAACCACATACATACACTGTGGGCGCGAAAGAGTTTACTTGGTGCGATAAAAGCATAGGGAGTAACGCAATCCGATTTCGTTGTCCATATGCGTGCAAGTCAAAAAATGAGGCAGTTACAAGCCTCAAGTGGACCACGTGGTGGGGATTAAACAACTATCATTGCAAAATTTTTGGATGCAATAAAAGTTTTGGATCAAGCTGATATTTCTATTTTGCTTTCTTCCAAGTTTGTGTAACCCTATGAATAGGTTGGATGGAAAATAAATTTCAAAGTGGGCTGGAAACATTTCTATGGTACATAGGATTTATTATCACCACTCCATGGTTCCAATGGTGCAGTTTACTTGAGCCTTGGATTTGCCTGATTTTTAGAGTTATATCCTAAAATAATATGGTAAAATAAACAGGCCATGCAAAGAAATTCAAAAGTCAACGGTGGGTCCCTCATAGCCTCAACCTATTCAAAGCTCGAGCCATGCACGGTCGCAGATAATCTGCATCCCAGAGGACCTGGTCCACTCTAACACCCACGTGGTGGATGTACCTTTTCACCTGTGGTGATTAGGATTGTCAATGGGTCGAGCTTGGGCCTGATATTTTGCAGTGACTTGGTTTATCACCAGTTGGGAATTACTATAGGCTTTTAATGTCCTACCTCCCATTGCTTTGGTTAATCTCAGGCCAGCGATGAGTGTTTCATATTCTACTTCATTATTGGAGGCTAAGAAACCAAATCTTAGACCATACTTGATCTTGGCTTGGTCGGGTGAGATGAGGATCAATCCCACTCTACTCCCTTGATGACCCATCCACATGAAGGGTCCATGCATGTGATCCTTCGTCTTACTCGGCTTCTGTTTGTCGGTAGAGGGCAAGGTAAGTGAATTCTGCGATGAAGTCGACAACGGCCTGGCCCTTGATCACTTCTCTTGGCTGGTATACGATGTCGAATTCACCTACCTTGATTGCCCATTTGGTGAGTTGCATTGACACTTTAGGTTTCTACAATACTTGACGAAGCGGCTGATTGGTCAGGACCACGATGGTGTGGGCTTAGAAGTAGGGTTGACGACGTCGGGATAATATAATTAATGCCAGAGCTAGCTTTTCTATTTCTGGATAATGTGTTTCTGTATCAACCATTGCTTTGCTCACATAATATACTGGTCATTGGACACTTCCTTATTCTCAAACCAAGGTTGAGCTGACCGTTGTGGGCGATACAACTAGATACAACAAAAGCTCTTCTCAAGGTTCAAGATTGGAGAGTAATGGTGAAGGCCCTAGATATGTTTTAATCTGTTGGGATGCTTGCTCACATTCCTCCATTTAGGTCAGTTTCATACTTCCCTTCAATTGCCTAAAAAGGGCAAGCATTTGTCTGTGGCCCGAGAGCCGAACTTATTTAAAGCCATCACTCTGCCCGTAAGGCATTGAATTTCTTTTGTTATACTGGGGAAACTCATCTCTGGGAGAGCTTGGATTTTGTCAGGGTCCGCCTCTCTTCCCTTCTGGTGAACCATGAAGCCTAGAAACTTTCATGAGCTGACGTCGAAGGCACACTTGCTCGGGTTTAGCTTCATTCAATATTTTCTAAGGATTTTAAACATTTCCTTATAGGTTGCCACATGGTCTTTTTCCATGGAACTCTTGACGAGTATATCGTCCACGCGAACCTCCATTGCCTTCCCGATCTGGTTGGCGGACATCTTGTTCACCAGGTGTTGATACATTGTTCTAACGTTCTTCAATTTGAATGGCATAACTTGGTAACAGTGCAGGCCCCTATTGGTGATAAAAGTTGTTTTCTACTTGTCGTGTTCATACATGGCGATCTGATTATACCTTAAATATACATCCATGAAATTAAGGTGTGCGTGCCTGATAGTGTTGTCCACCAACTGATCGATTCTTGGGAGAGGAAAGCTATCTTTTGGATGGGCTTTATTGAAATCGATATAATTTACGCAGACTTGCCACTTCCTGTTGACTTTCTTTACTAGCATGACATTAGCCAACCAATTAAGATAATGCACCTCCTCGATGAATCTGGCTTCGAGGAGTTTTCTGACCTCTTCATTGATCGCCACATACCTTTCCGGGTCAAATGCTTGTCTCTTCTGCCTTTTGGGTTTGTGGTCAAGGTCTACATTTAGTTGATGGACCACGACTCTCGGGTTTATTCCGGGCATGTCCTGGTGTGATCAGGCAAATACATTGATGTGCTGCTTTAACGAGTCAGCTATCTTTGCATGGAGGCGTGGTTCAAGTAGTGACCGACCTGGACGATGCGGGATAGGTCGACCTCAAAGAGTTGCATTGAGACGAAATCCTCTACCGGTGATCCTCTTTCGATGGTATCTTCTCGAAGGTCTAGAGAGGTGACTTGCATCGTTCGTTGTCGTTACGCCTTCCCCCGAAGAGTCATTGAATAACATTGTCGAGTTGGTGCTGGTCACACCAGACTTGCCTAACTCCATGCTTAGTTGAAAACTTCATAGCGATGTAATAGGTGGAGACTACGGCTCACATGATGTTTAAGGATGGCCTGCCTAAGATCACATTGTACATGTATAGGCAATCTACTATCATAAAGTCGACCGTGGTGGTGACCTGGTTGGTTCTCCCATTGGTTGTCACTGGCAGAAGGACACTCCCTTATAAGGTCACTTTTTCCCTACAAAGCCGAGCAGAGGGGTCCATATAAGTTGCAATCTTAACCTCCCGACTCATATTTTATTGAAGGCGGTCGCAAATAGGATGTCCACCGAGCTCCCGGTATCGACCAATATTTGGTGTACTTTGTGGTTAGCGATGGTCATGACTGTCACTAGGGCATCGTCATGTGGATGTTAAATTCCACGTGTCTTCTTCAGTGAAGGTGATGCTGCATGAATTCATCCCGAGTTCCTTCCTAAGTTGCCCGGTGTGGTATACCTGATGCTCTTCTTCACTACTGTTCGACCTCCGTGCGTGAGCTCAATGTAGATCGTTTGAGTCTCCACCCCAGGCAGGTCCCCCAAAGATGGTGCGTATTTCACGTATTGCTTCATTGTCGGCTTGCTCATCACATCATTTTTGTTGTTTGGTTGGTCGGTCTTCTTCGCTTGTGTCGATAAATTTGTGCAAATGCTCCTTCTAGATAAGGGATTCGATATCCTCATTGAGGCCGAAACACTTAGTCATGTTATGACCATGATTCCAGGAAAGTGACAATATTTTTTCTTGTCGATCTTTTTTGGGTCAACTCTCATCTTATTTGGTTACCTCAAGATCCTCTTATCTCTGACTTTCCATGAGTACTTGTTCCGGTGTGGTATTCAATGAGGTATATCTGTGGACTTAGCTTTCCGAAGGTCAGCTGGATCGGGGGATATTGCTCTAGTCATCATCATTCCCCCTCTCGGAGCTCGCGTTGGGTGCCTCCTTCCCTCCCTTCCTTTTTATGTTGTCTCTTACTGCATTGCTTTCACCTTGAGTGTTTCTGTACGCACTGAATAACTCTTCTACATTAGAGTACTTCTAAGCCTGATTGAGGAGATCGGCAAGAGTAGTCAGGAGATTCTTCTCGATCGAGAAAATGAACTTTCCTCGCTTGAGCCCGACCATCATGGTTGTGAGGGCAACCTCATCAGAATATCTGTCCACCTGGATGGCCTCCACGTTGAATTGAATAATATAATCTTTCAAATTTTCGTTATCTTTTTGTGTTATCATGAGGATGTGAGTCGAGGGATTCTCAGGTTGCTCCTCTTGCACAGGCTCGGTTGTTGCTAGTACCCTTCCCTTCTTCTTCGCCATTGAGGTAGGAGAGGGGAAGGAACAACGAGCCGCGTTGATAAAAGTTGTTTTCTACTTGTCGTGTTCATACATGGTGATTTGATTGTACCTCAAATACGCGTCCATGAAGTTAAGGAGTGCGTCCCTAATAGTGTTGTCCACCAACTGGTCGATCATTGGGATAGGGAAGCTATCTTTTGGACAGGCTTTATTGAAATCGATATAATTTACGCAAACTTGTTGTCACACCCCAGACTCGGTAACCGGACTCACAAGGAACCCGATGGCCAGTTCTGGCCGCAATGGCCTCCGTAGTACCCCATTCTCGGCTCCTGAGGCATGTTCCAATCTTGGGATCCTAAAAGGAGGATTTTCATAATAGTATAATCATGTTCGATGCGACATACCCAAGATCACAACAAGTACATCTGGAAATAACAAAGAATACACATCACAAAATCTACTAAGAATTTGAACTTTTACAAGCTTACATCAGGTCCGAAAGGACATACATAAGATGATGGGAAAAGAAAGAAAAAGGTCAACAACACTGGAGTCCTCAAGCTTAACTCTACTTCATGCTCTGCTGCTACGTCGCCTGCCTAGAGTCTCCCGCACGCATCAATCGTGCATAAGCTTATAAAAGCTTAGAGGGTGGTGTAAGTGTGTGATAATGCTGCACAGAAGAATAGCAGGAGGTACAGGGAAAGAAACATGCTCAAAGAGAATATCACTAGCCTTACCAAGGCTTATCATGAATATGATGCAATGAATACTGGACGTCATACCAAGGCAACGTATGAAAGGGCTTACACAGCTAATGCTAATGCGATACAAGTAATGTCAATGCTCATATCCAAACCATATATCAAGTACATTTTCAATCATAAGGAAATCACTGGGGTCCATTACACTGCTGATTGACTGCTGCTTTACAGACCCGCACAGTCAAACGAGTGTAAGAGACTTCACTACCTGCCTGTGGACAACCAATCACCAACAAGGCCTGGCGATAGCAAACCCATTTCACAAGCTGGTCAGACTCAGCCTAATAATGCCCTCACTCACAGGCGGATAAGGCCACATCCCTACCCAACCGACTACACGACAGTGGGAGTCGCGGCCTAACGGTATAAGGCTCTTGTGCGCTCATAGTTTCCACTCGGTCACGGTGTTACAGCATTCCCTTGGTACCATGGAAGTTTTGAGAATTTCACCCATAGGCATCCTATGCACCCGATATACTCAAATAATATTTCCAGTGTCCACACATACGGCCATCCACGAACGTCCCTGTGGAGGCAAGGCCCTGATGAAGCAAGGGCGGTATCATCATGAAATGCGATGGCAATGCATAAGTCACATACACAAATCATACACTAGCTGCAGGTACACAATGTGCACGAGGGGAGAAACTCCATCCCTCAATGACCACCACATAATACAACCAATTCATACAGATGATGCATATATGTCACAAAATGTAAGTGTGCTACCTATGAGGTATAGAATCCTCCATCCTAAGGAGGGCCTAGGTCCAGGCATATAGACAGGTATTTCAAGAAGAAGAAGTTCTCTAGTGGGGACCCAGTACTTTGGGACGACCCACAACTAAGAGAGTCATGACCCTGAAGAGGAACGGTCCTAGCCAGGCTCAAGGTAAGCTTTTAACCACCTATAAAGGCCTCTATGGGCCTACCTTAGGACCACCAAGGAGGACATCTAACCTCAACTGGGTCCCAAAAAGGTAGCCCACTATGCAAATGATAAGAGATCTAAGGTCTAAGAAATGTATAATCTAATGGGCCACACCCCAAACCTAGATCATAGGCCATGTAGTGGGCCCTCGAGTGAGGTTTGGGCCCAACCATAAGGATCATAGGTTCACTCATTGTGGTGGGCTTAATGGGCAGCCCATTATCCTAACATATGAGAAATCCTTATATTTAACACAAGTTGGGCCTCACATCCCGGCCCAAGCATGGATTTATTATAGTGGGCAAGCAAGGGCCCAACTACTTGAATATTTGGCCCATAAGACCCATCACAATGGCGTGGTAAATATAGGACCCAAGGGTCCAACGGGCCTATCAAAAGTTCCAGCCCAACCAAGGTTATAAGGCCCATTAACTAACTAGAATACTAGGCCAAGGAGAATCCAATTGGAATGGGCCTTTAATCATGCACTAATTAAGCCCAAAAATAAAATTAAAATGGTAAGGTAACTGACTTAAATTCTCCTCAAATCTAGTGGGCCATACTGCCCCAAAACAGACATTTATGGGTCGGCAACATTGGGCCCATTGCTGAATTTCCAGCCCACCCGATTTATGGGTTTGTTGGAGTCCAGCAAATGAATTAATTTATAGTATTTATTTTCTGATGACCCACACACATCACTGTGGGCCCCACTAGATGAGAGAAAAATACACAACACACACTAGAAGTAGGCCATGCTACTGGAATACAGGCCCAACACCAGCCCAAGGGAGGGGCGTCCCATGGTGGTTAGTCCTACGGGGCTGGGTATTTGGCCCAAAACTGATCCAAACTGTAAGACGCACCACGGTCATTACAGAGGCCCGATGGCCCTGAAAATTTGCAAGATGGTCTTTACATATGTGGGCCACAACTCCACAAAATTTCACGATTTTTGGACTGTCATAAGTATTTTAATTCATTTAAATAAAATAGGGTATCCAGAAAATCTGGTTAATCTAGACGTCTGGACTAAGTGGGCCAGTCCAGCCCTTGCCACGGTGTGCACAGGGGTCCATTGGCCGAAGAATTTGTAGGTGAGTCTCACCATGGGTGGACCACCTCCTTGTAAAATTTCACGATTTTAGGATATGCATAAGTATTTTAATTAATTTAAAGAATACAATCTGTCCAGGGAGAAATATTGTTGGAATATAACTGACCTGAATTTGGGCCATCCAATAGGTAGGTTTTGGGCCTCCATAATTCCTGAAATTTGGACCCAAGGTCCCTCATCAGGCCTATAACAAGGTGGGACCCAAAAATATGACCCATTTTCTTAGGAGGCATTTTAAAATTTTGTTTTTTTGTGGGACTATGCTACTAGACTGCATAGCAGAAATTTCTGGCAGTCCAGTATATTGGCCCACCCTTTGGGATGCCCAAATGGAATCCTTTGGCCCTGATATTTTGTAGGTAAGTCCTACCATGGGTGGGACACCACCCTACAAAAATTTAGAATTTTTGGAATGGTAAAAACATTTTATTTAACTCCTGCAATTTATGGACAGCAAGGTTGTAAATAAAATTCTGCTGCTAAAAAAAAATATTACTAATCCCATCTTGCACACCCAATGGGGTGGGCCCAAGCTTGCCAAATCAAAGGGGAAATGGGTGGATTTCATGCACCCATATATGGACAACAAATGGGGCCCACCATAGTGGCCCAATATCCCCAAAACTAAGATGATACATGAGTATTTTCTGCATGCAGGACTGCTGGACAGTCCAAAAAATTTGGACCATCCAACCCTATTGGGCCTACTCCATGGAGCTCAAATCAAGGGTGGATGGTGTGGGCTCCATCCTACATCAAGGTGGAGTTCACACCTTAGAGAATACCAAAAAAAAATTGGAAGAAAGGCATTGTAAACAGGCCTTGCAACAACATACAAAACCATATAACAATGGGCCTGAAATCTGGACAGCAACATGTTGCTGTCCATTTCCAGCTCATTGTAAAATAAATGGAGGGATTAAAGCTTAGATTCAGTAAAATGGGGTCCACCTAGATGGGCCACATATACTCCATACCCAAGCCCCTTACAAAATCAACCAAGAAATCAGGTCGTAGTGGCCATCCAACCCATGTAAACCGGATGGGCCTGGACATCCAGCAGGTGGGCCTGGATGTCCCAAAAATCTGGACGGTCTGGAATTTATGGACACATCAGATGGGCCACATACATCAGGGACAAATGAGGGAAGAAGAGAGAGAGAGAGAGCATGTAAGACCTGTATCCTATCCCGTACCGTTCCGTATGCCTTTGCGGTCCTCCCGGTCGAATTCCGGCGACTTACAATCTGTAAACGGCATCTGCCCGCGATCTTAAGTCAGATCCTTTCGATCTGAGTTGGCTCGACCCGAAACTTATATCATTGCGACCGCGCCGTCGCCGCGGTTCTGATGTTGCGTATTACGGGCCGAGCCGGTACCCAGGCCAGGAGATGTGGGCTCGCGTTCAGTTCGAGAAAAACGTTACGTGTTGCAAATCCGTAGAGAATCCATCACATCAATCACTTCACTTGTTAAAGTACACCCATCAAGTCAAGTACCCTATCCCATCCCCCAAGTACACTACACCATCCCCAAAGTCAACCTTTCCATCCCATCTCTTACACACCCCATCACTCCTCTCCCATCATCTCTCTCTTTCATTCTCTCTCCCTCATTTCTTCATTTTTCAAGCAAACCATGAGACTCCAACGTCCAAGCCTCCACATGAGAAGCCATGTGTGGCCCACTTCCCACCTCCTATCTCCACCATCCTAAGAACATCTTGACCGTTGAAATCGTTCCCTTGGAGCTCTAGATCGTGTTGGCGGTGGAAGGATGAGAAGATCAAAGGTAGGTGCTTCTCTCTCTCCCTCTCTTTTTCATTTGTTTTATGTGTGAAGATGTGATTGTGTGGCCCACTTAATGAGTTGTGAGATGTCTAAACCGTTCATCAAATGGACCTCACCTTGATGTGTGTTTTATGCACACCACCCAAACATTTGGTGGCCCACCCTAGTAGCACGTCTATGGGTGGGGCCCACCTTAAATGTTTTATATGCAGCCGTCCAACATACGCTGGACGCGCTTCATAATAAAGTGTGAGCTGACAGTGGATGCACTAACGCCAAAAAAAAAAGAAAAAGATTTGGGTGGGTCAATTGTGTAGGCCCCACCTTGATATATATTTTCAATCCAAACCGTCCATCCCTTTTCCTACCTCATGCTAGGCGTTGAACCGAAAAATGGAGTCAATCCGAGGTTCTGGCGACCCATAGCATAGCAAACAGTTCTTTTACCGTTGAAAATCACTCCGATGTTTATATGGACCGAAACATGCTCAATATTGGGCTTGTTGGATCTGTTATGGGCGGTAGAATCCAATGGGTGGGGTGGATCCACCCGATCCGGGCCTTACCATAGAAAAACCTCAGAAAAACCTCCTTTCTTAAAATAAATAAATAAATAAATAAATAAAAATTATGTGCTTCTGCCGTCAGAGGACACGTAGCAGCGTCCTGCTGCGTTTGACGCTGAAGGCAGTGGTCCCAGTCGTGGGCCCTACCATGATGTGTGTTGATCATCAACACCGTGCATTTGTTGGGTCCCCTTTGGGACAGTAGGCCCCCATTAAATCAGCTGTATGAGGAGCTCAGATGGCCCACATCACAAGAAAGAGTAGAATAAAACGTCTGCCATTGAAATCTTTTGGGGTTGTCACGGACGATTTGGACCATTATGAAATTTGTTTTTCCTTTTTATCTGAGTCCTCCCTGTGACCTTATGTATAGCTGGGATGGAAAATAAACGTTGTGGTGGACCCCACGTGGGACCCACCTGATGTACAAGAAAACCTCAGCTGACCATCTGTTCTTCACTTGTGCCAGCAAGTTCCGTGGATCATACCTTGACGTAGGTGTTTTGCACTCACCGTCCATCTGTCGTGAATCATGGGCCCACCCCACACCTGTGACATGTGTGGGTAGGTGGGACCCACATTGATGTATTTATCATATCTGTATCGTCCAGATTTCATGGACGGTGACAACCCACCTTGTATGCATATGTATGGACTGGACGTTATATATATATATATATATATATATATATATATATATATATATATATATATATATATATATATATATATATATATATATATATATATATATATATATATATATGCACATGTGTGGTGTGTCCCATGTGGGACCCACCTAGATGTATTTGTTATATCCAATCTGTCCGTCCATATAACCCACCGTTGATGTATTTTGATCTAGACCGTTTGCCTCTTTTTCCAGCAGGTGGGAGCCACCCTGCACATTGTACAAGTGTGATGTGTGGGCCATATATACCATGATTTATGTGTTTTTATTTCCACCGTCCAGATCACTGGACAGTGGGGTGCACCGAGATGCATGTGCCTTATCAAGTACCGTCTATCTGTGGAGCCCACATGTGATGTATGTGCTGTGTAGCCGTGGGCCTCACTTGCCGTTGTACGAGATCCAACCATCCATCAGCATTTGTAGCCGCTGAAGACATCAGTGCTGTGTACTCTACCATGATGTATGTGTTGCATCCTCACCGTCCAATTCCTGGATGGTGGGACGCGATATACCTCCCACCCGTTATATACTATAATATTATGCTATTATATATATATATATATCTATATTATATATGTATATATATATATATATATATGATATATATCTGCTGCATTGTAGCCGTAGGATCCACACACGTGTGGACTCCACCATGTTATGTGTATTTCATCAACACCCTCCAAACGATGGTCCCCACATCAGCATTATAGTTGCTGCTTTGACGCAGCAATCTCAGTGGGTCCCTGCTCGAGCTATGTGTTGTATCCATCCATCCACACGTGTGAGGACCACACGTGTGGGGCCTACCATGTAATGTATGAGTTTAATCCACACCGTCCACTGTGTGGGACGGCGTGACCCACTGGGATATTTATGTCTTATTTCCACCGTCCAATGATTTGGACGGTAGACCACACCATGATGAATTTGTTCATCCACACCGTCCAGATGATCTAGACAGTGCTAGACGTGTTTGGACAGTGATGAGGACTCCACCATGATGTATGTATTTTATGTCCATGCCATCCTTCTACCGGTCCCACCTTGATGGATGTGATTCATCCACACCGCCCGGCCATGTGATAGGGCCCACCTGTAATGTATATTTGAGGCCCACTTGTTGTATATTTGAGGCCCACCCACTTGTTGTATATTGGCCCATTGGTGCGGACCATGTAATGTGGCCCATTTGATGTATATGAGACCCATGTGTTGCGGCCCACTGAGATGTATTTTCGGCCCATATAATGCGGCCCATTTGATGTATATGAGACCCATGAGTTGCGGCCCACTGAGATGTATTTTCGGCCCATATGTCGTGGCCCATTGTGATGTATTCGAGGCCCATACGATACGGCCAATCATGATGTGTATTAGGCCCATGAGATGTGGCCCACTGTGACGTGTATTAGACCCATGAGATGGGGTCCACTGTGATGGGTATTAGGCCCACGAGATGCGGCCCACCGTGACGTGTATTAGGACCATGTGATGCTGCCCATAGTTATGTGTCTATAGCCCTTGTATGAGGCCCAAAGTGATGTATGTTGGCCCACATGATGAGGCCAATGTAATGTAAATGAGGCCCATCGTGATTGTATGTGAGGCCATGGGCCCACTATATGTTTGGCCCTATGTAGGTCACTCCTTAGGAGCAATGTTGGTTAGATGTCCACATTGATGGATAATGACGGTTAGATGTCCTCACTGCACGACGAGCAGTATTGGAAGCCATAACAAAAGAGATTACTTTCTTCAACAAGATTAGCAAGCTGAAAGGATGATATTAAAAATGGTTTATGATTAAAAAACATATAATGCAAGTGAATAATGGACATTTAATGTGGATCACCGATACACACTATGGATAGCTGATAGTCAATATGGATCGACGCCTATCAACGATCTTCACGGCCTGGCCTTAAAAAAAAAATGAATAATCCCCGACTTTCGATATGGGGCCACTACCCTCTTCACCATTTATACAAACACCAAATCCTATTCCATTTCACACATTCCAACCATTTGTACAAAGGAAAAAACAAAAAAAAAGAAAAAGAAGAAGAATTAAAACAGAGACAACTTTGAACGGAATGTAACCACCACACCATCGAGATAGTGTGGTGTCTATTCGTATAACTACTAACAGTCAAATAAGATTCGGCTCTTAGCGTGGTCTACTCGGAAAAAAAAAACATCGAAGAAGGCAAAGTGGCCTCCCACGGCAAGGGCTTCACCTTTTGAACCAATCTCATGCCATGGCTCACTGAATTGCCGTTAAGAGCTTCGGGGCCATCCCCACTTGCGAAAAGAAACCAAGAAAAGAGAAGTACAAAATGGCGAAATAACATTTTTGGCACAAGGGACTCACCTATTGAACCTCACATCAGACCATATGTGGGGCCCACTGGATAGTCTTGTATCAAATTCAAGCCGTCCACATGAAAGGAGTTTTATTTTCAGGCAATCAGACGAAGTTTAAAGGCAGAAACGGATGGACCACACTAATAGAAACAATTCAAAATTAACATAGTATTAATACAACGTGGGGCACGAACAGCTCCAAAAAAATAGAAATGACTCTACCATGGGTTTGCATCTATCAAATTAAAGTAAAATGATTACATTAATTGAGGTATAGCCTAGCACTAATTTAGTGGTGTCCACACCCCCATTCTCAAAATACCATCTCAACTTCCTTAACACACTAGCACCGTAAAGGGTGATTTAACGTCCATCAATAAGAGCTTCCTAGGGCACACGTCAACGCCCACGTCACCATTTCCTTTCCATCCAACCTATTTATAAGGTTAAACAGATCTGTTTCCATTTTATGGTCACGGGATATTTGTATCTGCTAAAGTTTTGGAATCACTTCTAAAATGATACAAGAAAACAGGACATTAAAAAAAACTCAACAATTTGAGCCCCACGCGGTAAGGTGGCGCGGCCGCGGATTAGCTACTGAGAGGTTGAGTAGTGAAACTGACACTGAAGTAACGTTACCAAGTTCTGTGGACACCACTATGATGTATGTTTTGTATTCACGCCGTCCATCCATCTGAAGAGATCGTTTTAGCATGAGATCTAGATAATGAGTCACATCCAGAGCTCCAGTGGACTCCACCACAGAAAACAGTGGGAAGGGTGATACCACCT
This sequence comes from Magnolia sinica, assembly GCF_029962835.1. NCBI lineage: Eukaryota > Viridiplantae > Streptophyta > Magnoliopsida > Magnoliales > Magnoliaceae > Magnolia > Magnolia sinica. The sequence continues at coordinate 19,551,621 of NC_080582.1, read as the reverse complement.
GAGAATTATACCACTCTAATTTTTGGGATCAAACTCTAAAATGATTTTAAAAAATAGATAAACGGCATATATGAAACACATACATCATTGTGCGGCCACAGGGCACCGACCATCAGCCGGACTAGTGGCGAGGGGAGTAGCCAATCCGTTTCCAACACGTAATCCGCTGAGGTGAAGCATTCCGTACTGCAGGCAGCAAAAGGATAAAGAAAGCATCAATACCAGCGTGGCAATTCATACATGCGTACTCAGAAGACGACTATTCGGCGTATGTTCAGCTAAGAACCGTCAAAACAGTGGGCCATACTCTGATTATTAACAGATGAAAATACAAAGTAATAGAGATAGTCTATCTTGATGACTGGTGGCCAATTAATGGACGGAAAATACTCAATGGTCCAAATTCAATGAGTTAGTGTCAGTAATCAGTGGTTAAATTCATTCAAGCAAAGCAATTTAAGACAAGTATTAAAAAAATTTATGCTTCGGACAGTTTACTTTGAGCTAATTTCGTGCCAGATTTACAACTCCCGAGCGCATGCGTATGAACCATCACACCCTGCCAGAGTATCAAACAATTCCTCATCATTCCAAAGCAAAGGAGGTGAGGTGCGATCCAACTTAGTGCTGGTTTCCTTTTTCTTGGTTCCACGCAAGATATCGCGAAAAGCTGATAACGATCGCGAAGTAGTAGGGCGAGTCGCATGAGGAGCTGAATATACTATTCGCAGAAAACGTGCCAGACTGACATACGAATACGAGATCTGGACCGTTCATCACTTAGAAACCATCATGAAAATGCTTTTCCCTAAAAATTATACCATTTTACTGTTCCAATCATCGGGTGGACTCATTTTTGTGAAAAAAAAAGTTACAGAAACGATGTTCGCAGATGTAACACGTTTGGTAGATCTGAGTGACCTGGATCCTACGAAAAGTGGGCCATGTTGGTTTGCGTGCGGGGAATGGCCACTTACATTCTCTCCGAGTCGGTTTGCATTTTACTCTCCTTTATCATTCGACCGTACATGAATATACGTCTAAGGAAGCTGGACTGACGATCTCGCAATCAGCCATGTGGCAACGCGATAGCCGGAGAGATTCGACTACATGAGCCATCACATCGCTGGACGCGGATCAGGTGGTGTGGGGATGCATTGGGCGCTGTAGGGCCCACTATAATGAATTTATTCTCTGATTTATTCTCTGTCCACGCGGTTCATCCGTTTACCCAGCTCATGTTAGGGGCGGATTGGCTACTTCCCCTGCCACTAGCCCGGTGGCTGATGGTCAGTGCTCTGTGGGCCCCACTATGATGTATGTGTTTCAATCACGACGTTCATACATTTTTACGGATCATTTTAGAGCTTGATCCCAAAAATGAGCTGGATATAAATCTCAGGTGGACTACATCACAGGAAAACAATAGTGGTTGGATATCCACCATTAAAATCCTCCTAAGGCCCACTTTTTATTTATTTGAAATCCAATCTGTTGATTAGGTCATACAAACTTATATTAAGGGAAAAAACAAAGATGGAATTTACCCAAAACTTTTATGGCCACCAAAAAGTTTTTAATGGTCGACGTTCATTCAACATTGTTTCCCGTGATGTGGTCCGCTTGAACCTAAAAACAAAGCAGATCGAGAGCTCTAGGTGGACTACACCACCACACTAGGAACATTAACAACCACCGTTGAAACCTTCCCAGGCCTACTGTAATGTTTCCTTGCCATCCAACTGGTTGATTACGTCCCCGAGGCAGGAAAACACAGATATGAACTTGATTCAAGAAGTTTCTAATGGTAAGCATTCAATCACAAATATTTACTGTGGTGTGATTCACTTAAGCTTCTTATTTGCTCGTTTTTTGGGTTCATGCCCTAAAACTAGCTGGAAAAATGGATGGATGGAGTGGATATAAAAAATATACATCACCTTAGGTCCCAGACTGCCGAACACATCACCACACCACCACGACACTCTATATCAGCGTCTCGCTTGCCTACAGATGAACGGCTAGAAAAAGTGTATTTAAATATTGATCAACAGACCGAGTTCAATGAAAACAAAATGTACCTTTTGGACGGCTATGATCGTCTAATCACTGCTATGTGCCAGACATGGCCCATCAAAATACTGGGTCACCAAGTCAATGGTCTTGAATTGCGTAGACTCATGCCCATCTAAATGGTGGGTCCTGCCGCATTATGGTACATCTGCAGTATTCACGCCATTCATTGCGCGGACCCACCTGATGAGTGGATGGAGAGATAAGGGATAAACAGATCGCTTCTTGCACAAGCGTCTTGTCGAGTGGTCTTGCTATTACCCTTTTCCTGGGAAGGAAGAAAAGAATAAAATGAGAATTATAGCAAGTAATCCTACTCTCCTCATATCCAAGCCGTCCATCAAGAGGGCCTCACTTAGTAACTTCTACGGCCTGAAAATCAGTAGGGCAGGTGATCAAGTAAGCCACACATGCATCTAAGCCGCTGGATGGCCACAGCAGCCCTGGTTTTACACGGCTGGCATACTCCCATGATTGACCATGATAATTCTTGTGAAACGGACTGCAAGTTTAACTGTGGACTTTTGGACGCGGGTTAGGTTCATCGTGGTGAGTAAACTCTGTGGGTCCCACCCTGATGTATGTGTCATTATCCATGCGGTCCATCCGTTTTTTCAGCTCATCTTAGGTCCCCGGCTGAAATTAAAGCATATTCAAAACTCATGTGGACCATATAAGCTCAAGTGAACCACACCACAGAAAACCATGGGGGATAATAATGTTCACCGTTTAAACCTTCCTAAGGCCTACGGTAATGTTTATATGTCATCCAGCCTGTTCATATGATAACGCAAACATAGATGAAGGATGAAGGGAAGATGCAAATAACAACTTGATCAAAAACTTCCATGGCCCCAATAAACTTTCAATGTTAGGTGTTTAATTTCCGTTGTTTCCTTTGGTATGGTTCAATTCCCCTTGGATATGCTACAATGTTAAACAAATGCCTTAAATTAAGCTTAAAAAAGAAGATGAATAGCATAGATAAAACATATAAATCACAATAGGCTCCACGGAGTTGACTCACCATGTTGCAAGAAGAAATAATAAGGACTTGGGAAAACATCACACACCGAAAGTTCAAGTACCTATATTTATAGGAAGGACTTGAGAAAACATCGCACACCGAAAGTTCAAGCATGTGGATTTATGTGACACGCGTGGAAAAATAGGACAACTTGGACTTTAATAACTTCTTGTGACTTAGGATCTCAATCACGTATAAGGAAAGTGTGTGGTGCAAATTATTGTGTTTTTAATAATAAAAATAAATTTTAAAAATAAAAGTTATTTTTAGTAAGTAAATAAATATATATAAATTATTTAAATTTTTCTTAAAAAGTGTGTATAGCCAGTCGGAAAGTATATGGGTTTTTGTTTCTGCAACCATATATTTAAAATAATCCTTAAAACTGCTAGATTTGATTATCTAATTATTTTTTTACTTTTGGTGACTTGACTTTGACGAGCCTACCACAATGTATGTGTTTTATCCATGCCATCTATCTTATTTGTCAGTTTATTTTAAGGCACTAGTCTAAAAATAAAGTAAATCTAAATACCAAGTTAACTACACATCACATGAAACAATGGGTATTGAATACCTATCATTGGAAACTTCTCGAATACTTGTGTTTTTCCTCCATCTAGATATGTATGACCTTATGAAGGGTTAGATGGCAAGTAGGCACCATGATTGGTTTGGGAAGATTTAAACCATGGGCACTATTTTCCTCTCCTTTTTCGTAGCCTGGTTAGCAAGGTTTAAAACCATGGGTACTATTTTCCTCTCCTTTTTGGTAGCCTGGTCGACTTGAAATCAAACCATGCCTCTTGTTTGAGTTCATGTTCTAAAACGAGTTGGTAAAATATATAAACGATGTTGATAAAACACATGGATCATAAGTAGTCTCCAAAGAGTCAAGTCACCCGATCATCTCGAAATTCAGGTTTGAAAGTGTGATGCACCCTCCTTCACTCATATGTGTGTAGGTTTTTACTCAAAAGATTTAAACTCTTTATGGATAAGTGATAATCCACTAGAAATTGAAGAAATTTACAATCATTGTTGCATAATGGATCCCAAAGATTCCATTTTAAGTGAAATGTCTGGTTTCAAATTGAAAATCTTATCTTCATCCTCTATGAACTACCTTGAATTTTATGTTTAATAGTTGTGAAAATTGAAAAATGTAATAATTACATTATAAATTTATACTTTCCTTTCACAGATCAAGCTAAAGGCCTCTTTCTTTCATCAATTACATTCATGGTGTAAAGGAATTAATTTATTATCATTAGAATTTTACCACCACTAAACCAAACACAACATTCGTTTTGGTCAAATATAAATATATCCAGGAAATAAATATATGAATTTGTAATCATTATAACTTTCCATATAATAATTACTATGAAAATCTTGAATTCGAATAACAATATTAATGTATTGTTATGATAATTTAATATCAAAGCAATATAAAAAAACAAATGTCATCATTGTGATTTTATTGTCAATAAATCAAACACTAGAATCAATGGTTAGATGCAAATGTTGTAAGGAAATAGATAAGGGTGGGTTCAGTTTTTCAATTTAATATGAAACCCAAAATAAATTAACAACCATTATTATTGTTAAGTGATTACCTAATTATGGGTCATAAATCAAGAGTTATATGGGAGTGAATAAATAATGTAGTAAGATCATTATTGTAGTCAAGCGCAATGGTAAATATTCATCACCAATTTGCACTCATTTTTTTGAAAATGGCTAATATTTATTGAGGGGTATTGTTTTTTCAATTGCATATATAAACACGCGATAAATAATTAATAATTATTTCAAAGGATGTTTGTTTGAGAGGAAGCAACTAATGAGCTATTTGATATATCTACTAATAAGAGCTCATTTACTTATCCTAAACAAAAGTAAGATATTATTTAGAAAGCAGACTACTTGGTAAAATTCTAATTTTGGACTTATTTTTAAAAAAACTATTAAAACTAAATATTTGGAATGTCACCTTTTCTTTTGAAGCTTATTTGACTTAAGAGGGTAGACATTTTTTATGTCTCATTTGTAATTCTTATATTTGTAGCCCACACGAGGCTTTGAAATTCATCATTTTTAACTAAATTATATATTTTAGTTGTCTCATTACAACCATTTTATCAAATATCTCAGACACACAAATTTAAGATGTTAAAGTTAGTCTAATCAGCAAAATGGAGGTCCTATGAATGTATTGAAGAATTTCAATACAATTCAAATATAAGCCTCGTACCAAAGATTTGGAATCTAGCGTGTTAGTACAGAACATAATGAAGGATTCACAATCACCTGAATTCCAATGGAATTGTGCCTTTGATCATAATGTATTCTAAATACAAGCTCTCAAATCTGTCATAAAATCTTCCATCATTTATTTAATTGTATTAATGATTATGTTCAATTGTCTTTATTTCTTAAATTACCATCAAAATTTTTCTTTAATTAAAACATCTTTTTTCAAAAATAAAAAGGTGATTAATTATATACATTTTTTTTTTCTCCTCTTGAAAAATACATAAATTTAAAAATATTTGATTAATTATACAATTTTCTAAATTTTTAAATCACAAACTTTGCTAGGCATGGGCTGCCAAATTGCATCTAACCTGATAATCCCCTTCCATGGTTCGTGTGCAATTGGAAGCAAAGGGAGTGCATGCACAGGCCCATCACGATGTGTGTTATATCCACTCAATATATCCATTCTGCCTTCCTATTTTAGGTAGTTTAAAGCCCAAGTGGACCACACCACACTAACCAGTGAGTATTGAATAGCCACCGTCATTTTTTTTTTTTTGGAAAGTACATGAGCTCTTGATAAAGCTAATATTTATGTGGTCCCTTCATTCTCATGGGTGTTATATAATGAAGAATTTAGATAAGGACGAAGGTGGGATCTGGGAAGTTTCCCACTGTTTCACGTGGTGTGGTCCACTTGAGATGTAGATATAAGTAATGTGGTCACTCGTATTTGACAGTGACCCCTGTAGAACGAACCAATGGTACTGTGGGCCCCACCATAATGTATCTATTTTATCCATGCCGTCCATCCATTTTCCTTCCTCGTTTTAGATACAAGTTTAAAAATGAAGCAGACACCGTGCTCAAGTGGACCGTATCAAAGGAAGCAGTGGGGGTTGAATGCCTGCCGTTGAAATCTCTTTGGCTATAAACGTTTTGGATATTGTGTTTTCACTTCATCCAGGTTTGCGGGGTTTTATGAAAAAGGTTGGACGGCAAGTGAATATCGCTGGTCTGTACGAAGGTTTTAACGGTATGAATTATATCCTCGATTCTTCCAATGGTGTGGTCATTTGAGATTTTTATTTGGTTTTTTTTCAGGATTTAGAACTAAAATGAGAATAAAAAATGGATGGACGGTGTGGATGAAACACATACATCATGATGCAGTCTATATACCTTTCCCAAGTGCTTGAGGGTCACTTCCGAATCCGAGTCAGTATTCTGCCCAGGAAGGAATAGAACGAGTAATAAAGCAATTGTTGCAACCTGAAGAGGTGAGTCGCAATGTTCATAATTATTCAAATGATATTTCCAAGATCCGATCCATTTATCAGGTGGGGTTTTATCTCCATACTCTCTGAGAAAAAATTCAGATAGTCCATCCATGAATTCAGCCACACTTAAATCTTCAACACAATCCGTTGATTTATGAGTGTCTCGACCTGATGAGATCGCTCAAAAATATTAACTAAATTACAGTGATACGTCAATATCAGCCTCTCCAATGGACCCTGATATTATAGCACGTGCGAAATTTTATCACATGTTCCAATTTAGCACGTGTACCGCGACTCGCTTCTTCAACATTTACTCGCGCGATGTTCTGAGAATTTCCACAAACAGGAAAAAAGCACCGTCAGCTGTTCCTTTTCTTCTCCATTTCTGCTCTCCTTCTCTCGTATATGACACTAAAACCCTCCTTTCTCACCAAATTCTTCCAGAACTCTCTCTCTCTCTCTCTCTCTCTCTCTCTCTCTCTCTCTATCACCCTGCGATTTGTAGGGTTTTTTTCCTCTATCATTCCATTTCCGATCGGAAAATCCTCTTTATGCTCTGATCGAATCTAAAACCCTGTCATCCATGGCGGACGAAATATCCGCCCTCCTTCAATCCCTCCGCGACGAAAAGTCTCTTCGGTCCGACTCCCTCAAACCATCCCTCCACACCTTCTACTCCATCCTCGATCAAGGACTCCAGCATATCGAGGACGGAATGCTAGGGCTAGATACCTGGAACCAGCATCAGATCGAAGCCGTCGTCTTGGTCGCGAGATCGATCGTCTCGGCCGCCCGCTCCCTTTCAGGTATCAAATTTTCCTCTTCTATTATATAAAAAAGAGTAGAAGGGCTTTTGGATTGACATACTGAACTTCCGATGCCTGTGAATGCAGTTGAGCATGCGGAGCTGATAGTCGTTGCGATTGTCAAGCAGACGTTGGAGTTTTGCACTTCCTATTTGGAGAGATCCGTGCCTGGTGGCAGCGATGATTTGAATTTACAGGTTTTTATTTACTGCAATTGATTATGGTTTTAGTTTAGCCGTGTTTGGGTGCACAATTGGATTGAATCTCAATAGTTCAGTTTAATGAAGTGGATGTGAAAAACTAGCTGTTTGGTTGCAATGCTGAAATGGATTGAGATGAATATTTTGATGAAGTGGAAATGCGCCAGTCATAATTTTGTTAGCATTGATATATTGAGTGCCTTTGATACAAATTGCAATTATGTTCCTTTGTAGTAGCCGGACTTAAATTTTTTTTTGTCCGTTACTTCCCCACAATGAATGCCAGGAAACATTGTTAATTTATTGTCGTTTCATTGTGATTAAACTGTATATTCACAGTTCAATTCAGATCTGCGTCTGGATGCAGCTTGAATATGTTTCATAGTTTTTATAATTGCAGTTGGAAAAATGAGATTGTTATGTTTCATTCCAACATCTTCTGATGCCACCCATCCTAGAGGGGCTGAACTAGTTGATGAGACACCACCTAAGTTCAACTTGCACATTCCCAATGGCGGGCATTCCAACTCACCACTCATTAAAGTAGTGATTCTGATGCAACCAAATGGCGACATAAACTTGGTGATCTAAGTTCTGATCAATCCAACCATTCAGAATGCCTTGATTGATAATCTGGACCAAATCATGGATCTGGTGATCAACTGGATGGGATAAATGGTCTACCTAAATTATGAGGCCCATGGGATTAATCATATGGTCGTCAATGCATAGGTTGTATTTATGTAATTCGTCTTTAGGATGAGATTTGAGTCATGATTTAGTTAATCTCTTTTGTATTTTCGTTACTTTCTTGGTGAGCCACTTTTGGGGCACCAAACAATGTCCAAATGTCATGAAATTGGTTCCATTTGATAGCTTATTGAGTAAGCTTTCAAACGAGCCCAAGATCATGCAATTCTGGGGTTGTGTGGGTGAGATATGGCCCATTTACACAAGGCCAATATGGTAGATACGGGATTTAGGGGTACTTTTGGTCATTTTCTATTATTAGGGCTTCTCTTTTTGGTTTTAAAAACCTATATAAGGCTATGTTATGGAGGTGTAATACATTGTTATTATAATTGTGGAATAAGTATTCAGTTTTTTTTTTTTTTTTGGTTCTATATGCTAGAAGATTTGGAGAGGGGATTTACCATAGTCTTTAGCATTCGGCTAGAGGATTGTCGGGTTCTTTCCTACAATATCTTTCTTTTTTTCTTTGAAATGCATCAAAGAATGAAATGGATTAGAACAAGTTGTTGTGCGACCATTTTCACAACCTCTTGTTCTCCAAGCCTCTAGAAGTAGACGTTTCTTATAAAAATGATGAAAGGCTTTCAAAATCAACATCTCTTTCCAAATTTCTTCGGAAAATAATATTCAATGTTAGTCAAATGCTATTAAAATAAAAAAGAAAAGAAAAACTATATTACTGAACACCTCATATCACTCCCTCACCTAAACCACCTTTCCACTCACTCTATGGTCGTGAGGCTAAGAAGATGCAAAAGACTTTCCCAGCCAAATATCCTCCTGAAACTTCATGCTCCCGCCATCACCTACTCGAAATAATTTCCTCTCAAAAGTTTTCCCCATGTTAATAGTATCATCCAGCTTACAAATATATTTTCTAGGCCTGTTTGGATACAAGGAATCTATGGCGTGTACGTGGATAACTATAATGAACTTGATTGCATTTTCCATCACTATCCGACAGTGGATTCCAAAAACAGTGGTATGCCGAATTCCAAAAAACAATGGTCTTGCTTGCATGGCAAGTGGAAATCCCATTTCTCTGTAGACAATGGTTACATTGTATCTTGCACCAAGTGTGGATAAGTCTAATGATTATTACATGGAACCCAAGGTTTCCTTTGCAAACCAAAAAACTGTAAATGTTAGGTCAAGGAAATATTGATTGTTTTTCCATGGATTCCTTATATTTAGATAGGCTTGTACATTGAAATCCCATGGGAACACCCACCCTCCTCTCTAAACCAAGCGTTATTAGTTCTTTATCATTATTCTTATTTATCTGTCATTTTTTCCTTGGCAATGCCTTAGGCTCATGCTCAAGACTCCACCATTTCAAAAGCAAAGCTTAATTCTTTCCCTTGCCACCATGAATCCCGTTGAATTTTCCATATATATTTCTCCACCGCATCAAATTTTTTGAATAAGTAAAGATATTTACATTGGAGATTCAAAATGTATAGTTTTGAGTGTGATGTGGCCCTTACTAGCAAAGCAGCTATAGTTTCAAGAAGCCAATTACTTCTCAATGTTTTTAGTAATCTACTCCAAGTGGAAAATAAATAAGAAAGTGGCTTGTATTGACTTGTGTTTTAAATAGTGAATAGCATGCAATGTAGCGTTCACCCCTCTGAAGTGTGAGGCAGAAGGTACATAGTGTGTAGCATAAGCTACAAACTAGTTCTAGTTTTTTAATTAAGGTTGCACGTGGTGCACCAAATATCTTGGAATTAGACCAATTAATAATGAAATTTCATGATATTGAGTGTAAACAAATAGATCCTAAAATAATAGGAAAAATAGGGCAAAGAGGAAAAATAGGGCAAAGATTTAAGTATAAAGATATAGAAATAGCAACAGAACTGATTTTGTAATGTTTCTTAGATTATTTTACTAAAATAATTGAAAAGTGAAAACATTAACTAATTTGCATTGAAAATAAAAAATGTAACAAATCATTGAAAACATTAATTTGTTTTAATGTTTAGTGAAAAATAATTTATAGTGTAAGCTATATAGTGTGTAGCATATGCTAATTAGTGTGTGACATAGGCTACATGTGACTTGAGCTATTTTCATGAGTTAACATTGTGCGAAGGCTAAGCTACACTATGTAGCGCAAGCTACTTAAAACATCGCTAGTGACTTTACAACCACTTAATGGTGCAAGATGCTCCTGATCCCCTACATTTGTCTCAAGACCCACCAAAGTGCTCTTCCCAATATATATATATATATATATATATATATATTCATTCTAACTTCTAAGGCAAACATAATGGCCTGAATTTTGTAGAAAATCACGTGCTAAACAACCGTAAATCAACAATAAAAGTGTATATATATATATATATAGAGAGAGAGAGAGAGAGAGAGAGAGCAGTGGTCTCCTACTATCTAAGTAAGCCGGCCTTAGTGCGCACTAAGGCCGGCTTACTTAGATAGTAGGTTGAGGGTGGACCCCACTGTGATTCGTTTGTGACATCCATTCCAACCATTATCTGCCTTGTTAAAATTCATGCATGGGAATGAAAAATTTATATGTATGTACTATTGATGTGACCACACCACATGAAAATGTAGTTATTGAACGCCCACCCTTAAAAGAATTTTAGGGGCTACAAAAGTTTTAGAATAAGCTGATATCTGTGTTTCCCTTCATCCAAGTCTGTATGACAGAATCAACAAGTTGGATATCAAATAAACATTATAGTGGACCCTAGGAAGTTTTTAATGGTCAACGTTTAATCACCGTTGTTTTCTGAGGTGTGGTCCACCTTAGATTAGATCTACCTCATTTTTTGAGCTCATGTCATAAAATGAGCTAGGAAAGTGGATGGACTTGCATAAAACACATGGATCATTGTTGTGGCCACGAGCACAACCAATAACAAGGTCGGTATTGGCGAAATCGGATTGCGTACTGAGTTACTCAAATTTTACTGAGTAAACTCATTTGGGACCACCTTGAACGTATGTGGTCTATCCATGCCGTCCATCCGTTTTTTCATCCAATTTAAAGGGTTGAACCCAAAATTGAAGCATATCCAAAGATGAAGTGGATCACATTATAGGAAACAGTGGGGATAATGATTTCCACCGTTGAAACCTTTCTAGGCCCTACAGTGATGCTTATTTGTCATCCAACCTGATCGTAAGATCTTAAAGACATGGATGGAGGGAAATAAAACAATTATAAGCTTGATCCAAAACTTCTGTAGCCCCTAAGAAATTTTTAATGGTAGACGTTCACATGCGTAACGGAATCCACGTCCTGCTAGTCCTACCATCCTATGCCAATAGGATGTGTTGGGGATGCCCACCTCGACGTGTATGTGAAATCCACTCCAGCCATGAGGTGGGTGATAAAAAATTATCAGTAGGGATCAAACATTAGCATGATCCGTAATTAGGTAGGGCACATTAATGGAAATAGTGTGGGAGGATGCTTACCATCCAAATTAATTCACTTGTTGTAGCCCACATAAATTATATATGTGCCTAATTTTTTATAACCATGCATGAATATTCATGAGACAGGCAATGGTTGGAGTGGATTCGTGGGCCCTTAAAAAATTCAACGGTAAGTATTCCCTTCTCCCACTTTTTCCTTTAGTGTTGCCCACCTAAATCATGAGTCTAACTGGGTTTTGAATTATGTGGCTAAATTTTCATCACAGACCTTGTGGTCACAGTGGATTTCACAAAATTATTGTGGTGGGGCCCACCCCTAGCCTACAAGCTAGTAAGCTGGCCTCAATGTGCATGAAGTCTCTTACGACTTATATGAATGCGTTAGTGCGTACGAAATCTCATGCGGTACGATTCGCAGGAGACTAGTGCTCTATATATATATATTCTAAGGCAAACATAATGGCCTGAATTTTGTAGAAAATCACGTGTTAAACAACCATAAATCAACAATAAAAGTCAACTAGAAATTTAATAAACTCATCTATCATATTCTCTTTCCAAAGAGAGGGAGCAAGGTAACGAGAAGCACGAGGATTTTTTTTTTTTTTTTTTTTGAATGGATCTCAAAAATGCACATATTGATTTTGCCATTTCGAATGCATCCTTCACGTGGACCAATAATCAATCTAGTTTGGTGATGTCATGAATTGATAGTTTTCTCATTTTGGTGGAGTGTGAGGCCTTGTATCTTGAAGTCTTGCAAGTGGTGGGCCTTATCTATACCTGGTCATAACCATATTATCTTATCCTCTATGATGAGCTAGTGGAGTCTTGTTCCTTCTAGTTTGGTCTCATTGGTTGGGTGGTCCGACTTTGCTTTATAAGGCCAGGGCTTGGGCCCCTAAACTTGGCCTGAGGGCTGGGGTTGAAATCTAGGCCCATGTCTGGGCTGGGCCGTGCCTTGGGCAATGATGAATGCCCTGCCTGGCCCAGCCCAGCCCATTGGTCTGGTCTAATCATTAAGAGTTTAAAGATACTTGTGAGCATCTTCCATTCACCATACATGTGGCACTCATTGGTTCTGGGCCATTTTCCAACATCCAAATGGCTTATAAGATAGGACTCGCCATAGATGAAGGATCAGGGTATCCCAAATCGGTTACGTATGATAGGACTCGCCATAGATGAAGGATCAGGGTATCCCAAATCGGTTATTTTTCGGCGGTAACGGCTGATACGTAACGGTAATGGCATCAACCGTTACGCGATTCAGGTACCCCGTTTTTTGGGTTCGTAACGGCCGTTACGGTACCGTAACAAACGTTACGGTCTATAACTCTAAAAAAAAATGAAAAAAAACATACTTTTTTTTTTCCATTTTCTTCTTCTTCTTCTTATCATGGGGCTGCGGCGCCTTCTTCTCTCTCTCTCTCTCTCTCTCTCTCTCTCTCGGTTCGGTCCCCTCTCTCTTCTTTCCCTCTTTTCTTTTTCCAGAAAAAAATGAATGGAACAGCCACACAGTTTTCTTTCTTTCTTTCTTTTTTTTAAAAAATTTATTTATTTATTTATTTATAATCTGCAATGCACGCTGCATAGTGCACACTCACTATTTTATTACGTGGGGTGGGGCCCACCTTGATTTATGTGTGGTAAATCCATGCCATCCATAATTTTTGAAGTTCATTTTAAAGCATGATCCTTGAAATGAAGGGATCAAAATCTCAATTGGACCACACAGTTGGGATTGAATGCCCACCGTTAAAATCTTCTTAAGGCCCATTTTGTGATCCACCTAAGATTTGGATCAGCCTCATTTTTTGGTCCATGCCCTGAAATAAGTGGGCAAAAAGCATGGACCACATGGATATACAACAAATGCATTGAGGTGGGCCCCACTTTTAAAGGCATGCTCACTAGTGGTCCACTGAAGATTTAAATCTACCTGAATTTTTGGACCATGCCTTAAAATGAGTTGGCAAAATGGATTTGACGGCATGGATATACAAATATATCGAGGTGGCCCACCTGGCCCACTAGTGGTCCACCTAAGATCTGGATTTACCTATTTTTTTTCCAATACCCTTAAATGAGTTGACAAAACGGATGGATGACATGTATATATAATACATAATCGCGTGAACCCCACGTACATGGCCCTAAAAATTTATACATGAGGTATATATCAACTCAAAATTAATCAATTAAATTTTGGGACCATTGTTTCTAAGTCACAATCCCAAAATTAAATTGTTTGAACAATTTTCACTATTAGTTTGCAGACACTTGTTTTTTGAAATAGGACCATTTGATATTTTTCATTTTTCATTGTCCAATAAATGTCCACCAATCGATTAGTGGGATAAGTGCCAATAGATTGCTTTAATTTGAGGCTAGTTTAGGGCATCAAACGGTCCACTAATCAGCTCCGAATTGACAATACTATTTACCCCAATTTAATTTATTTTTTTAAAAAAAAAGATCTATTGAGGAAAATGATATCAAATTGTTAGGTATATGAATTACATAATAGGATAACAAAAGTCCCTAAATCTATATATTGAATTGAAATATATGTGAGTCACGAAGTATGCAATGTACTAGCACAATATATAAAAGGAAAACTTGAAAATATAAGATGTTTTGGTATTACATTCATTATAGTGTATATATATATATATATATATTATAGTTAGAAAACTAAATATAAAAGGTTTGCAGTTAATTCCAGGTTTTCAGGTTCATAAATCGATCAGACAGCCCGATATAGCATTCTCACCAAAGAGTGGACCGTTACACCACCATAAACATGTTCCAAATTATAAATGAATGCATATTTGGAATACTTAGAATATTCCGGATTTAATCCATATTTTTTCATATTTTTTTGGCCAAAAAAAATGCACCGTTACGAGCAGTTATGCCCCCGTATCCGTATCCGTATCGGTGGGCACCGTTACGCCAACCGATACTGATACGGAATACCTTGTGAAGGATACCCAAAAGGAAAAGAAAAAGAAAAAAAATTGATTGGACGTTTGACATTTTAATATTTTTTGTGGGAGTAGCCCATGTAGGTTGGGGCCAGGGTTTAGGAGCTAGGGCCAGGAAGCTCAGCCCTAGCCCAGTCCATTGCTGCCCCTACACGTGGTTGGAAGTTGAAGGTTTTGCACAAAGGGCGAAGAGTGGTGGGAAGAATTTCATGCCGAAGGGAAAGATGCTTGAATGCTTATACTTATGCTGAATCCAGGTCCATTGCCACCTCTATATGTGGTTGGAAGTGGAAAGGTTTTGCACAAAGGGTGTAGAGTGGTGGGAAGAATTCCAGGCCAAAGGGAAAGCTGGTTGAATGACTATGCAGAAGCTCAGATTCCTCAAAGAAAACCCGAAGGAATGAAACAAAAATACTTTGGGAAATTGGAAGTCATGTTTGCAATTTCTCAATGAAATCCAAGAGACTGACATGAGGAAGGGGCGATCTGATTATTGCAGCTACTGCCACTGGTATTTCATTTCTTGGCTTCCCATAATTGTAGTTAATCCACTCCCTGGATGCAATCCTCCTGCTAAGTTCATCTCATGAGTGTATCTCCAGGACTCTCATCCACCCGTGAACTTCTTCATTAGGGTGCTTATCAAAATTTATAATGCAATCTGGTTATTGAATGAATGAGAAGTTCCATATTTGAATCACATTAAAGTACAATAGTATTTGAGTAGCGAATAAATAACTTACTAATATCAGTCTTCAACTGATTACAAGAACTTGAATTACAACTTCCTAAAGCTCAGAAAGGTGTAAAACAACCCCAATTTAAATATCCTATAGAGACATTTTAAAATCCGTATCAAATCATCAATGAGATTTTCTAACTATTAGATTGAATCCATATCAATCAACTCTATCCAAACAGCAACAAAATGAATTTGTAGAAGTTTTGCTAAAATGTAATGGCCTAAAAATAGATTATGGAAATTCAAAGAATTGATCCCCAAGATATTCAAAGAATCAGCACAATCTTTAACTAGAATAGTAGTTGACCTTGACATTTAGACCAAAAATATGAGGAAACAACCTACAACTACAACACGTTGGGCCTTGTGGTGGACGTGAGGTTTGCATCATTTTGCGTGGGTTAGAAAGAATTTGACTTAGATGAGTTAGATTGTTTTAGGAAATATTAGGGAACTAGTATAAAATTTAGGCTTTGGTGCTAAATGTGGTCTATGACTGGTGGAACAAGAGGTATTTAGGTGGTGGGAGTAAGAAAAAAACTGGCAAGATTAAGAAAGAAGGCCAACGGGCCAAAGTCATACGGCCTCAAATTGTTTTCGGAGTCTTAGCTTAGACTTATAATAATGCGGGGGCATTTTCACACGGGGCTCAAGTGGGGTGACTTGTGGGATGTGGGGGCACACTCGGGGTGGGCTGCTTGCAGAACCCATGTGATTTAGGGCCCGTGTGAGGCGGAATCCATGGATTTGGGGCCCACGAGAAGGGTTCAGCCGAGAACTAACTCATGGATGTGGGGGCCAGGCTCTGAGATAAAGGGATTAATTCGCTATGCTTTATCAGTTTAAGCTTTTAGAGCAAGTGGTTAATTGTCCTGCATCAAATTGGTATCAAAGCGGGAGGTGTCTTGTTCGAGACTCCTCATCGGAGGTGATTAATGTAGTGGCATTTTCACACCGGGCTCAAGCGGGGTGGCTTGTGGGATGCGGGGGCACATTCGGGGTGAGCAGCCCGCGGAACCCATGTGATTTGGGGCTTGTGTGAGGCAGAACCCATGGATTTGGGGCCCACGAGGAGGGTTCGGCTGAGAACTTAATCCATGGATGTGGGGCCTGGGCTATGAGATAAATGGATTAATTCGCCATGCTCTATCAGTTCGCTCTTTTAGACCAAGTGGTTAATTGTTTTGCATCATATAATTCAAGATTGGAGTCTTTGGAGTCTTAGCTTAGACCTATAATTCAAGATTGGAGTCAAACCAATTAATTAGAGAAGTTTCATCTCTAAATGGGGTTGGAGTCATGATGTAGGCCTAAGGCCCACCATGGGGCCCTACATGTGCTGAATTTTGGGCTGTTTGTTGCTAGTTTTGGGCTGAATGTCAAAGATGACAATTACTATTTTGGAAGATAGGGGGACTGATTTGGAAAATTTGGTTGTTAATTCTTTGAAGATTTTTGGGATTATTTGTTAGATGTGTTTTTATTATTCTTAGGCCATTACCATAGGGCCACATCTTTGTAGGTGAGTTTTTTTGTTATCTTAGATTGATTAGATTGATTTGAAATTAATCTAATAGTTGGGGGGTCTCAATTAAAGATTTATTAGGATTTAGGGTGTCTTTTTGGTCGATAAGGATTAAAGGCCATTTGGACACACCCTAAAACTCCTGTTTGAGGAACAAACCATTGTTTCATAATAAAAAAGTAGGTTTCGTTGTGCCTTTGGATGCACTTTTGCAGTCACCTTTTTAACCCACTTGAAATAGGCACTAAAATGCTGACTTGCCAAAAACCAATAGAGCCAATCCAATTGGTTTGTAGTGAGAAGAAGAACGAGCAGATAACTTCCTAAAGTATAAATGGGAATGCTAAGGTGACTCATGCGAGGAGTGATTGATGAGATGATCTCCCCACACGTGCCGTGTAGATGTGTTAGGGAATCGGTACCATGTAGACTAAAGACCTCGCCATGAAGACCACCCTTCTTTAAAATAAGGTTGATCTGCTTGCTAGGTGGGCCACACCTGTATGTTGAGTACAATGTTTTCAAATGCGATCGGCCGATCGCATATTCGCACATGTGATCGCACATGCGAATATTCATATGCAGATCGCATGTCATGGCATATGCGATCGTAGTGCATATGCAAAAATGTGCGATGATTTGTGATCGCATATGTGATGTATGCGATCGCATATTTGCCAACGGTCAGAAATCTGATCTTTGACACATTTTTTTTTTTTTGGGAGGGATTATGAGTAGATTTTATTGAAAACAGCTTGCCAAAGACAAGACAAAATACAACCAACAAAAAGGTTTACACTTCCAACAGAGAACATACTACATTAAGATCTTCCTGAAGATGCCTGATAGCCCATTCGACTACGACTCTTTTCACCCTCCTCACGAACTGATAAGGAGATTTGCACTGGTTATTAAAACACGAGCATTGTGTTTGGATCAAAGATTCCACATACCAACCATAAGGAGCAACTGCTACACAACTAACCTTTCTTTCACCATAAGAACGCCACCCCAAGCCCACAAGAGTTGCAAAACTGATTGGGGCATGGACCAATTGATCTCGAATAACTTGAAAATATGGTTCCACAGCTGGCTAGTGAAAGGGCAATGGATGAGAAGATGATCTACGAATTCCGCACTGCTCATACATTGAAGACAAATGTTCAGAAGTATCAAATCCCTCTTTTGAAGATTATCTAACGACAAGATCCGCTTCCTACCCGCCAACCAAGTGATCGTTGGCGCATTAATTTTTTTCTTCAAAAAATAAACTTTTGCCTATAAAAAGGCACCCAAACCTCCTTCGTTTGCAACATTATCACTCCACCTCTCTCTGTCTCTCTGTCTCTCTCTCTCTCTCTCTCTCACTCCTTACATTCTTACTTCCAAGTTCCAAGTGCCATTATAATCTCTCTCTTACATAGTTCTTAGTTCCAACCAAGTTCCTACTTCTCTACAAGATTAAAGCAAGAAGATCAATCAAGAATAGAAGTTTCTCTCTCTCTCGGAAGATCAAGATTCAAGCTTCAAGCAAGATTCATGATTTAAGCACTTTCTATCCTACATTTCTTTCTCTCTTACATCCTAAATCCTAATCCTATTTTTTCTTCTTCTTCATTCAGTCATTCCTATCTACATCTCTTCGTTTGTTCATTCTACATCTCTTCATTCATTCTTATCTAGATTCTAGACTATTAGTATTATTTTGTAACTTGAAAGTAGTGTTAGTGTATTGCTTAAAAAAAAGAGTAGTGTTAGTGTGTAAATAATAAACATTAAGATGTAACTTCAAAAGTTATATTTGTTCAATAAATAGCTTATTGATTGTTTTGTTAACTATATTGTTGAATGTTGATGTACTTCATTCATTTTTTAATTGATTTTATTTCTCACAATCTAATTTTATAGATGTCAAATTACTATATTAGTTATCATATAACTTAGGGAAGTTTCCCCTAAGTTCTTATATATATATATATATATAAATTTCCCCTTATTTTTCATTATTTATTTTTTTTTTCAAAAGAGAAAAAAAATATGCGGCCGCATATGTGGTTGTGCGATTGCATATGCGGTTGCATATGTGAGGTGCTAATGTCATTGGAGCTGGCTGCCAGTGCTATCGAGGGTGTCGGATCTGACAATCAGTGCTGCTGGGGGCGCTGGAAATGGTCCCCAGTGGTGCTACCTCAGCCGGATTTGCAAGAAATGTTCTCTAGTAGTGCTGCCATCACTAGATCTGGCTGCCGGTGCGGTTGAGGGTGCTGGATTTGACAGCTGGTGCTGCCGGGAGTGCCGAAAATGGCCCGTGGTTATGCTACCGCTGCTAGATCTCCACTGGAAGGCTCTCTAATGCTTTGATGGAAGGAAAAAAAAAATCATTTCTGGAGAGATCAATTAGATTTTCATGGGGTAAATGTTCTTTGTATTAGAAGAGAGGAGGGGTGTAGTTATTCAAAAGGGTTATGTAATTGCTGTTATCAGTGTTCGAAATATCGGAATCGCAACATGTATCGCACCCTTGGGATACAAATATGTATCGGTTATCGCACGGGATATATCATTTGTATCGCGTAATTTATCTCACTTTTTGGGAAACATGGGGAGACATTGGGAAAATTGTTGAATTTTTCAATGAAATTTCAGGGATTATTAAAAAAGATCTTAATACACACTTTTAAATCATAAAATCTCAAAAAAGAAGTATACATAATAGGTTTCCTTTGTAAAGGGTCCTAAGCTATGCACTGGTAGTATCCTAAGCTATGAGCTGTCAGTAGGTAACCCGTATCCAACGGAATTCTATTTGCCATCCAACAAACTATTTAATAGAGATTGGTGGATTCCTAATTGTAGGGCCCACTTTGATGTATGTGTATTACATCCACATTGTCCATACATTTTTGTGGCTCATTTTAGGGCTTGATTCCAAAAATGAAGCAAGTCCATGGTCTTAGGTAGACCATACCACAGGAAACAATTGTGATTGAATCCTCACCATTAAAAACTTCATGGGGGCAACAAAATGTTTATTTTCCATCCAAGCTGTTGATAATGTCACAAAGACCTGGATGAAGAGACCACAAAAATATCAGCTTGATCCAAAACTTTTGCGGCCCTTGAGAAGTTTTCAATGATCGATTACCATTGTTTCTTTTATTATGGCCCACTTGAGATTTGGATCTACTTCATTTTTTTGGATCATGCCATACAATGAATTTTCAAAATCAATGGATGGCGTGGATATAAGGAACATATATCAAGGTGGGTCCTACGGTTAGTGATCCCACCCACCTTGGTGAATCGGGGTTCCGCTGAAGTCACGCTCATCTTGGTGGGGGTAGTACCCAATCCACGCACAAAATGGAACATGGAATGTGAGTGAGAGCCTAACTACGAGCCCCATTATGATGTTGATGATGTTTGTGTTGTATCCACACCATCCATTTATTTGGAGAGATCTTTTTAGTGCATGATCCAAATAATGACACTGATCCAGAGCTCAAGTGGACCCGAACACAGAAAACAATGGGGATAGTGATGCCTACCGTTTAAACTTAAAACCATTTCTAGGGGCTCACCATGATATTTATTTGAGATCCAACCTATTCATAAGTTCAACCAGATATGGAAGAAAGGAAAATGAAAATATCAGCTTGATCAAAAACTTCTGTGGCCCCCTGAAGTTTTTAAAGGTAGGAGTTCAATCCCCACTATTTCTTGTTGTGGGGTCTACTTGAGCTTTGGATTTGTCTCAGGACCTAAAATGATCTTTAAAAATGGATGGACGGAATGGATATACAATATATACATGAAGGTGGGCCCCACCGAAGGGCCGTACCAACTTTAGTGCAATTGAGTCACACTAAACCCACTCTTAGGAGCGGATCCGGTGTTACGGGTAATAGCTCAATGGGTGTCATCCTTATTGTAGGGCCCACCTTGATGATATGCTGTGAATCCACTCCGTCCATTCGTTTTTACAGCCTATTTTAGGACTTGGTCCTAAACATTAAGCACATCCAAATCTCAAGTGGACCACACCACGTGAAATAATGATGATTGAATGCTTACAATCAAAAACTTTCCAAGGCCTATTTTAAGGATATCAATAATGCTTATTTATCACCCAACCCATTTATAAGGTCAAACAAAACTCGATGAAAGAAAAATACAAATATTAGCTTGACCCAAAACTGTTTTGGCCTACAAAATTCTTTTAATGGTCATTCACCATTTTTTCCAGTGGTATGGTCCACCTGAGATTTGGATTTGCTAAAGTTTTGGCACAGAGTCCTCGAATGATATGAAAAAGCAGATGGACGACGTGGATTTGAACCACACTCACCAATATGGGCCTCACACGGTAAGGTTAGCACCCAATAAGCTGTTATCCGCGTAACACCTAATCCGCTCCCTAATTTGAGAGAGAGAGAGAGAGAGAGAGAGAGAGAGAGAGAGACTCCTCTTCTCCGTTAAAGGTAGTCCGAAGTCTGCAAACCGAAATCCTTGCCGGAAATCTGTAGTTCCCAACCCAAAATTACTAAAAATCTATCCCAAAATTCCACTTTTTTTTTTTTTTTTTTTTTTTCAAATCCTAACTCGAATCCCTGTAATTCCCGGCGAAAATTTGGTTTCCTTCCAAAACAATTATCCTCAAAGAAAAAAAGGGGGATTAGGGTTTTTCTTACCGTGGCCCACCAAATCTATTCGAAAGGGACTCCAATGTAAGAGAATGTTTTTCGATATTTTTTTTGGAATTTCTGGATGGGAAGACGGAATTTCTAATATCGTGCGATGTATCGTCAATATCAGCCATATTTGACGATATTATGCGATATCTTGTGATATATCTCACGATACAAAGAATTCCGGGATTTTCTTGTAATTTCTGAGGGCTTCTGAGGGGTTTCGTATCGCTGGCTCGCGATAACGATAATATCAGCCGATAGTATCGATATTGTGAACATTGGCTGTTACTAAAAAAATGGCTTGTTAGCTTCAAAAGAAAAAGGAGCTGCATCGGATGGTAATACTGTTATGGAGCAACCCCTAATTGTTGTTACTAAAAAAATGGCTCATTAGCTTCAAAAGAAAAAGAAAGGAGCTGCATCGGATGGTAATACTGTTATGGAACAGCCTCCCCAGTATGTTGTCCTGCATTTGCATGTGCACACAAGACTGTTCCAAGATGTTCTCAGGTATTACTATTGCAATCGGATGTTCCAAGATGTTAAGAAAACATGTTGATGATATTGCAGTACCTTGTAATTGAAATATCTTGGCTCTCCATATGCCACCTAGAGTATCTGTAGTAAAAGTATAAGCACAAGTTTTAATTGCAATGTATTTTTGTAATTCTTTTCTTTATGTGGACACTGTTTAGGATAATATTTATCATGTTGCATTTATCTCTGAAGTCCTGAAGAGGCAGTTTTTAATCTTCTTTTTACTTTACAGAATGACGTTGTTCAACTATTGGAAATAGCATCAGTTGATGGAGTGGATAAAGAATTCGATGTATCACATCCACTAAACACAATTGTAGGCTCTTTGCCAGCTGTGCCCATTAAATCAGCAGTTAATTTGGACAAGAACATGAAATGCAATCTGCAAGGTAACACCAAACATTGTTTGAGCTTGGCTCATCTTTATTTTTTCAGCATTTTCCTTTGAAACTAACTGCTAGTTTTGCATGACTGATTGGTGAAGGGATCAATTGCTCGAAGGAACCAAAGGCAGTGGACAGGGTTCTAATAACCTTAGCCTCTGAGAGTCTGCAACCAGATATTCAGGTTACCCGGTTTACTGAACTTGAGTTTCGCAAGGATTTAAATAGCATGATGGCTCTTGCACAACATTGGGCAGTGGTTCATTTGAGATGTATACCCCGCCTCCTTGCGCTCTGTACAGAATTGGTCCACCCACCGCAGTTGTCTGAAGAGCAGACGGAGAATCCTCATTTTTGCTCAAGATTATCCTTGAGTTTAAGGATCTTAAGGTTACTTGGAAGTCTTACAAAGGACATGCCTTATGTTGCATATGATTCTGAGCTGTTACATGCAGTCGCATGCTATGCTGATAGGATGCCTAACTTGTTCAGACTCAGGTTTGAGTTTGTTATCTATGACTCTGCTGCAGCTGAAGTTGGATTTGAGAGCCTCTTATTGTCACTGTTGGAAGAGTTTCTTCAGTTTGTCCAAGTTGTGATCTGTGATGGAAACATCTTTCAGAATATCCAGACATGCATTACTGCTTCTATACTCGACATTTTGGATGCTGAGGTGTGGAGGTATGACAAATCCAGTGCTACCATAAAGCCTCCGGTGGTTTACTTTCCTCAAATTGTTACATATCTGTTAAAGCTTGTCGGAAATGTAAAAAATTGGACAAGTCAGATTCTTAATTGGAAGAATTTGGACATAGATCCTTGTGTTGGTGGGTCTGATCCCGAGGTTAATGCTCCTTCATGCCATATTCGTTCAGAGAAGGTTTCTTTGCTGAAGAAGTACACAAGTGAGGAGAACTTTAAAATGTTGTTCCCAGCATCAAATCAATGGGTGGATAATTTAATACATCTTGTTTTTTTCCTTCACTCAGAAGGAGTAAAGTTGAGGCCAAAAGTTGATAGATCACGTCCAAGTTGTGCAAAAACTAATGTTGCATCAGACATAGACAGTGTAGTTAGCCATGAAGATGAAGCCCTTTTTGGCAACCTTTTTTCTGAAGCAGGTCGTGCTGTGGGGATCGCAGATGGGCATGAACAACCTTCTGGTGCAGTTAATAGTACCTCTACATGTTGCAACATGCCTATTCAGGTGGCAACTGAACTGCTTAGCTTTCTAAAAGTGCACATCTTTTCTCCTGAATGGCATTCAGCGGTCTATGAGGATGCCTGCAAAAAGCTAACCAAGAGCCATATCGATGTGTTACTCTCGGTACTTCTTTGTGAAGCTTGTTTATCTGATGAAAGGGTCTCCGAGAGTGGTGCAGTTCTGTCCTCCCCGAGGAAACTTGGGCATATTAATGAGGTCTGCTTTGAACTGCTACACAGTATTCTTGTGCACCATGTTTTGTCTGATTCTCTTGAAGAACACCTTGTTGAACAAGTCCTGAAGGTTGAGAATGGCATCTTTATCTACAATGATCATACCCTTTCTCTGTTAGCTCATGCTCTTATTTGCAAGATGGGTTTGGCTGGTAGCCATATAAGAACCAAAATTTATGAGGGATTCATTCATTTTATCCTTGAGAAGGCAAAGAATGCCTGTTCAAAATATCCCAGCCTCAAGGAATTTCTTGTGACTCTTCCTAGGATCTTCCACATAGAAATTCTTCTTATGGCATTCCATTCATCTACCGAGGCTGAAAAGACTACTTTGGCAAACCTCTTGTTTTCTTCACTCAAAGCAATCGATGCTCCTCCTGCTGCATGTAACAGCATGGTTCTGTCGTGCTGGTCATTACTAGTTTCGAGGTTGGTTTTGATACTGCGTCATATGATTTTCTACCCATCTACTTGCCCTTCATGGTTACTCCTTCGTTTGAGGTCCAAGATGAGGGAGTCCCCCTCAAAATCATGCCATTCTCATTCTGGGAATGATCATCTGTCATCATGGGCATGTGTTGCAATAGAGAATGTTATGGGTGAATGGGTGAAAGAACAGCCAGTTGTTACAAGCTTGCTTCTTCAGCTGATTGATAGTTCTATGCTTCCAGCTTCACTGTGTAGAGATGATCAAGCATCCCGATTCTTGGGCCTGCGCTTGGATGATTTGTGTGCTTCCTTTTCATGGGCCCTTGGTTTCTGGAGGGGCAAGAAAGCTGAAGCAGTGGAAGACCTCATGGTTGAAAGATACATCTTTATGCTTTGTTGGGACACCTGTGGCATTACCTTCACATCATCTCATCTGCTCCCTCTGGGCGTTAGCTTGCAGAATGTTGATATATCAAGTACAGAATCTTTCTTCTGCTTCAGCCATGCTCTCTTGAGCAGTAGTGGTGTTGTCTGTCCCGATGCTGATCTCTTAGAAGTCACAGTTAGTGTACTGCAGCAGTTACACTCCATGAATGTGCCACACAAAAATGAAGAACAAGGGTGGGACTTTTTACGGAACGGTGCTTGGCTGTCTTTAGTACTTTCTCTGCTTTATGCAGGTGTTTGGGGGTTTTCTGTGAAGAATTCAATCGCTGGAGTGGAGCCATTCTGGACTGAGCACACCTCTAAGGATAGGGAATTTTTGGCTCTTGCTGAGAGCCTTGTTGCAGCTGTATTTCAGGGTAATAGAGTTGCATGGCTGTTCAAGGTACTGTCATCTTTGTTGATGGTTTACTTGCAGGCTCTTCAAGAAGCTTTTATTTCTACCCTCGATCACAGCAGGGGCAGTGCAGATAAATTTTCTCCTCTGTTGCTTCTTAAACACACGGGATTTAACATATGCACGCAGGATGACCTGCTTGAGAAGTGTGGGTCCAGTTCTTCTATGCTGGAATCTGTCTATGGTCTCTTGCCAAAGTTGGATGAAATACTCACTAAAGATGATTCAGGAACCACAACTCAAGTAATTCTGAGATTTCTGTTGCATGGTTTTCCGTCTCATCCTGGAACGAGCAGTGGGCGTCTTGTTTCTTGCATTCTATCTATATGGGAGATCATTGGCACTCTGCATGGTTTTCTTAAAGTCAAAGATGCCGGAGGGTTGCATGTGGAGATTGAGGTACGCCGCCAGCTTCTTGATTCGGTAATGGCCATTAAATCTGACCGGATCTTTCAATCCATACATGGTAAATGTGAAGCTATTTATGATAAATTGGGCACATCAGAGAAGGACAGGTTAGACTGCAGTTATCTGTTTGTAATTAAGCACATGGAAGGCTTTTTAACAAATGTCTATTCAAGACAGGTAATTGACAGTGTTACCCATGAAATGATAATTGGCAGTGCAGTTGATTTTATTGAGGGCCTCAAGAAAGACCCTTCCAAAGCTGGCATTTTCAAATTTTATCTTGGTGTTGAGGAAGATATATGCGAACAGGACAGGCAGCTTTATGGTCGGCAACGTGGTGATCTGTTGGTTTTCATCAATGCACTGGATAAATGTTACTCCGAATCTGTGAACTTAAAGGTTCTTAACTTCTTTGTTGATATTTTGTCTGGAGAGCTTTGTCCTGGCCTCAAAGAGGAGGTACAACAGAAATTCCTTGGAATGGAATTGCCATGTCTGTCTGAGTGGCTGGCAAAGAGGCTCTTAGGATGCACAACAGAAGCTTCATCTGCAAAAGGAAGTTCTGCTTCGCTCAGAGAATTGACCATGAACTTTGTTTTATGCCTTGTGTCCCCAACATCTGAAATGCAATCAAGAGAACTCAAGGGTCGATTTATTGAAGCATTGCTTGTTTCTCTTGATAGTGCATTTATCGTGTATGATATTCATACAGCTCAGGCATATTTCAATTTTATAGTTCAGCTTTCAAATGGGGAACCTTCAATAAAGCAGCTTATGGAAAGAACAGTGATGCTAATGGAGAAACTGGCCAGTGATAAGAGCCTGCTTCAGGGTCTGAAGTTTCTGTTTGGTTTTCTTGGGGCAATTTTGAGTGCTTGTGGGGCTAATAAGAGTGTCTCGGATAAGCTTTCAGGAAAGCATCTGTCGAGCAATAGTTTTGGGGCAGGGTCTGTTATTTCTAGATCAGTTGGATCCAGGAAAAATTCAGAGACATTGGTTCTTCCTGCTAACCAAGAAAGTGGTTCTACCTCAATTGATTGTGATGCAACATCTGTAGATGATGATGAAGATGATGGTACATCTGATGGGGAGTTGGCTAGCATAGACAAGGATGATGAGGAGGATAGTAGCAGTGAAAAGGCACTTGCCTCCAAAGTTTGTACATTTACATCCAGTGGCAGCAATTTCATGGAACAGCACTGGTATTTTTGTTATACTTGTGATCTAACTGTTTCGAAAGGCTGTTGCTCCGTATGTGCCAAGGTTTGTCACCGAGGTCATCGTGTTGTCTATTCTCGTTCAAGCCGCTTTTTCTGTGACTGTGGGGCAGGTGGTGTCCGAGGAAGCAGTTGTCAGTGCCTGAAGCCTCGAAAGTTTACTGGAGGCAACAGTGCACCTGCCCATGGTACTAGTAATTTTCAGGCTTTCCTGCCCTTTGCAGAAGATGGAGAGCAGCTGCCGGACAGTGATTCTGATCTGGATGATGATGTATATGCTGACGTTGAGAACTCCTTCAAGTTATGTATTCCAAGAGAAGTGCAAGAGGAACTCCCATCCTTACTTGAAGATCTTGATGTGGAGGGTCGGGTGCATGAGCTTTGTAGTGGACTGCTGCCAGCAATAACTAGCAGAAGAGACTCTAACCTTTCAAAAGATAAGAAAGTACTACTGGGTGAAGATAAGATTCTTTCTTACAATGTTGATCTATTGCAATTGAAGAAGCCATACAAGAGTGGATCACTGGACCTGAAGATTAAGGCAGATTATTCAAATGGCAGGGAACTCAAATCTCATCTGACTACAGGTTCTCTGATCAAATCCTTACTCAGCATCAGTATTCGAGGTAAGCTTGCAGCTGGAGAGGGTGACAAAGTTACCATATATGATGTAGACCAGATAATTGGACAGCCCACTGTTGCACCTGTGACGGCAGATAAGACCAATTTTAAGCCTCTCTCCAAGAATGTCGTTCGCTTTGAAATAGTTCATGTTATATTCAACCCTGTTGTAGAAAATTATCTTGCCGTGGCAGGCTATGAAGAATGCCAAGTCCTAACGGTGAATCCTCGTGGAGAAGTGACTGATCGTCTTGCCATTGAACTTGCATTGCAAGGTGCCTATATTCGACGGGTGGACTGGGTTCCAGGTTCTCAGGTTCAACTGATGGTGGTTACTAACAAATTTGTCAAGATTTATGACTTGTCCCAGGATAACATTAGTCCCATGCACTATTTCACATTGCCAGATGATCTGATACTGGATGCAACACTGGTTATAGCTCCTCAAGGAAGGATGTTTCTTCTTGTTCTATCAGAGCTTGGTTGCTTATTCAGGCTAGAATTGTCAATTGAAGGCGATGTTGGGGCAAAGCCATTGAAAGAAATCATCCAGGTGCAGGGAAAAGATATGCAGTCGAAAGGCCTGTCTCTGTATTTTTCTTCAACTTACAGATTACTTTTCTTGTCCTATCAAGATGGCACTACGCTGATTGGACGCTTGGATGCCAATGCTACATCTCTAAGTGAGATATCTGCTGTCTATGAAGATGAGCAAGATGGTAAACTGAGGCCGGCTGGACTGCATCATTGGAAGGAGTTGCTTGCTGGCAGCGGGGCCTTTATTTGTTTTTCAAGCCTGAAATCAAATGCTGTACTTACTGTTTCTTTGGGTTCTCAAGAGGTATTTGCACAGAACGTGCGCAATACAGTAGGTTCAGCTGTGCCGTTGGTTGGAATCACTTCCTACAGGCCTTTATCCAAGGACAAAACTCACTGTCTTGTTTTACACGATGATGGCAGTCTTCAGGTATTCTCACATATTCCCGTGGGGGTTGATGCTGGAGCGAATGTGACTTCAGATCAAGCAAAGAAATTGGGTTCTGGCATTCTTAGCAACAGAGCTTATGCTGGTACAAACCCAGAGTTTCCTCTTGATTTTTTTGAGAAGACAGTTTGCATTACAGCGGATGTGAAGCTGAGTGGTGATGCCATCAGAAACAGTGACTCCGAAGGAACTAAGCAAAGCTTGGCATCAGATGATGGGTATTTAGAGAGTCCCAGCCCTGCAGGTTTCAAGGTATCATTACTTCGAACCTGGCTAAATGGTTTTCCAGTCCACTTGTAATTTGTTTCATACTTCATCTGTTTGCTTTCTCTGTCTTATGTGCATGTAGAATAGACCACATTTGGTCTATCTGCTGTGAGTTTTCTTCTCATTGGCAACATTATCATGAAATATTAACTTGATACAATTATTTGCTCTTGTCAGGTTACTGTATCAAATCCAAATCCTGATATTGTCATGGTTGGTTTCCGTGTACATGTGGGTAATACGTCAGCGAGCCATATTCCTTCTGATATTACCATATTCCAGAGAGTGGTCAAACTGGATGAAGGCATGAGGTCATGGTATGATATTCCTTTTACCATTGCCGAGTCACTTGTTGCCGATGAAGAGTTTACCATCTCTGTCGGTCCAACCTTCAATGGCTCTGCGTTGCCCAGAATAGATTCATTGGAAGTTTACGGTCGAGCTAAGGATGAATTCGGATGGAAAGAGAAAATGGATGCAGTGCTCGATATGGAAGCCCATGGACTTGGTTCTAATTCTGGGATTGCAGGGGCTGGGAAGAAGTGTCGGTCCATGCAAACTGCTCCTGTTCAGGAGCAAGTGGTCGCAGATGGGCTCAAGCTTCTGTCTAGGTTTTATTCATTGTGCAGGTCACAGGCCTGTTCAGAAATCGAGGAAGCAAAAATTGAGCTGAATAAGCTTAAATGCAGGAAGATATTAGAAACAATATTTGAAAGTGACAGGGAACCATTATTGCAGTCTGC
Organism: Magnolia sinica; assembly: GCF_029962835.1. Classification (NCBI taxonomy): domain Eukaryota; kingdom Viridiplantae; phylum Streptophyta; class Magnoliopsida; order Magnoliales; family Magnoliaceae; genus Magnolia; species Magnolia sinica. The sequence goes on along the minus strand of NC_080582.1, from coordinate 19,521,987 downwards.
TGCTTGTCATGTTCTTCAGGCTGTGTTCCCAAAAAGGGAGATTTACTACCATGTAACATCCTTATGCTTTCATTTTGTATGATTAATCTGAGCTTTCTTATGCATTTTAAGATCAGCAATAATTTGAAGTCTCTCTCAGGTGAAAGACACCATGCGCCTTCTTGGGGTGGTAAGTTCCTCTCCAGTGCTTGCTTCAAGGTTAGGAGTTGGTGGTGCAACAGCTGGATGGGTGATTCAGGAGTTTACAACCCAAATGCGTGCAGTATCAAAGATTGCTTTACAGCGTAGATCTAACATGGCCACATTTCTGGAAACTCATGGTATTTTCTGGAAGCCTATGGTTTTAAATATTCAGCCATTCATTGAAATGCTAGTTGTGTTGTTACATGTTATTTTAAATTTCAGGAACATGGATAGCATACGATTGAAGTGAATATACACTTCCAAAGCCTTCAGAAGCATTTTTAGATTTTTTTTTTTTTTTTTGATGGGTAAAAACAGGTCTTTGTAAAATCAAACTTTGGACAAAAAAGAATAGGAACAATTATATATCTACGCATAAATAACAGATGGATGCCTTCCCATTGGTCACTGAACCACTAATTGCTCTTCAGCTTGCATGTCACACCTTCCTCACTTATAGTTGTTTATCATTTCTTAAGATTCAGGTCTTTGCTTCTTATCATGTTGTAGATTACAGTTTTGTTTATATCTGGATCATTGAAGTGGGGCTCTGTGTTGAGAGATTAATGGTGCTGGATTCTCAATGGGGGAGGGAATTTCTCATTGAAGTTGTGCTATTCAAGGTTTCAGGGGATTCCAGCGGGCAGATTTTTGTCCAATGACACACATATGGAACCATCTTGGACCTTGAGGGCGATGGCTTTAGGATTGGTTATTGGGAGAGATATGGTGCTTACTATCAATCACCCTGGAAGTCATTCCTAATTATGTATGTTTGGTCTCTAAAATGAGAAATGCTGGAACTTACATTCCTACATAGCAACTTTTGCGGATTCATTTGGCGGAGATGTTTCTATCTGTTCAGAATACTGGGTGATGCTAGGATGATGATGCTTGATACTTTCTTCCAAATGCTCGGATGACAAAAAGAACTCTCTATGCTGCCTTATCTTGCGCTTGGGGCTTTGGTTGATATGAAAAGAATGCAATAATAAGTTGTGTAACAGAACAAAGTCAACCTTTTGAAGGGCTAGGAGCATAGTAATTAAATTGGCAAATTAAAGTCTCTAAAGGGTGTGGTAGAGAGCTAACCAATGTTGTCAAATCGCATATGCGATCATGTGTGACTACATATGCCTGTGCGCATATGCGATCGCACAAATTTTTTTTTATAACTTTTTTCAAAAAAATAAAAATAAAATCAGAAAAAATAGGGATAAATTAAGAAAAAAATGAATAAATTATTATATGTCATTGGCCCTTGAAATACATTTAATTTAAGTAAAATAAAGCCAATTACATAATGAATTAAATATTAAGTCATCATTGATCAACAATTCTATAATCTACAATATATTTAACATTTAACAAATATGAAATATCAACATTAATTTAAACATTCAACACTACATATACATCAACAATCAACATCAACACACTTAGTAAACAAAATGAAGAAGTTATTTATTTATTATTCATCTAATCATATACTATATACATTGATCTAGTCGCCATTGTGGCATATCACCACTAGGTCCACAACCACCACCACCATCATCATCATTATTCGAGTCATCTCCTTCTTCCACATACACTTCTTCTTCCGTTTCTTCATCATCTGTACGTACTAATACTTCATCAACCTCCAATGGTGGATGATCTTCAGCTTGATCATCATTATCACCATCTCCTTCTTCCATCTCCTCAATCTCTTCAACGGGTTGACGGCGACTACTCGTCCACCGGCTCCCCCCATCCTTCGCCTTCAAGTGATACTACTTTCACCAGGTGTCGATCCGTATGCGATATCTTCAACTTGTGCCCATGTCAGATCCTCTTCAGCAAATACCGGGTCCTCCGTCTCTACGAGCCACTCGTTATTTGCATCCAACTCATTTAAGCAGATAGGGTCAAAGAAACCGGGCTTTTCTTTTTTAATTTGGAATCATTCTCGCAATTTTTGATTGTATTGAACGAAAACCAAGTCGTTGAACTTTTTCGGCTCAAGGCGATTCCTTTTCTTGGTATGAATCTGCAAGAAAGAAAGCACACTTGACATTAGCTATTTAGGTAATTAATTTAGCTTAGGCCTTGCACTAAAAAATTAAGGGGGTGTTTGGCGCATGGTATTAGATGGGATGGAATTGCATCTGGTCCTATGCCAATTCCACTCCATGTTTGGGAAGAATGAAAAAGCTTGAAATTAGATGAGATGGAATTGCATTGGGTCTTGTGCCAATTTCACTCAAATGTTAGCAAGTTGTGTAGGTCCCACCATGATGTGTGGGCTATATCCACACCGTCCACCCATTTTTTGAGATCATTTTAGAGCATGGGCCAAAAAATCAGGTAGATCTAAAGCTCAAGTGGACCCCACCATAAAAAGCAACGGGGATTGAATACTTACTGTTGAAAACTTCTTTGGGGCCACATAAGTTTTGGATCTGCCTCATTTTTAGGCCTATGCCATAAAATGAGGTTACAAAACAAATGAACGGTTTAGATATAACACATGTATGTTATTCTCAATAATTTCAAATGATGGTGGGTATATCCATTCAATGTACCACCGTATTACAAATAAAGCATGGAATTAAGCTTATCTCATGGTAACGGGGGACAATCCCTGCCATAGGTAATAATTATGTTTTTTGAATCCCATCCCACCTAATCCTTCCCAATACAATGCCCCAAACATGCCCTAAAGTTTACAATTACTAAACATAGTTTAAACTTACCGCCTCGAACGTGATCCAATTGTGCTCGCAACCACTGGCAAAACACGTGAGTCCAAGAATCCTCATATCCAGCTTCTTTAGACCTGAATCCTTCTTGTTCGGGTCCACTCCATAGGCAGCCCACCACTCAGCTGAGAAAAACAGTTTAAGTAGGTTAGAGTCACTTGGTAGAAAAGCTATTTGTAAGACACTAAGACTAACATTCATAGACTCATAGTAGTACACTACTTACTGGGTAATTTCATTGTCCGATGCTTTATTACGATATCCCTTGAGAATATCCCTTCACTTTTTGTGTAGAAGTCCAGCAAAGTTGAGATATTGTCCTGTTCTCCTCTATTTGGAATCATTCTTTCCAAGACATCAATAAATCCAACCATATGCATAGTTAGTGCTTCTGCTGGATCAGCAGAAGTGAATAAACAGGTTGGGTTAAAGATGTAAGTAGCCGAATACAATAGGGATGACATTTGGCTGCCCCATCTTCTATTTATAATATCTAAAATTGGCTTGTAATTACGGTCTTTATAATTAAAATGGTCCATGATCTTATTTTTTGCCCTCTCCATCGCATCATATATGTAGCCCATTGCAGGCTTCTCATCACCGTCCACCAATCGCAATACAATGACTGAGGGCTCGGATGCTTTTAGCTCCTTTACCACTCATGCCCAAAAACTTTGAGAAAAGATTGTTTGTTGAACCTGTTTCCCTTCAGCCTTCTTTGACTACGGCCCACTTGTAAAATCGGCCGATACTACAAAGCTTCTAAGTTCTGATTTCTTTGCATGTAATCTTTGTAGTGTTAAAAAGGCTGTAGCGAAACGGGTGACTGTTGGAAATAGCAAGTTACCGCCAATGTGTTTTCTTATTTGACCGAGAAGAAGGGCGTGTTTGTACATAAAGACCGTGATTCTTCTAGCCCTAACAATCACATTTATAAATAATCTACCTATATCTTCTAACATAAGATCAACACAATAGGCCGCACAGGGGGTCCAAAATAAACGTCGCCTCTTCTACATAAGAAGACGATTAACCATTACATACGATGCTGCGTTATCTGTAATTACTTATATAGCATATTCTCCACCTATTTCTTCAACTACACTATCTAGTAAGTTAGACAAATATTCAACTGTGTGTGAATGGCCCAATGCATCCACGGACTTCAAGAACATTGTCCCAACTGGACAATTTATCAAAAAGTTAACGAAAGACCGACTGGATCTATCGGTCTATCCATCAACCATTAGTGAACACCCATATGTTTTCCACGATTCCTTATATTCAATTATGAAGGATCGTGTATACTCAACTTTCGTTTTTAGGCATGTCTCCCTCATTTCATGATATGAAGGGGGTTTAAGCTCATGTCCAAATTGACCCATATATCCTCAACCATTACTTTGAAGCTTCTCGATTTAACGACGTTGAAAGCAGTGCCGGTTTGGTAAAACCACTTAGCAATATATTGAATAGTGGTTTTCCTATCTTTTTGTTTATACAGGTTCTCTAAAGTTTTTGAGCCGGCCATTTCCCTCTACCCCTTTGGTCGATTACATCCTTGGGGTATGGTCTACACCATCTATCCATGGGCCCATGCCATCGGGCTCTTTTCAAGACTGTTGGTTGTACTCGTGGTCTAAACCAGCTTGTCGAAGTAGTGGGAGTGGGACTAGCTTCATCTACATTAACTACGTCTATATCTTCATATGCATCTTGTTCCAAATATCCCTCCTGACGCAGGGCACTATCCTATCTCTTTCTCGACTGTTTTTCCATATACTCCATGATCTCCCTTTGGATTTCTGGAGTAATTTTGTTGCATACTTTTGCATTTGACCTCGGTAAATGTGCAAGGTGTTGCTTGTGCCTTGCAATGCCACCGGAACTCACATACCCACATAACTTACATACTATGTGAGTATTTTCCATAACACTACGACAGTGCTTATACTTCCAACCCTGGTCATTCGACTTGGGTTTCAAAGAAGAAGATTGGGAAGAAGACATTAGTAGTGTGTGTAGTGGTGTGTGTATTGAATATTGATTGCTAGTAGTTTAGTACTAAAAAGTAACTAGAAATTAAACTAAAAACTATAAAGTAAAAACTAAAGTAAGAGACTAAGAGGGAGAGAGGGAGAGAGAGAGACACACAGTCACACACACACACTTACACACTTACACTAGCAGTAGACTAGTAGTAGTCTAGTAGAAACTAGAAAGGGAGAGGGATAAGAAAAGGAGATAGATGGAGAGAGAGAGTTACACTTGTAGAAAGGGAGAAGAAGAGGGAAAAGAAAAGGAGAGAGAGAGAGAGAGAGTTGAGTTACACTTGTAGTTGTAGACTTGTAGAAAAGAGAGGGGAGAGAGAGAGAGTTACACACAAACAAAATTACGATTACAAATTTAAAAAGAGGTTCCAAATTCTTCAAAGTTCAATCTTCACTTCTTGTCTAAGTTGTCTTCTCTTCACCTTTGCCTTGAGTCCTTTACCCTTGACTTGAGTCACTAACACAAGTTACACAACACTAACTTGTAACTTGTAAAGTAACAAATAAACAAATTAAAAAAAAAGTTAGAAGTTGTTAGAAAACTTAGAACTTGGATATTATAAAACTTTAAGAGAGAATGAGATAGAGAGATAAATAATATAGATTAGAAACTAGAAAAAGAGAGTGGTGTTGTGTGTAACTTGGAAAGTTGGAAAAATTAGAAACTAGAAAGAGAGTTCAATTCAATGGATGGAGAGCTTGGTTGTCTTGTATGTTGTAATGTCTCTTGAATCTTGATTCTCGAATCCTTGTGGATGTATGTACTTGTCCCTTGATTGAAACTTCAATCTCAATCTTGATTCTTGAAGTTGAAGCAATATGGATGGAGGAGTGGAGCTTGCTTGAGGCTTGAAATTGTGTAAGAGAGAGTGTAAGAGAGCAAAATAGAGATAGGGAGAGAGAGAGAGATTGAGCTTTGAGTGCATGTAGGAGGGCCTAGAATCCCTTTTTATAGAGAAAAAATTAGGTTTTTTTTAAAAAAAAAAAAAAAAAAAATGTCCAACGGTTAAAAAATGGTCAGATTTTTGACCGTTGGCTAATATGCGATCGCATATGCTGTATGCGATCACATACATTGCATATGCGATTGCATATTATGAAATATATGGTATATGCGATCACATGTGCAGTGGTCGCATATGCGATCCATGTACATTTGTGCGCATACGCGATCCCATATGCGAATGTGCGATCGCACATGACAACACTGGAGCTAACCTTTTTTTTTTTTTTGGGAGGGGGGAGATGCACATTGTTCTGAGAGATAATTCCACATTAACTTCGTATTAGCATTTTGAGATGTTTGGTATTGTTTCCTTTTTGAAAGTTAGGTCCTAAAAGGCCAAAGAATTATAAAGAAGCCCGAGAAATACCAGAAAGATGACAAATGTTGAAAAAAATTTAGATCAAAGCCCACTCCACCGCGTCCAACTTAGCTCATCTGAACACCTCTGATGCATACACGCTAAGAATGTGGAAGCATCGATTATTCCTCTCCCCCCATGAGGCCTATAAGATGGCCAAGAAAGCCATCTTCCATAATCTCTTCCCTCTCTTGCCAAATCCACCTCTATGCCATGATCGAAGAAGGCCCTCAATGGATTTCGACATCATCCAGGCCGTTTTGAACATGCATAAGAATCTTTGCCACATTTTCGTCGTGAAGATTGCAATTTATGAAATGATGGTCCACCGACGACTCACTCCGCATGTAAAGCAAGCTAATATTGTTTAAGCCCTTCCCCCGCTCCTCGAGATTATTACTTTTGAGCACCTTTTTTTCCATCCCACCAACCAAGCCAGCGCTGCTACCTTGTGAGTGGCCCCTGTATGACCACGAGAAGAAAGTATGCACCGTTTCCTTTGTAGAAGATGACCTATTGAGTTATAAAAAGTTCAAACTGTAATTGCCCATATTTATCTTGAAGCCATATTAATGAACCCGAATCCATTGACGAGGAGATATACCTGAAAGCATAAACTAGCCAATACAAATCGTAAGCTCCAGTATAAAGAAGGAGACCATCCTGCCTTGCATCTGAACACCCCTTGCAAGCTCCTCGATTTCTTCCTTATGGATATCGATATTGAGCTTTTTACTATTCTGAATGTTCAGCTTTAGGCCTAACATTTTATTTTATTTTTGAAAGATGACAAATTTTTTTATTAGAAAGCCACCGGTAAAGGTGAAAAAGAATCTCTTAAAGAAAAAAAAAGAAAAAGAATGTTAGGCCTAAAAGGAAACGCAATTTACAATCATCAACATCCATTAAGCAGGATGCCCAACCCACCACGTCTTGTTTCCTAACCACTTCGACTACCAAACCGAGAGAGTTTCAAAGGCAACGAGAATTCCTTTCACCCAGATATTTATCAGGTTGAAAATAATATAAGTTGCCATATTGTATCTTGTAGAGGGACGCCGTGATGTATTAAATTGAGTGTCTTTCAAGATAGGGCCCTCAAGCATCTTGTAGTAGGAGTAGATTGTGAAGTGATCATCTTTAGTCAACACAATCACGTCCTTTTCTACAAGAGGGGTGATAGCCATTTAGGAGTTCCAGGTGATGAATTAGCTCATCCACCTCATCATGCAATAGGTACCTTTCGGGGGGTTGGGAATAAAGAGACAACAGAGCCACAAGAATGTTCTTATTTGTCAAAATTCGGGCCAATCTAGGGAACTTTGATTAGAACAAGCAATCAGTGCACCACTCATCTTTCTAGAACTGAATTTGCGCATTTGCTCCAACAGAGAGGGATATGCCTTCCTTTAGGAGGGGGGGCCACCTTCATTATCGCCCTCGATGAGAACGAAGCCCTATACAGGGAGGAATGTTATGTTCGCCATCCTCGATCATGGACATCGTATTTGCAAGCTACTACTTCTCTCCACCTTCTTATGCAGCAAAGAGCCATATCCATTTCCTGAGCAAAGCAGTGTTCATGGAAGACATCCCTTTTACTTGCCCCTCCCGCTAGAGGCTTACACACCTCCCAATTTAGGCGGTGGACTTTGTGTTTTTCTTCAGTACCACGCCATACGAAGTCTCGTTTGAATTTGTCAAGGTGTCCCAAATCGTTTATGTATCGGTCGTAACAACCTATATGTAACGGTAATGATGGTCACTGTTACATGATACGGGGCTGAAACGGGGAGGTCTAGAAAAACAAAGAACCAAAATGGTTGTTATGAGGCCATAAAGGCCGTTATGTAATGGTTGTTATGGTCCTGTAATAGTCGTTTCGTGTAATAACCCTAAAAGAAATTAGAAGAAAAGAAAAGAAAAAACGAAAGAAAAAAAAATGCAATTCTTCTTCTTCTTTTTTCGTGGCGCTGTTGCGGCTCCTCCTCCTCCTACTTCTTCTTCTTCTTCTTCTTCTTCTTCTTCCCCCTCTGGTGCGACAACCACCCCCCCCCCCCTTTTCCCTCTAGTTTTCTCCTTCTCACTTTTTCCCTCTCGTTCTTTCTTTTTACCTCTCTCTCTCTCTCTCTCTCTCTTTGCCTGTCTTGAAAAAAAAAACGAATGGGTGGCGTGGCTGTAAAACAACCACACTATTTTTTTAAGTAGTCTGTGGCGTATGCTGCTTAGTGCACTTGCACTATTTTGGTGCATGGGTCCCACCTTGATTTATGTGTTGTATATCCATGCTGTCCATCAGTTTTTCCTGATCATTTAAGGGCATGGTCCTTAAAATGAAGCTGATCCATATCTCAAGTGGACCACACAGTAGGATTGAATCCCCACTGTTAAAAACTTCCTATGGCCCATTGTAATGTTTATTTGCCATTGAACCTGTTGATAAGGTCGCATGGACTTGGATTAAGAGAGAACACAAATCGCAACTTATCCAAATAGTAATAATAGAAGTTTTATTGTGGGAATTCAATCCCTACTGTGGTCCACTAGAGATTTGGATCTGCCTCATTTTTTGGACCATGCCCTAAAATGAGTTGGCAAAAGGGATGAATGACATGGATATACAACAAATGTGTCGAGGTGGGCCCTATGTTCAATGTGTCACTCACTAGTGGTCCACTTGAGGTTTAGATCTGCCTGACTTTTTGGACCATGCATTAAAATGTGTTGGCAAAATAGATTGATGACATGCATATACAAATACATCAAGGTGGGCCCCAATTTCAAGGCTTCACCCCCTAGTGGTCCACCTGAGATATGGATTTGCCTCATTTTTTTGGACCATGCCCTAAAATGAGTTGATAAAACGGATGGACGACATTGATATACAATACATAGATCAAGGTGGGCCCTACGTACATGGTCCTAAAAATTGTGCATGAGGCATACATTAACTCAAAACTAATAAATTAAATTATGGCACTGTTGTTGCCAAGTCACAATTCCAAAATTAAATTGTTTAAATGATTTTCACCGTTAATTTGCAAAGACTTCTTTTTTTTTTTTTTTTTTTTTGAAATAGGACCATTTGTGACATAAGTGCCAAGAGATTGCATGAATTTGAGGTTGATTTTGGACATCGAATGGTCCACCAAATCAGCTCTAAATCGGCAACATTATCTACCTAAATTTAATTTCAATTTTTTTTTCTTAAGATTTATTGGGGAAAATGATATTTAATTGTTAGATATATAAATTACATAATAGAAGACAAAAGTCCCTAGATTGCATGTTGAAATAAAATGTACGCAAGTCGCAAGGTATGTAATACACCAATACCTACAAATATGAGATATTTTGGTATTAAATTCATTCTAATTAATTCATATTGAAATTATATAGTTAGGTAATTAAATATAAAAGATCTATAGCCAATACTAGGTTGTCAAATTCATAAATTCATCAGACAGCCTGATACAACATTGTCACCAAAGATTGGACTGTTACACTACCATAAACATGTTCAAAATTATAAATGATCATATTTGGAATATTTACAAATTTTTTTTCTTTGGATTTTCTGAATAATTTTTCAGATTTTTTGGAGCAATTTTTTTATGGATGCAAGGGTGTATCGATCGTTATGCCGATTCAATGTATTCGTAATGGTGGGCACCGTTACGCCCATCGTTACCGCATCAGGATACCTTGGAATCTGTCCAATCTACCAAGAACCAATTTTTGACATTTTAAGAGGGACAAAAAATAGATTGGGAGGTTTGAGAGTGTCGACTTTACAAGTCCTAACTGATTGCCCAGGAAAGATAACGACTCTTCCACTGAGAGAGCTTCCTTTCGACTCTTTCAACGAGCTTTGTCACGCCCTGAAAATTCAGAACCCAAGCACGGTGACCCTAATCCCAAGTTCTAGGGTGTGAACTAATGTTTCATGTATTCATTCATCACACTAACATCCAAATCATCTTTGATCTAAACCAAACCATAATTAAAACGTCTACCATGATAATTTAAACCTAACATTTAAATTCAAGTTTGAATTCAACTTTCACTTAACTACTCTCACTTCTTACTTAAGTCTATTACAATACTCAAATAAAATAAAAACATCTAGAACCTAACTTCGAATGAAAGTAGCCATCTAAGTATTCTTCATCTTTTGTAAACCTGTAAGATGTTAAATTCCGGTGAGCTAGAAGCTCGATGAAATCATATCCACAACAAGTCTGAAATAAACATGATGGAGGCAAGTAGTCAACGGTTCAATGAGCAACAAAATAAAGTACTAGGATGCCATGACCTCATCAACCTCACAAATCAAGATAGTATCATTGACAAGCTGCAAGTGAGTGATTTTTGTTCCAATGTTTGCCACCCTAAACCCTTTGATGAGGCCAATTGCAACACCTTTCTCAAGCATTTTAACTAGGGCTTTAGTTACTACCACAAAAAGGGACGTGGAGAGCGGGCCGCCTTGTCGAAGACCCTATGATGCTTTGAGGAAGCCTTTAGGGGATTTGTTCATGAGGAAGCCTTAGTAAGCTCACAAGATGGCTTATGCCATTTGACAACATTGGCGTTGGATCTACCACTTTTTTTGGGTTCATGCCCTAAAATGATCCGACCATTGGAGATTTGGATCTGCTTCATTTTTTGGACCACACCCTAAAATGAGCTAGAAAAACTAATGGACAACGTGGATATACAACACATACATCAAGGTGAGTGCCACCGGTGACACCTAATCTGCTCCCTTTCAAAGCGGACTGGATTTTGCAAGTCTAGAAGGCACCTTGATATTGTGTTGATGTGGCAAAGTTTTGTGTGCCCCACCATGATGTATGTGTTATATCCACACTGTCCATCCATTTGGTCTGATCATTTTAGGGCATGAGCCCAAAAAATGAGGTAGATCCAAAGCTCAAGTGGACCACACCATAGAAAATAGTGGGGATTGAATGCCTACCATTGAAACTTCTTGGGGGCCATGGAAGTTTTGAATCAAGCTGATATTTGTGTTTTCCCTTCATCCAGGTTTGTGTGACCTTATGAATAGGTTGGATGGAAAATAAACAGCATGGTGGTCACTGGTCCCTAGGAAGGTTTCAATGGTGGATGTCACTGTTCCCACTGCCTTTTGTAGTGTGGCCCACTTCAGCTTTGGATCTGCCTCATTTTTTGGATTCATGCCCTAAAATGATCTGGCAAAGTGGATGGACCGTGTGGATATAACACATACATTATGATGGGGCCTACAAAACTTTGCCAAGTGTTCTGCAATCCGAGTCCTTTCAAAGCTTCCATGACAGTCACTTAAAAAGGGTAAATTTGTCATTTGCAAAAAAAAAAATTAAGGATATTTTGGCCAAAAGTGATTAAAGATTTTAATCAAAATCACTTGCTGCATTTTATGTTAAGTTTAAGTTGAAAGATGGGAGCTTAAAAAAAACCAACTTTTTCAATGAGAATCCAAATTAAGCACTTAATTTTTTGGATTTGCCAAATGGTCTGAAATGAATGAGGGAAATCACTGAAAATAGCCTATTTCATTGATAAGTGCTGAAAATAAGTTTTACCAAACAGGCCCTGAGTTTGAAATCTTGGTTAATTTTTTAAAAAACGGGTATCCTTCATATGTATTGGGAGATCATTGGGACCTCCGCCACATGTATGATTAGATGTTTATCTAATTGAAAGTATTATTAGGTTTTACGTTAAATCATGTTTCAATTGTAGGTCACCTTCTAGTTTGATATCTTTATCCCATCAAAACGACATTTCAGATGCTTTATCCTGCCAGTATTGAAGAGTGCTGTTAATCCTGCTTTTTCAGTGGATAGCGCATTGATTGTCATTTCTTCTGCTTTAGGTTCTGGAGTAGTGGATGGATTGATGCAAGTCCTGTGGGGGATTTTGGACTTGGAGCAACCTGACACACAAACTATAAACAACATTGTTGTACCCTCTGTGGAACTCATCTATAGTTATGCTGAATGCTTGGCTTTGCATGGAAATGATGCATCCAGTCGCTCTGTTGCACCTGCTGTTGTATTACTCAGAAAACTGCTCTTTGCTCCATATGAAGCTGTTCAGACTTCCAGCAGGTTTTTATTGCCACTCTATTCTTTATTCAGTATATCTTCTTTAATACTTTGTCGTTTCCATGATGAGGAATTATAGGGTCCTGTGCATCAGCAAGTTTGTTGTTTTTTTACAGGATTCCATATATGTTGGGCCCATAGTTCAGCGATCCAGATCTGGTGGGCTCCACCATTGTGGGGGATGCCTGCAGAATCAACCCTTAGATTAGTTACCTGAAAATAGATTTTTTGTTTTTTTGAAGATTCTTACCTGAAAATAGATGTTTAAGGGAAAAAAGAAAAGAAGCGACACTGCAACAGTTAACTCAATTGGAAAATGCTGAAGCTAGAAGGGTTGACACTCGAGGGGAATGTTTACTCTTTTGAGTTCCTACTTCTCATATGATCAACTCATGTCCTCTAATCTTTTGGGGTATCCCCATCCGCAAGGGAACCCATGAGATCTATGGTTGGTTGTATCAGTAAACCATTGGTCCCTCATGCTGAATACGCTTTGTAACCTTGTGTGGTTTGCTGATATGGAGGACCCTATAATTCCTCTTCGAGTCTTCTCAGAAGACTTCTGACTTCTTTCTTGTTTCAGCTTGGCTATTTCTTCGAGGTTGCTCCAGGTTCCATTTCCAAAGCAGACTATGTTAGCTACAGATGACATAATGGAGAACACCTCATCGGCAACTGTTCCTCCTGATATTACCAGTGCAACTGGTGGAAATACCCAGGTCATGATTGAAGAAGATGCTGCTACATCATCTGTTCAATACTGCTGTGATGGCTGCTCAACTGTTCCTATACTTCGACGCCGTTGGCATTGTAATATTTGCCCAGATTTTGATTTATGTGAGGCCTGTTATGAAGTAATGGATGCAGATCGGCTTCCCCCACCACATTCTCGGGATCATCCCATGTCAGCAATTCCTATTGAAGTTGATTCAGTAGGTGGAGATGGCAATGAAATTCAATTCTCGATGGATGAGTTAAGTGACACAGGTTTAATACGAGCTGCTGCTGATATCAGCATCCAGAATTCACCTCCTTCAATTCATCTCTTGGAGTCCAATGAATCTGGAGAATTCCCTGCTTCCACGATTGACCAGAGAATCGTATCAATATCTGCCTCAAAGCGGACAGTAAATTCACTGCTACTTCGTGAGCTGGTTGGTGAGCTTAAAGGATGGATGGAGACAACTTCTGGAGTTCGGGCAATCCCTGTTATGCAACTGTTTTACCGATTGTCCTCTGCAGTTGGTGGGCCTTTTATGGATAGCTCGAAACCTGAAAACCTGGATCTGGAAAAATTTATTAAATGGTTTCTGGATGAGATCAACCTGAGCAAACCACTTGCAGTGAAAACCCGTTCTTCTTTCGGGGAGGTCGTTATCCTAGTTTTCATTTTCTTCACCTTAATGCTTCGCAACTGGCATCAGCCTGGCAGTGACAGCTCTGTACCAAAATCAGGTGTGACTACAGATACACAAGATAAAGGCATTGTCCAAATTCCATCTTCCACTTCAGCTTCTCCATCCATTGCTGATCAGGAGAAAAATGAGTTTGCTTCTCAGCTGCTTCGTGCCTGCTGTGCTCTAAGGCAGCAAGCTTTTGTGAATTACCTGATGGACATCTTGCAGCAGCTGGTGCAAGTTTTCAAGTCTCCACCTGCAAATCTTGACTCAGGTCATGGTTTAACTCCAGGTTCAGGGTGTGGTGCTCTATTAACAATTCGAAGAGAGTTACCAGCAGGGAACTCTTCACCTTTCTTTTCGGATTCATATGCGAAAGCTCACCGTGCAGATTTTTTCATGGACTACCACAGGCTGTTGCTAGAGAATACTTTTCGTCTGGTATACAGCCTGGTTCGACCAGAAAAGCAAGACAAGTCCGTGGAAAAGGATAAGGTTTACAAAACTTCTGTTGGTAAGGATTTGAAGCTTGATGGATATCAGGATGTGCTCTGCAGCTATATCAATAATCCACACACACAATTTGTACGGAGGTATGCGAGAAGACTATTTCTGCATTTGTGTGGAAGCAAGACTCATTATTACAGTGTTAGAGATTCCTGGCAGTTGTCAAGTGAAGTTAAGAAGCTTTACAAACTTGTGGATAAATCTGGCGGCTTTCAAAACCCTGTCCCATATGAGAGAAGTGTTAAACTGGTGAAGTGCTTGTCAGCCATATCTGATGTAGCTGGGGCTAGGCCTCGGAATTGGCAAAAATATTGCTCAAGGCATGGAGATGTTCTGTCCTTTTTGATGAGTGGGATATTCTATTTTGGAGAAGAGTCGGTGATTCAGACTCTTAAACTTTTGAATTTGGCCTTCTACACAGGAAAAGACATGGGTCATTTTGTACAGAAAGCTGAAGCTGGAGATGCAGGAACAAGCTCTAATAAAGCAGGTACACAATCACTAGACTCAAAGAAGAAGAAAAGAGGTGAGGATGGGAATGAAACCAGTTCAGAGAAATCTTATTTGGATATGGAGCAAGCCGTTGAAATCTTCAGCGACAAGGATGCCAGCATTTTAAGGCATTTCATTGATTCTTTTCTACTGGAATGGAACTCGTCTGCTGTGCGCATCGAAGCCAAGTGTGTTCTTTATGGTATCTGGCATCACGGAAAGCAGCCTTTCAAAGAGACCATGTTGGTGGCTCTCCTAGAGAAAGTGAAGAGTCTGCCTATGTATGGTCAGAATATTGTGGAGTACACTGAACTACTGACCTGGCTGTTGGGGAAGGTGCCTGATACAAGTTCAAAGCAGCAGGATAAGGAACTTGTGATGCGGTGTTTAACTCCTGATGTGATAAAGTGCATCTTTGAGACACTTCACTCTCAAAATGAGCTTTTGGCCAATCATCCGAATTCCCGAATATACAACACTTTGAGTTGTTTGGTTGAATTTGATGGGTATTATCTTGAAAGTGAGCCTTGTGTAGCTTGTAGCTGCCCAGAGGTGCCTTACAGCCGGATGAAGTTGGAAAGTCTGAAATCTGAGACAAAGTTCACTGACAACCGTATAATAGTGAAATGCACTGGAAGCTACACCATTCAGACTGTGACCATGAATGTTCATGATGCTCGTAAGTCTAAATCAGTGAAAGTTTTGAACTTGTATTATAACAACAGGCCTGTGGCTGATTTGTCAGAATTGAAGAACAACTGGTCCTTGTGGAAGCGTGCAAAGAGTTGTCATCTTGCTTTCAACCAAACGGAGCTGAAAGTGGAGTTTCCAATTCCAATCACTGCTTGCAATTTCATGATTGAGCTGGACTCCTTTTATGAAAACCTTCAAGCTTCCTCCCTTGAGTCATTGCAGTGCCCCCGTTGCAGCCGGTCTGTCACTGATAAGCATGGTATTTGTGGCAACTGTCATGAGAATGCATATCAATGCAGGCAATGCCGTAATATAAATTATGAGAATCTGGATTCATTTCTTTGCAATGAGTGTGGTTACAGCAAATATGGTCGTTTCGAGTTCAATTTTATGGCCAAGCCGAGTTTCTTGTTTGATAACATGGAGAATGATGAGGACATGAAGAAAGGGCTGGCAGCTATCGAATCTGAATCAGAAAATGCTCATAGGAGGTATCAGCAGCTTTTGGGGTTCAAGAAACCTTTGCTTAAGCTGGTATCAAGCATAGGTGAGAATGAGATAGACTCACAACAGAAGGATTCTGTACAGCAAATGATGGTCTCCATGCCTGGTCCTTCATGTAAGATAAACCGCAAAATTGCACTTCTAGGTGTTCTATATGGTGAGAAATGCAAAGCTGCTTTTGATTCTGTCAGCAAAAGTGTCCAGACTCTGCAAGGGCTCCGTCGGGTTCTGATGAGCTATCTTCATCAGAAACATTCTGACAGTGCTGTGGCTTCATCAAGGTTTGCTGTTCCTCGGTCACCAAATAACTGCTATGGCTGTGCTACTACATTTGTTACACAGTGTCTGGAGCTGTTACAAGTGTTGTCAAAGCATCCAACTTGTAAGAAACAGCTCGTAGCTGCTGGCATCTTGTCTGAGTTGTTTGAGAACAATATTCATCAAGGCCCTAAAACAGCTCGTGTTCAGGCAAGGGCGGTTCTTTGTGCCTTCTCTGAGGGTGACACGAATGCAGTGGCTGAGCTAAACAGTTTAATACAGAAGAAAGTCATGTATTGCCTCGAGCACCATCGTTCCATGGACATTGCAGTAGCCACCCGTGAGGAGTTGTTGTTACTTTCGGAGACGTGTTCGGTAGCAGATGAATTTTGGGAGGCAAGGCTACGTGTTGCTTTTCAGTTGTTATTTTCTTCCATTAAACTAGGTGCTAAGCATCCTGCCATCTCCGAGCATGTTATTCTTCCCTGTTTGAGGATTATATCTCAAGCGTGCACTCCTCCAAAACCTGACACAACAGACAAAGATCAAGGAGTGGGAAAGCCAGCTTCCAATCCCCAACTAAAAGATGAGAACAATACAAGCCCATCTGTATCTTTGAGTGGCCTTTCAAATGGAAGTAAGTCTCCATCCGAGTTATCAGAAAAACATTGGGATAGCTCTCGAAAGGGTCAGGATATTCAACTATTGAGCTATTCTGAGTGGGAAACGGGAGCTTCATATCTGGATTTTGTCAGGAGACAGTACAAGGTCTCCCAGGCTGTTAAAGCTACCATGCAGAGATCTAGACGAGATCCACAGAGGTTTGACTACCTAGCTCTTAAATATGCACTTCGATGGAAGCGCCGTGCTTGTAGAAGGACGGCTAAGAGTGACTTCTCAGGGTTTGAGCTGGGGTCCTGGGTCTCGGAATTGGTGTTGAGTGCTTGTTCACAATCAATCAGATCGGAGATATGCACGCTGATTAATTTACTGTGTTCGCAGAATTCATCCAGACGCTTCCGGTTACTCAACTTATTAATGGTGCTGCTGCCAGCTACACTATCTGTTGGTGAAAGTGCAGCAGAGTATTTTGAATTACTTTTCAAAATGATAGATTCAGAAGAGGCACGGTTGTTCTTGACTGCAAAAGGATGTTTAACTACAATTTGTAGGTTGATTACACAAGAGGTGGGCAATGTTGAATCGCAAGAGAGGAGTCTTCATATTGATATCTCACAGGGATTTATCCTTCACAAGCTAATTGAACTCCTCAGCAAGTTTCTAGAGGTGCCCAATATCCGATCCAGGTATATACACTTCCATCTGTCTGTGAATTGTGATGAATGTTACCTTTGGATTTGTTCTCCATTTGTTAACCATAATGATTTTATTTCCAGATTCATTAGAGATGAGTTGCTATCTGAAGTACTGGAGGCTCTTCTGGTTATTCGAGGCCTGATAGTGCAAAAGACAAAATTGATAAGTGATTGCAATAAGCTTCTAAAAGATCTTCTAGATAGTCTTTTGCTTGAGAGCAGTGAAAACAAGCGTCATTTCATCCGGGCCTGTATTTCTGGTCTGCAAATCCATGGAGAGGAGAGAAAGGGACGGACATCTCTGGTATGGGGATCTGTGCGACTAAAATTATTTATTTATGCTTCTGCATTCCTTGGAAATTGCTAGCTAGAAGCATCATATGGATTAAGATACCAAATTCGGTGCTCAACTCTGCCAAATCCAGATCTTATTGATGATACCATTATGACGTGGATGAGTCATCCCACAAATTTTGATATACATGGTTCCTGTGTGACTCAGCTGATACGGTCAATTTGCGCTGTGCATATTGCTGCTATGGATGGTACACATAGCTGATACAGATGAATAGCACTGTGAGTATTTACTTAAATGAATGAGTCACACGGTATATCACTGATACAGACAAGTTGCATTGTGACTTGGGACTCATCTGGTAAAGGCCTCTTTTCCAAATTGGGCACCTAAATTTTCATCTATGTTGGTTGAGTTGAATTGGCATCAATCAATATTTTAAACCATGAGAAACATGGGTCTTTTTCTTCAGTTACAGAATGTTAAATTTTGCTAGAAGTTGCTTGAATTTTCTAAAAGTGATTATATCTGCATTATTTTTCTATCAAACATATGAAATATAGAATATTATATTAGTATTGGTCTAACTGTACTTGTCTTACCATGTTTCAATCTTATATGCAGTTCATTTTGGAGCAACTTTGTAACATGATTTGTCCTTCAAAGCCAGAGCCCGTTTATCTTTTGATTCTGAACAAGGCACACACGCAAGAAGAGTTCATCCGGGGATCAATGACTAAGAACCCTTATTCTAGTACTGAGATAGGTCCCCTGATGAGAGATGTCAAAAATAAAATTTGCCATCAGTTGGATCTGCTAGGTCTTCTAGAAGATGACTATGGAATGGAGTTACTAGTAGCTGGCAATATAATTTCCCTTGATCTGAGCATCTCTCAAGTTTATGAGCAAGTCTGGAAGAAGTCACACAGTCAATCACCAAATACTGTAGCCAGTTCTCCTTTACTGCCTTCTGGTGGATTCACACCAGTCAGAGATTTCCCGCCTATGACAGTGACATACAGGCTTCAGGTTAGTTATCCCATTCGAAGTTGCACTTTATTGTGTTTAGTTTTGTGGTTACACTACTGCTGACATTATCATCATCATTAGCATCATGATAGCCTATGTATGTCCGTGTCAGTGTTTTAAATAGCCACTTTATCTAGCTTGTAGCTTATGCTATGCAGCATAGCTTAGCCTTAAGCCCTTAACACTATGTAGCTCATGAAAATGGCTCAAGTCACATGTAGCCTATGTTGCATGCTACATGGACTATGCTACACGCTACGTAGCTCACATTACAAGTTATTTTTCAAAAAAAACATTAAAATCAATTAATGCTTTCAATGATTTGTTACAATTTTCTATTTTCAATAAAAATTACCTAATCTTTTTAATGCTTTCAGTAAAATAATACATGTAACAGTATTAAATCAGTTTCGTTGCTCTTTCTTTACCTTCATACTTAATCATTGCCCTTTCCTATTACTTTAGGCTGTGTTTGGTTGCACCAAATATCATGAAATTTTGTTAAATTTCATTATTAATCAATCTAATTTGTTGCAGAATATCATGATTTGGTTCAACCAAGTGCAGCCTTGATAAAAATCTGGAAGTACTGTGTAGCTTATGCTCCATGCTATGTAACTTACACCTCACGCTTCAGCAGGGTGAATGCTACACCACATTCTATTTACTATTTAAAACACTGGTCTGTATGTATGTCATGCTATGCTATGTGATATCTGATCATTTGTAAGGTTAACTTAGGTCTTGTTTGGCTGGCAGTTATGTTATGTGAGAACTGATCACCTGTAGGTTAACTTGGGTCCTGTTTGGATGAGACTCCAGAAATTAGTTTATGTATGTACTTATTTGAGAACATGTATATATGTATGTATGCATGCATGTTATGTGAGAATTAATCACCTAAAATCCACTGTAGGTTAACTTGGGCTCCATTTGGATGACAGTTCAGAAATTAGTTTATTTATGTATCTATGTTTGTACGTAAGAACTACTCAGTACTCACCGACATTCTGGGGTGGGTTAACTTGGGCCCCTTTGGTTGACAGTCCAGACATTGGTATTTGAAAAATCCATTTCATGGTAATGTGATCCTAGGAAAGTAGTTTCTGAAAACTCATTTTATCTGGAAATGTCGTTTGGATGATAATGTTTTCCGTTCTATTTATCCTACAACGAAGCTTATGAAAACTCAGTGTCCAAAAAGTTGTATGATGTAAAATTGATGCATTATGACACAGTTGTCAACACCACTGTGTCTTCTGTCCCACAAGCAAAATATACTATGCTCCACAAGCTCACAAAAGTAATACAAAGTCAACAACAATCCAAAAACAAATGCAGGTTTGATAAAAAATAATATATAAACCGAAGCTGAAGAAGATTAGTAGCAAAGTGCACCACATCGCGCACATTCCACCCTTTTCTTTGATTGTGATTGCCACTTGTTTCAATGATCAATGGCATCGCTCTAATGTGTGCATGAATAGATTCTGTTGTTGTAGGAATATATTCCAGGTTGTTGACCAATATAGACGATGTAATCAATGTTGTCAAATCGCATATGTGATCGTGTGCGATTGCATATGCCTGTGCGCATATGCGATCGCACAATCGCATATGCGGTCACACATTTATTTATTTATTATTATTTTTATAAATTTTCTCAAAAAATTAAAAGAAATCAGAAAAATAGGGAGAAATTAAGAAAAAAATGAATAAATTATTATATGCCCTTGGCCCTTGCAATACATTTAATTTAAGTAAAATAAAACCAATTACATAATGAATTAAATATTGAGTGAGTCATCATTCATCAACAATTCTACATTCTACAATATAGTTAACAAATATGAAATATCAACATTCAACTTACACTACTACATGTCATCAACAATCAACAATTAACATCAAGGCACGTAGTAAACAAAATGAAGAAGTTATTTATTATTCATCTAATCATATGCTATATGCATTGATCTATTTGCCATTGTGGCGAATCACCACCACCACCATCACCACCACCATCATCATCCGAGTCATCTCCTTCTTTCACATACACTTCTTCTTCTTCCGTTTCTTCATCATCTGTATGTACTAATACTTTATCAACATTCAATGGTTGATGATCTTCGGCGGCTTTATCATTATCACCATCTCGTCGATCTCTTCAACGGGTTGACAGCTACTACTCGCCCTCCGGCTCTCCCCCCCCCAATCCTTCGTCTGCGAGTGGTACCTTTTCCAGGTGTTGATCCGTATGCAACATCTTCAACTTGCGCCCATGTGAGGTCCTTTCCAGCAAATACCGGGTCCTCCGTCTCTACGAGCCACTCGTTATTTGCATTCAACTCATCTAAGCACATAGGGTCAAAGAAACCAGACTTCTCTTTCTTAGATTGGAATCGTTCTCGCAATTTTTGATTGTATTAAACGAAAACTAAGTCGTTGAGTTTTTTTTGCTTAAGGCGATTCCTTTTTTTGGTATGAATCTGCATGAAAGAAAGTGCATTTGACATTAGCTATTTAGGACCTAGGTAATTAATTTAGTTTATGCCTTACACTAAAAAAATGAAGTTTACAATTACTAAACAAACTTATCGCCTCAAACGTACTCCAATTGTGCTCGCAACCACTGGCAGAACACATGAGTCCAAGAATCCTCATAGTCAGCTTTTTTAGAGCTAGATCCTTCTTGTTCGGGTCCACTCCATAGGCAGCCCACCAGTTAGCTGAGAAAAAGAGTTTAAGTAAGTTAGACACACTTTGTAGAAAAACTATTTGTAAGACACTAGGACTGACATTCATAGTACATTATCTCTTACTGGGTAATTTCATTGTCTGATGCCTTGTTACAATATCCCTTGAGAATATCCCCTAACTTTTTTGTATAGAAGTTCAGTAAATTTGAGATCTTGTCCTGTTCTTCTCTATCTGGAATCATTCTTTCCAAGACATCAATAAATCCAACCATATGTATAGTAAGTGCTTTTGCTAGATCAGCAAAAGCGAATAAATAGGCTGGGTTAAGGACGTAAGCAACCGAATACAATGGAGATGACATTTTGCTGCCCCATCTTCTATCTATAATATCTAAAATTGGCTTGTAATTACGGTCTCTATAGTTTAAATGGTCAATGATCTTATTCTTCGTCCTCTCCATCGCATCATATATGTAGCCCATTGCAGCCTTCTTATCCCCATCCACCAATCGCAACATAGTGACTAAGGGCTCGGATGCTTTTAGCGCCTTTACAACTTGTGTCCAAAAACTTTGCGAAATGATTGTTTGTTAAACCTGCTTCCTATTAACCTTCTTTGATCAAGGCCCACTTGTAAAATCGGCCGACACTACAAAGCTTCTAAGTTCTGATTTTTTTGCATGTAATCTTTGTAGTGTTAAAAAGGCTGTAGCGAAACGGGTGACTGCTAGACGTAGCAAGTTACCCCCAATGTGTTTTTTCATTCGACTGAAAAGAAGGGCGTGTTTGTACATAAAGATCATGATTCTTCTAGCCCTTGCAATCACATTTATAAATAACCTACCTATATTTTCTAACATAAGATCAACACAATGGGCCGCACAGGAGGTTCAAAATAAACGTTGCCTCTTCTCCATAAGAAGAAGAGCGGCTATTACATACGAGGCTACGTTGTCTGTAATTACTTGTATAACATATTCCTCACCTATTTCTTCAACTACATTATCTAGTAAGTAAAACAAATATTCTCTTATGTGTGAATGACCCGATGCATCTACGGACTTCAAGAACATTGTCCCAGCTGGACAGTTTACCAAAAAGTTAATGAGAGACCGACTGGATTTATCGGTCCATCTATCGGCCATTAGTGAACACCCATATGTTTTCCACGATTCCGTATATTCAGTTATAAAGGATTGTGTATATTCAACTTCGGTTTTTAGGCATGTCTCCCTAATTTTATGATATGAAGGAGGTTTAAGTCTAGGTCTAAATTGACTTATATCCTCAACCATTACTTTAAAGCTTCTCGATTTAACGGCATTGAAAGCAATGCCGGTTTGGTAAAACCACTTAGCAATATATTGAATAGTGGTTTTCCTATCTTTTTGTTTATACCAGTTCTCTAAAGTTGTTTGAGCCGACCCCTTGCCTCGACCTCTTTGGTCGATCACATCCTCGGGGTGTGGTCTGCACCATCTATCCATGGGCCCATGCCCTCGAGGTCTTTTCGAGGCCGTTTGTGGTCTAGACTGGCCTGTCGAAGTAGGGGGAGTGGGACTAGCTTCATCTACATTAACTATGTTTATATCTTCATACGCGTCTTGTTCCAAATATTCCTCCTGACGTAGGGCACTATCGCATCTCTTTTTTGACTGTTTTTCCATATACTCCATGATCTCCCTTCGGATTTCTGGAGTAATTTTGTCGCATGCTTTTGTATTTGACCCTGGTAAATGTGCAAGGTGTTGCTTGTGCCTCGCAATGCCACTGGAACCCACATACCCACATAACTTACACACTATGTGAGTCTTATCCGAAACACTACGATAGTGCCCATACTTCCAACCCGGGTCATTCGACTTGGGTTTCAAAGAGGAGGATTGGGAAGAAGACATTATGTTGGTGTCTTGGTGGTGTGTGTGTGTATTGATTGCTAGTATAAAAAGTAAACTAAAAACTTAAGTACAATTACTAAAGTAAAAGACTAAAGACTAAAAGAGTAAAGAGATGAGAGAGACTAAAGAGATGGGACTTGGGGGGGTTAGAGAGGGAGAGAGAGAGAGAGAGTTACTTAGTAGTAGATAAAAGAGGGGAGAGAGTTACACACTTAGTGGTAGATAAAAGAGAGGGGAGAGAGTTACACACTTAGTAGTAGATAAGAGAGAGAGAGAGAGAGAGAGAGAGAGAGAGAGAGAGAGAGAGATTTACACACGAACACAACACTTACAAATTTACAAAAAAATAAAATAAAATTCTTCACTTCTTGTCTTCTTGATCTTGTCTTCACTTTTGCCTTGGTCCTTGACCCTGGAGTCCTGAGTAGTGGAATATTGTAGACTTGTAACAAGTTGTGTTGTACACTTGTACTTGTAAACTTGTAAGTAACTTGTAAGACAGTAACAAACTAAAAAAAAAATGTTAGAAGTTAGAACTTACAACTTAGAACTTGGATATGAATATGTATATGATATGATTTTGAAACTTTAAGAGATGATGAGAATATGAGATAAGAAAGAGAGATAGAAAGAGAGAGAGAAACTAGAATATGAGATAAGAAAGAGAGATAGAAACTAGAAAGAGAGATAGATACAAGAAAGAGAGATAGAAACTAAAAAGAGAGATAGAAAGAGAGTTGTGTGAATATGATTATGAATTTATGATCTTTAATTCTTTATAACTTGGAAAAAATTAGAAACTAGAAAGAGAGTTCAATGGATGATGCTTGGTTGTCTTGCTCTTGAATCTTGATTCTTAAATCCTTGTCTCTTCCCTTGATTGAAACTTCAATCTTGAAAGAAATATGGATGGAGGAGTGGAGCTCGGGGCTTGGAATTATGTAAGAGAGAGTGTAAAGACTAAAGAGAGAACAAAATAGAGATAGAGAGAGTTTGAGCTTGAGTGCATGTAGGAGTGCTTAGAATCCCTTTTTATAGAAGAAAAATCGAGATTTAAAAAAAATAATAATTTCCAACGATCAGAAAATGGTTAGATTTCTGACCGTTGGCACATATGCGATCGCATATGCTGTGTGCAATCGCATACATCGCATATGCGATCGCATATAATCGCACATGTGGCATATGCGATCGCATATGTGCAGTGATCGTATACAATGTTCGAAATATCGGTATCGCATTATGTATCGCATCTTTGGGATATAAATATGTATCGATTATCGCATGGGATATATCGTTTGTATCAGGTAGTTTATCACACTTTTTGGGAGACATGGGGAAACATTGGGGAAATGGTTGAATTTTTCGATGGAACTTCAGGGATTGTTAAAAAAAGACCTTAATACACACTTCTGAATCATAACATCTCAAAAAAGAAGTGCCTATAATAGGTTTCCTTTGTATTGGGTCATAAGCTATGCGTCGTCTGACTGAATTAATGCAGCTATATTCAAATTGAATGCATAACATTTAGAGTGTATGTGATGATCATTTCATCAAACACTCCTAAATACTTCGAAATTAGTTTCAATTGAAAGTTGGTTGAAGGGAAATTTTGAATTTTTTTTAAAAAATAATTTTTAATTAAAAATGTTTTTTATATGTAAAAAATTGACATGGACTTGACAAATCAATATATCAGCCCTCATACATGCTTGATTTCATTTTTGGAGTGCAACATTGCAAGCAATTTGGAGAAATTTCAAAATTTCCCCAAATCGGACCACCTACACTAAAATTTGAAATTGAAGTGTTTGCGATGATCATTTTATCAAATACTCCGAAGTACTTCAAAATTAGTCTCAATTGACAGCTGGTTGAAAGAAAATTTTGAAAAAAAACAAACATGGAGAACATGAACCAATGGATATCGAAATCAAAGCTTAACTCCATGATTTTTCATGCAAAATATGAAGAACTAATGAATTTATAATCATTTAACACTGATTTAACATAATCTCAACAAAAAAAGGGGATGGAAAATTGAAAATGCTCTCCGGATCGAACATGTGGGATATATCGACACTACCTGTGCGTTTCGTATCGCACAGGTGGGATACAAGATATATCGTGAGATATATCGGTCGATATCGTCAATATTTAAAACACTGATCGCATATGCCACTATCGCATATGCGATCCAAGCGTAAGTGTATGCATTGCGATCGCATATGCGAATGTGCGATCACACATGACAACACTGGATGTAATCGAGCATCAACGTGATGAGATTATGATACAGTTTTAACTCCATATACGAAATGCCATATGACAAATTCAAACTCTACACCTTGATAGTGAACCTAGTTCTCAATTGAATAGTGAAGAACTCCGGCCTAAAATATACAATCACTTTAAGACAACGAACTGGCTTATAACAGAGATAAGAATTAGGATAGGTATGTGATGCAGGACATGAAATTCAAGTATGATGTGCAAGATTTTCCAGGCTCTAAATCACACTAGTTCAGAAACAATTACACAAAATTCCACATCATACACAAAAGTTCAAACACTCAATCAAGGGGAATCTTATGCGGATCCAGGCCTACACATGCTAGGGCCAGATCAATCAAAATTATAGACCAAACAAGAATCAAAGGAGGGTAAGTTCAGCCACACGTGCACAGAAATAATTCCCCAATCTAAGGGATTTAGAAATTTCAATTCGGGGAACCCTAAGATTGAAGAAAGGGCATAAAATTGGGGATTTGAGTAATTTAGGGTTAGGTTTAGGGATTTTGGGTGAAAGAGGAGCGAAAGAGAGGAGAGACGAACCAGGGAAGTGCCGCACGTGTGGACAACAACAATGACCCAGACGCACGTGTGTGTGATCCCGGCCGCACTTGTGTGGGGCTCACTATTCAGAGAAAGGCCACCTTGGCCCTGGTCGGCCAGGGATGGACTCCAAAACCCTCAAATATCAACTTGATCCGATGCATGGTTTGTGTGTGGTGCTCTGCCAAAGTTTCAGCCTTCCTGCAGGGCCAGATTCTGGAAATCTGCTGTAGAGAGAGACGCCTGCAAATATTGATGGATTTGCAGATGAAATGCTTGTAGGAGGAGAAATATGGATGGAAGAAGGTGGGGGCCAATCGGGATAGATGTGGCTTCGCACCACAGTAGTCAGCTCTTCGAGGAAGGGAGGGTTTCGCACCCAATTGAATCTCCACAACTCAGGAATTTAGAAGAGCATAAAAACGCAACAATTTTATTAATCTTCATTGAGAAAAAAAAGACTACAAGGGGTGCTTATTTATAATAAAACCCTATACCCTAAAACTCGCGCCATGTGCGCAACCTATTACTTGGAGACAAAGTAATAAAAAATAACAACTAATCAAAGCAATCTAAACCGTCCATGATATTTCTAATAATAATAATAAGCAAAACTCAAAGTACTAGATTAATTAGAATAGTGGGCTACGATCATGAGAACCCATGGTGGGATTCACATGACTATCAGGTCCACTCCAACGAACCAAAACGCAGTCCTCTAACTAGGAGACCCTCCTTGGACGTCGTCGTCAATCCAGATCGATGGTGGGGCTCTCCTCCTTGCGTACGTGCGTAGGGGGGCGTGTGTGCGCGCGTGATGTCCCCATCAGTATGTTTCTGAAAGTTCTATTCAAATCTCTAATCCCGACTTAAAAATCTCGACAACTCATTTGGGAAGGCCAAAAATGCTCACCAAAATGAATCCGAAAGGGCTCAAATGCTACCTGATGGGGACATCTCGCGCATACGCGCACGCACGTCGCCTCACGTACGCACGGAGTGGGAGGGCCCCACCATCGATCTGTCTCGATGACGACGTCCAGGGAGGGCCTCCTACCTAGAAGACGAAGTTTGGTTCAAAAGATTGGGCCCAATAATCAAGAAAAGCCCATCATGGGATCTCATGATCGTGGCCCACTTGTCGGATTGATTTCATATTTTAGGTTTTGCTTATTGTTATTATTTAGAATATTGTGAACGCTTTAGATTTCTCTGTTTGGTTTTTATTTTAGTTTACTTCATCGTCAAGTAATAGGTTGCGCACATGGTGCGAGTTTTGGGGTATAGGATTTTCCCTATAAATAGGCACCCCTTGTAGTTATTTTGATTAATTGAAGTTAATAAAAAAAAAATTCCTGCTTTATTTTTCTGCTCTTCGTGAGTTGTGGAAGAATTCAAAAGTAGGTGCGAAGCTCTCCCTTTTTGAAGGTCTAACTATCGTGGTGCGAAGCCACATCAATCCCGATTCACCCCCATCCTCCATCATCTTTTTTTCCATCTTCCTCCACCATTCGTACTTCGAATTCGTCTTTTTGTTGCATTAGATTTCTTCATTATAGCAGGTTTCCAGATTTCGGCCAGCAGGCGAGCTGAAACTTCGGCGGAGCACCACGCACAAACCGTATATCGGATCGAGCTGAGATTTGCGGGTTTTAGAGACCATCCTTGGCTGACCAGGGCCAAGGTGGTCTTTTTCTGAATAGTGGGTTCCACATACGTGCGGTCGGGATCACACGCATGTTCGTCTGGGCTATTGTTGCTGTCCACACGCGGGATCGTCTTTTGGCTCAGGTTTTTATCTTCCTTTATCCTCTCATAGCTGTTTTTCATGAATCCTAGCCCTAGATTACGTTTTTCCTAAGTTATTTGCCAATTTTCTTACCCTAGGGTTTCCCGAATTAGAATTTCTGAATCCCTTGGATTAGGGACTGATTACTATGCATGCGTGGATGATTATTTCTTATCTTTGAGTATCGTTTGGTTCATAATTTTTATTGATCCAACCCTATCATGTGTAGTCCTGGACCCGCATAGATTCCCCTTAATTGAATGTTTGGACTTTCATGTGGGATATGAAATTTGTGTAATTGTTTCTGAACTAACGTGATCTTAAGCCTGAAATCTCGCATATCATATTTAATTTTCATGTCCTGCATCAAATTTGGTATCCGAGCCTAGGGTTCTTGTAGGGAAATTCACCACATATTTAGGATTTAGTTTGTTTGAGTCATTCATGCATCCAGTGTATCATATATAGCTGCTAGAAAACCGTAGTCCCTGATATATATAGCTGAATTTTCGTAACGGTGTGTAGTCTCCTTCATATAGAGTCTCGTAGGGTCATTTAGTTTTTAGACGCATATAGTCGTCATAGAAAGTCCTTAGGTTGAGTTAGCCAGTGTATGCCCACACGTACGGGTCATGGTTTTGGCTTGCACCCTACACTAAACATGGAGCAACTGCTAGAGTCAATGAACAAGTTGTGCCAGCAAATCGAGTATTTGGGTAAGTGCTATAAACAATATATAGACCAACGCTTTGATCAATTTGATGCGCGCATTACCCAACTAAAGGCCTCCGCCAGGACAAATCCCAGCATTGGGGTAGATGTCCAATCTCAGGCAGGTGGCCAGGAGGATAGACCAATGAATGAAGGTGGCCAAGGAATCGGTTATGGGCATGCACCCGTGCACCCACCCCAACAGGGGCACCAAGACCACTATTTTGAGTGGCAGAACACGTACGACCTTGTGGCTAGAAAGTGCCCCAGAGGCTAGTGTAGAGTTACCCACTGAGGCCATTCCGGTAGTAGATGAGTTTCGTGATGTCTTTCCTGATGATTTACCAGATGAGTCTCCCCGTAGTCGGGATATAGAGCACACCAGAATATGGGACACTGTAATACCAACAGCCTAGTTTGCGTTTAATAGTTCCGTCGATAAGTCCACAGGTCTCAGTCCTTATGAAGTCGTTACTGGTTATAAACCTGAGAAACCTATTGATCTTGTCCCTATGTCACTGTCCCACAAGCCGTCAGAGCCTGCAGAGTCTTTTGTGCATCACATTCATTCATGGCATCAAGAAATCAGGC
This sequence comes from Magnolia sinica, assembly GCF_029962835.1. Lineage (NCBI taxonomy): Eukaryota > Viridiplantae > Streptophyta > Magnoliopsida > Magnoliales > Magnoliaceae > Magnolia > Magnolia sinica. The sequence continues at coordinate 19,492,512 of NC_080582.1, read as the reverse complement.
AGAAGATCACTACTAGTAATGAACATTACAAATTTTCTGCTGACCAACATAAATGTTTCAAAGAATTCAATGCAAGGGACTGTGATGGTCCGCATCAGGCCCGAGCGGTATCTTCCAGGGGCCGTTCGTAAGTTACACGTGCGTAGTGCTGGACTCGTCAAAATTATAAAACGAAACGGTCTCAATGCGTATGTGGCAAATCTTCCACCCTCCATGGGAATTAGTTCCACATTCAATGTGGAGGATCTAGTTGCATTTCAAGGGGCCATTGATGCATTGTCTAGCCTTTCGCCTAACCATCCTGATTCATCAGACCTTTTCATTGATCCATGACCCCTCCAGACTCATTTTTCCAGCCTTTACCTCCCATACCTATCCGTCCTGACCCATCTTCCCGGTTACTACATCCTATATCTACCCCTCCCGACCCATTTTTCCAACCTCTACCTCCCATACCTATCTGTCCCGACCCATTTTCTCAGCCTTTACCTCCCATACCCACCTGTCTTGACCCATCTTCTCAACTTCTACGTCCTGTACCTACCCTTCCCGATCCATTTTTCCAGCCTCTACGTCTCATACCTACCCGTCCCGACCCATTTTTCTAACATCTACGTCCCATAACTACCCGTCCCAACCCATTTTCTCAGCCTCTACCTCCCATACCTATTCTTCCTGATATTTCTTCTCAGTCACTCCCTCCTATACCTAACTTTCACACACCCAGAGAGGAAATAGAGGATATCCTGGACCATCAGATAGTTTTAACGTCAGACAGCAAGTTTTAGAAGTACCTGGTCAAGTGCAAGTCACGCTCAGCTTCAGACAGCATGTGGCTCACTGCGGAGGAGCTTCAGAGACTTGATCTTGACATCCTGGAGTGGTTCATGAGTTTTATTTCACCAGTGGCGAAATCTTCGCAGCCGAGGAGAATTGATGGGGACATCTCGCGCATACGCGCACGCACGCCGCCTCACCTACACACGTACGCACAGAGTGGGAGGGCCCCACCATCGATTTGTCTCGATAACGACGTCCAGGGAGGGCTTCCTACCTAGAAGACGAAGTTTGGTTCAAAAGATTGGGCCCGATAATCAAGAAGCTTCATCATGGGATCTCATGATTGTGGCCCACTCGTTGGATTGATTTCATATTTTAGGTTTTGCTTATTGTTATTATTTAGAACATTGTGAATGCTTTAGATTTCTCTGTTTGGTTTTTATTTTAGTTTACTTCATCGCCAAGTAATAGGTTGCGCACATGGTGCGAGTTTTGGGGTATAGGATTTTTCTTATAAATAGGCACCCCTTGTAGTTCTTTTGATTCATTGAAGTTTATAAAAAAAAAATTCCTGCTTTATTTTTCTGCTCTCTTCGTGAGTTGTGAAAGAATTCAAAAGTGGGTGCGAAGCCCTCCCTTTTTGAAGGTCTAACTACCGTGGTGCGAAGCCATATCGATCCCGATTCACCCCTATCTTCCATCATCTTTTGTTCCATCTTCTCCCACCATCCGTACTTCGAATTCGTCCTTTTGTTGCATCATATTTCTTCATTACAGCAGGTTTCCAGATTTCGGCTCGCAGGCGAGCTGAAACTTTGGCGGAGCATCACTCACAAACAGTCCATCGGATCGAGCTGCGATTTGGGGGTTTTGGAGACCATCCCTGGCCGACCAGGGCCAAGGTGGCCTTTTTCTGAATAGTGGGCCCCCCACACGTGCGGCCGGGATCATACGCACGTCCGCCTGGGCCATTGTTGCTGTCCACATGCGGGATCGTCTTTTGGCTCAGGTTTTTATCATCTTTTATCCTCTCATAGCCGTTTTTCATGAATCCTAGTCCTAGATTACGTTTTCCGTAAGTTATTTGCCAATTTTCTTACCCTAGGGTTTCCCGAATTGGAATTTCTGAATCCCTTGGATTAGGGATTGATTACTATGCATGCGTGGATGATTATTTCTTATCTTTGAGTATTGTTTGGTTCATAATTTTTATTGATCCAGCCCTATCATGTGTAAGCCTGGACCCGCACAGATTCCCCTTAATTGAATGTTTGGACTTTCATGTGGGATATGGAATTTGTGTAATTGTTTCTGAACTAACGTGATCTTAAGCCTGAAATCTCACATATCATATTTAATTTTCATGTCCTGCATCACTACCATTAGTTGTCGAGCCTACAAATTTGAACCTAACTTAGCACTAAACCAATAAAAAACTAGCTTGTCATTTGTCAATCTATGGTAAGGACCTTTTGGGTCAAAGGACAAACCAATAAAATGTATTGAAGCCTATAAAGCTTTTCCTGTTCAATCAAGGGCTCAAAGGAAGCCCTCACAAACTCTTTGATGTTGTGCAGTACGCCAACAACGCAGTGAACTGAGATCCAATCTCCGGTCTCACCCACAAACGATAAACAAAAAGAAATATAATCTAGAAGAAGATTCAAAGCATTCCAAAAAAACCACAAGACAAGATATACGTGGAAAAACCCAACAAGGGTAAAAGACCACAGGTGCAAACTTTCACTATGAAGAAAAACGAGATTACAAGCAATATACTAACCTCATCCCTTGGATGTATAGAAAATTCCCTTTGCATACACCTTAGAATAACTCCCATAGCACTAGAAAAGCCCTAGGGACCCTTATTTATAGTTTAGGCAACTTCCCTTTCGCACCTCTGCGAAAACCGCCTAAAAAATTCGCAGTCCGTGCAAAATCTGGAAACGAATCTGCGTAACCTCGACTGGTCGAGTGGATCCTCGACTGGTTGAGCAAGGGCCTCGACCGGTCGAGCATAACAGACCCAAAAAATTGTTGCTCGTTGGACTTTGAGTCGAGCTAGCTCTCGAATGGTCGAGCAGTCCAATCGACTGGTCTAGCGGCCCTGTTCAGATGTGGCTCCACATCTCAACAATCTCCCACTTGGAGACACCTCACCATAAACCTTCCTCTTCTACATCCGGAGTGCACCACCTCCCCGTCTTCAAGCCTGAAGACCAATAAAAGCTGAACAGAGCTTCATCTTCTGCCGTGTGACCGCCTTGGTCAGCATATCTGCAGGATTCTCACTTGTATGAATCTTCTCCAGAGCAATCGATCCATCTTCCATTAACGAACGTATGAAGTGATATCTGATGTCAATATGCTTGGTCCTTGAATAAAAGGCTGAATTCTTAGCTAAGTGTGTTGCATTCTAATTGTCACCGTACAGCTTGCAATCTGCTTGCTTCTTTCCCAACTCTCCCATAAAACCTTGCATCCACACCATCTCCTTATACGCTTCCGTAGCTGCAACATATTCTGCTTCTGTTGTACTAATAGATACTATCTTCTGTAACTGAGAGACTCAACTGATTGCAGCACTACCTAGAGTAAAGACATAACTTGTAGTGCTTCTTCTGCTGTCGATATCTCCTGCCAAATCTGAATCTACGTAGCCTTGTAGCTTGATTTCTGATCCTCCATAACACAACCCTGCATCCTTAGTACCTACCAGGTATCTAAGGATCCACTTCACAGCTTCCCAATGTTCCTTCCCGGGGTCGTTTATGAATCTGCTAACAACTCCCACTACTTGAGCAATGTCTGACTTTGTGCTCACCATAACATACATGAGACTCCCAATAGCTGACGCGTATGGGACTTTAGCTATGTAGTCCCGTTCCTCCTGCGTCTTTGCACCTTGCTCCTTAGAAAGCTTGAAGTGATTGGCTAATGGAGTGCTAACCGGCTTAGCACCTCCCATACTGAATCGATCAAGTAGCTTGGCTATGTACTCTGCTTGTGACAAAACCAGTTTCTTGTTTTTCCTGTCACGCTTTATCCTCATGCCTAAGATTTGTTTTGTAGCTCCTAAATCCTTCACGGCAAATTCTCTCGACAGTTGTCTTTTGAGATCTGAGATGTCCTTCATGCTTGATCCAGTCACAAGCATATCATCAACGTACAGAAGAAGGATGATGTACGGCGTATCAAACTTCTTCAAATAGTAACAGTGGTCTGCATGATATTTCCTAAAACCATTTCCCGACATGAAATTGTCGAACTTCTTGTACCACTGCCTCGGGGCCTGCTTCAGGCCATATAGACTCTTCTTCAGTCTACACACATTGTTCTCATTTTCTGGTACCACGTATCCTGTCGGCTAATGTATATATTTCTCTTCTCCAAGGTCCCCATGAAGAAAGGCCGTCTTAACATCTAGCTGCTCTAGATGTAAGTCCTCTGTAGCCACTATGCTCAAGACCATGCGAATTGTAGACATTTTCACCACTGGTGAAAATATTTCAGTGAAGTCGATGCCTGCCTTTTGTTGGAATCTTTTCACAACCAATCTAGCATTGTACCGTTTCGAACTATCATGCTCCTCCTTTAGTCTGTAAACCCACTTGTTATGAAGAGCTTTCTTACCCTTTGGTAGAGTGACTAGCTCCCATGTACGATTAAACTTAAAAGAGTCCATCTCATTATCCATGGCCTGCTCCTACTTAACCCGTGTATCTGACTGTAATGCCTCTTCAAAACACTCTGGTTCACCATTATCTGTTAGCAGTAGATAATGTAAGGAGGGTGAGTATCGGACCGTGGGTCTCCTCTCCCGAGTAGACTTCCTCACAACTGGTGTCTGCGGCTCTGCCTCATTATGCTCCTGTGCATGTTCATCCTATGGCGCTGTACCACTCGTGTCTGGTAACTCTTCCAACTCTACGAATTCTTTCTCATCGGCCTTATTTTGCTGCACACTATCCTTATGCATCACTTTTTCATTGAAGAATACGTCTTTGCTTCTGATGATTTTTCTGTTTTCTGTATCTTAAAACCTGTAGCCAAAATCATGCTTCCCGTAGTCTATAAACGTGCACTTCCTGGACTTCGCATCCAGCTTGTTTCTGTACTCTGCATCAATGTGAACATATGAAGTGTAACCAAACACTTTGAGATGTGCAAGGTTCACTTCTTTCCCAGTCCACGTTTCTTCTGGTAGCCTACCATCCAATGATGCTGAGGGACTTCTATTGATGAGATATGCGGCAGTATTTACAGCATCTGCCCAAAACATCTTGGGCAACCCTGCATGTAACCTCATGCTCCTGGCGCGCTCAAGGATGGTCCTGTTAATGCGCTCAGCCACACCGTTCTACTGTGATGTCCTTGGAATTGTTTTCTGATGTTTGATTCCATTTGCTGCCAATACTCTTCAAACCTCTTATCACAGTACTCCCCCATCATCTGATTTGAGAGATTTTACTATTTTACCTGTCTCGTTTTCTATCATTACTTTCTACTTCTTAAATATATCAAATACATCAGATTTATGATTTAAGAAATAGACCCATAGTTTTCTACTAGCATCATCAATAAAAGAAACAAAATAACGTGAGCCATCAAGAGATGATACCTGTGTCGGTCCCCACACATCAGTATGTACAAGCTCCAACAGATGCGTCTTTGGAGCGCTTCCTGTTTTCTTGTAACTTACCCTATTCTGCTTGCTATACACGCAGTCATCACAGAATTCCAAGTCAATAGACTTTAGCTCTGGTAGCTTCCCTTTTGACAATAGCACTTTTATCCCCTTATCACTCATATGTCCCAACCTCTGATGCTATAACTGCCCATTCGCTCCAGTTGATGTGACTGCGAGTGAATTATACGATCTTGAAGTCACGTACAAAATACCTTCCTTCTTGCCTCGAGATATCACCAAGGCACCTTTTGTGATTTTCCAGGAATCACTAGTGAATGTCGTCACATATCCAATATCGGCCAACTGCCCCATTGAGATCAAATTCCGTTTCAAACTCTGTACATGCCTGACATCCTTCAATTTCAAAGCCGTTCCGTCTTTCTAACTTATATGAATATCTCCCTTTCCAACAATACTACACGGCTCATCATCACCCAAGTAGACTCTCCCGAAGTCACCTAACATATAATCACGCAGTACTTCCTTGCACGAAGTAGCATGAAACGAAGCACCCGAGTCTATGACCCAAGACTCATTCCTCGCATCAAGAGACAAGATCAATGCCTCTGTGTCACTCTCCTCAGATAGATTCACTGAATCCTTCCTGCCTTGAGAGCTTCCTTCTTGTTTCTTAAGCGCCCTGCAGTCGCGTTTCATGTGCCCATTCTTCCCGCAATGCCAACACCCGTCTTTGTCTTTCGGTCCCTCGGACTTCTTCCTCAACTCAGAACATCCGTGTTTATTGCCTTCTTTGTTCAGCGATCTTCCTCTTCCTTCAACATTTAGAGCATTCCCCGAATCCCCTGAAACTCCTAATGTCTTTCTTCTAGATTCTTCGCTGAGAATTAAACCGGCCATATCATCGAATTTCAGTTTTGTCAACCCTGAAGAATTACTCACAGCAATCACCAAACCATCCCAACTGTCTGACAAACTGGAGAAGATCCATTTCCCTTTCTTTCCCTCTCATTTTTTCTTTTCCCCTCTCATTTCACTCTCCCTCTCTCTTGGTTGGGAAAAGAATGGAAGCGGATTGGCTGGTGTACCACACACCAGCTATATCGCTGCTGTAGGTATGTGTTGTGCGAAGATGAGCACTACGCTGGAAGCGGATGGGCTGGTGTACCACACAACAACTATATAGCTGCTGTAGGTACGTGTCATGCGAAGACGAGCACTGATGCTCCTTGAGCTCCGAGCTGTACGAACGGTTCAAAGGAGATCAAAGTTACATGGGCCCCATAGTGATGTATTTATTATATCTAAACCGTTAATCTATTTTTAGAGATCATTTTAGATCATTATCCAAAAAATGAATCATATCCAAAGATCAGGTGGACCACACCACAAATAGCAGCGGAGATAATGATTTTCACCATTAAACAATTCGTAGGGCCCACCATAACATTTATTTTCAATCCAATCTGTTCATAAGGTCACAATGACTTGTATGAAGAGGAAATTTTTTTTTTTTTCATATTGATCCAAAACTTCTGTGACCCCAAAAAGGGTTTCAATGGTAGACATTCAATTCCCCACTAGTTTTTGCAGTGTGGTCCACTTGATAGTTAGATCTGTCTTATTTTTCGTCTCAAGCCTTAGGACGAGCTCGCAAAATGAATGCACGGTTTGGATATAACACATACCTCATAATCAGACCTACAAAACTTGCTGACGTCAATATAGCAGCTATATAGGTGAGGTACACCAACCAATCCATGCTACCCATTAGTTTTTCCTGATCATTTCGAGGCATAGTCCCTAAAATGGCGCAGATCCAGATCTCAAGTGGACCACACAGTAGGATTGAATGCCCACTGTTAAAAACTTATTATGGCCCACTGTAATGTTTATTTACCATCAAAACTACTGATAACGTTGCATGGACTTGGATCAAGGAAAACAAAAGTCACAGCTTAAAATATATTATAATAATAATAAAAGTTTTAATTGTGGGAATTCAATCCCCACCGTGTGGTCCACCTTAGATATGGATCTACCTCATTTTTGGACCATGCCTTAAAATAATTTGATAAAACAGATGGATGTCATTGATATACAATACATACTTCGTGTTGGGCCCTATGTACATGGCCATAAAAATTGTCCATGAGGCATACATTATCTCAAAATTAATAAATTAAATTATGGCACTATTCTTGCCATGTCACAATTCCAAAATTAAATTATTTAAATGATTTTCACCGTTAATTTGCAAACACTTGTTTTGCTGAAATAGGATCATTTGATATTTTTTATTTATCACTGTTTAAGAAATATCCACCAATCCATTAGTGAGATAAGTGCCAATAGATTGCATGAATTTAACATTGATTTGGGGCATCAAATGGTCCACCAAATCAGTTCTAAATCAACAACGCTATTTACTTGAATATAATTTCAATTTTTTCTTAAGATTTATTGGGAAAAATTATATTAATTTGTTAGATATATGAATTATATAATTGGACATAAAAGTCCCTAGATTGTATGTTGAAATAAAATGTACACAAGTCACAAGGTATGTAATACACCAAACCTACAAATATGAGATATTTTGGTATTAGATTCATTCTAATTAATTCATATTGATATTATATAGTTAAATAATTAAATATAAAATATCTATAGCCAATACCAGGTTGTCTGGTTCATAAATTCATCAGATACTTCGATACAGCTTCTCACCAAAGAGTGGACCGTTACACCACCATAAACATGTTCTAATTTATAAATGAATGCATATTAGGAATGCTTAGAATATTCCGGATTTAATCCATATTTTTTCATATTTTTTTGGTAAATTTTTTTTTTTGCACCGTTACGGGCCGTTATGCCCCCGTATCGCCGATACACCCCCGTATCCGTATCGGTATCGGTGGACACCGTTATGCCAACCGATACCGATACGGGATACCTTGCTCCCACTTGAACTAAACCAATAACTCTGATACCAGTTGTTGCGCAGCATGCCAACAACGCAGTGAACTGAGATCCAATCTCTGGTCTCACTCACAAACGATAAACAGAAAGAAATATAATCTAGAAGAAGAATCAAAGCATTCCAAATAAACCACAAGACAAGATATACGTGGAAAAACCCCAACAAGGGTAAAAATCTACGGGTGCAAACTTCCACTATGAAGAAAAACGAGATTACAATCAATATACTAACCTTCTCGATGCTCCCATGCACAGAGATAACCCTTAGCCTAGCTTAGAAAACCCTTTCTCATACCCTAGAATAACCCTAGGACCCCTATTTATAGTTTAGCCAGCTTCCCTTCCGTACCTTGGCGAAAACCGCCTCAAATTTACGCAGTCTGCACCAAATCCGGAAATGAATCTGCGTAACCTCGACTGGTCGAGTAGGCTCCTCGACTAGTCGCCTACTAGACCAGTCGAGTGGACCCTCAACCGGTCGAGCACCTCAGACACCAAAAATTGCAGCTCGCTGGACTTTGAGTCGAGCGAACCCTCGACTGGTCGAGCGGCCCTGTCTAGATGTGGCTCCACATCTCAACATTTGAGTTCCTTAAATTCATTTGCAACATCTTCCTTGAATGCCCTAATCTCCTTCTCGACTTCTTGCAAATTCTCTTCCCATGTCTCTTGAACATTCTTGGCCATCATTGATGTTTCTGTGCAATGGGATGTTTTTGAGTAGCCGACATGTGGTTGTTGCTGCTCATAACATCTGGAGGGCCATTGAAAGGATTCTCTAGAAAACCCATATGAAGATGGGTGAGACTCGAGACGATAGGGATGATGATCGTAATAGTCAGAATGAGCCAGATAAGAATAACACGATAGATATGGATGGGTAGGAAAGTCTAGATGGAGATAATTGAAGAAGGCATATGAACATCTTTCTATCCACGACATCTCCAAACAAAAACATGGGCTGAACTATAGGCTTGGATTTTAGATCTAAGATTATGAGGGTTATGGGGCTTGGGATTTTAGTCTAGTAGAACTTGCTCTGATACTAATTTGATGTAAATCCCAAAAGGTTAAGCAAATAAATCAATAAGAAAAGAAAGAGATTGCGGGAAAGACCCAACAATCCTCTAGCCGAATGTTAGAGATCATGAATGCAAGACTGAGCATGCTCAACAGTCTAGTCTTGAACTAGAGATCAATCCCACAAACACACACACACCCCCCCCCCCAATAACTACCGTAAAGAAAATAAGAGAGTTTCATAAAGATAATATCAATAAACTTGTCTTATTTCATAACGCCATAGGCCCTATTTATAATCAACCCTCATAATTTGTAATAAAGGCTATAGAATATAAAAATTTGTGAAAGTAGGAAAGCACCGAAATAACAAAGCATTGTAAACCTAAATAGGAAGATATACTTAGATGAGAAAAAAAATTATAAAATTATTCCCGGCCTAAAGCTAAGATATGAAAGAAAAAGGAAATTTTCTAATCTAGAGATTTAAAAGAAAAGGAAAGTAGTGATGGGCTAAAAAGGGAAAGTGGTCCTTTTCTTGTACACACATGCAAAGTGTGCACGTGTGGGATGTGGGCATTTTCTTTAAATCTTGATCAATCAGCTTGTGTGGCCATTTGGTGGCATCACGACTCTATGGGCCATTTGGCGTGAAAGAAATCACAGGTGCTTCGAGAACAAATCTGAATATTTTTGCTCGGTTTCTTGGAGGATTGCATCTTGGGTTGTCAATTGGGCTTCCGACTTTTTTGGAGCTTGTACTCTTTTCCTTCATCTTCTTGATGTGGCTTCTCAATAAACTTTGTTGCCTTTCAGGAAAAAAAAAATGAGAGGGAAAAGAAAAGAAAAGAAAAGAAAAAAGGTCGTCCACACAATTGTCAAAGACCTTAAGAAACATGTAAAAGATGGTAAAATCCGCAAATAATGGCTCATGGAAAGATCCCATGAGATACTAAAACCGTCATTCCCAGCACTTCAAGTTTTTGTCATTACTTCCGGTTATAATCCCCATTGGTGAGCGTGTTGAAGACACTTGAGATTCATAGATCCCTCTGGTCGTTCAGGATTTCTGGCCCCTTCTTTTCATGAATGGTCGACAGTAGTAACTGGACTCTGGATAGAGTATAAATTCATCTTGAATTTACTCCTAGCTTTGCAAACCTTTTCTTAATTTTGAAGGTTTTTTCATTTTATGCCTCCATCGGACCATGGGCATTAGTGCCTGGCTAATTGAGGCCAGAAAATGGGTAATCTTTGTATCCTGATATGGAAATCTTACTCATGGTCCCCAAATTCCCATATGTTCATTTTTGGAATTTGGCGAGCTCTTGTAGGATATGTTTGCATTCCTGTCTTTCTTTCTCCTGCTCCCTGTAAGAGTAGTTAATACGCTCGCTCAATCTCAGTTTGCTTTGCTGCTTGTAGATACCTCTGTTCAGAGCTTTTACTGCAAGCAGGTCTTATTAAAGATTCCTCACACTGTCTGAATTTGTTGTCATGTTATTATTTGGCAGGGACTAGATGGTGAGGCTACTGAGCCTATGATTAAGGAATTGGAGGAGGAAAGGGAGGAATCTCAGGACCCTGAAGTTGAATTTGCAATAGCAGGTGCTGTCCAGGAGTGCGGTGGATTAGAAATTATTCTGAGCATGATCCAGGTACACAACTTTACCTCCTTATGTCAGGTATAAAAAGTTTCATGTTCTATTGATTTTATAATCCTATTTTCTTTTTGGTCCATGCCTGCTGACCTTTATGTTTCAAAGACCATTTTTTTTTTTTTTGGGGATTTTTTTAGCCCTTGCTTTTTGTGGGGCCTTTTTATTGGAATATTTTCTTGTGGTAATTTCTGAGCAATAATTTTATGAGTTACCTTTAGGACCCATTTCCTAGCATCGCCTGGATCATTTTTAACAGTTTTCAAGTTTGAGGATTGTTTTTCTTTGCAACAGGCTGGCCCGTGTTGGTTGGTCTCAACCTGGATTTTAAACCAGTTAATCCGGCATATTAAGAAATTTAATCTTCCATATTCAGGCCTAGCTCATTGACAACCCTAGTTTCTGCAATATATTTCCTCTCTGTTCGTAGTAGTTCTATGGAACATTATGTTTGCTACAAGTGCCATGACAACATTCCATTTGTATGTCTGAGACTCTTGAGTGTCTTGAGTACGGTGTTATTCTGTTGCTTCAAATGGCTGCTTGTTTCTCTATTTGTTTTTTTTCATATCTAGTTATTGGTTACCCTGACTTTGGCATTGTTTACCATGACTTTGCATCGACATGGACAGCGTTTGCGAGATGATGAGTTGAAATCCAACCAAGAAGAGCTGGGTTCAGTGCTCAATCTCCTCATGTATTGCTGCAAGATACGGGAGAATAGGCGGGCCTTGTTACGACTAGGGGCTCTGGGGCTTCTCCTTGAGACAGCAAGGCGCGCTTTCTCGGTAGATGCCATGGAGCCAGCTGAAGGCATTCTTTTGATTGTCGAGAGTTTGACAATGGAAGCAAACGAGAGCGACATCGGCATTACTCAGAGCGTGCTCACAGTCACAAATGAAGAAACTGGCGCTGGTGAACAGGCCAAGAAGATAGTCCTCATGTTCCTAGAGAGACTTTGCCACCCTTCAGGCCTCAAGAAGTCAAACAAACAGCAGCGAAACAATGAGATGGTAGCGAGGATCTTGCCTTACTTGACTTATGGAGAACCAGCCGCAATGGAAGCACTCATCCAGCACTTTGATCCTTACTTGCAAGACTGGGGTGAATTTGATAGGCTGCAGAAACAACATCAGGATAATCCAAAGGATGAGAGCCTTGCTCAAGAAGCAGGCAAGCAGAGGTCTTCGTTGGAGAACTTTGTGAGAGTCTCAGAGTCGCTCAAGACAAGCTCCTGTGGGGAGAGACTGAAGGACATTATTCTAGAAAAGGGAATTACGGGAGTTGCTGTTAAACACTTGAAAGAGAGTTTTGCATTTGCAGGGCAGGCTGGGTTTAAATCAACTGCAGAATGGGCACATGGACTGAAATTGTCATCAGTCCCATTGATGTTGTCAATGCTGAGGGGACTGTCGAGGGGACATTTAGCTACCCAGAGGTGTATTGATGAGGGAGGGATCCTGCCGTTGCTCCATGCTTTGGAGGGGGTTTCTGGGGAAAACGAGATAGGTGCAAGGGCTGAGAACTTATTAGATACCCTCTCTGATAAGGAGGGTAAAGGTGATGGGTTCCTAGGGGAGAAGGTACATATGTTGCGGCATGCTACCAGGGATGAGATGCGGCGTCGGGCTCTGAGGAGGAGAGAAGAGTTGCTCCAGGTATTCTACTTTCTCTATCTTATACATGGTTCTGCTTTTATATTTCACACTGCCAATATTTTACATAAATTGTTGGACCGCCCATGAAAGTTAAATATTCTGATGTTTCTTCAAAACTTAATGATGATTTTCTGTTGAAGATTTCAATTGTGGGTGCAGAAATGTAGCATATCTTTTTCTCAAATCAAAATTTATATTGGATTAATTAATTTGATTCAACAGAAAGTAGTTTGTGAATAATTTCAACTTATTTTATTGTGTGGCAGATCTAGATGATTGAGATAGAATCTAAAGGATATAAAATTAGTTGGACTAAAACAGTATATGGAGTGCAATTTTAGTAACAATAGGAGGGAGAACAAGGAATTAGTAAAGATTACTGACCAAGAAGTTTCCAAAATGATCACTTTCGATATCTTGGGTTGATAATTCATGAGAGTGGAGAGACTGAGAAGGATGTGTTGTCCATAGGATTCAAGCAGCATGGAATAAATGGAGATATGCCTCTGGAGTTTTATGTGACTGTTGTGTACCGCAACTGAAGGGGAAATTTTGTAGGATGGCTATAAGACCAGCCATGCTTTATGGGACAAACTGAAAGGGATGAGGCTTAGATGATGATGATGGTGATGATGTACCAGATACAAATGACTTGCACCACTGTCATTTCTGAGCAATGAAGTCCATCTGTGGAAAAGAAAGTGAGAGAGAGAGAGGGAGTTATTTTATGGCAAAAATTCATTCATCTCAGCTTATCCCACAAGAAGAAAAAGGGAAAAAAAGAAGAAGAAAACCTCACTGTGATTTTTTTTTTTTTTTTTTGAGAACCCCCATGTTATTTGAATATGATTCAATAATCCCAGCATTTCAAACCAGCAATTTTGCACGAGGAATTGTGAAGGAATCCCATAAACATGGGGCCATGCCAAAAACTTCTTCGGAATATCTTAACTCTTTATCTTTGGACTTATGTTGAATTAGGACCATTGCCTTTTTTGCTTTTATCTGTATATTTGGAGGCCTCTAATTCACTTAACCAATGGCTACAGCACTTCCCCCTTTTTTTGGTGATCAGCCCAGTTTTGCAAGGGGTTGCCCCAAAAATTGTCCATATTGGAAGATCTCAACTCTTTGATCTTTGGATTGCCATTGAATTTGGACCATCACCTTTAAAAAAATAAAAAATAAAATCCTTTAGCTGTATATTTGTAGGCCATATGCAGGAACAGGCTAATTGATTTCTTTTGTAATTTAATCATGGCTTAACTGATTTGTTTTATCTTCGACCATGTGGGCTTTAAGACTACCCGAGGGCTGCTTTTAGCATGAGCAGTAAGATTTTGACCTCCGAGGGGTTCTTTCGGTAGCAAATTTTGTTCTATGTAGTTTACATTTTGCCTAGCTAGAGAACAGTGAAAAAAATTCTTCTCTCCCAAGAATGTGGCCAATTGATGCATTCTATCTTCTGCATCTTGAAACAGGGGCTTGGAATGCGACAGGAGGTGGCGTCGGATGGGGGTGAGCGGATCGTTGTTTCACAGCCGGTCATCGAAGGTTTGGAAGATGTGGAAGAGGAAGAGGATGGGCTTGCGTGCATGGTATGCCGAGAAGGCTACAGTTTGAGGCCTACAGACATGTTGGGTGTCTACTCGTACAGCAAGAGAGTGAATCTGGGTGTGGGTACTTCAGGAAGTGCCCGTGGGGAGTGTGTTTACACAACTGTCAGCCATTTCAACATCATACATTTCCAGTGCCATCAAGAGGCCAAACGAGCAGATGCAGCTCTGAAGAATCCGAAGAAAGAATGGGAGGGAGCTACTCTAAGAAACAATGAGACCCTCTGCAACTGTATATTCCCCTTGAAGGGCCCATCTGTTCCCTTGGCACAGTATGTTCGCTATGTTGACCAGTACTGGGACAATCTCAATGCCCTTGGGCGTGCCGATGGGAGCCGGCTCCGGTTGTTGACCTATGACATTGTTCTGGTATGGAAAATTTTCATTTTTCTTATCTATTTGTTTGTTTTTCTATCCAGTTTGCTCATCTCTTTGCATGTGAAACTAGCTACATCAGCATTCGGTCATCCTGTGATTGTGGGTGTGGCTAGCTAAAATGCAAATTGCAGTTGGGCATGCCATTCTGCATGACATGAGCAAATTGAGGATTAGAAGTTCACATTTGGGAAATCCTCAGCTCTATTCAAAAGATTTTGGATAAGGAACTTCCACCTCTATATTGTTGATGAGGGCCTCTGAAGCAGGGATGAGATAGATTCCACGTGAACGTGTGATGATTTTGAGAAGAGATTGGTTTGCTTCTGCCATTGCATGTTAATGAGTGGTTCCGGCTTATCTTCCATGCAGAAGTGAGCACCTGTCCAATCACATCCCAGGGATTTTTCACACACAAGAATTACTGTTTTTGTTAGCAGTTCTTCCAAATCCAAGGACAGGAGTTCCTCTTGTTGCAAAACCTCAACAGCATGCCTCATGATTGGTCCCTGCCCTTTTTCAAAATTGCGTTTCTAGAATCTTTGGTGGGGCCCTGAATAGTTTACTCCCTTTGTGATATTTTCTTCAATTTTCAACTCTGTAGCATTGTTAGCTTAGGTTTGATTGGTAAGTCACCATGCGTTGCAGCATTTCATCCATAACTATTCCCTGAAATCCTTGGATTGCTCTGTTGTTTCTCCTGAAATGTTCAGATATTCCAATGCACTGGAATCGATGTTTATTACATCATCATCATCATCATCATCATCATCGAGGCCTTATCCCAAGTGATTGGGGTCAGCTATGCGGATCCTGTTCAGCGTATTCCACTTTATCACGGACCATGTCCTCAATTAAACCATTGGTCCTCAAGTTTTTTCCACCTGTGTCTGTTTGGGTGTTCCTGCTGGCCTTTTTGAGCCTTCAACTCATTCCTAATTGGTGCAGTTTTTTAGTCTTAGTTGCACATGGCTGAACCATGTAAGTCTACTTCTTGTCATCTTATTACCCACTGGTGATGCTCCTTAGTTCTCTTGAATGCATTCATTTCTAATTCCTTGTCTTGCCACTCAGCCATTTGAACATTCTGATATCAGACAATTACACACGTCCTTTGAGTATGTTGTTCAGTCCAACGGTCCCATAAGGCATGGTTGGTCTTATAGCTATCGTATGAAATTTCCCCTTCGCTTTGATTGGTAGGCGATGGTCACATAAAACTTGGAGGCACACCTCCACTTCTTCGACGTGGCAGCAACACCCTTCTTGATCTCTCCGCCCTCATGAATTATCAACCCAAGATATTAGACATTCATTTTGGGGTACTTGGGAAGCAATCTTAACTAATTCCTTGTTTCTAGTTCTACTGTCGCTAAATCTGAACTTATTCCGACTATTTTTAAAACCTTGATTGGACATGCTCCATAGTTCTAGCTTTGTTTTTACTAGGAGTGCAACTTGGGCGGGTTGAGGACAAGGTATTCAGAAATGGTAACGCCTGGCATGACAGCTGGCTGTGTGACTGTTATGATACGAGCCACAAGGGCCTTTACACCCCCCTTGACTTTCGTTACAGCCTTGTAATGTTCAATTTTTCAAAAGGAAAAAAAATAATGGAAAAAATCAGAAGAATGCGAGGATTCCAAATTTGTTTTCTTTTTTGGTTTTGGACATGTATGTGATGGTGAAATGGGCCATTTTTTAGTAAGGGCTCGATTGGGAGCTTGAAAATGGAGGTAAATGGAAAATGGAATTGGAGGTAAGTGAATTAGGAGTAAAGGGCTTACTCAATTGTGATTGCATGGGAGTAAATGAGCATTTGAAATCCAAATATTCTATTTGGATGGGAGTAAAAATGGGAGGAATTGGAATGCATTGGAAGTTTTCAACATATTCAATTGGAATGTATATGATATCCCAAATCAGCTTTAATATCGCAAATCAGTGTACATATGTGATATTTAATATAATGATTATAATAAGCCATTGAAATATATGCTTAAGCCGAAAAAAGAGGAAATTTTGAGCTTCGGTGGGCCACAACTGTAAGGATCACGAACAAGCAACATGCCAACATTTTTTAACCGTCCATTTAGATGGTCAACCTTTGGACAGTTTGGATCATTTTGTTGGTGTGATTTTAGTGATGTAGCCGATAATTAGCTTGTTTTGGAGTATCATTAGTGTGCCACATGTATGGTAGACATGTACATAGCGGCACTTTTGTTTACTCGTGTGACTCTCCAAGGAGCTCAAAAAGGCATTTCAACCCATAGAGAGGATTTCATTTGCAAGCCCATTTACTCCTATATCATTTCATTTCCATGCATTTACTCCCATCCAAACACACTTCAAATGTCATTTACATCCATTTACTCCCAATTCCCCCCATTTACCTCCATTTACTCCCCTCCAAACGGCCCCTAGCAGTGCTATCTCGGGCTGCCTGATACAATTATTCCGAGTCCGACTCTGAAATAGTAAAGCTCCTATATTTAGGTTTCTCAATATCTATTATTGACATCTACTGACGATTATGACTTGTGTTTGAAGACTAAATATAATAATTCGAACACAAGTCATGCATGATTTGGTGGATTAGAGTTGTTGTTGCATATAAGTACAACCAAAAACGAAAATGGAGTGATGAAAAAAAGTGGTAGTTTACCCCTTCCGATATTTCCCAACAATGTCCAGTTCGCTTTGATTTGTTGAATCCCACTCATTGTTGTATTTTGATCCTTAAAATAGTTTTGCATCTAGTTTAAGTTTCTAAACTTCCTTCGAGGTTGAAATGAAAAAAAAGTGGAAAAACAAGAGAAAAATTGAAAATAAAAATGTTCAAAATGGGGCTTTTATGGTCATATTGGCCTGTAATGGTGTATCGGCCCCATAATGTTGCCAATACAGGGCATATCAGCCTGTAACGGTGCCGATATGGCCCATTTTTTACAGACTGATTCTCTCCCGCATCACGGGCAGGGGTGACTGTTTTCTTTATGTACGGCCTTTAGCCGTAAACCATTTTTTAATACCATGGTTGAGGATCAACTCAAGACTGAGTCTACTTCAAAAGAACCAAACTGACCTGACCTGAATTCCGACTTGAGTTTCCCACCTGAATTCCTATAGACTCGACCCTAAACTGACCTGACCCGATCCAAATACATTTGATTATTCCCAACCAACCTGAACCAAACATGATTTCAAATCGGGTTGTAGTTTTCCAACCCTAAGCCAACCCGACTTGATCTCGGGTTGGGTCGGTCAGGTTTGGGTTGGACCTGAGCCCAAGTTGCAGCCCTAGTGTTTTACGCCCTTGTCCCGTCAATTAAATCTGTCATCTGCAAACAATGTACACCACGGTGCCTCTTCTAAATTTCTGTTTATTTCTTTGGATTAATATGTTACCAAAGGTCTCTGTGAGTTTTTTCATCTTTAGATGTTGAAGCAATCTTGCTAGTTTTCTGAGCTTTAGATGTTGAAGGAATCTTGCTTGGAGGCTCTCTCTCTCTCTCTCTCTCTCTCTCTCTCTCTCTCTCTCTTTTGTTTTTGGTTTTTGTTTTGTTTTGTTTTTTTTTTTTTCCTGTCAGAACTAGCATCTGTCTTGGGAATAACAATGGTTACATAATTTATAATGTCTCTCACTGTTCACATTGAGAAGTAGCCGTCAAAATGGCAGCTATGTTTCCTTTCGAGTCCAACTCAAAAATAATGCGAGTGGCACCCAAACTCACAACATGAATGCCCAGGAGATTGCATGCTAGTTACTAGTGCTTCGTCACACTTGAAGTTGGGATTCATTTTGATTTTGTGTCCAAATGTTGACGATTTATCTTATCCTCATGTTTTTATGTCATGCAGATGTTAGCCCGATTTGCCACCGGTGCTTCATTCAGCACGGATTGCAAAGGTGGGGGAAGGGAAAGCAACTCCCGTTTTCTGCCATTCATGATCCAAATGGCCTGTCATCTTCTCGAGCAAGGAAGCTCCAACCAACGCCGGGCCATGGCGAAGGCCGTTTCTACCTACATAGCCTCCACTTCTCCAGCAGAGTCTAAGCCTTCTGGCCCATCTGGCGCTCGCTCTTCTGCTGGAACCGAAGAGACTGTCCAGTTCATGATGGTTAATTCACTCCTTTCTGAGTCATATGAAGGCTGGTTACAGCACCGCCGTGCCTTCTTGCAGCGTGGTATATACCATGCCTACATGCAGCATACCCACGGCCGCTCAACGCTCCGTCTCTCCTCTGATCCAACAGCTGTTGTCAGGTCCGATGGTGAACGGAGCAGTGAAAACGCAGCCACGGAAGCCGGCGACAACAACCTCTTTTCCATCATCCAACCAATGCTCGTTTACACGGGCCTGATTGAGCAGCTGCAGCGGTTTTTCAAGGTCAACAAGTCTGCAGATGCAGTGGCTGGAAGGGCTAAAGGTGCGACCGGGGAAGTCAGTGATGCTGTGGACGGTTTGGAAGCGTGGGAGGTGATGATGAAGGATAGATTGGTGAATGTGAAGGAGATGGTGGGGTTCTCAAAGGAGCTCCTCTCGTGGCTCGAGGACATGACATCTGCCCTGGATTTGCAGGAGGCATTTGATGTGATGGGGGCGTTGGGTGATGCATTATCAGGTGGGTTTTCACGGTGCGAGGAGTTTGTGCAAGCGGCCATTGCAGCCGGGAAAAGCTAAGTAGCAGCATACAGGATGAGAGCACAGAAATGGGGGCTTTTTAATCGAGCTTTCGAGTGTAGAGAAGAGTAGCTATATATACAAAATCAGGCAAAAGAAACACTTTCCTCGTTATTTCTGTTATATATTGTGTATTCTCTATCCCCATGAAAGAGTATGCTGTATTCAAGTGAACTTCCATATTTCAGTGAAGTATCAGCAGTTCCTCCAAATAAGCTTTCTCCACAATGCATGTGGCATGTTTGTTAATGGTGGGCCCTGTTGTGGCGATTGGCAGCAATTGGGCCCACCTGGCATTCCATCTGGTGGCTGTTTAATGAATGCACTATCAAGAAAATGGTTGATAATCTGGTATGTATGATTTTTGCCCTAATGGTTTGTCAGATAATGGTTTGGTCGTAGCTCTGAAGTTTGGGGGCTTGAGTCGAACTCAACCAAATCAACGTGGGTCGGCAAGATTTCTGAGTTGGCTGCTTAGCACTGCATCTAAATGACCGAAAACTAATGACAACCAATGGCTGTTTTTATTTATTTATTTTTTATATATTTAGCCCTTTGGATAACTATTATAACATTTACTGCCACACAATAAATAATTTAATCACTGAATACTGATTTGAGTCAAGTAAAGACTCCGTCTAGTCTTTGACTATGTACTAGCCTAGATGCTGACCATGGGGTGGACGAGTCATGCTATTTGGAAGATGGTGGTGAAGTGAGATATCCGTAGGTGTAGCTCTAAACTGCAATGGTAGAGGGGAGATCAGAGTTCTCAATTTTTTTTTCTTTTTTAAAAATTAGTTTAATACTTTTTCACGCACACACCTCACACACTCACCCCATAGTGGGATTTCACCACCTATGGATACTTGAACCCCTGACCAGGTGTTGAAAACCCTGAGAGTCTACCACCCGAGCAAGAGTAAGGATCCGTTTAATACTTGATTATAGTGTAATGAATGATGCGCAAGGATCCGTTTAATACTTGATTATAGTGTAATGAATGATGCGCGGGCACATGTAAATTACTTAGATGTTGCTTATGTGGCATACAAGCAATGAAGTATATCTTAATTTAGATGTATCATGAACAAATTTATTTGATTATTCCATCATATTAGTGGACATTGCACATTTCAAAAGTGAATGATGGCCAAAAGTCTTATTTCAACAAAACAAGTATTCACAGATCAGAAGGTAGGATTGTCCACCCAATCTTGTTATTGGGCTTTTCTAACAATCAACATAGTGTTGATTGTTTTACCGTGGTAATGAAGGTTCTTGGCTTGCGGACATTCATTAAAAATGTGCTTTATTTGTCCGCAATAGTAATAATCAGTGTTTCGCCGTTCTCTTCTAAGAGAATGATTAAGATTAGGATCTCGCTCCATGGTATCATGTTCCTGCACCGTTGGTTGCTTTTGGTACGAATTTTGTGGCGGAGGGCATTACAAAGGTTGAGATTTCCTCATAAGAATCTGCATTGGACACAGTTGAAAAATGGTGAAGAGGTGGTCAGTAGCTTTGCGGTGGAGTCTGATTAAGATATGGATTCAAATTCTTTCTCATGAAAGGTTCTCTAACTCGAGAACTTAAGCGTCGGGGAGTATGATGCTATTGTTAAACTCGTCGAGCCTTCCAATGAATATCATCAATTGATTCAAAATCATACATGACTATCTCGTACTGGATCTCTTGGTGTAACCTTGCGCGATAGCGGCTAGCTGTCACATAGTCTTTGCAAGCTTACAATGGACAGAAAGCTCATTGAACTTTTCAATGTACTCATCCACTAATAAAGTTTTCTGTTTGAACGCAAGAAGCTCTAAAAGAAGAGTATTTATGTAATCTGAAGGCGAATACTTTCCAACTTCTCAATTATATCAACCCACCTCGTGATTGAAAGATGACCAATGATGAAATCGTTGTTGTCAATGATTTGCCACCAAATTCTTATTGGGCCCTTCAACTTTACCTTGACAAAGCCCACTAATTGGGCAACATTCATGTCTTACCTTGCAAAATAATCTACTAGCATTGTAATCCAATGAACAAAGTCTTTGCATCAAGGCAACCAGTGAAGTCCGAAACTTCAAGCGATACTTTCTTGGTAGTATCATTTATTCGGCGTCTCTATTGTGGCGTCGGCCTCCCGATGACCCAAATCATTGTGATTCTGGTTGGAACCTTTGTTGTGGTTTGGCTCACCATTAGGATCTTCAATAGGATCAGGCTATTCACTATGTTGTTCTCAATGTAGTTGGTCATCCTTATTCGGTTATGCAATTGTCTCGCCATTGATTGGTTAGACTCCCTCAAAAGACACTATGGGTAGACATCATGATGTCAGAAAGTAATCGGCATGATATATTGCTGTTTTTATTTTAGAATAGAAAAATGCTAATGGGTTGAGATGCTGTACTCTAATGGATTGAAATAGGCTGGATTAGAGTTTTTAGTGGTTGTAATATGACTAGCTTTTTTTTTTTTTTTTTTTTTCGGTTTCAATGGGATTGAATAGGCTGAATTTAGGATTTTAATAGGGCTGATTTTTAGGGATTTTACTGGGCTGAAATAGGACTGATTTTGGAGATTTTAATGAGTTGGAATATGGCTGATTTTTGGAGTTTTTAATGGGCTGGAATGAAGTTGATTTTGGAATTTTAATGACCTGGATTAGAGCTGATTTTAGGATTTTAATGGATTGAAATGAAAGTGATTTTGAGAGCTTTAATGAGTTGTAATAGAGGTAGATGGCTATCAAAATTTCAGCATAGTCTTCCCTTGTCAAGTGGACTTGTGGGCTTTGTAAAAGAAACTAAAAAAGAGAAAGAGAGCAAATAAGAGTAAGAAAGATGGATGCAATGAAGACAGTAAAGAAAAATAAGTAGAATTTTATTATTAAAGAATCTAAAAATAATAATATCGGGATTGTTGTTGATTAAGTACTTTAACTCAGTTATTGGAACCCACTGAGATTTCAAATTGAACTTCAACATAGTTTAGAGGTTAGGTTTAGTTTGAGTTGACTTATGTATAATGAATGATATCCGGGTGCATTTTTATCAAGCTATGCCTAATGAGTGATATCTGAGTACATTTGTATCAAGCGCATACGCAGTCATAGTGTCAATTAACTTGTTGAATCTGCTCCATCCATCACGTGGACGGTACAAAAGAAAGATCAACCTGATAAAAATCTCAGATGGACCATGACATTGGGAGCAATGTAAAAATGTGTTTGCTGGGTGTGGCCTGTTTTAGTTTTTTATGAGGCTGATTTTTTTTATATTTTAGGATGAAAAATACATAAGCCCAAATACAAATCTATGATTGGTGTACCATCTCTACTTTTCCCTGTGGTGTGGCCCACCCAAGTTGTCTACCTGGTTGATTTTTAGCAATAAGAGCTTAATGGAGCTCGCCAGATGGATGGAGTGGATTTCACATAGACAACATGGTGGGCCCCATAGAGCAACTTGGCCCCAGCGTTGGATTGATGAGTCTTGAATCTTAGACTCTTTTTACCATTGTTCATGGTCAATCCACAGTAGGGTCCAACTAGCCAATGGTCTGGATTACTGAGTTGTGAGACCCACTTATCAGAACCGATTAGAGTACTGTGCAAATGTTTAGGTTGGTCACACAGTCCTAATTCATCTAAGCATTACCTCCAATTCATTTATTCTCTGGGCCTGCCATATAAAACCAGACCCAAAACAGATCCTCCCAACTATTTTGTGGGCCCATTATGGATGGACGACTTCTCTTCAATCACCAAACTCAAATATCCATACGTGATATTGGTGGGATTTTCTCATTTAAATCTAATGTGGGCCCTACTTTAGTAGAGGCAGTGTGGGCCCACCTTAGACTCAAAGACAGCCAAGGGAGTGGATTCAGTCAGGTCAGGCTATGACTGTAGGGCCTGTCTTGATACATCTGTTGTATATCCACGCCGTCCATCTGTTTTTCCAGCTCATTTTAGGAAATGGGTACAAAAATAAAGCAGATCCCAATCTCAGGTGGACCACACCACAGGAAACAGTAGTGATTGTACGCCTACCATTAAAAACTACCCAGGCTGCAACCGTAATGTTTATTTACCATCCAACCTGTTGATAATGCCAAACAGCCCTGGATGAAGCGAAAACACAAATTTCAGCTTGATCCAAACCGTTTCTAGCCCCCAAAAGTCTTTAACGGTGGACGTTCAATCACTTCTATTTCCTACGGTATGATCCATCTCCTGAGATTTAGATCCACCTTATATCCTAAAACGAGCTGTCAAAAAGAACCAACGGCGTGGATATAAAACAAATACATCAAGGTGGGCCCCACAATACAATATCCGGTGTCCTGAATTGCCTGCCACTGGCTGCATAGGAGGAGAAAAACAAAGAAGAAATTATCCACAATATCTAAGAAATTCCCTTATCCACCGTAATCTCCATTGACAAGAATGACGCGCGTACATTCGCGAATTCTAACTGGTTACTTTTAACCGTACACGTGGCATAGTTGTATGAAATCCACACCGTCCAAATCTGACCCTATTGTCAGGGTAACATAACGTCTCATTTCCCTGGGAACTCCGACACCCACGATATGACAGCAACGGTTCTGATTTTGCCCTCGGAATTGCTGCCTCTGAAATTGGACCACTGGTCCAACGGCTACGAGTACAGGTCCGGATAATTTCCAACCACTGATGTTATCGAGACATCGAATCTGTCCAATTGGATATGATTACCATCAGGATCATCTGGTACAAAAATCAGCCCCATCTACCAGTCTGGTGGGCCACACCTAGCGAAATGAAAGTGTGGTCGTGTAATTTGAGCTGGCCTATTGAACAGTTAGGAATGGATCTACCATTATCTCCTTACTTTTAACCGTCCATTTGATTTGATGGATAGGATTTCGTGATCAGATGAACGTTGGATATGGGCCGCACAATTTGGATGGTCTGGATAGCCGAACATATGGGCGAGGGACTGTGACGTGGCAGTCCAGCGTGCGCAGCGCGCAACTGCTCCCGCACATGCAAGGGGGGGACGCGTCGCTACCTATCCACGGCAGATGACGTCATGCCCCGCCAAACACTCAATGTCAGGACGAAGACAAACCGACTCGCCACACTCGCCAATGGAAGACCGACACGTGGAAGCGAGCATTAACGCGAGCGCGACAGAGCCACGTGGGTCGTCACTGGCGCATGGGCCGGTGGGGTTGTGAGAGGCGCGGTCCCACGCCTCGCGACAGGACGATCTCCCACTCTCCTCGCCATATCTCCGTACACCTCGCCACGTCATCATCTAGACGCTGACGTGTCTGAAGTAATCATCCCCACTGATTACAGATAACTGCAGCAGAGGCGATTCAGTAGAATCGCGACGACCCAGATAACGTACACCAAAATCTCTACCGTACATCCTTATCCATTAATCAGGACCGTCCATCTTTTGTTGGGACTACCATCATAAAATCCCAACCATCAATCTTCTTTAAATTTGCACTTTCTTAACTTTCACCGTCCTTTCGAAGGCCAATTATCAAATGGCTAGGATCATCTGATGGAAGTTTATTTTCGAAAATTAGATCCGAGACCTAGAAGATGGACGGCCCTGATTGATAATAATCGTGCCACGTGCACAGTGGTGGAGATCTAGTTCTGCAGCAGCAATGTTCCGGTTCCTTAAAGATAATAATACATTGATTAACGAACTAATCCCGAGATAATGACAGATTAATAGAATAACAACACAGTAATAAAACGCCGATCTTTCTTTTATATTTTCATTAATAAAAATAGCTAAAAAGGAAAATATAAATAAAATTCAAAAAAAAAGAAAAAAAAAACATACAAGTTAGTTGCAGACACGAACACCTTCCCTAATCCACACGCTATCATACGTGCTAGCATGGCACACGTGTGATGGATCATACATTTCCTTGATTGGGCCACAATGTTCGGATCTGGTGATCGGCATGTGTACAGAACGGTTGGTGGCCGTTCGTTTGCTGTGTGCACTGCGACCCACATAAGGAGAGAGTGAAACGGATAGATTTTTTAGTATGAATATGTGAACGGTGTGGCCCACATGATGGAAAGCTCGGATCCTACACACGTACGGCATGTTGGCAAGTACACTTGCGCGTGTGGACGAAACGAAATTCAACAAACCAAACACGTAAAAAAAGACTCAAAAAATAAAAATAAAAATAAAAATTTACAGAGACGGAGATAATCACATTTTCCCCTTTTCCCTTTTTTTCTATTTCAGATTTTTTCCAGTTAAAAAAAGAAAAAGAAAATAAAATAAAAAAAAAGAAAAATCAAGGAAGATGGAGCGTCTGATCAATGTCGGCCCACTGGCTGTGGGCCCAATACCCCTGATCAACGACCCCACCCGCCAAATCAAACAGCCCCTGATCGCCGTTACCCTGCCAGTCTAACGCCGTTAAACCTCCGTTAATCCCTCTGCCCTGCAATGGCGGCAATTCAACGGAAACCGTCTGATCCATAAACCCTGCCGTTAGCTCCTGCAGTTTCATCTCCTCCATCAAACCCGCCATCTTCTGCTGCTGCTGGTGCTGTTGCTGGTTGTATCTGAACGGTCCAGACGCTGCCAGATCAGCGAAATTGAGCCCCAGGAGTGCAGGATTCGAAGCAGTCATCAAGCTCGTGAAGCTCCCGGTCTCAGGGAAGATCGTCGAGTCGTCGATCATCGACACTGCCGCCGGCTCGAATTGCGCGTTCGCATTCGACGCGATCGGGCTCTGGAAAAGCGCTGAGTCTGGGAAATTCAGCAGCGCTGCCGCCGACGAAGAAGCGACCGACGCTGCAGCGTCGGTGGTGGCGGTGGCAGCGGCAGCGGTTGCGGTGAGGCTGGAGCTTTCGCTGCTGGAATGGGACGCGGGGGCGGTCTTGCGATCTCGGCGGTGGACCGCGGCATCATCGGCAGCGGTGGTGGTGTCATCTGAACCGTTGGATTTGGGCTTGGAGCGCTTGGTCTTGCGGCATCCACCGCCGACCGGTACGTTGCGAAGGACGCCGCCCTTGGTCCAGTAGCGACGGCAGGATTTGCAGAAATGGCGTGGCTGAGAGAGGTTGTAGTTGTTGTAGTAGCAGAATTTCGTGTTGAGAGAATCGCAGCGCGGGCATTTCAGGGCCTGGTGGGGGTGGGGCCTTATCCGACGATCCCCACCGTAGATTCTCCCCGCGGCCCCCGACATCGAATGGATGTCTTGCATTTGGAAGATTGGTGGAATAAGTGAGAAAGGAGAGAATTGGAGGTGCTTGAGAGTGGAATTTGCGGAGATGGATCTCTTCTAGAAGGTTCTAGAAAAGGACGGCCTAGATTTTCCCCTGTGGTTTGATGGATAAGAACTCTGCATCTTCTTTTCTCTCTCTCAAGAAGAAGGAAGAAGGGAATTTGGGATGTGAAGGGGGTTTCTAGAAGGTTCTACGAATGGACGGCCTGGATTTTCCGGTGGGGGTTGATGGATCAGAGCTCTGCATCTGTCTCCCTCCCTCTCTCCAATGGCTTCGGCAGCAAAAGAGGTTAGACTCCCTCTCTCTCTCTCTCTCTCTCTCTCTAACTCTCAGTCTCTGTCTGAAAACAGAAGTGGTTTGTTTACATCCATATGCTTGGGTTGGGGAAATATCCTTTACAGAGAAACTTTGATACTCTGGCAGACTGTGATTCTTGATACACAGGCGCTATAATAAGCTGTGGACTTGGCGTAAAGTTAATTCAAATCACACCATCTAAATTGGAGGCGTATCTTTTAGATGGATGTTTACACTAACTTCATTATCTAATGGGCATTTTTGTGTGCATTTAGCAATGGCTGAGATGAAAACTAGTTAACGGTTCAGATCCAATACCATTTTACATTATCCAGATGTTAAGATTG
Source organism: Magnolia sinica (assembly GCF_029962835.1). NCBI lineage: Eukaryota > Viridiplantae > Streptophyta > Magnoliopsida > Magnoliales > Magnoliaceae > Magnolia > Magnolia sinica. The sequence continues at coordinate 19,465,160 of NC_080582.1, read as the reverse complement.
TTAATCTTGGGATAATGAGCTATCTGACAGCGGGTCCGACAGTACATATGAGTTGCGTGTACAATTTCTTAGTGGCTGCGTATCAACTATCATACTCTTCCAGAGTATCAAATAACTTCCATTTCCTTTATTTCTTCTATTTTCCTTCTATTTTCTTTTTAAAATTTATTTGTATCAATTTTGGTTCAGAAAATACGAAAATGACCTTCACATTTTAGAAAATTACTGAAGTTTAGACGGAGAGCTGTTATGAAGAGACGTGTTCTTGAATACATCCACGCATATTCAAATCGAATGCACTTTAATCATTCAATCTGGGGTCATATTCCAACGATCCAAACTGTTTAGGTGATGGGACCCACCTTTTATTGGGTATCTATAAAAAGAAAACTTATAATAGTTACTTATTATAGCTTATTTGAATAATTTTCTATTTTCTTCTGAATATACATGGTCTAAGTAATTTTTCAATAATCAAAGGATAAAAATATTTCAATCGGAAATATTTTTTGGGTTATCCTTCATCGAATATGGGTCCATCATATGAATGGTTTATCCGATTAAAAAGGAAGCCGATCCAACGGCTACTAAATCCCCGTTGCAACACGTGAATATGTTGTGAGATGTACGTCGGTGATTATGGAGCCGGGGAAGAGTCTCCTGTCCTTGATGGGCACTGGAAACTGTCCTTCGGTCTACGGAGTTTATGGAAATTGATTTTTACACCCTCCAATTTGATAGTTACAACACCCAGAGGTTATGTCAGATGCGCGTCGGGTCTTTTTCTTAAACGGTATACACCCATATCTTTTCTGATCATCCTAGCCCATCATTTTAAAATCCGGATCGTTGTCTTTTTATTCCCGGCATGGATAGACCATGCATAAAAAATATTTAGGATCGGGTTATCCTAGCCACTAATATTTGGAACTTTTGAATTTGAATGTGGACCGTTGGTGCATCTATTTGTCGGCCAGGTTTCGATTGTCCTGTCAAGGGGTTTTATAGTCATGATCAATCCAGACATAACGGACCAGTTGTCTTTACCAAAGTCCGGCCATAATTCGTGACCATGGTGGTTGGGGTTAAAAATTAAAAGACTCGGTAATGAGTTGACTCGGATTCACCCAAGGGGCCTGAGTCGGGTCAACTAGCCTGACTGGTGGTACCAAACCGCTACTGAGTCGACTCGGACGAGTCTTAAACCATGTTTATATGTACATTGCACAAGTTCTGATTGGATGCTATTTTATAACCTTGTCATGTGGGAAGCTAGGTGGGGCCACCATGATGTGTTTTATAAATTTACTTTGTTCATCCTGTTTTGCCAGCTGATTTTAGGACCTGAGACCAAAAATACGTAGGATACAAAACTAAAGTAGGTCACACGAGAGTGAAAGTGGAGAAACAAATGTCTACAGTTGAAACCTTTCTGGGCTCCACCTGATGTTTATATGCCATCCAATTCGTTTATAAGGTCATTCCCAAATGGGATGAACTTAAAAAACAAAAAACTGTGCTTGATATAAAACTTTTGTGGCCGTATGAATGTTTCAACTATGGTCATTCAATCTTCCCTGTTTCGCCTCTCTCCCTTTTCCTTTTTCTTTTCCTTTCTTTTCTTTGTAATATCATGTCCTAAAATAAGCTGATAAAACTGGTGGATGGGGTGGATTTAAAACAAACGTCACAATGGGGCCCAACCTGCTTCCCAGCATAGGGCTTTGGCAGGAATCGGCGTCCATGTCTACGCGGGGGCGGATTCGGTGACGTCGGTAACAGCGGGTTCGGTCGGACGCGGATTGCGTCCTACCCCGCCCATCTCCAGCTGGATCGGGCGGCAGCTTTAATCCAAGGCCAGGTGTTTTTGGATAAATGAAAGACACCACCGTATATCTCATACACTCCAATAACAATCACACTTCATGATTTCGGTACTAATTAACATGGTCGCACTAATAGGTCAAAATATTACACTATTCTGTAAGAATAACCCAGCGTCCAAGAACCAGAGACCACACGTGTGTGAAAGTATCCATGCTTGCAGGTTTGAAGAAGAAGAGGCATAAGGCGCCGGACAGAAAATAAATTCCTTATTAAAAAAGGACTCCTCCACACAAGTGCACTCTTTAGACTAAGTTCGCCTGACTATTTATTGTGAGAATCTAAGATGGTAATTAAAAACATAAAACAAAACAAAAGACAAAAGAGTAAAACTTGATGGAATTTACACAAAGGGATCCAGTACAGGAACCATAGAGATTAGGCCCCCTTTATTTCATGGCTTACGATAATAATGTGGACTAAAACTCACATCATCACTTTTTTTTTTTTTTTTAAATTATTATTATTATTATTATTTTTTATGATTGAATATTGCTAACTGTCAAATTACCAAAGTCCTTTGGAATTACCACATGGTGTGAATAAGCATAGGTGGGTTGATGTGGCATAGTTTCATAGGCCACATCATGATGTATGTGCTATATATATTCACATGGTTCACTTATCTTGTGTGATCATTTTATGCAATGAGACAAGAAATAAGGTAGATACAAATTTGAAATGGACCACACCATAGCTAGTAATAAGAACAGGATAACTGCTATTGAAAACTTCCTGGGGTTCACGGAAGTGTTGGATCTTTTTCCTTTTTTGGGGATATGCCCCAAAACGATATTGCAAAATGGATGGCCACATTGATATAACACATGGATGAAATTACATCCAAGTATACCTAACCAATTAAAGTACTTTACATATTAGTGGGTACTCAGTTTTAATTCTAAATATAATAGTAAATGTAATTATTACTACACATTAAACTGCATTACTATGATTTGACATGAAACAAATGGGTGTTAGAGCCCAATTTTAATATTTAACACTCTTACCTTATTGTTAATGTTATATGTCTTGTCGACGATAAATATCCATCCTTGAATTATGAGACATAAGCACAATAGCCATCTGCTGGTGACCTTTGTGTTTCCTTTGGAGAAGATTTCAATGCCATGGTAGTAGGTACGTCTATATCAGTCATAGCCCCCACACTGGTGTGACCTCTCTAATGTCGTGTAAAAGTATGAGATGACTCTACGACTACTCCCCATCAATGTCGATTTTCTGTTAATCATGCTAAGCTGACCTTGAAATAATAAGAACTTTGAAAAAGATAATCCCTCAGTAAACACATCTATACTCACTCCCTTGTATTGAAAAGCAGCGATTGACTTAATCTTCATGCAATACATTTTTCTAAATAAACGGTGGTACACTTTGACATATTTTCTCTCGCATGAAATAGTAAACTCTCTGTTGAAAGTATTATACTGTAGTTATCATAGTATATCCTTACTTTCTAGTCTTCATTATACTTGAAGTCCTTTATTAACTACCAAAGCCACACATGCCCCTATTTATCATTGCTATGGCTCTTTATATCAGCTTTATTTTACAATAAGGAGGAAGTTGTGGGCTGACTTTTACTACACATGGAGATTGCAACTAATGCCAAACTAAACATGTAATCAATAGTTGAGCTAAGATTCGATGAACTCTGGCACGATCTACACCACAGAGCTCAACTATTTTACATATGATACCTCATTAGTAGAGAATTTCATAATCAATTATACCTTTTGTATGAGGTAGAGAATTTCATAATCAATTATACCTTTTGTGTGCCTTACGATGCATTAAACTACCAGGAGTGGATTGCTTGTGACTAGGGCATAGAGATATTCCTGTGCCTACGGCTGTGTGGGGACCATAGAGATGTCTGTGACAAATTCACTTCATTCATATGTTTTTCAAGACCACAATGGAAGCTGATTGGCTGGTGTACCAAACATCAACTATATAGCTGGTGTAGATACGTGTCGTGCTAGGATGAGTGCCAATGCTACTCGATCTTCGAGTTGTACGAACGGTTTAAAGGAGATCAAAGTTATATGGACCCCACAATGATGTATTTATTATATCCACTTCATCCATTTTTCAAGATCATTTTAGAGCATTACAAAAAAAATGAATCATATCCAAAGCTCAAATGGACCACACCAAAAATAGTAGCGAGGATAATGATTTTCACCATTAAAATATTCGTAGGGCCCACCATAATGTTTATTTTCCATCCAATCTGTTAATAAGGTCAAAAATATATGGATGAAGAGGAAAAACAAATTTCATATTGATCCAAAACTTCTGTGACCCCTAAAAGGGTTTCAATGGTAGGCGTTCAATCCCCTACTGCTTTTTGCAATGTGGTCCACGTGATTGTTATATATGTCTTATTTTTTGTCTCAAGCCTTACTACGAGCTCGCGAAATGGATGGACGGTTTGGATATAGCACATACCTCATGATGGGACCCACAGAACTTGCTGATGTTAATACACCAGCTATATAGCTGGTGTGTGGTACACCAGCCAATCCGCTTCTGACCACAATAGGGTTGTAAAATTGAGGTAGATCTAATGTGGCCCATACTAATGAAACAGTGGTCATTAAACACCTCGAGGCTGCAGAAGTTTTGTATGAGGATGATATTTCCGTCTACTGTTTATTTGACTGGTAATAACCTTATGATCAGTATGAATGTCATATAAACATTATGGTCAACTCCAGGAAGGTTTTAATAGTCAACATTTCTATTCCCACTGTTTCATTTGGTGTGGCTCACATAAGTTTTGGATTTACCAGCTGATTTTTAAGTTCCTTTCCTATTATTTTATCGCAAAACAAATGAACGAAGTGAATTTATCATGGACATATTGGTGGGCCCTGCCATAGGAATATCTCTATGCCCTTGGGTCATAGGCAATCCACTTCCCAAACTACTTCCAAGTGATTCTTTTGAAGATTTTATGATACGAACTGCTCGAGCAATATTAGCAGTTCAATATTTTTCTGTGATAATTATATAAATCACTCTCACTGCTAGTTGCATCCACATTGTGTACATCTTTGGTTCTTGTCTCAGGTTAGTTTTTAGTTTTCCATTTACTTCCAATAGGATTGACTTGCATTCTTTCAAACTTCCTAAGGCCCACTGTAATGTTTATTTTCCATCCAATATATTGGTAAAGCCACATAGACCTAGATTAAGGGAAAATACAAATTTCAACTTAATCCAAAACTTTCTTGGCCCATAACAAGTTTTTAATGGTCCATCACCACTGTTTCCCGTGGTTTGTTCCACGCGTCATTTTTTGCGCTCATGACATAAAATGAGCTAGAAAAATAAATGTACTGCGTGGATATATAATTCATAAATAGGGTGGGCCCCACAATTAGGGCCGCACCTAATCCTACCCAGGATTCACGTGGATGATTAATCCAAGGCAGGGTGTTTTTGTGGCACAAATTACCGATTTCACAACCCAATAGATGAATGAAAAACACCTTCGTTGATCTCACACACTATGTAATAACAATCACACTCCATGGTTTCAGTTCTAACACCACGACACTACTGATCCGAATATCACACTATTGTGTGAGAATAACCCAACATACAAGAGTAGGAGAGCAAACATGTAACACCTCGGTTCTCGAAACCTGAGTATATTATTTGTTTTCCGAAAATCCATGTTAACCTTTAAAATTCAAGTCTAAATTTAAATAATTTTGTTATTAATCAGAGTTAGTAATAATTACTAGCGGAGTAAACCGTGCATTGAGTGAAAGTTTTCCATTCATAATAAAAATTCAAATGTAATGCCCACAGAGGAATCATACAACCCAAATACCAAAAGTACACTAATAAAAAAATAGAAATCTAACAACTAATGATGAAGCTTAATATGTTCCACTGGAACTTCGTTTAGCTCCCAAACTACCCGTTCCTTTCCAACCTCTAGGTGGATAGCGTCAGCTCACTTTACACCTGCATCAACTAATATATTTTGATAGCGTTAATGACTACTACATTGAAGGACACCCTCTAAGATAACACATCCAATATTCATAATCAAGTATAGTTCGTAAGACACAGAAAGAGATATTTAACAATAAAATTCTAACTCATGATCATATACATAAAAAATATAGTCAACCAACATAATTCCACTATTAAGAAAATATAGCAGAAGGTGCAATACGAGTGAACATATCAAGATAATAAGATAATCATCGTATAATCTTCTACTTCACCCGAAAATCACATTGTACGTAAACTCCGCAAATGATTAGAAAATCAATAAGCGAACTTCAGTTTCACCCAAAAATTATATATATAGAACTTCGTAAGTTGACTAGAAAATCAATAAATGAACTTCAGTTTCACCCGAAAATCTCATGAACTCATTAGAAATCAACAAATGAACTTTAGCTTCACCCGAAAATCACAATACAAGTGAACTTTGTAAGGTGAATACAAAATCAACACGTGTACTCTAACATTATTTCGAAATCATATAAAATTCCGCAATGTGACTAGAAAATCAACAACTGAACTTCAGCTTCACCTGTAAATCATATAGAACTCCGCATAATAACTCAGAAATCAGCAAGTTTATACAAATTAAATCATCAAGCTATAAAAGAAAAAATATTTCATCAAAACCGCATATGATAAATATTCAATCAAAGCAACATAGGGTAAATAGTACGTCAAAGGATGCGATAACAATGGGTCATCCCCAAAAGCACATAGGCATAAATGATCTGCAAGATGGTAAGTCCACAACAAATTTTATTTGATTCATCAAATCAAAATGTCTCCTAGTTCGAGGAGCTCCAAAAATATCATTGACTAATTACAAGTAGCTAACATCTAATCGATTGACCAATTTTCAACTAGAGATAATATATGGCAATCAAATCTTCATGTTTACTAGAATTAAAGAGACATATCAATTATTCAATTCAAGAGTCAATTGCGTAACAGATTAACATATTCGTATACGGCGACAAGTAGATTAATTAACTTAAGAGATTCCGAACATAAGAGATTAAAATATCTCATATATCAAGATTAATGACCTCAAGTGGAAAGCTTAAAGGGGGAATCCTCACATTCGAAGTGGATTTTCTTCTTTCTTAACCTGAGATCACTGCAGAATCAAAACAAAAATTTTTACTACTTTGAGTAGCTTAAATGTGCTCTCGATCTAGATCCAATTGAACACAACTAGCCAGACTTGAATGTTGCTATTTAGGAAAAGATCAAACCCTACATTAACCAATCAAATATGCAATTCAAAAACTCTAGATTAGCTATTGCTTACGCTAAAATTAACATTCCAAATTGAGAAGTAGGGGCTATTGCACCTTGAATCCGAGTTAACTTGATAGGCTTCAATTTGACTTAATGTGACTTCAACTTGATCTCGAGCATAGTGGTGAATCGGTGAGAACTTGATGTCATGAACCAACATCTATAAAAATGGGTTGAATCAAGTGAACTTAGATCAACCACGACCATAGACTCAATGGCTCAATTGAGTCAACTCGGTAACGACTCAACAACACTTCTACTCTCTCTTTCTACTTTCTCCTCTTCTATCACTCTTCTTTTCTTCCCTGCAATGCCCAATAGGGACTGAACTCAATCGAGGTCCAGTTCCAACCTAATTGAGTCAACACAATGAGTCGACTCAACCGAGTTGACTTCTCTCTCCCTCTTTTCATCTCTTCCTCCTCCACATCTCTTCTCTCTCTAAATTCTGACAAGATTCAAACACACAACACAACTCGACAACTCAACTAGGCTGACTAGTGCACCACAAAAACTCAGTTCCACACCAACACTCACACGCGCACACACACACACACGCACTCTCTCTCTCTCTCTCTCTCCTTCTTATGCTTCTCTTTCTTCTTCTTCTCCTTTGTTTTCTCTCCTTTTTCAGACCTATCCAGTAAGATCACTGGACCAAAACTCGACCAGTAACTCGGCCCGACTCGAACTCATAACTCGAAGCAACCTGTATTAGCAGATTTGACAGCAGGGTGTGGCGCAATAGCGGGACTTGGTCGCAACCTCTACTCTTCTCTCTCTCCTTCTAATTTCTCTCACAACTTGATCAGATAGGGGCTGGTCTTAACCCATACTCGAACAGACTCACTCTACAGCCAACTCAGCTCAACTCATCTGAACGTAATGAGTCACTCGAACAGCCCGATCTTGTGACTTAAGGCTCAACATTGATGGAATATGGTTCAATTTCAGAATAATATGATGGTCCATCTTGAAAATCAACAGATGGATGGTTTAATCCATGCAAGGAGATTTCACGACGGCCTAATTTAAGTTAAAACGAAATTGAGCGTGTTATTAAGTTAGGTCTTCATAGTAACACCCGAGTATGGAAAAGTACGATGTGTTAAAATACATAGGTGTAAAAGTAACTATGCTTGCAGGTGTGAACAAAATAAGGCAAAAGAAAGAAAATAAATTCATTATTATAAAAAGACTCTCCCAAACAAGTGCACTTTTTACACTAAGGTCACCTACCTCTTTATCGCAAGAAATCGAGATGGTAATTAAAAACAAAACAAAACAAAAGGCAAAAGACTAGAACTAGAATTTGATGACATTTGAAGGATCTAGGACCCATCAAGATTAGAAAATTTAATATTTAACACTCCACCTTATTGTTAATGTTCCATGTCTTGTCGAGGATAAATATTCATTCTTGATATTATGAGACATAAGCACAGTAGCTATCTTTGTGTGACCATCGTGTCTCCTTTGATCGAAGAAGATTTCAATGCCATGGTAGTCACCACATCTATATCAGCCGTAGTCCCCACAGGGCATGACCTCTCTGGCGTCATATAAAGGTAAGAGATGACTCTATAAGATTCTTCATCTATGTTGATTCTTTATTAATCAAGCTAAGATGACCATGAAATAATAAGAACTTTGAAAAAGATAGTCCTTTTTGTTTCTACGAGAGTAGCGACTCAGTATATCCACGCAATACCTTTTCGCACTTTGACATGTTTTACTCTTGCATGAGACACTAGATTATCTATTAAGAGTATCGCGCTCTCGTTATCATAGTATATCCTTACTTTATAGTCTTCATTATACTAAATGTCCTTTTTTAACTACATGGCCACACGCACTCCTACTGCTGTATCTCTTTATATAATCTTTAGTTGTCAGTAAGGAGGTTGTGGGCTGACTTTTATTACAAAGAGATTGCAACTAATGCCAAGCTGAATATGTAATCAATGGTTGTGATTTGATGAAATCTAATATAATCTAGACGATAGAGCCCAACTGCTTTACATATGACACCTCACTGGTAGATGATTTCATTATCAATTATGCCGTTTGTGTGCGTTAGGAAGTGGATTGCATGTGACCCTGCATAAAGATATTTTCTATGCCTGGGGCTGCATGGGGCCCACAGATATGTCTGTGACAAATCCACTCTGTCCATCTGTTTTCTAAGACCACAATGGGATGGGATTGTAAAACTGAGGTAGACCCAAAATACATGTGGGCCATACCACAAGAAACAGTGGAGATTAAATATCCTAGGGTGGCAGAAGTTTTGTACGAGGATGATATTTGTGAATACAGTTTATCTTAGTGGTAATAACCCTATCAACGGTTTGGATGGGATATAAACAATATGGTCTACTTCAGGAGGGTTTTGACGGTGGACATTTATGTTTCCACTGTTTCGTTTGGTGTGGGCCAAATGAGATTTGGATCTGCCCGATTTTTATTCTTTTTCCCTATTGTGGTATTGCAAAACAAATGGACGGAGAGTGGATTTTTCATGGACATCTCCGTGGCCCCACGCAGCACCTGGCATAGGAATATCTCTGTGCCGTGGTAGTAGGTCCACTTCCCAAACTACTTCCAAGTGATACTTCGCAAGGTTGCAAAATCTACTTATGACAAGAGCCACTTCAGCAGTATTTATATGTGATAATTATATAAAACACTCTCCTCATTAGTTGCATCAACATGCGTACATCCTCAGTTCTCCCAGGTAAGTTTTTAGTTTTCCATTTAATTCCAACAGGATTGACTTCGTTGGGCCAAAATCTATAATGTTTATTTGCCATCCACCCGGTTGGTAATGTCACACAAACATACAAACATGGATGAAGGGAAAATACAAATATCAGCTTAATTCAAAACTCTCGTGGCTCATAAAAAGTTTTTAATGGTCAATCACCATTGTTTCCTGTGGTGCACTCTCTACGCTAAGGGGTCATTTGTCACCAAGAAAATAATGGTAAATGTTATCAAATAAGTGTGAAAATCGGTGGTAAAGGCATAAAGTAGATGTGTTTAGAGAGCACTGCGGAGTTTACCACTCTTTTAGCCATTTCGGAATCCCTGTCAAAAGCTATGTTATCAAATCCCATTACTACATTATACCATGGATGACATCAACATTAAAATCAATACTATATTTGCTCTAAGAATTGGTGGGCCACACTGTCATGTTCATGTGAAATCCACCCTAAACAATAAGTGTCCTATTAATTTAACCTAGATCCCAAAAATCAGTTCGGTGTGTTCAGGTGGGCCATACCAAGGAAAAAGTCAGGAGAGAGATACCCACCCTTGATTTTTTAAGGGCTCACGTGATGATTATATAAAATCTACTCCAATCGTTGGATACAGAGGTAAAATATATGTGTACAGACACAAAAAACATGTCCATCCTCAACTCTTATGATTCATATGAAGGTAAACAACCATTCGTATGATCCACTTGAATTACAGAGCAATACGATATTTGGGTCCTATGACTCAAATAAAGCAACGCACTTGGTAATCAAGGTGGATTTTATATAAAAATCATAATAGCCAGCCCCATAATATTTTTAAGGACTAAATGGGTTCAATGTCAAGACTTTTATTTATTTATTTATTTATTATTATTATATATATACATGAAATGACTTTATTGGCTTCAAGAATTGGTATACCTCACCTTAATGTTTACATGAAATCTACCCCAATCATTAAGTATGCCAATCCATTTTAGTCATAGGGCCCAAAAATCGGCCCGGTTCGTGATGTAGGTGGGCCATAAGAAGGGAAATAGTTTGGAGAGGTATCCCCTGTTTATTGTTTCCAATCATATGGTCCACCCGAATCATTGACCGAATTAAGTTTTGGGTCCTACGACTAATATAGAGTGACACACTTGGTGATCGGGGTGGATTTCATATAAACCTTATGGTGGCTTACTATTAAGAATATAGTGAAATGTATGTCATGCATGGAGAAACTTGCGAAACAAAAATTTTGGATTCACATGGAATCCATATGCATAGTACCAAACACCACCTAGGATTCCAATTCACATAGATTATATGGTAATTAGGATTTGGATTCCAATTCACATGGAAACCATGCTGCCAAACGACCCTTAAGGTCGCCCGTGTCTTTATCGCAAGAAGTCAAGATGTAATTAAAAAAACAAAAGACTAAAGACTAGAACTTTATGACATTTACATAGAGGAATCAATATAGGAGCTATCAAGATTAACAATTTTAATATCTAACACTCTACCTTATTGTTAATGTTATATGTCTTTTTGATGATAAATATCTATTCTTGATATTACGAGACATAAGTACAATACCTATCTTCGTGTGTAACCCTCGTATTTCCTTTGAAGAAGATTTCAATGCCATGGTACTCACTACATATATATCAGCCCTAGCCCCACACCGGTGTGACCTCTCAGATGTCATGTAAGAGTATGAGATGACTCTAAGACTCCCCATTGTGGAATCTAAAGTGCAGATTTTCTAAGGGGACGGGAGATCGACTCTTTTTTCCACTAGTTGTCTCACTCGAGGGCTTTCGTTTGGGGGTAAAAGGGTGTTATATTTGACCAGAGTCTCCACTAATCAATTATTATGATCCTATAATCGATTGGACCCTATAGAAACACTTAGAATTGAGAATCCGAAGATATTTAACCCTAAGATGACTCATGAGTTAGTGTTCCAAAGATTCTGAGTAAATGACTGTAGTTAAAGAGAGGGAAGGTGTTAGGCACCCACTATGCCCGTACATATGTACGGTCTTTACTTCACAAGATCTATCTAATTTATAAGGAATATGACTAGTTCTCGCGTGCAGAAAATATAATGCATTGTAATGGCAATGGTGATTGATCGATTCAAGTTTATTATGGGCAGAATCCGATTATATCTGCAAGCCGAAGAGCATACATTCAAAACGATTGAGCGCAGGGTGCAAAGTATATAAAAATGTGATGTATGAGATGTTTGATGCTATATCGATGCTTATGATAAACAACGGCTAATTGGCTAAGGTTTCTAGTGGACCTGCTCCGATTATATTGACAAGCCATAGAGCATACGCCTATAAGTTAGATGTGAGAAACTATAGAAAACAATGTATATGATAAAGCGATAGCTAATCGGCTAAGGTTTCTTGTGGACCTGCTTTGATTATATCGGCAAACATTAGAGTATATGCCCCCCAGTTAGATACGAGAAAATGATGGAATGTAGTGTAATATCGATATGTATGAAGAGTAAGGGGGTTGAGAAGGGAATGCATGTTGCACGATGCTAATGCTTTGGTTTGATGAAACTGATTAAGCCTTGAATGGTTGGATGAATGGTAGTGTTGTAAGGTGTAACGCCCTAAAAATTGGGGGTCGAGTAAAAGTCCAACTCTCGAGTTCCAACGCATCATTTATGCAACATATTTGAGGATGATTAAATGTTGTTTGTATTAGTGCCTAAAACATGAATGAGATCATACCAAAACAGCGTATCATACTCCAGAGACAGTTAAATTTACGCACGCGGAAGACTATAATAGATGAGTATAAAGTATATAAGTCGTGGTACATCTCCAGAGTATAAACACCTCCCAGGTGAAATAGTACAAATACTGTTTTAAGTTATAAAATGTCAAAAACGTGAGAGTCCTCTACAAGTGTAACCCTGAAGCCCCGTCGATCAGAACGGTCTAGGTAAACCCGCCAGAATACTGCATATAGGAGAAGACATCCTCATCGTCTACGAAGTCCGCCTCCGCCTCATCAGTCGGGTCTTCATCTGCATCTAAGACAGTCTGGTTGGTGTGTACAACATCATCCCGTAACGTGGGAGTGAGTGATTAACTCAGTGGAACAATAAAGCAAAGGTTAACATGTTATCAATTCAGTCAAGCAGTAATGATAGAGTAATACAATCAAACATTCCTAAGTACTGTGATTAATGCAAGAATGGTATGTATAAATGATGCATGCCCTCGCCTGCACTCCCTCTGCGATCTTCATCTAACGGTCGCGCATGTCAGTCACTTCCTCAGTGCTCTGCCCAACGCCAAACGACACATGCAGTGCGGTGCATGAACATGATTATCGAGTTCTTATTAGTCCTTTTCATACAGTAGGATTGGGAAGCTAAGGTACTTCCCTTATATCAATTCCCAAACGATGATCCATTCTAGGGTCGTCAATCCTAGTAAATCTCATACGATGATATGGTTCTAGGTCGCTGCAAAGGGCTCGTCACCTTATCAGTGCAGGCCTAGTGTACTCCTGTTGCTACATAAGGGTTCGTCGCCTCTACGCAGTTTTAGCGTACGCTCGAGGTCACTACAAAGGGCTCGTCACCTTATCAGTGTAAGTCGATAGCTCGAATACAGTGTCCCATACCACCGTATTCGGCTCACGAGTTTAGGTTGCTCACTGGTCACTACGGGGAGGCTCGTCATCTCAGCGTAGACCGACAGTTCGACCACGGTATCCCATACCACCATGCCCGGCTCATGAGTCTTAGTGGATTGAGGTACCAAGGTTAAAGGGGCCTTTCACTGGTGAGTTTGGTATCTTAGGTTCAAGCAGTAGCGTCCATACATGGTGAACATACATTGGGTCAATCGGGTTACTTGACGAGCTCAACTGGTACGGGCGCATGTTGAGTTAATCGACATGAAGTATATAAGCACTCCGTGTGGCCTAACCACTGCCAACATCCCAAGTACGGCTCAGATTCATCGATCACGTCCTATGTGGCGAGACAATCTCAGCCACCAAATCAGAACCTGTTACTGATTGCCTGGACTATTTCATAGTCCCAAATACATTCAATTATAACAGATAATCATACAAGCTAATCAGAACAGTAATAGATCAACAATTCCAATCATACTAGCATGTGAGCATTTGATGGATTTCAACTTACACAGGAATTCACGCATATATAATCCCTAAGTAAAATAGACAAGAATGTAAGTTACATGGAGAAAATCATACGCATCGTTAAGGTAGTTGAGAATCTCTTCTCAACGCCCATATAAAGTACAATTTATTACATACTTGTTCATTCAGACATTTCTACAAACACTTAGACTACATATTCCAACATACATGATGTATGTTGGTGACAACACGTCTTAGGGTAAATCCTTTCGCCAAGGAGTTGTTACACATACAACTAGCATAACCACACGACAATTAGTCATGGCAAACACACGTTCAAATTCCATACGTATACGACCCTTTTTATAAATACATGGAATACCCTAAACTCCATATAGTTCATATATATCTGAAACGCGAAATAAATATCGCATTTGGCATGTGAAATAGCACCCACATCAGTAATAAACTATTAACCAATATTGAAAGCCTTGAAAACCATAACCTATACGTTTATAGTCTGCACCTTTCGCCGGTAGACTCGTAACGAACTCAGTTTTAAAGCTAAGTCTTTGTCTACGGCAGATTGGCAACCCATAGTATAAATTAGGTTAGCTATTTCATAACTTACACTATCTGAAACCCTAAAACAGATTAAGGTTAGGTTTTCTTACCTAAGAACGGGATTGGTATCGCCCGTATAGCGACATAGCAGTGGTGGCTAAGCACGTGGAGCGTCAGGGAAAGATCTCAACATCTATCTCTCACTCACTCTCTCTCTTTCTCACTTTCTTATTCTCTTTTCTCTCTTTTTTCCCTTAGGGTTTGCAAAATTCGTATGGCATATGAGAGAGAGTGTTTAAGGTCCTTATATAGGCCCAGGTTTGATGGAAATGGCCCCAGGGCCAAGGTATACTTAGGTTATATCCAAATACGGACTGTTTCGGTCCAACGGAGCACTTCTGGTGGCCCCTTTTCCACGTGCGGTCGGACTTAAGCTCCCTGACCATGGATCTAGGTCAGGCTGAGTTTTCGTTCCGATCGGATTTACAGATCAGCCGTGGCGGACCGGTTTTAGTTCAACGGTCACGGTCACTTGATCAGGGCCACAAGTACATCGACATGTGTGGGACATTTCTCCTGATCCGAGGGTGTATTTGGGTCAGATTCTGATGGTCTGAATCCTTATATTTGGCCCGTAAGCGACACGACTCAGATTACTTAAATTCAGATTTTTATTTCTAAATATTTTCACGTTTCTCACACACTTCAGTCCGAGCTCAAGTTGTGCATTTTTAGACATAATTAGGACTTGATTTCTGAGGGGGTTGTCAAGTCCAGTAATGCGGTCATATCCGTATAGTTTCGGAGAAATCGGACTTTTGACATACGGTTTAGGTCCGATACGAAGTTTCGGTGTGCTCCCGAGAGCAACCGGGTTTAAGAATGGATTCTAGATTTCAGGGTAATGTAGCGTCAATGATTCTGTACGTTTTGGGTCTTGTAGATCATATTTAAAGTGATTAGTGCTAATTTCACAAGCACTCTAATTTAGCACTTGCTAAATGAACCTAATTTCTAAAGGTTTTGGTCCTGGGTAATTTTTGCCTGAGGTGGTACTCGGGTCTTTGTACGGATTTTTTTTGAGATGTTACAATCTAACCCCCCTTAAAGAAAAATTTTGTCCTCAAAATTAGTACCTTTTCGTACTCCTCGAGAATCTAAGGGTAGTTTTTTCGAAGCTCGGCTTTTGTTTCTCAAGTAGCCTCTTCTTCCGTGTGATGCGTCCATAGCACTTTCAACTGTGGAATAACCTTGTTACGCAGCACCTGGTCCTTCTTGTCTAGGATACGCGTCGGTCGCAGTACATAAGTAGCGTCCTCGCTCAACTGTACCTGCTCCCATCTGATAATGTGGGAAGGATCGGGAACGTATTTCTTCAGTATAGAAACATAAAATACGTTATGCACGCCCGCAAGTGATGTGGGTAAAGCAAGGCGGTACGCTACCGCCCCCACTCGATCAAGTATCTGAAATGAGCCAATGAATCGAGGCGTAAGCTTCCCCTTCTTGCCAAACCGAAGGACTCCCTTCATAGGGGAAACTCTGAGGAACATATGGTCTCCGACTTCGAACTCTAGCGGCGCCGCCTCGTATTGGCATAGCTCTTCTGTCCGCTCTGCGCTGTCAGAAGTCGGCGCCTGATAATGTCGACTTTCTCTGAAGTCACCTGAATTAACTCCGGGCCAATCAAGCTCTTCTCGCCAACCTCTGCCCAGCAATGCGGCGTTCTACATGGACGCCCATACAGTGCCTCATAAGGAGCCATGTCAATACTTGCCTGGAAGCTGTTGTTATAGGTGAACTTTGCATAAGGAAGACAGTCATCCCAACTGTCCTTGAAATCCAGCACATAGGCCTGCAACATATCTTCTAGAATCTGATTCACCCGTTCCGTCTGCCCATCGGTCTGTAGGTGGAACGCAGTACTGAACTTCAACTTTACACCCATCACTTCCTGGATGTGAGTCCAGAAGATAGATGTAAATCGCATGTCTCGGTCCGACACGATCTCCAAGGGAACTCCATGCAGACGTACAATCTCCTTGATGTACAACCTGGCCAACTCGTCTGCAGAGTTCGAAACTCTGATAGGGAGAAAATGAGCCGATTTCGTTAATCGGTCCACGATCACCCATATGGAATCATAATCCTTCCACGTCTTCGGTAGCCCCGAGATGAAATCTATAGAGATGAAGTCCCACTTCCATTCTGCTATGGGCATGGGCTGAAGTAGTCTAGGAGGTCGGCGATACTCTGCCTTGACCTTGGCACGTGAGACAATGGGACACGTAATCTGCTATGTGAGCCTTCATATTGTCCCACTAGCACGACCTCTTCATGTCACGATACATCTTCGTACTGCCTAGATGCATAGCCATCCGAGAATCGTGAGCTGCCTCAAGAACTTCCTTCCTCAAGTCAGGGAGGTTCGGGACGCATAGGTGACCACGGTAACGTAAGCCCCCATCCGTACCAACTCTCCATTCGGCGTCCTCGTCGCTGCTAGATTGCCCTCTCATCTTCGCCAACAACTCATCGTCTGCCTGAGCTGCGATAATCCTGTCATCAATGAGGGGCTGTACTCGAATATGTGCGATGCCCTCATACGGCTCCTCCACCATGAGTTTCTGCTCAAAATCACGCACAAACTCTACCATGTCCCACTCTGCTATCATCAACGGAGTAGCAAACGCCAATGCCTTCTTGCGGCTCAGTGCGTCTGCCACAAGGTTGACCTTACCGGAATGGTAAGAAACCTTGAACTTAAAGTCCTTCAAGGTCTCCATCAATCGCCACTGTAAGCCCCGTATCTTAGACCGTACCATTCCATAGGCTTCCGCGGTCTTCCCAGTTGAATTCCGGCAACCTTCGACCCTTAACCGGTATTTGCGCTTGACCCTGATTCTCATGCCGTCAACCCGAGTCGACTCAACCCAGGACTTGTACCTTAGTGACCCTGTCGTCGCTGCGACTCGCGCGTCGAGGCGATACCCTGGTTGGGAGATGTGGGCCAGCGTTCGGTGCGAGGAAAACGTCGCGCGTGCGAATCCCGAGAGAATCTCTACAAGATGTCACATCAATCAATCAATCCCATCATGTCAAATACACATCACCTTTCACTCTTTCCCAAGCAAGCCTCAAAAGTCAAAAAGTTCTTACAAACCCATGCTTTTCTTACAACTTTTGCTACAAAAGTAAAAAAAAAGGGCTCTTACACCCATCACTCATCACATCAACACATCCATCACCCATCCCTCTCTCTCCCTTTACAAGTCTTTCTCTCATTTTCAAACTCTCCCAAAAAGCAAGAAAAAAATTCATACGTATGAGCCTCTCCAACTCTTCTAAGCTACAAGTGTGGCCCACCTTTCCATCCCTAGATCTCTCATCCTAGCCATCCATTTCTCATCTTCCTCCATCAAAGAGAAGCACAAGGAGCTAAGGAAGCCAAGGGAGCAAGAAGATCAAGCGGTGAGTGCTTTGATAGGGTAATTTTTTTAATGTTTTTAAGATGGGCCAAGTGAGGCCAACCGATCAATGGTTTGGATCTCACTTTGGACCCTAAGATGTGGCCGATGACCCACTTGGATCATCATGATCATTCCATGATGGGGCCATTCTCCATGAACCCCATCATGATGTTTATTTTCCTTACATACTTAGGGTCATCTAGACCGTCTAATCTAGTGGAGAAGGGATCTCCACCGTTGGATTTTGATTTAATGGGCCCATATGTAATGGGACCCACTTAATGTATGATTTAGTGCAAGGGAGGGCCCATAGTGCCAGGGTCCCTCCATCACGCGGGTCTCACTTTCTATCTCTCTCTCTCCCTCTCTATTTCATTTTTTTATATGATCATAACATGGTTGTATGGCCCACTTGGATGGACCCCACCCTGAGGCATGTATTTTATCAAAAACATCTAGAAGTGGGGCCCACCTTATATGTGTTATATCCACACATCCATCATGAAGTGGCCCACATGAGCAAGCCCACCTCCAGCTGTGAGAATCCGTCCAGCGTCCAGGGACGCTGGACATCACTGTTAAAACACAAAGTAGTAGCTTGTTTCCAAGCTCATGGGGTGACCCACTCATATAAGCCCCATCTTGATGTATATTTTTAATCTATACCGTCCATTCCTTTACCTAACTCATTTTAGACGTTGAGTTGAAAACTGAACTCAATCCGATGTTCTGGTGGGCCACAGCATAGCAAATGGTGGTTGTTACCGTTAAAAATTCACCTGAGGTTTTAATGCACCAAAAGATATTGAATATTGGGCTTGTTTGGCTTGTATTGAGATATGAGAAACAATGGCGAGGTTGGATTCATTCGATGCAGGCCCTACATGTGAAAAACCGTAAAAAATTGGTTTTCTTAAATTTTTTTTTTTAAAAACAAGCAGCAGCCGCTGCTGTTGCCAGAGGCGCAGGCAGTGCCTGCGCACGTTGTAGGCAGACGGGCGGACTGAACAGGATCCCACGGCTCCAGCCGTGGGTCCCACCTTGATGTTTATCTGTCATCTAACCCGTTCATCGGGTGGGCCACTCTCTGAAGTGGGCCCACTCCAAAAATCAGCATGATCTAAAGCTCAGGTGGCCCACACCGCAGGAAATAGTGGGAATAAATGTCGGCCCTTGGGACCCCTTTTCTGGGCCACAGAAGTTTTGGATCCAGCTGAGATTTTTTCTTCCTACTCATTTGGGTCCGCGGGACCTTATCAACGGACTGGATGGTAAGTAAACATTATGGTGGGCCCCACATGGAGCCCACAGTGATATATGTGTTTTATTGCCACCGTCCAGGCGGACGGTGGGCGTGTTGTGTTCATGTGAGTGCGTGTGTGGGTGTGCACGTGTGTGTATATATATTATATATTATATTATATATAATATACTGGTGGTGGGAGGCCCATCTCAGTTTACTTGTGGCCCATGGTTGAGTTGAGGCCCACTTTGATTTATATGTAAGGCCCATGGGTCGAGGCCCATTTGATGTATTAGGGGCCCATGGGTTATGACCCATTAAGATGTATTGGGGCCTATGGGTTGAGGCCCATTTGATGTACATATGGGGCCCAATTGGTGTGGCCCATTTAATACACATAAGGTCCATAAGATTAGGCCCATTTGATGCATTCTAGGCCCACGGGTTATGGCCCATTGCAATGCACATAAGGCCCATTGGTGCGGCCCAATGATGTGGCCACTTGATGAATATAAGGCCCATATGATATGGCCCATTTGATGTATTTAAGGCCCAATGGGATATACCTAAGGTCCATTGTAATGTACGATCCCAACATGGGTTATGTAATGATGTTTACGTCGGGCTATGCCTTGGGAGCAATGATGGTTTGACGTCCACATTGCAAGTATAGTGTTGGTTAAATGTTCGCATTATGACTTTTCCTAGGGCCCATTGTTAGGCACGTACGTGATATGTGTAGGCCGGTTAGGCCCATCTTCGTTATGAACATCATCCATCCCATATAACATGTTTAGTTCCATGGTTCATGATCATATGCATCATACGTATGCTTGATATGAGAAATGACTGATCATCGCATATGCCTTCGGGTAGATTGTTTAGGGGCTCCCGGATAGGGGGTGTTGCCCTATATGAGCGCACGATACGCGCAGGACTACTGCATGACCGGATAGTGTGATTCATGCATTCGCATTGTGTGATATGGTACTATACGCCTTAGCGACATTAGGGCCGTAGCCTCCACAGGTGTATCGTGGTTGGCAGGATTGGATACCGAAAATTTTGTTCTACATGGGGTGCTATAGATATCCCTCGGTGAAAGTCCCTAAACCCTTATGGTACCAAGAGGTTGCTCCAATGTCTAGACTGAGTGGGTGCATGAGCGCTGAGTGCTGATTACCAGACGGCTGCGCTTTCCACTGTGTCGTGATCGGTTGGAAGGGGGTGCGGCCTTACCCGCCCGAGAGGAGGGGGCAAAGCTAGGCTGAGTCTGACCAGCTCGAGGAATGGGTCCGCTATTGACGAGCCGAGCCCGATATTGGCAGGCAGATAGTGAGGTCTTTTCCACTCACCTTATTGCGCGTGATGGAGCGGCAATCTGGCTTGGAGTGTACTAGACCTCGGTGATATTCCAGATTTTGAGCTGTATCGATATGTGGACTTAGATGAGGATTTGTATGCTTGAGTTGCATTTCGCATTGCATGGCCTTGGTATGGCCGACATCATTCTTTGCACCGCATGGCTTTGGTACGGCTAATGGTATTCTTGGCATTCATCAGCATGTTCCTCATTACTCTGATACTGCATAACTGCATTACCACCTTGAGCATACACTTTCACCACCCTCTAAGATTTCTATAAGCTTATGCACGACCGTTGCGTGCAGGTGACGTTGGATCGCAGCAGCGCTGAGGCTTGGGCGCGTAGCAGATCATTTTGGAGTTTTGTTCATCATCATTGTATTTCCCTTTATGCTCATTGTACTTGTAAAGTTTTTGATCATAGTGGAAATGTGATGGAGTTTTAGTTATTGTTTGTAGGTTATGCCTTTGGTTATGCTTATTACGAATCAAACTAATGTTAAAAAAAATAAAAAAAATCCTCCTCGTAGCATTCCAGGATCGGAACTTGGCGAATGGGCGCTGGGAGCCGAGAATGGGGTTCTACGGAGGCTGTCGGCGCCGGATTCGGCGATCGAAAATTTTGTGAGCCCGGTTTCCGAGTTTGGGGCGTGACAGCCGCTGCCTCATATTCAGGTCCCGCTGAGTGAATATGTATCTGAAGCTCTTGTGGTCGCAAAAGAGCTCGAACTCCTCTTCGTAGAGGTAATGCCTCCAGATCTTCAAGGCAAAGATGACGAGAGCTAACTCCAGGTCGTGCGTAGGATAGTTTTCCTCGTGTTTCCTCAACTGTCGCGACAGGTAAGCAATAACCCTGTCCTTCTGCATCAAAACACCGCCCAAACCGACACGAGACGCGTCCGTGTATATCATATACTTGACCCCTTGCTCTGTCAATACTAGCACATGAGCGGATGTCAACTTGTCTTTCAACTCCTGAAAGGTTGCTTCTGCCTTTTCATTCCAGGCGAACTTCAGATCTTTCCGTGTCAACTGAGACAAACGTCTAGCTATCTTCGAGAAATCCCGAATGAATCATCGATAGTAACCTGCCAGACCAAGGAAACTCCTCACCTCGGTAACCGAACCGGGCTGCTTCCAGTCCTGAATTGCAGCTACCTTAGTAAGGTCCATAGCTATCCCTTCTCTGGACACCACATGTCCCAGGAACTTGACTTCTTCTTTCCAGAAGTCGCACTTCTTATACTGTGCAAACAACTAGTTCTTCCTCAGAGTATCCAAGACTGCTCAGGTGTTCCTCGTGCTCTTCCCGACTCTTGGAGTATATTAGGATGTCATCAATAAAAACGATGACGAATCGGAAAAGGAATGGCCGAAATACCCTATTCATCAAGTCCATGAATACGGCTAGTGCGTTCGTAAGGCCGAACAACATTATGAAAAACTCATAGTGTCCAAAATTGGTTCTAAAGGCCGTCTTCTGCACGTCCTCACCCTTGACGTGTAACTGGTGATACTCCGACTGCAAATCAATCTTCGAGAAATACCTTGCCCCTTTCAACTGATCAAACAGGTCATCTATCCTGGGCAAAAGGGTACTTGTTCTTTACCGTCACTTGGTTCAATCTGCGATAATCAATACATAATCGCAGAGATCCATCCTTCTTCTTTACAAACAACATGGGTGCTCCCCATGGAGACACGCTGGGTCATATAAAGCCCGCATCCAACAGATGATCGATCTGTTTCCTCAGCTCCTCCATCTCGCACGGAGCCATGCGATAGGTTGGAAGAGATACAGGTGTCGTACCAGGCACTAGGTCGATGGTGAAATCAATTTCGCGCTGAGGGGGTAGTCCAGGTATCTTTCTAAACACGTCTGAGAACTCTTGGACCACAGGAGTGTCCTCAAGCGTTGGACCATGAGCGTCCTCCAGTATTGAAGCATAATAATCAATGCGATAGGGCCAATTGACCTGCACTGGGAAAGTAAAGGTCGCGCCCTCTAGTCCATAAGCTGTCACCACTCTACAATCGCAGTCGATCTTTGCCTTCATCTCTGTGAGCCAATCCATACCGAGAATGACATCATAATGATGTAATGGGGTGACAATCAAGTCGAGGAGTGCTGTCCCACTCCCTACATCTATCGAACACCCCTTACAGATCTTGGTAGCGTCCGAGAAAGTCCCTATGGCAGTAAGGATTCTCACCCCAACCATAGGACTAGTTTTCAACCTTAGTCGCTTGACTGCTGCGCACGATATAATAGAGACAGTGGACCCAGTGTCTACTAATAAAAAGACTGGAGTACCTTGGATATGTGCCATAACATCAACAGCCATGAGTGGCGTAGGTGCTGCCTCTAATGCTTCAGCTGTAAGTGAGTGCACTCGAGCTTGTTGAAAACGATTGGGCTGAGGTGCCATAGGCCGTTGAAGCGGCCTAGATCGAGGTATAGGTGGCCGGAATGATGGATGAGTTGGTGCTGTGTGTAGAGGTGGTGGCGATATAACCTGGGGAAGCGGACGGTTGACCCTTTGGGGCGGTGAGAAGGCACTATCCCTCATCCTGGTGAAGCAGTTCACCTCTGTGTGGCTTGGCCTCTTGCAGTAGACACACCACACATCAGGTCGCCTCACAGGGGCAGGCGAAACTGTCAGCCTCGGCGGTGGATCTGACCGTGGCCTCTTCCAGAGGAATGGTCTGCTCTGAATGTCTGGTCTCGGCCTAGGAGCCATCGGTGCTCGCATACGGGACTGCCTGTCCTCGTCCTGCTCAGCTCTCATGGACATGCTTACTAGCTTAGAATAGCTAGGTATGCCAGCGCAACACATCTTCGACCGAATATCTGGTCACAAACCTTCGGAAAAACGCCGCATATGCATCGGCTCATCTGCCAAAATCAACGGGGCGTACCTGCCCAACTCTGTAAACCTGTTCTTGTACTTTGCCACTGACATCCCTCCCTGTCTAAGGTGAAAGAGCTCACTCTCCTTCTCGTGGCGATAGGTGATGGGATAGTATTTCTCGTGGAAGCGAGTCTCAAAATCTGCCCATGTCCTTTCATGTCCAACCGCAACAGTACGGAGGATACTATCCCACCATAAGCTAGCCTCCTTCTTGAACATGAATGTGACCAACTCCACCTGCTCGGGCTCTGTGCAGTGCAGCGGCTTTAGCATCTTAAAGATGCGGTCAAGCCAATACTCGGCCTCCTCAGGTCTGTGAGTACCCGCAAAGGTAGGGGGCCGTAAGTGCTGGAATCGCTCAAAGTGGTCGCTGACACCAGCATTCTCAGCAGGGGGTGTAAATGGAGTAGGCGAAGCCACACCCATGCTCTGGGCAAAAATCCCCGCCATGGTGGCCAAAAACTGCTACTGATGTTGTACCTGTTGCTACTGCATCAACAACATAATCTGCTCCAACCTATCAGTAGGGGGAGCCAACGGAGGTACAGATGGTGTTGAAGAGGACGCACGGTTCTGCTCTGGAACCGGTGGCATAACAGGTGTAGGCCCATTGGTGGGGCTAGTGGCCAGCTGAGAGTCTGACATAGTGTCAGAGGGAGACCGGCCCGAACTAGGGTCCGTATGGCTATCGCTCAGGGGAGGTGCCCCGTCAAACGAATCGCCAAGAGTGAGACGTGCCGTACTCCATGTGGTCTTAGGTGGCATTCCCTATATAGAACATAGGGTGCAACCCAGGTCAGATTCAGCATGCCCACAACCTCAACCACACAGCATTTACACAGTTTAAAAAAACTTCATGCATTTCATTTACCAAAATTGTCACAATACATGAAATACAAATTATATGAATCATGACAGGAAACGCATAAGCTATTACAAGTAAAGCTGCATACATTAAGATAACTAACAAACATAAACACACTTTCTACCCACGATACTACTAAACACTTAAACATTAAAACACAAATATTCTACGACAGCAACAGAGTAAACTACTGGGCAACAACATGGATGACTAGACATCTGAGTTTGGCGACGGAGAATGGGCACCCTTATCCTACAGGCAACACAGGATAACTTTCAAGGTGCGAGTCACCTTCTTAAATTTGTGCTTCACGAGGGCCCGGACGTCAATAATCTCTTGTCGCAAGGCAGCCTGACCCTCCTCAAGTCGAGCCAAACGGGCTTCCCTAGCAGCTCGATCAGGGTCATGCTCTGTTGCCATAGGTAGGGAGCTCTCATCTGTGTCCTGAGCCTCCACTTCTTCCTCCTGTTCTTCTTCTATCTCCTCTTTACTTTCCTCCTCGCTATCATACTCTTCACTAGCCATCTCGTCCTCACTCTCATCGAGGCGGGCTTGTCACTGCCGTGGCCCAATTTTCATCTGGTTGAGAGTAGTCTCATTGATGTAATGGGTCGGCACCGGCACTTCCGCCCCAAGTCTATAGCCAAACTCCCGTGCAATCTTGCATATGAGTTGGCCGAATGGGAGCGAATCAAACGCTCTAGTGGAGCATGCAGTAAGAACGATCTGTAGCAGAATATGCGCAGACACGCACAACTTCCTTCCTGCCCTACTTGGTATAGGAAATCTATCATTAGATGGGTGCACTCGCTGCGGTTGCTCCACCTAGGGTACACGTTGTACGTGAATATGTGGTGGAGCAGGCGGAAGTCGTCAGTCATGTTAGTTGCTAGGAGACTGTTGTTCGGATTTCATCGAGCCAGTTGTCCACAAAGGAATCGCGTGCGGCGATCCCTTTCACGTGCACTCCTCAAATTCTTCTCGCTTGCATGCACTTCGCCAAGCGGCATTTTCATAAGCCGAGCTATCAACCTAGCATCAATTGTGGCCTCCCGATCTCTACCAACAGGGATCTTAAACTGCAAGGGCTCCAACGTAAGCTCTCGAATGTGGGCGTAGAAGGATTGGACTGTGCCCGCATTTGCGCGGTACTCACCCTTGAACACAGGACCCCACCTGGCTTCGGCCAGGCGGTCCATCACCAGATATTGCCTGAAGAGCTTCTCATCTACATGAGCTTCAAAGAGGACCCTACGACTCTGAAATCTCCCATGGGACATATCCGTCAGGAGAATCTTTTCGAGGGGAGCCTGAGGATCAAGCTCCCGCTTGGTCCGTATCTCCCGATCAACATTAGCACTTGTAGTGGCGCCTCTAGGCCTCCTTAAACGAGTAGGAAGACTAGGCCTGGCCTCATCCATAGGTGTCCTCTTCTTCCCCATGAGGGAAAGAAGCGTGGAAATCGAGAAAATGGCCGTCACAAGCTCGAACAAGGCCATGGAAAAGAGAAGATATGTGGAAAAAGGAGGGGTTGTTGAACTTGAAGGTATGTGGGACATAAATGAGGGATTTGTGCTCTTAAATCAAAGGAAAAGAGTGGATAGGAGAGGGTTTTGGTGGAAAATGGTGGGAGGGAGTATGTGTTGAAGAAAAATGATGAAATGGGTGGATGAAGGAGAGATTTGAGAGAGAACCAAAGAGTTTTGAAGAAAAAGGGAAGCTTGAAGGGGTAGATTATGAAGGGGAGGTGGGTTAGGAGGGTTTAAAATCATCCCAACATACGTCAGTGGGCCATACAACGCCCTAGGAGCGTCGGCCCGAGCCAGCCCGCCCGGCCAGGCCTCGCGGAACCGGCGAGGTCCTCGCCGACCTCTGGACTGTCCGGTGATGTCGCGCCAGTGGGGGGAGGTCCTACTGCCCCGTGGACTTTAAAAATATGTGGGGCCCACCCTGGGTCCCCCTGAAAATGTTCCGTTTGGCCCCCGACTCCGTTTTGAGTCGTTTCGGGTCATTTCGTGTAATTTCTGGTGTAACTACATATTTTCCGATTGTTGAAGGCTGGAATTGAGTAAATCTTGGTCTAAAATCGTCGATTGACGGTCTAGGGATGATCCGAGGTCTCAAGCGATCACGGACATGTATGAACCTGATCTCAATGATCGTTTTCGGTAACTTTCGCCAATTGGTGAAATTGGAAATCCTAAGCTTGTCTCTACATTTTTCTCGCAGCCACCTAGGTCTAAATGCGTCAGAGTACATTGTGTGACCATAACCCAGGTCCAGTTTAATCCAAATCATGCTCTGATACCAGCTTATAACGCTCTAAAAATCGGGGGTCGAGTAAAAGTCTAACTCCCGAGTTCCAACGCATCACTTATGCAACATATTTGAGGATGATTAAATGTTGTTTGTATTAGTGCCTAAAACACGAATGGAATCATACCAAAACAGCGTATCATACTCCAAAGACAGTTAAATTTACGCAAGTGGAAGACTATAATAGATGGGTATAAAGCATATAAGTCGTGATACATCTCCAGAGTATAAACACCTCCCAAGTGAAATAGTACAAATACCGTTTTAAGTTACAAAATGTCAAAAATGTGAGAGTCCTCTACAAGTGTAACCCTGAAGCCCCGTCGATCAGAACGGTTTAGGTAAACCCGCTAGAATACTGCATATAGGAGAAGGCATCCTCATCGTCTACCAAGTCCACCTCCGCCTCATCAGTCGGGTCTCCATCTACATCTAAGACAGAGTCTAGTTGGTGTGTACAACACCATCCCGTAACGTGGGAGTGAGTGATCAACTCAGTGGAACAATAAAGCAAAGGTTAATATGTTATCAATTCAGTCAAGCAGTAATGATAGAGTAATACAATCAAACATTCCTAAGTACTGTGATTAATGCAAGAATGGTATGTATAAATGATACATGCCCTCGCCTGCACTCCCTCTGCGATCTTCATCTAACGGTCGCGCATGTCAGTCACTTCCTCAGTGCTTTGCCCAACGCTAAACGGCACATGCAATGTGGTGCATGAACATGATTACCGAGTACTTATTAATCCTTTTCGTACAACAAGATTGGGAAGCTAAGGTACTGTAACATCCTGAATTTTCACTATTTTGGATTTCTAAAATTCCTTTAATTTTTATTTTTTTCTAAAAAAAATTTAATTAACTTATAATATTACTTATTAACCATTAGGACTTAATGTTAGTGTATACAGGGGTAGTACCAGTAAAGAACCGCACTAGTCTGATTAATCAGTCGTAGGAAGCCAATGAATCCGCCTGATCACTTGAACATCAGGTGTAGTGTAACGTCCCGCCCAACCAGAATAGTATCCTGGGGCGTCCACGTAGGATTTAGCATAAGACCGTTTGTTTAAGCTACTCGTAGTGAGGTATCACCAATAAATTAGACCAAGATTTGCCCAACTGATTAGGCCAGACGGGTCCTGATAGAACTTGGTGCGGGCTTCCAAGCCAGATGGCCGTTTACACCTAGTGACAGCCCATGTGGGCTGTACCGCGACGCGGGAAGGTCAGAAAAATCTAAAAATTTAGGAAACCATAGAGCTCACTGGGCTTGTGGACCTTCGCGGACCACGGACCCAGTGGATACCCAGAAGTGGGATCTGACACTGACTAAATGCACCCCACTTATGCAGGATCGAAATCTGGCGCTCGCAAATGAAGCTGAGATACAAGGCTATCCAGCCGTCAGATCTCTTTTACATTTTCAGAGGAGGTCTAATGAATTTTTCTACACCCATCCACAAACTCTGGGACCCAATCGTGAAACGGTGACCGTTGATCGCAAATCGAGCCCGTGCGACCAAACTCCAGATCCGATCGTCTCCAAATTTTACGTGGCCCTTCATCGGGCCATGGAGCAACTATCTTATGAATTTCATAACTAGAGGGCCACCAGAATTGATCCAATCACCGGAATGGACCCCACAGGGCCATTTGAAGATCGGAACCGTTTACTCAAACCCCATAACCGTTCATCCGTTTGTTCCCAAATTTTATATGGCCCCTCATTGGGCCATAAGGCACCTACACACCAAATTTGGTGGCCAAGGGGGTATTGGGTCCGCCCCAAAGCCAATGAGAAATCCTAGAGGGCCATTATGGGAATTTATTGAAATTAAAGGCCAGAGGGCCCAAATCTAACCGACCCTTCACTAACTAATCAAGGCTAGCATGACTAAATTAAAGATCTAACCAGGATAGAGTCAGATAAGGCCCGGATCTTGAATAATAGACCAAATCAACCCCATTACTCTTTTAACCTAAAACCGACGGCTTAGAGTGATCATGACCAAATATCCACTTCTACTAATTATAAATAGGTCACCCTACAAATATAGTTAATTCAAACCCTGATCATTATTCATGAGAAATCTCAATACTTAATTCATTCCAAAAATGCCTCGATTTTCTGAACAAGCTCTAAACTGCTCGTTGGTGGGCCATTAGTTTCAAAATTATAGAGTAATGTTCATCTTACTGGGCTCGACGTCTATCACGGGAGTCGAACTTGGGTAGTGTCCAGAATCGCTCAACTTGAGCCGAAGGATGAGTGCATGAGAAGCGCAAATACCCTAAAGAAAGGATCTGGAACTTAAGTGAATTGAGTCATCCACTCTTATGCAAAGTTGAGGATTTTGGACCGTCGGTTTGCGACCAAACTTCACACTTGGAGTAAGGATATTTCCCAACTCATATCCGTATAGTCGTGGCCCCGATCGACCATCGGTGACCGTGGAACAGATTTTTAATCATATCTATCGATCGGCGCATCCAAATGGAGGGCCGATCATGTTCATACGTAGATCATCATTAGGGCTAACTATTCTACGGTGTATATCAATATGTATACCCTATAGTGGGCTCTAGATCTTGAAAAGACCCTCCCATAGGTCTAGTATAGTAAAAATTCAACACTTGGGGCCATTTCCACCAAATCTGGCATTATAAAAGGGCCTCATTTGGGCTCTCTCTCTCCCCATACGATTTTGCCCTAGAGAAGGAAAGAGAGAAGAGAGAAAAAGGAGAAGAGAAAGAGGAGAAAGGAGGAGAAAGAGAGAGGAATAAGAGAGTGAAGGAGGGTGTTGTTGAGGGTGGGGCCCAAGGGAGCTCAACCTTGTAACTCTCCACCTCTTCTCCAAGAAAACCCTCCACCATAACCACACATTCGCTCCGTTGATCGTCTAGGTAAAATCCCTCACCCTTTTTTCTTGAAATCCATGTATTGAGGAGAGATTAGCATGGATTCTAACATACAAATGCTTGCTTTAGGGATTCCGGCCGTTCAACCCCAAAAATCCCTGCTCCTAGGTCGTTCCCAAGCCTCCAACGAATTCGAAGGTGCGGACTATTACTCTTAGGTGACCTAGCACCAATTTTAATACGAGATTAATGATTTTGATTGCTTGGATGTTATATTTGAAAGCCTAGGGAAATCCTAGGAATTGTATGTTAGTTGGAATGGTATGAATTTATATGATTGGCTCTCTCTCATGATGTCGTTTATGTTTCTCACATGATTTGATGTATGGATGATTATATGCTCATGCCGTGTTGATTTTTATATATTGTTTGCTTCATATTACGTATGATTTCATTACTCTTGTGTACATGATTTCTCAACATGGAGGAAGTGTTAACTTCCTCACCAACCCACACCACACGCATACACTTTATTCATAATGTTAATAGTTTGCTTGTTAGAGAAATGTGAATTGTATATTGAGTAACATGAGAATATGGTGTTAATATGCTTGATGTTACTTTGATAGTTGGCATGCTATGAGTCCCTATTCCTATCCTTGGGTTGGTCAGGAATTTGAGAAGTGATGGTAGTCCCATCGGTTGGAATATGCTATGGCTAGACCCATACGTTTGGGCGGGTGTGTGCGGGTGGATGTAGTTCGACTACATGGGTCCTTTGTGCCTGATGTCACTCGCCTCATACTCGCTCGACTCAGGTGGTTTATCCTACTGTCTGACCAACCTTGATTGTTAACCCTTCTTCTTCACACTTGTATGGAACCTGGAACACCCTATAACCATTGTAGCTCATCAATAACCCACTTGAAACTTGGTCCACAGCCTCGTGAGCCGGGCATGGTGAAATGGGATACTGTGTCCGAGCTATCGGCCTATGCTGGGGTACCGCGCCTCCCCGTAGTGACTGCGAGCGATCCCTTTCTCATGGCACTCCTCATGTGCTTGAAGTCGGAGATGAGGAACCCGACGGGATCACGGACCGCGGGGTCTCGGCCTCACGCATTGGGGGGTCTTGGCCTCGCAACCCGTTTAGGGCATTGATACGTTGGGTGTACTAGATTCCCAAATCTGCTGGATGAATGGACCTAACTAATCACACGGCTAACACGATCATTGCATCGCACTAGTTAGGGTGGCGACTCGGCAGTCGAGGTCACACTGAGGGAGTGTTGGCATTGGCGATCATTAGATGGTGTTGCACAAGGGAGTGTTGTGGCGAGGGCATGCATCATGTCATGCTGCATACATGCGCATTAATAAGATTACTTAGACGTATGTGATTGTCTGCTTTTCATTAAGATCATATTATAATTGATGCCTGTGATAACTTAAGACTAATAGTACCCACTGAGTTGATCACTCACTCCCACTCTGGGATGGTGTTTTAAAACACCAACCAGACCCATTGATAGATGCAGGTGACTCAAGGCTTGAGGAGCCTGGTGAGGTGAGCTTCGAGGAGGAGGACGAGCTGTCCTACTTCCAGTTGATGGACGATTCTCCGCCAGCTTGAGAGGTGGGATTGGATCGCTGAGCAGGGGCTTAGTTTTATTCCTTTTTGGACTTACTATTCTTTACGATTTTGTTGGGTAGCATCTTATGTGACCCATGTATTCTTTTGGACATGTGTGTGTGTATATATATATATATTTGTATTCGGTCTCTTTCATTTCAGTGGACTTGTGTGGATGTACTTCATGTTCCAGGAGATTCCAGGCTGCGCATTTAAACTGGATCACATATTAATAAAAATTGGCTATAAGTGACCCCGGGAACTCGAGAGTCGAGTATATGTACGACCCCCGATTTTCAGGGCGTTATAGGTACCTCCCTTATATCAATTTCCAAATGATGATCCATTCTAGGGTCGTTAATCCTAGTAAATCTCATACGATGATACGGTTCTAGGTCGCGGCAAAAGGCTCGTCACCTTATCAGTGCAGGCCTAGTGTACTCCTGTTGCTATGTAAAGGCTTGTCGCCTCTACGCAGTTTTAGCGTACGCTCGAGGTCACTACATAGGGCTCGTCACCTTATCAGTGTACATCGACAGCTCGAATACAGTGTCCCATATCACCGTATTCGGCTCACGAGTCTGGGTTGCTCACTGGTCACTGCGGGGAGGTTCGTCACCCCAGCGTAGGCCGACAGCTCGACCACGGTGTCTCATAACACCATGTCCGGCTCATGAGTCTTAGCGAATCGAGGTACCATGGTTAAAGGGGCCTTTCACTGGTGAGTTTGGTACCTTAGGTTCAAGCAGTAGCGTCCATACATGGTGAACATACATTGGGTCAATTGGGTTACTTGACGAGCTCGACTGGTACGAGCGCATGTTGAGTTAATCAACATGAAGTACATAAGCACTCCGTGTGGCCTAACCACTGCCAACATCCCAAGTACGGCTCGAATTCATCGATCATGTCCTATGTGGCGAGACAACCTCGGCCACCAAATCAGAACCTGTTACTGATTGCCTGGACTATTTCATAGTCCCGAATACATTTAATTATAACAGATAATCATACAAGCTAATTAGAACAGTAATAGATCAACAATTCTAATCATACTAGCATGTGAGCATTTGATGGATTTCAACTTAAACAAGAATTCACGCATATGTAATCCCTAAGTAAAACAGACAAGAATGTAAGTTACATGGAGAAAATCATACGCATTGTTAAGGTAGTTGAGAATCTCTTCTCAATGCCCATATAAAGTACAATTTATTACATACTTGTTCATTCAGACATTTCTACAAACACTTAGACTACATATTCCAACATACATGATGTATGTTGGTGACAACACGTCTTAGGGTAAATCCTTTCACCAAGGAGTTGTTACACATACAACTAGCATAACCACACGACAATTAATCATGGCAAACACACGTTCAAATTCCATACGTATACGACCCTTTTTATAAATACATGGAATACCCTAAACTCCATATAGTTCATATATATCTGAAACGCGAAACAAACATCGCATTTGGCATGTGAAATAGCACCCACATTAGTAATAAACCATTAACCAATATTGAAAGCCTTGAAAACCATAACCTATACGTTTATAGTCCGCACCTTTCGCCGGTAGACTCGGAACTCAGTTTTAAAGCTAAGTCTTTGTCTACGGTAGATTGACAACCTATAGCATAAATTAGGTTAGCTATTTCATAACTTACTCTATTTGAAACCCTAAAATATATTAAGGTTAGGTTTTCTTACCTAAGAACGGGATTGGTATCGCCCGTATAGCGACATAGGAGTGGTGGCTAAGCATGTGGAGCGTCAGGGAAAGATCCTAACATCTATCTCTTACTCTCTCTCTCTCTCTTCCTCACTTTCTTCTTCTCTTTTCTCTCTTCTTTCCCTTAGGGTTTGCAAAATTCGTATGGCATATGAGAGAGAGTATTTAAGGTCCTTATATAGGCCCAGGTTTGATGGAAATGGCCCCAGGGCCAAGGTATACTTAGATTATATCCAAATACGGACTGTTCCGGTCCAACGGAGTACTTCTAGTGGCCCTTTTTCCACGTGCGGTCGGACTTAAGCTTCCTGACCATGGATCTAGGTCAGGCTGAGTTTTCATTCTGATCGGATTTACAGATTAACCGTGGCGGACTGATTTTAGTTCAACGGTCACGGTCACTTGATCAGGGCCACAAGTACATCGACATGTGTGGGACATTTCTCCTGATCTGAGGGTGTATTTGGGTCAGATTCTGACGGTCTGAATCCTTATATTTGGCCCGCAAGCGACACGACTCAGATTACTTAAATTCAAATTTTTATTTCTAAATATTTTCACGTTTCTTACGCACTTTGCTCCAGGCTCAAGTTGTGCATTTCTAGACACAATTAGGACTTGATTTTCGAGGGAGTTGTCAAGTCCAGTAATGCGGTCACATTTGTATAGTTTTGGAGAAATTGGACTTTCGACGTGCGGTCCAGGTCCGATACGAAGTTTCGGTGTGCTCCCGAGAGCAACCGGGTTTAGGAATGGATTCTAGATTTCAGGGTAATGTAGCGTCAATGATTCTGCACGTTTTGGGTCTTGTAGATCATATTTAAAGTGATTAGTGCTAATTTCACAAGCACTCTAGTTTAACACTTGCTAACATTAACTTAATTTCTAAAGGTTTTGGTCCTGGGTAATTTCTGCCTGAGGTGGTACTCGGGTATTTGTACGGATTTTTTCGAGACGTTATACAAGGTTAGATCAAGTGGCTCAGATTTGAACTTATATGGCTTAGGAGGCTTGAACTCTGGCTAGGATGAGCTAGAACAGGGCTGAACTCTCACTCTTCCTTGGTGGAGGGATGGTTAGATGGCTAAGGTCCTAAGGGATGAGGTGAGATGCTTGATCATTCTTGAATGCTCTAGATGTAGTGGGTTTTCTAGATGCTTGAAATGAGAAGGGGAGGGGGCTATTTATAGCCTCTAAAACTAGTTTTCTTGTAATTCCTGGTGATCCTAGGGGAAAAAGGTGGTTGAAGGGTTAAGATTTAAAAAGTTCATATGACATCATCTCATGGATTAGATAAGGTGGTAAAAGGATAATTTTGGGTAAGAAGATAATTATTGGAGTAAATACACTTTAATCGCATACTTAGGGCCTGAAAAAGGGAGATTTCACATGCTTAAGGGATGCCACTCCAAAGAGGGGGAGTGCCATGTGGCTAGCGGCAAGCTATCACTGTCGGTGCCCACTTGGACTCCCCACTTTGGCATTCAGCCTCCTCTAAGCATGTAGAGGCCTTGTTGTTAAGGTTGTTGCTTTGAAGTTTTTCATATTTCTCCGATTGGGCTTGGGTTTGAGCTTAGTTTTGGGCTTAATAAGGTGAGGTGACTGGGTTGTTGGGTTAGGTAGGTTGACCGGGTCAGTCGACTCATTGAGTTGACCGAGTGAGTTGACTCGTCGAGCTGACTCAAGGCTTTAGGGTTTTAGATTCACAGGGTTTAAGATTAGGCTAACTGGGTTGACTGGGTTGAATGTACTAAGTTTAGGGTTTAAGGTTGGGGTTCCTAAGGTTTAGGCTTATATGGTTAGGGTTTAGGATTGCGTTTGGTTGACATTCATCATTTTAATCTCAATCACCCCATCTACAGATGCCCTTCTTTGACAGAGGTTGTGTGCAACTGAATGCCAAAGTGAGTGGACACTTCACCTTTGCCAGTCATTCATGAATTGTT
Organism: Magnolia sinica; assembly: GCF_029962835.1. NCBI lineage: Eukaryota > Viridiplantae > Streptophyta > Magnoliopsida > Magnoliales > Magnoliaceae > Magnolia > Magnolia sinica. Next base: position 19,430,118 of record NC_080582.1, on the reverse strand, counting down.
ATCTGGATTCGTTGCCTGCCTTTGTGTATATGTAAGCTTGTTGCTTAGAAATAGATAACTAGCACAAACCATGAATGTTTGAGGAAAACGTTGCGATTGTCTCTGTGCGGGCCACCAATTGTAACCCTTTCACTCTTGATCGGAACTAACATCGGAAAGGTACAATATAGCCCATGCGCTTTTTGCGGCCTTACGAGGATACTAACCCATACTGGATTGTCTGTTGCTTCCCAGATCATTCCATGAGTACTTATTTTGTTTGATTGTTAAAGTGGTTAGGTGTACTGCGCTTTCTACGACCTTACGAGGAACTCACTATGCCAACTTGAATTCGATCAAATTTAATAAGCATCCATGCCTTGATATGTGCGGGTAACCTTTTTCCATGCAATCTTTTGATTTTGACACTTATGTCGCAATTTATTTTTTCTCCATTTGGATGATTTCTTCTGACCACTCTCGGCCTATCATCTTTTCTTAGCATTAGCATTTGATATAATAGATCTGACATTGGAGTTCAGTCCGATCGTACTTTGATGTGCATTCGGATTCAATAATTTCTAGGGAAACAGCGAGACATCAGATCTTATTTGATTTTGTGCTGAATCCCACCTAAAGATATGGAAGATCTCTTAGTTCCTCGAAAGTCTAACTTTTTATTTTAGAAATATTTTATGATTTTGAAAGTTGCCCCCCTTTGGAGAGTGTTACTTCGTGGGGGGTTTTTATTGTAGGATGATTTTGGAATAGGTCTAGCTTATTGGTTGCCTCTACTAGGGATGCTCACGGGACTTCAAGTATCTTGGTTTTTATTGAGAATATGTTAGGGGCTAGTCCATATGCAGGTTGTAATGAGGATTGTGGATTTTTAAGATTTGGGACTTTATTGCTTGGATTTTAGTTGTTGTAATTGGCGACATATTTTTAGTGTAAGATTTACATAGTTTGGCAATATGCATATGTTCACAGGGCAGTAATAGAGAGTTTTTTGCTTTACTAAAATAAAAGACAATATAAATATAAGATTTATCTCTAACCCCTCTTCTTCTGTACAAGAACTTTTCATTAAGAAACATCGCATAAGAGTGAAATAATAGAATACCTTTCTCTACCTATGCTTCTTCTTATATAAACTATGAAGGAAAGAACTTACCAAGGTACTAAGGAAATTAGGCCTTAACTTACATAGCATGAAGGGATGGTTACTAATAATTCATTCATTCACATTAGAGGACAATAAAACTTTCTAATACCACAAAGAAATTTGTCCCTTGTTTTTAGATTCCATCATGAATACTTCACTTTGATATACCAAAAACTGGGGACCTCATCATCTCACTTGTTAATAGTATGATCAATGGTATCAACTAGTAGAGGCATTAAATGCTCTTGAGTCACTTTCAATATAATGTCATGCCACAAATTCTTCCTCCAAAAACATGACATCCATTGTCTTTTTTTTTTTTTTGAATATTTGATAAAATGGGACAAATACATCCTGGAACTCAGCTTACTAGACTCATTCAACTTCACAACAGCTTTGCACCCCCAATTTCAGCATAGAGCCGTGGCGTGGTATATGATTGTACCATAGTTTGAGGAGAAATTTTTATAGTATTCTGCTCAAGGTATATGTCTTTATTTCCCAAGCATATTCTTGAAAGGACGAAGGAAGACCCGTTCCCATCAACCATGTCCAATAAAGTCCTATTTCTCCATTTCAAACACCCAATTCTACTATGGAGTATTAGGAGCTATCTATGGAGGCAACTCCATTTACCTTTAGATAATTCTCTTCCTCTGTTGAACATGAGAGCTTTCACAGGTTTGGCCATATGCATTTCTACTTTAGACCGGTACTTAAATAAATTCATCCATAATTTCATATTTATGTTAGATAAATATAATACTTATACTTAGAGAAATCATCTATGAAGGTTATAAAATAAAGAACTTGACTTGCTTTGCACTTTTCAAGAGTTTTATAAATGCCATAGTGAATTTTATTAACTTGTAAATGTGTATATATGTGTAAATTAATCTTAATTAGTCTTGATAAGATTCTAATATAAGATTTATGATTAGCAATTGTATAACAGGAACTTACTAAAAAGTGTATATATTTTTAAAATGACTACTTTAATAAAAATCAACGAAGAAACTTTCTCCACTTAACATGGTATCAGAGACACCCCATTCGGTGCTTTGATCCTTCACCGGAATTCCGTCGTGACTAATGCGGGCCCTAAATCATCCCCATTCACTGGCTCCGATCTGTTAATAGAGACATCCCGATCCCAAACCCGACCCCTCATCCGCATCCCATCACAGCCCAATCTACCGCAGATCCGGCTCTCACCTTTTCTAAAGTTTCTGAAGTCCTATGTTCACCTTCCTTTAAAATGGCAACTTGGTTATTTTTCCTTTCAGAAATGACTCACACATGTCTAATGGTTGTGGTTCGATCTCACTGGATTGTTTATCATTGATGAGCTTAGTCAATCTACTTGGGATAATGTAACCAAGTCTCACTCACCACAAATAGGTGATGTCTAGAAATGTTCTTTTCCTCTTTTATGAAGAAGATTCACCATGCTCAATGCATATCACATCATGCATCTTATCAAAAGGCGAACATTTTCAAAGGATGTAGGTTATCAATCAATCTAGTTGTGTCAATATGCATGTCACTAACTCAATAATCCAATATCTTCATAAAGTAAAACAATAACCAAGTTCTGTGAATCTCAAGACAAAATACAGCATCTTCTCTGAATCGAAGCATAGTGACAATCGTTAAGTTCTATCTTATTCTCATTCTTTAGGGTCACACCAAGAATAGAATTCGATGCATCGTCTCGGAATTTTGAGAGGATATGTATTTGTTTGATTTTTTGATTTGGCAAGGAGGAAATTCATTTATGTTTAGTGGGTATTCTTATTTTCCAGTCCAAAACGGATGTTCAGTTAAAATCGGGCTGGAATGCAGGATTAAATGGTATAGAATTGTATTAGATGGAATTAAAACTATTACTACACAATGATTGCATGTCTGAAAACACAATGGTATTTTCGCAGCCCAAACTCAGGTTTGGGATCAAATTCTTGAAGCCTATGTTTGTGTTCGTGAATCATAGAATTTTAATTAACAGACTGAACTTTACAACTGATGTCGGTCACTTGTATACATGTACAACTCAAATGTCATGTGTAAAGAGCACATGTAAATGGATGGCATGGATTAAATACATGCATCAACGTGGGCCCCACAAATATAGAGATTTGGAAATCCACAAGAAATCCCGCCGGAATCTACTATTGGCATGGATGATATGATACTGGGATTGATCCAATTCTTCCCCTAGATCCAATTCTTCCCCTAGTTTACAAACCCTAGAATCTACTATTGGCATGGATGATATGACACCGGCATTGATCCAAATTCTTCTCCTAGTTTACAAACCCTAGGTGGAATTTGTATAGACCAATGCAATTCCATATCACCTAATCCACATAATACCATACACTAAACAGGCAGCCGGAAATATTGAAAATAGAGGTGCTATTATGGTGCTAGGCTGCTGTGGGGCCACGTCAATCTCCCCCTCATGTTCACCGTAGAAATTAAAAATCAGGCGGATCCAAAGATTAGGTGGAGACTCTAAATTCACGTGGTGTGGCCCACCTAGTTTTTGGAATGGCTTGAAATTTTTTATGTCCATTTATTCCAGTTGGGCGGGTGTGGTGAATGGATTTGATGGCATACAATGGGCCACACAAACAGTGGAAAGGTCTTATTGGTTGTGTCAACCTCTCAACTACTCTCCGTGGTGTGGCCCACCTTTGTTTTCTTTCGGGCTGATTTTTGGAAGCGGATGGGCTGGTGTACCACACACCACCGATCCGGCTGGTGTGTTGCCGTCACCAAGTTCTGTGGGTCCCATGATGAGGTATTTGTTATATCCAAACCGTCCGTTCACTTGGCGAGCGGGTTGTAAGGCTTGAATAAAAAAATGAGACAGATCCAGAGATCAAGTGGACCATACTGTAAAAAGTAGTGAGGGATTAAACATCCATCATTGAAACTCTTTTGGTGGTCATAGAAATTTTGGATCATTATGATATTTGATTTTCCTTATCATCCAGGTATGTGTGACCTTATGAACAGATTGGATGGACAATAAACATTATGTTAAGCCTTACAAATGTTTCAACGGTTAGATTCATTGTCCCAACAGCTATTCGTGATGTGGTCCACTTATTTTGGATCAATCAGCTTCTCTGATTTTTGGCCTCAGGCCCAACATATAAGAGCGCATTTAATGGACTGGGTGGATCTGGTGTACAGTTGAAATGGTGCCACGAGAACTCGATGAGCGGACCTCTTGAGAAAGAGAAATGATCGACTTGGCGAAGTGAATGCAACCCTTCCCATTCATCTGGTTACATTTGGGCTCATCATCATAAACATCATCTATCTAGGCCGTCCATTAGATCAATTCCACTCTTGCTAAGGTACCATGAAAATTTCATAATGATCGGATGATCCAAACCATAAAGTTAGCTGCACGGAAAAATGTACGGGTGAAATTGTTCATCGAGATAGGTCCAGTTAGGGACGCTTCGGCCATATAGTAGCTGTGATTTTCAGATGGTAATGGATGAAGAGTGGGATGGACCTAATGGATGGTCCAAATAGGCGATGCAAATGCTGAAGAGTCCAAATACAACTAGCTGCATGGAAAGTTTCCATACATGAATTCCACTATATATCTCTTCCCGAGAAAAATATCTAACGCAAAATAGCCAACGGTAACAGGTGCGTTGCACTCAATGAGTGGAGCGATAGTAGTCCTTGTTTTTCTTAATTGTGGGCCCGTTTGGATGCACTTCCTCGAATGGGAGTTTCCAAGATTTTTTTTTTTTAAATAAAAAAAAAACAAAGAGCTTTAAGCCGGCCTTTTCAGTCTGGGCAAATTGATTTAGACATAATCGGCATTTTAGCACTAATTCTTTCAAGCGGAGGACGAGAAGAGGATTTGCAAAGTACATCAAACGTGCATCATCAACTAGCGTCTGGATCTAGACCCCTTAAATGCCCCTTTCAAGGGTACATCCCAATGGGCCATAAAGATCAATGACTTAAAACTGGTGAGTTTTTTGTAAAGGGCTTTTCCAAAGAAAGAAAGAAAAAAAAGACTAGCTAGGTAAGTTTGCACAATTTAATCAAACACGAGGTCATGTGTTAAGGAGGGCATGTATTCAGTTTACGTGTGTGATTGAGAAGTGCGGACTGGGCAAAGTTGTACTTGACCCAATATTTGATTGAACACGGGTGACGCAACGCTGAAATGGGCCGATTAAGATCAAGTTCTATGACTCCATCCTTGTCAGTCATCAGTTGTAACAATGATCAGGCGATTACAGATGGACAAGGATTAGTCCTTCCTGATGGATTCTTTTTACCTTATGCTTTCAAAACTTGTTCTTTTATCAGTAATTGCAGTCAATGTATTTCTCAAAGGAACAAACATGAATAGACTAAAATAAAAGAATGTAAAAAAGAATGCAAATTTTTTATTTATTTATAAATGATTCTCATTACAATTGGCAGAGTAACAAATAACTAGAGAATAAAATAAAGAGATAAATACCTGAACCTTTGGTATGGACATGCGAGCTAGGCGATTGGTTAGAATAATGTGACTGGGATGTTTGATTTTTTAAGTAAGAACTCCATTGATCGAGATCTAGCAACAGAAGGTTGTAGATATTTAGACTACTCCTACAGTACTATAATGATGGCGCCATATCGTAGCGATCTAATCTTAGATTAGGTTATGCTACGATAAGATAAAGGTAAATGTAAATACTATGAAGATAAATTATATATGTCGTGTACTTGGAGTTCTTCATTGCGTTCTCCTTTTATAGCTTATGGAGGTGGCAAAACCCTTGCTAGGTTTCCTTGTTGGTTTAGGATCGTTTATACCCACAACTTTTTATGTGGTCTTCCCATAAAAGATCCCTGTAGATCTGAAATCATTTTTAGGGTTCTATCTCATTGTATCCGGTTCGATCATCGATCCTTCTTAGAGATCTCCTGTTGTGACAATGAATATTCATGGATTTGGTGGAATCGGTTGTTCACCACCCCAAGTATAGAGTTGCGATGTAGAAATAATCTTGGTAAGACTGTAACAACCTGTCCAACCAGTACAGTGTCCTGGGGCGTCCACGTAGGATTTTCTGCAGGACCGATCGTTTAAAACATATGCGGTAGGGGTACCATAAGCTAATTAACCTAGGATTAGCCCATTTGAATGAACCAGACAGGCCATGACAAGATCAAGTGCGGGCCGCCAAGCCGGATGACCATTTACACTGAGCAACAGCCCGTACGGGCTATACCGCGACACGGGAAGGTCAGAAAAATCTAAAAATTTAGGGAACCATAGAGCTCACCGGGCTTGTACATCATTGCGGACCGCGGACCCAGCGGACACCCAGAAGTGGGATCTGGCACTGACTAAATGTACCCCACCAATGCCAGGACTGAAATCTGGTGCTTGCAAATGGAATCGAGATACCAGGCTATCCAACCATCGGATCTCTTCCATATTTACGGTGGAGGTCTAATGGATTTTCTAACACTCGTTCACCAACTCTGGGACCCGATCGTGGAACGGTGACCGTCGATCACAAATCGGACCCGTACGACCAAACCCCAAACCCAATCGTACCTAAATTTTGCATGACCCTTCATCGGGCCATGAAGCATCTATCCTAAAAATTTCATAGCCAGAGGGCCACCAGAACCACTCCAATCACCAGAATGGACCCCTCAAGGCCGTTTAAAGATCAGAACCGTTGACTCAAACTCCGCAACCGTCCATCTGTTTGTTTCCAAATTTTACACGGGCCCTAATCGGGCTACAGGGCGCTTACTCACCAAATTTGGTAGCCAAAAGAGTATTAGGGCCACACCAACCCTAAAAGTGAGTCCTAGTAGGCTATTTTGGAAATTTGAGGAAACTTAAGGCCAAAGGGCTCAAGTCTAGAGAATAAACCCTAGCTCCCATAACACTCTCTCAATTCCTACAACCACCAAGGGAGAAAGAGAGTAAAGGAGAGTGAAGGGAAGAAAGAGAGAAAGGGAGGGAGATTCAAGGTGGACCCTAGATCGAAGTGGGGCCCAAGAAAGTCAACCCTTCCGACTCCCTACCTCTCTTACAAGGAGAAACTCTCCTCCTTGACTTCAACAACCGCCCGTGGGTTGCCTAGGTAAGGTATTCACCCATTCTTCTTGGAATCCATGTAGTAAGATGGGATTGACTTGGAATTCTAACATGCAAGATCTTGTTTTAGGGATTCCGGCCGATCGACCCGAAAGCCCTCTTTCCTAGGGCGTTTTCTGAATCTCCAACAAACCGTAGGTGCGGACTATTACTCCTAGGTGGTCTAGCACCAATTTCATTATGAGTTTAATGATTTTGATTGCTTGGTTGATGCATTTAAAGAATATAGAGAAAACCTAGGAATTTATATTTATTTAGAGTGGTATGGAATTGTATGTTTTATTTGATTTCCTCACATGATGTTATTCTTGCTTCTTACATGACTTGGGGCAAATTTGATGATCACTTGTTGATGTCTTGTTGGATTTGCTTATATGATGATGCCCTATAGCATGCGTGCCTTATTAATTCCTGTGTAATTTGTTTCCATGAGTTGTAGGAAGTGAGCAACTTCCTCACCAACACACACAACACACATGCATCATTGCTCATAAATTGTGTTAGCTTGCTTATTAGGAGAATCTGAATTATATGTTGAGGTATGAGAACATGATGATGATTTTGCTAGTTTATAACCCTGTCCGTTGACATGTTGTGGACCACCATCCAAACCCTAGGGTTGGTCAAGAAAACAAGGAGAGTTAAGGCGGTCCTGTTGGTAGGACCGCCTTGAGGCTAAACCCATGGATTTGGGCGAGTGCATGTGGGCGACAGTAGTTAGACTACATGGGTTGTTTGCACCTGATGTCGTTCCGCCATGCACTTGCTTGGACTGTCTGACCAACCTTGATTGTTAACTCTGTTTGCTCACACTTGTATGGAACCTGGGACACCCTACAACCGTTGTAGCTCATCAATAACCCACTTGGAATTGGTCCACAGCTTCGTGAGCCGGGCATGGTGGAATGGGACACTGTGTCCGAGCTGTCGGCCTACGCTGGGGTACCGCGCCTCCCCGTAGTGACCGCGAGCGATCCCTTTCTCTTGGCACTCCTCATGTGCTTGAAGTCGGGGATGAGGAACCTGACGGGATCACGGACCGCGAGGCCTCGGCCTCACGCATTGGGGGGTCTTGGCCTCGCACCCAGATTAGGGCATTAATACGCGGGGTGTACCAGATTCCCCAATCGGCTGGATGAATGGACCTAACTAATAACTCGGCTAACACGATCACATTGCATCGCACTAGTTAGGGTGGCGACTCGGCAGTCGAGGTCGCATTGAGGGAGTGTTGACATTTGCGATCGTTAGATAGTGTCGCTCGAGGGAGCGTTGTGGTGAGGGCATGCATCATGTCATGCTGCATACATGCGCATTAATAAGATTACTTAGACGTATGTGATTGCCTGCTTTTCATTAAGATCATATTATAATTGATGCCTGTGATAACTTAAGTTTAATAGCACCCACTGAGTTGATCACTCACTCTCACTCTGGGACGGTGTTTTAAAACACCAACCAGACCCATTTATAGATGCAAGTGACTCGGGACTGGAGGAGCCTGGCGAGGCGAGCTTGGACGAGGAGGACGAGCTATCATACTTCCAGTTGATGGAGGGTTCTCCGCCCGCTTGAGGGGCGGGATTGGATAGCTGGGCAATGGGCTTAGCCTTATTCTTTTTGGACATAATATTCTTTTGTTGTTTTGGTTGGCCAACGCCTTGTGCGACCCATTTATATTTTGAACCTGTATATATATGACAGACCTCTTTCATTTCAGTAAACTAGCGTGTTTATGTTTCATGTTCAGGAAATTTCAGGCTGCGCAACTTAAACAGATTAAACACTTATTAATAAAATTTGTTAATGGTGACTCTCGGGAACTCGGGAGTTGAGCATATGCGCGACCCCCGATTTTCAGGGCATTACAAAGACCGAGGTCAAATCCACAGGGACTGAACCTTGCACATAATCTGAAAGTAACTTGAACTAGAATTAGGCGAGTATGTAATTTAAATCAGGGAAAATTAAGAGAATAATGATAAATAACTAAACTAAAACTTATAAAATTCAAATGTAGGAAACTAGAGTGCTAAGGATCCACTTGTAGAGATCAAATAGATTTATGCTTGATTCATGAATACAACTAAAATCAGAGTCCTATCTTCTTCTAGTTGGAAGATATATCGTTAAAATCCAGTTCTAAACTTCATTTGATCTAGTTTTAAAGAGATGAGAGGTATGAGAATTAGAATTGATTCCATTACAAAATCATGCCCATGAGACAAAGTAAACAATAGAATTTAACCAATCCACAACCAATCTTAAAGAGTTATGAACGTTAGGAATAATTCCATCATCCAACCATGCCCATGAGACGATGATGAACTGTCACGCCCCAAACCCGAAAATCGGGCTCACAAAATTTTCGATCATTGAATTTGGTGCCGACAACCTCCGTAGTACCCCATTCTCGGCTCCTAGCGCGCATACACCAGATTCCGATCTTAGGATCCTATAAGGAGGATTTTTCAACATACATTTGTCTCGTAATAAGCATAACCATAAGTTTACCCAAATCATAAAGGCAACATCATCATCACATACCCACTAATATAAACATTTGAATACAGTGTTGAAAGGAAAATATATATATCGAAATCAAAACGTCAGAAGACCGCTGCACATTCCATGCTCAATGCTGCTGCAACCTAATGCCACCTGCACGCATTTATCGTGCATAAGCTTATAGAAAGCTTAGAGGGTGGTGAAAGTGTGTGCACAAGATAAGTGCCAAGTATTCAATGTAATACAATGTTGGAAATATTGGCGAGATCATAAATCATATGATAACAGAGTAAGCGAAAATACTTATAAGTCCATGAGTCATACAATACCAGAGTACGCAATATCAATCAACTATGCAAATGAGGAGTCATAGAGAGCTAAATATCAGATGCCGAGGGTATAATACAATATGTAAATCCTGCTAAGTTCGTCTAGGCCATATAAGTACAGAAAATATAATTACCCAAAATGCCATATGCTTGCGGATGCAATATACGAAACGAATGAAATGACCAAGCCGGAGTGTGAGGTCGGGATGACAGTACGTAGTATCATAAGCTACGAGGGTCCATTATAAGGAACTTCTATTCAAACCAGTCCCATACCTAAATTTGGATAGTCAGACTCAGTGTGGTAAACTCCTGATTTCAGGTTAGTCGCGCGCCCAACCGAAATCCTGGCCATGCGAAGGTACATGTAACAAATAGTTGCGCACCATCAGCCCGAGTGGATAGTGAATGAATGAATGAATGAGTATGCAATTCCTGCTCAATAAGTCCATATATCAGTACGGTTTCTCTCTGGGATCATCATCGGGGTCTAGTACACTCCACACTGACTGCCGCCTCCCTAGCCGCACAGCCTAGCGAGTGGATTAGACCACACTATCCGCCTGATCAGTAGTCTGCCAATACCTACCTGGCTTGTCAATAGCGGACCCATTTGTAAGCTGGTCAAAATCAGCCTAGCTTACAGTCCCCTCACTCGGGTAGATAAGGCCACACTCCCTCCTAACCGACCACGATACAGTGAAAGACGCGACCTACTGCTATTCGGCACTCGGGCACTCATGTATCCACTCGGTCTTTACGTTGGGGCGTCTCCTGACCTTGGAGGTTTATGGACTTTCATCCACGGACATCAAAAGTGCCTAGATGCCCGAACCAAACATTTTCGGTGTCCCATCTGGCCATCCACGACATGCTTGTGGAGCCTACGGCCCTGATGTCACTAAGGTGTACAATGATTATATCACACATATGCGAGATGGATGAGTCACATCATCCAGTCATGCAGCAATCCTGCACGTACCGCTCGCTTATGTGGGTAACTCTTATCAGTGAGTCCCATAAATAATCTGTGCAATGGCATATGGTATGATCAGTCACTACTCATATCAAGCATACATATGATGCATATGGCATGAGTCATGGAGTTATATTAAGCATGTTATATGGTGATGAACTATCCTCATAATGAAGATGGGCCTAGACGACCTACACACAACAAGTATGGGCCCATGAATGGGCCCTAGGGAGACTTACAATGCGGACATTTAACCAATATTATCCTCACAATGTGGACGTCAAACCATCATTGCTTCCAAGGCACGACCCCCCTAAATATCATTACATAAACCATGGTAGAATTACACATTACAATGGACCTTATATACATCCCATTGGGCCTCAACCCATGGGCCTCAAATACATCAAATGAGTCGCATCACATGGGCCTCATATATATCAAGGTGGGCCTCAACAATGGGCCTCATACATCACATCAAGGTGGGCCTCAACAACGGGCCTCATATATCACATCGGGCCTAATCAAATGGGTCGAATCAATAGGCTGAATCAAATGGGCCAAGTTGAATGGGTTGAGCCCAACTCATCTATTTTTAGAGATCAATATAGAGTATTATATAAAAATGAATCATATCAAAAGATCAACTGGACCATATCATATTTAAGGTGGGCCTCACCATAAGGTTTATTTTACACCCAATCTAATCATAAGGTCTTAAAAACCTGGATTAAGAGGGAAAACAAATTCCCTATTGATCCAGAACATCTGTGACTCAAATGGGTTTCAATGATAGACGTTCAATCCCCACTTCCTTTTGCTGTATGGTCCACATGATAGGTAGATCTGCCTCATTTTTATTCCATCACAAGCCTTAAAATTGTCTTTTAAAATGGTTGGACGGTTTGGATGTAACACATGCATCATGATGGGTCCCATAAGGATGGACAACATAGATAAGGTACACACCTCATGGTGGGGTCCACACTGATGAAAGGTGTAAATACAATACATACATCAGTGGGCTCCACGTGGGACCCACCATAATGTTTATTTGCCATCCAATCTGTTAATAAGGTCACACAGACACGGATGAGGAGGAAAACAAATATCATAAAGATCCAAAACTTCTGTGAAATCCAAAAGGATTTCAATGACAGACATTCAATCATCACTGTTTCCTGTAGTGTGGACCACCCGAGTCCCACATACGGCTGATTTTTAGGGGGCCCACCAAATGCACGGTGTTGATGCCCAACACACATCATAGTGGGGCCTACGGCTGGGACCCACGGTCCCCACCCACCGTCTACGCAACAGGACGCTGCTGCAGCGTCCTTTGGATGTGCAGTAGCAGCAGCGCCTGTTGCATGTTTTTTTCCGTTTTCTCACGGTTTTTCGTAGGTGGGGCCCGCATCCGGAAAATCCAACCCACTAGTTGGGTTCTATAGCTCATGATGGACCAAACGAGCCCAATATGCAGCATGTTTTGGTGTATCGAAACATCCATGTGGGTCCTAATAGCCTTTAACAGTCAGAATCACTATTTTCAATGATATGGCTTGCTTGATTATCGAATTAACTTCATTTTTTGGCTCAACGCTTAAAATGGGCTGAGAAATAGGATGGATAGCATGGATTTGATCCTTGCATCAATGTGGGGCCTGCATGAGCGGTCCACCCCAAAGCCTTGAACTAAGCTGATATTTTTGTTTTCATCCCAACCTCCAGCGTGCGTCCAGGGAGGTTGGGCGTCAATACACCACGCTGTTAGTTCACACTTCAATGTGTAGCCACGTCTAGCATCCTTGGACGCTGGACGGTTTGCATACAATTAAGGTGGCCCCACCTACTAGATGGCTAGGAGAAAATACATGCTTCATGGTGGGGCCCATCTGGGTGGGCCACACAGCCACATCATCACACACAACAAAAATGAAGGAGAGGGGAGAGAGAAAGAAGGAGACACGTGTGATGGAGGGACCTCGACACTATGGGCCCTCCCTTCCATGCATTCAATCATACATCAAGTGGGTCCCAATAAATTTGGGCCCACCAAATCAAAATCAACAGTGGAGATTCCTTCTCCACCAAAATGAAAGGTCTAGATTACATCTTTCAAACTTAGAAAAGTAAACATCATGATGGGGTTCATGGAGAATGACCCTATCATGGAATGATCATGAGAATCATAGTGGGCCATCAATCACATCTAGGGTCCAAAGTGAGATCCAAACCATCAATCGGTAGGCCTCACTTGGCCCATCATTAAAACATGAAATCTATACCTATAAAATACCTACCGTTCGTTCTTCTTAGTCCGATGGAACACCGATCTCCTTCTGTCTCACTTTGATGAAAAATGTTGAGAAATGTAGGGCTAGGATGATGGATTTTGGGATGGGAAGTGGGCTACACAACACACTCTCTTTTCTCTCTTTTGGAAGTGCTTGGACGTGCACTATTTTTGTCTCATTTTTTACTTGGAAAATTTGAAGAGAGAGAGAGAAGGGATGGTTGTAAGAGGTGATGGGTGTGAGTGATAGATGTGAGTTGATAGATGTACTTGACATGTATGGGTGTGTATGAGAGAGAGAGGGAGAGAGTTGACTTTGGAGTTGCTCTTGTACTTGACATGAGGTGATTGATTGATTAAGTGAGTGATTGATTGATGAGACATGTTGTAGAGATTCTCTTGGGATTGCAAACGCGCTGTGTTTTTCTTAAACTGAACGCGGGCTTACATCTCCTGGCTTGGGTATCGCTTCAGCACGTAAAATGTGGTGTCGGAACAGCGACGATGGTGCGGTCGCAATGGTATAAGTCTTGGGTCAAGCCGACTCTGGAATATGGAAGGCGACTTAAGGTTGGGCGCAAATGAAGTCTACATGTCGCGGGTCACCGAAATTCGACTGCGAGGACCGTGGAAGCCTATGGAACAGTACGGGCTAGGATACGGGTCTTACATGAACAACAGGGCTCCTATGCTCACAATCCCTGTAATGCAAAGAACATACCCGAAGCTATCGCAGATTCATTGTAATTTAAGTCACAATAAACCATTAAAAACTATGAATATTCCTCATAATCAAACTAGAATCAAAATCAGTTCAACTTAAACATGAAACAAAGGCATAAAGAAAAGTCTCCCATCACACTACAAGCTTCACCTCTTAGCCCTAGCTAAGAGGTTTAGCCAATCATCACCATGATCACTCTAAAGACTCTTAAAAACATAAGGGAGGAAGAAAGAAAACCAAAGAGGAAGGATAGAAAAGGATGAAGAATGAAGAGGCATGCCGCCATGATCTTTCTCTCTCCTTTGCTCCCACGTCCCTACATGTCGAAGAATGATTGTTCTCCACGTCCTCCCTCTCCTTTTATAGAGCAGCAGAGAGTCGGTGAAGAGCTGAGAAGGTTGGTGGACTTTCACATGCACAGCAATAGAAAACGCACTCAACTTGCGTTTGAATCGATTTTTCGGCCAAAAGACGTCCACGAAACACTTTTTGTCTCCATGACTGGGGTAAAGACCCCCCTCTGAAGATTCTGGACGGTTTGGATCCACCATCTTACCACAAACGGTGGCCCACAACACCCCGCAGCGTCCGGGAAAACAGGACTTGCGTATGGTGCGAAATTCCTACGCTGTGATCCTCGGTGGGCCCCACAGTGATGTTTTCGGTGAAATCCACCTCATTCATTGGATTCCTGGCGAAATTTCAGTTGGAAAGGAGTGGTTTTGGTGGAGTTTTGGTGCGGTCCATTGTATCAAATCACCTCGCCATTCATTTAGCATTTTCCGGTGATCCACGTATGTACGTGTGCATGGGGCCAAAAGGCCACCATGGCCAGGGTCGTGGCCACCCTCCAGAGCCGATGGATGGTCCAGATTGACTATTAGGATGATGGGTGGGGCCCACTGAAACCAGCCGGTGAAGGCAGCGTCCCTCGCTAGACGCTTGCGTGAAAGGAGACGGGTCAACCCGACATTGATTGGGCTGACCGTCTAGTACACGTCCCGTGCACCTGTGTAGTGTGCACATAACTATGCATGTGGGGTCCACTGTGATGTATATGCGAAATCTGCTCCATCCATCCGTTTTGCCACCTCATTTAACGGGTTGAGACCAAAATTTAAGCATATCTAGACATCAGGTGGGCTCTAGATCAGTGAATTGTGACCTGATCTATCTATTGGACCACTTTCACAAAGATCTAATGGCTGAAATTTGACGTGTACTGTTAATTTATGGTCCTCAGGCCAGATTAAAGTTTCGAGCCAAACGGATGGTGGGAACCCTGTGATCTTGCATTCAGGATGACTTTCAGGCCCCTTTGGACCCAATCATTTGATTTTCTCGAATCTTTAGCGTGTAGATTCTTTGATCTCGGTCTCCTGGGATCCGTCGCTTGCCTCGGTGATTTCTGAGTGTTAAATCCATACTTTTAGTACCCTTTTTCAGTCTAGGTTCCTAATTTCACCTTGCAACATAAACACGATTAAAATAGGACGTTAAACAGTATCATGTTCATAAAATCAGGTAGTAACTGGAGTCTAATATGCAATATTTGACCCTCAACACAATCCCTAACAAACATTTTGCTAGTCCCGAGCAAAGTATGCGAAAAATAATTTAAGAATTACGAGACAATTCCTATAAAACCGAGTGAATTTTGAAAAACAATTCGATCAATAGAATTCTAAGATTCATGAATGTTGGGCATCACTTTCTCCTAGATTCAAGCACACGGTAAACTTCATAGTTAAGTTCAAAGTATTAATCTATCCATTAGAAAAATTCTAAACATTGCGTTCCATGGGTGTATAGTGTAATCTCGGAATATCATCATTAAGAGTCCAATCATCAATTTTCATGACTACATTGATAATTAAACATAGCATTCTTGGAAAATCCAACTAAACCGAGACTTGCCTTATAGTTCAGCCTTTTTACTCTTCCAGCTTTTGATTTTTCCATCGATGACTTCACACTGTGTTAACTTTTTTAAAGATCTTTAACTGGTAGCCGTTTCCGATGACAACTGTTTTTTTAGCTGGATGTTCTTCTCTTTTCATTTTTATTTTTATTTTTGTCAAAGAACATGATGGATAAATTCCCCAGGCTGGTTCCTTCCATGCTTTAATGATTACCAAGTTAACAATTCAATATCGAACTGAAGCCTTAATGTGTAAGCTAGGTGTGACATGTGAAATCATGACTCAATCAATGTTTAAAACTTCTAATCATGGATTAACAATTTGAACTTAACTGTGAAATCTAACAGGTGGCTGAATCCAAGAGTCATAAATTACCAACATTACTTATCTTATAATTCTAAATCAAAGATGGCCCTCGAAATCACTTCGAATTCACAAGAATTTCTAGAAAAAATTTAAAAATTTTCCACAATTTTTGCTTAAGACCAAGAAAGTACTGATTAGGTAACCTAATCTCCCATCCCCAACCTACAATCTACATTGTCCTCAATGTAAAAGATATAAGCATGTAATGCACATGATACAACGAAAGTAAAGGAGAAGTGATGGAAAGATAGTACCTGATGACGGAGTTAAGCGGCTTTTTCCCAAAGAGATTTCAGCGTGAAGGCAGCTCGGCACGAGAGTTAATCCAATAAAAGCAAACTATCCTAACGACATAAAGCCAACTATCTTAGAATGACAAAAAATAAACTACCCTAGCCCTATGAAAGTAATTAACCTACATATACCTCCGTCAGACTAGGAGACATTCTGACCTGGTGTGAATGATTTTTGTAGAATATGTTGGTTATGAAATGCTTTCATCCTATCTTTGTAAATTCTCGAGTTCTCCTACGCATCGTTTAATTGAAGTTTGTGCAGTGAGCCAGCGTTGTCCAGATTGAAATTTAGATTTTTGATCGCCCAGTAGGCTCTATGTTCCAACTCCACAAGTAAGTGGCAAGCCTTCCCATAGACGAGTCTAAAGGGAGACATTCCAATAGGGGTCTTAAATGCAGTATGGTAAACCCATAAAGCATCTGTCAATCGGATTCACCAATCCTTACTGTCGGGGTTAACCGTCTTTTCCAAAATATGTTTGATTTCCCTATTAGAAATCTTAGCTTACTCACTTGTTTGTGGGTGATATGGGGTGCTTACTTTATGAAAAATACTATATTTCTTTATTAAATTCTCGAATGGTCTATTACAAAAATGTGAGCCCCCATCACTAATAATGGTTTGAGGTGTTCCGAACTGGGAAAGGATGTTCTCTTTTAAGAATTTAATGACCGTGCGATGGTCATTGCTCCGGCACGGAATCGCTTCGACCCATTTAGTGATATAGTCTATGGCGAGCAAAATATATAGATTTTCAAAGGATTGGAGGAATGGTCCCATGAAATCGATGCCCCAATAATCAAATGCCTCTATGATAAGAATGAGGTTCAAGGGCATCATATTTTGACGGGACAATGCTCCCAACTTCTGACAATGCTCACAAGCCTTGTAAAACTCATGAATGTCCCTAAACATAGTGGGCCAGTAAAAGCCACACTGCAGAATCTTGGCCGTGATCTTTTTAGCAGAAAAGTAACCACTATAAGCTTGTGAGTGACAGAAAAAGATGACACTCTGATGCTCATCGTCTGACACACATCTCCTTAAGATTTGGTTTGAGCAATATTTAAACAAATATGGATCGTCCCAGAAGAAGTTGCGCACCTCGATGAAAATTTTCTTCTTAACTTGCGCAGTCCAATGTGTCGGTATGAAACCCATGGTAAGATAATTAGCAATATCAGCGAACCAAGGTAAATTGGAGACTTTGAACAATTATTTATCAGGGAACATATCATTAATATGTGTCATCTGAAGGGAATCAGATAGATTAAGGTGGGAAAGATGGTCAGCCACTACGTTCTCTACTCTCCTTTTATCTTTAATTTCTAAATCAAATTCTTAGAATAGGAGGATCCATCTTATCAAGCAGGGCTTAGCATCATTCTTAGTAAGAAGATACTTAAACGCTGCATTATTTGTGTAAATGACGATCTTAGATCCAATCAAGTATGACCTAAAATTGTCCAAAGCGAACACTACGGCTAAGAGTTCCTTTTCTGTAGTCGAGTAGTTCACTTGGGCAGGATTTAGAGTTTTACTTGCGCAATGAATAACGTAGGGCTTCTTTTCTTTTCTTTGGCCTAAAACCACCCCAAGAGCATAATCAGACGTGTTATAAATAAGTTCAAAAGGAAGGCTTTAGTCGGGTGGCTGTATGATAGGTGTAGTGGTCAACATGCCTTTAAGCTTAGTGAATGCTTCCTGGCATTATTCAATCCACTTGTATGGTGTGTCCTTTTGAAGTATATTACATAGAAGACGAGAGATGAGATTAAAGTCTTTTATGAATCTTCTATAAAACCCTGTGTCTTAAAAAGGATCGCATGTCTCGTATGTTCTTGAGTACAGGTAGGTTAGAGATAAGATTGATTTTAGTTTTATCTACCTTGATTCCTTTGGACGAGATGATATGTCCAAGGACAATTTCCTTACGAACCATAAAATGACACTTCTCCCAATTGAGTACCAAATTCTTTTCTTCACATCTTTTCAGTGCACATTTAAGACTCTTTAAGCATTCGTTGAAAGATGGACCGAAGACAGAAATCGTCCATGTAGACCTCTAGATATTGCCCCACCATATCAGAAAAAATACTCATCATGCATCGCTGAAAAGTGGCGGGGGCATTACATAGTCCGAATGACATCCTTCGGTAAGCAAAGGTGTCATAAGGACATGTAAATGTAGTCTTTTCCTGATCTTCAGGGGCTATCTCTATCTGATTGTAGCCCGAATACCCATCAAGAAAACAGTAATAGGAATGACCAGCTAACATTTCTAAAATTTGATCAATGAAGGGCAAAGGAAAGTGGTCCTTCCTCATGACGATACTCAACTTCCTGTAGTTAATGCACATTCTCCAACAAGTAGTAACTCTAGTTGGCACAAGTTCATCATTGGCATTGGCTACGATGATGATTTCAGACTTCTTGGGAACCGCCTAAGTTGGACTCACCCATTGACTATCGGATATAAGGTATATGATACCCACATCCAATAGTTTAAGAACCTCAACCTTAACCACTTCTTTCATGTTTGGATTTAGTCTACGTTGTGATTGTTAAGAGGTCTTCACAGTATCCTCAAGATGAATGCGATGAGTACAAATCGAGGGGTCAATTCCCTTGAGGTCTGCGATCGTCCATCCAAGGGCTCACTTATGCTTAATGAGAGTAGATATGAGCATACTCTCTTGTTCTTACTCAAGGTGGGATGAAATCACCATCGAGTATGTCTCATCTTGACCTAAATAAACATATTTCAAATCAGAGAGCAATAGTTTTACGTCAAGCTTCAGTGCCTTGAGGTTAGACGGCAGAGACACTACTTCGGTTTGGGACAATTCTTCAAATTGTGGCCTCCACTGGTTAATTCAAGTACCAGCGTAGTATCAAGCATGTCACCCATCTCCCTAATCATGTCATCATCAAAATCATGTGAGTGGGCAAGACACGTTTCTAGAGGGTTAGAGGATAAGGTCAGAAGCGTTCTATCTTCCACGAAAGTGTCAATCATATTAAAGTCGTGAAAATCCTCATCATCCTCTAACTGTCTGCTTCTGTTGAAAAAGATATTCAACTCCAATGTCATAATCTCGAAAGACATACTCATAACACCATTCCCACAATTGATGATTGCGTTTGAGGTGGCAAGGAATGGGCGACCAAGAATGACGGGAATCCGAGTGCTCATGTTATGATGGGTTTGGTATCCAAGACGATAAAATCTACATGGTAGTAGAATCTGTCAACCTGGACCAACACATCCTCAATTATCCCTCTTGGTACACGAACAGAGCGATCAGCAAGTTGTAATGTGGTTAAGGTGAGTTTTAATTCACCCAAACCTAACTGTTTCTATACCAAGTAGGGAATCAGATTTACACTCGTCCCTAAGTCAAGAAGTGTGTGCTCAATTCGGTAGTTTCTGATTACACAGGGTATGGTTGGGCTATCGGGATCCTTGAATTTCTGCGGTACATCTTGCTTTAGGATGACACTCACCCTCTCAGTCAAGAAGATTTTCTTTTGAATATTTTACCGTCTTTTGGTCGTACATAAGTCTTTCAGGAATTTGGCATATGAAGGTATTTGTTTTACGGCATCAAGTAGAGGAATATTGACATTCACTTGTTTCAACACCTCTAGAATGTCCTGAGAGTTAGAGAGAGGTTTTGGTGCAACCAATCGTTAGGGAAATGGAGCAACTGGCTTGCCTTGAAGTTTGATCCGGTTCCAATTCTTATGGAGTAGTGCTAGGTCTATCATCGTTGTCCTCTTCCGGGTCCTTAGGCTTTTCAACCCTTACCGGAATAGATTTGTCAATTATCTTCCCATTCCTAAGAATGGTGATAGAATTAGCTTGCTCCATCTGATTTGAAGTGCTTAGATCGCTTATCTCATATTGCGGTTTAGGATTAGGGAAAGGTTGGGCTAGAAAAATCTCCTTTTCCCCAATTGAATTTTTTGTCTCAAGTCCTTGTATGACTTTTGAAATGTCTTGAAGGGTTTGCAATATACCCTAAGTGATAAGCTCTTGGTTTTGAATATGTTTTAGAATCAGATCCTCTTGAGGTTTCACTTGATTTGGAATTTGATTAAAGTAACCTTGAGGAGTTTGTCTATTCCTCCAACTGAGGTTTGAATGATTTCTCCAACTAGGATTATATGTATTGGAGGTAGGTCCATTGAAAGGTCTTTAGTAATTGTTCATGGCATTAGATTGCTCATTCAACACCTCTTGAAAGGCAGGTATTGTTGGATAATTTTCAGTTGTGCGAACGTTACAAGCAATACCGCAAACAATTTTCTTAACCTTATCCTTCTTTAATTCCATGGCCTCAAATTTCCTTATAAGATTAGTCACTTTAGAATTGATATTATCATCCTCTTTCGGAAGATACATTCCACCCCTCTCCTTGGATTGAGTCGGCCTAAACATGGTGCTTGGTTTTGGGTATATGTCCCATGATTGTGCGTTTTCAGCAAGTCTATCTAAGTAGTCTCACACATCATCGACATTTTTATTCATAAATTCCCCATTGCACATTGTCTCAACCAATTGACACATGCAAGATGTCAGACCATTATAAAAGAAGTGTGTAATGCGCCACATTTCAAATCCGTGTTGTGGGCATGAACTGACAAGATCCCTGAACCGTTCCCAACATTGGAAGAATGTTTCGTCTTCTTTTTGGGCGAAGTTCATGATTAACTTTCTAAGGGTATTCGTTTTATGATGTGGAAAAATTTTCTTTATGAATTCCCTTATCATGTCATTCCATGTGCCGATAGATCGAGGACGTAGTGAATGCAACCACGTCTTAGCTTTCTCTTTCAAAGAAAAGGGAAAGACTTTCAGCCTGACTGTGTTCTCAAACTCGTTAAGAAAGTATAAAGTGGCTATGATCTCATCAAACTCTTTCAGGCGGAAGTATGGATCTTCTGACTCAAGCTCATGAAATTTAGGAAGGAGTTGGATCACCCCTATCTTGATATCCATTTGTCCCATATTCTTTGGAAAAACCATGTATGAGGGTGTGCTCACTCGCGCCAGTTGTAAATAATCTTGTAAAGTATGAGGCAGGGGTGCTTGATGCACCTCATTCTCATCCTAGATGTCCTCCATCTTAGGTTGTGGTAGAAGAGATTGGTTTGAAACCATCACTTTAATTAACTCTGAGGATCTCGAGCGGTGTCTAATCTTGCGATAGATAGTTAACCTCTCAACCAATCCTCCTTTAGTCAAGAGACATCGAGTGTTGTCATGGACCCACTTCGGCATGAAACACTCGCAACCCCCAATCTCAGATAAAACCTAAAAAGAGAGTAAATAGAAATCTAAGAAAAGAGAGGGTTGGAAAGAAGTCACCAAATTGGAGTCCCTAAGTTAAAAACCTGCAAAAACAAACTAAAACAAGTTAGTTTCTAGAAATAGAAATTCTAAAATTAGAAAAGTTCCTAAAATAGAAAGTAAGCTAGTTTCTAAAAAAAAAAAAAACTAAAAACTGAAAATAGAAAGTTTCTAAAAACCGATTAAGAAAGTTCTAAACCTAAATTAGAAAGTAAGTTAGTTTCTAAAAATAAAAGAGATCTTACAAAATAGAAAGTTTATAAAAATAGAAAATAGAACTCTAATATTAAAAATAGAAAAATAGAAAAATTAGAAAGAGATTACCAAATTAGAAAGTCTATGTCAAGATCCTACAAAACAGGAAAGTTAGGTTAGTTTCTACAAATCAAACAGAAAAACCCTATCTTAAAATTAGAACCCTAATCTTAACATAATTCTAAACTAGTTATTCTCTGAAAAACGTAACCATCAATCCCTGGCAATGGCGCCAAAAACTTATTTACCACTCCAAGTATAGGGTTGCGATGTAGTAATAATCTCGGTAAGACCGAGGTCGAATACACACAGACTGAACCTTGCACGTAATCTGAAAGCAACTTAAACTAGAACTATGCGAAGATGTAATTTAAATCAGGAAGAATTAAGAGAATAATGATGAATAACTAAACTAAAACTTGTAAAATTCAAATGTAGGAACCTAGAGTGCCATGGATCCACTTGTAGACATCAGTGAGATTTATGCTTGATTCACGAACACAACTGAAATTAAAGTCCTATCTTCATCCAGTTGGAAGATATATCGTTAAAATCCAATTCTGAACTTCCTTTGATCTAGTTTTTAAGAGATGAGAGGTGTGAGAATTATAATTGATTCCATTACAAAACCATGCCCATGAGATAAAGCAAATAATAGAATTTAACCAATCCACAACCAATCTAAAAGAGTTATGAATGTTAGGAAGGATTCCATCATCCAACCATGTCCATGAGACGATGGTGAACAATAGGGCTCCTACGCTCACAATCTCTGTAATGCAAAGAACATACCCGAAACTATCGCAGATCCATTGTAATTTAAGGCTCGCATGTCTCGTATGTTCTTGGGTGGAGGTAGGTTAGAGATAAGATTAATTTTTGCCTTATTATTTGGACGAGATGATATGTCTAAGAACAATTTCCTTACGAACTATGAAATAATACTTCTCCCAATTGAGTACCAAATTCTTTTCTTCATATCTTTTTAGCACACATTTAAGACTTTCTAAGGGCTCACTGAAAGATGGACCGAAGACAGAGAAATCATCCATGAGGACCTCTAGATATTGCCCCACCATATTAGAAAAAATACTCATCATGCATCGCTGAAAAGTGGCGGGGGCATTACATAGTCCGAATGGTATCCTTCAGTAAGCAAAGGTGTCGTAAGGACATATAAATGTAATCTTTTTCTGATCTTCAGGGGCTATCTCTATCTGATTATAGCCTGAATACTCATTAAGGAAACAGTAATAAGAATGACCAGCTAGCCTTTCCAAAATTTGATCAATGAAGGGCAAAGGAAAGTGGTCCTTTCTCGTGATAGTATTCAACTTCCTACAGTCAATGCACATTCTCTAACCAGTAATTACTCTTAGTTGGCACGAGTTCATTATTGGCATTGGCTATGATGGTGATTTCAGACTTCTTAGGAACCTCCTGAATTGGACTCACCCACTGACTATCGGATATAGGGTATATGATACCCACATCTAATAGTTTAAGAACCTCAGCTTTAACCACTTCTTTCATATTTGGATTTAGTCTACGTTGTGATTGCCGAGAAGTTTTCGCATTATCCTCAAGATAAATGCAGTGAGTACAAATCAAAGGGTCAATTCCCTTGAGGTCTGCAATCGTCCATCCAAGGGCTTCATCTCCTGTTCTTGCTCAAGGTGGGATGAAATCACCACAGGGTATGTCTCATCTTGACCTAAATAAACATATTTCAAATCAGAGGGCAAAGGTTTTAGGTCAAGCTTCAGTGCCTTGAGGTTAAACGGCAGAGGCACTTCTTCGGTTTGGGGCAATTCTTCAAATTGTGGCCTCCATTGGTTAACTTCAAGTACCAGCGCAGTGTCAAGCATGGCAACCATCTTCTTAATCATATCATCATCAAAATCATGAGAGTGGGCCAGACACGTCTCTGGAGGATTAAAGGATAAGGTCAAGGGTGTTCTATCTTCCATGAAAGAGTTGATCATGTTAATGTTGTGAAAATTGTCATCATCCTTTAACCGTCTGTGTATGTTAAAACAAATATTTAACTTCAATGTCATATTCCGGAAAGACATACTCATGACTCCATTCCTGCAATTGATAATTGTGTTTGAAGCAGCAAGGAATGGGCAACCAAGAATGACGGAAATCTGAGTGCTCATGTTACTGATGGGTTCAGTATCCATGGGGTAGTAGAATCTGTCAACCTAGACCAGCACATCCTCAATTATCCCTCTCGGTACACGAACATAGCGATCAACAGGCTGTAGTGTGGTTAGGGTGGGTTTTAATTCACCCAAAGCTAGTTGTTTGTACACCGAGTAGGGAATCAGATTTACACTCGCTCCTAAGTCAAGAAGTGCGTGCTGATTCGGTAGTTCTGGATTATAAAAGGTACGGTTGGGGTACCGGGATCCTTGAATTTTTGTAGCACATCTTGCTTTAGGATGACACTTACTTTCTCAGTCAAGAAGATTTTTTTTTGAATATTTTGCCATCTTCTGGTCGTACACAAGTCTTTCAGAAATTTGGCATATGAAGGTATTTATTTTACGACATCAAGTAGAGGAATATTGACCTTCACTTGTTTCAACACCTCTAGAATATCCTAAGCGTTAGAGAGACGTTTTGGTGCAACCAACCGTTGGGGAAATGAAGTAACTGACTTGCCTTAAAGTTTTGGTTCTAATTCTTGTGTAGCAGTGCTAGGTCTATCATTTTTGTCCTCTTCCGGGTCCTTAGGCTTTTCAGCACTTATCGGAATAGATTTGTCAATTATTTTTTCACTCCTAAGAGTGGTGATAGACTTAGCTTGCTCCATCTGATTTGAAGTGCTTAGATCACTTATCTCATATTGCGGTTTAGGATTGGGGAAAGGTTGGGCTGGAAGAATCCCTTTTTTCTCAATTGAATTTTTTATCTCACGTCCTTGTATGGCCTTTGAAATGTCTTGAAGGGTTTCCAATATACCCTGAGTGATAAGCTCTTGGTTTTGAATATGTTTTAGAACTGGATCCTCTTGAGGTTTCACTTGATTTGGAATTTGATTGAAAAAACCTTGTGGAGTAGCAGTCTGTCCATTCCTCCAACTGAAGTTTGGATGATTTCTCCAACTAGGATTGTATGTATTGGAGGTAGAGCTGGGCATTGGTCTGGATCAGATCGGATTAGGTCCAACTCGATCTGATCCGAAATCCCAATGGCTTGACTCGAACTCGATCCGATCCAAGACTGGATCTGGGTCACCTGATTTGGACCGATTCGATGCATGGTTGGCCTGACCTGAACCTAGTCCAACTTGGTCAGGGAAACGAGTCAGATCAGGTTGGGTACGATTCGGATTGTATGAATTTAATCAAACTGTTTCATGTGGTGTGGTCCACTTAAGCCTTTAATATACTGCCTTTTTATGCTCAAGGCCTAAAATAATATGTGAAAATGGATGAACGGCTTAGATAAAATATATACATCAAGGTGGGCCCCACATGACTCTGAAAGAACTTTCAGTCTACCATATACACGTTCTTATTGGACTTTTGACGTGCACTGCATGAAAATAAATTGGAAATAATTGTGGCTTTAGACGCTGCCTTTTATCCAGCGTGATTTGGCAACGTCCCAAAACCTTACATTACGAAGTTGGACTTTATGACGAAATTGCCCTTGCTTTTTTTTTTTTTGTTGCAAAAGTGAGTCTAAAGTTGTTAAAAGGAGGGGTATTTTCGTCCGTAAATTCCTAATCTGTACGTAAGGAGTCTACTTTGGTAACAAAGGTTTTGGATGGGTGAAAAAAAAACTGAGTAAAAGGTGGTATCTACAATGATAAAGAACCTAAATCAAATCCAATCAGTTGCAATTACTTGCTTTTCACGCAGCCTACACAGAGTGAATTCTTTATCGACGTTAGCGAGTTCTGTGGGTCTAATCATGGGGTGCGTGTTATATCCAAACCATCCATCCATTTGACAAGATCGTCTTAAGGCTTGAGACGAAAAATAAGACAGATCTAACTATCAAGTGGACCATACGAATTGTTTAACAGTGAAAATCATTCTCTGCTGCTATTTGTGGTGTGGTCCAGATGATCTTTAGATATTATTCATTTTTTGGATAATGCTCTATAGTGATCTCTAAAAATATATGAACAGTGTAGATAAAATAAATACATCACTGTGGGGCCTATATAACTTTGATCTCCTTTGAACCATTTGTACAACTTGGAGCTTGAGGAGCGCCCGGAGCTCGAGAAGGCTAGACGCCAGTAGTTGTACTGGAAACGAACTGGCTACTCTCCTTGCCACTAGCCAATGGCTGGTGGTCCATGCTCTGTGGGCCCCACCATGATGTATGTGTTTCATCCATGCCCTCCATCTATTTTTATAGATCATTTTATGTTACGAGAAAAAAATGAGTATATCGAATCTCAAATGGACCACATTATAGGAAACAGTGTTGAATGAACGTTGACCATTAAAAACATTTTGGAGGCCATAAAAGTTTTTGATCAAGTTGATATTTATTGTTTCCCTTCATCTGGGTCCTTATGACCTAATCAACATATTAGATGTCAAATAAACAGTACAGTGGGCCTTAGGAGGATTATAATGGTGGATATCCAATCATTATTGTTTTCCTGTGGTGTGGTCCACCTGAGATTTATATCCCTATCATTTTTTTGTATAAAGCCCTAAAATGATCTATAAAATGGATGAACGAAATGGATGAAACACACACATCATGGTCGGGCCCACAGAGCACCGACTACAGCCACAGGGCTGGTGTAGGGGGAGTAGCCAATCCGTCTTCACCGTTACTCATCTTCGTACACGACACGTACCTACAACAACTATATAGCTGGTGTGTGGTACACCAACAAATCCACGTCTAGTACTGAGTAAACTCTGTTGGGGCCCATAGTGGAAATGCATGTGGTTCATTCGCTCCGGATCGGGTCGGATCTATTCGGATCGGATTATGAATCGGATCGGTACGGGTAGGTATGGATCCGAACTCGACCCGAAATGCTTTCGGATCTAGCCTGCCCTACTCGATCCGCACCGATCCAGGCCATCGGATCGGTTTGGATCGGGTCGGATATGGTCGGATCGGGTCGGATCCACCAGATCGGGTCAGGATTGCCCAACTCTAATTGGAGGTAGGTCCATTGAAAGGTCTTTGGTAATTGTTCATGGAATTAGATTCCTCATTCAACACCCCTTAAAAGGCTGGTATTGTTAGACAATTTTCAGTTATGTGAATGTTGTAATCACAAATACCGTAAACAGTTTCATTAACCCTATCCTTCTTTAATTCCATGGCCTCGAATTTTCTTATGAGATTAGTCACTTTAGAATTGATATCATAGTCTTATTTCAGGAGATACATTCTACCCCTCTCCTTAGATTGAGTCGGCTTAGACATGGTGCTCGATTTTGGGTAAGTGTCCCATGATTGTGAGTTTTCAACAAGTCTGTCCAAGTAATCCCACACATCATCGACATTTTTATTTATGAATTCCCCATTGCACATTGTCTCAACCAATTGGCGCATGAAAGATGTCAGTCCATCATAGAAAAAGTGTATAATGCGTCACATTTTAAAACTGTGTTGTGGGCATGAACTGACAAGATCCTTGAACCTTTCCCAACATTGCAAGAATGTTTCATCCTCATTTTGGGCGAAGTTCATAATTGACTTTCTAAGGGTGTTCGTTTTATGATGTGGAAAGAATTTCTTTATGAATTGCCTTATCATATCATTCCATGTGCCAATAGATTTAGGTCGTAGTGAATGCAACCATGTCTTAGCTTTCTCTTTCAAGGAAAAGGGAAAGAGTTTCAACCTGACTGTGTCCTCAGACACGTTTGGAAAATATAAAGTGTCTATGATCTCATCAAACTCTTTTAAGTGTAAATATGGATTTTCTAACTCATGCCCATGAAATTTAGGAAGGAGTTGGATCACCCCTAGGTTGATATCCATGTGTCCCGTATTCTCTGGAAAAACCATGCATGAGAGCGTGCTCACTCCTGCCGGTTATAGATAATCTTGTAAGGTACGAGGTGGGGGTGATTAGTGCACCTCATTCTCATCCTGGACTTCCCCAACCCTTGGTTGACGTAGTCCTTCTAGTTAATTGGCCAGTTGATTTGCGGCCATAACCTCAATTAACTATAGGGATCTCGAACGGTGTCTAATCTTGCGATGGATAGTTAACCCCTCAACCAATCCTCCTTAAGTCAAGAGACGTCGAGTGTTGTCATGGACCCACTTGGGCATGAAGCAACCATCAATCTCAAAATTTAACATAAACCTAAAGGAAAAAAGAAATAGAAATCTAGAAGTAAAGAGAGAAGAATTGGAAAGAGGTTACCAAATCAAAAGTTTCTAAGTTAAAAACCTGCAAAACAAAACAAGTCAGTTTCTAAAAATAGAAAGTCTAAAATTAGAAAGTTCCTAAAAAATAAAAAGTAAACTAGTTTCTAAAAAGGAAAAATTTCTAAAAACCGAAAATAGAAAGTTTCTAAAAACTGATTAGGAAAGTTCTAAACCTAGAATTAGAAAGTATGTTAATTTCTAAAAATAAAAGAAATCCTAGAATTCAAAAGTTTCTAAAAATAGAAAATAAAACCCTAATCTTAAAAATAGAATAATAGAGAAATTAGAAAGAGATTATCAATTTAGAAAGCTTATATCAGGGTCCTACAAAATAGGAAAGTTAGGTTAGTTTTTAGAAATCAAATAGAAAAACCTAAACTTAGAATTAAAAAACTAGAAAAACCCTAATCTTAACCTAGTTCTAAAACTAGTTAATCTTAGAAAAACATAACCGACAATCCCTGGCAATGACGCCAAAAACATGTTCACCACCCCAAGTATAGGGTCGCGATGTAGTAATAATCTTGGTAAGACCGAGGTCGAATCCACAGGGACTGAATTTTGTACGTAATCTGAAAGTAACTTAAACTAGAACTAGACGAAGATGTAATCTAAACTTGAGGAATTTAAGAGAATAATAATGAACTAATTAACTAAAACTTGTAAAATTCAAAGGTGAGAAACTAGGGTTTCTAAGGATCCACTTGTAAAGATTTGAGATATCTATGCTTGATTCACGAACACAACTGGATTTAGAGTCCTATCTTCCTCCAGTTGGAAGATATATCATTAAAAACCAAATATGAGCTTCCTTTGATCTAGTTTTTCAAGAGATGAGAAGGATGTGAATTAGACTTGATTTCATCACAAACTATGCCCATAAGACAAAGAAAACAATAGAATTGAACCGATCCACAACCAATCCAAGGGAGTTATGAACGTAGGGAAGGATTTCATCATCCAACCATGTCCATGAGACGATGGTGAACAACAAGGTACCCACATTCACAATCCCTCTAATGCAAAGAACATACCCGAAGCTATCGCAGATCCATTGTAATTTAAGTCACAATAAACCATTAAAAACTAAGAATATTCCTCATAATTAAACCAAAACCAAAGATAGTTCAACTTAAACATGAATCAAAGGCATAAAAAACTTCCCATCACACTACGAGCTTCACCTCTTAGCCCTAGCTAAGAGGTTTAGCCGATCATAGTTATGATCAAACTAAAATCTCATGAAAAACATTAAAAGGAAGAAGAAACCGAAGAAGAAGGAAGAATATGACGTCGCCGTTCAAGCTTTCTCTCCCTCCATGTCTTGCTATTTACGTCCCCAACTGATGGATTTCACGCTTCTCTCTTCTCTCCTTTTATAGACAAGAGGAGGAGGCCGGGAGTGCGTAGAGAAGGTCAGTCGGGTGTTTATGTAAGAACTTACACAGCAACAGCCTCGTGCGCAATGAGTTTACGCAACAAAAATGCAAATGACTTGCGTTTGGATGGATTTTGTGGGAAGAAGAGCCCAAAAAAACCCATTCTGACTCCATGGTGGTGATTGTGGCCACCCTTTGGAGCTTGTGGATAGTTTGGATTGCTGATTCGATCACGATCTTCATCGTAGAACAGCCCGAAAGTCCCGATTTTCCCAAATGCTGGCCATGCGCACGGGATTGCTCTGACATGTTTGGTGGGCCCCACAGTGGTGTTTTCGAAGAAATCCACCCCTTCTATTGGATTTGTGGCAAAATTTCAGTCAGGAATGGCTAGTTTTGCTCGAGTTTAGTGCGGCCCACTGTATGAAATCTTCCTGCCGTTCATCCTGCGTTTGATGGCAATCCTCGTGTGTCCACGTGCATGGGACCAAAAAGACCTCATGGGTATAGTCGGCCCCACCCCCTGAACACGTTGGACGGTTCAGATAATCCAATGGGACGATCATGGTGGCCTACTGATCATCATAACAATCTAACGTGCAGACGTTGTTTCCGTCTTGAAAAAGGATCGGGTCAACTCGATCTTTGATCGAGGCTGGGTCCGGTGCGGCTCGGCTGTGCACTTGCTGTGCATACGCATCATGCATGTGGGGTCCACTGAGATGTGCATGAGAAATCTGGTGCGACTCGGCTGTGCATACGCATCATGCATGTGGGGTCCACTGAAATGTACATGAGAAATCTGCTTCATCCATCCATTTTGTCATCTAATTTGAGGGGTTGAGACCAAAATCGAAGCATATCCAGTATCAGATGGGCCCCAGATCAGTGATTTATGGGTTAATTTGTCCATTGGGCCACTTTCACAAGGATCCAAGGGCCGAATTTTGATGTGTATAGTTAATTTATGATCTTCATGCCAGATATAAAGTTTCAAGCCAAAAAAATGGTGGGAACCCTGTGATCTTGCATTCAAGATTACTTTCAGGCCCTTTTAACTTCAATCACTTGATTTTCTCGGATCTTTGCCATGTAAATTCTTCGATCTCTGTCTCCTAGGATCCGTCCCTTACCTTAGTAATTTTTGAGCATTAAATCCATGCTTTTAATGCCCTTTTTAGTCCAAGCTTTCTAAATTCACCTTGCAACACAAACATGATTAAAATAGAGCGTTAAGCATTATTATGTACGTACAATCAGGTAATAAGTGAGGTCTAATATGCAATATTTGACCCTCAATAGTATCTACTTTTGTATTCCTAAAAAAAAGACATGTAAAGCAAAATTTGCAATCATAATCACTAATTTCAACTTAGGTTTGATAAATAGTCACCTAAAGATAATAGTTTGCACCTAGGTATGGTTCGACGGCCTGCGGAGCAGCTTTCAAAGGGCCTAATGCACTAAAAATTGAAAGAGGGTTAGAAGGATACCTTTCGGTTGCTAGTGTGGTGCTCTTGCGGCGGTTGGGTTGCAAGCTCCAGTGCAGGACTGAGGAAGGGGAAGAAATTTCTCAACTTCCATCCTCCTTAAGCTCTCCTTAGCCTCCACTCCCTTTTTATTCTCTCCTCATTCTCTCCCCACCTACAAAAAATTCATCATTAGTTTAATGTATATACCTCTAATGGATGGATTTTTGGTCCCTTTGGCTATCCCAGTGGCCCCCTGGCCCATCTGTGTGATTGAGCAGGTCCCACATGGTCAGATGAAAGGTTATTCCAAGTTTGGTGGCAAACGGATAAGTCAATTGATCGCAGGGGCCTGATTTGCGATCAATGGTTACCGATGTTCAATCAGGGTGTTGGTTATACGGATATGAGAAGAAAAATATGCTTAACTTATGCCTCGAGTTTGGTTGCAATCTGACGATCAGAAAGTCACAACTTCGCAAA
Organism: Magnolia sinica; assembly: GCF_029962835.1. Classification (NCBI taxonomy): domain Eukaryota; kingdom Viridiplantae; phylum Streptophyta; class Magnoliopsida; order Magnoliales; family Magnoliaceae; genus Magnolia; species Magnolia sinica. Next base: position 19,398,082 of record NC_080582.1, on the reverse strand, counting down.
AGAGCGAAAGGTCTATTTCACTTAAGTTTTCAAATTTAAGCCTAGGGGATTAGCGCGTCTCAAGCACTTAGCTTCTGTCCTAAGTTGAGTAGTTTTGGGCACTTTCTTGATTTGCCACCCACGATGGACGTCAAACCCAGTGAGACGGATATTATTCTATAATTTCGGAGCTAGTCGGCCACTAACAAGCGGTCTGGAACTTGTTCGGATAATCGGAGCATTTTTTGAATGAATTGAGAAGGGAGATTTCTTTGGCGCAATCATTAGGGTATGGATTAACTAAGTTCTCAATGTGGTCTATTTAAAATTAGCGAAAATGATGATTCGGTCATGATCATTATAGATCGTTGGTTTTAAGGCTAAATGAGACATCGAGTTGATTTGGTTTACAAATCAAGATTCGACCCATAGTTGACTCGGCTTTAGGTATGTCTTTATTTGATTATGGTTATCTCGATTAGTCAGTGATGGGTGGTTAGATTTAGGCCTTAGATGAATAATTCATAAGGCTAGACTTAAGGTTTAAGTGATCAGGTGGAATTGGCTTCATACGGTTGGTTAATCGAATTTGTGCGGTTCTTTATTGGTATCATCTATGTATAGGCTTACCTCGAGCATCAAGGGTCAATAAGTGACGATGTGGGATAGTTATATATATATATATATATATATATATATAATTTAAGGACTTTTTGACAATCTAGAATAACAAAATTTCAGGATGTTACACTTAACCTATTATAGAATTGCCCAAATTAACTGAACTAGATATAGACTACCTGTTAGTGGTCCATTAAACCCGAAAATATAGAAAGACATTTATCTTGTTGGGATTGACATCCATCACAGATGTTGAGCTGAGGTGGTGTGTGGAATCACTCAATTTGGAGTGAAAGATCAGCACATGTGTTGTGTGAGGCTGGGCTGAAATGAGTAGAAACTTAAGTTAATTGTCCACATTCGATCTTTACCAAAGTTGTGACTTTTAGGCCATTAGATTGTAACCAAACTTAGGATGCTAACCTAGAGTAATGCCTTACACATATCTATATAGTCAAGACCTCAATCGACAATCAGTAATCGTCAAACCGACATTTGATCATAACCATTAATTAGTGTATTTGATTTTCAAGGGGATCAAAGACTTGCTTAGATCACCACTTAGGGAAATTGTACTACTGGGAGGCCTATATCCCATTCCGTACCGTTCCTTAGACTTCTACGGTCCTCCTGGTCAAATTCTGGTAAACCGCAAGCTATAATCGGCATTTACGCGTGACCTTGAGTCACACCATGTCATTCCGAGTTGACTCGACTCGAAACTTATACCCTTGTGACCGTGCTATCGTCGCGGTTCCAACGCCGCGTCTCGTGCGCCAATGCGATATCAGGCCAGGAGTTGTGGGTCCGCTTATATTTCGAGAAAACATCGTGTGTTGTGAATCTTGAAAGAATCTCTACAACCCATCACATTAATCAATCAAAGTACAACCCATCACTCTATCTCATCCCTAAGTACACAAGCCATTCCCCAAGTTAACTCTCTTTTACACAACCTATACCATCCATCACTCATCCCTCTCTCCTTACATCTCCTTGATCTCTCATTCTTTCTACCATTTTTCCAAGTAACCCCAAGGAGAGAAACATCCAAGGGAGAGGAGAAGCTAGGTGTGGCCCACTTCCTACCCCTATATCTCCCATCCTAGCCCTTTAATCATCATCATCTTCCATCAAAGGGAAAACCTAGGAGCTAAGGAGTCCAAGGAGCCTAGGAGGAGTGAAATCGGTGGGTGTTTATAGTATTAGATCATGATTTTGTTACAGGGCCTACATGATTTGGGACCCATCTTGTTGTATGTGTAGTATATGGCCCATCTAGGGGAGCTCATAGTGGCGGAGCTCCCCCACCTCACATCTCTCTCTCTCTCCCTCCTTCCCTCTTTATTTTCTTTCTTTTATGATGTGATAATGTGTGTGTGGCCCACTTGATGTGATCGGCAATTTGGACTATCCAGATTTTTTGGAAGTCCAGCGAATGGGGCTCGCCTTGCTGCCCATTTTTGGGCTAGCCAAGATGGAGGGAAACTACAAATATCAGCTTGGTCCGTGTGGACCACACCATGATTCATGTCTTTCATACATGCTGGGTGGGGTGGGCCACGCTGACCTGAGTCCCACCAGGACATGTGCTATATCCTAACCATCCATTGGTTGGGCCAGCATCTGCAGGGCCCACCGAGTTGTGTCCCATCCTCACTATCCGTTGCTGGACGATGGGAGAGTACAAAGGTTAGCCTGATTGAGGCTAGTGGGCCACACGTGTGGCCCCACCATGATGCATGTGTTGTATCCTCACCGTCCGATCTCTAGACGATGGGATTAATGCAGATTGGCTGGAGTATCTCACGCAGCGAATGCTGCTGTTGTGGTCTGACATGAGGTGTTATTATACACTAAACCGTCCGTGTGGGACCCACTCCATACATGTTGCACGTGTGGAGGTGGGGCCCATTCGATGTATGCTTTGTATATTTACACCGTCCATTTTAGAAGGTGCCATGTGGGACCACCATGATTTATGTATCTTATATATGCCGTCCGTTAGACTCCACCTTCCAGACCCTGGACAGTGGGTCATCTAGACCATCCGAACTATGGGTCCCACATGGGGTCCATATCCAGACCGTCCGTAAGAAAGACATCCAGAGTTGGACGTTTGAATACATGATAATAAAAATAGAAGTAATAATATAATATATATATATGTATGTGGTGGGCCCCACGTGGGGACCCGCCTGCTTTGGAAGTGGAATGGCTGGAATACCTCCAGCAGCTATATAGCTGCTGTACTACAGCAAGGCTCGTGGGTCCATGATGTATGTGGAGTACATCCGCACCCGTTCGTCCATTTGGACGAGGCCCCACATGGCGTATGAGTTTTATCATCGCCGTCCATCCACTTGTAATCCAGACCATCCATCTGGACGGTGGGCGCTGACTGACTGGTCTACCACACCAGTTATATAGTTCCTGTATTCGGCAACAAATTTTGTGGGTCCCACGTGATGTATGTGAGAAATATCCACGCCGTCCGTCCATCTGGTGGTACCCACCTCTGATGTACATACTTCATCCCAACCGTCTATCTGGTGGACCACACTGTAAACTAGTGAGGGATTGAATGTCCACCATTGAAATCCTTTCGGGAGCATAGAAATTCTGGATGAATATGATATTTGTTTTTCCTCTTAATTCAGGTCTTTATGACCATATGAACAGATTGGATGGAAAATAAACGCTATGGTGGCCCTGTGAGGATTAAACAGTGGAAATCATTATCTCCACTGTTATTTGTGGTATGGTCCAGATGATCTTTCGATATGATTCATTTTTGAGAAATGCTCTAAAATAGATGAATTGGTATATATGGACCGGATAGGTCAGTGGGCCCATTGGTGTTGCCCGTGTGATGTGGCCCACTTGACGTATATGAGGTCCATTGTGAGGTGTTTGAGGCCCATGGGTTGTGGCCCATTGTGATGTATTTGAGGCCCATGAGATGTGGCCCACTGTGATGTATATGCGGCCTGTATTTGAGGCGCATTGTGATGTATATGCGACCCGTATTTGAACCCCATTGTGATATATATGCGGCCCGTATTTGAGGCCCATTGTGATATATGCGGCCCGTATGTGAGGCTCATTGTGATGTATATGTGGCCCGTATTTGAGGCCCATTGTGATGTATATGCATCCCGTGTAATAAGGCCCAGTGTGATGTATTCGAGGCCCATGGGAAGTGGCCCAATGCGATATATATGAGGCTTAAGTATGAGGCCCAATGTGATCTATATGAGGTCCATAAGTGTGGCCCAATGTGGTGTATATTAGATCCTTATATGAGGTCCAATGTGATCTATATGAGGCCCATGAGTGTGGCCCAATGCGATGTATATAAGATCCTTATATAAGGCCCATTGTGATATGTATTAGGCCCATGTGATGCGGCCCTTTGTGATGTATTTGAAGCCCATGTGTTACGGCCCAATGAGATGTGTATTGGGCCCTTATGTGAAGTCATGAGCCCACTATATGTTAGGCTCTATGTGGGCCACTCCTTGGGAGCAATGTTGGTTAAATGTCCATATTGTGACCTTCCCTTAGGCATTGTTAGGCCCATTCTCATTAATGTCGATTATCGAGGCCAATCATCGATGCTGATTATTAGTGCCGATTATCGATGTTGATTATAGGTGCCGATTATCGATGCTGATCATCGGTGTCGATTATCGATGCTGATCATCGGTGCCGATTATCAAGGTCGATTATTGATGTTGATTATCAGTGCTGATTATCGAGGCCGATGCTGATTATCGATGCTGATTATCGATGTTGATTATCGGTGCCGGTTATCGATACCAATTATGAGTATGTCACAACATAACATCATGATACATGCCCATAAGCATCATCTGTATGTTTGTTATAAGATGTGGTTAACTATTGCATATGTCATAGGGCAGGTTGTTCATGGGACTCCCTGATAGGCGGAGTTGTCCCACATGAGAGCATGGTATGCGTATGATTGATGCATGATTGGATTGTGTGACTCATGCATCTTACATTTTGTGATATGATTACTGTACGCTCTAGTGACATCAGGGCCTTGGCCTCCACAGGCATATCGTGGATGGTCAGATGGGACACCGAAAATCTTTTTCTACATGGGGTGCCATAGATGTCCCTGGGTGAAAGTCCTTAAACCTCTGTGGTCAGGAGACGCTCTAACGTCTAGACCGAGTGGATACATGAGCGCCCGAGTGCTGAATACCAGTAGGCCACATCTCTCACTGTGTCGTGATCGGTTAGAAGGAGGTATGACCTAACCAGCCCGAGGATAGGGGGCATAGCTAGGCTAAGTTTGACCAGCTCGTAAATGGATCCGCTATCGACATAACGGGTAGATATTAGTTGACTACTAGCCAAGCGGATAGTGAGGTCTCTTCCACTTGCACGGTTGTATGTCCAGTGGACGGCAATCGCGTGTAGAGTGTATCAGACCCCGGTGATGATCCTAGAGATGTACAATATTGATATGTGGACTTATTGAGCAGGAGTTGCATACTCAGTATTTTACTCATTCATTTATTCATTCACTATCCACTTGGGCTAGTGGTGCGCAACTAATTATTGTGTACCTTCGTAATGGCCTAGATTTTGGTTGGGGCGTGTGACTTACCTGAGATCAGGAGTTTACCAAATTAAGGTTGTCTATCCAAATTTAGGTATGAGACTGGTTTGGATAGAAGTTCCTTGTGATGGACCCTATAGCTTGCGACACTACATACTATCATCCCGACTTCACACCCCAGCTTGGTCATCTCATTCGCACCACATATTGCATTACATCCGCGGTATATGACATTTTGGGTTGCTATGTTTCTATATGCATATGGCCTAGATATGACTGACTCGTCAGGATTTGCATATTGCATTACATCCTCGGTATCTAATATTTGACTTACTATGTCTCCGCATTGTATAGCTGACCTACATTACTTCCTTAATATATGATATTGGCTTATTATATTTTTACATTGCATAGCCTGGATAAGGCTGATGGTATTTATGTACTTACTAACATGTTTCCGCATCACTCTGATATTGCATACTTGACACTTACCTTACGTACACACTTACACAACCCTCTAAGCTTTCTATAAGCTTTTGCATGATAGATGCGTGCATTTGGCGTTAGGTCGCAGTAGCATTGAGCTTAGAGCGTGCAGTGGTCTTATGGAGCTTTGATTTTTGATATATGTATATTTCCCTTTCAGCACTGTATTCAACTATTCATATTAGTGGATATGTGATGATGATGTTGTCTTTGTGATTTGGGTAAACTTACAGTTATGCTTCTTAAGAGATAAATGTACGTAGGAAAATCCTCCTTGTAGGATCCTAGGATCGGAATCTAGCGTATGAGCATTGGGAGCCGAGAATGGGGTACTATGGAGGCTGTCGGTACAGAATTCGGTGATCGACAATTTTGTGAGCCCGATTTTTGAGTTTGAGGCATGACAACTACGATGTAGATTAACTCGTATATCCCCCATTGGACCCCAACAGCTAGAAATAACCTCTCATAGGGTTAATATACTAACACTTGGCTATTAGGATCATTTACACCACTGCTGGTGCTATAAAAGGGCCAATAGGGACAACCCCTTGCCCCCATACTAATTTGTGTCATAAGAAGAGAAGAGAAGAGAAGAGGAGAGAGAGAGAGAAGAGAGAGAGAGAGAGAGAGAAGGTGGGTGCCAGTTGTGAGGGTTTGTGCACCCATTACTTCTCTCCCCATCGATTGATGTTCTAACTACTTCTAAATCCTTTGATGGATCCCTTATGTTAGAGATTGGACTTACGAAATGAATCATACTTCTTAAACTAAGTATTCTTAGGTTTAATTGAATAAACCTCATAATAACTCCAGTGTTGCATATGAATCTGTGGTTTTTCTTAAAACCTTAATCCTAGGATTTGTTTATGCTAGGACTTAAGGTCTCACCAATTAATTAGGAGTGGTTCATGCTATTGCGAAAGTTGTATTTGAGCATGGCCCCATGTGAATGTTGTTGTACGCCAGTTCCGGGCCCCGACTTATCAAATCGAGTTGGGGTTTCCTCCAATTAAGTTAGGTAAAATCCTTAACCATTGATTAAAGTCTAATTAGATTATAATTTAAGTTACTAACAATGAGATTGTCGATGAATTAGGGTTTAGATCACTTTTCGTAAAATTTTGATGCTGGAGCCGCATCCGAATTGAGGATTTTTTACTTTAAGGTGAAGATCTACCCTCAAGCTTCTACTTGGGATTTAAGAATGATTAAATGTCTTTATTTTCTATTTACTTAATAACACGCTTAATGAAATGCTTGAGTGATATGAAACTCTTAATATTTGAACTCTTCGATGTCGAATGTTAGGAAATGTTGACGTAGATTCAATCGTGTTGATGTAGATTGAATTGTACATGTGTTAAATTGTCATGTATTAATATAAGTCAGATTGTATTGATATTAGTTTGATTTTGCTAATTCATATATGTGCTCAATTTGCATACCTTGCTGTGGTATAGTATTTCCTTCTAATTATGTTTATGTAGTTGATAAATTCAAATTGTTGTTGTGGTAGATCAAGGTCTGCAAATTATTTAAATAAGAGGATAGCCTACTTTAGGGTGGGTATCCCAAACTTATACAGCCAATTGCAGTTGAACACGGATGATCAACAGTAATTGGAACTACATGGTATGCCTTGTATCCAATGCCAGTTTACTCATAACCATTGAGTAATCTAGGGGTCCTCCATAGTTGATTCCATCATATTAATCCAGGGCTCGATCATTCTTATTATTGGTGATTGTATAACATTCGATAAAATGTATATTACCATTTATTTAAGTTTACTCATAACCATTAATGCGTTACGATCTTACAAAGACTCATGAGCCGAGATGGTGATATGTGACATCGTATTCGAGTTGTCGGCCTATGCTAGGGTGACGAAACTCCCTATAGTGACTAATGAGCATTAATGGATGTGACAAATTGTTGTTCGAATAGCTTCCATCAAATACCCAGCAAATGGTTGCATGCCAGAGTACCGTTCGAATGACTCAGGCGTGAATAGAATTGAGTAATGAGTTTTTTTTTTGTTTTGATTTAGTTTTGAGAGACAAGCTTACACCTCTGAATTGATTATTCATACTTAGTATTTGGCTAACGACCCTTACCGTATTGATTTACATATTATGGACATTATGTCATAGCTTTTGAATTATTGATTTATGAGATATAGTGGGAGATGCTTTAATTTGGATCAAGGGACATTGATGAGGAGCTGCTATGTGCTGCGATGAGCTACATGATCCAATTAATGACTTATGATATAAAGGTGATATCTTATCTTTGCCAATCTACTGTATGAATTAAGATTAATAATCATTTGGCTAATCATGCATATCCTATGATAAGTAGTTGCAAAAGTTGGAGTTGTTTGTTAAGGAAGTGCTTGCAATTTGCGAAATATGAGTTAAAGTTGCTTGTTGAGGGACTGTTGGATTGTGAAGATTATGCATTATTTCATCATAGCATTAATGTACTTAACAACTAGATTAGAAAATAGTTTGTTTTGTTATGCCATTATTACTTGTGCTTGGTTGTATTGATAACATGTGTAACTTTCCTAGTATTTGTACATTAGTGATAACATGCTTAAGAGTATTACATGTAAAAATTTGTATTTGTCGTGAACTTCTTATCACTAAAATTTCTTGAGCATAATCTTGGGGATATTTTCTTCACTATGTTGACATTGACACATTCTATTGGACATATACAAATGATTAAGGAATAGAACCAAATGGTAGTGCACTTGGGGCACCCTGATAAAATTGTAGCTTTATCCCTTTGGTAGTTATATTTATTGTATATATTAAATTTATTGTGATTTGTATAATTTTCATTTGGGTGGATACCACTTTTGGAATTGTATATTTTGATTATTAACCCTATATTTTTGGGTTTTATTATCTTTACTTTGTTTTGGATCCGCTAAGTTGAAATATGTTACTCTGATTATTTGTGTATTAATGAATGTGAACCTTAATGAGAACACGCATGCATTTCTCTTAAGATCATACTGAAAAACTCAGGACCAGAGTCTCCGTACTCGGGTACTAAATTTTGAAGCATGACACCTTCAAACGAAAGGACTTTTATAAGCGGAAAAAAAAACAAAATGGAAGCACGTACAGTCAGTCACATGGAGCAACTTTAAGAAGCCTTTCTGAAAGATGAATTTCTTGTATTGAAACCAACAATAGTCCAACGTATGAGTGTAGACTTGGATTACAGCTAAAGATTACTACTAATGGATTACAATTAAAGATTATTGTTATTGGATTATCGCTACTTTTAAGATAGAGTTAACCTATGATAAGGAAAGATAATTTGATTGGTTTGGTGTGAGACGACTTGCTTCATTTAATCCTTCTGTTATTTGTAGATCTCTTCTATGACCATATCTCCAATGTTTCTTTCTTTAATTAATGGTTACGACAGCTGATTTGTCAACACGTTGGTTTTCTAGATCCTTCCTTCTCTAACCATTCTTTTCACTCGGCCACTCCAGTTTTTAGATGCCTTAATCGGGCCCCATCATCACATGACATGTATCATTATATCAGTGCCAGTTGTAATTCCATATAAAGCGCTCTAAATATCTCTAAAGATCTTTCACTTGCTACATATTTCTTATGCAATAACATATGTCCTTTTCTAATTGACTATTTCAAGAATGGTCAGAAATAAGGTACAACACTCATGACGAAGTAACTTTATGAATGGTTTATATGGCACATAAACATCATAATTGTCTTAAGAAGGTTTCAACATGGCATGTCCAACCCTACTCTTTCGCCTGTTGTGGCCTAGTTGTGTTTGAATATGCATCATTTTGAGTTCATGTTTTAATAAAATCTATCAAAATTGATAGATGGAGCGGATGCCACATGAACATTTCATTGGGACCACAATGTCAAACGGACATCTCGGTTAGGCCACAAAATTTCCACATGCTCCCTATGAATTAATGATATTTAAAAATATGATCGATGCAATTTGTGAACCCTAAACAGACTGTCAAGGTAGAAAAAAGAAAAAAATGATTAAGATTTGTAGTTATGATCTTCCAATGTAGGATATTTTGGGATGTAGATTGCAGAAAGTTCTTGAGCTTGTAAGATAGTTAGGCTGGCAGTGATGTTCTTAAGAAATTCACCCAATCTTATTTTTTTCTATTAATTTTGGGACATGAGACCAAAAAATAAATAAATATATATATCTATATATATATATATATATATATATATATATATATATATATATATATATATATGTTGATCCAAAACTCAAGTTTTCCATATGATAGAAACCTTAAGCATGTTATCACTAATGAGCTATCATCGACCATTAAAACCTTCCTTGGTCGCCTTGATAATTACATGCCATCCAAACTATTCATAAGGACATTTCCACTGAAGTGAACAGAAAAATTCAATGGTAGTTGCTCAATCCCTACATTTTCCTTTTGTGTGACCTACTTCAGTTTTGGATCTGCATCATTTTTTGTTTTATGTTCTTAAATGAGCTGGCAAAACGACATGATGGAGTTGTTAAAAGCATCATAGTGGTCCCGCTTGGCTTCCAAGCACACAAATTTCGTGGAAATGGCCTTTGATAATTTATGGGTGGATCAGCATACTCCATGTGAACCTGGCTAAAGACCGATAGTCATGTGAGGGGCTATGTGGATCCCACCATGATGTATATGTTGGGACTCACAGAAGCACATAGAGAGGAATCAAGCAAAGTAATCATAATCGCATAAACAAACTCAAACAGAAGACAATCCGAACTTTACATGGAAAAATCCTTGCGGAAAAAAAACTACGGTATAAAACAACAAGTAATGCACTATGAAAGCAATATTACAAGAGATAAAAGATCTTATCGATTCGAACAACTCCTTGAATCTCTTTAGAATCGCTACCTATGCCCTTGAACCCTTAAGAACAACTTAGAAAGACCTAATCTTCTCCCTAATCCCAATTACACCTTGTATATATACTACCCAATTGGAATAGAAAACAAATCTTGCACTTATGTAATTTTTTGCATGTCTTCAATGGTATCGACAACCATCGAGGACCAGTCAATGACATCAAAGATCCTTCGATACCATCGAGTAGGAACCTTCAAAACTCTCCAGTAATCAACTAGATTTTTTAAAAATTTTCTCGATGGGATTGAGCATCTGTCGATGGCATTGACATCTGTTTAGTAGGATTGAGTGGTCTGTCGATGATATTAATAAAATCTATTACATACATGTTTAAGACATTAGACATTAGATTCAATGGTCGATGATAGCTCATTAGCCAACCATTCATCCACCGAGAAACACTCCTCGCTGTGATAGTCTGACAAGTTACCACAGTTGTCTTCCTTCTTTGGACTCGTCAACCAATTAGTATGGTCGAGAATGTCTAAGTCCTAGTTTTGTAACATGGGAGAAAGTATTGCTTCTATTGTGTTCACTGCCACCTACCCCCAAGTACCAGAATTCTCTAGAAGGGTCTAGGCGGAGCTATCTCTAACTGAGAAGGTCTTACATTTTCTCCTGACTTCCTTCTTATTACGACCTGATGCCTTTATCATTGACGCTTTTGAGTTCAAGTTAGCACTTCTAGCACCACTAGGAATTTCGGGTGCATGACTCGCCTCCATATTCCCTATCAAGTGGCTGGGGGTTTGACCATCCTTTAGCTCGATAGTTGGACTTACTAGTGGCAGTTGGGAGCCATCCACTATAATCGATGTTAGACATCCCCTCTGAGTGGCCTAGGAGCCATGTAACAACCTCTCCATCTTAGTTTGGGAGGATCCCCACCTAGGAACAGTCCTTAGAGCACATCGGTCACACCATTATGAACCTCGACCGGCCAGTTAAACGGCATCCGAACGATTATTATTCGACTGAGAGGGCCAACGCCGACCCCATGTTGGTCGTCGTGATATTTTTCCTTGATTGCCTGGGCCAACCTTGACCTTCAACCACGAATGACTTCTTAGATTAGCCGTGACCATGTTGACCTCAAGGTTAGATGGGAACGGGTTAATATCAATCAACATGGCTTCCTCACCTTTCTCTGAAAACTTCAGCAATCCGCGGTTGATGTGATCCTGAATGACGTTTATAAACATAACACATTTGTTAGTTGAATGAAACTGAGCTCCAAGTCATTTACAGTATTCGGTCTTTTGCAACTCGTCAGCTAAGGGTCTCTTCTGATTCATAGGTATTTTGATAAAATTTATGGCAACAAGATGTCAAATATTTCCTCAGCTCCAATGATGTTAAAGGTGTAAACCTTTTGAGCCTTCTGTGAGACCAAAGCAGTCAATTCTGCTTTGACCGGTGCAGAACATACTAGAGGCTTTTTATCCACCACTTTAGCAATTGCGATCTCATAATTCAGGTTATTGTAATATGTCCCAATGACAAGTTCTTTTGGCTAGTTCCTTCTTCCAGAAGATTTTCATACTAAGAGACATTTTTGGTCAAGTCATACGAATCTATAAACTTTGTTCCTATGAATTTCTTATAAAGTTTGTATTCGAGTACGTCTTGTGTGAGTTGTATAAATTCAGCTTCGGTCATGACAAACTTATAGCAGCTTTTCGCCCGCTTAAACCGTGTGATGTAGCTCTCACATGTTTCTCCAGGCAGCTGCCGAAAACGTGTGAGATCGGTGATAGTGATTTCTCTGTTCTTGGAGAAGAACTGAGCATGGAAATTTTCTTTCATCTCATGCCAAGTATGTATTGAGTCTGGCAATAAGTTAGAGTGCCAGGTCGCTGTCGTTAGTCAATGGTTAAACAATTATAATTTATAATAATCGTTGTTGGCTAATTTCCATATTGTATTGTAAATTTGTCGACATGTTCGATGGTCGATTGACTTGGCTCACTTGATGTAACGCCTCGAAAAAAATCCGTACAAAGACCCGAGTACCACCTCAGGCAGAAATCTCTAAGGACCAAATTCCTTTAGAAATTAGACAAAATTAATTAAGTGCTAAACTAGATTAGTTATGAAATTAGCTTGAACCACTTTAAATATGAACTACAAGACCCAAAACTTGTAGAATCGTTAACACCATATTACCCCGAAACTTAAGATTCATCTTAAAACCCAGTTGCTCTTGGGAGCACATCGAAACTATGTATTGGACCTGGACCGCGCGTCGAAAGTTCGATTTCCCCAAATCTATACGGTTATGACCGCCTTACTGGACTTGGCAACCATCTCAGAAATCAAGTCTTAAAGGTATCCAGAAACGCATAACATGAGCCCGAAGCAAAGTGTGTGAGAAATGCGAATATCTTTAGGAAATGAACTGAAACTTAAGCGAATTGAGTCGTTCGCTTGCAGGCCGAATCTAAGGATTCAGACCGTTAGATTCTGACCCAATTATACCCTCGGATCAGTAAAAATTTCTAACACATGTCAGTGCACTTGTGACCCTGATCGAGTACCGGTGACTGTTGAACTGAAACTAGTCCCCCACGGCCGATCCACTAATCCGATCCGACTGAAAACTTATCTTGACCTAGATCTAATGTCAGGGAGCTTAAGTCCGACCGCATGTAGAAAGGAAGCCTCCAGAATAGCTCCGTTGGATCGAAACGACCACTGTTTGGCTATAACTCAAGTATACCATGGCCTTAGGGCCATTCCTATCAATTCTAGGCCTATATAATCCCCTTCAACCCTCTCTCTCTCTCATTCCATATGAATTTGGAAAACCCTAAGAGAGAGGAGAGAAAAGAGAAGGAAAGAGAGAGAAAGTGAGAGAGAGAGAGAGTTGGCATTTGTTCCTGGGATTCAACCCTGCCGCTCCATGTGCTTAACTACCACTTTTATATTGCTATTCCGGTGATTCTGATTCTGTTCTTAGGTAAAAAAACCTAACCCTAATCTATTTTAGGGTTTCAAATAGTGTAAGTGATGAAATACCTAACCTATTTCATGCTATAGGTGGCCATCGTGTCGTAGACAAAGACTTGACATACAAACTGAGTTCGAAACTCGTTTACCGGCGAAAGATGCAGACTATAAATGTTTAGGTTATAATTTTCAAGGCTTTCAATGTTAGTAATAATTTATGATTGGCTTGATTGCTATCACATGTGCTTAGATACGAGGTTTTCTGCACATATGCTTATATATAGACTATGTTGATTTATAACGCATTCCATGTGTTTGTTGAAATGTTTGAATGAGTATGGAATTTGGACTCATGCTTGCCATGATTATTCGTCGTGGATATATGATTATTGTATAGGTGACAACTCCTTGGTGAAAGGATTTGCCCTAATACGTGTTATGACCAACATACGTCATGTATGTTGTAGTGTGTAGTCGAAGTGTTTGTAAAAATGTTTGAATGAGTAAATAGTTGGTAAATTATATTTTTATGGGTCTTAAGATAAGATTCTTAACTACCTTAGCTATGTGTATAAATCCATTCATGTAACTTAGATTATTTGATATGATTTACGTATGAAATGTATAGGTGTGAAAGCATGTTTATTTGTACTTCATAAAAATGCTCAAGTGGTTCCCTTACTTGAATTAATTGTTTATTGCTGGTATACCTATCATATATGCTTTCCTATTATGTTTAAGTATATTTGGGACTGCTACATAGTCAGGGCGATCGGTAAAGATTCCTGAGTTAGTAGCCGAGGTCGTTCCGCCACATCAGATGTGTTCAGGGAATCTGAGTCGTATGCAGATTTGCCAACAGTGGTTAGGCCGCACGGAGTGCTTACGCACTCCTTGTCGATTAACTCGACGTACGCTTGTACTAACCGAGCTTGTCAAATAACCTGATTGACCCATGTATGGACGCTACTGCTTGAATCTAAGGTACAAACTTACCGGTGAAGATCCTGTTTAACTTTGGTACCTCAATCCGATAAGACTCATGAGCCAGACATGGTGGTGTACGGGACACCGTGGTCGAGATGTCGGCCTACGCTGGGTTGACGAGCCTACCCGTAGTGGCCAGTGAGCAACCCAAACTCATGAGCCGAATAAGATGGTGTATGGGACACTGTATTCAAGCTGTCGGCTTACGATCAGGTGACGAGCCCGTAGTGACCACGAGTATACACTGGGACTACGATAAGGTGACGAGCCTTTCCGTAGTTACCTCAAGTATAAACCAGGCCTGTGCTGAGGTGACAAGCTGCTCCTTAGCGACTTGAAAATTGCCTATCGTCTGTGATTACTAGGATTGACGACCATAGATGGATCAATGGTTGGATATATGATTTAAAGGGAGGTGTCTTGGCTTCCCAATCCTACTATATGAATATGTCTAATTAAGAACTTGGTTAATCACATACATGCACCGCATTGCATGTGCCTTTGGCGTTGGAGTTGAGCATAGCGGGAGTGTTGCATGCCGCGATCGTGAGATGATGTCACAGAGGGAGTGCAGGTGAGGGCATACATCATTATCGCATATCATCCTTGCATTAACAAGAGTATTTAGGACATAAGTGTTGTACCGCTTTATCATTATTTCTTGACTGAATTCACAACATGTTAGCCTTTGCTTTATGGCTCCACTGAGTTGATCACTCACTCCCACGTTCTAGGACGGTGTTTTAAACACCAACCACACCCCGTTGTAGATGCAAATGATGGCGATGCTTTTGAGGCAAAGTCGGTCTTTTACGATGATGAGGAGTTCTCCTATATGCAGCTATCAGGCGGGTCTATGTAGACCGTGTTCTGATCGACAGGGTTGCAGGGATGTTGTCTAGATGCGATTACACTTGTCATTTCATATTTTTGGAGCACCCATATATATTCATTTTATCCATTTTGGGAGTATACATGTATATATTTAACCTGGTAACATGTTTACACTTTGGAGACTTACAACAGTTTATACATTTTATATAATTATCACAGTTTTCTGCTTGTAAAATTTAACTGTCTTTGAAGTATAATATACTATTTGGTATAATCCCACTCATGTTTAAGGCACTAATATAGACAACATTTAATCATCATTTTCTATGTTGCATAAGTGATGTGTTGGAGCTCGGAAATTGGGCTCCTACTCGACCTCCGATTTTCAGGGCGTTACAAGTTGGTATCAGAGCATGAATTGGATTAAAATGGACCTAGGTTATGGTTACACGATGCACACTGATGTACTTTGACTTAGGAGGGTGTGATGAACATAGGAACAGTTTTAGGATTTTCAAGTTTTGTCTGTCGACGAAATTGATCATTCATAGGTGAAACTGACCATTGAAATTGGGGCCCATACGCATCCGAGATTATGCGTGGTGTCCCCAGACCTTTGCTAGACCATCAATCAACGAGTTTAGATGATAAATTGATAGGTTCCACATTCAAACAATCAGAAACGCGTGAACATACGCGAGATGGGACCCGAAATGACTCAAACAAAGTCGGGGACCCAAATGGTGCTAATCGGGGGGCTCTAAAGTAGACCTCGCACACATACGTCACCCCGAGGGGGGGGGGTGCCATCACCCATGGGGTGAGGCCTCGCCTGGATGTCCAGCGACCGGTGATGCCCGAGGCCTCGCCACTCGCTTGGTCCGGGCCAGCTTGTGTCTAAGGCTGTAGGGCCCACCAAAACGTGTGGGGACCCCTATAACCTCCCCATTTACTCCCCTCTCCCCTAATACACCCCTCCAAGCTTTCCTTTTTCTCTAAAAGTTCTTTTTCCTCTCTCAAATCCTTCCTCCATCTTCAAATCTCCTTCATTTCCTTCATTCCATTCACACCTCCACCATCTTCATTAAAACCCATCTTCCATCTCCTTCATTTTTTCCTTTTTGAGCACATAAGATCATAGTTGTGTCTCATACTCCTCCAAAACTAACAATCCTTCCTAATCCCCCATTGTTATTTTTCTCAAACGGCTTTTTTTGAGCTCGTAGCGATGATTTTCTCCATTTTCACGCTTCTTTCTCTTATGGGGAAGAAGAGGGCTTCCATGGATGAGGCCGAGCCTAGCCACCTTACTCGTTCAGGAGGCCGAGAAGTGCCGCCGCAGGTACAAGCATCGATCGTGAGATAAGGACAAAGTGGGACCTCGATCCTTAGGCTCCCCTCGAGAGAGCTCTACTGATGGATTTATCCCATAGAAGATTTAAGGGCCATAAGGTCCTCTTTGAAGCACAAGTGGACGAGAAACTCTTTGGAGAATATCTGGTGATGGATCGCCTGGTGGATGCCGGGTGGGGTCTCATATTTGAGGGCAAGTCTCGTGCGAATGTGGGCACTATTCGAGCCTTCTACGCTCATATACGGGAGCCAACGCTGGAGGCTTTGCAGTTCAAAATTCCTGTGGGAAGGTGGGAGGCCACAGTTGATGTTGGCTTAATAGCCTGACTGATGGGGATGCCGCTTGGCGAAGTCTATGCGAGTGAGAAGAGTCTTAGGAGTGCACGTGAAAGGGATCGCCGCATGTGATTCCTTTGTGACCAACTGGCCCACTGGAATCCAAACAATAACCTCCTAGCATCTAATATGACTGACGACTTCCGCCTGCTCCACCACATCTTCACATACAACATGTACCCCAGGTGGAGCAATCGCAGCGAGTGCATACGCCTGATGGTAGACTTTCTATACTGAGCTGGGCAGGGAGAGAAGTTGTGTGTGCCTACGTATGTACTACTATAGATAGTGCAGACGGCGCGCTCTTCTAGGAAGTCTGTTTCGCTCCCCTTCGGCCGACTTATATGCAAGCTTGGATGTGAATTCGCCTACAGACTTGGTGCAGAACTTCCTGTGTCGATCCATTTCATCAACGACACCACTCTCAACAATATGGAGATTGGGCTACGACAGCGTCGGGCCCGACTCAACGAGAGTGAGGATGAGACAAAAAGCGAAGAAGAGGAGAGTGATGAAGAAGGCGGAGATCAGATAAGGGAGGAAGGAGAGTAGGAAGAGGAAGAGGAGGCCCAGGACACTGATGAGGGCTCTCCTCCTATTACGCAGGGGCGTAACAGTGATCGGGCTGTTATGGAAGCCCGCTTGGCTTGACTTGAGGAGGGCCAGGCTGCCCTGCGACAAGATGTTGGTGAGACCCGGGCCTTAGTGAAACGAAAGTTCAGGAAGGTGTCTCGTGCTTTGAGGGCTATCCTGTGCTGTGTGTAAGACAAGGATGCCCCTCCTCCATCACCAGACTCGGACGACTAGTCGTGCATGTAGTCGCCCTTTTATTTACTTTGTTGCTTGTTTGCTTGTTTTTTTATGTGTAGCCTTGATAGGCTTACTAGTGTGGTAGACTGGTTAGTATGTTTCAGTGTTTCAAGCCTTGCTTAGGTTAGCTCACGTGCATCTTCTATCATGATTCATGTAATACTGCATCTCATATACCATGACAATTTTGTTAATGAAATATATGAAGTTCCTTTGAGCTATAATGTAAATGTTGTGTTGTTAAGTTTATGAGTATGCTGAATCTGACCTGGGTCGCACCCTATGTTGTATATAGGGAATGCCACCTAAGGCCACAAGGAGCATGACACGTCTCACACTTGGCAATTCGATTGATGGGGCACCTTCCCTAAGCGATAGCCAAATGGACCCAAATTTAGGCCCGACTCACGACACTATGCCAGATTTTGAGCTAACCACTGGCCCCACTAATGGGCCGACACCTGTTGCACCATCAGTTCCTGAACAGAACCGCGCGTCTACCTCGACGCCTCACATACCACAGTCCTTTCCGCCTCCTAATAGGTTGGAACAGATGATACTGTTGATGCAGCAGCAGATATAACAGCAACAGTAGTAGCATCAATTTCTGGCTACCATCACAGGGGTCTTTGCCCAGAGTATGGGTGTGGCTCCACCTGCGCACCCTACTGGGAACGCGAGTGCCAGCAGCACATTTGAGCAATTCCAGTGCTTGAGGCCTCATACTTTTG
Organism: Magnolia sinica; assembly: GCF_029962835.1. Classification (NCBI taxonomy): domain Eukaryota; kingdom Viridiplantae; phylum Streptophyta; class Magnoliopsida; order Magnoliales; family Magnoliaceae; genus Magnolia; species Magnolia sinica. The sequence goes on along the minus strand of NC_080582.1, from coordinate 19,379,451 downwards.
CGGGTACTCACAGACTCGAGGAGGCAGAGTATTGGCTTGACTGTATCTCTAAGATGCTAAAGCCACTGCACTGCACTTAAGAAGAGCAGGTGGAGCTGGTCACCTTTATTTTTCAGAAGGAGGCTAGTTTGTGGTGGGACATTGTCCTACAGACTATTGCTGTCGGCTACGTGTGGACGTAGGAGGCATTTGAGACGTGCTTCCACGGGAAGTATTTTACTCTCACGTACCATCATGAGAAGGAGGGAGAGTTCCTTTGCCTCCGTCAGGGAGGGATGAAAGTGGTAGAGTATAAGAACAGATTTACGTAGCTGGCTAGGTATGCTCCGTTGATCCTAGCTGATGAGCCGATGAAGATGCGGTGATTTTTCTGGGAGTCTGCGACCCGAGATCCGCTCAAAGATGTGCTGCGCTAGCATACCCAGCTATGCTGAGCTAGCGAGTATGTCTCTGCGAGCTGAGTAGGACGGGGACAGGCAGTCCCGTATGCGAGCACCCATGGGTCAGAGGCCCCGACCAGACCTACCGAGCCGACCGTTCCTCGGTAAGAGACCACGTGCGGATTCGCCTCGTAGACTTGCAGCTGCACCAGCCCCAACAAGACAACCTGATATATGGTGCACTTACTACCAGAGGTCGGGCCATGCTGACACGTACTGTTTCACTAGGATGAGGGACAACAGCTTTACGCCCCCTCAGAGGATCAACCGTCAGATATCTCTCGACTCCTCCTCTGCGGTCAGCACCACCACATCCATCTTTTTAGCCGCCTACACCTTGATTTAGGCCTCCTCAACGGCCCATGGTACCGCAGCCGAACCGTTCTCAGTAGGCTCGTGTGCACTCACTTGCAGCTGAGCCATCCGGGACAGCAACCGCAGTACCAAAAGCTTTTGAAGTCACTGCGCATATTCGAGGTACACCAGTCTTCTTATTAGTGGACATCGGGTCCACTATCTCTATAATATCGTGCACAGTAGTCAAGCGACTGGGGTTGGAAACTAGTCCTATGGTTGGGGTGAGAATCCTTACCGCCACAGGGACTTTCTCAGACGCTACCAGGATGTGTAAGGGTTGTTCAATAGACTTAGGGAGCAGAACAGTGCGCATTGACCTAATTGTCTCTCCGTTACACCATTATGACGTCATTCTTGGGATGGATTGGCTCACGGAGGTGAAGGCAGAGATCGGCTATAATACTAGAGTGGTGACAGCCCATGGACCAGAGAGCACGACTTTTACATTGTCAGTACAGGTCAGTTGGCACTATCGCATTAGTTGTTATGCTTCATTACTAGAGGACGTTAATGGTCCAACACTTGAGGACACCCCTGTAATCCAAGAGTTCTCAGGCGTATTCATAAAGATACCTGGATTACCCCCTCAGTGCGAGATTGATTTTACCATTGATCTAGTGCCTAGTGCGACACCTATATCTCTTCCAACTTATCGCATGCCTCCATGTGAGATGGAGGAGCTGAGGAAACAGATCGATGATTTGCTGGATGTGGGCTTCATACGACTGAGTGTGTCTCTTTGGGCAACACTTATGTTATTTGTAAAGAAGAAGGATGGATCTCTACGATTGTGTATTGATTATCGCAGGTTGAACCAAATAACGGTGAAGAACAAGTACCCTTTGCCCAGGATTGATGATCTGTTCGATTAGTTGAGGGGAGCACAATATTTTTTGAAGGTTGATCTGCAGTCAGGGTACCACTAGTTGCGCGTCAGGCATAAGGAAGTGCAGAAAACAGCTTTCAGGACCAGTTTTGGGCACTATGAGTTCCTAGTGATGTCGTTTGGACTCATGAATTCACCGGTCATGTTCATGAATCTGATGAACAGGGTGTTTCGGCCATACTTTTACCAATTTGTCATCGTATTTATAGATGAAATCCTGATATACTCCAAGAGTCAGGAGAAGCATGAGAAACACCTGCGAGCAGTCTTCAATACTCTTAGGAAGAACCAGTTGTTTGCATAGTACAAGAAGTGCGACTTCTAAAAAGAAGAAATCAAGTTCCTGGGACATGTGGTGTTCAAGGAAGGGATAGCTGTGGACCTTGCTAAGGTAGTCGCAGTTCAGGACTGGGAGTAGCCTGGTTCAGTTACTGAGGTGAGGAGTTTTCTAGGCCTGGTAGGTTACTACCGACAATTCATTTGAGATTTTTCTAAGATAGCCAGACCGTTGTCTCAGCTGACTCAGAAAGATCTTAAGTTCGCCTGGAATGAGAAAGTAGAAGCAGCTTTTCAGGAGCTAAAGGACAAGTTGACGTCCGACCCTGTGCTAGTATTGACAGAGCAAGGGGTCAAGTATACTATATACACTGACGCCTCTCGAGCAGGTTTGGGTTGTGTTCTGATGCAGAAGGACAAAGTTATTGCCTATACATCGCGACAGTTGAGGAAACACGAGGAAAACTACCCCACGCATGACCTAGAGTTAGTGACCGTCATCTTTGCATTGAAGCTCTGAAGACATTATCTCTGTGGAGAGGAGTTTGAGCTCTTTTGCGACCACAAGAGCCTCAAGTACATATTCACACAGAGGGACCTGAATATGAGGTAGCGGCGATGGATGGAAACCTTTAAGGACTTAAAGTTCAAGGTCTCCTACCGTCCTGGCAAGGCTAACCTTGTGGAAGACACGTTAAGCCGTAAGAAGGCTATAGCCTTTACGGCTCCGCTGATGATAGGCGAGTGGAACATGGTGGAATTTGTACGAGACTTCGAGCTGAGGCTTACTGTTGATGAGCCGTTCGAGAGCATCGCTCATGTTCGTGTGTAACCACTTATCGATGACTGAATCAAGTGGCTCAGGGGGAGGATAAATGGTTAATGAAGATAAGGAGGCGAGCTAATGACGAAGAAGACTCCGAATGGAGAGTTGATTCGGATGGGTGTTTACGTTATCGAGGCCGCCTATGCGTGCCAAATCTTCATGACTTGAGAAAGGAAGTTCTTGAAGCCGCTCACAATTTGAGGATGGCGATGCATTCTGGGAGTACGAAGATGTACCAAGACATGAAGCGTTCGTACTGGTGGGCCAACATGAAGGCTCACATAGCAGAGTACGTATCACGTTGTCTCACGTGCCAGCAGGTTAAGGCCGAGCATCACCGACCTCTTAGACTGCTTCAACCCATGCCCATAGCTGAATGGAAGTGGAATTTCATCTCTATGGATTTTATTTCAGGGCTACCAAAGATGAGGAAGGGTCACGATTCCATTTAGGTGATTGTGGATCGGTTGACGAAATTGACCCATTTCCTCCCTATTAGAGTTTCGAACTCGACAGACGACTTGGCCAGATTGTACATCAGAGAGATAGTGCGTCTGCATCAGAAAGATAGTTGATTTACTCAAGGAGCTCTTAAAATCTAACTCTATAGGTCATTCCTACAAATATACACAAAAGAAGACCAACTATGTTCCTAAACCCAAAACAGTTATGAAATGGGTTCCTAAAGTTACCTGCTTGGTTGCTCACACTGCTTTCAAAGCAACAAGTCATTCAAAGTGGTACCTAGACAGTGGATGCTCCAGGCATATGACAGGGGACAAAGCTTTATTCACGGATCTGAAAGATATGACTGATGGTTCAGTCACATTTGGTGATGGTAGCAACTGCAAGATTATAGGCCAATGTACGGTTCAACTTTTTAATCTTCCTGTGTTTAAAAATGTTTTATATGTTGAAGGCTTAAAACATAACTTGCTTAGTATATCTCAAATATGTGATAATAACCATAGTGTTTGATTTTCTAATCAAAGCTGTGATATACTAAACAATAAGGGTTCTATAATATTAACTGGACGTAGAACGTCTGAAAATTGCTATATTATTAGCGAATCCAGCTCATCTAATCAAACATGTTACATGGTCCATATAGACGAGACTGATTTATGGCACAAACGTCTTGGACATGTACATTATCGAAATTTATATAGATTGAGCAAACGAGAACTTATAAGAGGTTTACCCAAACTTCAGAAATTAGATAAAATATGTGGTGAGCGCCAGATAGGCAAACAAACAAGGAACTCACACAAAAAGGTGAATTCAAATACCACATCAAGACCACTCGAACTTCTCCACATGGATCTGATAGGACCTACCAGAACAGAAAGTCGTGGTGGGAAAAAGTATATCCTGGTAATAGTTGATGACTTTACCAGATTCACTTGAGTAGTCTTCTTAAGGGATAAATCTGAAACCCTTGAAGAAGTAAGAAAAGTTTTCAAAAGGATTCAAACTGAAAAATCTTCTTAAATCAGTAAAATTCATAGTGATCATGGATCTGAATTTGAGAATAGCAATTTTGAGAAGTTCTATACCGACCAAGGAATATTATATGAATTCTCTGCTTCCAAAACTCCACAACAAAATGGAATTGTAGAAAGAAAGAATAGGGTGCTTCAAGAAATGGCTAATGTCATGTTGAATAGCATGAAGCTCTCTAAAAATCTTTGGGCTGAAGCAGTCAACACAGCTTGCTATATTATTAACCGAGTCTACACTAACAAAGATAATAATAAAACAGCTTACGAATTGTGGTTCAATAAAAAGCCTACTGTTAAATACTTTCGAGTTTTTGGCAGCAAGTGCTATATTTTACGTGATCATGAAAATTTGAAAAAATTCGATACGAAGAGTGATGAAGTATTTTTCTAGGATATTCCTTAAACAGTCGAGCTTATAGGGTTCTGAACAAAAGGACTGGTGTGATTCAAGAATCCATTAATGTTGTCATTGATGATCACTTAAACACGTCAATTTCTAATTCAGATAATGATGAAGTACTAATCATTGATAAACTTGATACTTCATCGAATCAGACTGATTCTGAGTTGAGGACTGTTAAAGATCATCCAACCACACAAATTCTTGGAAACCCTCTCACCGGTGTTCGCACCCATAGACAACTTGAGGATATATGTAATTATGTATGTTTTACATCCCAAATAGAACCATCTAACGTAAAAGAAGCTCTTGCTGATGAGAACTGGATTATTGCGATGCAAAGAACTCAACCAATTCGTAAGAAATGATGTTTGGTATGTCGTACCAAGACCTAAAGATAAACACATCATTGGAACAAAATGGATTTTCAAAAATAAGTCTGACGAGTGTGGAAATATAATTAGAAACAAGGCTAGACTAGTGGTACAAGGTTATACTCAAATTGAAGGGATTGATTTCGATGAAACTTTTGCACCAGTAGCACGTCTTGAATCTATCAGACTATTTATATCCATTGCATGTTTTAGAAAGATAAAGATCTATCAGATGGATGTGAAAAGTGCTTTTCTAAATGACGATTTACATGAAGAAGTCTATGTTGAACAGCCAATGGGTTTTGAAGATTCCAAAAATACTGATTATGTATATCGGCTTAAAAAGGCACTTTATGGATTAAAACAAGCACCTAAGGCATGGTATGAGAAACTAACGAAATTTCTTTTAAGTCATAATTTTCAAATGGGATCTGTTGATAAAACTCTGTTTGTTAAAAAACATAATGATCATACCTTAATGGTGCAGATTTATGTTGATGATATCATTTATGGATCAACTTGTACTGACTTGATTACTGAGTTTGCAGATTTGATGAAATCACAGTTCGAAATGAGCATGGTTGGGGAATTGGCTTATTTCCTTGGATTGCAAGTAAAGCAACAACCTGAAGGAATATTCATTTCTCAATCTAAGTATGCTTTGAATCTAATCAAGAGATTTAGATTTGAGAATGGCAAGAATTTTGATACTCCTATGAGTACTACCTTGAAACTCTCAAAAGACTCTACTGGTAAAAATGTTGACTCAAAACTTTATCGGAGTATGATTGGTAGTTTGTTATATTTAACTGCTAGTAGACCTGATATTTCTCTAAGTGTTGGTATTTGCGCAAGATATCAATCTGATCTAAAAGAATCTCACTTGATTGCTGTCAAGTGAATTATTAGATATGTCGCAAGTACTGTAAATCTCGGTCTCTAGTATCCTCATGAGACCAGTGTCCAATTAGCTGGGTACTCGGATGCTGACTGGGCTGGTAATCTAGATAATAGAAAATCAACCAGTGGTGGTTGTTTTTACATTAGAAATTGTCTAGTTTCCTGGTTTAGTAAGAAACAAAATTCTATATCACTTTCAACAGCTGGAGTTGGCAGCTGGTAATGCATGTACACAGCTTGTTTGGATGCAATGAATGCTAAGTTATTATGGAATTAAACAGGATTCTATGTTATTACATTGTGATAATTCCAGTGCGATAAATATTTCAAAAAATCCTATTCAGCATTCTCGTACTAAGCACATTGACATTAGATTTCATTATATAAGGGAATTAGTAGAAGGAAAAGTTATATCTCTAGATTATATTCCTACCGAAGATCAACGAGTTGACATTTTCACAAAACCTCTCGATAAAAGCAGGTTCAAAAAGATGAAATTTGATCTTGGCATGTGCATTTTTAAATGATTATTTATGCCTACTTGTATTATAGTGTATATATTTGCTAGATTGAATTTTAATTTTTGTATAATTTGCAAGAAATATGAATTTTTGGACATTCTTCGACTTGTCATGAGTATACTCGACCAGTCGACCTTCGACCGGTCATAGATATCCACGACCAGTCGTAGAACTCGGGAATCACTTAAAATTTGAGAATTTTTGCTTTCTTCCTCATTCCGTTTTTTTCTCTCTAAGGAGCTGAGCTTCGACTTGTCGAACCCATCTTTCATGTTCTTCAAGGTTAGTGTTCCAAATCACATTTTTCTTACAGATTTGTGTCTAGATTGTTTACTTTTCAAGCTTTAAGCTTTCTATTTTGGATTTCATTGAGATTTGGGGTTTGGATTTTGAAAAATTTGTTTTGAGTAAACCCACTTCTCAATCCTTTGCAACTTCTTAATTCCTTGATATCCTTATCGCAAATGGCTTCTAGAGGTAGAAAAACTACTTCCCGTGGTCCTTCTTCTTCCTCCAGATTGTCCATTATCTCTAAGCGTCATCTTCTTGTTCCCAATGATGATCCATCATATGTTAGGGACATTAGATTACGTAATGTTATTATCGAACATCCTGTTGATGTTAATCATATTGCATCTTTTGACATCCTTCCTATGCTTGAAGCTGTAGGTTGGGTTAACTTATTATATTGGGGTGGGCCTGCATACTGGTCCATTGCCCAATCCATGTTTACATGTATTAGTGCTTTCTCATAGGATAATTTAACTTTTAAAATATCTACTAGAGAAGGGCCTTTTGACATTGATCGTCATTTAATTTCAGCCCTTATGGACATTCCTGTGAATGATGAGGGTATTCCTATCCATAACTGATAAACCCTCAATGTCTGAAAAACGCATGCTCACTAGAGATTTGTGCAACATGGATGTTCAATGGACACAAAAAGGGAATGCGCTTCCCGCAAGGTATTTGTTACCCAAATACAGAATTTTTCATAAAATCTTTGTGTCTAATCTGTATCCTCGTTCGGGTAATAAAACTGACTTGACTTCGTTTATGGTTCGTGTTATCCATGCTATTTCTAATGGTACTCAGATTTGTTTACCATCCTTAATCTGTCATTTCATTCTTCAGTTTAGACTCCATCCTGGTCATAGTGACATTCCTTTTTCCTATTTAATGACTGTATTGGCTACACATATGTTAGTCGATATGCCAGTTAATAAGGCACCAATCCATCATCTGATCTTCAACAATACTAATATCAATAAGATGAAGCTGGATCTACTTCCTGAACAAGGTGGTGGTGGTGGTGGTGGTCATGAAGAAGGTAGTGATGACATTAATATGGATGACATTTTTGAGGAACTGGATTTTGACTCAACAAATAATCCAGATTTTGAACCATCTGATGTTGATACTCGTCTTAGTGCATTAGAGGATAAAGTTGAGAATATAAATGTAAAGATGGAAAACATGTCTGTTGCTCATGATTTACAATTCAAGTATATGTACAAATATCTTAGGCAATTGAACAAAGGCATGCACCAACTTGATCCCTCTATTCCTGCTCCGTCATCTGGTTCTGGTTCTGATTAGTTTATATGAGATTTCTGGTCTGTATTAACTTTATAACTTAGCACTTGGTTGACTGATTTTGAGTTGGATACTATCTATGTTTTATGCTGGATATTTATTCTATGTGAAGCTATACTGAATATCTCTATCACTGTTTTGCTATACTCTCATAACTCCTCATGTTTACTCTCATATATCCCTTTATTTAGTTCTCCTTTATTGTTGTTTCCTTTGTTATATTGTGACAAAAAGGGGGAGAATGGTTTGTTCTTAACGATGTGATTGTGAGAGGAGTAGCATTGGTTATGTTACTCAGGGGGAGTGTGTTTGAACTAGTTGAATGAAACTGGTTGAATGTTAAATGTTGAATATTGAATATTGATTTGCAGGTAAGCTAGTTGATATGACCTGGTTCATAACTCTTTAACCAGTTGTTTTACTTTATGTTTATCTTGGTTATGTGTTTTGTCACTAATTTGACAAAGGGGAAGATTGTAAGTGCTATAGTTTATATCCCTGTCTGTTGTCAAATTTGTGGTGCCAAAATCACTGTTATATATTACTTGCATAAGTGAAGCTCTCTCAAGGATCAACATTCATAAACAAGCTAAGCTCACAACAAGCAAAGCTCACAAGTACAAGGATCAATCTTGAATGCAAGAACTGCTCACAAGACAAGACTCAAGCTGCAAGACTTCAAGAAGAGTACAAGGCAGTTTGTAAAGAACTCAAGACACTTTCAAGATTGAGCTACATCAAGATTTCAAGATTGAACTACATCAAGACTTTAAGGCTCATACTTCAAGGTTACTAGTTCCTAATGTTTCAATGTCCTTACTTCATGGTTGAAGTTTGATTGACCTTAGGTTAACCTTAGAAGTAGGTTACTTTGGATACATAAATCGAATGCTTATTTTATATAAGTTTGGTCTGTTCTTTGACTAGTCCTAGGCCTTCTTCGACTAGTCCTAAAGTTGCTTCGACCAGTCTAAGAAATTCCTCGATCAGTCGTGAGTTTGTTACAAAAATCGGATAATTTCTGTTAGGCTTCGACTAGTCCAGGAATCTGTTCGACCAGTCGAAGGAACAGTGTCGACTGCATCTTCGACCAGTCAAAAATCTTCGACTCAAAATCCAGCGATGTTTTTCAGGTTTTTCGACCAGTCGAAGGAGACCTTCGACCAGTCGTAGAACGGTCAAAGCTTATCGCGCCTGATTTTTCAAATATCTGTTATTGCTTCGACTAGTCGAAGAGCTCCCTAGACCAGTCGAAGACGCGATCTGCTCACCTATAAATAGTGCACGAATCTCAGAAGAAATCATCGAATTAATTAATCCATTCAAGCCAATCTTCGTCGAACTTCTGAGAGATAATTTTGTGCTCCATCTAAGCTAAGTGTGCTTATTTAATATTTTCTTTCCTTAGCTTTATTTAATTGATTTTGTTTCTGCTATTCCAATCTAATTTGATAAGAGGAATTGTTATTCCCTTTCTTTGGAATCAAAATCAATTAAGGCAAGCCCTATTTGGTTTAATTTAAAATCTATTAGAATTAGAACCATTGTAATTGAGTACTGGACATTGAACTTGGACATTCAATCATCTACTCTGATTTGGTTCTACCGGGCTGCTACAACGAATGAGATAATCAGGTATTTTACATTTAATTGTAAATTCCTTTCTGTTTTGGTTTCTTTCAAGATTTGCCAGAAAAATCTTGTTGCATTGGTTATCTGAGGAGAGCCAGGAAAACTCAGAAGTGGGGTTTTTTTAATTGTGTAAGTCCACAGATAAAGACACAATTGTAAAGGTTTTGGGTGAACCTGGGAAAACCTATTTTGTTAGTGAACGCTAATATCCCCTGTGTGAGGATATTAGGAGTGGAGTAGCATTCTGTGTGGCTGTTGTTTAACAGTTGGTGAACACACAGGCGAACCACTATAATCCCTTATGTTGTGGTTGAATGCTTTATACTTCTGATCTTTAATTATTCTTTTGTGGGATGTATGTATAGTAGTGAATGTTGTAATCATTTAATTCAAGCATTGTGAGAATTTTGTAATAGTTTAGAATTTATTTTTTGCTATTCATTTATCAGCTTGATATTCAATTTCCTTTAAAAGTTGTTCCAGCAAAGTTGCCCTACCATTTTTATGGTGTATGGCTGTCCCTAGAACAATACATTTGTGATAACAATTTATTTCAATTCAGTTTGTATTTATTTCTGTATTCCTCTTCGGTTTGAGATTTGATACAAAGATCTTTCTAGAAATAAGGTTGTCCTACCATAAACTCTGGTTTTTGGTGTAAGGTTGTCCTTAGAACAACATTTGTATCAACCTCTCAAGATCTGAATTTTGAAGTTATTTTACTTTCTTGCATTGTGATTTATTTTGGTTATCATATTCTTATTAATTCCGCTGTTATAAGTTTTATTTGGCATTGTCCTATTCACCCCCCCCCCCCCCCCCCTCTAGGACATATAGGTAGGCCTTTTCAGTCGGGGACCATGTATTCCTGAAAGTTTCTCCAATGAAGGGAGTTTTTCGGTTTAACAAGAAGGGGAAGCTCACGCCAAGATTTATTAGCCAATTCCAGATACTGGAACGAGTGGGGGTGGTAGCATACCTCTTGGCTTTACCCACACCACTCGTAAGCGTGCACAACGTATTTCATGTGTTTATGTGAAGAAATATGTTCCTAACCCTTCCCACATTATCAAATGGGAGCATGTGCAGTCGAGTGAAGATGTTACTTATGTTCTGCAACCGACGCGTATTCTGGATAGGAAGGAGCAGGTGTTGCGCAGTAAAGTTATTCCGCTAGTGAAGGTATTATGGATGCGCCACACCGAAAAAGAAGCTACTTGGGAAACAGAAGCCAAGGTTCGAAAGAACTACCCTCAGATTCTCGAGGAGTACAAAAATGTACTAATTTTGAGAATGAAATTTTTGTTTAAGGGGGTAGATTGTAACATCTAGAAAAAAATCCGTATAAAGACCGAGTACCACCTTAGGCAGAAATCTCTAAGGACCACATTCTTTTAGAAATTAGACGAAATTAACTAAGTGTTAAACTAGATTAGTTGTGAAATTAGCTTGAACCACTTTAAATACGAACGGCAAGACCCAAAACTTGTAAAATCGTTAATGCCACATTACCATGAAACTTAGGATCTATCTCAAAACCCAGTTGCTCTTGAGAGCACATCGAAACTCTGTATCGGACTTGGACTGCACGTCGAAAGTCCAATTTTCCCAAATCTATACGGTGATGACCGCCTTGCTGGACTTGACAACCATCTCGGAAATCAAGTCCTAAAGGTATCCAGAAACGCATAAGATGAGCCCGGAGCAAAGTGTGTGAGAAACCGAATATCTTTAGGAAATGAACTGAAACTTAAGTGAATTGAGTCGTTCGCTTGCAGGCCGAATCTAAGGATTCAGACTGTCAGATTCTGACCCAATTATACCCTCGAATTAGTGAAAATTTCTAACACATGTCAGTGTACTTGTGACCCTAATCGAGTACCGGTGACCGTTGAACTGAAACTGGTCCCCCGCGGCCGATCCATTGATCCGATCGGACTGAAAACTTATCCTGACCTAGATCCAATGTCAAGGAACTTAAGTCCGACCGCATGTAGAAAGGGGGCCTCCAAAACAGCTCCGTTGGATCGAAACGGCCACTATTTGGCTATAACCTAAATATACCATGGCCTTGGGGCCATTCCGATCAATTCTGGGCCTATATAAGCCCCTTCAACCCTCTCTCTCTCTCTCTCTCTTATTCCATATGAATTTGGAAAACCCTAAGAGAGAGGAGAGAAAAGAGAAGGAAAGAGAGAGAAAGTGAGAGAGAGTTGGCATTTGTTCCTGGGATTCAACCCCGCCACTTCACGTGCTTAACTACCACTTTTATATCGCTATTCCGGTGATTCTGATTCCGTTCTTAGGTAATAAAATCTAACCCTAATCTGTTTTAGGGTTTTAAATAGTGTAAGTGATGAAATAGCTAACCTATTTCATGCTATAGGTGGCCGTCGTGCCATAGACAAAAACTTGGCATACAAACTGACTTCGAAACTCATTTATCGGCGAAAGGTGCTGACTATAAATGTTTAGGTTATGGTTTTCAAGGCTTTCAATGTCAGTAATGATTTATGACTGGCTTGATTGTTATCACATGTGCTTAGATACGAGGTTTTCCGTACATATGCTTATATATAGAATATGTTGATTTATAACGCATTCCATGTGTTTGTTGAAATGTTTGAATGAGTATGGAATTTGGACTTGTGCTTGCCATGATTATCCGTCGTGGATATATGATTGTTATATAGGTGACAACTCCTTGGTGTAAGGATTTGCCTTAATACGTGTTATGACCAATATACGTTATGTACGTTGTAGTGTGTAGTCTAAGTGTTTGTAAAAATGTCTAAATGAGTAAATAGTTGGTAAATTGTATTTTATATGGGTATTGAGATAAGATTCTTAACTACCTTAGCTATGTGTATAAATCCATTCATGTAACTTAGATTATTTGATGTGATTTACGTATGAAATGTATAGGTGTGAAAGCATGATTATTTGTACTTCATAAAAATGCTCAAGTGGTTCCCTTGTTTGAATTAATTGTTTATTGCTGATATGCCTATCACATATGATTTCCTGTTATGTTTAAGTATGTTTCGAACTGCTACATAGTCCAGGCGATCGGTAAAGATTCCTGAGTTAGTAACCGAGGTCGTTCCGCCATATCAGATGTGTTTGGGGAATCCGAGTCGTACGCAAATTTACCGACAGTGGTTAGCCCACACCTCCATGTCGATTAACTCAACGTATGCTTATACTAACCGAGCTTGTGAAGTAACCCGATTGACCTATTATATGTTCACCATGTATGGACGCTACTGCTTGAATCTAAGGTACAAACTTACCAGTGAAGATCCTATCTAACCTTGGTACCCTGATCCGATAAGACTCATGAGCTAGACATGGTGGTGTATGGGACACCATGGTCGAGCTGTCGGCCTACGCTGGGGTAATGAGCCTCCCCGTAGTGACTAGTGAGCAACCCAAACTCATGAGCCGAGTATGGTGGTGTATGGGACACTGTATTCGAGCTGTCGGCCTACGATCAGGTGACGAGCCCGTAGTGACCATGAGTATATACTAGGACTACGCTTAGGTGACGAGCCCGTAGTGACCATGAGTATACACTAGGACTACGCTTAGGTGACGAGCCTTTCCATAGTGACCTCGAGTATAAACTAGGCTTGCGCTGAGGTGATGAGCAGCTCCGTAGCGACCTGGAAACTACCTATCGTATGTGATTACTAGGATTGATACCTTAGATGGATCAATGTTTGGATATATGTTTTAAAGGGAGGTGTCTTAGCTTCCTAATCCTGTTGTATGAATGTCTAATTAAGAACTTGCTTAATCACGCACATGCACCGCATTATATGTGCTTTTAGCGTTGAAGTTGAGCACAACGGGAGTGTTGTATGCCGCGATCGTGAGATGATATCACAGAGGGAGTGCAGACGAGGGCATACATCATTATCGCATATCATCCTTGCATTAACAAAGTATTTAGGACATGAGTGTTGTACCGCTTTATCATTATTGTTTGACTGAATTGACAACATGTTAACCTTTTTTTTATGACTCCGTTAAGTTTATAACTCACTCCCACGTTCTAGGATAGTGTTTTAAACACCAACCAGACCTTATTGTAGATGCAGATGATGGTGATGTTTTTGAGGCAGAGCCGGTCTTTTACGATGATGAGGAGGAGTTCTCCTATATGCAGCTATCAGGCGGGTCTATGTAGACCGTATTCTGATCGACGAGGTTGCAGGGATGCTGTCTAGATGCCATTACACTTGTCATTTCATATTTTTGAAGCACCAATGTATATTTATTTTGTCCATTTTGGGAGTATACATGTATATATTTAACTTGGTAACATGCTCACACTTTGGAGACTTACAACAGTTTATACATTTTACATAATTATCACAGTCTTTCGCTTGTGAAATTTAACTATCTCTGAAGTATGATATGTTGTTTGGTATAATCCCACTCATGTTTAAGGCATAACACAGACAACATTTAATCATCATTTTCTATATTGCATAAGTGATGTGTTAGAACTCGGGAGTTGGGCTCCTACTTAACCCCCAATTTTCAGGGCGTTACACTTGAGAATAAGGCAAAATCTAGTCTATAATTTATTTGTAATGGGTATTGTCGATCTATCCATTCAGGGTATGGTTTATGATACATTGGAATAGTATTACGACCGAGTACTTAACCAAAAATTTCTTAGATGATTTGCACAATTTGGTCGCAATCCATCCGCTGAGGTTCTAAAATTGGCGGGTCGTTTAGGCCAAATCGGTTCACATTATTCTGAAATTTAGGGAACTGTTAGGGATTGAATCCTCTAGGCAATCCTTGATTCATGTTCTCAGGTATAAAGTCCTTAGCTTCTCGCTCTAGTTACCTAACTTCCATAGGCGGTGGTACATTTATTATCTCTTGGATAGGGACCGACAGTGGATTACGCTGCGAAGGCGGCATTGGTGGCAGTAGAGCTACATTGCCAATAGAACTTCACTTGGCATTGTATTGTGTTATCGATGGTATTTGTTCGGTCATCATAGCTATCAATCAATGCATGACAAGTTTGGCTAGCCATATATCAATTAATATTTTCATCTTGAATACGAAATTACTCTCCTTAGGCCCTTCCATATTCTTGCACAAGCTAAATGATCATATGTACATCTCAGAGCACGACATCTACCTCATCTGGAAGAATGGCTCGAGAAGTGGATGCTCCTCCCTGATCCCTAGTAGTAGGTGTTAGATTATTGTTTAGATTTAAAGGCTCCAGGGTTGTCGGTACTTGCATGTTCTCTACTGGAGGTTGTGCGGTTTGCGTAGAGGGATCAATCCCAGTAATACGAGCACTTCTTTTGTTCATAATTGGCAATACTATATCGGCAAGTTAGAGATAAGGTTCCACCGAGCGTGCCAAAAACTTGTTGCTATTGTTTTTGGCTATATGTATGCGGGTGTGCTAGAATTGAAATTGTGGCTTCAATTCAAACCGAATAACTATGACCCCAAGTGCCAAGATAGGAAAACATGTAGTGTATGACTAAGATCTGATTAGATCAGTCGCCTATTCAACCACTCGCTCAAGTGTAAACAAGATTAGGCGATATTCAGAGGATGGGGTTCGTCCTTTGATGAGGGGTTACACCTTTGCCTTCCATACAAAATGACTTTTAAATACAAATAAATTGAAATGAGAAAGGGATTCTTATAGTCGATCATGAGGAACAACTACAAAATACATTTCCGAATGAAGAGCTTAATCCAATGTGCGACCATAGACTCAAATTACAATTAAAATTACCAACTACTCGATTAACACTATGAATTATACTATGGAATGTAAACAACTAGCTGAAAGTAAAAGATTACACTAAGAAATGTAATTTGGTAAACGGAGATGTAATGCCCTGGAAATCAGGGGTCGTGCATACGCTCGATTCTCGAGTTCCCGGGGTCACTTATAACTGATTTTCATTAATATGCGATTAATCCAGTCTAAATGCGCATTCTGAAATTTCCTGGAACATGAAGCACAACCACACAAGTCTACTGAAATGGAAGAAAATCAACTATACCTATATATACATGTCCAAAAGAATACAAACGGGCACACAAGGTTACGCCCAACAAAATCACAAAAAGAATGGCATGTCCAAAAGAATAAAGCTGAGCCGCTGCTCGGCGAACCAACAACCCATCTACTGATCCGACGGGGTCCCGCTCATCAACTGGAAGTAAGGGAACTCGTCCTCCTCCTCGAGACTTACATCACCAGGCTCCACGTAATCTGTATCTCCTGCATCTACGAGCGGGTCTGGTTGATGTTTTAAAACACCGTCCCAAAGTGGGAGTGAGTGATCAACTCAGTGGGTGCTATTAGTCTTAAGTTACAACAAGCATTAGTTATAATATGAATTTAATGAAAAGTAATTATTCACAAATACCTAACTAATCTTATTAATGTACATGCATGGTGGATGATATGATATATGCCCTCACCACAACTCTCCCTCGAGGGACTCCGTCTAACGATCGCATATGTCAACACTCCCTCAGAGCAACCTCGACTGCCGAGTCGCCAACCTAGCTAATGCCGTGCAATGATGATGTTAACCGGGTTCTTAGTTAAGTCCATTCATCCAGCAGATTTGAGAATTTAATATACCCTACATATCAAATGCCCTGAACTAGTTGCGAGGCCATGACCCCCCAATGTGTGAGGCCAAGACCCCACGATCCTTGACCCCGTCGGGTTTCCCCTATCCCCGACTTCAAGCACATGGGGGGTGCTGAATGTGGAATTGCTCATAGTCGCTACGGGGAGGCGCGTCACCCCAGCGTAGGCCGACATCTTAGACACAGTGTTCCATTCCACCATGCCCGGCTCATGAGATAGTGGATCGATATTCAATTCGTTATCGATAGGCTACAACGGTGGTAGGGTATTCCAGTTTCCATACATATGTGAGCAAACAAGGTTAACAAACCAGGTGGGTCAGCTATTGGACTAAGCCGCACGAGCCCAGGCAAGTCCGTGGTGGAACGACATCGGGTACAAGCGACCTATGTAGTCTAACTACTGCCACCTACATGCACTTGCCCAAACCCATGAGTTTAGCCTCAAGGTGGTCCTACCAACGAACCACCTTCGCTCTCCTCATGTTTCTGACCAACCCATGGGTAGGAATAGTGATTCATAGCATGCCAACTACCAATATAACATCAAGCATATTCAACACCATGTTCTCATGTTGCTCAACATACAATTCAAATTTCTCTAGCAAGCAAACTATTAATATCATGAATGAGGTGTATGTGTGTGGTATGGGTTGGTGAAGAAGTTAAGCACTTCCTACACCTCAAGGGATTAAATACATAAGAGCAAATGAATCATACACAATATGAAGCAACACATATGAGAAAAAGAAATTAACCAAACATGAGCATGTAATCATCCATACACTAGATCACGAGAGAGGCAAGATTAACATCAAAGAGAAATAAACATGTAATTCATACAATTCCAACAACTTATCATCCCTAGGTTCCTTTAGATTCTTCCATATAACATACCAAGCAAACAAAATCAGTAAACTCCAACTATAATTGGTGTTAGGCCACCTAAGGATAATAGTCCACACCTATGGATTGTTGGAGGCTTAGAAAATGACCTAGGAATGAGGGCTTTTGGAGTCGGACGGCCAGAATCCCTAAAGCAACCATTCGCATGTTAGAGTTTCAAGCAAATCCTTCCTCAACTCAAGGTTTTTAAGAAAAGGGATGGGGGCTTTTACCTAGACGATCAATGGAGCGAATGTGTGGTTGTGGTGGAGGGTTCTTCCTTGAAGAAGAGGTAGGGAGATGTAAGATTGAACTCCCTTGGGTCCCACATTGCCTACGATCCACCTTCACTCTCACTTCACTCTCTTCTTCCTCTCTTCCTTCTCCTTTTTCTCTCCTCTCTCCCTTTGTTCCCTAGGGCAAATTCGTATGAGGGAGGGGGTGCCCTAAATAAGGCCTTTATATAGTGTCAGGTTTGGTGTAAATGGCCCTAAGGGATGGGTTTTCACTATACTAGCCCTAGGGGAATGTGTTTCTACCATTTGGGGGCCACTACGGGGCGTAGGAGTCGGCACCCACCGTTAGATAGTTGGCCCTAATGATGATCTACGCATGGATATGATCGGCCCTCCATTTGGATGAGCCAATCGACGGATATGATTAGAAGTCTGTTCAATGATCATCGGTGGTCGATCGGGGCCGCGGTTATACGAATATGAGCAGGGAAATATCCTTACTCCACGGGTAAAGTTTGGTCGCAAACCGACGGTCCGAAATCCTCAACTTTGTATAAGAGTGGACGACTCAATTCACTTAAGTTCTAACTCCTTCCTTTAGGGTATTTGCACTTCTCATGCACTTGTCCTTTGGCTCAAGTTGAGCGGTTCTGGACAGTACCCCGGTCTGATTCCCACGATGGGCGTCAAGCCCAGTAAGATGGATATTATTTTATAGTTTTGGAACTAGTGACCCACCAACGAGCGTTCTAAAGCTTGTTTGGAGAATCGGGGCAGTTCTGGTGGCCCTCTGGCCATGAAACTTATAGGATAGGTGCTCCATGGCTCGATGAAGGGCCATGTAAAATTTGGAGACGATCGGATATGGGGTTTAGTCGCACAGGTCTGATTCGCGATCAACGGTCACCATGCCATGATCGGGACCCAAATTTTGTGGGCGGGCGTAGAAAAATACATTAGACCTTTACCGAAAAATTTAGAAGAAATCCAACGGCTGAAATGCCTGAAATCTCAGTTTTATTTACCAGTGCCAGATTCCAATTCTGGCATTGGTGGGTTGCATTTGGCAAGTGCCGTTGGGACGGCCTGAATAGTTTATTTCTGGGCGTCCACTGGGTCCGTGGTCTGCAATGGTCCCCAAGCCCAGTGAGATCTATGCTCCCCTAAATTTTTATAATTTTCTGACATTCCCGTGTCGCGGTATAGCCTGCACGGGCTGTCACTAGGTGTAAACGACCATCTGGCTTGGAGGCCCGCACTAGGTTCTATCAGGACCTATCTGGTCTATTTAATTGGGCTAATCTTGGTCTAATTTATTTGTGATACCTCACTACGAGTGACTTAAACGAACGGTCCTGTGGCAAATCCTACGTGGACGCCCCAGGACACTGTTCTGGTTGGGCGGGACGTTAGAAGATGTGATCGTGTCATGACATCCTACGGCTGATTAATCGAACTGGTGCGGCTCTTTATTGGTACCACCCCTGTATACACTGACATTGAGTGCTAATAGTTATTAAGTAATATTTAGGTTAATTAAATAAAATTTAAAAAAAATAAAAATTAATCCAAAAATCAGTGAAAATCCAGGATGTTACAGGAGAAGTAAATGATTATACTACACAATGTAAATGGACCTGTAATTGAAGGGATAATTGAAAGATAGATTTGGTTTGTTTGGTTAGTATAAAACGAAATCTTCCCATTGAATTCCTTTGTTATTTATAGCCTTGATTTGGGTATTTACATCTTTTTCATGTTCCGATAGTTCCCACAACCGTTCACTACAATTTGGCTTTCTCTATTTCTTCTCTTGTCATATGTCTCGTAACCGCTTTTAAATGATTGCATCTTCATCGGTCGCTAAAACATGGCACCATTTGATACGCTTCGTACATAGCTGCGTATATTCAAATACATCGTTCAAATCCGTAATCCCTAAGGGCCAGTTTGGGTATCTGGTTTAGGGTATTTTACGTTGGATTGTATTGTCTAATCCACCATTTAACGGAAGAGGGCATGTTTGGATGTGAGTATACATACATAGTACGTTTTGCATGTATGACACGTGGGATGATCTCGATGGGATTGAGATATCCTAGCGAGATACGGCATCATTCATACTTCCATCCTCGAGCCGCGCAATCCCATCTCTTCCCAATACGAGCGTCGGCATGGTGTGGCAGCAGAATTCATCTTCTCTTTATACTAGACTTGTACGGACTGGAGGCGGCCATTGCATTCTTACATCCAATTAGACAGTTATGGTGGAAGAGATGAAAATCTGACGAGAAATCTACCCTTATTTACCCCCCACAACTCAAATCGTAGGAGAGGAAGGAGGAATCGATTGCGGTTTTTAGGGATACACTGTGGACGTTCTATTTTGGGTGTCGGCTCATATCTTTCTTGCTCCACTTCTTCTCAACCATATGCTCTTCTCTTTTGATGTATTAGTAAATTCATGTTGGTTCTTTTACATATGACAGACCTGGAGGCCGCATCACAGGGTTGGATTCAAAGTGGTATCCTGGTCGAACTTGCAAGCGTAATCCCGAAATCCAAGGTATGGATGGCGGCATGCGCTCTGATTAGTGTGTATTTTCCTACAAATTCCCTAAGAAGACCTAATCTAACATTTTGCACAGTGCATAGATAAATGACCATGTGGGCTTTGATTTTTTCTCGTGGGATAGGATTTTGTACCTTGCTTGAGTTAGATAATCTATTATTTGATGAAAACATTTTGGGATTCAAATTACAAATGTGGAGAAAGTAAATATTTATTTTTATCTTTTTTGGGTTTATCAAATATTTATGCATTTCGAAGATATCCGGTGCGAAATCCAAACAAGCCCACCAAAGATATCTCGGTCAACGTCTGGACGTAGGATACAAGTATATACCACGTACTCACCAGCAAACGAATGTAAGTAATAAATGCCATGCCACCGGATTATACTATAAACCAAATATTCAAACTGACCCTAAAGATAATGTATTATCCTTTCTTATTGCTCCTCAGAGGAAACGGAGATAACGGGGATGAACAGCTAGTACCCAATTAGCGTACGGGGAGATGGTTTGTCCACGGTGACACCAGAGACGAATGGCCTGGATCGTCGAACAAGGGGTCACTCTGTACAAATTGAAACCCAAGTACATGCATGTCCTCGACCGAGGATCATAAAATCCCATCTCATCTTTGATAAGGACCTGGGAAGTGTACGTACAACTGCCATAAACTCGGAGATAGCTATTGTACAAACGGCATGTACGTAGCCCAACTCTCACCGTCCAAATTATGGACCCTCTACCCAATTAAGGCAGGTAATAAATGCAACCTCAAATGGGAGTTATTTTATACTCTGGTCGCGTTCAAGTCCTGATATACGACTCAAATTAAAGTAGAGTCCTTGCTTTTACTCCAGTGGATAGGCTCTTATGGGAGGTTCAACACCTGGTTGAGGGTTTGAGTACCCATAGGTGGTGAACTCCCCCCGTGAGCATGTGTGGGGGAAAAGATATCCCGTGAGGTCGAGCTGTGTAGCCCCACCATGATGCGTGTCGACCATCAACACTTACTATAAGCTCCCGTGAGGTTGAGCTGTGTGGGTCCCACTATGATGCATATCAACCATCAACACTGTGCATTTGATGGGTCCCCTCTAAATTATGGGATATTCCAAAAATCAACCGGATACTGAACTCAGGTAGACCAGACCATCTAAAATAATGTAAAGACCCCGTTAAAACATATAAAAGCACTTGGTGGGGCCCACCTGAGTTTTGAATGCTGCTGAAACATCTAAAATCATGTGAAGACACCGTTAAAACATATAAAAGCACTTGGTGGGGCCCACCTGAGTTTTAAATATGCTAAAACTTGGTCTGAACCCTCATCCAAGTGGGACACACATAATGGATGGGCTGGATTTGCAAACCACATCTCGGTGGGCCCAAAAAATGACTATGAATGTTTTAATGGTGCACGGCCCCTCCCCACTTCTGTATGTGGTGTGGCCCACATAAGTCACGGATTGACTTGATTTTTGAGACCTATACCACGATGGAATGGTGCATCTGACTAATGGGGTAGATGTTTGAAACGCATCACGGTGGGGCCCACACAGCTCGACCTCATGCGACGGACTCGTGAGGTCGAGCGCATAGAACCTTTTCCCTACATAAACTCAAATTAACCAATGACTCGTGGACAATTGTTCATTGAAATGAGACCACTGGATGTTTTCATTTTTAGCCTTGTAATAAAAGTCCATCAATCTGATGGTTAGATTATCAAATAAGTATAATTTTTGTTTCACGATACATCTAAACTGGTGCACATAATTTGGACGGTTTAATTTGATTTTCTCATATGCCACGGGTGCAAATTCTAAGTGCCTGCGTATCATCCAAAGACCTACCAGAGTATCGAAGTTCTTTTGAAATCATCTTTTCTAACGCTTCCACCTGTTTTCAATATTGGAGCCTACATGGTTAGTGGGCCATATTTATTCTTGGTAAAACATGTAGAAGGTCAGACAGATCTGATGGATGGATTGGATCTAGCACAATGCGCCATTCTGGCACATGTGTGGCGTGTACATGAGCTATTTTGCACACGCGTCTGCGCTTAGCAAGCTCAGTAATCCATGAGTAGAGCATGTTTCACTAGCCTAACACGTGTGTAAGATTGACTTGGTTTTCAGGAGATCCTCACCGTGTATCTTGAATACAACTAAAATAAGACAAATATGACCGTTGGGTGGGCCTCCTGATGATCATGCAAGGCTGTTATTGCAGATACCGTGTCTACACGCTTGGGATTACCTGATGAGCTGTTCGGATGTCCAATACGTGTACCATTTTACCCGTGTGAGGTGGTGTGCATTTTCAAACTGCAGTCAAGCGCATGCAACTACAGTTCCTAGCTCTTACTACCTAAGCGCAATAGCACGTGCGGATAATACCCAGACGCATGTGGGCCCGGAAAACTACATTGTCGTTGGTAGCGGATTAGGTGAGACCCCGGGCTTTGCAGCGCACAGTGATGTATGTGCCTTAAATCCACATCGTCCAACCATTTTGAAAGCTTATTTTAAAGTAAGGTCCCAAAATTGAAGGTTAATCAAATGTTAGGTGGACCACGTCATAGGAAACAGTCGTGATTAAATATCCACCATTAAAAACAGCACGGATTCCACGGTAATGTTTATTTGCCATCCCAACGGAAGTTTTTAATGATCAATCACCACTATTTGCCGTACTACGGACCATCTGAGATTTGGAACTGCTTTGTTTTTGGGATTATGCGCTCAAATGAGCTTTTAATATGGATGAACGGCGTGGATGTAGTCACGTACCTCACAGTGGGCCCCACAGTCAGGGTCTCACCTAATCCGCTCCCGATATGGATAATGGACGCGGGATTAGGTGGTGCTGCCACACCCCCCCCCCCCCAAAGGGGTGGTGCGGTGATGCATTGAGAGCTGTGAGGCCCACCGTGATGTATTTGTTTGATATCCTCACCGTCCATCTAGTTTTCCAGCTCATTTTAAGGTATGGAACAAAAAATGAAGTGGATACCAAGCCAAAGTGGACCACACCACACGAAACAGTGGGGATAATGACACCCACTATTAAAACCTTCCTAGGTCCACCGTAATTTTTATTTGCCATCCAACCTGTTGATAAGGTAACAATGATCTGGATGAAGGGAAGACATAAATATCAGTTTGATCCAAAACTTTTGTGGCCCCAAGAAAATTTTAATGGTGGGCCACACATTTTCCTATAGTGTGGTCCAGTTGATCTATGGATCTACTTCATTTTTTGTTTCATGCCCTAAAATGAGCTGGAAAAAACGGTTGGATGGAATGGACATTAAACAGTTTGGATCTGCTTCATTTTCTGGCAAATTTATCAGTTTGGATTGAGTAACATGTGATGCAAGCCATATATACACGGGCATTGTGCATATACACGGTAACACGTGTAAGGGATTGGCTACTTCCTCTGCCACTAGCCAATGGCTAGTGGTCAGTGCTCTGTGGGCCCCGCCAAGATGTATGTGTTTCATCCCTGTTGTCCACCTATTCTTCTGGATCATTTTATTATATAAGCCCAAAAATGAGGTTGATCCAAATCTCAAGTGGGCCCCAGAGTGTTGATTGAACTCCCACCACTAAAAATACATCTTGGGGGCCCAAAAGTTTTGGATCAAGCTGATATATATTTTTTTCATTTCATCCAACTCTGTATGACCTAATAAACAGGTTAGATGTCAAATAACCATTACAGCGGGCCCTAGGAGATTTTTAATGGTGGAAATTCAATCACTATTGTTTTCCCGTTTGTAGTCCAGATGAGATTTATGTCTACCTCATTTTTGGGATCAATCTCTAAAATTACCTTCAAAAATGGACGGACGGCAACGTATACATCATGGTGGGGTCCACATAGCACCGACTACTAGCTACCTGGCTGGTGGCGGCGTCACTAGCCAACCGCGTCCAAACACGGGACATCATATTCCGTCAGCGTATTGTAAAAAGATTTTATTATTATTTTTTTTTTTATAAAAGGAAAGAGATCAAATGCCTGCAGCGCACCGAACTTTCGTGACTTCCTACCATGGCCGTACACGTGGCACAAATTTATGATTATCTGAATTAAGCGATCCATGAATTCCACCACTGATTTTAGACAACCCAAAAATGGTACTTGATCAGGACATCCCAACCTTCCAATTGATGCACAATTTCCAAGGAAAGGAGCATTGATGATTCTCAACACTTAGTTTCATTTATATGTCACTGATTGAAGGGATGGTATCATCGAAAAAAAAGAAAAATTTGGTGAATGGCCCACCTACTTCTTTTTCTACTTAATCAACGGTTCTGATTTCGTCTATCTAAACCACTTTGGCGGCCTGCCAATTAATTCTGCAACCTTTCTGGCATTTCAAAATCTTGCAGGGGTGCTTTGGTAATTTAGAAAATTACATGTATGGCAAATTTTCGCATGCGACGGACGCGGATGGGCTACTGAAGTGACTTGCCACAGGTTTAACCGAGTCGAGCTTACCACGCTTATCACAGCTAGACTCGGCTCGGACACTTGCTGACCCAACTTGAGCTCGGCTTTGCTGAGCCTGATTGGCTAGCCAGGACAGTTTGGGCTGAGTTTGAGCCAAGATCAAGCCATCACTGTGCAACATTTTTACAAACATACGGGCTAAACCTCCAAAATATCGATGTATGTAAAATAGTAGTAATGGTTTTACAGCTATTTCAATAAACACCCTGTAACTAAATAAAAGTCAAGAAAAAAAAGATATTTGTTTCTTATATATATACCTCTTTTATCATTTGCCACACTTTATTAAATCATTTCATCGAACACTTAGTAAGCAACATTAATATCAAAGTAATTGAGTTATGTGAGTCCGATTCAGGTTGGGTTTGATCCAAGTCACAATGAGCCCAAACATGGTACGGAACTTTTTCAAGCTCAAAAAACCAGGTTGAGTTAGTCGAATTGTTGACTTGGCTTGAACTCAGTTTCAAACCAAGCCAAATTGAGCCTTTTCGAGCCGAGTTAAGCGAGCTAACTGGGTTTGCATACAGCCTACTTGCCAGAAAGTTAACGGTTCCCTATGAGTCCTAGATGATGTATGTATTTAATCCATGGTGCAAGAAAGTTACTGGTTCTCTATGAGCCTAAAATGATGTATGTATTTAATCTATGCCGTCCATACATTTCTACATATCATTTTATACCATTTATTAAAATTGAGATAGATCCAAATATCCTATGGACCACATCACAAGAAACAGTGGTGATTAAATGATGACCGTTAAAAACTTCTTCAGGGCTCCAAAAGCTTTTGGATGAAGCTATTATTTGTTTTTTTTACCTTCATCCACGTATGTGTGACATAATCGACAACTTACTTGGAAAATAAACATTACAATGAGCCCGGATATTTTTTAATGGTGGGCGTTCAATCACCACTATTTTCTTATGGTGTGGTTTACTTTAGATTTATATAGGTATCATTTTTTTGATAGTTAAAGTAAATGATATTTAAAAATATATGGACGGATTGTGATAACACATATATCAGTGTGGGACCCATGTAACACTGTCAGTAGCCACCTCGCTCCTGGCAGCGTCAGAAGCCAATCCGCGTCCCATGCGACGTTGCACGTTAACCTAGCGTACAACGTTTTAATTTCCCCTCACGTGTCAAATTCGTTTAACATTTGAGCCGTGAAAAATGGTGGCCCACGTTTCAAATACCACTTTTGCCGGAAACCAGACAGATTTGTACTTGAGGAGGGCCACATGGTCAAAACAAAAATGAACGGTCGATGTTCCATCTCAATATAGCTTGCGGTCCAGTTGATAATTTGATGACTGTAATTTTCTCTCTGGACAGTCTTGACTTTAGATCCACTCTTTTCACAGCTAGGATTGGCTACTCCCCCTGCCACCGGCCAATGGCTGATGGTCGGTGCTCTGTGAGACCCACTATGATATATGTGTTTCATCCAATCCGTCCATCTATTTTTCTAGATCATTTGATTGTGTGGGACTAAAAATGAGTATATCATAGTCTTAAGTGGACCACATTATAGGAAACAGTGTTAAATGAACATCAACCATTAAAAACTTTTTGAGGGCCATAAAAGTTTTGGATCAAGATGATCTTTGTTTTTTTCCCTTCATCTGAGTCTATATGACCTAATCAACGGATTGAATGTCAAATAAACAGTACAGTGAGCCTTAGGAAGATTTTAATGGTGGATATCCAATCACTATTATTTTCCTATGGTGTGGTCGCTGTGAGATTTATTTGCCTCTCTTGTCAGTGGAAAACCCTAAAATGATATGTAAAAATGAATGAAATACATACATCAAGGCAATGCCCACCGAGCACCGACCACCAGCCTGGAAAACCCTAAAATGATCCGTAAAAATGAATGAAATACATACATCAAGGCGAGGCCCACATAGCACCGACCACCAGCCACCGGGCTCCGGCGAGGGGAGTAACCAATCCGTTTCCATTGCATAACGTGGGCCCCACCATCCAGACAACCTAGCAGGTTCTCTGACATATTCCATTGTTCGGAATACCTCATGGACTAGGAATGTGTAGTGTCGCGCACACCACCGATGTGCCCGAAAAGCCATGTGGGCCACTATGATTTAGGTGTTTTATCCGGGCTGTCCATTCATTTTCCATCTCCTTTTAGGTATGATACCAAAAATGATGCCGACCAAAATCTAAGGTGGGTAAAGTTTTGGATTTAAGCTGATTTTTTTTTTTTTTTCTCTATAATATAATCCGTTGAATGGCAAATAAATATTATGGTGAGCCTTTTTAAAGCTTTTAACAGTGGACGTTTAATCACTATTTTTCCTGGTAGTGTGGTCCACTTAAGATTTTGATCAGTCTCATATTTTTATACATGCATTAATGTAACAGGAAAAAATGAACGGAGAGCATGGATAAAATATATACATTGTGGTATTGACGGTAGTTTGCGGAGGTGGTTTGACTAGCCAGGTGGCTAGTGGTAGGTGCTCTGTAGGCCACACTATGATATATATGTTTTATCCACACCTTTAATTTATTTTGAAATATAATTTTAGGTCTTTATCATAAACATTAAGTAGATATAAATCTTCTGTGGACCACACCACAAGAAAATGGTAGAGATTGAATTTCCACCATTTGAAAACTCCCAAGGCCGATTGTAGTGTTTATTTGACATCTAACCTGTTGATTAGGTCATAAAGACCTGGATGAAGAGAAAAAATAAATATCAACTTTATCTAAAACTTTTGGCCTTCAAGAAGTTTTTAATGGTGGGAGTTTAATCAACACTATGTGGTCCACTTGAGATTTTGATCTACCTCATTTTTAGTTTCATACCATAAATTTATCTGGAAAAATGGGTGTACAGAATGGATGAAACACATACATCATGGTGGGCCCACAGATCAGCCGATTCGTTTCCTAGTGATGCATGCTACGCACGTGCAGATTGGGTACTACCTCTACAAGAACCTCGGTAGAGACGTACAGTACTGTACGGCCTCCTTACTGTAGTTCACATGTTTTAATGCCATTTGTCCGTTTTGATTGATTATTTTAAGGCATGGGCCAAAAATAAAACAGATTGTATACTCAAGTGAATCACACTATATGAAGCAATGGGGCTTTGAGTTCAACGGTAAAAATTTATCCCCACTGCTTTCCTTGGTGTGGATCACTTGAGCCTTTAATCTCCCTAATTTTCGGAAAAATCCTGTAAAATGATCTTTCAAAATGAATGGACGGTGTAGATAAAACATATACATCACAGTGGCTCACGTAGCTCCTGAGAAGACCGTCCGTATCCGTCGCGCCTACGCCACACTCACATAGTAGGACGTAGTCAGGAATGATTTTCGGAGAGATCGTCTGAACCAAGTGGCCCACCTTATCTATGACTCATATGTCGCACGATACTGCCATGTTGGTTGGCCAGTGACGCTGCCACTAGCCAGGTGGCTACTGGTCAGTGCTATGTGGGCCCACCAAGATGTATGTATTTTATCCACGCCGTCCATTCATTTTTAAAGATCATTTTAGATCTTGATACCAAAAATAAGGCAGATCTAAAACTTATATGTACCACACTACCGAAAACAGTAGTGATTGAATTTCCACCATTAAAAACCTCCTAGGCTCATTGTAATGTTTATTAAACATCCAACCTATTGATTATGTCGTACAGACCTGGATGAAGGGAAAAAAATAAATATCAGCTTGATCCAAAACTTTCGTGGCCCGCAGGAAGTTTTTAACGGTAGGTGTTCAATCAACACTGTGTGGTGCACTTGAGATTTGGATCTAATTCATTTTTGGTCTCACATCATAAAATGATCTGAAAAAATGGAAGGACGGAATGGATGAAGCACATACATAATGGTGGGGTCCACATAGCATCGATTACTAGGCATTGGCTAGTGGCAGGGTCACTAGCTAATCCGTACGATGGCGTAGATGTGCGTGTGTGGATAAGGTGCGCAAGGGACTATCGAAGCTGTTTTGATTTTCTGCGTGTCGTTTTTATTCTTCACGGTCTACGAGGCCACCTAACTCACTTCTTACCGTACATCGACGGCAAGTAACGGTCGGTCGGATTGCGACACGTGGACGGTAGTTGTACGTTTCCTGGCATCCACACATCCTCTTGTCGGCCATATGCCTCGGTGCGGCATTCTGTGGTTGAAGAAATGCCACGTTGCGTATTCTTATTCGCTGAGAACCAATGATTGCTCAAAGCGGGATTCCTGTACGGCCGATCAGACGATCTATTGCTAGCAAGTTCGCGGATTGCGCGGTGGAACGTGGAGTAGGTACCGCCCCTGTACCGTCGTCGGTGCAGCACAACGAGGCTTTAAGTACGGCCGCGGATTGGGTACTGCCTCACCAGATGGACGGTCCCGTCGGGGGGTTTGTGGAGCCACCGTAATATATAATATATGTGTTTTATCGCAGCCGTCCATCTATTCTGAAAAGATCATTTTTGGGCGTGAGCCTGTGCGTGTTTGTTCCGTGGATTTGAATGGTATTAAATTGCATTAGATGAGAATAACATCGTTGTTGCACAATAATTGCATGTCTAAAAATATCATCGTATTGTAACCATCCAATCCCATGCCCGGGTATATAATTTTCACTATGGAAAATATGAAAAATACCGGACTAAGCCAAATCATGTTTGGTGAACTTTGAAATTGTAAACAACAGACCAAATTCACAAGGCATGTCATTCTCTTGTACGCATATAACTTGGATATCACGTGTAAATGGTTTATATGGATGGACACATGCATTAATGTAGGGCTCACATGTGTAGTGGATTTTAAAATCTGAGAAAATCCAGCATGGATCCAAATGTAATTCCAGGTAGGTTAAAGGTTAGAGTGGACCATACCGTATGAAGCGGTAGTGTCAATAACCTCACCATTAAAACTTGATTAAGGCCTACTGTGATGTTTATTTTTCACCTAACCTGTTGATAAGGTCACATGTAGGTATATGAAGGGAAAATATAAATATCAACTTGATCCAAAACTTCCATGCCTCTAGGGTTGTCCTGTAGTAGGCATGGTTTAGGTCACGTAGGAATTCAATTTGCCTTATTTTTTTAGTTCTATCTCTAAATTAGTTTATGAAAATGGATGTACGACATGGATAAAATACATACATTATAGTGGGCCTCATAAAACTTCAAATATGACTATACATCTCTATCCAATCTTTCCTTTGACTATTAGAATTGCATAGGTTTACTTAAGCATGTGCTCAACCAAATAACTTTCAAACATGCTTTGTGCGACCCATTTTAACAACAGCCATTATAGATTGCATGTTGACACTACCACCATATGCGCCTATTGTGACCTAATGGAATGGACTTTGATGGTCCATGTACCATAGTTAGAGATAAACTCAATGGAATGGACTTTGATGGTCCATGTACCATAGTTAGAGATAAACTCTTGGCTTCTTCCACTAACTTTCAAGCTTGTTTTATATGGATCTTTCTTTGATAGTTGTGCATGGTCCAATTGAATCCCATCATATTGGATCACCTCATTTGTAATGGCGGACTCATCATGAAATTCCTAACCTGATATTCATGGTGACCAATGTGGGTGGTTTAGTTAAGTCACATGTGGCTATTAAAGATGAGCTCAAGTTGTTAGGTTGAGGAAGTGGTTGAATGGAAGGTGGGCAAATCAAATGCTGCCACATTAGGCTATCATGGATGTACTTGATGAATCTTTGACTTGGCTGTCACATTAGAACTAGCCATGTGGGTCACACCTTGACCATAGGGCACACCTTGATGTATTCATTGCATATCAATGAGCTTCATCTATTTTGCCCGTCTATTTTAGAGTATGGTATCAGAAAAAATTGTAATAGACCTTCAATTTTAGGGAAACCACATCACAAAAAATGGTGATTATTGACAATTAAAAAACTGCTGGCGGGCTAAAAAAGATTTGGATTAAGTTGATATATGTTTTGTCCTTTTATCCGGGTCTTTGTGACCTTATCAACAGGTTGGGTTAGATGGTCAGTAAATATTATGGTGGACCTTAGGAAGCTTTTAATGGTGGGCATTTAATGGCTATTGTTTCTTGTGGTGTGGTCCACCTAAAAGTTATATTTGCTTCATTTTTTGGACCATGCCTTAAAATAAGCTAGAAAAACAGATGGACAACATGGATATACAATGAATACGTTAAGGTGGGCCCTACGATTAGGGTCCAACCCACATCGCTGGTTCCAGGTTGTAGCCAAGTCATGCTCACTTGATGGTAGGTCACGATATGATGAAATTTGATTGGAATACATGCCCCTCGCAAAGCAAGTTTTTAAACCCTTCTTTGCTAGTGGCACCTGGGCAATCAAATTCCACTAAGTTGGATCACCATACAATTTATTTCCTTTTAGCATATGCAGATTGTCTAATATCCATGGTGACGTGATGTGGTGGGATATTGTTGGGCTGCTGGTTACTCTCAAAGATAGGGCCTACACAAAGCATGTTTAAAAGTTATTCCATACTATATATATATATATATATATATATATATATATATATATATATATATATATATATATACTATATATATATATATATATTAGTGGGAAGTGGCCTAATGAAATCCGACGAGTCCCATCACCGAATACTAGCGCCAATCTGAGTTCTCCTCTTGTGCCTCAAGATTGTGTAAAAAAAATAATTATCTAAACCTGGGTCCCATGCGTTTAACACAAAGGAATGATCTAATCCATTAATCTTATTAATGTCAATACAGATGTACTAACTTTTATATATCTATTTGAAATTATTAGAGTAACTATTGATATTATGTGGACATGTCAATTGAATAAACAACTGTTAGTGTTTAATATCAACAGTAAGGCTCTTAATTTTGACTGGCTTTATATTTTCATCTTTCTCATTAATTTTAAAGAGATGGACGGTTGAGATAATCATTTTATATTTTCGTGTGGGGCCAATATCCGGATGCATAATCTATCTTCTTATGTAACGACATAGGCAAAACGAACTCAAACAGCGTGTATGCGAAAGTTATTTCTCCCTTTTGCTGCGACTCACCATTCAACGTATGTCACAGCCTGCTAGGGCCCACATGCTGTGTGGCTTGATGATTAGGTCCTTACATTTTGTACAATCTATGGTATGAGGGTGACGATAAGAAAATTAGCAGAAAGGATGATTGGGATTAATAGTATTTGTTGTTGAATATAGAATGGTGGAAATAAAATTTTTGATGGCTAGGATTCAACTGTAAATGTCAAAGGCGAGGATCATCAATGAAGCCTAATTTTGTGGCATTGAGCACTTATGTTATTAGTGTGAATATGGACGGTTGGAATTCATTTTGTGGGAGCCATTGAACGGGGACACAAGCTTGTTTGTAACGAATGGAGAGGGATACACTTCGATACAGGGTAGCCTCTTTTATACGTATGCACTTAGAAATTATACACGTAGAACACACATAATCAAGTTAAACCATCGAGAAAATGGCCCCAGCTTTAAATGTATCGCACGGGGAACACACGTAATCAAGTTAAACCATTGAAATAATGGGCCCCACTTTAGATGCATTGTATGACAATAATTTCGGTGGAATTATGTTCTAAATGGAACGTCTAATGGACCACTAAAAGGAATAGTCTGACTTAAATTAACTAGTGCCCATTAATAAGATGTTACATCCATAGTGGGTGACAATTTGGATAGACCGAGTTTCTTTAGAGGCATGGTATGTGTACAAGTATTTCCTTTTTGTTTGACTATTTCCATTTATAAAAGTCCATTCGTACAGAAGACAAGGTGCAACCCATCTTTAGAAGAAGAACTCTACCATCCAACAATCACGTGAATCTTACAACCATATTGTGGAGTGGATGAATAGACGACCGATATTCTCTAGTCTTGGTCATATACACTCACATTTGACGTATCTTCCTATTATGGCGCTTGGGGGTCAAGTTGTTCAATTTGAATTGAGCCTCACAATTGGTTTTGGCATGCCCGCACAGGTCACACGTGACTAAATCAAACTGAAAGCCAACAATTTTTGATATGCGCGGTGGGACTAAAAACTACTTAGTTGCCCTACTCTTGTGAAAGCATGAGTCAAAGAGGTACTCATAATACTTTTGCAATTAGTGAACCTCCTACGCTAGAGGAAATGTAGGTGCAGCTAGCACCTGAGCTGTAAAATGCACAATAAAGCCCATCACTTAATCCGCAAAACCTACATAGGGCATCTTCATTTTAGACATATCCACTTGAGATAATAGCGGATGGGTTACGTGATATGCAAATGGAGATATAGCATATTGCAGAGCAGTCACGAGCTAAAACTGAGTATTCACAAATCCAGGCTAAAACCTTTAACAGGTGCATGCCCAGTCAAATCGAGAGTTTAAATCATATGATGTTTATTTTTGCTAAAAGAGCACCTATCGTGCCTCAATAAATAGTTGATACTAGTTATGTTGGAAATTTGGCACATGTACAACCAGCACTGACAATACTTCTTTCCCAATGGAATATACACCCTGCTCTAGTACAGGAAGTGTGAAATGTTCCTCCGCTTGTTAAGATCAGATGATTTAAACGGGATAATAGCAATTTCATTCCTCAGGCCACAAATCAGCGAATACTCGAGGGGGGGGGCGGTGCGGGGCGGGGGGGTGTCGACCAAGTTTTACAATTCTCGTCTATGAAAATTTTTATCCGAAATGGATTGACCGACAATCTTTATTGTCGCAGCCAACTTTGATGTTTTTCGACCAAGATGACTGAGTTCGACTAAGATGACTGACTTTGATGTTTTTCAACTAAGATAGCTAAGTTCGATCAGAATGACTGAATTTGATGTTTTTCAACTAAGATGGTCGAATTTG
Source organism: Magnolia sinica (assembly GCF_029962835.1). Lineage (NCBI taxonomy): Eukaryota > Viridiplantae > Streptophyta > Magnoliopsida > Magnoliales > Magnoliaceae > Magnolia > Magnolia sinica. Next base: position 19,345,924 of record NC_080582.1, on the reverse strand, counting down.
ATGTTTTTTTTACCAAGATGGCCGAATTTGATATTTTTGCCTAGTCGAAAGTAGTCACATTTATTGCATTGAACAATGAATCATTGTTGCTTTCACCTTTTTTCTTAAAGGCGAAGCAATGTGGGGGTAAAGTTGTACCCTATTTCTGGCTATTTCTAAAGTAGCTAGTGAGCAAAGAACACGTGTCATTGCACGGGAAATATATAACGTGCGAAAGATCTTTAGAGATATTTGAATCGCTTTTCATAGAAGTACAGTTGACGCCAAGTTAGATGATACATGTCATCTGATGACGAGGAATGACCAAAAAGCCCTAAAGTGGGAAGCGTTCGAGAGAAAAAGAACGGTTAGAGGAACACGAAGATACAAAAGAATCTAAAAGACCGACATGAAAACAAATCAACCGCCATAACCGTTGAAATAAAGAAGAAAAACACTTAAAGAGAAGCTGCAATAAAGGTCTATAAATAACAACAAGTTCAATTAGCCAAATAATCTCATACCAATCCAATAAACAAATCAAATTATCTTTCTTTATCATATCTTAGCTCTATCCTAGGATGGCGTAGGGGTGGGGCTGTTACGCAGCACGCCAACAACGCAGTGAACCGAGATCCAATCTCTGGTTTCACCCATAAACGATAAACAAGAAGAAATATAAATTAGAAACAGAATTAAAGCATTCTAAACAAACCACAAGATAAGATATATGTGGAAAAAGCCCAACAAGGATAAAAAACCATGGATGCAAACTTCCACGATGAAGAAAAATGAAAATTACAAGGCAATATACTAACCATTCCCTTAGAAGTACAGAGAAAACCTTTTGCCCACACCTTAGAATTATTTCTCATACCCTAGAAAAGCCCTAGGGACACCTATTTATAGTTTAGGCAACTTCCCTTTCGCACCTCTGCGAAAACCGACTCAAAAATCCGCAGTCCACATCAAATCCGGAAACAAATCTGCGTAACCTCGATTGGTCGAGTGGACCCTCGACCGGTCGAGCATGGGCCATGACCGGTCGAGCACCTCAGAACCCAAAATCTTATGCTCGCTGGACTTTGAGTCGAACCAGTCCTCGACGGGTTGAGTGGGCCACTCGACCGGTTGAGCAGGGCACTCAACTGGTCGAGCGTCCCCCAGATGTGGCTTCACATCTCAATAATCTCTCACTTGGACACACATCGCCATAAACCTTCATCTTCTACATCCAGAGTGCACCACCTCCCTGTCTTCAAGCCTGAAGACCAATCAAAGCTGAACAGAGCTTCAGCTTCTCCCGTGTGACCGCCTTAGTCAGCATATCCACAGGATTCTCACTTGTATGAATCTTTTCCACAGCAATAAATCCAGTAACGAACGTATGAAGTGATATTTGATGGCAATATGCTTGGTCCTTGAATGAAAGACTGAATTCTTAGCCAAGTGTATTACACTCTGACTGTCACTGTACAGCTTGCAATCTACTTGCTTCTTACCCAACTCTTCCATGAAACCTTACATCCACACCATCTCCTTGCACGCTTCTGTAGCTGCAACATGTTCTGCTTCCGTCGTATTGATAGATACTATCCTTTATAACTAAGAGACTCAACTGACTGCTGCACTACCCAGAGTAAAGACATAACTTGTAGTACTTCTGCTGTCGATATCTCCTTCCAAATCTGAATCTACGTAGCCTTGTAGCTTGATTTCTGATTCTTTATAACACAGCCCTACATCCTTAGTACCTACCAGGTATCTTATGATCTACTTCACAGCTTCCCAATGTTCCTTCCGGGGGTCATTCATGAACCTGTTAACAACTCCCACTGCTTGAGCAATGTCTGACCTCGTGCTCACCATAGCATACATGAGACTCCCAATAATTGACGTGTATGGGACTTTAGCCATGTAGTCCCGTTCCTCCTGCGTCTTTGTCCCTTGCTCCTTAGATAGCTTGAAGTAGTTAGCTAATGGAGTGTTAACCAGCTTAGCATCTCCCATATTGAATCGATTAAGTACCTTGGTTATGTACTCTACCTGTGACAAAACTAGTTTTTTATTTTTTTTGTCACGTTTTATCGTCATGCCTAGGATTTATTTTGCAGCTCCTAAATTCTTCATGACAAATTCTCTAGACAGTTGTCTTTTGAGATTTGAGATGTCCTTCATGCTTGAACCGGCCACAAGCATGTCATCAACGTACAGAAGAAGGATGATGTACGACGTATCAAACTTCTTCAAATAACAACAGTGGTCTGCATGACATCTCCTAAAACTGTTTCTCGACATGAAACTGTCGTACTTCTTGTACCACTGCTTCGGGGCTTGCTTCAGGCCATATAGACTCTTCTTCAGTCTACACCCCTTGTTCTCCTTTCCTGGTGCCAATATATCCTGTCGGCTGATGTATATATATCTCTTCTTCAAGGTCCCTATGAAGAAAGGTTATCTTAACATCTAGCTGCTATAGATATAAGTCCTCTATAGCCACTATACTCAAGACCATGAGAATCGTAGACATTTTCACTACTAGTGAAAATATTTCAGTGAAATCGATATCTACCTTTTGTTGAAACCCTTGCACAACCAGTCCAGCCTTGTACCCTTTCGAACCATCGTGCTCCTCCTTCAGTCTATAGACCCACTTGTTATAAAGAGCTTTCTTACCCTTGGGTAGAATGACTAACTCCCATGTATGATTAGACTCAAGAGAGTCCATCTCATCATCCATGGACTGTTCCCACTTAACCCATGTATCTGATTGTAAATTTTCTTCAAAATACTCTGGTTCACCATTATCTGTGAGCAGTAGATAATGTAAGGAGGGTGAGTATCGGACTATAGGTCTCCTCTCCCGAGTAGACCTCCTCGCAACTTGTGTATGCGGCTCTGTCTCATAATGCTCTTGTGCATGATTGTCATGTGGCGCTATAACGCCTCTGTCTGGTAACTCTTCCAACTCTACGAATTCTTTCTCATCGACCTTATTTTCCTGCACAGTGTCCTTATGCATCACTTTTTCATTGAAGACTACGTCCTTACTTCTGATGATTTTCCTGTTTTTTACATCCCAAAACTTGTAGCCAAAATCATGTTGCACGTAGCCTATAAACATGTTCCTCCTGGACTTCGCATCCAGCTTATTTCTGTGCTCTGCATCAATGTGAACATATGAAGTGCAACCGAACACTCTGAGATGTGCAAGGTTCACTTCTTTCCCAGTCCACGTTTCTTCTGGTAGCCCACCATCCAATGGTGCTGAGAGACTTCTATTGATTAGATATGTGACAGTATTCACAGCATTTGACCAAAATGTCTTGAATAACCCTGCATGTAACATCATGCTCCTGGGGCACTCAAGGATGGTCTTATTAATGCCCTCGGCCACACCATTCTACTGTGGTGTTCGTGGAATCATTTTCTGATGTTTGATTCCATTTGCTGCATAATACTCCTTAAATCTCTCATCATGGTATTCTCCCCCATTATCAGATCTAAGACATTTTATTGTTTTACCTGTCTCGTTTTCTACCATTATTTTTCACTTCTTAAATACATCAAACACATTAGATTTGTGCTTTAAGAAATAAATCCACAGTTTTCTACTAACATCATCAATAAAGGAAACAAAATAACTTGAACCACCAAGAGATGATACCTATGTCGGTCCCCATACATCAGTGTGTACAAGCTCCAACAGATGCGTCTTTGGAGCGCGTCCTGTCTTCTTGAAACTTACCCTCTTCTGCTTGCCATACACGCAGTCTTTGTAGAATTCCAAGTCAATAGACTTCAGCCTTGATAGCTTCCCTTTTGACAATGACACTTTCATCCCCTTCTCACTCATATGTCCCAACCTCTGATGCCAAAACTGCCCATTCACTCTAGTTGATGTGATTGCGAGTGAACTATACGATCCTGAAGTCACGTACAAAGTACCTTCCTTCTTGCCTCGAGATATCAGCAAGGCATCTTTTATAATTTTTCAAGAATCACTAGTGAATGTCGTCACATAACCGGTATCGACCATCTGCCCCACTGAGATCAAGTTCCGTTTCAAACTCAGTACATGTCTGACATCCTTCAATTTTAAAGTCGTTCTGTCTTTCTAATTTATATGAACGTCTCCCTTTCCAACAATACTACACAGCTCATCATTACCCAGATAGACTCTCCCAAAGTCACCTGACACATAATCACGTAGAACTTCCTTACACGAAGTGGCATGAAACAAAGCATCTGAATTTATAACCCAAGACTCATTCCTCGTATCAAGAGATAAGATCAACGTCTCTATGTCACTCTCTTCATATAGATTTATTAAATCCTTCCCACCTTGAGAGCTTCCTTCTTATTTCTTGAGCGCCCTGCAATCACGTTTCATGTGCCCCTTCTTCCTGCAATGCTAACACTCTTCTTTGTCTTTCGGTCCCTTGGACTTCTTCTTCGACTTAAAATGTCCGTATTTATTGCCTCCTTTATTTAGCGATCTTTCTCTTCCTTCAACGTTTAGAGCATTCCCTAAATTCCCTAAAACTCCTAATGCCTTTCTTCTAAATTCTTCACTGAAAATTAGATCGGTCACATCATCAAATTTCAGTTTTGTCGACCCTGAAGAATTGCTCACAGCAATCACCAAATCATCCCAACTGTCTGACAAACTGGACAAGATCAATAACGCCCTGACCTCACCCTGAAAAATAATGCTAACGGATTCTATCAATTCCCAAACTCAGAAAACGGGCTCACAAAATTCTCGATCGCCGAATCCGGCGCCGACAGCCTCCGTAGTGTGTCATTCTCGGATCCCGCCACTCACATGCCAGATTCCGATCCTGGGATCCTACAAGGAGGAATATCAGTATGAATTTTTTTTTGTAATGGAGCATAACCAAGTCACAAAAACAACATCACCACATATCGACTATATTAAAAACTTTAAGTACAAAGCGAAAAGAAAAATATAAGGTGATCAAAAAGCTCCAAAATAAATTAATGCGCACTCCTACCTCAGCGCTGCTGCTGTCTAACGCTACTTGCACGCAACGGTCGTGCATAAGCTTACAAAAGCTTAGAGGGTGGTGTAAGTGTGTGTGCAGGGCAAGCACCAAGTGTGCAATATCAGAGTAATGCAGAAATATGCAGTAAGTCCATGAATGCTATCAGCTATACCAAAGCTATATGATGCAAGGCATGAATGCTATCGGCCATACCAAGGCCATGCGATGCGAGGCCTATGTAGCCGAATGTCATATGCAAGATGCAAAACAAGCATGCAAGTCCTCATCAAGTACACATATTAGTACAGTTACCCTCTGGATATCATCACGGTCTAATACAGCTCACACTTACTGCCTCCTCCCTAGTTGCACAGTCAAACAAATGGAAGAGACCACACTATTCGCCTGACCAGTAGTCTGCCAATACTTACCCGGCTCATCGATAGCGGACTCATTTGCGAGTTGGTCAAACTCAGCCTAGCTTATAGCCCCTTCACTCGGGCGGATAAAGCCACACCCCCTTCCAATCGACCACGACACAGTGGAAGATGCGGCCTACTGGTATTAGGCACTCGGGCGTTCGTGTATCCACTCGGTCTAAACGTTGGAGTATCTCCTGGTACCAAAAAGGTTATGGAATTTTCACTCAATAACATCCTAAGTGCTCACAATGCTAGAGCCAATATTTTCGGTATCCGATACGACCATCCATGATGTGCTTGTGGAGGTTACGGCCCTGATGTCACTAGGGCGTGCAATGAATCACGACACACAATGCGAAATACATGAGTCAAACCGTTAGTCATTCAGTAATCTCGCGCGTACCACGCGCTCATGTGGGGCACTCCGTCTCATAAGGAGTCTCGTAAATGTCTCAGCCCAATGGCTTATGCTATGATTAAACATTCCTCATATCAAGCATACATATGATGCGTATGCGTATGAATCATGGGAGTGTACTAAGCATGTTATAAAGTAATGAACTATCCTTACATCGAAGATGGGTCTAGACGGCCTACACATAACCAGTATGGGCCTATCAATGGGCCCTAAGGAGAGTTACAATGCGGATATTTAACCAACATTGTACTCACAATGTGGGCGTTAAACCATCATTGCTCCCAAGGCATAGCCCGCCATAAAACATCATTACACAAACTATGGGGAATCACACATTGCAATGGACCTATATACATCTCATTGGGCCTCAACCCATAAGCCTCAGATACATTAAATGGGCCGCTTCATATGGGCCTTATATAAATCAAGTGGCTGCATCAATGGGCCTTATGTACATTGCAATGGCTCATATCCCATGGGCCTTTGAAAACATCATAATGGGCCTCGTAACATGGGCCTCATATATATATATATATATATATATATATATATATATCAAAATGGGCCTCAACAATGGGCCACAAATATATCGAATGGGCCTATTCACATGGGTCTTATGTATATCAGATGGGTCACACTAATTAGGCCCCATACGTACATCAAATGGGCCACAACCCAAATAAGAGTGGTGATAATGATTTCCACCATTAAAAGTTCCTAAAGCCCACTATAACATATGTTTCCCATCCAACCTATTCATAAATTAACACAGTGATATATGAAGTGGAAACAAATAACAACTTAATAGGAAACTTGGCCCTTAGAAATTTTAAACGGTGGACATCCTTGTCCACTACCTCAGATGGTGGGGTCCACTTGGACTATGGATCTGACTCATTCTTAGTCCCATGCCAAAAATTAGTTTGCAAAATGGATTGACGGTTTGGATGCAACACATGCATCATGGTGGGGGTCCACATGAAGGCCCACCATCATGTATATTATATATAATATAATATATAATCCAATATAATATTATACACACACACACACACACACACACACACCGTCCCACACATAGGGGTGGGTCCCATATAGATGGACGGCATAGCTGAAACATATACCTCATGGTGGGGGTCATCTTGTCGTCCAGCAGCCAGCTACAATGGCTGGACGGCATAAGTAAAGCACATACATCTAGGTGGGCTCCACCGTCCACAGTAGTGGACGGTGTGAATAAAACACTTACCTCACTGTAGTCCCACGTGGGGCCCACTATAAGGTTTATATGCCATCCAATCCGTTCATAAGGTCACGCAAACCTGATTGAAGAGTAGAAACAAATTTCATATTGATTTAAAACTTTTATGGACCAAAAATGGGTTTCAAGGGTAGCCATTCAATCTCACTGTTTCCTATGATGTGGGCCAACTGAGCCTTGGATGTGGCTAATTTTTGGAGGGTAGCCCACTGCCCTAAGGTCCTACAAAATGGACGGTGTGGATAGACGAAGCGCACATCATGGTGGGGCCCACGGTTGGGTCGTGGGTCCCTGTCATCCGCCCACCCACCAGCAGAAGGCGCTGCCTGCGTCTCTGACAGCAGCAGCATCTGCTGCATGTATTTTAATTTTTTTTTAAATCACGAAATATCGCAGTTTTTCGTGTATGGGGCCTGCATCAGTGGAATCTGACCCCGCCCTTAGTCCCCATAGCTCAAGACAAGCCAAACAAGCCCAATATTGAATATATTTTGGCATATCGAAATATCGGGGCAGATTTAAATGGTAGACACACTGTTTTCAACGCTATGACCCACCAGATGCTCGGATCAACCTCATTTTTTGGCTCAACGCCTAAAATGATCTAGGGAATGGGATGGACGGCTTGGATGAGATTGATACATCAGGGTGGGGCCTACACAAGCGGCCCACCCAATAAGCTTTGGAAAAGCTAATATTTTTGCTTTCTTTTCACGTCCAGCGGACGGTTTATGCATAACACATGCATATGAGGTGGGCCACCAAATGGCTGGATGGCTTGGGTAAGACACATATAAAGTGGGCCCCACCTGCAAATGGCTTGGATAAAACACATGCTTCATGGTGGGGTCCATCCAAGTGGGCCACTCAACTACACCATCACACAAAAGAAAGAGAGAGAGAGAGAGAGAGAGAGAGAGAGAGAGAGAGTGGGAGAGAGAGAGAGAGTGGGAGAGAAAAATAGAGTGGGACGCGTGTGATAGAGGGCTCCGCCACTATGAGCCCTCCCTTGCAAGAAATCATACATCAAGCGGGTCCCAATACATGTGGGCTTACCAAATCAAGGATCAATGGTGGAGATCCCTTTTTCACCCAAAATGGATGGTCTAGATGACCTCTTTTCAAGCAATGAAAATAAACATCATGATGGGGTCCATGGAGAATGGCCCCATTATGGAATGATCATGAGCATCAAGGTGGGCCATCAGCCACACCTAGGGTCCAAAGTGAGATCCATACCATCAATCGGTAGGCCTCACTTGGCCCATCACCAAAACATGAAAAATCTAGCCTAATGAGCACCCACCGTTCAATCTTCTCAGTTCGTTGGAACGCCAATCTTCTTGTGCTTCACTTTGATAGAGATGATGAGAAATGAAGGGATAGGATGATGGATTTTTAGGATGGAAAGGTGGGCCACCAAAATCACTTTTTTTTCTCACTTGGGATGGCTTGGACGTCCACTTTTTTTCTCTCTTTGGTTGGTTGGAAATTGTGTAGAGAAAGAGAGAGAGAGAGAGAGAGAGAGAGAGAGAGAGAGAGAGGATGCAAGGAGAGAGAGAGAGAGTGATGGGTGATGGAGTGATGGATGTGAGGTGAGTGATGGGTGAGGTGAGTGATGGGTTGACTTTGGTGGTTGCTTAACTTGTGGAGAAAGAAAGCATGGGTGCTCTTGTACTTGACATGAGGTGATGAATTGATTGATTGATGGGACATATTGTAGAGATTCTCTTGGGATTGTAACGCAGGTGTTTTCTTCGAAATAAATGCCGGCCCACATCTTCCAAACAGGGTATCGCATCGGTGTGTGAGTTGCGACGTTGGAACCGCGGCGACGGTGCGGTCGCAATAATACAAGTCTCGGATTAAGCCGACTCAAATATACGGGATTCGACTTACGGTCGCACGCAAACGTTGATTATACGTCGCAGGTTGTCGGAATTCGACGGAAAGGATCGCGGGAGTTGACGGAACAGTATAGACCAAGATAGGGTCTTACAGATTCCAACTGGCTCGTGACTGTATTGAACTCGTTTAAATGTTCAACCACGCTCCCACCATCTGACATCTTCACGTTGAATAGTTATTTCATAAGATGAACTTTCTTGGATGTTGAGTGTTTTTCATACATGGTGGCTAGGGCTTCTATTAATTCTTTTGTGGTTTTCACCTTGAATATATTGAAGGCGACGCTCTTAGACAAGGAAAGTCGGATCGTTTCTAAAGCCTTCCAATCTAATAAAAACCGTTCATCATTTGTCGTCTTTTCTGGTTTCTTCTCTTTTCCTCCTAGAGGAATATAGAGGTCCTTTTGATACAGATAATCTTCCATCTGCATCTTCTAGAAGGTAAAGTTTGAATCATCAAACTTCTCAATTCTAGTCTTCCCTTCTTCCATCATCTTTTCCAATAGAACTAAACCAATAGCTCTGATACCAGTTGTTGCGCAGCACGCTAACAACGCAGTGAACCGAGATCCAATCTCCGGTTTCACCTACAAATGATAAACAAGAAGAAATATAGACTAGAAATAGAATCAAAGCATTCCAAATAAACCACGAGATAAGATATACGTGGAAAACCCCAACAAGGGTAAAAAACTACGGATGCAAACTTCCACTATAAAGAAAAATGAATATTACAAGGCAATATACTAACCTCTCCCTTGGAAGTAAAGAGAAAACCCTTTGCACACACCTTAGAATTATTTTTCATACCCTAGAAAAGTCCTAGAGACACCTATTTATAGTTTAGGTAACTTCCCTTTCGCACCTCTGCGAAAATCGATTCAAAAATTCGTAATCCATCTCAAATCCGGAAACGAATCTATGTAACCTCGACCGATCGAGCATGGGCCAGGATCGGTCGAGCACCTCGAAACCCAAAACCTGATGCTCGCTGGACTTTGAGTCGAGCCAGTCCTCGACTGGTCGAGTGGGCCACTCGACCGATCGAGCAGGACACTCGACTGGTCAAGCAGCCCCCAGATGTGGCTCCACATCTCAACAGGGGCGTGATGAGGTCAATCACCATCTTCCTTGAATGATAAGCACCTTGAATCCACAAGAGAAGTTTCTCGAATCCACAAGAGAAATAATGTGAATTTTATAAAAGCCATATAAAAATAAATGAGTTTGCAACTTTAAATAAATGTAAACAAACCTTAAGACTTAATTAGAGAAGATATAAACAAATAAAGAAATAAAAACTAAAAAACATGTAATTTTTTGCATTCCATTAATTGATCGATTGGAATAGTGCAAAAATGTCCAAAGACTAAAATAATTGTTCTGATTGATCAAGCGATCGAACTGGGCAAAAAGTGTTTAACAAAATTTTCATCTAAGTTTGAATTTCTATCGATTGATCTATCTGACCGACTAATCGATCAATTGATTTGATTAGTCTGCTCGATCGATCTCAATCGATCCAACTATGTCGAATTTTGTTAATTTCCTTCATGGACTTCTTCTGGTCCATTTATAATAGGCACGTGCTTGCTTCACATCTGACATCATAGGAATAGCAATAATCCTTAGTCATAATCAACTAGTGACAATCTTTAGATGCAATTTAAGTCTATGCTTTTGCACTAGATTGTACCCGGTATCAATACAATCGCTTCATCTTTCAAAAATTCATCTTATTATTGCTCTTTTGTGATTGACTATAAGAATTTCCTTCTTGTTTGAATTTTCTATTTAGAAAAGTCTTTTCACACTAAAGGCATGGTGAAAACCATCTTCAAAGGAAGAACCCCACCCTCCAACAATTAATCACCCGATCATCTTACAGCTATATTGCGAGTGGCTGAATAAGCTATTGATCTTCTCAGATCTCGGTCATATTAGCTCATGTTTGACGTATCTGCCTTTCTTGATGCTTGGAGTCAAGTTGTCGGTTTAAATCGAGTTGCATAATCGGTTCTAGCAGCTCTCACATGTTACACGTGGCCGAACCAAACCGAAAGCCAGCAAAAGGTTAACAGCTCATACTCGATCCTGTGCCCCATCCACCATGGCCCCCAATTTACTCGATCTAATATGGACCTATGCCCCATCCACCATGGGCCCCATGATTTGACTGGTTTGGATTTTCTCAAGTATATGTCACATGTAAGTCATGCATGCATTTGCGTGATTACCATTGTTTTTCTCAAGGTTTGCTAATTTCATACGCTTAATGTGGGCAAATAAATCCCATGAGGAAAACATGATCAAGATACGAGCCTTCCATCATGTGGGCTTTACATCATGGAACTTCCTGCCTAAAAATAGCAATTTCAGACCTCAGGTGGGCCACGACATATAAAACAAATGGATAATGAAAAGAATTATTTTAATGGTCAATTTACTTGGTATGTGGTGACCCAGTCACGTGAGTTAGATTACCTAGTTTTGAGGCAGAAGATCTAGACATCATTTCTAATTAACTAGATGGAAAACTCATATCTCATACACATATATTTCACATTGGTACGTGTTTGTATATGCTCGAGTGCATGGGCAAGGCTACCCACGCATGTTGAATTAGCAAACTTAAAATCACACAATGCAAGTGTTTAAGCGTGGACCGAGCCGTTTAGAGTGTATTTGGATGGACTAAGCAATGAGGCAGATGTGCAGTCCCATGAAATTGGAGCTGTTTGGCATGTCGTCGAGATTCAGATGATCGGGTGCAGCAAACCGTCCCAGTCCCACCAAAATGCGGCCCAAAATTAGAATGCAATGATAGTGAGTCCTATTCTCATTAAGTGATCACTAGTGCAGAGTCCTGTGCACATATGGTGGATGTTACAAACAAGTGGATTCTATTGAAAATTACATACTTCAATGATAGGGACACCCGACATGTTATCATGCCAAGTGGGGCCCATTAAGGCATGCCAAACAAGGGATAGACGTTTAGGGTGGCATGATGCCATTCTCTTTATTAGAACTTTATTTGTTTTTTTCCATTTTCCATGATAAGTTCAAAATATGGTTTGATGAATTATTTTCATCTATCCATTTTGAGCATTTTTATTTTTGGAAGGTGCACATTTTATGTACTTGTATATGCTTTTGTGAATATTTTATTCAATATATTATCCATTCTTTTATTATGAATTTAAATATGAAAATAATTTAAATTGCAGATCATGCAACAAAAGCCCGTGTGGGGCCTTTATAATGACTATGTGAAATCTATATCGTATATCTATTGCACTGGCTCATGTTAGGACATTATTCCAAAAATGAGGTAGATCTACAACTTGACTGGCCAACAATTTAAGAAAATGTGGAGATGACTTTCCCACCATTGAAAGCATGAGAACTCTTCTCTCTTTCTCTGTACAAGTAGTTAATACATTTGCTACGATTTCTCCCATTTTCCTCTAGCTTTTCTTCTTCTTCTTCTTCCCTCTCTCATCCACATTGTGCGTGTGTTTCAGGTGCCAATTTCTCTAGTGATTATTAAAGAAAAAGCTATAGTAAATAATGTCTTCAAATCTTTTTAAAGGACACTTATGACATCCAACCATCGCTTTGGACAGTCCATTAGTTCCACATCAATATTGGTAGGCTATGATGAAAAAATAATATTAATTGGATGATCTTAGCCTTTGAATGTTGGTTTTTTTTATTACTATCTAACTAAAGTGCTTTAAAATAAGCAATGTTTAGTGAGGCCCATTATGTAGATGTTTTGAGACGATCATTTCTAAATTTCTTTCTTTTTTCTATGCCTGATCTTGATTGACCTAATTCATGCTATTGATTAGATGATTATAATCATTAAATCCATGTGATTTTCCATTTATAGATTGCCCTTATGGAAAGGATGAGTAGTTTAGATTGATGATTTGTTTTCCTATATAATTTTAGAACTTTTAAGAACATATTTTAGTCTCCTAATAAAAGTGGTAGTCTAAAAAGATTTTGAAATAAAAGTATATAAATTTTGAATGTATTTCATGTATATGTTATAGTCCTATGGCGCTTGTGTAGTGACACAAATGATGCGTTCCGATATTATGTATACTAGGGGGTATAACACATACAATGCATGTGGAGAGAAGAAGGGAGAAGAAATGGGACGAAGATCAGGAAGGAAAGGGTGGGACAATGCAAAGTGATTGATAGAGAGAGAGAGAGGGAGAGAGGAGTGTATGCTAGATTGGAATGAAAATGCAGTTGAATCTAATGATTTTTCAAAGATCTAATTCAATCAGTTAACTGTAGGACCCCTTGTCTTAATAGTATTAGATCTTTAACATCTAATCCTATGATGAATGGACTAATCAAAGGTTACCAAGGTTTGAACGCAATGTTGAATTTTTGATTTATCGATGTCGCTCCTCCAACTTAGGAGTTCTCTCTCAATCTATTCTAGATGGACGAAGATTGGGAAACCATATCAATACCTTAGGATAGGGATGAGATGAAGCTTCACATTTCTACAAGGCCGACCACATGCATGTGTGAAAGGAGAAGGAAGAGAAGAAGGAACTCTCTCTCTCTCTCTCTCTCTCTCTCTCTCTCTCTCTCTCTCATGACCAATCTCACTCTACTCTTTATATGTGACACTTAAGAGGATGACTAGGGATCTCTATCTTGCTCTCTCCTCTAAGACATGATACATTATATAAGGAGGTATTCGGGGTATCAAAAGTTACTAGATATGGTACTCCTTCACTCTACAAATTCCCATAGTCTCTGCACACAAATTGGGATCTATAACCACTTATTTATGTATGTGCTTATGATTTAATACTTTTACTATCATGTCCATCCACTATATATCTATATCCCATGTTGATCACATAGTGGATTAAAAGATTTAGGCCATTAGATCATCATCAAGTACGATTAAAACAATGTTAATGGTTAAAAAATAGAATATCGATAGTAAAGCATGTTTAAAACCTTATAATTGTTGAGCGTGACAAAAAAAAAAATTCACATAATAAGTCCCTTATTCTAGGTGGCCTTTTGTGATGTTTGTGAGCATTCCAACCCATTCATCCATTTATCTATCTTATTTTAGGAGAGGAGACAAAAAAGGATGTGGATCCAAAAACTCAAGTGGGCCATATAAGAGGAAACGGTAGGGATTAAATCAATAGCATTGAAACATTTATATGACCATAGAAGTCTTATATAGGATATGTTTTTTAATATGCTCCATTCATCCCCATGGTAATGACCTTATAAATGGTTTGGATGACATATAAACATCAAGGTGGACCCAAGAAGGTTTTAATAATAGGCATTTCATTCACCACTTTTTATATCATGCAGCCTACTTGAGTTTTAAATCTAACTTATATTTTGTCTCATGTCCTAAAATGAGTTGGCAAACTAGATGGATGGGTGGGTTTCTTACAAACATCACGGTGGGCCCCACCAATTGGTGCGTGGGAAAGCCTTTTGAAGACATTCCGCATCCACGCTCTCCCAACATTGGAAGGGTAATGGATTTGGCGTGGCACGTGCGACCTTTACAGTGGGGCCTACCTTAATGTATTTGTTATATATCTAAGTTATCCACACATATTTCCAGGTCATTTTAGGGCATGAGCCCAAAAATGAATGACATTCTAATCTTAGGTGGACCATACCATAGGAAACAATGGTGATTGAATGTTTCACCATTAAAAACTTCCCAGGGCCCACCATAAGTCAACCCACTAAGTAATTCGAGTTTGGATCGGGATGGGTTGAAGTCAAGCTGTGTCCAATCCATCAAAGCCTGGAAAATTACCTTGGTGACCAAGAAGACAATCGGAAGGATTGAGTAGAGGCCGAGGCGACAAAGGTGTGTCGACTTCCATTCTTCAGAAATTAGATTTGTTGTAATTAAATTGTTGTTATTATTAATATCAATGTTATTATTATCATTATTAATATTAATATTAGTTATTATTATTGTTATTGTTATTAGTGATCATTATTATTATTATCCTATTGTTATTAAATATTATTATTTTTGTTATTATTCATATTAATTATTATTATTATTATATTTTGATTATTATTATTAGTATTACAAATATTACTGTTATTTCTATTATTCTTATTATTTGTTGTTGATGAAAAAATCTGGTTTACCCTTTCTAGGCCCTCAGATACTTGCACAGGAAAAAGACAAAGTAAACCCTGGCTAGATCATGGGACCCTCCGATGCAAAAGTCAGAAATCTGGGTCTAGTAGAAGTGGTTTAAGGGTAGAGATAGTATGTGTACATACCTTTCACCATTGGGAATCCCCCTATTTATAGTTGAGGAGGAATAGTAATGTAGAGGGATCCTCCTGGTTTAGTAGGTGCGTGTTGTAGAGATCCTCAGTAAATATTTCGGGATCCCGAGTAACCATGGATTATGCTCCACAATCCTTGGAGAGAATCTCGAACCGTTCCCTTGGATAAGGCCGGACTGTGGACACGGATAAGGTCGGACGTCAGTTGAGAGTTGAAATGGATTGGTCAACCTTCAGATAAGGTTGAATGAGCTCCTCCTCGACTGTCGAGATGTCCTTTTAATTAGAAAGAACATCTTTGTATGTCTAATTTCTGTCGCCTTTCAATTAGAAAGAACATCTTTGTGATGTACCATACAAGTGGACTGAGCAATGCCAAGAAGCTTTCTTTAAACTCAAGAGCATGTTGAGTACCGCACTTATCATGTAGCCACCTGACTGGAGCATTCCTTTTGAAATCATGTGTGATATGTCTGACTATACTATTGGGGTAATGTTAGGTTAGCGAAAAGAAAAGAAGCCCTATATCATTCATTATGCAAGTAGAACTCTAAATCCTACTCAAGTAAACTATTCTACTAAGGAAAATGAACTCTTAGCTGTAGTATTCGCTTTGGAAAAATTTAAGCCCTACTTGATTGGATCTAAGATCATTATCTATACTGATTATGCAACACTCAAGTATCTTCTCTCCAAGAATGATGTTAAGCCTCGCTTGATAAGATGGATTCTTTTACTCCAAAAATTTGACTTGGAAATACAAGATAGAAAGGGAGTAGAGAATGTGGTGGTTGATCATCTTTCACGACTTGATTTGCCCGATTCCCTTGAAATGACACTCATAAACGACATGTTCCCTAACGAACAATTATTTAAAGTCTCCCAACTCACCTTGATTTGCTGATATTGGTAATTATCATGCCAAAGGTTTCACCCCACCACATTGGACTGCACAAGATAAGAAAAAAAAATCCTTCGCCGAGGTATGCAAATTTTTCTGTGATGATCCGTATTTGTTCAAATACTACCCAAACCAAATTTTAAGGAGATGTGTGCCAGACAACGAACACCAAAGTGTCATCTCCTTTTGTCATTCTTAAGCCTATGGTGGTCACTTTTCTGCTTAAAAAACCACGGCCAAAATCCTACAGTGCAGCTTTTATTAGCCTAATATGTTCAGGGACACTCTTGAGTTTTACAAAGCCTATAAGTATTGTAAAAAATTGGGAGCATTGTCTCGTCAAAATATGATGCCTATGAACCTCATTCTAATCATTGAAGCATTTGACTGCTAGGGCATTGATTTCATGGGACCATTCCCCCTATACTTTAGGAATTTATGTATTTTGCCAGCTGTAAATTATGTCACTAAATGGGTCGAAGTGATCTCTTGCCGGAATAATGACCATCAAATGGTCATTAAATTCTTAAAAGAAAACATCATTTCCCAGTTTGGAATGCCTCGGGCTATCATTAGTGATGGAGGCTTACATTTCTGTAATATGCCATTTGCAAATTTAATGAAGAAATATGACATCTCTCATAAGGTGAGCACTCCATACCACCCACAAACAAGTGGAGAAGCTAAGATTTTCAACAGGGAAATTAAACATATTTTGGAAAAAAATAGTTAACCTAAATCATAAGGATTGGTCAATTTGATTGACCGATGCTTTATGAGTTTACCGTACAGCCTTTAAAATCATCATTGGAATGTCTCACTTTAAACTTATTTATGGGAAAGCTTACCATTTTCCTGTAGAATTGGAACATAGAGCCTGATGGGCTATTAAAAATCTAAACTTTGATTTAGACAATGCTGGCTTGTTACGCAAACTTCAGCTAAATGAACTCAAAAAAATCTGGAATGACGCATATGAGAACTCAAGAATTTATAAGGACAGGATGAAGGTGTTTCATGACAGAAACATCATTCGAAAATTATTCTTAACTGGTCAAAAAGTCCTTTTATATAATTCTTGGTTACATCTTTTTCCGGATAAACTCTGATCTTGTTGGACCGGCCATTTCACTGTTACTAATGTTTATCCTCATGGGGCCATTAAAATAACGAATCCGAACAATGACAATGCTTTTAAAGTAAATGGACATCGGTTAAAGTCATTTGTTGAGAAATTTGATTTAAAGGACATGTTCATACCTCTGATTAATCCTATTTATCAGGATTGACCTCCTAGTCTACCTCCTAGTTTGATGGAGGTGTCGTTAGATTTATTACTTTCATAGATATTAGGATTAGAATAGTTTGCTTTCAACTTGTTTTAGTATTTTGGCTAACCCATCTTGACGTAGAGATCCTTGGAAAAAGCCACAAAATTCTTTCTTCAGGTACTATCTTTCCATTACTACCCATTTCTTTTCGTTACCTCTTTTGCATTACATGCTTATATCTTGTACATTGAGGACAATGTAGATTTTAGGTTGAAGGTATGGATTAGGTAAATTAATCAGTACAACCTTCTTAGTTTCTGAGTAAAAAAATTATTGATTTTTTTTTTTTTAAATTTCAAAATAAAAACCAGTTTGGAAAGCAATAGTTGTGCGTTTAAGGATGCTTTGACTATGATGATGGGACAGAGAAGTGAATTTTGAATTGTCACGCCCCAAACTTGGAAACCAGGCTCACAAAATTTTCAATCACCGAATCTGGCGCCGACAGCCTCCTTTGAACCCCATTCTCGGCTCCCAGCGCCTATTCGCCAGGTTCCGATCGTGAGATGCTACGAGGAGGATTTTCAACACCAGTTTGATTCGTATTAAGCATAACTAGAGGCATAACCCACAAATAACAACCAAAAACTCCATCACATTTTCACTATGAGTAAAAACTTTACAAGTACAATGAGCATAAAGGAAAATACAATGATGATGAACAAAACTCCAAAATAATCTGCCACATGCTCAAGCCTCAGCGCTGCTGCGATCCAACGTCACCTGTACGCAACAGTCGTGCATAAGCTTATAGAAAGCTTAGAGGTTGGTGAAAGTGTATGCTCAAGGTGGTAATGTAGTTATGTAGTATCAGAGTAATGCGGAACATGCTGATGAAAGCCAAGAATGCCATTAGCCGTACCAAGGTCATGCGGTGCATAGTATGAATGATGTCGGTCATACCAAGCCCATGTAATGCGAAATGCAACTCAAGCATACAAATCCTCATCTAAGTCCACATATCAATACAGCTCAAATCTGAAATATCACCGAGGTCTAGAACACTCCAAGCCAGATTGCCGCCCCATCGCGCACAATAAGGTGAGTAAAAAAGACCTCACTATCCGCCTATCAATATCGAGCTCGACTCGTCAATAGCGGACCCATTCCTAGATCTAGTCAGACTCAGCCTAGCTTTGCTCCCTCCTCTCAGGCGGGTAAGGCCGCACCCCCTTCCAACCGATCACGACACAGTGAAAAGCGCAACCGTCTAGAAATCTGCAATTGGCGCTCATGCATACACTCGGTCTAGACGTTGGAGCAACCTCTTAGTACCATAAGGGTTTGAGGACTTTCGCCCAGGAATATATATAACACCCCATGCAGAACAAGATTTTCGGTATCCAATCCTACCAACCACGATACGCCTGTGGAGGCTACGGCCCTGATGTCGCTAGGGCGTACGGTAACCATGTCACATAATGCGAATGCATGAATTACACTATCCAGTCATGCAACAATCCTGCGCGTATCATGCGCTCATGTAGGGCAACACCCCCTATCCGGGAGCCCCTAAACAATCTGCCCGAAAGCATATGCTATGATCAGTCATTTCTCATATCAAGCATACGTATGATGCATATGATCATGAATCATGAAACTAAACATATTATATGGGATGGATGATGTTCATAACGAAGATGGACCTAGACGGCCTACACATTGCATGTACAAGCCTAACAATGGGCCCTAGGGAAAGTCATAATACGGACATTTAACCAACATTATACTTGCAATGTGGACGTCAAACCACCATTGCTCCCAAGGCATAGCCCGTCGTAAACATCATTACATAAACCATGTTAGGATTGCACATTGCAATGGGCCTTAGGTACATCCCATTGGGCCTTCAATACATCAAATGGGCCGTATCACATGAGCCTTACATTCACCAAATGGGCCACATTAATGGGCCTCACCAATGGGCCTTATGTACATTGCAATGGGTCATAGCCCATGGGCCTTAGAATGCATCAAATGGGCCTAATCTCATGGGTCTTACGTGTATCAAATGGGCCACACCAATTGGGCCTCATATGTACATCAAATGGGCCTCAACCCATAAGCCCCAATACATCTTAATGGGCCTTAACCCATGGGCCCCTAATACCTCAAATGGGCCTCAACACATGGGCCACAAATACATCCAATGGCCTCACAAAATGCCAAGGTGGGGTTCACTCGGACTATGGATCTGGCTCATTCTTTAGCTCATACCATGAAATGAGCTTCCAAAATAGCTGAACGGTTTGGATGCAACACATGTACCATGGTGGGTCCCACTGTCATTGGACAGTGTGAATAAAACACTACATCACCGTGGGCTCCACCGTCTGCTGGACGGTGTGAATAAAACGTATACATCATGGTGGGTTCCACTATCCACAGCCGTAGACGGTGTGGTAACACATACAACAATGGTGGGTTCCACATGTGTGGCCCACCATAATGTTTTCCCACCATCCAACCTGTTGATAAGGTCACACAGACCTCAGTGAAAGGAAAAAACACAAATTTCATCTTGATCCAAAACTTCTGTGGCCCACAAAACAGTTTCAACGACAGAAATTTAATATTACTGTTTCCTGCAGTGTGGGCCACCTTAGTTGTGGATGGAGCTGAAATTTGGAGGGGGCCCACTGCTGGGAGTGGCCCACCTCGTGAACGGGTTAGATGACAAATAAACATCAAGGTGGGGCCCACATGAAGAGCCATGGGCGGCGCCCGTCCGCCCGTCCTCCCGGGCGTGCACAGGCGTTGCCTGTTGCCTTCTGACAACAGTAACAACTGCTGCTTATGAATTTTTATTTTTATTTTTTTTTGGGATTTCTGAGGTTTTTCCTCAGTGGGGCCTGTATCAGATGAATCCGACCCAATCGTCGGGTCTCATAGCTTAATACAAACTAAACGAGCCCAATATTGAATATACTTTGGTGAATAGAAACAATAGGCGATTTTTCAACAGTAACCACCACGGTTTCCTATGCTATGGCCCACCAAATGCTCAGATCAATTTCATTTTTCGGCTCAACGCCTAAAATGATCCAGGGAATGAGATGGACGGCATGGATCGGATCAATGAATTAGTGGTGGGGCCTGTGTGAGCGGTCCACTTCAAGTTCTAAATCAAAGTGATATATGTTTTTTTTTTATTACAGCGTCCAGCGTCAGGGACGCTGGATGGTCTAGGCACACACATATCTAAGGTGGGCCTTGCTCAGGTGGGCCACCACATGCTTAAGTGGTGTGGGTACAATACATATAAGGTGGGCTCCACTTAAAGATGGTTTGGATAAAATACATGTTCAGGGTGGGGTCTATCTAAGTGGGCCATACAACCATGTTATGATCACATAGGAAAAAATGAAATAAAGTGGGAGAGAGAGAGATAGAGAGTGGGACACGCGTGATGGAGGGACCCCGGCACTATGGGCCATCCCTTCAATGATCTACAACATAAATCAAGTGGTCCCATTACATGTGGGCCCATTAAATCGAAATCTAACGGTGGAGATCCCTTCTCCACTAAAATAGATGGTCAAGATGACCCTAAGTATGCAAGAAAAATAAACATCATGATGGAGTCCATGGAGAATGGCCCCATCATGGAATGATCATGATGATCCAACTGGGCCATCGGCCACATCTTAGGGTCCAAAGTGAGATCCAAACCATTGATCGGTTGGCCTCACTTGGCCCATCATAAACACATGAAAATCTAGCCTATGACACACCCATCGCTTGATCTTCTTGCTCCCTTGGCTCCCTTTGCTCCTTAGCTTCGATTCCAATGGAGGAGATGAGGTTTGGATGGTTGAGATGGGAGATGAGAGGGTGGGAAATGGGTCACACTTGAAGCTTGGGAGGAATGGGAGAGGCTTAGACGGATGGTGCTCTTGGGTTGCTTGGGAGGTGAGTTTGAAAATGAGAGAGAGAGAGACTTGTAAAGGGAGAGAGAGTGATGGGTGATGGAGTGATGAATGTGGTGAGTGATGGGTGTGTAAGAGATTTTTGACTTTTGGAGTTTTTAGTGTAAGGAAGGTATGGGCTTATAAGAATTTTTTGACTTTCGGGCTTGCTTGGGAAAGGGTGAAAGGTGATGTGTACTTGACATGTACTTGATATGATGGGATTGATTGATGTGACAAGTCGTAGAGATTTTCTCAGGTTTTGCAACGCGCGACGTTTTCCTCGCGCTGAACGCTGGCCCACATCTCCCGACCAGGGTATCGCCTCGGCGAGCGAGTCACGGCATCGGAACTGCGGCGACGGCGCGGTCGCTATGGTAAAGGTCTTGGGTTGAGTCGACTCGGGTTGACGGTATGTGAATCAAGGTCGCGCGCAAATACCGGTTAAGGGTCGAAGGTTGCCAGAATTCGACCGGGAAGACCGCGCAAGTCTACGGAACAGTACGGTATAGGATCGGGGCTTACATGAATTGTTGGAGTTTGATCAACTAAGTAATTCATCATCTAAAGTTCATGCATTTAATTAACTATGAGGAAGTTTGATATCATGATTAATCTAAATCATAAGACACATTCAATTTAGCTTCTGTAAGACATGCTAGAATTTCTGTTTGTTAGTATGTGAATCATTAATAGATGGTGAGAATCAAGTCTGGAGAATTTTATTCACCTTAAAAGAAGAAAATAACCAGTTTAAAAATAGTGAGATCGACAAAGAGGTCACGAAAAAGAATAGAAAAAAAATCTGGAAAAAAGTGGAAATGAAAAGAATGAATGAATATAAATGACCATCGATATAAAATCAAAAACTAGAAAAAGAAGAAAAATGGGATAAGTTCGGAATCAGTACTTGAGCTTTTCAACCAATCTTGAAGTGATGAACATGGCTAACATTATGAAAGGATAATATTATTATGGGAAGTAAGTTGATTTGCACTAAACACATTGAGAAACTTGATATATGAACTTAAGCTCTCATTTAATTGATACAGAACCTATTTGATTGATTGTTTAGACGATTCATCTCTAGGTTTTCAAAATCCTACTTTCTTACCTTACTTCTACTCATTCATACTTGATTGCACAAAGGATTGATTTTTGAAAGGGGTCTTGAACATTGAGAATTGAAGATTATTTCACATATATTTTGCTCGGGACTAACAAAATGCTGGTTGGAGAGTGTGTTGGGTGTCAAATATTGCATATTTTACCCCATTTATATCTTGGTTTTATGAACATGATACTACTTAATGGTATACTTCATTCATGTTTGTGTTGCAAGGTGAACTTAAGGGCTTGCTTGAAATGAATGCTAAAAGCATGGATTTGATGCTCAAATAATACCAAGGCAAAGAACGGATTTTTGGAAACTAAGATTAAAGATTTTAAAACCCCAAGATCCAAGAAAACTGCGTGGAGAAGGAAGAAAGTCGAAAGAACAAAGTGCTGAAATTCACTTCATTAACTGTGTCATCGACCACAATTCGATGACATCGAAGCCATCGTTTGAAGACATCGAAAACAGGTCGATGACATCGAATTTTTACATGAAAATCAAGTTGGTTGCTAGACATATTAGAGACAATTCTCGAAAAATCGGAGTCATGTTCGATGAAAGAGATGGTCGATGACATAGAAGTTTGTTCGATGGCATCGAATTTATTGGAGAATTTTGAAGCAACTCGATGTCATTGAAGAGTTTCTTCTTCCATTCTTTATAGTTTTTAATGCTTTCTTTTAGGGTTTTGATTCCAATCGTGTCTATGGTTGGCTAGGTAGGGTTAAGAGGTGAAGCTTATATCGTGTTGTGATGCTATTCTTATTTTGAATCTTGTTATTGTTGAACTTCTTTAATTATAATTTGATATTTAAGGAATACTTTTAGTTTTTAATGATTTGTTGTGACTTAAATTACAATAGATCTACAATAGCTTTGAGAATATTCTTCGTTTTATTTTGAGATTGAGGAATTAGTAAATCATGTTGTTAACCATTGTCTTCAGGGCATGGTTTGGTGATGAAATTCCTTCCAACCTTCACAATTCTCATTCATTAAGAATTAGGTTTATGAAAGTTCAGATTTGATTTTATTGATATATCTTCCAATTGGATATGATATGACTCCAATTCCAATTGTTTTCCTTGAATCAAATAAGGAAACATCCTGATAGCTATAAGTGGATCCTTAGCACCCTAGTTCCCACGTTTAAATTCATAAGTTTTAACTACTTTATTCATAATTACTCCCTTTACAATTTCAAATTTAGATTCACATCTTCTTATAGTTCTAATTCTAGTCATCTTCAGAAACGTACAAGTTCAGTCCCTGTGGATTCAACCTCGGTCTTACCAAGATTATTACTACATTGCGACCATACATTTAGGGTTGTGAACAACTCTTCCGGTGAAAAGCTTCTATTCTTTTTAAAAGATAATAAATCCCTGGATCACCATCCATAAGATTTTAGTTTATGTTGTTGTTGTTTGTCATCGGCCCAAAGAGAGTCCTCGCTCTGATACCAATTGACACAGGAATAAACGTGATGAGGTCGATCACCGTCTTCCTCAGGGATAACTACTCCGAATCCATGGAGCTTCTTTAGACTCCTCACAAAGACTTCTTGAATACATGAGAAAAGAAATATAAATAATTTTAAGATATATAGAAAAAACTTCTTAAATAATTGATTGATCAAATAAAATGAGCCTACAACCCTTTAAATAGGGATACCATGACTTGGAATAAGTTTAGGAATTAAAATATAACCAAAACTCTCTAAAATTCGTAACTTACTATAAATAATAAATTTAGTTTTTATAGTAAGTGTCCTATGTGGCTTAATCACATTATTTTCCTAATTTTTCCAAATACTTTTCATGTTAGACACAACTCGTAAAGCCCAATGGATGAAGAGTTATAATCAAACTAAAACTTACTATTTATAGTAAAAACGGAATTAAACATAGAATTCAGCCATCAATATGATGGAATCTTTCAAATTCGGCGTGGGTAACCCAGTTATGCTGGGTTGGTTGGCTAAAGTAGCTCGTCCTACCCCAAAATCATATATGGTACGTCAAGTAACTCATTCTGGTTTGCAAGATATTTCTGTTTTAAGGTTTTGACGGTCTTGATGACTTCTGCCTCTGATTAGGCCTTCTCTGATCTATCTTGGACATGAAAATGCCCACGACCTGGTCTACATTAGCATCATACCATTTTTTTTTTTGTTAGCTTGTTAGTACACCCCACTGTCAGTTCACACATCACCGTTAGCCACCCCCACTCAGGGAATCGATACCAAGACCTAGGTGTTGAAACAAGGTTTCTTTCACTCAGTCTACCACTCGAGCTATGGATCAGGGTGTTGAAACGAGCATCACACCATGTTAACATGGTTCGAGTCCAAATAAAGCTGGGTCTAAGTTGAATTTAAGCTAAGTGTAGTTTATGAGCATGTAGACATGAAACATTTATCCACCAACATATTTGGATCACATCGCGGTTAATTATTTAACTTCTAATATCCTTTATTTAATACTAGAACAGTGGTACACAGGGAGGAGAGAATAGATCCCGGTTTCTTCCTTAAATAGTATGTTCAAATTCATAAGAAAAAAATTCTCTAAATAAAATTATAAATAGATAATTTTATTAAATTAAATTCCCTTATAAAATACATATGATGACTTTAAATAGGCCATCGCACACACCTATATTCCTTATAGTTTTTCCAATAAAAACAATCATCATTGTATGGATTCTAAAATCTCAAACAAAATCTCAAAATAAATACACTAATATAAGCAATGACATTAGAAACCCTAAAATGCGTGAAAAAATGACAACCACAAAACTTACTATAAAAATATTAAATTCTGACTTCAGATACAAACTTAACCTACTTAGCAAAAAATTAACCTGCTTCATCCACTATAGATGGATGATAAAAAGAAAATAATAGAGGTTAGACCCTATGTGGCTAATTGATGGTATTTAATGGTTTAAATTGAAAACATAAGCACCCATTAACTGGGGTGAAGAGAGGAAAATTGTTTAATCAGTTTTTCTCAATTGCTTTTGGGACTAAGATTGTTTTCATGAGGAATTTCCGTGCGCATGTGTGGGGAGCATCACACTTACGTCTTGAGTCAGATCAACCTGTTTGTTAAATCTGAAGTCCGAGGCCTGATTCTAAAATCTGAATCTAAAGTCTGAATCTGAGATCAAAAAATTAATTTGTTAACTAACATCCAAAGTGCCTGAAATATGTTAATTTGACACATTTGCTGCTGTCTCTACAGGAACAGTCGTGATTGAATCCCTACCATTAAAAACTTCATGAATTCCACCAAAATATTTATCTGCCATCCATCCTATTAATAAGGTTAAAAAGATCTAGATGACGAGACCACACAAATATCATCTTAATACAAAGCTTTTGTGGCCTACAAGAAAATTTTAATTGTTATTTATCACTGTTTCGTATACCATGGTCCGTCTGAGATTAGGATCTGCTTTATTTTTTGGATCATGCCTAAGACTAAGCTTTCAATGCATTGATGTAGTCACTAACATTCTGGTGGGCCCCACAGTCAGGAGTCCCACCCACCCAAGTGGATCCAGATTGCGTATTGACGATGTTAGTAGCCCGTAGCTATTGAATGGTATTATGTGGCACACATCATAATGTCTGTGTTTTATCCACACCGTCCATCCATCTGTCCCTATCATTTTAAGGAATGATCCCAAAAATGAGGAAGGTCCAAATATCAAAATTGTAGGCGTTTAATCCCCCTTTTTTTTTTCTGTGGTGGGATCCACTTGAGCTTTGGATCTGCTTCATTCTTTGATAAATGATCTCTCCAAATGGATGAACGGTGTGGATACACCACATGCATCATGGTGGGGCCCACATAACGTGGTGACGTTACTTCACTAGGGAGGCTCACTGCTGTCATGATCAGTAGCTAATCCGCGTCAGCGTCAGCACTTGGTTGGTTAGCATGCACTCATTTTATTATTATTTTTTTTACGGAAATTGAGTAATGTCAATTTCGAGAAGCTCAGGTGAACAAAAAGCTTTGTAGGGCTATAATGGTGGCATCCATTCTCTCCATCATTTAAACTACAAATAGGTTTTTATTATTATTAATTTTTTTACATACACACACACCCCTACACACTATGGAATTTCACCACTTATAGGTACTCGAACCCCTGACCGGGGGTTGAAACTCCCGAGAGTCTACCACCCGAGCAAGAGTGAGGACCCAACCGGAAATAGATTGCCTGTGAACTAGGCACAAAGATATCCCTATGCAAGGGGCTGTGTGGGGTCCACAGATATGTTGGTGGCAAATCCACTCTGTATATATGTTTTGCAAGATCAAATGAGACAAGAATCTAAAAGTAGAAATATACAAGACTCATGTGCCATGCCACACGAAGCTCCGGGAATTGAATGCTTGGGGTGATAGAAGTTTTGTATCAGTATGATATTTGTGCCTGCAGTTTATCTGAGTGTTAACAATCCTATGAACGGTTTGGATGGAATGTAAACATCCTGATCACTCCAGGAAGGTTTCAATGGTGTACGTTTCCATTCCCACTGTTTTGTTGTGGCCCACCTGGGTTTTGAATCTGCCTGATTTTTTGAATCATCTACTATTTTGGCGTTTCAAAACAGATGGGCAGAGCGGATTTGTCACGGACATCGCTGTGTACGGCACACAGCCTCCCGCACAGGTACATCTCTGGGAAGTCGATTGGCTGCTGGTGTACTGCACACCAGCGATATTTCTGATGTGTTGACGTCACCAAGTTCTGTGGGTCCCATCATGAGGCACGTGTTATATCACAACCGTCCTTTCATTTGACAAGCTCGTCCTACGGTCTGAACAAGAAAATAAGGCAGATTCAAAGATCAAGTGGACCACACTGCAAAAAGCTATGGGTATTGAACGTCTACAGTTGAAACCCTTTTGGGGATCGCAGAAGTCACGGACCCTGTGAACAGATTGGATGGAAAATAAACGCTATGGTAAGCCCTACGAATTAACGGTGAGAATCATTGTCCCGCTGCTATTTCTGGTGTGGTCCACTTACGACTTTGATACGAATCATTTCTGCTACGCTCTAAAATAGTATCAAAAAATGGAAGAACGGTGTGGATATACTAAAAACTTACTTTGATATACTTTGAACCGTTTGTACGACTCGGAGAAGAAAGGGCCACGGCAATCGGAAGCGGATTGGCTAATGTGCCACACATATACATGGTGTATTGACGTAAGCAAGTTCTGTGGGTCGAATCATGAGGTATGTGTTATATCTAAACTGCCTATTCATTTTGCGAGCTCGTATTAAAGCTTGAGACGAAAAATAAGATATATTTAATGATCAAATGTACGGCACTGCAAAAAGCAGTGAGAGGGATTCAACGTCTACCGTCAAAACCAAAACCCTTTTAGGCAGAATATGAAATTTATTTTTTCCCTTCATTCGGGTCCACGGGACCTTATAAACAGATTGAATGGAAAATAAGCGTTAGGGTGGGCCCTACCAATTTTTTAGCCGTGAAAATCTTACCTGCACTGATATTTATGGTGTGGTCCAATTGATCTTTGGATACGATTCATTTTTTTGATACTCCTCTAAAATAATCTCAAAAAATATATGAACGGTATGGATATAATAAACACATCATTGTGGGCCCATGTAACTTTGATATCCTTTGAACCGTTCGTACAACTCGGAGATCGAGGAGCTTCAGCGCTCGTCTTCGAACGACACGTGGCCAGCCAATCCGCTTCCATATAAGCCTGCTCCTGCTACGAAGTAAGGACGATCCAAAACTCAAGTGGATCGTACCACAGTGGAAAGATAAGTAGTCATGAGAACGTCTCTCCGCCTCGAAGTCCTCAATCTCGCCTATATATGGTTTTTGGCTTCTTTCTGATGGGACCCGCGGCTTATGAACGGGTGGGATGGCATGTAAACATGCCGGTGGCCCCAGAAAGGATTCAACAGCGGGCATGATCTACATCGCCATATTTATTCTGTGGTGTGGCCCACTTAAAACTTGGAGCAGCCTGATTTGTCAGGCTATGACCGTGGGGCCACCTTGAAACACGACTCTCATTGTATGGTGGTACTGGGAAAGGTCAGTGGGCCCCACCATGATATATGTGCTTTATCCATATCCTCCATTCACATTGCAAGATCATTCTAGGACATGAGTTTAAAAATGAAGCATTTTCAAATCTCAGGTGGACCACACCATAGGAAAAAGAAGTGATTGAACACCCACCATTAAAAACTCGTTGAAGCCACAAAACTTTTGGATCAACGTAGTATTTTTGTTTTCCATTCATCTAGGTTTATGCGATCTAATCAACAGGTTGAGTGTCAAATAAACATTACAATGGTCTTTAGGAAGTTTTTAGTGGTTAGTGTTTAATCAACATTGTTTTCCAATGGTGTGGTCCACCTAAAATTTGGATCTCTCTTTTTTTTTTTTTTTTTAATCATGCTTGAAAAAATAATTCAAAATAGATGAACGGCATGGATCGAATACACACACCGATCATGATCAGGCCCACGAAGAACCATCGAATAAGTACTTCCCTTGGCATACAAGGGCATTCACCTCATCCATGTCACATAGAAAACGAACCAGTAGTTATTAAATGCTCCGATATTCAAAACTTCCTATGGCCCACCGTAATGTTTATTTGTCATCCAACCAATCTATAAGGTTACACTACCGAGAATGAAAGTAAACGCATAAATATTAGCTTCACCCAAAACTTATGTGGCTAAGGAAGTTTTTAATAGCCAATCACCATTGCTTCCCATGGTGCGGGCCACTTGAGATTTGGATCCATTTCATTTTTAAGCTCGTGCCATGGAATGATCTATCAAAACAGATAGCGTTAGCATAGAATACATACGGCAAGGTGGGCCCCATTGTAAAGGAGCGGCCCTTTGGTGGGTGAGGCCAGCCACATACGGTGTTTGAAGCTCTGTAAGCCCCAACATAATCAATGTGATTTATCCATGTTGTTTATCCGTTTGATCAACTCATTTTAAGGTATGACGTCAAAAAATGATGCAAGATCTAATCCTTACATGGACCACACCTCACGACACGGTGGGAATTAAAAGTTTATTGTTGAAAACTTTTTCAGAGCCACATAAGTCTTATATCAAGCTAATATTTGTGTTTTCCCTCCACCTAGATTTGTGTGACCTTATCAACATTTTGGGTAGAAATTAAATAAATATTACTGCGGGCCTTAGAAAGTTTTTAATGGTGGATGTTTAATCTACACAAGTTAGATGGCAAAAAAATATTACAATGGGCCCTAAGAAGTTTTTAATTGTGAATTTAATCAACACTAATTTTTCTATTGAGTGGTCCACATGAGATTTGGATTTACATACAATTTTTTGTCATGTCCTAAAATGATATGGAAAAATGGATGCAAACATGTATAGAATACATATGTCATGGTGGGCTCATAGAGCTTTGAAAGGAGGAGAAGGATAGAAAGCAATATTGGCCCCACCATGAGGTATGTGTTCTATCCACACCCAACTTAATTTAGGGCATGAGGTTTTTTTTTTTTTTTTTTTAATTTTAAATTTTAAATTTTTTAATTTTTTTATTAGGTTAGCTTACTAGCACACACCCATGTACCAAGACCTCAAGTGTTGAAACGAGGTATCTCCATTGTCTGCCAACTTAGGCATGAGCTTCAAAATGAGATGCATCCACATATGAGGTGGACCACATAGGGAAAACAGTAGTGATTGAATGGCCACCATAGGCTCCACTGTAATTTCTATTTAGCCTTCCATCCCTTTGAGTAGGTCACGTGGACCTGTTTCCTATGATATGTTCCACCTGAGTTTTTTGAGCTGTCTCATCTTTAGAGTTATTGCCAAAGAGATAAAAACACATACGTCATGGTGAGGCTTGAGAAGCTTCTCAATCCCCATCGGATTAGGTGAACCGCCTTACCCTTACCGTGGGGCCCATCCTGATTATCTGTTTTACATCAATGCCGTTCATCTGTTTCTCCATTCCATTTTAGTGTAGGGCCCCAAAATATATGGATATCCAAATATTACGTGGACCACACCACAGGAAATAGTAGTAATTGAGTGAATCACCATTAAATATTCTAAAGGGTACATCGTAAGGTTTTTATAATTTTTATTTGAATCCAACCTGTTGATGATGTCAATAAGCTCTGGATGGAGGAAAATTACAAAGATAATCTATATCCAAAGGTTTTGTATCCCACAAAAAGTTTTTAATGGTAATTCATCACTGTTTATGTGGTATGGTACATCTGAGATTTGGATATTCTTATGGAATAGGATCACGTACTAAAGTAGGATGAAAAAACAGAAGGACGGCGTGGATATACAAAAAGTACATCAAGGTGGGCCCCACACGGTTACAATAACACCCACTAAGTCCATTTTCAGCACCGACTGGTACGGTGGTGGACGCTGGCGTTATCGGGCGCGGATTGCGTCCAACCCCCGCCCGGACGGTAATCCGGGTGGGCGGGTGTCTGTGCAGCCCACCATGATGTAAGTATTTTATTCATACTATTAATAGTTTTTATATAATTATTTTAAGGTATCAACCATAGTTTTTATACGATTATTTTTAGCGTATGAACCAAAAATTGAGATAGTTTCAGGATTTTAGTGGACCACAACATGGGGATTGAACGTCCATCATTAAAAACTTCTTAGGCGCTGGAGAAGTATCAGATCAATCTGAAATTTATGTTTTCACTTCATCCAAGTCTGCATGACCTTATTAATAGGTTGGGTGGTTAAAAAACATCACGGTGGCCCTTAGAAAGATTTCAACGGCGGATGTCATTATCACTGTAGCTTCCTTTGATGTGGTCCACTGGAACTGTGTATATGCTTCATTTTTTGCATAACACCTTAAAATGATCTGAAAATCGATGAATGGTGTGGATAAAATACTTACATCACGGTGGGCTGCACAGAGCCCTGCCCGGACGGATTACTGTCCGGGCGGGGGTAGGACGCAATCGGCGTCCGGCGTGATCACGGCCTAATCCGAGTCTGGCGGGGAGGGTTTGTAGCGGTGGTATTTTCGTAGTTTCCTTATAAACAGTGGCCTTTCATGCCGTACGTGGTGTAACGCATACATGGTGCGGTCGCTGCAGGAGCTGAGTCCCAGAAAGCGATACGCTGACACTTCCAACAACGATTCTACCATCAACCGTACTTTCTACCGACATGCGGTCTCCTCTCTGTTGCATCTGTTTGTAACACGTGGTATACGCATGCGCTGATTGTGTACTACCTCATGTGCTGGAAGTCCTTTAAATAAGACTTCACAGGAGACGCAGGTCACATACGTACCTACGTACCTAAGAATTTTAGTAATATTATTATAAGAGGAGATTCGCTATTTATCCATTTAACATGGGTTGATAAGAAGCTTCCTCATGTAAGGAATTTTGGTCTTTTCTTTTATATACAAGACATGTGAGAGTTAGAAAAAAGGTGATGTATTGTTAAAATCTTTTATCCATTTACCATGATGCAATTGACGTAAAAATGTTTTAACCCTTTCACAATCAAGAAAAAAGGTGATCGGGACATATAAAAGGACAAAAGAAAACTATTTCATATGCTGAGTGATGGATGATATTTGATAAAATTTCAAAAGTTAGGACAGATAAAGATGCATGAAAACTTTTGGGGAAAGGTTATAAATGCTAAAATTGACTTAAAAAATGTACACATCCAAACACCATGTAAGAATTTGAAGCATTAGATACAACGGATATCAATAAGATTTTTGATCATTTAAGCAAAGTAATTTCCTTTGCAAATTAGTTACATGAAAAAAAGAAAAAGAAAAAAAAACGAAGATGATATAAAAGTTAGGGAAAAATAAATCTTTAAACATTTACACAAAATTTAAGCAAGTGGTGTGCCATCGTAGAAGGGAAAGATATTTCTTTCATGTCCATAAAAGAACTCATTATTGGTTGGAAGCTTATGCAAGGATGAACGTGATGAGGTCGATCACCATCTTCCTCAAGGATAATTATTCCAAATTAATGAAGCTTCTCTGGACTCTTTACAGAGACTTCTCGAATCTACAAAGAAAATAAATAAAAATAATTTTAAGATATATGAAAGAAACTTGTTGAATTAATTAATTTATGAAATAAACTAGTCTACAATCCTTTAAATAGGAATACCACAACTAAGAAGAAGTTTAAAAATTAAACTATAACTAAAACCCCCTAAAATTCGTAACTTACTATAAATAGTAAATTATCTATTTATAGTAGGTATCCTATGTGGCTTAACCACATTATTCTCCTAATTTTTCTAAACACTTTTCATGTTGGGCACAACTCCTAAAGCCCAACGAATGGAGAGTTATAATCAAACTAAAACTTACTATTTATAGTAAAAACGGAATTAAACACGGAATTCAGTTGTTGATATAATGGAATCTCACAAATTCGGCGTGGGCAACCCTGCTATCCGGGTTAGTTGACTAAAGTAGCCTATCCTGCCCCAAAATCATATATGGTATGTCGAGTAATTCATTCTAGTTTGTGAGATATGCCTATTTTAAGGTTCTGACTGTTTCGATGACTTCCGCCTCTGATCGGGCCTTCTCTGGTCCATATTGGACATGAAAGTGTCCGCGACTCGCTCTACATCAGTCCCCTCCACTTCAAAAGAACTCATCCTCGAGTTCTTGTGCTGCTTCGGTTCTTGATACTCGGTCTGGTGCACCGTAACGATAGCCAGATCAAAAGCTACGGTCAATTTAAGGTCCACCTTCTTTTAGCCCAACCATGATGGGAACATATCTGTGACACGTTCTACATTAGACCCCTCCACTTGAAGAAAAAAAACTCGTCCTTGAGTTACTCACAGTACTTGGCTCATAATTCTAAGATAACTTTTGATGTTGATGTCTATTAGTCATTTTCTTGTACTTGGCATTAGGCTCTTGAGCTGACACAATACATGTACACATGCGTTCCTTGACTTAACTAGTATCGATCAGTTCCTTCACTTTTAACTTCAAGATCTCACAATCTTTCTGATAATGTGAGCAATTAGGCAGACTTATCTCTATAAAAAGATCAATGTGGTTTTATATATTTCGTATGAGAGGTAATTTATTAGGGAGTTCATTGAACACAATCATCTTAAACTCTTGTACATTAGTTTCAAAACCCCTGGGATGTTCATTGTAATAATGCCCGTATTTTTTTTAAAATAAAAATTTTAATTTTAAATTTTAAGTTTTAAAGTTTAAGTGAGAAAGAGATCCACCGATCTCGTCATCTTTCCTCTTATCTCTCGTTATACAAAATTCCTCGTATCTCGTAGTTCCCCAACCAACCTTCCTTCTTCAAAAAAAAAAAAAAAAACGTAAGAGAACAAAAGTTCTATTAAAACTGAAAGAAGCAATGAATAACTCGTAGAAAAAAAATATGGAAGGGAAAGTGGGAAGGAGGAATTTCTTTGGAATTCACTTATTAAGGTAAGTAATTTTATATTATTTTTCTTATTTTGTTTATGTAATATGTAATTTGGCATGATCTACACATTGGATGGATTGGATCAATCAAACATTCATTGCATAGGTTTAATTAATTCATATAAAAAGGTATGCGTATGACTTGCTAAAGTATAGAACGTGAGATTTTAAGGTATGCACAGGACTTTAAGAGTAATATGTACAATGTGATTATTTTTTTTTTATGATTGACATAAACCAGTATGATCCATATTATTCATGGGTGTTATAACAATTAATTATATAATATTTTTTAAAAATCACATCGATTCAACACCTTAATGGACCGTACTGGTCATATATCTATCAATCTTCTTCCTTAACTTAACGAAAAAAAAAAAAAGAGATGGAAGAATAATTCTTTGCGCAAGATACAATTTAGCACAGAGAATTATATGACATAATTTGAAATGAATAATTAAATCATCACCATTCATTAGTTCCTTAAGATTAAAATAAATTAAAATCTTAAATTCTAGATAAATCAGATCATTGGATTGGCAATATTGATCTGAATAAATAATAAATCATATGTTTTATTTATTATGTGTAATCGTAAGATTTAAAATTCTTATTTATATGATTTTAGGATGTCCTAATTCAATTCAAACCATTAATTCACGGAATCATCTCCACCATATCACGGTGAGTGATCCTGATATGTTTCTCATCCATCAAGTTAAAATAGATGGATTGTTTGATGTGTTGTATTATTATCCTAATTTAATTGCCTGATTTAATTTTCATAATTATATTGTCATGTACTCTTAGTTGATTTAAAGGACTGTGATTTCTGTATTAATAATGATATGATTTGATTAATGTGTTAGACTATGTTGATTCAAATGTGATAATTGAAATAACCTATGCAATACATGATTCATGATTTCATGGTGCATCTATCAATTGCATGCACAACACATGCTGGATTCCTAGGGGACCTCCCTGGATGGTATATCCTGGTAGAATCATTACTAGAAGCCCACTATACTAGTGGAAGCCTACTCAAGGAGTAGATGCGGGCCTTGCCTATGCCTACCAAATGGTAGAAGCTTGCCAAGAGGCATATGCTGGTTGATGGGTTTCTAACTCAAGCAAATAGACGGATTCTCACTTGATGCATTATTGCATTACATTTGCATTTTAAAAAAAAAAATTATATTGTGTAGATTATTGGGCATTTTATTATAATTTGATGTAAAGAACCATGACAGAAATTCTCACTAGGCCTGGCCAGCTTATCCTTTTTATTGATGGAAAAACCATATAGATGTGAATGAGAGTGAGCCAGTGGCTCAAGTACAGGAATACGTGGCCGAGCCGGAGGATAATTTAAGGGACACATGGCCCTACTTGACAGAGGAAGAAGTTACTGCCTTAGAGTAGCCATGATTTTTTTTTTTTACTTTAATTATGTTTGATTTTTCTTAAATTGTTAATTAATTTTTTTTGAAGTTGTTAGACATGTTTATTTCATTTCATAAGACCCCGAGCGAGAGGGTCCTTAACTATATTTATGATTGATTATTGGAATAAATGGTCGTTTCATATTTATGAGATATTGCTGAGTATGGATGAAATTTAGATCTATAGTAGAGATAGTAGGTAAATGAATAATCATATAATGGAATGAAATTAGTATGCTTTGTGTACGAGTTACGATTCGAAACTCGGGTCTGAGGCTGCACACTCTGTGCTCGAATTTCGGGGTGTGACAGAATAGTATCAGAGATTAGTCTTTCCAAAACCTAGAGTGACTTGTAGGTCATGTACCACACAAAATTTCATAAATTGTAAACCCCTAAAATTAGAAATATTTAATCAGAATTTCCCTCTCTATTGATGTATGGAATGAGGTACATAGAAATTCAAAACTAAATTCCTATTCATTTTTAAGCATAGAAATAAAAACTCTAGATTCTCAATACTCCTATTTGAATATAATTTAAATTAATATGGGTTAGTCTGGTCCGAAATTAATTTTTTAAGATTTTTAATCCATAAAATAATGTTTGACAGCAATAGGCAGCAGAAATTACCCAACTTGTAGAATTCGTAACTTTAAAAGTACAACTCCGATTAAGGTGATTCAAAAACATAATTGAATATGGACGAATCTAAATTAATACAAAAATAATACAAAAAATCGAATATCAGAGTCACTATACTGATTTAGTGAGTTAGTACAGGTTGGTCAGAATTCATCAAATTCTGGACAGGTTTGACTGTAGGAATTTTAAAAAATTTTGTAGTTGGAATTTTTAGCTAAGATTTCATAGAGACATATTAAACTTATAATAAGATTTAAAAAAAAAAAAAAAAATCTAATCTGAGATATTGAAGTACAATAAAAGGTGATAGAAACACCAATCATCAAACTGAAAATCAATCTGCCCATACTGGTTTTCTATCAGTTTAACTAATGGAGTTTTTCATTTTAATAATTATTTTTGGTTAAATTAATATCTTTATTTAAAGTAATTTATTTTAAAAAATATATTAAGAGTAAAATAAAATAAAATAAAGGTCATTATCTCTACTAAATTTAAAATTCTTTCTTATAAGATCATAAGCCCATACTTAGCGATTTTTATTTTTATTTTTACATAATTTAAAAAAAAGAAAAATTTTAATCTTAAACTTACTAAGACTTATTTTTAGGCCCATAAGAATGTTTTCCCCAAATTTCAAGGTTCGGGGTAAGTATTTCTAATTTTTGATAATTTGTTTACATTGTTGATTGAAAATCTGGACCATTTTAGTGTCCCTGACCAAACACAATAAAATTGTTACTCAAAAATATTTAATTTTTTTTAAAGTCATGTACATATTTCTGGATATCTGTATAAAATTTTATGACAATCTGAGCTATAAATAAATTATGAAAATTCAAATAATAGGCCATAAATGACAAAAATGACTGTTGGATAACATAAATTTTCTCCCTTAGTAGTGATGAAAACCCAAGTAGATGTAATAAATTCGACCTAAAATTTTTTGTAAAAATCCATCAGATAGTCAGTGACCTATGTTCCAAATTTTAGATCATTCCGATTTTCAATTTGGAAATTAAAATTCTAGAAATGATGATATGTCTATCAAATCCGAATTTGAAAATTTTCTTTGGTCATGTCGAGAGATGCAACACTTTGATCTTTAATCATCGTGACATGTAAAACTTAGAAAGCCAACCTATGATCTTTAATTGATATGAAATATATATATATATATATATATATATATATAATATATATATATATATATATATATATATATATAATATTAAATTTTATTCCCTTGCTAAATTAAATTTTCTTAGGATTAAATGGCCCCTAAGAAGACTCGTAGTTTCCAAAATTCTGAACCAGAAAGGTGGGAACTTTTTGGAACTCTTATTTCAAGAGGGATTTTCATATTTGTATATAATGATTTCAAAGCAAGTTAAGGTCCTTGGTGCCATTGGTTGGCCTCTCCTTGCTTTGACTTCGCTTTCCTCCTTCTTCTTCTTTTTCCTTATTTTCACATCTTGTTCTCTTCTTTTTTATCAGAGTTAATGATGCATAATGCAAATGCAAGTATGAATGAAGCTTATCAGAGATGATTGAATCACAAAATGAGTTTTTCATAAGGATTGACTTGAGTGAACTTGTTTGGCCTTTCGGTGGCTTAGGACTTGTCTAGGCTAGCCTCGGGTTGGAAGGGCTTCCTCTATTGCACTCTTTTTATCTCCTTGGTGGATAAATGGTCGTAGGTGAAAGATGGAAGGTGAAAGGTGAGAGATGGGAGATGAGGGATGATTTTTAAAATGAGAAGGTGATGTGTATTAATAGGTGTCTTAGGTGATCTTTTGGTAATTTTTGGGAAGTCTAAGGGTTAAATAAGACTCTAAGGGATAGGATTGGTTCTTAGAATGGATGTGCCTGGTAGCATAATGTGGATGGTTGGATCGGGTGGCAAGAGGACATAATTTTGGACAATAGTGGGGGGCGTATGGGTCATTTTACCTCGAGCGGTTTGCCCAAGGTAGGTTTGGCTTCGTCACCCCCTTAATTCGCAATAAAAAGAAAAATTATGAGAATCCAAGTGGCAGGTAGATGGACCCATTTTTGCAAGGGCTCCTTGTGGGGGTGGTATTTCTCCTTTGGTCCACTCACTTCTACTTTATTGTGGTCCTAAAGGTTAATGGGCCTAGGCTTGAATTGTACCTTAGATTGGGCTTGGGTTTTAGCTGAGTTTGTGGCTACGTTTAGGGTTCCTACAATGCTCTGATTAGCTTGTCAGTCCCGTGTGTGGTGTCTACACAATGTGAGTATTTCGAATCACTTAACTGTAAATCTAAAACCAATTCAAAAAATAAAAATCAGGTCAGTTACCCACCTAATTTAGCAAGAATAAGATGAAAATATTCATAATTTACCACATCTTACAATAACAATGGAACCAACTAGTTTTAAAAAAGAGATAAGAACAGAACCCTTACATGATCAAACCTGCAAGGTCATAGTGATCTAAACAGTTGGTCTGATATGCATATTAAAAAAGCCTTCTGGCCAAAGAAACGATCAAGCGAGTATAAGATCTGATACCAAATAAAAACCGTACATAAGTTTCAAGTAGCATTTGATTTACATCTAAATGATGATAAAGGATATAAGACGTTGAGAGAGGAGAAAGAAAAGGAGATGAAGAGAGAGAGAGATTGAGAGAGAGAGAGAGGCATGGGAGATGGGAGGTCGTAGGAGAGGTTAAGGTTTAATACCCATTCCTCTTTATTTATTAAACTAACATTTTTACAAGTGGGTCTAATGTGACAAGGCCAAGCCCTAATTGATTGTTAAGTTGGTGCTAAGTCTAAACCTTGGACTCTCTAAGATTATAAATAAGATTGCTACACATAAAGTTGAATGAAGGAATATCTGTAGACACCTCACTATCAAATAAGGCTAAATGTTAGCTATTGATTTCACTTAGACCCTAATCAAATCATTTATACGAGTAAAAACACGTTAGGAAAATAATTGATGTTCCAGATTATGCCATACATGAAAAACATCTTAGAACTTACCATTGGGTAGCTAGTTTTGATCTCACGGCTATGGGGTAGTCGGGTTTTCTCAAGACTAGTCACCTCTTAGCTGGTTTTTATCAAAACCTACTATGCAATAGCTAGTTTTGATTAGAACTCGCCATCTAATGGCCAGCTTTGGTCTTCTACTGTGATAGACCAATCATAGCCTTACTGCCTAAGAGTTTTGGTTCAATTTTTCCAAGCCCAACTCCTTGCCAAGTTAACAGTACTCGATCTAAGGCTTAAAAAAATCGAACATAGCTCTCAACCCCTACGTGTCACCTTCAGTTTTTCCTATTTAAAGGCATCTCCACACTCAGAAAAAAGGAGGAGAAGGTGTGCGAGAAGCCGGAAAGTTTGTCTACCCTCACCTCCCTTCCCCCTCTTCAATAAAGAAACCAGTAGCCAATCACTTAGCCAAGGGTTAATCCCCATTTCCATCTGCAAACGCCCAACAAATCCAAGGTGTTGCCATGCACTAGCATCTTCTTTCGCTTTCATTTTCATATTTTACATACGCTACAACTAGTAGGCTCTGTCCTAACGCCACCTTGAATATGCTTTACAATTGCCAGTATCATAAAAGGTGGTTTAAAGGGATGATCGAAAGTTTAGTTTCACCTTTTTTGAAAGCTTAGTTCCTTGTCAATTCACGTTGTTACTTTGCTGAAATATCTTATTTATATTTATATATGTCTCATAGGCTAGTATAATGTTTTAGTTTCTTTAGTTTTTTATAAGTTCTTTGAATCCCCTTTTAAAACATATGGCCTGGAAAAGTAGAGATCATGCTTTGTATGAGCAAAAAAGAGTGCCTAATTCATTCCTTTTTCGTAACCAATGCCCTTGCCCAGAATCCACGATGCAG
The DNA here is from genome assembly GCF_029962835.1 of Magnolia sinica. Lineage (NCBI taxonomy): Eukaryota > Viridiplantae > Streptophyta > Magnoliopsida > Magnoliales > Magnoliaceae > Magnolia > Magnolia sinica. The sequence continues at coordinate 19,305,836 of NC_080582.1, read as the reverse complement.
ATCGATCCATGAGTCATATAAGTAAGGGTCTTATAGATTCCTTGTTTTCTGGGCGATTTTATGAACCCTAGTCATCAGTAGATTCTTAAGAGTTTTTGGCTAGTGACAACTCCCTAAGTGCTTAGACGAGCAATTCTGTTAACCTTTGGAAAGGTATTGCATAACCAAGGAAAACAAAACAAGTCAAGTAAATCTTTCACACCTTGGGGGTTCTGCGCTAAAGGAAATGAGTAGGGTGGACGTGATGTGAGAGCAACATTCATGACATCATTACTTTCATTCTTAACCCATCTTCACTAGCTATCCATACGGTAGCCTAGCTTATGCATTGGTATCATGGGTCCTCCACTAGCTTATAGCTTTATCTGTGACTTTCAAGAATCCCACATCATGTCTTATATAGGCCGGTGGTAGTCCAAATTACCACATGTTACATGATGAACATTCATTGGACGTATGGTCTATAACTTGCCAAATTTCTAGATCCTATCATATCAGAAATTCTTGTGTGTATAGCCCTGTATCTATTATTCTATCATATATGCCTATATTCGGCACGTGCAACCATAATTGTTCCGATAGGGACGCGTAAACACCTTGCACCCCTGCGGCCCATTCCCAACATTCATAATATCCTTAGTGTTGTTTTATGGACTAGCTATAAGGCCAGCCATGCTTTATAGGAAATATTGTCGGGCAGTTAAGGAATGACATCTTCATAAAATGAATCTAGCTAATGAGGATGTTGAGATGAATGAGTAGCTATACAAGAAAGGAGTCAGAAATTAATGTATTTGAGAGATCTTAAGAATAGCACTAATATATATGTAATACGACGGGGAAAGTAAACTTAGATGGTTTAGTTTCATACAATGGATACTAAGAACTGCATTAGTTAAGAGGAGCGACTGGGTACTAGTTAAAGACTCCACATGGACAGAAAATGCCTCCAAAGGACCTGAATGGAGGTAAAAAGAAAAGACTTTGACTTATGATCTAAGGATTTGATATTTGATAGATTGAGATGGTGAAATAGTACTACATAACCAACCCCAATGAATTAGAATAAGGCTTAGATGATGATGATGAAATTTCTATTTTATCCTTGAGAGAGCAAAAATAAAAATAAAAATAAAACAAAGAAAAAGAAAAAGAAATGAAAGAAAACTATTAATGCAAAAAACTTAACACACTCCTTCTTCGTCACCACCTGCACAAGGAAGATGTAAAGGGAACCCTAGCTAGAGCCGGGGAACCTCCGATGCTTAAGTCAGTTGATGAACAAGGAAGAAGGTGTTTTTGAGGTATTTTATGTGTACCTTTGATCCGAGAGACATCCATATTTTATAGGAGTAGGAGGTCTCGACGTGCAGGGATTCTCTTCCTAATTCTTAGGAGATTTGAGTTGGTTACGGATTTTATCTGATCCCGAAATTCTCGGGACTGAAGATTTGTGTGCTAGATTTTCGAGATGGTATTTAGGATCACACCGTCTCTTCCTTGCTCGGCTCTACCTTAACCGACTCTGGTAGAAAACGAGTCTCGGCTAGCTACAAGGATGGAGTTTTTTGCCTTCTATCGGACAAAATAGAGTCGGCTCATGGCCGATGTCCTTCCTCAATCCGATAGCCGACACTATAACTGGACTAATATGACTCGATTTTATGGTCGATCAAGTGACTTCTAGCATTCGGGTCTTAATCGGCCCTTTTTGATGTTGTTGCCTTATTAACCGAGTCAACTTTATGCATATTGTATATTTTTTCTATGGCTCTTGGCTCTTTAATTCTCTGTCGGATTTCATTTCTTACAAATCCGAGCTAAGTCTCTCCTTTAGGCTTCGTCTTGTCTCGGTCCAACCCGTTGCCTCTGACTTTCTGGCAGTGTCAGTAAAGTTGGTCCATTCCATAACCGGGTCTCCGAACTTGTCATATTTTCCCCCAACAGTAAGCCCCATTACTCCTTGTGTTGGCTATGTCGACACTGAGGAGTAATGAATTTCTAAGTTGGCGTGCACTGGAGACCAAGGTTATGATGGAGCATTTAGTGCTTCTTATGTCGTCCTCAACGTATGTCAGTTCATTGCTTAAGGTTGCACGTGCGTACAGCCGTAGAAACGCCTTGCCCGCTTATGAACGTTGGACACGTGACGAGGGTATTACTTGCGTCAGTCGGCGTGCGCCACGTGTTGGCGAGGGAGTCGAAACAGGCGTCGATTTGACTCCTCCTTAAATGCCTCTGCCACGTGGTAGGGCTATAAAAGGAGGAGCGGGATTCATTTCTCCATTTTTGTGCCTCCTTTCTTTTTCCTCTTTTCTTCCCGCCTGTGTATTTTTCACCCTCCAGTGAGTTCTCTCCCTCCCTTTCCTTTTTAATCTTAATGGCAATGCATTCTTCAAGTCCCCAGGAGGGGATTTCTGGTGATGAGGATGAAACAAGACATCTCTAGAATATTTTGGAATCGCCCTCATTGCTGATGAAGATGGCGATTGGTGCCAATGAAGCTTTCCAGTTCTCTGAAAGAGTGTCTAGGACTTCAGCGGAACGTCCTACTACGGCAGGTCCTTCTGGCGGAGGAGCGTCTCTGGTGACTGCCCCAGGCAGACCTAACCCTCATTTTTCTGGGGATAAACTGGAAGAAGAGGATGATGAGTTTGAGGAAATCATTAAGTTGGTTCCTCTTAGGAGATCGGCACGGGCCGTTGAATCGGCAAACGAAGAAGGGGAGGCTGCCGAGGGAGGGGATGCTAGAGATGTGCAGAAGGGTCTGGTCCCCTCGGTTTTAACTAAGGCAGACTTGGACAGAATTCGAGTTGGGTACCATATCCCCGACTCAATTATTCTTTGTCTTCTCCTCCCGAGTGAATTACCTGACCATCCTCCTCCTCGGATGGTCGTGATTTTTCATGTTGCTATGCAATGTGTCCTGCATCTGCCCCTTCAACCCGTTGCTCAGGATTTTCTTTCCCGACTCCAAATTGCTCTCGGGCAGATAGTTCCGAATGAGTGGAGGAACTTGTTCGAATGTTCAGTGTTGTGGGCTGAAGCAGAGCAGCCCCCGTTGACTATTGACGAGTTCCTCCATATATACCAAGTACGGCCAAACCCTTAGTAGCCCGACTGGTACTTTTTGAGCGCTTGCCGGAATAAGGGCGGCTCTTTGATAACCGACCCTCCTACCTCCAACAAGCACTGGAGAGAAAGAGGTGGTTCTGGGTGTGTGGTCGCTGGGAGACTGCTGAGCCTGGGCTCTTCGAACCTCGCGTTCCTCAAACGTTCTCTGAAGCAGGAGACTCGGTGTGTCCTTTCTTTGTCTTTTCTTTCTACGATATTTCTGAGTCTAACTGAATGTATTCTACAGAGACTCCCAAGAAAAGGCCGAGGCTAGAAGCCAACGCTCTAGCTTGGATCAAGTATTTGAGGGCGCTAAGTCCGGAGAATCGGTCTTAGAAGAATCTTCTTCAGCCAAAGCGTCTTCTTCTCTCGGGCTTAGACTTGTCCGTGACAGGTACCCTCTGGTTGTTCTGATACATTCTTCCTGAATTTTATTTAACTCTGTGTTGTCTAATATAGATATGGTTGAAGCTCGGCCCATTCTAAAACCAGCGTCCAAGATGAAGGCTCCTTCAAGGCCGGTGCTTCTGTCAGAGCCTCGGCCTTTAAAGAAGGCAAAGACGGCTCCAAAGGCTAAGGAGCCATCTGCCCCGGTCGCCCCTGCCCCGGTCATCCCGACCGTTGTCGTACTCTCTGACCCTGGAGAGAGGGCGAAAGATGTGGACACACTTCCTGCTGAGTCCCAGGTGGCTCCTGAGCCAGGACCCGTTGCAGAGCGCGTCTCGGAACTGAGAGAGGAGCAGAGAGGGGAGACCTCGGGGGGGAGATGGCTCAACAGGAGACATCGGTCTTCCGGTGGGCCATGTCTGACATGGTCCCTTGGGCTATTTCTAATGGGGGCGAGAAAGAGTTCGCTTCTCTCTTCGAAGCCTCTGGGAGTCGGATGCATCCCTCCCATGCTGCGAAAATCCTACTCGAGGTAGGACTTGAACTTCTCTCTTAGCTTGTTGCCTCTTTCTGTCTTGATCTGACTTTGTTGTTTTCTTCTGCAGTTCACCCCTTGCCTGTTGAGGGCCAGCATAGATCTAACCGAGGCCCAGGGAGGAGTGGCGGATATCGAAGTAGCTCGAAAACGGGCAGCAGAGGCAAAAGCACAACTCAAAATCACTACGGTTCGAGTTGGCCGGCTGACTGGCGAGCTGGGGCTTGCTCATAAGGCGGATAAGGATGCCAAAGCTGAGTGTGCTAAGGTGGTCTCGCTGTTGAAGGATGCCGAGGAAGAGAGTCGGCTATACCGCCTAGCCCGTGACTCTTCTGAGGAGAAGTTGGCTTGGCTTAAGGCTGAGAGAAAAGGCGTCCTTGAAGTAGCCAAGAAAGAGGCCGGGGACAAGGCTGTAAAAGCCCTCCTTGAGTCCCAAGAGTTTTCAGATGAGAGGGATCGCTTGCATCAGGGGGGTACATAGTTTGTATCCAGCCGAGCAATCTTTTTCCGACCTTGATCTCTCAGGATTTGAGGAAGGTGCTTCTGGGTTCGAAGGTCTGGAGGTTGAAGTTGCCGGGTCTGTTAATGTTACGGCTAGTACCGAGGTCGAGTCTGAGGCAGCACCAGGGGTTGCTCCGAGTGATGGTAGTAGCTGAGTTCAAGCCACCTCCTGATGAACTTTCGGGGTCGATTTTTGGCACTCAACCAGCTCTTTACGCAGACCGAGCTCCAGGGTAGGCTCGAGAGTATTTATGACCGAGGAAGCTCGCATGTCACGGCCAACCTTTTCTTTTGCCTTTAAGCCTTTTACTCTATCAATATAATGCTGAAGCAAGATGTAACTCGATGTAACAAACATACTGATGAATGAATATACTTAGTTTTCTTTTATTCATTTTGATTCAGCTTACGTGCTTGTCATCTTTAAGTCTTCTCCGGCGTTTAAATAATCTGAGCTAAGGGTAGTAGATTTTTAGATGTTCGGTATTCTACGGATGAGGTAGCAATTACCCGGTTAGGTCTTCCAACCGGTACGTTCCTGGTTAGATGGTGCTTGAGACGATATAGGGTCCTTCCCAATTGGGTCCCGTGTGCCCACGCTAACTTTCTTAGTAATGAGGAACGTTTTTCGAAGGACCATGTCCCCTACTAGAAAACACTTGACCTTAACTCGGGCATTGTAAAACCGAGCTACTTGTTGTTACCGAGTTACCATTCATAGCCGAGCTCTTTCCCTTTGTTTGTCCATGAGATCGAGTCCGAGGGCTAAGAGTTCTTTATTATCTTCTTCATTAAACGAACTGACTCGGGCTGAAGGCAATCCGATCTCGACTGGAGTGATAGCTTCCAAGCCATAAGCAAGGGAGAAGGGAGTTTCTCCCGATGCGGTTCGAGCTGTGATTCGATATGCCCACAATATCTTCGGGAGTTCTTCAACCCATGCTCCTTTGGCTCGGTCGAGCTTGGTTCGGAGATGCTGTTTGATAATCTTATTAACTGCCTCAACCTATCCATTCGTTTGAGGATGATGGGGCGATGAATACACATTTCTAATCCTGAGATTATTGCACATCTCTCGATAGCTCATGTTGTCGAACTGCTTCCCATTGTTAGTAATAATAGTCTGAGGTATCCCGAATTGACAGACAAGGTTTTTCTATATAAAGTTTGTGATCTTCTGTTCAGTTATTTTTGCCAATAGTTCTGCCTCAGCCCATTCTGTGAAGTAGTCTACTGTTACGACAATGAACTTGCTCTGACCTTTTTCCCATAGGGAATGGTCCAATAATGTTGATTCTCCACTGCACGAAGGGCCAAGGACCGGTCTAAGGAGTCAGTTTCTCAGGAGGCTGTCTCGGAATGGCCGCAAATCACTGGCATTTGTCGCATCTTTGGACGAGCTTACGAGCGTCGTGCTGGATAGTTGGCTAGTAGTATCCTTGACGCGAGACTTTATACGCGAACGACCGTCCCCCTGAGTGATTTCCACAAATACCTTTGTGGATCTCTCGTAACACGTAGTCAGCTTTGTTGGGGTTTAATCATCGTAGCAATGGAGCATAATAACCCTTCTTATATAACATCTCGTTAAGTATGGTATAGCGAGAAGCTCAGATCTTCAATCGTCGAGCCTCGGTACGATCTTCGAAAAACTCTCCATTATCGAGACACGATCGGGTCGAGCCAAGTAGGTTCCAAATCAATTGTAAGTACAGTCGAGCTACCTGGTTCATTGATACTCGGCTTAGCGACGTACTCGATTAGAACGGACCTAGATATGTCATCTTCGTCGGCAGAGGTAAGTTTCGCTAATAGATCGGCTTTGACATTTTTTGTCCGAGGGATCCGAGTGACGACACAAAGCTGAAAGCCGCCGATCGATTCTTTAGCTTTCTCCATGTATGCTTTCAGTTGTTCTTTCTGTGTTTGATACACGCTGGTAACTTGATTAACAACTAGCTGTGAATCACTGAAGACGTTAAGATGCGTAACGCCTAAACTGGCCGCAAGTCGGATGCTGAGCAATAAAGTTTCATACTCTATTATATTGTTCGAGGCTTGAAATTCAAGTCTTAAGGCATACTGCATATAGGTCTGATCAGGAGTTTCAAGGATGACTCCTGCCTCGCTTGCCTTAGTGTTGGAGGAGTCATCGACATACAGCTTCCAGGGAATTGGGACGAGTTCTGACTCGGGAGAAGCTGTCGTCGATTTATTAGTAGGCTTGGTAGCATGCTTAGTCATTGGATCGGCTTGTGGTGTCACTTTAGCAATGAAGTCGGCCACAGCTTGCCCTTTGATTGCTACTCTCGGCTTGTACTGAATGTCAAATTCACTGAGTTCAATTGCCCATTTCATAAGTAGGCCAGATGCTTCCGGTTTCTGCAGAATCTTATGCAGTGGTAGGTCGGTCATAACGACAATTGTATGAGCTTGGAAGTAAGGCCGAAGTCATCGCAACAAGACTACCAGGACTAAGGTCACTTTTTTCAGGAGTAGATATCTTGTCTCTACCGGTAATAGTGATTTGCTGACGTAATAGACCGGTAGTTGCTTTCCTTCGTGCTCTCGTATCAGAGCCGAGCTAACTGCTACCTTGGACACTATGAGGTACAACAGCAGAGTTTTCCCTGGCTCAAGTTTTGATAAGAGAGGTGGAGATCCGAAGAAGATTTCAATTACTGGAACGCAGCCTCGTACTCTTCCGTCCAATCCACCGTTTGCCATCCCTTCAGTTGTTTGAAGAATGGGAGACATTTATCGGTAGCTCGGGAAAGAAAGCAGTTGAGTGCTGCTACTCTGTCGGTCAACCTTTGTATGTCTTTGATTGTTTTTGGAGACTCCATGTCGAGTAATGCCTTGATCTTCTCCAGATTTGCCTTGATCCCTCGTTGGCTAACCAGGAATTCGAGGAACTTTTTCGAGCTCATGCCAAAGGCACACTTGCTCGGATTCAACTTCATTTGGAACTTGCGTAAGATCAGGAACATTTCTTCTAGGCTGGCTATATGGTCAGCCGTGTGTATACTTTTGATGAGCATGTCGTCAATGTATACTTCCATAGTTCAGCCGATTTGCCGAGCAAATATTTTCTTCACTAACCTTTGAAAAGTCGCTCTAGCATTTTTCAAACCAAAAGGCATCACTCGGTAACAATAAAGACCTTTGTCACTGACAAAGGCGGTCTTAGATTTATCAAATTGATGCATTACAATTTGATTGTATCCTAAATAAGCATCCATAAAACTAAGAAGTTCATGCCACGCAGTGCTATCCACCAACTGATCGATCCTTGGAAGAGAAAAACTATCCTTTGGGCAGGCTTTATTTAGGTCGGTATAGTCAATACAGACTCGTCATTTTTCATTAGCTTTCTTCACAAGTATGACATTAGCTACCTAGTCTGGGTAGTATATCTCTTTTATGAATTTGGCCTTAAGGAGCTTGCTGACCTTTTCTTTAATACTAGCGTACCTTTCAGGGCTGAGCGGGCGTCGCTTCTGTCGGATCGGCCAGTAGGCTGGATCGATGTTAAGTCGGTGAGTCATTACTGATGGGTCGATTCGTAGCATGTCCTCATGACACCATGCAAACACATCAGCGTATCCTTGGAGCAAGGCTATCCGATTGTTTTTCAGGGAGGATCGCAAAGAAGAACCAACTTGCACCATTTTGGAGTCATCTGTCTCGACCAAAGGTATCTAGATAAGGTCTTCCACCGGTTGTCCACTTTCGTGGGTTTCGACCCGAGGATCCAGTGACTCGATTATGATATATCGGCTGCAGCTTTTACGGCTGTTGTGTAACAACGTCTTGTGTCTTACTGATCTCCTTTGACGACTCCTACTCCTGACTCAGTTGAAAATTTCATAGAGAGGTAGTATGTAGATACCACTGCTTGGAGGAGACTCAGAGAAGGTCGGCCAAGTATAACGTTGTAAACGGACGACTGATCGACTATCAGAAAGCCGACCATTACTGTCACCTGATGTGGAAGGTTTCCAACTGTAAGTGGCAGTGAAATGATTCCTTCTGGGAATGTCTATCCTCCTGAGAATCTGATCAATGGGGTATGAACCGGCCTTAATGTCGATCATTCAACACCCATTTTTTTGAACACTTGAGTGAACAGCACGTCAGCAGACGATCCTGTGTCGACGAGTATGCAGAACACCATACGGTTCGCGATGGTGAGAGCGATGACCAATGCATCATCGTGGGGGTGATGAATACCCCGAACATCTTCATCAGTGAATGAAATGCAGTATTTTTCCTTCTTTTCTTTAGAAGGCAGAGCTATGATTAAGATCTCGGATTTGGGTCGACTGATGCTCCTGGCGTGATTTTTTCGAGCATTATTTGAGTCACCTACGATAGTTCGGATTTCCTCCGTGGGTCAGTTGTCATCCGGGCGTTCTTCCGCTGTCCTGGTTCTTTCGAGATGTTATCTGAGTTGGTCGTCTCGAATGAGCCTTTCGATCTCTTCTTTCAGATGAAAACAATCACTCGTATTATGCCCATGATCGCGATGATAGTGGCAATACTTGTTCTTGCTTCGTCGGTTAGGATTACTTCGAAGTTTGTCTGGCCAGTTCATAAATCTTTCATCCTTAATCTCCATCAATACCTGCTCTTGGGGTTTATTAAGCGGGGTGTATGTAGAAAACTTTCGGTCAGGTCACTTACCCGACTTACGTTCATCGCGCGTTCGGTCGTCCTTACGCTTCTTTCCTTCGTCCGAGTCAACTTCCTTTTTGGTTGACTCTTTTACTGAAGCTTTTGCATTCTGGGTGGCCTCACGCAAATTTCTTGTTTCCTCGGCGTCCGCGTACTTATCCGACCGAGTCATGAACTCAGCCAGAGTCATAGACGGATTCTTGTCCAGGGATGCCAGAAACGGCTTATCCCTAACACCTTGCATAATTGAATTGAGTGTTGTCTCATCCGAATGTTTTCGAACCTGGAGTGACTCAAAATTGAACCGTTTGATGTAGTCTTTCAATAGCTCTCCCTCCTTCTGAACTATATTGTCCAAATGCGCAGGTGGCTTCAATTTCTTCTTCTCATCAATGAAGTCGGTGAGAAATGCATCACTGAGCTCCGCGAATGAGCTAATGGACTTTGGTTTCAACTGTTTGAATCAAAGTCGAGCTATGTCGGCTAAGGTAAGGGAGAAAGCTCGGCACATCACGGCATCCTAGGCGTCGTGCAACTCCATGTATGTTCGAAAGCATTCGATGTGTTCAGTTGGGTCAGTTTTACTGGTGAAAAGTATAATCTGTGGAAGACGAAACCTTTCCGGTAATCGAGCCTACATTATTTCCTCCACGAATGGGGATGCCTTTGTTTCAGGCTTGGTTTGATGTGCATCCCGACTCTGCTTCATGTCTGCAATCTCTTCCCGTACTTCTTTCCTAAAGTCCTGGAGGTCGGCTTTCTAGGGCTCGTCGCTTTCTGTCATCCCTTCAACCAGAGGCCGGTTGCGCCTCCGCCGATCTATCTTGTGTCGGAGATCAGTGGGGGGCAGCACGACAATCGTGGAATGAGCGGGCGCTGGCTCGGATGGACCGCGGGGCTGACTTTGCTGAGGGACTGATCGTGGAGCGATAGGTTCAGGGTCGGCTACTTGTTGTGGAACGTTCGTTGTCGGACCATAGGGCTGAACTTGCTGTCGATGTATCTGCTCCAACATCTGTTTCATGACGTTTATGTCGGATCTGAGTTCCTAAACCTTTTTATCCAATCACCCATTGCCTCAGTTCCGCTGTGTATTTCTTGTCACAGCAGAGGCCGCTGGACGAGCAGCGGAATCTCGACGGTTGTCGAGTTGATTCTGAGTTCCTTAGGCTACGCTTGCACTCGGCGGTCCAGTGACAGCGGCCTCATTTGGCTCTTCTTAGACCGTTCTTCTAATTATCACCATTATAACACGTCCATAGTTTCTAGGTAGAGCGTGAAAAATGACTTTTTGTACAGTTTCCCACAGACGGCGCCAATCTATTGATGCAAAAAACTTGACACACCTCCTTCGTCACCACTTGCACAAGGAAGATGTAAAGGGGACCCTGGCTAGAGCTGGGGAATCTCCGATGCTTAAGTCAGTTGATGAACAAGGAAGAAAGTCTTTTTGAGGTATTTTCTGTGTACCTTTGATACAGGAGACGTCCATCTTTTATAGGAGTGAGAGGTCCCGACGTGCAGGGATTCTCTTCCTAATTCTTAGGAGATTTGATTTGGTTACGGATTTTATCCAATCTCGAGATTCTCGAGACTGGAGATCTGTGTGCGGGATTTTCAAGACAGTATTTAGGATCACATCGTCTCTTCCTGGCTCGACTCTACCTTAACCAACTCTGATAGCAAACGAGTCTCAGCTGGCTACAAGGATGAAGTTTTTTGCCTTCTATCGGACGAATTAGAGTCGGCTCATGGCCGATGTCCTTCCTCAATCCGATAGCCGACACTATAACCGGACTAATATGACTCAGTTTTATGGTCGATCAAGTGACTTCTAGCATTCGGGTCTTGATTGGCCCTTTTTGACATTACTGCCTCGTTAACTGAGTCAACTTTATGCGTCTTATATATTTTGCCTATGGCTCTTGACTCTTTAATTCTCGGTCGGATTTCATTTCTTACAAATCCAAGCTAAGTCTATCCTTTAGATTTCGTCTTGTCTCAGTCTAACCTGTTGCCTCAGACTTTTTGGCAGTGTCAGTAGAGTTGGTCCATTCCATAACCAGGTCTCTGCACTTGTCATATTTTCCCCCAACAAAAACCATGCCTAATTTTAAACTCCGTCATGCCAGGTCGACTTAGGCAGTTTCAAGCCAAGTCGTTAGGAAACTCAGAACTCGAACTGATCGACGTCATACACCAATTGCTATGTTGTTGCTAGATTTCCGTTTTTTCATTTTTTTTCCTTTTCTTCTTTTTATTTATCATCATACCAAGTTGAAATATTTGTTGTCATCCTTGGTATTTCTATTTTTTATTAAGAACTAAACATCATCGAATGATTAGAGTCAACCCAACCAGCTGAACATGGAATCAGAGTTTTGGTTTTTTGAACTATCAAGAAAATACTACTTTCTCTTCCTACCTTTTCTTCCTGTGTGAATTTGAAAAGACTATTAGATCATGGTATGTCCCACTTATTCAGGTCTCCACATCCGTCCATTTATCTTTTATCTCTTTAGAGAGAGAAAAAAAAATCATGTTCACATCCATCCATTTATCTTTTATCTTTTTAAAGAAAAATAATAATGCTCACTACAGACAAATCCATTGTTAATATTTGATAATATGACCGATAGCATTATTTGTAAAGTTACTGAAATGGCTATGTGTTCACATGTAGACACACATGTAGACACACCATACAAATATGTATCTTCTCTTCTTTCTTCTTTTGGGTTTTGATTGAATGGCTATTCTGCATATCAGGACTCGGATTCGGTAGTGAGCCCTCCAGTACCAAGCTCAGTACTAAAAAAGCTCTGTGGGCCCACCATGATGTATGTGATTTATATATCCACGTCGTCCATTCATTTTTCCATCTCATTGTAGGGCATTCATCCAATAATGAAGCAGATTCAAAGCTCAAGTGGACCACACCACAGGAAGTAGTGGGGGATAACGATGCCTACCGTTGAAACCATCCTAAGGTCCACCGCAATGTTTATTTTCCATCCAACCGGTTCATAAAGTCATGTAAACCTCGAGGATGCAGGGAAAATACAAAAATCAGCTTAATCCAAAACTTATGTGACCAACAGGAAGTTTTCAACGGTGGCCGTTCAATCCCCACTGTTTCCTGCATTTTTCCTACGTTGTGGTCCACTTTAGCTTTTGATCTTTCTCATTTTTGAGTTCATGGCCTAAAATGATCTGAAAAAATGAATGGATGACAGGGATAAAACACATACATCATGCGGGACCTATAGAGCTTTGACCTGTACCGGGGTCACTACTGAATCCGAGTACACGTGAGAACATGTGAGGCCTCATCCACCATTGCATTATATGTGTGTCAGAGATCAGGACCATTCGTCAGGGAAGCGGATTAGCTGGTGTACCACACACCTAGAGGTGTACACAAACCGGGCTAGCCCGGTTAACTCGCTCGACTCGGCCCGACCCGGAACTGAGTTCAGGTCAGGACGGGCTAGTTTCTGCAGCCCGAAACTGAGTTCGGGCTGAGTTCGGATACGTCCAAGTTCGGCCCGACTTAGTCCGAAACCCGACTCGACCCGTCCCGACTCGCCATACTATATATACCCCTTAAAAAAATCCCTAGGTCGCTTTCCCTTTTCCTTTTGAGAAAACGCCCGACCCCAGCCGTCCCCACCAAACCCTTTCCCCTGCTCGCTCTCTCCTTGCCTGACCCCGCCAAATCTCTCTCTCTCTCTCTCTCTCTCTCTCTCTCTCTCTCAGCTCTCTCTCTCTCTCTCGTCCGACCAGTAGAGGCCGTCTGCCTCTCTCTGCTCGTCCGACCAGCAGAAGTCGTCCGCATCTTTTTGCGAGGCCGTCCGCCTCTCTCTGATCGTCCGACCAGCAGAGGCCGTCCACATCTCTCTGCTCGTCCGACCACCAGAAGTCGTCCGCCTCTTTTTGCGAGGCCGTCCGCTCTCTCTGATCGTCCGACCAGCAGAGGCCGTCCGCCTCTCTCTGCTCGTCCGACCACCAGAGGCCGTCCGCCTCTCTCAGTCTCTACTCGTCCGACCACCAGAGGCCGTCCGCCTCTCTCTGCTCGTCCGTCCGTCCAACCACCAGAGGACCTCCGCCTCTCTCTGCTCGTCCGTCCGTCCAACCGCCAGAGGACCTCCGCCTCTCTACTCTTCTCGCCATCCGTCCAGCAGAGCTCGCTCGTCTTTCCGTCTAACTGCAACGAGTATGATTTCTCTCTCTCTCTCTCTCAGTGTGAATTCCAAATCTCTCTCTTTTTGGTGTTTATTTCATAATAATAGGAGATTCTGAATCCAAGATGCCAAACACGGCATGGCCGTTCATCAAAAGCCATGTAAAACATCACCTTGATTGGATGAGCTTAACCCTTTTGAAGTGGGCCATCTTTTACAACCATCCATTTTTAGGTGTTATAGATCGGATGCATGGCATGATCAAATCTTGCTTCTTTTGATATATAGAATAGACATTTCAAGATGATGATTGGAACTATTTCGTTTCTTTACTTGCTAGTGACTCCATTTTTTCATGACGCTAGGACTATTGTATAGCATGATTTTTACAATCTAACATTTGTCCCAGATGAATGAATGAATAAACGGTTGAAATTGATGACTGATCATGACACATGTCACATAAAAACATTAAGATATTGTTAATCTCTGATTGAAGAGGGGATGTTAGCATGTTTCATATTTAATAAATATAATAATATTATTAAAATTACTGACCCAACTCAAACTTGACTCGACTCGATTTTTAGCAGGTCAGAAAGGTGAGACCTAACTAACCATATTTTCTTAATGGGTGAAAACTGGACCCATACTTGTTAAAATTAGTCGGGTCCACCTAAACCCATGGGCCACAATGTTAAAAGCAAATGTGCAGAATAGGGGAACTTAGCCTGCTTGATAAGTGGGCCAGGACATCTCCACAGTGGACCTACATCTGCATCAAACATCGGATGATGATGATGCTAGAGTATCAAATAAAAGTAAATATTGTAGGAACGTAATTTAATATTATATTATTAATAATCAGGAATATTTGATTAGGCAAAAGAAAGAGAGAAAGAGAGATAATCTCTTTAAAAGGAAGTATTGAAAATCCTACTTTATTCACTAATAGATAATTGCACCATGCATTCTCTCCACAGCCAATTGTAGAACTCAGTGTAGTGGTGTAGTGCAGTCCACAGAATGAGTGAATCATATTGATTTTGAATATTATTAGATTTTCACAAGCATCATTCATTTTACAAAGATTGGATTTTACATACACGTGACATGCTAATACAAAAACAATGGTTGTATCATAAACTCTGCTGTAGCAGCTGTTTTTTATTTGTAGCAGTCCCTCAACTGCCTTATCTGTTGCGAATCCTATCACCGAAAGTCCCAGAACTGAAAAGGACGGAGTATGCCCCAATGTTGATCTATGTTGAAAGACTCAAACCACCAATACGGGATCTTGTTGAGTTGAATGTGAACCGTTATTGTATTTCTCTTCTTAATCGTCTAAATGGTGGCCATAAATCAAAAGGTTAAGATTTTCCTATAGCACAGTCCATTCACGGTGAGAAAACCATGTGTCCCACTTGTGATTGTCGAGAATCCGAGTTTGTGAATCTGGACCGTCCAACTGAGCCAGCCATATGGATGTTCCGAAAACACCTTCTATACCATACAGACGCACTCAGCTTCTGTATGCATCACACACATGTACCTAAATCCAAACCATCTAAAAATATTGGATCTACGCTGGATGGAATGTAGCTTGGCTTTCTTTTGCTTTTAAATAGGACTTATGTATGAGTATATAGTATATACTAGAAAGCTCCACATGAAATCTTTTATCACAAATATTTTCTGTTTTTGTTAGTTAGTCTTAATGTATGCTTATACCAATTGCCTATTAGATACATTTTTATTTTTTTGTTCTTGTTGTTGTAGTATAGGATAATCAGTTGCCCATTTGAGGATTTCTATGTTGCCAGACATAAATTGAGTGTGTTCATGGATGCATAGAAATTCTCAAATTGTCCCCTTTTTGGACAGTTCAATGTTGGATAGATAGTAATGTTTTCATTTATTCTAATTTAAATGCACATACTTGTTTCGGTTCGTCTCTCCTAATTCTCTCTGGATATATTCTTGTATTTACTTCCTCATCAAATATCCACACTTTATGTGGATAGTTGACGTGTGAATCAAATCCAAGATTAGTATATTCTGGAAAGATAAGGGGAGATGCTGCCGAAATTTTGGCGTGACATTTAAATTAAATAATGAAAGCATTATTATCTATTCAACATTGAATGGGTAACTGATTTAATTATTTTTTATATTTTTGTTGTAATATATGATAATCAGTTACCCATTTGAGGATTTCTATTTTGCCAAACATAGATTGAGTGTGCTCATGGATGCATAGAAATTCTTACGTAATTGTCCCTTTTTGGACAGTTCAATATTGGATAGATATTAATGTTTTCATTTATTCTAATTTAAATGCACATGCTTGTTTCGGTTCGTCTCTCCTAATTCTCTCTGAATATATTTCTTGCGTTTACTTCCTCATCAAATATCCACACTTTGTGTGGATAGTTGACGTGTGAATCAAATCCAAGATTAATATATTCTGAAGAGATAAGGGGAGATGGTGCCGAAATTTTGGCGTAGCATTTAAATTAAATAATGAAAGCATTACTATCTATCCAGCATTGAATAGGTAACTGATTTATCTGCTTAGGAAATTCTTTACTAAGGTATAAGGATAAATGAAATTGTTTCATATCTTTAGATATGGCTAGTGAGGATGAAGTCCAACCTAACCCTAGTGCCGGTGCCGGTGCGTCAGCCACTTCACCACTTGTTGTTGAGGGAGAGGGGTCTTCAGCTGCAAACAAAGGAAAGAAACGGTCAGCCGTCTGGGATGATTTTGAAGAAGTAGTAGTTAACAATGTCCCCAAGATTAGATGTATGCATTGCAAAAGTCTATATACCAAAAGTATCGGGGGGTCGACGTCTCATTTAAACAGACATAGACAAAGCTGTGCAAGGAGACCTAGACTTCCACGTTCAGGCTAACAATTGTTATCATTTACAAAGTCCAAAGGATCTGCTTCTGAAGGTACGCTTACCACTCATAAGTTTGAAAAAGAGAAACTAAAGGAGTGGTTTGCAAAGCTTATTATCATTGATGAGCAGCCATTTAAGATGGTAGAGAGTGAAATATTTATGGGATACAGCAAATACCTTAATCCTCAGTTTGAGAAGGTCTCCCGTGTTACTGTGAAGAGGGAGTGCATAAAGATGTATGTCAGTGAGAAAATGAAGCTGAAAGCAGTTTTAAATTCAGTTTCAAGGGTAAGTTTGACATCTGATATGTGGACGGCGCAAAATCAAAGAAAAGGTTACATTTCATTGACTGCACACTATGTTGATGAAAATTGAAAACTCTATAAGAGAATATTGAACTTCCGCCACCTTCCACCTCCCCATTCCGGTCTGGTTATTTCAGATTGCATTTACAACTATCAACGAGATTGGGGCATTGAAAAAAAAGTCAGTTCATTAACTTTAGATAATGCTTCGACAAATGATAGTGTCATACAATTCTTACGTAACTAGTTCAAGGCAACCGACAGTTTATTTTTTTAGGGAAAAATATTTCATATTCGGTGTTGTGCACACATTCTCAACTTAATTGTACAAGAAGGGTTGAGATCAATTAACCAAACTATAAAGAATGTGAGAGAGTGTGTGAAGTACATAAGAGGCTCGCCGTCAAGATTGAGTATATGGAATGACATCGTCCAACGTTTGAATTTGACGTCTCCAAAAATGTTGAAGCTAAATGTATGCACGCGTTGGAATTCCACTTTTGAGATGTTGGATTCAGCTCTGGAATTGAAACATGTCTTTCCAGAATATGCAGCGCGTGATAGAACATATACTTGGTTGCCTACTGATAATGATTGGAGCAAAGCAAAAGAAGTTCACAAATTTTTGAAGGTTTTTTATGATTGTACGAAAATATTTTCTGGCAATAAGTTTTCTACAGCAAATATGTTTCTTCCATTTGTGTGAAGGATCAAGGATGCCCTGAAGAAAGCTGCTGATGACGGTCCATTTTTCTCCAAATCATGACAGGTGGTATGCAAATGAAGTTCATTAAGTACTGGAATGATTGTCACCTGAAAATGTCTTTAGCTGTTGTTCTTGATCCTCGGCGCAAGATGAGTTATGTTAAGTATATCTTCACGAGGATTTATCCTACTGAAAAGGCAATATCTGAAACCTCGAAGGTTCGTGACGCAATCGAAGCATTGTACAACGCGTAC
Source organism: Magnolia sinica (assembly GCF_029962835.1). Classification (NCBI taxonomy): domain Eukaryota; kingdom Viridiplantae; phylum Streptophyta; class Magnoliopsida; order Magnoliales; family Magnoliaceae; genus Magnolia; species Magnolia sinica. The sequence goes on along the minus strand of NC_080582.1, from coordinate 19,288,266 downwards.
ATAACCACAGTGTCCACACCAAGTGTTTCTGAAGTTAGATCGCAAGTTGCTTCAAGCTTCGACGATGCTGATTTCATGTCTTTCTTAGAAAAAGAAAATACAGACACAAACACGAAAGAATCAGAGTTAGACATGTATCTCAAAGAGTCGGTCATACTACGGCAGGATTCAGAGTTTGATGTTTTGGAGTGGTGGAAATTGCGAGTTAGTGAAGGAAAATATCTTACACTATCGACGATGGCACGAGATATTTTATCAATTCCTATTTCAACAGTGGCATCGGAATCTGCGTTTAGCACAGGGAGCAGGGTCGTGAGCAAGACTAGAAGTTCCCTTGCACCAGATACAGTAGAAGCATTAATTTGTACACAAGATTGGTTGCGTCCGAGTCTAGGAGGTGATCTTGATGAGGAAGATGAGGAGAATGTGAATGAAGCCGCAACACATGAAACAACAGCAATATGATGGATGTTTGGGATGGATGTTATGATCTTGTTAGTTTATTTGAATTTGCAAATGTTGTAATGGGTACTCTTTTGACTTTTATTTTTATTTATCTGTTATTTAAAAGGATATTATGTAAGCTGCGCAATGCATTTCTACATCTGTTTGCTGACTTTTATTTTTATTTATCTGTTATGTTGATGGATGTTATGCAAGCTGCGCAATGCATTTTTACATCTGTTTACTGACTTTTATTTTTATTTATCAGTTATGTTGACTTTTATTATTTTTTAATCTATAAATTGCTTTTATCTTATGTCGATATTTCATTATTGTTAAAAAGTCTAAAATACTTTTCCAACATAATATGTAGATATGTCTTCAAGCGAACCATCGGTTAACGTTTGGGACTATGGTTCCTTAGTCCATTCTCCAAAGTCTGGAAAGTTCAAGATTTTGTGTAATTTGTGTGGAGCCAAGTTTGTTAATAAAACTAATCGGCTTAGATTACACTTATCCTGTCGGGGTGGAGATGCAAGACCGTGTCCTAAAGCCTCAAAAGAAATCCAAGTTATTTTCCAAGCAGTTCTTGATTCAAACAAAAAAGCTTCCACTCCTCAATCCAAACTTTCTGAGGCAGAGAAGGAAGCTAAACTATTAGTATTGGAAGAAGAACAATTTTAACTCGCCTTAAAGCACAGTATGGAAGAAGCTTCTACACATCAGCGATGTCCTCCAAGACCACATGATGTCGAAGCAGGTTCAAGCTGCACGGGTAAAGAGAAAAATAGTAAGAATTCAGCCAAGTTTCTCTCCAGTCTAGGTGCATTTTACAGGACGTTGGGAACTACGTATAAATCTTTTCACAAACATAGTTTGAAAAATCTAATTCAAATTATACAAGAGGAGGGCGATAAAAAGTTATCTCCACCTTCTGAAGAGGGAGAGGTGAATGAGTACGTATATGAAGATTTATGTAGCAGCTCGGGCTTAGATGAATCTCCTCGACAGTAGTTAGTAGTGTATGACTGTATTCAGTTTGTATAAAATGTTTTATTTTATGCTTTGTCAAATGTATGTAAATGTAGTAAAATTATAATATATCCTCTCTCTCGTGAACTTGTAAATTGTAATGGGACGCGGATTACTTACCAAAGCCCTTCCCATAAACTTGCCATAAGATTCGAAACTGGCTCGAACTCGAAGGTTCGAAACTGGCCCGAACTCGCCCGATTGCTGCTGGGCCGGGTTCGGGCTGGTGATGTTGGCCCGGTGACCAGGTCGGGCCGGGTTCGAGCCTGGTGCGGCTGTTGAACGGGCCTGGACGGGCTGAGGCCAGTTCGACTCGGCCCGACCCGTGTACACCCCTACACACACCAACTATATAGCTGCTGTGGGTACGTGTCGTGCGAAGACGAGCGCTGAGAATCCTCAGCTCCGAGTTGTACGACCGGTTCAAAGGAGATCAAAATTACCTCGGCCCCACAATGATGTATTTATTATATCCAAACCGTTAACCCATTTGGAAAGATCATTTTAGACCATAAGCCAGAAAATGAATCATATCCAAATCTCAAATGGACCACACCACATATAGCAGTTGTGATAATGATTTTCACCGTTAAAATATTCGTAGGGCTCACCATAACGTTGCTTTTCCATCCAATCTGTTCATAAGGTCACAGATACATGAATTAAGAGGGAAAAAAAAATCATATTAATCCAAAACTTTTGTGACCCCTTTTCAATGGTAGACGTTCAATCTCCCACTGTTTTGTTTTTCAGTGTGGCCCACTTGATCTTTATATCTGTCTTATTTTTCGGTTCAAGCCTTAATACTAGCTCGAAAAATAGATGGACGGTTTGAATATAATGCATACCTCATAATGGGACCCACAGAACTTGCTGACGTCAATACACCAGCTATATAGGTCGTGTGTGGTACACCAGCTAATCCGCCTCCCGTGGTCAGGTAGTGCACACTGTGAGCATGTCATGTTCCAAAAGTCTGGTAGTACACTCATCAAGTGAGCCAAACACGTACATTGAATTTAGACCGTTTGAATTTTTTTTCCTATCCGTTTCTCATAAAAATGTAATCTTCCGGATCAACGGTCCAACATTCTTTCTTGGTCCAGTGCATGTTCCCAGCGCACCCTGCCCGATGGATGGTCCAGATCTTCCAAATGCATGATGGTGGAATGAGGTCTAGCACGTTCTTTTTTATTTCTCATTCCATAAGAGTTTGGAATGTGATACATCAGAAGTGTGGCCTATCAAACCAACGGTCTAGATGGCACTAATCACTACACCATGCACAGCTATATAATTGAAACTATTCGATAGATGGGCCCCACCATCGTTGGGCCATGAGCCAAAAGTTACACAAACCAAGCCATCCTAAACATCTGATCACTTGACTTCTGCCGGTTGGTAGTTGACCGCTTGCCATTTTACAACCGTCCATTCCCATGTGCTCTTAATTATAAAGGAAAATGACAAATACCAACCTTATTTTTGTAAAAATTAGTGAAGTTTCTCATTTAATGTGAACCGTTAAAAACATTATTATCGGTAAGGTATTATGGGTCCAGCTCATGGGCAAAATGTATAGTTTGCTCACCATTTGGATTTCGTGCATGTGGGGCCCACGGTTAGATGATCCAGACCGTTCATATGATGGTCCCCGCAATTGATTGGGAATGTCCCAGAGATCTTATAGATTTGATGAGAAAAAAGGCCGAGGATCAAAAGGTCATAACATTTCAACCTGGGAAACTTCAGGTCCATCACCTTACATGATCAGATCCATTATTTAACTGGTTTGGATCATTGTAGCATGGGACCCACATGCAGAGCGCTGATTGGGTGAGGCAGTGTGACAGATTAGCGAGTGAGGCCCTGACCGTGGGGCCCACCTTGATGTATGCGTTGGATATCCATACCACCATCCGTTTTGCCAGCTCATTGTTTATTGTGGTCCAGAAAACGAGGCAGATCCAAGTTTCAGGTGGACCACGCCACAAGAAAACAGTGGTAATTGATCGCCCACCATTAAAAACATTCTAGACCAGTTCGTTGATAAGGACATACAGACCTGTATGAAGGGAAAACACCATTTGTCTACCGTGTGGTCCAGCTGAGATTTGGACTACCTCATTTTTGGGACCATAACCTAAAATGAGCTGCAAAAACATATGGACGGCGTGAATATACGACACATTCATCGACCCCACGGTCAGGGCCTCCCCCAGTAAGCTGTTTCCTCTGCCTCTGGGAAAGGAGAGCTATTTGATACTCTTGCAGCATAGGATGGTTGATACTCAGGCACAAGAAATTGAACAATTGGCAAACATTAACTCAAATAAAACCGACTAACTTGTGGAACCATTTGTCTCTGAATCGCAGTCCTATAATTAGATTCATTGAATAATCCTACCCTCTGAGTCATGGCCACTTGTTTGAAAACCATTGGATACTTTTCATTTTAACCGTCCAATCAATGTCCACCAATCTTTCAGTCAGATAATCAAATAATTTTATTTTTCAGTTCATTATACATCTAACTGACCCATAATTTGGACAGTTAATTTGAATTACTTGTATGCTATGTATGCAACTTTTATGTAATGTCCAAGTTCCTGTGTATCATCCATCCCATCTGCCAGATTATCAAAGCTCTTCTCACTGGGAAATGCTATCAACACCCACTTTAATTGCTAACTACACCCATCCATTCTGCTTTGGGTCATACAAAGGTATAAACATGTACCAAGTGTTATTTCCCTACTATTTGTCCACAAAACGGTCCGGTGCTTTCAAGTGCTATAGGTAATGGTGGTCCTACTTACATTGGGCGCCTTACAAAGTCCACTCGACCAATCTAGACCGTAAATTCGGTTGAAAGTATATTTCAGAGGCACTTTCACTACATTCTCGGACCATCAAACCCATGGCTTGAAAAATAGACGGTTATAATAATAATTTTAAAAAAAAGTAAAAAGAAAATAAAAGAGGCTAAATCAAGGGTGGATGTGATCATCTGATCGATGTAATCTTTTCATGTTAGCCAATGAGATGTGTTTGGAGTCAATGGACCGTTCAGATCGATTGATTGGACTGTCGGGATGTCTTGATGCAACCAGGAGCATTATTACTTACAGGGATCATGTCTCTTTACAAAGATCTTTCTAAATCCACACGTGTGTAGACTAGAGACGTGCCTATCAAACGCCAATGTGGCACATGCTCGCAAGAACCGAGATTTCCATCAGGTGGGCCACACTATTTTGACCTTTGGACGGCTAAAGTGGGGCCACGATGTATAAAACAAATGGTTGCCATAAAAATTGATGTAGCTGTCCCTTCGCTTCGTGCATTGTGTCCAACATGCCTAGTGAAACGCCGGAATTTGTAGGGGAAAATATCTAAGTACTGTGGCCCACTTGGTGGAAAACTTACATCTCCACAGATTAATTGTCGGCGTGCCTTATTCCATACATTCGGGGTCATAGTCTTATGATCCAAACCGTTGATCAGGTGAGATGCATGGTAGATGGCAGCTGTATTGGAAGGGACGTAGATTGATTGGGTACTACCCTAACCAGGACCTAGCTAGATAGGGACGGTCCAATCATAGGCTCTGTGGGGCACGCTGTGATATATATATATATATATATATATATATATATATATATAAAAGGATGCCGTCGAGCCCATTGAACTTCCCACGAGGTCGACCTATGTGCGCCCCACCGTGATGCGTGTCGAAAATCTATGCACCATCCCATGGTGTGCCTGGGTCTTAAAAATCAAGTCACAAATCAAGTCAATCTGTGAATTGTGTGGGCCACACCACATATAAAAGTTGAGAGGGGTTACCCTCCATTAAAACATTCATAATCATTTGTTGGGCCTACCAAGATGTGGTTCAAAAATCCAGCCCATCCATTATGTGTGTCCCACTTGAATGAGGGGTCAGACCAAGTTTCAGATGCATCCAAATTTCAAGTGGACCCTACCAAGTGCTTTTATATGTTTTAGGCATGTCTTCACATGATTTTAGATGGTTTGGCCCACCTAAGTTCCTTATAAAGCTGACTTTTGGGATATCTCATAATTTAGAGGGGACTCATCAAATGCATGGTGTTGATGTTCGACACGCATCATGGTGGGGCCCACATAGCTTGAGCTCATAGGTGTGGCCCCCGGGTAGTTTTCAACCCTAATTAATAGGCTTTCAATTGCTTATGTTGTCTTATAAAAGTTTTGAAGTATAGGCTTTCAATTCCCATTATTTCTTGTGATGTGATTCACTTGAGCCTTCAATCTACTTTTTTTTTCGGGTGATGCCCTGAAATAATCTCTCAAAATTTATGGACAGCATGAATAAAATGTATACATCATGGTGAGCCCCAAAGAACCCCTAATGGGACCATCCGTCTCTATCTTAGGTCCCGGTGCAGGTAGTATCCAATCCGCATTGTCCTATTAGAAGATCTCCATCCTTCAATTAATGAGCTACAAAATCATAGTTAAGAAGACTTCCATGGTCAAAGGGAAATAGTTCAATAATCATGTAGATGTATTTGAATTTATGAGATCTTTTCGTATTTTATTGAGGCCTATTCTACAAAAAGGCTTTGATCAGGTCTAATTCTTCGAAGCCCACCCGTTACAAGTTAGGTTCTTGTGACCCTAGTCTCTTCTCCCTCAATAGTGGAGGGAGATTAGAGTTGCATCTAAAGAACAATTAGCACTGATATCTTTACTAAGTGTGTCACGGGTTTTTTAAGGTTTGCTATTGAATTGAAGTTGGGAATGAGAACATTCATGCTCTAGCTTGAGGAGAAGTGTTAGAATGAGGTGCTGTTTTAAATAGTCTTAGAAACCATATATCATAAATCCTTTCTTTGTTTGTAAATAAGAGGAGAGGAAAACGATAACTATTATTCTACAAAGCCTATAGTTTTCAAGTAAACCTCATATAAATCACTGGCTCTATTAAAAATTTTCACCTACTGCTCAATTTTATCAATGGGTTGATAACCACCAAAGTTTTTTTTAATAAGATATTTTTTTATTAAAAAATATATTTTATTTTATTTTTTATTTAAAAAAAACATGTTTAATTTAGTCCGCCCAAAAGTGGGGTTTAAAAAAAATAAAAAATAAAATAAAATTACCTATTTTTTGAAATGGGGAGTTTTAAAACATTGATCAATGAAATGATCGTACTCTTTGAAAGTATGGAGTTTTGCTAACTATGCCTCTAAACACACGTTTCAAGGTGTTTTGTGTTGGGGTTGTCCTCGAAAATCAATTTCTGGTTGCTCTTTGACCTAGTTTTATGCATGTTTTATTCATTCATCAATATAGTTGGTTAATGTATGTAGAGCATGTTTATTACTATAATAGGTTTGTGAGGTTTATCCTTATGTTCTTAGGTACCCGTGGGATTGGACACAACAACCCTTTGACTAAGTGAGAACTTTGGTCCGTGATTCTGAGTGATGCAGGTTATAGGACAAATCAACTTGAAATAATCAAATGATTGATCATTTTATGAGTGGACAGACTTGGTGTTAAGATGTATAGTCCCCATCGTTGGTCTGACTTGGTGTCAGTATGCCTTTACATGAGTAAGTGTGTCATCGGTGGTACCCTATATGGGGCCTTTGATCAATTAAAATGGTAAGATCGCTTGTGAGTAACTAGATTGAGAGACCCATCATGCCGAGACTAAAAGAGACTTTAAATTTTTATTTTTAAAAAAAAAAAAACTAATTTCATTTCATTTGAGGGATAATTACATTCGGGTTCCCCTCAAGAGAAAAAAAATCTTGGGGGGGGGGTGAACCTATCATAAACGAGGCCACCATGAGCAAGGAGGCCAAAGAAAAAATCCAGAAAACAAAACAGTCACTCACACCCTTCCCTGACCGAACCCAATCCCACCTTGTCGAGAAAACAGAGACCCGAACCTGAAGCGGGAGGTCCTGGAAATTAGTAAAAAGACAGGATTGTTGATCTGAGCTCCCGGCCCGAGCCAATGCATCAGCCGCTGCATTGCCTTCTCTGAAAAAATGTTCAAAAAGGAACTCCCCACTCTTCTTTAAGTGCTCAATCCTCGAGATCCAATAACCCCATTTCCAGCTAAGGGAAGAAGCCCCACGGAGGATGTTGACCACAAGAAGCAAATCCAACTCAACTACCACCCTTCAAAAACCTCTCAGGGTACATTGCACCACTCCATCCAAGATCGCCCGAAACTCAGCGTTCACATTAGACCCCACTCCATAGCCTGACTCGAAAGCAAACAAAAAGAGACTTGTGATTGCTCTAGCTCCATCAAATCCCTGGACCTTGTGTGGCCACCAAAAGTGGGTGTGGATGGATGGTTTCGTTAGAGTCGACAAAATCTACACAATTCAATATGGGGTCCACTTGGTCTACTTGGGACATTTTTAGTAAGCTAATCTTATGGTTTAGATGATCCATTAGGTGTTTTAAAGGTTGATCAATACCTTTATGAATTTTAATTTATTAATCACAGGTTTCTAACTGTTAATTTTTAATTTTAATTGTTGATTTATTTTTAACCATAATTGATGGAGACCCTACGATTTGTTAATCCTGTCTTAGGGATAGCATGGGATTCCCAAGGATGGTGGCCATGGATAGTGCAAGAGTTTAGACAATTTTAGGGTGCATGGATTAAGAAGGTTAGTAAGCTTCATTCACAGTAGGGTACCCAAAAAACTATAGCGTGATGAGTAACATATTATGGTACACTTCCTAAAACCCTATTTCCATCTTATATATAGATAGGCACTATAGAGGAGAACCCTATACATCCAAGCCTGCTTGATGTCCACCTTTTTTTAATTTTTTTTGTTAGCTTGTTTAGTACACCCCACTATCAATTCACACATCACTATTAGCCACCCTCACTAGGGAATTGATACCAAGACCTTAGTGTTGAAATGAGGTATCTTTCACTCGGTCTACCGCTTGATCTATGGATCAGGGTGTCCACCTTAAAAAGAACCATGGATGCCCTAACACCTTGTCCATCCGCCTTGGGAGAGAGTGGAAAAGAGAGAGAACGGTGGGATGTCCCCACCTCCCATCTTCCATCACACATGCACACGCCCTTCTTAAGTGTGGACTCCACTTCTTGACAATTTTGGTCAGCCCTTGACTCCTACTAGAGAATTCAACAAGGTTCTGAAACCTCTTACACCTAAGATAGATCAGGGAGAGACTCCCCCGCTAGGAGATCAACGACGATAAAAATAGAGTGCATTTTCTATGCATAGGTACACTTTAAATAAGTAACATTTTTTTCTAAAACATTGCATGATCATGAATGCATATCCATATGGACTAATTAAATTTATTTTTAAATTGTTATAACTACTAAATTGATAATTTTGACAGTAAATCATGATGGTTATAGGTCTTGTCTAGATATGCTATTAATGTCATGACTATTACGTGAGTATATTTTAATCATACATATACGGATTAAAGGAGTGGGTTTTTGCTAGTCCATTAAAACTTGAGTTTAAACACAATGCTACTGGTCTAGAGAGAGTTTCTTTCCATAGATCTGAGTACCTTGTTCCACGACCACTTAGCAGGTCTTCAGACGGCCCTATAATTATTCTTATATTGTCTTCTTGTGTGAGAGAACTCATGACGATTCAGGATGGAAGGTTTCTAGTAGAGGGTTTGATGATGAGTTGGTGTTTTTCCCCCACATATGAGAGCATTATTATTCAATGATATGGAATCTCGGTATTAGTCCCATTGAATACTTATATTAGAGGATCACTTCATGTCTTTGGATCATGAGACCCATCATACCTAATCTAAATCAATGTGTACATGCTAATTTTGACTAATCTTTAGACCTTATGACATATGGAGAATTCAAGATCCTGATGTAATGTTCTTTGGCCCGCCTCACAAAGTCAGTTGTAGTAATTTATATATAGGTATTTTTAGGTTCATGCAATAAATACGATTGAGGTTCGATCTACTAGTTACCTAGAAACATTCTTACGGCTAAGATTTGATAAATCAAACAGTCCATCAAGTGGTTTTTCATTGCATCAATATTCAAAATGGTTTCTAAATGGTTTTATAAATGTTTTTAAATGTTGATCTTTTGTTTTAAATAATTAAAATGTTGTACTCGCACTTGATAGTAATTTCGGCGACTAAGATCTTGTAGTCAACCACTTAAGTTTGCATAGATTTTGTATCAAGGGTGGATGGCCATGGTAAATGGAGGGATTGGGTCAATTTAGATATATGGATAGGTAAGTACTAATTTTAGATGTAGTTGAGCATATCAAAGTCTATAGAGTGGTGAAGCACAATATTAATGTCTCCTATGAACCTCCGGCTCATAACTAGATCATATGCTAGAGAGATTGAAAGATGTTCTTAGATGTCCAAACCCTCTGGTATCACCACTGAGAGAGAGAGAGAGAGAGAGAGAGAGAGAGAGAGAGAGAGCACCTCCTCCTTACATCAAATGTCCACATATGGAGCCCACCTTTAGATGGCTCTTAGCAGACTACACTAGCCCTGCTCTAGGAAGTGGCGTGTTGGCTCATATCCTCTTTTTGTTTATAGTATATTTAGGAGAACCTATTAGGTTGAAAGTACGGCCTTGGAAAACTATAATGTTTTGAGTAGCAATGATTTACAAATAATTCTAGTAGTAGAACTCTCTAATTTTGGCTTTTGTAGAAACTTGATAATATCAAAATAGAAATTCTTAGGTTAACATATTAAATCTAGACTTCCGAAGGAAAAAAAATGTTTCATTTCAAAATTCCTAACAAAGCCCACCTTTTATGTATCTCTTATATTAGTAACACTGGACATGTTGGTTGGTCTTCCAGTGTAGACATGTAAACAGTAAATATAATGTTCTCAATAGTTATGGTTCTGGATCAAGCTAAAAATATACTCAACTTATGAAATCAAAAGCCACAAAGATGTTGGGATTAAGCAAATACTTTAAGCCATGTGATCCAAGAGTTCATCGCCATGATTAAGAGTGACTAGGCTTGAAGATAAATGGACACAATCAGGGGTCCTCTTGTCCTATGATATAGATCTCTGTTAGCTCGCCTTCTTCCAGTTTTCTTATTTAGGTATGTATTAAGGATGGGAAGCCCCACACTTTTCATAGCATGTGGAGAGGGTCAAGAGTCTTCGATTAATAGGCTTTTGGTTCCCCTCTATCATCATATAAACTAATCCTACAAAATTCGATTTCCCATTTGCATTAGTCTATTAATAGGATTTCCTAAATTGATTGGGAATTGGGTCACTTAGAGCCAGAGTTTTCATGAAGCACAAGGAAAACAATATGTGGGACACACACATGTACTATAGACGTTTCTAATAAGATAGGGACATGTCATGATTCCGATATTGTTATTATTACATTTTTACTGTTGAGAAGTGGAGCCACATCTAGGGCCATGCATGACCGGTCGTGGCCCCTGCTCGACCGGTCGTAGAGCCCACTCGACCGATCATGACCAGTCGTAGACTAGCACGACTCGAACTTTAGAGAGCATCAGTTTTTGGGTCCGAGGTGCTCGACCGGTCGTGGGCCATGCACGACCGGTCGTGGGGTCCGCTCGACCAGTCGTGCAGTCTGCTCGACCGGTCGTGGTTACGTAGATTCGTTTCTGAATCTGATGCGGACTGTGAATTTCTGTGTCGCCTTTCGCAACGGTGTGAAAGGAAAGTTGTCAAAACTTAAATTGGGGTCCCTAGGGCTATTCTAGGGTTAAGGTGAATATTGGAAAATATTCCTAAGGTGTGGGCAAGGGATTTTCTCTGTACTTCCAAAGGAGATGTTAGTATAATGTCTTATAATCTTCGTTATTCTTCATAGTGAAAGTTTACATCCATGGGTTTTTACCCTAGTTTGGAGTTTTTTCACATATATCTTGTCTTATGGTTTGTTTGGATTGCTTTGATCTATTTCTAGCTTATATTTCTTCTTGTCTATCGTTTGTGGGTGAGACTTGAGATTGGATATAAGCTCACTGCATTTTTTGGCGTGCTGCGCAACATTTACTTGGGGCATGGCATGTGTAATACATGTGGAGAAAGGGCTTAAAGATAGAAAAGGGAGAGAAGTTCAAGTTTCGGGCAACTTCTCTAGGATTAGCAAAATTGTAATGAGGATGGAGTGCGCACGAGAAGCGACGATGAAGTTATGATGGAAGGCAATTAGAGATGGTGATAGGAAAGGAGTAATGGAGAATGAAGATTGAAGACATTGTGAAAATTGTTGTATAATGTCTTAAATCTGTCTGTAACAGGGTCTGTTGATGTCATCAATAGACCACTTGATCTCATCAAGTAGATGTCTATGATGTTAATGCCATCGACAGATGCTCGATCCCATTGAGAAAATTAGGAAAAATCCTAGTTAATTGTTGGAAAGTTTTGGAGGTTACTACTCAATGGCATCGAAGGATCTTTGATATCATCAACTAGTCATCGATGTCTGTCGATGTCATCCAAGGACCCATCAAAGGCGTGTGCAGTTTTGTATAAGTATGTGATTTATTTCTTATTCTGAATGGGTAGTATATATATCAGTTGCAATCGAGATTAGGGAGGGGATCATGGTTTTCTAAGTTGTTCTAAAGGGTTCAAAGGCATAGCTCGGGTTTCCAAGGAGATTTGAGGGTTATTCGAATCAGTAAGATCTACTATCTCTTGTAATATTTCTTTCATAATGCATTACTCATTGCTTTGTGCCGTGGTTTTTTCTCGAAAGGGTTTTCTCACATAAAATTCAATTCGCCTTCTTGTTGGGTTTGTTTGTACGATTATGATTACTTTGCTTAATTCTGCTCTATGTGCTTCCGCAAGTCCTAACAGATCCATTTATGATAGTGTCCATCAGATTAATGGCTTGGATAAACTAAGCATGATCCCACAAGTACAAACTCCCATCATAATAGATAAGTTTCTTCTTCAGTGCAAACATGAAATAATAATAATAAACTAGTTAGTGCGGTACTAAAAGGTAATTAAATTGGTTAGGCTTTGTTAGAATCCACATAGTAGATAGCATGAGGGGCTCATTATTGATATCGCCTTCAATATGATGCTGAACTAGGATTTTTTTATCTAATAAAAAAAGCTGCCAATCGATTAAGAAAATTATAAAAATATGAGTTTACTCTCTGAGCACTACTGAGCATGTTCGACCAAATCAAACAAGTGGTGTTAATTGATCAAAGATTATCGATAGGAGTTAATCTATCAATGGTTCGCATCGGTTTTGTTTCTAATTTCGTATGCAGGATATAAAACCGTATTTATACAGGATTAGGGTTATCTCTAAGAGTCTAATACATGAGAGATTGAGATTAAAAGGGTTTTGAATGGAGAAAACTAGGATTTTCATATTTGTAAGTCGTCCAATCACTTATAACTTTCTGTTCATAGTGGATTGCTCATTGCTTGGTGCTGTGGTTTTTTTCCACAAGGGTTTTTCCACATAAAATCTATGTTCTTTGTAACTGCTAAAAATTTTCATTTCTCTGTTGCATGTTTGATTCATTCTAAGGTTGTTTCCATGCCTAACATGTGGCAACTGCACACAACAAGTAATATCATAGCGTAGGCTTTACATTGCGTTCTTTTAGATTGAATCTAAAACATGGGATCGAATGGATTAAATGTGAAGTTCAAGACGGAGAAGTTTGTATGTAAAAATAACTTCGAATTATGGAGGTTAAAGATGAAATCCATCCTAATTCAGTAAGGGATGTCACAGACACTCATTGGCAAAAGCAAAACATCCCGAATCAATGAAAGAAGAGAATTGGGATGAACTTCATCAGAGGGCTATTAGCGTAATTCAATTGTGCTTAGCCGATGAAGTCCTTTATAATATTATCAATGACATGACCACCACAGGATTCTGGGAGAAATTAGAGAGCATCCACACCACGAAGTCACTCTCCAATTGTCTATATCTGAAGAGACAGTTGTACACTTTAAATATGATGAAATGGTCAGATCTCTTTGAATATGTCAACATATTTAACAAACTAATTTGCAAACTAACAAATGTGGAGGTGAAGATCAACGAAGAAGACAAAACCCTAATTTTGTTGATGTCCCTTCTAGATTCCTAAGAGAATTTGCTAGATACTTTGTATCATGGCAAGGATACCTAGGACCTTGATATTGTTATCTCTACTCTTCAGTTGAAGCAACGGAGAAGGAATAATGATGGTGAAAGTACTTCTACGGATGCACTAGTTACTAAGGAAAGATCATCTAAGCGAGAGAAGGGAAAGTTACGATCAATGTCCAAGTTAAAGGGTAAAGGGAAGTTGAAATGCTAGAATTGCGGTAGGACATGACATTTGAAGAAGGATTGCATAAATTTCAAAATCTAAAAAGATCAAAATTTAGATAATTCATCAAAGGGGGCCAATTCAGCAAAATCTAGTGAAAGCACGAGTGGTTGTAATATATTATCCATATCTAAGGTCGGACACTTGTATAACGAGTATATTTTAGATACGGGGGCATCATATCACATGTGCCCTCATCGCAATTGGTTCTTCACGTACAATGAGTATGATAGTGGCCTGGTTCTTATGGACAACAATCATACCTGTAAGATGTGTTAATGCACTGATTTGTGAAACTTATTTGTCAATCACGTGAGTCCATTATGCCATATAGTCAGTTGAGCCCTTAGAAGCTTAAGACCGAAGACACAAGTGGAGGTGGAGTATCAAGGAGGAAAGAACAGGTATATGAGGTGCATTAGTGACCCTAACCCTTGATAAAAAATAATTTAAACCTCTAGATGATCTTAAACCTAATAGGTAAACATTTTAATTGATCATCCCTTAAGGTATAGGAACCTAAATTGATCATCCTTAGTTGGATTTAGAGGTCCTGTATTGTTGAAAAAACTGCATAATTTCTGTAACCTTTGGTCTCATCGAACCCACCTTCAGTCCGACCGAAATCATTAAAACAAGATAGTATATTGTGAAAGAATTCTAGGTAATTCGACTGCAACCGAGTGTCACATTTGGTCCCACCGATGATCATGTTCAGTGCTACCAAAGGTGCCTAAGTCTGTCCAATGGCTTTCCTGTCTAATTTGGTGCAATCAAACCCTAATTTGGTGCAACCAAAGACTAACCATTTTCGCTCATTTTATGACCATTGGAACTCAATTCCATTATATTGAAGATCCGATCTTTGGGCATTTTGATAGATTTTTTGTGCAATAAAAGCTTAGGTGATTTCATGATCATAACCCTCATCTCAAGCCTCTAAATTAATGAGTTCTAAATCATCTTCCTTGAGATTAACACTCTGATGAAGATTTCAACCTCCACCTTAAAGATGTGCTGGAACTCCCCCATTTTCTAGAATTTAGACCCAAACTTTATATGTATGTTCTTATATAAATCCTTTAGAAGACCCATCTATGTAAATCACCTAGGATTACAATATTCCTACTTGTTGTAGGAGAATTCACCAACCTCCTATCCTCTTGGTCATCGAAAGAGCATCACATGCAAGGTGGTTGATCTTTAAGCTAAAGAATTGGCAACGCATCGACATCATGATCGGGGGGAGCAAGGGGAGCTAATTGAAGCACGAGAAAATATCAATCTAGAAACCCAAGAAGGCGCTTCAAAAAGGGCTCAATCCGACAAGTAAGTTGTCATTTGTAAGAGTCCATGTACACTCCTTCCTTTTGTTAGATTAAGTGTACAGTTTGAATTGCCAAACTTGACTAGGTTCTTATATAGGACCTAAATCAAAGTCCTTGTGTAGGGTACCAAACACAGGTGTATACATGTATAGACACCCCACCCAGGCTAATATCTTGAGAAGGCTAAGACCGTCCGAGAACCACGGGCCTAACCCGCACCCCTAAACCCTAATCTGTACCCAAAACCCTAACCCGCACCCCGAAACCCTAATCTGCACCCCAAAACCCTAATTCGAACCTCTATACCCCACCTTAACCTTAGCCTAGATCTTGAACCCAGCCAAACCGGAATTCCAATACGAACCTAAAACCCATCAGAATCAGAATCAGCATGAGAACACACCTATTTGAAGCCCAAAGCCCAGAAGTAGACTAACGGACGAGCCAGCGCACCAAATGAGGCCTAGCAGACAAAGCCCGGCCCGGGCAGTAGTTTGACTACTGCCAGCGGTACTCGGATTACCTTCGCTCGCAGGGCGTGTGTGTCCTCCGAGCAACAACTGTCTATGCGCCCGAAAGTCAAGTTTCTTTTGAAATTACTCCTCCAGCCAGCACTATTTACCTTTTTACCAACACCAATAGCTAAAGGGTTTTGAAGAGAGAAAATTAGGGTTTTCGGATCTTTAAGTTGTTTCATCTCTTATTTCTATTCATAGTGGATTGTTTGTTGTTTGGTGCCGTGGTTTTTTCTGCAAGAGTTTTTCTATATAAAATCTTTGTATTCTCTATGATTACTTGAAATTTTCATTTCTCTATTATGTGTTTTATTCATTTTAAGGTTGCTTCTGTACCTAATGTGTGGTGGTTACACAATATTCATTACCATCGTTGATGTCACACATGTCAGAGATCCGGGCCATTAATTAGTCATCCACGCTGGGAACATGTCCTTGACTAATTCATAATATTAAACACGCTTGGAACAGCCCCGAGTTATACATGTGGTGTGGCCTGCCGACATCCATCAAAACCCAGTTGTGTTTTTCTTTTCTTGTCTTTTAGAAATTCATATATGGCCTGATTGTAACCCTCCCCAGATTTGAGCATAATGACACAGCCTAACATTGGGAGGTCAGGCCCTTCCTAGATTTGAGCATAATGATACATGCTAATATTAGGAGGCGTGGCACGTGCCATGCACGTGGATAGAGGAAGATCGAGAGACGTGCCAGAGAGATCAGGAGGGAAAAGGTGTAGAAAGAGTGGGTGAGAGAAAGAGAGTGTGGGCTGCACAGAAAAATGGCATGGCTTATATAGCCAAAAAAACCAACAGGCAACACTTGCATAAGGGAACAAAAGAGAGATTCGAGAGAAAGGTTATTAGCTACACTCCATGCTAGATGTGGAGTATGAAGGGGGAGGGTTGGAGCCCTTTATATGTAAAATCTATGCCATTTGTCTCCAAGTTGCCACACTTCCAATTTTCCAAGACACTTTTCCCCTTCTTTTTTTCAATCCCTTCATGCCTTGAAAACCCTAAGTTCCACAATCTCATAAAAGCTAATTGTCGGGGTAAAATTGTGGCCTGGCATGCTACTCATGTAATGCATAGTATAAATACACACACGACACATGCATGCATGTGGAACAAAAGATAAATGAGGATATTGAGATAGATGAGTGGCAAAATGATAAGGAACATAATTAAAAATAAATACATTTAAAGAAACTTGGACCAGCAACAATAGATAATAAGACGAAGGAAAGTAAACTTAGATGATTTGGTCATATGATAGTGTTGTCAGAAAAAGTCTTCAAGTCTACTCGACTGGTTGAGCGGGCTGCTCGACCAGTCGAGGATCCACTCGACCAGTCGAGACCAGTTCGACTCGAAGTCCAGTGGCTTCGTCCTTTCGCTATTCTGTGTTGCTTGACCAGTCGAGCGGGTTGCTCAACCAGTCGAGGCCCTCCTTCGACTAGTTGAGGTTACGCAGATTCTTGCGCGGATTCTGTGCGGATTGCATAAATTTGAGGCGGTTTCAAGGATGTGCAAAAGGGGAGTTTTCTAAACTATAAATAGGGGTCCCTAGGGCTATTTTAGGGCATTCTAAGGCCTTCTGAAGGAGTTTCAAGAGTTCCTAAAAGGATTTTAGGGTTTCTAAAGGGTGTAACAAGGGTGAGATTCAATGTTGTTTGAATCGGGTAAGTCCTCTCTCTTTATAATTTATGCTTTCATAGTGGAGATCTGTCACTTTGTGCCATACAATGAAGATAGACCAAAACTCCAAAAGAAGTTTTCCACGCGTCAAGCCGCGATTTTTCAACGTCACCGAACTATGTTCGTCTAATGCTGTGTAGCTTAGGTGTCTGAAAGTTGTTATGCCTAGAGGTAGATAATGTAGTCATTGCAGACGTAGTAATCCCAACAAGTAGTATCAGAGCAATCGTTGGGGCATAGATCTGAATCTGAGGGATTAGTAATAATGGGAAGCACTAGGTATAAGATTGAGAAGCACTCAGGGAAGAATAATTTTGAGTTAAAGAAGATCAAGATGATCAATTCCTTATTCAAGCAAGGCGAAGATGGTGCTCTTGAAGAGCGAAAGTCTACTATAACTGATGATGATTGGAATGCTCTTGATAAGAAGACCTTATCATCGATCTGTTTATGTCTCACGGATAAGGTTCTCTAAAACGTCATGAGGGAGAAAACTACGGCTAAGTTATGGGTGAAGTTAGAGGATGTCTATGCGAAAAAATTCTCTGAAAATCGCCTGCATTTGAAGCGGCAGTGGTATAACTTGAAGATGGCAGAGGATGAAGATCTGGAGGCTCACATCAGCAACTTCAATAAATTCGTTTACAAATTGCTAGATATGAAGGAAGTGATGAAAAATGAAGAACAAGCATGTATTTGCTTAATTCTCTTCCGACGTTTTATGAGTCATTCAAGGACATAATGTGCTCAACGAATAAAATCCTGAGTGTTGACACCGTTATATTGGCCCTTCAAGGGAAGCCTATGAGAAAGCTTAACATCGACATGGAGATATCTTTTAAGGCACTACTTACAAGGGGTAGGAATTCTGAACAAGGTACAGGTTCTTCAGGTTCTAGATCCAAATCCAAGGGCAAGGGCAAAGGAAAGGTAACGTGCTGGAACTATGGGAAAGAAGAACATGTGAAGAAGGATTGTGAAAATTCTAAATTGAAGAGAAAAGATTCTGAGGCTTCATACAGGGAGGCTAATGTTGTCACGTCAGATGGATCGAGTGGATGTGATGGTAATGTTTTACATATGTCTACTATCAGGCGGTCATACGATGATCGTAAGGACGAGTGAATGCTAGACACGGGAGCGTCTTTTCACATGACTCGTCATCGTAGTTGGTTCACCAGCTATAGGGAGTGCAATGGTGGACAGATATTTATGGGAAATGGCATTGCTTGTAATATCATGGTTGTTGGTTCGGTGTACATCAAGATATTTGATGGGGCAGAGCGTACCTTGACTGATGTCAGGCATGTTCCTGATTTAAAGGAGAATCTGATTTCTCTTAGTGTGCTTAAGGTAAAAAGATGCAAGTACACAGGTATTAATGGTGTTTTTAAGGTATCTAAGGGGGCACAGGTAATCATGAAAGCGCAACGACTTGGTAACATGTACAGGTTGATCGGGAGCACTTCAAAAGGTGAAGATGCAGTGGATGTAGCGGATTCCACATCTGCACGTGTGTGGTATGCTGGGCATGGCCACATGAGTGGGCAGGGCAGGAAGGCTAAGACGCGCAGATAGGGATACAAAGCAGGTAGACCAGCCACCTGTGAGAAAAATCACACGACATGATCGCAGGATATTGGCGAGTTACATGGACAACTCCAATATCAAAGGGGATTCATCTTCTATTCGAATGGCTCTAGGTGAGCCTGGTGCTGAGAAGTGTAAGGTAACTATGAGCTATATGATGGATTCGTTGTACTAGACCGACATATGGGAGCTGGTGGAGCTTCCAGTGGGCTGGAAAGCTGTTGGATGTAGGTGGATCTTCAGGAGGATACAGCATAGATACAGGGTGAGGTTGGTAGCGAAGGGTTATACTCAAAGAGAAGGGATCGGCTTCTCAGAGATATTCGCGCTGACGGTATAGCAGGTGTTTATTAGATCCGTGATTGGCGCTAGTTGGCCAATGTGATCTTGAGCTAGAAGGATGGATGTAGAATTTGCACTTCTATAAGAAAAATTGGAAGAGCAGATCTACATGAAGCAATCAGATCGGTTCGAAATTAAAGGGGCTGAGAAAAGACTTTACAGGAGGTCGTGGTTCGACATGTCGCCTAGGTAGTGTTTTAATTCCTTCATGGTGAGTCAGGAATTGATGACATATAGATCGCCAATTATGACATGTCTGAAATCAATATACTGAAGACTCGGTTAAGTGGGACATTCAAGATGAAGGATCGGAGGGCTACAAAGATGGTTCTCGACATTGAGACTGAAGGAGGAGTAAGCTTTGTTAATCACAGGAGGAATACCTTGTGTGTAGGTATTGATCAAGGATGTGATGAGCCAAGTGAAGCCGGAGAGCGTTCCCTGCGCGTCTCTTCTCAAGTTTTCCTCAGGACATGTCCCAAAACAGATGAGGAAAAGCAAGATATCTCATGAGCCTTATTTAAATATGGTTGGCAGTGTATGCCATGGTCTGGATTAGATCGGTTATTTCACAAGCTATTAGTGTTGTGAGCAAGTACACCGGCAAGTAATATTGGGTAGCGGTGATATAGTAAGAAGACTACGTCTTTACTTTTGGGAAGACAGGAACAAAGTTGGTTGGGTATGAAGATTCAGATTCAGCAGACATGCTCATTAAGATCGTTCCTTAAAAAAAATTCAAGTTCTGTGCAACTTTTCTAGGCTTGGCAATGGCGTAAAAGGAAGACGGAGTGTGCACGAGAAGCTATGATATGATGTAGAGATAAGAGAAGAGGTCAAGGAGTTACATGGTTGAAAATTAAAGACTTGGTGGAGATGGTTGTCAGAAAAAGTCTTCAAGTCTGCTCGACTGGTTGAGTGGGCTACTTAACCCGTCGAGGGTCCACTCGACTGGTCGAGGCCAGCTCGACTTGAAGTCCAGTGGCTTTATCCTTTCGCTATTCTGTGTTGCTTGACTAGTCGAGAGGCTTGGTCGACCAGTCGAGGCCTTCCTTCGACTAGTCGAGGTTACGCAGATTCGTATGCGGATTCTGCACGAACTGCGTAAATTTAAGGCGATTTCAAGGATGTGCGGAAGGGGAGTTTTCTAAACTATAAATAGAGGTCCCTAGGGCTATTCTAGGGCATTCTAAGGCTTTCTGAAGGAGTTATAAGGGTTCCTAAAAAGATTTTAGGGTTTCTAAAGAGTGTAGCAAGGGTGAGATTGGAGGTTGTTCGAATCGGGTAAGTACTCTCTCTTTATAATTTATGCTTTCATAGTGGAGATTTATCGCTTTGTACTATGGTTTTTTTCCGCAAGGGTTTTCCATGTTAAATTTGTGTTCTCTTGTATGTGCTTGGTGCCATTGGATTGCTATCCTAGATCTAGATCTATATGATTCCGCAGGCCAAAATCTCAACAGACACAGGTATCAAGAAACATGATTATTAAAAGTGAGTTAGTACAAGTTGAAAGCTCCAAATGAAGAAAAAGAGGTTAAAAGGTTGTAAAGGGAGGTTGTAAAAAAAATAAAGGACTCAATCACCTATGGTTAACTAAAAGGACAGCCTTTGATAGAGTGGAATGTCGGTGGAGGCTACAAAGGATTCATGTAGCCCAATAGACTTATATAATAACGATGATGGTGATGATGACACACATGTGGGTCCATGCACCCATGTGTAGAAAGAGTAACTTGGGCAAATTTAAGCAAATTTCAACATGGTATAATGACAAAAAAAAAAACCCTTAAAAAGGTAAAATACAGGACTCTTATAAAACAAAAGATAAAGAAAATTAAGATGAGCTTAATATTAAAAATAAATTTTCAAATACATCTCAAAAAGTTACAAGCAAAGTTTGCTAAATATCATAACACCAGTTGTTATAATGGTAACAGTCATCTTCCATTATGTTATACAACTTAAAGTGCATGTTAATTAACAGCAGGTAATGTGTGAAGCCCCATTTTTACCACTGAATATTAGGTTATTGATTATCAAGCAGTTTTTAGCTAAAACAACAATTAGTTTCCCTTTTCGTTTTTCCATTTTCCCCTTCCACTACCATTCCTTACCATTATTCAATGGTAGTACGGGTTCCACCCAGTGGTTAACTTCAAACCTAATGAATGAATATGACGTCCTACCCTTTCAATAGGTTGGCCCCACCATGAGAATCACAGTGCAGGGAAGAAAATCAGCCAAATCTACTCATCTGGTGGGCCACACCATATAAAACAATAACTATCTCTCGATAAACAGAAAAATACAAGTGTTGTCCAATCAATGAGTGGATTTTGCTGATTTTTACGTAAGGTGATCCTCTTGATGGGGCAAATGGACAAATTAGATGACGTACGCACATGAAAAATTGAAAGTTACTCATCAAGTGCACCGTAATTTGTGGTCCAGCACATTGGAATTGAGACACTCTCTCACGCATACACATGAGAGTGCATAAGAAATGTTGAGATACAAAAATGATACAACTAAGCTTCCCACCAACATATAACATGTTGAGATACAAAGTTACAGCTAAGCTTTCAAAGGTGGGCAGAGCACATGATGATCACCTGATGTGAAAATAAGACTTGGATTGATTAATTTTATTATTTAAATCTCTTTAACTTAATTATATATACATTTAAAGTTAGGTCATGATACAGAAAAGAATTTAGGTTAGGATAGTCATTTTCCTTCTTAATATGTCACAGGAGAGAAAAAAGTAATAAGTAGATTTTTTTTAAGTGGAGAGATGACCATGACACAACTTCATCATAAACTACCCGCATGGCACGGCTTTAGTAGCCCTGGGGCCTACAATAATGTAATGCATGTCCCTTATGTCCATGCTGTCCATCTGTTTTGGAAACTCAGTTTAGAGCATGACTCAAGAATGAAGCAAATCTAAATCTCAAGTGGACCATAATACAGGAAACAGTGGTAACAGAGTACCATTAAAAACTTATCATGGGCCACAAAAGCTTTTCAAGCTGATATTTGTGTGATCTCTTCATCCTGGTCTTTGTAACCTTATCTACAGGTTGGATGGCAAATAAATATTCCAGTGGCCCCATGGAGTTTTTAATGGTGGGGATTCAATCATGACTGTTTCTTGTGATATGGTCCACCTAAGATTTGGATCTGTTTCATTTTTTAGATCATGCCTTAAAATAAGCTGTAAAATTGAATGGACGGTGTGGATGTAAGTTACATACAATATTATGGCAGGCCCCACGATTAGGGATCCACCCAAACCGTGCCCTACCTGAACGACGTTGTAATTGGTTGAAAACCCTTGCCAAGCCCTGTAGTTTTACATGGCTTAATTGTTTTGAATGAGTGGCTACACGTAGCATTTCGCCTCAATACGCAGGTATATCTTTCTTACCAATATGCAACTGGTAACATGCAAATGGTGGGCCCCATCATGAGAATTACTTATCTCAATATTAAGCCATCCAATCACTAGATGCAATTACCTGTATGTTGAGTGCAACCGTCCGTTTTCTATTAGCTCCAACGGTGTGGCCCACCTATCTGAAAATAGGGTTGATTTTTGTGACAAGTGATTTTCATGATGAGCGTATTACTCGCATGGTATAGATGTCCAAAAAAATCACTGAAAGGAATTTTACAAATCTATCGCATCATTACCATATATAGGTATGGTACCTTTTTCAAAAAAGCTTTCAGAAAGTTACCCATTAATTTTAATAGTTAATTACTAAGTGCATATGTTAGATTTAATTTCTAAACAGAAGTTGAGATTGTGCCCGGCAAGCAAGGGGGTTGCAACTTAGGTGGGGCCAACCATGATGTTTATGTAAAATCCACTCTGGCTACTAACTGCTCACCCATGTTAGGCCAAGGGCCAAAAATAGACTTATCCATTATTTAAGTAGACTATATGATTGGAAATAATGGTGAGGGCAACGCTTACTGTCTAAATTATTTCTCTATTTATTTAAGTAGACCATATGGTTTGAGTTATTTTTTATACAATCATCGCATGGGCCTCGTAAAAGTCAGGGGTCGATGTCTCTCTCTAACTATTCCCTTTGGTGTGGCCCATCTAAATCACATGTCATCTTGATTTTGTCCCTGCAGGACTAACGTGGGATTACATTTCTAATTTTCAAAGTGAATCTTGCGTGCACATCTAAGTGGACCCCATCAAAAACCTAGGGCTGGTCCATACTTTTTTTTTTCTTTTTTAAAGAGAATGTGTCAATTCCAACTGGTTGGACCTGAGTTATGGTCCACCCAATGGATAACTTCCAACTTATTAATCGAATGCAACATCCCACCCTTCCAATAGGTTGGTCCCGCAATCAGGATCACCCTATTAAAAAATTAGCCCATTCCAATCAATCATCCGGTGGGTTAGATCATAGAAAACAAGTTTTACCCCTGCAACACATCAAAATACAAGTGATGTCTAGTAAATGAGTAGATGTGACTTATTTTCGCATGAAGAAATCAGACAGGTTAGATCTTACATGTATATGAAAAGTTGGAAGATATGTTTTGGATGGATGATAATTTGTAGTCCAACGGGTTGGGTGGAAGTCCTTTTATTTTTAAAATATATCAGTAGAAATTTAGGAATGGTTGATAGATGGTTGCCCTTGATTGATTTTTTAAGGGCCCTACCATAATGTATATGTGAAATCCACTCCGACTATTAGATGTGTAATCCTATGCTAGGATAGGACACATAGAAATCAAGCTGACTCATGATTTCATAAGAACCACATAAAAGGAAACAAGTTAGATAAAGATGTCCACCCTTGATTTTTACATGGCCCACCATGATGGTTATATAAAAACTACTCCTACCATTAAATTTCAAAGCAAAATTTATATCTTAGGGCCCAAAAATCAAACCTATCTATGATTCAGGTGGGCCACACAAAGGAAAATTATTTGAAAGGTGAGTGCTGCCCTGTGTACACTGTTTCCAATCTTACGGTCCACCTAAATCATAGATGGGGATGATTTTTGGGCCTTGAGTCTAACATGGGGTCACATCTAGTGGTCAGAGTAGATTTCACATAAACATCACGGCAAGGCCTACCTAATTAAGCCACTGACCCCTTCCTAGCACCATCCATCCCCAACTTCTGTTATAAAAGAAAATTTAAAAAATAATAATAATAATAATAATAATAATAATAATAATCTAGTGAAAGGTATTTGGATGATAATTACTTAAATTAAGGGTAGCCTGTTAGAAACCTTTTTTAAAAAGTTGTCAAAATGTAAATGAGAAATCAATGAGGCAGTAATTTGTACAAAATTCATTTATCATCATGTTCCAATCTGGCACACATGTGCAAGATCCATGTGGTCCATTGGGTGGGCTCCATTATGCAAATGCCAGTGAAAAGTATAAATTGGAAAGTGGACAGCCAATCAAGCTATTTTGAATTATGAACTTCATTCATACACCAGATGGAATTTAGTTGGCATTTCAAAATTCAAATTCTAAGTGGATGGTCCATTACAGGCACACGTAATCATTTCTGTTATTATAAATGTTGGGTCCATGCCATGGCCCACTTTTGGATCCTGTTTCCTTGTAGGAATGCATAAAGATGAAGCAGTGCTGGGGGTAGCACATGACCTAATGATGTCTTATGATTTGGATTTCTCACACTCCATTTTTTTATTAATTACTACATTTGATGATTGCTGTTATATAATAATACATAGTATCTAAGCTAGATTAGTCTTCTTTGTTTTTTAGATAAGAATGTTCTTTTTTCATGGGTTTAGGTATGATTTTGATGGGAGGTGGGCCTTCTTTTGTCGTATTGAGTGTTGTGTGGCCCATGACAGGTAAGGTCGAGGTCGTGCTTTCGGAATTGAAATGGTGGGCCCCACTTGGTTTTCGGTGTCTCATAGCCCACATGCACACACGTTTATGGTTATGGTTCACGTCCATTTCGACTAGGGAGCGGATTAGGTGCAACATGGCCACACCCAACATGATGCGACCCTGACCGTTGGGGCCCACCTTGATGTATCTATTGTATATCCACTCCGTCCATCTGTTTTGCCAGATTGTTAAGGGCATAACCCAAAAATAAAGTAGATCCAGGTGGGGGGTGGACCACACTAACCATTAAAAACTTCCTGTGGGCTGAAAAAGCCCCACTCCAGGTCTTTTTTTACCTTATCAACGGGTTGGATGGGAAATAAACATTATGGTGGGCATTACGTTGGTCCATAGCAAGTTTTTAATCGTGAGCATTCAATCACCACTATTTTCTATATAGCGGTGGTCTACTTGACATTTGGGTCTGCTTCATTTTTGGGCTCATGCCATAAAATGAGATGTAAAAGCAGATGGACGGTGTGGATATACAAAATATACATCAAGGTGGGCCCATGGTCAGGGCCGGCTCATGTCGAGTTGAGTTTTCATGGTTTTAACTGTTCAAATCAGCTACAAGTTCAACCCCATCCCATCTAACGGCTATAAACAATCCCATCTAATGGTTTGTGGGTATGGATGTACTAAGTTGAGGACATTTTCTTTCTTTTTTTTTCTCTCTCTAGCATGGATTAGTCATTTTAATCATAAACAACTGTACTAGACCTGAAGGTCTACTGAGTCGAGTCGTGTAATCAGCCGAGTTTTTGCTTTTTCCATTATTCTCATTTAAGAGGGTGAAACACATGCCACAGATCCAAGTGTACAGAGCACATGTTAAAGATCCAGACCATTCATCAGGTAGGATACACCGTGAACATGCCATGTACCCAAATTTAGGGTACTGGACTTTTCTCCTCCCATATTTCTCATAAAAGTTTGGCCCACCTGATCGGCGGTTCAAAAACATTTTTGAGTCCATCGCATGCGAAAAATGTACCTTACTCTGATGAATGGTTTGGATCCTTGAGTCGTGTGCCGTCCACCCCGTTCCGGTCCATCTTCTCAAATGAGGAGCCATCAGTGAATATTATTATGTTTCGGCAGGTAGAGTCTTGTTTTGTCCAGTTTCATTGAGTTGTGTTGACCCTAGATGAGTTTTTGACCGAGTCATGAGTTGAGTCTTAATGACATTTAACCGAGTCATGCTCGAGTACATTTAAACTATGATTTGGCGGTCCATAACAATCACCATCTAATATATGGCCTTATTTTCTTTTTGTATTCCTTTTTTCCTTATTGTTATGAGTTTGATAGTACCAAAGAAGAGCACATGGACCACAATCCAACTAAATGAGCTCATTCCCTTTAGAACATGGCTCATTACTTCTCTTCGTGGTCGCCATCATAGTACTACTCTTACCCAAACAAGCTTAGCTGCAGCATTTCAACGGTACCGTGCACCGGTGCGGTGGTATGATTACAATCTCTATTCAGTTGCACCATTAAACCTATTATAAATGTGATATCATTATTATGGAGGTTATAACAAACAAGGTCCCACAAACAGCTAGTTGTGGATGAGAATTTCATGCAATTAACATTGTGTGGGGCCCACATGGGATGCATATGGCATCCAATCCATCTAGTAGCATCATGGCATCATGAAAGTGGGACGCCCTAAAAATTACCAGGTTGAAATATCAATTTTAGTGTATCATATTGTTCCCCACCAATACAGGTGGTATCGCCAGTATCACTCCGTCAATGGCACTCCATCTATGACCTATACCGGTTCGTAACTTCCAAATTCATACGGTGGCCCATCTGATGGCTGGATTGGCATGATTTAAGGGGCATTCCATGTTAATGATGAGGCCATTTTTCTGGATGATAAAGTGGAGAATTGTTGGGCTAATGTGGTATGTGTATGACATCTAACCTGTCCAACATGTTAACTGCATCATGATGGTCGAACTAAAAATCTAGCTGATCAAATCATCAAATGCACTGCACATGAATTTGGATGTTTTTGGGTGTTGTACATTGTTTTTAATTGTGTGGTCCATCTTATAATTGGATTGTCTGGATTTTTAGTTTGTCTGATTATCATGGTTGGTAACATTTGTTGGAAGGGTTGGATGTCATATACGCTCTGCATGGACGGACAATTCTCAACTTAACCACATCTTTGAGAGAGACAGAGAGAGGGGGGGTTGGGTCCTTTCATCCTTCCAAAAGCACTTACCTATAACAACATTTTATGTGGTAAAATCAGAATTACTTTAAGAATTTTGCAGTAAAACTTAATTCATAAAAATCTATGTAAGAAAACAATTTCACAATGTTGTGACCCTCGTCTGGTCTACATGAAGTATTAGCAGGTGGGTCAGTATTCCCTGACATTGGCATTAAATACTTCGAACCAAACATATACTGGGGAAAGATGCAATCTTGCATTTATCAGTGGATGGGACCCCTGGTTGCATGAGTAAATGGTCAAAAACATCCACCTTGTGGGGCACTACCATACATGAGATACGGTCCAAAAATCGTTTTGATGAGGGCCCCATCAAGTGAAGCAAATGATCGAGTGGACATTTTGGAGAAGATACAAAGGGTCTGTTTGGCTGCACCTAATATTATGAAATTTCTTGATATCTCATGGTTAATTGTTTAATTTGTTACTAGCTTTATAATATTTCAAGAAATTTGGTGCAACCAAACACACTCATGTTAGGTGCATGTTGCACCGGGAGAAAGGGAGCGAGATCTTCTTTGAAGACAAAGATAGGGATGACATGCATAGAGACAAGCCATAGAAAAAAAAAAAAAGGTGTGGATCACACATAAAGAGAAAGTTGTGAACTATACGAAATGCAAGAGGAGTTGTCAGCTCATGCAAAGAGAGACCGTGAAAGCTATATGCATAGAAAGGGGGGTGTACTATTTTTTGCGTGTAAAATCTAAGTCGGTGAAGGAATTTTTGTGGGTAAGATGATTTCCCATGTCCTTTTCAAAAATATGAAGACTTAGCTTCTTATAAAATTAATTGTAATGGTAAAATTGTCTCTGCTACTTAAGTTTTATAATTAAGAGTATGATAAGTACAACGCACATGAAGAAAGGAAAAGAAAGGGAAATTGGGAGAGACTTTCAAAGGGATATGAGAGAGAGGCAATTTCTAAAATTACAAAAATATTCTACTTTTGGTTAAAATCCTTTTCATGTCCTACCCTAACAACTCTTAAAACTATTGTGAGGATAAATTATCCATTACTACTTGCTTTTTCTGGATTAAATTTAGACCTTTAAGATATTTTTGCATAAGAAATTAGAATTATGCATCAACAACCATATTTTTAAGTTTTTAAAATACCCATAACTTTGTTTATAATGGCTTGCCATATCCTTAAAATGTTGCAATCACAATCGATACAAGCAATATAAAACCACAAAAAAAAAAAAAATTTTAAAAATTTAAAAAAAAATGAGAGGGGTCTACCCAAACTAAAAGCCAAATCAAAAATTAGAAACAAGAGGCACCAAAATATATATAGTTCAAAAATATATTTACATCCAGAAAGCAGCAATACAAAGTTTTTTTCTTCACTAAAATAAAATAAATAATTAAATAATACAAAGCTTACTTCTCTCTCATTCTTCCTTTACATAATAAATCTCTTATCAAGAAAAAATATGTTCATGTAGTGTCAAATGAAACAAAGCGTCTAAATCTAAAATTTATTAATGGTTCAAACTCTTTCATAGAATCACTATTAACAACACTCCCTGTCCTCATATGAATTACTTTTTTTGAAATTAGGTTTCTTCAGAACCATTTAAATCTTATGTTTGATCGTGTGAATCAGTTTATATATAATTTTTTGAAGTTTACAATTTTTGCACGAGTGATTCTTTTTTCTGCAATTTCAACACTTTCCTGTTTTACACAATTTTGATTTAAATCTCATCTTTTCTCTTCCATTGGTACCTTTTTCGATAAATCTTTCTCTGACCATCATTTCATCACTAGAACTCTAGTATATTTTTTTTATGAAACTCTTCGATAAGCAACATGGACATGGCTAATTCTATATAAAGATATGAATCGTTGTTAAGATTCATAATTAAATCATTTTACGAATCTGACATCAAACAATGCAGATGTGTGACCTTTTATTTATTGCCAATCTTCACATTAATCACCGCTAATCTACCGATCATGGTATTAAATGTATTTTTAGTGTTATTGTAAAGAATATCATTTATTTATCTTCAAGTTGTATAATTACTGTTACAAAAAAAAAAAAAAAAAAAAAAAGAAGAAAAAAAAAATATATATCTTATTTTACATTGATTTTTCTTCATATATATTTCACAATTTATCCTACAAACATTTTTAAGTAATTTAATTAGATATATTAAACAAAATCAAATCTAGTCTACGAAGATCCATCATAGTGTGTTAATTTATACCCTCAAATATCTCATCTTTCATCTTACAATGAGTAATTAAATCCATCAAACTTCAGCACGAATTTGGTAAAACTTAATCTAGCTATTTAAAATACAATTACAATATATATAAACACCAACACTAATCTTGTGCTAAAAGACTTCTCACCCTCTGGCTCCATACAAATTGTTACGGAAGGACACTTACACAAAATTAATACAAATAATACAAAATCACGAAAAAATATTTAAAAAAATTTAAAAATATTTTACAAAGTCATAAGTCAAATAATACAAGATGCATGGAGATGCATGTGGGTCAACAATACGCATACATCCACACAATACAGCAACATAAAACTTTTTTCTTTATTAAAATAAGAAAAATCAGAATTAATATAAGACTTACTTCTCTGTATTTTTTCTCTATATAAGAATTTTCTTACCAATAAATACTTTAGAAGAATGCACTCACTCTCTACAAATTATCCCCTTATATAGTTTATATTACAAGAGTGCATATAATAAAATCTAATAGAATTAAGCTTTTATGTGCAATGTGCGCGCGCATGGAGAGGAGAGTAAGAGAGATAAAATCACCCCAATGTGAAACATACAGCCTCAGCATAAAATATTAGTATTTCCACTTTTAGAAAACTGATGGTAAGAATAAAATTCACCAAAAAGCTACTCGCATTATATATAGTATAGAAGTACAAATAGGGTAGAAATAGCATTATCTATATCTATGTATACACTGGCAAATGGCACGTACCAAGCATGTGGAAAACAAAAGACGTGAAACTCAATAGACTCATATTCAAGGCCTTATTTTTTTTAAGCTCAGGCATGTTCATTGTTGGTTTCAAATTGGCTTAGATCTAACATATGTAGACCACACAGTCATGTGCCGTACGTGTGAGGTATGAATCTGAGAGAGAGAGAGAGAGCTTTCAAATATTAAAATAATAATAATAATAATAAATTTTAAAAAAAATTAAAAAATAATAATAAAAATAAACCTTCAGGCTCCTTTCTGGTAGGCCATATGATTCTAAAAAATTAACATGAAAGGGCATTTTTTTATTGCAAAAAAAAAAAAAAAACAAAAACAAACCAACTCATAGCATTTTTCATTACATGGTTGTGTCTATATATATATATATATATATATAGAGAGAGAGAGAGAGAGAGAGAGAGAGAGAGAGAGAGAGAGAGAGAGAGAGAGAGAGAGAGAGAGCTTTATTAAGCCCAGGGTTATCCATTGGTACCAAGACCGGTAGGTACCCAATGGACCCAGCTCGATTTTAATGGTCCCAATCCCATTTTAAGACCTATTAAGAAAGTGGGTCTCAGTTTTTTGGACCTGGTTGAAAATCAAGTCTAGTTGGGTTCAGATAAGGTCCATGTGTTAGACCTAGTATGTAATTAAGAACAACCGTTTACATGCCATGCTAATGTTAAAGTGGCACATGTGCGTGCAATCTTCCATCTGATGGCTGGGCCCAACCATATAAATGCTCTTATATGTTCCAAACTCAACTTTGAACCCGATCAGATCCAAGCCTAACAGGCTTTTAAGAACTAGACCCAAACCCAAAAAGACCAAAACCTAGTTAGCATCTAGATACTATAGAGCCCAACCCATTGACAACCTTAGCTAAGTCTAAAAACTTGTCTGTATAAGACTGATCATCATATGCCCCATCACTGGGGGTCCCACCATGTAGATGCCCTGATCCAAGAAGCAGGTACATATTTTAAAAATCAATAATAAAAATAATAAATAAATAAACTCATTTACACCTGCCTGAGTAGATTCAAATAACTTAAACCAGTCAAGACTCAATAAACACTCAAGGAAGTTTATATATATATATATATATATATAAACTCAATAAAATTCAACTCTCCTAGACATAGCTCGACCTTGATTTATATATTGTCGGTTTCAAACTCAATAAAAACTCATATAAGATCCGAGAAGCTTGCCCAAGTTTTTCAGTCGACTCAACTCAACCAATCGAGTCTTTCCACAGCTGATGAGTAGGCAAACCTGAGTAGACTAGCCTACCTACCTGAGTAGACTCAACTCAACTTGTCCAGTCATGACTCAGTAAAACTCAAGTAAATTCAACTCAACTCAAAAACAGCAATGTTCATACAAAACAAAAACTCAATAAAACTCTACTCGATTCCACACGACTCGAGTGTATTTATAAATTTCTTACTTTCTAAGTATTAGATATTCCTTTAAAAAAAAAAAAAAAAAACCACTCGTGTAAGATCCAAGAAGCTCGCCCGAGTAAGCTAGCCTTAATTTTAGGCAGGAACCAGTACATGATGAGACCCACATGATGGACGCCTTGATATTGCACTTCCTGACACGCTGGCACGTGTGGCCTTACCCCCACATGATGGACGCCTTGATATTGCACTTCCTGACACGCTGGCACGTGTGGCCTTACCCCCACATCATGTATGCATATGTATGTCATGTCTAGACAGAGATGTAATGGCCAGACTCCAGAAACGGTTGGACACATCCAGGGCAGTTATGGTCCACCACCCACATGATACCAACAATTGCAAGTGTTGTTTTCTATTGATTTCCTTTCAGGTTGATGTTGATGGGAGCCTAAAAATCTCCTACTCCTAGCTAAAACACAATACAAGCAGTTGTATGATTATTAGCCCTTCATCACACATGTCCCTTTCATTCACCACTAATGGGAGCCTAATCATACAAGACATTGATTTTCTCGCTTGGATTAAAATACTACTACGTTTGACTAATCTACAGATTTACATATAATTACTATAAAGGAGAAGACTTTGATACTCTGCTGGAGCTTGGTGGTCAATACACATGCATCAAGAAAATTTGAACGTGGCGCTCTGAATTAACTTAAATTAAACTGTCCAAATCGTGGGGCATTGTTTAGATAGATTATAAATCAAAATTTATACTGACTTGGTTTTTTTTAATATAAGATTCTTGGACACGTACTCAATGTTCAAAATGTAAAGCGACCAAAAAAAAGTTCTTTGGACGGATCTGATTTTAGGATTCGACCTGTCTGTGGTGTTTTGAGAATGTGGGGTGTTTCATTCGAATTCATAATTGATTTGGCGTGTACGATTTTTGGGTGAGTGAGTATCAACCATCATATCCTGCCAGAGTATCAAATCACTAACCAATTACAAGTGGAGTCTTTTCTGTCAAATGGGGTCACGGGCTCTGTTGTTGTTGGGCCCAGCAAGTTTGTATGGATGTCTACAACACCAACTAACCCGTCACAACTCACAATCCAACAACAGAGAGAGAGAGAGAGAGAGAGAGAGAGAGAGAGAGAGAGAGAGAGAGAGAGAGTTGGGTTTTGGTTGGATGTTGAAAATAACATAAACCAAAAGGGAGATTATTCCTAATAAGTTCTATAATAAGCTTGGTTTCATGTGAAAAGAACCTATTTGTCCTTAAGCTGTAAATATTGCT
Source organism: Magnolia sinica (assembly GCF_029962835.1). Taxonomy (NCBI): domain Eukaryota; kingdom Viridiplantae; phylum Streptophyta; class Magnoliopsida; order Magnoliales; family Magnoliaceae; genus Magnolia; species Magnolia sinica. The sequence continues at coordinate 19,255,043 of NC_080582.1, read as the reverse complement.
TACTTTTATGGTATATTTTCTTTTCTTTTTCTTTTTCTTTTTTTTCATTTTTTGGTAAATATGATTAACCTATCTTCATCACATAACTATATAACGCAACGGTCCAATTCAGCGCCGATCATACACATCACAAGCATGTACAGTGATCCGACCTTCGATTTTATTAGCCCCACTTATATGGCCCATTAGAAAATGGTAGCAATTGGGACAACTTCAAACTTCTAATTGCCATAAGTTTTGTTCACTGAATTTGGACCAATCTGGTCATTTTTTAACGGTCCGGTCGCGTTAATTTTTGGGTTGGTCCATCAACAGCGGGGCCCACCTAGTCAACGGTCCCGATCGCCGGATGTTTTGGTACACACAAAACAGAACTCTATGACACATGCACATGTGTGCCATAGTAGCATTGCTATTGACATAAAATGTATGTAATGGTAGGTGGAAAATCGGCAATCGGCACGTGCCGTCACTGTCCATTGGTGGATGGCTGCACATGGTATGTGATGTGATGATAAATGACATGACATGTAAGAGCTGTTTTTTGTATTTATGGATATTTAAACCATTTTCTCCCTTTGATGATGTAGGGTTCTGTTGAATCATGTGCCATGGTTGTGGCAAATGCTATTCATTGTTCTAAACATCATTAGAAACTGAGTCAACTCAGTGAGTCATCCTAATTTCCACGATTTTGGGTAAGTTTGGACTGGTTTCATTCCCTAGAAGTCATTTTTCTCACCCCCCACGTTTTGGATGGATGCACCCTTTCTTTCTACTATCCATAATGCAATAAACAAGCTAGAAGTAGTTGCATGGTCAAAAGTAGAAAGAGGGATGTATCTATCAAAATAAGGTGTTGGATATTGATTCATGAATTCTAAACATAGCTTTAAAATGAGTTAACTCAGTGAGTCATCTTCATTTGAAACGACTCATGCCGAGTTGGACTGGTACCAATCTTTGGCTAAGTCATCATTTGCACCCTACCTTGTGGATGGATGCACCTTTTCTTTCTACTTTTGGTAGTGAAATAAATGAAGCTTTGAAGTAATTGTATGGTGAAAAGTAGAAAGATGGATGTATCTATCAAAATAAGGTGTGTGGATATTGACTTCAACTGTTCATGGTTCTAAACATAGCGTAAACCGAGTTAACTCGGTGAGTAAACTCAGTTTAGAACTATTCAGGCCGAGTTGCACTAGGACCAGTCCTCAGCTGAGTCATCATTTGCACCCCACCTTGTGGATGGATGTACCTTTTCTTTCTACTTTTGGTAGTGCAACAAATGAAGCTTAGAAGTAGTTGTATGGTCAAAAATAGAAAGATGTACGTATCTATCAAAAAAGGTGGGTTGGATACTGATTCCAGCTATTCATGGCTTTTAATATTGCTTGAAACCGAGTTAACTCAGCGGGTCATCTTAATTTGGAATTATTCGGGCCAAGTCACACCCGTTTGGACCCCCACTTTGTGGATGGATGCACCCTTTCCATTCTACTTTTGGTAATTCAATAATCAAGTTAGAAGTAGTTGTTTGGTCAAAAGTAGAAAGATGGATGTATCTATCAAAATAAGATGGGTTTGATATTGATTTCTTCTATTCATTGTTCTTTTGAAACCGAGTTAACTCAGAGAATCCTTGCAGTTTGGAATTATCCAGGCTGAGTCACCCCACCTTGTTGATGGATGCACACATTTCTTTCTACTTTGGTAATGTAATGATCAAGATAGAAGTTGGTGTATGGTCAAAAGTAGAAAGATGGATGTGTCTATCAAAATAAGGTGGGTTGGATGTTGATTTTTGCTATTCATGTTTCTAGATATCACCTGAAACTGAGTTAACTCAGCGAGTCAACTCAGTTTGGAATGATTTGGGCTGACTCGCACCGATTTCGGTCTCTAGATGAGTCATTGATTGCACCCCACCATGTGGATGGATGCACGCTTTCTTTCTACTTTTGGTAATGCAATAATCAAACTAGTAATTGTTGTATTATCAAAAGTAGAATGATGGATGTATCTATCAAAACAGCGTCGGTGAGTACACTGATTCCATCCTCAAGGGGAATGATGGCATACATAAAAATGACGTGTGATCTTAAGCAGACCCACTTTAATCTGTGTAAAATCCAAACCGTTGATTACATGAGTCACCTCCTCCTCACTCTAGGGACCAAATATCCAAAACTTGGGTAGGCCACAGTACAGAGGAATTTAGTAGGGACCACACATGGGAAGAAATAGATGGACGCGGTTTGGCTAGTGAGGCTGAGACCAGCCGGGTGGCTAGTGGTCGGTGCTACGTGGACTCCACCATGATGTATGTGTTTTATCCACGCCGTCCATCCATTTTGAAAGATAATTTTAGGTATGATGCCAAAAATGAGGTATATCTAAATCTCAAGTGCACCACACCATTGGAAAACAGTAGTAATTGAATGTCCACCATTAAAAACCTCCAAGGGCCCACCGTAATGGTTATTTGACATCTAACCTGTTAATTAGGTCATACAGACTTGAATGAGGGGAAAAATAAATATATCAGCTTGATCAAAAACTTTTGTGGCCCCCAATAAGTTTTTAACAGCGGGCGTTCAACCAACACTGTGCGGTCGACTTGAGATTTGGGTCAACCTCATTTTTGGGCTCATATCATAAAATGATCTGAAAGAATGGGTGGACGGCATGGATGAAACACATACATCATGATGGGGCCCACAGAGCACCGACTACTAGCCATTGGCTAGTGGCAGGGTCAGCAGCAAATCCGTTTCCGAAATGGACGGCTAGAAATGTTGTTGGACCATCATATCAATGATGAGAGGCCCACCTGATGAGCGAGCTTGGGCCCATCCTGACCAGTTATGTACGGAATTTCATTTAAACAAATTTGAATTCATGAGGAAAATGAACAATGTATGAGTGGGCCAGTGGCCCATCATTAGCAAACATTCTTGTGGCCCAAAATTAGACGGTCCACTATTAAAGTGGGCCAAACCCATAATCAATTTGTGGGCCCAAAATCAGACTGGCCCACTAAACAATGTCCTTGAAAAATGGGTTTATGGCCCCAAAATCAGACAGGACTTTGATAAATGGCCTGGATCTCACACACGTTGCCACAAAGCCGTCCATCCATCGCATGTGAGAGGGTACAAGTGGTAGTCCTGATTTTTACAGATGGAGAAAACGACTGTGAGAGACTCATGAGCCGTACATTGGAGTTGTATACCGACGGTCGTTATGCAATACCGGGGCTTGTAGATGGTCCGGCTGTTCATATGATGGGCTCCATGTCAAAATCCCCCAGACTGAAGATCCTGGCCACCGGATCTTCAAACTTTTTTGGTTGAAAATGGACCGTTGCTGTATTATCTTTATTGGGAGATCTTTGGTGAATGGGGCAATCGGTCCAATTATTTCAACAGCCTGGATCCCTAAATAAATTGGCCCGCCTGTATGTTTTGGCCAGGGCATTCTACACTTCAATTTGCCTCAATTTCTTTCCTCCCCTTTGCAACAGAAACTAGCAGATCATGACCGTCCACCTGATAGCAGAAATCCAATATACACGTGGCATTCAACCCCGTGAATCTAAACTGAGGACCCCACTTTAGATGGATCATAACCCATAATCCCCCATTGAAGGGATAAATCCTAAAAACTCCTGCTAGGATGCTGCCGCTCAAAATGGCAAATATGCCAAATTCATCCAACATATACCCATTGATCTGAGGATATGGTCCCTGATAGAGTGGAATGGCACAGAAGTATTCAGGTAGCATACCTCAAATTAGTCGAGACAACGATGATGATGATGATGCATCCAATAATCAAAGGTCAGGATCATCCAATCAATAGATTATGAACTTATCCCTGTATCTAGAATGAGGCCCATGATTTCAACGGTTTTGATCGAGTATATGCAGCACTTGTTGGATCAAGGTCGTGTTTCAATGACCGCTACCATCTGTATGATGAAACTCGTGATAGATGAAGAGTACCCCAAAAATCTTTGATTGCACTATTTCAAACCGTTGATCATTTGAACCCTGTTTTTCCTTACAAGGCCTGCCTGGCCCTGGCCCAGGATTTAGTGGACCAGGGGCAGAACCCATTGCCACTTCTAGAAGAACAGTAAGGTGGGGAAGGAGGCCTCCCGACTATTGTAGTTTTCACACCAAGAGCATTCCAAACAACCAAACAGTACCCATCTCCCCGGATGATGGATTGCAAATGGAAAGTGGGAGTAGAAATGGATCAGGATCAAGTCAATGTCGGCCCCCAGCCCGGCCCATTTAAATGAAGCAGAAAGATTTTTAGCTCAAAGCTAACTAACTGCTTATTACTAAAAGCCCAACCAGACCCATTGAACTCCAACAAGGTTCGGCTCAACCCAATTTGATGTAGAATGGGTTGCGGATTCGTTTATGACTAAGATGGACCGAAGAAAAGAAGCCAAGAAGAAAAGACACATTTAACTCCTACGGGTTGGGATGGGTACCAAAGCCCAACCTGCAACTTAGCCCAATCATCTATGTACTTAGAACATAGCCAAACTGACCCATACGCCAAACTGACCCACTGCCACAGCCAGAACCACTGGCAAGGCTTCGGACCCAACAACATCATGCTTGTCAAAAGAATCCATGAATTCAGCAGGATTCGATCTTCCCAGCTTTTTATTACATATGTTTCGGGGCGTTTGGATCACACAGCATAGGGCATGCCTAATGAACAGCCTGATGCTTGGACGGAAGATGACTGAGCTAGAGATCTTGATGAACTCAGGCCTGTTTGTTTTGGCCCATCACATGCCCAGATGCGTCCAGACCTAGGGTTTACTTTCCTGGCCGGGGTTGAACAGGTCTCAGGCAGCACCAGTGACATCCTAGGAAGGAAAGAATACAGTATAATCTCCAAAATTCTAACAACATCATGCTTCGGAACTAGTAAATTAGCAAACTCCCAGTGAGGGCATGTTAGGAAAAAATTTAAATTTCCAATCTAGGGGTGAAAAGGGCAACACCGGAATACTGGCCCAATAGGCCTAAATTCAGACCACAGATTTGTGACCTAAACAGTCCTGAATTTCCTTCCATGCAAATCGACCTTAAAGATTATTCATATTTCTTACATATCGGAGATTCAAATTCACATCTGAGGAAATCTGTGGAAAATCTGCAGGAAAAAAAAAAAAAAAAATCCTAAATGACCTGTTTGTTCTAAGCATACATGATTTCCATGGAAATGGGTAAACGTCAGTTGTTAAAACATGAGATCACTCAAAAAATGTGGATATCGCCATGCCTACTTTTTTTTTATATAACTTTTTTTGAGGAAATTAAAGTGGCATGGTTTTTAGGATAATAACGGAAAGGAAAACTGATTTGCACAGCTGATTTTGCTCGTGTACGGTCAAAAACATCACATACGCGGAAATCACTCTCCTTTCGACGGTGGAAAGGTCGATAGTCAAAACATGAGATATCTCTCCCTGATGAGCGGAACTCCCTGATTATCAGCCCCAGACAAATACACGGGCTGGCCCACCTATGAGGGGCTCGGAACCTAGACGCCTGTGGATAGCAACTTCCATAGTATTTCAAATTAACTAATCATACACAGGAATGTGATTGCAATCACCTGTCTTTTTCAGAAGTTGGTATCAGTCGACATCTCCATTACACAATGCGGGTCCCAGAGTATTCGTTTATATTAATTTAATAGCCATACTGTCAATGTCGGGGATTTAAAACAGCGATAATTGAGATGAGCAATCAGACCAGATTTGCTACTCTAATTGCTTCCAAGCAAAATTTAGTCAGCAAAAAAGGGGGAAACAATTCACAACGAAAACCTCACCGTAGATTGATGAATAGATGAAACTAACAATGAGATAGATGATGAGGAGATCATCTCAAAAACTCAGAGTCCAGTGAGCACTCCCATATAGCATGCCCTCCTTTAAAGCTATTCTCAGAGACCCCTGTAGCAGTGACAGTCAAAAGATCAATTTATGTGAGCTGACAAACCTTGGGGGACATGTAGCAAAGCAGAGATGGTATTCTCTTCCATCTCAATTCATGAATACCAGTAGGGTAGCATACATGTCCACATGCAACCATAGTTCAAAAACCGAAAACTCAACTCGATGTTTTGCGGGGCCAGGATGACCTGAAGACTCGATCCAACATGATTCAACTCTATTTATTTATTGTAAATTGAAAATAATAGGATTGTGAAGGGATATATAAAATAATTAAATTTAGTATCAGTAAACAACTACATGAATACCTCACTAGTTAAGTGCACTGCTTCCTTTAGTTGAGTTTGGGGATTTGAATCCCACTTCCCACCTTTATTTTTAATTAAATATTTTACCAGAAGGTTGAGTGACTTGGTTCAAGTCGCACTGAGTCATGTTGAGTCAACCGAGCCATCGAGTCAAATCAATGGTTATCTCTGAGTCCAGGCAAAGTCAGGCTCAGTACTGAGTTTCCCACTAATTCGGCTTGAAATCATACCGAGTCAAGTTGATTCGGCCATGTTATGGGTTGAGTCAGCAAGTTTTGAACTATGCATGCAACAACTGGATGCTATCTTTCTTCTTCTTTTTTTCAAAATTGTTACACAAACTTCAACCTTAGGCTACATGATGAGGTTGGAAGTATTGTATAAGCCCTGTATAACATTGAAATTTTAAAAAAATAAAAAATAAAAATGAATGAAAGTTCTATAAAGGCATAGAAGTACTGTAGAATGGGTCTAGAAAACTCTAGAGAGGCCAAGTGTTGAAGAAAGGTCTGGAATATTCTAGAAGGGCCCAGGGTATTTTATTATTTATACTAAATATAAAATAATTAAATTTAGTATCAGTAGACAACTACATGAATACCTCACTAGTTAAGTGCACTGCTTCCTTTAGTTGAGTTTGGGGATTTGAATCCCACTTCCCACCTTTATTTTTAATTAAATATTTTACCAGAAGGTTGAGTGACTTGGTTCAAGTCGCACTGAGTCGTGTTGAGTCAACCGAGCCATCGAGTCAAATCAATGGTTATCTCTGAGTCCAGGCGAAGTCAGGCTCAGTACTGAGTTTCCCACTAATTCGGCTTGAAATCATACCGAGTCAAGTTGATTCAGCCATGTTATGGGTTGAGTCAGCAAGTTTTGAACTATGCATGCAACAACTGGATGCTATCTTTCTTCTTCTTTTTTTCAAAATTGTTACACAAACTTCAACCTTAGGCTACATGATGAGGTTGGAAGTATTGTATAAGCCCTGTATAACATTGAAATTTTAAAAAAAAATAAAAATGAATGAAAGTTCTATAAAGGCGTAGAAGTACTGTAGAAGGGTCTAGAAAACTCTAGAGAGGCCAAGTGTTGAAGAAAGGTCTGGAATATTCTAGAAGGGCCCAGGGTATTTTAGAAGTTGAAAAAGGGGGGGGGGGGATTTTTCGCTTCCCTTTTTTTTTCTGAGAGATCGAGTTTTGCATACTCTCACTTCGAAAATGGGGTATTTGCAAATAAACCAGGTCAAAATAATAACTTTGCAAATAGCTATACCATTAATTGCCGTTATTGAAAATACCCACATGATATTAGTTTTCTAAAACTTCCATCGACAACAGTTAGAAAATCGCACAGATGCCGATATTATTATTAATAAAATGACAAAAAAGCCCCCCTGTAGAGAGGGACAGGGATGAACTAGAATCATCTACAACAACTATTTCACGCAGTGCCTAAAACACCCAAGTTCTATCAGGTCCACTATCCTGTATAAGTAAAATCTACTCTGCCCATCAACCGAGAACCATTATTTGGACAATATGGATTAAAAATTCATATAGGCCACACCAATGGGAACGATGTAAAATTTCTTTATGGCTTTGATTAAAGATAGACACCATGGTAGCCCCGCATAAAAACTATGCTTTGTATCACATCCCCATTGGTCCATGTGGTGTGGCCCATATGAGTTGTGGATCTCGCTTATTTTGGCCTCACGGCCTAACATCAAGGATACAACCTGATAGACACAGTGGATTTTGCATATACAACATGGTGGGCTGATACAGGACAATTAACCACCTGCTCTAAAAGCTCGAACTGTTAGAGCATGGCGAATCAATCCTTTTATCTCATAGCCTAGGCCCCACATCTCATGGTCAGCCGAACCCTCCTCATGGGCCCCAAATCACATAGGTACCGCCTCATACGAACCACCCGCCTCACACAGGTGGGGCCCGCCTCGCCTCACACAAGCCACCCGCCTCACACGGGCCGCCCACCCTAAGTGTGCCCCTGCATCCCACAGGCAACCCCACTCGAGCCCGGTGTGAAAATGCCCCTGCATTATGGGCTGCATAGACTTGAGTGTTTCATGCACTGCATAAAACAGGTGTTGTAGAGGATTTCAATACAAACCATGGCTAAAAGATTTCGTGACTTGGATCAACTTATTCAACTCAGGGTCCAGTCAACCTAGATGAGTCAGGCCCGACGCAAACGAGTCGGGCCGAGTCATGAGAGCCATAACCAAAAGCTGTGTGGGGTCCACCAAGATGTCCATGTTATATACACTCTGTCCATCCATTTCAGCAGCTCATGTTAGGACATGAGATCAAAATCACACAAATTCACAGTTCAAGTGGGCCACACCATAATAAACAGTGGGATGGAACGCCTACCATTAAAACTTTTTTGTGGTCAACAGATACTGGATAGGGAGGTTGGCTCATGAAAAGGGAGATTGCTCACTCTCAAAGGAAGAGTGGTTGTGTTAAAAGTTGTGTTGGTGAGCATTCCAGTTTACATGATATACCTCTTCCAGTGCCCAATCAAGGAGGCACAGAAAATTGACTCCCTGTGGAAGAAATTCTGGTGGAATGATGAGGCAGTTGCCTGCAAATTTCACTTGGTAGCCTGGGATGAGATGTGCAAGTCTGTTCATTCTGGGGATTTGGGCTTATAGAAGATTAGAGGTGTGAATACAGCCATGCTGTGCAAATGGTGGTGGCATATAGGGTGTGGGGAAGTCGAGAGAACCAGGATTCTTGGAGTTGTCAAATCCGGCATGGCAGCAATGGGTGGGAGGTTCACCTTGCCTCTCACAGATTGGGTTCCTTTTAATGGAGGGGTATATCTTTTTCTTTTTTCTTCTTTTTTTTTTGGAAGATCACAAACATTACTAAAGGGAGCCAAAGCAACCCAAAAAGAAAAACAAAACAAAAACCAACTACACAGCAAAAAAGAAAAGAAAACAGAAAAAACCTAAGACAGCTATACAACTTGAGACAAAAACAACCAAGCCAAGGCCTGCAACTCTACGCAAACTAAGAAAATAAGAACAAGCCCACAATCCTAAGACCGGAAAGCAAGTGATCAGTCACCCACTTCACAAAAAATCAAATCTGATACCCTGGGAAGGTCCCGGAAGCAGAGATTGTTTCTTTCCCTCCAGATTGTCCATAGAGTAGCCAAGCCAGTCAGACACCGCAGCAATTTGGTATCTTTATTGGTGTATCCAGCATGCCAACCACATCTTTCGGCATGACCCAAGGGGTGCAGGGTTCTGCAGTATCTACCTTCATTTTAAAGTAGGTAAAGGTGATCGGGTGAGATTCTGGAGATATTTCTGGGTCCGGGAATTGCATATTGTGTTAAGAGTTCAAAGACTTGTTTAAACTTTCCTTGAACAAAGATTGTACGGTGGCATATACGTTACAAAAGATAACGAATGTGTAGTGTCCGGTCTTTAGAAGGGACTTGGAAGATTTGGAATTCTTAGCCTCAAATGTCTTCAATTTGTGTATATTCCCCGCAGTGGTTAGGATGGACATATCTGGAGTATGGTTGCAGATGGTAGGTACTCTATGAAATCCCTTTCAGCCCTCTTAGCCTATCCCTCCTCTAGCTCCCCCACCGGTTCCGCAGATTATGGTCAGCTAACATGCCTCTAAAAATCGAAGCTCTCTCTTGACCGTGGATCAACTTCAACAAAGATAGTTGATTATCCCAAATAGGTGTGTTATCTGCTTTAAAGAAGAGGAGGATGCCGATCACCTCTTTATTCATTGCATGAAGGGAAATCTGGATTGGGGTGCTTGGCTAGCTAAATTTGGTATTTGCTGGTTGCTTCTGCTATTATTTCGCAGCTGCTTAACAGTTGGGTCTCAGCTGCAGGGAACTCTGTGTGCCAGCATGTTCCACGTGGTGATTTGAGGTGTTGCTGGAAAGGAACAACATGATTTTTACAGGGAAAAGTGTGTCTACTACATCAATGGTTAACAGAATTTTCAAGATGCATATCAATTGGGATCATGTGAATCACAACTTTAAAGGTATTTCTAGACGAATGCTGAATCATAACTGGCCAGAAATCTTGCTTCATAAGGGGCATAAAGCAACCTATGTAGCTAGATAGAAAGCCCCATCAGAGGGCTGGTTCAAACCAATATTGATGGATGTTCTCTTGCTAAACCAGGTAAAGGTAGGTGGTGCAATCCATGACCCTGGTGGGCTCTTGTGGATTTATCTGGCCTTATTGGTATCTCCAATTCAGATTTTGCCAAGGCAGCAGCAGTTCTTCAAGCTCTAAAGGTGGCATCAAAACCAGTATCTTCTCGGTTATTGTAGAATGACATTCTTCCACTGCTATAAGCTAGGCAAGATCCAAAGCTGGCCTGCGGAGATTGGCAAGTATTATCAAGGAATTGGCTGACTTGGACACTGCCCGGGCTGTGGTCTCTAATGTCAGCAAGGTTGCCAATAGCACAGCAGAGTAGTGAAAGCAGGTGCAAGTGCCACCTCTATGTCCATTGTGGATGACAGATTAACCTCTACATTGTATATTAAATTTTTCATTCTCTTTTGAATTGATTTTTTATCTTGTTTCCTTTTTTTATTGAGTAAAAATGTCGTCCTTCATCCTCCAAGAGGTTGCAATTTCAGTCTGGACAAAATATATGTTGATGAATGCAGGCCAGTCTAAATTAGACACTTTTCCAATATATATATTCTATTAGAAATAATTAAAATAAGGAAATTCTACCAAAATAAATTCATTTTAAATTATTTTAAGTAAAACTACTTAATATTAAAATTTTATTAGAACACCTTAACCTCGCGAAAGTTTTGCCAAAAGACACCTTTGTGTACTTATGTTCCCTTCTCTGTTAACTTTCATGTATAATGACATCATTTGCCCCCTGGTAGCCATTTCCGTTTGTACAACTAAATCCTCTACATCACCCGTTTTACACACCACATAAAACACACGAGCTTGTGCAGCCCACCATGTTGTATATGAAATCCACTCCGTCCATCCAATGTTGTCAAATCGCATATAATCTCGCATAAGCCATCAGCCTGGGCCAATCGCTTATGCCATCGCATAATCGCATAAGCGATCACTCAGGCTGATGGCTTTTTTTTAATTAAAAAAATAGAAAAGAAAATCATTAAAACATCTTAAAAATTAAGAAAAACTATGACTGACTAATTTCTACAAGTGATTAGATTGGGTTTATTTACCTATTTCATTGTAGTTTGACTAATAGGCCATCTATATGTTGAGTAATATTATATTACATTATAAATAACAAAACAAATTTAAATAATCAACAAGTTACACTAAGAAAGAATTAATTATTGAAAACTACAAACATAGAAATTGCATTGATAACTTGAATCTTGACGAGCTGATGCATACAATACAAGTTACAACTTACAACTTATTACAATCTACAAGAAACTTGACTGTTGGTCATTATGCCATGGCATACTAGAGAATGCCATCATTAGGCGATTATGCCATCATATAACCAAGACATACTAAAGTATGCCATGGCATACTTCCTACATGGCATATGCAATCTGAGTTAGTGTATGCACTTATGCGATTGCACATGACAACACTGCATCCATCAGGTTCCATCCTCGATTCTAGGACTCAGAAAAAAAAAAAAATCAAAGTGAGATCAACAGCTCTAGTGGGCAACACCACTAGGAACAATGGAGACGGGATAAAACCATAGGTTTGTGGATGTGGCCACCATGGTGTGTATCTCTCAGCATACCGGCTAATCGGATGCAGATTGCATCCTACCCCCACCTGGACGGTAATCCGTCCGGGTAGGGATCTGTGGGGCCCACCGTGACTTAAGTGTTTTATCCACTCCGTTCATCACTTTTATCAGATAATTTTAAGATATAAGAAAAAAATTGAAGCACATCCACAGCTCCAGTGGACCACATCAAAGGAAGCTACAATGATAATGACACTCACCGTTGAAACCTTTCTAAGGGCCACCATGATGTTTTTTTTACCATCCAACCTATTAATAAGGTCATGCAGACGTGGATGAAGTGAAAACACAAATATCAGCTTGATCCGAAACTTCTACAGCTCTTAAGAAGTTTTTAATGGTGAACGTTAAATCCCCACTTTGTGGTCCATTTAAACTCCCGACCTACCTCATTTTTGGATCATACATTAAAATGATTTGAGTAAAACTATGAACGGCGTGGATAAAATACTTACATCACGATGCGCCCCACAAATCCCTGCTCAGACGGATTACCGTCCGGGCAGGGGTAGGGCGGGGGTAGGACGCAATCCCCGTCCTGCAAATCAGGTGTAACTCACCAGGATGAAGTGAAAATACAAAAGCCAGCCTGATGCAAACATCAGGCAAGCCACACCATGTGAACTTAAGAGGCTTTAGGAGTAGTTTTACACTGTTCCCATTAATGTGGGCATCAAAGTCTTTACTCGCCTAATCTTTTCTAATACAATTCAAATAATGGTTCTCACCTAATGGACAAAGAGAATTTACATATAAAACATGGTGGACCCCACAAAGCTTGGGTATTTCACACAAGTAACAACACTTGCTTCACGTGTTGTTTTACATACATATAAAAAATACAGTGGGGCCCACTAACAATCTGGAAGGTTTTTTAATGGCCTAAGTCCCCACCCCAAGTGTTTCTTATAGTGTGACCCATTTGAGGTTTTTTTTGGTCTTATTTTTGAGCTCCAAGGATAATACAAGTGGGCACACATGATAGACGGATTGGATGTCATACACACATCAACGTGGACCCCACACATCACGTTGTAGTCTAAGGTTAACTGACAAAGCTTTGTAGTGGATTCAACCTCCATTGTATGCTTCCTCCAAAAAGGGGAAATTCTTTCTAACCTGGCTGCGAACCTACCGGGGTTCTCTAACAAGAGGAAACGACTTAGCATGCATGAAATCCACTTCGTCCACTGGGCACATCACCCCTTGGTGGGTTTTTTCTTTTTTTTTTTGGTTTGGAGAGAGATAGGTACATCACCCCTTGTATGGCCTTGATACCAAAAATCAAGCTGATTCGACAGTAAAGTGGACCACCCCATAAATTTATACTTCCAAACATTTTTAAATTCATGTGGTTATGGCCCACCGAAGTTTTGGAATACTATGATTTTTGGGTAATTCTTTCATCCTGATGAAACACATGAAAAGAATAGATTAAAGGTCATACAAACACCATGGTTGGCACTACACAGAACTAACGATGGGCATCCCATCTCAACATTTTCCTAGAGTAGGGCCTATCTGAATTCTCAATGGTCACGGTTTCTAGGTCCCATGGTGAAGATGAGGCAGCATACCTGATGGACAAGGTGATCTCATGAAAGCTCCACCCACAGGGCTCTTAGGACGCGAGGTACCTAGAGCTAGGGTAGCTCATTTAAAACCTTTTGATTCTTGTGGGCTAAACATGAGACCTTGGATGGAATCCAATGGCTCATGTTAAGCCCACAAGAAGAGAGGTGTTCTTGTTTCTCTAATCCCCACCTGCATGTGGGCCCATGCGCTTTCCATGCAAGTGCATGTGTAACACCGTGACATGGTTGTGAGATCTAAGCTTTCCATCAAGTGAACTATGCTACTAGATATTATGGGGAAAAAAGGGGGCTATTTCACAATCAAGGTGGGCCACAAAAAATCAAAAAATTTAATGTTTAGAGAAAAAAAAAAATAACTGTTTAATTTGATTTGTACATTGTGGCCCACCCAAAGAATGGAATTTTGTCTAATTTTTCAAGCCAAAGATCTAAGCATTATTACCAACATTGTGAAAAGCTCAAATCTCATAGAAGTATTTCGTATATGCACATGTGAAGTGCATGTGGTAGTGTATGGCTCTACACTTGTGTGAAATTGGCAATCCTCTAAAGAGGATATAGAGTTTTTGGGAGGTGATTTTCGAGAGTCATTTTCTTATTTCTAGGGAATCCACTCTATCCATCAAGTAAGAACCCATCATTTGAACTATACGTACAAAAGATTAGGCTAATAAAAACTCTTATGGGCCACACCAATGGGGAAAATGTAAAGCTGCTCCTAAAACCTCTACATTCACATAGTGTAGCCCGTCTAATATTTGGATCAGGTTGATATTTGGATTAGGATGAGTTTTCTATTTTTACTTCATCCTGGTGAGCTACACCTGATTAACGCTCTAATAAAATATACACACCATGATGGCCCCACACAAACCTATGGTTGGCATCTCATCCCAATTGTTCATTGTGGTGTTGTACCTAAGTTGTGGATCTCGCTGGCTTTTTATCCAATTCCTAGAATCAAGGATGGAACCTAATAATATCACCTTTCCGAAAAGAAAAAAAAAATGATGGAAACTAATGAACGGAGTGGACTTTACATATGCAGCACGGTGAGCCCCACAAGCTCACGCGTTTTGCATGCTAGGTAAAATGGGTGTGATAGAGGATTCGGTTATGATGTGTAGAAATGAAAATAGCTCCGAAGGAAATTTTGTCATTACACATGAAAATTAACAGAGAGTGGTATCAGGAGTACACAAATGTGTCATGTGGCAAAAAAAAATCATGTGGTTCAAGTGTTTTAATATTTTTTTAATTTAAGTACTTCTAGATTAAGAAACATTGAATGAATAAATTTTGGTAAATTTCGCTTAAAATAACTAAGGCAGTTTTTGCTTAATATTCCAGCATAAATATTCTCCTTACAAATGTATGTACAAAGTTGCAACTTGCAAGTAAAAAAGAATCTTCCCAGAAGAATTTCCAATGGAATGAAAAAGAAGATAGTCATAACTACCACATACAGGCATAAAAGGATGTGTGCAAACCCAAGAAGCAAGGGGGATTTGAAATAAGGAATATGGACAAGATGAATTCCATGTTATTGGGTAAATGGTGGTGGAGGATAGGACATAGTGAGAATGATCCATGGAAAAATATCTTGACATCCAAATACATTTCTTGGCACATGGATGGGAGCGAATTGGGAAAATTGCAAAATCAAGTCAGCTTTCTCAAGAGTGATATCTTCAGGTCAGAGGGGATTCAGTTAAGACTTGGAGCAGGAAACAGAATCTGTTTTGGTATAGACCGGTGGTGTGGGGAGATGCCCTTATGCAAGAAATCCACATGTCGTATCGAGTCAAAGAGGAGAGGTTACTCAACATACATTCCAATTTCCAACATATTGATAGAAAAGTGGTGTGGTTCACTAGTTTCAAGAGGAGTCTGCATGACGAGAGGATTCAAATGTTGACTCGACTTCTGAACACACTCAAAGAAGTAAATTCCTCAATCAAGCAAAGAGGAGATAGAATTGGTATCAAATGGGATCTTTTAGCAAAGATCATTCTTTGAAGCATATATGGAAGGTGAAGTACTCGTATGGAGGATCAACCGGATACCATTTGTGTGGTCCCCTTAAAATTGATGCACTCTATTAGATAGCGAGCCGTAAGAAAGTTCTCCCATTAGACCGTTTGAAAAATAGAGGTCACCCCTCCCCCATTGTTGGTTGGTCAATGTCCTGTAGGAAGAATCCACCCCCTCATTTATTATTGATTTGGGGATTTGCATGGAAGGTTTGGACCTTCATGTTCGATCGCTTTAACATTATTTGGGGAATGTCCGAATCTTTGGAGGCCCTAATTATTGATGGTGGAATGGAGATATGTCCCCTACTAGGTCTGTCCCTTGGGAATGGCATTGCAAGATAGTATTCCAGGTGAAATCCAATAGTTTGGTTAAGATTTATTAGAAAGTCTGTGGGATGATAATGGATTGAAGCAAAGTAAATAGAAATCTTCAAGGGGTATCCAAGCAAACAGTCAGGACTAATTGGTCGGAAGTGACTAATGTTAGTTGTGGATTTAAACCAAGAGAAAGATGGAGTGCTCCTCCCGAGGGATGGATGAGTTGAATTTCAATGGTAGCTCGTTTGGAAATCTGGGTTTGGGTGGAATGGGAGGAATTGTGAGGGACCACCCAGGTACAATAAGTTTTGAGTTGTCCATTAGGATCCCGTAGCTCAAGTTGTATAGAAGCGGCTGGTATGTTACGAAGGACAAAAGCGGTCATAAATTGCCAACTCAGACCACTCTACATAGAGGGGATTGGGGCAATGCCATCAATTGGGCAAATCAGGTCAATTCGCATGGGAGGTTTTGAATCTAATTGAAGAGTTCCTAGCTTTGTGTGAGAATGTCATTGTTTCATTCTCTCACGTGCACCGTTAGGCAAGCTTATAATCAGGGTTTACCTTTGTGGCACTTTTACTCATTGAAAAGGGTTATGATTGGTGGAGTATGCAACTTCGTATTGAACTTTTTGGTATGAATATTCCTGACAATCTCCTATTCTCCCTTGCAGATACATTTGGTTGCAATTTGCAAAGCTGCATCTTTCCCGTCCGAATATCCAAGACTTTCTCTATGCATTGGCAAGCCAGCCGATCATCTTCGGGATGTTATCATCGAAAGACTGGAAAGGAAATTAGCTCCCTGGAAGAGTTGTCTCCTAACTGTGGAAGGCTCAAGTTGATTGAATCTGTTCTTTCGAATCTCCCAACTTATTTATTGTTGATGTTCCGCTGTCCTAGGTCGATTATATAAAAAATTGATAAGCCTAGAAGAGACTTCCTTTGGAATGGAAGCTCCCTTAGTCACAATTATCATTTGCTAAACTGGTCTAACGTTTTTCGTCATTATTCGGAAGGGGGAGTTGGTATTAGGGCCTTACTAGAATTCAATTCAGCATTTCTGCTATTTACTTCCGAATCTATAAGTTGGTGGCGGGAAATCCTTGCCTGTAAATATGGTTTGGAGCCTGAATAATGGTTCACCAAGCCCTCCAACTACAGATCTTCCTCTGTTTGGAAGGCCATATCTTGCCTTAAACCCCCATTCAAACCCCCATTCCTTGAAAGAATATTTTAATCTGGGAAATAGCTCCAGGATCAGATTTTGGTTAGATTATCTTCAATATTATAGAAATATCCCCGATATTATCTCTATCTCCAACTCAGCGATACCAATAACACCGGAAATATTAGAAATTCCAGGTATCGGCAATGTATCGCTAAGTAGCCAATGTATCGATATCACCAATCTATCACCAATTTTTTCGGATGTGTAAATTCCAGGCGTCACTTGTATCACCAACGTATCGATATCTCCAATGTATTGCCAATATTTTCGACTGTACAAATCCAAGTGTCGCTTGTATCACCAGTGTATCGGCGACATTTTGATAATATCACCAATGTATTGATATCACCAAAAATTTATTTATTAAAAAAATCCATTTCAAATTTTTTTGTGGGCACTTAGTTGTATGCAGTGATTAAATTATCGACAATATTATCATTAATGCAACATGGGTGATAGACCACATTCTTTCATCTCCTTTTCAGTTGTTGACGATTTCTCGGCAAAATATTGTTTGTTTTCAATTCTCTCAAATATTGATGGATGTTTGGATGGAAAGTAGGATGGTTGGATAGATGGGATTGATGGATGGTTGGACCGAATTCTTACAACAAAACATGCTTTTAAGGCCCCTCATTAAATGGAAATTTATTATATATGCATTCTTCTTGCAATTTTTTGTTTCCTAAATAAGCAAATATGTGTATTTTAGCATCTCCCGAAGTTTCATTGAAAATTTCCACGATTTTTCTCATGTTTCCCCACATTTCCAGTTATCAGTGATATTATCAATGACATCGATATTGTTTCCATATCCCCAGCCAGCTAAACTTGTAGCGATACCGATATTTCGAACACTTAGACCCATGGCCATCTGATAGGATCTTAGCTTCTCTATTCCCTGGACTAGCCAGAATCTCCTCCGATATCTCGATTTCTGTTTCTAATCAACTCTCACCTATTGGACCAAGGATATGGTGTCCTCTTTGTAGAAGCGCCTTAACTTATGAGGAATCAGAAGCATTGTTGGATCTCCTTCAGCTCCTTCATGGCGTCCACCCTTCTCCAGGGGAAGATGACTGGTTGTCTTGGAAACTCTCCTCTTCTCACAAACTCTCTACAAAATCCCTCTTTCTCCATCTTCGAGCCCCCCTCACCCATTCGGGGAGCTCCCTTCCTTCATCTGGGGTTACAAAGCTCCCCCTAAAGTTTCAGCCTTCATTTGGCTGCTTGCCTGGGGTAAAGTTTTAACAGTGGACAACCTTCAAAGGTGTGGGCTGACTCTCCCAAATGTTTGTCTTCTATGCCTAGCCAATGCAAAAACCATTCCCCATCTCTTCCTTCTCTATCCATTTGTTGTCGAGGTTTGGTCCGGCATCTGCAACAGATTTCAAGTCTATTAGGTGATGCCTAATTCGGTCCACTCTCTCCTTTTTGCTTAGGAGTAATAGAGCTCCACGATTGTTTGGAAGTTAACGGTGATGGCTACCCTCTTGGTCCTCTGGAGAGAGAAAAACAATCAATGCTTTCGAGACCTCCCCTTCTCTATTTCTTCTATTTAAAATTAGTTAATCCGGGATCTTCAGGAGTGGGTGAATAGTCTAAATCTCTTAGAAAATTCAACCACTCCCACAATCCTTGGATTTAACTAATTTTTGTTTGTCTTGTTTCAAGATGTATAGTCGTTTTGAGGTTTCTTTTTCTCTTTCTTTTTCTTTTGTTCTATTCTGTTTTCTTTTGGCTTATTGCCTTTTTTTTAATATATTTTCTTTTCATCCTTCAAGAAAAAAAAATATATATTGAATGTTTAAGGTTGTAGAGTTTTGATGAGTTGGAGGGTAGTCATTGGTAGCTTGTTTTCATGTTTCTACATTTCACTTTTCCTTTGAACAATATTTTGCATTTTTTTTTTTAAGATAACGAGATTTTCTTTTAAAAAAAAAAACCGCTAAAGCATAAGCTAGGCGGGAAAAGAATATAACCCAACACTGCAAACTAGAGAGAGAGAGAGAGAGAGAGAGAGAGAGAAGATTGATAGCATTAACCGCCTCTACAATGGAAGCCCATCCCACCACTTCGATCGTAGCCTTCCTCACAACATCTTCCACAAAAGCACTCCTATTTCGAAACCATCAGCAATTCCACTCCCCCATGTCCTCCAAAACTCCACGATAATAACCAAGCGTCACAATGCCTTTCTTCTTTTCCCACACCTCCCCCATGCCGCACCCATAATAGATCTGCAACCGACTTCGATATCAACCACGATCCATTGAAGGTGCTTAGGAAGCACTCCCAAACCTTCCGAGCAAAGGGACAATGTACAGAGAGATGATCAATCATTTTTCGCTTCACCCATACATATAATACAAATGTTAGGGAAGATCAAGGATCTCTTTTAAAAATTGTTGATCATTAGCGCTCTTTTCCTCCTTGTGAACCAAAAAAAGGCCACAACTCTTGGGGTAGCTCCACAATACCAAGGTTGAAAGAGGCGATTGTAAACTGAAGATCAAGGCAAAACAACCCAAGCTATGCCCCATGCCACACCATGAAGTCTTTTTCCTTCTACCAAAGGAGAATAACCCTTTAGATGATCCAACAGACTCACCAAATCCTTAACTTCCTCATTCGTCATGTCTCTCCAGCATGGAGGAGACCACACTACAATATGTCAGTATCACCACAAATGGAATAACATTGGTCAACTGAAATGTTCTTGATTGTAATGAGATGGCCACTCTTAGGAAGACCTCATGGTGTGGTCTTCCCAAGACTAGCCGATACATAATGGTAACGGCGGTTACCATTACACGATACGGGGTTAAAATGGAAATGTCCAAAAAAATTGAACCGAAACGGCCATTACGAGCCCCCTAAAAGAAAATAGGAAAACAAAAAAAAAAAAAAAAAAAACAAACAAACAAACAAACCTGATTTTCTTCTTCTTGTTGTTCTTCTTCTTCCTCTTCCTCTTCTTCTTCCACCGCTCGTGTGGCTCCTTCTCCACGCTCTCTCTCTCTCTCTCGTTCCCTCTCGGTTTCTCCTTCTCTCTCTTTTTCCCTCTCTTTCCCTCTAATTTTTTCTTTTTCCCTCTCATTTCTCTCTCCCTCTCTGTCTCGAAAAAAACGAACAGGTGGCATGGCTGTAAAACAGCCACGCACTTTATTTTGTCAAGTAGTCTACGGCACATGCCGCTTAGTGCACTTGCACTATTTTAGTGCATGCGGCCCACCTTGATTTATGTGTTGTATATCCATGCCGCCCATCAATTTTTCCTGATCATTTCAAGGCATGGTCCCTAAAATGAAGCAAATCCAGATCTCAAGTGAACCGCACGGTAGGATTGAATGCCCACTGTTAAAAACTTCTTATGGCCCACTGTAATGTTTATTTACCATCAAAATTGTTGATAAGATCGCATGGACCTGGATCAAGGGAAACACAAGTCGCAGCTTATAAAAAAATAATAACAAATAATAATAATAATAATAATATAAGTTTTAATTGTGGGAATTCAATCCCTACTGTGTGGTCCATCAAAGATTTGGATTTGCCTCATTTTTTGGACCATGCCCTAAAATGAGTTGGCAAAAAAGATGGACGGCATGGATATACAACAAATGCATCAAGGTGGGTCCTATGTTCATGGTGTCATTCACTAGTGGTCCACCTGAGGTTTAAATCTGCCTGATTTTTTGGATCATACCTTAAAATGAGTTGGCAAAATAGATTGACGACATGGATATACAATACATCAAGGTGGACCCCAATTTCAAGGCCTCACCCACTAGTGGTGCACCTAAGATTTGGATCTACCTCATTTTTGGACCATGCCTAATAAAATGGATGGACGTCATTTATATACAATACGTACATCATGGTGGGCCCCATGTACATGGGCCTAAAAATTGTCCATGAGGCATACATTAACTCAAAATTAATAAATTAAATATAGCACTATTATTGCCAAGTCAAAATCCCAAAATTAAATTGTTTAAACGATTTTCACCGTTAATTTGCAAACACTTGTTTTTCTGAAATAGGATAATTTGATTTTTTTTTTTTTATTCTTCAATGTTCAATAAATATCCACCAATCCATTAGTGAGATAAGTGCCAACAAATTGCATGAATTTAACGTTGATTTGGGGCATCAACTGGTCCACCAAATCAGCTCTAAATCGACAACACTATTTACTTGAATATAATTTCAAATTTTTTCTTAAGATTTATTGGGAAAATGATGTTAATTTGTTAGATATATGAATTACATAATTGGACACAAAAGTCCCTGGATTGTATGTTGAAATAAAATGTACACAAGTCACAAGGTATGTAATACACCAATACCTACAAATATTAGATATTTTGGTATTAGATTAATTCTAATTAATTCATATTGATATTATATAGTTAGATAATTAAATATAAAAGATTTCTAGCCAGTACTAGGTTGTCAAATTCATAAATTCATCAAACGGCCCGATACAACATTTTCACCAAAGATTGGACCGTTACACAACCATAAACATGTTCAAATTATAAATGAATGCATATTTGGAATATTTATAATTTTCTGGATTTTTTTACTATTTTTTCAGAATTATTGGAGCAAAAAAAAAAAGAAGACGTTACAAGCACCGTATTAGCAGTTACAACCTCATATCGGCTGATACCGTATCCATATCGATAATGGTGGGGACCGTTACGCCCACCATTACCGCAATGGTACACCTTGCTATTTTTGCATTGCCCATTTTTGGGTCCGACCTAGGAGGACATATTGAGTCGATTTCTTATTATGTGGGTCACCTCAGATTCAATGGACTGTCTCCCTTCAACTTGGAATGGGGTCATTCTTGGGAGAGAGAAGAAGATCCTTTGGAGAATGGCTCTTCTTGCTACTTGGTGGGTTGTTTGAGAAGAGAGGAATGCGAGGTGCTTCAATAATGCCTCTAAATCGGTAGAAGCATCTCCCAAAGGATTAGATCGTTGGTTGTCGAATGGGCATTTTTTGTATCTAATCTTAGGAGATGTAATTTAAATTTCTTTGAGCTGTATTTGGGTCGCCTGCTCAGCGTCCCTCTCTTGTTGTTTTTCGCTTTTTTTTGTTGTTTTCGCTTTGTTTTGTTTCTTAATAAAAGTTTTGTGGCCTTTCAAAAGAAAAAAAAAAAAAAAAAAAGAAATTGACAAAGAAACTAAGCTAATAGTGATGCAACCCACGGCCCAGCTAGGCCCATTGTAAGACCCAGCAAGACGTAGGCCCATGGCCCACCATCGAGGCTAACTGTGCTCATTTTTTAACTCATTATTTACAAGTTTGACGACCTAAATCAAGTATTGCAATTTACTATTTTTAGGAGTTATAAGGGGTTGATTTGAAGATGTGATTGATAATTAAAGATATGGGCTTGTTTTAGAGATATAATTCATTTCCATGATTGCTTTTTATTAGGCTTTTACCATATTAAGGAAGATTAGATTGGTTTGTAATAAATTGTAATTGATTTGAAATCAATCTCTTAGTTAGGGGGATTTTAATTAAAGATTCATTTAGGACTAAAAAAGGGGATGAAGGTGTAAGAGTTAGTCATTCGAATATTTTTCTAAGTGTGAGTTAAAGTTTTTGTAAGGAAAGAAGGTTGATTCAATAAAGTTATCTCTCTCTCTCTCTCTCTCTCTCTCTCTCTCTCTCTCTCTCTCTCTCTCTCTCTCTCTCTCTCCATTGTTCTTGTGAGTAATACTTTTTTTCAATATTTTTGCAATTTGGGTATCGAGATCTCATTTATTTGATAAACGGGTTGCACTATTTTCGTATCAGAGCAAATCGTCTTTGGAGATTTTTCAGCTCCATGTCATCTCCTAATGGCATCAAAGGAGGTCGCACAAGAAGAGTTCATGCAAGTAGCTCAATTGATACACTTACTAGCAAAGCAAGTAGATCAACTCACGCATGCAGTAGGCAACCTCGCTAATCAAGTGGAGGAGCTCTGGTGTTGAGGGAATCCGGAAACAAAAGTTGGATCACGTGGACACGCAGGGGAATGTCCCCACCAAGGTCCTAACCGACAATGGGCAACCCCGGCTTATAAAGACAGCAACAATCAAATCCTTCGATTGTTAGAACATAATGGAGAGCCTAGAATTAAAGTAGAAATTCCTAAAATGACGAAGACATCAACGGAGCCAAAGGAAAAGTTGACATCTGAAGTGATCGTTGCATTAACGTTGGACATACACTTGAATTCACTAATGGATCAATTGGTGAATCCAATGATAGCGACAGACGACCGTCACATTGATAGACATGCAAGTGGGTCTCAATACTCAAATTGAAACACCTTTGTAAAAGATGACTGTGGCACGAAAAACAAAGAAAATGTTTTAGGATCCACAAAGAACTTTAAAGTTACAACAAACAAACAAAAGCACAGGCAAAAAAGGCAACATATATAGTGGACTCCAACAAAGGTTGTGTTGAGCCGATGCTTAAGGTTACACCATCAACTTCCATCAAAGAAGAATATGATTCATCATATAGCTATTATAAGTCCAAAGATTGAAATTGGTTTCCAACTCAAGGAAAAGTTCTTTCGAAGCCGGGGAGATTTGATGCAGCCCACGGCCCAGCTAAGCCCATTATAAGACCCAAGAAGACGTAGGCCATAGCCCACCATAGGGCCTAACATGTGCTGATTTTTTAACTAATTATCTATAGGTTTGTGGGCCTGAATCAAATATTGCAATTTACTATTTTTAAGAGATATGGGGATTGATTTAAAAATGTAATTGATATGTTTAAGGATATGGGCTGGTTTTACATATATAATTACTTTCCATATTTGCTTTGTATTAGGCTTTACCATATTAAGGAAGATTAGATTGGTTTGTAATAATTGTGATTGATTTAAAATCAAACTCTTTGTTTAGAGGATTTTAATTAAAGATTCATTTAGGATTTATAAAAGGGGGTGGTAGTGTAGGAGTTAGTCATTCGAATATTTTTCTGGGTGTGAGTTTATTAAATTTTTTGTTAGGAAAGAAAGTTGATATCAAGGTATTCCGTGACAGTAACGATGGCCGTAACGACCACCACCATTACCTTTATGATAGGAGGTGTAACGGCCATTACAGGGGTCGTAACGCCTAATACGGTCTCTCTTTTTTTAATTGAAAAAAAAAAAATTCAAAAAACTTGTATTGGCCCCATAGTGGACTGTTACAGGGCTGTTACAGCCTCTACAAGGGGCGTAATGGGCCATTACAGGGGGCTGTAATAGCTTTTACAAGTCATTTTTTTGTAACGGCCATTATGACCTTAACGGCCCCCGTAACGTGTAACAGTTGCCACTGTTACCTTTACATAACGGCCTTTACAGCCCCGTAATGGCCTTTACGGGACACCATGGTTGATATCAATAAAGTTCTCTCCCTGTCTACTCAATTTTTCTTGTGGGTATACTTTTTTTAATATTTTACAATTTAGGTATTGATATCTCATTTGCCCGATAACCGGGTTGCGCCATTTTAGTTCCATGAAGCATGAAGCGAAGTGGCAACAAGTTCAGGTGCAGGGCCGTGGAAGCTTGTTTCAAAATTTTAGCAAGCATGAGCAGCACCAAGTTAGAAGGATCTTACATTTAACTTGCTAACCAAGCAATCTTAAAACTAACACAAACCAATGTTCTACAAACTTTTTAAACCAAAACTAAAAAGTCTGATAAAACCTTCTTAAAAATTCTACAAGTACACAGATGTTAAACCTAATTAAAATAGAGGTCTCAAGTCCAACTAGTTGGACTATAAGGTACAATCCACCCAGTGGATAACTTTCCACCAGTGTTTTAAATAGCTACGCTATGTAGCGTCTAGCTTACGCTACGTAACGTAGCATAACCTTAACGCCACATAACATAGCATGGCCTTAACACAATGTAGCTCATGAAAATAGCTTAAGTCAGGTGTAACCTACACTACATGATAATTTGCATACGATACGTGCTACATACTTCATATGATGTTTTCAATGATTTGTTACATTTTTCTATCTCTAGTAAAAATTAGTTAACACTTTTAATGGATTTTTTTTAATAATTTGTTACATTTTTCTATTTCAAATAAGAATTAGTTAACCTTCTTAATGCTTTTAGCAATATAATATAAATAACAATATTAAATCAGTTTCATTGCTCTTTCTTTACCTTCATACTTAATCCTTGCCCTTTCTTGTTACTTTTGATTAACCAAATATCATGAAATTTTGTTAAATTTCATTATTAATCAGTCTAATTTAGTACTGAATATCATGAAATTGGTGCAACCAAGAACCTTAATTAGAAGTCTAGTAGCATGCAGCTTACACCTCACACTTCAGAGGGGCAAACACTATGCTACACGCTATTCGCTATTTAAAACACTGCTTCCAATGACATCCAACCCTGCCAATAGGTTGGCCCCACCATGAGGATCAACTAGTGCAAAAATCAGCCCCATCTACTCAGGTGGTTCAAACCATAGAAAACAATATGCAGGCTTTTTCTTTTTAAGGGTGAAAATTTTATTAAAAAGAAACAGAAAACGGAGAATACACAGCTCAAACTACAACCAACAAAGACTAACGAAAAGAACAAAGGGGTTGCATCCCTACCCAATCCAATAACAACGAAATGACTCCAAAAATGATCATTTCGCTTAGATCTAGACAAGTTCTGAAAGCGCCTCACATTTCTTTCTCCCCACAAGGCCCACCAAATAGCTAGCAGAGCAAGAAGCCAATTGGAATGATTAACAATCCCACAACCTCCATTGTGCCACACCCAAAGAGGATCCGGAACTGTCCTTAGCATCACCCACTTCACCCTAAACTCCGCAAGAAAGTAATCCCAAATCTCTCTCGCGAATGAGCAGAAAATGAAAAGATGATCCCCGGTTTCTTCATCACGGTTGCACATACAGCACATGTTAGGGATCAACATAGATCTCTTCTATAAGTTGTCGATCGTAAGGACCTTCTTCCAGCCCACCAACCAAGTAAAAGAAGCAACTTTTGGAGGCACCCCATACAACCAAAAATGAAAGGCATGCCGATCCTGGAGAATAGAATGACGAGACTGCATGTTACCATAAAACGACTTAACCGAAAAGCGACCTGAACTATGCAGCATCCACACCAAGAGTCGGGACCTCCTTGCAGATAAACCAAGTGCAGCCTACCCAAAAGAGCAGCCTCTTCGTCAGACAGGTTCCTCCTAGAAGGGGGGACCCACACAACCGAAGATCCAATCTTAGAAAAGCAGTCTACCACCGTCATGTCACGGAAAGGCACTAGACTCACCAACAAAGGGAAATCGGAGCGAAGCGTGTTACCATCGCACCAACAGTCCTCCCAAAAACGAGTTCTAGTCACGTCCCCCACCAAGAAGGCCACGCCTTGCTGAAACAAATCCCTCAATGACATTACCGCTTTCCAAATATATGAGCATCCATACAAAGAAGACCTCTTAATTTCCCAACCCCCAGTGGAAGTTCCGTAATTAGAGGAGATGACTTCGCGCCACATGATGCCTTCTTCCGTACCAAATCTCCAAAGCCATTTACCGAGAAGAGCCAAATTCATTGTTTTGAGAGGTTGCAGTCCTGCCCCACCTAGATGGAGAAGCTTACAAACCTCCTCCCATTTCAACAAAGGAAACTTAAATCCTTCTTCTGAGCCCCTCCAGAGGAAATCTCTTCTAAGTTTTTCCAGCCTCGTTAGCACCACTTGAGGGCACTTGAATAAAGACATAAAGTATAGGGGCATATTTGAAAATGTTGTTTTAATCAAAGTGATCCGGCCTCCAAGAGAAATAAACTGGCTTCTCCATTTAGAGAGAGTATTCTCTATTCTTTCAATCACCCTATACCAATGATGGATAGCCGGCATTGATAAATAGCAAAATACAACTATGGTCCACTCAATGAGCGGATGTTGCTGATTTTTGCACAAGGCAATCCTCACAATGGCACCAAGATGTCGCACACACATGAAAGGTTGGAAGTCATCCACTAGATGGATCGTAGCTTATAGTCCAACAAGTTGGACTTGAGACCTACTCATTAAAGTATAAACAAACAAAATGGCAAGGATATCCCTATTCAAATCAATAAACTTACACCTCTGAAAAAAGGACTCAAATAACAAAGTTAAATGGTCAGGTTTAGTCGGGTTCAGGTTGGGTCCACCATCTTAGACCCAGTTAAAATTCAGGTCGGATTGGATCCAATTAATTCTATTACTAACATTATTTATTAATTAAATCTAGTAATAGTAATGAGGTTTGCTACGCCAGATGCGTATAAGAAAGCCCAATTACATAAGATGCATGTGTCAAAGAAGCATGTGTTTGTGTGCAATCTAATCCATCCATTGAGTGGTCCCGACCATGTAAATGAATTATCTGACCCGGATGGACCGGACCCGACTCGAAACCAAGGTCCAAAGACCACATTGATAACCATCAAGGTAACCAGACCCACTCGGATCCGGTTTCGGGATGTCTAAAACGAGACCCATCAAGACCCAAACAGGGTCAGCCCGGGTACAAGGACCCGACTGGAACATTTCCGTTAACAGCCTAATCAGATAGCAAGAGAGAGCTAGGGTTTATGATTTCATTTTAGGATTTTGATTGAATGAAAGAGAGAGAGAAACTACCTGACTTTCTTGATGAGAATGGATCTAAGCTTGCGGGCGAGATCTTGCGAACGGATGCGGTGTTCAAGCCTCTTGCGGGCAAGGACCCGCTTCTCCGAGTTCTTGATATGGTGTCTCTGCTGGCGCCTTATCAACCGTTCGATGCCGCTCGAGACCATCTTCCGGGTCATCACAGCTAGAGCCTGCTCCAGGTTTCCGTTCAAGACTCTAACACGAATCCCTCGGCTCGCCTGCAGCTGGTGATGCTGGTAGTGGGGCCCTACCACCGATGAAGATGGGCCCCACCACAAGGAGGACGATCCACTGAGAGAGCCTATGGTGATGGTGTTAGGGCGTCGGAAGAGAGCAGTTGATAACTGCCGACTGACGAAATTCATTGAGGCTTATGCTTCTGTCCTTTGGGGTTTTGGGTTTTTCAGTTACAAAACTAGAGGAGAGGAGGAGGAGAACAGACACCTACAGCTGCTATTCTGTATGCCATCGTACAGCATTTCTTTCCTCGACACACGGATTGCCGGAATCGGATTCGCTACTGACCCTGCCACTAGCCAATGGCTAGTGGTCGGTGCTCTGTGGACCCCACCATGATGTATGTGTTTCATCCATGCCGTCCACCCATTCTTCCAGATCATTTTATGGTACGAGCCCAAAAATGAGGTTGATCCAAATCTCAAGTGGACCGCACAGTTTTTATTGAACATCTACCATTAAAAACTTCTTGGGGCCACAAAAGTTTTGGATCAAGCTGATATATATTTTTTCCCTTCATCCAAGTTTGTATGAACTAATCAACAGGTTAGATGTCAAATAACCATTACAGTGGGCCCTAGGAGGTTTTTAATGGTGGACATTCAGTCACTAATGTTTTCCCATGATGTGGTCCACATGAGATTTATATATACCACATTTTTGGGATCAATCACTAAAATTATCTTTCAAAATGGATGAACGGCGTGGATAAAACAAATACATCACTGTATTTGTTTTATCCACTCCGTTCATCTATTTTTCAAGATCTCCAAATCTGAAGTGGACCAAACCACAAGAAAGCGGTGGATCATTCCCTAAAATGAGTTGGAAAAAATGGATGGACGTTGTTGATAAAATACATACATCATAGTGCGCACAGTACCGATAGTGGGTGATGTTAGCTATAGTGTGCAATCCGAGTCCAAAGATGCCACGTAGTAGAATATCCAATCCATGGAAAAGGTGGGCCATACTATGATGATCATCTAATATGAAAATCGATCAGATCCATTTATCAATGGAAACGCAACATCAAAATAAATATGCGGCCTATTTTACTGGTTGGACGGGCCTGATTTTAGTATCAATTGATAAACACGGTGCAACCGCTCATCGAGCAGGCCCATGATGCTGATATCAATGTACAGAGGACAGTTACAGGTGTGGGCCACCCAATGACTTGATCCAGCCTAGGTAATCTTCACCCACTTTATTAGTGCTCTGGCAGAAGATGACACTCGATGCACACCGTACAAGCACTCCGAATATGTGAATCGTGGTACACGCTAATTCAAACTTCTATCCATACGGACGAACTCATAGAGATGAAAATACCCTCACTTTTCCAACTGCTTTTGTCTAAAGATTAAGAGTATTTTTGTTCAAGACTCTATTACCATACTCTACGAATCTACTTTGGTAGCATAAATTTTTGGGTGTCGAAAGAAATAAAAAAGCATAGTATGGAAGAGTCTACGGTGCTAATTTTTTCCTAACTAACTCAAACTAAACAGAGTAGATTGTAAAAACCACTGTCCCTAAGCCAGTGTCCCAAAATCAAATTGACTGAGATATCCTAGCCTCTTATTTGTGTGGACACTTGTTTGTTGAAATTGGACCGACCGTCCAATAAATGTCCACTAATACGGTATTCAGACAATCAAAAAGCTTAACTTTTTGGTAGATGATACATTTAAAATGGAATCCATAACTTGGACGGTTTAATTTGAATTACGGGTACGTTGGGTATACGCCTTTGTATCATCTATGACACTCAATCAGAGCATCCACAATTCTCTATAGCCTTCGTGTTGTGCCCATCTTTTTCACGGCTCAGATGTCCCACACGCATGATGCATAGGTATAATTGACAGGCTAGGCCAAGCTCAAAGCCCAAAGCCTAGCCAACCCCGGCCCTAAAAAATACTAGGCTTGAACTTGTTGAGAATTGATGAAATCTGGAATTATCAACGCTAATCCATCCGCATCCATGGACAATGTTGATGAAGTCTTCTCTTTTGATTCTCTTGGATGGGACAGACGTTCTGCTGTTCCAGTGACTATTTGGAAAACGACTATCAATACAGGCACGCTAGCGCGCATACGTTTTGAAGCTGGCTGGCTGGTTTAAGAACATCTCCAAAACCAAATCTTCAACGCCACCTGCATCGTCTAGGACACTCCAAAACCTGAAAATGACCTATTTCCCACAGTGAATGATCTTAATCCATCCATTGACCAGGGCCCACCATGATGTTGAGTGCAAGTCCTGTCCATCCATCATGCGGCCCTGCTTATATTATCTGTAGATCCCAAAAGTAAGCGTGATCCAAGCCCCAAGTGAGTCAGACAATGTAAAATCATGCCTAAAACCTCTAAAATCATACAACATGACCCACCATTCATCCTTGTGGTGAGCATCCTCTGAATGGATTAGATGATATACTAAAAAACAAAACAGCACAATGGCCTACGCATGTTTTAATGGTGGGTCCCAATTGTTCCTTGTGGTGTGGCCCACGTAAGTTTGGATCACACTAGCTTTTGGAATCCATGTACAAATGAAGTGGGTGCACCTAATGGATAGAGTGCATTTTTATTTTTTTTTAACGAAAGGTCTTATCTAAGTTTATTGATAGAAGATCACTCCACGCAAACCAGCTAGAAAGGCACTATAAATGACTTTATCAAACTATCAATTAGTGGATCATCAATTGAAGACCCATCAACATTTAAGTTAATCCAAACAAGCTTAGGGGATTCCAATTCTCCGAAATTGAAGGACTCTCTAAACATTTCAAGTAAGCTTGGTCCCCTCTTCGAGAGCTTTGAAGTTAATAACTCTCCACCATGTTTGAGTCCATGAATGTTACAAATATCACAAACCACAACTTCTTCCTTTTTTGTTAGCTTGTTAGTACACCCCACTGTCAATTCACACATCAGTGTTAGCCACCCCACTAGGGAATCGATACCAAGACCTTAGTGTTGAAACAAGGTATCTTTCACTCAATCTACCACTTGAGCTATGGATCAGGGTGTCGCCGACCACAACTTTGGTCACTGTAATGATATCCTTACATGTGACACATTAATCTTCAAAGAAAATCATTTTTGAGCCTTTTACATTTGCCACCATACATAAGGTTGAATCACCCTTCCCTTACTGAGGTGAGATTGAGTTGGTAAAGATATATTAGTTCCTAAACTCATTGAACCGCTTTGAAATTTGCATGTATAACCTCTTATCTTTTAGGCCAACAACAATTCAAAGCCTGCTTTTAAGGTATTTCTAAATTAGTGCCTATAATTTGAAAAAGTTAGTCAAATATTTGTCTGCCGTCTAAAGTAGATACGTATGGTAAATGATCATAAACTGTATTTTTTTTTAAGTCAAAATTATCCTTAAGGTCAAATAATTATCTACCATCTAAAGTAGATATGTATGGTATATCCTTAAGGTCAATTCAAAGCCTTTTACATTTGCCTCTCTCTCTCTCTCTCTCTCTCTCTCTCTCTCTCTCTCTCCACTAACATCTCCTTTTCATCTTTCCACTAAAAAGAATTCAATATTCAACTCAGTCCTTTGCACTACCTTCACACCTCCCACATCTTTTCTTTGTCATTTGGTATGGAAGCATACCTCTCACATCTCTTAATTTATAATTGAATGCTCAATTCAAATTGAGGTAGTGCCCAATCAACATGGGATTTTCATTAGGCTTTACATTAGGGTTTTACTTTACCCGATTCAACATGGGGCTTTGTCAATTCAACACAGGGTTCTTGTGAATTTAACTTGCAATGAGGTTTTGCTCCAATCCATTGATTTAACATAGGGCTTTGTTTAATTGGCATGGGGCTTTATTGAACCGGCATAGGCCTTTCTCGATTCCACATGGGCCTCTTTTGAATTTGATTTACAACGTGGTTTTGCTCCAATCCATTGCCCAATTCAACCTAGGGCTTTGTCAAATTGACATGAGACTCTTCTGAATTCAACTTGCAGTAGGGTTTTACTTCAATCCACCGATTTAACATAGGATGAATCGATCGATTTAACATAGGGTGAATCGACATGGAGCTTTGTCGATTCCACATGGGGCTCTTCTGAATTTCGTTTGCAATTGTATTTTGCTCAAACCCATTGCCCAATTCAACATAGGACTATTGTGAATTTGGTTTACACTTAGGGTTTAGGGTTTTGATTTTATCAATTGCAAAAATTCACAAGTGGCCAATCAATATGGGGCTCTTCTAATAGAATATGTAGTTAGGGTTGTTGTTGATTCAACATGGGGTTGATGTGATTGTGGTTTGCAATTATGGTTTTAGGGTTTAGTGTTTTTCTTAACCTATTGCCCAAATTGACATGGACTGTGTCGAATCAATGTGGGGCCGTGTCCAAACGACATGAAGTTATTGAATACAAATCTATATCTGGTTTACAACATAACCGAATAAAAATCTACATCTGTTTCATTACTCATCTAAATATAAATCAACATCTGTTTTCATATGACATTAGAATAAAAATATACATCTGAATATATTTGATTCAATTGTTTAATTCAGCTTGCTATTTACTTTCAGGGCACATCTGTTTTCTCATGACATGATGCTTTACTCCAGGTCCATATTTAATAGTGCATTATGTCAATTACAGGGAGAATCAAGTTTGCAATGTGATTTAGTCCGCTGGATTCTCAATCATGTGTCCACAGGTTAAGGCCTGCAAGTGTGCCAAAGGAAACTAGCCGTCTTTCCACACATCCATTTCAGCGCCATTGCCAACAACACATCTAATGTCTTCTTTGAGATCCTCCTTGGAGTTTAGGATGCCTTCAAAACATGGGTCGGACTAGTGGCTACTTTGAATTGCTAGAAATCATCACCGCTAAGGTATTTGCTCTTAAGGACAGCTGCCCATGTCTCCTTTTCAGCTTTGGTCAGCCTTAATTCAGGCTTCATGAGGAGAGCTCTACTGATGGTTTCAAGGGGCTTGGTACCAATGCCACCAAGGTATTTGGGCTTGGTAATAGTCTCCCATTTGATTTGGGCTGGCCCATGCCCTTCTCAACAGTCCCAAAGAAAGCCGTACTGGGTAATGCTCAATATCCTTAATAGTACTGCTCACAAGCATGAGGGTACATTTAAGTGTATTTGCATATGCCCGCAATGACCAAGTTAATTAGAGTATCTCACCCAGACTATGAAAGGAGCCTACTCTTCCATCATTGAGATCTGGAGCTAAGATTCTCCAGTAAATCTTTAAGGCTGCCATGCCTGGGCTTGCCTCCAAAAGTTTTAAAGAACCCAAGCATCAGCTATGGCAAAATCCTTTTTCCTGAAAAAAAAAAATCATTCGAGACTTTTGAGGTGTGAGATTTTCAGCTTTTACCTGGACAAACTCACCAAGTTAATTATAATTAACCTTCTAAAAGTATTATTCGAAATGGCAGAAATGGCAACAGAAAAGGCTTCCAACATTCTCTATCTAATTCATTTATGATGAAATCCCATTCTTTCCATGACCTTTTTAATAAAACTTCATTCCAACTTATCATAAGCTTTAGGAATATCCAATTTGAATATATGTCATGAATCTATATTAGGACAAGGCAGCTTGGAGGGGGAAATTGAGGTGCAGATGATAGGATGGAGACGGTTAGGTGGATTTTTTAGCAATAATTCTATACATAACATTACATAGACCAATGGTCTCCATGAAAGGAACATTAATGATTCATATAAATCACTTGACACGAAATGTCTGGGACAAATCCAACGAGTAGCAAATACAGAGAGAAAAAGAAGAAAAAGAAAAAAAAAGGTAGTCATCATGCCTCTTTTGAAATTTAGCATGCTGATTGTTGATTTCTTTTGGGAATCTTTCTGGAGAGAACTCGTGAACCAGGTTAACAATACCCTTTTTGGAGAATGTTAATAAATTTCAAAATCCATTTCATCATCCAGTAGCTGCTACAATATTTTTTAATGGTATTGCAATAGTTTTTAGCTTAGGTATTGGAGCAACATTACCTATTGATAGGAGTCCTTGATCCTTAGATCTTAACAACATTCTTTTTCAAGTTTTTTACTTTGAAGTAAACATTTTTGAAGACATTAGAGATTAGTAAAAACAAAATTTAAAAAGAGACCCTTCAAATTTCTGATACATAAAATATACTAACATGTAACAAATACAATTATTAATAAACAAAATAAAGCACTCAAATCTTAATCTAGATAGATTTGGACCAAGAACCAAATATTACAGTGAACAAGGTGAAATGTGCACCTGTGGTTTTTTTCAAGGCAATTTACCAAGGTGAGGCGTGCAGCACTAATCAACTGAATGTAACCAGAATGACATAAAGAGTAATGTTTTTTGCATTTGGTACATCTCCGACATCAGATATGCCAAAGTTTATCAGAAGCTGAAAATTTAGAATAAAATGGAGCAATGCAAGTAGAATGGCTCAAAACTTGGCCAAGGCTCCAGAAAATTCATCGGATTCTGATGGCCCAAACAGAGCAGGATCACGACATCCATCCAATTGCCTAGCCTTCATCCTCTGTCATACCAGTGAATCAACTTTCCATCTCTGGAAAGCCTCTACATTCAAAAAAATGCTTGGCATAATACATACAATACAACTAGTGGGATCTTCACCGTCAACAGGCTGTGTTTGAAATGCTACTCCAATGGTGGATCCAATTCATGGCTCAATTGCTCCAATTGCTGTAATGTGTCACTGTGACAGAGACACACAAACTGGCATTCCATAGCTACAGCAAGGGGTTCCACTGTTTAAATAACAAAGAAATATTCAAAAATCATCTCCCAACTACCATCAGTTCCTTTTTCTTTTTTCTTTTTTCTATTTCATTTTGGGAGGAAAAGAACAAGCACTCAGTTCATTGCATCATAGTCATCCAATCTCTCATTGTACTCCAACACCTTCCTCTTTATCTTCGATGAATCTACCCACGTGATGAAATCCTCCATGTTCCTCGTCACAAGGAACGCAGGATCTGTAACTGTTTCTGGGCCCACTCGGATGTGGCCCTGCTCAATGTATGTAACGGCTTCTCTCAAGTGCTCTGCAAACTTCAACTTCACCAGAATCGTTGATAACCTACGCCTGCGGGTAAAAATGCATATACAAAGTTGATGAGATGACTGATTTCTCCATGGTTAGTGTTTCAAGAATCACAGAATTTCAGTGCAGCTTAAATAAAGGCCTCACCATCAGTGCTGAGAACTGGCCAACGGCCACTGTCATCTAAGTTATAATAGACATCTCAAACAGGAAAGAAAATGTGTTCCATTCTAGCATGTGTGGCATGTACATGAGCTTTATTGCATCATGCATGTGGGCTTAGGAAAATTCAGAAATGACAAAGTGAAAAAGAAAAAAAGACCCACCATATCATGTCCTAATGTGATATAGTGTTAATTAACAAAAAAGGGGCATGTTTCTAAGGAAAAAGGGCATTACATTTATTAGTGTTACATGACAGGTTGGGCATCAGTAGATCAGCGATGCTGTAACACAATTCCTGGGCCAAGAGTTTGTAGTTTGAACATTACATTCTGGTTTGCAGTTTGTAAAAAAGTGGGGTCCACTATGGATGGGCCATGCACAGAGTCTCCAGGATGGGGAAAGAGTAATGACAGGAAAATCCTAAGCCTTAATTGGTGGCCAATAAATTAGACAGTTAATAACGAAAATATCCAATACAGGAACAGTGCACATTCAACCAGAAAAGGCCAAAGATGTCATGACTAGATCTTCCATGCGAGGGAGTTATGGAGCATGGGCCATGGTGGAGCCTGTCATATCAATAGTGTGAATCACTGAACCATGGGACCAACTTATACTAACTGAAATGTTAAAAAAAACGATTGATCTGATGAGGACCATACCAAAGGAGGGCCGAGCCAGTCTCCTTATGGCTAGACGACCATCACATGGGGCCCACTTGGCCCAATTCACATTCCTAGCCACGTTGAAGACCCCTCGTGCATGTCTGTTCATCTTTGAGGACCCCACACAGGAGAGATGCACATGGGCTCCATATATGAGCTTGATGGACACATCAGACTGTTGGATCAAGTTAATATGGTGATCGGACCGTTGGATTTTGATTGTGGACCATTCTGACAGTTGGATCATCATCATTGGACGTCTTGATCGTGGACCCCCATGGGCCACGAAATAGTTTAGTTGTTTAGTTTGTTTACACGTTTCGTTATTTTTTGTATGACTCGTATTTGTCTTGAGATTATGGAGTTAGGAATAACTCTTAATTCTTTAAGCATTTTTATGTTGAGAATCTTATTTGAGAGTGGCTTTTTGTAAAAAAGTTTTTTTTTTTTTTAGACTACAAAGGGTTGGGCGTCCCCACCCTAGCCATTATGCATGTTATCAATGAAAGAGATTTTTCTACTTTTGCTTTGAGATTGAGCAAAAAAAAAATTATCCTATGATTGGATTGGTGGTGCAAAACCACAGGAGCGATTCCCTAGTTATCTTTTTTACTTTTCTCTCTTCTCAATAAGGTATTATCTTCATTCTTCTCTTCTCTTTTCTCTTTCTCTACTTTCCCCAATCTCTCTTCTATGAATTTTCTTTTGTCTCCCCAGAACGCATATCCAATCAAACCTCAACCTAACCAAACCCTAACCCTAATTTCCAAAACCCTCAATTTTTTTCAAACCCAAATCACCAAAATCTTAAAATCCCTTGTCTAAATCATAAATCCCTAATTCCCACAACCTGAAACCCATATTCCTAATTTCCAAAACCCTCAATTTTTTTCAAACCCAAATCACCAAAATCTTAAAATCCCTTGTCTAAATCATAAATCCCTAATTCCCACAACCTGAAACCCATATTCCTAATTCTAAAAACCCCAAGTCCTAAAACCCTTAACCTCAAATCTGAAATCCCAACCTAAAACCTCAACCCTAAGCTTCAACCTTAATTCATCTAAGCCTAGATACCCCAAACCCATTTCCCACATTCCCTAGCCTTTAAACCGCCCTAACATGTCCAAACTCATACAAGACACATGATTTTCATTAAAGTCAGATTTAACGCTATGCTATGATGGGGGTTTTATCTCCCATAGGTCCTAGTTAATCAGTAATTTATGAGATTTGCATTGCAGGACTGTTGTAGGCTTGAATTTGGACATATCATGAATCTGAATTTATGGTAAATTAGCTTTATTTTGTTGTTCCGTTACTCTAGTTAATATGTCTTTTAATTTCACGGCATCATGTTAGGTTAGATCATTCCATCCTACATCATAATCTTTTGTTCTCTGTATTTATTGGTGCAACTGGAGTTCTAATGCAAGGGCATTTTCACATCGGGCTCAAGTGGGGTGGCCTGTGGAACGCAGGGGCAAACTCGGAGTGGGTGGCCCGTGTGAAGCGGGTGGCTTGTGTGAAGCAGAACCCATGTGAAGTAGGGACCGTGAGGGGGGTTCAGCCAAGGTCCTAACCCATGGGATGTGGGGCCTGGGCTATGAGATAAAGGGATTGATTCAGCATGCTCTATCAGTTCGAGCTTTTAGAGTAAGTGGCTAGTTGTCCTGCATCAAGTTCCCTGCAGAAAACGCCGCCGGTCAACTAGAAGGAGATTCGATGCGTCATTGGGCTGGCTTTTGGAGATTCCTAGAATCTAAAGAGGAAGAAGAAGAAGAAGAAGGCATCTAGAACTCTTTTCTTCCCTAGTTATTTTTTTTACTTTGCACTCTTCTCAATAAGGTATTATCTTCATTCTTCTCTTCTCTTTTCTCTTTCTCGACTTTCCCCAATCTCTCTTCTTTGAATTTTCTTTTGTCTCCCTAGAACGCATATCCAATCAAACCTCAACTAGAAGAAGAAGAAGAAAAGAGTTCTAGATGCCTTCTTCTTCTTCTTCTTAAAGGTGATGGCTCCTCGAATTTCTTAAAGAGGCTCTTGTAGACCCCTTGGTTGAATCTAAGAAGATTTGGAAATGCTTCCTAATGGATTGTTTACCATAAATCATTTTCCAAAGACTTTTGTTAGTAGGATGGGATCAGAAATGTGCTAAAGTTTGGAAAAACCCTCCTTTGACAAGAGGTAAAGCTTTCGTTTGGGTTACTAGCCAAATAAGACCCTCACTATTTACATTCTCGACATGTTATATGTAGGCAGGATGAGGAGTTCAGACAACCTGGGATCTTTTTTTATTTATTTGGGCCGTGTTGGACTCTTGAAGGGTCGCTGAAGCAGTTAATCAAGGGATGGGCAGAAGGCGTGTTTCAGACAAAGGGCAAGCATCCTATAAAATATGATCATTGTGCAATTTTGTGGCACCTCTGGAACAGGAGTAAGGTTAGAATCTCCAAAAGCAAGCAGGCACTGACGGACTGGAACAACAAGGAGTCACCTCAATGGTGATAGGTAGAGGTCTTGTTTGGTTTTAAGTGTTTTCCTCGCTAAGGTGGCAAAGAGTGAAAGGCATGGTCAGATGAAGTCCGTATGGGTGCCTTGTGAATTGGTACTCGAAGAAGAGCAATGAGATGATCTGTTGCATCGAGAGAGCTTTAAGTGATGTGAGAGTGTAAATCCAATCCTTATTGTAACCTTTGAGTTTATATTCTTTCTTTCTTTTCCCTGGGAGCAATAACGACCAATGACTGGTGGCTGGTGGGAAGGGGTCGCATTCTCACCTTTGACAACCTTGTGAAGAGGGGAATGATTCTCCTGAATATGTGCCTTGTGACAAGGAGATGAATAGACAGTCAACCACCTATTTCTCCACTGTTCTTTCTCGGCTGTCATATGGTCCGAGGTGTTCCCCTAGTCAACATCTCTTGGGTCGTGCCATTTGCCATTGGAGATTTTCTCCTCATGTGGCATGCAGTGGACAAAGGATAATTCTTCTCACAACCCTTTGGGCTATTTGGGGAGAGAGAAACAACCGATGTTTTTATGACATGAGTCTTTTAGCGATCGTTGTATTTAATAGAGCTGCTCTGTTATTCAGGGATTGGGCTCGAGTTGAGGGTCTGTTTGTTCTGTGTTCTTTGGAGATGCTGTTGACACACAGGAGCGCTGTTGTTGTATCATTGTTTTTTCTCTTTTCTCTTAGCTTAGGTTTGTTTTCTTGCTTTGTTCTCCTTCTCTTTTTTTGGCTTTTGTCCAATAAAATTTGGACCTTTCAAAAAAATAATGACCAGTGGTTTGACTGAGGATATGGTTCTTGATAAAGCCGAACAAGGGAACAAGATTCGTGTAGCCGACCTTAATTGCTTGGGATATTAGATAAAGATGAGGACAAACAATAATGACACTGGTGGCTGGTGGGAACGGGTCGCATTCTCACCATTGAAAACCTTAGGAAGAGGGGAATGATTCTCCCGAATATCTGTGAAGAGACAGTCAAACACCTATTTCTCCACTGTCCTTTCTTGACTGTCATATGGTACAAGGTGTTCTCCCTAGCTAACATCTGTTGGGTCATGCCATTTGCCATCAGAGATTTTCTGCTCATGTGGCATACAGCGGATGGAGGATCACTGAGTCGAAAGAAATGGAGGGTCATTCTTCCCACTACCATTTGGGCTATTTGGGGAGAGAAACAACTGATGTTTTTGTGACAAGAGTCTCTCGGCAAACAATGTATTTAATAGAGCTGCTCTGTAATTCAGGGATTGGGCTCCTTGAGTTGAGGGTCTGTTTGTTCAGTGTTCTTTGGGGTTTCTGTTGACTTGTATCAGTGTTTTTTCTCTTTCTTTTAGCTTAGGTTTGTTTTCTTGCTTTGTTCTCCTTTTCTTTTTTTGGCTTTTGCCCAATAAAATTTGCACCTTTCAAAAAATTTTAAAAAAAAAAAAGACCAATGGTTTAACTGAGGAAATGGTCCTTGATAAAACCAAAAATGGGACCAGGATTCCTGTAGCTGACCCTAATTGCTTGGGATATTAGATAAAGATGATGACAAACAGTAATGGCCAACATCAATTTTACATTCTAGCTCATCTCTGTTGCTGCTTGGCTTAATAAAAAATTTGCCACTTTTCAAGAAAATAAAGATTTTATAATAAACATTATTCCCGGAGATTGAAAAGAGGGGGGTACAAGGAGAAATTAAAGCAGTATTTGCATACACTATAATCACAATATATTGTTCAATAAAGTGGAGATAACCAAATTGCAATTATCTTAGAATACCGGGTGGAACCTTTTTGCACACCCTCACATACTCACACCACAGTGGGATTTCACCACCTATGGATACTCAAACCCTTGACCGGGTGTTAAAACTCCCGAGAGTCTACCAACGGAGCAAGAGTAAGGATCTGATACCGGGTGGAACTTGAAGTTGAAAGGAATGCAACTGTAACCTGAAGGCTACTACCTCATGGTGACTACTATTGACATGATTACAATTTGGTCACTTCCTAATGAATTAATATTTTCAATTCATATGAACAGTTGATTCAAATACAGGCTAGTGAATTAGGATGTGCTTTATTTTGTCCGATGTTGTAAAGGCGGCTCATGAGAGTAGGATTACCATCCTGCTCTCTCCCATATAATTCGGAGTAGGTGTTTGAGATCTTGGCTGAACATCATGTGGGCCCTGTTGCATATGCATCATTGCCAGAAATCAGGCCAGTCTGGAGAACATGTGGGTCACGTGTACCAAACAATGGACAGTTAAAAAGTAGGTACCAATGTCTACACCCAATGTATGCCTGTGGCCCACACAATTACCAGACTGGCCTAGTTTTCGGTCCAAGTAACAATTCACAGCAAAGACCTGGAAAGCCTGGATCTCTCATTAGAATATGTTGGAAAGTAGGATTCAAGGTGCTACTCTCACTTGTGGCCATATCGGGGCTTCTTGTTTTTAGAGTGAACAACTAAACAGAGTATTCTCTTTCTATGATGTAAAATTATGGCAAAAGACAAAGGATGATTTTGTGAATTCATTGGTTAGCTGCAGCAGATACTATGATTGCTCTTATTTCAGGAAAAAGGCTGTGAAGGAATGTCTCTAAACATCCATGCTATATGAGTAGGCATATGTAGTAGCTTCCATACCTGCAGAATGACGAAACCGATAAGCGCTCACACAAAGCCAAGCTCTTTCTTGTTGCAATGACACCAATACTGTACCTGGTATCGAAGTGGGAATAATGTCAAAAGGTAGAAAAAAAAAAAAAGACTCATGAATTATTTCCATGAATATTCCTATGCAGTAAAAAAAAAATGAAATAGCAACAACAAAGATGTATGAGTTCGTATTAGGGCTGCAACTTGCGTTGGGTCAACCCAAACCCGATTGGCCCAACCAAAACTTTAGGTTAGAATAGATTGAGGTTGTGCCGAAAATCCTCAACCCAAGCCTCAACCAACCAAGGTTGAGTTGGATTTGTGTTGAGGCCTCAGGCACCCCGACCTTATAAGTTTTATGTATACATATAAGTTAAGAGTTATGACTAGCATACATGAGATAAACATAAAACTATGGCCTGCATCGCAAATAGAGATGATCATCCATGCAACTCTATGCTATATAGGGTTCATGCATCCATGCATAGAAAATAGGGTTCAATCAGAACTGACCTGGGGCCCACATGCTGAGTGGTATGGTGATAGGAACCATCCATATTGTGGGCTTAATGACATGCGGGTCACAGTAAAAAAATATGTTGAATGCATAATTTTGACTCTTATGCTGTATAGTTCACAAATCACGAGTCCATGCATAGAAATAGGGTTCATAATAACAATTGACCTCGGGCCCACATGCTGAGTGATCCAATGATCAAAACCATCCATCTTGTGATCTCTATGACATGCAGGCCACAATAACAAATTTATGATGAATGGATGATCTTCACCATCTTTAGATGAATTTTGAGCATTAAAAATAATAGTTTTGTGATTATGTATCAATAGCTTATTTATGATAGTAATGGTTGTATACAAGTGAGTCATGCGGCTCAATGACTCAAATGGTTGATTTTATGGCCCCCATGGTAAGCAGTTGTTCAATGGTCTCCCAAGCTAGAAGAATCCAGCCACTCAATTCAAAGGCTCTTCTTAGCGGAACAAAGAATGTTTATTGTAGACTTTATTTTGCTAGTATTATTTTGGTAATTACATGAATTAATTTAATGGTGTTATTTGACAGTTAGATGTTTGACTTTATGTGTTAGTTTATTAGTTGTAGGTGTTAATCACGTTATGGATGAATATTCAATACCTTGGGTTACGCTTGGGCTAGGTAGGTTGGGTTGACCCTCAACTTGATCCAACCAGCCTGAGTTGTAACCCTAGTTCATATCCTTAACATGAGCTTTCAGCTTCTGTAAATATCTGCAAGAGTATCCTTAATATTACTACTAAAAGGACTGCTTATATAAAGCAACCAACTGTTTTCAGATGCAGTTCTAAGATATAGGCTCTACACTGAGTGTTATTTTGGAAGTACAGTCACAACTGGGGCAGGACACTCTGTTTTGTATTGTACAAGAGTCTGTATCCCCATGGTCTGGGCCGGCACCTGAGATTTTGGGCCATATGATTAACTGGGCAGGGCCCAGTATTATGCCCTCTAAAGTACGAACAGGTTGGCCTAATTTAAAGAGGAACTACAGAACCTTCAACCTGAGGCTTTAGCACAGTAGACTCTGCTTTTCACTTCTGAGAAGTAAGCATCCCGTTGTGGATGGACCATGCCCAATAATCCACAGATCGGAAAATCCAAGCAAGCATCTTGAGCCTTTTCAATTCAATGCCATTGTTGGATTTCTCCTTTCAACTATCTATTCATAGGCCACAAATAAAAGGTTGTTTCTGTTAGGATTGTCCTATCCAGATCTGCTCCCAATCCTAATGCATTTGAGCCAACGTGCTAAGAGCATACTTGGCACACACCTCACCTATGCACCTTGCCTAAAGCCAAGGTTCAAATTCGGAATTCAGACAACCTATTTGACTTGGGTTGGTCAACGGCTCAATACAATGACTCTGGCCACTCATGTTTTCCTAATTACATTATTTTATAATTATAAAACTACATATGCATATTAAAAAAATACAAAAGATTGATGATAAATTAATGAGTCATGTTAGTTTAATCGCAAAGACTAGAGCACTCGACATATGCCAACATATTGCACATCCAGGACAATTATCAACTGTCACATAGTCGAATGCTAAACACAAGTCTGTAGCGGTTCTTCTCACTCATTCAATTGCTGCATCTATATTTGTTCATCATTTCTTGTTTGATTGCCCGAGTTAGCTCTGGGCATCACTTACGGCATTTAAAAACAGTTACATTACGGTTGTAAAGGCCGTTATGTAAAGGAAACAGTCGAACCTCATTATGCAATACGAGGGCGAATCAGTCCATTATTATTATTTTTTTTTAAGGTCATATCGGCACCATTATGAGGCCGATAATGCCGTTACAGACTGATACAATTATAAAACGGTCCATTTTGAATTTTTTTTATTTTTCAATTTTTCTCTCATTTTCTCACTTTCTATTCATGTCAACCATGAAAGAAACTTAGAAACTAAGTTTAAACTAGATGTATGACTGTTTTGAGGATCAAAACACAAATTTGAGTGGGATTCTATGAATCAAAGGGGCTTGGATCATTTTAGGAAATATCGATAAGGGTACTGTCACATTTTTCGTTCATTTTACCATCTTCGTTTTGTTGTACTTGTATGTAACAGAACCTAATCCACCAAAATCATGCTTCACTCGTCTGTGATTAGGGCCTATTTGGTCGACTTTCAGCAGGTCAAATTAAAACTTCCTGACAGACAACATTCTTACCAAAGTGGTCCGTGACACCATCAAATACGTGTTCGAAACGAAAAAGAATACATATTTAGAATCCTCGCATTTTCTTGGAGGGAAATTTACCAATAATTTTTTTAGATTTCTTCCCACAAAAGAGTGTTGGCTGGTACAACCGATATCATATCTGCCAACAAGCTGGCCAATACACCGGCCGTTACCATTGCATAATACCTTGGCATCACTAAACTTGCACGCCAAAACTGAAAAACAGAGAAGTGAAAAATA
This sequence comes from Magnolia sinica, assembly GCF_029962835.1. Classification (NCBI taxonomy): domain Eukaryota; kingdom Viridiplantae; phylum Streptophyta; class Magnoliopsida; order Magnoliales; family Magnoliaceae; genus Magnolia; species Magnolia sinica. The sequence goes on along the minus strand of NC_080582.1, from coordinate 19,210,713 downwards.
AAACAAGCAGAGACACCAAGCTAAAAGAAGGTTATATATCATGCTAAAATAATATACTCATAATATTAATAATTATAGACTTATAGTATAATTTTTTCCTTTAAAGGATACTAGAAATATGATATGTTACATAGCTTTTATGTGCCTTTTTACCAACAACACAATGGTTTTTTTTTTTTTTTTTTTGGAAGATTGAAAAGAAATGTATTAAATGAGGCAAAACGCCCAAAGGAAACAGCAGGAAAAAAAAAACAGCTATACTACCCGAGACCAAGCTTCCAGGAAGCAACAACACTAATCCAAGATCAAGGAGATGATAATTTTGTCTATAAGTTTTGGACTAAACGACCGATCCTTAAGATCCCATATAATAACAGTGTTCGAAATATCAATACTATCGGCCGATATATCGGCCGATATTATCGTTATCGCACCCCTGCGAGACGATACAGTCACGATAACCCCCGGAAGATACCAAAAAACTCAAAATCCAGATATCGGCCGATATATCGTCGATATCGCACGATATTTTGACGATATCACGCGATTTCCTCTCCATTATTGTCGGACATCGACGTCATCATCCGAAAAAATCGGGAAAAAAAAATAGAGGGTGGATTTCGGTACTTGTAGAAGAGATCGCCATGATCGGAAGCTTCCATTTGGTGGGCCATTCGAATTGAAGCGCCATTCCTGGGTTACCGCAAATAACATCTCCGATTTTGGAGAGAAATCCGGCGACATCCGATGAGATTTGGGGGAGATTTTAGGGTTCTGGTTTCCGGAACCCTCTCTGTTTGAAAACCAAAGGCCGTTCGAGCCTTTTTTCTCGGACGCGGATTAGCTACTGACAGGTTGAGTAGCGAGATCGCTACTGAAGTGACGTCACCAAGTTACGTGGGTCCCACCATGATGAATGTGTTATATCCACACGGTCCATCCATTTGGAGATATCATTTTAGGACATGAGTCAAATAACGAGGGAGATAAAATTCTGTAATGGACCCCACTACAGAAAACAGTGGAGAAAGTGACATACACCGTTGAAACCTTCCTAAGGTCCACCGTGATGTTTATTTGAGATCCGACCCGTTAATAAGTTAAAAAAGGCATTATAAAAGGGGAAAAAATATATCAGCTTAATCGAAAACTTTTGTGGCCCTCAGAAGTTTTTAATGGTGGGCGTCACTCTCTCTACTGCTTTCTGTGGTGGGGTCCATTGGAGCTTTGAATCTTAGTCATTCTTAGGCTAATGGCATAAAATGTTCTCTACAAATTAATGGACGGTGTGGATACAAAACATACATCATGGTGGGGTCCACGGAACTTGGTGACGTCAATTCAGTAGCGAGTCTCGCTACTCAGCTAATCCCGCCCCTTTTTTTTTTAATGTAATCGAGTATGCGCGCACGGCGCACGACCGAACTGTGTTGACGTCACCAAGTTCTGTGGGTCCCAGCATGAGGTATTTGTTATATCCAGGCCGTTCCTCCATTTGGCGAGCTCTTTGTAAGGCTTGAGCCGAAAAATAAGACAGATCCAAAGATCAACTGGACCACACTGCAAACAGCAGTGGTAGATTGAACGTTTACCATTGAAACCCTTTTGAGGGTCACGGAAGTTTTGGATCAATATGATATTTATTTTTCCTCTTCATTCAGGTCAGGTCTGTGTGACCTAATTAATAGATTGGATAGAAAATAAACATTATCGTGGGCCCTACGACCCAAGGAGGTTTCAACAATAGGAATTTTCCTACCCACCTTTTCCTTTAGTGCGGCCCACTTTAGTCTTGGATTCTGCTCACTTTTGCTCTCAAGTGCTAAAATGATCTCAAAAAATGAATGGACAAGGTGGATTTCTTACAAACATCATAGTGGACCCCACATAGGTTTTGAGCGAAGGAACTTGGTAGCAGCACCCCACCCCCAGTGTGGTGGGAAGTGGATCCCCTAATGAGTAGTGTACTTTGTAAACTTTGTGGGCCAACTATAATTCATGTATTTTATCCACTCCGTCCATCCATTTTACCAGATAAATTTATGGTTTGAATGAAGAGAAAAAACTATTATTAGCCTGAACCAAAACTTTTGTGGCCCACTAATGGTCAATCACCATTGTTTCCTATGGTATGGTCTACCTAATTATTGGATCTGTTTTATTTTTTAGATAATGTCTTGAAATGATATGGAAAAATGGATGAACGGGGTTGATACTGAATATAGTTGTTTTAGTTCAATCGGACAGCGCACAGCTTGGGACCTTATACAAAGGAAATTTATTATGTACACTTCTTTTTTGAAACTTTATGATTTAAAAGTGTGTATTAAGGGCTTTTTTAACAATCCCCAAAGTTTCATTAAAAAATTCAACCATTTTCCCAATGTTTCCCCATGTTTCCCAAAAAGTGCGATAAACTATGCGATACAAACGATAAATCCCGTGCGATAACCGATACGTATCTGTATCCCAAGGGTGCGATACATTGTGCGATACCGATATTTCTAACACTGTATAATAAGATTTGAGAAAGAAGAGGAATAGGAAGAGAGATCTCGAAAACAGTGCTTATTCCTTTCTTTCCAAAGGGCCCATAGAGTAGCCATCACTGCTATCTTGCAAACAGCCTTGGAATTCTTCCCAAGATCTAAGCCGTTCCAAGCAAAAAGGAGGGCTTTGAATCAAGTCTGGCATCACCCAAGGAACATGGAATTCAGGAGATGGATGATCGAACTTCAGCAGCAAAAGAACGGTGGAGGATAAGGTGAGGAATGGATTCTGAGTTGTGAAGACAGAGGAGGCAGATGTTAGGGAGAACAAAACCTCGCCATTGGAGATTGTCCACTGTCAAGACTCTCCCTCCTGCCAGCAGCTACACGCTGCTTTATAAGACCAGAAGAAAGAGGGAAAGAAAGTTCTCTGATTGGACAAGGAACCTCTAATCAATGGTGATGAGTGTTGGGGTTTGGCAAAGCCCCTTACCAAGCACTAAGAACAAAACAAAAACAAGTCAACAGACTCAGATGGGTTTCTCTTGACTTAGTTGAGTCACCGCACCACTAAAAACTCAGACTCGCCTGACTCATGTAGACGTTTAGCTTCATTGGGTCTACACCTTTTACCTGGCGTGGCAGAAAAATAGGTTTGACTCCGGCAAGTCACGGTCCAACATGAAGACTCTAACAACCTGTGATTTTCCAAGCTTGCCTAGGACTTGGGCAAGGGGCATAAAGACCAAACGTCTCAGTCGCATGCCTGGCTCACCTTTAAATTCTCTTCTTTTTATTGAACCTCTTTCGCCCCCAAGTCTCGACAAATCCTGCTAGAGGTAAGTGCCAATGAATTGCAAGTAGTTATGAAAGCAACTGGACAGCATAATCGTTCAATTCAATGTCCAAGTCTATAGAATAGTGGCAGGTTATCTTCTTCTGGAGTGTCATAATAGCGCAAAGAACTCTCACAGCAACAGAGATAGATGAGTCAACCAAGACACGTCAGTGTGGAATTTTATGACAAAGAATACATTTGATGCATGGCATTAGTGTAGATGGCTGTGAAGCAACCCTTAACAAATGAACTGTTTCTGCTGCACTTCTTGTAGTTCTTAGCTCATTGAGCAGAGGAATAATTGCACATGACTTATGGCACGTTTCCCCACACCTTATATGAATATACATACACAAGATTCAAACCATCCATCAGGTGTCTACACCATGTATGGGCAGGCTTAAAAAACCAGGCCAATCAAATTATCCTAACCGCCTCATTGAAAGAAAAACCATTCGATATTTTTTGTATTGTTCCAGGCAAGCTGTGAGCCATCACATAACTCTTTTTCGACCCTGGCCTATACGTTGGGGCCTGCCAGATGAGTTCTCCAGATCTTGTACGCATTTACGATGTTCCATTGAACTTGTGTGCAATAAGTGATGCATGAGCACTCCATTCCCAAATTAGACAGAGGTGTTCAAAAATGACGGAACAAGTGTCCTAACCACTTTGTGATAGTTTACCATTATGTGAGAGTTTGTATTAGGAATGTCTAAGACTACCAATATGGTTAAATAAAAATCAATTCATTATAAAGAGAATACAAGAGAAAAAAGAGTTGTGAGTGCTCTCACATGCAAGCAATTTTGAGAGAATTAATAGGCCAAGAGAAACTAACTTTATATTGTAGTAGAGGAAAGGCAACATTGCATGCACAATATCACAAATTCAAATGGGGCTACGTGACATACATGTTGATGCAGGGACATGTGATGACCTAATCCTAGATGCACGTATAATCAAGTTAAAAAATGTTCAAATAAATACACGAATTCAATCAAAGGGATTAGGTAAATTTCAACACAAAGATGAGGTCATTCCGTCAGGATCATGCCCCTTTAGCATAAAATCGCGTAAACAGTAAAAAGGAAAAACCTAGGAATATAAGGATATCCCATATAGGGGGGCAATGGGTCACATCTGGGCCATAACAAGGTCTCCCCGAGCCCAACCTAAATTAATGAGGTCTAGAAGTCAGGCCAGTGCACGAAGGTTCAGTAACCAGGCCTTTGATTTTGCGCCCAAGCCTAGCCATTAACACCCTAAACGGCTCTGCTCTCCAGCTTGAGTTGATCCTTTGCAAAACCAAAGCCCGTGAATGTCCTGTTTATTAACTTCAAAATCAGGCCCATAAGGCCTCATTTGGCACCCTGGATTTGGAATCCTCCGGTTGTGTTTGGCGCCCTGGATTCACAAACCCCTGTAATCCAAAAGTAGTTGTGCATGGTATATTTACAGGGGTTTGAATTTAATTACTAAATCAATTTTAATATCCCTAATTAGTATACATATGTAATGTTTGACATAATGATTGTAATAAGCCCGTTGAAATATATACTTTGGCCAAAAATGATGAAATTCCAAGTCCTGGATGGGCCACAAGCATAGGATCACATCCGAGCGACTAACCAACGATTTTTAACCGTTGATTTACATGGACAATGTTTGGACCGCACAGATCATCCTATTAAAGTAATTTTAGTGATGCAGTTGATAATCTAATTGTTTGGAGATATCATCAGCAGGCCATGTGCCCAATAGATTAGTAGCCTAGTGACACACATGTTACGCATGCGACTCATGGGAGGATTTCAAGAAGTAATCCTAGCTTCCACCTTGGATTTCAAACCCTCTCTTACTTTATGGTGTCAAACAGACACGGGATTTGAAATCCCCCCAAATTCATGGTGCCAAACGACCCCTAACTGATCTGCAGGCCTCTATTACAGGCCAAACCTTGACATATAGCCGGAACGCAAAAGTAATGGGCCAACCTGGTCCATCGCCATCTCCTCAAATATATAACATCTGGGCTGCTCATTCAAGGACTCCAACATGGATTGCTGATTCCATAACAAATACACCAAATGATCCTAAATTACCAGGCAGGAGAACTTTTATTCATCAAAAGTGAAACAATAGTCGAACTTTTTTACAGTTTCTCTAATGATGCTTCTAGTGAAATAGTTAGGATCATCCATCCAACATGTATTTTGGGTTACGACCAATCCACTATGAGGCCTACCAGATGAATGGTCCGTCCATCATACACATATGCCATGTGTCACATGGGCTGAATGTGATATTAAAGCATTCGCATGGCACATGGGTTTGGATCTTCTCTAATTTAAGCAAGTTAATTCAGCACATAGAGACTCATATAATTGTTTCAGGAACTCACGATTGACTTCTGTACATAAAACTAGCAGAAAAATTAAAAAGAAAAAGAAACTGCCACACATAAAAGAATACAATCGTCAATAAAATATTAGTGTTCATATGCTAATTAATGCTTCATCAAGTAAAAAAGAACTCACAGCTTTTCTAACAGTGAATCAGTCATTTCAATCCTGTAAGGGTCTCTTGGATCGATTTGCTTCAAAACGTTTACGAGCTTTTGCACCATCCGACATATACTTGAATATCTGAAAATCAAAGACACAAGAAAAATCTATATAACTGCCTCCATAGTCCATGGCTCAGCTAGAAAAAACATTTCAAATTAAGAGGTTATCTATTTGGTGCACCGGTGATCCTTACTGTGATCTTCCACCGTTGATTTGGTGGAAACTATTGTTTTGCTCAATCACATTAAAGAAATAACGTTGAACAAATGATCTTAAAAATCTGATGGGTGATTTACAAATTGGTAGTAAGAAAGCACCTTTTTTTTTTACTTTCCTTTTTTTTAATAAGCAATTGGATTGGACTCGATTGGAAGCCCAATAAGAAAGCAGATTTTGATAGGATATGGTGCCATGTATCACAGCAACCAAACAAGTGTGGGTTCCCACCGTCAGAATGCACCCTAGACACATGATGCGGCAGCTACAGTAGTAACTGGAGGATGCTGGTTACACACCTTCAACCTTCACACTTCCAAAAAAATCAGGCTGGTGAGAATCTTGAAATCCTCAATGCAGAATGAGTTCATTTTGCCCATACAGCAACTCAGGATCCTAGCATGTTTTGACCCATGGGGCCCCACATGTTTAGATGGTATCATGATCAGAACTTCCCACGTACGGGATTCCATGCTATTAGGGCCATTGTAAGAAACATATGCTAAGAGGATTATTCTGACCATCATTATCTGTAGATGAATTTATGTCACTAAAAGAATATTTTAAATGGCCTACATTCAGGTTTGTTACTCGAAGGATTGTATTGTCACTGAAGCATGATTGTGGGATCATGGCTTACTTATGATAGCACCAAGAAGGTGGAAGGTTGACATTATCATACCTCTCAACATGTCAGCCCTAATAGGACAACACTTTTTTTTAAAGAAGGGGCAACACATATTGACCATCCTCCCTCCTTGCCATAGGAATCTTTTGGAAGATGAAATTGTGGAATTAACAGGATTGTTGGATTTATTTAAGAATGTGGTTCCTTCGTCTGAAGATGGAATCAGATGGTCAGGAAAGCTCACCGATCCAGGAAATTCGTGTGGCTTGTGGGAAGAAAAAGAATGCTAATGACTGACAACTTGCAAAAAAGGTCTCTTGTGCTTTCGAATACATGCTTGATGTGCATGGAGAATGTGGAGATGATTGAACATCTATTCATCCACTGCTCTTTTGCTCGAAAGGTTTGGGACTTCTTCAGCATTCTTCATACCAATCAAGTTATGCCCAATTCGGTAGAGGATCTTCTTTGGGCCTGGTGAGGGGGTAGAACTGGGAAATCTAGAAAGGCAATTTGGAGGTTTCTAATTATGGCAATCCTTTGATATATTTGGGTGATCATAATAGTTGTTGCTTTCGGAACAAGGGATCTTCCGTGGAAGAAGTAATTAGAGAAATTAAAAGTTCCGTTTTGGATTGGGCTTCTTTTGTAAATAAAGCAAAGACTGCTAGCCTCTCCTCTTTTTGAGATATAGAGTTGGGTTGTATTCTTTTCTCACCTTTTAGCATGTGTTCTAATAAATTTTCTATTCTCCCTTTCTTTTTCTTTTTTCCTTTTTTCTTTTTTTTTTTTAAAAAAAAAGGAAGGAGGAGAAGTGGAAGTAGAAGAGGTAAAACTAAAAGAAAACTCGTCTTTCTTATAAGCTAAAAAATTATGTTTGCTCCTGCCATACTCTCCACCCACTGTTACAGGATACATGGGTACTACAGTCATTGGTATCTGCCTCAAAAATCTTCAAACGGTGGACGATTATTGGACGGTTGAAATAAAAAATACCCAATGGTCTTATTTCATCAAAAGAGTATGGTCTTATTTCATCAAAAGAGTATTCTCGAATCAGAGTGTTAGGATTGTTCAAGCTGATTTTGGGCTTCTGACTTAGTTACAGTGACTTCCACAATTCAGGTGGTTTACTTTTGAGTTAATTTATACCATGAGAACTTCTCAGTGCATATGTATCAAGCATCATCTGCAGCTAGAGCATCATATAACTACATATATTCTCATGCCTTTTTCTTTTTTTTTGGAGTGTGAGACATTGAGTGTAACCGACATCCTCCAGTAACCACTTTGGACTCCCCGCCTTATCCATCTAGGATGCAATGCAATGGAGAAAACTTGTCCCCGTATAGTAACTGTGATTCGGGGCACCATATCCAATCAAAACCCTAAGAATGCATATTGGCACAGGCACCAGCATCGACAGGAAAAGGCCCACCAAGTGGACGGCCTGTATCAGTCATTTCATTCGATTTTCAACTAGCAGCCCATCCATGGCAAGGACACACCTGATGAATGGTCCAGGTCATGGACCTCGATAGGTCAGGTCCCACCATGGATGAGAATGGAATGGATAATCCTACTCGTTACTGACCATTTCCAATAATTGTTTCTGCTGTCCATTAATAACTCACCATTCAGAAAGTCAAATTCATCCGATCATTGAGATCATCCTACCATCCTGATGAACGGTCCAGATCATGAAATATCGTGCTGTGCGAATTAATTAAGTGCGACGCACCAGATGAACTTACATTACATCTACATCAGAGAATTAATAGAAAAAATCTGTAATTAATCTTTGTCTATGGATTCATGTTGATAGTTGAAAAGAATGCGATTAAAAAGAAAAGGAGAAAGGAAGTAGAAATGGGGAGCGCGTACTTCTTGTAATCGTCTCTGGCGACAACATGGTAACGGCGCATGACAAGGGCTTCCCGATGACCGCCTTCTGTCTTCCATTCCAGGAAATTCACCTTCTTCAGAAGCTTCTTCTCGTGATACTTCAGCTTCCTCATCCTCCTTCACTCAAGAATCCAAAGAAAAAAACCCTGAGAGAGAGAGAGAGACCAGAGAATGATGAGATAGAAAAGCTCTTAAAACCTCAGAGAAAGAGAAAGAAAAAGAGAGAGGGAGAGACTTAAACCCTAAACAAAGTGCCAGGAGGGAGGGCGTGGATTTGGTGAGGCAACAGTTCAGTGCGTGAGGCCCTGACCGTGGGGGCCACCTCGATGTGTTATTTATATATCCACGCCGTCCATTCGTTTTTCCAACTAAGTGTATATCAGAATCCCAAAAATTATGCAGATCCAATCTTAAATGAACCACACTACAGGAAAACAGTGGTAATTGAACGCCACCATTAAAGACTTCCTAGGGCCCACTGTAATTTTTATCTACCATCCAACCTGTTGATAAGGTCACAAAAACCTGGATGAAGGGAAAACACAAATAGAAGCTGGATCCAAAACTTTTTTGGTCCGTAGGAAGTTTTTAATGGTGAGGATTCAATTTCTACTGTGTGGTCCATCTGAGATTTAGAAGTACCTATTTTTTGGACTATGTACTAGAATGATGTTGGAAAACGGATGGACGGCGTAGATATATATAAAACATACATGTAAGTGGGCCTCACCCACTGAGCTGTTACTCTGCTAAGAAAATGAGGACCGTCCACACCACCAGGTTTCCTGCGGATGCCAAAAACACCCAAGCTATGTATGTCCCACCATGTATAAGATGCAAATCCACTCCGTTTATCGTGTAATAAACATTATTTTAACCGTACACACAAAAGATCTGCCTCATAAAAACTATTAGCAGCCAATCCAGTGAGAACAACATAAAACTACTCCTCAAACCTGATATTTGTATCGGGCAGGATTTTTTTTATTTTTACTCCGTTCTGGTGAGTTACACGTGATTAACCGGTTTGATGAAAGATACACACCATGGTGGCCCCACACGCAAACCTACCGTTGCCATCCCATCCCCAATTTTCCTTATGGCGTGGCCATCCTGAATATCCTATCTTGCTGATTTTTCTTCCTCGATCCTAGAATAGAGAGCAGGACCTTATGGACGGAGTGGATTTTACATATAAATCATGGTGGGGCCCATAAGCTTGGGTGTTTTACGCGTCGGTGTTGCAATTATTAGGTGAATAGCTTGAGAAGTGAGAACCGACAGGGCGATTCGCGGGATGAGAGATTGAAGGTACGATTCGCAGTACACGTACTGGCCGGTCACACGTGAGAGATGCCGGGCATTTGCACAGCGATAACAGGATGCGAGTTTTCTGTAACACTAGTTTACAGGGAATTACAGCAAATCAACGCTTAATGCGGTCCACTGTGATGACTGTGTGCCCATCCATCCAGCATTTTTCATGAAGTGATTCCAACCGTGACGAAGGGAAGAGACAAATATCAGCTCAATCCCAGACTTCCATGGGCCGAGAGAAGGTTCTAATGATCCACCTTAAATACCTGATATTTCTTATGGTGTCGATTACTTGGGTTTTGTTGTTGCACTCCAATTCAATTAAATAGGACCACTTATATAACCACGGTCTAGATTAGATATGTATGTGCGTTAGTAGGATGCATGGCGTGCTCAAACCTCTTACTCATGTGACCGAGGGTCTAGATTGGATTTTTTTGGACTTTTCTGTGTATGAGTAGAATGCGCGGGTGTCTCGGAGTATGCGTGATTCAAGAGTTGATTGAATTGTTGTTGTCCCCTTAGCAAAGATTGACATGTTCGAGACTAGGGTCGAAAATCTAGAATCTTTTGGCAACTAAAATTGTGCTCCGCGAAAGCAACCAATGAAAGGAAATGAGACTAATCCTTCTGAATGAGTTCTTTTTGCCTTGCAATAAAGACGTAGGTTTATGGCCTTAAGGACTTGTTCTTTCACCAACACTTTATGTCACGACTCAGATTTCGGATACTTGGCGTTTACTTCAGGCCCAAGATCCATGTCATGATTTGTACATTGAGTGTACTTAAACTATTAGATATGCTTATAATAATTCGCCATGCTAGTAGTTCCACCATAATTATATGTTTCATTCATAATCAACAACATTTCATAAGTAAGAAATCGACTACCCATTGCAATCATCAGTTATGAATATAGTTAAGGACCCTTTCATTTGGAATTTTATGAAATGAAATAAATATTTATCCAACAATTTAAAAGAAATAATTAACAATCTAAGAACATCAAATATAATTAAAGTAAAAAAAAAAATAAAATCATAACTAGTTTAAGGGAGTAACTTCTTCCTCTGTCAAGTAGGACCACGTATCCCTTGAGTCATTTTTCGGCTCAACTACGTATTCCTGTTCTCGAGCCACCAACTCACCCTCAACCACATTTGTACGATTTTACATCAATACAGGGTAAGCTCACTGGGCCTAATAAGAATTCCCGACATAGTTCTTCATATCAAATTATAATAAAATGTCAATAATCATACATAATATAATTTTAAAAACAAAATGCAAATATTATGCAATGCATGATTGCATCAAATGGGAATCCGTCCACTTGCTTGAATTGGAAACCCATCGACCCACATCTGTCCCTTGGCAAGCTTATACCATTTGATAGGCATTGTCAAGGCCCGCATCTACTCCTTGAGTAGGTTTTCACTAGTATAGTGGGCTTCTGGTAACGATTATACCAGGTATACTATCCAGGGAGGTCTCCAAGAATTCAGCACATATTGCCCATATAATTAATAGATGTACAAGCATATCAAATAATCGTGAATCATGTATTATATAGATCATTTTAACTATCACATTTAAATCAACATAGTCACATACTATCTAGTAATATCAGTATGTCATTTAATTCATGTCCAGTCAGTAATTCAACATATAGGTTGCATTAATATAATAACTCATATAATTGATTATACTAACACATTAATCAAATCATATCATGATTACTATATTAATACAAAAATCACATGTTCATCCAAATCAAATAAGAGTACATAGCAACTATATCAGGGTAAGTATACAACATATCAAACAATCAATATATTTTAACTTGATGGATGGGAAACACATCAAGATCACTCAGCTTGATACAATAGAGATGATTCTGTGAACCAATAGTTTGATTTGAATTAAGATTTCTTAAAATCAAATAAATAAGAATTATTTTTAATCTTATAATTCCACTTAACGAATCAACATATAGTTCATTATCTACTATTTCTTCAGATCGATACAGCCCATCCAATGATCTGATCGGTTTGAAATTTAAGATTTTAATTTATTTTAATCTTAAGAATCTAATGAATGATGAAGATTTAATAATATATTTCAGATTATGTCATATAATTCTCTGTGTCAAGTTGTATTTTACGCAGAGAATTACTCTTCCAGTATTAATTCAGTTTATTTAGATTAAGGAAGAATCTTTGCAGATACATGATCGGTACAGTTTATTGAGGTGTCGAGTTGGTCTGATTTTTAAAAAATTTATATAATTGAGTCTTATAAAACCCATAAACTGTACATATCATATTGATCGTTGTTTATCATGGAAAAATTCTCACATTCTACACATCAGTCCTAAAGTCATGCGCATCAATGTACCTTTCCACATTAATGAATTAAACCTACACAATAGATGTTTGATTGATCTAATCCATCCAATGTGTAGATCAATGCCAAATTAACTACTGCATAAAGAAAACAAAGGAAAAAAATATTACGCTAACCTGAATAGACGAATTCTAAAAACTTCCTTCCTACTTTCCCTTTTATTTTTTTTCTACAAGTTTCTTTATTTGGTTATTTGAGTTTTGATAGGAACTCGCTCTCACACACTCACTTTTTAAGAGCGGAGATTCGTTGGGAGATTACGAGATACGATGAATAATTTGAATAATGAGAAATAAGAGGAGTGATGAGATGAGATCGACGGATTTCTCTCTCACTCAAAATCAATTTAAAATTTTAAAATTTTATTAAAAAATGTGGGCATTACACTTTTAAGTTTAAAATACTTTTCAAATTAATAGAGATACACATTCAAATTAAATAAAGGCTAAATGTTCCTAATTTCATTAAGTATTGTAAAATAATGTTTATTACAACCAAATAAAAAAACAAAAATGAAAATGAATAAATACCTAATACACCTATTGAAACAGATGAATCGATGTGGGTATAACCAACCAAATCGGAACTTAGAAGAATCACGATCTAAACTAACTCTACTGCTAAGGTACTTCACCGAGAGCTGCTAGGCAACAATTAAACTAGGTTAAGAAAAGATAAATAAAATATATATTGATGTGTTTAGCATAAAGCTCAAGCTCTTCTTTGATTGCTCTTTTTATATATCATCGAAAGAATTAAACACTCATTAGAGTTTCCTTACTGCTTTTAGATTCTTCACGTTCACGTCGCTGGCTTTTTAAATAAGAAAATCTCTTTAGGAAGATCTATAAACTCTCAATCAGGAATGTCTCTAAAAAATACGAAGACATCGGATCTCATATTTCCCCTCCTATACGTAGATGCTCCCTTATTAGACTCTTTAGGAGTATCTTTCGCTTAATCACGGTCGTTCATCTGAGTAACCTAGTCTAGGATACTTAATTCTTGACTGAAAGAGTGAGATTTGACACTACTATGGGTTTGTTCCCGACAATGGGCCAGATTCATCTGATACCAATATATTATCAGGCAGATAATATCCTTCTTCGAGCCCGTTACCCATTATTTTTGTTCTAATTGTGGCATGGTTAAACCCAACCTAGACGATGTGTCTGTTTCTCCTAATCTAGGTCCGAGCCATAGTTGGGTTTTCTTGGACATCGGTCCAATCTTTCAATCTTCTCGAACGCTACAGTCTTCTCGAATGTCTTTGGGAAGATCTCCCATTTCGGAAGGACTATAAGAGATGGCCTTACCGAGGGAATCATCACCAGATTTGTGATAAGATTTAATCTCTCAGCACGTCACTTATAGACATAGTGGACACTTTGCCTCATTAATGAACACGATAATTGTGGCCACATAGCTTATGCTGATTTACTCTCTTAAAGGCAGGCCTAGGGGCTTGTGCCTCCGTATTTATCACATAATACTTATCGTTGAAGGAAATGCCAACGATGATACTCTCGGGTGAGAGTATGTTTTACGCTAGTTATAGTTTTGTAGTGTCGACACACGGCGGCCTTTGATTGGCCCATATCAGGTGTTGAAATTGGCGTAAACAATGCCCCCATGTCTCTTTGTATCGAGAGATATAATGAGACGTGTGACGATCGGGCTTTCGGCAGTCATTCCAACGTATGACATGCAGCAGCACAGGGTTTGTGCTTTGACCATTGTATGACTCTACTAGACGTCAGATTTCGCCTAGCATGATTACTCGCTTTTATTGCGGACACGAATTGCGATGTTTCATTCCACTTATATACAATTATATTTTCCATCGAAATTGGTACTTCCTTATCCCTCAGTATCTTCATTTTTCTTGATTTTGTGACTTCTTTGTACAATGACTTCTTCTTCCAATGATTCACACCCTGAATTTGAATAAGTCGACATGGCTTTTTGCATCCTCGAATCTAGCACAACCACCATCGAGGGTTTGGCCGATTTTATTCTCCCGAACACTCACTTGTTATGAGGATGGTGAGTTGAGTTAGTACCTGCTTGGTTTGACCTTCTCTCATGCTTCCACTGAAGAATTCTCTCCTCTTCAGTTCTTCTTTCTTTTATATCCACATGAGAAGCTCCTCTTACAAGCTCATTCTTTGAACTTTCTCTCAATGGAAACATGTCAGTTCACATAATCAATCATGGCCCTGCCCAACTGCGGATTGGATTATCTAGTTAGATTGTGTCGAGCCTGCATATGACGACCAATGGAGGAGCATTGGGACCTTCAGTTGCATTCAATTTTCTCGAATTGGGACATCTATTTACCTTTGGTTATTAGCAGTGGTTGTCTGTTTATGGGGTTCTTCCACCAATTGTTTTCACTTCCCTCGGGACTTCGTGAGTCCAATAGTCCTTGACATTTGTGCATTGATTAGTCTCCCTACCCTTGGTGAATATATTGAACCGTCCACCATGTAGTCTTCTACAACTCTCGATAATTAACGAGCGATTGTTGTGTACTCTTATATACAAGAGGAAATGAATCAGGGTCATATGCCACATCAAGAACATTTTTCTTTCTTGTTGATGTCGTTGTGCCAGTTTGTTTTTTGTGTTTAGGTTGGCTTCTGACTAAAGAACATATTGAGTTAATCGAGTCTTTAGCCAATGGTCAACATATAGCCCTCGCTCCTTTTCTCCTTTCTCACCTCTATCACCCTCTTCACAATCTGGCATTCCAAAATCTTCATCTGCCCTCATGGCTTCTTCGATTGTGGCTTTGTGACTACTTTTCTACATTTAGATTTCTTACTTCAAATAATGCTCCTTCTTGGTCCCCCCTACTTATGGTTTTTGCCAATTGATGTATTACCAACTTAAAGAGCAATCATTTGAAGATTATCTACATTTCTTTATGGTCAATCTGAGAAACTTCCTAGATGAGTCTTTTTCCCCCTTTTTGGAATGTTTTAAGGCCCACGTTGGTTTAGGTGTTTCCGGCATAACCCTTTCAATTATAAAAGTTTAGAAATTGTGTGTCATCTGTGGGCTAGTTTTTTTCTATTTTGTGAGACCTTTTCATATGGCGGGGCGTTCCCTATTCACAATCTCAATCCCAAAATTAGTATCAATTTTTATCTAGTCATTTTGTATGCACGACAATTTGGCCTAGCTTAGGAGATCCCACTTCCTCCCTATTATTCTTTGAAGAATGTTCACCCACTTTCGAGGAAACACTTTCAGTCCCAAAATGAACTTGACTCAATTCGGGATGAGCATAAGAAATGGCCAATAATTTTACGTTTTCCATATTCTGTGCTGCTTCAGCCATACAGGGTCCCTGAATTTCAAGCTTTGTGGAAAGATAACTGGGATTTTCAATATTTATCTCTCGAAATTGCTAACCTGGCGCATCTTTCACCAAACAAGGGTGAAATTTCTCAGGTCGTAGGGGCAATTTGTTAAGGATCAAATATTGCATATTATCCCTGTAACGCCCTAGATTTCGAGGGTTGAGCAAAGCTCAACTCCAGAGATCCAACACATCACTTATGCAACATAGATAATGATGTTTAAATGTTGTCCATATTAGTGCCTTAAACATGAGGGGGATTATACTAAAACAACACATCATACTCTAGATATAATTAAATTTAGCAAGCAGCAGACTGAAACACATATATATCTGAACAAGCAAGGGTTCAACAACCTCTGGAGTATAATCATATAACCGGGCTGAAATTTATACATGTATTGGTTCAAACTAAACAAAATGTCAAAATGTGGAGTATCCAGCTAATCTGTGTATCCCTGTAATCTCATCGAAACAACACGAGGTCTACATAGACCTGCCAGAGAGCTGAACATAGGAGAACTCTTCCTCCTCGTCTACGAAGTCCAACTTCGCCGCATATACATCCTCATCACTTGCGTCTATAATAGAGTCTGGTTGGTGTTTTAAAACACCGTCCTAGAGTGGGAGTGAGTGATCAACTCAGTGGTACTATAAGGCAAAGGTTAACATATTATCAATTCAATCAAGTAGTAATGATAAAGCAATACAACAATCACTTCCTAGCTACTCTTGTTAATGCAAGGATGGTGTGCAATAATGATGCATGCTCTCGCACAAAGCTCCCTCAGAATGTTTTAATTAGGCTTTACATGTAATACGGTGCATACAGTAGATTTGGGAAGCTAAGGTACCTCCCTTTACATCATTAACCCAAACAGGGATCCATCTAAGGTTGTTAATCCTAATTAATCACATATGATAGACAAATTGTAGGGCATCGTCCCTAATGAAAGCAGTGAATATGCAAATTCAAGAGTTTATACTCGAGGTCACTACGAGGAGGCTCGTCACCTCAGCATAGGCCGATAGCTCGAATACAGTATTCTATACCATCATATTCGGCTCACGAGTTTGGGTTGCTCACTAGTCACTACGGGGAGGCTCATCACCCCAGCGTAGGCCGACAACTCGACCATGGTGTCCTATACCACCATGTTCAGCTCATGAGTCTTAATGGATCATGCTACCATGGTTGAGATAGGCCTTTACATTGGTAAGTGGTACCTTAGATTCAAGCAGTGATGTCCATACATGGTAAACACACAATAGGCCAATCGGTTTATTAGACAAGTTCCATTGGTACGAGCACACACCGAATTAATCGCCATGGAGCGTGTAAGCACTCCCCTGGCCTAACCACTGTCGACAATCGTCGTACGACCCAGATTCACCGAACGTATCAAATGTGGTGAGACGAATTTAGCCACTCAACGAAAATCATTACCACTTGCCTGGACTACGTTGCAGTCTCAATCTTACTCAGATGTAGCATGTAAATATATGTGAAAGTCATGTCAGCATTTGACAAACAATTCAAATCAATATCTCATTTAAGCTTTATCAAGCATATTTGAACATGTTACCAAACATTGCATTTCATTCATAAATTGCGTGGTCGAAATTAAGATTTCATGAAGGAACTATACATATGTCTAAAGTAATTGAGAATTTCATTTCAATACCCTTATTTAATACATTTCATCAACAATTTCTCATTCAGACATTTTATCAAACAATTAGACTACACATAACTAATTACATAGACTAGATTAGTTACGACATGAACCATGACAATTCATTACACAACATCAGTTATAAAGCATATAACATACATGGATCTTAGATTAGAAATCATGACAAGTACAAATCAGGATTTTACACTCATTCAAACATTTCAACAAACACATGAAATGTATCTTATATTCAACATAGTTCACAAATGTATAATTTATCGAAAACGTCGTAACTAAGATCATATGGCAGCAATCAAGTCAAACATAAATCATTAGCTAACATTGAAATCCTTGAAAACCATAACTTAAATGTCTATAGTCCACACCTTTTGTCGAATTGCTCGTTTTGAACTCGGTTCGAATCCTACGCTCCCATATACAGAATAACGGTTACCTAAACATTGAAATAGGTTAGCTATTTCATTAATTACTCTATTTGGATTCCTAAATCAAGATTAGGGTTAAGATTTCTTATCCAAATCGTAGTTGAAATGAGTCGTGTAGAGATGTGGAAAGGCGAATCAGCTCGAGGAGTAATGTGAGTGAATCCCGGCAACAATCTCCCGAACTCTCTCTCTTCTCCTCACTCTTTTCTCTTCTTTTCTCTCATCTCTCTCCTAGGGTTAGAGAAATTCATATGGAATAAAAACGGGGTAGTTTAAGGGCATTATATAGGCCCAGAACTGGTGTCAATGGCCCCAGGGCCATGGTATACTTAGGTTATAATCAAAGGGCAGCTGTTTCTGACGAATGGGGCTCATCTGGGGGTCTATTACCTGTTTATGTCATAGAGTAAGTTCTTTGACAATGGATCTAGGCAAGGATGCGATTTCAGCGCGTTTAGAAAGGCCGATCAACCATGACGGACCTGTATCAGATCAACGGTCGTTGTCGCTTGATCAGGGCCACAAGTATACAGATATGTGCAGGAAAATTTTCCTGATCCATGGGTGAAGTTCTGTTAAAATTTGACAGTCCAAAGTCTTCAATTTCGCCCGCAAGCCAATGGTCCAATGCACTTAGGTTTCAATACTTTTTCTAAGAATATTCGCGTTTCTCACACACTTCGCTCAGGGCTCAAGTTGTGCGTTTCGGGACACCATCTAGGCTCGATTGTAACGCCCCGATTTCTAAAACTCGAGTACGAGACTCGTTTTCAGAAATTCGAAAGTTAATAAATCAGAGAAACAGCGGAATATAAACTCAAAGTGCAATAGCCAAAAGAAGCATGTATATTCATGAGAGCCCAATATTTGACCCGCTCAGCTGGGGGTCTTAGTTACAAAGTTTTCAAAAGTTTCCAAAATATCAAACTACTGAAGTTAAGATCTCAAGCTACTGATTAACACCAAAATATGTTGTTGCGTCCTGATACGGCTCATCCTCATAATACTCCTCCTCTTGCTCCACGGTGGCATTATCAAGGCCGGCACCGACGCCCTCTACATCCGTCCTTGCATGTTCTGTACGGTTGGATAGTCGATGGATGAGTGGCCAGCTCAGTGTGAATTCCCCTCAAGATTACACATCTCCGCGTTAGCAAACATAGTTAAAAGAAAAAACAAGCAGTAATCCAACACAGGCAATATGCAGTCTTATTAGATGGATGCATGAATGCACATCGGCCTGGGGATGCACATCCAACCGGACTTGGGCTCGTCATCCATGCAAATCATCGACCTGAAAAAATCATCTAGTTGGATAGGGGTTGATAGTCGATGGTCTGAGAGCTAGCGAAACGATACCCCAACAACTCTGGGGTATGTGCTACAGCATCCAAAATTAGTCATCCGTCATCGCCAGTATGCTATGAATGCATGATTAGCCAGCCGTTATTAATCCAATTACAATCAGCCAATTTAAGCAACTCAATGGTCATGATTAGCCAGCCATTATTAATCCAATTACAATCAACCAATTTAAGCAACTCAATGGTCACTACGGGGGGGGCTCAACACTCAGCGTAGGCTGATAGCTCGAGTATAGTGTCCCATTACCACCATCTCCGGCTCATGAAGTCCTCCACCTTGGGATGTTCTAATAGGATACCTTGATCAAAATGACACCAATTCAAGGTCCCTATTTCCCACACATTTGTCTAATTACATTCCAAGTGTGGCTTGCATACAATCATGGTATCCTCCATGTGTACCATAAAAAGGTTATGTATAGAAGCAAATCATGTTAACATGTGACAATAAATGACTTCAAATAAGGCATGAAAGGAAGCATCATGAATTAATAACTAATGAGAATATACTACCAAGTCATGTGAATAGTGATCAAGGATTAACTAGCATGTGGGCAAGTATCATAATAATGGTGATCTAGTACAACTAGGTTTAGCTAATTTAGAAATGAAAAGCCCAAAGGGAAAGTCATCACCTGTATGGTAGTGTCCACGTACTCGGTCCGGGTCTTCTTGTGGCTTACGGTTGCTCAAGGAATCTCCTAAGATTGCAATTTATCTTTGTCAGGTATGGCTTTGTACATCTAACAAAAGTTCAAAGGGGTACATCACAAGGCCTTCTAGGCTTGTGTTAGGCATGCCATGTATTTCATCAAGGTGATCTAACAGGATTCCAGCTCATCCTTACCAGGGGTTGGATTGGTCCTCCCAAATGGACCCCATATGTACCTGGTGGGTCCCATGGTTGGGTTCAGGTGAGGGTTGGTTTACACGAAGAGAGGTTTCCATGTGTGTCACTGTGCTCTATCACCCTTTTGGGGCACATGACTTATTAATGATGATTAGCATTGTCACATGTAAACTAGTGTTGTTTGAATGTTGTTTATGTGAATGGCATCGCCCAATGGCAGTGCAGGTAGTTCAATGCTACTTAAAAGCAGTTAGACACTGTTCTAAACATTGTCCAGCACCTATTGGATGGTGTGGATGAAGGGCACATGGGTCAATGGTAGGCCTAACCGTCATATGAGTGGTGTGAATACTTACATTAGGCTGGGATATATGGTACAATCGGTGCAGATGAAGCACTCTACCATGGTGGGACCTACTGTGTTGATGGATGGCTTGGATGAATCATATGTATCAGGGTGAGGTCCCTTCGTGGCCCACCACTGTATAGACGAGCTCATCAAATGGACAGACGGCTGGGATGGAGCACGCCCACCACTGATGCTTTCCCATGTGATGTGGCACACATATATTATGTGTTTATCTAAGCACATTTATACCTGGCAAATCCCACGTGCATGTGGGGCCCATATGGCATTTTATTATATTAACTTGTGCTGGAGGGTATTCCAGCCATTCATAAAATAGGTGGGTCCCACATGGATGTGGGGCCCATTTAATATATATTACTATATATACTATACTTGTTGGAGAGTACTCCAGCCATCCACACTTGTGGGACCCACCATTTATAGTGGTATGATATCATTTATTATCATAAATTTTTAAGTGCATGTGTTATGTATACACATATATACTCCTCCTTTTCTTTTTCTTTTTCTTTTCTTAAAGTGTGCAGGGTCTGACGAGATGGGTGGACGGTCTGACTATAATGTCCATAGATGGACGGTTTGATTTTTGGTCTTAAAATGTAGGGCATGTTTATCTTCAAAACAGAGCCTGTTTCCGGCTTCATGAAGGGTCCCTGGTGATGGGTGTTTTGCAGCCATGAACAGGTTTTGGGTTTATCTGTAGAGAGAAAAGGAATGGAAAAGAAGGTCTCACCTCCAACAGATGGGTCCGACCCGAACTTGGGTTGACACGCACACGCCCACCACCCTCACCTACTTCTTCTCTCTCTTAGATGGTGTTGCTGTGGTCCCACACTGACTCGGCTCGGTCTGGTTTTAATGGACTGAGTTGGGGCAGTGTGCTCCAAGCTCACCAAGGATGCTCTCGTTCTCTCTGTTTTCTCCCTCTCCCTATTTTCTCTCTCTTTTCTCACCTTGTTTCCTTCCTTTCAGTGAGGGAGCTAAAGGGCAGAAATGCTCCTTTTATAGGCAAAGGATGGGGACCTTCGATGGCTGTGTCAGCCTTTCGCTGCCGGAAATGGAGACCTTCGACGGCTGTGTCAACCTTTCGCCGCCGGAATGGAAATCACATTTAAGGTTTTCTCAGCCATTGTCGGTTATGAGGGGACTCTCCCCAACTGGTTCGGTGTAAACCTCAGTCCTCTGGATAGGGGGGCGGTGGCTTACCTCTCACGCCACCGGATGGTTCCTCTCTCTTGATCTTATCCGCTGGTGAAGGGAATGGACGGTTGGGACACAAATCCCAAGTCCCTATGCGTGGGGCCGGATCGCTATACCGTTTTGGCCGGGCAGACCCCATGAGGAAGATGGACGGCTTGGATCGTCTGGAAAATGGCTGTGGTGGCCCACTTAAAGCTCAAAGGCCAACGTTTTCAAATAGGTTGTTGGCGGGAATCGTTTTGAGAATTTTGTATTTGAGTTCGGTCAAACATTATTTGACCACAAGTGGTCGTCCAACGCTCATCGTGTACTAGTGTTTTGGGGTGTATATGCACCTAGCTTGGGGGCTCATTACGACTCTGGTGCTTGATCCGCCCCGTTCAATTGTTTAGGGACTGGTCATAAGGGTCCCGACCCAGTTTGGGGCGGGGCCGAGGCCCAGGTGGGTCGTATCATGCCTTTTAGGGCTGAATTTGGCCCGAATGATGTGATTTGTTGGTCAAGGGAGTTTGATTCTTGTTTTCAACGGTTAAATATATGTCTTTAACGCAAAGATACCCTGTTGGCTATCCGCTGAGTCTCGGGGATTTAGTCCTTGAAATAATGCCAACACAAGTTGTCTTAAAATGAGTGTAAGTTAAGTCTCCTGAGTCGTGGCCGATGGTCTCAATGATGCTTGGGAAATCCTGCCCTGGGTGTATTAAGTTAAGTTGTTAGGTTGACGGGTCCCAAGTTTTAATAATTGTGGGTTTAAAAGGTAACACCCGAGTATCAGAGGTACGGGGTGTTACAGCCTACCCCCTAAAAAAAAATTCATCCTCGAAATTACCTATAGTGTGTCACTGAATAGGTGGGGATATTTTTCCTTAACTTCGGCATCTCGCTCCCACGTCGCCTCTTCTTCTCCATGATGTGACCAAAGAACCTTGACCAAGGGTATTGTCTTAGTTTGGAGGATCTGCTCCTTATGGTCCAAGATACGAATGGGTTCTTCGGTATAAGAAGCATTATCGGTAAGTTCAATCTGCTCCCAGCTAACAATGTGTGATTCGTCTAGCATGTATTTCTTTAACATAGATACGTGGAAGACGTTATGGATGCTGGTCAGTGCAGTCGGTAGTGCAAGGCGATATGCTACGGCTTCCACACGATCCAGGATCTCGAAAGGCCAGATGAAACGAGGTGCAAGCTTCCCTTTTTGTCTGAACCTCATCAGACCCTTCATAGGAGAGACCTTAAAAAATATGTGATCGCCTATTGCAAACTCCAGATCGCGTCGTCGATTGTCTGCATAACTTTTCTGTCTACTCTGAGCGGTACGCAAACGCTTCCGAATGACATTGATTACTTAGGTGGTAATCTGAATGAGCTCAGGTCCTAACAAACTTCGCTCTCCTATTTCAGCCCAACACTGCGGGGCTCGACAGGGGCGGCGATATAGAGCTTCGTATGGTGTTATGCCTATACTGGACTGGAAGCTGTTATTGTAAGCAAACTCGGCGAGGGCCAAATGGTCGTCCCAATTTTTCTTGAAGTCAAAGGCACAAGCTCTTAACATATCCTCCAGGACCTGATTTACTCTTTCTGTATGTCCATCTGTCTAGGGGTGAAATGCTATACTGAACTTGAGTTCTGTGCCGAGTTCCTCCTGCAACCTTCTCCAAAAGGTAGACATAAAGCGGGAGTCGCGATCTGATATGATCTCCCGAGGAACTCTATATGACCGAACTACCTCACGGACATAGAGTCAAGCCAGATTGTCAGTCGAATCTGTCGTCCAAATAGGAAGAAATCGAGCAGACTTTATCAGCCTATCCATAATGACCCAAATCGAATCATGCTTTTTCTGAGTCCTGGGAAGTCCAACGATGAAGTCCATAAAGATGCTGTCCCACTTCTACTCAGCTATGGGTAGGAGCTAAAGAAGGCCTGTGGGTTTGCGGTGCTCGGCTTTTATCTTCTGGCACACCATACATCTTGCTACGAAACTGCTTATGTCCCTTTTCATATTACTCCACCAGTATTGCCTTTTTATGTTGTTGTACATCTTTGTACTCCCCAGATGTATGGCCATTCTGGAGTGGTGTGCTTCTTTCATTACTCCTTTCCTTAAATCTGCATTGTTGGGTACGCACACCCGCCCTTGATACCGAAGGCCGCCATCGCTACCAACCCTCCAGCCCGGTATCTCTTCGCTCTTGCATCTTTCTTTCATCTTGATGAGCCATTCATCCTGGTCCTAGGTGGAGATCACATGTCGGACCAGGGTCGGCTCTGCAGTTAACAAGGCTACATACGCATTGAGTTTGTCAAGGGTAAACTGGATGTTGAAATCCTGTATGAACTCCATCATTTCCAACTCCTTGATCATTAGAGTGGCCACCAGCTCATGTTTCTTCTTCCGACTCAGCGCATCAGCTACAGAATTCGCTTTACCAAGGTGGTACGAGATATTAAAGTGGAAATCTTTGAGTGTCTCCATCCACCTGCGCTGGCGCACATTCAAATCTTTCTGCGTAAATATGTATTTCAGGCTCTTGTGATCGCAGAATAGCTGAAAATCCTCACCGTATAGGTAGTGCCTCCATATTTTTAAGGCAAAGACTACCACTGCCAACTCCAGGTCATGGGTTGGGTAGTTCTCTTCATGCTTCTTCAGTTGGCGAGCAATCACTTTGTCGTTCTGCATCAAAACACAGCCAATGCCCATCTTCGAGGTGTCACTATACACCACAAACTGTTCTCCTCCTTGTGGGAGGGTGAGTATTGGTGCAAATGTCAGCCACATTTTTAGCTCTTAGAAGGCTGCCTTTGTGTTCTCGTCCCATGTGAATCGAGCGTTCTTCTTCGTTAGTTGGGTGAGTGGTCGCGCGATCCTAGAGAACTCCTTGATGAAATGCCTATAGTATCCTGCCATGCCTAAAAAGCTTCGAACTTCGGTGATTGTGGTGGGCTGGTCCCACTTGGACACTGCTTCGACTTTAGCGGGATCGACCACGATGCCTTCTTCATTCACTATATGCCCTAGGAACTTTACTTCCCTTTCCCAGAACTCACATTTTGATAGCTTGGCATACAACTGATTTTCCTTCAGCGTATTTAGGACCGTGTGCAAATGTTGTTCGTGTTCCTCCTGGCTTTTAGAGTAAACCAAGATGTCATCGATGAACACGATCACAAACCAATCTAGGTATGGCATGAAGACTCAGTTCATGAGGTCCATGAATACCGCCGGAGCATTTGTAAGTCCAAAGGACATTACTAGGAACTCGTAGTGCCCATAACGAGTCCTGAATGCGGTTTTAGGGATATCCTCATCCCTGATTCTTAGCTGGTGATATCCTGATCGTAGGTCAATCTTTGAGAAATATCTGGCGCCCTTGAGTTAATTGAACAAGTCGTCAATATGCGGGAGAGGATATCTATTCTTTATTGTCACTTCATTCAACCACCGGTAATCTATGCAGAGGCGCATCAATCCGTCCTTTTTTACAAAGAGGACCGGTGCTCCCCAAGGAGAGACGCTGGGGCGAATGAAACCCTGGGTCAGCAACTCATCTATCTGCTTCCTAACCTCTTCCATTTCATACGGGGGCATTAAGAACGGTGGTAATGATATAGGGGCAGTTCCTGGTTTGAGGTCGATGTAGAAATCTATTACTCGCCTTGGGGGTAGTCCTAGTATCTCTTGAAATACCTCAGGGAATTCCCGCACTACTGGGATTTGGCTCACAGCGGATTCGACTGATTCTGATTCTTTCAGAGCTTGTAAACTTTCCAGCGTACCGTGCTTACTTTTCCCTTTTACGGTGAAGGAGGCCTGCCCAGGGACGGTTATGGTGACCGTTCTGTTGTGGCAATCCATTACTGCCTGGACTCGAGAAAGCCAATCCATCCCGAGGATGATGTCGAATTGTTTCATAGGCATGAGGATTAGGTCCACAGCCACTTCATGGTGTGCGAGATTTAGGGGACAATCTTTACATATCTTGTCTATTTCGATGAATTTACCCATGGGGGATACTACAACTAAGGGAGCATGTATGCGAGTTATGTTCAGCTCTAGTCTATTTGTAATAGTAGAGTCCATGAAAGATCAGGTTGCACTAGAATCAAATAAGAGAAAGACAGGGGTACCGTGGATGTGAGTGGTATCGCGAATGGTCTGATGGAGGTCTTCCTCGGTGTCTGCCGCGGTTACAACGAATACCTGAGTAGGGGCCCTCTGGTGGACTGGAGGTCCGATCTCTGCATCTGCGGCCTTAGTGCTAGCCTGACAGCTACTGGTCCTGTCTGAGGGTGACCTGCTGGTGGAGCGATGCCTTCGTCTCTCATCTTTTTGAAACAACTTCGTGCAGAGTGCCCGGTCTTGTGGCAATACTCGCAGCCTTTTATAGGAGGCATGGGGGGTGCACCTGCAGGCATGACCCTAGCCCTCTTTTCCGATGCAGATGGGGACGGAGGCGCTTGTCTGGGCCTGACTGGGGCTTCCCTAGCTGAGGAACGGGTCCTTAGGGCGCGTTCAAAATCCTTTTCGACTCTCATAGCCTTATCCACCAGCTTGACGAAGTCTTCAAAGTCCCAAGCACACAGTCGTGACTGGATTCCCTGCCTGAGCCCTTCCTTGAATTTCTATAGTTTGTACTCAGCATCT
This sequence comes from Magnolia sinica, assembly GCF_029962835.1. Lineage (NCBI taxonomy): Eukaryota > Viridiplantae > Streptophyta > Magnoliopsida > Magnoliales > Magnoliaceae > Magnolia > Magnolia sinica. Next base: position 19,184,417 of record NC_080582.1, on the reverse strand, counting down.
TCCAGGGCTTTCGGCACATTTTGAGAAAGTTCATCGAACCGGGTCTCATATTGGGCGACGGTCAGACCGCCCTGCTCCAGCTTTAAGAATTGAGCTATCTTCTCATTCCTACATGATCGAGGGAAGTATTTTTCGAGGAACTTCGTCTTAAACCCTGCCCATGTCCATACATATGTGGGCGGGACACTCCGTTATATGCCCTGCCACTAGTTCTCCGCCTCACCCTCCAACAGGAACATGGCTAAGTTTACCATTTGTGAATCGGTGCACTCCAGGGGCCGCATAATCTTGGAAATCCTTGTTAGCCAATGTTTCGCTTGTACGGGGTCTGGCGCTCCTTTAAACGTTGGCGGTCGGAGCTTTAGAAACCTTTCAAAAATGTCCGCGCCTTGACTGTATCTTTCTCGGGATGCCTCCCCGCCATCTCTGTTTCCCAAGGATTCCATTAAGAGATTATGCATATCCCGTTGTTGGCGCATGAATACTTCTTGTTGTTGCTGCATAGCTGTAACCATTTGCTCAACGGCTACAAAGGCCGCAGCCCCAGTCTGATCTCTTGCGGATGCTCCAGCGGTCGGCGTCCCTTATGCGAAGTATTGGGATGACAGCCCGATGGTGAAGTCCCATGGGGAAGGAGAATCCCCCACCGTTTCTGACGCGTTGTCTGTATTTGCGATGCCCGATGGAAGGCCTAGGGTATACTCCGGATTGCGCTCTCTTCGGTGCTCACTTGAGGGGATAGGGTGGATATTGACCGTGTCAGTAAGATGTGATCCCAACACCGGCGGCATGATTCCCTGAGAAGTCAAAATTCGTGGTTCAGTTGTTTGGGGGAATGTCCTTAATCGTCCGCGAAGTTGTGTCAAGGTTAGTTATTTCATTACTTGACTATCGCGGGCGTGCCTGAGGGCTGTCCCTGGTTGAATTTTTTCTGAGGGGAGGCTAAGATTTCTGTTTCTAAGTTCATATGAATGTCTTGATGTTTCTCAAGGGGTCTTATGTGTTTTGGTTTCTACATTTGCTCACCCTAACTACTTTCTAAGGGAAATCTCTATGTTTGTCCTACGTTATTTACTTAAGGGTTTTGTATACTTAGATCCCACAGCCAGGCTATCTCAGACTCCGCTCTGATACCAACTTGTAACACCCTGATTTCTAAAGCCTGAGTACGAGACTCGTTTTCAGAAATTCAGGAGTTTATAAATCAGAGAAACAGCAGAATATAAACTCAGAGTGCAATAGCCAAAAGAAGCATGTATATTCATGAGAGCCCAATATTTGACCCGCTCAGCAAGGGGTCTTAGTTGCAAAGTTTCCAAAAGTTTTCAAAATATCAAACTACTAAAGTTAAAATCTCAAGCTACTGATTAACGCCAAAATACGCTGTTGCGTCCTGATGCGGCTCGTCCTCATAATACTCCTCCTCTTGCTCCACGGTGGCATCATCAAGGCTGGCACCGACGCCCTCTACATCCGTCCTTACATGTTTTGTACGGTTGGATAGTCGATGGATGAGTGGCCAGCTCAGTGTGAATTCCCCTCAAGATTACACATCTTCGCCTTAGCAAACATAGTTAAAAGGAAAAACAAGCAGTAATCCAACATAGGCAATATGCAGTCTTATTAGATGGATGCATGAATGCACATCGGCCTGGGGATGCACATCCAGCCGGACTTGAGCTCGTCACCCATGCAAATCATCGACCTGAAAAAATCATCCAGTCGGACAGGGGTCGATAGTCGATGGTCTGAGAGCTAGCAAAACGATACCCCAACAACTCTGGGGTACGTGCTACAACATCTAGAATTAGCCATCCTTCATCGCCAGTATGTTATGAATGCATGATTAGCCAGCCGTTATTAATCCAATTACAATCAGCTAATTTAAGTAACTTAATGGTCACTAGGGGGGAGGGGGGCTCAACACCCAGCGTAGGCCGACAGCTCGAGCATAGTGTCCCATTACCACCATCCCCGGCTCATGAGGTCCTCCACCTTAGGATGTTCTAATAGGATACCTTGATCAAAATGACACCAGTTCAAGGTCCCTATTTCCCACACATTTGTCTAATTAAATTCCAACTGTGGCTTGCATACAATCATGATATCCTCCATGTGTAGCATAAAAAGGTTATGTACGGAAGCAAATCATGTTAACATGTGACAATATATGACTTCAAATAAGGCATGAAAGGAAGCATCATGAATTAATAACTAATGAGGATATATTACCAAGTCTTGTGAATAGTGATCAAGGATTAACTAGCATGTGGACAAGTATCATAATAATGGTGATCTAGTACAACTAGGTTTAGCTAATTTAGAAATGGAAAGCCCAAGGGGAAAGTCATCACCTGTATGATAGTGTCCACGTACTCGGTCCGGGTCTTCTTGTGGCTTGCGGTTGCTCAAGGAATCTCCTAAGATTGCAATTTATCTTTGTCAGGTATGGCTTTGTACATCTAACAAAAGTTCAAAGGGGTACATCACAAGGCCTTCTAGGCTTGTGTTAGGCATGCCATGTATTTCAACAAGGTGATCTAACAGGATTTCAGCTCATCCTTACCACCAGGGGTTGGATTGGTCCTCCCAAATGGACCCCATATGTACCTGGTGGGTCTCATGGTTGGGTTCAGGTGAGGGTTGGTTTACGCGAAGAGAGGTTTCCATGTGTGTCACTGTGCTCTATTACCCTTTTGGGGCACATGGCTTATTAATGATGATTAGCGTTGTCACATGTAAACTAGTGTTGTTTGAATGTTGTTTATGTGAATTGGCACCGCCCAATGGCAGTGCAGGTAGTTCAGTACTGCTTAAAAGCAGTTAGGCACTTTTCTAAACATTGTCCAGCACCTATTGGACGGTGTGGATGAAGGGCACATGGGTCAATGGTAGGCCTAACCATCATATGAGTGGCGTGAATACTTACATTAGGCTGGGATATATGGTACAACCGGTGCAGATGAAGCACTCTACCATGGTGGGACCTACTGTGTTGACGGATGACCTGGATGAATCATATGTATTAGGGTGAGGTCCCTTCGTGGCCCACCGATGTATGGACAAGGTCATCAAATGGACAGACGGCTGGGATGGAGCACGCCCACCACCGATGCTTTCCCACATGATGTGGCACACACATATATTATGTGTTTATGTAATCACATTTATACCTGGCGGATCCCACGTGCATGTGGGGCCCATATGGCATTTTATTATATTAACTTGTACTGGAGGGTATTCCAGCCGTTCATACAACAGGTGGTCCCACGTCGATGTGGGACCCATTTAATATATATGTAATATATATTATACTTGCTGGAGAGTACTCCAGCCATACACACCACAGGTGGGTCCACACGTATGGGACCCACCATTTATACTAGTATGATATCATTTATTATCATAAAATTTTAAGTACATGTGTTATGTATACACATATATACTCCTTTTCTTTTTCCTTTTCTTTTCTTAAAGTGTGCAGGGTCTGACGAGAAGGGTGGACGGTCTGACTATAATGTCCATATATGGACGGTTTGATTTTTGGTCTTAAAACACGGGGCATGTTTATCTTCAAAACAGAGCCTGTTTCCGGCTTCATGAAGGGTCCCTGGTGATGGGTGTTTTCAACCATGAACAGGTGTGGGTGAAGTGTGATGGGGCCTTGGTTTTGGGTTTATCTTTAAAGAGAAAAGGAATGGAAAAGAAGGTCTCACCTCCAACAGATGGGTCCGACCCGAACTTGGGCTGACACGCACACACCCACAACTCTCACCTACTTCTTCTTTCTCTCTCAGATGGTGTTGCTGTGGTCCCACATTGACTCGGCTCGGTCTGGTTTTCACAGACTGAGTTGGGGCAGTGTGCTCCAAGCTCACCAAGGATGCTCTCGTTCTCTCTGTTTTCTCCCTCTCCCTATTTTCTCTCTCTTTTCTCACCTTGTTTCCTTCCGTTCAGTGAGGGAGCTAAAGGGCAGAAATGCTCCTTTTTTAGGCAAAGGATGGGGACCTTTGATGGCTGTGTCAGCCTTTCACCGCCGGAAATGGAGACCTTCGACGGCTGTGTCTGTCACGCCCCAAATCCAAAAATCGGATTCACAGGAATCCCGATCACCGAACTCGGTGCCGACAGCATTCGTAGTACCCCATTCTCGGCCCCCGGGGTACATACACTAGGTTCCGATCTTGGGATCCTACAAGGAGGATTTTCCAACATATATTTGTCTCATAAGAAGCATAACCGCACGTATACCCAAATCATAAAGGCAACATCTTCATCACATATCTACTAATATAATCATTTGAATACAATGCTGAAAGGGAAATACATATATCGAAATCAAAGCTCCAGAGGACAGTTGCACGCTTCAAGCTCAACGCTGCTGCAACCTAACGCCACCTGCACGCATTTATCATGCATAAGTTTACAAAAACTTAGAGGGTGGTGAAAGTGTGTGCACAAGATAAGTGCCAAGTATACCATAAAGCCCATAAACCATACATCATCGGAATAAGCGAAAATACTGACAAGATCATGAATCAATCAATATCAGAATACGCAATATAGAACAACTATGCAAATGAGGAGTCATAAAGAGCCAGATATCAGATGTCGAGGATGCGATGCAATATGCAATTCCTGATGAGTCCACGAATAGCATCAGCCGTATCTAGACCATATAATACAGAAACACAGTAACCCAAAATGTCATATGCCATGGATGTAATGCAATATGCGGTGCGAATGGAATGACCATACTGGAGTGTGAAGTCGGGGATGATAGTACGTAGTATCGCAAGCTACGGGGTCCACCACCAAGGACTCCTATCCAAACCAATCGCATACATAAATTTGGAAAGTCAGACTCAATGTAGTAAACTCCTGATCTCAGGTTAGTCGCGAGCTCAACCGAAATCTTGGTCATGCGAAGGTACACGTAACAAATAGTTGCGCACTACCAGCCCGAGTGGATAGTGAATGAATGATTGAATGAGTATGCAACCCCTGCTCAATAAGTCAACATATCAGTACGGTTCATCTCTGGGATCATCACCGGGATTTAGTACACTCCAAATGGCACTGCCGCTCTCCCAGCCGCACAGTCCAAGTGAGCGTAAGAAACCTCATTATCTGTCTGGCCAATAGTCTGCCAATACCTATCCGGCACGTCGATAGCGGACCCATTCACGAGCTGGTCAAACTCAGCCTAGCAATGCCCCCTACGCTTGGGCGGGTAAGGCCATAACCCCTCCCAACCAACCACGACACAGTGGGAGACGCTGCCTCCTGGTATTTGGCACTCGGGCGCTCATGTATCCACTCGGTCTCGACATTGGGGCATCCTTTGATACCAAGAGGGTTTAGGAATTTTCACCCAGGGCCATCTATGGCAGCCCGATACTAAAATAAATTTTCGGTGTCCCGTCTGGCCATCCACGATATGCATGTGGAGGCTACGACCCTGATGTCACTAGGGCGTACAGTAATCATAATGCAAGGTGCATGAGTCATACAATCCAGTCATGCATCAATCTTGCGCTTACCGTGCGCTCATGCGAGATAACCTTCGCCTATCAGGGAGTCTCATAACAACATGCTCAATGACATATGCAATGATCAACCACATCTCATAACAAACTTGCAGATGATGCGAATGAGCATGTATCATGATGCTATGCTGTCACATATTCATAATCGGTATCAATAACCGGCATCGACAATCAACCTCGACAATGTGGACATTTAACCAACATTGCCCCCAAGGAATGACCCACATAGATCCTAACATATAGTGGACCCATGACCTCACACAAGGGCCAAATGTACAACACCATGGGCCTCACTCAAGAGCTTAATACACATCACGATGGGCCTTTCACATGGGCCCAACATACATCACAATGGGCTTCATAGCCTAGCCCTCAAATACACCACAACGACCCTCATAAAATCATAATGGGCCGCGTCACATGGGTCTAATATGCATCACATAGACTGCATCACATGGGCCTATATACATCGGATGGGCCACGTCCCATGGGCCCCGAATACATCACAATGGGCCACAACCCATGGGTCCCAAGTACATCACAATGGGCCTCTCACACGAGTCCATTATGCATCACATCAAGATGGGCCTCAATGGATGACCATAGATACGTCACATTGGGCCTCATATACATCAAGTGGGTCGCATCACATGGGTTACATATACATCACAATGGGCTTCTAACACGGGCCACATATATATCACAATGGGCCTCTAACACAGGCCTAATATACATCACAAAGGGCTCCATAGCCTTATATGCATTACATTAGACCTCGGCAATCTGACTCGGCCAAGATACTTGGCCTTGATAATCAGAATCGGCAAATCGATCACGTCAATCATAATCGGCAATCGGCCACGACAATCGAGATCGATCAATAATCAAAATTGGCAAATCGGTCACGTCAATTAGAATCGGCCTCGATAAATCAGAATCGGCCTCGATACTCGACCTCGACAATCGGAATCGGCCAAACAAGGCCTATGGAAAGGTCACAATGTGGACATTCAACCACTATTACCCATCAATATGGACATTTAACCGACATCGCTCCCCAAGGAGTGGTCCACATAGAGCCATACGTATAGTGGGCCCATGGCCCTACACAAGGGCCTAACATACATCGCTATGGGCCTCACTCATGGGCCACATATGCATCATATTGGGCCAATAAATCATAATGGGCCTCGCCCATGGGCCTTGAATACATCACAATGGGCCTCGCAGGTCAAGTGGGCCTCATCACATAAGCCTCACATGTATCACATTAGTCCTCACACAAGGCCATATGTATCATTATAATGGTCCCCATATACGGGCCACATGTACATTACAATGGACCATATCCCATGGCCCCGAACACATCGTAATGGGCCACATCCCATGGGCCTCAAATACACCACACTAGGCTACGTCCCATAGGTCTTAAATATATCACAATGGGCCTCGTACCTGGGCCACATCCTATGGGCCTCTCATACATAACATCGGGCCTCTCATACATAACATCGGGCCTTGCCATCTAGGCCGAAAATACATCATAATGGGCCACAACCCATGGGCCTTAATGCACAATGGGTGGGCCCTACACCTGGGTTTAATATACATCACAGATGGGCCCTGCACAGGGGCCTCATACACAACAAGTTGGGCTTATCAATGGACCCTAGGGAGAGTGACAATGCGGACATTTAACCAACATTAATCTTACAATGTGGATGTCAAACTAGCATTGCTCCCAAGGCATGGCCCGCCATAAAACATCATTACACGAACCATGGAAGAATCACACATTGCAATGGACCTTAAGGACATCCCGTTGGGCCTGACCCATGGCCTTAGATACATCAAATGGGCCGCATCACACAGGCCTTATATTGGTCAAGTGGGCCGCACCAATGGGCCTTATGTACATTGCAATGGATCATACCCATGGGCCTTGAATACATCACAATGGGCCTTGTATACATCAAGGTGGGCCTCAATGGAAGGCCATAAATACATCAAGATGGGCCTCCTCAAATGGGCCTTATATATATATCAAGGTAGGCCTCAACGGAAGGCTACAAATAAATCAAGATGAGCCTCATACATATACCAAGGTGGGGTCCACTTGAACTATAGGTCTGTTTTATTTTTAGCCTCAAGCCCTAAAACAAGCTTTCAAAATGGTTGGACAGACTGGATGCAACACATGCATCATGGTGGGGGTCCACATGAAGTCCCACCATCATGTTTATATTATATTATATATAATATATACAATATAATATTATATAATATTTATATACACACACACACTACAGTCCCACACATGCGGTGGGTCCCACCGTCCAGTGTGGACGGTGCGGATAGAACACATAAATCATGGTGGTTTCCACCGTCCACGGTTAGTGGACGGTGTGAATGAAACACATACATCACTGTGAGTCCCACGTAGGGCCAACCATAATGCTTATTTGCAATCCAACCCGTTAGTAAGGTCACACGGACCTGGATGAAAAGGGAAAAACAAATTTCATCTTGATCCAAAGCTTCTGTGAACCCAAAAAGTGTTTCAATGGTAAACATTCATTCACCGCTGTTTCCTACGATGTGGGCCACCTGAGCTGTGTATATGACTGATTTTTGGGGATAGCCCTCGGCCCTAAGGGGTCCACAAAATGGACGGTGTGGATCATAAACACACATCATGGTGGGGCCCACGGCTGGGACCGTGGATCCCTGCTTGTCCGCCCGCCAGCGCAACAAGCGCTGCCTGCGCCTCTGACAGCAGCAGCGTCAACTGCTGCATGTATTTATTATTATTATTATTATTATTATTTTTGTTTCCTGAGGTTTTCACAGGTGGGGCCCGCATCAGGGAAATCCGACCCCACCATTGGTCCCCATAGCTCAAGACAAGCCAAACGAGCCCAATATTCAATATATTTTGGGGTACAGAAACGTCAGGGTGAATTTCAACGGTAAAGCCATTGTTTGTTATGTTATGACGGGCTAGAAAGTCGAATTGGCCCCATTTTTCGGCTCAACACCTAAAATGGTCTGGGGAAAAGGATGGATGGTGTGGATTAAATTTATGCCTCAAGGTGGGGCCTACACAAGCGACCCTCCTAAATAGCTTGTGGAACCAAGCTAATATTTGTATTTTCCATTTCACGTCCAGCGTCCCTGGACGCTGGACGATTTGGGCTCAACACATACATTTAAGGTGGGCCCCACCCATGGACATGGGCCACCAAAAAAAAAGGTTGGATGGCGTGGGTAATACATACACCAAAGTGGGGTCCATGGCGTGGGTAATACATACATCAAAGTGGGGTCCATCCAAGTGGGTCACACAACTACATCATTACAAAGAAAAGGGAGAGAGAGAAAGAGAGAGATCAAGTGATGGAGGGACCCCGGCACTATGGGCCCTCCCTTGCATGATTTAAAATGTACATCAAGTGGATCCCATTTCATATAGGCCCATCGATCAAAATCAACAGTGGAGATCCTTTCTCCACTGAAATAGAGGGTCTAGATGACCCCTTTTCAAACTAGAAAGTAAACATCATGATGGGGTCCATGGAGAATGGCCCCATCATGGAATGATATTGATAATTATGATGGGCCATCGGCCACATCTTAGGGTCCAAAGTGAGATCCATACCATCGATCGGTAGGCCTCACTTGGCCCATCATAAAAATATGAAAACTAGCCTATAGAAGCACCCACCGTTCGATCTTCTTGGTCCGTTGAAAAGTTGATCTCCTTGTGCTTCTCTTTGATGGAGGGTGATGAGGTTTGACTAGATAGGATGAAAGATTTGGGTTGGGAAAGTGGGCCACACAAAAACCACTTTTCTCTATTTAGAAATGTTGGACGTCCACACTCTTTTCTCTCTTTGGTGTTGCTTGGAAAATGTGGAGAGAAAGAGAGAGAGAGGGCTGTAAGGAGAGGTGATGTGTGATGGAGCGATGGAGTGATGGGAAGTGAGTGATGGGGTGATGGGCATGTACTTGACATGTATGGGTGTGTAAGAGAGAGAGAGGGAGAGAGTTGACTTTGAGGTTGCTTTTGGGGATGAGACATGTACTTGACATGTGAGGTGATTGATTGGATTGATTTGACTTGTTATAGAGATTCTCTTGGGATTGCAAACGCGTGGTGTTTTCTCGAAATAAACATGGGCCCACATCTTTTGACCTGGGTATCGAGTCAATGCGCGAGTCGCGGTGTTGGAACCGCGGCGACGGTGCGGTCGCAATGGTATACGTCTCAAATTAAGCCGACTCAAATCTATAGGATACGACTTAGGATCGTGCGCAAACGTCGATCATAGGTCGCAGGTTGCCGGAATTCAACAGGAAGGATCGCGAGAGTCAACGGAATAGTACAGATTAGGATACGGGTCTTACAGTGTCAGCCTTCCGCCGCCGGAATGAAAATCACATTTAAGGTTTTCTCAGCCATTGTCGGTTATGAGGGGACTCTCCCCAGCTGGTTCGGTGTAGACCTTAGTCCTCTAGATAGGGGGGCGGTGGCTTGCCTCTCACGCCACTGGATGGTTCCTCTCTCTTGATCCTATCTGCTAGTGAAGGGAATGGAAGGTTGGGACACAAATCCCAAGTCCCTATGCGTGGGGCCGGATCGCTATACCGTTTTGGCCGGGCGGACCCCATGAGGAAGATGGACGGCTTGGATCGTCTGAAAAATGGCTATGGTGGCCCACTTAAAGCTCAAAGGCCAACGTTTTCAAATAGGGTGTTGGCGGGAATGGTTTTGAGAATTTTGTATTTGAGTTCGGTCAAACACTGTTTGACCACAAGTGGTCGTCCAGCGTTCATCGTGTACTAGTGTTTTGGGGTGTATATGCACCAAGCTTGGGGGCTTATCACGACTCTGGTGCTTGATCCGCCCCATTCGATTGTCTTGGGGACTGGTCATAAGGGTCCTGGCCCAGTTTGGGGCAGGGCCGAGGCCCAGGTGGGTCGTATCATGCCTTTTAGGGCTGAATTTGGCTCGAATGATGTGATCTGTTGGTCAAGGGAGTTTGATACTTGTTTTCAACGGTTAAATATGTGTCTTCAACGTAAAGATACCTTGTTGGCTATCCGCCGACTCTCGAGGATTTAGTCCTTGAAATAATGCCAACACAAGTTGTCTTAAAAATTGATCTAGCTTAGGTTATTTGATCATGCTTACCTCTTTGATTGGTGTGGAACGTAAGTTGAGTCTCCCGAGTCGTGGCAGATGGTCTCAATGCTGCTTAGGAAATCCTGCTCTGGGCGTGTTACGTTAAGTTGTTAGGTTGACGGGTCCCAAGTTTTAATAATTGTGGGTTTAAAAGGTAACACCGAGTATCAGAGGTACGGGGTGTTACATCGATTCTCGCGATAGTTGTCAAGCCCACATAACCCTATAGTTTCGCGGTCATCGGACTTCCGACGTGCGGTTCAGGTCCGATATGGAGTTTCAATGTGCTCCCGAGAGCGACTGACTTTTGGGATTCCTCCTAGGTTTTTAAGTAATGTTGACTCTGCGATTTTGATGGTTTTGGTTCTTGCCGTTTATATAGATAGTGGTTTAAGTTAATTCACCGATTAATTTAGTTTAGTACTTAATTAATTTTCGTCTAATTTCCACAAAATACGGTACTTCGTGATTTCTGCCTGAGGTGGTACTCGGGCCTTTATACAGATTTTTTTGAAACGTTACAATCCCCCATTTATATCTTGATTTTATAAACATGATAATGTTTAATGTTCTATTTTACTCATGTCTATGTCGCGAGGTGAATTTAAGAGCTTGGATTGAAAAGGGTGCTAAAATCATGGATTTGATGCTCAAGAATCACCAATGCGAGAGATGGATCTTAAGAGACCAAGATTAAATAATTTACATACCAAAGATTGAAGAAAACCAAGTGAGTAATGAAAAGAATCAAAGATTTGAAGTGAAGAAAATGTATTCTAAAATCGTCCTGAAAAAGCATATTCTGAAACTCTAGGTCCTTCTGTGAAATTGCGTAGAGTGAAGTCTATTTTGAAAAACTACGCAGAGTAAAGTATATTTTAACAAACTGTGTAAATTTGATGCGGTTTCTAGAGTTTTCCAACTAGGTGCGAAAGTTGGAGTTTCACAACTATAAATGGGACTCCCTAGGATGTTCCTAGGCATCTTCGAGGGTTTAAGGAGTGATGAAAAAAGGTAGAGAAGCCGTCGCCAAGAGTTTTTCTTCTTCCTTAGTTGTTTTCATGTTTTTTTAAGAGACTTTGGTCCAATCATGTCTATAGTTGGATAAACTTCTTAGGTAGGGCTAAGAGGTAAAGCTTGTAGAGTGATGAGATGTTTTTATTGCTTCGATTCATGTTTATGTTGAACTTACTTTGATTCTAGCTTGATATTTAAGGAATACTTTCAGTTTTTAATGATTTATTGTGACTTAAATTATAGTAGATTGCAATAGCTTTGAGTTTCTTTTCTTGTTTTGAGATTATGAAATTGGTAAATCATATTGTTTGTCATCGTCTCATGGGCATGGTTTGGTGATGAAATCCCTGCCAATTATCACAATTCTCCTCTTTTAAGAATCAGGTCAAAGGAAGTTCAGATTTGATCTTAATTATTATATCTTCTAATTGGATAGGATATGACTCCAATTCCAATTGTGTTACTTAAATCAAGTAAGGAATCACTCTGATTGCTACAAGTGGATCCTCGAAAACCTTAGTTCCACATTTGAATTCTTAAGTTTCTAATTACACACTTCACAATTACTTCCTTTAATTCCATATTTAAATTCATATCTTTTTTTAAATCTACTTGTAGTTGCTTTTAGAATACACACGAGATTAGTATCTGTGGATTCGACCTTGGTCTCATCGAAATTATTACTGCATTGCGACTTTACACTTGGGGTTGTGAACAAGTTTTTGATGTCGTTACCGGAGACTACCGGTTGCATTTTTTTGAGATTAACTAGTTTTGAAATTAGTTTAAGATTAGGGTTTTTCTACTTTCTATTTTTAAGTTAGGATTTTTTCTGAATTATTTTAGAAATTAACTTACCTTTCTATTTCTATGTTTAGAAACTTTCTTTTTCTGTTTTTAAAAACTAATTTACTTTCTAATTCTATATAGAAACTTTCCTAATTTGTTTTTAGAAATTTTTTTAATCTGTTTTTAGAAACTAATTTACTTTCATTTTTCTTTTTAAGAAACTAACTTCTTCTTTTTCTTCTTCTTCTTTTTTTTATTTTTTTTGGTGAACGTTGCTTTATTGATGGGCATGATAAACTTGGGCACGTGGCTTATGCTGATTCATGCTCCTAAAGATTAGCCTGAGGGCTTATGTCTCTACATTTATCATCAAAGAAAATACCAATGAGGATATTATCGAATGAGAGTATGTTTTGCGCCAATTACATTTTGCTATTGTCAACATGTGGTGGCCTTTTGAGTGCTGAAAATAAGTGTAAACAATTGTATCTACTTAATTTTTTGCTCTAATCCTAACATGGACGGTTTAAACGTACGGCAGATTACACAGAAGCACCGCAGTCGCTACACACAGCGTTGCATTGCAGGAACGTTACCGTGGGGAGCAAATTAGCCCTCACCCACTAACACCTTAGTGGGTGTTACCCAACCGTGTGGGGCCGACCTTGATGTATTGACTGTATATCCACGCCGTCCATTTGTTTTTCCATTTCATTTTAGGACGAGATCCCAAAACTTAAGAAGATCCAAATCTCATGTGAACCATAACACTGGAAACAGTGATGAACGACCATTAAAAACTTTTGGTGGGCAACAAAAACGATCAAGTTGATCTTAGGCCCTTTGAAAATTTCAATGGGGAGGCACTCCATCATCACTGTTTCCTGGGGTGTGGTCCCTGAGATTTGGAACTGAATAAGAACGCGTCCTGAAATGGGCTGTAGAAACGGATGGACCGCCTAGACATACAACACATCATCAAGGTGGGCCCCACGTTAAGGGTAACACCACATCCGCTCCCACTGTAGTGAGCCCTAGGAAGCTTTAAATGGATGTCTTTCAATCACCATTATTTTTCTGTGGTGTGGCCCACCTAGAACTTGCATCTGCCTCATTTTTGGGTTAATAACCTAAAATAATGATCCAAAATGGATGGACGGCGTGGATAAAACACATACATCATCGTGGGGCCACAGAGAACCGTGTAAGTATGCCATCAGGATCAGCTCTCTGGGCCACGGTGACATCTGAGTTGCATCCACTCCCTCCATGAGTTTTGCGACCTCATTTGAGGCCCTGATACCGAACATAAAGCAGATCCAAAGCACAGGCAAACCTCACCATATGAAAGCGTGGGATGGAAACGCCCACCATTGAAACCTTTAGTTCAAGCTTATATTTGTGTTTCCCTTCATTTCAGTGAGAATAAGCTCGCGAACCGGTTGGAAGGCACATACACATGGGTCCCAGGAATCTTTAAACTGTGGTGGGCATCTCAATCCCACTGTTTCCCGTCATTTGGTCCACCTGAGTTCTGCCTCATGTTTGGGCTCACGGAAATGGATGGACGGAGTGGATTTACCTTAGACAGTAGAATGGGCCCCACAGAGCAAGACCAGCCGCTTTACTTGGGTCCGTCAGATGAACGGATAAAACGAGTTTGTTTTCTCAGTCACGATTGGGGATCACCAGCATCAGCATGTGTGGCCCCATCTGGGACCCACATTCAAATGGGGCCATTCATGCTGAGATAGTTCTATGACTTGAATCATCCATCTTCTGGGTGCTATAGTACAATTCACTGTCATACTTAAATCAAGCTTTAATGATGATTCTAACATTCGATTTGGGAGGTTGAATGTGAGCCATTGAAAATTCTTTTTTTTCAATTTTCTAAATGCATCTGATAGATAGTAACGGTGAGAATCATACATTTAGCTTGTAGCACGACTCCGAAAGACAGGCCGTTCAGATCATTTACAGCAACCACGTGGGCCATTGATCTTGTGCGTTTGGATGCACTTACAAGAATTGTATCCAAATGGGCCCTTAGTTTCTTAGTTTCTAGAGAATTATATAAGCTATGGACTTTCAAGGACACATGATGGTAGAACCAAATTTAAGTGCTCCACATAGCAGTTATCATGCGTTTGGATGCACTTTGCCAACCCCCATCTCCTCTACCACAATGACAAAATATGCATTAAAACACCCACTACTGATTGAAAGTAGGCCTGCCTGTGATGCATGTCTCATCCACCCTATCCATCTGTTTTGCAAGCTTATTTTAGGTCATGAGCTGAAAAGTGAAGCATATCTAAAGCTCTATTGGACCACACCACATGAAACAGTGGGGATAATGGCATCCACCGTTGAAACCTTTCCTCGTGCCCGCAATGATGCATCTTTGTCACATAGACATGGATGAAGAGAAAACGCAAATATCAGGTTGACCCAAAACTTCTACTTAGCACTCAATAAGTTTTCAACAGTAGGCGTTCAATTCCCACTTTCTTCCTGTGGAGTGATCCACTTGAGCTTTGGATATGCTTCAATTTTGGACATGATAGTGGCCCCACACAGAGTTCACTTAATACGCAATCAGCTCTGTGAAGACCAACATATGCAAAGATCATAGGCCACACTTGTGTGTTGAAGATGGACTGTTGGCAAGCTATTTCAAAACCATATAGTCATTTTTTATAGGGGTGGACCATCTGATGAGTGTATGACAGGCGCCGCATTATGCACTTGCAAGTGCGCCATGTAGGTTTGCATGAGTCTAGCAAACCACACTTTATAAAAATAAATCTGACCTTAGAATATGTTACAACAATGGCTCCTGGTAATTGTTGTACAAAATCAAATGGAAGGGCCAAATTCGGCCTTCTGAAGGTTTACATACAAACATGATGCATCGCATGCAAATCTACATCTGGAACATTAGCAGCTTTCTACAATAAAATTACAGCTACAGATTAGAGGAGAACACATGCAGATGAATTGAATCAGTTCACTACTATACAGAGAGAGGCCAACATTAACCCAGGTGGTGGCCAATTGAAGAACAGGGACAAATCAAAGGTGGGGTGAGGCCATATCCAGTCATATGGCCACAAACAGGACTGGGATCCATAGGTCCAATTGACAGTCATTTTAGGTTTGTACACCCTAGATATTATTTCAGGTTTTGTGCACATATGCAGCCCCATGGACTCATTTGGGTGTGTATATTGGGGTTAGTAGATTATGATTTTTCTCCCCTTCGGTGTATCACAGCATATGGGTTATTTGACTTAATTCAGGAAAACGTTAAAGGGTCCATTTTAGTGGACCCCATTCCCCATGTTGCATTCAGAAGCAGATTGCGTGCTCAGTAACTCAGTAAGCTAAAGCATGGGCCCCACCTTGGATGCATTTGTCTTATCCACACCATCCATCCATTTCCCAGCTCATTCTAGGGCATGATCACCAAATTGAAGCATATCCAAAGCTCAAGTGGACCACACCATAGGAAACAGTGGGGATAATGCCGTCCACCATTGAAAACCTTCCTATGGCCCACAGTGATGTTTATTTGTCATCCAACCTGTTCATAATGTTACACACCTGGATGAAGGAAAATAATAATTATATATCAGCTTGATCCAAAACTTGTGGCCCCCAAGAAGTTTTCAACACAAGGAATTCAATTCACACCTTTTCTTCTGGTGTGGTCCAATTGGGCTTTAGATATGGTTCACTTGTATTCTTGTGCCCCAGAAGGAGCTGGTAAACAGCTTGGATAGGACACATACATCACGGTGGGCCTCACAGAGTTTAGCATTCTTGCACTAACTCTCTAAACTTGGGTCATTGCAGTTATGCATAGAAAATGCCACTTTAGTGCGGCGAGAGAGCATGGGCCCTACCAAAATCAAAGATTGCTTAACCATGATTTCATAGGATACCTGCCTAAATAGATCCTAAGTATGGACCAATTACAAAATAAGGAACTAGGACTTTAGTTGTATTGGGGATTTTGTATAGAAAAGCCATATATAGATGCCATACATACATAGAAGCACAGAATAGAAAATAACCCAATTAATGAAAGGCTTCTTCTTCTTCTATCCTGTGGTTCCGAGATAGGAACCATTGCTTAGAGGTGAGATTTCTCCTAACTCAGACCTCTATCCTGTGATGAGAATCTACAGTCTACCTTTATTTCTTCCTCTAAAATCCCTGCTACAATGAAAGGCGGAGTGTTTTTTTTTCCCCCTATTGGTAGCCTTGGAAGAGTGATATCCAAGACATGGAAAAGTAAGGCAAGTGAGGCTTGAAGCTCAGATTAGTCCCTCATGGGGTCATGTCTCTATCAGCTTAGCTAATATTCATTTTATCTCTGGTTGATTCAGTTCATCTTATTTGCTACATCACCTCGGGGCAGTAAGGGATATGATGCCCTTCACAGGAATGATTGGTGAAATAGGATCTCTACAACCAAAACCATTTTTTTTAAAAGAAAGAAAAAAAGAAAAGAAAACGAAATTAAATATCTGGGACAAAGCAGTGATGATGATGATAACCATCCTCTTAGATATTTATTATAATTCTTGTATGTCTAAGTAGAGTTCAATGTTTTACTATGCTTAACATTCTGGATGAAGAATCTTTAGAAGGTAAGAGCCTGAAAGATTATAAACAATAACCTTACAAGGTATGTCGTTTCATGCAATCAGGTATCTTTTACACAAATCTCTTTTATTCTCTACTATATATAACGTGACTGTCTTCGGACAATTTTACCCATGCAGTTAGTCATAGGAGAAACGTGAAATTAAAGATTTCAAGGGAGTGGAACAGATTTGTAAAATAGAGGGTACTTAGGTTGTTTAATCATCTACTCTCTCTGAGAGGATGAACCATGCCTTCGCTATCGCTCCTCCCTACCATATTTGAGCATGATATTTAAGGAGAGTGGATTTGGAAAATAGAGGGCATTTAAGTCATTTAATATTTGTACGTGCTTATCAACCTCCGCTTCCAACCATAAGCAGTGATGATTTTGGCCAATCCTTCCCAATTTTTATGGGAGTAGCCTACTTTGCCTCTCCCCTCCCCGCGTGTCTCTATGCATGTCGCCTCCCTCCATCCCTCCTTCCCATGATTTTAGCTACTCCTTTCCATTTTTATGCGAGTAGCCTGCATCGTCTCTCCCCCCCTGCATGTAGCCCACACTTATACACTTATGCATGTAGCCTTCTCCCACCCTCCCTCCTTCCCACACTTATCCACTCTATGCATGCAGCCTCCACCCTCTCACACTTACCCACTCAATGCATGTAGCCTCCTCCCACCCTCCCTCCTTCCTGCACTTACCCACTCAATGCATGCAGCCTCCTCCCTCCCACACTGGTAGCGATACCGATAATGCTAGTAGTATAAAAAAATTCCAGGTATTAGCAATGTGTCACCAACGTATCAATATCACTAATGTAATCGTCAATATTTTCAACTATGTAAATTTTAGGCGTCACTTGTATTCCCAATGCATCAATATCACCAATGTATCGCCAATATTTGTTACTATGTAAATTCTAGGTAATACTTGTATCATAAGTGTACCGACGATATTTCAATAATCTCACTAACGTATTGATATCATCAAAAAAAAATAATTCATGGGCACATGATTGTATGTAGTGTTCAATTTGTCAATGATAATATTGATAATATCTCGATATCATTGATATTACAACATGCGAGATATTGAGACCACAATCTTTTGTTTCCTTTCCAATTGTTGATGGTTTCTTGGTGAAATATCATGTGTTGTTGATATTTTGCAATATCAATGAATGTTTGGATAGAAGGTTGATGGTTAAATAAGCCGAGGGGGTGGTTTGACTAATTTCTTACAACAACACATGCTTTTAAGGCCCCATTAAATGGAAACTTGTTATGTATGCATTCTTTTTGCAATTTTTTTTCTTCTAAATATGCTAATATGTACATTTTAATGTCTCTTGAAGTTTTGCCGAAATTTCCACTGTTTTTCCTATGTTTCCCCGCATTTTTGGTTATCAGCGACATTATCGGCAATATCGATATTGTTTCTGTATCCCTGGCTAGCAAAACTTGTAACGATACCGATACTTCGAACACTGCCCACTAGTATATAATAGTACTGTTAAAATTAACTGGAACCAACCTGACCGACCCAATTTCTAAAATTGGACCTGGACTGTCCATCAGGCACCTAGGGGTCCAGCTACCAAAGACCATCGTGTGATCAGGCGCCTAAGGCTCCAGCTGTCCTGATCCCTACAGACCTCTCTTCATTTCTCTCCACGTGTGATCGAGCATGCCCTAGCAGCTGGTATATAATAGTACTATTACAATTAACTGGATTCAACCTGACCGACCCAGTTCTAAAATTGGCCCTAATCTGTCCAGCAGCCACCTAATGGTCCAGCTACCCATTGCAGCCCTATATTCCAACCCACAACCATCATGATTTCTACACAAATTACAAACATTCCCCAAAAGCCCCTCCCCCTCCTCTCGTTCTCTACCACCCATTACTACCTCAGAAAACCAACCTTTTCATCTCATCTCCTCAAACTCCAATATCTAATTATGAAAAGATCACCTTCTTTAAATCTATAAAAGCTTCAAAAACTTCAATTTTTTTTTTTCTTATCTTTCATGTTCATAAGAGATCTAAAAAATCTCACATCAAATTTCAGTCTCACATGTTCTTGAAAGAAAAAGGAAAATTCCCATTTAAGACTCCCGTTTTTAATTGCAAAAAACTAGTTTCTCTCCCTTTATTCCCACACCTTCAATCCAAACATAAATTAATAAAACCCAGCATTTAGGTTTTTTTTTTTTCTGCCACCTTTCTTCATATTACACTCTGTAAATATCACAAAACAGTCTCTACGATGGCTCAAAAGAAGTTTTTTTTATTTTTGTTAATGGGTTGTTATTCCTCAAAAGACCCATTTTAAAATAACCACATTTTTTAACCTCTCCCTCTCTCACCACATATCATGCTTTAGTCTGAACAAAAGGGGCCCTTTTACAGATTTAAATATGCACTTTTTTTATGAGAGATGTTATGCAACAGCTTGAAAGGATTCTTGCAATTAACTGATTGTGTGAAACAATATACACCAAACACCATATAGAAACTACAAAACGAAAAGCCAAGATACGTTAAAGGTAATCAAGATGTTCAGTAACTTGACCTCATAAGTCATAACTGGCATCGAGTGACTTGAATCTCTTCCGAATTACTAACTGTCATAACTTTATTATCATTTTATGAATCCCAAATTTCAAAGATCATTAAATTACAGTATCGACCTTCATAGGCTTAAAATCAAACAGATTTGTAAGAAAACAATAGGAAATAGGAAATGAAAGTATACATTACAATGAATTAAACCAAAACATCAGATGGTCCTTATTACGGGTGCAACTTGAGCGGATCAGGTCAGGTTGAGAATCAACCCTACACAACTCGGTTTGGTTGGGTTGGGTCAAGTTGGATAAAAATACCCTTTATTTTGGTTAAAAACCCTTTTACTAAGCTAAAGTTTTAATGTGTGTAGAACTATTTGAGTAGAAACATTTGCCCTTGGCTAATAACATATATATAGGAGTATTTAAAATAGCTTGTCCCACAGTGTATAGCTTATGCATGTAGCACTACACTACGTAGCGGTAGCATAGCATAGCCTTCGCGCTACACAGTGCAAGTCACATGTAGGCCATGCTACACGCAAGGTAGCATATTTCACACATATGCACGCACGCACACTAAAAATTAGTTAATGGTTTCAATGATTTAAGTGGAATATACGAGCAACGGTTTATAATCAGTTCTGTTGCTATATTATCTTTATATTCACTCTTTGCCCTATGTTTCCAATTGTTTTAATTAAAAAATCTGGTAGTGTCTAACTTACGCTTCATGCTTCAAAGGAGTGCATGCTACCCTACATGCTATTCATTATTTAAACTACTAATATATAATACAGCTAGAGGACAGATTCGGATTGGATCACTTGAGGCCTCAACCCAAGCCCCGACATGATCTAGGGTTGTGTTGAGGATTTCATGTTCAAGAACAACTGACCTCAACCCAACCCAACCTAACCTAAAGTTCAGCTTGGCCAGTCGAGTTTGGGCTGAGCCCAACCCAAGTTGCATCCATAGTCTTTACGGAAGGCAGCACCTGAGATAGTAAGCTGTCCTCCAGCTTAAGTATCCACCAGAACAAGCTTAGCCAATACCCAGTGCATATAGAAATCCAGAGAAACAACCATATTTCTATAATCGATGCAAGTTATTGGGTCTTCTTTAAGAAAGAAATAATGTCGGGAAACCCATTAAAGTTCTAAAATCATCCTTTATGTTTGGAGAACTGCTAGGGTGATTCGCATGAGGAGAGACTGAATGCAATTCGCAGCACATGTACAAATGCCAGATCCTGGCCACTCATCAGCTGGGTCTCACTGAGAAGGCTGAAGAAGCCCTGGTCCAAAATCAGTCTGGTCCACTCATCAGGTTGGTCACATGTGTATGAAGAATAAATGGACATCAGAAAGACTCTCGAGTCCATATCCAACATACACGTGTGTCTGTTGGATGTGCGGATCTTCCTAATTTTTGGGCACGAATCTTCTCTTCATTCTCTTCTCACGCGAATCGCCTCAATGTTTATCTCACTTGTGATTTTTGTTACATGGGCAAAAGATAAAGAAAACATTACGCATCCATTCGGTGTATTTCTATTGAGCGGAAGACGTCTCCTTAAGAAGCTGAATTGCAGTGAAAATCTTCCTCCGAGGCCCAACAGCATTTATACCCATCTCTTTGAGGTCTTCCAAGGTGAGTAAAGGCAACGTCTCCTCATCAACTTCATGCATTTCGAACACACCAGCATACCTACCAAACCCAAGCTCCTCCAGCCACACACCAACGCTATTTACAACCGTGCCAACGACCATCACCCTGTCGGCCTTGCTGATCTTGTGATCCGAGAAATCGCCATAGTCAGAAGACAAACCATTGCTTTCCTTGCAATAACCATTCCACATCTGAAAGCCATCCAAATCGCCAGGCATCTGCATGTCTGAAACAGGTCCAAAACACTCATTATCACATGCGTCTTTGCTCATATCAGAAGCTTCTTGATACGAAGAATCCTTCAAACCAATGGCAAAATCATCATTTCTATTACTGATATCAGGACTAGCCCTAGAATTCCAAACACTACCAATCCCGCTGTTGCCTCTCGTGCTCCGCCCCCGGCGCTTCATGACCCTGCCTCTTCGGGTCACTGTTCCAAAATCCAACTTTGGCTTGACTGTTCCAAAACCCAATTTCGGGTTAACCGCTCCAGATTTCGATTTCGGCTTTCCAGCTCCAAAATCACATGTTAGGCTAGCTGCTCCTGAATCCAAATTCGGATTAAACTCTCCAAAATCCAGCTCCGGCTTAACCACATCAACGTCGTCTGAACACGTGAATTCCCAGACTGTTTTGCCAGAATTAGGATTCCGATTCTCCCGATTATGTGCCTCAGCCGAAACCCTAGGTGAGACACCAGGTTCTGAGGCGCCGAACTGTGAGACTCGATCCAGTTTCAATCCCTTCTCCCAATTTCCTTTAAGTTTCTGAGGAATGCCACAAGAAAAGGCTGCCGAACCATCTCCTATCTCTACCAACCTAACGTTCGGCCGCCTCTGCCTCTTCGAATTCACACCCAGAACCAGCATATCCCCAAAACCCTAAATCCAAAACCAAAACCCTAAAATTCAAAAAGAAAACCCTAAATACCAACCAAAACTTCAAAATCCTATTCCCAACATAAAAAGCCTAAAATTCCAACCAAACCCTAAAATCCAAAAACCAAAAAATAAAAATAAAAATAAAAATCCAAACGCAAACAAGCAAACCCCTAAAACAAGTAAAAATAAATAAAAAAACTAATATAGAAACTAAGGACTCAAAAAATAAAATTAAAAATTAAAAAGAAACCCTAAAATCCAAAACCAAAACAAAAACTACCAAATCTCTCAAACAAAACCCTAGAACCAAAGAAGAAGAAGAAGAGGAAGAAGAAGAAGGAAATCCCTAATATTCAATTAATAAATAAAAAAGAAAAAACCCAAAATTTCAATCGGAAACAAAACCTAGTTTCCAAAAGATAACCCTAACCCAAAATCACAATAGAAAAAGCCCTAAAATCCAAAACAGAACACCTAATAAATCCTTAGAACTGGGAAACACCAGTGAAATTTACCAAATATGGAAAGATTGCGAATCGAAGCTGATATGAAACTGTTTCTTTAAATGGCAAAGAGTGAGCGAGTGGTGGGAGCCGAGATAGGAGGGAGAAGAAAGTTTGTTTCTCCTCTCTCGCGTTTAAGCGTAGATCGTGCGTCGCACCGTTATGGGCCAACTTTCTCAGATATTACGATGATTTTAACCGTCCACCTTATCTTCACTATGATAAATAAGCTATTAATTTATAATCACATCTCAGGAATAATTATAACCTTTGATTTGTATATTTTAATATAAACCGTTGAATATTTTTACTTGTTGTTCATCTACAGATAGTGATGGTCATAATCATAGTAAGTTTCCTATCATCTCCACGACATGGACGGTTTTAGATCATCGGACCACTCAGAAAGTGGGTCCCAGTACACTGCGACAAATTCTGTAGTTTCTTAGTCGCGACAGAGGCAAAGCGAAACAGAGGGGAAAGTCGGTGTGGAAAGGTTTATAGTCCGCGGGACATTTTTGTGTCCGCTGAACACTGTATGTAGGGACATGGAACGTGATCCGCACCGTTTATCCTATAAAAATCTCCATCGATGGACTAAAGTACGAAAATTACACTAATTCAACGATCTAGATCTAACGGACACGTCAAAGGCTTTTCTGCATGCAGAAGTCCTTTACCTGAATGAGCTGTTTTTGTGCCATCTGGCAACCATGCGTCCGTATCTACGGGACCGATATTCTCGGCAACATCTGTTTCACGCAGCACCTAAAACACCCAAAATACCCCAGCTCTGTGGGCCCACCATGTTATCTGCTTGAAATCCACTCCGTCCATCAGCTCTGTTCCTCAACTATTCGCCTTAGTGACAAAAAAATAACCAGATAGACGACTCAGGTGGGCCACACCACTGGGAACAATGGAGATGGAACGCAAACCATAAGTTTGTGTGTGGAGCCACCATGGGGTGTATTTTTCATCAAAGTCGTTCATCAGGCATGTGAAATCAGCCTGGAAAAAAACGTTTGCGCGTGTTCTGGACGATTCCAGTCGTATCTCTATGGCAGGACCCTTTGCATGCGACCGAAATACTCGACAACAACTGCATTAAGCCGCACGTAAAACACGCAAGCTGTTTGGGGCCTAAGATGTTATGTGTCTCAAATCCAGTCCGTCCATCAGCTTCAATCATTAATTATATATAATAACATAAAAAATCATCTAGATTCAAAGCTATTTTGGGCCACACCATAGGGAAACATGGAAATGGGACACAAACCATATGTTTGTGTGTGGAGGAATAATAGTGTTTTTATTTCATCAAAACCGTTCATCAGTCATTAAGGGGTAGGATGATGTGAAAATATAAAATTAATCTTAATCAAAAACTCATGTGGGCCTAAACTTGTGAACTTCGTGGTTTTAGGCGCAATTTTATATTTTCACTCGTGGTGTGGCCAATTTGAGTAATTTTAGAGGTGAATATTTTTTATGAACGGATAACATAAAGTTTATCACCAGATAGACGGATTGGATTTTACATATATGTAAAAATTCTGGCCCAAGAGAGCGTTGATGTTTTGCGTGCTATTGTAGACAATTAATTCCAGTCCCTGTATAAGGCGGTGGAGTCAAGAATACAATTTTGGCTGGTTCGGCGGACCACTAAACCTGATTTTGAAAGAGACAGACGTTTGCCAATTCCACGTGTATGTCTGGTTGGGAATAAATTCTCAAAACCACTGCAAAGCTCAGGCAGTTTCTCTCCTCAGGTGGGCCACACCGTAAAGAAATTAAACTGGCCGTCGAAAAAAATTCTTTTCATCTCTCCCTTTTTTTCGTATGCTGTGGAAGACCTGAGGTGTAAAATGTCTTGATTTTCAGGCCACAAGATCTAAAAGGTAGCCCACCTGATGGAAAGATTTGATCAAGCACACGTGCTTCATATTAGCATGTGTGACTGCGTGTGCATGGACCCGGATCAACATGCGCGTGCAGAATAAGCAAACTTAGTTTTCGCCTTTAACGAGGGAATAGGAAAGTCAGATAATCATCCCACGCCAATTTGATTTTCTAGCAGTAACCCTGTACATGGACCCACTGTTCGAAGAGAGCGGTTTAGGTGTTACCCGCGTAACACCTTGGTGAGTATTACCCTTACGGTGTGGGGCCCACCATGATGAATATGCTGTATATCCACACCGTCTATCCGTTTTTCCAGCTCATTTTAGTTTTGGATCCCAAAAATTAAGCAGATCCAAATCTAAGATGCACCACACCACTGGGAACAGTGGTGAAAGTCCATTTAAAACTTTTTGTGGGCCACAAAAAGTTTTGGATAAAGAAAATATTTCCATCCATGTCTGTTTGACATTATCAACGGGTTGGATGGCAGATAAACATTAGGTTGGGCCTTGGGAAGTTTTTAATGGTGTGCGTTCAATCTCCGATGTTTCATGTGGTGTGGTCCACCTGGGATTTGGATCTGCTTAATTTAAAAAAAAACGGATGCGGACAGTGTGGATATACCATAAATCATCAAGGTGGACCCCACGGTAAGGGTAACACCCATCAAGGTGGCCTCACATATAATGACTACACATCAGTATTAGACACTGTACCGAGCCTGATGCTCGCATGCAGTGTTTTATGTGAAATTCACATACATCAATTCCACCGAGCTTGTGTAGAACATCGTATCCGTGCAAAAGGCCGACCACATGTAAAGATCATCTGGGGCGAAAACTGGGGTGGCCCACTCATCATCGTCGGTCTAGATGATTTCCCACCATAACCATCAACAGAATATGAGGTTAGCATCTGATTGATCCCAATCCACACAATGGAATCTAGGCAAATCCAGGACAGCTTCATAACACCATTTGGGGCAAAATACATGAGGCCAGTTTGGATGCACCCTTTGAAGGGGCGGCTTAAATGCCATTTGGGTCAATTTGGCACTTGATGTTGTGCATTTACATGCACATTACAACCTTACATGTACATTACAACCTTATCCATTTGGGGCAAAATACATGAGGCCAGTTTGGATGCACCCTTCGAAGGGGCGGCTTAAATGACATTTGGGTCAATTTGGCACTTGATGTTGTGCATTTACATGCACATTACAACCTTACATGTACATTACAACCTTATCCATTTGGGGCAAAATACATGAGGCCAGTTTGGATGCACCCTTCGAAGGGGCGGCTTAAATGCCATTTGGGTCAATTTGGCACTTGATGTTGTGCACTTACATGCACATTACAACCTTATCTCATCATCCGCTCGACAATATAGGCACCAGAACACCCTCAGGCACAGACCAAGCTGAAAGAAAAAAAGAAAAAAAAAACCTGACACCCACTTGAGAAACTACGTCCAAACAGGTATTCAAATACTAATGCATGCCATCCTCAACAGGAGAATTGAGAATCTGTTTGGGTGTCCCTTAAGCTAAAAAATCTAATTGAATGCATTCAATTCCTAGTAGTTAAAAATGACTGAAATGTTGTTGGGCATGTTGTTTGATGTCTTAAATCTGGGCTGTTTGATCGGTCGACCGGGTTGCTTGACCAGTCTAGGGTCAGGCTTGACCGGTCGAAGGGGTCCTTCGACTGGTCGAGACCCCCCTTCGACTAGCCAATGGTTACGCAGATAATGCACGGATTTTGTACGGATTGCGTAAATTTGAGTCGGTTTTAGAGAGGTGTGTAAGTAAAGTTTCATAAACTATAAATAGGAGTCCCTAGAGCCTTTCCAAAGGTATTTTAAGGCTTCCTAAAGATATTTCAAGGGTTTCTAAAAGGGTTCTAGGGTTATCCAAGGGTGCAGCAAGGGTGATATTCGAGGTTGTTCGAATCGGGTAAGTCCTCTCTCTCTGTAATTTCTATTTTCATAATGAAGATTTGTCGCTTTGTGCCGTGGTTTTTTCCCGCAAGGGTTTTCCACGTTAAATCTTTGTATTCTCTTGTAATTTCTTGGTGCTCTTGGATTGCTATCCTAGATCTAAATCTATGTGATTCCGCATAACAAATCCCAATAGGGCATGCCATCTTAATTCATCATGTCAACCAAACTTCCAACTGAAAATTTGTACATTTCAAGCGCCAGACCCAAGCAATGGGGATTGCATTCCAGCACTATTTCGTCCATTCTCTTCATTGATCTGGGTGGACTGTAATTCAATCTGATTGTACATCCAAACAATCTACGAGGCGTGTCTGGGTGCCACTTAAAAATAAAAAATAAAAACATTTTTTGGTGGGGATAAAAAGCATAACCAACAAGTTATAAAAACTATGATCTCTAATCCCTAATTGATGTTACCTAAAATGAGAACTCTTAAGTGCCACCCAAACGCTGAGCATTTGGAATGTGGGTCAGAAAAATAGGTACAACCTCAGGCAAATTCCCATTTTCTCGCTCCTTCCATCCTAAACAGCAATTGCAATCAGGTAGAGCAGCAGCCATCAGCCACAAGAAAGGAAGGTCTAACTGCAGCCATTGTAACTAATTACAAATATGTGATGAGAGAATTCAAAAACCCAAAAAATAAAATAAAATGACGGTATCACAAGATTTCGTGATTGGCACGACAGAGTATTAGTAAACAATCTTCTTCACAAACAAGGAATTTTGTAACAAAGAAGTAAAAAAGGAAAAAAAAGAAGAAGAAGAAAAAGAAAAGAAAAGGAAAAGAGAACAAATAGAGATAGGAAACTTCTCACGCAATGGAAGCCTTGAAAGAAAAAGCAGCTTCTCAAATATGGTTTGTTCAAGTTCTCAAGGTCGTCCTGATCAGATGATCACCATTCAATTGCCTGCTAAAATGGATAATAAGACCATTTTTATTTCCAGGCCCTTATTTGAATGGCCTTTGTTAATCATATGTGAGCCCACTTAAAAATTTTCAATGTAATAAGGTAAGAAGAAATTCCAATATGTGCATGGGTCGAGGTTGTCATCTATTATAAATGCGATACTTGCAAGGGTCGAGGTTATCATCCATATGGGTTGAGATTGTCAACAAGTTCAGCATGAGTTGAGGTTATTGTAAACGCACTTTTTTATCAATCACGTGTGCCAGTGTGTCAGTGAGTTGGTTGAGCCATTGGAAGCTAAAGACCGAAGGCACATGTATACTTTTAGCATCAAAGAGTAAAGAAACGGGTAAATTAAAGTGCTTTAGTGACCCTAACCTTAGACCCTTTTAGGTCCAAAACAGCCTTACACTCTATATGATCCATTTTAAAATGGATAAACCTTTGTTTGATTATCTCATAGCCTTAGGAGCCTTTATTTGATCATGGCTAGTCAGGCTTTAAAGGTGCAAAGCTGCCGATAATCGAACAACCCAAATCAACAATCCTTGATAAGACATTGATACTGTTGTCAGGCCGTCGATAGGACTCGATCCTTTCGAAGGGTCCGCTTTATACGATTGAAGACGACAAAAAGCAATCTAGCAACCAAACTGATATAACCTTGACTGTTTCAATTCTATCGAATGCATGTTCAATCCTATCGAGGGAGCCTTCGATCCAATTGAAGGTTCGATTGATTGAATCGACAAAGTTGTTGAACTAACCGTTACAAACATTTTCTTTATAAAATGGCATTCAGACCTTGGACAAATGAATGAATTTTTTGTATAATTAGAGCTTAGGTGATTCTCCACTCATTATCTCTCTCCTAAACTCCAAACCCAAGATATTCATAATACCTTTCTTATGATTAATCACTCTAATGAGTATTCCATGCTCTATATGAAGTTGTTTATGTTCTCTCTCATTTTCTATAGATTAGACACCACATTTACAAGTAAATCCTAGTCTGAATCCTCTAGAATACTCATCTAAGTGTATCTAGAAACTAATTATTTATTAGTTATACGAGATTCAACCATCGTCTCATTACCTTAGTAGCCCCATTGGAGCATCAGGTGAAAGATATGATTTTAGGAAGTAGAAGAAGATCAACGTCAAAGATTCAAAGAGCAATTGAGAAGTCGATTCAGGATTGAAGAAGCTCTTAAGTAAGGTGCATTAACGAGATTCAATTCGATAAATAAGGTTGCTATTTTAGAGTCCACGTACTATTTCCTTATGTAGAATTGATTATAGAGTTTGTGACCCAAACTTGCGTAGGTACTTATGTAAGATCATACCGCCACCAAGCATAGGTGTGTACATGTGTAAGTCTTTGTGTAAGCCTTTGACAGTAGTGTATATGTGTAAGTCCTTGTGTAGGCTTTCAACATGAGTGTATGCGTGTAAGATCTTGCATAGGCTTCCGGCAGGTGTGTATGTGTGTAAATGTTAGAGCTAAACCTATTGAAAACTTCCAAGATAGTGAATTTCGGTACACTCGCAGAGAGTAAGTCCGCTAGGAGTGGAGTAGGTATTTAACCAAAGCATTATATATCGTTGTGTTTGTGATTGCTTATGTGGATGCATTTCTATTATGTTTTTGTTTAAATTGTTCATTATGAATGCATTAATAGATTATATGTTAGACACTTAATTTGTAACACACACACAATTAATATTTCATATATCACCACATAGACTAGTTACTCAGTTAGTTATATCTATTGTAGTCTATGTACTTGGAACCACTTGGCTTGGAAGCCTAAGTTGTTAAATTACTTTTAATTGGTGCATACTTTTAAGTAGTCATATCCCCCTTCTAGGACTTGAGCATAATTTTAACTCTGTAAGCTTCCACGTAGCGTGGTACCATGTTAGACAACTGATGTAATTTCACCATTAAGGGTCGAAGTTGGTAACTTATCTAAATAACAACATCGATTCTTAATAGATGATAACCTTGACCATTACTAAATATGTCGACAATCTTGAACCACCATTAACATATAGCAACATAGACCCTTAATGGCCTACTTGTGCTTTATATTTGTTTTTTTTTTTTTTTGGTTCACACCATTAAATGAATCAACAAATTAGATGAACAATACAAAAAAAAACACGGACACTATGGTGGGCCCTACAGTCCCCAACACACCAGCAGTATACGATGCCTAATTTATGTCCTCTACCTACAATCAATACCAGTGCACACACATTGTATATTGGCCCACCAAGTTGCATATTTTTTTTCCACACTGTCCACCCACTTTGCCGACTCATTTTAAGGCATGACCTAAAAAATAAGGATGATTCAAATCTTAGGTGGACCACACCATTGAAAGTAACAATTGAAATACACCATTAAAAACTTATTGGGAGCCATAAAACTTAAATCAAGCTAGTATTTGTGTTTTTACTTTTAATTTCTATGTGACCTAATCAATTGGATGATTGATAAATGTTATAGTTACTCATGCCTCGGTGGTTTACTCAAAGGAGTTTCAACACAAGGTCACGAGTACGAGTATCCATCCACTGTGGTGAAATCCCTCTGGAGTCTGTTTTCACTGACATGGTCTACTTGAGATTTTAATTTGATTCATTTTTTGAGCCTTGTTATAAGTAATGATTTAAAAATGATAAGACATGTATACTGTAGTGGGCCACGAAGCACCGAGGGAAGTGGATTGCGTACTGAAGAAACTTTGTATGGTCCACCATGATTTATGTATTTCATCCACTCGTTCTTTGGATCATGCTTTAGTATGATCTCTCCAAATGGGTGGATGGTATGGATACAAAACATCCATCGTGGTGGGGCCACATAACTTGTGACGTCACTTCGGTAGCGAGTTTCACTTCTCAAGTAGTTAATTGGCGTCCAATGAAATCTGCGTTCGAGTTCGACACGGATTGGCTGTTGTACCACACACCAGCTATATATACGTGTAGTGGAAGACTAGCACTGATGCTCCTCAAGCTCAGAGTAGTACCAACGGTTCAAAGGAGATCATAGTTACATGGCCCCATAGTAGTGATGTATTTATTATATCTACACTGTTCATCTATTTTTAGAGATCATTCAAGAACATTATCCAAAAACTAAATCATATACAAAAATCAGATGGACGACACCACAAATAGCAGCAAACGGTTTGGATATAACACATGGATCATGATCAAAGATGAGCTTGCCAAATGCATGGACGGTTTGGATATAACACATGCCTTGTGATCAGACCCACATAACTTATTGATGTCAATACACCAACTTTATAACTGGTGTGATGTATGACGGCCCTAAGGGCGTGTTTGGACGGGCCCATCCCATGGTATTAGATTGTATTAGGGTGGATGGCAGGTAATGATGGCTGCGTCAGTGGATTGCGATATCCAGGGAAGCTACCACCGAGTATGTTTGGCCCGCCTGGCCAATCCCGAGATTATGCCCGGCCAATCCCTTCCAATCCCGCACACCCAAACATGTCCCAGGCAAAATATGTGGGATTAGGATGGATTGGGTGGATTGCAAGGTAATGATGGTGATGACAGTGGATTGCTGCCAATCCCATGGGATTGCTCCGATTTAGGCAAAAGTTCATCGTGCCTGTTTGGCACGCCCGGCCAATCCTGGGATTGCTCCTTCCAATCCCTTCCAATACAATCTAATCCCATCCAGCATGCCCGTCCAAACACGCCCTTGGGCAGTGGGATTAGAAGGGATTAGGTGGGTTTGGATTCAAAAAACATAATTATTACCCATGGCAGGGATTGATAATACGGTAGTATATTGAATGGATATACCCACCATCATTTGAAATTATTAAGAATAACACACATGTGTTATATCTAAACAGTTCATTTGTTTTGTAACTCGAGATATGATTGTTGGAACTCGAGCAACAAGGTGAAGACAAACAAAGCCTTGAGAAAGATGTCTCCTTCCCTTGCAAAACTGATGGGTTCGAAACATTCGGGTTCGGAAGTGATTATGCATTTGAATGTCCTTGAGCATGCATGGAGCTCCTTCCAATGGATCCCGGTTGCCTCTATTAGACCAAGAGCTATGGAGGAGATGTGAGAGTGGCAATCGTAGAATCGTAGCATGGAAGAAGGAGACAAGAGTCTTAAGCTTTTGAGTGATTTCACGATATGGATTTCTCTTCGACCTTAAGCAAATGTCGACAACTTCTTTCTCATTTGCAATGTGTCTAGGGATAGCTCAATTCGAGCTATCTATAGGTGGGAGGATTAGTTGACTTTCAGATGGGAGGAAGCATGGTACAATATCTAGGAGCTCCCAATGGAGTACTAGATCCACAGTTTTCATGGAGTTCTTACATCAGTGGAGTGGTTGTGATCGATCCAAGTTTAGAAAGGTGTGAAATGCTTCGATTTGCCAGAATCTACATAAGATGGAATGAGCTTGCCCTTATGCCAGAGAAGATTTCCGTCAGTGAAGGGATCACAGGATCACAATTTGGATGATTATGGAATTAGCTAGTTGCTATAAGATTCAACAACAAAAGCATTGGCCAAGGCGCTCCATCTATATGAAGGATAAGGCAGATTGGGAGCTTGTGTTGTAAGTTGCTTCAAAGGAAGATGATGTTCAGGTCCATTGCTCTTGTGGACCATCAGAAGTTGTGGAGGGGATGTGGAAGCGTTTGATTGGTCTAGTGGGGTAGTTGGGGAAGTGTTGCTTGATGGAGTGACGAACGTCCTATCAAGTAGTGTATGCATAGGTGAAGAGATGGAGAGAGGCACCACGTTGTTGCAAGGGGTATGTAGAGGGCTTTTGTCTGAGCTAGTGACACATGGTGATGCTGCCACTCTTGACACAGGGGGAGGGTGATGGACACGTGTAATGGGCTGGTGGAAGGTGTTAGGGTGACCAATGGAAGCCTCACATGTGGCTAGTTTGCGGGTGCTAATTTCCAATTGTTTTTTACCTGTGTATGAAGTTGCTCAGGCCGAGAACTCTCTCGTGGTCCGTGTGGATGATCACTAACGGACGACACGTGTGGGAGATGCTGCTTGATTTTTCAGCAAATGCAAACTCATTCAATTGAAAGGATTTGCTTGTTGTGGGAAGGGATGTATGTGAGGTATTTTCTCGACACCTCTTATGGATTGCGATTTCTCTTCTCCAACTTCTTTGCCTAGGAATCTCCAATGAGGGGGTGATTTCTAATTGTTGGTGAAGATAATTAGTAGGAATGTGAGCTCTTCAAAAAAAATAAAAAAAATAAAAAAAATAAACAGAAAGAAAGGAAAGAAAAGAAAGATGCAGGTGATTGATTAGAGATTAGTAGACTCTCACTCTTTTTCTTTGTTGTTGTTGGGCATTTTTGTATGTAAGGATCGAATTTCTAAAAATATGAATGATTTTTCAAATTGGATTCTTCCAAATGAGATGGTGGATCTACTGAGGGGTGTGTGTGAAGGTTAAATGGGCAATCTAGAGTGGTTAAATCAAAGTTGGATTTATTTATTTTTTTTCCATAGTTTGGGTGGAGAAGCTTCCTCTCGTGCATTAAAGAGGACTTTCTAGGCTAATTTCAAACCGTTGTTCGGTTTTTTTGGCAATGGATGAGGATGATAGGGTCTGTGGTTGTTTAGGTCTCAATTATCATGGCCTGAAATTGATGGATTTTCAAAGCCGTGGAAGAGCATTGTTCATCCTTCGCGGTTGAGGGTTTTGTGGGTTTTTTTTTTTCCAAAAACTTCAGATTACTCGAGGGCATGTTTTTGTCACCAGTTACCACAATAATGTAAAGGAAATGTGCAATGATCCCAAATTACTTGTCTCCGACAACATTTGTATTTAACTCTCGATTCTCGTGTTTGGTTTATAGGTGGCAAAATCAAAATGATGGCATTTTTAGATTACTTAAATGTCAAATCATTACGAAAATACATTGACGTCACTCTTTGGAATAAAGATTTTCACAATAGTGCCATGAAAAGGTACAATGATTACAAATTCCTTTACCTGTCTCCTGTATACATCTAAATTTGACTGACGATTCCCATATTTGGTTTGGCGGTGGTATAGTTGTAATGGGGACACTTTTCTTTTCAATTATATGGGTTACTGGCGAAACAAATAGGCCCTAAAGGTATGATTAACACATGTAAGAAAGAGGTTCTTTGGAACCGGGAAACTAAGACATACTCTCTAATGCAAAAATACTCAAGGCCATATGGTCTTTCGAAAGGAAAAGCTTTGCCAGAGACTTATTTGGTAGCATATAATACTCTTTTGAGGGAAGAGGAAAACCATATGGAAGCATTGGTCTAGGATGACTTGGCTCAAAGAATGGGACAAAAATATAAATTTTTTCATGCAATGGCTAGTGCCCGGGCTAGAGCTAACAAAGATCAAAAGTGTTTCGGTGGATGGGGAGAGGTTAGAGGAGAGATAAAAAAATGTGTGGCGCCATTGTTAAGTTTTTCAAAGACCTTACTGGGAAAGGTTGAGTAAGGTCGTGACTAGAAATTTTGCATTATGATTTAATTTTAAGGCAAAGGTAAGAATATCCAGGCAGTGACAAGGCCTTTGGTCTGAATGGATTCCCCTTAGCTTTCTTTTAAAAGTATTTGCGAAGTAGTAAAAGACGACTTGGTGGGCTTCATCAATGAATTTCATGGTAACGAGAACCCTGCGATAGAGTTGGGTCTAACTTTTATTGCTATCAAACCAAAAAAGGGAGGAGTAGAACGTTTGAGGGAATTTAGTCTGATTAGTCTTCCGAGGATACTTATAAAATATTAGCTAAAATTGTGGCCTTCAAATTTCGTGTGGTTTTGGCTAGTGCGAACTCTAAATTTCAAGGAGCATGTGGCTGAGAGGTAGTTGTAGATAGCGCATTAACAGCTCATGAATTCATTGATTCATGATACAGGGGAGGGAAAATGTTGTTATCTGCAAGCTCGATATCAAAAAGGTGTACAATCATGTTGATTGAAAGTTTCTAGATTATGTGTTGGATTGGCTGGGTTGCGGGCAAAAATGGAGAAGCTGGATTTAAGTTTGTGTTTAGTCACCTAATTTCTAGATCTTTCCCTCCCTACTTATTCCTTTAGGCAAGATGCTAAATAAGAGGTTAGCCGTGGGGTTACATCGAAGGTTTTAGTGTGGATAAGATAGATTTCCAAGTCACTCATCTTTAGCATCCAGACAATACTATTTTATTTTGCGATGCGGATGAGGCTAAAGTGGATAGTTTAAGGAAGATCATTAGATGCTTTGAAGCTGTTTCATGATTAAAGGTGAATATCCTTAAGAGTGAGTTGTTGGGCATTCCTCTTTCTAAGGAGGAAGTGGTTAATTTTGTAGAAGTATTTGGCTGTCGTGTTGGCTCACTTCTTCCTCACATTGAATAGGGAAACCAACCAAGCATTTATGGGACAAAGTTCATGGGGAGTTTTGAAAGAAATTCGTTAAGATGGAAGAGTAGACATCAAGGCATTCCAAAATGGTCACAAAATGGTATTGGTAACAGTAACATTTGTAACCATTACTCGTTAAGGGGCATAACATGACATGAAAAGGGGCCAAAATAGGTTTTTTCGAAGTAAAAAAAGCCATTATGGTTGTAGCGGCCCAATCATATAACAGTAATGGCAATGGCCATTATGGTCGCCATTATCGTTAAGGAACACCTTGACAGACATCTTTCCTTGGGAGGAAGGTTGACACTAATAGAGGCATCAATGTCTAATCGTCCGATTTGTTTTACGTCTATTTTCAGATGTCCAAAGTTTGTCTCATTTGAGAAGCTTAGGAGGGATTTCTTATGGTAGGGAGCTGAAGCGAAGCATAAGTTTCATTTGATAAAGTAGGACGAGTTGTGCAAACCATTTGATGAAGGCGGTTTGGTCTTAGGAAATTGGAGGCAATGAACTCCACTTTGCTAGGAAAATGGCTTTGGAGGTTTGGGTCTAAGGATGGCAATTTATGGGGTTCAGGGAGGGTGATGGTGGCAAGGGCTCATCTCTATACAGGGCCTTGTCTCTAAAGAAGTCTATAGTTGGGTTGACATTAAAGTTTTTAAGGGGGTGGGTTTTTCTTTGGGGGACGGTAAGATGATCCCTTTTTGGGAGGATGTTTGGATGGGCAAGAAAGTGTTGTATGAAGACTTTCCAAGGCTAGATAGAATCTCGTTTGATGCAAATATCCTGATTGTGCAATGTCTCTCCTTTTCTGGAGATGAGTTGATTTGAGCTCCTCCTTGTCTTAGGAGTTTGACAAACGACGAGTTGGAAGATTTTGTTAGGCTATCGGAGTGGTTGCGCAACATTATGCCCTTGGTGGGAGGTGGGAGATAGTGATGCTATGATGTGGAACAAAGAAAAGTCTGGTTTGTTCTCTGTTAGTTCCTTGTATAGAACAATCACCAGCTCTTCGACGGGAGGGCAGTTGTGCCACGCCATTTTTATGTGGCAATATGGTGCAATAAGGTTGCAGCTCTTGCTTTGTTCGTGGGTCAGAACAAGGTGCTGACTATTGATAACATTTGAAAGAGAATGATGATGACAAGGTGCTCGCTATTGGCAACCTTCGAAAGAGGATGATGCTGCTGCTCCTGAATGTGTGTGTGTTTGAAAAATGAGGAACTGGTTGTCCATTGCTCTTTTGTTAGGGAAGTTTGGGACAACAGCTTGTTCGGTGTGACGTGGGTGCTGGTGGGTTCAATTGATTTGCCTTTTGTCTTGGCACAGTGGAGGAGTGAGAAAGGTAGAGAGGGCAGTCTGGAGACTTTGTTGGCTGGCATTTGGTTTTACTTGGGGGGAGAGGAACAATCATTGTTTTAGTTGTAGTGGGTGGGCTTCGGAGGTTTTTAGCAGGGCTAAATTGAACGTAATGGGGTAGGCCTTAGCCTTAAGGGTTTTAGTCGGTAGGTCTCCCCGTCCACACACACACGCACGCACCCCTGCGCTCTTTCTTGGTTTGATTTGTAGTTCCTTTTGCTTTGGCCTCACTCGATAAAATCGTCACCTTCCACATCATAGGAAAAAAATGAATTTCATAATGTGAAGGCATACATTGACAATGCAAAGCAAAATAATGTATTTTTTCATAATGTGGAGGGCATACATTGACAATGCAAAGCAAATAATGTGTCTTTTACAATGCTTTTGTACCTGAATGTGTTAGCAAAACAAATGCATAACTCTTTTTGTGATTGTGATGGGATTGATTTCACTTTTGGTCTGTATGTACCTGAATGTGTTAGCAAAACAAATGGATAACTCTTTTTGTGATTGTGATGGGATTGATTTCACTTTTGGTCTGTATGTAGATGGATGAGGTGCTGGCTTCAGTTGCAGAGACTATAAAGAACTTTGCTGTCATTTACCTGGTGGATATCACCGAGGTGCCCGACTTCAACACCATGTTTGAGCTGTACGACCCCTTGACTGTCATGTTCTTCTTCCGCAACGAGTACATGATGTTTGACTTGGGCACTGGAAACAACAACAAGATCAACTGGGTTCTCAATGACAAGCAGGAGTTTATTGACATCATCGAGACTGTCTACAGGGGAGCAAGGAGGGGAGAAAGGAGGGGAGTAAGGAGGGGATGAGGTCTGGTCTTTGCACCAAAGGATTAACCAACTAGGTACAGATATTGAGTTTCTTCTGGGACGACCTGGTGTTGGTCTCAGCTATTGGTTTGATCAAACAATGAATGGTCTATATACATTGGTAACTAGGTAACTCTATATCTTTGTTGGACATTAAATGGTGTACTTGCAGAGTGCTAGAACCTAACAACGCCAAGTCTCCTGTTACTAATTGGGTGTGAGAGGTTGCTTTTGTCATTCAATACCGTCGATACTTTTTTCCTTTGGCTTTTCCCGTTCTTCCATTTTCCTTCTATGAAAATGATCAAATGCTCGGCTTCTTATCGTTAACCGACTAATCTCAATCATTTCGTCTTGTATAAGACAGATTTCCAATAAGGAAGTTGGCAATGGAATAGTCGGTTTGGATTGAGGTTCAGGTGTCCTACAGATGAGGCAACCGTGTAGTAATCTCCTGTTCAAAATTCTATAATAGAATATTCTTCCTTGCTGTATAATAGCTGTTTTATTGGCAATGAGGTATTTAATTAATGGTGCAGACTGCCAACTCAAGTAATTGGTAAATGCATCCACAAAATTTGACCACCTCATGGTTTGGAAAACCTGCCTTGTATGAAAGAAAAAAGAAAAAAAAATAAAATCCAATCACATTCCCCAAATAAGTTCCCGAAAAATCAAAGGCTTCAACTCAAATTAAACCATACCGCTTCATAAGTCAAGGTGCCGGACCGAGAAACAATTCCTACACGCCCATGCTTGTGAATATACCCAGGCATAATTCCGATTTTGCATTCTCCAGGTATGATAATACCAGGGCAGTTTGGCCCAATCAGTCGGGTTTTGGTTTGGCTCTTGAGAGCAACCTTCACAGGAATCTGAAATTTGGAAGGATGAATTAAAGGCTACCCGCGGGAAAGGACATCCAACAGAATGCACAGTTCAAAAGCAGAACATGGCGTGTAAATTAGCAAAATATACACTCATCTGCTAATACCAAGAAAGCAGCATATGCATATGTTTTTGCATACTAAGCCCCAATACAAAGAGGGGATCTCAACGCTTCCTTTGGCAACTAGAAAGCAAGATTCAAAAATCAGCATCAATTTGCATGCATATCTCTTGGATTACCATCTCACTAAGGCCATATGCTTTTCAGTTTCATTCACAACCACTCTGTTTTCTTCACTTCTTGTTTCTTTTTCCATTGGTTCTTTTTTAAAGTCTGTAGATCTATCATACTCTCCTTTTCCTACTTTCAATTACACCTGATGTATGTGGATCACACCGAGTGAAGTGATTTTGATCCAAATCTCAGATGCACCACACCACTGGGAACAGTGGTGAAAGTCCATTTAAAACTTTTTGTGGGCCACAAAAAGTTTTGGATAAACCCAATCTTTGTATTTTACCTCCATCCAGATCTGTTTGACATTATCAACAGGTTGGATGGCAGATAAACATTAGGTCGGGCCTTAGGAAGTTTTTAATGGTAAGGGTAACACCCATCAAGGTGGCCCCACATATAATGACTACACATCAGTATTAGACACTGTACCGAACCTCATGCTCGCATGCAGTGTTTTTATTCGAAATTCACATACACCTATTCCACCAAACTTGTGTAATGCATCCCATCCGTGCAAAAGGCCGACCACATATAAAGATCATTTGGGGCGAAAACTAGGGTGGCCCACTCATCATCGTCGCTCTAGATGATTTCCCACCAAAACCATCAACAGAATCTTAGGTTAGCATCTGATTGATCCCAATCCACACAATGGAATCTAGGCAAATACACCACAGCTTCATAACACCATTTGGAGCAAAATGCACGAGGCCGTTTGGATGCACCCTTTGAAGGGCGGCTTAAATGGCATTTGGGTCAATTTGGCACTTGATGTTGTGCATTTAGATGCACTTTACAACCTTATCTCATCACCCGCTCAACGAAATAGGCACCGGAACACCCTCAAGCACAAACCAAACTGACAAAATAAAAAAAACAAAAAAAAACTGACACCCATTTGAGAAACTGCATCCAAACAGGCCCTAAAGGGTCTGGGTTTGGGAATTTGAACATCCAGGTATTCAAATACTAATGCATACCATCCTCAACAGGAGAATTGAGAATCTGTTTGGGCGTCCATTAAGATAAAAAATCTAATTGAATGCAATCAATTCCTTGTAGCTAAAAATGACTGAAATGCGGTTGGGCAGGCCATCCAAATTCATCATGTCAACCAAACTCCCAACTGAAAATTTGTACATTTCAAGCCGGACCCAAGCAATGGGAATTGCATTCCGGCACCATTTCATCCATTCTCTCTTCATTGACCTGAGCCGACTGTAATTCAATCCGATTGTACATCCAAACAGTCTATGGGCCTGTCTGGGTGCCACTTAAAAAATAAAAAATAAAAACATTTTTTGGTGGAGATTAAAAGTATAACCAACGAGTTATAAAAAACTATGATCTCTAATTCGTAATTGACATTACCTAAAATGAGAACTCTTAAGTGGCACCCAAACGCAACCTAATCATTTGGGATGTGGGTCAGAAAAACAGGTACAACCTTAGGCAGATTCCCATTTTCTTGCTTCTTCCATCCTAAACAGCAATTGCAATCAGGCAGAGCAGCAGCCATCAGCCACAATGAAGGAAGCTCCAACTGCAGCCATTGTAACTAATCACAAATATGCGATGAGAGAATCAAAGAAACCGACGGTATCACAAGATTTCGTGATTGGCACGACAGAGTATTAGTAAACAATCTTCTTTACAGACAAGGAATTTTGTAACAAAGAAGTAAAAAAGAAATTAAAAAAAAAAAAGAAAAAAAAAGAAAAAGAAAAAGAAAAGAGAACAAATAGAGATAGGAAACTTCTCACACAATGGAAGCCTTGAAAGAAAAAGCAGCTTCTCAAATTTTCATGGAAGCCTCCTAAGAGTAGGAAAAGGAAAACTGCAATAAAGAATTCGTAATGGTTTGCGAACAAACCGTGGAAGCAGCATGTACACTGAATGGATAGTACATCAACTGGCAACAACAGAAAATATAATAAATATCAAAGAGCATTGCATCACTAACTGTTATCCATCTTGAGCCTCTTTTGAGCTTGGTCTGAATCCTCACCGCTGCTCGCCACCCTCGAGTGTGACATCAACCTGTTACTAGATGAAGGGTCCTCGTGATCCTAGAGAAAGTGAATGAAGAGAAGATGAACAATCAAATGATGATAACAAAGAACTCAAAAGCTCGTCGAACAACAAGGTGCAAGGACTTGGGCTTTTACTACTATATGAGGGCTCATCCCATGGTTTGATTTATCGGATGATACCATTACATATCATCTGATAGATAATGGTATTATCCATGGACGATATGAGTCAGCACGCATGTATGCCAAATCCCTGTAAAAATCAGCAGCAATCGCTCTTGCCTCTATCAACTCACCTGGTACAGATCTAGTGTTTGAGTTTGATTTTAATGAGAAAATCAGCCAAAAAAAAAACCCATAAAAATTCCAAGATTATTCTTTTCAACAGTGCTTTTTGGGGGTTTCCGGAAGTATTAAAAAACAAGGACATTTCTGGCAATCTTTTATGGATATATTGTTACATATCTTGTATAGTGCTTTCATTTTTGTACATCTATGATTTTTCTATTTGAAATCATAAATGTTTACGTGCATTTCTTGAAAATGCTAGAAAATCCCGTAAATTAAAAAAGAAAAAAGAAATAGAGACGAATTTTATTATTATTATTATTATTATTTTATTTTTTTTGGCGTTCTCTTGTATAGATTAGCTGTCAAGGTTATAGGAGTAGACCCACTCTTTAGTGGGTTTAAAATTTTATTTATTTTAAATTCAAAATATATTGCTGATTTTTTGGAGATTTCTTTTTTAGATTTGTTGTTAGGCTTATAGGAATAGGTCTTCCCATTCTCTCCTATTTATCTAACATTTTTTTTAATGGATTTTTTTCTTAGAAAAAGAAAATGGGGCGTATCAGTATATCCAGTATCATTGGTGACTGTTATGGTACACCGAAACTGATTTGCACCATGGCTCAACCACCGTACGCACCGCATACATATGTCATTGCAGACCTTTCAAAATCAAATACCCTATTGTGAATACAGCATATTCCAAAAACCGCACTAATCAGAAGATCCTAACCATCCAGCCAATGATGATCAAATGAGAGTTAAAAAGGAAAATGGTATGTGCTTCAAAGTCGGCTCTCTAAAATGTAATTTCTAGGATAAGCTCTTCCCATAATGGAACCCACAAGTCGGATGGATGATCGGGTCAATGTACATGTATGCCATGTGTGATGGATGCACCGCTGCCATTTCGAAAATGGTGGCAAATGCACCAGTTAATCTAATCCCAAGCCTCTCCATATATTCTGTGAATTTTGTTTCCAGACAGGCCATACAATCCATGGTCAGGTGTTCTCATGAGCTTGCAATCCCAAAAGAATAATAATAATACCTTAGTGGTGGACGGTCTCGTAATTGCCCGTTTCCCAAGATCAATCTGCACGGAGATACTAGCTTGTGACAGATCTACGCCTGAGCTCTGCAGTGCCTGTGTTAGAGTAGTCAATAACCTGCTCCAAATCATGCCGTCTGACTGTAAGTTTGAAGTTCAGATAAAATATCAAAGAAAGACTCGAAAACTGCCACTGATAAAAGAAAATACAGAAACCAAATCATACAAACGATCGCACTCTGATATAGAGAAGGATGATCAGATGGCAACATTTGCAAGAAACCAGTGACAGCTTGAAACAAATGCGGAGATACAAAATGAAGATAAGAACAGATTGTGTAACTCAACACAAGTACAGGCAAACAATGCAGGCACTTGACATGCCCTGTAATTAAAATCGTTTAATTTTGTATATCATGATGCGTTTGGATGAATTATCAAGTTGAATTGCAATTATTAGTGCAATTAAGCAGGAGTAACCAAGCATTACTTGACATTCATATTGCGATGCAGGGTTCCGAATCAAGTTACATTGCTTTCAAGGTGGAAATGAATGCAGGTACTTCCTCATTACCTCTTGATTAAACTGAAGGGTTTTGCTAATGTCTCCACCTTCGTGGGGATGTTAACAACATCCCTAAAGCTTTTAAACGACACATTGGATGGCCAATAATCATCAATTCGGACAGTACATTCGATAGTACTATTTGGAGCAAGCCATGAAGCAAGATTCACGCCGATAGGATGATCCTACCTTATGGCCCTGTGAATGAGACCAATTTTGTTACAATAGTTTTGCTTTTATGAGCCATAGATCGCATGGTTAGAATCATCAAACAAAAGTGCCACTTTGGAATTATAAGCAATACAAAGTAGGATCTATGGGATAGATGGTTCAAGATGATGATGATTGGACCTATTAAGTTTATGTGCTCAATCTTGACTGTCCATTTTCCATGCTACTAATAGGATGCTTAGGATCATCCTATTAGCATAATTTTTGCACCATGGCTTGTCCCTAGTAATATGAAAGAATGGCTGGTTCAAATTGATCATTGGGCGGCTCATGTGTCACTCAAAAGGTTTGGGGGTGTTGCTTGCATCACCATGGTGGATACGTTAGCAGAATCATAAACTAAAATGTTCACAGTTCCAATTCACTTCTACTTCCAAACACAGCCTTGTGCTTTCACTAAGCTCCGATAAAATAAAGCCACACGATGTCTCTTCAATTGAGATTAACGCAAACAAAACACCCAAATATTCTTCTGAAAGGTAACTAAAATTTTGTTCAAAACACAAAGGAAACACCATGACAAGTACACAAAAGGCACCAATACTGAAAAGCCCTTTCATCACCCACTCTTTAGCAGCTCTACTGGCCACTTCATTTGCATCCATCAGAACAACAGAACACAGCTCCCAGTCTGGCAACTTAAAAAGTTTAATAGATGTGAGCCTCCCAAGATTTGCAAATTGGTTTTGGTATACCATATTGCTCCTTTATTGGGCTGTTTCGGACTGATACAGCCATATTGTTCAAGGGCGAAACCAGTACATAGAGACAATGCATCAAACCATGGAGCCTCCACAGCCCCGGAAGCCATAACTCACTGAATGGCATTCCAAGGCACCTTTGCAAGCAACTTCCTAGAGTAGGAGGATGTAAAGATGATGCTTTTGAGTCTCTGACCCATCTCAACAAAGACAAAAAGAAGCCATCACAACCTCCCCAATTTCATTTCTCAAGAAACCAACCATGGAGGGACCTAGGTTTTCCCAGAGAGCACAAACCAAAGTTTGAGCTTCACACTGAAGGAGGTTGGTCTGAACAGATCCCCTGGAACTAAAACCTAGTTAGAGCCCAACTGATAATCTTAGAAATGATTCTTCTTTTGAATAGTTCCACTGAAGCTACTTCAATAAATAAAAAAAATAGGGAATTTTACAAAATACTACCTCATTAATACCGTATTTACATCCTGGTACATTTTAAAATTAACTTTTCATTAAGCTAACTCATTAATCAAGATAATTGTCAAAGGGATCTTTTTCCGTAAAATAACAAAAATACCCATCATTAATGATGTCGCTTAATTACTTGAATGTAAATATGGACTCAGACACACCAAGGGGTCGGTACTATGTTGACATGGCAAAGTACTATGGGCCCCACCATAATGTATGTGTTATAGCCACACCGTCCATCCATTTTGATAGATCATTTTAGGTTATGAGCCCAAAAATTAGGTAGATCCAAAGCTCAAGTGGACCATACCTCAGAAAGCATTGGAGACAATGACACCCACTGTTGAAACCTTCCTAGGCCCCACCATGATGTTCATTTGCCATCCAACCTGTTCATAAGGTCACACAGACCTAGATTATGGGAAAACACAAATATCATCTTGATCCAAAACTTCCGTGACACTCCGGAAGT
This sequence comes from Magnolia sinica, assembly GCF_029962835.1. Lineage (NCBI taxonomy): Eukaryota > Viridiplantae > Streptophyta > Magnoliopsida > Magnoliales > Magnoliaceae > Magnolia > Magnolia sinica. The sequence goes on along the minus strand of NC_080582.1, from coordinate 19,140,184 downwards.
TTTCAATGGTAAGCTTTCATTTTCAACTTGAACGACCTTGTGGCCCACTTGATGAAACGTCTTTCCAGATTTTTGGGCCATAGCATAGACCAAGTGGGGCCAACATGATGAACGACCCAGATCTGTCATCCAAATAGGCTAAATCTGATCTTCAGAGAGAGAGAGAGAGAGAGCTTGATGGATGGACGAACAGAGAAGAGATGATGAAGAGCTTGATGGATGGATGAAAGGAGAAGAGATGATGAAGAGAGGAGGCAAAGATGGGGAGCGGATAAGGTGTGGCCCCAGCCTCACCCAAGATGGTGCTGCCCTTACCATGGGGCCCACCTTGATGGATTGTATATCCACGCCGTCCATCTATTTTTCAATATCATTGTAGGGCATGAGTCCGAACATGAAGCAGATCCAAATCTCAGGTGGACCACACCATAGGAAACAGTGGTGATTGCCATTAACACCTTGTGGGCCACAAAAGTTTTGGATCAAGCTGCTATTTGTTTTTCCCTTCATCCAAGTTTGGTTGACCTTATCAACAGGTTGAATGGCAAATATACATTATAGAAACATTACGGTGGACACTAGGAAGTTTTTAATTGTGGAGCATTCAACCACCATTGTTTCTTATAGCATGGTTCACCTGAGATTTGGACCTGCTTCATTTTTTAGATCATGCCCTAAAATGATCTATCAAAATGGATGGACGGCATGGATATACAATACATACATCAAGGGGGACCTATAGTAAGGGCCACACCGCCTTGGGTGAGTCTAGAACAACACCTAATGTGCTCCCAGAAGGATTCCTTTGTTGCCTTGTCGCACAGGAAGCTAGGTTGGGCCCGCCATGATGTTTGTGAGAAATCTACCTTGTCCATCCATTTTTCGAGATCATGTTAGGACATGGGCACAAAAAATGAGGCAGATCCAAAATTCAATATGGCCGCACAATAGGGAAAAGTGGGCAGGGAAGTGACTCCCATTGAAACCTCCCTGGGGTCCACCGTGATGTTTATATGCCATCCATACCATTCATAAGGTCATTCCTACTAGGATGAACTGAAAACACAAATATTAGCTTGATCCAAAAATTATGTGGCCCCATGAATGTTTCAATGGTGGATGTTGAATCTCATTGTTTCTTGTCATACGGCCCACTTGAGTTTTGGATCTGCCTCATTTTGGGGGTCGTGCCTAATCTATCAAAATAGATGGATGGGGTGGATTTCTCACAACCATCATGGAGGGCCCCACCTAGTTTCCTATTGCAGGGAGTTCCTACATAGTCGCATTGCAAACAACGAGGCGGCTACTGATCGGTGCTTTTTGAGCCTCACCATGATGTATGTGTTTTATCCACACCATCCATCCATTTTTCCAGATCATTCTAGGGAATGAGCCTAAAAATGAATCAGATCCAAATCTCAGGTGGACCATGCCACAAGAAAACAGTAATGATGGAATGCCCACCATTAAAAACTTCCTACAGCCCACTGTAATGTTTATTTGCCATCCAACCTGTTGATTAGGTCACACAGACCTGGATGGAGGGAAAACACAAATATCAGCTTGATCCAAAACGTTTGTGGCCTTCAGGAGTTTTTAATGGTAGACGCTCAATGACCATTGTTCCCTATGGTGTGGTCCACTTGAGATCTAGATTTGACTCATTTTTTTGCTAATGTCGTAAAATGATATGGAAAGCGTGGATAAAACACACACATCATGGTGGGGCCCACAGAACCAACCAGTAGCCACTCCATACTGGCAGCATCAGTAGGCAATCACTGGCTGGAAAGATGATTATTGGTGTTTTGTTTGTTTTTAAAATTTTAAACAATAAATACCTCGTAAATATGGTATTTACATTTAAGTTGCATCATTAATGATGGGCATTTTAGTCATTATATATATATATATATATATATAATGACAGAAATGAGAGAAAACTGATGGAAGGTATCCCCTAGACAATTATCTTGATTAATGAGGTAGCTTAATGAAAAGATAATTTGAAAAGGTATTGGTATGTAATATGGTATTAACGGGGTAGTAATTTGTAAAGTTCCCTAAATAATAACAATAATAATCCTTCAGTTGCTTTATGTCCAGAGACCACACATGATATACCATACCCCATAGAATGTTCATCTTTGCCTTGAACAGGCGAGACGATCTACAGTTAACTTTTTGACAAACCCGTTAAGAATCCAATCCACCCCAAAAAGATTTTTTTAAAAAAAATAAAATAAAATGAGACCATATGGATTCAGTAAGAATGCAAATTTCTCCAAGATGGCTCCAGACTCCTATATTTTGGTGGTATGGAAATTGGACAAGGAGGAAACCAATTTGGTCTTACCAAACAGCTAGTTAACAGCTAGTTAATTGTTACTTTGCACTCGAAAAAGAAGCACAATATCAAGGACCAATAGAAATCAGTAAACTCCACTAAAGTCTTCCTAGTAACATGAGACATGAATATCAGAGCTGCATCTTACCCTCTTTGTGAACATGTAAGAGTTGATTAATGCAGATGAAAGGTATTGAAGCAAGCTTGGAAGAGACAAAGAACATAAAGAGTCGCATCAAGGAAATGCAAATGGTACACCACTAGCTCTTTTGAAGTAGCAAATCAAATTCAGAAGCATTAAACTCAACCCGAGAATGTGAACACTGTTCTCAGTCCTTCAATCTTTATGAGTGGAGATGTAAGCTTGGTAATCCAGGCTCTTGATTTGATGGCTCCCATAGTGGATGGCTCATGCACGAAAATCTCAGATACTCGAAGATCCTAGGCATCCAATAGTTGGCCTTTTCATATTGAATGTGCACTCTGGCTGTATTTTTTTTCTTAACCATCGATATGAAATTTCAGAGTTTTGCATCTCAGGAAATTTCAGAGCACGGCCCATCAAAGGTGGGGCCCGTCAGATCAACATTCTAAAACACCAAACGATGTGGCCCACTCATATGAACCCATACCCTGATAGTCTTCATATTCTTGGGCCAATAGATTTTAAAAAATAAAATTAATGAATTCTGATAGTTCGCCAATAGATTTTAAGGAATAAAACTAACACTACTGTAAATACTAACCCTTGAGAATATATACTGGACATGCGAATAGTGCCCCCTTCAATCATTAGCTCCTCCTGTTCGTTCAACACATCACTGTCAGACGGGTATTGTCTTGGCCATACTTGCGGCTGTGGCTGAGAAGCCATGTTTTCAGCATCGGACATCGGTCTTTGTGGAGGTTGGGCAAGCCCACTGCTTCCAATAGAAGAAGGATACATGTTCTGCTGCAAAACCATGGGTGTGGGAACTGCCTTACTAGCCAAACCCGGATTGTGGTCCATAGGTTTGTAAGGAGTGCCTGCAGTCAAGCTGTCGGATTCAATGGGATTCTGCATGTTTGCAAGCATTGCTGGGACGGCAGCAATATTCTCATCAAACTTCCCGGCAAACATCAACCCAGGACTAGGTCCGTTCTTTATGGCTCGAGAATGGTCAGCTGTATTCTCTCCTGCCCCTTGGCTGTGTTTCTGTTTCAGTCAATGAAAAATAAATGGACAAGTAAATTCTCAGAGAGGAATTTTTTGGTTGAAAATATCCTAGATTCATGTACGAGTGTCCGCCGCTTAATAGTGGAGATCATTTGTATATGGTGACCCCATGCTGGATGGCAATAACTCCAACATCTTTCCCTTCGGATGATCAAAACCATCCGATTTAGCCTCTGTTAAATATGGACAGTTGATTGTAATAGTCCCATTCCTTGGGATGGCTAGAATCATCTCATAGGGTAGATATTGAGGATGGCCAGGGGCCACCAGATCAACAGTTTAGGCTACTGAAAGAGATGGGCCCTATCTGTACATTGCTGTGTTGAACAAGAAAAGAAAAGTTTTCTCCATTGAGCGGCATAGAATACACCTGTGTATAATCTAATTTCTCAGAGGGATTCTCATGAATAACCCACAAGGAAGTATTGAGGCATTATGGCCAACCCATAATGAGACACCAGACCAACAGTATAGACTACCAAAAAAGCTGGGAACAACCTGTACCATTGCTTGGTCGAACAAAAAAAAAAACAGCTCACTATTGAGCATCATAAATACCTCCAGTTTAAAATCTAATTTCTCAAAGTGATTCTCATGAATAACCCACAAAGGCAAAGGGTTTTTCCCCAGACATAACCAAAAGACCTGTTTACTAACCCCAAATAAAATGTGAAAAATTAATGACCCTTTTTTTCTCAGGTAAAATTTTATAGGTTCATAATATACAACAGCACAGTCTATATGGAAGACCAATCTCGACACACCCAAACCAATCTCTTTGGCAAACTCATTTGCCTTTATTTACCACATGATGAAACAAGGAGTTCAAACTAGAGCCTGTTTGGATACTGAGAAAAAGAAATTTTTTTAAAAAAAGGTGGGAAATGATAATTGTTTTCCATCATTGTGACCTGTTTTGTTGTTTGGTTAGCAAAGAAAATAGTAGATTCCACAGTAATTATTACTCTTTTCTATACTCAAATTCTCTAGCACAAGATAATGAGGTGACCGTTGTTTCACAAATATGAAATTTCCACTAGCTATCCAAATAAGACCCCCGTAAAATGGAATCCACAGGAATCCATGTTTCAATAGTGCTTGTGAAATAATCATTGGATAATATTACTGTTTCTTTTCCATGTGTCCAAACAGGCTAATTGAAAACAATTGTTTTCTTCTTGTATTAACGGGAAAATTGCTAAAATATCAATTATTTTTCAGGACCAACTCAATGCGTCTCTACAGTTTTGAAATGATCAATGCACTTAAGAGCTGTACACGAGTCGAGCTAGCTCGATAAACTCGCTCAACTTGACTTGTTCGAACTCGTTCCGACTCGACTCGCATGTAGGTTCGGATCAGGCCGAGCGCGAGTAACTCCAGCTCGATTAAAAACGAGTCGAGTTCGAGCTCGGTCAAGCTCGACTCGACTCGTTATATATATATATATAAAATTTATAATATTATAATATATATAATATATATAATAATAATAGTTAAAAGTTAAAAGTTAAAACCCTAAAATGCCAAAAACCTTTTCACTTTCCCTCTCTCTTTTTACCCTTTTCACTTTCCCCAACCGACTGAGCAAGTTGCGAGCGTGCGTGCGTGTGAGCGGGCCGTCTGACTTCCGAGCACCACCACCCGAGCGGCGAGCTGAGCAGAGTAGCGAACGAGTTGGGTGACCCAAACCTTGCTAGCACCAGTGGCCGGACGACAAGCTGAGCTTCTAAGCAGCCCCACCTCTCATTCTCTCTCAATCTCTGTCTCTCTCCTTCAAGCTCCAGGTAGTTTTTTTTAATGCAAATCGAGCTGGGTCAGCCAGTCAGGGTGTGTTTGGGTCGGGTGAGGTCACTGTTGTGTCGAGTTGGGTCAGGGTTTGGTCAGGGTTGGGTGAGGTCACTGTCGTGTCGGGTTGGGTTAAGGTTTGGTCAGCATCGGGTTGGGTCAGGGTCAGGTTGGGTCAGCATCGGTTCAGTGTCAGGTTGGGTTGGGTTGAGTCAAGGTTTGGTCAGCGTCAAGTTAGGCCAGGGTCGGGTTGGGTCAGGGTTGGGCGGGTTGGGTTGGGTTGGGTCAGGGTCAGGTTGGGTCAGCGTCGCCCGTCGGGTTGGGTCAGGGTCAGGTGGGTTGGGTCAGGGTCAGGTGGGTTGGGTTGAGTCAAGGTTTGGTCAGCATCAAGTTGGGCCAGGGTCGGGTTGGGTCAGCGACAGTGTCAAGTTGGGTTCAATTAGTTAGATTACATGAATAGTTGAATATTTTGATATGATTTATTGATTTTTTATTTTGATTACTTGAATAGCTAAATTTAATATTCAATTAGTTAGATTAATTGAAATTGAATATTTTGATTACTTGAAATTGATTTATGCTTAATTCAAGTATTCAATTAAAAATCATATAAATATATGATTTATAGTTGTATACTTCAATTAATCAGAAATCAATTAGTTTTAGAGCGACTTCACTTGACACTTGACACAATTGACAACAATCTACCTATTCGTTTAAGAATTCATATACAATAAATTATATTCAAATCAATTATTGGTTTGATATATATATATATATTTATATGAATTCTTAAATTATCCATGTTGGACAGTTTGGTAATATACAATGTACCTTAATGTTGCTTACACAATTTACATGGAATTCGAGATTCGGTGCATCAACCCAATTTATTCGCTGAATATATGGTTCTCAACTGGTTGACTGCCTCTCATCTGTGACTGTGAATAACAGATAATGGTGATGACACTCAAACAGTAGAGAATTTTACATATATTTGGAGAATTATGGGGAGATGCTGCAGAATTTTCGAATCGCATGTAAATTGTATGAGTACATCTGTACATGATATATTATTGAATGAGATTTAAAAAAATGAAATTAAAAGTTAGGAGGGTAATTCTTTCAGAAGTCAGGACACTCAAGTTATGAATGAACGCAGCTCCATTTCGGCTATAGGTGATGAAATTTTTAAACGTACTACAATTTACTTCTTGAAAATTATATTCTCCTAAAAATATTATTCTTTATTAACAAAAATCCTTGTGCAGAAATGTCGTCTGATGACCCATCCGCCGACATTTGGGATTACGGTACCCAAGTTTACTCCCCAACATCTGGAAGAATGAAGATTAAATATCATTTGTGTGGAGACAAATTCGTCAACAAAACAAATCGGCTAAGAATACACTTATCCGGTCGGGGAGGAGATGCAAAACCATGTCCTAATGCCTCACAGGAAATACGTATTCTTTTCCAGGCTCTCTTAGACTCAAATAAGAAAACTCCCACCCCCTCCACACCAAATTCAACTAGCCACAAAAAATTATCATAACAAGCCTATTATAATAGATGAAGATTCAGAAATAGAGAGTGCAACAAATTAGTAAGAAATAAGAAGAGAAAAATGCCAGATTAAAAGCTATAGAAGAAGAGCAACTGAAACTTGCTATGAAGATAAGTAGGGAATAGGTGGAGGCATCTAGATATCGATGTCCTCCAAGACAACATGACGTCGAGGCAGGGCCGAGCATGGATACAAAGAAGAGCCACAAAACATCAAAGTTTCTCTCCAGGCTCTCATCATTCTATAAGATGTTGGGAACTCCTAATAAATCGACTCATAAAGAAGGATTGAAAAAGTTAGCTAAATCTATACAGGAACATGATGGTAAAGTTTTACCACCTTCCGATTCAGAAGAAGTAAATAATTACCCTGAAGAAGATAACACATCTGGATCTGCAAACATATTTCTTATTGACAAAAGCGATGGATCGGGTTCAGATGAAGGTAATTACTCTCTTATCCGACGGTCGGGAAAGCGTTCCTCATATGGACCATATTAACAAGATGCCCTATGAATTTTGAGTGAGTTTATGGTTTGTAAAATAATATTCTCATATTTTTATTTGCTATCTTGTATTAACTTGTTATGCACTGCCAATCTTGATTTTCTATCATTGTAGAATAATATTAACTCAACTCGAATAGCTCGCTCGACTCGACTCGAAGCTCGGGTCACGGTAGGGTTGAGCCGAGTCGAGCTACACCTAGCTCGACTCAAACTCGACCTGTGTACAGCTCTAAATGCACTTATGAATTACAGAAAATTGCTAAAGACAGATGCCAATTAATTGATGTGGATAGGCAAATAGATTTTTTCCCCTTTTTTTCAAACAAAGTACCCTCCATGTGCCCCTGACAAATGACAAAAACTCAACCGTTCTGTGGAAAATGCTGGACTTGAGGTCCAACGTATGGAGCCGAAGCAAAAATTATAAAACTTTTTGAGTGGAAATATAGCCCAAATAACAATCATGCATATAACCATTCTATGAGTGCAGATTGGTATGAGAAATTTACAATGGATACCTGTTAAAAAGTGAATAAACAATATAAAAGAAAGTCAAAATACACTGCTTGTTTCCTCTTGATATAACTTCTAAAAAATGAACAGTACATCAGATATCTACTATTGAGACAGGTGCCTGTGCATGCCTGTACTGACACAAAAACACACCAAAACCACCACCCTTCCACCACTAACACGCATCCTACGCTTGAACCACATTCCAACACCTACGCGCATGTGCAGGCATGGCTACAACCATGTTTAGGAAGGGTACTGGCCCTTTACCCATGGCATCAATTACACCACCACGCTTGAAACTCTTACCCAATCCTACCCCACTGGCATCCCATCTCAAACACAAACATCAACAAGCAAGTGCACACATAACCAGAACTCCAGAAGCAATTTCTAAAGAGTGGTATTGGTTCTTTACCCATGTTGCCAGTTTCATGCTATCTTGACCCCATCCAGGGAATGCTGTCTCATACTTCTGAACCTTCTCTTGTAAAAACTGGACATATTCAATGACCTGGATAGGGAGATGGACAACTCAGTAGTAGTAAAGAGTCGCAATTGTTATAAAACAAAATGAGTTGAATATAAGTTATGGTCCACCCAGTGGTTAACTCCCGACCTTTCATGTATCTATGACATCCAACCTGGTAAATAGGTCGGCCCCATCATGAGGATTGCCTCGTACAAAAAATCTACCATATCTACTCATCAAGTAGACAACACTTGTATTTTTCTATTTATCAATGGTTAGACTTGTTCCATGGTGAGGCCCACATGATCAACGGATAGGGCTGATTTTTGCACTAGATGATCTTCATGGTGAGGCCAACCTAATGGAGGGTTGGATTTCACATGCACTTCACAGGTTGAAAGTTATCAGCTTAGTGGACCGTACGTGGTTGTACTTGAGAACTTTTCTATTTTAAATATTACACAATGTACCTCTAAAAGGAATGATGCCTTGTCTCTCTTCTGATCACTACTATTTGGGATGAGATCTCTTAATATTTGGAATCTGCAAAACAAAGTTAGAATCCATCAGGCCTGTAGAGACTAGAGAAGTAAGCAGAATTACTCTATAAATAATGCCTTACATTTTGTGGTTAGTTCAGAAACCCCAAAACTCTTTTTATGTTGTATGATACGACACCTGGATCATTCAAATCCCTTGGGGTACCCATGTTGAATATGACATGACATGAATGTAAGAAAATGGATAAGACGAAGAGTCAACCATTGCTCAGTCACACTCAAACCCGATTTTATTTTTTTATTTTTTTTTGTGAAAATAACTCATCATGATCATCTAAGCCTTATCCCAATTAATTAGGGTTGCCTACATGAATCTTATTCCGCCATTCCACTCTATCAAGGGATTGTGAAAAGAACTGAAATTACAAATATATCTTAAAGTTTGATACGATAGGATTATTTTATTTTAGTATAAAAATACTAAAATACTATACATATAGTTGTCTTCGTACATTGAGATTTGGGGGTCAAAAGCATGGCTATAAGACTAGGATTTGGAATTACCAGATTCGGTTCGATACCATGTCCTTCTCCCGAAGTATGTTGGGATGATACAAGAAAGACCAGTCAGCCCTTTCAATGGAACTATTAGAACTCACACAAGTTCCTATGGATAGCTATGAAATTCCTGCATGTTAACTCTCATAAACTCACCTCTACTGCTGATACCATAGGGAATACAAAAACACCAAATCTCATAGAGACGACACAGAAACCATGTGGAAGCAAATACCAATTCCACATAATTTAAAGATGACTTTACTGATTAGTATTGCATTAGAAGATCACAATAGATTGAAATAAAGTTGGAAAATCCATAAAAAGAGGGGATCAACAACAAAGTCTCCTTCCCTCTGATGGAAAAAACTGTGATTACCAATGGTGAGAAAATAAAGGGCACTGTTCTCTCTTCCCTGTATTTTCTCATGCAGTGTGTTTTATCCAGTGTTCGAAATATTGGTATCGCACAATGTATCACACCCTTGGGATATAGATACGTATCGGTTATCGCACGGGATATATCGTTTGTATCGCATAGTTTATCGCACTTTCTGAGAAACATGGGGAAACATTGGGAAAATGGTTGAATTTTTTAATGAAACTTTGAGGATTGTTAAAAAGGCCCTTAATACACACTTTTAAATTATAAAGTTTCAAAAAAGAAGTGTACATAATAGATTTCCTTTGTAGAGGGTCCTAAGCTATGCGCTGTCCAATTGAACTAAGACAACCATATTCAGTATCAACCCCGTCCATCCGTTTTTCCATATCATTTCAGGACATTATCCAAAAAATAAAACAGATCCAATAATTAGGTAGACCATACCATAGGAAACAATGGTGATTGACCATTAGTGGACCACAAAAGTTTTGGATCAAACTAATAATAGTTTTTTCTCTTCATTCAAACCATAAAATTATCTGGTAAAATGGATGGACAAAGTGGATAAAATACATGAATTATAGTGGGCTCACAAAGTTTACAAAGTACACTACTCACTACGGGATCTACTTCCCGCCACACTGGGGGTGGGGCGCTGATCGTACACAGATTTCTTGCCAAGTTCCTTCCCTCGAAACCTAAGTGTGGCCCACTGTGATGTTTGTAAGAAATCCACCTCGTCCATTCATTTTTTGAGATCATTTTAGCACTTGTGAGCAAAAATGAGCAGGATCCAAGACTAAAGTGGGCCGCACTAAAGGAAAAGGTGGGTAGGAAAATTCCTACCGTTGAAACCTCCCTGGGTTGACAGTGATGTTAACATGCCATCCATACCATTCATAACGTTATTCCTACACGGATGAATTGAAAATACAAATATTAGTCTAATTCAAAACTTATGTGGCCCCACGAATATTTCAAGTGTGGATGTTCAATCCTCACATTTTTGGCACACTTGAGTATTAGATCCTAATCATTTTTTACTCCATGTCTTAAAATGATCTCACAAAATGGATGGACGGAGTGGATTCCTCACAAACATCATGGTAGGCCCCACTAAGGTTTCAAGCGCAGGAACTTCCTGCGAAGGCTTTGGCAGGAAATCCGTGTACGGACGAAATCAGATTGCGACCTAAGTTACTCAGTACCCTTTTATCGTGCTGAGTAAACTCAGTTGGGGCTACCGTGAATGTGTGTGAGTTATTTACGCCGTCCATCCGTTTTTCCAGCTCATTTTAGTGGTTGATTTGAAAATTGAAGAATGCCCCAAAGCTTAAGTGTGCCACACCACAGGAAACAGTGGGAATAATGACTTCAACCGTTGAAACCTTGATAGGGCCCACAGTGATGTTTATTTGTCATCCAACGTGTTCATAAGATCACATAGACATGAATAAAGGGAAAACACAAATAACAAATTGATCCAAAACTTCTGTGGCCCCCAAGAAATTTTCTACGGTAGAATTTCAATTCACATTCTTTCTCGTGGTGAGGTTCACTTGAGTTTTGGATATACTTCGTTTTTGGGCTAGAGCCTCAAATTATCTCATAAAATGGATGGACGGAGTGGATAACATTTTAAATCATGGTGGACCCCACAGAGTTTACGCAGTACGCTAAGCGTGTTGAGTTACTTAGTATGCAATCCGCGTCCGGCGCTAACGCTCCTTGAGCTCAAGTAGTACAAATGTTTCAAAGTTACATGCCCCACAATAATATATTTATTATATCTACACCGTTCATGCATTTGGAGAGATCATTTTAGATCATGAACCCAAAAATGAGTCATATCCAAAGCTCAAGTGGACCACACCACAAATAGCAGTGGGGGACTGATTCTCACCATTAATACATTTGTAGGGCCCACCATAATGTTTATTTTCCAATCCAATCTGTTAATTAGGTCACACAGACCTGGATGAAGAGGAAAAATAAATATCATATTGATCCAAAACTTCCGTGACCCCCAAAAGGGTTTCAACGGTAGACGTTCAATCTACCACTGTTGTTTGCAATGTGGTCCAGTTGATCTTTGGATCTGTCTTATTTATCGCATAAAGCCTTACGAAGAGCTCACCAAATGGACGAACGGTCTGGATATAACACATACCTCATGATGGGACCCACAGAACTTGGTGACGTCAACACAGTTAGCTCGGTGGTGTGCGGTACCCGATTTCAATAAAACAGGCTCGAACGACCTTTATTTTTACATAGAGAGGGTTCCGGCTTCCGGAACCCTAACATTTCTCCCAAATTTCATCGTATCGGTGAGGATGTTTCCGGATTTCTCTCCAAAATCATAGGTTTTATTTGCGGTAACCTAGGAATGACGCTTCAATACGAATGGCCTACCAAATGGAAGCTTCCGATCATGGCGATCTCTTCTACAGGTACTGAAATCCACCCTCTAATTTTTTTTCCTGATTTTTTCGGATGATGACGTCGATGTCCGACAATAATGGAGAGGAAATCGCGCAATATTGTCGGAATATCGTGCAATATCGACGATATATCGGCCGATATCTGGAATTTGGGGTTTTTTGGTATCTTCCGGGGGTTATCGAGAGTGTATCGTCTCGTAGTGGTGCGATACCAATAATATCGGCCGATAGTATCGATATTTCGAACACTGGTTTTATCCTCCATCTCTATCCTTTTGGAGTCGCAACTCCACCTCGTGGAGGATTTTCTGCAATGTGGTGAACTTTTGGTGCTGCATGCTCTCATGTCTAGATGCAACCATACTACAGTTTTCTAGACATGGACACTCCACATTTGATGCAACCAGATTTGAAACCAGAACCAATTGCATGTAGCACAAACCGACCTTACCATTGATTTTGAAGCTCAAAGAAGCTCAATGATAAGGAGGGATAACTATAACCTACCAGAGCCTGGCCCAAAACTGGCAGGGTATGAGTGTAGCTAAATGGGTGTGGGTACATGTTCGGGTACAAAGCTGAGCCCAATTAATAATTGGGCCAGGTGTGGGTATACCTTCCCCTATCAATGTTTGCTCCAACCAAACCTTTGCCTTTGGTAAACATGCCTAAAACACCTTATTTCCATCAAATGCATGCTCCAGCCATGGATTTTTTTTCCCCCCCAATTTCCCTTCTTCAAAGAATGTTGCCCTTATGTGTGTCGGTCACACGCCTTTACTGCACCAGCTTAGGATGTCTATGGATACTTATATCCATCAATACCATGGATAGGTGGGCACCATCAAGTCAGTCCCTCCAACAAGTTGGCTACACGTGTTGAATGTGGAATGATGCCAAGTCTTTTGAATTGTCCATTGTTTCCTAAATTTGTGGCCACTTGATGAACTAACCAGATGGGTTCTCTTGAAAGGCTGTCTAGTTAGTGGGTCCCGGATGATCCACTGCTAAGATGCATCAGCACGGTTGCCACATATATCAGTGTTTGGAGGTGAGGTGTGGTGCATCAGGGCCAAAGAACCCAAATATGGTAGAGCCATGTCTCCACAATACACGTGGCAAGATTATGTACAATCAAGACCATCTAAAGGTGGCGATGGGCTAGGTTCAAGTCAGTTATAGGGGTTACCCATACGGCCATACCCATACCCGCCAATGAGAATTGCAACCATAGCCCCATACCCATGTCGGGCCTAAAATGGGCACCCATACCCAATAGGGTGTCAAGCACGCATTGGGCTACCCATTTATGTTTTGAAAATATTAAAAAGCAAAAAAATCTAAATTTTGATTAAAAGCTTAGATTTTATAACAAAGATGAAAAAACCTATGGATTTTTCTTCAAAAACATTTTAAAAAAATAGCATGCTACATGCTATTTTAGATTAAAACACTCAAAAACTACATATGTTCACAATGTGGCATCTCAGTTTCTTTTTTCTTTTTTTTTTTTGAAGACGGAGTGTCCCCACCTCATTTTTGAAGTGAGACTAATCCCTGCGGATACACGCAATCACCCACAACCACGTGTATCGGGTAAAGCCAAGGAGGGGAATCAAACCCTCACCTATAGGGAGCAAACCTACGGTGAAGACCATTCGCCTATAGCCAAGGAGGGGAATCAAACCCTCACCTATAGGCATCCCAGTTTCATTGTAGGGCAAACATGTTGGACTAGTTGGATTGCATACAGCCTATAAACATTTGTGTGGGTCCCACATACGAAGTGTAGGAAAAGTTCATCCTACAATGTTGTCGACGAATCAACCTAATTCTTTATAGTTTTGTGTATTTAAAAAGTGTCCATCATTATTTTTTACTGATTATAAATTAATTGGAGTGTTGGGCATATGCAAAAGGGAAAAGGACCTGCCATCCACATATATAACATTTGTACCCACAAGACCCTGGTTTTAGTTTCCTTTCGGTCAACCCCCTTACAAGTTGTCAACAGAAAGCACTCCAATCAATAGTTCTAAATTTATTTTCCACTCATGCCTGTTTAGAATGATGTGTAAAAGTGACCTTTTACATCTCTCTCATTCACCTGCTCTATCTCAAATTCCCTCATTGGAATCACCGTCTTGAAAAAAATGAAAACCACCATCCAGTCTACGTGTAGTATGTAACGATCCTAGACCACCTATATATGAGGCCCATTGTGGATGGGGCATGGCTCAAAATTTACTGTTTGGACTATATTAACCACGTGATTTCACCCATTGCAGTTTGACCATTGCCCATACTATTTATCCAACAACTAAATGGTACGAATTGTCCAATCAGTGCAAATTTTGGGCTATGCTCATCCCTAATAGGCATACGATTTCAAATATTTGGATTGATTGATGTAAAGATTGGCATGTGTTTTGAGTGTCTCGCCAAACTCTTAAAATAGTCCGGAGCCTATCACTTTTGCTAAGATCACATGCCACTCCCCCCACAGTGACCCAATGGCATAGACTACCAGTAAAATGAAACTAATTAATTCATTAGGTGAGTCACACAAATAGAAAAGCCGTTGAAAAGCATGGAAAAACTTGCCAAAGGGCCACAATGAATGTATGTGGCTTGCCTATTAAGAGGGTCAGCGAGCTGGATCTCTCTCTCAACCATCTATTTGCCACACAGTTATGAACATCATGGATTCCACCTAACTAATCATCCAGTTTAGCGAACAATGGGTCTCTTGTACATACGGGTGGTAATGGGTCAGGTTAGGTTCCAATCATAACAAGGATGGGTACAACCCAAACCCAGCCCATTTATTAAATGGGTTGAAAATCTTAATCCCAACCCATCCCGCCTACAAATGGATCAACACAAGCCCAACCCACTAACCCATTTAATTAAAAAAACATTGTCACTTCATAGAAATAAAAAATAATAATAATAATAATAACAACCACATATTTAAAACTTTTAATTAATATACAATCAAAGTCTTACTATAACCAACTTACAACCATCATAACCACGTTTAGGGTTTTTTAAACTTACATTATAATATAATATAATATAATATAACATATATAGTTAGCATTTAGCAGGGAGGCAAGTGGCGGACCATAAACATGACTTGCTGTGTCCAACCCAGCAAACCCAAACCCAACCCGTTTAATTTCGAGTTAACAAAACACAACCCGAATGACGCAGGACATGAAATTCAAATATGATGTGCGAGATTTCAGGCTTAGGATCACGTTAGTTCATAAACAATTATACAAATTCCACATCCCATACAAAAATCCAAATATTCAATTAAGGGGAATCTATGTGGGTCTGGGCCTACACACGTTAGGGCTGGATCAATAAAAATTATGAACCAAATAATACTCAAAGGGAAATAGAAATCATCCACACACACATGACAATCAATCCCTAATCCAAGGAATTCACCAATTTCAAATCAAGGAACCCTAGGGTGAGAAATGAGATAGAAATTGGAAATTTAGGGCAATCTAGGGTTAGGGTTTATAAAATTAGGAATGAAAAGAGGAAAACAAGAGAAAAACCTGACCCAGAAATAACTCCTGCGTGCAGACGGTGCCCCGGGGCTGACGCACGTGCGCAGATGGGCTGGCCGCACGTGCGATAAAGGCCCGTCTTCCCAAATCGGCTTCTTGGCCCTGGTCGGCTAGGCTGGGGCTGCAAAATTTCACGTCGATCCAGGTTGTGGTCTGGGCGTGGTGCTCCGTCAAAGTTTTAGCCCTCTTGCAGAGCCAGGTTCTGAAAACTGGCTGTGGAGGGATGAACAACTGCAAAACAAACGGATTGGGCGCGAAGATAGTTGTAGGAATGATGAAATAAGATGAAGGGGCGGATGGGGATAAACGGGGCTTCACACCACGGTAGTTAACCCTTCGAAAAGGGATAGCTTCACACCCACTTTAATCTCAGCCCTTCGAAAAGGGAGAGCTTCGCACCCACTTTAATTTTTCCACAACTCAGAACCTCAGAGAGCAGAAAAACCATGCAAGAGTTTTTATTCAACTTCAATGAATGAAAAGAACTACAAGGGGTGCCTATTTATAGGGAAAACCCTATACCCCAAAAACTCGCACCATGTGCGCAACCTATTACTTGGCGATGAAGTAAACTAAAATAAAAACCAAACAAAGAAATCTAAAGCGTTCACGATGTTCTAAATAATAACAATAAGCAAAACCTAAAATATGAAATCAATTCGACGAGTGGGCCACGATCATGAGATCCCATGATGAGCTTCTCTTAACTATCGGGCCCACTTTTTTTAACCAAAACTTGTCTTCTAGCTAAAAGGCCCACCTTGGACGTCGTCATCGAGCCAGATCAATGGTGGGGTCTTCCTTCTGCGTACGTACGTACGTAGGGGGGTGGTGTCCGTGCGCGTGTGCGCATGATGTCCCCATCAATTCTCCGACTGGGAAGATTTCGCCACTGGCGAAATAAAACTCCTGAACTGATCCAGGATATCAGGATCAAGTCTCTGAAGCTCCTCCTCAGTGAGCCACGTGTTGTCTGAAGCTGGGTGTGACTTCCATTTAATCAGGTACTTTTGAAACCCGCCGTCCAACATTGATATTATCTGATGGTACAAAATATCTTCTATTTCCTCTATAGGTGTGGGAAGGGTAGGTATGTAAGGTAGAGGCTGAGAAAATGGGTCGGGAAGGGTAGGTATGGGATATAATAGCTGGGAAGATGGGTCAGGACAGGTAGGTATGGGAGGTAGAGGCTGGAAAAATAGGTCGGGACGGGTAGGTATGGGAGGTAGAGGTTGGAAAAATGGGTCGGGAGAGGTAGGTATGGGACGTAGTAGCTGGGAAGATGGGTCAGGACAGATAGGTATGGGAGGTAGAGGCTGGGAAAATGGGTCGGACGGGTAAGTATGGGAGGTAGAGGTTGGAAAAATGGGTCGAGAGGGAGGCATGGATCAAGGGAAAGGTCTGATGAATCAGGATGGCTAGGCGAAAGGCTAGACAATGCATCAATGGCTCCTTGAAATGCAACTAGATCCTCCACATTGAATGTGGAACTAATTCCCATGGAGGGTGGAAGATTTGCCACATACGCATTGAGACCATTTCGTTTTATAATTTTGACAGGTCTAGTGCTACGCGCATGTAACTTACGAATGACCCTCAGAGGATACCGCTCGGGCCTAATGCGGACCATCACTACATTGAATTCCTTGAAACATTTATGCTGATCTGCAGAAAATTTGTAATATTCATTACTAGTAGTGATCTTCTGCCTGATTTCTTGATGCCATGAATGAATGTGATGCACAAAAGATTCTGCAGGCTCTGACGGCCTATGGCACAGTGACATAAGGACAAGATCAATAGGTTTCTCAGGTTTATAACCAGTAACGACTTCATAAGGACTGAGACCTGTGGACCTATCGACAGAACTATTAAACGCAAACTCGGCTGTAGGTATTACGGTGTCCCATGTTCTGGTGTGCTCTATATCCCTCCTATGGGGAGACTTATCCAGTAGATCATCAGAAAAAACATCATGAAACTCACCCACTACCGGAATGGCCTCAGTAGGTAATTCTACACTAGCTTCTGGTGCACTCTCTCTAGCCATGAAGACGCACATGTTGTACCCCTCAAAATAATGGTCTTGATGTCCCTCATGGGGTGGGGGTACAGGTGCACGCCCATGACTGATTCCTTGACCACCTCCGTTCATTGGTCTATCATCCTGTCCACCTGCCTGAGATTGACCATCTTCCCTAATGGTGGGGTTTGTCCTGAGGGAGGCCTCTATTTGGTCAAGGTGTTGATCTATGTCTTGTTCCAAGCGCTTACCCCAAGACTCAATCTGCTAGGACAGCTTTAGTGACTCTAGCACGTGTTCCATATTTAGTGTAGGGTGCTAGCCAAAACCATGATCCGTACGTGTGCGCGTACAACTTGCAACTCCACCTAAGGATTTTCTACGACGACTATATGAGACAAAATGATCCTATGAGACTATATGAGGGAAACTACGCAGTGCTACTAAAATCCAGCAATATAGTTGTCAAATTAAAGGAATAACAGAAAGTTACAGCAATGTAAATTGCTAACTTCCTGCTAACAAAAATTTCAGCAACTAATATTAGTGACTATGGACTCCTAAAAGCTACATGTGATGGACTGGATGCATGAAGGACTCAAACAAACTAATCCTAAACAAGTAATGTATTCCCCTATAAGAACCCTAAGCTTTGATACCAAATTTGATGCAGGACATGAAATTCAAATATGATGTGCGAGATTTCAGGCTTAAGATCACATTAGTTCATAAACAATTACACAAATTCCACATCCCACACAAAAATCTAAATATTCAATTAAGGGGAATCTATGTGGGTCCGGGCCTACACACGTTAGGGCTGGATCAATAAAAATTATGAACCAAATAATACTCAAAGGGAAATAGAAATCATCCACACACGCATGACAATCAATCCTTAATCCAAGGAATTCACCAATTTCAAATCAAGGATCCCTAAGGTGAGAAATGAAATAGAAATTGGGAATTTAGGGCAATCTAGGGTTGAGGTTTATAAAATTAGGGATGAAAAGAGGAAAACAAGAGAAAAACTTGACCTAGAAATAACTCCTGCGTGCAGACGGTGCCCCGGGGCTGACACACGTGCGGCGTGCGCAGATGGGCTGGCCGCACGTGCGATGAAGGCCCGCCTTCCCAAATCGGCTTCTTGGTCCTGGTCGGCTAGGCTGGGGTTGCAAAACCTCCAAATTTCACGCGATCAGGGCTGTGGTCTGGGCGTGGTGCTCCTTCAAAGTTTCAGCTCTCCTGCAGGGCCAGATTTTGAAAACTGACTATGGAGGGATGAACAACTGCAAAACAAACGGATTGGGCGCGAAGATGGTTGTGGAAAGGATGAAATAAGATGAAGGGGCGGATGGGGATAAACGTGGCTTTGCACCACGGTAGTTAACCCTTCGAAAAGGGAGGGTTTCGCACCCGCTTTAATTTTTCCACAACTCCGAGAGCAGAAAAACTACGCAGGAATTTTTATTCAACTTCAATGAATGAAAAGAATTACAAGGGGTGCCTATTTATAGTGAAAACCCTATACCCCAAAAACTCGCACCATGTGCGCAACCTATTACTTGGCGATGAAGTAAACTAAAATAAAAACCAAACAAAGAAATCTAAATCATTCACGATGTTCTAAATAATAACAATAAGCAAAACCTAAAATATGAAATCAATTCGACAAGTGGGCCACGATCATGAGATCCCATGATGAGCTTTTCTTGACTATCGGGCCCACTTTTTTTGAACCAAAACTTGTCTTCTAGCTAGGAGGCCCTCCCTTCTGCGTGCGTACGTGCGTAGGGGGGTGGTGTGTGTGCGCGTGTGCGCCTGATGTCCCCATCACCGAACCCTACCCACATGGGAAATAGGTTGGCCCCACCCTTAACTTTCCAAGTTGGGTCCAAGCAAGGTATTCCATAACAGTGACAATGGCCGTTGTTGTAACCGTCACGATATGGGCTGTAATAGCCCCCGTCACGGTTGTTACTGCCTTTAAAACAAAATGTTATGGGGCCATTACGGGACATTTCTTCTATATTAGCCACTACGGCCATTGCAGCCTCATAGCATGTAACAGTTACCGCCACTACCATTACGTAATAGCCGTTGTGGCCGTTACGCAACCATTTTCTAACACCTTGGGTCTGAGTCAGGTTGATAGTTCAGGTCAAGTTTGGCCAGCCCTATCTGTAGTGCTGAAGGTTAATGACAATAAAGATTATAGAAAATTCTTATGAAGTAGTAAATTAGCTACTCGCGAACATTTGGTGAAACTTTGGGATGCACTTTTGTCCAGTTGGAGGGTTATGAAATAGATCTAACAATTCTAAAATTTTTAAAGGTAACCCTGTGATTGCCAAAGTATCCATTCCTTGCGCTTCCATTGACATAACCAAAGTAGGGGGGACCCTCATGTGAGGAGGTAGTACTTAGTTTTAGTTTCCTTTCAGTCATCCCCCTTATTTGCAAAACCTATCTTAAATTACCCCCGACATTAATCGAAAAGCGCCTCAATCAATAGTCCTAATGTTTTATACGAAGAGGTAGTGGGTCCTTTCACCTGCATATATGTCCAATACTCCAATTTATTTATAAATAATAATGATTAACAAATTTATTTATTTTTTTGAAAAGTAACAATATATATATTAAAAGAGAAGTAAATACAAAAGAGGAGAAATTGTTGACAGGGCAGAAGCTCCTAAGAAACCAAAATCATTACACGCCAATAAAACATAAATCCTGACCCTTAAGCCTATCTGTTTGGGACGCCCATTCCACCAGCAAACGCTTAGCTCTAGAGATAACCACATGAGCGGAACTAGATACATCCGAGAAGCATCTCTGGTTTCTTTCCTCCCAGACTGCCCACCAGACCGCAAGGATGCCCAACCTCCATAGGATGGATCTAAGGTTACCGAAACAGACCCCGTACCAGGCTTGAAGGAAATGGGTTGCCGAGCATGGAGCGCACCAACTAACATTGAACCGGAGGCAGAATTTAGCCCAAATTTTAGAAGAGAAGGGGCAGTGGAGCAGAAGATGATCCACGGTTTCTTCATTTCACATGCAGCAAAGACGTGTGTTAACAAGGACCATTCCTCTCTTACGAAGATTATCGACGGTTGGCTCACATGCAAGCAGAAAATTAACAATTTTTAATTCACAAAAAATCATAAAAGGAGGCGAATTCCTCTACAAGTTGTTGTAGGAGAAGCTTAACCTACAACACTTTTCATGTGGGGTCCACAAGAGGTATGTAGGTGTGAATACCATCCAACCCATCTAACAAGGTTGCCCTACCATGAAAGTGGGATGCCCCATCGTAAACAAATATTATTTTTGAGTTCTTCAATCTAAAAATGCTATTTTTTATGTTTTTGAAGAAATATCAATAGTTTTTCAATCTCCAATACAAAATTTACTCTTTTGAATTAATCGTTGGATTTTTTTAATTTTAAAATCATAATGGATACTTGACGCCCTAACAGTGCCAAACACCCTGATAGCCACGGTATGAGCGTCCATCTCAAGCCTAACATGAGTATGGGTATGGGTGTAGCACCCATAGGCAAGTATGTGTATAGGTGTCCCGATGCTCCCGTAGTAATAATAGTGGGCGTAACAGTGCCCACCGTTACGGATACACTAAATCGACGTAATGGTCGATACAGAGGGCGTAATGACCGATACACCCTTGTTTATGGTAGTGTAACAATCCAATCTTTAGTGAGAATGGTGTATCATACTGTTTGACGAATTTATGAACCTGACAACCTAGAATTAACTGCAAATCTTTTATATTTAATTATGTAACTATATAATATCAATATAAATTTATTGAAATGAATGTAATACCAAAACATCTCATATTTATAAGGTTTATTATTATTTATAGTGTTGGTGTACACATAACTCGCAACTCTCGTACATTTCATTTCAACATACAGAGGCTAGGGGCTTTTGTGTCCTATTATGTAATTCATATACCTAACAATTTGATATCATTGAAAACATGACGAAGAAGACAACGGCAAGATCAAAAGCACCCAGGAATACCGACAATGAATCGGGAGCCTCGGATCGACAGCACGGAAAGGAGGTTTCAGAAGAATGGACTAAAGTTGTGCGCAACAAAGGTAAAGGGGGTTATTCAGATACGAAAACGAGATCCACCATCGACTACCCGACTTTATTTGTCAGAGGTTTCCCAGAAGGATGGCTTCCAATCAATATCTTGAGAGTTTTTGGTCGTGCGAGGGCGGTAATGGATGTGGTTATGCCAAGGGACAGATCAAATGGTCAATGCAGAGGTTTTGCTCTTGTTAGGATGAGCTCAGAAGAAGAACTCTCCAGAGTTGTTCTTATGCTTCACGGAGAAAGATTTGGAGGGATTCCATTGTTGGTTCAAAGAGCAAGGTTTGGTCTAGATCGAAAACCTAGGAGGAGCGCACCTCGAGTCTCCATGGAAACTACGGGAACCCCCCCCCCCCCCCCCCCCAAATGTTATCTCTTTCAAAGAAGCTCTTATCAATCCCTCAGGGTCAGTGAAGACGACATAGCCTCAAAATCCAAGCAGAATAGATCAAGGAAGAAGGAAATAGAAAAAGATGTCCTAGAAGAGATCGACACTGTACAAGAACTGACTATCAGTCAAGACCGCTTGGATCTCTCAAAGAAGGAATTACAGGATTCGGTGGTGATAACTACCAGAGAGGGGGCTTCCATCTCTCGAGGTAGAGACTGGATTGTTAGTTGTTGTAGAATCAGGCCACAGCAATATTCAATCAAACCCATTGAATACAATGAGTTGTGGATTAAGGTATGCCCGGGCCTTAATCCGAGTATTCTGATAATGGCAGGAGCTCTACATAAAGATGGACCAGTTAACAGAGTACAATCTTGGGAAGAATTCTCTATCTTCGGAGGGGAAGATGTTTGGATTCTCATCTGGGGAATCCCGCTTGAACTCTGGTATGATGAATTTCTCATATCAGCGGCATCGGTTATTGGATCCTTCATAGATTTGGATCCCAAGACCAAGAATGGTGAGGAGATGGTTGTGGCCAGAGTATGTGTGCGCAGAAATAAGGGAGATCCTCTTCCGACCCACATCCAGGTCCTTGCGGGAGGAAGACTGATCAAGATGCCGCTGCAGAGGGAAGCGAAGGATGATCCTGCTCCTAGATGGGGAGATCTCTGGAGACTTAAGGAACCCAACCCTCCTTCCATGGCCAGGTCCGTCGATTCCGTGAACGAAGGAGCATGGTCTCCATACTCCCGTGGTGCTCCGGACCCCAGTTCTCCCTCTCCAGCTATAGCACTCGATGGCTATGGCAGAGAGCAGCCCCAACGTGAGACGTGTGGCAAAGAACCAATGGCTAAAGCCTCCTCTATCAATATTTCCGCTACACATGGAGAAGAAGCAACCGATCAGGACTATAATAGCGAGGCGTGTGGTACACGTGGCACCGTCTCTCTCAATCGATCGAAGGAGAGCTCGCCATGTCAACCCAAGGTCCAGGCCTTTTCGCTCACGTCAGTTCGATCTCCCAGCGAACATATCTCGAAGGCGCGTGGACGGATCGCAGAAGACTCAGCTGCAGAGTGATCGGGACCCGAACCCGATCCCATAAATGATTCGACTTATTCGGGTCCTTTTTCACTCAGGTTTCGGATTCCGCCCTTTTCTTCGGGTAGCATTTCATCAAAAGCTCTTAAACTCAACATATCCTTACAACCGGACCCAAGCTCTGATCGCAGTCTCATTCCCCTTTCTTGTAACTC
The DNA here is from genome assembly GCF_029962835.1 of Magnolia sinica. Classification (NCBI taxonomy): domain Eukaryota; kingdom Viridiplantae; phylum Streptophyta; class Magnoliopsida; order Magnoliales; family Magnoliaceae; genus Magnolia; species Magnolia sinica. The sequence goes on along the minus strand of NC_080582.1, from coordinate 19,116,492 downwards.
GAGTAGGAAATCTTCCTTTCCTTCTCAAACGTTTCAGCAGGGGATGACGATTCCGCTTCAGATTGTCAGAGATAAGAACCAAACCCTCCAGACCGATCCTGTAGTCTGGTCGTGGGTGGGCGAAGATAGCGTCGAATATGGTCTCCTCGCAGTCGGAAAATCCTCCTTCTCCAGCTTCCCTTCTTTCATCCCCTCTCATCCTCCTCAGACCGGGCAGATCACGGGCTCCTTACATTATTTCAGGAGGACTCTACCGCTGAAGTCATAGAAGCTGAGCCTTTACAGTTCCGAGTTGGTACGGCTAAGGATCTCCAGACAGGGTACACTCAAAAGAATTCAGAGGAAGACCAAAGGGCAAAGCTGATCGATATCATCCAAAGGAAGAAATGGATCAGGGACGTTGTTGACCACATTGGTAGATCCTTATCCTTTGGGGATTGCCCTGAGGATTACATCGCCTTATTCCAGTGCGTTGAGTCGCGAGGAAGACCCCTATCGACCACAAAATCTCCTAAAAGTCTTCTCTCCAGGTCATGCGACAACAGAGAACTGCAACTTCTTGCGTCGTATCTTGGTGGGTTGAATTCCCTCAACGTCAGCACTAGGGAGGTGGGTATCCGGGACAGTCAGTTGCCCAATGAAGATTATCTCTTGGAATGTTAGGGGAGTGGGGTCCAAGCAGAAAAGAAGACTCATCAAAGATTCTTGTAGAGATATTATTTGCTTGTAGGAAACCAAAGTTCCCCATTTCGATGATAGGCTAATGGGTTCTTTGTGGAAGGCTAGCGATGTGAAATAGGTGGTTCTAGATTCCATAGGCAGCTCTGGTGGTATTTTGTTGGCATGGAAATCGTCTCAGTGGGCTTTACTGTCTAGCCAGGTTGGCTCTTTTTCTATTTCAGTTATTTTGCAAGAGATAGCTTCCGATCTTCAATTTCTCATAGCCTCAGTTTATGGTCCTACCCAAGATGTCAGAAGAAAAGATTTCTGGGAGGAATTGAGCTTTAATAGACAGTTTTGTTGGCCCTTGCTGTATAGTGGGAGACTTCAACGTCACCAGATATGTAGAAGAAAAATCTCGCAGGAATAAGATCACCCCTGCGATGGCTTCTTTTTTGTGTTGGATAGAAGATCAGGAGCTAGTGGATCTTCCAGTGCTTGGTTCCAGATTTACCTGGACCAATGGGAGAGCTACCCCTATCCTCTCTCGTTTAGATATACTCCTGATTTCTCCCAATTGGTTGGACCTGTTTCCATCAGTCTTCCAGTCGGTCCTTCCTAGAGTCACGTCTGACCATTGTCCTGTGCTTCTTTCTAACGAAGAGCATAATTGGGGTTCGAAACCTTTCAGGTTCGACTCCTCGTGGCTGATAATGGAAGGTTTTCATCAGATGATTTCCGATTAGTGGGCTGGTTTCCAGGTGGAGGGCTTTGTGGGTTATAGATTATTTTCCAAACTTAAACAGCTAAAGGACAAACTGAAGTAGTGGAAGCAGAAGGAATTTCGTGCAAGGGATTTGGAAATGGAATTGCTTCTTTCAGAGTTGCAGAGGATCGACGCGGAAGTTGAAGTCACCTCTATGTCCATCGAAACTCTGGCCAGAAGAATTCAGCTGATCCAATCTCTTTCAGCGAGGGCTTTTGAAAAGGAAATCTCTTGGAAGCAAAAATCCCGAGCGAAATGGATTAAGGAGGGAGACAGGAATACAAGTTACTTCCACAACATAGCCAATATGCATGCCAGAATCAACAAATCAGTAGTATTGTTGTTAATGGGAGGCAGATAGAAGACAAAGAAAGCATTGCGGAGGAGGCCATTGCGTATTTCAGCTCTCTGTTTAAGGGAGAAGATTGGCGCAGGCCTCGATTGGACCATCTTCATATGGACAACATATCGCCAGAAGAAGCTATTCATCTCGAAGCCCCTTTCTCCGCGGAAGAAGTGAGGAAGGCTATAGAAGCCTTACGTAGTGACAAGGCTCCAGGTCCTGATGGGTTTCCCATAATATTCTTTCAAACTTTCTGGGAGGTAATTCAAGCGATTCTTCTCAATGGATCCCCGAATGGTTTCTTCAAGAGTTCGAGGGGTTTATGGCAAGGAGATCCCTTATCTCCGATCCTTTTCCTCATTGTAGGAGAGGCCCTTTCTAGATTGCTGCATAAAGGTCAATCTGAAGGTTTTCTTTATGGGTGTAAAATGAAAGGTATGATTAACCCGATCTCTCACATTCAGTTTGTGGATGACACTTTGATTTTTTCTGAAGCTAGCCAAGATAAAGTGGATTATCTTCATACAACGATCCGCTGCTTTGAGGTTGTGTCTGGTTTGAGAGTCAATTTAGCGAAATCCAAGATGTACGGGGTCAATATGAAGATAGAGGAGCTTAATTCATACGCTGAAGCTTTCGATTGTTCTGCGGCCACCCTTCCGACTATCTTTGTTGGTCTCCCCCTTTGTATTGGTTCACCTCCTAAGTACCTATGGGAGAAAGTCATAGCTAGGTTTCAGAAATACCTTGCTAAATGGAAATGTCGTTACCTATCCTTGGGAGGTCGCCTCAGCCTTATCAAAGCGGCTCTTTCCAACTTGCCATTGTACTTCATGTTTGTCTTCAGATGTCCAAGCTCGGTTTTGGCTACTCTCGAAAATCTAAGACAGGACTTCCTTTGGCAAGGTAAGGAAGATAAGAAGAAATTTCATCTATTAAATTGGAAAGAAGTGTGTAAACAAATTCAAGGTGGAGCAGGGGTAAAAGATCTTAAGACAATGAATCGAGCTCTTCTAGGGGACATGGATTTGGAGACTAGGGTCGGAAAATGGGAACCTTTGGAATATTATTATCAAAAGCAAATACGGTAAATCAGCGGGTGGGTGGTGGACTAAAGACTCTTCGACTTATAAGGCATCGGCAATTTGGAAGGGTGTTTTAAAAATGAAAAAGATGGTTCTCAAAGGCGTTGGTTTCGACCTTGGGAAGGGTTCAAATATCAGTTTTTGGGAAGATATCTGGGTGGGGGAGGCCCCTCTCAAAGCTAGATTTCTGAACATTCACCTTCTTGCGCCTCTCAAAGATGTTACTGTGGCTGACTGCTATATTGTTGCTGGAGATAAGATTGTTTGGAATCTGAATTGTAGAAGGAATCTACAAGACAGGGAGGTAACTGAATATATGGATATTTTGGAATGCATTTACTCTGTCAGGCCAATTCAGACAAACAACGACAGATTAATCTGGAGACTGGATAAGTCTTGCAGATTCTCGGTCAAATCGCTATATCAGCTGCTTCACAGTAACCTGCTTGTAAAAGAGCCTCAGCAGCCTTCTCACATTTGGAGATAACCAGCCCCCCCTAAGATCGTGGTCTTCGGTTGGTTAGTTAGCAAGGAGTAAATCATAACAGTTGATAATCTGAGAAAAAGGGGGATGGTCCTTGCTAATATTTGTCTTTGTTGTATGAGGAATGAAGAAATAGTTGACCATCTCCTAGTGCATTGCCCTTTTATTACCAGAATTTGGTCTGAATTCAGTTCTCGGTTCAACATCTCCTGGTGTGTTCCTGGTGCGGCGGATCAATTTCTCTTCGCTTGGCATGGGGTTAACATAGGCAAGAAGAAGACCAGGTTATGGAGGATGGCCATTCTTGCTATTTGGTGGTCTGTGGGGGAAGAAAGAAACGGGAGATGCTTCTAGGATGTCTCAAATGCAGTAGAAGTTGTTATCTCCAAGAGTAAGCATCTCATGATAGAATGGGTTACATATGTAGATTTTTTGAAGGGTTGTGATCTTAGCTTTATTGGAGTTTAGAGAGTCTGCATTATCAGCGGACTCTCTCTCCTTTTTTTATCTTTTTGTTTTCTTAATACAATTGTCACATTTCAAAAAAAATAAAAAAACAATTTGATATCATTTTCCCTAATAGATCTTAAGAAAAAAATTGAAATTAGAATCGGGTGAATAGTGTTGTTGATTTGTGCTGATTTGACAAACCATTTGATGTTCCAAATCAACCTCAAACCCATGCAATCTATTGGTACTCATCCTACTAATGGATTGGTGGACATTTATTGGACAGTCAAGAATGAAAAAATATCAAATGGTCTTATTTCAAAAAACAAGTTTTAATAGTGAAAATTATTCAAATAATTTAATTTTTGGATTGTGACTTGGCAACAATGGTCCATAATTTAATTAATTAATTTTGAGTTAATGTGCTTCATGTGCAACTTTTTAGGGTTGTGTATGTGGGGCCCACCTCGATGTATGTATTGTATATCCATGTTGTCCATTTCATTTTGCCAACTCATTTTACGACATTGTCTAAAAATGAGGCAAATCCAGATCTCAGGTGGACCACTAGTGGATGAGGTCCTGAATGTAGGGCCCATCTCAATATATTTTTATATCCATGCCGTTAATCTATTTTGCCAACTCCTTCTAAGGCATGGTCCAAAAAATCAGGCAGATCTAAATCTCAAGTGGACCATAGTGAGTGACGCCTTGGACGTGGGGACCCACCTTGACACAGTTGTTATATATCCATGCCATCCATCCTTTTTACCAACCCATTTTCAAGCATGGTCCAAAAAATGAGGCTGATCCAAATCTCAGGTGGACCGCACAATAGAGATTGAATTCCAATCCTTAAAAACTTTTTTGGGACCGAAAGATTTTTTTGATCAAGCTGTTATTTGTGTTTTCCCTTCATCCAAGTCTATGTGACCTTATCAATAGGTTCCGTGGAAAAAAAACATTACAGTGGGCCCTAAGAAGATGGCAAATAAACATTACAATGGGCCCTGGGAAGTTTTTAAATGTGGGCATTCGATCTCTATTGTGCGGTCCACCTGAGATGTGGATCTACTTCATTTGGGACCATGGCATAAAATGAACTAAGAAAACTAATGGACGGCATGGATATACAACACATAAATCAAGGTGGGCCCCATGCACCAAAACAGTGCATGTGCACTAAGGGCCTGTTTGAATTCGCGTATTAGGGTGTATTGTATTGTATCCGAGTACTGTTCATGTATATGTTGGGTGGTTTTCAGAATACAACCAAATCAACATGCCATTAATCAATGTTTGGATAAGAGGTATTGTTCGGGCAAGTATACAATTTCTTATACAGATCAATGTTTGGATACGACGTATTGGGCCTGCGTATTGTACAATCGTACAACATACAATAGCATTTGTACGGATGGAAAATCTGATAGGAAAATATGAACCGTCCATTGCATCCGGGAGGCAAATCCTACCGAACCCATGTTGTCCATAAGCATCCATGTACACACAAGCGGTCACAGCACAGGTGAAAGCACCACTATGATTGATTTTGGTGTGGTCCACCCAAGACGCGGATTCAATTCACATTTGGACTTATGGCATAACTCGATCCTGCAAAACCAATAAATGGCCCTGATCCATAGCAAGATGATCGTGAGTGGACCCCACTGACTACAACAGGGACCAAAACCGTTTATTCCGCAAACGACAGAGAAACCAGAAGCAATCCACTTCCAGAATGATCGGACCTCCGATCTTGAGGCCCAGAACACACCAACGAGGAAATCCCAACCATCCAGTGAAACTATCTTGAAAGACGAGTGACCATATCGGAACATGCCATTGACGTGCACCACCTTCCTCGTCAAGAAGATGACTACCCAAGAAGACCATGCGGCTTCCATAGGCTAATCTCAGTCGTCCACTGATAGGCCTATCCAAAACCGACCTTGGCCATCAGAAAAGAAGGGAGAAGGGTGGTGGAATGTGTCCAAACGGCCTTCCGCACTCCCGCTAACGCAGCCGTGTCGCACAAGACGTGTTCCGCATGGAAAATAACGCTGGAACAATCTGGAGGTTTTGGAACAATATAAAACCCCATGTCCGACCACTGGAAAACGCAAACAAGGAAAGAAAAGAGATAGAAACAGGAGAGAGAAAGAGAGAAACTCTCTGCATTTCCCACTCAAATACAATGCATTGAAGAGACTATACAGATGGCAGCGCAGTCGACTGACAGTACTTTACAATCGATGCAGTTTTTTGGCTCCACGCTGTATTCGTGCGCGTGGAATTCTTTGGTTGTCTACTCCGAACCAAACACCATACATGTCACATCACACACTTTAATACCATACAATACACTCGCAAACGCGAATCCAAATAGGCCCTAAGCGGCGTACACCACAGAGCATTATAAAACAAAACTTAAGTGTGTGGTTGTGAAACAGTTCACAGCCACGCCGTCCATTTGTTTTGAGAGGGGTGGGGGGGGGGGGGGGTGCAACACAGGGTAAAAGGAAGATGAAGCAGTTGCAGCAGCAATAACAGAAGAAGAAGAAAATCGGGTATGTTTTTTTTTTTTTTGCTTTTTTCCCTTTTTCTTTTAGGGTTACTGTAACAGCCGTTGCGGTTCCTTTTTTTGGACCACGCCAGTTCAGCCCCATATCGCACCGTTACACACAATGCTATTTTTTATGCTTTTATGATCCTGGGGCCGATATGCCTATAAAAGCACAATGCTATTTTTTGTGTTTTTGAAGAAATATCCATAGTTTTTCAATCTCTAATATATAATTTAATCTTTTGAATCAATTGTTGGATTTTTTTAATTTTTAAATCATAATGGGTACTCGACGCCCTAACAGTCACAGGTATGGGTGCCCATCTCAAGCCTAACATGAGTGTGGGTATGGGTGTAACACCCATTGGTAGGTATGGGTATGGGTGTCCCTATGCCCGAACCACACTTGGCCCATTGCCACCCCTAGATACCCATGTGGAATTGCTCCAAACAAACCCAAAGCAACACACCCTAGGGCTTCTACACATCCAGCCACAGAATAATGATTCCCATCAAAGAAAGCATGAAAGCAATTCTATTTTTGAACAATTTTATGATCAACTATGCATATTCATGCTTAAAGCCATATTTATAAAGTTAAGTACATAAGAAATCAAAATAGCACTCGCTAATTGGTGCTAACGCCTTTTTATTTTCCTTTTCTTCTTTTCAAGCATATTTATGTTAACACTCATGCACAGGCTATCATCACCACTCAAACGTGTATGGAGTATTACAGTTGTGTACACAACTGTGCAGACTCAAATGCATGGTAATTGGTAATACGAGTAACTAAGTGGTGCCCATTGGGTCCTTTGATACACATGTAGCCCCTCTCAATACATCCAAACACTAAGTGAGATAACAATTGTTGTAAAGAAACCAAAGACTGTATACAAAGAAATCTAAAACTATCATGCATATGGGAAGTTATGGCTGTATACAAAACCGTATGGTTGTATTACAAAGCCCAGATGCATCGCTTTCCCCAGCTACAGAAAACTCATCCTAAAGTATGAAACCCCAATCTCCGTTGATCATGCCCTGCCTTTACAGCGGGTTTTCTTTGGTAGTGGTGATAGCTAGTGATGAAGTCATCCATGTCGGTGAGGCAAACCGAAGATTGGATCATGTTATCACTTTTCTCTTCTGGCACTACCTCCTTCGATGACAGCTGTGCTCTTACCATTATCTGCATCTCAATCGACGAAGTGATTATCTTCATCTCAACTATATGATCACATTGCCTCCCTGAACTTTCTCATGTGTCATGGTAATAGCCTTGGTCCTGTCATCTACCTGTGGTGGATCATCTCTCATGGGCTTGAGGATGATCTTCTTCCCATTGTGCACAAAACCATAGTATTACAGGCGATTGTCAAATAGCCAGAAAAAACACAATAGGGTGTGGCAAACCCTCATTGGAACAACATCACACTAATTCTGCATCACATTCACTAGGTTACTCGCAGAGTTTCTGATGCGGACACAAGCACATTCAAGGTGTACCAACGAAGAAAGCGCCAACCACAAGTGCCGTCCTTTTGGATAGGCGACTATTGAGGAGCTGAAGACCTTTCACATGTGATTGGACATATAGAAGACCCCACTCAGGGAAGACACATGTGAAGGAAGATTGGAGAAAGAAGACTGAGCGCCCAAACTTTCCCGTACTTATGTTATTTGCGCGTTTTTGACTTAGTTAGGGGTCTTTTAGTAATTTTATGTCTTTATTTGCTTATCCTAGGGGTATTTTAGTAATTTTATGTCTTTATTTGCTTATTTAAGTGGGCTAAAGCCCTAAACTCGAATTTTAACTATTGATTAATGAAAAGCAAACCTTTGGTTGCCCCCTTCCTCTCTTCTCTCTAATGGTGCTTCTTCTCTTCCCTTGATCTTCTTCTCCTAATTTCTTCTTGTGCCCCTCCAACTTCTTCAAGGTAATAATTTTCTTCCTTCTATTTTTCAGTTTTGGCTAATCCTTCTTCGATCAAAATCTTGAGAACCGATCTAAACCCTAAACCCCCAAATTCTCAAATCCCTAATCCGAGAAACTTCTTGGTTCTTCGGACTAGTGATCTTCGTTGATCGATTGGGTGTGACCATGCAAGATCGGGAGGTCTCATCCCTCGCCGGATCCAACCCAAGTAGTAATTGAATTCCATAATCCATGGTTGTGGTGATGGCCCGCTCCATTGCATGTTTCCTTTATGATTTTCTCAGTTATGATGATTACTGTTAGAATTTTAGATCATTTATTCCTTTTATTTCCACTGTTTAATTGTGTCCATGAGCATGCATCATAATTAGGGCTGTCCTGCGTCAAATTTGGTATCAAAGCCTAGGCTTGCATGGTTTTTGTCTAGATCGAGTTATCAAATTAGGGTTTTGATTTTTAGGTTTAACTTAGGAAAGTTCCAGGTTTAGAAAGTTTTCAATTTTAGAAACTTTCCAATTTTAGAAAGTTCCTAATCTGGAAAAATTTTCAGATTTGAGTTGTTTCCTGTTTCAACTTAATTGTGTCAGTTCATAGTAGTTTTGCATTCATCGCATTCATCTTGAAAGTCATAACACCTAGTAGTCTAGTTAGGTAGAGTTTGGTTCAAGTCTTCATTGTATGCCCACGAGAAGAGGTAGAGGTTTCGGACTTCAACCTACCATGAATAACGAGCAGTTATCTGAGCAACTTGCTCAATTGATACAAAAGATAACCGCTCTAGAACCGGGTCAAAGGCGTGAGTTTGCCCGCCTTGAGAACCAAATTACCACTACTATGACTAAGGTGGAGCAACTAGAGGCGTCCCAAAAGGAAAACCCCGCTGTAGGGGAAGATGCGCACTCCCAAGTGGAAGGAATCATGGAAGAACGTGCTGCCACACGTGGTGGTAGTGAGGATAGAGATTGTGGTAACGGTCGTGGTGTGGTGCGAGAGGCATGAGCCACATGTGGTCATCAAGATCGCTATGATCTAGATGAGCGTGCGATGAAGAGTGTGAGAGTTGAGGCCCCGAGTTTTGATAGACGCTTGGATCCCAAGGCGTTCCTTGACTGGGTTGCTGACATGGACCACTACTTTGAGTGGTATGGCATGTCGAAAAACCGTCAAATGCAGTTTGCTAAGATGAAGCTTGTGGGTCAAGTCAAGC